>NW_024429205.1:16030000-18747500 GCF_017639785.1 Mesocricetus auratus | reverse complement strand
CCAGCCCAATCAGGTGCTGGGAAGGATTAGCCAGTGCTTTGGAGGATCAAACCCAGGGCTTCATGCATTGGAGGCAAGTGCACCACCCACTGAGGTGCACCCCCAGCTCTTGACTTGAGACTTCAACTGCATCTACAAAACTCCTTCATCCCGGCAGTCACAGACTGAGGCCAGAATACGAGAGCCTTAGGCCAGCCTAGGCTATGTATTAAGATCTTGTTTCAATAATTTGAAAAGATCCTTTCAAAGTGGCGACTAAATTGGTGTTTGAATAAAAACTGGAGAGGATGTGCACATCCCACGGTCCTGGAGTCTTGGAAGCCATCTTGGCATTATGTCTTCCTAAACGTACCAGTGGCATTATGCTTATGTTTAAGAGCTTTGCATTTTAAACATACATAATGAATATGTATGGTTATGGACAATTGTCTCAAAATAATCTAAGTGTGACAGGATGAAACAAAAATGGCTACATGCTTATATTCCCGAGGCTGGGAAACGAGTACACGGAATGCTCATTCCATTATTTTTACAAATGTATGAGTTTTGTCACATAAACTATTCCAAAATATGGAAAGCTAAATGAAATTTCCAAACGTTTTTCATGAAGCAAGCATAACAATATTTAAGCCAGGAGAAAAATAACAAAGTTACATAATTTAGTTATATGCTCATTAAAATTATTTAGTTGCTGTATTACTTAAGCATAGTATGTAGTTCAGTGGCAGAGCACTTAGTTTTCATATACGAAGCCCTGGGTTCAATCCTAGCACCATTGCAAACAAACAAACAGAAAGAATATTGATGCAAAAAAAATCTCAATGTTGTCTTACAGGAGTTGGTGATACATAAAAAGTGTGAATATGCTTTTGCCTTTGGCTGGGCACTCCCACATCAATCATTAATCAAGAAAATGTCCCACAGACATGTCTACAGGACAATCTAATAGGTGCATTTTCTCACTCAAGGTTCCCTTTTCCAGATGACCCTAGCTTATGTCAAGTTGGTAAACAAAAAAAGCAAGCAAGCAAGCAGACAAACAAAAAGCTGACCAGCACAGAGGAAGATAAGAGTCAAAGAGGAGGTGGAGTCCCAACAAAGTATAGAGAAAAGCGCCAGAGGAGTGAAATGGGGGTGACAGCTCTCTGAACAAGTCAATTTGTGCCTTTTAAAACTTCATATACTAAATGCATCACAATATCTAGAATCACCAGACTATGGGATAAAACTAAAAGACAAAGAAATGAACCCAAACTCTCTTTCTTTTTAAAAACTGCTTTCTTCTTCTTTTAAAATGTGCATTGACGCTTTGTCTGCATGTATGTCTGTGTGAGCATGTTGGTCCCCTAGGAACTGAGGTTACAGATGGTTGTGAGCTACCATGTGAGTTGGGACTTGAACCTGGGTTCTCTGGAAGACCACTTTGTGGTCTTAACTGCTGGGTCATCTCTCCAGTCCCTTAACCAACTCTACCTTAACCAACTCTATGTCAAAGAAACCCTAAGTCACATTGAAGGGAAGAGAAGTACACTACCCTGAGGACTTACCTGACCATGGTATCTGTCAGTTGAGGACAAAAGAGTTGTAAATGAGTACTGAAGTCTAGCTCTAACATTTTCTTTTTTGAAATGGCGAGTTAACAATTCTGAAAACACTTTCTATGTGTTGCACGTGACTAAATACGCTGAGGACAGTGGAGGCCAGCTTCACACTGTAAGAAGGAGAGCATAGTTAGGAGAGGGAGGACACCAGAACACAATCTGTTTGACTGAAATGCATGTTGATGTGTTTCAATATGTGGATTTAGATGTCCGTATGTATGCACACGTCAACTGCAAGAGCCAAAAGCAGAGACACATTGGTACCAGAGGATGCACCCAAGGCCTGGGTCTAAATCCAAAGCAAGGAAATGCTCAAAACTGGTGGAGATATAGGGAAGGAATGTGTGCATTCTCGTGCGTGCATGCGTGCGTGTGTATGTGTGTGTGCACGCGCGTGTGCGTGCGTGTGTATGAGTGTGTGTGTGTGTGTGTGTGTGTGGTCTCTCTCTGTGTGTATATTTATAGACTGTATAGGGAAGGAGGGCTGGGTGTGTTGCTCGGTGATAGAGCTCTTGTCTGGCACACAGTGGCGGGCCCCCAGAGCTCCCTGGCCAGTTAGTCTAGCCAGTCATCGAGCCAGTTCAGTGAAAGATCCTGTTTTAAAAGATGGAGGGCTGTACAGAAGGGAGACACACCTGAAACCCCCCCCCCCAAAAAAACATTATTGGGATAAAGCACAAAATCTGAGAATGGTGTACTGGCCCAAAGAAATACCTAAGTGCAAACAACTCAGTAAGTATCTATACTCTAATAATTTAGTAGCCACCCAGAAGCTAGTACGTGAACAGAAGCAGCACTCCCTGAGCACGGCCTGAAACTCGGCTCCAATATGACATACACAAGGGATGTGGCGCCATCTACTGTTGGGATTGCAAACAGCACCAAAGCTGCTTTTTCGCTTTGTTTTTGTATTCATCTTGTTTGCCTTGAAAAATTGGAACCTTACAACTATGCCTCTGTAAATTCACTGTGGGACTGTGGAGATCTCAAAGTAGTTTGAGACTCGTGAGGCCATATATTAATGCTGTTTAAATGTTGTCTTGCCTGATTTTAAAAATCCTTTGACATTTTATTTTGTGAGCATGTGTGTGTCATGTATGTGAGTGCCTATACCACAGCACTTGTGTGGAGGTCCAGGACAACTTGTGGGAGTTGGCTCTCCCCTTCCACCTTGTGGATCCTGGGGATCAAGCTCATGTTGCCAGGTTTGGCAGCAGATGCCATGATCCACTTTGGCATCTTAATGGTTCTGTATTGCCTAATTTTGATATATGTATTACTGCTATGTACTGCTGTGTTCTTAGAAATATTGGAGTATTTATGGATTTAAAAATTTTGCAAATTAATTTCAAATGACTGAGAAAATGTGCATGCAGATATGTATAAATAGGGAACACAACCTGTATAGCAAATGGGTTGAGATGCTTAACAACTTTTCTTAATTAAATTATTTAAAAATAATATTTATTTATTTATTTTTGAAACAGGGTTTCTCTGTGTAGCCCTGGCTGTCCCCGGAACTTGCTCTGTAGATCAGGCTGGCTTTGAACTCACAGAGCCATGTGCTGGGATTACAGGCGTGTACCACCACCACCCTGCTCAAAATAATTTCAGAGAGGAAATGCAACACTGAATCTTAGGTTGCATAAAATGTGCATTTAAGCATTTATAAGGTCTGTAAATGGAAAGCACAGGCTTTTGTAGAGGAGGCAGAGGAGGAGGAGGAGGAGAAGGAGGAGGAGGAGGAGGAGGAGGAGGTAAGGATTGTGAAAGACACACACAGTGATAGTGAGGTTTTACTTTCTTATCTGGGCAGCAGACACTCGAGTATTCATCTTTTCCCTCCCTCCCCCCCTCCCTCCCCCCTCCCTCCATTCTCTGTCTCTCTTTCTTTCTTTCTTTCTTTCTTTCTTTCTTTCTTTCTTTCTTTAAGACAGGGTATCACCATTTAGCCCTGGCTGTCCTGGAACTCACTATGTAGACCAAGTTGGCCTTGAACTCACAGAGATCCACTCGCCTCTGCTTCATAAGTGCTGGAATTAAAGACCTGTGCCACCTCACCAGGAACCATTCGTTATTTTTCAAGACAAGGTCAGGATCTTAACAAGGGACCAGGCCAGCCTCAAACCCAGAGAGATCTGCCTGCCTCAAGGTATGTGCAACCATGCCCAGCTCATTATTATACCTTTAAATATGTCCAAATATTTCAAATTTCAGATCCCTGGCACCACGTAGAAGCAGATGTGGCGGTGATATCTGCAATCCTAGAACTCAGGAGGGGGGAGGAAGGCAGGCTGGATGTGCAGGGCCATCTTCAGCCGCGGCTGACCTGTGTTACATGAGACTGTATCTCAAGAAACAACTAGTAGACTCTCTATTACTATAGAGAAACAAGACACACTTAAGCAGACAGCTACTGAGAGACCCCCAGGCACAATGGCCCCCGTCTGTAACTTCAGATTCCATATCCATGCATGGAACAATTTACAGGTTGAAAACATGTATGGGAAAAAAGAATGCACTGTACTGAACACAAACTTTTTTTCTTGTCTATATGGCACAACAATGGTTTAGACAGCATTTACATTGCATTATTTATTATCAATAATCTAGAGGCAATTTAAATTGTATGAAGGAACACTCTTAGACTGTATGCAAATTCTGTGCCATTTACATTAGGCACTGGAGATTCATAGATTTACATAACTACATGGGTCCTGGAGCCAAGTCCCCCAGTCATGACTGTGCTCACTCATCATCTCCTACAGCCCTTCCCATGGCCACATGCTACACGTCAATCATCAGAAAAAGTTGTATCTTTTTTTTAAGCATTCAATATTTTAGATTAAACATGCTCGAAAACTGACCTAAGCAACTATTGACAACTGTAGCCTTCATTCTGCCTTCCCAAACACGTTTTAGGATGTTTAAAGCCTGTGGTGGCACAAGCAATACCACCGTCACCTTTATGATCACTGAGAAACTGGCAGCCATCTTTCCCCAGGCCACTGGGTAACCATTTGTCAAGTTCCGTTTACATCTGTAGCTGGAGTCATTGATGAAAGACTGTGTCTGCCAGACAGACTTTCATCCAAACAGTTGCTGTCTGCATCTCTGAGAAGAACAAGCCACCGTAGAATTTATGATTCTACCTCATCTTGTCAGCTAAGGCAAAAGAGAACGGATGCTGTGTGTTCAGAGTGGATGTCAGTGGTGGTCAGAGGAGGCACCCGAAGAGAGTAAAGGTATAATCATACATCTTCATGGAGCTGAGCAAAAATGCAAGAAACATCCAACCTGACCTTTCCTCCCGAGAACGGGACCATTAGACCTATGGAAAACAGGAGCAAACTGAGACCCCTGCCTTTACTCCAAAAGGCAACTGTTTTTCCACGAGGCTTCTCTAAGATCCTTTTCCAGAACCACAGTCTGATGCTCACTTCTCATCTCTTGACATCACCTTCCTATATGAGCAAAAAAGACCTTGCCGGTGGTCCTCTGCCCTGAAGGCTGTCTGCAGATTGAAACAACAGTCCATTAAAAGTAACCAGGAACGGGAGGGTAGTGGAAGACAACGATTATGTATTAAATATGTAGAGCGCATGCGTGCGTGCGTGTGCGTGTATGTGTGTGTGTGTGTGTTTCCTTAAAGGGAAACAACATAGAATGACAACTATTTACATAATAGCTACATATTAGCATTTACCTTGTATTGGGTAGTTATGCTGGCTAGTCTTATGGTAACTTGACATAAACTAAAGTCCTTTCAGAGGAGGGAGACTCAGTTAAGAGAATGCCTCCATAACATCAGATTGTGGGCATTTTCTTAATTAGAGATTGATGAGGCAGGGCCCAGCCCATAGTGGGTGGTGCCATTCCTGGTCCTGGATTCTATAAGAAAGCAGGCTGGGCAAGCCAGGAGGGGCAAGTCAGTACACAGAACTCTTCCATGGCCTCTGGCATCAGCTCCTGCTTCCAAGTTCCTGCCCTAATTTCCTTTGATGACGACCAGTGATGCGGAAGTGTGAGGCAAGTTACACCCGAGTTGCTTTGGCCATGGTATATCTTCTCAGCAATAGTGACCCAAAGACAGTAAGTAGTACAAGTAACGAAAAGGTGATTTAAAGGAGGCTGGGGATGTGCATATGGCTACCTAAAGATTACGTATTTTTGTTTGTCTGAAACAGATTGTAGTAGATAGCCCCACTGGCATTTGAACACACAAGAGATCCGCTTGCCTCTGCCTCCCGGGATCAAAGCGTTTGTCTGGAAACTCTGCTAATTTTACACCATCTCTATGTGGCTGGGACGGCCGCAGAATCTATTCCGACCCTGGGGTCAGCGTCCTGCAGAAACTAAGGGGTCACTGTATTGATGGCGAGAGAAAAAAGGGCCGTGGTTTGCTTAGAATTTTTTGGCGTGACTGGGCCTTACACTAAATTTCAGAAACTCCCCGTGACAGTCACTCTGTTTTTGCCACTAAGTGCGTGAGAACCCTGGGGCCAAGCAAAGAAGCCCTGGTCTCCTGCATGCGCCTGCGACGCACTGGCCCACCTGGACCCCAAGCCCCAGTCCTTCCCAGCCCCGCAGTGACGTCACGGCGCGCTGTCATCGCGAGACTCGGCTCGCCCACCGCGGCTCGCCGCTTCCCAACCGCCCGCGTCCGTCCGCGGCCAGGCAGCGGTGGGGATGGCGAGCCGCGGAGCCAGGGCGGTGACGAGCGCGGCGGCTCCGCCATTGGGCAAGGAGGCCTGAGGGACGGGCTGGCTGGGTGCATCAGGACCCCGGAGCCGGCAGCCTCGGCAGAGCCAGGGCGATGGAGGCCAACGTGCCGAAGCGGAAGGAGCCCGCTAGGTCCCTCCGCATCAAAGTCATCTCCATGGGCAACGCCGAAGTGGGGAAAGTGAGTATCGCAGGCTGCGAGGGGCGGGACCTCCGCGCGCCAGAGAGTCGTGCCCATTGCCTGAGAGAGATGCCACTCAACAGCCTGAAGCCCCGCCTCTTCCCTACTCGCCAAGCATCCCTGCGCTCACGCGAGCTTGCGGTCTCGAGCGGAGAACTATCTTGACCTTTTTGACCTTTGGGTTGCCCGCTCTTTACTGACGTCACTGCATAAGACCGTGCCTGGGGTGGCCTCTGACCTTTCACTAATTTGAAGGTGGTGTGGAGGCCTAGGTCCCAAATTTATACCTTTGATACCAAATTTGCTTTCCCAGAGCGGGGTCCAAGACGTGCAGGTGGGGAGAGTCCGTGCCTCCAAGCTGTGGCTCTTAAAGGGATGCCTGTGAGGTGACAGATTAGGAAAATTGTCGCCGGGCAGAGAACATAACAGCCCAGTGTGTTTCAGGGGACGTGCACTGGCCGCCAGGGATCCTGCGCTGTTTTTGTTTTAAATTTCTCCTACTGTCACGTCCATTTTCTCAGCCATTTATCTATCTATCTAACTATCTATCTATCTATCTATCTATCTATCTATCTATCTATCTATCATCTATGGTACGGTCTTTGTGTGTGCTCCACCTGCTGAATATTAGCTATTAAACTTCCTCTCCGATGGGCAGCGGTGACCTAAGTCTTTTCCCAAATAAATTTAGATGCCTATTCTTACTCAAGTTTTCTCCTTAACGAGCGGAAGCTGTTGGTTACGAATCCCAAGGTCGGCAAATCAGTGACAGGGAGGGGCATTACAAGTGGAGTCTACAATCTTCCAAATGCAGAAGACCCGCTAATGGGATTATTTAAACCAGTGTGCTGCACTTAAATGTTCAGTGAATATTTATTAGTGTTTTACTATTTTGCTCCACCCCACTACTTATGTATTGTTGTGTATGTGGTAACAAAGTGTTCGCTGGAATTTAACGTTTATTAACTATGTTCCAACTCTTAAAGAGCATAGAGAGTTGGGAATATAGCTCAGTTGGTGCTGTGGAAACATGGAAAACAGTTCTATACTTCTAACCCCTGCAAAAACCTGGTAGTGGCACAGGCTTCTAATCCCAGTGATGGGCAGGCAGAAACAGGTGGGTCCCAGGGCCACTGACCAGCCAGCCTAGCCTAGTCAGCAAGTCCCAGGTCCCAAGAGAGACCTTGTCTCAAAAAGAAAGACATCCTTACACTTCATTAAAACTCCCCTTTCTGCCTAAAATTTGGCTTTCTGTGTAGATAGAAGCTGTACAGTTTTGAAAAATGTGCTTAATTAAATAAAATTGTAACCATCATTTTTAATCACTACTATTTTTTAAAATATGCTGTAGAAATTAACATAGTATATAAAATGACACGAGGCCAATGATGTGTGAGCATGTTAGCTAATTTCAGATCCTAGGACACTGAAAGCTGGCATGGGGCTTTGGGGTACATTGATTTTCAATGTAAGAACTCGAACTGAATATAAACAAGGGTCACAGAGAAATCTCAAGTTTCCCACATAGAAAGGGATAAGCCTTGGGGTTAGGGGTGGGCTGCTGTAAAAGCCCTTACTATGTAGGCCTGGTGACCTCATTCGGTCATGGTGGAAGGAGAGAACCTTTATCCAAATTTCTAAAAGTCAAATTGGAGGGGAAAATATTGTAAATAACCTTATAACCATAAAAATTCTTGAGTTAACAAAGCCTTTATGAGGGCTGGAGAGAGAGTTCAGCTGTGAAGGGTGCTCGCTACTGATGCAGAGGACCAGCATTCAGTTTCCAGCACCTGTGTCGGGCGGGGTGACTCATGGCTGCCTGTATCCCAGCTCCAGGGGGCCTAACCCCCTCTTGTGTATTCCACTGGCACCTGCACTCACATGGGTATATATCCACAGACATACACACACAATTAAAAATAAAATTTAAACTTAAGACAAAAGCTTTCATGTGATATAACTCACATAGAAATCACTTATTTAAAACATACAGCTCCCTGATTTTCAGTTCATTCACAATTGTGAAACCATTACTACGATCAATTGTAGAACATTTTCATCATCCCCTAGGGGGCAGAGGAATGACATAGCAATTAACAGGCTCTCCCTGTTTCCCCTAACCATTAACCCACTTCCTGCCTCTATGGATTTGCCTATTCTGGCTACTTCATATGAATGGAGTCACATACTTTGTAATCTTTTACTACAAACTTATTTCACTTAGTATAATTTGTATAATGGGAATCTTGGTTGTGATATATATCAGTATGTTCTTCATATCATAGAAATATATTCCATCTTTTGGATCTAATACATTTTATTCACCCATTTGGGTTGATTTTGTTTTTGGATATTGGTACTAAGAATGATGGCAATGTAGACTTGGGCCTTGAATCAAATATGGCTTTGATAATTTGATCCTTTGTCACTGGGGAAATGGTGGCATGCCTAACAGAGCTGGATGTCAGCAGGACAGGCTGTTTGGAGACATGTTGAGTTAGGTGATGGCAGGATGTTTGAGTGGAAGCCATCTAGCAGATGCTCAGACACTTGGATCTGGCCCTGGGAGGCAGTCAAGGCTGGGTGTGGATGTTTCAGTGGTGACAGGGGAAGGATGGGGAGGTCTGCAGAGCACACACAGTGGTTGGGACTAAAACTGAAAACGCCTGTATTTAGTATGAAGGCAAGAGTTAAACCTTTTCTTTAGGATCTTCTTTTGTGGCCTGGTTGGTGGTTTATACCTTTAATTCCAGCACTAGGGAAGCGAGTTCCAGGTCAGCCTCCTCAAAACAACAAAACCCTTACTTTTTATACTTTGGATACCTTTTTAAATTTTTTTTTACTTTTTGTCTTTTGGGGGTTTGTTTTATTTTTGAGACAGGGTCTCATGTGGTTGAAGCTGACCTTGATCTCTTGATCTCTTTCTCAAGTGCTGCAGTTACAGGCATCCACTGCCACGTTAGCTAGTTTTTGCATTTGAAAACACTTTCCTTTTCTTTGGGGCGACTGAAGAAACTCTAGCGAAGTAATGTGCTTACTTCACACATCTTCCCAGTGTGTGTTACTAAATGCACGCATTTTTGTCTTTCTAGAGCTGTATTATAAAGCGCTACTGTGAGAAGAGGTTTGTGTCTAAGTACCTGGCAACAATTGGAATTGACTATGGGGTCACAAAGTGAGTATATTGCTCCTCTGGCCTGCGCATTACACAGACACTCAGTGTGTCCTAAGAGAGTCCGTGTCTACATCAGAGTATTGCATGGGCTGCACTGAAACAGAGGCTTTGAAGATAAGTTGGAAAAGATGGGGCTAAGGGACTTCTCAGCTAGCAGGTGTATTAGGTACCTGCCAGTGCAGACCTGGTTTTAGATGTGGGGTTGGCAGCAGTGCACAAGCACAGCCTAACTGGCAGACGGGCTTCTTAAGACAGGATTCTTAAAGCTACCAGCAAGTGGATTTTTAGGCTGTTTGTCTTTTGTTGGTTTATGATCTTGATAGCGTGTTGGAATCCAGCAGATCTGAGAATAATGAAGTTGGGAATAGGTGGGTATTTATTTGGAGGTGAACCAAGAATGGTTGGAGAGAGGACTGAGGCACCAAGAAAAATGCCACCAAGGAGTAGAATTTGGGTAAGCAGCACATTTGTTAAACACAGAATTTCAGACCTTACTGTAGAGTACTTGTGTCATTTGTGTGTGTTTAATATCCCTTACTTTGAGAGTAGGGATATTCTTTTACTGTTAATATCCTTGCCCATTCTTTGAAAGTTCTATACATTTTATAATGTATTCTGATCATCTCCACCACCATTACCTCCATCTGTGCATGGGCGTGAGGCAGCCTACCAGTGGCCACATGCTTACAAGACAGTTACTCTCCCTCCCTCAGCAGCCATCCCGCCAGTCCATGCTGGAGTTTTGACTGGCTCGATCTGGTCTTAGCCGGATAACCCAGGTGCTGTGAGTTGATGTGTACAGTCACCATGTCATAACCAAAGTCAGCGTCTCACATCTTTCTTCCCACTGCCAGCTCTTACCTTCTTTCTGCCACCTCTTGCTCGATGTTCCCTGAACTGGATTGGGCGATGCTGTCATAGACGATTCACCCATAATTAAGCATTCATAGTTATTTATATTTGGCACTTTGATCAGCTGTGCATTTCTGCATTAACCATTACCCATTTACAAGTAGTTTCTCTGACCAAAGCTGAGAGCCGTACAAGTCTATGGGCTACATGTAAATATTAAGAAGGCAGTTTGACATCATGACCATTGAGCAAAGCGACAGTAGTTCCCCCTCATCTGTCATATCCTAGCCATGACTTTGACCAGGTTTATAGTATCAGGCATGAAATCCCCCCTGTGGAACAGGCCTCATAGCTAATCAGAAAGTGGTTAGTTACCCTCATAACTGCCATGCCGCTATTACACCAGTGGTCATATCTTGCCAGGCAGTTGTTATTTGGCAGGTAGGGTCCTTCACTGGGGGAGATCATGATCTCTTTTCTCCCCTAGCATCTTCTGGTACTGTGTAAGCTAGCCAAGAGGAAGGGAATTTCCTGGTCAGTTAAAGTTGATTTTTTTTTAATGCCCTGCATCCAAAGTGAGTACTATAAAAAGGGATTTTTATGTTTTCGGTACAGTGCTTTTCCCTGGTGACTGCTTGATAATATTGTTAGATAGATATACTTAAAGATTAAATTTTTTTCCTATCAGAATGTGAAGGCAATATTCAAGAAGGTTGATAAAAATTGGTAAGATGTATCTATATCAGAATGTCAGTTGTATGAAGGGCAGGGTCAAACTTATATATGTCCTTTTGGATTGTATTAAAGTAGTTCAGGTCAGAGGCAGAGTAGAACCTAAGAGTTCTGTGTAAATTCTGTCGCCATTTTCCAACTGAGAGCAGCAGAAGGTATTTTTACACATTTCCTTTAAAGTGTGAAATTCGTAGTTCTTGACTGTGAAAGTCATGACGCTCTTCATTTGAAATCCACATTTCTTTCTACTTTTCCTTTCCCATGTCCTACTTCAGAGCCCAGTTCATCAGGGATGTGGTGGGACATCCGACTTTAGGCACCTGTGTTCAGAAGCCTTACCAGTGCCTGGTTTATCTAAAAAATGACAGTGCCATATGATGGCAGAGGATTGAGCTTATTTATTGATTTATTGATTGATTGATTACTCAATAGACTATTGTTTGTTACAGATTTTTTTTTTTTTAGAAAAGGTGATTATTCCATGATGAGTATTGCAAAAATTCCTTCCCAGGGGAGACATAGGCAATGTTTATCCCTCCTCCCAAGGTCTCAATGACAAACCAAGGCAGGATTCCACCTAGGGAACCGATGCGTTTATTTGGCTTACAGGGCATAGGTGAAGGGTTACCTGTGGTGTGGTTACTCCTCTCCCAAAGGTTGTACCAGAAAATCGTTACCAGCTGGGATAAGGGCTTCCCCATAGCTGCATGGATGGCACCCCTTGTTCCCCGTGTTTCCCAGCCTGTGTACTCTAGCTCTTCCCCAAGACCATGTGCAGTTACATGGCAGAGTTACATACAGCAGGTGGCAGGGAGAAGCTGGATACTTCGATAAGGGTCTTAGACCCCCCCATGAGGGGACATAAGTAGTTGACAGGCTCAGTTGGGATGATCCTTTTGGAGGTGGGGGCAACTTGCTGGTTCAGGGTTGTAGATTCAAATATCTGAGGTGGAAGACGGATCCTTAGTCAGGGATCAGTGTTGTAAAGGAAGGCAGCAGGCTTGTTGGCCAGCTTGCTGGCTTCTGTTGTAATTATCTGGAGTTAAGAAGAGAGTGAAGAAAGCCTCTGGAAATGTGACCCTGTTTCCTTTTGAAATCCATAAACAACAGAAATGTCAATGCAGAAATACAACCTTTGAGATTGTTTCCATTTGAATATTTCAGGGTCCAAGTCAGAGACAGAGAAATCAAAGTTAACATCTTTGACATGGCTGGACATCCCTTCTTCTATGAGGTAAGAAAGCCTTCGGGAGTTAATCCAGATCATGGGTAAAGTTTAGCTCATGTTAGTAGCTTGCCCTCTGAGCCTCAATTTAGTGGATACTCCCTGATCGCCTATGCTCTCCTGGAAGATCGAGATGGGGCGTTTCATGGCTCATGTTTCAAACATTTGAATGAACCAACATTTCCACCTTAGGATGCTGGCCTTTCACTTCAGACCTCAGCCCAGAGTGTGAGTCACAGCCCCCTGTGGACGCAACAGCTCAGCGAGGTCACTCCTGTTACAGCAGGGCCTAGTGTGACCTTCCTGCCACTCCCCAGCTGTGCTGCTTCCCTGGACAAGGCGGAGCAGCCCGGTGGGTCCATGCTCATCTGTGTAGCAGTCCCTGGCTGAGCCGTGGTGACCTGTTTGCCTGTCTTTCCTTTTCCTTCTTTCTCCTTGCTTTGGCCTCATCTGCCCGTTCTTCATTTGAGCGCTTTCTTTCTCAGCTGCTTGTCTTGTTGCTGATCTTTTTAGTCCAATAGGTCTGTGAGTTCCTGTTAATTGATTCACATCCCCCCACCCCACAGGTAGGTGAGGTAGAGGAGCTTTGGGGAGCTGGTCCTCTCGTTCCACCATGTAGCTTTGGGAATTGGACCAAGGCCATCAAGCTCAGCAGGAGGTGTTTTACCCACGGAGCCACCTCACTGGCTGCAGGGGAACAGTCCACAGGAGGCAAGAAGGCAGTTCAGTTCAAAACGACTCACTCAGGGGTGAAGAGTCCTGGCTGCTCTTCTGGAGGTCCTAAGTTCAATTCCCAGCACACACATGGTGACTCACAACCATCTGTAGTGATATCAGATCCCTTTTTCTGGTGTGCAGGTATACGTTCAGATAAAGTATTCGTGTTCATAAAATAAATAAATAAATCTTTAAAAACAGTACAAAACACTACTCAGTAGCCATTGATGGTTCAAATTTTAGGCCCTGAGTACTTTATTTAGGCATGCTTAAGCACAGGACAATTTGGTAAAAACTTCTCTGGTGATAATTAACTCAATCCTGTGTGCACAATAAAGCACAAAGTAAGCTAAATAAAGACGGGACATAGCTACATCAGAACTCTTTGTACAGTATGTGTGATGTCTTCCGTAAGGATGGATTGTATAGATTTAGAAAGACAAGTTTAGCTGCATGGTGCTGGCGTACTACTTTAATCCCAGCATTGGGGAGCCAGAGGCAGGCAGATCTCTGTGAGTTTGAGGCCAGCCTGATCTACACAGTGGATACCAGGACAACCAGGGTTGGTAGAGAAATCCTGTCTTGAATCCCCCACCGCCCATAAAAAAGGGAAAGCAAAACAAAACCTAACCCTGTAATACCACTTAAGCAAGGTTGAACTTTGGAGGGCATGGGGGTAGGGAAACAATTGGGGAATTTTGAGCCAAAACTTTAAAAAGATAAGTTACACACTGTGCATGGTTCTGGGAAGCCAGCTTGGAAGCCTGCAGCAGTGTAGTGAAGGCTGTGCTGGACTGTACATGGGAGGGAGTGACGGGCGGAGAAGCCTGCAGACATGGTCCACAGGACCATGAATCCGCTGGAGAGACAGGACAGCAGAAGCGGACACTGGACCTTCAGCCTCATCACTGACATCCCCATGTCAGATTCAACACGATATTCTGCTAAGCCTGGTGCTAGCTAGTGGAAGGAAGCTACAGTGGGGGAGGGAGCAGGCTGATCTTGGAGACTGGCGGTTGACCCCATGCAGGTAGTTGATGTTACCCAATTGTAAAGAAAGAAAGATTCAGAAAGGAAGAGGGCCCAGGACAGGATTTGGGGATGGTTAGTAGTAGACAAAGGCAGAGAAAAGGAGTTGGTAGAAGATAATTGATGTTTATTTCATTATATCTGTAATATCTATATCATATATGTGGATATTCTTTTTTTTTTTTTTTTTTTGGTTTTTACTAGACAGGGTTTCTCTGTATTGTTTTGGAGGCTATCGGTCCAGCCCACCTCGAACTCACAGAGATCCGCCTGCCTCTGCCTCCCGAGTGCTGGGATTAAAGGCGTGCGCCACCACCGCCTGGCCATATATGTGGATATTCTATACTCACATGTATGTCTGTGCACCATGTGCTTGCCTGGGGCCCTCAGAGGTCAGAAGAGGCTATTTAATCCCCTAGAGTTGCGTGTTTGAAACTGTATGTGGGTGATGGGAATTAAACTTGTGCAAGTAGTCCAGTAAGACCATACCAACTTCAGCAAGGCCACACCTTCTAACCCTCCCAAGTAGTATCCTCCCTGAAGAGGAAGCATTCAAATGTATGGATGTGTGGGCATCGTTCTTACTCAGACCACTATAGTCATCATCATAGACTCCTGTTTTTGTTGATTCTTACTGTGGTGAACTGTCCTTAGGTTTCTCTAAATTAATGATAGAACCTTAAGTTCTTGTCAGTGCTCAGAAGCCCATGCCCAGTGTGAAAGGTAAATGCCCCCCTCCCTCTTTGGGTTTTATTAATAGCCCATACTAGCCTCAAACTCAGTATGTAACCTAAGCTGGCCTTAAACTCACAATCACTGTCTCAGCCTCCTGAGTGCTGCTGTGACAGGCATCCCTACCACCTCCTGCTTCCTCACTTCCGAATAATTAGCTAGAGTGAGTCTCAGTGCTATGTGTAGGGCACACGAGCCAGTCAGAGATGGCACTGAGGGGAAGTCAGATGGGCAAGTCCCGAGTTGTTTACAAAAAAGATGACTGGTTGCCTAGATCGAACCAGATGAGGTCACTGTATGAGCAGCTAGTGTTCACTAGGTAAAGCGTAGGGCACCGAGGCCCATGAGAGGCTGACCTTTAAAACCATTGGCTGACTGTTTTCCCGCTCCGGGGTTTTTTTCCTTTAAAAGATACTTGTCATGGGACAGTAAATGAGTTCCTGCTTGACTAGACTCCCTGCTGCGTCTGACTGTCTCCGGGACCCTGGGAGGCTGGGGAATGGGCGAGCAGCACACTGACCTTTCCTTGGGCCCAGCTCAGCCTTCCGAGGTTGGGATAAGACCCTGCACTATGTTCTCTTCAAGGTTCCTACCAGCATTTCACCCCACCCATCTTCTCACTGCGTCTGCCATTGAGTGCACCTGCCCTTGTTGTCAAGTCTTTTGGAGCTGCCCAAGAGGCAGCTTGTCGTTTCTGACATTGTCTCAGGACAGTCAGAGTGCATGGAAGGAGGGAGAAGGAACTTGTGTGCATCGATTTTCAGGTGCCTCTGTGACCTCACCTAGTCCCAGCACTGTGATCCCCTTTTCCAGATGAGGAAGTACAGAGGGGTTATGTGATTTGCCCAAGGTCACACAACTTTTAGTGGGTGTGACCCAGAGCTGCCTGCTCCTCAGCCGTTCTCCCTACTGGGCTCTGAGTTTGGGGGTTGAAATTGATGTATAGCCTTGGAGCAGTCTAGAAAGCTCTGCCTGGAATGCTGGGTAAACCCTGGGATGGGATGTTTGTGTGGTGGGCAGCCATTGCTCATAATTGTGTCATCTTGCTTTAAGTTCTTTTGACTGTTCGTCTACCTTCCTGAGAAGATCTTGACACAGCTGTCTTCCAAGTCTACCAACAGCTAGAGTGTGCTGCCTCTGAGGAGCTGTGATTTGTTTTCTGCTAAAAAAAAAAATTCTCCCAACCTACAGATTTGTTTGTTTCATTCTGATTTTATATGAAGTCCTCTAAATGCCACTAAATACTGAGATAACAATGAGTACTCTAAATACAAGAAAGGACACACTTTGTTAATGGCTGTGAGTTGCATTCTTATAGAAATCACAGAGTTAACAACTTGAGCCTCTCCCATCTGCAGGTTCGAAATGAATTTTACAAGGACACACAAGGCGTGATGCTGGTCTATGACGTGGGACAGAAGGACTCATTTGATGCCCTTGATTCATGGCTGGCAGAAATGAAGCAGGAGCTTGGGCCTCACGGGAGCATGGACAATGTTGTCTTTGTTGTGTGTGCCAACAAGGTAACTGCTTTGAATTGGTTTGCTGGCCCAGCCCTGGGTCTGAGGACATGGAAGGAAAGGGTTGGGTGTGTGGCTTAGCCTGGAATCCCAGGACTCGGAGACTGAGAACAGGAGGGCTATGAGCTGGAGGCCAAGTGAGCTATGGAGAGAGTGCAGACCAGCCTGGGCAGCTTAGTGAGACCTGTCTTCAGTCTTCAAGCACAGATGCACACACACATGCACATCGGGGGAGGTGCTGTTTTGTAACATAGAAATCTGTAATTGGTAGCCTTTGAAAACATGCCTGTGAGACAAAAACCAGAAACCCGTCTAACTGGATTTTTATTCATTTTTTCCCCCTTGGTGTCCAGATTGAGGAAACAGCCTGGGAAAAGCCTACTATTCATAGCTTGGCCTGGCGGGAGGGGTTGTTCATAGCAACAGCAGATAGCCCCTTGGGTAGGACAGGTCATGATGTAACTTTCACAGACGTATGTAGCCGCTGCTTTCCCATGGGAGGAAGTGGCAGATGCGACCTAAATTAGACAGAAAACCCAGTCAATGGGTTTCTGTTGTTTGGTTCAGTTTAGCCTGGTACTTTTACATAGCTTGAGGCTCAGTGATGGAGGCTTCTCTGGACCTGATATATTGGGACAAGGATGGATCTTCTCTCTGTCCCCTCCCTACTTTCTGTTTCAGATTGACTGCACCAAACACCGCTGCATCGATGAAAGTGAGGGGCGTCTTTGGGCCGAAAGCAAGGGGTTCCTGTACTTTGAAACATCAGCACAAACTGGAGAGGGAATCAATGAGATGTTCCAGGTAGCCAAACATCTGTTCTAGGCTTTGCGCCAATGGTAGTTCATAGTTAGGATTCTGAGAAGCAGAACAGTAGTGGGACTTTCTCAAATGGGAGACAGGGGTGTGGCGGGAGAGAGATGATTGATCTATCTATTGTAGGTCAGACCTGCTCATCATCACAGTCACCTGGTGTCTTAGTTATTGTTCTCATTGCTGCCATAAAATACCTGTCAAAAGCATGTTGAGGAAGGCAAGGGGTTTATTTCAGGGCACAGTTGAGGAGTGCAGGCCATTGTGCAGGGAGGCTAAGGTGGTGGGAGGTTGCAGCATCTGGTCCTGTTGCACCCGGGCTCAGGAAGCAGAGAAAGGTGAAGCCGGTGCTCAGCTTCCTGTTTATCAGTCAGGGATTCATCCCATGGGATGGTGCTGTCATATTTAGGGTGAGTCTTCCTAACCCAGTCTAGAAAAGCCCTCACAGACATTCCACAGTGATTCTAATCCCATCAAGTAGAACTCAAATGAATTCATACCAGGGGAAATTCGTCAACACGAGACATGGTCTCACTATGTAGTCCTGACTGTCCTAGAATTCACTATGTGGACCAGGCTGGCCTTGAACTTTCAGAGGTCTACCTGCTTCTGTCTCCTGAGTGCTGGGCTCAAAGGCATGTACCACCACCCCTGACTAGAGCCTAGGAATTTGTGTCTTGGTAAAGCACTCCAGGTGGTTGTGGTGGTCATCAGGTTTAGCAAGTTACTATGCTATTTCACTGGGATGGAGATTTTTCTTCACAACTATCTTTGTATAATGGTGTTACATTCATATGAAGCCTTGCTGTAGCAGAATTGCCTTACCACATGCAGGTGTCTAAGCCTGTACTCACAGAGCAGCTCACCGAGGTTGCAGATAGCTTAGAGAATAGGAGACCATCATGGTAGAATCCAGCTGGCCACTCATAAAAATCCAAAAGGCAGTGTAATAGAATGCGCTCGCCTGGCAGCCTGAGTAGATGGTCATTTCTTGTTACTGTTGTGTGTATGGGCTCGTGCATATGTGTATAGGTGTACTCTAGTGCATATGTGTATAGGTGTACTCTAGTGCATATGTGTATAGGTGTACTCTAGTGCATATGTGTGTAGGGGAACATGTCCAGTGTCTTTCTCTCTTGTTCTTCATCTTTTGAGCCAGGGTGTCTGTCTCAATGAACCTGGAGCTCACCAACTATCTAGACTGGCAGCCAGACAGCCCCCAGGATCCACTTGTCGACTTTTTCCCCACCAGTGCTGGGGCTATGGGCACCAGCCACTCCTCCTGGCTCCCTAGCCCCAGATGTCACTTTTTCCCCCCCTTTTGAGACAGGCTTTCTCTGTGTAACCCTAGCTGTCTTGGATCCCACTCTTTAGACCAGGCTGTCCTTGAACTCACAGAGATTCCCTGCCTCTGCTGGAACTAAAGGTGAGCGCTATCACTGCCTGGCTGTTCCCAGACCATTTTTTTTAAAAAGGCCTATTTATTTATTTGTTTGTTTGTTTGTTGATTTTATATGTATGGGTGTTTGCCTGTTTATATGTGCACATATGTTTGCCCGGTACCACAGAGGCCAGAAGAGAGTGTTGGATCCCCTGGAGCTGGAGTTACAAGCAGTGTGAGCTCCCATGTGGGTGCTGGAACTGAACCCAGGGCCTCTCAAGAGCAATGAGTGCTTTTAGCTGCTGAGCCATCTCTCCAGTGACCAAATAAGATACATTTTAAAGATGTATTTTCCTTTAACTCTTTAAGTATATTTTCCTTTATTTCCTTCCAGTCTTTCAGCTAGCTGTTTTGAAGCTTACCAAGTCCAGTATTTGAACCAGCATGGGTTCAGTTACTACCAACTGCTTTCTGCTAACATTGGTCATGTTTTCTGGCCCCTTTGTGTGATAGTAATGTTTTGATTTGATTGGGTAACACATCTGTGGAGAGAACATTGTAGAGACCCTGCAGATTTCTCTGTCTTTTCTAGAAAAATATGACTTCTTGTTGCAGGAGGCAGAATGCGATGAACTCTTGTAAACTTGCATTTTTGCTTTAACAAATCACAGATCTGAAGGAAGTCCAAAGTGTTTCCTAAACCTTCTAATTTGACAGGATTCAGCATCCACATTCTGCTCTAACCAATCATGTTGGTTCTTGACTTTGGGTGTGGTTAGGATGATGGTTAGGTAAGGCCTGAGGTGCATCCTTTCTGTGTGCCCAAGGGGGTTTCAGGAGCATCAAGACGGTGCTCTGGGAAGGCGAAGCTCGGGTGTCTTGGGCTAGCTCTTCCCCTAGAAAACATGGATTGTGCTCTCAGCTCTTGTCGGGCAAGTCTCAGGTGGCCTCAGTCTTCATATGAGTAACCTAGTTCTTAGCTACAAACCCACAAGGAAGCCCCACCTGTGTGGGCCCAGCTCTCCTGATTCTTGCCACTGCTGTCACCTCAGACTCTGGTCTCTGCCTCTGCCTCCTTCTCTCAGTGGGACTTTGTGTCTGCCTGATCCAGATACGGCCTCTAGGATGAGAGTGGTTCACCTCTCCTAGCTCATGCTTCCTGTTGTCTGCTGCCGAGAGTAGCTGCCGTGCGTGTGTGTGCTGTTTGATGGTTGATTGGGGTCTGGTCTAGCATTCTGTATTGGCTGGAAGCAAGACCTGAGATTTACCATTTTGACCTCACTCCTCCTGAGAAGATTATGGCTGGTCTTCTGTCACCACGTGTTCTAATAACTACCTGTACCCACAGAATGTATCTATTTCTATTTCACGATAATTCCAGGACACCAGAAAATGTCAACTTTAACCCTAGTGACATTTGTGAACTGTGAGCCCTTCTTGGTGCTTTTCTCCTTCTGACTGGTTCTTGGTAGAAATGATGGGTAAATGAGTCTGTTTTCTTGTTGGGCTGACGAGACACAGTAACATTGTTCTGTAGGTAAGCCTGAAGCTGTGCTTCCCTGGTGACTCAGTTGATAAACATAGTCTTGATTTCCTGCCTGCCTTTGTGCCAGGAGGAAGATGGCTTGTGATGCTAAGATCACCACAGTGAACTAGCACCCTCTGTCCTGGCCCATGCTCTTTCTTCCCAGATGTCAAGACTTCCCAGTAGGTTTGCAGTTACTAGAAATGAGAAAGAGGAACTTAACATTTTTAACGATTTGTTTTATTTTTAATTAAGTGTGCGTTGTGTGTGTGTATATGATGTGGGGAGCCAGAGGCATCTGTTGAAGGCCATTGTGAGTCATCTGGCATGGTGCTGGGAACCAAACTCCAGTCCTCTAGAAGAGCTGTATATACTCTAACT
This sequence comes from Mesocricetus auratus, assembly GCF_017639785.1. NCBI lineage: Eukaryota > Metazoa > Chordata > Mammalia > Rodentia > Cricetidae > Mesocricetus > Mesocricetus auratus. Next base: position 18,726,914 of record NW_024429205.1, on the reverse strand, counting down.
GCTGAGCCAGTTCTCCAGCCCCAAAGACACATTTACAAAAGGAGGTAAAAGGTTCTGTTGGAGAAACTGAAAGAGAGGAAAATATTTTAAGAGAAACTTAAGTGAAGAGGAGATACATCAGTTAAAAGGAGGAAGAGGAGATGGGAAATAGGAGAGGAGAGAGAAGGGAAGGGAGACGAGGACAGGGAGGAAGGAGAGGGGAGGAGAGAGGAGACTTACTCTACTTATAATTACAGAAATGAGGGCTGGAGAGACGGCTCAGGGTTAAGAGCACTTGTTCTTGAAGAAGACTCAGGTTGAGTTTACCCAGGAATACACACTACCAAGCTGCACGTGGTAATGGCAGGCTTGCCATCGCAGCACTAAGAGGCAGAGACAGGAGGGTGATGGGTTCCGTTATCACCCTCTGCTGTGTAACTAGTTCAGGGCCTGCCTAGGCTATGTGAGACACTGTTTCAAAAAAACAAAAGACAAAACAATTCAATATTGTCTGCAATGACCAAAAGACCTAAAATAACTGGCAAGTCCAGGAATAGGGAATTAAATAAATTGTGGTATAGCCACATAATAGGATCCTGAAGGCATTGGAGAGCAAAGGAAGGTCTGTAAATACAGAACTCCAAGGTGGACCTAGGGATTGAACCCAGGTCGATGCTAATGCTAAGCAATCACTTTTCCACTGAGCTGGTCCCAAGGCTTCTTTTTACTTTTTGTTTGAGATTGGGTCTCATTAAGTTACTGAGCCTGATCTTAAACTTACTCTGTAGGCTGGGCAGACCTTGAGCTCCTGCTTCTCCTGCCTTAGCCTCCCAAGTAGCTGAGACGATAGGTCTGCGTCACCAGGCCTGCACTAGGTGTGTTATGTGGGAAACTGAAGCTGCTAAGCATTGTGTGGCATCTGAGACCTCTCGTGTAAATGTTTGTGTGTGACGGGCTGGTAACAGATGTCTCTGTAGGGCTCCTGAAGTACACTAATGATGGCTATATCAGGGAGAAAGGGTTAGGTTTTATTGTTGGAATTTTTCTAACAGTTCAAATGTGCTTCTCTGAGAGTAGGATTATGAATCATTTTAATTTAAATTAAACTAATAAATTTTACGTTAGCTTATACTTTTCTGTTTTAAAAATAGGTAGTTAGAGGGTTGGGTAGAGCACTAAGGCCCTCGGCTCTTAAAGTTACTGAAGTGTGTGAAAGGAACTCTTATCTCACAGAATCACTTCCCTGGGATGGGTTTTCTTCCTACAGACCTTTTACGTGTCCATAGTTGACTTGTGTGAAAATGGCGGGAAGCGTCCTACTGCAAATAACAGTGCTAGTTTCACCAAAGAACAAGCAGACACCATTCGCAGAATTCGAAATAGTAAGGACAGTTGGGACATGCTGGGAGTCAGACCTGGGGCCTCAAGGTAAGTTTACTGCGGGATTCTGGAAGAGCCCGAGGCTCTGTTGCCAAAAGTACTACCCGATCTTTCTCCTTCTAATTGACTAGAGACTTGGTGTGTGGCAATAAGTTTCCTAAGGACTCTGCCCCACTAACTCAACCCAGAGAAATGAAACAGAGTGTGCATTGCCTGCTGAGTGAACTATGTCGTGTTTCTGCGTAAACACTTGATGAAATGGCTTGTTCAGTCTTTGTGTTGAGTAAGAATCTGACACGACCTTAGGAAACTTTATAAAAAATAATTCTTAAATGGTAAAATTTAGAAGAAGAAAGATTTCTCAACTTGCTTCCATTTTACTGGGGAAACTGGAGTTCAGTAGACTATGAGTAATCATTGAGGCCCCAGGAGAGGTGTCTTCTGCCCAACTGCCTTTCTCATAAACACTGCGCATTCTCATCTGTGATTGGGTTATGTGTGGTTACCTGTTTTACTCTAAAGATATATTTAGGAAGAACTGGACATGGCTGTTTTGGAAGAAAAGTTCTGCTCTTTATTCACTTTGGTTAACTAGAATCTACTAGAGCTCTGATAAATCCCAGGCCTCTGTCATTTCTGCCTCCTTAACCTGTATAAACACAAGTTTATCTGCACAGCTGTGTCTATCAAATGACGTTGGCGCATTTGGGACAAATCCTTGAACATTAGAGTGTTACATTCTAGAGAATTCTGGTACTTGTTTGGGGTCAAATGTGCCTACAGTTCTTGAACTTTAAAGCAATACTACCGTCGGTAAGGTCGTTGACACGCACACCTGCACCAGTCTTGTTTCTCTAGAACTTTCCCTTGAGAGTCTTTCTGTGTCTGAAAATCTTGAAAGGCCTCAGTGCGGGGGCCAGGTGTAACACTGAGCCTGCCTAGACACGCCCCCCTAGAGCAGTGGCTCCATTGGCCCTGCCTCACACTCCATCTTGAAGAAGGAGGGGACCCTGTACTCAGCTCAGGTACACAGGGCCTGGATAAATACAAACTCTGGCCATTCAAAGTTCTTCTGAGAAGGAGAGTGCCTTTTGATAACTAATACAAAGATTGCATGTGTAGGGGCTGAGGAAGACGTCTCAGTGGATGAAGTGCTTGCTACATGGGCGTGAGGCCCTGAGTTTGGATCCCAGTACTCACACACAAGCCAGGCATAGCAGCATATGTGTATCCTAGTTTTGGGAAGGCAGAAGCAGGTGACTCCCTGGAGCTCACTGGTCACCCAGTCTAGCCAAAGCAGCCATGTTGAGGCTTAGCAGACCTGACTTAAAAAATAAGGTGGGGAGTGACAGAAGACAGCTGGCGTTGGCCTCTGGCCTCTCGATGCTCACACATGCACGGACACAGGCACACAGCACCCAAACATACTGAACAGAAAAGACTACATATTGCGTGTGTAGAGAATGCAGAGCTAGAACAAGAAGTTCAGAAGGGCTCGTCCGGCAGGAAAAGCTAGCCTGTGTGTCTAAGACACAGGGACTTAGCCTCTCCAGATTGACACCTGACTTTGTGCCATCTCCAGGCCAGCAAAGGGCCTATCTTTAATTGGGGGGGTGCTCTGAGAAGTCCTTCCAACAAATGCAAAAGAGTGAAGGCACCTGGCACAGCACCATGCCCTGTTGAGAGGATTGCAGGGACTCTGGTGACAGAAGGAAGCTTGGGGAGTAAGACCATGTGGTGGGGACAGAGAGACAGAGCTCCAGAGTAACCTGACTCCTGAGGAAGACTGGGAGTGGGCGTGGGGAAGAAACCTGCAGTCCAGGCCTTCTCCAGCCAGTCCCTGCTGCTCAGGACCGTGGGGGCATCTCAGCATCTCCTCCTTCATCTTCTGTGGCTGGTGGGCACATCAGCGGCTCCGATGGCTTTTGCTTCATGTTGTATACGCTCTCTTTCCTTCACTATTCTCACAGACGCCTCCACCTGAACTGTCGCTCTCAGGCCTGGGCTCCTGCCTGCCTCTCAATGTTAGAAACAGTTTTCTCAGTGCCCACTGCCACGACATGCCTGCTATTGTTACCGTCAATCAGATGCAGTGTTTTTCCTTGTTTTGCTTTGGAGGCCTCTCTGCTAGTTCCTCCCTGGCACACCAAGTCCCTGTGCTAATTACAAGCCCCTCTTCTTCCAGAAGCTTCTCCCAAGGGATTTTCCCTGGTGCCCAGACTCTCATCCCTCGGTTAGTACAGGCTTGCTCTGTGCCCCTGAGTGTCTAGAGCTGCCTGGCAGCGGCTGAACCTTCTTGGACTGTCTTCTAGACTCACTTACACTGTATTTTTCTACTGTATAGGACCTATTGTTTGTTTGTTATTTTCTAATCTTGTAGTCCTACCTTTGGGAAAAGGAAGTCATTGCTGACAGAGCTCGGCTGCTTTTCACAGGGAGGAAGTCAATAAGGCCTACCGGAAGCTGGCAGTACTGCTTCACCCGGACAAGTGTGTAGCGCCTGGCAGTGAAGATGCCTTCAAAGCAGTTGTGAATGCCCGGACAGCCCTCCTGAAAAACATCAAGTAGAAGGCAGAGGAAACGGCAGGCGGGCTCAAGTGCAAACAGACTCCCCTTGAGGTGAAATAGCCAACTTGGATTTTTCCTTCACAAATGCTCACTGTTCGGTTCCCTCACGTGCCGTCTCATTTGTAAGCTAATAGTGTAGGTGCCTGTTGCCATGTTGTGGGCCTTTTTCAGTGAGATGACCTGCTTTTGTGTGAGAGAGAACCCACGTTTCTTATGCACTGCACTGCATTTCTTATTGCCAGATAACTCAGTGTTCGTAATTGCAGCATCGCTTAGGCATTGGCTTCTGAAAGTCGGTGAGACTTCTAGAGAAGGGGAGGCTAGCAGGACACTCTGGCTGACCTGCCTCTCTGCCCACCCACCCACCCATTGCCATCATCAGAGAAGGGAATAAAATCAGGACAGACAATGACAGGCAAGCAGACAGCACCAGTCCCTGCTTCTTGGCTAGTATTTTAACCATCAGCCTCTAATTAGAGTCGGGCGTGGGGGCTCAGGCCTGTAATCCCAGCACGCAGGAGGATTGTGAGTTTGAGGCCAGTCTGAACTACATGGAGAGACTCTTTCATGTAAAGTGAGGTGACACTGTTCTGTCTACCTGCCTTTTAGGACATTTCACTCTGCTTCTTCTTCAACCAGCAGGGGGATGAGCAGTGCTGAGGGAGAAAGGTGGTGCTCACTGGAGCTGGATCCCAGGTCTTTGCTCTGTCCTAGAACAGCAAGGAGTGCTGTGCCACCGGGAATAAGGGACCGGAGGCCAAGACGGGACACTAGAAGGCGTGCTGTAGATTCCTCGGGAGTGTGCACCCAGCCACACCGCACAGGGAAAGACAGCTAAGCTCAGGTGTGTTGGGCACTAGGAGGGGCCCTACGTAAGACTTGTCCCTTTCCTCATTCCTTACCGCGGGGTGGCAGAGGCAGGCAGGTACTCTTCTGCAAGCAGGCCTCTCTCTTCAGCACCAGTGTTAGTCCTAATCGGTTCTCTACCCCACATCTGCCATTGCCTCTCCTCCTGAATCCCTAGTGTTGCCCCAGGCTCAGCTGACTAGAAATAAGTGTGATCTATTGGGGGCACAATGGAACATTTTAGGCCTGTAGAGGGCAGACTCTTTACAGTTTATGCTTAGGCTCCAAATTTTTGAAGAGAATTTTTAAACTACAGGTATGGAAACTCATTTTGTGTAGAGAAGCATTCCTCATGCGTTGTCCCTGCCTGGTACACAGTGCCGGATAGAGCTGCATGGAGAGCACTGCATTTCCTACAGTGCTTAGGGGAGCGGGCTCATTGCTTGACTCTGTCTCTCAGCTCTCTTAGCTGTGTTATTTTTTTTTTTTTTTAGCTTCAGCCACCTGTGCTAACTGGAGCTTTGAAGGATATAAAAACGTTACTAGGCTGTGACTTTTAAACACCTACCCCATAATGGTTGCTGGATAACATCTCTCTTACCTAAGAAGACAAGCCCCTGTCTTACAATCCAAACCACCACAGTCTTGAGGATTATTTCCCTCTACCATAGTAACCTCACTTTGCATGGCTGTGCTCAGTTATACTGAGCTTGAAAATGCTGTCCATCATGAATTCAGATCTGTGTAAAAGAGATATGGAGGTCTGATGTGTGGCTTGATGGTTTCCTCTGGCCCTTGGACTGGCTTCTCGGATGGTAGAACTCTACCTCCAGCTTCTCGTGGGCCTCAGTTCTGTTTGAGGCTTCCCTTGTGCCTAATGTACCCCACTATCCAACTGCTCTTTGACCGGAAGGTGGGAGTCCTGTGGATGAGGGGCTGCTCTTGGTACTGTCAGCCCGAGTGTGGGGCCCAGTCTTCGCCATGGTTGTTAGAGACACTTCATCCAGCAGCATGGGCAGGGCTGTAGAGCCATCAAAGCCTGCCTCAAAATGAACCTTAGCTTTTAAACCCCTGACGGCCCTCGGTGTTCACTGAACTTCTCGGCACAGGTGGGTGTTTTGTCTTTCACATTCTTTAAAACTCTTCACCCAGTTAAGATCTCAGAACATCAGCTGGAGTCACAACTCAGTCATGTCAGTGGCTAAAAATTTATAGAAGACCTTGGTTTCCCAGAAAAGGAGTTAAAGAAAAGCCATGCTTCTGCATCTGAGTCATCAAGTGTCACTTCTTACACTTGTGGAGAATCCCTGGAGGCATTTCAGAGTTACTCTTCCAGCCACCTCAAGCACTTTAAAACATATCCCCTTTTGTGTCAGAGACATCCTCTCCTGTGCCTCCTGTGAGTGGCTGTCCTCCACTGTCAGCATCTCTTACTTAAGCACTGCCACTTTATTCCCCCATTTAAATGTGTCCTTGCTTTTATAGCCTGTTAACTTAAGAGTCCAGATGTTTAGGATAAAATCACTGTCATTCTATAAACTGTTCACCATTCTTTAAGGCTTATATTTACCTCAGGAAACTTATTCTAGTATGTTCTCACTAATTGAAATCTCAAGTGATAAATACTTCTTTATACCTGCAAACTGGTACCTAATGCCATCTTAGTTCAGTGAGCCATAGGCTGGGCAGCTAGATGGTCAGTGAGCCATAGAGCTCATTAGAGGAAAACAAGGAGTGCCTGCCAGTACTGAATCAGGGGCAAGTGCTATTCTACCTAGAGTGGCAACTGTCACCAGGAGGATGAAGGGATTGCTTTTGGCAGTGGCAGTGTCCTCTTCCAGGTCTGGAATGGCATTTTTCTCACACTGCAGCCCATGGAGCTAAGTTCCCCAGCATTTTTGAGAAAGTTTTGAAAATGAATTTAGTTGTAAAATCAAGCTAAGCAATTTCCACTGTGGGCTTCACAAGCAAGGAGCTGCCCACCCTGCTCACCCTGGTGCTGAGCACAGTTTTAGATACGGTTAGTGCCCTTTGGACGTTGATGGCAGCATTAGCTGTCTCTGGGGAGGATGGACGTGTCCACTTGTGGGTGGTGCGGGTGGACAGTGACTGTGTCCACCACCCAGTGCGGTGCCCGGCTGTCTGTTAAGGCTGTGGGTGGGAGGACTGTTGTGGAGAGTTAGGCAGTTTGGGTTAGCTCCCTGCACTGATCGCGCTGTGCACATTTTTTCCCTTGACTGTGAATGTCCTTACAAGGTAATTTACATATCTGCTTTCTGTTGAGATAACTGAAAGTGTTAAATCTACCAGTTGTTTATGTCTTGTATACAGAGTGTCATATGTATTTAAGTTGTGTATTTTTATAGAGTAAAATCAAATAGCAAACACTGGTCTGCTGGCTGCACTGTTTTGTTTAGACCCTGACCTTTGGTGTAAAACTAGACTAAACAGGAATCCAATGCTCATCAGCTGTGACCTTCATTCAGCAAAACATGTAACTCATCATAATCCCAGCACTCAGGAGGCTGAGGCAGGAAGATCATGAGTTTGAAGCCAATCTTGGTCACAAAGAAAGGCCCTATCTCAAACACATAAGCCAGGTGTAGTGGTGCCGTAGTCTACCCCAGCACTCAGGACAGGAGGATCAGGGAGATCCTGGTCTGGGTAGCCGGTTCCAGGTCATCCAGCTATAGAGTGAGACCCTGCCTCAAAAAGCAAAGCAAAGAGAAGCAGAGAAGGACCTCTTAGTTAAGATGCCAATGGGGAAAATGAAGAAAATTGTACTTGTTGGTGCCTTAGGCCAGTCTGACTCAGTTAAGTGCGGCTTTGTAGCTCACATGAAACTGTTAACTCACTTTGAAGTAGTGCAGACCAAGCTAAAGCTGTAGCTCAGTGGGAAAGTCTGCTTAGTGTAGGGGATGCCCTTGGTTCAATAGTGCTACTTGACTCACTCATGCATTAACTCAGTTAGCGAAGCCTTAAGCTGAAGCGTCACATCACTGGAGTTTGAGAGTCTTGTAGGACCCACCCAGGGAGCAGCCAGAACTTTGCTTTTTGTTCTCATGCAGACTCTGGTCTGCCTAGCATCTCAAGACCCCGGAAAATGGCCCACCTCGCTCTCAGAACTGTACATCTGGTAGAGATGTCCCAAGTACCTCATTTCTTAAAGGGCCCATCTGTCCTCCACAAAGGTAAGTCCAGGGAACAGGAATGTAACTCCCAGCTCAGCCAGTCTGTATGCTACGTTGTTATTCACATTTTGTGTGTGTTTATGTGCCTGTGGTGGACATACATACAGGTACATGTATGTTGGGGCTGGAGGTCATGGCTTCATTTTTAGAGACAGGATCTCTCACAGAGCCTGGAACTCACAGATGAGGCTGTACTGGCTGGCCAGCAAACTTCAGGGATCATCCCGTCTCCCCAGCACTAACTAGGTTACAGATGTGTACCACCATTCCTAGCCCCCCACCCCCCAGGGTAGGTCCTGGGGATTGAATTCACCTTCTATGGCAAACACTTTCCTAACTGAGACATCTCCTCAGCCCTATTACCTGAATTTTACAGATGAGAGAAACTGACTCATTTTCCCAAGGCCACATAGAAAGCCACTCAAACCCAAGGCTGCTCGGATTTAGAATTCACACTCTAAATCTGTACCTACAGACTCCTCAGCTTACAAGGCAATATTCTGATTTTTAAGAATTCCTTAAGCTGGCTGGGGAGGAGGCTCGTGGGTAAAGTGTTTGATATATAAAAATGAAGACCTGAGTTCAAATCACCGGAACTCATGTGTTTGAATAACAATAGCCCTTATTGCCTGATGGTGGTAGTGCACCCCTTTAGCCCCAGCTCTAGGGAGGCAGAGGCAAGTAGGTCTCTGCATTCAAGGCCAGCCTGGTCTACAGAGGGCTACACAGAGAAACCCTGTCAAGGTTTCAGAAACTCAAGGGAGGCCTACTGTCTCGCTCCCTGATACCCTCAGATCTGGATGTATCTATCTTTCAGCTACTTCCCCAGCACCATGTCTGCCAGCATGCCACCATGCTCCCTGCTGTGATGTCTGTGGATTAAACCTCTCAGCTGTAAGACAGCCCCAGTTAAATGCTTTCCTTTATAAGAATTGCCATGGTCATGGATCAGAACACTGACTAAGATGCCATGTAAAAGCTGGATGGATACACAGTATTGCAAGTGTCTTAGTTGGGGTTTCTATTGTTGTGAAGAGACACCATGACTAAGGCAACTCTTATATTGGAAAGCACTTCATTGGGACTGACTTACAGTTTCAGAGATTTAGTTCATTGTCATCATGGCAGGGAAGCATGGCGGTGTGCAGGCAGACATGTGCTGAAGAAGGAGTTGAGAGTTCTACATCTGGATCTGCAGGCAACAGGAAGTGAACTGCCACACTGACTGTGGCTTGAGCATATATGAGATCTCAAAACTACCTCCCTGGTGATACACTTCCTCCAAGAAGGCCACACCTACTCCAAGAGGGCCACGCCTCCTAATAGTACCACTCCCTATGGGCCAAGCATTGCTGTTTAAACCACCATAGCGAGTAATCCGCTGTACTCCCTACAGTTAGATGGGAGGTAGAGACAAGAGTCCCCAGGAGTCTGTGTTGTGGAACCTTACATGGGCAGCAGCAGACAGACCCTGCCTCAGGACTGTAGATGAGGACCGTCATCTGAGGTTGTCCTCTGACCTTCACACATGCATCATGGGTGTACCCATGCCCACACTCACATGAACATATCTAAATCAAACACACCTAACTTGAGGACCACCGCCCACAATCACGAGTCGTCTGTCTGGGGTAACAGGGTGGCGATGGGTACTCCCAGCTGCTTCCTACTGTCACGAGACGATTGGGCAGCGTATAAAGTCTGATGAAGTCCTGACTTGTATCAAATCTATCTGAGTTTTGCACCATCAGGATGCAGGGAATCACGACAAACCATTTCCAGCGGAGGATTCGTGTACTCCTGACTCAGTAAGTAGCACTGTTTGTCCAGGTGACAAACTACTGTACAAAGAGGCCTGTACTCTTTTAAAATACAGCACAGAGTGGGGCGTTGGTGGCGCACACCTTTAATCCCAGCACTCGGGAGGCAGAGGCAGGCGGATCTCTGTGAGTTCGAGGCCAGCCTGGTCTACAAAGCGAGTTCCAGGAAAGCCTCCAAAATAATACAGAGAAACCCTGCCTCGAAAAACCAAAAAAAAAAAAAAAATACAGTATAGAGCCCAACAGAGTTTCTTTTCAGTGATGGTGTAAATTCAGATCCTTCATGGGTGCAGAACATGACATAAACTGGTACTGAGTGAGACTTCAGCATCCACGTCACATGCCAGTCACCAAAATCGGTTGTGAAGAACGACGGCTTTCCTCATGAGCCTCTAGGCTTGTGGAGACAGGAGAGCTAGCCTCACCTCTCTGCCCTAGTGCAATGTTTAGGGGTAGTTATAGACTGAGGTGTGGGGGAAGATGATCGGAGCAAACGCTATTATGTTGCCATGGTAACCCTCGGGCGGAGGGGTTACCTATAGCTAACCAAGAGCAGGTGACTAAGAGTAGGTGGCACATGTTAAGTCTGGAGAAGCAGGTGACTCAGCAAAGGAAGTCTTGGGAGGTTAGCTAGGCTCCTGAACCAAGTGGAGCCATTATAAACGGTTCCTCTCAGCTCAAAAAAACGTGTGTGGTATACCCAAGCCAAGATGGAGTCCTTGTGATGGCCTTCAGTGAACTGGGCTGAAATACAGACCCAAAACATTTGGATGGTTGTCCCGCTTTAATTTTTAAATGAGATTCGGAGCAAGCTCATAGGGCTGCCAATGTTTCCCGGATGCCTCAGTCACATCTTACAGGTTGTCTAAGTTGCCAGCTGGAGGGTGAGGCTTCCAAGAACTAAAGGGTGACACAGGGAGAATGGCCTTAAGGACTTCACTTCTTGGTGATTTTCATGTCTCCAGTGTATTCTTTCATCACAGTTAGAACCTAAGACTCTGTAAAAGCATGGTTTCCCTCCCCACCTCCTCCCGCAAAGCCAGCCTGGCACTTAGTGCTAGAAATGCCTGGCACTTCATACATGAGGACAGAGGGACATATGGTCACTAACCTGAACCTGCAGGAGCGAGGTTTAGGCAGGGGTGGGGTGGGTGAGGGAGTAGGGGGTGTTGTTTTCTTTGCCCTCCTCTTGTCTAGTCTGTTTGAATTTTCTTCATGGATGTGAATTCCTTAATCCTCTAAAAAGCTAGGAGAAACCAAAAACTAAACAGAATGCCAGTTTTGGTTTTTTTAAAGGCTGTCTGTAGGACCTGTGGCGTGCAGCAGCTCCAGGCTGTAATTAAATCTTGCATCTTTGCGTTGCAGGAAACTTCAGACTAAAAAGGAAGAGGCTTTTAGCCACTTAGGTATTTTTTTTAAATCCTAACAGCTATCAGTGCTCTGTGGCTGGAATTTCAAATCCACTTAATGCAACTAGAATCCACAAACTCTCAGGTAACACAGAAGTAGGAAGAATGAAATGGGAGGTTTGGTGTCTTCTGTTAATTAATAGTGGCCCTGGGCAGGCTGGAGGAGCTCCTCTGTCTGGTTGGATGGTAACCCTGTAGGTCCTTTGTGATGCTGGGCCTGCTGCAGGCCTGGAAGCCTCCTCCAGAGGCTGAGTCAGGAGGACCTCAAGATCCAGGCCTTGCTTGGACCATTTAGTGAGCCGCCTTTAATCCCAGCGCTTGGGAGGCAAAGGCAGGCAGATCTCTGAGTTTGAGGCCAGCCTGCTCTACAGAGCGAGTTCCAGGAAAGCCAGGGCTACATAGTGAGACCCTGTCTCAAAAATTATAATAGAAAAGAAAAACTCATTTATTTCTTTTTGTTATTTTTTTGAGACAGGGTAGCCCTGACTGTTCTGGAACTAGTTTTGTAGACCAGGCTGGCCTCGAACTCACAAAGATGTGCCTGCCTCTGCCCTGCTATCCCTGCCTCTCCAGTGCTGGAATGAAAGGTGTGCGCCACTGCTGCCCAGCTAGAAAAAATTATTTTAATAAAATAATGAACAAGGCTTCTCTGACAGTTTGGAATGGTAGACATTATTGATCCCCTGTTTCTTGTCTTCATTAACTAAAACCCCTAAACTCCCTACATGTAACTGATCACAGCATCTGGTTTTTCAGACAGGCACGTGATGACTAAGACTGAGGAGTCAGAACAGGGTTTCTGTAATTCAGGAGTTATCTGACTCTTGTGCTCAGGTTTTCCCCCAGGACAGTGAGAATCTGCTAAATTCAGCCTGTTGCTCTGGCTTTAACCATGGTGGATAGAAGATTAAGATGCAGTCAGGACAGGATCCCCGCCCATCCTCCACTCCATGCTTCCCCAGGCAGGCAGGAATTGGGGCTTGTGCTGACCTCCTGACCCGGAGAAGAATCTCTGTCCATTGTTCCCTGTCCTAGACCCTCTGCACCTCTCCAGCTGTCTCTGAGGTCCATGCCCTCAGGCCTCTCCTCAGTTGTTGCAGCTCTCAGGCCATACCAAGTCAGGTTTCTGCCAGGACTGCCACCTCCCATGTTCTGTCAAGAACCCTGTTTGTGTCATCTGCCACTCCCTAGGAGTCACTGTGTCCCATCAATCCTGAGAGACTGGGGAGTCAGCATTTGAGACAGGGTCTCTCACTGATCCTGAAGCTCACTGATTCAGCTGTCTGACCAGCTAACCCCAGGGTTCCTCCTGTCTCCACCTGGTCAGCATCGGGATTATAAGTGTACTCCACCACCCCACCTGTTTTTCCCCCTTTGCTGTAAAGGGGGCACCTTGGGGCAGCGGCTTCCTATTACTCCTCCATAAGCATACTTTTTCAAGCTTCCGTTGATCATAGGGTGGAGTCCAGGTTTCATGCAGCTGAAGTCCTAGTGTTTCTGGAGCCCCTACCACGCACCAGGGACTCCTGTGCACTGGAGCTGCCTTTACCAGCTCCGTCAGGGCACTTGCCAGCATGCCAGAGGCCTGGGGTTCCAGCCTCAGGACTGTGGTGGTAGCAGGGGTGGAGGGTGGGGGTAGCAGAGTTAGTATCAGTTCCCCGCATGAAACAGAGACAGAGACAGATGAGGGGAGAAGGAATGAGGTGAGAGAGAAGACAAGCAGTTGTCAGTTCCTTTTCTGGTGCTGTGTAGACTAACCTGGCAGAGAGTGACTCTAGGGAGAGTTAGTTTATTTTGGCCTTCTCTTCCAGAGGGGCTATAATGGTCGTGTGGGGGGGGGCATGGCAGAAGGGTGAGGCTGGTAGGCCACATTTTGTCAGGGAGAGGACAGGGAGTGTGGCCAGGTTGCAGGTTCAGAGCCCACCCCAGTGACTATCCCTCCAGCAAGGCACTGACTGCCTCCTGCAGGCTCCATAACATCCCCAAACAGCGCCACCAACTGGGAGCCAAGTGTTCACACTTCTCATTCATGCCACAACAGGCAGGCAGGCTGGCTATATATTTTATTTGCATCTCAGGAAACCCTTGGGATGTTTTATGAATAAGAAAATGGGCCTGGCCTTGTCAGGTAAACTACCCAGATACTATGGTGATCACAGGATGGTCTTCCATAGGTATGCCCATGGAGGACTTCAGAGTGACCCCATCTGTATAGGGTCTATACAGATGTCACTAAGGTTGGGGATCTTAATGTGAGGTCATTCTGGAAGAAGGTAGGCCTTAACTGCGATGACAAGCCTATAGAAAGGGCAGCAGAGATCCCCCAGAAGATGGAAGGCTAGGTAAAATGGGCAGGCTTTGGAGCCTGCTACGCTTTGAACCACATTTTTTTAGTATTGATAACGATGCACAGTCAGATAACGATGCTAAAAAGTTTCCCATTTTCCTGCATCTTGACTTAGCTTTTCTGATTATGTTCAGCCTGTAATTTGTCATAGCAGTCCAGCAAACAGCCACAGCCCTGGAGCTTTTGGAAGGGTGGGGTCCAGAGCCTGGGTGTCACCACAGCTCCTTGCTGCCAGAGGCTGGAGGGACCCTGCATTCTCTGCCCTTGCTGTGTCCGTTTTCACTTCCCTCGATTCTGAACACTGTGAACTTAGTGTTCCTAGCCCACACTATACGTAGCCTTCACCCCCCACCCAGCATACCCACCTTCCTCTCTCCTCTTACTTGACAACTTAGTGGATTTTTTTTTCTTAGTTTCTCTGAGTAGCCTTGGCTGTCCAGGAACTCACTCTGTAAACCAGGCTGACCTTGAACTCAGAGATCTGCCTTCCTCTGCCTCCCAGGTGTTAGGATTAAAGATGTATGCCACCACCGCCCTGGAATTTAGTGGATTTTTTTTTATTTTGGTTTTTTGACAGTGTTTCTTTGAATTGTTTTGGAGGCTGTCCTGGAACTCACTCTGTAGATCAGGCTGTCCTCAAACTCACAGAGATCCACCTGCCTCTGCCTCCCGAGTGCTGGGATTAAAGGCATGCGCCAAATTTAGTGGATTTTTATACCTACCCTGACAGCTCCTCCCTGAGAAACTTCTTAGACTTGGCTTTGTTGCCTGGACACCTCCAGCAGACTTCCTTTTCAGCAGGGGCAGGGCTTTCCTTCCAGGACCTTGGTGGCGGAGCGTTGTCTCATCTTCACCTCTTTGTGAGTACTTGATGATTGGTTGAACAACCCTGTTGCTGAGCTGGAAGATGCACTGTGGGTCCCCCAACAGCGTGATTCCCAGTCCAAGATGAAAGAAGTCACAGAACACAACTGAAGGTTCCTAAAAGGAGCCCAAGACAGATGTAATGAATGTGTGGGTTACCCTTAGCACTCAGATGTCGTGCTCATTAGCCAGTCAAACTGTGGTGTCATGTTCTCAGTGAAGTTTGCCTGAGTGTTTTCTGAGTTTATAAAGTCTCCTAAGGGAGTTGGCTTCCTCCTGGAGTCCCGCCCAGCCTTTGAGGAGTGCCAGAGCTCCACTGTCAACAGCTTCTTCAAGGGCCCCTCCTCCTGCTTCCTTGCTGGGAGCATCTGCACGGCCTAGGAGCCCATCAGGAACGGTGGTGGCCATCCGCGCTGGGGCCAGCTCTGTTGTCAGCTGTTGGTTTGGGAATGGACATCCAGCCCCGCCCCTGTGGAAAAGGTATGAATGAACTCTCCCAGGCAGCTCCTGGGAAAGAACTCTGTACTCCTGAGCAGGAGGCACAGAAAGTGTTTCTCCTCTCCTACCAAACAATGCCCCATCTTTGTACAGCCCTCATGTTTTGGCAGCCATCTTACAGCCATGAAGAGGGTAAGCATGAGCTGCTAACGCCAGCTGTCTGAAGGGGGCCAGGTGGAGATGCAAAGTACTTGGATTGTATTACTTAGTTGTTTCTCACTTTAAACATCTTATCATTTTGTCTGCACATGTAATGTGTGTGTGTGTGTGTGCGCGCGCGAGTATGTGTACAGACACGTGTATGCACAGGTATGTATATGTGCAGGTGTGTGTGCAGGTTTGTGTGTATGCAGGTTCATGTGTGCAGGGGTCTGTGTGTGTGCGCGTGCACATGTAGGTGTGTGTGCTACGTGCAGGCATGTGTGTAGGTGTGTGTGTATGCGGGTTCCTGTGTGCAGGTGTGTGTGTGTGTGTGTGTGTGTGTGTGTGTGCAAGTGAGCGTATGGAGGTCCGATTATTTGGAGCTTTTAGGAGTTCGTTTCCTTCTTCCACCATAGTGTCTAGGAATCAAGCTCGGGGCATCCGATTTTCATGGCAAGTGCCTTTACCTGCTAAGCCATATTGTGAGCCGTTGAGTGGGCTTTTTCAGGGACTGTGGTGTGGCTCAGCCATAGGACACACACAAGGGTTCATCACCATTACTTAGAAAAAGAAAAGAAAAGAGCAGCTGTGTCAAGGCCTCGGGAATCGCCAGCCTCAGCCTCTCCCCACCGCTTTTACGGGTTATGTTTTCTTCCCCACTATAAATCACCAAACTAACACTTCAGCGTGTATTCTTGCCTTCCTCTGTCGACTTCCTAAGTCCTTTTTCTGTGCCAGTCACGGCCGCGCTCCGAGGAAGGAAGGAAAAAATAAAGGGAAGTGTGAGTGTGGATTTATAGCTAGCATTCCATTTCTCCTTCATACCACTCTCTGGAGCTATTTAAATGGGATTATTTTCAGTCTCAAGGCATATTTGAATTTAGACATGGCTTATAAAAAATGTAACATTTTCCTCTCAACCTTCCTTAATGGGAAACTGAATGGGATGAATGCCGCGGAGGGAGGCTTTTCTATAAAGGAAGACATGCACTTAGGGACTCCCGGAAACCCATCCCAGACCAGTGTAAGGACAGAGGGCATACAGACCTGACCTGGTCAGGGATGGGGTGGGGTGGCCCACTCACCCTCTGAAGGTTGGAGCCAGGCATTTCTCACATGGGTGAGAGAGCAGACAGAGGGTGTCCAGCCAGTGGAAAGACAGACTGAAGCTAACAGCTGCTAAAATTAACAGAGCTTCCCCTGCAGACAGATCTAACACTGGTGGGTAGAGTGAGGTCCAGAGTGGAGGCTGTGAATGAATGGAAGCACCACGTGACCAGGGAGCCCTGCACCGTGTGAGTCAGGGCTCCCTACTCCCCATCAGCAGGAGTTGGCGGCCTGCAGAGCTCACAGCTTCACAGAGGAACTGGTGAGACACAAAATTCCTACAGTCTACAGTTCATTCTAGGTCCACCGCACTGGGATGAAATTGAACAGAAGAGGAAAAAAAGAATGCATTTAAAGACAGAATAAAATCTCTCTCTCTGTCTCTCTGTCTCTGTCTCTCTGTCTGTCTCTCTTTTCTAAGGTCTAGTTTTGCACCTATTTCATTGATTCTTAACACTTTCTGAAATGGGCCCAATGCTGGGGCATCCCCACATGACACAGCAGGATGGGGAGAGGGAGTTGGCAGAGAGGGAGCACGTTCATCTTCCCCTCCGCCCCGTGAGGCACACACTGTCCTCAGATACCGTTGTTGTGCTCAAACTCTGAACCCCAAAATCACCAAGAGACCCAATCCAATACAAAAGCAAAGAGTCTTCAATTTTATGAGTTAACTCAGTTCCCCCGTCCATCTGACAGCAGGGTGGAGCAGGCAGGAATCAGGAGGGACTGGAGCAGCAGTGGAGCAGGGAATATATTGGGGTGGAGCAAGGGGAGTGTCTGAGGGTGCGCTCCGGACTTGGGCAACCTGTCCTGAGTTGATTGGTCAGCTGCAGTTGCAACAAGGTTGCTGTGCCTAGAGCTCCTGCCCTGGCAATTGCTATGCTCTGCATTCCAGGGCTCTCCAGCTAACTTCTGATTGGTTCCTTGCCACATGGAAGGTATCTGGCAGTTTATTCCCAGTAACTAGGGAAGGTCAGGAGCTCAGCACCTATTGCTGAGTCAGGGGTCTATATCTTGCTGGGTCTTTTCTGCAGCCTGTCATGGCTGCCAAAGCAGGGGACTGGGCGAGGGTCTGGTCCCTTCACCATCACCCACTTTGTTTTGAGATAAGGGCTATCACTAACTAGGCCAGGTGGCCAGTGAGCCCCAGGTATCTGCCTGTCTCTGCCTCCATTTTACAGACACTCACTATTACCTTTTCCATCCTACCATTTTATATTCCCAGGGCAGGTGCTGACTCCCAGACACGTGTCTAGCCACCCCACATGCTGGTGGCTCGGGACAGAATTGAAGTCCAGAGTAAGTGTTAGTTATCAAAGCCTTTGCACATTTGGGCCCCATCTGCCCATCCCACTTTCAATCTGTGTAGGCTAGCTGATGGGGTGTGCCCACTTGTCCAGTTCCTAGACACACTTCCCAAATGGTTTAGAGCTAACAGTAGAAACTGAATTGTGACCAGATCTCAATAGTAACATGCAGGCACACACACATACACAGCAATATATAAATCAGTCTGGTTTGAGCCCTCCAGGCCTAGCTTGGGTGTTGTCCTGCTATAGCTCAGCTGTCTAGGTCTCCACCTTCTGACTGGGCCACTCTCCCCGCTCCAGGATGGGAAGGATGAGTGGATTTATGCAGACAGGGCAGCTAAGGTAATGGCCCTACCACCTAGCTGTCACTTCCAAGCCCTCTGCTTGGATTTTCCCATGCCCCCCAGGTTCAGAGCCATTGAGGTCCCTGCCCAAGCAGATGGGATGGCATGAATCCCTCATTCTTCCAGCGATGGCTGATGATGCTGAACAGGTCAAAGGCATGAGCCAGACTCTGGAACGCATGCGTGGCCGGAACTCAGGCGTTGTCCTCTACCGGCTGCAAGACTTTGGGTGAATGTAAAACTCAGGCTCAGGTTTTTCACCTGGAAAGTGTGCATGGTCATTGCACTTACCACTTAGAATTGCTCTGAAGATTATGTAAGGTAAGAGACCGGGAGCTAACAGAGGAACTGTCTGCATACTGAAGCCTGTAGAGTGTAACCTGTAGGCAATGTGGGAACTAGACATTTTGGAGTAAGGAAAACTATTCACAGCAGCTAAAAGGAACTTTGGAGGAATGTATCAGTTACGGCTCTTTAGAGAAACAAAATGGAAGAAATATATATTTCATTAGACCAGATCACATGATGCAATTTAGGTAGTCCAGCAATGGCTGGCTCTCCCCGGAGAGGCTGAGGACCTGGTAGCTGCTTAGTCCATGAAGCTGAGTGTCTCACCGGTCCCAGTCTGGCACTGAAGACCTGGAGGATTCCTGGAGAGTTACTAGCCTTCAGCCAACATTAGAAGCCTGAAGATGCTGGGCTCTGATACCAGCAAAAGGACACAGCAACATAGCAGATGACTTGCTGACAAGAATGAAGGCAGGGGCTAAGAGACCCCGCAGAGTGCCTGGCTTTGGTCCCTGTCACTCATGGTGGTTCACAACCATTTGCAGCTCCAGTTCCAGGGTACCCAACACCTTCTTCTGGTCTTCTTAGCCACCAGGCACGCTCACGTGTGGTGCCCATCCATACGTGCAGGCCAAACACTCATTCACATAAATCTTAATTTAAAAATAGGAAGGCAGGCAGGCAAAGCGCAAGGCTTGCTTCTGTCTCCGTTGATCTGAGCTGCCACCAGAAGGTGCCACCCACATTAGGGTGATTCTTCCCACTTGAAGTTATTTGATGGAGAAAACTTGCTCACAGGGGTGCCCCACAGCTTGCCTTTTAGTTGCTTCCGGATGTGGTCAAGTTGACAGCCAAGGCTTACTATCACAGAAGAATCTCTCGGTTTCAGGTGTCCACTTGGCTGTTGGGTCTCTGTAGCCTCTTGTTCCCGCCAAGCTCTGAGGAAAGAAGTCTACGTCATCCAGACACAGATTCGGGACACCTAGAAGGGGACGTGGGGGATTCCTTCCAGTTTTCTCCTGTCCTGGATGGCTTATAGGGTCTACCCTCTCATGATAGGCCTTTCTGTGCTCAGACGTGAGTGCTGTGGGATACTAACCACAACAGAACCGGATTGCCCGGATGTGGGTCTTTGCTAGCCAGCCAGCGACTGACTGCACTGAGTGTTCCGCATCCCAGCGTAGCCTTTCCCTCCGAGCCTTTCTCAGGGTGAGCTTTTAAGCACAAACAGCATGTTCTGGGCTGACACACTTCAGTTAACCAGAAGAGTTAGCCGGAAGCAGAGCTACAGACCCTGAAAAAGCAAGGTTGGTACATTTTGAGATTTTCCCAGAACTGTGGGCTTTGATGGCCTAGGCCTTTGCTTTAGGTGGTGCTGTCTGCGTGCTAAGTTTTTACAGCCTGAGCGGCACTTCCATCATGGAGGCAGTTTTGCTACGGTCTGGGGCCCTGCTACAGTGAGCGCCCGTGTCTTGCAGCATAGCAGTGAGACACTTGAGGAAGATTTAAAGTACAGTACTTATGTGCTTGATATGTGTGGACATGTGCGTCATGGCACCCACGTGGAGGTCAGAGGACACTTGTGGAAGCTGTTCTCTCCTCCCGCCTTTATGTGGGTTCTGGGAGTTGAACTTAGGTCACCAGGTTTGTGTGCCAAGCACCTTTACCTACTGAGTCATCTCCCTGGCCCCGGGGAAGGTTTTAATGGGAGGAACTAAGATGAGTCTTGTCTCTAATGAGTACTAGTCATATGTCATGTCATAAACCAACTGTACAAGGCAGAATGATGCCACCCTCCCCCAGTGTCATCGCCCTGGTCCCTAGAAACTGTGATGATGCTACCTTATATGTCAAAAGGACTCTGAATGTGATTGGGTGAAGGATCCTGAGGTACCTAGGAAAATGACAGGGTCCAATGTAATCACCAGGAACCTTCGGTTTGCCTAATTTATTTGGGGCAAGGTATGGTGTGCACATATAGCCAAGGTTGGCCTGAACTCCTGATTCTCCTGCCTCTACCCCAGCCCCAAAAGTACTGAGATTACAGGTGTGTGACAACAAACTCAGTTTTACATGGGTCCTTAGAATGGGAGACCGTCTGCTATGTCTAAGGGAGATCAGACCACTGAAGGAATTTGAGGGCTCCAGAAGCTAGGGAAGGCAAGGGCGTCCCCCTGAGCCTCCTAAAAAGAACACAGCCCTGACACCACCTTAACTCTGGCTCAGGGAGGTCAGTTGGACTCTGACCTCCAGAAATAGTAAGAAAAGAGTTCCAGTTCAGGCGCCAAGCCTGTCAGGTGTTGAGGCAGCTGTGGAAAATGAACACACTTCCCAGGTGCCCGATTAGGCCAAACACAGGGAAGTCAGGTCATTTTCCACCTCAGAGAACTCACCCAGGGAAGGAGTCAGACAAGAGGACTCTTCCTCACAATAGGGGCACTTAAGGGGCCACATTGGCTGGGGAATTAACTCCACCTGGGGATCAGAAAGGCTCCAACAGGTGAGCTAGGGGATGCCTTTAGGATAATGGTAGTTTTTTTTTTTTTCAGGTGGAGAAAGGGGAAAGGGAAATCTAGGCTGAGGGGATACTGGGGGGGGGGAGATAAGGGGGCAGGAGGATTACGTGTCCATTCATCTGTGAGTGTCCTTGGAATGAGTAGGAAGACTCCTGTTTTTCTGAAGAGAAGGAGCTTTCTTGGAGGTGAGTTCTAGTCACCAGAAGCCCCTGCCTGTCTCTCTTTTTGGAGTCTTGTTTTGTGCCTTAGAATGGATATGAAGGGTCTGGGGAACTGATTCAGTCAGTAAAATACTTGTCACAGGAACTCGAACCCAAATTAAAACCCCCAGAACCCACACGGAAAGCCAGGCAAGGCAGGCAGTGCACCCCTGTAAGTCCTTTGCTCTCTGAGGCAGTGCACCCCTGTATGTCCTTTGCTCTCTGAGGCAGTGCACCCCTGTATGTCCTTCCCTGTGTGTGCCTGTGTGTGTATGCCCAGCCAGAAGGACGGCTCCAAGTTCAGTGAGAGGTCTCAGAAAGCAAAGATAGAGAGGGATGGAGGACACTGCTGTTGACCTCTGACCTCTACACACACTGGTTCTTAGGGTTACTGTTGCTATGATGAAACACCACAGCCAAGGCTTATAGATAAAGGGTTTAATTGGGGCTTGCTTACAGCTTCAGGTTAGTCTGTGACCACCATGGTGGGGAGCATGGTGTCGGGCAGGTAGGCATGGTTCCAACAGTAGCCCTTACATCCTGATCCGCTGGCGGCTGGCAGAGAGAGCAAAAACTGAGTCTGATGCAGGCGTTTGAAACCTCAAAGCCCTGTGACACACCTCCTCTAACAAGGCCACACCCCCTATGGTCCCTAAACAGTCCACCAACTGGGAACCAAGTACTTAAATACATTAGCCTATAGGGCTTATTTAAACCACCAACACATACACATACATTCGCACGTGTGCACACACACATGCGCACACACAAATACATACACCACACATACACAGAATTTTTTAAGTGAATATATGTTTGTACCTTATATTCCACAATTAATCCTTGATGACTTCAGAATAAACATAGTAATTTGAGGCTGGGGAGATGGCTCAGCCGTTAAGAGCACTGGCTGCGCTTGCACAGGACCCAGGATTGGTTCCCAGCAGCCACAAGCCAGGTCACAGCCATCTGTAACTCCATTGGAGGGGATCTGGATGATGCCATCTGTGGCTTCCTCCGTGTCAGGCGCACACACATTATACAGATTACATGCTGACAAACACTCATACATGCAAAATAAAAGTAAATGTATCTTTTTAAAAAGTGGTTCAGCCGGGCGTTGGTGGCGCACGCCTTTTATCCCAGCACTCGGGAGGCAGAGGCAGGCGGATCTCTGTGAGTTCGAGGCCAGCCTGGTCTACAAAGTGAGTTCCAGGACAGCCTCCAAAGCCACAGAGAAACCCTGTGTCGAAAACCCAAAAAAAAAAAAAAAAGTGGTTCAACTACTGCTGGGTGGTGGTGGCACATGACTTTAGTCATAGCACTCAGGAGGCAGAGGCAGGTGGATCTCTGTGAGTTTGAGGCCAGCCTGGTCTACAGAGTGAGTTCCAGGACAGGATCCAAAACAATACAGAGAAACCCTGTCTCGAAAAACCAAAACAACAACAAAGCAAAGGACACAGCAAGACAGAAAGGCAGCCACAGTATGGGAAAAGACATTCACTAACCCCACACGCTGACCTCCAAAATTTACAAAGAACTCAAGAAGCAAGTCTCCAAAACACCAAAGGATCCAATTAAAAAGTGGTCTACATAACTAAATAGAGAATTCTCAATAGAGGAGACTAAAATGGCTGAGAGACACTTAAGAAAGTGCTCAACATCCCTAGCAATTAGGGAAATGCAAATCAAACAACTCTGAGATACCATCTTACTCCTGTCAGAATGGCTAAAATCAAAAACACCAATGACAATTTATGCTGGAGAGGATGTGGTGAAAGGGGAACACTCCTCCATTGCTGGTGGGAGTGCCAACTTGTACAGCCACTTTGGAGACCAGTATGGAGATTCCTCAGGAAAATGGGACTCAGTCTACCACAAGACCCAGCAATCCCACTCTTAGGCATATACCCAAAAGATGCACATTCATACAACAAGGACGTCTGTTCTACTGTGTTCATAGCAGCATTATTTGTAATAGCCAGAACCTGGAAACAACCTAGATGCCCCTCTACTGAAGAGTGGATAGAGAAAATGTGATACATTTACACAATGGAGTACTATTCAGCGGAAAAAACAATGGAATCTTGAAATTTGCAGGCAAATGGATGGCACTAGAAGAAACCATCCTGAGTAAGGTAACCCAGTCACAAAAAGACAAACATGGTATGTACTCACTCATATGTGGATTTTAACTTGGAGCAGGGGAGTGCCAGTCTACAATCCCACTGACAGAGAGTCTGGGAAACAGGAAGGACCCTAAGAGATATGCATGGTACCCCAGAGAAGGTGGAATGAGGCAAGATCTCCTGAGCAGATTGGGAGTACCAGAGGAGTGGGAGGGGAAAGGGAACCAGGAAAAAGTGAGGGAGAGAAGAGGAAGGGATGAGGACATGGGGGAGCTGGAAGGTTGAGTTGGGGGAAGAATAGAGGAGAGCAGGATGAGAGATACCATAATAGAGGGAGTCTGTCTAGATTTGAGGGGAGATCTTGGACCCCAGACTGACGGCTGAGAGGCCAGCATGGGACTGATCCAGCCCCCCTGAATGTGGGTGTCAGTGAGGAGGCCTAGGCAATCTATGGGGCTTTGGGTGGTAGATCAGTACATATCCCTGGCACACAAATGGACTTTGGGTGCCCATCCAACAATGAGGGATGCTCTCTAAATCTGGACACTTTGGGGGAGGGCCTGGGCCCTCCCTGGAATGAAATAACAGACTCTAGAGATCCCCCATGGAGGGTCTTACCCTCCCTGGGGAATGGAGTGGGGGTTGGGTGGGGGGCTGGGGGGTGGGGGGAGCAAGTGTGGAGGAGAGGGAGAGGGAGCTGGGACTGACATGGGAAGCAAGTTTGTTTCTAATTTAAATATATAATAAAAAAGTATTTCAAAAAATTAAAAAGTAAAAAATAAAACAAAACAAAAAAAGGGATTGAACTATTTAGCAGTTAAATGACTTAACTTCGCTCCAAGATAAAAAGAAAAACAAACAAAACCACTTCTATTATAAAGGCTATCGAGGCACCGGAGGGGGAGGGGGAGGTGAGGGGGGTGGGGGTGGGGGTGGGGGGGCGCGCACTTACAGTTTTTGCCTTCTCCCAGCATGCCCCAGGATACCCTAGGGGTAGTTAAGTCAGAATTGAAAAAAGAGAACTGACAAAGTTTAACCCTTTTTCCTGTCTCTGTATGTGTGAATGTGCATGTATGTGGTGTGTGCATGGAGGCCAGAGGTTGATGTCAAGTGTCTTCCTCTGTTGTTCTCCATTGTATTTTCTGAGACAGGGTCTCTTGAAGGCAGATGTGTTTTTCCCAATCCCAGGGGCCAGTCCCAAATAACTAACACGGAGGCTTAATATGAATTGTAAATGCTTGGTCGCTAGCTCAGGCTCGTTCCTACCTAAGTCTTACATTTACGTTAACCCAGTTTCTTATCTATGCTTTGCCTCCTGGCTCAGGCTTGTTTCCCCATTTTCTACACATCCTGCTTCCTCGGCGAGTGGCTGGTGACTCCTCTGACTGCCCTTCTTCCCATTATTCTCTTAGTGTGGTTGTCCCGCCTATCCTTCCTGCCTGGCTACCAGCCAATCAAGTTTTGTTAAACCAATCCAAGTGATAAATCTTCACAGTGCACCATGATCGGCTAGACTGCCTGGCCAGCAAGCTCAAGGACCCTCGTGTCTTCACTTTCCGCCAGTGTTGGCGTCATGGCGCATGCTGTCATGACTGGCTTTCACGTGGCGGCTCAGGATCCGAGTTCAGGGCCCATGCTTGCACACTCAGCTCTCTTCCCAACCCCTGATTAAAAAGTAGTTTACGCTGGGCGGTGGTGGCGCATGCCTTTAATCCCAGCACTCGGGAGGCAGAGGCAGGCAGATCTCTGTGAGTTCGAGGCTGGGCTGGACCGACAGCCTCCAAAACAATACAGAGAAACCCTGTCTCGTAAAACCAAAAAAACAAACAAACAAAAAACAAAACAAGTAGTTTACTTTGTTTGTCTAGCTGTGTTCAAGTGAGTACATGTGCATGTGCGCACATGTGTATGTGTGTATATGTGTGTGTATACACATCGAAGGACAACCTCGGATATTGATTCTCAGACCTTTTCCATCTTGGTATGAGAACTTTGTCAAATAGGCTTGGCTAGCTAGACATCCAGCCCCAGGGATCCACCCACTTCTGGCTCTCCTCTCAAATCTCTGGGATTGTAGATTCTCACCATCATGCTTTTTATTCTGGATTCTGGAAATCTGAACTCAGGTCCCCATGCCCCATGCCAGCCTAGCCTCGGACATTTTTTTTAAATGTATCTAACAAAGCACTGTTGAGCACCTATCATGGCTGTCACTCCATGTATAAAAGAGAATCAAGATCTTGGAGTCGGGTGAAAACCATTACAATTATAACACTCTGGCATGTGTTAAAATACAAGTGTGAAAAATGTGCAACTGGATCCTGCCTGGGTGCTATCACAACAAGTTAATGCAAGCAGGGTGGCATCATTAGGATATTTCTTGCCTTCATGTCTCTGGCAGCTAGCAGTCTGAAATCTGGGTACCAGCAGAACTGTTACTATCTAAGGGTCTTAATCGAGTTTGCTTTCTCTGCCAGTTAAAGAATTAAAAGGTGGGAAAAATCTTGAAGGCAACAGGTAGCAGCGGGGAAATCTCAGACACCACAGACAGACTGACTTAGCAATTAAGAAAGACGTTTATTGGGGGTGAGGATACACACACACACACACACACACACACACACACACACACACCACTTGAGTGTGTGCAGCAGATTCACAGGGAAGACACCCTCTGTAAAGCAGAGGGGGACCCGGGAAGCCAGGAAAACCAGTTCCTTTTTGAGGGCTTGGATTTTTAAGGTCTCTGAAGAAAGATGGATGACAGGCCCACAACTGTTGTGTAACATGTCCTGATCCCATAGCCTCAAACTTGCCGAGCCAGTCCATCAGCAGGGGCCCTACTGATGGGAGAAAAAGCCTACAAGGCCTTGGTTTTAAGGTTCCAGGCATTTTATCTCGGGTCAGGAAGGTGAGGAAGAAGCTGGCCACCCAGGGAGTTCACCATGACCATTACCTATCCATGGCCCCCTTCCTATCTGTCTGCCTCCCAGGGAGTTGTCTAATTCTCAGCCCCTCCAAAGGCTGTTTTGGTGGGAAGACTTGAGGGGAAAAAGCCTTACTTCCCCCAGTCTGGTGGCTCCTGGAGTTGCTGGCTTGTAGCCATAGCCGTCCAGTCTTGTCCTCTGTGTCATATCCCGTCCCCCTTTGTAAGGACTTTGGAGCCCTCCCCAGTAACTCAGGATGATCCTTTTTCCAGATCCTTTACTTCATTGCACATGCAAAGACCCTTCCCTCGAAGTAGTTCAACCAAGGCTTCCTGGGGTTTGGATGTTGACATATTTGGGGGTATCATTCAAATCACCACAGATTTCAAAGTGAAGTGACTGAGAGTGCTTGAGGACAGTGGCAAAATGAAGGTGACATGTGAGTGTTCTATGTAACCCTTATAGCTCAGATGGGGGCGAAAGCTCAGTCAAATAGCTTGCAACCATGGAGTCCTAAATTCAGCCCCTAGGACCCACATAAAAAGCCTGGCACAATGGCATTTGTAATCCTGGGCTCCTGTCCAGTCAGCCAGGCCCACCTGGTGAACCTCAGGCCAGTGAGAAATCCTAAATAAACAAAAAAGGAGAGCCTGCCCTGACAGTGAGTAACTTTGGTCCCAGCCCGCACAAGACAGAGGCAGGCAGGTCTCCATGTGTTCATGACCAGCCTGCTCTACATAGTAATTTCCAGCCCAGTCAGGGTTACATAGAGAAGCTCTGCCTCCAAAGAACCACAGCAAAACAGAAGAAAACAAAAAATATAGAGAATGTTTTCTCAGGAACAACACATGAACTTGACCTCCAGCCTCCATATGCCTGTATGCACATGGCACCCACACACATGAACATGTGTGTGCATGCACACACAATTATTTTGTTTTTCCTCCAGCCTCCATATACCTGTATGCACATGGCACCCACACACATGAACATGTGTGTGCATGCACATACAATTATTTTGGAACCTGTCCTGGAACTCACTCTGTAGACCAGGCTGGCTTCAAACTCAGAGATCTGCCTGCCTCTGCCTCCCAAGTGCTGGGATTAAAGACATGTGCCACTACCACCCAGCCCCACATAAAATTTTTAAAAAATTAATTAAAAATATAAAAAGTTGAGGGCTGGATAAATAGCTCCGCAGTTAAGAGTACTGGATGCTCTTCCTGAGGACCTGGGTTCAATTCCCAGGACCCACATGTCAGTTTACAACTGTCTATAACTCCAGTTCCAGGGGATCTGACACCCTCACATAGATATGCATGCAGGCAAAACACCAATGAATGTAAAATAAAAATAAATTATTAAAAATGTATAAAAGGATGATTATAATACCCAGCTAAGTGAGTGGGCTAGCCTGCTATTTAAATGAGATAGTGTCAGATAGGCATAAACTTGAAAGGATCGTCTCTGTTAGGACATAGAGAATGGGGAGAGGAGAGAGATGAAGTTCTGGGTTAAGGATGGTTCTTGGTTCTCAAATGAGGCAGGAAGGTTCTGTGTGTATGTGTAACTGATATGATATTAGATTTAAAAAATTTTTTATGGTTTTACGAGACAGGGTTTCTCAGTGTTATTTTGGAGGCTGTCGGTCCAGCCTAGCCTCGAACTCACAGAGATCCGCCTGCCTCTGCCTCCCGAGTGCTGGGATTAAAGGCGTGTACCACCACCGCCCCACAGATTTTTAAATTTTTTTATGTGCATATCTATGTGCCCATAGAAGCCAGAAGAGGTTGTAGAATCTCCTGGAACTGGAGTTACAAGATGGTTGTGGGCAGCCATGTTGGTGCTGGGAATCGAATTTGGGACCTCTGGAAGAGCAGCCAGTTTTTGTTTTGCTTTGTTGGTTTGTTTTTTACCAATGAGCCTGGATCTCTCCAGCCTGGATATTTAGGTTTTTGTCACTCAGGAGATGCTTGGGATAGCCCTTCCCTCGGGTCCCTGTCTGACCTGCCTCAGCTCTTAGCCTTGGACTTGGGAGGAGGTGACTGTCTACACACAGATGACCACAGCCAGGGCATTTCCAGCCTCTTGCTGTTCTAGACTCTTCCTCCATGCTCCCTTGCCCCAGAAGGCCTGTAGAGGCTTGTTAGTATTCGGGTATGCAGAACCTCTTCCTGAGGGCCCTGGGGCAAGCACCTTGGGAACCTGTGACATTCCCACGGAGGCCTTGGGATGACTCAGCGTTCTCTGCGGTTTGTGCTCCTGGGCCAGTCTCTGCCTCTCTCCGCCTTTCACCTCTCTGGTCCCCATCTGGGCTGCAGCAGATTGGTGTCTGGAGTCTCTTTTGGCTTCTGCATCAGGGAGTCTCCTGCTTCCTTGCTGTCAGTGAGAAGCCGGGTCTGAGTTACACAGGGGCAAACTAACCAGGGAGGCTTTGCTGGCGCCCCTTCTCCACCGTGGGGTCTGGAGCAAGTCTCTGAGCGGGGTTTCCTTATCTGTAAAACAGGGGGCTTAGCAGGAGCATCCCATCGTGAGAGAGAATACATCAAACACGTGTCTGGAAGGCTGGCTGCCCCCACCTCGGACCCCAGAAGCTAAGACAAGCTGACTGAATCACTAGTACATTTATGCCAGTTACACCTTCCTTGCCACGGAGGGGCCTGGAGGCTGTGGCCTTGGCTAAGGATCAAACAAGGCAGAGTAGGACAAGGAACAGGAGAGACTTCCAGGAAAATGCCAGTGCACACACATGCTCACACTCATGCTTCCCACACATGCTCAGCCACTCTCACAGTGTGGTTCACACACACTTCAAGTGCTCACATATGTGCCCTCTCAGGCATGCAGGTACACTTGCTCATACATACCATACTCCACCATATACTCTCTCTTATGTGCGCACACACACTCACGCACACACACATGTTTTCTCTCACATGTGCTGATTCACACATGCTTGCTCGCTCGTCATGTTTACTCACAGATGCTCTCTCACACTCTCACATGTTCTCATATATATTCTCTCACACTTAGTCATTCATGTCTCATGGTGCACATTTACATATGCTTTCATATGTGTTCACTCACAAATAAGTCACCCTCGGTGACCCATATTCTCACCCACTGACACACATACTCACATGCTCACACACATTCTCTCACCCTTGTTCTCTCTCACACACAATGCTCTCTTGTGCTCACATGTGCCCTCCTACATGCTTATTCATGCCCTCTAACACACATCAGACATATACCTATTCACATACACTGACTCATACACATGCTCACACATGCTCACTCACCTACACACTCACACAAACGCTCATAGACACCCTTGTTCATACATGAAAGCACACACGCACGCGCACGCGCACACACACACACGCACACACACACTAACACACACACCATTTTCTCTCATCCTTCCACATCCTTGCACCCATGTATATCCATAGTGGCTCAAGGATCCACACACGAGCGGACGTACCATGACACAGAGAGGGAGAGAGACAAAGAAGTGAGAACATACCGACAGCAGCCGATGCAGCCAGAGAGAAACTGCAGCGGAATCAAGAGTTGCAATTAGAGAGACCCAGGGACTGATGGCGCCTTAGCTCAGCCTTGCACAGGCCTTGGGGCCAGAGTGACCAGTTCTGCTCACCATCTAGCTCTGAGGTGGATGGGTTCCCACTGATATCTGTGCAGGTTTGCCAACCATTTTTCCTGCCCCCAAAACTCTGTCATGGTCTTGCTACATTTCTCAGTCTCCAGGGCTCGAGCTCTCCTGCCTTGGCCGCCCTGAGCAGAGGGCATGAGCTACCAAGCATGGCTTGCCAGCAGTCTGCTTTTGCATTTTCCATTCTCCAACAACCATGTCTGGGGATTAGTGCTTGACACAAACTAGAGGCTTTTGGAAGAGGAAGCCTCAGTGGAGAAAATGCCCCCACCAGATTGGCTGGTGGTTCGTTTTCTTAATTGGTTACTGATGTAAGTGGACCCAGTTCACCGTGGGTGGGGCCGTCCCTGGGCAAGTGGTCCTGGATGGCATAAGAAGGCAGGCTGAGCAAGCCAGGAAGCAGCATCCTCCACGGCCTCTGCATCAGCTCCTGCCTCCAGGTTCCTGCCCCGCTGAGTTCCTGCCCTGACTCCCCTCAGCAATAAAGTATGACCCTGGAAGAGCTACCCCCAACACCCCCCACCCTCCCCACACACATACAAGCACCATGTAGCTCCTAGGGTAGGCCAACGAATGGGGGGCTACCCTCTAGTGATGACTGAGCTGTCACCACCAGGATGGAGCCCCTCACTTTCCCCTGCCCTACAAGCCCTAGAAATCACTGTTTTCCTAGCGCTGCTACCCCTCTTCCCTCTGGAGTGGCTTCTTAATTAAACCACCTGGAGGGCTCGGACTCTGCTCAGCTTTCAGGGCCCTTCTGGTGCCCTGTCCCATGGGGACTCAGGATCTTCCCTCCTCCTTCCACCTCCTGCCCACGGGACACCAGAGTTCTGCTCTGGCCTACTGTTTGCAGCATTCAGGAGCCACCATGTCCCCTGGGGGGGGGCGGGGCAAACCACTCTTGTTTATCCAATAACAATTAATTCTCAGCAATCATCCCAGTCCTGAACCAGACAAACAAAACGAGAGACTTCCAGCAAAGATTACCCCATAGATCTTAACAAGGACTACCCCACAGACCGTCAGCAAAGACTACCCCACAGACCGTCAGCAAAGACTACCCCACAGACCCACAGACCTTAACAAAGGCTACCCCACAGACCTTAACAAAGACTGCTCCACAGACCTTCAGCAAAGACAACCACATAGGGTCTAGCCTGGGATTTGAGGGGTTTGAGACTCCCTCCTGGCTTCAGCCCACACCCACTGCTCTGGTTTTCTATGTGTGAGGTACAAGTCACCTAGGAATGGAATGGATGATGGAATTTAAGCATGCTGTCTAGGTCCTGACCAGGGACAAAGGACTGTTGGAGACCTCCACCCCACAAGCCTTTTCGCTTGACCTACTGGTAGTGCGGACAGAACTCAGGGCCTTACCCATGGCACATGTTAGGTGAGTGCTCTACCCACAGGGCTAACCCCAGCCCTCAAGGACAGTTATTTTACTGAGACAGCATCTCATGTTGTCCGTGCTGGCCTCAGACGTGATTTGGATTTTGAGCTTCTGGTCCTCTGCCTCCGGTGTGCTGGGATTGCAGGTGTGTGCCACCCTATCTAGTTTATGCAGTGTTGGGATTCGAACCTAGAACTTCATGCTGAGCAAGCACTCTGCCCACTGAACTACAGCCCCAGAACAAGAGCGTGGTTAGTTTTAAATGTCCTTCAACCTGAATGTTTGCAGTACCAGAGAAGAAGGCCAGATGATTGCTTCTGCAACCAGCATCCTTATAAAGTATCATCTCTTTTAGGGAATCATTCATTCATTCTGTAGAGTATTGATTATCCTAGGTGCCAGGGACCCTGGGAGGCATTGTGGATCACACAGGTGAGTCCCTTCATGGGTGGCTGGGGCGGTGAGCAGCTCCTCTGAGTTGAAATATTTACTCCATGCATCTAGCTGCCGGGGAGACCTCAGCTGGTCTACCACTGTCTTCCAGCATCCACAGGAAGGAACACACCCCTGACTGGGAATACAGAGCAGGCTCGGGGCTGTGCTGCCGGCTTTCCAGCCAATTTGTCTGGTCATACTTGAAAGGAGGAGTGAGGATTGAGGAAAGAAATACACAAGAAACCCACTCTCTGAGATAGAGTCAGGAGGGTACCAGTGAATACTGTGATCAGCCCCAAGTTTATTACTCAAAGTTCTTATACACCCCAATCAAAAGCGGGGGTGCGGTGGGAGGCAAAAGACTTCCTTACCATGATACAAGGAACAAACAGATGTAACTACCTTTTCAATACCCCAAGCATCAGTAACCACACCCTAAACTAAGTATTCCGTTGTTTAGGTAAGACATCCACCAGTCACACCTTAGGCCAATACCCTGTTGTTTACCCTTGAAAGAGCAAGAGTGGGTTTGAACTCTCTGACCGTAAGTCAAGATGGAATGGAGCCACATCAGTGGGCCTCGACATTTCCTGTTGTCAGGCACCAGCCAGGTGGCTCCAGGCATCTCCAGTGTGTCACTTCCAGGCCCGATCAGGTCCTCCCTTCCCCAACCTGACAGACGTCTGTCCAGTTGTGAAGTCAGCAGCAACAGTGAAGTGTCTGCCTGAGTGTCTGTCTGCCTTGCTAGTGGATGTGGTGCCTGGCAGATGGCAGCAGTCAGAGGATGAGGCTGAGTCTTCTGGCCTTCTTGTCCCCCTCGCTCTTAGGACATGCCAGTGAACAGGCTGCTACAGCGGGGAGGATGGCAGAAGGACTCGGAGTGACCAGCAGAACTGGGTGAAGGGGCAGGAGAGAGGGCTCAGTGACTAAGAGCACCAGCTGCTCTTGAGAGGACCCGGGTTTGGTTCCCAGCACCCACATGATGGCTCACATCCCCCTAACTCCAGGCCCAGGGCATCCAATGTCCTCCCCTGGTGTCTCTGAGCGCTGGACATACACACAGTGAACATACATATACAGAGACAGGACACTCATACAAAGAAAATAAGAGTAAACCTTTAAATGAAACGGGGTGTGGAGGGGTTGGGGTCTGGAACACAGAGGACAGTGGAAAACCCAGGCAGGCCCCAGGCATGTGGCATGGCCTTGGCACACGAGGGAGCGCTGAAGATCCCAAGGACTGGAGAGACTCAGAGACGTTAATTAAGTCAGTGTCCTTGTGTCAAATTACACCCTGCCAGGTGTGGTGGTTCGTGCCTTTAATCCCAGCACCTGGAAGGCAGAGGCAGGCAAATCTCTGAGTTTCAGGCCAGCCTGATCTACAAATTGAGTTCCAGGACAGCCGGGGCTACACAGAGAAATTCCAACAAAATAAGCAAACAAAACCAAACCAATGTATTTATGGGCCTTTAAAATTATTTTATTTAAAAATTTTTATATGATTCTTTTTTGTGCCTGCCTGTGTCTATGTGCTCTGTGTGTGTGTATGCCTGGTGTCCGTGGAGGCCAGAAGAGAGCACTAGGTTCCATGGAACTGGAGTTACTGGAGATTGTGGGACACCATGGAGATACTGGGGACTAAACCCCAGTCCTCTGCAAGAATAGCAAGTGTACTTAACCACTAAGACACCTCTCCAGGCCGCCCCCTCTTTTTAAAATTTATTTTAGTTTGATTTTTATGTGTATGAGTCTTTTGCCTGCTTGTATATGCCTGGTGCCCTCAGAGGCCAGGAGAGGGCGTCAGATCCCTTAGACAGAAGTTACAGATTGTTGCTAACCACTCAAGGTGGTTTGCTGGAGACCAAGCCTGGATCCACAGCCAGGACAGCAAGTGCTCTTAACTGTAGTTACTAGGGACTGAACCTGGTTAAGGATGTACTAGGCATGCCCTCTGTATCCCAGCAGTTCAGGTACATCCCATCTTTATGTTTTCTTTTATGAGACAAGGAAGCTCTGCATAGCCTAGGATACATTCAGACTTGATATGCAGCTAAGGGTGACCTTGAATGTCTGATTGTGCTGGGATTCCAGGCATTTGCTACTTCTGTCTGCAGTGTTGGGGGTTCAATCCGTAGACAGAATCCCAGGCGTCATTTATGCGAGCCAGGCACTCTTATCAACTGACACAGCCCAGCAGCCTTTTTTTTTCTGTCTTCCTCTCTTCCTTCCTGCCTCTTCCTCCTCCTCCTCAGCACATTCCTTTGTTAAAGGTAAAAACCATGTCCTTTACCACCAAGAAACAAGTTAAAACAAATTTCTGGACCCCAGACAACTTGAAATAATGGGGGCGATGCTCTTCATTCCTTCTTTCTGTATTTGAAGTTATTACGCCCTGCCTTTCAAAGCCCTGGGGCGTGTGGGCTGAGGCCGGGTGGGGAGTCTTCAGACAAGATGAGGGACACCCATCCTCACAGCAAGGGCAGATCATGGACTTATTCCTTGGGTGTTGGGAATGTGTGCATTCCACCCATGCATGACAAGGCATCCCTAGCCAGCTGCCCCCCACTCCCAGGCTGTTTTTCTTCCCTCATCTTCATCTACCCCGCCTCCAGCCGACCCCATAATGCTGAGGGCTGTCCTCAGTCCCCTCTGCACATTTTCTTCCAAAACAACGATTCTTTGTCCTAACAAGGTGTTCTGTCAAATTCAAGGAAAATAATTGATACTAGGGTTTAGAAGACTGATAGATTCAAAAGGAGCATTTGCATCTTTAAGAAAGAATTCAGACACATCCCAATTGCCAGGATGTGCACTGGAGATCTTCGTGAAGCATGGCCTCTTCCAGCTCCCACGTGCCAGGTACCGAAAGAGCTACTGCAGTCTGCTTTTCCACCAGGTTAGGCTGCATATTCCCTCTCCGAGAGATCAAGCCCCACGCTTGATAGCTAGGCTGCCAGGGTGGGCGGGGACACTGAGACGGGGCGCGCCCACTCGGGGAGCGGCCCCCAAACCTCAGCTCAGGCCTCTCCTGGCCCCGGAAGGAAGCCAGGGCTGAAGAAAGGGGTGCCCCGAGCACGCCTCACCTGCAGGGAGTGCACATCCCTGCTTTGATCCCCGTAACACGGCCTGCCCGAGGCAAGGAGTGGATTCGTCTCATTCCTTCCTTTCTGCCACCCACCCGGTGTTTCCACACCGCTGTCGTCGGACGCTGGGACGTGGGGGACACTGGGGACAGCGAGGGCCCCCCCCCACCCCGCGCCTAGGAGGCGGCGACAAGACGGGGAGGGGCCGCCCGCCTCCCCTGGGCCTGCGGCGCGCGTGGATCAGTGTGCAGAGCGCGGCGCACGGACTCGGCTGGCTCGCCCTGCGTGCGGGAAGAGGATGCTGGCCGGCTGCCCCGGCCTGGGCCCGCCATCCGCAGCGTGCGCCGCCGCCGTCCTCTGAGCCCGCGGATGCTGAGCCGCAGCCCCTCGCCTCTCCCGGCCCGACCCGGGGCCTGACGGCGAGGGGAGCCGCGCTCCGGCCCCGGGCGGACGAGCTGGTGCTGCGGCGCTGCGGGGAGCAGCCTGCGGTTCGCTGAAGCCCGCCTGGCCCGGCCCCGCAGCCCCGGCCCGGAGCGCGCGGCTCCCGAGTTCTCTTACAGGTCTGCGCCAAGCCAGGATCTAGGGCTGGGCTTAGGCGACGCTGCAGAGCCCGAGATTGGGAAGGGGCTGGAGTCTCCCAGGGTTGGGTGGGGAAAAGGAAGTAAACAGAAGGAGGATGCGGGAATCCCCAGGACCGCCCCTGCTCCTTCTAGGCACGTTTTATTTTCAGCTTGGAGGCACTGGGCCTGGGGGGACTTTAGGTGAGGAAGACCGGCACAGAGCCGGGCATGCGAGGGATGGAGAGGTGGCTAGGCCCCTCCAGAAGCCAGAGGCAGGAAACCGGGTGTCTGGTGTGGACAGGACTGAGTGTGTGTGGGCGTGCTCGGGAGGCTGTGGGGTTGGAGGCTTGTGTAGCCAAGGATCTGTGTGAGGGGTGGGGTGGGTGGCCAGGAAAGAGGCGCTTCTACTTAGCCATGTCCTTTTAAGCTGCAGATGATCGGTGCCGCCTGTGTCCTGGGAACCCACTCAGCATTCCTGCCCCAGGTGGTCTCACTTCATCCACAACCAAGAAGAGCCTTCCCACCTTCTCCAGTTAGGAAGCCCCCCTGGTAAGCGGCTTGACCCGGACTCTTCCCTCGTTCCTTCGAAGCAGCCACCAGCCAAGATGCCGAGGAACCAGGGCTTCTCGGATCCCGAGTACTCGGCAGAATACTCAGCCGAGTACTCGGTCAGCCTGCCCTCTGACCCCGACCGCGGGGTTGGCCGGACCCATGAAATTTCCGTGCGGAACTCGGGGTCCTGCCTGTGCCTGCCTCGCTTTATGCGGCTGACCTTCGTGCCTGAGTCCTTGGAGAACCTCTACCAGACCTACTTCAAAAGGCAGCGCCATGAGACACTGCTGGTGCTGGTGGTCTTTGCGGCCCTCTTTGACTGCTACGTGGTGGTCATGTGCGCGGTGGTCTTCTCCAGCGACAAGTTGGCGCCCCTCATGGTGGCTGGCGTTGGTCTGGTGTTGGACATCATCCTCTTTGTGCTCTGCAAAAAAGGGGCTGCTCCCGGATCGAGTGAGCCGTAAAGTGGTACCCTACCTGCTGTGGCTTCTCATCACAGCCCAGATCTTCTCATACCTGGGCCTGAACTTCTCACGTGCCCACGCAGCCAGTGACACGGTGGGTTGGCAGGCCTTCTTTGTCTTCTCCTTCTTCATTACGCTGCCCCTCAGCCTCAGCCCCATCGTGATCATCTCTGTGGTCTCCTGTGTTGTGCACACGCTCGTCCTGGGGGTCACTGTGGCCCAGCAGCAGCAAGATGAGCTGCAAGGGATGCAGCTGCTGAGGGAGGTGAGTGCCGTCCTCCTCCCCATCCACCCATCCACCCACCCACCCATCCATTCATCCACCCACCCACCCACCCACCCATCCATCCATCCATTCATCCATCCATCCTTCATCACCCATCATCCACCCATCCACCCGCTCACCCACTCACCCATCCATCCACCCATCCATTCATCCACCCACCCACCCACCCTCCCACCCATCCATCCATCCATCCATCCATCCTTCATCACCCATCATCCACCCATCCATCCATCCATCCATCCATCCATCCATCCACCCATCCATCCATCCATCCACCCATCCATCCATCCATCCATCCACCCATCCATCCTTCATCACCCATTATCCATCCATCATCCTGTGCCTTCCCCTTCTAGCCAGGTCTCAGGCAGGTGGGATTGCTTTTGATGCCCGGGGTGCCCTAGAGAAAGGGTGCAGAACATTGGACCTCAGTGTTGGGTTGAGTAGGTGGCAGCCCCTTGGAGTCTTGGTGTGGAGATAGTCTTGTCCTGCCATTCCATCAGTGACCCAGGTCAAGAGACTTCTTGTGGCAACTTCTGGTCTCTAGCTGTCTTTGCTTAACTCCAGATGGAATCTGACTTGTGTGAACTCAGTGCGCTCTGTCAGGTGGGCACACTGTCTGCCCTGCATACAGAAATGGCTGTTACCCAGATCCAAGGGAATGTGGGTGAAACCCTGTTGCTGTGAAGGGCCATAAGGAGCAGAGATGTGATTATCAGATGTCTTGCTTCTGCCCTAGAGCTCAGAGTGTCACCAGCAGATAGGGTGGTCCCCTCATAGAAGCCAGGGTGTGGGGGACAACTGGGGACAGTTGTCTTAGCCACTGTGGTGCGGAGCACTCTGGTCCTAGTGGGCTGTTTCTGCTGGAAGGGTTGGAAAATTTGGCTTCGGCTGTATTAATTTGGGTTGCCACTGAGTGCTAAGAGAGACAGACAGCCAGAGCCTGCAGAAGATGGGCTGTGAGTCTGGCCTGAATTTATTTGGTCAGTCCCTGAAGGGCTCCCCAGAGAGTGAGTCACTGAATTCCATCCTATGGCATGACTTCCTCTTTTTCATACATGACCGGAGAGCTGGGAAGTGGCCAGTTACAGCCACCAGGTATCTTCTCTCTGCTTCTTTTCCCCACCTCTCGCTGCTTCAGCGTTACCAAAGCCTTTGTCGTTGTCTTCTTGGGTTTGGGGCCACAGCCTGCAGTGACCCCAATGATATACATCTGGTGGCTGATGAGAACTTATGGGGGGGCTATTCCATTGCCTCTCAGCTGTTTAGAGGAAAACGTAGCTTCTGCTGGGTTTTAACTTTGTTTTGTTTAGTTTGAGACAGGGTTTCACTGTGTAACAGCCTTGAATGTCCTGGAACTCATTCTGTAGACCAGGCTGATCTTGAACTCAAAGATCCACCTGCCTCTGCCTCCTGAGTTCTGGGATTAAAGGTGTGTGCCACCACTGCCTGGTGGGTTTTAACTTTTTAAGGTCTCGGTCCAATGTTCTTTCTGTTTTACCATTCTGGATCAGGTAGGAACCTATTTCACAGATCTTTTTTAATCTATTTTTTTGAGGCAGGGTCTCATGTAGCCCAAAATGGTCTTGCTGTAGCTGAGGATGATTTGGAACACCCGATCCTTCTTGTCTCTACCTGCCAGATGTTAGGATTACAGATGTGGGCTACCACGCTCAGCTAATTTCACAAAAGCTTTCAGTACGGCTCAGCTCTGGGCTAGAGCCCGTGGGGGATTTGTAGGCATGCCACCACATTTTTGTTTTGTTTGTTGGTTGGTATTGGGTATTCTCTTGAGAATGTCTGTCATTGCTGTTGTGGCTTTCTGGGTTGGTGGCTTCAGCTTGTGTCTCTGCTTGTGGACAGTTGTGCTGGAGGAAGATGCCCATAGTCATTGCTACTGGGGATTGTTTGGGACAGGAAGGTCTGTCAGCATTTGGGGCTTGTGGGCATATTCTGAACCACTGCTTTGCAATAAACAGGCATTTCTTCCTTTTTCCTCTTGCCAGGGTCCCTGGGTCTTGGCAGTATCCCCCCACTGTGTTGTTAATTGAGTCAACAAATCAGAAGAGCACAGAGCCTCCCACCCCCACTGCACCTAGACCCGCTTGTTGGCTGGAGACGTTTGGGGTACAGAAAGCGACTTCTAGTGAAGTTAAGCAGTCCAACCCTCAGAGTGCTGGGATGGGCGCGCAGGGGTTCAGTGGGGAGCAGACTTGAGTGACTGTAGATGGTGTGTCCCCAGGGACCAGCAAACCACTGACCAGATTACAAGGGGGAGCTGTTTCCCAGGGTGTGACCCTGGAAGATTGTTCTGTGGGTTCTCTGGCTGGTGGAGGGGCCCTGATGCCTGCGTCAGCTCTGTGTGGTAGAGGATGGGTCTGGCGGTCAGCCTAAGGAGATGACCAGCTGGGGGCCAGGAGAGAAAAGGTGAACCTGAAGTTCAGATGGAGCGGCTGCCAGCCCGTGGAAGGTGGCCAGCATTGAGTGGTGCCTGGATAGTCCGCTCTCCTGCCAGATTCCCTGCTTTGGCCTTCTCATGTGTTCTAGAAGAGGTGGTAGCACAGGTGGGAGCCTGGGGTAGCATCTAGTCCAGAGCCCCGGTGATAGGGAAAGAGTCACAGGTAAGCAGCTGCTGTTCATTGGCCGTAGAAATGAGGGGAGAGCCCAGGTGTGCTGACTTCTTGACCAGGGTTCTCATGTCGGTGGGAATTTGTCCCCTCAGCTTGAGAGCAGGATCCTGTCTTCTCCTCCTTGTCTATTGGCGACAAGCACTCTCTCGTTGTTGTTGTCACCCTGGGTCTCTGTCCATCAAGTAGATGGAACATCATTATCTCAGTTTTGAGCCCTGACTTAGCTAGTCTGAAGTCCCTTCCTGTGACTGAGGTTTGTGTTGAGTGATACTTCAGGCCCATGTCTCTCTGGGTCCCACCTTCTCCGGTCAGCAAGAAAGTGAACTTTCAGGCTCCTGAGGAGGAAAAGGACTGAGGACCTGGGTCCAGGAAAAGTGTCCCCACAGGCTGGGTCCTGGGTCACAGATGTAGCCTGGATCCCTGTTGAGCAGTTTTGAACTCAGGATTCCTGGTCTTAAAAGAGACCAGGCTGCAAAGAAGTGAGAGCCCTAGTTGTAATCAGGGGAAAAAGTAAAAATATAACTCAAGAATAAAGCTATCAAGGCTGGGCACATAGCTTGGTGGTGGGGTACTTGCTTAGCACTCTCAAGATGCTCTGAATCCGATCTCCAGTGCCTCCAATAATTTATACGTACATGTTTATAAAGTAATAAATGTATAACAAGAATCTCGAATCCCAGAGGAACATGATCTTGCCATGAAACCTTGCCCGGAACAACTTGGCTTTGGGGATGGGAGGGAGAAGAGAGCCTCCCAAGGTTAAATTGGGAGTCTGAGGTAAAATCTGGAGGCCAAGCTTCCTGTTTGTTCCAGAAGTTTCTGAGTTGGATTCTTTGGGACAAATGTGATTTTGTTTTGATTTTTAATGATTCGTTTATTTTCATTTCACATGCATTGGTATTTTGCCTGCATGTCTGTCTGTCTGTCTGTCTGACAGCTAGAGCTAGAGACAGTCTGGAGCTAGAGTTACAGACAGTTGTGAGCTGCCATGTGGTTGCTGGGAATTGAACCCGGGTCCTCTGGAAGAGCAGTCAGTGCTTTTAACCGCTGAGCCATCTCTCCAGCCCTACAATGACTTTTCACAAGGTGCCTAGTTCCCCAGGTCCAGTCAGCAAAGTCTTCCTTCACATATAGCTTTTTTTGGTAGCCCATCTCTGAGTCCTGTGGAAACGGAGGTCCATGCAGCGTTGCTGTGGGGACAGATACCTGGGACCCGTGTCCCCTGGGTGTGGAGTAAAGCGTCATTCTTTCACCGTAGTGTTTGCTCCTCCAGCCTGTGGGATGGGAACTCCCTGGAGACTGGGAAGGGCAGGGGTGAGAGGGGCCAGACACTCAGGTCCTCCATCAGGAAACTCCTAAGAGCGCCCGCAGACCCCACCTGGGCCCACTTTCTTCTTCAATTCTTGCCTGTGTGTTCCTCCTTCTCCTCTCTTTGCTTGTTGGCTCCGACTGGGTCTCCCCTGGGTCACGGAGGTGGGTGGGCTCCGTTTCATAGATTACACCTGCGGTTCTGGGTAGGCCTCGTGGTTTTGGTTATGACTGTGAGCAGCACCAGGGAGTGGTTCCCGTGCCAGACTGCTGCCAGAGTCGCCTGCAGTCCCCACACACCCGTGTCTGTACGTGGCTGTGTGGGGGGAGGACTAGAGGTCGACCTGGGGTTTGTGGCAACCTGATGTCTCGGCAACCTGATGTCTCGTCCTGGCTTCTTCTCAGGGGGCCAGTGGATGGGTTCCAGTGATGAGAGCATGTGCAGGTGGGCAACTGGGATTGGGGTGATGTTGGGGCCTTGTGGATCAGGGAATGGCAGAATGTTACAGAGTGAAGAGTAGAACCTCGAAGCCTTCGGGTCTGGGGCAAAGAGAACCAGGCGTGGGATTGTCAGCAGTGGGATTCTCCGGCTCGCCCTAGGACTGACTGGGGAGGAAGGGTGAGTCAGGAGGAGCTACAGACTCCCTCATCCGGGTTCTGACATCTACGCCTCTTATAGCACAGCCTGCCCCCGGCTGCCTTACATGCTCCCGAGATGTGGTGAGGAAGCCACACGGGCAGGACCCCGAGCAGCAGCTGACGGCTGGGGACAGGTTGGGCACGGCAGGCTGAAGGGTGGAAGACATGGCCAAAATGGCAGCGAGAAGGCCTCTGGCTAGTGACTGCTCCAGAGACCCCTGTGCACACTCACAAGCATCTGCTAACTTCTGCTGTGCGTCCTTAAGACACGAGTCTGTGGTGAATGAGGGTGTAGGAACCCCTGAGGAACAGTTTGCAGACTGCCTTCACAGCAGGAAGGCTGTGGGAGCGAAGGTCTCTAGTGGAATGAGTAGCCTGCTGAGATCTTCATTTGCAAGGTGAAACCTATAAGACTGGGCACAGGACCTTCAATGCTTACAAATGAGACAGCAAGTTACTTGCTTGGGGAGGGAGGGTTTGGCTCTGGGGGGGGCGTCCTGAGAGTTTCAGCAAAGAGGATGATGGGAGAGGGCATAAGGCCTCCAAAGACAGCCCTACCCACAGGGGGAGCCAAATGTGTATGCATACACACTGTCCCGTGCATTCTGGAGGTCAGCTCCATTTCACGGGTGAGGCCACTGAGGCCTGTAAGGTCAGAGGAGGCAGAGGGCTAGGTTCCTGGAGAGTCACCTGTGGAGCGGGGGAGCGGGGTGCGGGGGGAGCGGGGGGGGGTGGCTTTGGAATCAGCATCCACTTGTTGCTTCCGTCGCACCAATGCTTTTGCTGAGCATTGTCAAAGAACGGTGCCCAGGAGGTGGGAGGCCCCAGAAGCAGTCCCCTCTACTCCTGGGAAGTGGGTGCAGAGAGGGTGGAGGCTGTAACAGAAAGTTCTCTGTGAAGCCATGGTCGGGCCATGTGAGGGATGGAGAAGGATGAGGAGGGAGCCGGTCTGGGCTCAGGCCCGGGCACTTTTAGCAAAGAGGAAGTCGGATGTGGGAATGGTGCTGGAGACGACCCAGGAGGAGGCCTGCTCAACCTCTTTTTTTTTTTTTTTTTTTTTTGTGCTTGGGCCCTGGGCTCTGACACCATCCCAGAGTGAGAGAGCGGCATCTGTCCCTCTTTGAAGAGCGTACAGCTGGGCATCAAGGGAGGGACCCGGACCCTGAGAAGATGAAAGGGAGGGAGCTGTAAGAAAGATTGAAAGATAATGAATTACTGAACACATAAATGGTTTGCAGAAACCCTCCCTGGTCACATTTCTCTGTGGTCTTTTCTGATCCTTATCTCTGTGTAAACAGAGCTTTCCTAGTGTGTCATGATGGTTCACAGGCAATTTAGGGCCCACCTTTCACCCACATTATTCCATTGACATTTTGTGGTTAGCCTGGGTGTTCCCACGTCAGCGTTTTGTAGACAGGCAGGATTTTTTAAGGGAAAATGAAGCTCAGTGCTGGGCCAGCTGTGGGAACTGGGGCTGCTTTGTATGAGCACATGTATGCACACAGCAGCACACATGTATGCACATGTATGCACATGTATGAGCACATGTATGCACACAGCAGCACACATGAACCGATTCTTTCTCCAGGGCTTGGTAAATTCTCAGTGAGAATCACTAGGTTCCAAGCTTCTTATTCTTCAGTCTCTCATCCAGTTACTAACCAGGC
This sequence comes from Mesocricetus auratus, assembly GCF_017639785.1. NCBI lineage: Eukaryota > Metazoa > Chordata > Mammalia > Rodentia > Cricetidae > Mesocricetus > Mesocricetus auratus. Next base: position 18,684,357 of record NW_024429205.1, on the reverse strand, counting down.
TGGACCCTGCTCATCAGCTTCCAAGATTAAATGAGATCAGGTATGCAAGGTGGTATGGCCATAGACTTTCCAGTTTGTGTATAGCAACAGCTCTCACTCAGGTGGCCCAGCCTAAAATAACCGTCCGGTCATTTCCCACCTGTCCTCACCAGATCATGCATGCATCCTTAGTCACACCAGACATGCATGTCTCAACAGCACTCAGGGTGAGACCCGTGTGTGCAAGGTGACCACAGGGCCAAGCTCTTGCTCGGTGCGGCGAGTGTCATGCTGGTCTCAGTGCAAAGCTGTCAGGGTACCAGCAACGCTCAGCCCTTGGCCACTGATGTCTGGAACGGCCTGTGACCCTCCTCACCGCACTGTATCATTCCCCTCACTGTAATATAAAGACGCTCTGGAAACGTGCAGTACCTCAGAAATAAGCATGTTTGAACAAATAACTCACTTTAGGCTAAGAACTTCACTAATGTGGGACGGCTCATTTCCCCACAGCCGGCCCTAAAACAGGACCCCTGGTGTAGTGTGTCTCAGTTACCCATTGTTGACCAGCCCCTCCAAAAGCTTTGGGGGGTCAGGAAGCTTGTTGTTTGTCCAGGTCCTCTGTGTTGGCTCTGTGTCTGGGGTCACTTTCTTAGGCCACTGGGCCTGTTTGATTCAGTAGTCCGCATTTGACTGACGGCTCTCCTGGTGGGTTCTCGGAATGCCTTGCTCTGCTTCTCGAGCCTCGATGACTCTGTAGTGCCCCTCCATGTGGTTCCTGAGGCTCCCTTGCAGCACGTGACCTCTGGGAGAAAGTGGCAGCACCCAGTTTTTAAAGACCATTGTCTCAGTGATACTGGTCAGAGCAACATAGGCTGATGTAGGTGTAAGAGGAAGTTGCTTATACTTCTTAATGTGAGGCTGTTACGTAGTACCAGGCAGGGATGGAGTCGTGACAGCCATCATCCGAGGCTGTCCCAAGCTGGGAGGCACATAAATATCCCCGGGGAGAAGGGGCTTCATTTGATTTATTTTAAAGTTAACTCTTATTTTGCTAACTATCATCACCATGTGCATGCGTGTGCGCGATGTATTTGTATGTACAAGTGTGGTCCAAGGTGCACACATGTAAGTCAGAGAACGACCTTTGGAAGGCAGTTCTCTCTATGGGTACCCTGGGGATTGAACTCCAGTCTTGCTTGTGGGGCAATCGCTTTTACTGGCTGAGCCATCTTACTGGCCTGGGACTCAGCTTGGAAGCCGTGAGTCTGTGTGGGATACAGGATACTCAGTGGCCACGGGATGCTTAAGAAGTTGGACATGTGTTCCAGAACAGGGCCACGTTTGCCTTCATTAAGCTTTTGGTTCTCAGCGGAGGATGGGGGTGCACGCCCGTGATCCCGGACCTTGGAGACAGCGGGAGGGTTTCAGGTTGGGGTCAGTCTGAGTTGCATACTGTAGACTGTCTCAACACCTCCCCCTAAGGTTCTCCATCAGATCCTCTGTGTGGTTACTCAGTTTTCCAAAAACGGTTATGGAACTGTTTTATACTTAGCATGAAGATGGCTTACAAACTCTTCTGCTTGGGCCCTGTTTTGCCTACCATGCTTGGGAAGCATTTGTTTTCCTGACTTTAAAAAATATGGTTTGTTTTTTTCTTTTGAGACAGAGCTCATGTTGCCCAGCCTAGCTTCAAGGCTGAGACTGGCCTTGAACTTTAGATCCTTCTGCTTCCTCCTCCTGACACTGGGATTACAGGTGGAAGTTACCATGCTCAGATTTCCTGCCTTTTCAAACATGAACTGGATCTTATGTCTAGGACATTGTGCCAGGTCACAGGAAGTCACCCCTACCTTAAGAGATGCCATCTAACTACACCCTGGTGCCCATCTGGCCTGGCTCTGCACAGGCAGCCTAGCTCCAGTGCTTCTTCCCCAGGAGGCAGGGTTTGCTTGTGTGCATCTTTTAGACACAGGTAATGGAGCATCCTTGGTAGGCTGTCACATGCTTTGAGGAAGAGAAAGGCCTGTCATGGAGTCTCTGGATGTCCCTTGCAGGGCTTCTTTTCTTCCTCATCATCTCTTACTAAGACCGGTGTCAATCTCTGTGGCTTGATTGTTTTTTCTCTCTTAGAGCAAGATTTAACTCTCTCTTTTAAAAAAAGGTTTATTTTTATTTTATGTATCTCAGTGTTTTGTTACCTGCATGCATGTATGTGCACCCCGTGCATGCCTGGTTATCCTGGAGGTCAGAAGAGGGTGTTGGATCTCCTGCAACAGGAGTTATAGATGGTTGTGAGCCACCACATGGGTGCAGAAAACCAAATTCAGGTCCTCTGCAAGAGCGACCAGAGCTCCTAAGCACTGAGTCACCTCGCTGGCCCCCAGGTTTCTTTAACTCTTACATTACTGACATCACTCCTTTGCCACTTGGAGACAAATATGTTTCCTGGCCCAAGCAAAAAGCAGCAACCAAGGAGGGATTCTAGGAGCCTAGGAAATGAGTCATTGACATTCCGCTGGCCTAGTTTTAATCCAGTCCTTGGGCACAAGTGCTCAGAAGATCCCCGAGCAGAGTTGAGCAGTGGCCATCTCTCCTTCCTTGCTCCTCTTGTCCTTTTGCTGCTTACCAAATATTTTGCCAGAGCAGCAAACATTGTCCAGGCTGGGGCGTGTACGACGGGTGGTCACATCACCTGTGCACAAGGAGCCCAGAGGCCATGGAACAGATCCTGTCTGCAGAAGAGTCCCAGTCTAGGGAGACTCAGGAAGAGGCTTCTGAGCTGCTTTTGACTGGGTCCTGAAGGATCAATAGGAGTTTTCCAGGTGGAGCAATGGAAACAGCCATAAGCTCCTTGGAGCTGGCAAGGATCAGTCACCATGTTCCAAGAACATGACTGGGGGGTGGGAACCAGAGGGATAGGCACAGAGCCAGGTAGTGGAAGGACTTCAGTCTCTGTCTCTTTCTCTCAGAGCCAGGTAGTGGAAGGACTTCAGTCTCTGTCTCTGTCTTTCTCTCTGCGTCTCTCTAGTTCTGGGATGTGAATCCAGGGCCTTGCCCACTCTGAGGAGCTCCTCCACCACTGAGCTGCAGCCTCCATCCTGTTTTTACTTTAAAAATTTCTGTTTGGAGCCAGGCAATGGCTCCTAGCACTTGGGAGGCAGAGGCAGGTGGATCTATGTGAGTCTGAGGCCAGCCTGGTCTACAGAGTGAGTTCCAGGACAGGCTCCAAAGCTCCACAGAAAAACCCCTGTCTCTTTGGAGACAGGTGCTCATGTAACCCAGGCTGGCCTCCAACTCTGTAACTGAGAATAACCAAACTTCTCCCGCCTCTGCCTCCCCAGGGCCAGGGTTCCAGGCATGCACCACCGTGCCTGGTTTACATGATGCTGGGCTTCGTACATGGTAGCTTCATCCTTCAAAGCAAGGGCTTCATTCTTACAGTGATGGAATTGTGCTGAAGGGATTCAAGCAGGGCATGGCCAGGAGCTGGTTTGCATGTACTTGGATCGTGCTGGTGGGCTCAAGGAAATTCAGAGCAGCATAGGATCCTGTTGGAGTAACCCAAGGAGGATGCCAGCGGGGCCACCCACCAAGATGAATTTAGCGTGATGGGCCAGACTAGTTTGTGGGTGATTACTGAATACCTTCTGTATAGCATGTCATGAGACCTTTAGACATTGAGTTGCAATCACCAAACATTTAAGGGGACCTAAAAGAGTGGGAACGGAAGGGGCTGCTTAGGAAGAGAGGATAGAATCAGGAGAGAGGAGGGCTAAGGACCCAGTGCTGGGAAGCAGCCGTTGTATAGAGTTGTCAGTGACAAGTGTCCCTAACACACCTCTGTGCCTGCTGGGGGGTCTCCTGCATGACACAGGTGGCCTGTGACAGCCATTAATATCTGATAGCATTTTGTACCTTGACAAAAAAGGATGGTGGAGGCAGGGGGTGATGTACATATGATGTCTTATAAGCTACAGAACATTATGTGGATGCCTGTTTGTCCCCTCCCTCCCTCCTTCCCCTCCCTCCCTCCCTCCTTCCCCTCCCTCCCTCCCTCCTTCCCCTCCCTCCCTCCCTCCCTCCTTCCCCTCCCTCCCTCCCTCCCTCCTTCCCCTCCCTCCCTCCCTCCTTCCCCTCCCTCCCTCCTTCCCCTCCCTCCCTTCCTCCCTCCCTCCCAACCTGAGCTGGCCTCCAACTCATCAGCCTCCTGCCTCAGACACTTGAGGGCTGAGGTTGCAGGATCGTGTCACCATGCCTGGCCAAATTATATCTCTATTCCATTTAGTCCTGGCAGCCATCTCTCACCTCTGATCTATAAATGAATCAGGCCAAGTTTATTCATTGTTTCTCTAGTCATTTCTTTTCCTCCAGAAGAATTATTAAAAATGTTTCAATCTATAAACTTCTGAACGATATAGCAGAATAAGACTGTAGGGCCTGTGTTTACTCATTAATTTTATTAATCATGCCTATCTCTTTCTTATGATTGTCATTTATATATTCCAGCTGCGATCTATTGCTTTTTCTTTTCCCCTCCTGGCCATCTTCTGCCTTGATGTCTTTTTCTCCTTTGGACCATGTTTTCAGTTTTTTTCTTTTCTCCTCATGGTTCCTAAGGAAGGCACTTTAATTAGAAACGAAATGTTTCTCTCCGTCCCTTTCTGAAGACCGCTTTCCTGTAAAGTAGAGACATAAAGGACACCCCCCTTTACCTCTGTGTAAAGCCCCAAGCAAAGTGGATTGGACTTGAACGTCGAGATTTCTGGGTTTGTGGTTTGTTGTTGACATGTCACCTCAAGCTTGCTTCTCGAGACACAGCTCAGTGCCAGCTGAGTCAGACTGTGGCGGCCACTGTTGGCAGCTTCCTAACTGGCTCTAGGTGGACCCCTGGCTTGTCCTTGAGGCCTGACTCTTTTTTTTTTTTTTTTAATCCAAGAGAGCCAGGCCAAGTTCCTAAATGACTGGCAGATTGGCTTGGTAACTGTTTTAGTCTGTTTTCCATTCCTATAACAAAACATCCAAGATCTGGTAATTTATAAAGAACAGTGGTATTAATAGCTCCTGAGTCTAGAGACTGGGAAGCTTAAGAACATGGTGTCTGGTTGACTTCTGGTGAGGCTTCCTGCCAGAAAGCCAGACTCTGAACAAGAAAAAAATAACCTGAGTTTCTCATAACCTGCTCTTGAGAAGAACCAAACCAAGCCCACAAGAAAGGTGTTTTTTTATTTTCACGAGACAGGGTTTCTCTGTATTGTTTTGGAGGGGTATTGGTTTCTTAAGCACCTGGTTACCTTTTAAAGGCCATATTATTCTAGTTAGGGTTCTGCTGCTGTGGCAGACACCACGATTAAAAGCAATCTGGGGAGGGAAAGAGTTTATTCAGGGCAGGAACCTGAAGGCAGGAAAGACCCCAGGGGAAGGCTGCCTGCTGGCTTCGATCCCATGGCTTGCTCCTGGTTTTCTTATACAACCAAGGACCACTGGTCCAGGGGTGGCACCTCCCACTGGTGTGCTGGGCCCTCCCCCATCAATCATTAATCAAGAAAATGCCCCTCAGACTCGCCTACAGGCCGATCTGATGGAAACATTTTCTCAATTGATGTTCTCTCCTCTCAAACCATCCTGGCTGTGTCAAGTTGTTCAAACAATAACAAAAAACAGCCAGCTCACCCACCCCCTGTCTCCACCATAATATTTAGAATCAGAAATCAAAATTTCAGCACGAATTTTGAAGGAATAAAACTGTAGTCAAACTATAGCAGCTGCCAACCTGGTCAGTGTAGGGTGACTTTCTTGGAAGGCAGTGGGAAGGAGGCAGACATACCTCCCTGTGTGACCCTGTTCTGTGTCCGTCTTTCTCAGCCCCCAGCTGTGGTATTGGATCCTCATTCCCTGTAAATAGCCACATTCCTTTTTTTTTTTTTTTTTTTTTTTTTTTTAGCTATCTTGTCTGTTTTGCTTTATTTGAGACCAGGTCTCTTGTAGGCCAGGCTGGCCTTGAAGTTGTTTCAAGGATGTAGCCAAGGATGACCTTGAATTTATGCTCCTCCTCCTTCCACTTCCTGAGTGCTGAAATTACAGATGTACAACACTATATACCTGGCTCTGAATGGTCATTAACAAACAATAACAAAAACTGAACACCAAAGAGCAACAGGGCGGGAGAGATAGCCCAGCGAGCAGGGATATTTGCTGAGTTCAGGTCCCAGCACCCCTGTAACAGTCTAGGCATGGTCTTGAGCATGGCTGTTGGGCCAGCTCTGTGGGAGGGGAAGACGGGAGTTGTCGCCGGGGCTTGCTGGCTTCCAGCCGAGCTCTGTTCAGTCAGAGACCCCCACCTCAAGGGAATAAGGTGGCTGTGATAAAGTTGGATGCCTGGCACCCTCCTCTGGCCTCTGTGTGCGCAGGTGTGTGGACCCCCTTACACACGAATTTGCCACACTCACACAAAAGTAGAAACAAACAAAACCCCCGCAACGGGCAACTCCACGGTGATGGAACATTTCCCAGTCGTCGGTAAGGAAAACCAGACTCTAGCCGGAGTGACTGCGGCCTCGTTTGCTAGGCGTGGCTTCTGATCGTCACCTCTAACAATCAAGGGAAACCCCTCAGCAAACAGTGCAGGAGTAGGGACACAGGAGGCAAAAAGAGAGACACTTTGGAGGCAGCCACCCTGTGGTTGTTGCCTGAGAGAGAGAGAGAGAGAGAGAGAGAGAGAGAGAGAGAGAGAGAGAGAGAGAGAGAGAGAGAGAGGAGGCTCTTTCTGGCGAAGCTGTGGGGGGTCCCCAGAGCACAGTGCACTTGTGATGCAGGCCTCCATCCTCTCCACTTTATTATGGTCCCGCACTCTTTACTTTTTCACCTTAGGAGGAGGCCTGGTGAAGGTCTTGGGTGTGACTTGGAGAAAGGCCAAGAAAGCCCTTCCGTTATGATCTCTGCTGGTTCCTTGATGTAAGGTAAAAGTGGTCTGGCTGCAGACAGCATCATTGGGCGTTCTGGCCGGGGACGCTCCCGTGGGCTCCCATGGCCTTGCTCTGGCTCTCTGTGCGTGGCCGTTGTCCCTGCTCCCCGGGAACTGTGGTGCGCAGCTCCGGAAGCTCGTCATGGCTGGTTGCCTCTGTGTTTCCGGGGAACTCACTGGCCTCCCCATAGTCTGCATCTCTGAAGATGCTGAGCTACTCTGGAATCACGCTTACCATGTAAGCCAGGCTGGCCTCAGACTCACAGATCCACCTGCCTCTGCCTCCCGAGTGCTGGGATTAACAGGTATGCCACCAAACGCCCAGCTAGGAATCATATGCACGTCAGCCTTGTAAAGTATGGCCTCCCTATGGTATGTCCAGTAGTCCTACATTCAGCCCTCTGAGGTGCTCGCCCTTGTCCGTAGCATTTTAGAGCCGAGAAAGTGGAGGTAGACAGTGACTGGGAACACTGTGTCCACGATCACAGGGAATTACGGCGTGTCTGGTCTCAAGGCCAAGCTTTGTAGACTAAAATGTGTCCCAAAAGACTAATCCCCTGAGGATGCGCATCTTGATTAATGTGAAATTTTGAATTATTGTGGGAGTGCCTACGTAGCTGTGAGGCAGGGCATGCAGCACCATCTTAAAAACAAACGGGCAATAAATAACAAGATAAATGTAGGTGGCCATGGATGTTGTCAGTGTGGTGTGACAAGAACTGTGGTACCTTTGTGGGGCTGGGGAAGTTGACTGTGTGGGGCACGGAGGGATTCTGGTGGCCAAGACAGAGTTTGGTGTGTGTTTTGATTGGGAATGTAGTCACATAGCATCCAACATCTGCCAACATCTGTCGAAGCACACACTTAAAATGGCTGCAGTGTAAGGCTCAGTGAATTTGATGAAAAGGCCAGAGGTTGGCATCAGGAAGTCATCTTCAATCACTTTGTGTATTAGTTTTGGGGTAGGGTCTCTCACTGAACCCACAACTCACCGATCTGGGCAGTGTGGCCTTCCAGTGAGCCCCTGGGACTCTCCTTAATGTAAATAAAAATGGTCTGACCGCTTTTGTCTCCAACAAACCCTGTCTCTTCAGTGCTGGGTGACAGACTTGTGCCACCGTCGTTGGTTTCCCCCACTCTTTTTTCCAGCCTGGAGTGTGCCGTATGTGAATACTTTGGCTGTGACGCTATGTGACTGTATTCCCAATTAGAAACACACAGAGAACTCTGATGTCACCACACGTGTCCTGCTGCGCTCCATGTGCCTGAGTTCTGGCCATGTGTGCTGGGAAACTGAATTTAGGTCTTCATTGTAACACTTCATCCGCTGAGTGAGCTAGAGCATGAAGGTAATTTAATTTTGTACAATATGTTAGCTAATTTTTGCATGGGAAAATGTTGCGTAGTGTGGAATTTTCTTATTGTGGTATCATGTGTGACTTAAAAGCTTTCAGTTTGGGGGCATTTGGATTTCAGGGTTTGGTGTGTGTGTGTGTGTGTGTTGAGACAGGGTTTCTCTGTAGCTTTGGAGCCTATCTTAGAACTCACTCTGTAGACCAGACTGGCCTGAAACTCACAGAGATCTGCCTGCCTCTGCCTCCTGAGTGCTGGCTTAAAGGGTGCACTACCACCACCTGGCTTACATTTTTTTTAAAGAATTAAAACATTTGGAAATAATCAGGGTAGAGAAAACCCCCTTAGATATTTGTGATACTCCTTTCTTAATTTTGATCAAAATTTTGTTGGTGTTGCCCTCCAATTCACTAGCATTTTCTCTCCGCTATTTTTATTTATTGAGCATTTCTAAAATCTTTAGAAATAACAGCCATCTTGCATATCTTGTCCACTTAGGTTCTATTTTAATATAAAAATATAATGCCCTGAACAACTTGCATATACAGATTTGCTACTAAACAGAATTGATTCTTAGAAAACTCTTGAAGAGTTGGAGCAGAAGCAAATGCCTGTATTCTATAGAGGCATCCTTGGACATGTGACTTCTGACCGTGTCTGAATGTGATCCACCTTGACCTGTCTGGTGCATTAGTCCTTTAGACTTTGGCTTGGGTTCCTGTCCCTTTTTTTGAACCTTCTTGTCTCCCATCATAGCTCCCCTGTCCTAGATGAGCCACAGGAGATAGCACGTGCCTGCCTCTTGTTTTCTACCAGTGTTGAATTCAGGCATCTTGCTATGTGCTGGTCTCCCGGTCAGCCCAGCCCACTTTACATGGCAAAAGTCCAGTGTGGTTTGGGAACTTGACACCTTCCCTGGCCCCTGCTGTCTACCTGGGAGCACCAGCTGCTTGACTTGCATTTCCCACTTACTTTAAACGTCTCTTCCTCCCTGTATTAGGATACGGTTATTAGAAGCATCAATCCTAGCCAGGCAGTGGTGGCGCACGCCTTTAATCCCAGCACTCGGGAGGCAGAGGCAGGCGGATCTCTGTGAGTTCGAGACCAGCCTGGTCTACAGAGTGAGTTCCAGGACAACCCCCAAAGCTACAGAGAAACTCTGACTTGAAAAACAAAACAAACAAGCAAAAAGAAGCATCACTCCTAGAGTGATAGAAGATGAGGGGTGCTTCCCACTCCTGGATGGCAGGTTTAAATGATTATCTGCAGAGAAGGTTCCCTTAGCCACCTGGCTCTGCTGAACCTGCTGCGTCTCTGACCCATCTTCCTGTGAGGCCAACAAAGGTCAGCATGGTTGGAGCCTCACGCCATCCCCTTTCCAGCTCCCTCTTGTTAAGACAGATGCTGTGGCTGATGTTAAATTTAGAAAGTGTAATCTCATTTGTATGTCTTGTGGTGGACACTGATTTTTCTGTTTGCTTATGGATGTTCTGTGGCACTCGGGTGCCTCTGGATACAGGCTTGCACAAGCTTCTTACTGCTGGGTCCCTGCCTGCAAGGGAGGCCCGCCTCCTATTATGACTTTAAAGTTTGTTGTGGCTGGGGATGCAGCTCAGTTAGAAGAGTGCTTGCCTAGCATGCACTAGGCCACGGGGTCAATCCTCAGCACTATGTGGTGCCTATAACCCTAGTACTCCGGAGGTGGAGGCAGAAATTCAAGGCTATCTTCTGCTGTATAGTCCAGCCTGGACTCCATGAGACCTTGCCTAGAAGAAAAGCTTATTATTGTCTGAAGACCAGCTTGGGTACAGTGAAATCACGCCCTAAATGATTGGTTAAATATCAAATTGTAAGGTTGACCCACGTGAAACTATCAATATCCAATCACTTTCCATCTGTCAAAGCCGCAGACTTATGTGATTCAGTGTGATATAGAGAAAACATGGAAAACCTGGAAAATACTATATAAGATGGAAAAATATTATCCACAATATTACCCTTCAAGGATAGCTCCTGTTAGCATTGGACTCCCTGTTAGTAATAGGAATACTTCTTTTCTTCTATATTATATGCATAGTAAGAAACTAATTCAACGTAGGCTAGGATATAAAGAATAAAAAGGAAATTTCCCCTTCCCTCCCAGCTCTCTGGAGAAAGGACACTGGCCAGCTACAACCTAAGGGTCCCCAGGGAAGTGACACAATTTGTAGTACTAAGTGAACAAGGGCAAAGTTGACTCTGCAGCCAAGTGCAGCTCCCTGCAAGGACTTGCGGGCTAAAGCCATCTGTCTTGCACTGGGCACGTTTGCAGTGGCAGAGGACTGTCGTGGTGTCCCCTCCTGGTAGAGACACAGGCTACCGCCACCACACACAAAACCATACTCTCTCAGCCTGCTGCTGGACCCTTCTAATCTCCCCTCGACCCCCCAGCCCTGCACTCTCACTACTCCCATATCCCAACACCTTTTGCCTCCAAGGTCTGCCTACCCCTCATTACCTTCTATAGCCCCTCCCCTCCTGCCTACCCCTCATTATCTTCTATAGCCCCTCCCTTCCTGTCTCTACCCTGGCTCTCCCATACGAGAGCCACAGGACTCTCATGAACAGGACCCCGCAACATGCACAGCATATTAACTCCCGAACCCGCTCCAGGCCCCTGCCCCACCGTACAGGCTAGCCTCCTGCAATAGTCATCGGCTCCCTAACGATAGAAGGGATTAGACTGGGAATATCAGGGCTTCTGACAACGTCTGTCTGACCTCAGGAAAACCGCTTCTCCAGTTCTGCTCTCTAGAAAGCTCAGTGATGTCGCAGAGACCCTGTTTTCACTCTTCCAGGCCAGTTCTCCAGGACGTAGCAGCAGTAGATACATGATCCCCTTTGGCAGCTGGAGAACCCCAGCCCTCTTCTCTGCAAATCCATTCAGACAAAATGCAGTTTAGTTCACTCCAGTAGAAATGTATTTGTGGAGTTACACATTATAAATAAACATAAATAATCATAATAATAATGCTGACATTTGAGTGAGGCCGTCTGGCTTACAAGAAGCAATTGTTCATTGGCATTATATGGTTTTTACCATAACCCTCTGAGATCTGACACTGTCATCATTGTCACATCAAACTTAGGACTGGCACTGTCACTGTCCGACCTCAGAGCTTAGAGGCTGACTAATCAGAGGATGGAAAGACTTAAGCTACTTGACCGAGATCGCAGCGGTGGCAATGGCAGGCCTAGCTTTGGTGGCAGATGGTCTGTCTCATTACTCAGGACGACCCATGTTCCTCTACCTTCATTGTGAAGATGGGGATGCAAGGTCAGATGGTTTATCCGGGACTCTGGTACCCACAGAGGGGTAGAGTGTGAATTCAGTTCCCCTTCCCTGACAAAAACAGCTAAGAAATACGTAAGAGAAATTCTGGCGCACACCTTTAGTCCAAGTACTCAGGAGGCAGAGGCAGGTAGATCTCTGAGCTTGAGGCTAATCTGGTCTAGAAAGTGAGTTTTAGGACAGCCAGGGTTACACAGAGAAGCCTTGTCTCAAAAGGCAAACAAACAAGCAAGCAAACAATGCCACCCTAAAAAAAAAAAAACCAATAAATAAATAAATAAATAAATTCTGAGGCTAATTCTGCCACAGTGGACAGTGTCCTCATTCTGTGGCTAGAATAACCCCTTCCCTCCCTATTTTGCAGTAACAGCAACAAATAATCAGTGTACCCTGTCCAAACAAACAAGAATGGGGGCTGGGAAGACGGCTCAGTGGGTGAAGAGTTTGAATTCCCAGCATCTGCTTACAGAGCTGGCTATGGCGATGTGACTGTAACATCAGCATTGTAGCATAGAGACAAGAGGTCCCCAGAGCTCACCGATCAGCCAATCTATCTGTAATGGCAAGCTTCTGGCTCAGTGATGACTCTGTCCCCTGTATGCACACACACACACACACACACACACACACACACACACACACACACACACACACACACACACACACACTGGGGGAGGGGGTTAAGAATACTTAGGGAAAACTATAGAGCCCAAAGTCTATAGGACCTTTCACGCCAAAACGAAAACAGAGCTTTTGGACATTGGGCAATATTGAGAACCCTGAGCTGGGCGTGGTATCTTAGAGACACCATGACCTCTGCAACTTTTGTAAAGGAAAGCATTTAACTGGGGTTTGCTTACAATTTCAGAGGTTTGGTCCATTGTCATTGTGCATAGTGGCATGCAAGCCGATATGATGCTGGAGAAGTAGCTGAGAGTTCTACATCAGCATCCCCAGGCAGCAGGAAGAGAGCTGCACTAGGGCCTGGCTGGGGCTTTTGAGACCTTAAAGCCCACCCCCAGGGACACATTTCCTCCAAGACCATACCCACCCCCGAAAGGCCAGACCTCCTAATCCTTAAGTACCACCACTCCCTGGTGACTAACCATCCAAACATATGAGCCTATGGGGGGCATTCGTATTCAAACTACCACTGGTGATAATTGGAAAAGGTAATTGTGGAGGGTAAATCTGTGAAATCAGGTGTGGATCAGCAGAACTAGGGAGGAGCTAGAGAGACTGGCGTTTGGGGTATGTGTTGACAGGAGTAACAAAGAGACCCAGACACCCTGACCTGGCAGGACCAGGTGGTGTGAATGGCACACTGCCTGCAAATTTGGTAAGCAGCCTGCGTGAGGTAGAGGAGCGAGCTGTAACAGTTGCCCAGGTGCTCAGCCAGGGTTTCATGAGGCTTGGTGGCACTAGGCACTGTGTCTAGTCAGGTGGGCTGGTCATTTAGAACTCTGCTTTCTTTCCCCAGTTGGCAGACATAGGAAGTCAGACTGGCACCGGACACAGTGACAGTGGCTTTAGAGACTTGGGTATTTACATTGATTTTAAGTAGAGTTTTCTAGCCCCCTCCAATGCACCCCGAGTCTCTGGGTGGCTTTTTAACAATAGTGTCTGGACTTTTGATTTCACTGTTTTGGGGCATTGACTGGCCAGTATGCCCCACATGGTGCTAAGATGTAGCAAGGTGAACATGCAGGTGGCCCTAACTCAAGACAGTGCAGGCTGAAGGCTGGAAGGTAGGACATGATGTGTGTCGTCAACATGTGACTGAGACTAGTCCGTGGCCAAGCAAGGGGAAGAAGACTTAACATCTGGATTTAAACCTGAGTTACATACAGGAGACAGTGTGAACCGATGGCTGTCTCAGTGGACAGCTTAGAGCGTGTGAAGAGAGGAACTGGTACCTTAACTTCAGGGAGGGGCCAACCATGTCAGTGTTAGAAAACGACAGCTAATGAGTGGACATGACACAGCCCCAAGCATCCTTTCCAAGGCTTTTGTTTAATGTACCAGGAATGTTGTACAAAGCCTTTGCTTTGTTGTAATAATATGCATCACTCCACCTTGTGTAGGGGTTGCAGGGAGGGTGGTCACCAGGGAGAGGCAATAATGCAGATTCCTGGCACTCAGCAGGCATGAAGGAAGCCCTCTTTCTGTTTTCTTGACTTTTTGAGATGGGGGTCTTGCCATGTAGTCTGGCCTTGAACTTGAAATCCTGCTGCCCCAGCCTCCCACCCAAGTGCTGGGGTTATAGGTGTGTGCTATCACACTTGACTCTGGAACTCCTTTGTGTATGTTCCTGAAGCTCACTCTGTAGACCATACTGGCCTTGAACTCACAGAGATCCTCCTGCCTCTGCCTCCCAAGTTCTGGGATTAAAGGTGTGCGCCACCACACCAGGCTTGGAACTTCTGTTCTTAACCAGTTTCCCTGAGGATGGTGATGTGCTTGTCCCAGAAACCGACCTAGAGAAATAGCAGCTGGTAGCGTGCTTGTCTCATATGCACAAGGCTCTGGGGTTGGTCTCCAGTGTCACACACAAGTTGGTGCAGTGGTACACACCTGTGATCCTGATGTTCAGGACGTAGAGACAGGAGTAGGAAGGGTGTCCTAATTGGCTGCATAGTGAGTTTGTAACCAGGCTGGGCTGCATGAGAGTCTGTGTCAAAAGTCCAAAGGAAAGAAAAGGCCAAGAAAAATGGGAACTCAGGAGCCACACTGAAGGATGGAGTCAGAAGCAGGAACTGGAAAACACAGCCCCAGCTGTCCTCAGGAACATGGTGAGAGGTTGTGGGGAAAGGGGCTGCTGAACCCCAGTGGAGGAAGTGGGCATGAATCAAGTCCCAAGGAAGAAAGCATGATCAGGTAGTCTTTGTGGCTAAGTGGACAGAATGTGTCATTGCCAGGACATGAGTCCCTCTGAATTCCAAGATAGGGCACATTAGAGTCCCGGAGTTTTCTCTGTTAGGGTTTAGATACAAGGGGAGGAGGCTTCTGGGCCTGTGGAGTCACAAACCATCTCTGAGTCCATCTGCTGATGGTATTTTTGCTTTAGACTTTTTATTTCCTTTGTCTCTAGACTATGTTCTTCTTTATCCTGGAGGGCCAGCAAGCCTCTGTGCATCTCCCCAGAACTGAGGTTATAAGTGGCATCATCACACCTGACCTTTTCACTTGGGTTCTGGTTTGAACTCATGTCCTTAGGCTTTCACAGCAAGTACTTTCCCAGCTGATTATTCCTCCAGCCCCTGGAAGACAGTTTCCAGATTCCTTCTAAGTCCATTCCAGAATGTGAGGAGGGGGTCTGTGTTATAAATACAGCTGGCATTGCTTAGAAGAAAACTAGAAGCCAGGCAGTGGTGGTGCACACCTTGAATCCCAGCACTTGGGAGACAGAGGTAGGAGGCTAATCTGGTCTACACAGTGAGCTCCAGGACAATCAGGGCTACACAGAGAAACCCTGTCTCCAAAAAACCAAAACACAAAACAACCAAACAACAAAAAACAAGAAGAGGAAGAGAAGAAGAAAGAAGAGGAGGGGGAGGAGAAGGAGAAGGAGACAATGATGACCAATGACAATGACTAGAGTGTAAAGTGTGGAATCCAATTATTCAGACTACTGTCACATATGGTTTATCTTTGCTTTTCTTTCATTTAGTATTGGTCATAGGTAATTCATACATGAAGATTTATCATACAAGTACCACATTTTCACCTTGTGTAAGAAAATACTATTTTTTGAGTCTAGCCAGAGCTTCTCCTCACTGACCCTTTGCTGACTTGGTCTCCTCTTCTCAGAATCAATCTCTCCTGTTTATTGCAGCATCTTTACCCTCAGGAGATTTGAGCCCCCTGAGGTCTTTCATCTCTAGGCCCCTGCATGGGGCCTGCCACCCACTGCAAAAGCTCAATAGGTTTAAATTGACCGCTTTTAAAAGAAAGGCCTGAAGCCAAACATGATTAAAGTGGTTTAAAATAAGCTCTGCAAGTGGAATTGGAATTATTGGCTTGGAGAAAGAGACCAAGGTGACTAAATAATGAGGTTCTATCAATAAGAAAAGACAGACAGTGCTATGGCCAGCTGTTTTCTGTTTCTTTGCTGAAGCAACAAGAGCAGAGGACAGCTTTTCATTGGTCTTGTGCTTTTTAGTCATCTGGGTAATAGATCTTTTGAGAATCTGATAAAAGCAATGGATTTGTTCTCTAAAAAATTGCAAAATGGCAACTTTCTTCTTAGTTTTAGGGACTCACTGATTACCCTAAAACTTAGTCCATATGTTAATGACCAACCAACCCCTGTGTGTAAGATGCTCAACATCATATCTGCAGGAAAGCAAGGAGGTAGACCAGATGGCCTTCTCTGGTTTGCTCCCCCTCAAAACTGGGACTATCTTTGTGAGTGCAGTTATCAAGTTGCTAATCTTGATACTTAGCAAGTATCACTAGTATTCTTCTCCGAATTCATGAGCATGAATGAATGACTGAATGAATTCTGATTTCGGGAACAGGGTGGCATGTTAGAGCTGGTCTTGGTCTTGACATAATCCCAATGAGTTTCATTCCCTGCAGGGCAAAGAGGAGGTGTGCTAGTTCTTGACAAAGCTATACTTACAGAGTCAGCCTATGTAGAGCCTTACAGGCATGAGGTCTGGGGCAAGTGAAGTTCTAATTAGTGCCACAGAGTCCTGCAGTTGTTTATCTTTTTGTTTTGTTTTGTTTTGTTTTTGTTTTTAGAGGGAAGGTTTCTCTTTGTAGCCCTGACTATCCTGGAACTTTCTCTGTAGACCAGGCTGGCCTGGAACTCACGGAGATCCACCTGCCTCAGCCTCCCAAGTGCTGGAACTTAGGTGCAGTTATTTTGTAGGAGACTGGACAGAGCCCATTGCGGCTGGGGTAAAGGATCATGTGGGACCAGCCAAGTCAAAGACAGAAGATCCTGAAGGTCATGGCCTCCATGTTTTGAGTCTCTGGGGAAGCCATTACGTCAGAAGCTCATGGTGGTGCCTCTGGGAGTTGGGCAGTACAGCTCCGGCAGTGCAGCAGGCCACAAGGGACCTTGTGCAAATGTCAAGTTGGATGGCTGCCTCATCTAAAAGTCCTTTTAGTTTTTGAAAAGACATTAAGTATCATTCTCTAGAGGCATGCTCAAATAGCAATAATACAGGAAGCTTCTGGAAGTCCCTTTTGCAGAAACTTGAAGTGCCCGGATGGGGAGAGTTCAGGATGGCTGTGCTTAAATAAGACTCCCAGGGCATTGCTGGCACTGCAGTCCTAGGACGTTGCCTGAGGCCACACATAGTTACATCACTGTCTACAGACTTCATGCTGCCTCCTACCCACCTCTCTGGATGCCTGTCTTGGGCTCCTGGGGAACGCTAGCCCTCACCCAGCCTAGGGGACCCCTTCATCTTGGTAATCAGAGGAGACTGAAATATAGGGGTGAGACTTGGGAGAAAGACCAGGTTCCAGTTTCAACATGGCTAAGACGCCATGGCTTCAGAAAACCCATCTCTCTGGTTTCAGGTCCAATCTCCTATCTAATGAGCATGGAAGAGCCTGTGCTCCTTCCCCATGGTTTTGTGGCTTGCAGGAAAAAGGAGAGGAGGCGTGTGGTGGAAGCCCTTAAATATAACCTTCCTTGTTATTAAATCTACGTTACCACAGTCTCTCCTTTGGAAGCGAAGAAGGAAAATGTCATAGGAACATATTTTGTACTGAGCCCTGTGTGAGGTGGTACTGAGTTAATCTCTCTGAAACCTTTATTTATTTGAGACATAGTTTCTGTGTGTGGCCCTGGCTGTCCTGGAACTCACTCTGTAGACCAGGATGGCCTGGAATTCACCCTGTAGACCAGGCCGGCCTCGAACTCAGTGATCCTCCTGCCTCTGCCTCCCAAGTGCTGGGATTACAGGCGTGTGCCATCATGTCCAGCTTGAAACGTTTTAGACTGGCTTTAGGATTATGGTGAGTGTGAGGAGCCAGATTTGAGGGAGGTGAAGTTTATTGCTCCAGACTCCACAGTGGGCCAACTCAAGGCCAAGTTCATCTCTTCCCAGTGCTCATTGTCTGTCCACTGCCTTTGATGACTTCCCCGTCATTCTGGGCCCTGGGGAAAACTCAGAGAAACAACCTGAGTGCCCCTGCCCTGAAGGATCTGGCTTAGGACACACAAATGAGTAAGGGAGAAAGAGCAAAAGAAGTGGCAGGAGCAGTGTAGCCTTTAATCCCCACCACTGGGAAGCAGAGGCAGGAGGGTCTCTGTGAGTTCGAGGCCACCCTGGTCTTCAGAGCAAGGGCCAGGACAGCCAGGGCTACAAAGAGAAACCCTGTCTCAAAATTTAAAAAAAGTCAGCAAGTAATAAATAACAAGAAAGAAAAAGAGGGTGTGGTGTTGGGGGGGGACGACTGCAGGAAATGTCCTGCAGAGCCACTTGGTGTGGTGACAAAGGAAGGCCTCTAGGAGGAGGGGGCATTTAAGCAGGAACCTGACTGGTGGAAGCCACTATGGGCGTCTCCAAGGGTCTGAGGCAAGGCTTCCGAGAGCTTGGAACCCACCTGCAGCACATGGCATGGGCCCAGGCTCTGGCCACTCCTCCTAGGGTTAGAGAGGACTGGGTGCCCTGTGAGTTACCATCTCTCTGCTCCCTCCAGCCCTGCAGCTGCTTAGAGACTTTTTTCCAAAACATCCAAGTGTGTCTTAATGAAGAGAGGCTCCCGAGCTGCCTAACCCCAGCCACAGAGCATCATTGGTCTCCAGGGCAACTAGCACCAACACTAGTACCAGAGTGTTCTGGAATCTTCAGGCTGCAGTGAGGCAGGACTGGCTGGGGCAAGAGAACCAGCGGCCCACCTCCAGGGGGCAGCTTCTAGTTAAAAGGCCTCTTAGAGCAGCCCGCTTCCCTGAGGGCTGTTCGCAAAGTCTAAGACGTCTTGATGCATAGACTTGAAGTGGAAAGGCTGCTCAAGGGACTCCTCTCAAGCCTGTAAACACTTCCTCAGGCTGCGTGGGCTGGACAAAGCTCTGCTCTGGGCCTGACCCGCTTGGAGACTTGTTCATGTATTCATTGCTTTCATTTTGGCTTAATTAAAAAAATATTTATTTGTTGATTTGTCTGTGTGTGTGTGTGGTTATGTGGTGTATGTGTGTGTGTGTGTGTGTGTGTGTGTGGTTATGTGGTGTATGTGTGTGTGTATGTGTGTGTGTGGTTATGTGGTGTATGTGTGTGTGTGTGTGTGTGTCGTTATGTGGTGTGTGTGGTTATGTGTGTGTGTGTGTGTGTGTGTATGTGGTGTATGTGTGTGTGTGTGTGTGTGGTTATGTGGTGTATGTGTGTGTGTGTGGTTATGTGGTGTATGTGTGTGTGTGTGTGTGTGTGTGTGTGGGGGGTTATGTGGTGTATGTGTGTGTGTGTATGTGTGTGTGTGTGTATGGGGTTATGTGGTGTGTGTGGTTATGTGGTGTATGTGGTGTGTGTGTGTGTGTGTGGTTATGTGGTGTATGTGTGTGTGTGTATGTGTGTGTGTGTGGGGGGGGGGTTATGTGGTGTGTGTGGTTATGTGGTGTATGTGGTGTGTGTGTGTGTGTGTGTGTGGTTATGTGGTGTGTGTGGTTATGTGGTGTATGTGGTGTGTGTGTGTGTGTAATGAGTGCTTTTACCAACTGAGCCATCTTGATGGCCTTTTAGCTTTCTTTTTCTTTTTTTTTAGACAGGGTCTCATGGAGCCCAGGCTGGCCTTGAACTCTCCTAAGTAGCCAAGCATGAACTCCAGAGCATCTTCTGCTTCCACCTCCAAATTGCTAGAATTGTGTTGTGCCACCACTCCTGGCTATTCATTGTTTTTCGAATTATTTGGTTTCTTTTTTTCTTTTTTTTAAGATTTATTTGTTTATTACATATACACCAGATTGAATTGTAGATGGTTGTGAGCCACCATGTGGTTGCCGGGAATTGAACTCAAGACCTCTGGAAGAGCAGTCAGTGCTCTTAACCTCTGAGCTATCTCTCCAGCCCCTGTTTTTTTCTTTTTGGAGACAAGGTCTCTCTGTGTAGCCCTGGCTGTCCTGGAACTCACTCTGTAGACCAGGCTGACTTCAAACTCACAGAGATCCACCTGCCTCTGCCTCCCAAGAGCTGAGATTAAAGGCGTGCACCACCACCTGGCTTGATTTTCTTTTAAGGAAGAAATTTCCATAGAGTAGCTTCAGAATCAAGAAAACTTTTTTTCTTGGTCGTGGGGGAGTGGTGGTGCTGGCTTTGTGTTCGTATTCTAGCTAGGAATGGAAGACAGGGCGTTTGGTGTGCCAAGCAAGTGTTTTACTACTGTGTTATATCCTACCTCAAGAAAACTTTGTAGTATAAAGAGACCCAAGGACCTGGTAGCTATGTCGTAGCAACTTCTTGCCACACAGCACAGAGGGGACCCCTACAGTGAGAAACTTTAGTAGCATTTGAGTGTATCTCAACCTGATGCTTTAGGGGCATTTCCTCAGATGGCATATAATGAACCCCACGTGCCCCTGGTCCAGGCAGTAAGAGGCCCAGCGTCAGCACTCCAGGTGGAGCTCCATCTTGTCTCTGACCTCACTTACATGGGGAAGGCTTGGGGCTTTACTGTGTGCAAACACCAGTGCCCATCTGCGTCCCATCGTCTCTCTCCCCCCTCTCAGCCTCCTGAGTGCTGGGATTACAGGACAGTGTCACATGTCTGGCTCCCATCTTTCTTTGATGTCCATGCCTCTGTGATAATGTCATCATCACCTCTCTGGTGAAAGTTGCACACATGCATGAATGCACTCATGCACGCACACACCCCAGCCCTGCAGATCTTGGCCAGTACCTCCCTGTATGTTGTCTGTTGTCTGTGCTGGGTGTCCTGCTGTTCTGGGTGGCTCACCAAACTACCTGCTCTGCTGTGTTAGCCTCTAGAGCTGTCTGGGTCTCCTTCCTCTGCTTCTCAGGATGGGTGGACTGGGGAAGCCCAGGGTGTTGATGAGGATCCAGCAGCAAGCTGTGTCTCAGGATAGCTGGTTGATGATCATTTCTGTGCTGTTTGCTGTCTGGGTAGTAAATGTCAACTTGGTGTCACCACTTGAGGTCTGTCCCCATTCAGTAACTCCTGACTTCCTGGTCACCTGGTGCTGGAGGGGGCCCGGTGGGCCCTGGGGACATAGTGGAGAATAGGGGCCAGAGAGACTATAGTGGCAAGCATGCTTTCAGCTCTATGGAAGATTCTGTGAGTGTGAAAGTATCAGAGTGGATGGGAGGCCTGGGCAGGGCTTTCTGGGTAAACAAGATTGGGTGGTCTAGGTGTGGGGAGGGTGAGATGCAGGCTGCTGCAGTGATGTCTGCAGGACTCAGGATGTTACAGTGATGTCTGCAGGACTCAGGCTGCGCTAGAGGGAGGAGAGCAAATCCTGAGAAGGAAGTTTCCAGACTCATGACTCTCAGGGCCTCATTTTGAGGAAGCCATTTGTCACAGTGACTCAGTCCATTTTGGATCCCCACTGGGGTTCGAGTTTTCCCTGAAGGCTGTACACCACCCCACCCCCGTCTCTAGTTCTAGTATAATGAGAGGCCGTGCTGAGAGAGGCCTTTAGAGCAGGGCCTGCTTCCTCACTGTCATGTGGCCTTCCCCCAGCTGAAGTGATGGTCCTGGGAGACAGGGACACATAGTAGTCACCTGTCCTCCTGGCCAGCATAGTGCTGGCTCACTGTCGGAGTGAAAGTTACTTTTCCCCAGGCATGTTTTGAGGGACATGTTCATCTTCCCTAAGCGAGACATTCTTACATTGTAGATATGAAAGAGGAAACGCCCATGTTTCGTATCTGAGGAGACATTGACTTCTGCTGTGTTTGGAAACTGGGACATCTTGAGACATATGTCTTTGTTTGGGCTTAAATGTGTGCAGCCTGTAAGTGAGGGCACAGTAAAGAAACCACCAAGATGGTGGCTCCACGATTGGGGGTGGGATTATTGTAGGTAAGATGGAGCGGCCAGAGGCATCTGGGAGGGTCCAAAGCAGAGAGGAGAAGAAGAGTGGGCGTGGCCAGGAGAGACTAAGAAGAAAGAGAACGGGGTGGGGAGCCCTGCTGTTATAGAGAGAGCAAAGGGGTATCTGGGAGGGGTGAGGGGGGAGAGAAGGGCCTTGGAATATGTAACAGGTGCTTGTGAATGGGGACTGAGTGAGCCACAGGTGTGTGCCCAGGGAAGCAGCCCTTTCTGGCAGGCAGAGGTTCATTCCACAGGCTTCTGTGAGTGCTGGCTGTGGGCTTTTAGCAGTCATCCTGTAGTCCAGCTTGAGCTGAGCCGAGACTGCCATCTGGCTTTTGAAATTTGGGGGAATTGGAGTTTCCTTTGGACCTGACACAGCCCATACTCTAGTGCTCTCAGGCTGATATCTCCGTGACAGTTTAGTTTAAAATGTGTCTCACGCCCTTTCTGGGAAAAGATGGGGTTTCTACGTGTAAGTAAGCTGAGTGCTTCCAGGGTGGGGTTGCAAACCCGGAGGAAGCCTTGCGTGTGGGAGGAGATACTGTGTTTTGGTTTGGGGACATTGCGTTGCCGTGCTTCTTTTTGTATGCAAGGGGCACCGTGAAGAAGCTGACTGTTCCAGGATAAGGTTAGAGTCTCTGTTGTAGGTATGAGAGAAAGCAGAGAGGAAAAGAAGCAGACTGAACTTGGCCAGGGCTAGGGGAATGGGAGAGCAGCTGGAGAGGATAGTGGAGAAAGCAAGAGACAGAGAATGGAACACACACACACACACACACACACACACACACACACACACACACACACAGTCATAGTGAGTAAGCAGATAGCAGATAGAATAGTGAGAATAGGAAGAGCAGAGAATGGTGAGAATAGCTGGGATACAAGGAGTAGCTGAGGGGAGGAGGGAGGCCCGTGAGCTAGAGAGTTTGGGGGGGGAGGGGAGAGAAGGACTAGGATGCTAGCTAGTGTGGACTATGAAATGTATAGCGGGTACTTGTGTGTGTGTATGTATGTATGTATGTATGTATGTATGTATGTATGTATGTATGCATGTATGCATGTATCTATGTGGTACTATACTGAGGGGGCTTGGAGGCTGGCATGGGCTTTGATAAACTGAGAGCTGCCCACAGGTAGCCATATGTCCCTTCTGCCAGAGGTAAGGGAAATGGGAACCAGTTTCACAAGTTCCTGAGGAATGCTGGCTTTTTTTCTAACTGCCAGAAACCCTATAGTTTAGCTCAAGCTCATTTCTGGAGATTTGCACTGCCTTTTGGAGTTTAGGGAATTGGAGTTTCCTTTGGATGACACTTTTCCTATAAAACCAGGACAATGTCCCAGTCACCTCAGCGGTGGCTGGGAATGAGAGGAGGCTGAGAAAGCATGTCACTGTATCTAGGAGTAGATGTACTGTTGACACGACAGGGAAACTGAGGACCTGCTGCCCTGGCCCGCTCGTTCAGCGCGCCTGGGTCCTCTGAGGGACCACATCGTGGCGTGGTGTATCGGGAACCCTCTTCACTAGCCTCTGGGCTCCACCTCTGCACACTTGAACTCCCTCCCCCCAAGGCCAGCTTCTGCTTCCCTGGATTATTCGAGGTTTCCTTGGCTTGGCAGCGCTGGCCTGCTGGACTCGTGCCCTGGACGTGGGGGCTGAGTTGGCTTCTGTGAGGCCTTGGCTGAGCCTCCCAGCACTCATCACTTAGGGCAGAGGCTGCCAAGCTCCTTTCAGGCCCTGCAGCCATAGCAAGGGAGGGCACAGGGCCGGGCTCTACAACAGCTGGGTTTAGGCAAATGAAGAGACCCTGAGGTTTAAGAAACTCAAAGCCTGGCCTCTAGAATCGTTAGAAATAGGTGAATCCGAAGGGTGTGGGGAATGGAGTTTCCTGGCATCCCTGGGGCCCTGCAAACCCACTACCCTACCGAGAGCAGCTTTGGAGCCAGTGGCATTCATATTCTGATTTGGAAAAGGGTGAGGCAGCTGTGCTCAGGGCCGGAGACTGACAAACTGAAAACCACCCACCCCTCCTGCTCTCCGCTCCTTCCTGGACATCATGGACCAAAGCTTCCTCAGTTCCAGCTTCTGCCTTTGGAAGCAAGGCTGATGAAGACCAGGCAGTGTCAATCAAGGCTGGGCTCAGGACAGATCAAATGGCCTCAGAGGCTACCTGGCTAGTGAGGGTGGCACCTAAGGCCAGGGTGGTCCTGGGTTTGGTGCCTACGGTGCACTCCTTTGCTTTGGAGTATGTGCAGATCATTGAGCTGCACGGTCCTGAAAGAGTGTCATCAAGCATGAGCCTGCATCTGCATTCCTTGAGTCAAAGTGTTGGTGGCAATAGTTTTGCTTTGGTGGGCCACCACCCCAAGGCGTAACCGTGTCTTTCTTACCTGTTCCTATGAGATGTCCAGGCAGGAGGGCAGGGCCTGGCCATGTGGGGAGAACAGGATAATGTTGAGCTTTAGCTCGAGTCCAGGCTGTGGGTCCTTCCCTGCCTGAGCCCTCTGTTTGGGGACACCGAGGTTCACAGTGGTGACCTAGCTGTGTGAGCCCCAGTTGCATGCTACTGCCACGTGCAGCATCTTTCTCGCAAGCCTGGTACACAGTCTTGCTAATTTGTGGCTCTGTGAGCCTGGGAGTGTGGGAAGATGCCAAGGGCATTTGGCCCTGCAGGACGATGGCCTTTGGACGGGTGGGGATTCTTGGCCTTCATGCTAGACTGACTCTGAGACCCAACATATGATTGACTTCATTCACTGGTCCCAACTCCAGAGACTTTCAGATGGTCAGACTGGTGTCCCACGGAGTCTGGCCTCTTAGATGGTGGGATCTGTCAAGAGAGCAGACAGTGCAGAGATGTTGCTAAAGACATTGACCCCAGATGGTGACGCAAGAGTAGCACAGATCTTAGTTGGTAGAACCAGCCACCCAGGAGCATAGGAATCTACCTACAGTGACTTCTGGCTAGCTCTAACACACATTGTACCTCTTAAATCACCATTATTCAGTAGCCTTGTGATGGAGCTCCCCGTGGACTCAACACTGCCAACCACCTGTGCCCCCACCCCAGGAACATTCTGCAGGGTGTGGCTGTGGTGTCCTCAGGGTGCTGGTGATTAGTCCTAATTAAACAAAACACAGTTCGGAAGGGGTGTGGCATAACCAAGAGAACCCAGAAAATGAATCAGAACTCATCCCCGTATCCACTAAAGCACTAATGTAAACATCCTAGCTCTCACTTCCCATAATCTTCCCTGACCGAAGACTCCACCATGCACACCATTGGGCCAGTCTTCTCTGCTTGTATGGCCAGAAGTGAAATTCCTAATTTTCTTTTCACCCTGCTTTCCAACTCCAATCTTGTGAGGGCTAGCCACACGGCCTCTATGGTGGCGACTGGCCCCCACTTCCCTGCAGGAACTCAGGAACTCAGGCAGGGAAGGAAGGATGGCTTCCAGAGGGTGTGTGTTGGGTGGGGAGAGGCTGGAGGGAGAGAGCTCATTGGGTAAGAACACTGGCGGCTCTTGAAGAGGACCGAAGTTCAGTAACACCCACAGGTGTTACTATAAAACCAGGACAATGTCCCAGTCACCTCAGCGGTGACTGGGAATGAGAGGAGGCTGAGAAAGCGTGTCCCTGCATCTAGGAGTACATGTACTGTAGACACGACAGGGAAACTGAGGATCAGCTGCTCTCTTCCGGCATCCTTGGGCACCAAGCATGCACATGGTGCATAGACATATATGCAGGCAAAACACACATACACATAACATGGAACAAATTAATAAACCTTTTATTAAAAAGTATGGCTCTGGTTCCAGAGAAACAGGTTCAGCTGGACCAGGAGGCAATGTTGCCTGAGAAGGCTCACTCAGGCCAGTGGACTCACAGACCAACAGTAATTTAGCACCTGACCACCATGTCAGGTACCAGCTAAAGCTCAGAGCCAGCAGCTGCTAACACCAGCAGGAGCCATGTATGACATCCAGGTCCATACCCAAGGCTCCTTCCAGCAGGAAACCACTGACTCTGCAAATCCAGCAGTCTTTTAGGCATGACTGGGACCAGGTCACCTAGGAGAGTGTGCAGGGTACCAGACAGAGTAGACACTTGACAGCCAGGGCCTTGCATTGGCACGGGGCTTGCAGGAAGTAGGCTGGCATTGAAGGAACCTAGTAAGCTGGGGATCCGTACATGCTGGTTTAACAACTGAGTAGCCCAGTGTTGCTCGGCCTCTGCGGGGAGGGACTTGATTGTGGTATGATCTAGGAGAGGAACAGCTGTCTTTCACAAGGCCTTGCGACCCTGCATTCAAGTCTCGTGGCCTGTACACATGTTCCTGGCCTGGAGTCTTGCTGATTTATAGGGTAGGGTCTGCTGTTGATCCCTGACAGCCCCACCCCCTTGTCCCCGTTTCCCTGAAGGCAAATATTCACCAGTTCTGATCCTCCTCTTCCTTGGCATGTAGATCCTGGCCAATGTCTTCCTCTACCTGTGTGCCATCATCGTGGGCATCATGTCCTACTACATGGCAGACCGCAAGCACCGCAAGGCCTTCCTGGAGGCCCGCCAGTCCCTGGAGGTGAAGATGAACCTGGAGGAGCAGAGCCAGCAGCAGGTGTGTCTCAGGGCTTGCTGGGACCCTGGGGGAGGGAGAGGTCGTGGGTCTGGAGCTTGTGCTGAGAGATGGAGTGGGTAAGAGAGGAGCCTGCTGCTGGTGTGTGTGTGGGGGGGGCTTGGGCAGAGAAGAGCTCAGGCAGCCCATGCCGCCTCTCAGCTCCCCCCCACCTCATTCCAAGTCACTTAGGAAGCAGCAGCAGCCTCGTCCCTGGGGCCCCTCCTGTTTACCTTCCTCCATCTGGAGGAGGGCCTGCTTGTCCCTGCTCTCTGTTTACTGGCCGTGCTCCAGCCTAATCCACACAGAACGGTCCTCCCGGTTCCCATGTGACTCAGCCTTTTAAATGGGTTTCGGTCTGGATTCATCACAAACACTTCTTAGAGGTCTCTAGAAATGACACCCACCAATTTCCTGTAGGTTTATCTCCCTTCCTCGAAACTGAGGCTGACTCTCTAGCCTGGATCATTTTGTGCGGGGTGGGGGTGGGGTGGGGGATGGGTGTACAGCTTTACAGAAGCTTCTAGATTCTGCCACTGAGGCTGATGGACCTTCAGTTTTGGGGATTACTAGATGAGCTTCTGCTCTCGCCCTCACTTATAGACCAGTGGTTCTCAACCTGTGGGTTGTGACCCCTTGGGGGGAACGCATATCAGATATCCTATGTATGAGATGTTTACATTATGATCCATAACAGTAGCAAAATCACAGTTATGAAGCATCAATGAAATAATATGGTTGGGGGGGTCACCACAACATGAGGGACTGTGTTAAAGGGTCACAGCAATAGGAAGGTTGAGAACCATTGCTCTAGATGGTGGTATTTGAAGACTCAGGTAGTCACTAAGCCAGTGAGTTCCAGTGTCCTCTCTCCTGGGGTGTGTGTGTGTGTGTGTCCTCCGTTTACCAACGAGATCGAGAAGCTTCCAAGTCAGGCCTTGGAGTCATCTTTTTCAGAACGCAGGGTTTATAGGGGGAATTTCCCTTGCCTCTGGTGACAGAGGTCCATGATTTGTGGCCCATGGTGTTGTCAGGGGCCTGCTGCGGCCTGGATGTATTTATGGAATTTCCTTTTATGGCTTTGTAAAGATGCTGTGTGTCTGGTCCTCTTATGCCGCGGTGGCATTCCCGTTACCACTGAGCTAGCCCGGAGTTCTTTGATCTTTGGGAGCCTCACTTTCTTCATACACAAAGTGCAGATGCATTGTTCGCCTTGTGGGATCTCCAGAGGGTCAGTTGAGAAGGACTTTGTTGAGAAGTGCCCTGTAACCTGTGAACTTGGGACCGGCCATGGCACCTTTAGGCTCTTATCTCCAGATCCACATGCTACCCCTGGGCAGGGTCAGTGTAGGGAGCCTGGGAACTGGCAGCAAGGACCTTCTTGGTGCCCCAGAAATCTGGGGCACTTCGGAGCAGCCTTCTGGTGCTGGCAGCCTGCTATGAGTGAGCTGGCAACCCCTCTGCTGCCTGTCCACTTGTGCCAGCAAGGTAGACCTCAGCCCCCTGCACGCGAGATGCAGGTGAGGCAGACAGTAGGGGCAGGGGTACTCTGCATTTACTGAGCACACAGTATGTGTCTGTGCACAGTATGTATCTGTGAGTGTCCATTAAGGGGGACCAGTTTAGCCTGGCTGTATCCTGAATGGACATTAGCCTCTTTTAATTCATTTATTTTTATTTTGCATTCATGGGTGTTTTATCTGCATGTATGTCTGTGTACCTTGTGCATGCAGTACCCACAGAGGCCAGAAGAGGGTGCTGGATTTCCTTGAACTGGAGTTAAGAGATGCTTGTGAGCCCCCATGTGAGTGCTGGGAGTAACTTGGGTCCTCTGCAAGAGCAGCCCCAGAGTCATCGCTCCAGCCCCATTCCTTAGCTCCCTGCGGCCTCAGTTTCTCTCTAAGCAGAGCCTCCCCTAACCCCTGGCCTCCCGATTGCTTTAGTGGTAACGGTGCTCTGGTGAACTGTGCAAGAGGGCTCAGGGCCCTTTCAACAGGAGGGCTGAGATCCTGCAGCCCGTTGGGAGTTTCAGTGGGGCTCTACTTACACTAGGGATGGGTCGGCCATTTTACTTTATATCCCTGCCATTCAAATGCCGGATTCCTGCAACAACTGGAGAAATGCCCCCTCTCCCTGCCAGCTGGCAGTCAGTGCACGGTCTGCATAGTGCCCAGCTGCTCATACTTCACTAGGGGAGGGAGTTCTGCGCCCTAGAATGTGGGGAGAATGGGTGGTCCAGGGCTTATATTGTTTTTTGATAACTTGTGAAGAGCCCACTTCAGAAACTTGTTCATTCTGTCTAAATTTTCAGAATTTTGACACAGCACTCATTTTTCTGACTGCTTATTATCTATGGGATTTATGCTGTTTTTTTTTCTTTTGGCTACTGATAATCTGTGCCTTCACTTTTTCATTTTTTTCCTTCATTCACCTTGCCAAGGTGTAGCCTCAGCAGTGGGTCACCTTATATTTTTGCTGCTTTTTGTATATTTCTTAACTTTTATGTGCTGGGCAATGGTAGTGCTCACATGTTTAGTCCCAGCACTTGGGAGGCAGAGGCAGATGGATCTCTGTGAGTTCAAGACCAGCCTGGTCTACAGAGTGAGTTCCAGGACAGCCAGGGCTGCTACACAAAGAAACCCTGTCTTGAAACACCCCTCCCCCCCCAAAAAAAAGCCACAAACAACAACAGCAACAAAAATCCTTTATAATTTTCTTCTTTGATTCACTTTGTGCCCTTGTTGTCTTCTGGATATGTAACCTAGAGGAATAAGCTTTCACTTGTTTCGCTAAAATGTACTTTTAATATTTCTCATCTGTTTTTTGAGGCAGGGTCTCTCTACATAGCTCTGGGTATCTTGGGACTAACTATGTGGACCAGGCTGGCCTTGAACTCACAGAGATCTTGCCTGCCTCTGCCTCCCGAGTACTGGAATTAAAGGTATCACATCAGGCCCTAAAAATAGGCATTTAATGTGACAGGTTTTCCTGCCTTAGCTCATCCTATTTTTAAAAATGATTTATTTTATGTGTATGTGAGTGCCTGGTGCCTGAGGAGGGCAGAAGAGGGTGTCAGATCCCCAGGAACTAGAGTTGCAGGCAGTTGTGAGTCACTGGATATAAGAGCTGGGAACAAAACTGGAGTCCTGTGCAGCTTTCACACCAGTGCCAGGGACCCAAATGCAGATCCTTATGTTTGCACAGCAAGGACTTGACTCATACGCCCATATTTTCTATTTTATTTTTTAAGATCTATTCATTTATTATGTACACAGTGTTCTGCCTGCATGTATACCTGCAGATCATAAGAGGGCACCAGGTCTTGTTACAGATGGTTGTGAGCCACCATGTGGTTGCTGGGAATTGAACTCAGGTCCTCTGGAAGAACAGCCAATGCTCTTAACTGCTGAGTCATCTCTCCAGCCCTATTTTTTTATTATAGACATTTTTATTAATTATTTTATGTGTATGGGTGTTTTGTCTGCATGTATGTCTTGTGCATGCCTGGTGCCCAGGGAGGCCACAAAAGGGCAGAGTTACAGATGGTTGGTTGAGCTGCCACATGGATGCTGGGGACTGAACCCAGATTCTGTTTATTTAGCCATCGAGCCATCTTTTTAGCCTTCTTTGTTTTGTTTTGTTTTGTTTTTTGGTGGTGGGGGTGTTGAAACTAGGTTTCTCTGTGTAGCCCTGGCTGTCCTGGAACTCACTCTGTGTGCAACACCACTGCCTGGTGTCTTTCCATTTTTGAATACAGAGTCTCACTGTGTAGCTCAGGCTGGCCCAGAGCTAATGGCAATCCTGCCTTAGGCCCCTGAACACTGGGGTTATAGCGTGTGCTACCCACCATGCCTGTCTTTCCCTGCCTCTACTCTTCCTCATTTCTCTTCCTATGCTGCAGACAGAGTGTTTGTGCTGACCTATCTTTCCTTCTTCTGCTTTACCGATCTGCCTGCCAGCCCTTCTGATCGTTTAATGAAGACACCTAAAATGCCAGAAGCTGCAGTATTTATAACTCCTTTAAGGAATGTTACTTCCTGATACATTAAGATGCAAAGTCTTTCGGTTTGTAATTCTTAAAAGAACAGTAGTAGAAGTGATGCAGACTCCTCCGTGTGAGGAAGTGGCGGTGGGGTGGGGGTGGGGCAGCCACGGGAGTGGGCTCTGCTTTGCGCTCCTCGTGGAGGTCTTGAGAGCCAGCTTCGGTAGGAACTCAGCACGGAAACGCAGAGGAACCTCCACGCACTGCAGCGTCTGTTGTCTTTTGCTGTGTTGAAGAAACATGCCTAAGACAGATGCTGAGGCCCCTGAGGCGCTGACCTCACTTCCCGGATAATTCATCCTGACCTCTGCTTAAACTTTAAAATGTGACTGCAGGGGCAGAACATCGGCCCCTCTCCCAGAGCTTGGTTCTCAGCACCCACGTCCGGTGGCCCACAACTGCCTGCAGCCCTAGCTCCGGGATTTCAGATGCCCTCTTTCGTGGGCACATGTGCGCACACTCAAGTGCAGCCTTCAGAAACCCTGACTTCAGTTCTCTGGGTAAATGGACCACTCCCGTATCTTAGAGCATTTACCCTAAGATCCTGTCGGCCGTGGTATCTGCCTTAGGGAGGGTCTGCCTTTCTCTTGATTTTTGGCTAGATACCCCGTATGGAAGGTTGACGTGACCATGAATGACGCTACCTCTTCAGAGGAATTTACTTTTACCTTTCCTGCAGCAGATACCTGTGGTTGGAACAGATCGCGCTGGTCCAGTGTGGGGGGAGATGACTTAAGGCTGACCAGTTTGAGAAGATCTGCTTCTGCCCTGGATGCTCTTAGGAATCCGCTCCTAGGAGGCCGGCTCTCCTCTTAGGGGGCAGGGCTTGAGCTCCCCAGCTGGTGAAACCGCTGCAGACATGGTCTTCTGTCTGTACCCTCTTTGGATGCTGTGTGCACCCCCATGCACTCGAGAGGAACAGAATTCCAGAAGCCAGGCTGTGCATCAGCGCTCTCTCTCTCTCTCTCCCTCTCTCTCTCTCTCTCTCCCTCCCTCCCCCTCTCTCTCTCTGTGCGTGCGTGTGCAAGCCAGAGAACAATCTCAGGTACTATCTGTCGTCATCATGTTGTTCTCCTGTGCTTTTTAAAGACAGAGTCTCTTACTGGCCCAGGAAGCCTCAGGGATCTGCCTGTCTCAGCCTCCTCAGTATAGGGCTTACAAGGATGTATGCACCACTATGTGTGGTTTTGGGGATTAGAACTCAGAGCCTCACGCTTGCAAGGTGAGCTGTCTTCTCAATGTCACTTCTGGTCACTTTTAAGTGTACACTGAGTGCATTTATGGGTGTTATGCATTGCATCATCCCAAACAGAAGGTAACCTTGTTCGTTCAACACTGACTCCTCATCGCCCCACGCCTCTGGCAGCAATTGTGAAACTGTCTACTGTAGGTATCACTCAGGTAGAATAATGTAGTAGCTGTCCTCTTGTGTCTGGCTGGCTTCATTTTATTAGCATAAAGTCTTCCAGGTGCATCTGTGTGTAGCTCCCTTCCTTTCCAGGCAGCATGGTGCCGCTGCAGACCACAGTTAAAGCATCAGGGACTTTGAGTGGCGTATCCATCCGGCATCCTCTTGTTCGCCCTTTTGTCTGTTGTGAATAATGCCACTGTGAATACTAGTGTCTGAGTGTCTATTCTAGTCTTTGCTTCACTCCTTTTGGGTACCAACCCAGATGTGGATTGCCCCGTACTACTGTGTTTAACTTTTTGGGGCACCAGCCTTGTGCATTTTTAGTGTTGGTAAATATTGCCAGATTGTCTCATATACAGGCTCAAACAATTTGTACTCCTCTTAGTGATGAATGAGAGTGTACTTAGGCACTGACATTCCCCTTGCTTATCTAGAAAATACTTCTTTGCTTGTGGAACTCCTGATGCCCTGGGAACTGCCCTTTCCCATGAAGCCAGCAGATCCAGGTCCTGTGCACACCATCCTGCTGTGTCGCCTCCTCTTGCAACTGACACCAGAGTCTGTGTCACAGGGACCAGTCCCACCCCGGCCCCTATGGTGGTGACCTCAGATCTATGTCCAGCGCTTGCACCAACCTTCTCAGGACAGCAGGGCCTGGCATTCCCCTGTCTGACACTGGGGCTGTGCTTCTGTCTTCAGGTTAGCCCTCTGAAAAACTGGGTGTGTGCACACGCATGCGCACGCGCACACACATGCTCGCACACACATGCGCACACGCACATGTGCACACACACATATGTATTGTGTATGTATGTATGCTTGTTTAGACACATATATATGTATATACATATCATTGTCATGGATTGTTTGGGAAGAAGGCAGAGAGGTAAGCTTTAAAACTATGAAGGCCTTAGGTGCTGTTAACTACTGGGACACGGCTTCAGCCCCGGGGACACACTGTCTGAAGGAAGGTTGAGGAGAAAGGTGGCAGCTGGTTGAGAGAATGCCCTTCTCTCCTCTGCCACAGTCAGGACAGAGGTCACGCCCTCTGCAGACATCAGGGCTGACTGTATACAGGAGCTGACTTGGGACAGTGTGGTCTCCATTTGCTCTCTTCTGTCAAAGCCGGTAGGATGGGAACGAGACGGGGACACTTGGGACAAAGGGCTGTGGAAGTCCTAGTAGGAGCAGACAGAAGGTGGTGTGAATGCAGACCCCCCCCCCCAACCCCTTAAGGTGCCACTTGAAGTCACTGACACACTAAGCCACCTCTGTGGTCCTCGTGTAAGTGCCAAAACACTCTCAGTACCAGTTCTGAAGGCGGATGAGGTTCTTCCCAGAATGCAGCACTCAGGCCCACACCTCACTTTATGGTGTCAACGTGCATTAAGTGTTTTCTAAACTGCGTTCATGGCAAACGATGCGCTCTGAACTGAGGTTGCTTGTCCCTATCAGCCATTCTCTTTACCTCATCCTCTGACACCACGGGTCCCTGTCTTCTGTCTTCAGAAGTCACTTCATGGAGGTGACTGACTGGGGGCTGCTGCTGCTTCCTTCCCCCTCCTTCTTCCCCTTCCTCTCCCCTCCTCCTCCCCCCCTCCTCCTCTTATGCATATAGTGTTCTGTCTGCATGAATCCCTGCAGGCCAGAAGAGGGCCCCAGATCTCATTACAGATGGTTGTGAGCCACCATGTGGGTGCTGGGAATTGAACTCAGGACCTCTGGAAGAGCAGTCAGTGCTGTTAACCTCTGAGCCATCTCTCCAGCTCCATGACTGGCTTCTTGCTCGGGTTAAACGTGGGACAGAGAGTTAGGGCTCCCAGAAAGGGGTGAGGTCGCCCGGTCCCTTCACACATAGACATTCCCTCCCCATGCTCACAAGGGAGATATGTCTCAGTGACAGATGGTGGAAACAGAGTATGTTTCAGAGGCTCATGAGCAAAGGCCCCTCTGGCTCCTGCCTCCTTGCAGAGCAGAGCTGTGTGTGGTGGACACCAAAGCCTTATTGCTGTATCTGAGCTCGATCCTTTCATGCAAAAGGTCGCGACCCACAGGTTGAGAACCACTCTCTAGCATCTTTGTTCCCTAAGTCTCATCTCATAGGCAGTCCAGAAGCTGGACGGAGTAGAGCTACCTGGGTGAACTTGGGGCCTCTCTCCAGCATCCCCACAGCTCCATGGGCATGTTAGTGTGGAGCAGAGCCCCAAAGGGAAGAACTTTGATTGTTTGCTGTGGCTCCCGTGGGACCTCACTTGGGGGTTAGTTTGGGACCTTGAGAGTTGCTAAGCACCCCAACTGGCACCTGGCAACAGCAGGCGCCTTTAGAACATCACTCGTGTTGCAAAGCACAAACATCAGAATGGTGAGGCATCTGATTCACCCCAGGAAGCACGTTCCAGGCTGTGAGATACGGCTGAAGGAGAATGGGAGGGATGGAGAGGTGACAGGGAAGAGGCCAGCACAGGCGTGCACTCCGTCAGGCCACACCCTGTCCTTCAGCAGCTCCCCCCTTCCCCCCCACTCTGTCAGGCCACACCCTGTCCTTCAGCAGCTCCCCGCCCCCCCCACCAGTTTGGCAGCTGCAGCCAGGCCCCAACGGAGGATGCTGGGTGTGCAGGGCTCTTAGGAGAGTCATCCACGGTCTAGGTGTGCACCTGGTGTAGACAGATCTTCTCTGTGTCCTGGCCGTCACTCCCAAATAATCACACAGAGACTTATCAATTGTAAATGCTCCGCCGATAGCTTAGGCTTGTCTCCAGCCAGCGCTTACAACTAAAAAAAAAAAACCGTTTCTATTCATCTGTGTGCTGCCCTGGGGCTCATTTACCTGGTCTATCAACTTCCTCTGTTGCTTCTTCTGCACCTGGCTCTCGACTCCTCAGACCCCACTTTTCTTCTTCCCAGCATTCTCTCTGCCCAGAAAATCGTGCCTAGCTATCAGCCAGTCAGCTTTTTTTTTTAATATTAACAATGAGAGCGACACATTTTCACAGTGTACAGAAGTGTCATTCCACAGCACCCTGGGCAGCATGGCTTAGGGGCACACTGCTCTGTGGTGCCCATTTGGGTGAACAGCTGCTATAACCTGTCTCCTCTCCTGCCTCTGCCTGGGTCACGGCTGTCCATTCTAGGTGTGCTGCTGCCGAGCGGGGCCTTTACCGGTGGAAGTGCTCCGTTTGCCATGAGTGGGTTTCCCTCCTGGAGCTGTGAACTCGGAACGCACTGTTTCATAAGCTCAGTGTCCGAATGTCCTTGTGCTCCGACCCCTGCTTGGGCCTGCTTTGCTGCTTGTCCCGAGTCCTTTGGCTATGAGGACATGGCACAGAGTCACCTTAACCTTGAGCCCCATTCTCTTGGAGGGCCACGGGGAGGGGCGGGGAATCAGGTTTCCAGTGTCATCCCCAAAGTTGTCCTGGCAACAGTGAGGTGGGGTAATGGACCTGCTCAGTGGAGGAAGAAGAGGTTGGTGTGGGCAGAGAGTAGGGTACCTCCCTTCTCCACAGGGACACAGTCTCTTCCTGTGGATACTGGTCCTCAGTGTCCCCAGTGTTGAAAATGGGTGGGTCACCTGATAGGACCACATCCCTCCTCCAGCATCAATCTGGACATGGACTTCCATTTCCGCTTCTAAACAGAAATGCTCTTGAGTACATCTGATATTCTTAGTGTTTGTTTTAGCTTCGAAAGACATTTAATGTGAGAAAGGAGCGGTCCCCAAGTTGTGAGGGAAATATCTGTCTCTCTGTTGGCTGCAGTTCCGTTGGGACTTTACTGAATGTTCCTCAAGCCAGCATTGCAGAACTTAGCAAGGCTATGTCGGGCAGTTCAGTGAGGGGGCCCCTGGTGACAGAGGGAGGCCCCTGCTATGTTGTGAGGTCTCCAAGCAGCAGTGGTAAGGTCCATAGGACAAGCCCCTCCCCCAGCCCAAGCCCTCCCCAGACTACTGAGTCCCTCGGGGCCTCTGCCATCACCACCACCACTGGCAGCATTTTCTTCCTTCCTCAGCAGCTGGGCTTCTGTGGTCTGTGGCCAGGGCTGGGAGCATCCTCTCTCTGGCTGAGGGAACCAAGCTGTGGCTAGAAGTACAGGTACTTTATTAAATGCCTACTTACTGTTTAAGAAATGTCTACATCCTCTGCTGGATGTTTGACTGCCTTGCAACAAAGTCTCTGAATCAGTCTCTCTCTCTCTCTCCCCCTCTCCCTCTCCCTCTCCCTCTCCCTCTCTCTCTCTCACTCTCTCTCTCCCTCTCCCTCTCTTTCTCTCTCTCTCTCTCCCTCCCCCTCTCCCTCTCCCTCTCTCTCTCTCCCTCTCTCTCTCCCTCTCCCTCTCTTTCTCTCTCTCTCTCCCTCCCCCTCTCCCTCTCCCTCTCTCTCTCCCTCTCCCTCTCTTTCTCTCTCTCTCTCCCTCCCCCTCTCCCTCTCCCTCTTCCCCTCCCTCCTTTCTTCCCTTCCTTCCTTCTTTCATTTCTTTTTTTGAGACAGTCTCACTCCGTGACCCAGGCTCACCTTGAATTCATGGCTCTCCCACAAGAGCCTTCCGAGTACTGGGGTTACAGGTGTTAAGGAGCCACTGTGCTGGGCTTCAGAGTGAGACGTACATTCCCATTCTTGCTGAACTACTTGTCACACGGCCTTGAGTAGGTAGCCATGCCCTCTGGGCCCAGCGTGCCTGTGAAGTGGGACCAGAGGATGTGATGGTGAGGTCTGTAAGAGAGGCTGGTTAAGAGCACGTTCTGCTATTGTAGAAGATCCGAGTTCAAGTTCCCAACACCCCACACAGAGGTGGCCCACAACTGCCTGTAACTCCAGCCCCAGGGGATCCAATGCCCTCTTCTCATCTCTACAGGCTCTCCCATGCTCATGCCAACACCTGCAAACACCCCCCATACATACACAATTAACGGTAACAATTAAGCTTAGCTTTAAATGGATATAGACAGATACACAAATGTATGCATGTCTAGATAGATAGATGACAGACAGATGGATAGATATATAAATGTATGTATGTTTGTATATTCCTGTAACCCTAGCACTTGGAAGATGAAGGCAGGAGGATCAGAAGCCCAAACCTATCCTTAGCTACATACTTAGTTCAAGGCCAGCTTGCACGTCATAAGACCCTGCCTCAAAGATAAAATGAAATATATTTTTAAAAAATTTATCTTTGAAAACATGGAAGTCAGCAGGGGTGCATTGAGATCACAAGATTCAGGGCCTTCTGCCCTGAGATGGTCCTGAGCACAACAGAGCCTGTGGGGGTGGCTGGCAGGAAAGACAGTATCTGCAGTGGAGCAGAAAAAGGAAATTTCCAGGACCCTTGGGTCCAGGGAGGCTGGTATCTCCTCTCTTGGGCCAGGGAAAACCTTGAGGTAAGTTGAAGACCCGAAGGGTGGTGAGCATCAAGCCATGTAGGGGACATGAGGGACACGGTACCATGGAACAGAAAGGGAGGGGAAGAGAGGCAGAGTGGTCCTTGAGGCACAGCCTGGAGCCTGCAGTCCCTGTGATGAGGGCCTTGACTTTGTGCTGAAGGGAGCTAGGGTGAGCCGTCCAGGGTCTCGGGACTCAGACAGCAAGCATAGCTGTTGACGGGGAAGCAGGGAGGTCAGTGAGATGTGGTCCAGATGGGGATGGTGGTGATGGGGAGTGCGAGGAGGGGTCTAGGTGCACTCTGAAGGCGGAGCCAGCCGACTTTGCAGCCAGGCGCAACAGACACGGCAGAATTGAGGGTGGAGAGGGGTTGCTGGGATGAAGTAGCTGTGGTTGAGTTTGAGGTGCCTCTGGGCATCATCATGGAGGGGTGGAGAAGCCCGCACAGTCACTCTCAGTGAGTAGAGCTCATTCTGTTGAATTAACCGCACAGCTGCCAGGGTTGAGGGCTGAGACCCATGTTTGCATGGGCCCTGCTGGGCTAAGAGTGTTGGACAGGGCCTCCTAGTGTGCTTGCTGGTGGGCTCAGGGTTAGCTGCTGGCCATGCAGCTCCTGGGAAACCTTTGATTGCTTCTACTGGGGTCTTATGAGAGACGGTTTCCTCTTAGCAGCACCACATGTGAGCTTTAGGCCTGCCTCCAGCCATCTCTCTGGCCCAGAGTCACTGGGGCTTCCCAGAAACTAGCCGGAAGGAAGGGCGCAGCCCTTGCCTTTGTGCCTTGGCCTGCCTGATTTGGAAAAGGGGCCTGAGGTATAAAGAACTCGGATCTGGATGGGGTCACATTTGGGATAAACATGGTTCTATGATTTGGTTATATATGTACCCCCAAAAAGAAGAGGTTGGAATGTGAAATGAAATGCATGGCTCAGGGCAAAGATGAGGGTCCAGGAAAGGTGGGAGTAGCTAGGGAAACACTCAAAACGTTTAGAATTGATCTTAAAACACACAATTCTTAGGGCTGGAGAGATGGCGGAGCACTTACTGTTCTTGGGAAAGGCCTGGGTTCTGTTCCCAGCACCTATCATCTATAACTACGGTTACAAGGGATCTGATGCCCTCTTCTGGTCTTCATGGGCATTGCACACATGTAGTGTACATTCATACACACAGGCAACACGCTCATCCGTAGTAGACATTTATAAAGAACACGATTCTTTGGGAGCTTTTTAAGGGGAGGGAGGAGGCTGGTGAGCAGGTGGTGGCAGAAAGGAGTCTACCCAGGTGTGTGGGGGTGAGGGCAGGTGTTTGCTCTGTGTATGTGCAGTAGATGTGGGTATACATGTTTATCTCTGTGTGTGTACACAAATGTGTATGTATATGCATGTATTTCTGTTCCCATGTGCATTTGTGTGCCTATGCATGTGTATGAGTGTATGTACAAGTGCATGTATGTGTGTGTGCAAGTACATGCATTTGTGCGCACACATGCATGCATGTACAAGTGCATGTGTGTGCAAGTACATGCTGTGTGTGTTACATGGGTGTGTATGTGCATGTGTGTGTATGTGCGTTACATGGTGCATAGGTGTATATGTGTGCAAGTACGTGCATGCGTATGAGTATGTGTGTGTGTGTTGCATGGATGTGTGTGCGTGCAAGTGCATGTGTGTGTGTTCCATGAGTGCATGGGTGCATGTGTGTGTTGCATGGGCATGTATGTGTGTGTGTATGTGTGTTACATGGTGCATGGGTGTGTATGTGTGCAAGTACAAGCATGTGTGTGCATGTGTGTGTTGCATGAGTGCATGGGTGCATGTGTGTGTGGTGCATGGGTGGATGGGTGTGCACGCATGCATGTGCATGGGTGGTGGGTGATGAGGAACTGTGCTGTGATGGACAGTCTTCATTGGAGGAATATTCTTTGTTCTCAGTGTGGAAGAGACTGTGTCAGTCCAGTCAGAAACTGACTGGTGGATGAGCTGGAGGGTGGCTGTATGCTCACTGTAAAGGAAATGGGGAACATATTTGGAAGATGTGCTGGTGAGGTTAACTCTCTCTTGAGGAGGTGGCGCAGAGAATTGAAGCTGTGGGTAGCCCTGTTCAAGAGGAACTGTGTCTGCGTCATTTGCTTGGGGCATCATTCCCAGCATGGTGTTGAGCTGTCCTTTTTAGGTAGTGACAGAGCAGGTGATGCCAGCTGTCAGGTCAGACTCCCAACCACACATAGATGCAACCAGCCCATAACCCTGTCATCACAGGGCCCAGGCTGTATGGAGTTTTCCATAGTGTTTTAAAGCTCTCTGTCTGGTACAGAAGCCACTAGCCATATGTAGCTATTGAAACTGTAATTAATTTCAGCTGAAAGTAAGTTCCTCAAGTTGGATTTTAAAAACGTCAAGGTCTCGTGTAGCCTTGAGCTTCTCACACTTGGTATATGTGGTTCTCGGGATTGAACTCAGTCTCCTGCACGCCAGGCGAGTACTCTGCCGACTGAGCCCTGTCCCCAGCCCCGGCTGCTCAGGTTTTGGTCATTGTCCATGTGCTCAATAGCTGCACATTGACTAGTGGCTACCACCTCGGCCAGCACAGACTCAGAGCACTTGTAACTCAGGGAGTTCTTTAGAGCGGTTCTAGAGCGGGACAGCTTGTCCCTTGGGTCATGCCCCTTAACTCCATGGCTCATTAACTCACCAAACCTCCGAGGAACACCTGCTCTGTGCCAGGTACCGCACACGTGGCCGTCTTTGGACCCAGGGAGGTGTCTCCTGAGGTTGTAGTCACCTTGGCCTGCACAGTGTCCTTGTCTCTAGGGAGTGCCAGGGCCCATGCTAGTGACCAGAAGTCCTGCATGGTCACCAACGCAGGAAGTAACACATCCCCGCCCCGAGAGAGGCGCCAGTCCTTCCTGGCTACGATGCTTACCCTCTTGCGTGTGCAACGATGACCAGTGACTGATGTTTGGCTGAGTTTGGGGCTACATTATTTGGAGTGAACAGTGCCCTGTAGTTTCCAGATTTTCCATAATGGTCCTTGAACCTCTCCTTGGGAGGAGCTGAGCTGTTTGAACTCTGTCTTTACTTCCTGTCTTCCATAGCCTCCCCTGCCCAGAGGACCAGGCCAGAATGGGTACATGGAGGGTCCTGTGTCCTTGTAGCTTCTAAACAGCCTAGAAGCTCTAAGAATTTAGGTATTTGGGTAAACTGGAGACAGGACCAGGATATATGTGCGAAGTAGTTGCAGACTTGCATACAGTGGCAGGTATGTGGGCGGGTGGGTATACAAGTATACAGCACTTAGGTAGGATACATGGGCATAATCGTAGTCACACCCCTCCCTCAGACAAACCAACTTCACGCATCTCACATAGACACTGTATGCTCAGCATACCAGGGTGTGTACACACACACACACACACACACACACACACATCCCTTTGGTATCTTTTCTCACTTAGTCTCTCCTCTCTTGTAAGGCAGTTGTAGACACCCTGCCTCTCACCAGCAGAGTTCATTTATCCAAATCCCTCCTGGCTTCCTTGCTGTAATTAACTCCTGAATGCCTCATCAGAGTGTCAACTCTTAACAACTCCGGGCCCCTGGGACAATGCTGGCCTCCTTCCCCCATCTCAGTCTGAGCCAGCACACTGACTCACTGCTGAGGAGGACTTGACTGGTTCTTTCTGAGCTTGGTGGAGGCCACACTGACAGACATCCCGTCTGAATAGCCTGTCACCTGCTTACAGACGGAACCCTGGAACAGGCCCCGCCTCCTCCACGCCTGCCAGCCCTGTCCTTCAGTGTGAGTTTGCACACGGCCTAGGACAAGCCTGGGGCGCTTCTACCCCAAAGGCCGACCAGAGTTCCAAGTCTTTCTCTGTGCAGACTTTGGTCTTTTCCCTAGGGCCTTGACACGTAACCCTCAGGGCAGAGCTGAGGAGAAACTTTAGAACAAATGACCTGCTGTCTTGTCAGCCCTGAGCACAGCCTCAGAGCCCCAGACCTCGGCTCACTCACAGGGTTTGGCTAGCCCCTCCCTTGGGCTAGCCCCTCCCTTGGGCTAGCCTCCCACCTCCAGCTTGATACACTCGGGTGTCTGTCTCACCAGCCCTCAGGAATGAGCATTCAGGCCCTGCCAGGCCAGCACATTCTTTGCACTGTGGCAAAAATGTCCTTCCCCTCTCTGAAAGCACCTGTTTCTTTATCAGCCTTCGTTTGAGAGGCCCCCAAAGCAACTTTCAACCCTTCTCCACACAGCATCTTTGCTCAGACTTGAGGTGGCTCTGTGATCCCCATCCTGCAAGATCCCCTCCCTTCCTGGCTGAGCTCCTTCCCTTCCTGTTCACTTCCTGCTGGAAACTTAAGCTTGCTGACTCTTTCCTCCTGCAGTAGGAGGTGTGTGGACTAAGGGTGAGCTGAGGAGCAGGTCCAGGCCCACCATGTTTCAAAATCTGCAGCATGGCAAATGTCAGACATTTCCCCACCAAGATCAATGCCCTGCGCCCCTCCTATGTCATTTCTCCACAGTTGGTTTGGGGAGTAAAATCTGTATCAATCACAGTTCTGGTGACATAACTAAGTCTTCTGTGACTTTTGAAAAGTTTTCCTCCTGGAAAGAGCTGCTCCCATTGTACAGGTGAAAGGGTAAGGCCAGGCAGGGGTGCTTGCCCAAGGTGAGAGGCCTTGGCAGCCTGACCCCTAATCGGGAACTCTGGCCCCTGAATCATCTCTCTGCCTCTGTGTGTCTCTGTCTCTGTCTCTCTGTCTCTCTGTGTCTCTGTCTCTCTCTCTGTCTCTCTCTCTCTCTCTCACACACACACACACACACACACACACACACATTCTCTTGTATAGAGGCCAGAGGAATAACCTTGGGTGTTATCTTTTGATGCAGGGTCTCTTTCTCTCTCTGATTTATTTATTATGTATACAGTGTTCTGTCTACACACTAGAAGAGGGCACCAGATCTCATTATAGATGGTTGTGAGCCACCATGTGGTTGCTGGGAATTGAACTCAGGACCTGAAAGAACAGCCAGTGCTCTTACCCTCTGAGCCATCTCTCTAGCCCTGCAGGGTATCTTATTAGCTGAAGTTTCCTATTAGGTTAGAATGGCCAGTAAACTCCAGGGACCTCTGCCATGCTGGGACTACAGGTGTGTACCACCGCACCCAGCATTTTTTATGCAGCTATGGGGACTGAACACAGTACTTTATTGACTGAGTCATCCAAGTCCAAACAAGATTGTTTTTGTTTTTAAAACACGTTATCTCTTCAGCAAGGCACCCTCATCATTATTGTCTCTTCCTCCTCAGGCTCCAGCAGGCACACCTTCCCTGGTTCACACCATGAGATAAAAAGTAGCTTCAGGGAGCTGCAGAGTAGGCTCAGCGGTGAAGAGTACTGTTGAGTGTGCTCCAAAGGACCTGCGTTCAATTCCAGCACCCACGTGACAGCTCATAACTGCCTGTTGCCCCATACATACAGACAAAAAAAGAATGTACATGAAATAAAAAATTATTATCTAAAAAGGTAGCTTAGTCCAGTCCTCCAGAGAAATTCTCTGTTGGCCAGCTGAAAGTTGTCTGACAACCTAAGAGTTAAAATACCACACTCCACTTCAGGACACTGAAGTGTAAGAAGGCCATCCTGGACAATGTGGCTGCCCAGCCCCACAGGTGCGTCTAGAGGAGAGACAACGGAGGGGACCCAACGTCTCTGTTGTTCACAAAAATTCATATAATGATGAGTGCCATCATTCAGTTCTGTGTCCCATTACTCAACTGATATGTATTCATTGCGAAGATCCAACACATGAATCGGCTATAAAAATCGGTGCCTGTCAATAATGGCGTTCAGCGGTTGTAACTCATAGCATCAGAATTCAGAATACCAAGTTTAATGAAATGAGGTGATTATTTTTTGAGGTAGTTTTGAAGATCACATTATAAAACCATTGTGAAAATGAAAGATTCATAGAAACGAAAGAATAACCAACAGTGAATTGCTGCAGAGCTTTCCTTCCCTCTTGGTTAATTCCTAATGAACAAAGATCACAGTTACATCCAGACTCCATGTCATGGTTTTTATCAGCGTGGTACAAACCTAGACATAGCCGAGAAGGGGAATCTCTATTGAGGAATTGCTTTCAACATTGATTTGTGGGACTTTTTCTTTTCTTTTTCTTTCTTTCTTCTTCTCTTCTTTTCTTCCCCATCCCTCCCTTTATTTTTTTTAAGACAGGCTCTCTCTACATAGCCCTGGATGTCCTGAAACTAACTATGCAGACCAGACTGGTTCCAAACTCACAGAGATCAGCCTGCCTCTGCCCCTGAGTTCTGGACTCAAAGCCATGCAGTACCACGCCCAGCTGTGAGGGCACGCTGGGCATTCTTGAATGCTGATTGACACGTGAGGGCCCAGCCCACTCTGGTGGTGCCATCCTGGGCAGATGGACCCTGGCTGCATGAGAAAGGTAGCTGATCAAGCCTTTGAGACTGAGATCTCCACACACGACACAAGTAAATTGGTAGCCTTCATTTACAGCTACAGCCCCCCCCTTTTTGCCCTTTTTTATTTTTAAATTTAAATTAGAAACAAGGTTGCTTCACATGTCAATTCCAGGTCCCTCTCCCTTTTCCCCCCCTCCTCCCACGCCCTCCCACCAACCCCCCCAATACTCCCTCATTTCCCCAAGAAGGGTGAGGCCCTCCATGGGGGTGTCCATAGTCTGTCATTTCATCCAGGGCAGGGCCTAGACC
The DNA here is from genome assembly GCF_017639785.1 of Mesocricetus auratus. Classification (NCBI taxonomy): domain Eukaryota; kingdom Metazoa; phylum Chordata; class Mammalia; order Rodentia; family Cricetidae; genus Mesocricetus; species Mesocricetus auratus. The sequence goes on along the minus strand of NW_024429205.1, from coordinate 18,640,525 downwards.
CTCCCCCAAGAGTCCAGGGTGAGAGTGCATCTCTCATTGTTGGATGGGAGCCCAAAGTCCATTTGTATGCCAGGGATAAATACTGATCTACTACCCAAGGCCCCATAGATTGCCTAGGCCTCTTCACTGACACCCACATTCAGGGGGTCTTGATCAGTCCCATGCTGGATTCCCAGCCATCAGTCTGGGATTTAAGAGCTAACCCTTGTCAGGTCAGCTGTTTCTGGGGGTTAAACCAGCCCTTTTCTTATCTTCAAGATTGATATTCATAGGCCTGTGATCCCAGCACTTGGGAGGCAGAGGCAGGTGGATCTCTGTGAGTTCAAGGCCAGCCTGGTCTACAGAGTGAGTTCCAGGACAGTCAGAGATACACAAAGAAACCCTATTGCAAAATACAAAAACAAAAGATTTGTATTTACTTAATTGGCCGTCTGCCTTCAGACCTTCCGTAGCATTTTTTAAAAACATTGTTATAGAAATACATAATACAAAAGCAAAAGAAAGAAAAGTGAGGAAGAAGGAACATCTCCAACCATCCCAGAAAAACCAGCAGCCTCTACTGAGAAGGGATTTCCCAGGCTCTTCCGTTCTGGTCTCCAGGGCCTCCCTCCTCCTGTTTCTGCTGCCTCAGTCATGATGACAGCGGATGGTCCAGACCCAGCTAGGAGGAGGCCGTGTTTAAAGGGAGTAGAGGAGCTCGTGATATGATCAGGGACATACAACTCTTCTCAGGGCTGGGCTGGACTCCGGTACCCATGGGATTCTAGGGGGCTTTGCTGTGTCCCTGGAGCTCTGAGGTAGTCGGAGAAGGACAGGTGGCTTAGGCTCAGTGGGCCGAGGCAGCTGAGGTTTCAGCAAGGTTAGCTCAGTGCTGTGACCTTCTTAAACCTGAGTTCTGTGTACTGTCTACACAGTGAACAGGTTGCCGGGACTCGGGGACCTTCCTCACTTGACATCTTATTTGAATATATGGCAGGGCCAGGTGGTGGAGGGCTCAGGAGAGTCGTGGAGGTTGTGACTTGAATAGAAGGTATCTTTGTTTGTTTTTGTTTTTTGAGACAGGGTTTCTCTGTGTGGCTTTGGAGCTTGTCCTGTAACTCTGTAGACCAGGCTGGCACTGAACTCACAAAAGATCCTCCTGCCTTTGCCTCCCTCCCTAGTACTGGGATTAAAGGTGTGTGTGTGCCACCAATGCCCGGTAAACGGAGGACTCTTATTTGTATTCCTTCATCGTCCCACCTGCTCCAGAGAGCTCATGCAGCCTGGCTGAGGGACCTGAAGTTGTTCTACTGACAGCAGACTACCCAAGGGAACTCGGTGTATAACTGTGGCCACCCTGGAAGCTTACAGGAAAACCAGGCCACACCTTGTTGGGGTCTCAACGCCCTCAGCCACTCTTTGCAGCGACATAGGACAGCTAGGATAGATTGAGCATTTCCTGCAAGGGGGGGCATTGTTCTAAGTGCTCTGTGCTAATGAGCTCCTCAGTGCCCGTTCACCACCTAGGAAACAAGGCACAGGGGATTTTTTGGTGACTTGTCTGATAGCACATTGGGAATTTGGAGGCATATTCTTCACCCTGCCCACTCCTACCACTGTGGATTTCTGTTTATGAGAGCAATGTTCATATATCCCATTCCACATAGGCAGGGACCTTGAGAAGACCAGTCCAAAGTCCCAGCCCACAGGTTCCAGGGCTGCCTCCCACCCGCCACCTTCAGAATTCCTGCTTCTGCCACTCAGGACTCTACCGACTTTCTCGGGTTGCCCTAGCGACTAACAGGGCCCTGGTTTTCTTGAAAACCCCTCAGAGGTCATCCTGTCCCCAAATGTCCTCCACAATACTGCCTCTCTCCTTTTCTGTGAAACAGGACTAGGTTAGCTTCTGGGACTGGTCCTCAGGTCCCATACCCCATAGGCAGGGGGTTGGGGATGCCAGGCACCAGGATCACCTGAATCTTGTTAAGCTGGGCTGCAGGGCCCTGGAGGACGCTGCTGCTTTATGGGCTCTGGTGGAGCTAGGGCAGGGCCCACTGGGGTTATTTTGGCTTCTCATTCCTGCACTGTAATGATGCCATCATGGGGTTCTCGACACTGGAAAAGGCTGCCGTGGAAATGGAAAAAGTGAAGCCGCTGTAAGCACTTCAGGCTAGAGCCGGCCATCCTGGAACTAGGTGGCTCACCAGACCCTTTCGGTAGCTGAGCTCCTGGTGTAACCCCGGCCTGGTCACCAGGATCTGCTGTCAATGGGGCTCTGCTGCAGCCCCTGACCGTGGCTCTGCCTGTGGCGCGGTCGCATCTCTGTCCTTTCCTGTGGCCCCCACGTCTCCCAGGCTGGCCTGGCCTACTTTGCCTCCAGACACCTCCTCTCCATCCCCATGGTTCTCTTGCCTTTTGGCCTCTACAGTTTTTCCATCTTGTAAAACCTTAGCGATTGGCTCTTCCTACACCGGGCACTGCCATCCCCTTCTTCCCTCAGGGACCAAGGGTTAGCAGTTTTTTGTTGTTGTTCTTTGATTCCTCTGACTATCCCCTCCCCCACTCATTCTGTCTACTGTCTCTTCTTTCCCCCCACCCAGTATGACCCACGTCTTGCCATGCAGATACCCGTCCATGATTTCCAGAGCTGCTGGCGTGGCCCCTAGGCCTCTCTTAAGCACCGCCTGCAGGATGTTCCCTCACGGAAGCCTTGTGGGGCTCCTCATCCTAGGCACGTGTATGGCCATGCTCCTGACTTTCCCCCACATCTGGTTTTCCTCTATGGTTCTGCATTTTGAGCGTTGGCGCCATCCCCTCAGATGTCCAAGCCACAGATTTTTTTTTTTCTTTCTGCAAAGAGTTAGAGTGCAAATATTTCTGGCTTTGCCAGCCATATGGTCTTTGTCACAACTACTCAACTCTTGTTGGAGTGTGAAAACAGTCAGAAACAATGTGTAAACAAGAGAGCCTGGCCGGGTGCCAATAAAACTTTATGAAAGCAGACAGCAAACACATTTGGCCCGTAGGCCAGCATGCTGACTCTTGTCTCCACCTAGTACTTGAGCAGCAGTTCTGTTTCTGCCGCTACTAAAATACTCTCCGATCCTCGAGCCCTGGAGGACTCCCTCTGTGTGTCTGCTTTGGATTTGTGGCTCTCTCTCAGGAAGGCCTTCGTTTACCTGACTTTAAGACTTAGCTCTATCTCAACCTCCGGGAAGGCCCCTGGGTACCCCTGCCTCACTGGATAGGTTGTGACCTTTTGCTCACATGGCGCTCTGCTGCATGCTCTGGTGGCCTCCTCCGTCTCCATGATTAGCAGGCTGCCTCCATTCTCAACCCGGTGGGCCACAAGTGTCACACTGCACTGCAATGGGCATTCTGACCCGTGTCCTCAGGAGACCCCAGGCTCAGGTAAAACTCGCCGGCTCTGGGATCATCGGTGCCTGATGTGTCGTAGGTCTTCAGTCAGGTTGAGTCTGAACTGGGGATTGTTTTGTGAAGGTGCGGTGGGTGACATGTGACATGAGAAGGAGTCAGCAGCGAGGGACTGGGACAGTGCGGGCACAGGAATGGTCACTGTTCTTATGGAACGAGGAGCAGGATGAGCCAGAGTTCTCCTGGGGCGTTTCCTGTCTCTGTCAGTGATATGCAGGGCTGTCATGACACAGAGCCTCCTCGGGGTCAGAAACTGCCCAGCCTGGCCCTTCAGCTGCTGCCCATGGGTGTGGGGCCTCTGTGCAAGGCTGTGTAGTTCCCGGCTGACATCTCTCACCAGCACCAGGGTTGGCACTTGGCCCGGTCGGAGGAGTGCAGGCCGTTTCCCCTCCAACCCTGTGCTTCTCCTCACAGGAGAACCTCATGCTTTCCATCCTGCCGAAGCACGTGGCCGACGAGATGTTGAAGGACATGAAGAAGGATGAGAGCCAGAAGGACCAGCAGCAGTTCAACACCATGTACATGTACCGGCATGAGAATGTCAGGTGCGGTGGCGTCCAGGCCCCGACAGCAGGACTGGCCAGGGAGGAGCACTGCTTCATGGGTCTGCCGAGTCCTATGGGGGCTGGTTTTTCCAAGGACTAGAGGCAAGACCACCCCACAGTGGTCTCAACTCAGCCCTGTGGGAGGAGCCATACCAGCAGACGGCAGAATGAAAACTGTGCATTAGCCTGCCTGGTCTAACCTGTTGTTGAATAAATGTCACCCAGAAAAGGGGCTCCTGTGAGGCCGCCTCACCACTCAGGACCAGCTCTGAGGCTAGAACCAGGACCCCTGATTCTTGAGGGATCTTCAGCCAGGGGCAGGATAGAGGTGGGGTGGCAGTCACCAGGCAGGTCCCAGGAGGAAAGAGGTTAAGCTTCAGTGTCCAAGCCATGGCAGGGTCTCACTGCACTAGAGTTGAGTAAGTGCTCTCCCTGGGGCAGGCGTGGGTGGTGGGGTCAGTCTGGAGTCTTACTACCTACAGCCCCCCCTTTTGCAGCATTCTGTTTGCAGATATTGTGGGCTTTACCCAGCTGTCCTCCGCCTGTAGCGCCCAGGAGCTCGTGAAGCTACTCAATGAGCTCTTTGCCCGCTTTGACAAGCTGGCGGCTGTAAGTACCGAATGTGCCCACTCCTCTGCTGTCGTGGTCTTCAGCCCTCAGCCCTGTCCATCATTCCTAGGCTTTCCCTGCCTGCCCTTCCCCCAACTGCAAGGCCTTTCCTCCATGGCCAGGGGCTAGGAGCACACACCATGCTCTGCCCTTTCAGAAATACCACCAGCTGCGGATCAAGATCCTGGGCGACTGTTACTACTGCATCTGCGGCCTGCCTGACTACCGGGAGGACCATGCCGTGTGCTCCATCCTCATGGGGCTTGCCATGGTGGAGGCCATCTCGTAAGTGGGCGCCTCCGGGAGGGTGGGGTGGCCGGACGGCCAGCAGCGTGAAGGATCTATTTGAGATATGGAACAAGGCTCAGTCCTCGTCCTGCTTTCCAGCTGTGGCGTCCCTTCCTCACAGCTGGGGGAATAACAGCAAGACTCCATAGTCTCTGGGACATGTCTCTTCAGCATTTGGTTTCGGCGTTTATTTATTTGTTTTACTGCTGGGAGCTGGAGTTGGGAAATCCACCCCGGTACCTCCCAACGGGAGAACCTTCTCTGGTGGACTTCTCCCATCTCTTTTCTTACTGTCACTATGACCTCCCTCCCTCCAGTCAGATCAGTACAGAGTTTGCCCTCCATGTTGCAATTAAGGGACTTCTGAGGTCACATGCTATAGGGAGGGGTGGCAGTGGTTACTATGGGAACCTAGTGTCTGCTCTACCCAGGCTGTGCTCCCACCTGTGGGCTTGGGGTTGGTGGACGCCTTTCCTTTCACTTTTGTACCTTGTCGCTGCTCCGCGTGGTCCTGGAGAGGCCTGGAAAGGCTGTCCTCAGGTAGACTTGGGGACTTGGGGGATCCATTAAGCACTCAGTAAGAAAGGAAGCTTCAGGCGGCTTCTCCCATCAGGGTCAGAGCCTGGGCCATCCAGACATCTGTCTCTGGGCAGCTGAGAATTCTTTCTCCCAGGTTGAAGCCCCTCTGGTGTCCCCTGCCTTCCTCAACAGTCAGTAGATTAGGATTAGAACGCTCAGCCTCCCTCCATAACACAGCCCAGCAGGAAAATACAATGTGAGGACACGGCCGCTCCAAGTATGGTTGAGGGGAAGGTTTATATTGTAGACATGACGGAGAGAGCAGCCAGAGGCGTCTGGAAGGGTCTAGGGCAGGGAGAGAAAGAAGTCCACAGTACATTTCCAGGAGACTGGACTTAGCCATGAGTGGGAGGGGGATGAGAGAGGGGTAGGGGGGAGGGAAGAGGGGGAAGAGGGGAGAGGGAGAAAAGCGAGGGGGCCAAGAGAGTTCATGGCCAAAACAGTGGGGTTACAGAGGAATGAGGAGCTGGGGGAAGGAAGCCCATGAGCTGGAGAAGTTTAGGATGCCAGCATGGACTCTGTGACAGCTATTCTCAATGCCAGCGTGCGCTTTGGTGTGCTAATAGGCACCACAGTTAGCCATTTGTCCTGAGTTTCTTTTGGACCTGACCACAGATGTCTGAGTTTTGTGTTTGTTGTTCCTGGAATTCTCAGACAAGGAGCTAGCTGCCGTTTGCATTCATCTCTGCATCTGCAGCATGCAGAATGCACCAGACACTCAATGGTACGCTAACTGCGTGAGTGAATGGGGGACAGACAAGAGAAATGGGAGGTCCCCTGGGGGAAGTCACAGTGTCCCCCAGCTTGTCATCACTGAATCTGGGCTCTGGCCTGTGTTTACCCCAGGGCAGGCCACTCAGCTCAGGCAAAAAGCCAGAGGGGACATGCTAGGTCCTCTCGGCCCTGAAGATCACTTGCAAGGGCGAGAGCTGCTGGGCACCTCATGATGCCATGCCCTACCCAATGCCACCTTCCTGTGCCTGGCAGGTATGTGCGGGAGAAGACCAAGACTGGAGTGGACATGCGTGTGGGGGTACACACGGGCACTGTGCTAGGCGGTGTCCTAGGTCAGAAGCGTTGGCAGTATGACGTGTGGTCTACCGATGTCACCGTGGCTAACAAGATGGAGGCTGGTGGCATCCCAGGGTGAGTGCTTCTACCAAGGGGGTGGGTGTAAGGATCAAGGGAGGGGAACCATCACATCTACTCCCATCTACCCCCAGGACTTTGCCCCTAATGAGGGACAAGGGGCCCCCAAATCCTATCCCTCCCAGGAGCAATGTTCTTACCTTCTGTTCCTATGATAAAACAACTCTGCCCAAAAGCCACCTCCAGAAGAAAGGGTTTGTTTGCCTTACTTGTCCAGTTTATCGTTAAGGGAAATCAGAGTAGAGTGAAGCAGAAATGGAGGAAGTTTACTGTCTCAATCTCTTCCTTTCTCAGCTAGTTTTCTTATACTGTTCAGAGCCACCTGCCTAGGAACGGTGCTGCCCACAGTGGGCTGGACCCTCCCACAGCAATCATCAGTCAAGATAAATTCTTTCAGACACAGTCACAGGTCAATCTGATCTCGGCAATTCCTCAATTGAAAAATTCCCTATCGCTTTGGGAATCCCTAGGTGACTCTAGGTTGAGTGAAATTGATCAAAAATACCTACCCAGCACAGCTAGCTTCCGGCCCTGTGGCTGGGACACTGCCCTCGGGTGCCTGTCTCTGGGCAGGCTACGGGAGGGCCTGGTCCACCTGCCTACCCTTGGGACCTCATTAAAGGCAGTTCCTGTCCTCTCCTCGGTGACTGTGTGGCTTATATTCCCTTTGGCAGCAGGAGGGGCAAGGTAGAGAGAATGCAATTCTTGAAGTTAGAGTTTAGATCTGGCATTGAAATTTGGTATATCATTTGCTACTTAAAAGATTGATTTTTTATTATTTTTATTTATGTGTAGGTGCATGTGTCTGTGGGGGTGTGCATGGTATGCAGGGACCTGCAGAGACCAGAGGCATTGGATCCTCTGGAGCTGGAGTTATAGGTAGTTGTGAACTGCCTGATATAGATGCTGGGAACCAAACTCCAGTCCTCTGGAAGAGCAGAAAGTGCTCTTAATGGCTGAGCCATCTCTCTGGCCCCTCACCTGAATCTCTAAGCAGCGAGGAGAGAAAATTACATTCCTGTTCTAAGAATTCAACAGCTCTGGGACGAAAGCTCAGAGCAGTGGGTACCATGCTGCCCACACAGCTAGTTATTAGCAGGTCTGCTCCATGTTCCCTGCCACACACAGTCTGGAACCACTGGTCCCAGCGTCAGCCATGTGGTCTGCTGTCTGTCTCCGGGGCAGGCAAGGGCTACCTCTGGTGCATGCGCAGGTCTCTCTGTACTGCAGGCGTGTGCACATCTCCCAGAGCACCATGGACTGCCTGAAAGGGGAGTTTGATGTGGAGCCTGGCGATGGGGGCAGTCGCTGTGACTACCTCGATGAGAAGGGCATCGAAACCTACCTCATCATTGCCTCCAAGCCAGAGGTGAAGAAAACAGCTCAAAATGGCCTCAATGGCTCGGTGAGTTCCCTGTCATGTCCTAAGAGCAGAGAGTAGGAAAGAAAGAGATTTAGAAGATAACAGTTAGCCAGGTGTGTTATATATCTGCAATCCCAGCGTGCAGGAGGCTGAGGCAGGAGGTCAAAGCCAGCTTGGGCTACTCAGCAAGTTCAAGGCCAGCCTGGGCTGAATAGCAAGACCCCATCTTAGAGATAAAAATATATTAAAACAGAGTCATTATAGAAAATTGGTTGGTGGTTGACCAGTTGACCGGAGGTAGAATGTTGTGAAAAGTGAATCTGGGTCCCTTGTCACTATTCCTGGTGGTAGCTTCTTTCAGAAGCTGGTTCTGAGGAGAAAAACGTGTCATGTGTGGCAAATTGAAGTTACGAGGACTGTAGTATGTCCCATGACAGTATCAAAAGGGAGAGGCCACTGGAGGTGTGGAAATGGCTAAAGCTATAGCAGTGAGTGTGGCCGGCCTTAAAGGAAGGGGAGGCCCAAGGCCAGGTAAGGTCTTGCAGTAGAAATGAAGAAGGAACAGGATAAAACAGAGCTGTCCTGGGGGCTCTGCTCTGGGTCTGGTCCCGGCATGGCATCTGTCACATTCTCCTTTCTCCTACCCTGCCCCAGCAGTGCTGGCCTGTCGGCTGTCTCAAATCCTTCAACACAGCCTGATGGTAGCCAGTTTTCCTATAATCCTCCCCACTCTTTGGAATTCCTTCATGTCTTTTCTGAAATGGCATCTTCATCCTCTCTCTCTCTCTCTCTCTCTCTCTCTCTCTCACACACACACACACACGATCCTCTTTATAGCTGGACTTCCCAGCAACCTTTCTTACTCCTTTCCATTTCTTATGACTGCTTATTTCTCTCACCTATTTTGCTGTTGTCTGCTGTTCTTCATGAGAATGTGGGTTCTAAGATGTCAGGACTCAGCACATACTTATTAATCGGGGAGCACACTGTCCCCCCTTTACAGTGTTTGACTCACTCTATCAAGGACAAACGCTAATCCAAAGTTTGTAGAAGTTATTCAGACTTGACGTGGCCCCCACCCAAAGAGACCTCGGGGCACTGCCATCGAGTTAGTGTCTTAGAAACAGGAGTTGGAACAATTGGGTCTTTACTCTGTTGAGAAAACTATTCATAGCAATGGATATTAGAAAATGACAGCATTTAAAAAATGAATGTTGTAGAGGACAAAATGAGTGGTGAAATTTCTAGGTCAGCAAGACTTCTTTAAATGTAGGAGGAAGTTTCTGGAACAATAATTGAACAGCCACAGGCTGGGGTAGGCAGTAGGCAGTGTTCCGTGGCCCTGAGCTCTCTTTTCTGTGACAGGCCCTGCCAAATGGCGCACCATCGTCCTCCAAGCCCAGCTCCCCTGCCCTTATTGAGACCAAGGAGCCCAATGGGAGCGCCCATGCCAGTGGGTCCACATCAGAGGAGGTGGAGGAGCAGGAGGCCCAGGTGGGTGTGGGGTCAGGGCAGGGGTGGGGACAATAGGTTGCTGTAGTGGGAACCCATGCTGGAAGGAGGAGGGTATTGGCCACCAGCCCAGGTCCAGTTCCTTTTCAGCAGGGTAAACAGTTACAGGAAAGGAGGGAGGATAAGGTACCCAAAGGCACTCCCCTAAAGCATCATCTAGCTGGAGTAGCCCCATCTTGTCCATTTAGGGTCTGTGAGGATTCTGCAGGGTAGATGGTTGCCTGCGTGGGAGTGAGTTTGAATCTAGCCACTCCCGCTCAGTAGGTCACACCCCATGAGTCTATGCACCAAAAGCCTGGGAGTAAGGGCTGGCATGTTGCTCCAAAGGATGAGGAGACAACCCCAAGTCTCCCATTACTAAGAAACCTGTCAAACATGCCCACTGATGAAGGTGGTCTCTGCCTTAGAGCTCTGGTGGCTGGAAGCTGGTGGTCCCACTGCCAGCATCCCTGTGAGAGGAGACGGGAGTTGTCCCCAAAGGCTGTAGAAGGTAGATGGTTTCACAGAAGCTAGCTTGGCTTGAGCATCCATCCAGCTGCTTTTCCTTAGAATAATTTTCTCGGGACTGGAGAGATGGCTCAGCTGTTAAGGGCACCTGCTTCTCGTTCAGAGGACCCGGGTTCAATTCCCAGTACCTACGTGGCAGCTCACAACTGCCTGTAACTCTGGTTTCAGGGGATCTGACACCCTCACACAGACAAATGCAGGCAAAATACCAATGCACATAAAAATAAATTACATATTAAAAAGAAGCCCATATACATCGTCAGTATAAATATATATATATAATATGTAATTTTCTTGATAGGAAGAGGACTCATAAACTTTATGTATCTTGACTCTGACATGGATGAAGGAGCTCATGACTCTTCACGTCCTAACCATTAGTCGATGTCACTCGTATCTAGTTTATTCTCTATCAGAAGAGACGCTTGGTGCCAGAGCAGGCCACCCACAGCACTTCACATGGGAGAAAAATGGGATCAGGCAGCCAGCTGGAGCACTATTTCAACCAGGAGTCTCAGCTCTGGCTTCAAACATGTTTCAGACTCATAGCTCTGACGGCTGGGCAGTGACCACTAGGGCTGGTGACTGGGTGATCCAACCCTGGCTTCCGTCCTGGAGTTCCACTCTCTTTCTGATGGGGAGGAAAGTGGTGGCAGATACGCCCGCTCTGCCGGCCCTTTTTTTAGCTCACAATCCCCAGGCCTCGGGCTCCGATTATACATGACCCCAAAGTCGGCCATTTGTAAGGATTCTTGTGAGACAGCCTCATCCCACAGAAAGGTGTCCCAGCCCAGGCCCTGCCTTATTTTCTGAATTGGCCCCAGAGCCAGGCTGCTGCTCCCAAGGCACGGCCATTAGTGAACAGTTGCTGTCGAGCTTCTATGGGGTGGGGTGGGGGCGCAGATGACGGCAGGGTGGAGCCTGGGGAAGGGTTTGGTCCCCTCCTCTTCCTTACTCTTTCTCACCCCCCCCCCCCCCACGTGTCCCATCTGTCCCACTGACTCTGCCTCCCTGGCTTACAGGCCGACAACCCCTCGTTCCCCAACCCCCGCCGCAGGCTGCGCCTCCAGGACCTGGCAGACCGCGTGGTGGATGCCTCTGAGGATGAGCACGAACTCAACCAGCTGCTCAACGAGGCCCTGCTGGAGCGGGAGTCTGCCCAGGTGTAAGTGGCCACCGCTGAGGACCCAGCTGCCACCCGCCAGCGGCCCTTCTCAGTGCAGGGGGCAGTCACCCGAAACAGCGCCCCAGCCCCGCAGTCGCGGCAGGCGGGACATGTGGGTCTCAGGCCTTGTTTCCCTGGCAGGGTGAAGAAGAGAAACACGTTCCTCCTAACCATGCGGTTCATGGACCCGGAGATGGAGACGCGCTACTCGGTGGAGAAGGAGAAGCAGAGCGGGGCGGCCTTCAGCTGCTCCTGCGTGGTCCTCTTCTGCACGGCCGCGGTAGAGATACTTATTGACCCCTGGTGAGGAGGTGCAGGGGGAGGCTGACAGGCAGGAGGGGGAGCCGGGCCAGGGGTGGCGGCAGTGAGAGAGGCTGGCACCTCGTCCCTGTCTCTTTCCCTGACCCCCACCTAGACTCCACAGCAGCAGCCAAGCCCAGCATGGGATGTCGGCAGGGCCGGGAAAACCGGTGACAGGCCGGTCCAGGAGGATGGAGAGCATGGCTAGACGGCTACTAGAGAGGTTCTAGAGACAAGAGTGGGGATGTCACCTCAGCTGTAATCACAGAGCCACGGCTGACTATCCTTTCCAGGCTCATCTCGTCAGACTAGGTTTCAGGCTCTAGACACACGCTGACGTCAATGGGAAGTCCTCTGGGGTGAGGCAGGGTATTCCAAAGTCAGCTCAGCTGTGGAAGCCCTGCCTGAAGGCTCATTATCACCTTCCAGGCCTCAGGGGACAAGTGAGCATCTCCCTTCTGCAGTGACTGCAGCAGTGTCGCGGGCCCTGCTTGGATCAGTTTGAGGAGCTGTGGGAACCCTGGGGACTTGGTTGCAGCATCCAAGGTTCTGTAGGCAGGACAGTGGAAAGCACGTGTGCAGTTAGGATGAGTGTGGTGAGGGAGGGAGATGGGACCTGGTGGGGAGTTAGTTAGATTGACAGGCTCTTGTAGGGTTGTCACAGACCTCACTGACAAGGTGGCATTTCAGCAGCGTCCTGAAGGGTGGGGAGTGAGCCTGTGCCACCCGTGGCAGGCAAAGAGGCGGCAGAGTGCCGGGCCTCTCAAGGCGTAGGTGAGGGGACAGTGCTGGGTTAGGGTAGAGAGCTGGGCACAGTTGGTACTCTTGGACACAGAGGCTGGTGGAAAGATACCAGTCACGAGCAGGGTCCCCTGGCTATGTCAGAACAGGCTAGTGTGCAAGAGTGGAAACTGAGGCCAGGCTGAGATACCCACGGTGACTTGGGCCAGGCGGAGAGGACGAGGGGTCGGATGCTGAATTTTATTGATGGATGGGTGGGTTCTGGAGACAGATGTTATGGAGTATGAAAGGGCCGAGTCAAGGACATCTCCGGCGCATTTCTTTGTTTTATTTGAGCAATGGACAGGCTGCAGTTGTGTTGACCAAGATTGAGAATGTAGGGCACATTGGGGCAGCAGAGCGGTTGCCCGTGTGGCACTGCCCTTAAGGCGGTTACATAGTGTGGGGCTCAGGGAGAGGCTGGTGGTTCAGATCTGAGAGCTACCCACACCGAGCACACTTGGGAGCACCAGGCTCACTGAGATCACAAAGGGGGAGTGAGTAGGAGGGGAAGCCAGTTAAAGGCCAGGGTGTGTCGACAAAAACCACAGGGGCTGGAGATCCCCCAAACCACGTGAGAAAATGTAAGAGGTGAACCTGAGTCTCTGAGGGCTCCGGGCAAGTGTTCTCCATGGAGGGTGAAATGGGAGTGGATAAGAGGATCCAGAGCAGACAGATTTCCCACAGCGGAGGGAGAAATGGACGGGGACCTCGATCTCTGGACTGTGCAGTCAGGGGTCACAGCAGCCTAGGGGCAGCTTCTGGCTCTATTCTTTACTGTTTTCACCCCGCCACAGGGCTGATGCTCATTCCTGAGACTCCCTTCCCAGGCTATTTCCAGAGCATCTGTGACCCTCCTCACCTCTGAAAAGTCCCAGTGGGCAGTTAGCAGCTAAAGGGTGGCACATTCCCAGGCCCTGGCCTCTGCTGGCATCCCTCTTGGCTAGGTCCCTCATCTTGTTACTGCTAGGCCAGCGACAATAGTTCCCTGGTCACACAGAAGCTGCCAGTCACAAACTTGTGCTCTGCTGGCCGCTGTAGTCCCCACTCACCACCTTCTCTCCGCCCCAGGCTGATGACAAACTACGTGACCTTCGTGGTTGGGGAGGCTCTCCTTTTGATCCTGACCATCTGCTCGCTGGCCGCCATCTTTCCCAGGGTAAGACGCGCTCGCTCTTCATTTGAGTACAGAACCTTCTGGTCTCTGCAGAGTGGCACTCTGTAAGTGATGGAGCGGTGTTCTGGCCCAATCCTGACAGACTTGTGGGGTTCATTTGGGCATTTATCCATCCATCCACGCCCCCATACCTCCACCATCCATTCTATAGCCTGGATCCTGTGGGCCATGCCTAAGCATGACAGTGAAGGGGAAGCCCGAAAGACTGGTTGACTTCAGCTGTGAAGGACTTTAAAAGCCAGCTACAGAGACTGACTTCTGCAGGCACCCATGTGCCAGGCAGTTTGTAGTCAGAATAACAAGGGGAAAGCAATGTTTTAGGAAAATCAGTCTTAATAGGCTCTTGTCAGGTAACCTGGGGAGTTAGACACACTGACCCAGAAAAGGGAGAGGGAGGCGAGGCAGGTGGCTAGCCCTGCGTGCTGTCCCCTGCCCTGGCCTTGCCTCTGGTGCCGCCCACACATTCTGCACGCTGTCTGCCGAGCCAGGAACTGTGACTCTGGAGGCCTAGGGCTATACACAAACCTCAGCACTTTATTTGCACACTTAAATTCTCTCCCTCTCAGTTTTGGGAACTCACATGGCCTTTTGGGGTTCTGGGACTAGAGCAGGGGAGCAGCCAGTCATGTCTTCAGGGCATGTGGGTTAGGCCCAAGCCCTTGCAATCCCATTTCTTCTAGGCGTTTCCTAAGAAGCTTGTGGCCTTCTCATCTTGGATCGACCGAACCCGATGGGCCAGGAACACCTGGGCCATGTTAGCCATCTTCATTCTGGTCATGGCCAATGTTGTGGACATGGTGAGCTTTTGCTTCCTTGTTGAAGGGGCAGCGCGCCAGCCCTTTCTTTCCTCTGCAGCGTACATCTCAGGTGGATGAATCTGAGAATGCCAGCCATGGGTCTTTGTGGGGATTCAGTCAACTCGTGAGACTGACCTAGTTCCCTGTAGCCCTTTCCCTCCCACAGTCCAGTGTTCCCAGTTCCTGGCCAGGTTATTGCTACTTGCAGTTACACATGAAGGAATTAAAGCTCAGAGAGGTATGTTCATTGTTTTAGGTCACACAGTAACAAAGTAAAAAACTGAAGTACTTCTAGAGGCTGGGAGATAGCGCAGCTGGTAAATTGCTCGGGACCCAAGTTTTATCCCCAGAATGCATGTGAAAAAAGCCAGGCATGGTGTGTGTTTATAGGCCCAGTAGTGAGGAGGTGAAGCTCTCTGGGCTTCCCTGGCTGGTCAGCTTAGTTCTTGGGTTGTACTGGGCCAGTGGGAGACCCTGTGCGATGGTACCTGAGGATTGACAACAGCAGATTGTCCTGGCTTCTAGAACATCCATCTTGTGTATGTTCACTGGTGCACACCCACACACCAGGCTTGAGATGCCTGTCTTCATCACAGGGATTACGTGAGCATCCCTAGGGAGCTGTTTCTTGAAGTATAGCCAGTGCTGGGTACCCACTGGGCTGAGGAGGTAAACCTATTTCATCAGGTAGCCTCTTGCACTCCTAGAGGTGGCTGAGCAGGAACACAGCCTCACAGAGCCCATGTGGCTCTGGAGAGACAAGCTCTGTTCTCCTCAGTTCATGGAGAGCTAGGGTCCTGTTGAGAGGGAAAGCAGGCAGGAACTGTGACTTCCCACAGTTGTATGGATTGCTCTAATCTGGGTAATATGCTATGCAGTCGCTAAGTCCTTCTCTCAAGAATGTTGTTACTTAACAACTTGAGCACAGGAGTAAAATGGGCCTCGAGACCTCCTCTGGAAATAACAGAAGTGAGAAGCTGTAGGTCTGCAACCAGACACTGGCCTGGTTGAGGACAGTAAGTCTCTGGGCTGCATGGTGTCCCCCTCGCAGGATCAAGCCCCTGACCCCTTTTATCAGGAGACATGTGACATAGACACCCAAGTCTGGGGGCCTGTGGAAGGATGCCCAGGGATCCTGCCCATCCCGGCACCGCAGGCCAAGTCCTTACAAAGCCTCGTGAGCTGCAGGTTGTGCAGAGGATTAGTTAGCTTAGGGGCACATCTTCTGTTGACCATGGGGGGTCGGTAGGGGAACAAGTGAACAGGCCCCAGGAGGCAGGGCTACCCTGGCTGGTTGTAGAATAGCTGTCACCAGAGGTTCTGACTGACCACATAGCTCCTCTTGCAGCAAATGTGACGGGAGAGGCACACTAGGCCAGGAGCCTGGCGGTCGGGTCCCCTTTCGCCACTTGCTGATTGTTGGAGGGATTTCTGTACAGTGGGTTTGGCGCTAACAATACACAGCGAGTTTTCCTGAACACAGATAAGACACATCATAAGGCTCTTCATAGCAGTCACTGTGTATACGCTTACTCTCCGGTAGACTTCATCTCCCTGAGGGCACTGTGGAGGGAGCCAGCTGCATGACCACTGCCACCGCAGATGCCTCTGACCTGCCACTGACGTTCCCTTTCTCCCATCTGTCGGCCTCCAGCTTAGCTGTCTCCAGTACTACATGGGACCTTACAACGTGACAGCCGGGATGGAGCTGGATGGTGGCTGTATGGAGAACCCCAAGTACTACAACTACGTGGCTGTGCTGTCTCTGATTGCCACCATCATGCTGGTGCAGGTCAGCCACATGGTGAAGCTGACGCTCATGCTGCTTGTCACGGGAGCGGTGACCGCCATTAACCTGTATGCCTGGAGTCCAGTCTTCGATGAATATGACCACAAGCGCTTTCAGGATCAGGAGTAAGATGAAGCCTGGCAGAGGGTGTGCATGGGCTCCTTTCTCTCATGTCCCCCACCCCGCCCCTTTCAAGGTCACGTGCCTGTGCTGAGGTGGCTGTCTACCTCAGCTCATCAGAGAAACGAGTGGGTGACAGGGTTTGGGGCATCTCACAGACAGGTGCTGGTAGAGGGGCGTGGTCCTTTCTGTCCCAAGGAATATATCTGGGACACTGAGTGTTTGGGGTGTCAGCCTCCCACATCCAGATGTGGCCTGAACGTGCTGTTATCTGCTCAGCAGCTCTCCTGTGGTGGCCTTAGAGAAGATGCAGGTGTTGTCTGCCCCCGGGCTCAATGGCACTGACAGGTAAGAGCCACTGCGTTTCCTCCTTGTCTGCTTCATCGCCCTTCTCCTCGACAGCCAGTGTAACGGGGTGACTCCAGCACCCCGCTCTCCCAAAGGTGCATGGTCTCAGGCACACAGAGGAGTTGCGTGTTTCTCTGGGATTGCTGGACAAAGGCTGTGTCCCGTGTGGACTTGGCTATCTGGGTCTCTCTGGCATGGAAGACAGAAGCTTGGAGAGCAGAGCTGTTTGGGCAGAGCTGAGGAAGCTGAGGAAGCCGTTAAGTGGATGGCGGCTGGCAGGGAATTTCAGAAAGAGGGCTCAGCTGAAATTGAGACCTGGGTTCCTATCTGGCAGTTGGCACGTCCCTCTGGAGTGAGGCGCAGATTGTTTTTCCTGAGTCTATCTTCTGAGAACACTTAAGTTTTCTAAGATACATCTTAAAGTTTTAGACTTATGGTTCAGAGACTTGAACAGACCCTAAAGTGAGATTTTTAAAAAAGATTTACTTATTATGCAGTGTTCTGCCTGCATGTACGCCTTTATGCCAGAGGAGGGCACCACATCTCACTACAGATGGTTGTGAGCCACCATGTGGTTGCTGGGAATTGAACTCAGTATCTATCGAAGAGCAACCAGTGCTTTTAACCACTGAGCCATCTGTCCAGTCCCAGGAGACTTTTTTTTAAAGATGGTACTAATGGAGGATGAGTAGGAGACTTGAATATGGCCTTCATAAAATAAGTTTAAATGGCTGGGTGGTGCACACCTTTAATCACAGCACTTGGGAGGCAGAGGCAGGAGGATCTCTGAGTTTGAGGTTAGCCTGATCTACAGAGTGAGTTCCAGGATAGTCAGGGTTACAGAGAAAACCTGTCTTGATGGGGGTGGAGGGTCTAAAGTGAAACAAAACAAAAATGCAAATTAAAGCCATAGCAATATATACCTTACCAATATAAACCAATTTGACAAAATTTCAGAACATGCTAAGTTTAATGTTAACTCATATACTTATTGGTGGTGGTATACACTGTTATAACCATTTAGAAAACAACTTGGATTTGGTTGAGAATAGACCTATGGGGTTGGAGCTACAGCCCAGTTGGTAGAACACTTGCTTAGCATGGACAAAGCCTTGGGTTCTGCATAAACTGGAATTGGTGGTGCATACTTACAATTTAAGCAGAGGCAGGACGTCAGGAGTTCAAGGCCAGCCTAGGACACATGAGAGCCTGTCTGAAACAAAACCACTTAAAACCTTTGGCCCAGAGCCGGGCGTTGGTGGCGCACGCCTTTAATCCCAGCACTCGGGAGGCAGAGGCAGGCGGATCTCTGTGAGTTCGAGGCCAGCCTGGTCTACAGAGCGAGTTCCAGGACAGCCTCCAAAGCCACAGAGAAACCCTGTCTCGAAAAAACAAAACAAAAACAAAACAAAAAAAACCAAAAACAAAACAAACAAAAAAAAACCTTTGGCCCAGAACTCCACTTCTACATACATCTAGAAAAAATCGTATGCATGGTACACACGTGAGAATATAATTGTCTTTTCATATAGTGATGGGAGTTACTGCAGCTCCACATAGAACTATGGCCAAAGTTAGAAAACCACCGAGAGAGACTGTATCCTGGCCCCATCACTCCTTGTGGTGTCTTTTCTTTTCTCCAAAACCCTACACAGCAGTAGCTACTCCTTGGGTGTGTCAGCTGCTGCAGCAATTCTACAGCATGTGAGGAGTAGCAAATGGGAACGGCCTGTAGCCAGGGAAGCTGGGCTGCTGCCGATTCAAAGCCCAGCAGCTTTATCCCGTACTGGGGTGAAAAGAACTGAGGTGGTGGGGGTTTGGAAACTTCTGCCGCCCACAGTGATGGCAGACAGCACGAGCCCGCTGGAGGGCGGCAGAGGCACTCTTGATGTGTTCCTGTCTGTCCAGCAGGCCACCCCTGGTGCCTTCCAAGTACTCGATGACTGTGATGATGTTCATCATGATGCTGAGTTTTTACTATTTCTCCCGACACGTGAGTGCCACACCCTCTCCTCCTGCCTCCCACCAAGCTGTCCCAGGACCCAGGAGCAGTTCCCTCCCCTGCCATGGCAATCCCTACTTCTGCTGTGTCCTGGATTCTTCCTCACCCTCCTCCAGGATGGGCATATCCCCTAGGCGAGGCTTATGGCCTCTGCACTCACCCTGGCGCGGGGCTCACTGCTGCACTAACCTTAGGGTCAGAAGAGGACATGGTGCAATAAAGAAGTAGAGATGAAGTTAGCTTGGATGCCCCCCAGTGGTTTACTGGGAAAGTACAACTTCTCCAAGCCTCTTCGTAAATGGGAGCTGCTAGAGATGGGAATGCCACTTGGTTCTGGAGAGCCCTCTCTGCCCCTCCCCTGGATCTGCAACTAAGTTAGTCTCAGGTGCGCCCTACACATAGGGAAGGCCTCTTGATCTCCGCTGTACCAAAGAGGCCCAGAACCTCACTGCGGCAGTGGGATGCTATTTTGTAGCTCTCTTCCTTCCCAGCACTCAGATCCCCATTTTGAATCTTTCCCTTGGCCGGCTGGCTCTCCAGCACACCTCACCTCACCTGTCTGCAGGTGGAAAAACTGGCACGAACGCTCTTCTTGTGGAAGATTGAGGTCCACGACCAGAAAGAACGCGTCTATGAGATGCGGCGATGGAACGAGGCCTTGGTCACCAACATGTTGCCCGAGCACGTTGCACGCCATTTCCTGGGATCCAAGAAGAGAGATGAGGTAAGAGGGTGGCACTTGGAGCCTATTATTTCTGCTGCGGATCCAGATCCTTTTTTATAACTGGGGTTCAAGTCCAGCTGTGCTGGACCTAACGAGACCTTCCCAGGGTCTCGTCTAAAGGGCTCTGCTGCATCTCTGGGACATCATTTATTTTAGAACCAGAGTGCCCCTTCTGTACACCAAGGTGGCCAACCATTCCGCTGTCCTTCCCTGGAGGTTTCTGTTATTGGGATGAAACACTGTAAGCATCTTGGGGAGGAAAGGGTTTTTCCCATCTTACACTGCCAAGCAAACAGCCCATCACTAAGGGAAGTCAGGGCAGGCACTGGTGCAAAAGCCTTGGATGAGTGCTCCTCATACCTTGCTCAGCCTGCTTTCTTATAGCACCCAAGACCACGGTGAGCTGGGATCTCAATCAAGGAAATGTACTACAGATTTACCCACAGGCCACACTGGGGAGGGCATTTTTTTCAATTGAGGTTCCTGTTTCCCAAATGACTCAAGTTGTGCCAAGTTGGTATCAAACGAGCTACCACACTGGACTGTTATAAGGGCTAGGAAATGTTCTTATTCAGAGTGGGAAGGAGATTTTTTTCTAATTATTCAAAGTCGGGTCCAACAAGTTGAGTGCACCCATCATGTGTGAGGATGACAGACAGGTTTCCTGTATGCTACCCCACCAGGCTGTCCCTTGCATGTTGGGCCCTGTTCTTTATTTACATGTGTGGGGTATATATGTTTGCATGTGTTCAGGTGGAAGCTTCCATAGGGGGCTGGTTTCCTCTACTGCTTTGCCCCCTATGTGTCTCCTGCTGAACCTGGGCTCGCCGTATTGGTTTGCAACTTGCCTCGAACTCTGGTGCTCACAACTGCGCAGCAAGTGCTTTACCCTAGCCTGGCCCTGCCTCTTTCTAGGAGCTGTACAGCCAGTCTTACGACGAGATTGGAGTCATGTTTGCCTCCTTGCCCAACTTTGCTGACTTCTACACTGAGGAGAGCATCAACAACGGTGGCATCGAGTGTCTGCGCTTCCTCAATGAGATCATCTCTGACTTTGACTCTGTGAGTGTCCTCCTGTCGTAGAACTGACACCTTTATATTACATCCCAAAACCCTGTGCCCAAGTCAAAGGCGCCAGTTCTGCTAGGCTGGCTTCATCTCCCACACGAGACTTTTATAGTCACTGGACTTGCTCAGCCACCCAGGACTGATGAGTCTGAGGGATGAGACACGATCCTGAGACGGCCCTCAAGTTCAAGGGATTAGGGACTTCCCATCCCCTGTAGAGAGAAGCCTTTTCCTTGCCAGCTGCTTTGGTTTTTTTTTCCCCCACCAGTTGCCTGGGCTCTGCCGCGTTGTAGTCCCCAAATAACACACAAGACACTGTATTAATTATGAAGCTGTTGGCCTTGCTTGTTTCCTACTGGCTAGCTCTGATTTAAGTATTTATCCCATAATTGTTAATCTAAGTATTTCTTACTGGACATCTTACTTCTCTGGCGGGCTACATTGTGACTCCTGTGTTTCTCCTTCCCAGAGCTGTGCTTGACTCCTAGTCCCACCTATCTTGCTTCTCTATTGGCCAACAGTGCTTTATTGACATATACACAGGACTTCCCCATCAATCCCCCCCTCAAACCCATATTAAGCATTGGCTATTGACTGCACACCTTTCCTTGGGTGTCTAGCACCTAAGGAGACTAACCATGGACGCTAAGATCTTAGTGTTAAGGTTATGGAGATTGAGGCAGAGAATTGTATGCCAAAGTAGCATAGAATGTCTAAAGCCATTATAGGAAAATGTCATGTAGATGCATTGTTGATCCTTGTAAACAGGCAAATTTGATGGTGAACTCGCCTTTCCTTGATTCTACTAATTCTGTTGTCAGCTCCTGGACAATCCCAAATTCCGGGTCATCACCAAGATCAAAACCATTGGCAGCACCTATATGGCAGCTTCAGGAGTCACCCCAGATGTCAACACCAATGGCTTTACGAGCTCCAGCAAGGTATTTCACTTGTTAGGTAACTAGCAAGGCCATGAAGGCAGCAGCTGGAGATGCAGAAGTGTAAGAGACAAGCGGCTCATTCCCACGATGCCCCATACTGTTTAAGAACTGCATCAGTTCTGGAGCAGCGGAAACTCCTGGCTGCTGATGACTGGCCTTTTCTGAGCTCCAGTAGACCAGGGGAGTCTGTGTGATTTGCAGGCCAGAAAAGAAACTATGGGAGTCTTTAATCTCCATCTAGTTTGCCTTTACATCTCCACTCTGAGTGAGTGGAGTAAGCTGAAGGTGACCCATCAAGTGCTCATGGCCTTGGGAATCAGGAAAGGACCACACTCAGAGCTCTGCCTTGTAACCAGCCAGTCACACGACACAGAGGACAACCGACACAGGGCATCTTTCATCACCCACCTTTCATAGATGCATGAATTCTGCAGTGGTGACATGCTGGCCCTAAAGAGACTGCTAATTCCTTTTGGGGAGACTGCTCCTTGTATCTGTCCTGTAGCAGCTTCGCTCAGGTGCTGTGGTCATAGCCTGAATGGTTCTGACAGTGTCATCATTTTCCACACAGGAGGAGAAGTCAGACAAGGAGCGCTGGCAGCACCTGGCTGACCTGGCCGACTTTGCATTAGCCATGAAGGATACGCTCACCAACATCAACAACCAGTCATTCAACAACTTCATGTTGCGCATAGGTAACGGCACCAGCAGCGCTGATCACATCAACAAAACCGGGGGACCTGAATGACCTTTAGTCTTGTTCTCTTTGAGGAAAAGTCGACTTAAACCCATTCCTGCAAGGGCAGTCCAACTTCCCTTCTGCGTCAGGCACCTCAATAAGGCAGTTATGAGGAGCGGTTCCGTTTTTGGGAGATTGTAACAAGTTTGAAGTATTAGGAAGGTTACAGAGAAGCTGGCTGCTAGTCCTGAGTATCAGCATAACACATGGCTGTGCAGGACTTTTAGCAATGATTTTTGCTTTAAAAAGGCAACTTCTAGTAAGGAGTATGGGTGTTATGTGATCAGGAGCCCTGTGAGGGCCAGGTGGTCATCTATGAAGGAGAAATTGGTAGCTTCTGAGAGGCTAATGCAAGCTTGGCTTGTGGTCACGCTCGCTCCACTCTCTCTACCCCAGGCATGAACAAAGGCGGGGTTCTGGCGGGAGTCATCGGAGCCCGGAAACCACACTATGACATCTGGGGCAACACAGTCAATGTGGCCAGCAGGATGGAATCCACAGGGGTCATGGGCAACATCCAGGTACGTTCAGCACCAGAACTGAGCCTGCATTGAATGAATGCAGGGAGTACAAGAAAAGGAGAAGTCCGTGGGCTTTGCCATACATGCTGACCCTTGCCTGTGGGCCACAGATCAAAGAGGGCAGTGCTGCAGGGCCAGGTAAGTACACTGGGGACTTACCAGAAGGGAGAAAAGGCTTTGCCCCATTTGCAACACTTAAGATTAGACGGTCTGAGTGAATAAAAGCCTGCCTGTTGGTACAAAGTTGACATGTTGTTTTAATAGCAACTGAAGTAACTCTGACCTGAAACAGTAATCTGATGCCTGCATGTCTGGTGGCTGACCATAGTTCTCACCCCATGTGTGGTGGGGGGTAGAGCACTGTACCCCTGTATCTGCATTCTCCTGAAGCAGCAGTGTCATCTGGATCTGTCAGCCCTAACCACTCTACCCACCAGCCTTGGCTCCCTCAGCCCTAACCACTCTACCCACCAGCCTTGGCTCCCTCTTCTCTAACCTCATCTTTGTTCTCCACGTGCAGGTGGTAGAAGAAACGCAGGTCATCCTTCGCGAGTACGGCTTCCGCTTTGTGAGGCGAGGCCCCATCTTTGTGAAAGGGAAAGGGGAGCTCCTGACCTTTTTCTTGAAGGGGCGGGACAGGCCAGCTGCCTTCCCCAACGGCTCCTCTGTTACCCTGCCCCACCAAGTGGTGGACTCCTGAATGGCCTCTGGGCCCACAATGGTCCACACGTCAGAAGGGAGATTCTCTTGGAAGCGAAGAAAGGCTTTTGGGAAAGGGCAAATGACCAAGTCCTGGTGTTCCCAAATTGTTGAAGTGCACATTCCCATACCTAGGTTTCAGATTTCCTCCAGCCTTCCTGTGTGGATATGAGCTCTGAGGGTGGCCATTCCTACTACTCAGTGTGCCTGTAGCGTCCCCAGAGTAGGGTCTTAGGCATAGCACCGGAACAGCCTTCCCAGAGCCTTTGTCCCACCTCGGCCCTTCAGCCCTAGAGAGGCCATGGCCACTGTGAGCAGGATGGCAGCAGGGGGGAGGGCTCTGCTGAGGAGGTGGAGAAAGCTCCCCGCCTGGCTGCCTGGCTGCAGTCTACAGCAGTGCTTTTCACTGGAGGAGAGCGCTACTGGCGGCTGCTGCCCCCCCTCCTGTCCAGTTAGGTCAGTGGCCCTTTCCCGGACGTTCCTGATAATCTTGAAAGGTTCTTCTGGAATCCGTGTCACCTTAATCACGAGAGCAGAAAGTGCAATATTTCTTTTCACCTGGGGGGGGGGGGGTCATTTCTGAGAGAAAAATATATCAACAGATCTTCTACATTTATATTTTTAACCTGTTTAAAGACAACCTTCCAATATTGCCTTGTCTTCTGAGCTCTTGCTACAGTCGCCTTTGCTACTGCTTCAACAGAGAATCTGCAGGTGTTGGTAAAGAACAGGGCTGTTTTATTAAAAGCTTTACTCGACTTGACGGCACTGTTGTGGCAATTCTGTTACTGCGACATCTCATCCCCCACCACATGCCTAGAGGGCAAAAACTTGACAGAACCTTTTACTCTGAGGGTGAGCCATGCTGGCTTACCATCCTGTAGTCTTCCTGGAGCGCCCACACATGGAGACTTCTAGGAAGCTGCTAGTTTAGAGTGAAGCCCAAATGCTGGGCCTGTGGAGTCTAAAGATCTTACATGGGATGAGCAGAGGAGGAACAGGAATTGTAATGGGAGAACTTGACCAGCAGACAGGTCTAACCAGATGTCAAGAGGTTCTAAGCGAAGGAACAATGCATGCTCCCATGGTTAGGAGGAAAAGGTACTTTAAAGGTATCTAGGAAGGGAAGAGGACTGGACAGACACAGCCATGCCTGAAGCTGGCAGGAGGGAGACAAGACGGGAGGGTCCAGTGATTTATGTGCAGATTTCTAAGAGTGCTTTCTCAAAGTGACTTCATGCATTCAGCTCTCAACCAAGATATTTTAGAAAACAAAATATACAAAATCCCTAATTATAAAAAGTACTTCCTCCCACCAAAATTGTGGCCTACAACATGCTACCCCAAACCCAAGATTAAACACATTCCCTTCTTATCTACAAGCCCTGTCAGATTTACAGCTCCCACAAAAGCTACAGATGCTTATAAATTTCTTTAGTTACCTTCAATGTAGCTGATTTTCAGCACAAATACATACATACAATACTTATAGACTGTATTTATAGAGGGAGATGCTCTGGAGCTCAGCAAGTTGTGAGGACCTCTGCCCCCCTCCAGCCGTCCGAGGTCAGAGAGGGTAGATTGCACCGTTTGCCTGTCCTGCAGCCAATCAGAGCAACACGGAATTGAGTCAAGCAGGATCTTGTTTACTGTTTAACAGCAGAGCCCTCTTAAAGCGGAAAAAACTGCAGGGCGGGAAAAGCATTACCCAATAATTTCAAAGGTTTTCCCGTGGTGTATCTGCTAGTGTGATGACCTCATCTGGTGTGAGTTTGGGCAGCCAATTGTTTTTCTTTCTTAGTAAACATTTGAAGCCTCGCCTCCGTAGCTCCCTCCCAGCACCATCTTGTAATGGCCCTGGTCGTCAGCTCGGACCACTCTTTCTCCTGGCGGGACACGATCTGTGCTCCTCCATACCAAGTGACCAGGCAATCAGAGATCTGTCCAAATCACCGTCTACTCAACAAGCTGCTTGCCTTTCCCACGAAGTGGGCGTCTCATCTCATGGCAAGGCTGGTTCCCAGGCAGCGCTCTCCCTCCAGAGCTCTTGCTGACAGGTCCTGGACTGCAGGCGGCATGAGCATGTCCGCTTCAGATGGACCCAAGTAGAAGTTTTTCACATCAGGCTCAAATCCAGCATTTCAACGGGTTTCAAAAAGGAAGCAAACACCTGGTGCAGTGGCTTGGTTCGGAAGAGCATTTCATGGGAGGCTCTGAGTTCTTCCCAACCAGTGGACGATGCTTCTGCCCCTAAAGGAGGAGATTTTGTCAAGCTCATGAATCCAACTGGGGACTCAGAACCACACAACCGCTCTTCTAGACCCATGGGACTTACAATGTAACTCTGAGAACAGGAACTTAGAGAAGATAGAGACTAGAACAATCTGTGGGCCTGACACTTGTGACATCATCACAATACTTTTTTTTTTAATGACTACCTGTGTCAGATTATGATGGTACTTCTAAACAGGTGGAAACAAGTCTCCTGGCTAGCCCTGAAAAACTGCCACTTACAGAACATACTCTAGAAGTCTAAGCATCTGCTAACTTCATCACTGACAACCCCAGGGCTCTACCTTAGCTGTCCATCTTGCAGGTGGGGGAGGGCACACACCCATGAAAACAGTCTGTAGACTGAAAGAATTCTGGCCAACTGGGAAAGGGGAAAACTAAGATAGCAATGCTTAACATCTACAATGAAAAACTGTAGGCACAACATTTTCTTTGCTATCTTGGTGTATTTCTAGACAGAACAGAAGGGGCTTTAGATGCCCACTTGATGTTACTCTTCATACTCCACTCGGTTTGCCTGAACTAGAGTATGCAGTGTCTTCAGTGAGGCATCGTTCCCCGTACCTGGACACGTCACAGTGACACCTGTGGGAAGAGCTGCTGTGAGGTCCTCATACAGCAGTGTGGCACTAAAGGAGGAGGTCTGGCGTCCCTGATCCACTTTATAGGTAAATGACAACAAGTTGCACAGGGCGTTTCTCTGCAAAGGTCCAATGAGGAAGGCGCTGAAGTCAGTCTGCCAGGGTAAGGAACAATGAGAGGGTTTGCCGATTACGCTCCAGAGCAACTTCTCCAGACTGACAACACTCAAAACTTTGTCTCAAAGGGACAAAAGACCATCAAGCGTCTGGTTGGAAGTGTTATGGCAGACACTTCGCCCCAGCCCCTGGCATCCATATCCTTTCTGGAGCCAGATGAAAAGCTTCTATACCCTCATAAGCCTCTCCATTGATGAGCAATCCAAATCAGACCAAATCAAACCAAATTAGAAGAAGCCCATGTTTAATGGATACAACGCTCCCAGATGGCCTTCCAGCCCCCAGAGAGGAGACAGGAAAGAGATTAGAAAAACCACTTCTGTGGGGAAAATTTAACTACCCTGTAGGAGTGGTCTTGAGCATCTCTGGTGAACTTTCTGAGATGCAGCAGGGTTTGGAGGGAGATGGGGAAAGGGGCTTGGGTGGAACCTCCGCCATAACATCCCAGACTCTTTGGATATATGGATGCCAGGGGCTGGGGTGACGCTTCCACCATAACAGGAAGCACTTAGTAAACTATCAGTAAACAGATAGAAGGAGATACTATTTCTGCCAGGAGTTTCATTGACATTATCTTATATGGAAAGACATTTTCTTTAATTGATACCTGGGAAGAGGTAAAACTGCCCAGCCACAGAGTCACTTACTTTCTTTGTATTTATTTCCTGCCTATAGTTTCAACCCTTGGAAGGCAGGCCAGAGTTCAAACTGCAGCCCCCCATGGTACTGGACACTTGCACTTAGGGTCAAGCACAGTATTGAGCACACAGCATCAGAACTCAAAATCCTTGCTCAATTAACAGCACAGCAACTGGCTAGTGATAGGTCACCAGCAGGAACGTTACCCTGTAACTAGGACCTGCCCTTCATCACTGAGAGCTACAAAAGGATGTGACATAAAGAGGGAACTTGCTTGAAGAGAAGAAACAAGAACTGGAAAGCAAGTGTACAAGCCGGTGGTGGCACATGCCTGTCATCGACACTGAAGCTAAGGCAGGAGGATTGCTCAAGTATGAGCGTGGCTTGGCCTTCATAGTCAGTTCCAGACCAGTCTGGGCTACAGATTGAACCCCTATTTCAAACCAACCAACCAAAAACAGAGTAAAGGTAATGGACAAACTTCTGGTTCAGAGTTAGGAAACATAAGGGCTGGGGTATGGCTTAGTGGCAGAGTACTTTCCCATCATGCACAAGGCCCTAGATCCAATCTCCAGCTTTGCAAAAGATAAATTTATATATAATTAAAGCAAAATAAGCTATGTTGGCACACACTTGTAATCCCAGCATTTAGGAGGCAGAGATGGGTACCACTAGCCCAAGTTCAAGACCAGCATGGGTGGTATAGCCAGCTAGGACTGAAGAACTCTGTCTCAAAAAAAAATGAGCTTTTTCTTTAAGAAAGCATGCTCCTAGCTAGGCAGTGGTAGCACATGCTTTTAATCCCAACACTCAGGAGACAGAGACAGGCAGATCTCTATCAGTTCGAGGCCAGCCTGGTCTGCAAAGCGAGTTCCAGGACAGCAAGAGCTGTTACACAGAGACCCTGTCTTTAAAAAAAAAAGGAAGCATGCTCTTTTGTCTTCCTTTGAAGTCTGGGCACAAAATCGGATACAAAATCCCTACACAAATACCTCAAGTCGGTCTGTCTGGTACTTCCTCCCCGAGAAGGCATTTAGGTACTCGCAGAGACTGAAGAGGAAGCGCTGGATATCAGTCTGTAGGTATGCTGTGGCTATCCTTTCCAGAGGGATGAAGACTGGGATGGAATGGTGATGAATCCGGAGTGGTTTCTCTATGGCAAGGTCTACAAAGTAGGAATCCAGGAGGTTCCCCTCAAAGGCGGTGCTGATGCACACACAGACTCCACGGCTGGTCAGCTTCCCACTGAGCCCTAGGCAAACAGCGAGACACCACCTCTCAGATGTCAGTCAAAGGTTGTGGGTTGCTGTCTGGGCATTCTAGCAGCCTGCAGAAAGCCTGGCATACCCACACACAGTGTGCACAAGTGCTGGTAAATGAATGCTATCAGACACTCCCCGAGACTGGTTCACACGAGTCCGAGTTGTTACAATTGTGGAAAGAGGAGGAAGTGAGAAGACACCATAAATATTAAATACTGACAGAAAAGTTAGAAAATTGTTTTATGTACTCTTTTTATTCCTTGAGTTCTAATTTATGATAGTCCCAGTTCTTCCCACAGTCCTCTGTGGCATAGATGAAGAACAAATTCCTATTTATGCTGAAACAGAGATTTGAAGTTCAAACCATGGCCATTCCCATAACACAGGCAAGCAGTCAACGGAGTTCCAGTAGAACTTTCCTGATGCTGTGACCCTTTAATACAGCTCCTCATGTGTGGTCACTCCGGCCATACAACTATTTTCATTGCTACTGTAATTTTGCCACTGTTTTGAATCGTAATATAAATATCTAACAAGCAACCCCTGTGAAAGGTCACTAGACACTGCCCCCACCGCCACGCCCGCAAAGGAGTCGTGACTCACAGGTTGAGAACCACTGCAGTAGAGGATCTAGCAAGTGAATATCATGAAAAGAAATAGCCTTGGCCAGCCACCAATCTTGTACTGTCTGAAGAGGCTGATCTTACAGGTAATAGGTCTACAAAGCAGCATGCCAGCTTTGTAGTGTGTACAAGTAAGTTCTCAGGAACCAAGTCTAGCCAACTAAGAACAAGCCAGATGAGAATCAAGGTCTACCTGTAAAACGATAGGCCTGCAGAATGTCTTTCACGTTTCCCCATTGTTTTGCCAGATCCTCCTGCTCACTGAGCTCCACTGTTCTGTTTGGGTCTTCATTGGTCGAAGATGCTTTAATCTACAGGACATGCAGCAAAGCTAACTGGTTACAACAGGGGTACCACGAAGTCTCAGCCACCACTTGATTGCATAAAAATAAGGGCAGTTTCTCTTTTGTGTAAGGCATCCGTGATCACTCAGTTGGTGCTGTGACGTACTGCTGAATGAGAGGGTGTAGGGATCATGATATAAGGAATCGGGAGTAGAAACTGCAAGCTAATGAACCAGGATTTCGATGGCTATGGAGAAGACTTCAGAGGAGCAAGAAAAGGGCTCGAACAAAGTCTAGGATGAGTGCAGGGTGGACAAGACAGATGCCGTAGAAAGGCGAAGCTGGAAAAGCCAGGACTCAACTTGCACTTGCAGCTGCCCTTTCCTCAGAGCAAGTGAATGAACTACACAAATAAGCAAGCAGACAAAAAATGATCTGAAGGCATTAGAGAAACCCAAACACGACTGAGGAGAAAAAACCCCAACAACAAAAAACTGCTTTCAAAGGATTACACACAGTAACTGATAGGGAAGGAAGAGGCATTTTCTTCAGTGATGTACCTATTGGTAAGGTGTCCATACCCTTATAAGCAACCAAATGAAAGGCATTGGGTCACCACGTTGAAAAACAAAAACCCATGAAAGTAGAAGGGAACAGGTTGGGAAAAGGGACCAGGGTGGGGTGGGAGGGTGGAGGTGGGGGATAAAGGGTCATGGGAGTACTACATACATATATGAAAATGTCATAGTGGAACCCATTGTAAGAAACAATATTAAGAAAAGATGATTAAATGAAACAGGTATTTTTCATATTTATTAAAGCAGGCATAAAAGCAAAAACAAGGCTAGAAAATCAGTATAATGTTACAGGAAAACAAACACACAAACTAAAACAACCACTATTCATAGGAACCCCAAAAATATAGCAAAGAATGCCACTGATGCATTACTTGAAATGATAAAGGTCACATTTTTCAATAAATGAAAAACTTCCAGTATATAAGCATTGCCAAGCCAAATGATGACCATCACACCCGACCTTATTATAACATAAAGTTATCCAGAGAATATAAAGTTTAAAAAAAAAAGAAACCACATTAAAACAAGAATTATCACCTCATAAGATTAATGCCAAATTTTGAAAACATGGGCCTGGAGATAACATAATATCCTTAAAGTATGAACAAAAACACAAAAATGATGTCTAACTTAATTTAGATTCCAAATATAAGATCAAAGGTCTGTCTGTCTGTCTGTCTTCCTGTCTTTCTCTTTTTGAGATGGGGTCCCTCTATCATGTGGCTCTGACTGTCCTGGTACCCACTCTGTAGACCAGGCCGGCCTCAAATTCAGAGATCTACCTGCCTCTGCCTCAAGTGCTGGGACTAAAGGCATGCACCATACCTGGCCTTCAAATGTATACAACAAAACACTCAGTTAAGAAAACATCTAAAAGATAAAACCACACACTTCAGGGATTACCAAACTATAAACAGTTTATGTCATGACAGTCGAGGCTGCTGGTGAATTCTGGGTGTTTTTTCTTTACCTCCTAAGTGTTGGCATTACAAGGCCTGTGCTATCATGACCAGCAAGGTGCTTCTTAAAAATTAAGTTTAAAGCCAGGCGTTGGTGGTGCAAGCCTTTAATCCCAGCACTCGGGAGGCAGAGGTAGGTGGATCTCTGTGAGTTCGAGGCCATCCTGGTCTACAGAGCGAGTTCCAGGACAGCCTCCAAGACAATACAGAGAAACCCTGTCTCGAAAAACAAAAAACAAACAAACAAACAAAAAAAACCCCACAACAAAAACAGAACAAAACAAAAAACAAAACAAAACAAAACCAGGTTTAAACCAGAAGCCGGGACCTTAGTTCTCTTTCCCATCTTGTAAGGTGGCCGGTGAAAAAGCCAAGAAGCCTGACACAAAAGAGAAAAAAACCTGCAAAACAGAAACTTCAGTAGCCACCACTGGGACCACAAAAGGGGCACATGCACTTTACAAGGTGGCAGTCTTCACTAAAGTTAATATGCAGGTTCCATGTCCTAGAATTTCTACTAAGGCCTGTACCAAACAGAAAAGTATTGTGTTTTTAATGAAACCAAAGCAACAATCTTCATGGTGAACTCAAAGTGCGACAGCTCAAATGGCCCACATGGCGTCGTCAACAGTGGAATAGGTAAACTATAACAGTCATAAGACAGAAGTGCGGCCTGGCACTCAAGAGGGGGCAGATCTCCATGAGTCTGAGGCCAGCCTGGTCTACAGAGTGAGTTCCAGGACAGTCAGGGCTGTTACACAGAGAAACCTTGTGTCGGAAAAAAACAAAACAAAAACAACAACAACAAAAGGCAGAACTGTTGCACAGTGATGATGGTCTGAATCTCACTTGGCAAAATAAGCAAGACAGGAGAGTTTATATCCTACAGCTGTGTGGTGACGCGCACTCTGAGGCAGGAAGACTGCATGATGTGGTAGAAACCTGGCTGTATGCCATTAAGATGCAATTACCTTCCTCACATTACATACTTTTCTTCAGTAAAAAGCAAATTAGAGAAGAGTGGGAGGGGAGGGAAGGAACCGGCAGCGAGACCGGCTTTAACTGAGTGGTCACTGACCATATTATAGGCAGGGAAGATTGTGACATTTTGTAGGATTTAGTGGAAAAATGGAAATATTAAGAGAGCCCCAAACTACTGTAATTACCCTAGGGTCCAACCCACCTGGTCAGCGGGCTTACCAAGTATGTCGATAATATTTAATGTATGGCAGAGAAGGACAGAGACAGAAGAAAGATCAGATCTGCTGACTGGACCTCAGCTAGAGTGGAAGCCAGAAAGAAGGAATGACCGATGCTCACTCTGAAATTCTGAGACTGAGTCACACAACATTGGCACCAACGGCAAAATTATAAACCGCTTACACCTGCTGAGGTTGAGGTGCCAGGTCAGGTGTCTGTGAGAGAAGGCTGAGGCCTGCCTCGCCTCACCATCTGACAATTACTAGTCACTATTGCTAGCTACATCTCCACAGGTCTGTTTTATCTGAAGGGAATCAAAGCCTTGAAGCCAACCCAGTATGATCCCAAGTGAAACAGGTGAGCCAGGTTTACGGATTCCCACTCACAGCTGATCCTCACACCCCAGGGGAGACAACAAGGCTTTCCCACTTACTCCGGCTCGCCGCCTTTTCACTTCAGCCCTCAGCTTATCTCGCCGTCTCCGCAGTTCACGAACCTTGGTTCTCAGAGAGCTTTCCTCTGTGTGAACTGTCGGCTCCACAGACTTTCTCCTCGCTCTGCTCATCCGAGCCTCTAGTCTTTCCAGGTGAGCTAAAACACCTAAGGAAAGAAAAAGAACTTCACAATTGGACGGGGGTTTAACTCTAGCAAAACGCACACTCCAAGTAACAGCTTGCTGCGCTAAACTCGGACCAAAAGCAGCAACTTAGGGAGGAAAGGGCTATTTTCTCTTATGGGTTACAGTCCATCCCGAAGAGGACTCAGAGAAACTTAGGACAGGAACTGAAGCAGAGGGAGGAAGGCTGCTAGCTGGTTTGCTCAGTTTGCTTTCTTAAATCTGCTCTGGGGGTGGCAGGAACTGAAGCAGAGACCTTGGAGGAGCATACTTTCTGACCTGTGACCTGCTTAGCAGGCTTTCACACATAGGACCACCTGCCCAGGGGCGTTTCCACCCACAGTGTCAGGCCCTTCTCCCTCTATTAGCAATCAAGAAAATGTCCTAAGAAATGCGCATGGACCAATAGGAGGTAATTCCTCACGGGGTTCCCTCTTCACAGGTGTATCAAGTTGACAACCAAAAATAGGCATCACAATAGACGTCTCACTTATCTAGGATTTGGGCCAGCTAAATTGTTAAATAGGTGAATTGAGGGCAAATTTTCTTATATATTGAGACAGGGCCTCTCCTACATGACTGGCCTTGAACTCACAGAGATCCAGCTGCCTCTACCCAGAGCGCTGGGATTAAGGCATGCGCCACCACACCTAGCTCTGCCATAAATTTATAAAAACCTGAGGGCCAAACAACCAAACCAGAGACCATCAACCTCTCTGTTGAACACTGGTAAAAGCACTCCCCAATCGGGACACTTATTTAAAAGAGAACAGGAGACCCGGATCTCTCTGCTGCTTGCATTATCTACAGGGTGGAAAAGAACGATTCTCAATAGCTTTACCACAGGCCAGATGACATCTCTCCATAGAAGTCCTATGCTTCTACCATTAAGACCTCATGTAACAAGGTTCCTAAAGCAGATCCAATATCCACTTTGCAGGGTTCACAACAAAAACACACACACACACAGTCTGTGCATCAATTATAGTTATCTGCATACTATCAAGAGTCACACATACGCAGCACCATTTTATCTCACTTGCGGTTATCACGGTTACTCACCGACTTCTATCTTCTTTCACTTCCCTGGGAGCCTCGGCAGTGCCGTTGTCATTTTTCTCTGCTGTATCCCGTTCCTCCCCATGCTCACACAACAAAACAGCCACGATTACCAAGCAGAGGGAGCAAACCCACATGGCACTAGCCAAATGTTCCAACCTTTTGGTGGTGGAGATAAGGGGACTGTAGACCTGTCCAGGCTGGGTCTGCTGACCATTCACAGCTTTCACTTGGGACTTGTTTTAAGACAGGTGTGCTGGCTCACAGAATTGAGTGAAGGACCACTGAGTTCCAGGCCAACATGGGATACAAGTATTTCAGTTCTAGGGCAGTGGTTCTCAACCTTCCTGATGTTGCTACGACCCCTGATACAGTCCCTCCTCATGTTGGGGTGACCCCCTACCATAAAATTATTTTCAGGCCAGCCAGGCGTTGGTGGCGCACGCCTTTAATTCCAGCACTCAGGAGGCAGAGGCAGGCGGATCTCTGTGAGTTCGAGGCCCGCCTGGTCTACAGAGTGCCAGGATAGCCTCCAAAGCTACAGAGACAAACCAAAAAAAAGTTTCATTGCTACTTCATAGCTGTTACTTTGATACTGTTGTGAATCGTAATGTAAATATTTGGAGACAGGTTTGTCAGAGGGGTCGCGACCCACGGGTTCAGAACTACTATCTAGAGTACGGATTCCATGCGACTCCAGCACAGTTTTAACGCAAAGTCATCACACTTGTCATTTTGAAGTAACAATTTCAACCCACATGTCGTTTATTACCTCAAACTAAAACTTTAAAAATAAAAGAAGCCCCGGGAGGGAAGAAGAAACGGAGGCAGAGCTGTAGTGTGTCCAAGTTACAGTATCTATAAAGGCAGCACCCCGAATCAAACCCAAATCTAATCAAACCCCACAGTGGCCCCGCCTCTGTAGTGAGGTCTGGAAAGAGTTCTTACCGCGGGCGCAGGGACGGCCAACCCTCCCGATACCTGCCTTTGCGCTCCCCGCCTTGACACAAGGTATTCGCAGACTCCATCTCCTCTTCAGCGTCTCAAGAGCTTGCTTCCTCCGAGGCTGGCGGGACAGGGCAGGCTGAACATGGACCCAAACGTCCTTGACTGTGAACAGGAACAGACAGCCATCTATCTGTTGCCACTTGCGGCAACCCCGCCGGTCCCGGGATAAACAAGGGGCCCCGCCCGCCTCCCTTGCCTGGCACCTGTCCCATGTGTCCACGCCTACCTCACCGCCGTGGTCGCCCTGATGCATGCAGCAGGGAGAACCCCGGAGGGGCTGTGCAGCACCGCTAACCCGTCGGCCGCCAGGTCTTGCTCTCTTCCTTTCCAGGGCGTCCTCACTCGGGATCCCGTTTAAGAATTCCCGCCCGCGGCGCCTTCGAAAACGCAAACCACCGGCCCCAGCATGCCACGCGCTTCCGCCGTACAAACCCATGGCGGCGCCCAGGGCGCCACCCTAATCCCAGCATGCACTGCAGAGTGGGTCCGGCCATTCAGACCGTCGGGAAGAGATGGCAGGCTCTGGGGCGGGGCCGCAGATCCTTGTGCAGTACTTAGTGTTACGAAAGGATCTAGCCCAGGCCCCCTTTTCCTGGCCCGCGGGCGCACTGGTAGCGCAGGCTTGCCACGCCGCCACCGCAGCCTTGCACCTTCACCGAGACCATCCGCACACCGTAGCGTATCTCCAGGACCTGGGGCGCATGCGCAAGGTCGTTCTCGAGGTGAGTCGCGGGAGCGTAACCGGAAGGAGGCTGAGGGAGGGCTGTGCCGAGGCCGGAAGGAGGTCCGCTCGGGGCCCAAAGCCTTGACTTCCGGGAGCGTGTGCGCCGTGGTTGTTGAGGAGCTCCAAGAGTTCGGGGCGCTGGCCTGCCGGTGGAGCTGCTACGCAGTGACCCTTCGCCGGGCAGGAAAGGGCCGCGAAGGGCGGACGTAGACCCCGCTGCCACAGGCGTGTCGGCGCTGTGGGTACTGGGGAGGCGTGGTCCCTCCTGTCTACCTGGGCCGCGTTACGTCTTTTAAAGCTGTGCCTAACATTCCCACTGCCTTAATAAACGTGGTTAGTAAGGGGGACAGAGGCCATTTGTTAAGAGGGAGAAAGACACTCAGCCGGGAAAAGGCGTGTGTTTTTCAAAAGCTCTGGGCCTCGAGTCTCATGACCCTGTCGTTTACGTAGCTCCTGCTTCTCTAGAGAGACATTTGTGCAGGAGAACACTTGTCTAGGGGTGGGAATGGACGAACGATGGCCAAAGGAACCATCGTGCCAACCTGCATGTTCACAGTGGCTTTCAGCTTTCTGAGGGGTTTTCCTATCGGGGTAGGTGACTTACACGCCTGTTGGATTAACTTGAACATTTTCTAAAAGGATACTTAAATTATATGTGTGTGGGTATATGTACATGAGTACTGGGAAGATGGAAGAGCTGTAGTTACAGGCGGTGTGACCAGCCCAGTGTGGGTACTGGGAACCAAAGTCTGGTCCTGTTTCAGGAGTATTCCCTGGACACCGAGTCATCTCTCCCACCCCCAGACTATCTCTTAAGGGTCAGGTCAGCAGTATATTCTGTAAGCATTTCGACGGATTGGATGGGATGGACAGGGAGGGATGGATTGTGGCACTCGGGAGCCAAAGAATACTGAGTGTTACAGCTCAGATGGAAAGGTATCCTGGAGCTGGGGAGTCAAGGACCACCACAGGTCACAGTAATTGTAGCAGTTTACAGCCCTGCCTCAGGGAAAGGCTTCCCCAGTGTATCGGTTCTGCTCCAGTTTTGCTCCGGCAGGAGGTTTCCCCTGTCGAAGTTGCTACAGTTCAGCTCTGCTCCCGGAGTGGAGTGTAACAACTCGTCTCTGCTAGGGGAAGGTTTTCCCCACCAATAGTGTTACAGCCCTGCTCGCTCTGCTCTGCCCAGGGTTGTCTCCGCTGCAAAGAAGATCTTCACCCAAACCTCATTCAAGAGGTTTATTGGAGGAAAGAATCCAGGAGAGTGGCTGCCGGGTAGCATGAACAGCCACAAGCTGAACAGACACAGGGTTTCTATAGGGCTTCTTAGGGGGTAGAGTTTTCCAGGGTGGGGATTGGTCAGATTTCAATCTCCTGCTCAGGGATTGGCTAGTTTTCTGCACAGGGTTAGGTGCAGATTTGACTCTGGTTTCAGGGCCAAAGTGTATTTCTTTCACTGGTCCTTTTTAGCCTTTTGGCTCTTGTTTTAGGGCCAGGATGTATGTCTTTCACTGGCTCTGATTCCTGGGACAAAGTGTGTTTCTTTGGCACTGGTTTCAGGGCCAGGGTACATTTCTTTGGTTCTGGTTGCAGGGCCAATGTTTCTTTGGCTCTGCTCGGGTGTGTTTCTTTGGCTGGATCCTTTTCCCTACATATTCTTTACCAGAAAACCTGGTGCTGTATCAAGGAGACTTTCCCACTCCCCCACCCTCATACAGCAGGGACTTCCTCCCACGGATTATGCACAAACCACACCCGAACACCTGTTGCCACAGAGATCCTTTATTAAGTGTGGAAGAAAAGTTAGAGTGGCTGCTACTGACTCAGACAGAAAACAGTAGCAAATGACCTTGCAGGTATAATTTTTTTTAGTTGGTTGGTTTGGATTTTTGAGACAGGGTTTCTTTGTGTAGCCTTGGCTGTCCTAAAACTAGCTCTGTAGACCAGGCTGGCCTCTAACTCACAGAGATCCACCTTCCTATGCCTCCCAAGTGCTGGGAATAAAGTTGTGTTTTCATCTAGGTCAAGGATTAGGCCTTAGATCCTATTCTGCCGATCAAAAAGCAAATAATGGAGTAGATTACAAAGAATTAAAGGGTTGGTGAGGTAGCTCATTGGTAAAGGCACATGCCACCAAGCCTGACAACCGGAGTTCCATCTCTGGACTCAACTGATGGAGAGAACCAAATCTTGCAAGTTATCTTTAGTGTACATGCATCATACAATATTCTAGTTTGCTATTTCCTGCTAGGATAAGCACCCTGACCAAAAAGCAACTTGAGAAAGAAAGGGTCTGTTCCATCTTTTTTTTTTTTTATTTTCCAAGACAGGGAGCTTTGGAATCTGTCCTGGAACTCACAGAGATCCACCTGCCTCCTTAGTGCTGGGATTAAAGGCGTGTGCTGCGGCGGCCACCGCCGCCGCCGCCGCCACCACCATCCAGCGGTTTGTTACAACTCATAGGTTACATCCGTCCTCTAGGGAAGCCAAAGCAGGAACTGAGGGAAAGAGCTTAAAGCAGAAACCACAGAGGAGCACTGCTTTCTGGCTGGCTCCCCTTGCTTTATCAGCAACCTTACACAGTTAAAGCCCACTTGCCTAGGGATGGTACCGCCCTCGGTGGACTGAGCCCTCCTACATCAAATAGCTGAGAGATGCATTCTGCATCAATACTATGCTTGGGCCTGAGGGCCTGAGAGAGCAAGAAGGAAGGTACATGTAATCTTAGAAATCCTTCCAGTAGCCAGCTGAGTCAGAGCTGGCTGATGAGGGTGAACTGCTATAGGTGCCAGCTATAAGAAAACTAGAAACTGCAGAATCCATCTTTTTTTATCTTTCAAGACAGGGAGCTTTGGAGTCTGTCCATTAATAAAATGCAGATAAAACTGCCTTTTATTAACAGACTGTTAAGCCTCCATCTCTGCCCCCTCCCAGCCACTTCTATAAGATCCTAAAGAGTGGGACTAGCAAACCAGGGGATGAAACTGTTGCTATATAGGTCTTCTGTGGAGCCACCTCTCCAGTTTCAGAGCCCCCTCCACCCTTTTGTGACCCTCTGACTAAATGGATCTTTCAGTCTGGGCTGTGTGTTTTGTAACTTGCAGGCTGCTGATGAGACCACCTTGAAGGGGCTGGCAGAGACCCTGCAGCAGAAAGACATTGACCACATGCTATGGCTTGAGCAGCCAGAGAATATTGCCACCTGCATCGCCCTCAGGCCATACCCCAAGGAAGAAGTGAGCCAATATCTGAAGAAGTTCCGATTGTTCAAGTGACTGCTGCTCTGGTAGAACTGGATGTCGTGGGGTCCCGGAGCCAAATGGCCTCCATCCTGAAGCATTGTGGGCTCCTTTAATGTTGATGTGCTCTTCCCTTCCAGTTATGCTGGTTTCTTAAGAGCCAGCCCAAATTCAAATTAAAGCCATCATTAACAAGTACTTCCTACTAGCATTATTATCACCAACAAATTCAGTCGAGGGAAGCTGGTAAGCAGCGACGTTATCTGTGGGTCACTGCTCAAGCAGAAGGTATTTTTTGTTAGGAGTAATAGACCTCTTCTAATCGCCCATGTTTAAATGTTGCCTTTGAGTTCTTCACCTGTCCTGTCCCTTCCTGCTTTCCAATCACTGACCTCCAGTCTCTAATGCAGTAGTAGAATCTTCCTCCTCTTCCTCTCTTCTCTGTCTCATGAATTCAATTAAATACCACCACTTCTTCACAAAGTCTTAACAGCCAAAAACTGTCCCCTTTCCTGAACACGTATACAGGGCAGTACACTGTTCAAAATATTTCTGTAAACATTTGTACATGACAACAGAAATTGATTGAACGTGTTTGTGAAGCCATTTCTCCAGTCCTAAAGAGGGAGAAAAAAATCAGAGAAGACAATGGATATGGAGGAAGGTAAGGAGAAGAGAGATTAAAGTTAGTAAATTAACTGGTTAAAAAAAAGTCCAGGGAAAATGAGAAGAGATGGAGCCCTGGATTACAGTGTAACATAACTTAAATCGGGAGATGGCTCTTATACTTGGAGTTTCTTGAACTTTGCAAGCCACTCACCTTCCTCAAGCCACTTCCCTCATCTGCAAAATAGTTGTGGATTCAGTGCATTGGTATGCACAGTGCCCATAAGAGCCCGGGCGCCTGATGCTGGGGCCAGGGCACAGGACACAGTGAAACAGCTCCCAACAGCTGCCTACCAAGAGCCCTGTTGTGTGAGCCCAGTGTCTGCCCTTGTCCTCCTGTTTAGAAGTGATGCTTCCTGGCATGTGTCAGGTACTCCCTGAATGCTTTCCAAGTAGGAGGCTGGTTCCTGTGATACTGCAGTTTCAAAGTACTTGGACTCTGGATTTCTTAGTAAAATATGATGGAGTCAGAGATAGGTGAATGTCTGTATAGATGGGAGATGGCCACTCAGGTAAATGTCTAACGTTCAGGGGGAAAGGACAAGTATGCACCCAAATAAGAGGAGGAAAAAGCAGCAGATCTCTTTAGCAGTATCAGTTCGGACCAGTGGTTCTCTTGAGTGTGATCTGGAACCTTAGGTCAGGATCACTGGTCACTTGTCAGAAATAATGCCAGTTCTGAAGACCCACTGGTGAGAACCTGGTGCTGCCTGGAGGCAGCTGGTTTTCTGAGACCCTTAGCTGAAAAGCTGAATAATGAATGTGTATGGTTGGGAATCAACCCATTGGGAGAGGAAATGTATACACTTCCACTCACCTCAGATAGGGAGCCCATGACAGACCAATGCTGTGGAATAATCTCTGTACACTGTAAATGTGCATTGCCCTCATTGTTAATAAAAAGCTGACTGGCCAGTAGCTGAGCAGGAAGAGATTGGGCGAGATAGCCTGAGACAGGCAGAGTGCTGGGATGAGGAAGGGTGGAGTCAGAGGAGATGCCAGCTAGCTTCCAAAGAAATAGGACGTGTGTTAAATGAGGTAACAAGCCATGAGCCACATGGCAAAGCATAGATAAGAAATATGGGTTAACTTAACTGTAAGAGTTAACTAGTAATGAGCCCGAGCTATCAACCGAGCCTTTATAATTAGTATAAGCCTCAGTGTTGTTACTTGGTTGTTGCTGGTGGGACAGAAAGTCCACCTATAGACCAAAGTACAGATACCACCAAAATCCAACTTGGTGAACCAATTAATTGTATTGGGGATTACTTACAGGGTCAGAGATGACTCAGAAACAGCTGTATCAACAAAACCCACCACAGCATGAATGAGAGCTTATAAAAGCTGAAACTTGGAGCACACTGCACAGTTGGCAGGCAATCCAACAGGTTAGAGATCGTTCCTTCCAGGCAGCTTGGCTGGTTTCTGTGTCTTTCAAGTGGCTTGATTGCCTGAGAGGATCTTTATTGTTTGCTTCTGAGAGGGAGGGGCCTAGTGAATCCTGTCAGTTTCAGGGACTTCCTGAAACTCGTTTGAGTTGATGAGTTTCCTTCTTAAGGAGCTTCCCTACAGGGTGGACTGTTTCAATCTCAGGACGAAACTGCTGCACAACACCTATTCTGGGAACTGAGGATATAATATGGTCAGTTGACAGAATGCTTCTAGAATGTACCCAAGCTCTGAGTTTGACTTCTAATACCATTAAAATAGGCATGGTGGTGTAATACTACCATTATAGGCCTGTAATACCAAAACTCAGAAGATAAAAGCAGGGTCAGAAGTTCCGGGTCATCTTGACTAAATAGTGGGTTCAAGGCCAGTCTGGGTTATAGTCTTAACAAAAAGCAACAGCAAAAACCCAACAAAAAACAATCAAACCTATTCTGTGTCCTTATAAAATGCTCTCTGGAAGGAGCCAGTGTGGAGGGCAGAGATCTGGCTGCAGTCTCACTCTATCTAACATACATACATACATACACACACCTGATTACATAAAGGACATGTTGGCCAACAGGATATATCCTTGGAAAGGCTCCTCTGCCCTGGTAAGCTTCTTACTTTTGATTGGCAAAGTGTTTCCATACGACCTATCCTGGCAAGTCTGTGGTGCAGGTAGTCCTGCCCCATCATTTACAGAACGGAATCGACTTGCTTAAGACCAAAGCCTGTGTCAGGAGCTGGATCTTCTGTCAGTTCTGTTTTTGTGTTTTCTCAATGCAATGTACTAATTTGTTCTTCTACTGTTAAGATACCAGTTAGGTGTTTTAGAAAGGGACCACAAGTTGTCCAAGCACAGGAACACTGTAGCTGCTTGGGAAATTGTTTAATTCACATTCACATTTAATTAATTCACATTCTCAAGGTCATATACATTAGTATCTAGAACTCAATTATCACAGATGAAGTGGCAATTATGTTTCTGAACTTGTAAAGTGAGGATCAAAGCTGAAGTCACTGTTCTTTGCGGCACTGGGAGTGAGGAGGGCTCCCCTAGTGGGGAAAGTGAGAAATAACTTTTATGTTTCATCCTGGCACAACTTCCTCATAGACTTTCTGCCCTGGGATGCCTACTTCTTCCTGCTTCCTGGGTCTTGGCATAAGCATAGGGAGCTGCTGTTTTTACTGATGGGATGGTGTTAGTGTGGCAAAACAACTATGATTCTTCACTGTGCTCTGAGGCCAAGCTCAGAACACTTTTTCTAAGATTGATACAGATGGGTTCTGCATGTGAGAAGAGGGCACCAGATCTCATTACAGATGGTTGTGAGCCACCATGTGGTTGCTGGGAATTGAACTCAGGACCTCTGGAAGAGCAGTCAGTGCTCTTACCCTCTGAGCCATCTCTCCAGCCCCAGTCTTTACTTTTTTAAAATACATTTTCACTTTTCTTCTTCTTCTTATCTTGTTGCATTGGCTAGGACCTCTCGTATTCTAGCAGTGATGCTAATTGGAACCGTGGTTTATGATCAGTTTAACAGGAATGCTTTTAGATTTTTACTGAATCAGATTAAGAGGGCTCTCTTTTTCTGCCTCATTTTCCAAAATTGAAACAACATAAACAGATTTAAAAAAAATCAAATACCTTTTTGCATCTATGGAGGCAACTGTATGGCCTTTCTCTGCTGTTACTGTGGTGGATTACATTGCTAGAGTCCAAATATCAAATAGTCTTTATTCTTGGAATAAACTCCCCTGGAAGAGGATGGCTTAATTTCAAACCAGTCTCTAAAGACTATCTGCTGATAATTTCCTGTCTGTATCTTCAACTCCAACTTCTCCCCTAAGTTTCAGGTCCATACACATCTGGATAGCTGCTGATCTGAGTTCACTGGATGCTTGATGAGAAGCTCATATGTATGACAGAAAGTGAAGCAAATTCATGTCTCCTTGCTGGGTGTTGGTGGCACACGTCTTTAATCCCAGCACTCGGGAGGCAGAGGCAGGCGGATCTCTGTGAGTTCGAGGCCAGCCTGGTCTATAGAGTGAGTTCCAGGACAGCCTCCAAAGCAATACAGAGAAACTCTGTCTCGAAAAACCAAAAACCAAAACCAAAACAAACCAAAAAATACCCATGTCTCCTCCCCACCTCTGTTAAGGGCTGTCCCATCCTGCCAGTTGCTCAGACCCAACATCTGGGAATCACCTGTACTCCTCTTCTCACACCCTGTATCAGATATGGAGCAGATACCTGTATCTGAGTATCTGAGGACTGTATCCAAAACCCGATCACTGTCGGTTCAGTTCATCATCTCTTGCTGCAGCAGCAGCTCCCAGCAGGTCTCCTTGCTTCTGCATTTGCTTTCTTTGTAGGCGGATCTTTCTGTTCTGCTAGCTGATCCTCAAATAGCCACACAGAGACTTAATATTAGTTGTAAATGCTAGGCAGATAGCTTAGGCTCATTTTTACCTAGCTCTTGTAACTTAAACTAACCCATTTCTATTAATCTGTGTGGGGTTCCAAGGCTCATTTCTCTCACTATGTACTTCCCATCCTGTTTGCTCTGCATCTCCTCTGACTCCACCCCTCTCCCTAGCATTCTCTCTGTTCCAAAAATCCTGCCTAGCCATCGGCCAATCAGCTTTTTATTAACAATGAGAGCAACACATCTTCACAGTGTACAGAAGGCTTATTTGACGTGTTTTCAACATAAAAGCACCTTAGCACTGGCTTCGTTAGTGTTTCTACTGCTGAGATAGAGCAGCATGAACAGAGCAACTTGACAATAAAGGACTTACTTCAGCTTACGGTTCCATGCCGCAGTCCATCATAGTAAGAACACACACAGGGCAGGGACCCGGAGGCAGGAGCTGAT
This sequence comes from Mesocricetus auratus, assembly GCF_017639785.1. Taxonomy (NCBI): domain Eukaryota; kingdom Metazoa; phylum Chordata; class Mammalia; order Rodentia; family Cricetidae; genus Mesocricetus; species Mesocricetus auratus. The sequence goes on along the minus strand of NW_024429205.1, from coordinate 18,597,172 downwards.
GCAGAGGCTATGGAGGGTGCTGCTTACTGGCTTTCTCCCCACAGCTTGCTCAGCCTGCTTTCTTATAACACCCAGGGCCACCTGCCCAGGGGTAGCAACACCTGCAGAGAGCTGGGCCTTCTCACATCCATCAATCATCAGTTAAGGCAATCCCTCACCGACTTGCCTAGGCTAATTACAGAGGCATTTTCTCAAATTACTTCTTCCTAGATATGTTTGGGTTTGTGTCAAACTGATAAACACACAGCGCAGTTCCGGTGTCCTCAGAACCCGTTTAACCTGGCCTCATTGTCCTCAGAACCCCTGCTCCCTCGTGCCAGAGCCTCATGCCTCTGAATTCTCCACAATGCCATGCTTTGCACACTGTCTCTCTCCCTCTAGCTTGTCGCCCAGAGGCCCAGGTCCTAAAGGCCTGTTCTGGTTTTCACACTTTTAAAAACATAATTTCTTTACTGATTCCTTGGGAATTTCACACCATTCACCCCAATTCCACTCACCTCCCTGTCCCCCCATATCCTAGCCTCACCCCTGCAGCACCCCCAAGAAAATTTTTGAAAAAAGTCAAAACAAAACAAAACATAGCAAGCAGACAAACAAAAAACCCAAGAGCAAAACAAAGCAACGGTCTTTTCATGTATGTGAGTGCTCTATCAACTTTATTCCAGAAGAGGCTGTCAGATCCCACTATAGACGGTTGTGAGCCACCATGTGGGTGCTGGGAATTTAACTCAGGACCTCTAGAAGGGCAGCCAGTGCTCTTAACCTCTGAGGCAGTGCTCCAGCCTCATTGTTACTTTAATGGGGCCACTCCCCTCCAGCGTGCCTGCCCCCCCACTCACTCAAACTTTCCCCCAGCACTTGCCATCTTATGCATATATTTTGCTAATGTGTCTGACAAGCTCCCAAGGGCAGGGATTGCATGCAATCCCAATGTCCAGGATTGTGTAGGCAATAGTGGTGCTGTTACACAGTCGTTCATGGGGACGTGTGCGCATAGTCTGTGGCCCCATGTGCCTGCCACCTGCACAGGAGAGGACAACTTTGCGGCATCAGTTTCCTCCATCTACTTTGACACTATTTTGGGGATTAAACTCGGGTTGTCAGGCTGTGTGACAGATGTTTTTACCTGCTGAGCCATCTTGCTGGCCAACGGTTAAATGATTTTTTAAAAAATTCAATAGGTATGGCAGTTTTTATAAGACAAATCCTTATAGAATTCTAGCTTCTTTGGAAAAAAAAAAGACTAGCTACTTTCACTTAGGATCATAAAATCACACAAGATAGGTCACTTACGATCGATCATGAACTCACACAAGAAGACAGACTTCCAAGGACCATAAAGTCACAAACAAGAGCTAGCTCTTTACATCAATGCTTCAGCCTCCATATATACCCTTCCTCTCTGTCCTCTCTCTGTCTGTCTCTCTCTCTATGCATATATATAATACATATATATATATTACCTCCATATATACCATACCTCTCTGTGTCTCTGTCTGTCTCTCTCTCTATGCATATATATATAATACATATATATATTACCTCCATATACACCCTACCTCTCTGTGTCTCTCTCTGTCTGTATGCCTCTCTCTCTATGTGTGTGTGTGTGTGTATATATATATATATATAAATAAATAAAACCTCCATATATACCCTACCTCTCTACCATCTCTCTCTATATATGCATATATATATATTTTTACTTCCATATATACCTTATCTCTACATATACTCTATTTCCATATATACTTTACTTCCTTATATATACTCTACTCCCATATATACTCTATTTCCATATATACTCTACTTCCTTATATATACTCTACTTCCTTATATACTCTACTTCCTTATATATACTCTACTTCCTTATATATACTCTACTTCCTTATATACTCTACTTCCTTATATATACTCTACTTCCTTATATATACTCTACTTCCTTATATATACTCTACTTCCATATATACTCTACTTCCTTATATCTCTACTTCCATATATACTCTATTTCCATATATACTTTACTTCCATATATACTCCCTTAATAAAAAGCTTTCAAGGGGAGATAGGACAACTTGAAGCCCAAGCAGAGAGATACACGAGTCTTTACAGCATGTTCAATAGGTAGCATTCTTCACATTTTGATTCCAACTTTAAATTCTAGCTTACTGAGTAATTATCATTTAAAGTGTAATCACTAACATCAGAAAAATGTTCAGGTGAGAACCAATTTAAACGAGCTCATGTTTATACAAGTTTAAAATGGAAAATGAGCAGGCATTGTGGGGCCTGAGATATGGAACAGGCAGGCATATGACAGTCATTTTAGAGCTGAGGGCAAGGCAGAGCTAAGCAGGGCTGGACTTTTTGGAGGACAGAAGTCCCAGGGAAGACATCTGACATCTCCCTGTTCACTGGCTGACTCCATCCGTTTGTCCAACACTCAGGGCAGCTTTCAGAAGCAGGGGTCTCATTACTGTTTAATCGTAACCCTAGCATTGCTTTTCTGGGGTACTCACTGCAGATCAGAAGGAGCTAGGGACAGCTTTCTGCTCATTTGGGCAGGAAGCCTGGAAGTGTTTCAGCGGATCTACAGTCTGGCTCAGCCCCTGCACTTGAAGACTTTCAAAGACCAGTGAAAACACATTCCCTCACAGTTCATGAAAAAGGGAAAACAGAAACCATCATAGAAGCAGAATCACACCATGCAAGTTGTGCATAGATTTGTAACCTAGAATGCAACGATCCTGACTCCGGGGGACAACTCAGGGCCTACCTGTCCCTTAGTGTCGAAGCACGGCCTCCTACAGGCCTGTTGTTCCAGTCAGCATCGAAGAGCCCCTGAAGGAGAAGACTGTGAGGAGGGAAGAGGATGCCGGTCTCTTCTGTAAGAGCCTTAACGACTTAGTGGAGAAGAGAGACCAGTGTGCAGACAACCAATTGCTAATGAGGCAAAGGGAGTGCTGTAACCAGGGAGAGATTCTGGAAAAGGGCCCTGAAGATTGAGAACTAAGAAAGAAGGAAGCATTCCAGACTAGGATGGCATGAACGTGGGGACAGTTGAGTCAAGTGTGAGGATCATTAGTGACCCAAATGTCATGCCTCAGCACCCGAGGCAGAGACAGGAAAATTTTAAGTTCAAGGCCAGTCAGGGTAGTGTGTAGCCAGAGCATTTGTTTTTCTAGAGAGCAGAGGTTGCCACCATCAAAAGGTAGGCTAGTTTGAGATTCACTCTAGGCAAGAAGTAGTCACCATTAATAACTTCGGAAGGCTGTTTGGAAAGGCCGTCTGATGATAGTGTGAAGGGGCGTACAAGAGGGGGCACGGGTTCCTGGGCAAAGAAGTGCCTTCAATTTGGCCTGTGATTGATAGGGCTAGACAGGAGACGTGAGGCTGCAAGCGTTTATAGTCAGGACTCCTTGTAATCTAGTGAAAAAGGAAGTTGGGGCCAATGGCCACCAGAAGAATGACTGGTCAACTAGCTCAGATAAATGATGCAAGAGGATATGGCAGGAAAGTAAATCACTTAGTTTGAGCCTTAACTTTGAGATGGTAGGGGCATGGACTCCATGTGTCCATATTCACCAGTGCTAAACTTAGAGTTGGGTCTTGCAACATACCCCGGCTGTAAGAGTGTACTCAAGATGAATGCACTGTAAATGCTGCCTTCACAGATTATAAACACACTTAGTCAACACCCGGTATTGTTTTATTTTCAAAATGGTAACCTTCAGAAGCCTCAATGAAACTTAAGTTTTAGAGAATAATTTTTAGGATTCCCAGCACTGGGGCTGGAGAAATGGGTAAGCATTAAAGGGTTAAAAGTGTTTGCTGCCTTTTCAGAGGACCAGAGTTCCATTTCTTGCACACGCATTGGGTGGCTCACAATCAATTGTAACTCCAGCTCCAGGGAATCTGATGCCATGTGATGCCCTCTGCTGACCTCCATGTGAACCTACACACGCACACACACACACACACACACACACACACATGCACGCACGCATGCACACACTCACACACGTGCGCACATACACACACAAAAAAAGCAGTTTCCAGCTTTCACGTCAATGCCTGATGGTCTCATCTTTAGTGGTGGTTCTGTTCCTCCCAAAGCCCAACAACTAATTTTTGAGCCAGAATTTCTGAGCCCCTTCACTGCAATTTGGGGTTTCAGTTGTGAATAGGTCTGCTCAATGTTGCAGTATAGGGGGCCTGAAAGATCAGCTGCAGGTCAAAAGCATTGGTATATTTGTTATTAATACTAGAGTAAACTTCCTGTCAGAATGGGAAGAACAGCAACGTTTGAAGCCATGGGGGTTGACTGACAACGTTCACCAGGGCACATATCAGATATCCTGCATATCAGATACTTACATGAAGAATCATAATAGTAGCAAAGTCACAGTTATGAAGCAGTAATGAAAGTAATTTTGTGGCTGGGGGTCACCACAACACGAGGAATTGTATTAAAGGCTGTGAAGTCTCCACCATGGGAACGGGCAGCTCAGGCAGTTATCTCTGGTGCTGTCTACAATGCCTGTTACACACCAGCTCATCAAAAACAGAAGTCATTTTTATGGCTCAGGTTTTGTTTTTTTTATTGTTGTTGTTCTAAATCTCCGGACCCCTGGGCACTGGGGTAGGAGGAGTACCAGATGAGGAAGCAGTTGCTCTTTCAACATTCTCATCTTTTGGTATGCTGGCTATGGATGCTTGTTTACACTGGGTGTGGAATGTTGAAACAAGCGCAAATGATTGTGGCAGGACCACATCTGCAGCTGTGGGAAGGCTTCCCCATCTAGGGCACCAGGAACTCAGAAGAGTGAGTGCTCCCAAAGAGCCCCTCCCCCATTTATTTGAGGACCCAAAGGACAGATTCTCACGGGTCTCCAGCAAAGGGGCCAGTTTTCTCTTCACCACCTTTGACCTCTTGCCCTTCTTTTCAAGGCTGGGTTTAGCTCACTTCACAGAAGCAAGCCAGGCTGAAGGTCACACGAGATGAAAGTCTTGGTGGCTCTGAACAGTCTTCAATCATCTAGCTCAGAACAGGAAGCCACACTCTGGAATGAAAAGATGGAGTTTTGGGGGCTGGAGAGATGCCTCAGTGGCTAATAGCCCTTGTTGCTTTTGCAGAGGACCCAGGTTCAGTTCCCAGCACCGCCATGGTGGCTCACAAACACCTCTCTAACTCCAGTTCCAGGCGGTCCAATGCCGCCTTCTGACCTCTGCAGGCAAACAGGCACGGATGTGGCACACATACATGCATACAGGCAAAACAGTCACACGCATACATTTTTAAAGCTCGGATTTCGAGACCCCACACTGATAATGTGTGCTAACCTGGTCGAGCCTGTTTCTTTCCTGTTTACAACTCTCTCAAAGGTCTGCAGAGGGCGAGACTGCTATGCTCCTACCAGCACTTTGGAACTTGTCAGAGCGTACATTTCCTTTCTCTGAGTGTCTTTAGCGTCATCACCAGCTACAGATGAGCAGATAGAAAGAACAGAAGGCGATGCTTCTGGCTGGGTAGGGCTAGTTATGGAAGAGACCTTCGCTATCAGCTGTTAAGAGTTTTCAGATGAGAGCCCCCAAGCCTAGCACATGTTCCTATCGGAGTCAGTCCCTTCAGCTATCCTCTGGCCTGCCAGCCGACAGAGTCTCCCGGCTTGTTTATGAGTGCCCCGCGCACTGGTCAACAGTCTCAGAAGCCGGCTTTCTATGGCTTCTTCCGGTCTCCACCTTCCCATGTGCGGCCCCTCAGAACTGTCCTTGCTCCAACTCTTCACAGTGTACCCGCTGTTTAAGTGCCTCGCCTCAGATGCCATCTCTTCTGCGAGAAAGCCCGCACTGACCTCCGGGCACCGCCTCCCGCACTCCTGCTTCTAACTGCTCTGTGAATATAAGCCACACAGGGCAGGCTCCATTTCTGTTTTCATCCTTTCTTATTCCTGGAGCCTCGGATAAGGCATAAAATGTGTTGAACAAGTGAATGATGATAGAGCTTTTAGTTTTTCAAGGTTTTTAAGAGTTATGGTAGTAATGAAAATAAAATACGAAAAGAAAACCAACATTGCTGGCAGAACAGGCTCAACCTCCAACAGAAAGAACTTATGGGTTCAATTAAATCAGTGGAATCTAGAGGCGTGGGGATGGTCACGGACGGTTTACTGTATGCAGGTGCAGGTGCTCCTCTGGCAAGAGCACTGACTGTCGGCATAGGATTAGTACAACTGCTATGTAAGCAGACAACTACCCTTTCCTTCACTCAGTCAGCCCAAGAGACAGCTCTAAGCACTTCTTTGTGAATGGAATCTTCTCCAGACAAGACCGCATAGAAGGTAGTTTCCTCTTTCTTCTATTTGTCCTTCTCGCTCCACTGTCATTCAGGGTAACTTTGCATCAGTGGGCAACCTCAAAGAAGCATCAATTCTCCCTGATCCCAACTATGGGTAAAATGTATCATTTTTATCTCAAAATACGATTTTAAACAACAGATTCCAAGTCTGGTTAAATGTGGGAATGTACGCGAGAAACAGGCCCAGTTCCTATCTCTGGAACTAGCTCTTCTTAGGGCCTAAGTTTAAACAAAAGTTGTTGTTGGTGTGTGTGTGTGACTATATGTGTATATGTGTGTGTGTGTGCTGTGTGTATGTGAATGTATTTGTGCATATATGTGTTATATGTGAGTGTGTATGTATGTGAGTGTGTATGTATGTGTGTGTGTGTGTGTATGTGCTGTGTGTGTGTAGGCTACAGAGGACAGCTTTCAGGACGTGTAGGAGTCCTTTCCTTCCACCACAGGCCCTAGGAACAGAACTCAGGGTGTTAGACTTAATTGCTGAGTCATCTCATTGGCCAGGACCTGACTTTTATAAAATGCATTATCACACTGAAACAACATCCTCAAATAAAATCCCACAACTGTATCCGTGCATCAAGAGAGGCATGATATCCCGTGGCTCTTTAGTGTTGCCTGGACAGTGTCCTAGCCTTAGACACAATGGAATTTACTCCTCAGACAAATGGCCCAGCTAAGCATTTCCTAAAGCCCCTAACCACAGATTGATGTTGATCTTATTCAACTTTACAGGAAAGATTCATATTAGAGTAACTTTAATGATTTTTGGCCACAGGGATCCTTTCTTTTTTATTAATCTCTAGTATTTGAAGTCATCTGGGCTTTGGCGATTTTTCTAGTCACTCCTCCACCCCACCCCTTCCCATCCTGATCCCCACATAAATGAAGAGGCAGCTCATGAGGTTGTTAAACAAATTCTATTCAGTAGCTGGAAAAGTCAATTTCCTGTGGCATGACAGGAATTACATAGAAGCAAGCAATTTTATTTTCCTCAAATGTAGCAATAATTTTAATCTGTACATACATAAAACAAACAGTGCAATTATAAACCCTCGAAGGTGACATGCATACTTTAAGGTGCGGTGGGGATGGGGAGGGCGTTAGCATCTCCAATGTTCTGTACTGCTTTTCTCTTCTAGGTCCTTATGCGAAAGCACTGAATCAGGAAACTTCATCTGGAATGCTGAAGTTAAAGGTGAACTTCCTGAAGTCTGCACACGTATCATCACAAACAAAACGGGAACGACCTCCTAGAGCAGTTTGGTAGGAACTAGAGTAATATGGCTGGGCTTTCAAGCTGGAAATGAATGAGCTCAGGGATGAGTTTTCTGAAAAACTAAAAACGATAATGTTTGTAGCTGAGGGTCCTAGTTCTGTTTCATAGTTGCTACCACAGGAGCCCTTCCACCATTTTCAAAACGCTGTAGTTTCTGAATAGATGCTGTTCAATGCAGTTATTAAATCAGGGGTGGCGAGATGCAGAAGGAAGGACCTGGGGAAATGGCTTCTTCCTTGAAGTCTTGAGTCCGTGCTCCTCTTCTGCACTGGTTCTTATGGCCTTTCCTCTGCTGTGTGAGCAGAGGACCAGTGTTGCAGGCCCAGGGATGCTGACCAGGGTTAGCGCTGGGGGCCCTGGCCTCTCTTGCGAGGCCTCGCTCAAGCTCTCCCACCTGCGGCAGAGCTTCTAGCACTAGAGTCAGTTCACTGGCTTCTTCCACGGAGCCAGGATGGGACGGGATGTGGCAGAGTAACAAGACAACGGGAAAACACGGTACCAATTAGCCTCGGAGCAGAACAGAGAAACTTAATATTTGCACTGATGGAAATTCAAATTCCCACAGTCATTCTGAGACAGAAAAGCAGATTTTCTCTGAGCGAGCACTGATTTTCCTTCATACAGGTGGCCCATGACACTCTGGGGTGGTCTGCCCTAGCTCAGCTAGAAGAGCTCTTTCTGGCAGTGCCACTTTGATGAGTTCCAAAGTAAATCCATACATGGCTTCACAGTCACTGGGATAATGTAGTTACCAGCCAAATGTAATTGCAATTCAGTCAACATTATATTTCACACATAAATTTAGAAAAATCAAGAGGATGATAAAAGCATAAAATTAAACAGAACAAAATCAATTTCTACAAGAAATCAAAATATATTTACAATGAGATTTAAGGAAAAAATAAGCTACTCGGATCATAAATTTAATTTTATTTTAAATAACTTTAGCTACCTCGCTGTTAACATAGTAAAAGCAGAAAGAACAGGCTGCTTCCCCCCGCAGACTTAATCAGAAAATTTTATCTACAATAATTGATAGAACTCAGTTCTTGTCCTTCACCCATCTCATCAAAAAAATTATTGCATTTTCCCCCAAACTGTGTTTTTTGGATTCCTCAGTGAATATACTCATTTTATCCTCTTTCCTGGAGGCATCTTGGTTTCAATCCATCTTTATAAAAAGGAGAAGGGGTGCATATGTAGAAGCAAAATATTCTCTCGATGCCAACAGACAGAGCTGCTTGGAGAAGCTGATTGTGCACACGAGCTGCCGGGTCGGGAGGGGTGGCTGTTGTTGGGAGGAACATGACAGCCTCTGGTGGACAGACAGGCAAAGCCCCGGGGCTCTTCATCCAGGGCAGGGCAGGGCTGCGCCAGTGGGCAGGGCTTCATCTCCCCTTGGAACTTGTTAGTTTGGTTTCCCTCCAAAAGCCTTCATCCAGATAAGAAGCCAATGACTGATTATAAAAATAAGAATAATTAACTTTTGGCTCAAGAATTAAGATTGTCCAACTGTTCTGCCTTGTTATTCTTTTCAATATCCAAGGCCTTTACAAAGAAAGAAACAAAACCATCTCTCAATCTCCCAACGAAAATGAACTTTTTTTTTCTTTTTTCTTTTCTTTTCTTTTTTTTTTTTTTTGCTCCAAATGCTACGACCTGAAGAATGGCTGCAGATTGAGATATCAAAAATCTCAGAAAAATATATAATATATTTGTATAACTCTGCATGTCTATTATTTAAACTTCACATTCCTTTAAAAGTGGTTATTCAGTCAGTAGCTGCTGAAGGAGGCTCTTCTGCTGGGCCTGGGGGGTCTGTGGTCCTGATGTGGGTTTTTGAGTTCCCAGTGGACCAGGCTGGTTCAGGTAAGGGTCCCCGCCTACCAGATTCACTGTACACTGGACGTCAGCAAACACCTGAACCTGTTGCACCTGCTGGAACACAAATAAAAGATGTGTTTAGACAGAAGGGCCTGCCCCCCCGGCTTATGAGTGGGTACTACTGAAGTGGGAACTCACTAGAGCAATTCCTCTAGTCTGTAGTCACCACAGAGAAGAACTCTTCTGTCTTCTTGTCCTACAAAAAGAAAATCGCTGCACTCATTTTGCTCAGGGTTCTGGAAAGTTCACACTTAAAAATAAAACCCAAACTGGAATGGTCACGCCTCCTACAGGGTTGCCATCTACACTCAGTGTGTGGTCTCTAACATGACCAAGGCTGGTGGAAGCCTGGTTTCAGAGTTTGGGGATACAGTGGTGGGTTAAAAAATAGCATGCTAATTGGAAAACTAGTTCAAAATCATTCTATGGATGACTTTAGTAGGGAAAAAAAGTCTTTTTTTAATGTCACTGAGAAATAAGGGCTTTAACCTAGTATTAGCAAAATAAAACCACCACACTCCACACCAACACCAGCATCACTGAGGTTCGTATCAGATGACTAGTGTTGTAAACTGTACACAGCTCCTTCACATACTGGCTTCAGACTTACATCAAATACTAGCAGAGAAATTTTGTATTTGGTTTTTCCCCTCATAGACATTTTCCTTAAACACATTAGCTAAAAATAAGAATAAACATCACCTGAGAACAGTGTGAATTTTCCCTTTACTTGCAGTAGTAATAAATGTATTCCTTAACAATGTCTAAAGCTACATAGTTCTGGCATCTCCTACTGGAAACAAAGCCAGGTAGTAAGCAGTCCTCCCACGAGCCTGATCAAACGTTGTCTACAGAACTGATTAGCAGGTCACACTTCTGAATGCCCCAGATGAGGAAGACTTTAGGCCATTATGCGTCATGTTTAATAGGTTGTAAAGGATTTTAAATTAGTGATATCTTTTTTTTGTCTTTTATCTCTAATGCATGCCATTTACATTCAGCTTTTCTGAAAAATTTTCTATCCTCAATGGAATACAAGTTGTTTTCCATTTCCTCCATTGACCAAATGGCCAATGTTCCGACCATCAAGTTTCTGTATCAGGCTAGCATGTGTGTGGTCTCTTACTCTCAGTCCTTTTGCGTGCCCACTCAACTGGAGCCTTCAGTGTCTGGTGAGTTGGTTAGGCTAGCATTTCTCCTTTCCCATCATCCTCCTTCACCAGCTTCTCAGGGATGGCTCCTGGTCTGCTGTGTGCCGGGGCTCCTTCTTTCTCTCATGCATCTACCACACTGTGTCACTCCCATGGCGAGCTCTGGAGCTGCCATTCCTATTTGTCTTCTGCAGACGCAGGGCCTTCTTTTCTCCCAGAAACCTCCCAGCCCTCTTCCTGCTTCTTCCTCCATGCTCCTTTTCTCTTTCCTGGCTGGCCTCCCACCGCTGGGCCCTGGGACTCCTTTGTCAGCCTTCTCTGTATACTAGTCTTGATAGTTCTAGCTAACTCACGCTCCAGTTTGTTTGGTAAACAGAAATGAGAGGATAACAAGAGACATCATGATGGCCTACAAAGGAAAGAAGACTGTGCCACTGAACTTTCATGTTGCTTTTCAGGCACTGATATTTTAAAATCAACACAGAAAATTTTACATTTATTTGTTTCTAAGTATTGAATACTTGGGTGGAGTACCTAAGGTGGTTTTTCTTCCCTAAGTATTATAAATCAATCCTGATAAAGAAAGGAATCATAAAACAAACTAGAGAGGAAATTCTGCTTCTTTAAAAAGAATATTTTAAAAAGAGTGTACAAAAATTATAAAGATTAAGTCAGATTTCAAAACTCATGTCAGGCACATGGCCAGGAGGAGCTGCAGGTATCTGGAGGGGATGAAGAACACAGCACCAGACTCTCTGATTCCCAGCACACATTTGTCTTTAATTCAAGCACTGTCTGATAACTTCAGAACCTTAAAAGATGTTTGTTCTGCATTAAGTAGTTTGTCATGCCTCCTGGGACATGTCTCTATGAGGGTGACCTTCAGTTTCTAGTGAAGGAAGACTGTCTTGTATATCTCCATCACAAAATGCCCATTCTTCATCTCACAGCACTCAGACGTACTTCCTATAACTCAGCGTCTAGACACAGCCTCCCGACTCCCCTTTCCCATTCATAGCCTCCAGCAAGCCTTCCTTCACCTCTTACAACCAAGGATAAAGCCAAACTAGTGTGTTATCAGTGGTCTCCTTCAGGGATGACTCTGTTTACAGGACAGAGCCTGATTCCTTAACTCAGTCTTCAAGCCATCTAGAAATCTGATGCCATCTACTGTAACTCTTTTGATCACTGTGGTTCCTTGTTGCAAACTTTTTAATGCTCAGAAGATTTGGCTTCCTATAACTATGTGAAGACTGCTATTTCCCTGTCTCTGGCTCCCAACAACTGTCATTCTTTTCTCCTTCATGTGGCCTCAGAATTGTTCAACCTGTTTAGTTCATCTCCTGTGTAAATTTTCTCTGACCATCCTAGCTTTACTCCCTGATTTTTTTTTTTTTGTTTTGTTTTCAGTCCTGGGATGGAACCCAGAGCCTTCCACGAGGTAGACAGAAGTCCTACTACTGAGCTGTATGCCATCCCCATTTCTCCTTTCTGAGAATGCTTCGTTTTTGTTATTTATAGCATGCACTTGGTAGTCTGCCTTCCTTGGTGACATGACAATTTATGTGCATGTATCTGCGTGCTGCATTTTGAACAGGCTCTAAGAAGACTTTGGTACTTGGAAGATCTGGATCTGAACCTCCCCAGCTTTCTGAATAATGAACATAGTTAAAGATCCTCAGGTCTCGTTTCTTCATCTGTGAAGGAAAGGACTGTGGTCTCCAGAGTTATAATGGAAGGTTAAATGAGATAAAGCTCACAGTGGGGAGCACAGTGTCCTGTAAGTCATAAATGTTATAGTGAAGATGTATGTATTTTACGTCTCTCTGTACCGTGATGCCTATGTTAATATTAAGAGACTGAAGACTAAATCAGTGGCTGAAGTGAATTAACCACACCCCCAAATTTCTGCTAATATAGAGGAGACTACCTTGCTATTTGTGCTGCTCAGAAATGCCCTGCTAAGGAGGCGTGGTACCCAGCAGGTGCTGCTTTGTCTTAATTTATTGGATGTGTCAAGATCTTTGGTTATAGTGTTTTAAAACTTTGATCTGCGGAATTCATAGCATTGTTTAGTCACATGTGACTCTATCTGACCAAGAGCTGGTTAACTCCTTAAAGCTTATCTCATTTAACCCTCTCAACAACCTGAAAGCAAGCATCCCCATAGCACACAGAGGCTCCAGAGAGTTCTGTAAAATCCCCACAGTGACACTGCTGACGAGGGTAGACTTCTGAGGTTAGGCCCTCAGCCACATGCTATGTGAAGTCCTCCATGTATCAGAGTGCCCCTGCCAGCTCTGCACTAGGACTTTCTCTCTTACTGACCTGGTTCCCATCTGCTTCTGTTTTGAGAAGGTCAGTGGATGAGAGCTGGTTGCAGTAGAGGCCCGTGTGTCTCAGCGCTGGATCATTCATCTATTAAAGATAAATAAAAGACCAAGTCATAAGCTAGCTGTGTAAGCTGAAAACCATGTTCTTAATGAGAAAACCGACAGAGTACTTGGGGGACTGCTAACCTAACAGCGATTTATCACACACTCATCAGTCAGCAGAAGCTCCCTGTGGGTGGAGACTGTGGGGATGGATGCTGGTCTTGCACTGTTTCTGACCTAGCTGTTACTTAGAGTGTTTGTCTTGTGAAAATCATGGAGTTACATACTTTTCTGTATATCCTAATATCTGATACTTGAATAAAAAGTAAATTATTTTTTTTCTGTCTCTCTGACTCAGATTGTCTTAATTCACTTGTCTCCCTCTCTGCTCTCACACACAGACACACACTCAAGCTGATTCACCACCTCAGTTAAGAATAAGTGATAAAGGGCTAGAGATGTGGTGTGCTATTCCTGCAGAGGGTCTCACTTTGGTTCTTAGTACCCACATCAGGTGGTTCAACCCATCTGTGACTCCACCTCCAGGGGGATCAAGACCTCTGGTATCTGCAGGCATTGCACTTACATGGGGGTACAAGCAACCTGCATGCATGCACACATGCACATGAATACACATACACATTTAAATAATAAAATAAATCACATTCATACTACTGTCTGAATCCACCCAAAAAACCTAGATAGGGTAAGAAAGGCATTCAAGATACCAGACAAAGGCAATGCAGGGCACTGAGCTCTGAGACATGGGAAACTACTGGAAACTCAGTCCTGTAGCTATTTTCTGGTCTACAGCTGAATGCATCCTTGAGTTAAGAAGCTGCTGAAACCCACACAGCAGAATGCCAAAGGAGAAAAATCTACAGAGCCAGGTCTAGACATGAAGGCTCTCTGGTCTGTGGCTCACAATGCAGAGGAAAGAGCTGAATAAATAACATGGGATAATTCCAAAAAAGCACACAGGTCTGGGATCAGGTCTCCATCTCAACAGCTGGAGTGGAAAAATGTCAGATTCAGGAGGCAGCAGGAAATATAGTAGATCCTTACTACGAAGGCAAAATTGGACACAGAATGAATACTGCTTTTGTCCCGTCAAAAAAAGGAAGACCTGAAAGGATCAACTTACTTTCAGGGAACAGAACCATTTCCCATAGCAAAGATCAAAAATACTTATAAGAATATAAATGGTAGATGCTGGAGAGATGACTCAGAGGTTAAGAACACTAGCTGCTCTTCCAGAGGTCCTGAGTTCAATTCCTAGCCATCACATGGTGGTTCACAACCATCTATAATGAGATCTAGTGCCCTCTTCTGGTCTGCAGTGCAGGCATACATGCAGGTAGTATACTGTATGTATAATAAATAAAGAGATTTTTTTTGTTAAGGAACATAAATGGTAAATTTCATAGTTTTGTATTCAATAGAAAAATTACCAGCCATACAGAGAACAGACAATTATGAGCCACAATGAAAATGAAAACCAATGAACTGAAATCAATCCCCAAACAGTTCAGGTGATAGGACTGACAGGTGATTTACTGATTAGGTGACAGACTGATTTAAAACAGCTGTAATAATTGCATTCTGTATGTTCAAGAAGCAAGAAGAGCACTTACTTTGCCATCATCAAGTCCTACAAAGGTTGGAGTATTCAAGATTCAGTTTCTCAAAAAACTCACTGCCATACCCAAGGAAGGCATTACCAGTAGAGGTGTGATGGATGCTAACACTGACTACAGGAGGGGCTGAAGACCTCCCTGAAGACATCTGCAATGATCCACGTTATGAATTGTGAAGTTGCTAAAGCCTTAGACAAGCCCTGAGCCCACTCTGTGTGCTTGCATCCAACTGTGATGAGCTAACCTATGTCGAGTTGGTGGAGGCCCTTTGTGCTGAGCAGTAAATCAACTTAATTAAGGTTGATGGCAACAAAAAGCTACCTTTGTTGGGTAAGCTTCTGCAAATTGATTGATGGTTGCTGTAGTTGTATAGAGGTTAAGGCTTGTGGCAAAGAATCTTAAGTCAAGGGTGTAATTGAAGAATACTTCAAATTCAAGAAATGAACAAATTAAAGACCTGGCTCATTCAAGAAAGAAAGAGAGCTGGGAAGATGACTCAGTTTTTCATAGAATTCATAGAGCAAGATGGCTCAGTTGGTGAAGCACATGCTGCACAAGCCCAATGGCCTGAGTTCGATGCTCAGAACCTACATACAAGTGGAAAGGAGCTTAAGAAGCAGGCAGAGGAAAGATGAAAGATATACTAACAATCTGAAATAGTAAAAAGATTCACATCTAACATCTACATAGTGAAATGTTTGAGATGAAAAACAATGGACAAAATGAACAGGTTAGACAATGAAAAAATTAGTGAACCTTAAGGTATGGAAATAGAAAGTATTTAAAACAAACACACAGGGGCCTGGAAATGTAGCTCAGTTGAAAGAGTGCTTGCTAGTATACATGAAGTCTTGGATTCAATACCCAGCACTGCATAAAGAAATCAGATATGGTAGCACATGCCTGTAATCATTATACTTGAAGAGGCAAGAAGATCGGAAATTCAAGGTCATCCTTGGCTGTGTAGTGAGACTGAGGTCAGCCTGGGGTATATGACCCATCCACTGTGTGTGTGTGTGTGTGTGTGTGTGTGTGTGTGTGTGTGTGTGTGTGTAAGTGACAGAAATTCATGCCAAAATCAACCCTCCTCTTCAGCCCCATGATATCAGTGAATAATGGGATACCTTCAAATACATACTACATGTGTGACTGGGAAGGGGGTAGTGACAGAAAAAAAAAGCTTGGGGAAAAAAAGAAAAGTTTGAAGAATGATTCACATTTTCCTAAATTTGCTGAAAATTATACATTTGTGGACCAAGAATTGAAATAAACCCCAAGAATAAGCAACAAAAGCACATCATAATCAAATTACTTAAACTCTGTTACCAAGAGAAAAAACGACAATGGAAACAAATCCCTCATCAGAATGAGCTGTGAGGCAGCATCATTACAAAGTGCGAAGTTAACACTGCCACGCTGGGACTTAGGGAAAGTACTTCCAAAGACAGCTCAGAAGCAAAGGCCTCTTCAGGCACACACAACCAAAAGAATCAGCAGGAAGAAGGGAGCCAGACCAGACCAGATGAGAACTGGAAAGTGAACCTGATCACAACATGGGCCAAACAGAAAAATTACTTACAATTTAAAAACAGTTGCTGTCTGAAGAAAAAATAACAACACTGTAGTGAGATATAGAACATATGTAGATACAATATGAATGATAGCATAGCATAGGAGAGCAATATGGAAATATACTGCACAAGATTCTTATACTACATATGAGGTGATTTTATACCACTAGAAGATGGCTATGATAAGTGAAAGAATATAAACTATAAAACAAAGATTAAAATAGCCAAACAGTTATATGTAATAATGAATAAGCCAACAAAGGAGGTAAAACAAAGAAAATTCAATTATACTCACAAAAAGGTAAAGAGAGGACAAAGCAAAAACAAATAAGATGAGCTATTTAAACTTAAACATATCATGGGGCATGGATGGTAGAAGCTTTTAATCCCAGGACTCAGGAGGCAGAGACAGGTGGATCTCTAAGAGTTCAATACCAGCCTGGCCTACATAATGAGTTCCAGGCCTGGAACGGCTATATAGTGAGACCCTATCTCAAAAAACAAAACAAAACAAAATCCAATCATACTAATAACCTTGTTAAATATAAAAGGACTAACCAATCTAATTAAAAGGCAAAGACCGTTGAACAAAAAGGCAAGACCCAACTATATAAAGAGCACCTTTTAAATATAATATTTTTACCCAATTCATTATATTTTGGTTGGACAGTGGTGGCATATGCCTGTAATACCAGCACTCAGAAGGCAGAGGCAGACAGATCTTGTGAGTTCACAACTGGCCTGGTCTACAGAGAGAGGTGTAGGACAGCCACAGCTGTACGGAGAAACTTTGTCTCAAAAAACAAAAAGAAAAAAATAACAAAAAATGTATTGCTTTTGTTTTAATCTAACAGAGATACTGAACAATCCTAATAACTGAATAGTAACAAAGATAAAAATAATTCAATTTTGTACCTTTATTTTGCTACAAGACGGCATGGAAGCACCCAGTACAGAAAGGTACAGGAAGAAGAGCAGGAGTTCAAAGTCATCCTCATTCACATAGCCAGTTTTAGGCTAGCCTAGACTACATGACACCTTATTTCAAAGTGGAACAAATCATTACGTTACTGGGTTTTATTTTGTTATATTTACTATGTAACTCCTAGGAAACAGGGAGTTAAAAAAGGAAATTTATACAAAAGTTAGTGTATATATAATTTTCTGTAAGTTATGGCTACATGCCAACAATCTAGTTCACAATCTACTTTGTGGTGGCTAATATGAATGATGTAAGTACTCACTCTCCTGAGTCCTGGAATTATAGGTGTGTGTCACCACACCTGGCTTTTCAATATCCATATCTATTCTCCCCTGCCGACCAGGGTATCTTTATGTAAACAGGCTAGCTTTAGTTGTTTGCTTGTTTGTTGTTATTGTTGTTTATAAAGGCAACTTCTTCACAAGTTTTCCTGACCAGGCTAGTCCCCTTTCCTTTTAAACACTTACTAATATTTGTACATACTGGCTTCATCTGACATATAGAAATAATCCTACAGGAGTTTACCTTTTTTGTTTTTGAGACAGAGTTCCAGAGCTCCTGAGAACTTGCTGTGTAGACCAGGCTGGTGTTAAACTCACAGAAATCCACCAACCTCTGCCCAATGAACTCTGGGATTAAAGGCGTGCACCATACTCAGCTCTGGTGGCTCCTCTCTTATGTAGCGGTGCTGCTCTATTATTTGATGGATTCACTGCCCACGTGTTTATTCAGGGTTAACATGTATGCCCCATGGAACTATTTTTGTGAATACCAAAGAAAAGGAGTCCAGAGATTCAGTGTCAGCAGAGTGGTGACCTCCTTCGCCTTGAGGTTCAGAAGAGGAGTTGGAAAGACTGTAAGAGCCGGAGGCTGGGGAGGCTGGGACAAATCAGTGTTCTCTGGATAGGACATGGCTGCTGTTCTCACGAACCCACAGCAGCTGTGGTTTCCTCATAAGACAGAGGCAGTCAACATTCTAGCATTCTAGCTCACAAGCCCCCTCCTCTAATTGAAGATCTGTTGATAACTGATGCCCTATGGGAAGGGAGAGACAGTCTTTTGAAGGGTGTGACCCTGGCAGGTGGACCAAACTCTGCTAGATGGCCCCACATTTAGGACTATGTGGCCAGCATATATTGGGCTTAGTCAATTATTTAAGAAAGGGAGGAGTGTTACAAAGTTGGGAGGGGTGGGGAGGTGCAGGGCAAATATAATCAAAATACAGTATATGAAATTCTTAAGAACTTAATAAAAATGTTGCATTAAAAAAAGAAAATGTATTCAGCATATATAGGGTATTCCAAACCAACATGTGTACCGCTTTTCAATAAGTGACAATAGTTGAATTTGTGAGACTAAAATCTAACTTATAAAGTTTATCAAAGTTTGTGTGTGTGTGTGTGTAGGGGGAGGGGTCAGAGGACAACTTGCAGGAGTCAGTGCTCTCCTTCTACCATGTAGGCCCTAGGGTCCCAGGGATTGAACTCAGGTAAGTCAGACCTGACCGTCAAGCACCCTTACCCATTCCTCTGTCCATTCTATCTTTTTCATTTCTATGTGTATGGGTGTTTTGTGTATATGTATGTCTGTGTACCACATACACGCAGAGGCCAGAAGAGGGTGTTGGATTCCTTGGGACTGGAGTTACAGATGGCTGAGCCATCATGTGGGTGTTGAGAATCAAGTCCTGGTCCTCTAGCAGAGCAGCCAGTGCTCTAACTACTGATCCCCTTTCTACCTTCTAAGGATGGATAATGATCAGAAGACAGTGGGAAGCAGTAAGGAAGCATGGTTCTTGCCAATAATACCTGGTTCTCCTTGGGTACTGACCATTCTGTGTTTTGTGTGTGTTACAAGTGTGCCAGCCATGTTGCTTACCTGCTCAGGGCACACAGTATTCATCCCTGGCATCTGCAAAGAGCTCATCTGCATCTGGCCCATCATTGGATTCATGCTCTGAACGTTTGCATTTCCACCTGCCATGGACACGGTGATGCTCATGTTGTTGTACACTCCTGGCTGTGCTGGGGCAGGCTGGTTCTGGACAGCTTGACTGAACACACTGTTAACTCAAAAACAACCCAGATTACACAAACTGCTCATGAACATGGGGTTAATGAGACAGATTTTCCATTAGACAGAATTCTAAATAAAATGTTTTCTATTTTTAAATACATGTAAAACTCTATCTTATATATTAAAGCAGACCATAATTCAGGTATATTCTGAATTCTGTCCAGTGGGCTTAATAATAAAAAGGGCATTCTTTCCTCAGGGATGAACATAGATCTATTTCACATCTTTCTCAGGGAGCTACACATAAGGGCAGCTTTGTTTTTCAGAGTGATTGCTTTACTGACTTTTTTTCCTTCTTCATGGTCAGGTTCTGGATTGTTGCTATTCCAAAGATTTCAAATGTAAAATAAGTGTTTTAGTAGTTAAAATAATTTGGAATAAATTCCAAGTAAATTCAAATTGGAACTCTATATTTGAAACTTGAAAATGCTCAATGACACAAATGTATACTTCTAAAAGAAAATAATGTAAAACTTGTCTTTTATAAGATCTTAAAATACCAAATATTTTGATTATTACTCAACTGTTGTTTCTGGTAAAACTGATTCCCAAAACAGTTTTCCCCATTTTACTTATTTATCTCTTAGTTCTCCAGTGGTAAGTAGGACACCATGACATTTATAGCTTCAGTCCATTAAGATAATCACACTAAAATCAACACGCCAAAAAAGTCTGTTCATCATGTCTGAAGAAAAGTAGCAATTTCCTCCCCAAGTTAATTATAAAATACTGAACATTATATGCCTCAGAGTCAGTCAATGATGCATCTATGGAACTTTAATGTCTGCACAGTGCGTATGCTTGCTAGGCAGTGTTCCCACAACTAAAGGTACTAAATACATCTATTAACCTATGTTCATTTATTTAGTGTTAGTAATAGACAGTGTTTATCTATCAACAGGTAAACAGTCATCTCTGCAGGGAGTGAGGCTCTGTAAGTTAACACATGCTGAAGTTTTAAGCACTGCCGTGATGTCATATGGAAGAAAGCTCAGGGCTTAATTTTCTTTTGATTTACACTTGGAACTATATTTTAGCTTATGTTCTTTCAAATGTTCTTAATTCCATTTTAGTTCCTTTCATCAAAGGAAGAAGATAGGACCCCCTGTGGCCTTAACCTCTGTTCTAGGTCAGCTCCCTAGCCCCTCATGCACCCTGCATTCCTGTCTACCTCATGGCAGTTGTCACTGTTATCTTAAGGAGCATTACCTATCTGTCAACCCTTAGAAAGAAAGAGAAAGATGAAGACACCGGTTTTGATTGGTTTCCATAGACACAACCAAAGAGGTCCTTGTTTAAGTAAGACTAAGAAACAACAATAGGGTGTGGCTTTTACAGAGGTCCTGAGCACTGGAACTTCCCATCCAGAAAAGTGTTACATGGAGATACAGGTCTGCTGTAACTATTAGAGTTCTGATGTCCTGCTGGGACTCTGGCTATAGCGGAGACAGGTGGTATCTGTGATATTTCAGGGCAAAAGTGATGTGTTTTGACTTACAGTGTGTTAAATGCAATAGGTAAGTGGGGCAATGACATCATTTGTTGGTTTGTTTGATGTAAGATGTGGAAAACAGAAAAGTTTTGCTTCTGAAAACTAGAATGGTGTTGTGTATTAAGAGGGAGAGAAATAGGAGAAAGACAGGTTTTAGGAAGAGTATCAGATTAGTTTTGTCATGTTAGCTTTGTGATATCTAAGTGCAGATGTCAATTAGGCAGTTGGACATGCAGTATAGTGATTCAGGGGAGATGTGTAGGCTAGAGATTAAAACTTGACTGTAATAGCATAAGCATATAGATATTTGCTACAGAAAATCTAGAAGGAGAGAGATGGGGTGAATGAGAAAACAAATATGTATGTGTTTATAAGCCCAAGTGCCTGGGGCCAGCAGTATGTCCTCTTTAGAGTTATCATCTACTTTCTTTGGAGTAGGATCTCTCATTGGCCGAAGCTCACCAATTAGACTAGCATGGCTAGTCAGGGAGCTCCAGGGACCCTCCAGTATTGGATTGTAAGAATGTGCCACCATGCCTGGCATTTTTATGTGGTTTCTGGAGTTCCACCTTGGGTCCTTGTGTTTGCAAGGCAAGTATTTCACTGACAGCTATTCACCTAGCCTCAACACTCATTGTTTCTTTGTGACAGGGTGCCAGGCAGCTCATGATGGTCTTGTATTCACTAGGTAATGAAAGACAACCCTGAACTCCCAATCTTCCTGCCTCTACTTCCCAAGTGCTGAGATTACAGGTGTGCCACAACACCTGCCTTAGCATTGAATGTTATAACCAGGGAAAAGTAGCTATGAGGAAGAGGTCTAGGATGAATTCCTGGGCTTTCATGGAGGCCAAGGAGACAATCTCCTGGCAAATGATGGCCTTCAGAAAAAGACAGTAAGAAGTAGAAGGGAAGTCACCAAGAGTGAGAGAGTAAGAAAGAAAGATGTTCCAAAGTGAAAAAGAAGAAAAGAACTTAAAAAAGGTAAACATGTCAAATGTTGCTGACAAGGATTGCACCTGCTTTATGGAGGATGCTAACCACCTTGGCAGAACATTTCTGGTGTAGTGGTAAGGATGCACCTGACTGGCTCGACAGGGCGTGGGAGGAGAAGAGGTGAGCAGAGCACAGTCTAAAGAATTAAACTGTGAGGTGGAACACAGAAACAGGTTAGGCCCTGCCAGCACGGCTTCCCCCAGCTGTTCTTTTTCCATCCACTTCCTCCCTGTCTTCTCTTCTCTTCTCTTCTCTTCTCTTCTCTTCTCTTCTCTTCTCTTCTCTTCTCTTCTCTTCTCTCCTCTCCTCTCCTCTCCTCTCCTCTCCTCTCCTCTCCTCTCCCCTCCCCTCCCCTCCCCTCCCCTCCCCTCCCCTCCCCTCCCCTCCCCTTCCCTTCTCTTCTCTTCTTCCTCCCCATTCTCTGTCCTTTCTTTCTGTTTCTAGG
This sequence comes from Mesocricetus auratus, assembly GCF_017639785.1. Taxonomy (NCBI): domain Eukaryota; kingdom Metazoa; phylum Chordata; class Mammalia; order Rodentia; family Cricetidae; genus Mesocricetus; species Mesocricetus auratus. The sequence goes on along the minus strand of NW_024429205.1, from coordinate 18,574,926 downwards.
CACTCTACCTCAGGGCTTGTCTGTGCTAAGCAAGAGTTCCACTGCTGAGTTATTCTGCTAGCCACCATCATATTTAAATTAATCACACAGGTGCCTCCAGTCATTATTGGGTTTCATTAGAGAGTCGCCGTGTCTCAGTGCAGAGAGGGAGAGCAGGCAAAGTAGCTGCATCATACAAGGGAGCAGTTAGAATGATGGACAGTGGAATACAAGCGACTTTAGGAGGTTAGGATTAGAACATATCAGGAAGCTAAATTCCTCTTGCATATTTCAGAGATGGCTCTACTCCCATCCCATTTACACCCAGACCTTACTGCAAGCCACACAGTTCTCCTACAAAAGGCTTCCTCTCTCACCTTTCAGTGAACTTTAAGAGAATGTGGTTTTATGTTTTCAACTTTAACTGCCTTACTTATTATGTTGTCAGACTAAATGGCTTCCCTGTCATAAGAACCAAGACACAACCAAATTAAAATCCTTATAAAATCAAGTGATGTGTGAAAAGTTCAGCATTCAGAATTAAAAAAATAAAAAACTTTAGTGAGATAATTTTATAAGCTAAATGGGTAAGATGAGGCCACTAAAAATCCAGACATGCACGAGGAGGTAAGGCTGAGTGATTTAGGAAGCCTCAGATTGTTGGTTATTGTAGGAGATCTTTCAAACACTCTGAGCAGGGCCAGGCTATGAGTCCCTCTTCTCAAATGAACTCCAGCATTTTACTAGTGTAGTTTTAAGACATTATCTACTCAGTTTTCAATAAAGAGGTTTTCTTACTATCAGAGTTTATGGAGACTAGATTGTGGCTATCAAGTTTGATCTTTTTCTGTACCCACTGAGATAATAAAATTATTCCCTTTTGAAGAAAATGTACATCTGTCCTAAAAAATGTGTTATGAATGAGCATGGGCCACATCCCTCAGGTATGTGAGGTAAAAAGGCCAGAGGCCACTAGATCCTTATACTATAAATACACAAACTGACCTAAGTGATGAGTTGATGCTTCAAGCATTTAACAATCATTTTCCTTTGTTGATAACAAGACTCAGTTCCTTCTAGCACACAGACGGATTGTGAACACAGTCACCTTAAGGAAGTGTGGCTTCTTTTATGAGCTGAAGAGTGCCAGGGATTCTCATACAGAAAAACTATCCCCTTACTTGTTGTTTCCCATTGTTCCTTGTTGCCAGGCCTTCATGTCTGGTGACTGGTACCCAGAAGCGGGTGGAGTTTGTTGGAGCAGAGAGCTCTGAGGAGGAGGGATTGGCATCGGCACCATGGAGCTCCCAGGGCTTAGAGATGGGGCAAAGTTGGCCTCCCCTTGGGGAACCAGTCCTGAAAATTGACACACATTAACTGATGTAAATATACTATAAATGTATCACATGATATAATAATAATAATAAAAAGCACCTTCTACAGTTTATGTAGAAATACCTTCGTTAGCAGAGGAAAAATGAAGGAAAAGTGGTCTTTTAAAAGATGGCAGGAGGTCCTAGTACAAGTGGGTAAGTAAGCATGAGGTTTGGGAGGAGTGCTTCTAGCTGCTGCGATAATTGATTTGTAGAACAGGACTCTATTTGATCTTTTTTTTCTTTTTGTGCTAATAAAAATTTTCAAGTGCATAAAGAATGAACATACAAAGTAGATTACTTGTCTAATCAGGAAAAAAAGCCCGAGGAAGGAAAACAGTCAAGAGAAACCTACTTGTGAAATGCAAAACCATCCGAGTTGTTGCCACTCCTCCCTAAGCTTCTTTGTGTGCTCTGCTTCCTCCCCCTTTAAAAATGCTTTATTTATAAACATGAACATCATCATGGGATCCGTAAAATTCAATGACTATAGTGAATGTACAGAGCTGAGTGACCATTATCACCGTGCAGTTTAGGCATCTGCATCACACCTCATTATCCTGTGCCTGTTTTTAATGGATGATTCCCATTCTCATGCAAACAGTGAGCTGCAATGTGTCTCCATATAAACTGGTTTCTGTTTGTTTTTGAGACAGGGTCTGAATGATTCCAGGCTGGTCTTGAACTTGTTACAGAGTCAAAGATGACCTTGACCTTCTTGTTTCCACCTCCTTAACTGCTAAGAGTATAGGAGAGTATGTAACCATGTAAAGCTGAAGTCCAGGGCCTGTGCAAGTTGGACAAGCATTCTTCCAATGAAGCTGAATCTGCAGACTTCACAGGGATATTACCACACATATCATATATGTGTCTGCCTTCTTTCACTTAGCATAGTATTTTGGAACTCAACAATTTTGTAGCATTTGCCAGCTTAGGGTTCATTCCTTTTTAAAAATAGAAACAGGCTTACTTAACAGACATCAGTATAACTATCTTAAGAAGCAATTGATATAAAATAGGAGTTTATTTATAGGCTTCTTACACTGTTCTAGTGATATATATCACTGTGTGTGTATGTATGTATAAAATATTTGAAATTAGGCAGTTCTCTTAATTATGTCCTTCATATACAAAACTGTTTTGGTTACCCTAGTTCCTTTACATTTCCATATACATTATAATGTATAATGTAGGATGTTTTTAATTTTGCTAAAAAATGTTGAAATTTTAGATTGCAGTGGATTATAGGGTCAATTTCAAAAGAATTATCAGTATTTTTTAAACTCTGCCTTTATAAGGATGGATGTTTTGCCTGCATGCATGTCTGAGCACCACATGCATGCAATGCCCATGGAGGTCAGAAGAGGGCGTCAGATTTCCAGGAACTGAAGATACTGACAGTTGGGGTGTGCTGGGACCCAGACCAGGTTCTCTGAAAGAGCAGCCTGGTGCTCTTAACTGCTGAGCCATCACTCCATGCTTTATCACAACTAGATTTTTGAGACAAGGCCATTCTGTATAGTCCTGGCTGTCCTAGAATTTATCATGTAGACCAGGCTGGCCTCAAACTCACTGAGATCCACCTGCCTCTGCCTCCTGAGAGCTGGGATTAAAGGCGTGCGCCACCACTGCCCAGCTACTTACTCGTCTTTAATCTTGAATAGTTTCCACTGTCATTCTCTTCTATGTAATTTTTAATCAGCTGTTCACCCCATGTATTATATTTTTCACTTACTCTCCTCTTCTCTGTAAATTTGATTTCTATTTTACTGATACTCTGTACTTTTTAATATGCTCAAGCTTCCTTCTAACTTAATGAACATACAGAACACATTCACAGTTTCTAAGTCCTTAACGTTCCTAATCATTCTAACATCTATATGGTTTTTATTAGTGTGTATAAATTATATAAGTACTAGGTCTCACTATGACATTTTTGCATATGTATATAATATATTCACTTCTGTCATTGTCTTCTCTCCCTCTGGTCCCCTTGTATTCTCAAATTGTCTGGGTTGGTTTGATGGCTAACTTTTCTCATTGTTACAGGGTATATTTTTCTGCTGCTTTGCATGCCTGATGGTTTTAAAAGTCAAACTTCAGATTCTTGAAATTTTACCTTTTGAAGAGCTGGATTTTTAAAATTATAATTTTTTAAAATTTAAATTAGAAACAAGCTTGTTTTACATGTCAGTCCCAGTTCCCTCTCCCTCCCCTCCTCACCTGCCCCCCACTCATCCCTATCCCATCCCCTTTCTGCTCCCCAGGGAGGGTGAGGCCTTCCATGGGAGATCTTCAAAGTCTGTCATATCATTTGGAGCAGGGCCTAGGCCCTCCTCCTTGTGTCTAGGCTGAGAGAGTATCCCTCTACGTGGAATGGGCTCCCAAAATCCATTCGTATACTAGGATAAATACTGATCCACTGCTAGAGGGCCCATAGAATGCCCAGACCTCCAAACTGACATCCTCATTCAGAGGGTCTGGAACAGTCCTATGCTGGTTTCCCAGCTACCAGTCTGGGGTCCATGAGCTCCCCCTTGTTCAGGTTGGCTGTTTCTGTGGGTTTCTCTAGCTTGGCCTTGACCCCTTTGCTCATCACTCCTCCAGGAGTTCAGCTTGGTGTTTAGCTGTGGGTGTTTGGAAGAGCTGGATTTTTAAAAGACAAATATTCAAGTATTTCTGGGCCATCGTTAGATTATATGGAAACCTTGGGGTCTTTTACCTAGAGAAACCAAGAACAAGACTTTGCCCCACAACTGAAGCAAAACAGCATTCTACTTGATACCCATGAAATGTGAGGTTTTCCAGGCTGGTTAGAAGAGAAAGTGGCCCCGTGTGAACTTTGAATACTAGTCCTTCTCATCTCCAGGTTTGTGGCTGTGGCCTGCTTTGTGTGCATGCGTGCACGAGTGTGCAGACCCCGCCTTCCCAGCCTCGTGCTGGCTGTGCTCTACAGTAGTCTGCCAATCCCTGGAACTGCTGCTCTTTGTCTGACACTGTCCTTTCACATAGAAGAGCAGGCATGGCCCCTGTTACTCTACCTTAGGCTAAAGTAGGAGTCCTTTAAAAAGTGTTTCTTTTCATGCTTTTATTATGCTAGTACTGTTTTCCTTTACACGTGTTTCCCCAAGAAAATGTATCTAACAGCCAAAGGCTTTTAAGACAAAGTTATAAAAGTCTAGAAGAAAAGAATGCCATAAGCAGCTCATAATTTAGTATGTTTAAATATACTCATGTAAATTTAATATACTCATGTATATTTTTAAAAACAGATTTATTTTTTAATGTGGGAGTGTCTGTACATATGTATATGTATCATCTGCATGCCTGGTGCCTGCAGAGCGTAGAAGACAGCGACAGGTCCCCGGGAACTAGAGTCACAGACAGTCGTGAGCTGTTATGTGGTGCTGGGAACTGAACCCAGGTCCTCTGCAAGAGCAGTGCATGTTTGGCCCCTTCATAACGCTGACCTGCTGCTTTCCCTTGGCCGTTACACCACAAGCATGTTACTATGTCCTCTGTCTTTATAAATACAATGGCAGATCCCTGTACATAATATTCTACTGTCACTGTGAATGGTCTTTTTATCTTTTTGTGTGGTTAATCTGTCCAGAGATGTAATTTACTCACTTTATATTTTTCACAGGCTATAATTTAAAGAATACTTTAAATTTTCTGTGAAAGCTGTAATTTGTAGTTTCTAAACTTTCTTTCCTTTAATGCTTAACTAGTTTTTAAAAACTTGATATAAATAAAGCTATGTATTCCTTACCTATATGTAACTCAAACTCTAGAAAATAACTTGGACTTAGATTACAAGGAGAAATTTTTCTTTCACTTATAATTCTTGAGGTTACATTTTTGATTTTGACATAACTTTCGCTTTTATGTGGATGATTTCTGTATGAATCTACATTTAAATTTTATTTGCTTAAAGCCTTAAAATATTTGTGTTTGATGTATTTACTGTTAATTTTCTATGTGATGAAATAATTTCTTTGAGAAAAAAGGTATAGCTGGGAGGAGAAAAGATACAATGTTCTAGATATGCTATAGAGTTAAAATGAGCAAGTTAGAGAGTCCAAGGACATTGCAATTCCTTTTTTTTAGACAGGGTCTTAGCAGAGACTGCTTTGTAAGGGACATGTGACTCAGGATGACCTTGACCTTCTGATCTGCTTCCACCTTCCAAGTGCTAGGACTACAGGTGTGTACCACCTGGTTTGCATACTACTAGGGCCTCATGCATACTATTACCAACTGTGCTAAATCCTCAGGCCCATTACCATATTTCTTCCTGTTCTATATAACACGTATGTTAGAATGTAATGGGAGAAACAGGTGATTATAAGTCAGCATGTAGTGCTGTGAACCAAACTTGGGTCCTCTGCAAGAGTAGCTAGTGCTCTTAACCACTGAGCCATTGCTCTAGGCTCCATCCCCAGTTTTAAATGATTTTAAAAGAGGACTTTTATGGCAAAACTGAGCAGAAGGTGCAGAGCCCCTGCTGTCTTCCATTTTACATGAACAGCTCCCAGTCCCCATTTTCTACCAGCATGGGGCTTTGCTTAAGCTGATCAACCTGCACTGACGTTGTTATTACCCAGAGTCCTGCAGAAAGAAGAACTTGGCCAAGAAGGAATCTGAGGGAGAGTTGTAGCTCTGGTCTCAGTTGTGTCAAATTTACTGGCAACAGAAATAGAAGCATAAAGCAAACATAGTTGAAAAGCCCTTGCATCTGTGTTTCCTTAAGATGTGCTAAATGAATTTTCCTCTCCTCCCCTCCCAACTCAGTCTTCCTCCTTGCTCTCTTGCCCTGCCCTCCCCTTGCCCTTTCTTGTGCTACCCTGCAATCCCCCACTCCCATCTTTCCTTTCTTGAGGGATCTGAAAAAGGTTGAGCTTTTCTGGAACTTGGATTCTACCAACTTAAAACCTGGTTTCAGAGTCCTGCGAGTCTGCTCTGTCACTCGGGAGCATTCTACAATCCAGAGAGCAGATGAAACACTTGCTCCTTGAAACACTTATTCAAGGAAAAGTAACACATTTACAGTATTCTTTCTAAACAGCCATTTCATGTCAGTGTGCAAACCAATAAAGCTGTTCTCCTTGTTACATTACCTTCTGAGTTTTGCTTATATTGTGAATACAAAGAAAAAAAGTTTTTTTTTGGGTGGAGCACAATGCTACCTGCACATGCCCACTAGTCAGTTGCCTGCTCATGGATTCTTTCTTAAAATTCATGTTTAGTTCATTTATATAATCAAGGAGTTTCTTTTTTTCAGGAATTGGTCATTAATTTTTCATAAATATGACTAAGACATGATAGATTAATCAAGTATGTATTATCACTACTGCATTTTAGAATTTCAAAGTAATAAAAAATAAAAAGGATCATTGTCTAGGATAAAGAGAGTGGAAAACAGTGAAAACGAAAGATTAAAAGAGAGAAAAGGATAAATCAGAATATTTACTGTAGAGTGGGTCATCCTACTTAGCTAAAAGTGGTATCATCAATAAGAAGTCTGAGATACCTGGTAAATATTAATTATCCTTATATAAACTATCAAAACAAAATCATCCAATGGCTCTGAGTTAATTCACTAAAACCTGCCAGCTGAGAAAAACTTTGAGTAGCTTTCATAGGATTCAGGAGAGAAAAGTAAGTGAATTTGCTTTGTACTCAAAATGTGAAGTTTTATAGTCCCCAAATTTATTAAGCACTCAACCATTCAGTGGTAGCTGAGCTGGAGCCTGCATCTCCTGACTAATAATCTCTCCTCTGCAGTACATGCCCCAAAGTCAGGGCACATGCCAAGCAGGACCTGCATCTACAGGTGGATTGGAAAAGCAACACGAGCACTACGTACCTGATCCCGGATACTGGAAGACATTCTGCTGCATCTGAGGGTTGATGCCAGTGCCAAACTGTCCTCCCATGTTCCCTGCCATGCCTCTGTTCACCATGCTGCTGCGGGTAGCCAAGGACGCCTCAGGATTGGCTGCCAGCTGAGAAAAAGGGCTGGTAGACGCAGGTGGGGTTCCTGGAGTTGTACCATAGTTTGGTGGATAGGGGAACTGCTGGGGAGCACCCTGAGGAAGACGGGGGTTCCCCATCTGAACTGGCAGTCCAGATGAAGGAGGGATGCTGTTCCCAAAACTTTGGTGCCTCATGAGCATGGCTCTTTGCTGCTGTATAATCTGCCTCTGTCGATGCTGCTGACTGTACAATTCCCGTTGACGCTGTGCCAGCATCTGAGCATTCAGGGGAGGCTACAAAGAAGGAAAAATACCTTTTAAAAAAGGTTGATGATTTATTTTTATGTTTTATGGCAATTTTTTATAGAATCTTTGGGAATTTCAAATCATGTACCCCAATCCCACTCATTTCCCAGTTGTTCCATATTTACCCTCTACCTTTGTAGCCTGCCCCTGAAAAGTAAATAAAAACTAAATTAAATAAAATAGAAAAGAAAAGGAAGGAAAACAGAAACCAAGAACAAAACCATCTTGTTGACCCTCTGGGCAACGGCCTGCTCCTCTATCAATTACAGCACTCTGTGCATGTACCGTCCTGCTCCTCCATCCTTCCCACATCAAGGCAAAACTCTGATTAAAGTTATTATAATCATCTACCTATTCTAGAAAGCTTATAAGATAAAGCCTGATAGCTTGGAGCAACCATCAGGCTAGAAGGGAAACTAAAATGAAAAGGGAGGATCCCTTAAGTAAAATCACAGGGGGACAATAAATCAAGTATATTTTATTTTATAAATACTTTATTTATTTTATGTGTATGTCTGTGTATCACATGCATGCAGGAACCTGATGAGGTCAGAAGAGGGTGTCATCCCCTTGAACTGGAATTACAGATGGCTGTGAGCTGCCATGTGGGTGCTGGGAACCAAACCAGGGTCCCCTGCCAGAGCAGCCAGTGTTCTTTACTGCTGAGCCACCTCTCCAGCCCCTTAGTATATTTTATATTATATAGTATAATATAGTATATAGTATATTATATAGTATATTAGCCACAAGTAGCTAATAAATGCTAAGATATTATCTATTAGCTGTTTAAACACAAATTCAAAAATGAATATAAAAAAGAACTACATAAGAAAACTCAAAGTAAATGTTAACTAGTTTTATGACACTGGACAAGAAAATCACTGAGAAACATAAATACCTCAAGTGAGACAAACTTCTTGATGAGTTCACCCTAACACAGTGAGACTGTGAGTTCACCCTAACACAGTGAGGCAGTGAGTTCACCCTAACGCAGTGAGGCAGTGAGTTCACCCTAACACAGTGAGACTGTGAGTTCACCCTAACACAGTGAGTTCACCCTAACACAGTGAGTTCACCCTAACGCAGTGAGACTGTGAGTTCACCCTAACGCAGTGAGACTGTGAGTTCACCCTAACACAGTGAGACTGTGAGTTCATCCTAACACAGTGAGACTGTGAGTTCACCCTAACGCAGTGAGGCAGTGAGTTCACCCTAACACAGTGAGACTGGGAGTTCACCCTAACACAGTGAGTTCACCCTAACACAGTGAGACTGGGAGTTCACCCTAGCGCAGTGAGACTGTGAGTTCACCCTAACACAGCGAGTTCACCCTAACACAGTGAGACTGTGAGTTTACCCTAACACAGCGAGTTCACCCTAACACAGTGAGACTGTGAGTTCACCCTAACTCAGTGAGACTGTGAGTTCACCCTAACACAGTGAGTTCACCCTAACGCAGTGAGTTCACCCTAACACAGTGAGACTGTGAGTTCACCCTAACGCAGTGAGACTGTGAGTTCACCCTAACACAGTGAGTTCACCCTAACGCAGTAAGTTCACCCTAACACAGTGAGACTGTGAGTTCACCCTAACGCAGTGAGACTTCCACTTCTAATGCACGTCTCTGTTTCTCTAGAGAGGCAGTCTTCCCCTTCCTCATTGTCTTCACTGCTGCACTTTGTTTAAATGAATAAAGTATGATTGAAAATGATGTTGATTTCTTTCATTCTTTTCTGTATTTCTCAATAATAAATAGGTATTACCTTTATGCTTAGGAAAACTTATAAATACCATTAAAATGTGGAAAACTACAAATTGGAAGATTCAGTGCCTAACAAATTACCCTTTAAAAAGAAAATAATTAACTAGAAATAAGATCATTAGCAGAAGTAAATGGAAACAACGATTTTATATCATTATGCAGCATAATAATATTCTAGGCATTATCATAAGTGGCTTAATAACTACACGATTATGGATGAGGGATGAGGTGGTGAATTAGGCTGAAATCACTTCTCAGTTTTCCCATAAAAAGCAACATGGCATATCAATAAAGCCTTCTTTAGGTATTGTTTTAGACTGAGGATCCGATTGAAGCATATATATATAGCTTCCTTAAAATGAATCTGCTGACTAGACATTGTCCACTTTGGAAAAACTGAAACATGGTTTTCTGACAGAAATGTGAATTTTTGAAGTGGGGTCTTGTTTCCATACAACCTAATTTCTCTTACATGGGATTCAACACTGAGGCTTACAACTTAAAAGATCAAGAAATTCGAAATGTGGACTTGTGAGGATGCTCATACCTGTTTTTGTGAAGCAGCCTCATCAGCACCACCCTTTTGATTAGTGGTAGCTTCCTGTAGTTGTCCATTTTGGAAAGAGATTTTGAAGATTTATTTTTATCATTTTGTTTTATTTTAAAGATTCTTTATTTTCATGTGTATGGATGTTTTGTGTTCATGTATGTCTGTGTATTATGGGCCAGAAGAGGGTGTCAGCTTCCCCGGTACTGGATTTACAGCCAATTGTGAGCTGCCACGTGGGTGCCGGGAATTGAACCTGGGTTCTCTGGAAGGGCAGCCAGGGCTCTTACCCACAAAGCCATTTCTCCATTTCTGTTTTGTTTTTAAAAAGATTTATTTATTTATGTATTTTATGTATATGGGTATGCTTTGCCTTTATGTATGCCTGAACACCACAAGAGGGCATTGGATCCATTATGGATCAGATAGGTGTGAGCTGCCATGATAGTACTGGGAATTGAACTCAGGATCTCTGGGATAGCAGCCAGTACTATTAACCTTTAAGCCATCTCTCCAGCCCCATATTTGTATTGTTTTTAATTATGTAAAGGTATGCATATCTGCACATGGGTATGTACACATGAGTGCAGGTACTACTGGAAGCCACAAGTGTCAGATCCCTGGAACTGGAGTTACAGATGGTTTTGAGACAGGTATGCTGGGAATTGCACCTGGGCCCTCTGGAAGAACAGCCAGTGCTTTTATCTGAGCCATTTTTCCAGCCCATGAAGAGTTTTGTTTGACTATGAATCTTCTTTACAATTCTTTTCTCTCAATTGAAGCATTCGTATGTGTGTGTATGTATATGTGTATATATATATATATATATATATATCTTCCTTATATCACCTTGGTTTAAGAAAACTCAAGTTGACGAAGTAAAAAATATATGGAAGGCCATCCATGCTTTTTGTTTGTTTGCTTTTTTAAAGAGTATAGTATGGTTTTTCCAATTATCCCAGATTGGTCTTAAATTTGGGGTTCTTTTGCTTCAGCTTCTTAAGTGCTTGGGATTACCATACCCAGAAGACAGAGCTTCTTTGTAGCTTTGGAGGCTGTCCTGGAACTTGCTTGGTAGACCTAGTGGCACATACCTTTAATCTCAGGAGGCAGAGGCAGGCAGATCTCTGTGAGTTTGAGGCCAGCCCAGTTCTTCTAAAAGTGTTCACTGTGTTATTGTTACATGTGAGTGCATGTGTGCCATACTACATACATACAGGTCAGAAGACAACTTTGTGGAGTGGATTCTTTCCTTCAGGAGAATTCAAGTTGTCAGGCTATGATGCAAGCGTCTTTACCCACTGTGCCATCTCACTGGCCCCCATCCAGTTATTTTCAAGTATAAAATTCTATGACTTTAGGTTATAAACAAGGATCTTTAAAATAAATATACCTAGAAACGCTGATGGTTAGGCTGGTCATGGTGCATGGTTTTCTATTTGACCATCCAGTATCATGAAACAATAACAAAAACTAAAATGAAACATACAACCTTTGCTTTTAGATGAAATACCAGAAAGAACACAAGAAGTAGGCTACTAATTCACTCTAGAAGCTCCCAGGCCATTTCAACAACACTCATGCCAATGCTAAGAAACGGTGCTTGGGCTGGAGAAGTTTACCAATGCCAGGTCCTGCTTTACCTGAGGCGTGATCTGCTGCTGCATGCCTGACCTCATGTTCATGCCAACAGGGGCAGTTGCTGCAAACTGGTTCAGGATCGCTTGCCGGTTTTGGTGCATCAGCTAAGGAAAATGAAGACAAGGAAGGGTGACACTTCCACAGGCAAACATGGCATGACCTTAAAGGCTGCACAGGCTTTACCGATCAATGAGGCTTTAGTAGTGTGTTTTGGTAATACTTCCCATTCTACTCGTCAAAAGACTAATAATTCACACAATTGTTGCTGTCAGGACACTTATAGGCAGGATATACACATAAATATACACATGTGCAACATTAGTGTACTTCAGAGAGCACGTGAATAGTTACTTCAGAGAAGGGTGGTATTAGATGAAAAGACACAGCTGTAGACCTTAAAATACCACAAATGAAAAGCAAGTATGAAGTGAGGATAGCCCTGTAAAGGTCTGGAAGAGAAACGGAAAGCCAAGGCCCTCCGGGCAGCACTCTCATTTGGATCTCTATATATACTTGGGGAAAATCCAACATGATATCATTAGCCAGAGAGAATTACATAAGAAACAAATGTGCTGAGAAAATGGATTATTTATTTAACTAGAAGAAGTAATCACTTTAGACTCACATTTCCCAAATTGGTGTTCTAAAGAACATTGTTCTGCAGGATATTAATAGATGTGCCAGGAAAATGGCATACTGTGCTGGAGGACGTATTGGAAATGAGGGTTACATAAGGTGAAACAGATTTATTTACTGCAGTAATTTTATGCGCCTTTAATTGGCCAAAGCACACTGTGCATTTCCAAGAAGGGGTAGACTGCAATTTGTTCATCACAAATCTTTTTCTGATTTATAACTATCAATACTTATCTCTGAGAATAATCTATAGGGCACTGGTTTGGAAGTTCAGTCTAGATCAGGCTGGTGTCACAGGTCTAGGCATCCCTTCACTTTATTAGGTAATAATAAAGTACACTTGGAAGATTTCACTGTAAATAATCTATAGACCAAACTTTCTTCTTCAGTATAATTCAGTAAAAATAACCCATCGGAAGGGCTAGTAACAATAGCATTAATGCTACAGTATTTTGTTGTTTCTATTCTTGCTGCTGCAGTGATGGCAGCAGTCCCTTGCACATCACATGCTATGCAAGCAATCTGCTTCTGAGCTACACTGAGTTGTCACTGTTACCCAGGTAGACTTTAAACTGCTGGACTCCAGTGACCCTCCTGCACTGGTTTCCTGTGTATAGGCATATGCCATGAAACTCAGCAATATTTTACCTGATGTTTATTTAATATTTCATAACTTGCCAATTATACAAATGAATAATTATGGACATATTTTATTGAACATGTTTTATATGTAAGGAGAAAGTCTATTAGAGTTTTATAAAAACAAAAATCCAGCACACGCCTTTAATTCCAGCACTTGAGAGGTAGAGGCAGGTGGATCTCTGTGAGTTCCAGGCCGGCTGGTCTACAGAGCTAGTTCCAGGACAGCCAAGGCTGCTACACAGAGAGGGACCATGTCTCAAAAAAAAAAAAAAAAAAAACAAAACAAAACACACAAACAAAATAAATAAATAAAACCCCAAATCCCCACAAGCAGTGATTCAGTTTCTTCTTGCCTAACAGCTTACCTCTTAATTCTGGATTCACCTATTTTCTGACTCACATTAGATCACAAAAAAAAACAGACTTTGGGGAAAAATTAACACAATATATGTTAAAATACAAATTCCAGGTCTAGTGGAATAAGATAAAACATTCACAATTGTTTAAAAATAGAGATGCTTTTAAAAAGAAGTCAAAGGTCTTGGCACCCAACCTATGCACTTCCTACACTCAAAAGACCATGGCCATAAGTATACAGAAAGCTGGGAGACACTTCCCACGTAGAACAAGCCCTCTGGATATCCCTTGGATATTCTTTGCAGCACTCTGCTCATCAGTCCTGCCACTTTAGGAACAAATGGGCGCAAACTCAGCTTTCCCCCTCAACTGAATATGAAATTGTTTCACTAATTCAGGAACCTGACCTCATTCCTTGACGAGCCTTGCTTAGGCAACCTTTAACTTCAGACCATATTTTCTTAACTTCAGCTTGTGAATTGAGTACACAGGCGTATCTCTTCTCCTATCTTTACTCTTTCTGACTTAGCACTTATCACAGCCTGCAGTGTGACTCAGGGTCTCTGGCAGACACACACATAGGCAGTTTTGGCTACTTAAGTTCCTTGTATGATTTACTGTTTGTATCTTTTATGGTAGAATAGCACCCCAAGTGTGTTTAATTAAGATGCCAGCATTTCTATGATTATTCCCATTGCTGAAAATGAACAACAGATCTGAGTATGATGACACTCACCTGTAGTCTCAGCTCTTGGTAGGCTGAGGTGGGAGAATTCTGAGTCTGAGGATAGCCTGGGCAATGCCAACCTTGTCTGAAAAGCTAACAAACCAAAAACACAAACCACAGAAATACAGAGAACCCACATCCACAACAATAGGCAAGGAACCAGCAAGTCCAACGAGAAGTCCTTTATCTTCACTAGTTCTTTACGAATATGACTTTTATTTCTCTTTCTCTTGTCTCTTAATTCATTGTTGAGTGCTTTATTCTATCCTAGCATTTTAAAATACACTCCTTTCTTTTTATTACATTATTTAGATTTTCCCATCTCACCTCTCCTTGTCCTCTGTTTATAGAATAGAAATACATTTGCATTGTTTATTATACTTGTTGAATATAATTTTATAAAGCTAGAACTCATTAAATGTTACAATATGCCAGTCATTGTGCTAAGAGCTTTACATTCTCTTATTTGATCCTATGCTTCTTTATGAGTTAAAGGAATTATCTGACTGTTTTTTTGTACTCAGAATTGGTTACTCTTATAGCCATTATGCCATACTGCCCTTCCTTTTTCTAGGATGTGTGGATTGAACACAGGGCTTTGAGCATGCTGGAAATGTCCTAGATTTCTAACTTAGCTTATTATTTATTTGCCTTCCTGAATTAGTACAGTTCTAAGCAATTTCTTCAAATACTTTTCTAGAAGTTTAAGGAAATATACATGTATGACTGAAAAATTAATAACAAGCAGCAATGACCCACATCTCCAGTCATGACTCTTCGAGATGACATTTTATACCATCTGCCTCTGTGGTCCTTGATGGTCACTTCCCTGTCTGTTGCTAACACAATCTTAAATATTTATAGCACTACATTGATTCATTTCCTGTCACATAAGACATCTGAATCATGCACAAATCCCAGGTCCTCAAAGCATCTTTTCTTTCATTCATAATATCATTAAATTTCAATCTCACCAACTTTAAATAACAAAGTTTACTTTGTCTCAACAATCCAATGGTCTTTCTTGTTCTACTTTATAAGTTAAGCTATAGTTCTCTTTATTAATTATATGATATCTAATCTAAAACTAGTTTATATCTTAAAAAAACGAAAATTATATTGCTTTTAAGCTGTAACTTTGCTACAATTAGCATTCTTTAATAAAAGGTCCTTACTGCCATCCTGGCTGTCCTAGGATGGCTTTTTGAGTCTTTCACCAAGATCTGGGAGTGGACCAGGTACTCTGACTGTAGTAACTCAGTTGTCACAGAGTACTTTGGCACAAACCTTGGGAAGAATAAACTGCAGAGGACAGCACTCACCTGCTGCTGTCCCTGTAACCGCTGCTGTAGCTGAAGTCGAAGCTGGTTGGGTGCAGCTGGAGGTCTGTTTAGAGTCTGCCGGGGCTGCATGCCCATGCTGGGTGAAAAGGTGCCTCGGGGAGGTGTTACTTGAACTGGCATAGTCCCCAGTGAAGGTTTCTGCCTGACCATGCCTTGGAAAGGGCCAGGGAGGCTGGCAGTAGGAGAAGGGGATGAGTATGGCTGGGGGTAGAGGGCAGGTCTTTCTTCCATCATTAGAGGTGGTGTTGCTTGCTGGGGTGGAAACCTCTCGGATAATACATCTAATCCACCTCCCTGTTGGAAAAGAAGCCAGAATATTTTATAAACAAGGTCTGGCAACAAATGAGATGTATGTCTATACATAAATTTGCTTCTGGGAGCAAGTTATCTCTAGAAAGTTTTAGAACACGTTCATTCTCAATTCATACTCTTTGGAAGCTCATCACCCAAAGAGACCATTGCTTTACAGTTGCTCTGGTCTCAGGACCAGTCTGAATCAGCACCTGGACAAGCTTGTCGATCCCCAGCGCTCTGTCTAGCTCAGCCAGCTCCGTTTCATCTTTGCCACTGAGGAAGGACACCAGTTGTTCCAGAAGGGCCTTCTCATCGTTTCTTCCTTCTACTGTTGTTGGTGGGCAGAGAAGCTCATCTAATTGTGAACTAATGCATTGGCTGTGGGAGTAGATGAGAAAGGAAGGGAAAAAAAACTATTCAATTTTAAGAATGCAAAGGATACACAGATATATATGCACTAATTTGGTTTTAGAAAGTTCTGTTATGTTGGCAACGAAATGCTCTATAATTATAGTGTGCAGAAATTCAGAGAACATGTTCTTGGATATGTGAGTGTGTGTGTGTGTGTGTGTGTGTGTGTGTGTGTGTGTGTGTGTGTGTGGCACAGGTTGACACCGGGTACCTTTCTCAATTATCGCTATCACTCATCTTATTTTTCTGAGACAGGGTTTCTCCTTCAACCTGGAACTTGGTTAGACTGGCTAATCAGCAAGCCTGAGGTACTCTCTTGTCTCTGCTTCCCTAGTACTAGGATTACAGGCAAAGCGAAGTTTAGATTTACTCCTTCCTTCCTTCCTTCCTTCCTTCCTTCCTTCCTTCCTTCCTTCCTTCCTAGCTCTCTGCTTCCCTCTCTCCCTCCCTTCCCCCTTCCTTTTTAGAATGTGGGCTCTGGGATGCATGCTTGGGTTTTCATGCTTGTGTGTCAGCACTTTACCCAGTGAACTATCTTGCTAGATCTTCAGAATTATTCTTACTCTATCTATTGCATGGATATCATTAATTAATAAGACTGAATCATAGTCAAAACAGTGAATTTATTTTATGTTTTCAAAGATGACTAAATTATCTTGATAATATAAAGTAAATATTATATATAAAAGAAATTAAGTTGAAAATTGTTAACATGCTAGTAGCTCAGATACTAGCTAGTAGCTAATGGCTCAAAAACCAAACTGCTCATTGATTCATGAAGACAATATGCAGTCTAATCCAAACTGACATTAATTGCTGAATAAAACAGACACATAGAGAAAATAATAAAAATATAATCACATGAGAAATATAACAAAGAATTACTCTTTTGAAAAAATGTAAGGGAAAACAGTTCTGATAATGTTCTAAATATATTTATTCTTCCTTTGATTGCCATATGTGAGATGTAGTCTGTGTTGTGAAATACAGATACCTGTGTTAATTGAGAAATTAACTCCAATGAGAACAGAACCCTGAGTAGATATATTTTCTTTCTTTACATATTCTTGCTATAAACAAAGAAAAATGATGGACAAAATAACCCACAGCTAAAATTTTAAAGGCAACATAATTGGTATATTAAGACCAGTTTATCCATAGTTCCCATGAATACATGGAAATCAAAGAAATGCAAGAGATGAACTGTAAAATGAGACCTTCACATCATATCAACCTTGTAGTGATTACAAAGTATATCTGCCCCATGGTCATATGGTAAATGAATCTGCTTGATTTGCTTGACTGTGTCCTCTGGTACCCCCTTTTAATTAAACATTCACATCAATTTGTACCTCAAAAATACTAGCACAGACTGGAATCCAGTTTGGGGAGAGTAGTTTCTGGCTTAGAGGCTGATACTTGATAGTGTATAAAATACAAAGTGTCTCACTTACTCGTCTGGTTTATTCTGATTTATTGCCGTCACAGTATTATTTGCCCATGGAATCTGATCACCTGCTCCTGGTTGTCCAAACTGATTATCGATTGCTTCCAATTCTAGTTCAGGCAATCCTGTTGAGGAGAAAGAGCTCATGGTCACAAAGGAGGATCAGGTAACATCCCAGAAGCAACACATTGTATAGAGGGTGGGATTTCCCCACAAAGCATTATCCTGATCAAACAGAGGGAACGTATTCGGAAACGTAAACTTCACGTGTATACATAGACTAAAAAGTAAATGAGAAAAGGTGTCTGAATGAAAACAAAATTGGGTGTTTCCGGCACATAGGTTGACATCACTACAGGAAATCAAGGACTGTCAGATGTTCCTATTTTATGGCATCCTTTTGGTTAGTTGCTTTTTTAGACTACACTGGGAAATGAGTGTAACAATCAGAAGACAAAATACATCCACAAAAGGCAAGAGACACTGAAAGGCACTGCAGCTCGAGGCTATTCAGCAAGCCTGAGAGGATACCTGTATCACTGAGCAAAGCCAATGTCTATGATGCTCACGTGATAGCAGGCTGGATTATGCTTTATAACTGAAGAAAATGATACATGTACTTTAGAAAAAATATCCAGAGAAGCCTCTACAAATGATTTTATTTTACGTGTTTGATGTTTTGTCTGCATATATGCATTCAGTGCATAACGAGGCCGGAGGACATCGGGTCCCCTGGAGCTGGAGCTACAGATGGTTGGGAGCCACTATGTGGGTGCAGGGAATTGAACTCAGGTCCTCTAGAAAGGCAATCACTGGTCTTGTTGATTAAACCACCTCACCTCTCCAGTCCATGCAGCAGCTTTCTGGAAGTTTTATGGCTATCTCTGAACTATTTACACTAGGGAAAACAAAAAATAATCTAAATTCCAGAAACTCAAGGATTCATTAACGAATTAAGGTACAGATACTGGTAATGTAAAAGAGAAAAAGTGTGTTCTGAGACACTATATTGAGTTAGATTATGTTTTTATAAACTCATAAATACTGAAGAAAATTCTAGGAGGCTCTCCTTGTATATATCTTTTTGGTTCAATTTGGGCAGCAAGAGTGAGATATTTTTCTCTTTATAAGATTTATTTAATTTCTAAAATGAATACACTCTCATCCATAATTGTTATGAGCAAAATTGTATTCCACCACCCCAAAATCATTATGTGGAAATTCTAATATCCAGGACCTCAAAACATGACGATCTGGAGACAGGACCTTTGAAGAAGTAATTTGTTGTAAACAGGTCATTACTGTGACTCCTAATTCAATGTAACTAATGTCTTCATAGCAAAGAAGATCAAGGAACCAACATCCCAGAGGGAAGGTGGTCATTCTCAAGAGAAAGGAAAGATACTTAAGAAGAAAACGGACTTTGACACTCCGACCTTGGATTCCTGGCCTCCAAGAATTGTGAGAAAATAATGTATGGTGCTTTGTTACAGAAGCCCTAGTTAACTAAAACAATGTTTAGGAAGTAAAAGGGCCTTGAAGTTTGCTGTTTTTGTGGTCCTAGGAACTGAAGTCATGCCTACACATGCTAGGGGGTGGACTTTAAGGTTTCAAAAGCCCATACCAGGCCCAGTCTTGATGCCCCTCCTCTCTCTGCCTGCCGCAGATCAGGACGTAAAGCTCTCAGCTACTGCTCCAGGGCCATTCCCATCTGCCTCTTGCCATGATGGTCATGGAATTACCCTCTAAATTGGTAAGCAACCCCCAATTAAGTGGTTTTATAAGATTGTCCTAGGTCATGGTGTCTCTTCACAGAAATGTAACAGTAATTAAAATATACTGCCTATGTGCCTGGTACCTTTGGAGGACAGAAAATGTCACTAGATCTTTAGGAATTCGAGTTTCTTATGGTTGTGCTGACATGTAGGTGCTAAGAATTGAGCCTGGGTCTTTGGCAAGAGCAACAAATATTCTTTTTTTTATTTAGAAACAATCATTTATATATCAATCTCCCCGTTCCCTCTTCTCCCACATCCCCCACCCCTCTGCAACAAGTGGCCTTAACTGCAGTGCCAACTGTCCAGCCTGACCTTTGCTTCATGTAAATGCATGTAACTACAACTTTTAATTAAACTAAATCTAATTGTGACAAAGGATATAAAAATTGAATTCTGAAGATTCTGAAAGACACAGTGAACAAATGATAGGACCATAATCACTTGATTTCTATGACTATCTAAATCAGGACAGTGGCCACAAGTTTCTTAAAGTTGTTCCATTGCTCTACTTTAACAGCAGATCTTCAATACTAACTCTAAGAAAATATAGCCTAGAAAAAGTTAATTATGTTTCATTTTGAGAAAATGTGCATGGCTGTGTACTATCAATACAAAGCACTGCAATAGGATAGTTTACTTAACTTGATATTAGGACACAGCATCTTATTTTACTAGTCTTGATGAAAAATGCTAAGAGAGTAAGTTAAAATATTTTCAGAACATAGCCAGACATAGTGGCATACGCCTATAATCTTAGCATTGAGAAGCTAAGGCAGGAAGTTCTAGAGTTGGAGGCCAGCCTGCCTTATCTCATATTAAAAATAAAACTAAAACCCAAAAAAGAAACAAAGAGAATAAGATTCAAGTGTTGAGTTTGATGTTCAGGCAAACATTAGTAAATAAAAACTAATAAAAAATCTACAACAGAAACACTTTGATTCACTTAAGTTTTGTTTATATAGGTTCTATGCTTAAAGGAACTTGGTTTTTACGTTAAGGCCAATACAATCTTTAGATTTCCTTAAGAAACTGCCTTTTATATAAAAAAAATCTGAGTTATTTGTTAGAATCTAAGAAATACACAAGTTTTCTGTTTTGTTTCATGGTGGGGGGACAGGCTTTTAGTCAACATTTTTTTTTGGTTTTTGTTTTTTTACGAGACAGGGTTTCTCTGTATTGTTTTGGAGGCTGTCGGTCCAGCCCGGCCTCGAACTCACAGAGATCCACCTGCCTCTGCCTCCTGAGTGCTGGGATTAAAGGCGTGCACCACCACCGCCCAGCTTAGTCAACATTTGTTTTCTCACCATAAACATGAATGAGTGTGTGTGTGTGTGTGTGTGTGTGTGTGTGTAAAACAGGACAGAAGGTCAGTTTTTGGAGAGAGGCGGCTAAAGTGGAGTTTAAGGAGGAGCCCCAGAGACAGCTAGTAGAGCATTTACATATGCATATATAATGTTATTCTTTCATTTAAAAAATATTCTTAATTGTTTATTTGACAGAATAATTAGACATGTTTATGGGGTACTATGTAATGTATATATTGTGAATAATTAATTCAGAACAATTAGTAATATCCATCACTTTTAATTTTTATCAGTTCCTTGTGCCAAAAGCATTTAGCATCTTAGCTATCTTGAAACACACATTGTTATTAGCTATAATTACCCTATGCCCTAACACACACCAGAATGTGTTCTTCCTTTTTAATTGTACATTTATATCCACTGGCCAAGCTTTCTCTATTCCCGATTGCTACCTATATTTTGTCAGCCTCTGATAGCCACTGTTTTGCTCTATATTCCTATGAGATCAACCTTTTTTTAGATTCCGGCAAATATAATGCTATTCTTTCAGATGAGGGTTTGCTACATTGTCTAGCAGTCCTGGGACACCTGGGCTCAAGACATCCAGACATGACTCTACAAACAGCTCAATACTACATCACATCAATCTAGTCAAAGAGAAACTCTGTATCCCCATTAGCTATATGAATCCAGAAAAAGGTTATTAAATAATTAAACCAAATTTCTGCGCAGCAAGGAGAAGGCATCGTCTTTCGGGAGGCTGTTTTTGCCTGAGCTACTACCTCCAATGGTTGATCCAACAACTTCCCATTCTCACATTCACAGCTAATCTTCCTCAGCTGTTGAAAAGGAAGCTTCTGGCTCAGTTTGTGTTGTATCTGGCAGTAACTGTGCATGGCAGTTAGAGTGTCATTGTTGTCTTTTAGACAGTAAGGAGGAAAAGGACTGATTTTTTTTTTAGATTTAGTTATTTATTATGTACATAGTGTTCTGTCTGCATGTGTCCCTGCATGTGAGAAGAGGGCACCAGATCTCATTACAGATGGTTGTGAGCCGCCATGTGGTTGCTGGGAATTGAACACAGGACCTCTGGAATAGCAGCCAGTGCTCTTAACCTCTGAGCCATCTCTCCAGCCTGCCTGATTTCTTTAGTAAATAAAAACTTGCATAAATTAGACACCAATAATCAAGTAGATAAATGGTGAGAGTCTATGAAGAGATTACTTAAGATCATTGAAAATGGTCAGCTTAATTCAGTAAAAGAAATTATTTGAAATTACACTGTGAAAAAAATCATAATATTTACAAAGATAAGAAAATACATAATTCAAAGTACTGAGAAAGATACAAAGAAATAGAAGCATCAGGGTATGATTTGTGAGAAGGATCGTTTAATACTACCTATGTACCTATCCTTTGATCCAGACATTTATACTCAGAATTTATACTTCAGATATGTCCTCATAAGTGATAATCACCTCTACAGTTCTCTGTAATTATAGTTCTCTGCAACAGTAAAAGATACCAGTCACCAGTCAACTCTAAGTAACTCTAACCCTCATATAGATACAAGAATGCACAAGTTATGAACAGCATGCCATCCAAGGAAAAGGTTAAAGTGCAAAACAAACAATGTGCATAGGATCATGCCTTTTTCTTCAGGCTGGCCTTGAATTTGCTTATGTAGCCCAGGTTGGCTTTTAACTGGTTATCCCCCTACCATATATATATGTATGCACATATACATTAAGAGTACACACACAGACGACAAAGAGAAGTCTGCCAAATATTGTTTTTAGACTTACAAAAGATATGACATTACAGCTGGGTGGTGGTCATGCACATCTTTAATCCCAGCACTCAGGAGGCAGAGTCAGGTGGCTCTCTGTGAGTTTGAGGCCAGCCTTGTGTACAGAGTGAGTTCCAGGACAGCCAATGCTACACAGAAAAACCCTGTCTCAAAAGAAAAACCCAAAAAAGATATGACACTACTTCTAGAATGAAAAGACAATATTACATAGTCTTATTGTTATTGTTTTGCATTTATAAGTATGTGAATATCTTAATTTCTAAAATAAATTTTAAAAATGCACACTATATGTAACCTCTAAAACAAGAAAGTGAAATGAATCTTAAGTACTAAAAACATATTCCATGTGGAACTTATTACTTTGTAGTTATATATTTTAATAATCTACAAGTTAATAGGATTTAAAAAAGTAATCATAAAGGGATGTCTATATTGAGGGAATGTAAAAACATCTGTAGGAGGAGCTCATTTCTTCACTTGGATGCTTCTGGAATTCTCCTGCAACTATTTAACCAGTCTACAAGTCTTTCAAAAAGTTTCTTTATAGGTAAACTTGATTATACTTTTGAATAACTCAATGTTATTCAATGTTACTGCCATGGCAGGATGGCTCAGCAGGTAAAGGGCATTTGCTATCAAGATCAAGGCTGAGCCGTCTTTACCTTGAACATGTGATCCTCCTGCCACTAACTCGCTGGGCTGGAAGCATGTACCACCGCTCTCAGTTTTATGTGGTGCTAGAGACAGAACCCAGGCCTTCGTGCATGCCAGACAAGGACCCAGCCAGCTGAGCTACACCCTATTTACTATTACTTGCATGCACTTTCCTTCTTATTTCCTTGTTTTAATATTACAAAACTTTATTACAAATTTAAGATCTAGGGAAACCCCTGATCCTGCTGAAAGCATTAATAACCAGACAGCACGGCAAGTTGTAAAACATGGCATTCCTAGACTTAGTTCCACTCCTGAGGGATTGACACCCTCAAATGACTAGCTGTATCTGTAAGGTTACTGTACTATTCAATATTTAAACCTTAACTCCCACACTGGACAGGAAGAGAGAACACTTTTATGGTTGAGGCAGGGTAAACTATGACTCAGTAACATACTCAGCTGATTACTCAGGTACTAAAGTTTAGATAATAGCAAGCATTTTTGTTCCACTGTGCTTTCAGAGTCACGTTTATTGTTTCCTTCCTTTTCATCACAAAGTGGAAAACTTTGAATGCACAAGTGTTACTGGGATGTGGTCAGTGAAATCTAACTTTACTTGGTTATATGTGGTTGATCTTTCAATGATTCAAGAGTATCATTAACCCTGATGCCATAGAAGCTAGACTAATGGACCTCAACAGCCCCGCTCAGTGAAGGAGATGGGACAGGCACATCCCAGGAAGAGTTCCTTTGGCTGAGATCCCCGGCTACCCACTATACGTACTCATTCACTCTGACCTGGACCAAGGCTGTGCTACAGGTTACAGCAGCCACATCAACAAGGCCAGGGACTGAAAAAGAAAGCATGAGGAGCTTTTCTGGTGACCCAAAGGCTCACAGGGTCTCATGCTGAACTTGGAGCTTGCTGATCTGGCCAGCACGCCCCAGAGAACCTCCTTCTGTCTGTGTGCTGGGGATTGACCCCAGGTCCTTATGCTTGCATGGCAAGCACAGTGCCAAGGAAGACACCTCTCCAGCCTTGGTATTACTTCTTTGACCAATGAGCTTGGTTAAAAGTAACTTCAAATTATCAAACATCCTATTGACTCTCAAAGACAGGATCTAGAGACAGTTCAAAAGGACACTATAGGGCTGAGAAGAAAACTACTGAGAACTTGAGGCCAACCTGGGCTACTTTGCAAGAACCCATCTCAAAGCAACAACAGCAAAAGCCCCCAACAAACAACCAAAAGAACAAAACCAAAATCAGTGAAATAAGAAAAATACGAAGGGAAAAGTTCACGACTGAAAGGAACAAAGACGTATCAGCGGAATTGTGAAGTCTGAAGGACAAAGCACAGATGGAAACAAACTGATTCTGTAACTCAACTAAATTGAGACATGGGGGAGAAGACTTTCCTAAATGGGCTTTCTCAGAAGAGCACTAGAACAGCTCAGGAACAGGCCATGGGCTATTGCTGGGACAATTAAAGGACAATGAACAGCTGCCACCAGACCTCTGTTGTGATGCAGCTGCCCCTGGAATGTGCCCATGGATTAAAATGCTGAGTCTGTGACTCATGGTAGAAGTTCAGCTCAGGGAGTCTCCCAAAGAGGGTGCCAAGGCTGCCACATGGAGTTTCCCTACTGCTGATCTCTATTCCCTCTTAGCAACTGAGAAGTGAAACATCTACAACTAAAATCTACCTTCACCGTCAGGAAAAGAGGCTTATTTAGCTAAAGAAACATGCTAGCTACCAGAACTTTCAAATCTAAGTCTTCCAGATATACTGAGAGATAGTGAGAATTCACCACTCAAGCAATATCAGTAGCAGCAAAGAGAGAGCAAGCACATTTAATATTGAAAGAAATTTTTAAAAAAAGCACTAGTTCAGAAAGGATGGACCATGAAGTAGTTATAATAAATGATCCTTACACAGGCTCTGGATTCTCCCTGCTTCCTCCTTCTATTAGGGTGGCCTACTGTTTGGAGTGAGGTCTGAAAGAGTCGAGACTGGTGGGGCAGAGTGCCCAGGCCCCACCAGTGTGGACTCAGTACAAAGTACTGACACACTTGGGAGATACACCCTGGGCATTGACTCTCCTGGGTAGACAAAAGAGGCGAGGAGGCTCTGGAGCCAAGGGGAATCTAACAAGGCCACAAAGCTCTTTGGGGCCAGTAGTGGGTCTCAGTATTGGAAAGAAGGAAAGCTGATAAAGTGAATGCAACCATGAAGGTGACAAGTAGGAGTGGCTCTCAGTGCGTATCAGCACCACCATGTATAGCAGGAGAGGACAGGACTCACAAGAGTCTAGCTGCACACAGTCATCCAGGAGGGCCCGGGAAGGACTCACAAGAGTCTAGCTGCACACAGTCATCCGGGAGGGCCCGGGAAGGACTCACAAGAGTCTAGCTGCACACTGTCATCCGGGAGGGCCCGGGAAGGACTCACAAGAGTCTAGCTGCACACAGTCATCCGGGAGGGCCGGGAAGGACTCACAAGAGTCTAGCTGCACACAGTCATCCGGGAGGGCCCGGGAAGGACTCACAAGAGTCTAGCTGCACACAGTCATCCGGGAGGGCCCGGGAAGGACTCACAAGAGTCTAGCTGCACACAGTCATCCGGGAGGGCCCGGGAAGGACTCACAAGAGTCTAGCTGCACACAGTCATCCGGGAGGGCCCGGGAAGGACTCACAAGAGTCTAGCTGCACACAGTCATCCAGGAGGGCCCGGGAAGGAGCTCCTCCAGTTCTTTCAAAATACTTTACGTCTGTGTGTATGAATGTTGGCCAGCATATATGTATATGTACCAGATGCATGCCTGGTGCCTGTGGAGGCCAGGAGGGGCGGCATCTGAGCCCTGAAACTGGAGTTATTGACTGTTGTGAGCTGCCATCAGGGTGCTGGGAACTTGGCATCTCTGCAAGAGCAGCCAGTGCTCTTAGCCTCTGAGCCAGCCCTCCAGCTCCAACTTCTTCAGCTCATAATCATTTTTTTAACTTTACAATATTTTTAGTTTTTACTTTGACATCCCTCAATGGCAGGCACAGCCACCACAAAGATCTCCCCTCCTCACGTTCTCTCCTTTTCCTTCTTTTCCTGGCTCCCTCTTTCACTGTGCTATTGTATTCATTTCCCATGAGTTCTTAACTTGTCCTCATTCTTGCACTTCCTTTTCTCTTAGTTACTACGGCTGTTCTCTCTTTCCTTTTATATTTGCTTCTCTCCAGCACTTTATGCAGATAAGACTCTCCATCTCCATTTTCTTCTTCTTTTTATTATTTTTTTTGAAGAGTAGTATAGCCTGCTGGTAACAATTTAAAAGAAAACATGTTTACCTGTTTCTAAGTGATCCTGGGTATAGGAAGTAAGTGGTTTTACTTGTTCCTCCATCACTTTTACACCTTTGTTTTGTTTAAGTGGTACTGGATATACAAATTAGTAGGCTTTTGTTGTTGTTGTGCATTTGATACAATGTGTCATTTTTCTTGGTCTTAAAGATTTTTATTTTATCACTGGTTATAATTCAGGAAATTTGACTGGGGTATCTTCTTTTTCTTTTTCCACTGTTCATGGCACATTCCTCCCTGCTCCACCCCCAACTGGGGTTCCTCCCACCTGCACTTGGTTTGGTAAGTGTCTCAAAAGAAAAAAAGCTCTGCTGTCTAGGCATGGTTGGAGGGAGGCAGGAGGACTGCTACCAGTTTGAGGCCAGTCGGGTCTATAGAGGCAAGGCTCCAGAGCAACAGTGTCTCAGAACAACCTGACTAAACAGCAAAATCAAACCAGTCCTTACAAATCAAGCCAAACAAGAAACTGTGTTGACTCAGAGATCTGCCCACCTCTTGCCTTCCAAGTGCTGGCATTACCTGGCTGTAAAAAACTGAGTATTTAGAATGTGTATAATGCTCCAGAATTGAACAATTACAAGGTGTAGTATGGGAGCTTTTTATATTAGGCAGTTGTTGAAGCCTTTGAATCTGGAGATTCATATCCTTAATTAGTTCCAGAAAATTTCCCCTAGTTTTTGTTTGGTATTATCTTCTCTTCCTCCTATTTTCTTCTACTTGTTTATTTTTAGAATTCTTACTGATAGCTGGCCCTCTTAAGTAGGTCTTGCAATTTCTTTAACTTTTTTTTCTGTGTTTTCCATTTGTCTTTTGGTCATCTCCTTCATTATTCTGTCTATCTATCTACATACCTACCTATCTTCTATCTATGTATCTATCTACACACACTCATTCATACTTACATCTATGTTGTGATCCACCCCACCTCTGCCCAGACAGAGTCTCACTATGTAGACCTACTGGAAATGTAGACTGTAGCAGGTTTTTTAGACTTATATTTGATATTTGAAAAACATGATCTGATCCAATACTTTATTTCTGAATGTTATTATGGGATAAATGCTCTGATAAAAACACAAATCACTCTCCTTACCATCAACCACTCACTGTAATATCAATTACAAAAGGATAAGGGTTTGACTACATTAAAAATAGACAAGATCAGCGCATGCTATAATCCTAGTACTTGGGAGATGAAGGTAGGAGAGTTTGGAGTTCAAGATCATCCTCTGCTACAAGTAAACTTGAGGCTACTCTGGGACATGTCAGAACCAGAGTATGAATGATGAGTTAAGTTTCATATGTCTAAAGATCACTTTAATGTTTAGCTTGGCATAATGGAAAGATGTTTCATTCTTAAAAGACAAAAAGGAGGACAATCAAGGAGGAAGACAAAGTGCTAATCCACAGTTCCACTAAATGCTTAAATGAGATGTTGCCCCAGCACATACTGTTCAGCCTGGGAGCAGATCTGGCAGTGGTAGGCTGAAGCGAAGCAGGCATCATCTCTGACTTGATGTTGACACCAGTGACCGCACCATCCATCCTGTCTGTGTCACACAAGCTTGGCAACTGTGCTGCCTTCTCCAGTGTGGGCAGTAACTGATCAAACTGGTCAAGGTCAGCTGTAAACTGAGAAGAGAAGCAAACGTTAGAGGGAGCAAATTTTATGTTTTCATCTGTAGATGAAGAAGAAAGGTGTTTTCTTCAGTTCTAGAAATCAAATGTGACAGAGACTGGATTAAGAAGAGACAGGAGCCAAACTTTATTAAAATTACATGATCTGGCTTGGTGTGGTGGCACACACCTTCAATTCCAGCACTCAGGAGGCAGAGGCAGGCGGGATCTCTAAGTTTGAGGCCAGCCTGGTCTACAGAGTGAGCTCCAGGACAGCCGGGGCTTCATTTTCACTGCTGAATAATAGCCCTTTGTATGAACATATTACAAGATAATTATCCATTGTGCTGTGATGGAATTTTGGGCTACTTACAGTTTTTGGCGAGTAAAAGTAATGCTTCATGAATAGTTTCAAGCATGTCTTTTTATTATACATGTGCAAGAAGCATTAGTCATCAGAGAAAAATGGGCAAATTCAACTATATTAAAGATTTTACTTCATAAAAGCCAGGACAAAACAATATAATAACAACAAAAGCCCTGCCTAAACATTAATGAAAATAGAAACCACAGCACGGAGAGAACATCTGCAAATAACTAATGGAGAACCATGCCTTAAGCACAAAAGGAACACTTATTTTAAAAAAGTCAACAGACAGGAAAGCAAATTAAAAAGAAGGTATGGCTAGACTAGGCAATTAACAAAAGAAAATATCCAAATGATCAATGGATATTTACCAGAGAATGCAAACTAAACTATGAGCTACTACACATGTATCCTAGAATAGCTTAGTTTAAAAGTCTGACAATAATCCCAGGCATCAGCCTGGGAATCCAGCATGGGACTGATCAAGACCCCCTGAATGTGAGTGAAGAGGCCTAGGTAATCTATTGAGCCTTGGGCAGCAGATCAGTACCCATCCCGAATACACACGGACTTTGGACTCCCATCCAACAATGTGAGGTGCACTCTCACCCTGAACTCTTGGGGAAGGGTCTAGGCCCTGCCCTATATGAAATGACAGACTATGGACACCCCCATGGAGGGCCTCACCCTCCTAGGGGAAATGAGGGGATAATGGGGGGGGGTTGGAGGGAGGGCACGGGAGGAGGGAGGGAAAGGGAGAGGGACCTGGAACTGACTTGTGAAGCAACCTTGTTTCTTATCTAAATTTAAACTGAAAAAAAAAAAAGATGCACAAGGAGACCTCCCCATCTAAGGTCACTGACTTTAACAAATAGAAAGAAGCTATTTTAACGAGGGGGCTGAAACAAACTGTATTACAAAAATGAATATTAACATGAAAAAATAAAGAACACTGACAGTTAAAAAAAAAAAAAGACTGACAATACCAAGCAGCAGCAAGGATGTGGAACAATTCCAAGGAATTCTTGTCCCTACTAACAATGAGTTGGTGGTGTAATTCCACTTTTGAGTATTCACTCAGCAGAAATGTGTGCACATGAGCACTGAGACAGATGCACCAGCATTATCTGATATGCAGTGCCATTACTTTGTAAAGATATTTTAAAATTTATTTTTAAAGCTTGATATTTTAATATGCTTAAGAGTTAAAGCTGGTTTTCTGTTTAAAAAATGCTAGTTTTATTGTACCTAACACAGGAGACACAGCCCTATCTTCAAAGAGTACATATGTAAAGAAAGTCAAAACAGGGAGAGGCTCATGGTTTAGTTCAGGAAAGCTAAGGACCTTCCCAGGAGGAGAATGTGTTAAGGAAGAGAGATACTATAAGAGACAGGTCAGAAAATCAAGCTATTTCAAGAAACTCAAGGGTCTGGGCATATTAAGTATGAACCTTGTCTCACAATGGAGAGTCTTAATAAACTGCACTGTGACATTCAATGGTGAAGGGTGAGCTACCTCTACATAACATGAAAGCTCTTCAAAGGGAAGGTTCATCTTTTTCTGAAGTTTGCTTGCAGTTTATAAGCAATTACACAATAAACAAATCTGCTTATTATTTTTCACACTTGTTCCACAACATCCTAAATGTTTCTTCTCCTCTTCCTCTTCCTCTTCTTCCTCTTCTTCCTCCTCCTCTTCTTCTTCTTCTTCTTCTTCTTCTTCTTCTTCTTCTTCTTCTTCTTCTTCTTCTTCTTCTTCTTCTTCTTCTTCTTCTTCTTCTTCTTCTTCTTCTTCTTCTTCCCCTTCTTCCTCTTCTTCTTCTTTTTTTCTGAGATAGGGTTTTTCTACAGCTTTGGAGGCTGTCCTGGAACTCACTCTGTAGACCAGGTTGGCCTTGAACTCACAGAGATCCACCTGCCTCTGCCTCCAAGTGCTGTGATTAAAGGTTCTAACCCTGACAAACAGGTTTCTTTTCCATTCAATCCTGCCTCAGGACTTGCTGTGTAAAGGCAACACCTTGCTACCCAGACTCTCTAAGTTCCCATCTTCTGCTGAGGATGCTCAGAAGCAGAGCACAGCACAAGCAAACTTCTATCTCCTCATATTTCTCTCTTCGTATCAGAGGCTCCCCAAATTAGCTGTTACCCAGAGTCCTTTGGAGAACTTCTTTTAAAATGCATGTAGTCCTAGATTCTGTCCCAGAATGGGACTTAATATGTGAGGTTGGGAGGAAGGACAAGGAATGGTATATTTTAAAATGTCCTAAGATGCTGGGTGTGGTGGATCATGCCTTTAACCCCAGCACTTGGGAGGCAGAGGTAGGAGGATCTCTGTGAGTTCAAGGACAGCCTGGTCTACAGAGTGAGACTGTGTAGCAGTTACACATATATTCTAGAATGGCTTAATTTAAAAGACTGACAGTAGCAAAACAGTCCTAAGATGTGAGCTCTACAGAAAGATAGTAGAAAGAGAGGAAGGAACAAAGGTCATCATTTAAAAACACAAGAGGACTGTTATAGCCTCTAGAGCAGTGGTTCTCAACCTGTGGGTCGAAAACCTCTTGTTGAGGCATATCAGATATCATGCATCTCAGATGATTACATTACAATTCATAAAAGTAACAAAGTTATAGTTATAAAGTGGCAACAAAATAATTTTATGGTTGGGGTCACCACAACATGAGGGATTGTACTAAAGGGTCGCTGCATTAGGAAGGTTGAGAACCACTGCTCTAGAATTTTGTAAGGAATGTCTGGGGGCACTCCATGATTTCAACTTCTGAACTAATTCCTTAGTGCTGACAAGAAGACACAATACAGTCCATCCAGATCTGGTCTATACGGGAGCAGAAAAGGCAAAACTGAGAAGAAATAAGACCTGTCTGTCCATGCTGTGAAGCCAGCAATCACCCACCTGGCTCTGGGACTCCAGTTTAACTTCCTCAGGAGCAGGCTTGGTCATTGGGGTTGGGTTTGTGTTGCAAGGATCCATCTGTTCTTTCTTTTCCACTTTGACCTTTACGTCATCCAGGCTCAGGCTTGGAGTTGATCTTAAGTCTTTTTCATCTTTGTCTAAAAGGTAGCGCAGGAGCTGATGGTCTTTTGACTCTTTTTTCTTTGAAGCATCCAGTTCTAGTTTTATGCTGGCGTTCCCTGGGGCTTGTCCAGGCACTGACACAGCAGTAGAAGTAGAAGCACTGTCCTTTTTCTCAGGTTCCACAGACAAAGTGGTGATGTCTGAGGGGCTGCCCTCCTGTAAAAGCCGGTGCAGAATTTTATGTCGCTCAGTCAGAGAACTGTGGGAAGAGGGACAGGTGCCTCCTGAAGGGTTGGCGGAGGCAGAGCTGGAAGTGCCAGTGCAAGACAGTACATCTTTGCAGCTTGTGTCTATATCGGCGTGCCGTAACTGCTGTTCTGCAGTGGTTGTCAATAGCTGTACTAGCTTGTGACTAGTTTGAGAGTATTTACTGTCTCCCTCTGAGAGTCTGTCACTGTTATGCACAAGTCCCGAGTCCAGAGGTTTGCTGTCATTAGCACTGTTGTCAGACTGGATCATCTCATTTAAGATGGACGCAATCTCTTTGTTATCTTTGGACTCAGCTTTTGCTGGTTGCATACTTAATCTACTAGGTGAATTCTGTGAGCTCATCTGCCTAAGGACTGGAGAACCGGCAGAGAAGCCAACAGAGTTATTGGGTCCTTCATTCATACCTTGTAAAGATGTTACTGGGATATTTGAATAGGATCGGTTATTATTATTACAGGCACCACTAGTAATGCCAACTGGGGAGCTTAATGTTGGAATATTTGGGGGAAATGAATTGTTTGGCATCCTGGCCCTTGATGCCAAGCCAGAATTAGCCTGTCTCCTTGGAGACATGAACTGCGAGAGGGAAATTCCTGTACCTTCCATAGGAGAGTTATTGAGGTTTAAAGAGGGATTACTGCTCTGGGAACCTGCCTGTCCCTGGTTTAAGGCAACATTGGCTACAATCTGATTTCCAGGTGAACATCCAAAACTCCCTTGGCTGTTGCTAGAATTACTATGACTGCTGCCGCTATTAAGGTCTGAGCTTTGTTGGCGGTTTACTCTGGCAGAGGCCATGTTGTTGTTGGATGGTGGCAACGAAGATGAGCGAGTCACACCATGAGCTGGAGTGATACCAGGATTGACTGAGGGGTTTATTCGGGGAATGGACATTCCAGAATTAGTGTCATCTTGAGGAGAAAGCCCACTGTGCTCCCTAGGGGAGAAAAAAATACATTATTATTCAATCATTTTAATTTGTTTTTATTATTTTTTCATGGTGATATTATAAGAAAGGCCATTAGTATCATTGATGTTCCATCAAACAGAGTTTCTGTATCACCCTAAATTAAAGAAAACCATAGAACTGCCATTACCACTGTGGAGAGCAGCACCACTTCCTGGGAAATGGCTTCTATGGACTCTTAAATCACTGACAGTTTCGGTTGTGTGAAAAATAAACCTCTCTTGGTACTGGGAAAATATGCAATAGATGTTCTAATAAACTTTTATAAAATTAATATAAATAATTAGTATTGTAATAATAATTTAATTTGAAAGAGAATCTTCCCATACCTTTATTTAGAAAGCATTTTATTTAGCACTCCCCTGTTACAGCTTTTAAGTATTTCAACTCCAAAGAGGAAGACTGGGTAAGGAAAATACTGTGTCACTGATGCAAAAATTAAAAAAGGTGATATGCAGACATAGCAGATGTTTTGAAAGAGAAATCACAATATGAAAAAAGAACTGTGCTAATTCCACTCACAAGAAAATTTTCAGTCAAAACTACAAAAATTCAGAATGCTGAACTCAGGTATTACCTGAGCTCTTTAATCAAATGTGTAACTATGACAACAGATTGTGACTGGCATTACCATGTTCCAATACTCAAAACATCAGATGGAAAAAAGATGGAAGTGAGGGGAAATGCCTTTGCTTTTAATGCTAAATTTTATGCAGTTATAACTTAGGGTTTTAAAATAAATAATAGCATAAAAGAATAATTTCATGAATTTGCTATGTATATCAGTATAACTTTTACTTAGAGGGAGGGAACAAATTAGAAGCAATATTAAAAGACATCAAGTTGAGAGTTTAATTAATGAGTAAGACTTCTATGATAAATTATCCAGAGCCATAAATGTTGTCCTAATAAAGTACCCTTGAAAATAAAATAACGATGTTATAAACACTTAGATCTCTTCTAAAACTGTTAAGTGCCTATGTAGAATGTTGTAAGTTTTTAGGCACCATTTTGTTTTCACCCCCTAAAAAATGATTTTTCAGTCCCACCTTTCCTACCTCCCTTTAAGAACAACAAAGCTATTTGGTAACAAACTCTTAAACCCATTGTGGATATACTAATAGATAACTATTATTAATTATGGATATACTCATCATACTATTCTTATGCCTAACTTATAATTTCTCTCCAAATAAGTAGTACCTGTCGATGATATGAATTCCCATGATGAAAGGTTGCATGTCAGGACTTTGAGGGTAGCAAAGTTTACACTTGGTGTGGGCGCTAAGCATTGTCCCATCATTCAATATGAATCTATAGGATGGGCTGGAGGCAGTGCCACGAGTCATCACTGTTTCAAACAAAAGAAAAACCTAGTTAAAATTCTGACACTTGAACGCTGGGCAAAGGAGAGTTACCAGGTCTTATTTCTACAAACAACCTCATTGAAAATTCCCAATTGCTGACTGCTCTGACTCAAGAATAGTCCAGATATTTGGGCGTGTGTGTGCAGGGGTGGGGGGATTCCAGTTAATATGCACCACTTGACAAGTTTTAACTTAGTTTAATTTGAAAGGCTGCCTCCTGACATAAATTAAGACTGTGACTAACCCAAGCTAGTAAGATCTTAAATCATTCTCTATGATAGGAAAGTTATTCAATTTATTAAGTCTCCATTTAAAGTAGTGGGAAGTGCTTCTCTGCCTTTTGCCTTCAGGGTTATCTTTTACTATTTTTGTCTGGCTATTGAGATATAATTCATATACCATGAAGTTTATCCTTTCTATTTTAAGGGGTTTGCAGAGTTCTTTATTTCCTGTGGAAAATCGTTAGGTCCCATCTGACAAATGATACATGTAGACACACATCTATATTATTTTTGATGTCATAATTTTTGAAGTTTAATAAGCAAATTAAGATAAAATCTAGGTTGTCAGAGAA
This sequence comes from Mesocricetus auratus, assembly GCF_017639785.1. Classification (NCBI taxonomy): domain Eukaryota; kingdom Metazoa; phylum Chordata; class Mammalia; order Rodentia; family Cricetidae; genus Mesocricetus; species Mesocricetus auratus. Next base: position 18,540,383 of record NW_024429205.1, on the reverse strand, counting down.
ATTACTTTATAAACAATATCACATAAGTTCTGTCTTAAGCTTTTACTAACTTCAGACAAGAATCTAACCACTGGGATAAGTGCTTGTGAAATATGTTGAGACTATTCAAGACTGAAGGACTGAAATGTCATTGATATTTTAGAAGCACCATAGAATTCTATCTTGAGGCTTAATAGATTTGGCAATATAAAGGTTAAAAAAGTAACACCTACTTAAATACAAGAACTACTATCACAAATGACTGTTAAAGTTAAGCCTGTAAGAAATGTTTTGAAGAAATTTTACTTTTTGAGATAAAGTTTCTGTATGTAGCTCAGGCTGGCCCAGAATTTGCCACATAGCCCAAGTTGGCCTTAAACTTATACTTTTCTTGCCTAAGCCTAAGATTAAAAACCTGTGCCAGTGTGGCTGCTTAATTATACTTTAAATATCACATAGAAGAGATTTAAAATGATCAATTAATATTTTTCACACTACATACTACTCAAGATAAGACAAGACATGTTCTTTTAATCTTTGGTATCTGGTACTGACTGAGGCGGGAGAGTCTAGTGAAAATTGGCAGTCTTTATGATAAATCTGCCCATGTAGATAAAAAAGGATGTAAACTTAGTGCACTCTCAGCTAAGCCACTGCCATGCTTGCCAAATACAGTATGTGGAGAAATTCAGGAGTTAACAAAGAATGAAAAGAATCTTTAATGGACACTGGTAATTTCTGTGGAAGGGTATAAGCAAATTTTTGCTATAGTCAGTCCGAAAACGATGTTGACAATCCCAACTGCTTTTATCTTTTAAATAATATATTTAGAAAAACACAACTTCAGCAGAAAAGTGGAATTATACAATAAATTATTTACATGAGATTTTAAAGGGCCAGAGAAAACAGATGACACATCTTATATTGTTTTACTTCATTTTTTCCATCTTTTTATCTTGCTCACTTTTCAGATCTCCTGAAACACTGCTTACTTCACAGAGATGCTCCACACAGCAGCATTAGCCTACATGTGTTCATTTAAATGAACACAAAATTTACTTCCTTAGTCACATTAGCCACATTTTTAGCCTTGACATACACAAGGAACTAGTGGCTATCAAACTGACTCCTTTCATTTTCAACATTATTTCTTCTTACTTCCTAAATGTTTTTTTTCAAGTGCCTTTTACAAACCATTCTTCATTAGCTAGTGTAAGGGCTGATGTTCTAGCCCCCTTGTTTTCTGTTCTCCACTGACCTATGCTTTGCCATAAAGTCACCCAGCAGTAAGTGCTGACTGATTGATATTCAGTCTCAAGCTCACGTAACTAGGCTAGTATTGGCATGTGATTGGATGCCATAACTCTTTGCAAAGAAGAGAATTTCAATTTTAGGCATGTTTTCAAATAATTATATCTCAATTTATGTTTTACTCTTATAGGAATAAAGATTTAATTTTATAATGGAAATTGATTATGAGGAAATTCCTTATTGATAATCAATTGCAAATGAGAAACAGCCAGAAACTAGGGATAACATAGGAACCTTAGGGTATTTAATATGGATTAGAGAAACATAGTCTTTGGTTAATCATTCTGCATAAACTTGTAAAAAATTAGAAATTTGGGAAATAATTTTAAGTATCATACTTAAAGTTTTAAAGTCAGATTATTATAGATGATAATGAATGGACTATAATTCATTGAGAACTATTCTTTGAAATGAGAAGAAAAGGTAATTATTTGATATAGCAAAGTTTCCTTTACTCCCGTTATGGGGATCCAGCTCAGACCTCACACATATTAGGCAAGCATTCTACCTTTGAGCTACAAAACCCCTAGTTTTGTTTGTTTGTTTTCAAGACAGCGTTCTTTGTGTGACAGATTGTCCTGGAATTCACTCTGTTGATAAGGCTGGCCTCTGATTACAGAGATTGTCTGCCTCTGCCTCTGGAGGGCTGGGATTAAAGGCCTGTGCCACCATCAGAAAAACTCCTGGTTCTTAAGATTTCAATTTATTAAAATATAATATGACTCTCTAGATAACTAGAATTCTGATGCTCATTTGCTCAAATGAGGAGATAGTAAACAGGAAGTCACCATGAACAAAGAGAGGAATAAGGTTAGGATTCAGACTCACACATGACCTTCTGACTTTGTTCCTTATAAGTCTATGACTTAATGGAAATGAACCACAGCCCACTGTTAGTTTATTCACCACTAAAATGGAGTCAGTGACATTACGGTGCTAGTACATAATAGGGTTTGAATGAAAAATTCCTGCATAACCAACAAAGAAAAATAAGCAGTTTCCAGAGTACAAATGGTCCAAATCATATGCATTTAGTCAATTATTAAACAATATTTATACTAATATCTTCCAGTATGTATACTACACTACCAATATTTTGAATTAAGGGGAAGGTAGCCATAACTCATTATAGATTTAGTTGTATAAACACTTATTCTATATACTAAAACTTCCCTTTAAGTAGGTTTCAAGATTAGATTTCAGAATTACATTTTTATCCCAGGTCTCCTGACTTTGTTTCTGATCAAAGTTTTGCAAACTTTGATTTCTGACTCCCTTTTAAAATTTTTTCTTCTGAGACAGGATCTTACTACTTTGCTCAAGCTGGCTTCAAACTCACTATCCTCTTCCCTCAGCCTCCTGAGTGCTAAGTTATACATGCATAGGTATGCAACTAAACCCAGCCCAATTTCTAACCCTTTAGAACATTTAGCAGGAAGGGATGTAACTGAAAGGGTATTGCTGACATCTGGGAAGTCTCCTGCTAAAACTTTAACTTGACAACTGTTTTCATGTTCTTTTATTTTATCTTGGAAAAGGCCTCAACCAAGGGGAGGAATGTATCTACATATACTTCCCTGGTCAGAGCAACTGTGGAAGTATAACTATTTCAGAATGTGATCTTTACCAATTTGTCAGTGAAACAACCTGCACCACGCTTGCTTTATCGATCTAACTAACTGAGTGAGTAGACAATGTGTGGCAGCACATGACCTATTTAGTGTTTCCCTAGATAGAACAATTAAAAAAAAACCAAACCTGTTATTAGGTAAAGAAAAACTACTTCTAAACAGATGTTCATTTTTCTTCTCCTCCTGGATATTCTAAGATTCCAAAATTACCAATGAATAAAATCAATTAATCAAAATTTCTACAGAAGGCAAGTAAGTTATATTTTAAATATTTTCAACAGAGTTTGAAATAAAAAGATTTTTGGTCATCTGAACCTTGATATTAGCTATATAAACCTCAAATAACATTTTTGGGGGCTGAAGAGATGGCTCAGAGGTTAACAGCACTGGCTACTCTTCCAGAGGTTCTGAGTTCAATTCCCAGCAACCGCATGGTGGCTCACAACCATCTACAATGAGATTTGGTGCCCTCTTCTGGCCTGTAGGCATACATGCAGGCAGAACACTGCATACATAATAAACAAATCCTAAAAAAAAAATAACATTTTGGGAAGAGGAAGCTGGGAGAAAGAGAGGGGGAGAAGAGGGGAGAGGAGGACATGGGGGAGCAGGAAGGTTGAGTCAGGGGAAGAATAGAGGAGAGCAGGATGAGAGATACCATAATAGAGGGAGCCATTATAGGTTTGAGGAGAGATCTGGCACTAGTGATATTTCCAGAGATCTACAAGGATGACATCAACTGACAATATAAGCAATAGTGGAGAGGCTACCTTAAATGCCCTCCCCCAATAATGAGATTGATGACTACCTTATATGCCATCCTAGAGCCTTCATCCAGTGGCTGATAGAAGCAGAGGCAGACACCCACAGCTAAACACTGAACTGAACTCCTGGAACCCAGTAGCAGAGAGGGAGGAGTGATGAGCAAAGGGGTCAAGACCAGGCTGGTGAAACCCACAGAAACAGCTGACCTGAACAAGGGGGAGTTCATGGACCCCAGACTGATGACTGAGAGGCTAGCATGGGACTGATCCAGAAGACCCCCTGAGCGTGGGTATCAGTGAGGAGGCCTCGGCAATCTATGGGGCCTCAGGTAGTAGATCAGTATTTATCATTGGCATACAAATGGACTTTGGGAGCCCATTCTACATGGAGGGATGCTCTCTCAGTCTGGACACATGGGGGAGGGCCTAGGTCCTGCCTGGGATAATATGACAGACTTTGGAGATCCCCCATGGAGGGCCTCACCTCCCTGGGAGCATTGGGGGAGTGGGTGGGAGTTGGGGGACAGGGAAGGAGGGGAGGGAGAGCAAGCTGGAATTGACATGTGAAGCAGACTTGTTTCTAATTTAAATAAAAAAGTGGAAAAAACATTTTGGATAATCATTATATGGATTATGTATTATGAAGTATTATAGCAATACTTCCAAACTTCCTGATACTATAAATCTCTACCAACTCCACTTGTGATATATGTACATAGATGTGCTATTACCCACACACACACACACACACACACACACAATTGTTTTTTTTTTTTCTTTTTTGAGACAAGGTCTTACTCTGTAGCCTAGGCAAGCCTGGAATTACTGTGTAGTCCAAGCTGGCCTCCAATTTGTGATAATCCTCTCTCTTTAGTCTCTTATATGCTAGGATTATGAGTTTAAAGTTAAGGGAACAAAAAGATGAACAAGGAATAAAGTTATTTGTGATTCTATCACTGAGGTAAAATTGACATTTTATTAATATAGAATTGGAAAGACATTTAAGAATGAGATATATACTATATACACTGTGCTTTCTTAGCCATTTTTTCATGTAACAATACATCAGAGACACTTAAAAGATAAATTATGCTCTATTATACAACTGTAAGTAGACAAAGCTTTCATAAACTGCTCTGAGGTTATAAATACACACACATATTGATACCTCAGCACTTCCATTACTGGTACCCTGCAGGAAAAAACACTCTATGGAAAGTAAGTTTTCTGAGCAATGAAAGAACTCAAAATATCATAAACATGTCATGAGTCTCCTGAAATGGGAGAGTGAAGCCCATGTCAAACTCAGCTACGCACAAAACATTTCCTGGTTACAGACATGAAAAGCTTCTGAAACCTAGCTTTGTATTTTCCAAATTTCTCTGTAAAAAACATCTTAGGCTACAGACTCTTTTAGCAGTATGGTAGGGCCAGGAAGTCTGACTTGACAGCTGCCACCGGAAACATCTTAACCTCAACAACCCTTTAAAGTGTTGGTCTGAACTGAACAGAACCTATGAGTCTTCTCCACTCTTTCCACTCACATCACCTTTCTCCTCGCTTCAAGTTCCTCAAGCGGTTAATACCCACTTTCTCCAGTCCCAGTGCAGAACCGTGGCTTCAGTCTGGTTCACGCACATGTCCCTGTGTTCGTGGACTGCACCGTGGTCACAAATGTGACCCTGGGAGATGAAGCATCCTTTGAAAGTATTTCATGAGCTAAGTGTGGCAGTCTACTGCTGTAATCCCAGCACTTGAGAGGCACCGGCAAGAAGGTCAGGGATTCAAGGGCTTTCTCAGCCACATAATTGGTTTAAGGCCAATCTGGGCTACCAGAGAGACTGTGTCAAAAAAAAAAAAATCCAACAACAAAAGGCTGGGGGCACTTCTTAATGCTAATATGTATGAGGTTTTAGGTTCAATTCCTACCACTAGATACCACTCCCTCTAAAAAAAACAAAACAAAACAAAAAACAAATACAAACACTTCCTAAGTTGTCTTGGCTGAAAGCAGCCAAAAACAAAACAAAAAAACCAAGCTAAGAACAAAAATGTTAATGAATATTATGATTTTAGAGCAGTTGTTACCTTCAAATAGTAAATTATTGGAATGGAAAAAAATGACAGATTTTTCTTGTCTAAATATCAATCACTATAAAAATTTATATAAAATCAAGGATATAGCAGCAAAATTTGTCTCTTTTTTCCCTAAGTTTAAATTTATTTAGGTGGACAAATAAAATCCTATTCATTTTCTTAAAGTACTTATTAATCGTGGATGGTTTAATCTAGCTAATTAATATATGCTAATCACAATTATCACTTTCATAGTGTGTTCCTCAAGAATGTAATACATTGCCATTAGCTATAACCATCATGCACATAATAGATCTGCTAAGACTTATCCCCATATTTAACTGTAGTGCTCTGAGCAACATCATCTCAACAGCTCCTCCCATCCCCACAAACCACCTAAGCCTCTCATACCCACCGTTCTACTCTTTCTACACTATACATGTGTAAGATCATATGGTACCTGTATTTCTGTGCCCGGCCTATCTCACTTACTGTAATAATGTCCAGGTTTACTATAGGAGTATCATCTCTTTATGGTTTAACAGTATTCCATTTTTCATTGTGTGTGTGTGTGTCTCCAGGTTTATTACAGTAGGAGTATCATCTTTCTATGTTTTAACAGTATTTCATTGTGTGTGTGTGTGAACATTTTCTTCATTTCCACTTACACATTGGTAAACACTTAAGCTGATTCCATATCTTGACTAGAGGAATAAAGGTATCACTCTATTATACTGATTTTGTTCCCTTTGGTCATATACACGTAAGTGGGGTTTCTAAATCATATGATAGCTCTGTTTTTATTTTTTTGAGGAATCATACTTTTCTTTATAATGGATATCTTAATTTATAGTCCTATGTATATACATATACACTCATTTTTTGTCTGTTTGATAACAGCCATTCTAACATGAACATGTCTCACTGTTTTCACACTGCTCTGAAGTCACAGAGACAGCAAAGAAACTGTAAATGTAAATTAGTACCCTCTCCATCCTTTATAGGTGAATGGTTCTTAAACTTAAGCACCATCTGAGGCCTGTTAAGATATCTGGGCCCTCATCTGAGATTTTAATTTGGTAGGTATTTTTAACAGGTTATTTGCACGTTTTCAAAGACTGGATCTACTGAACACAAAATACCAGAAGATGCACTTTATCCATGGGACGCTCTTCAACAAATTGTCTTTAATCTCCAAAACCCTAGGATCAGACTCATATGAACTTTGGCAATCTTAGTTTCAAGGGAAAAAAATAAATCAGTCATTTCTATCAAGGAATTCTTTTTTTTCTAAAAAAGTGGAGGACATGATATTAAGAAATCCCTAATGAGGAAATGGAGCTCAAGTATACTTCCTTTTCTTTACATTGTCCTCTAAATTACTGCATCTTATATGCTGAAAGATTAGCTATTTGTTAGATTTTAATTAACCTACTTCATAGAGACTACTGATGGTTTATAAAATAGGGCTCTTTTGTATCTGTGTGGAGCTTACTCCTTTGGACAATAAATACCTATTTCACCTTAGTAGAAATGTATACCAATTATAGTAAATAAAATTAAGTTTCTTGGCTATGCTATGGAAGGCTTACTTTGGAAATTATGACAAAAATCAAAGGGACTATATATATATACTACTTCACACATTAAGTAATGAGTGGAGGCTGTGCTCCAAGTTCCAAACCTATTCAAAAGTTAAGCACTGCTATGTAGAGGAAGTTAAAAGTTCATACTTAGTAGAGGGATCCATCTTTATTATGATGGCTCCCAAGCCAGGATGCACATTGGCACTACCTGGGGAAGTTAAAAATAATGTAGATTTTTGGCTCTTTGTAATAAAGTAGTCTTGAGGAGTGATGTGGAATTTAGTAAGGAGCCCTCTGAAGAATAACTTCTCTGTCTCAGAAGAACCACAACTGAGATTTCTACAGATGGTTTTCAGGAAAAAGAAATTCTTCCCATTAGGAAACAACTAACCTATAATGTAATGAATGATACACCATCAGGAAACTCAGGACATGATGTTATGGGGGAAAATGTTAAAATTAAAAAGGGTGTGAGAATAATGAAAAAAATTCATTGTATTTTAGGACTAGCAACTAATAGAAGCTATAAAATTAAAGCTGACATTGAATAAGGAATACTAGGCTGCCATACACGACAATATTTTCAAGTGCATAAACAATCCCTTAATTCTGAATGTCTGTGAACTTTCTGACCTTGAGTCACAAATAACTTCCCTACTTTTCCTGTAACATTGCTTGATTTCTTAAGGTTTGGGATGGACTTGTTTTATGCTCCCACAGGCCTCCTATGTATGGTAGGTATTTGACAGTTAATGTCACAGGGCAGGCACAGTTTTAAATTCAGAACTCCAATCTAAGTCAGAAGACACATACTTCAACAGTCATGAAGTTAAAATGAATGGTATGGAGATCTCTGTCATCCAGACACTTTCTGACACATTTGTTTTCCTGGGGAAAATCTTTAAGAGACATACCAAAAAAATCCCTTGGTCTCACAGATTATCATCAAGTATGAATTTACTTTTTAAAATAGTTATACTTCTATTATCATCAGGGTCTCACTGATTTCAGAGCTGTCCTGTATTGTCCTAATATATTCTGAGCAACACCTGCTTTCTAGCCACCACTGTAGCCCTGGCACCTTACATACATAGTGTCCTATGCATGTAAGGAACTGGACACATCTGCTGAATGAATGAATGAATGAATGAGTGACTGTCACATGACATCCTAGTCGTTAGGATGTGCATCCTGGGTCTCAGGATCCACTTATGAGTTACTTTGCTTACCCATTTCTTCCTTTCCTAAAACTTATTACAGAAGCTGTAATGTGGATAATTCAAGCTATGAATTCTAAGAAAACTTTCTCATTAGTAACACACAGGTTAATGAAAAAGAAATTGAGACAAAGGTGTTACCTTCTTGAAACAGTTGTCGGGCGTAAGATGGCTCTCTGCCCTGAGGTTGAAAAAAAGCATAAATGCATTTCCTTACTAAATCTTCCCAGCCAGTTCTGCCAGCAGCTCTCAGGGAACTAGTATCAATAGAGATGATTTTACCTACACAAAGAATGAGAGTTGACATTTATGACAGAGTCTTGATATAAACCGTCCATGTTTCAAAGTTACCAAGCATATCCAATGGTTATTCTCTCTTTCCAAGTATTTGGCAGACAAATGCTTTAAAAAGGACCATTTACACTTATCACATATAGTAATGGAATGTATTAGAGACATGATAAGGATTGCTTGTTCTTGGATAGTGTGCATTAGTGTGTTAGATTCAGCTCCAGTCAGGTATTAAAATCGTATCAAGGCTAAGGATGTAACTTGGTTGGTTCAGTGCTTGTCTATGATGCATGAAGCTCTGAGTTCAATTCCTAGTACTGTTAAACAGGATATGGTGGTACATATTTGTAATCCCAGTTACATAATTAGCTGAAGTCATTCTTGGGCTACATGAGACATGTCACAAACAACCACAAATAAATGATCCCCTAATACAAAATCAGAAAAATCATCTAAAATCATTTTAGTTCAAAATTCTCAGACCTGTTCTTTGACTCCACTTTCTGTACACTGCTCGTCTTTATTGTTTTCTGTATGCTGACAACTAATTGCATTATTTATTAGAGAACGGAAGGAAAATTAAATACATTATTCTAGTTTAAGCTATTTCCCATGATTAAGTGAAAAGAATATGAGGAAGAAGCAGGTTTTCCATTTTATCTCTGGTTAACTCTCATAGGTAATTCTACAACAAAGACAGGAGGCAACAAAAGTGGACTCAGAAATGGCACTAAGTCAAAACCATAAGATTTATGAGGCATCATACATACTATTGAAACAATTCTTTTGTAAAATCCAGCAGTAATTTGCCATGGTTATTATATTTGGTCAAATTTCCTATTGAGACTATGAGAGAATCCTGGCAAGTTATTTTTTAGTTAATAGGGGGCCAACTGATACAGTTTTCATTTTTTGGGAGCCCAAGTTCCAACCCCAGCACTTCCCTACCCCAAAGGCACTGCTAGTCCAGCCTCTTTTCTATCATCTGTTTTTGTTGGGTTTCCGTGGGTTTTTTGTTTTTGGAAATAGTTAAGTGAAAAACTGGTATCTCATTGCTATTCATATTTGAATTTCCTTAGTTACTAACAAGGCTGAGTATTTTTCATGTTTCTTCACATTCATATTTCTTCTACGAATGCCTGATTGTATCTCCTCCTTTTAGTATAAGCAAGCCAAGCCTCTCGTAACGTGTATGCTTCTTCATTTAACTACAATTAACACTCTCCTCCTCCCTCAGTTTTGTTTTCTTAGTCGCAAAATATTTATCAGCTTTACTTTAACTTGTTAGGATCTGGGATCTAAGGCACCCAACCCTACTGTGGATCTTGTCACTCAGCTCTATGTAGCTAGGAAGAACAGTTGAAAATCAAGTAAGAGAATTCTGTTACATAAAACAGTTTGAAGACAGTCTGGTGAGCAATGAAATCAAAAGCAAGGACAATTAATAATTTAATAATTTAATCTTTGTCTCTTACTATGCCATATATAAAAGTTTGTTATAGCAGCAATTCAAGTGTTATGCAATCTTCATATACAATAACGTGTGTGTGTGTGTGTGTGTGTGTGTGTGTGTGTGTGTGTGTGTGTGTGTGAAGCTATGGAAGAGAGAGTGACCGTGTTTTCAGCAATGATTCTGCTTAGAAGACAATCATAAAGAGTTTGGTTTAGAATACCTTTGCTTACCAAATGGAAGTTGAACCAACCACTAACCAATCAAACAAAACAACAAAGACAACAAAAATATATTTTATACACATGTTTTGTATTTCTGTGTAGCATGTGTACTCCTGGTGTCCGTGGATGCCATAAGAGTGCATCCGGATCTTCTGGGACTGGAGTTACAGACAGTTTTGAGCTGCTGTGTAGGTGCTGGGAATTAAAACCTGGGTCCTTTGCAAGAGCAGCCAGTGTTCTTAATTGCTGAGCCATCTCCCCAGGCCCTGAAATCTGTTATTTTTGAGGTTCCTGTAGTTGAACAATTATTGTGAAATCCAGAAGTTAATTTCCTTATTTTAAATAGTCATGATTATTTTTATTTATTGTAATGGTCAGATGCAGCTGAAAATTTAATTTAAATTCTTCTCTGATTTAATGTAGCATCTAACTTACAGGAAGGAGAATAAGTTGAAAAGTACTGTTCATGAAACTACAGTGTGTGTTTATGTGTTTGTGTGGGGGGGTACATGTGCCATGGGGCATGAAAGGAGGTCAGGGGACAAGTTAGTGCTTTCAGTACTCTCTTTCCACCTTTATGTGGCATCTGAGGATGAAACTCAGGCTGACATACTGTGCCAGGTGCCTTTACTCCACTGAATCATACTACTGCCTTGCCAACTAAGTCTCTCAAGTCTGACACTTACTATGCAGCCTGACAAACATCCTTCCCAACTGGTTTTCATTCAGTGTCTCAGAAAGCCTATTAATCAGTTACTGACAAAAAGACCAGCTTTTATTGTCATTGACACCTACTTTCTTCCATATAAAATATTTCTGGCTTTCAGTAAGGGTTCTTTTTTCCAGTGTTGCTCATGAAAGAAAATGGAAAAGAACATGATCCATTCTAGACTGGGAAAGGATGCAGAGAGGTGCAGCCCCTCTGTGCACACAACACATGACAGCCTGGAGAGGATGCAGAGAGACGCAGTCTCTCCACACACTTAGGCCTCTCCTTACTTTCAGAAAGAGCATTTGGGACTTTGTCTTTAAAAACAAAGACTTAAGCACACAACACAAGAATACCAGATTCCTAAGAGCTAGATTTCTAAGAGCTAAAAAGTTGTTAAATATAAAATAGAATCTTTAAAGAACAAAGCTGGATGTGATGGTGCACTACTTTAACCCCAGCATGCGGAGGCAGAGGCTCAGGAGGACCTCTGGTCTACACAGTGAGTTCCAGGACAGTCAGGGCTACACAGAGAGACCCTGTCTTGAAAATAACAAAACAAAACAAGAATGGTAAATAAACAACAACAAAAAACAAGTATATTAAAATGGACATAAAGAATAAATTCAGTTGAGGTAATTATTAAAAAAATTTCTTCTCAAAAAATATACCCCTACCATCTATCTCTGTTTTAAATTTAGGGATGTGACTTAGAGATGTAACTCTGAGTATGTAAAAACATGAAAACCCAAATGTCAGTGTGAAGATAAATTAACCAGGAAAACGTCTTAAGGAATTGTAAACAACAGCTGCAATTTGTTCTATATGAGAATCAAATCTTAAGGGGCTTTTAAGAAGAAAGTATTATTTTCAGGCACTCTCTTGTTACACAATGCAGCCGTACTGCCTACCTCTCAGTCCTACTAATGTTGGAGCTGGTCCATCTGTTTCTTGAGTCAGGAGTGCTCACTGTTAACCAAGGCCCTTCCCCACTGACTACTTCAACACTCACACTTAAGACGTGCAGCACTTCTTCATACTTGGTCCATGGGCTCAATATTAGCTCAAACCTCAGTCAGATCTTTTGGAATGACCACCACTTAATTTCAAAAATGATCTTCAAAAATGCACCGTGATATGAACTATAGCACTCACTTTCTGTTAGTTTGAAAAATGGTCTTGCTATGCTGCTCAGGCTTGTCCTAACATGTGGACTCAAGTGATACAATTGCTTCAGCCCACCTAGGAGCTGGGGCTATAGGAATGTACCTACTGGTGTGGTTGCCTTTTATCATTGACTTTAACTAGCCAAATACATTACATATTTTACCTGTATTTACGTGTGTCTATGTGTGTGTGCTGGTGCATACTTTGTCCATGATAGGAGCCGGTTCTCCCTTTCTTACATGTTGGCTGAGGGATCAAATTCAGGTCATTAGACTTGCAACACATGCCTTTATCCACTGAGCCCTCAGGATGGTCCCACCAGATACTTTTAAACATAACATTAAACCCATCATATTTATATACATTTGTAAATGTTTAGACATAGCAACAAATTCAAATTTCTTCCTTGATTATAAAGATGATTCATGATCAAACACACATATCCATGTGAACATTTATAAAAACTGGTCTCTACAGCACGATACCCAATGACAACAAATATAGCATCTAAATACCAACATCAGCATGACTATTTAAAATGTTTTCTATATAAGATTGGGAAGCAGAGGATGAACATTACACGCAGAAATCGTCAGTGCTAAGTTTACATTTTTAATATCTATGGAGCATTTTAAATTTTGTGAATACCTGTAGTATCTTGCTTGGTCATAAAGGATTCTACACCTGTAATAGCTGGAGGCCGAGGTAATCGCCGAGCAATACAAATCAAACATGACTGGAAATCTGCCCAAAGCAAGAAGAACACATTGAAGAAAAAAATATAGAGAAAGAGTTTATTCAATTACTTAATAGTTTTGATTTTAAAATTTCATGTTTCAGGATTTACCATAATATTAGAATCACTTTAATACAGTGGTTCTCCACCTTCCTAATGCTAGGACCCTTTATTACAGTTCCACATGTTGTGGTGACCCCCAACAATAAAATTATTTCATTACTACTTCATAACTGTAATTTTGCTATTGTTATGAATCATGATCTAAGTATTTTTGGAGACTGAGGTTTGTCAAAGGTCTGTCCCAGATTGAGAACTACTGCTAACATTATAGCACAGTAGAAATAAAATTCCTGGCAATATAAAACTGATAGCTCTAAGTAGAAAGTAAGAGGAAAGCTCCTCCCCACCAAAGGCTGGAACATAAACTGTAGAGACAGACACTAACAGCCAGAGGGACAGTCTGCGGACTCAAGCAGCACCAGTTGTTAATTTTACTTTTGTTGTTTTCACTGCTATGAATTGTTTTTAAATTAAAAGAAATATGTGGATGAGTGTTTCACCTGCATGTATGTTTGTGTACCATGGGCATGCAGTGTCCAGAGGCCAGAAGGCATCAGATCCCTGGGAACTGGAGTTGACAGACAGTTGTGAGTAGCCATGTGGATGATGGGAATTGAACCTGGGGCCTCAGAAGAGCAGCCAGTGCTCTTAACTTTTGAGCCATCTCTTTAGCCCCCTGTGCTAGCAAGCTTTACCTCAACTTGACACAAGCTAGGGTCACTGGAGTGTAGGGAGCCTCAACTGAGAAAATGCCTCAGTAAGATCAGGCTAGAGGCAAGCCTGTAGGGTATTGTCTTAATTAGTGATTGTTGAGGAGGGCTCAGCCATTGTGGGTGGGGCCACCCCTGGGCAGGTGGTGCTGGGTTCTATAAGAAAGCAAAGCAGCACTCCTCCATGGCCTCTGCATCAGCTCCTGCCTGCAGGTTCCTGCCCTGAGTGAGTTTCTGTCCCGACTTCCTTCCTTGATGGACTGTAGTAATGAGGAATGTAGAATGCAGTAATGAGGTAGTGTAAGCCAAACAAACCGTCTCCTCCCCAAGTTGCTTTGGTCATGGTGTTTCATCACAACAACGGAAACCCTAACTACGACACTGCTTAACGATGTTTTTAAAAACTACATTTATATTGTCAATATCTTACATGCATCAGTATTCCATGCTGCAGATTATTCTCATAACCACTATAAAGAAAATGATCATATAACAAAACTAAGATTTATGGATAAAGGACTTTTTTGGAGGGGGAGAGTGGTCAGGCACTACCCCAGCCTGGGGTAGACATGTGTTTTAACTTTAAAGACTAAAGTAATACAAAATTTATTTAGTATATTTAATAAAGAGTGTGATCTATTTAAACCTATGTGTGGGTCTACATTTCAACATGAGTAATTTGGATTCACCTGGTGAGACTTGTCAAACAGACAACTAAATACTCTGCCCCCCAAAGCTGGCCATAAAATTACTGTATAGACCAGATTGGTCTCAAAACTTACAATCCTCCTGCCTCTACATTCCCAACCTTAGTAATTATAGGTTTAGGTCACCATGACTGGCAACAGAGAACTTTATATTTTTAGTATATACATTTTTGAAACCCCTGTCCACGTGTTTTTTCCTTCAAAGATGCTACATACACTATTGCACACTATAGACATGAAACGCTAACATGTGCAAAGTTCCATTGGTCCTCACCTCTACCTCCTGGTCACATCTGCTGAACTGCCTTTCTCCCCTGGTCCTCACTCCAGATGCCTATTTGTGGTGTTCCTAAACTTAACTGAGTCTATGTTTACACGGAAGACACACCCATCCACCACTACATACCGAAAGCCATGCCAACAGCATGTTCATTTAGAGTCAACTATGGCTTACAGTTTTTATAAACTTTCTCCTGAATTTTTGCATAGTCTGAAAATTGCAATGGTATCCTCCAATGTATCCTACATTCTAAAGGTGAACCTTTATAAACACCAGGTTGTTTAATAGCCTGCTGTATTTGGTACATTTCCAACTGAGGGCTACCTATTTTATTTTAAGGCAGCAAACTGGTTTGAATTATTTGACATCTACATGGGAATGCCACATAAAGCTGAAACTTTAGGGGTATTCTTAACCGGGTGATTCTACATATTTTTAATGTTGTTTAAAGTATTAAGAAAAACACTGAGTCTGTCACAGTGGTATGCTCTTGCAATCCTGGCACTCATAAAGTTGAGACAGGAGACTGCTTCTAAGTTCCAGTCTATCCTAGGCTACATAGTGAGTTGAAAGGCCACTTGGGGAAACACAGTGAAACACTATCTCAAAAAGTCAAATGGGTTGGGCCTGGTGGCACACACCTTTATACCGGTACTTGGGAAAAAGAAGCAGGTGGATCCCTGTATGAGTCTGAGGCTACCCTGTCTACACAGCAAGTTCCAGGTCAGTCAGAGCTACACAGTGAGACCCTGTCTCAAGAAAAAAAGGAAATGTAGAAAATTCAACTGCGATTATGACATATAACAGAGTAACCAAAAATATTATCTCAAGAAGGTAGTGTGTAATTAATTTCATCTGTTTTTTCAAGCCAAAGAGAAAACAATCAGCTTAAGGAGACCCTTTACCTTCGCCATCTTCTTGGATTGATTTTGGCTGTGATACTGTGAAACATTGCATAACTTCATAGCGCTGGCAAGCTTCTTGGTTCTCGGTACCTGGCTCGTCTGGAGGGTGAATTAGCATCCTGCAGTTAAATGTATGGCTATTTCGGCGTGTTGCCTCTTGAGGCCAAGGAACTCCATTTACTAGGGAGGCAAAATTGATTAATATGTTTGTGAATAAAGTGAAAAAAGCATAAATTCTGAAAACCCAAAAACAAGCCATACTTCAAAGCATCTGGCTAATGAAATATTTGTATTAAAAGATTGACATACATCCTCAGATCTGATACACTGAGTCAATAGCCACATATACCAGGTAGAAATTGTAACATTTCCAAGAAAATGTATAAGAGCTCATACAGAAAACACACCACTTCACTAACAGCATTTAGAAATAAAGACAGAATTAAAAATTACTAGTGTGGTAGTTAATGCTTTTTATTTGCAGCTATGCATTTCAAGTGAGGAATTTAAGGCCACAGCTACAGTGTTAAGCAAGCAGGACTCATCAAAGGCCAATCCTAAGAGCAGGCTCTTTGTGCATGGGGCAGAAGACTAAAAGTTTGTACCAAGTGTCTATGACTTAGGATAGAAAAGAGCTGGGGTTGTGGTGGCGCACACCTTTAGTCCCAGCACTTTGGGAGGCAGAGGCAGGCAGATCTCTGTGGGTTTGAGGCCAGCCTGATCTACAGAGCTAGTTCCAGGACTACTAGGTCTGTTACATAGAGGAACCCTGTCTCAAAAAGAAAAAAAAAACAAACAAAACAATATTGGATTCTTACAGTCATTTTCCTGTGTTTCATTAATTTAAGTAGCGCAGTTCCTATGTTACAATACTTTGGATATGGTGGATAATCAGTAAGTAATACCAAAGATTGCTAACAAACTATCTCCTTTGTATAAGAAAATTAAATTTAGTCTTAGAAATAAAAAATCACAGTAGTCACGTTCCTACTCACAATGTCCTATGCAGATTATGGGTTCGCAGGAGGTCAGAGGAGTTTTAAATCTACACTCCTACTGTTGACACGATTTCATTTTATCCATCCCATCATTCCATAAGTACAGGAGAAAGTATGGAAGCTAACTTCTCTTGCACTAAGTTCTATTTTTCACAAGCTGTTAGGTTTGTGTCACTTAATATTTGACTTCCAGTTGTTTCATCTTTAAAATTAAGGGGCCTACTGTATAATCTCTAAAGACAGTTGTACTCTACAGTCTACAGTTAGACACCCCAAATCCCTTGAATTATAATTCTAATATCAAGCTAGAGATTTTATAGAGGTCATCATTTCAGGTCCCAGTTACCACTGTTTTCAAAGAAGAAGCAAGTTTTCTATTCCATTGAGGGAACAATGTAGGAAATAATGAACCAGAGATGATAGTTTATACATATATCTAATTTATTTGTGAATTTATGTTAAGGGTCTTTTTCTTACTTTTGAAACACATATAGGTTAAACCGTGGAATGAAGTAGGCAGTAAATTAATGTAAAAATTATTCAGTTTTAGAGCTTTCTTCTCCAACTAAAGTCAGTAAGATCCTATGATTAAAAAATAATTCTTCTTTAAGATTCTGTTTGCTACTTGTTTTGCATGATATACCCATTTACTGTCAGGGATGATCTCAGCTTGCTGAAGGCACTTGCAAAGAAATCTACTTGCTAAATGTTGCCAGAGGAAATTCAGCTAAATATATGTTTAATTCTGGTCAGATAACAAAAAACAGGAGAGAAAAAAGAAAAACAGGCAGAGAAGGGGCTAGAATCAGGATGGCATAAAAAGCCACAAGGAAAACAGGTAAGGGTGGAGTGGTGTGGTGAAGGAGCTCCCTTCAAGTTTAATATCATAACCTGTTAGACCTAAAGTTTAAGAAAAATCTTTTTTATTGTTTGAGAATTTCATACATGTATATAGTATGTTTGTACCAAGCCCATCCTATTCCCTCTATTCCCCACCACTATTCCCTCTCAATTTCATGTTTTTGATTATATATACTTATATGTGTACATATATATGTGTGTATAAACATAAATATACATGTATATAGTGTGTTTGTACCAAGCCCATCCTATTCCCTCTATTCCCCACCACTATTCCCTCTCAATTTCATGTTTTTGATTATATATAGTTATATGTATACATATATATGTGTGTAAAAACATAAATATACATTTTACATTTATGCTTGTAGTTTTATTATTTAATGTACATGGATGTTTTGCTTATATGTGCACCACCTGCACTCAGTACACACTGAATTCTGAAGAGGGTGTTAGATCCACTAGAACTGGAGTAACAGACAATTGTGAGCTGTCACATGGGCACTGGGAATTGAACCCAGGTCCTCCAGAAGAGCAAACAGTGCTGTGGAGCCATCCCTCCAGCCCCCTTTATTTGTTTGTTTTATCAACTCCATCCACTAAGTCCACTTAGTGTTGCCAGTATGTACGTGGGTGTATGACCATCTACTGAAGCACAGGTATCCTCTCAGGGACCACATATCTGAAGAAATCTGACTCTCTCTTCCCCACAACCATCCATTTCCAACAGCTCCTCAGCCAGTCATTAGACTTTATGACTACTTTCCCTTTCCAGACTGGGAACTTATCTGGCTTGGGCTTGTGTAGGTCTTATGTATGCAGTCACAAGTTTATGTGTGTAACTATTCCTTCCTGTTCTGCTGTAGCAATCTTCTGGTTTTTAATCAAGTTGGTACCAGCCTGGAAGCTTCGCCCCTACTGGCTAGCTTATATAGTGCTGGATGGTGCTATGCATGCTACCTGAGAAGAAAAGTAATCATCAGTCTTTCTCAGCTATGAACCCTGTAGACACAGTATCAAACAGCCTGAAGAAATGTCTCCTGGTGTGATAGTGGCAAAATGTTATGGGAGTAATCAAGCACTTTCTGATTGGATCCCATTCCATATGATAGCACTAATTCTTGGCACTATTAATGAAGCCAAGAATCTACTGCTAGGTAGGTCATAGGCCTTACAGGAGAATCTACTATTATTCTGCTATGTAGACATACTATTAAATTGACTCCTAAAGACATCATTATACCTACAGATGAGTGCATCTCTCAATCCTCATCTTTTTGCAGTAGATGACAATTAACACACAGACCAATGTCAATGTACTAAAAATAAGAGAGCGAAGAGTGTTCGACCCTAAATGGGGCATCTATATCATATCCCCTTCTCCTCAGGAATCACAGATGAAGAGGGGGCAGAAAGACTGTAAGAAAAACATTTTTTTTTTGGTTTTTTGAGGCAGAGTTTCTGTGTATCGTTTTGGAGGCTGTCCTGGAACTTGATTTGTAGACTAGGCTGGCCTCGAACTCACAGGCTGGCCTCGAACTTACAGAGATCCGCCTGCCTCTGCCTCCCGAGTGCTGGGATTAAAGGCGTTTGCCACCAACACCCGGTAAGAAAAACTTTTTGGTTAGTAAAAAGTATTGAGAACTAATAACTAAAACCACCAAAATAATTCTGGCAATAAATTACATTTTAACTATCATAATTTCTTAAATAAATAATAGTAAGATACTGACTCTTCCAATACATACAGGTAGATATTTCAGATGTTACTTCTAGATTCTCTGTATATCATAATATTTATTGGTTTTCTTTTGGCTTATCTAAGTTATTGCAACAGAGCTCAAGGAGTTTTTTTTAATCCAAATCTTTTAAACACTAAGTCTTTACACTAAGTCTTTACTTACAATGACTGCCTTTTCACAAAAAGACAAACACAGGCTCTGTGTTCTCTGCTGGACATGGAAAGGACAGATCTAGACTAGAGATATAAATGCTGATGAAACTCAAGTGTTTTGCTTTGAGTGTGTTGGGGGAGGGCTGTTTAACCTTTACTAGCTGTTCTTTCTTTACTCAGCATAATTCTTCTTCAAAGAATAAATGCATCTTCTAGTGTTTAAAAAAAGCAACAAAAATTCAATCAAATGTTGCAGAACAAACAACAAAAAGGCGATGGGAATTAAACTCAGGGCCTAATTGCTTGCGAGGTGCATTCATCGCAAGAACTCTACCACTGTACACTCAGCTCAGAGCCCTAGTAAGAAAGAAGTGGCCATTCAGTTCAATTTTACTTATTTTAGTTTTAATTGTTTTCTTTTTTAAGGCTCAGTTTTAAAAAGAACTAAGGAAAACTGAACTTTCTCATTGACAAGTTCTGTAAAAATATCTGCCTCAATCTTGTGGGGAGCAGATGAAGGAGCATGATATGAAAGGATAGGAGTGCTCTTCCATGACATCAGTTTCTGAGAATACCTAAAGTATCAAGTACTTGTGAATGATACAAAATTACAGATCCACAACTCATGACATTAAAAGTTCCAAAACATTTAGATAGAGTCAACAATAGTAATAGTAGAAATTTAAAGGAAATTCAGCTAAGTGATAGGTTAATTATCATTTGAATGTGCTCCAAATTTCCCATGAAAGATGAGGCCAAAAGAGGGATTAAATGTGTTCCAAGGTCACAATGCTAGTAGGTGGTAAGGAAGAATGCTTTACCCGTGTCTGTTTTCCACCAAAATGTCAGTGATCTTAACTTCTACAGTGTCTGCAGCACTAGAGACATAATGCCACAAATTGTGAGAATTTATTTCCATTTTTTTTAAACTTCAAGTCATAGCTTATTAGAATTTCACAAATAAATCTTAAACTTTCACAATATAGGCTTTTGTGCATGTGTGTGTGGTGTATGCACACGCCTGTGTGGATACACATATATGTGTACATGTAGAAACCAGAGATTCACAATGGGTGTCTTCCTCAACAGCACCCCACCTTGTCTTTTTCTTTTGACAAGGGATCTCTTATTAAACACAGACCTCCCCCACCTGGCTAGACTGGCTAACCAACAAGTCCAGGAATCTTTCTGCCTCTGCCTTCCCAGCCTTGGTTTAATAGACATGCTTCACTGTGCCCATATTTGTACATGGGCTCTGGAGGATTCAACTCAAGTCTTGTGTGACAAGTACTTTATCTACTGAGCTGGTTCTCCAGCTTTGTCCATCTTCTTAGAGAAAACCTCTAACTATATTAGTTTTGCAGGATTCAAATGAAAATTTACCTTTTTAAAAGTAAAATATTATGCTTAAAAGTAGAGATTTTAGGCACTGAAATCTTCTACACCAATGAATTGGAAAGCAATTTTGAAACAAGCTTTTTACAGTAGTCTTTGAAATTTCTTTATGTAAGTGAAAACAAGAATATAATCTTTGATTCATGTTAGTGATTTATGCGTATATAAGGTGAGTATATATGTAAATATGCAGATTTATAAATAATTATCTTAATTCTACAAATTTCTTCATGGTCTGAAACTCATTTTTTTCTGGAGGCTGGTATAAGTCTACCTACCTTGTTTCTCTTTCTGATTTTCTAATGATTTGATAGTTCTGACAGTGGAGATTTTAAGTGTAGATGCTATATTTTATCTTCAATGTTTCTTTAAAAAGCACAGTTGGGCTTTATTCTTCTCAGTGGTGTCTAACAGTGAGCAAGTGCCCCTGTAGAACCAGATGACATGCTCGGTGACTACTGAGTGTGCCCATGTTTGTGGGTCTACTCTTATACTTGGCAGTACAGCTAGGCTGCTTTATCCCTGCTTCTGTGCTTCCCTTCTTTGGGGGAATGAGGGAATGATGCTGCTGCAGATGAAATGTCATAGCTCTCCCAGTTGTGGTGGAGGCTACTTGAAAAGGCCAGTCAAGGACCTACAGGTGGCCAGGAGCAGTATCACCATGACATCAGATATTAGATGACACTCCAGTCTTATTTATCTCCTGGCAGCGATGGAAGCAAACTGAATAGTAACATATCTTCAGTAACCATGCTGGAAAGAGTAATGTGTGGCTTTTGCACAATGAACCCCTTCTTCAGGCAGCAGAAGATAGCTCAGCTTTGTTTTCTGTGACCTCTCTCAGTTCTCTTCCCAACCAGGCAAGCTTTTAAACTTAATAGATGCTTTGCTAATACAGATAGGAATGTGAAAAATTTTAAGGCAACAATAAAGTGAAATAGCTCAATTAGACCCACATTCAAGATCTGCAGAATGGCAGAACAAAAGAAACTACAGAGTGCAGGACCAGAGGAAGAAACTCAGGTGCCACCTGCAGTGACACAAGGAACTCTTCCTTTCTCTTCCCTGAGCTCCTGCCTCAGTTCCAACACTAGACATTGGTGAGGACCCTCCTAACTGCTACCACACAGTAGCTCTGAGAAAAACTCATGTTTGATCAATTTATCTGTGTGATAAGGTGGTCATATTTCAGGGTTAGTTGAACAAAAAAATGATGGGAAAACAGGAACAAAAAAATCTGAAATGAATGGAATCTGAAATTAAATATGAAGTTTTCCACTTTACACTAAATACATGTACACTGACTACCCAAAACATATCTACTCTAGAGACCAGGAATTCAATCAGTAGGAATAATTGGAATTTGAGCCATGAAAACCTTTCTAGCAGGAGTCTCAAAATTCAAGGAGCAAACTAAAGGGAGCTGTTAGTTCATTCACATCCCCCGAGGATCAACACAAGGTTCCACTTGCTGTATGTAAGGCACAGAGTTTAACGGGTGGAACAGCAACTGGAGATCAATGCCCATCATTCTCTCAGCTGGGCTTCTCCCAGTGGGCAAGCCATTCAGTCACAGTTGGACTAAGGAGTTGAAAGAGCATATATTCCAAATGGTTACTTTTTGGAGGTTTAAAATACAGCAGCACACCCCTCCCGACCCTTCTCTTCCTCCCTTCTGTTCTTTTTTCTGTGAGCAGGGCCAGGAGAAGTTCTCTCCTTTCCTGCATATAATCAAAACTGAAAAACAGCAGAATCCTTTTGCAGTCAGGTAACTTAGCCATGCTGGACCCCATGCTGTCGCATGGCATGGCAGTACACTGACAAAGAAGATTCTTGTGAGCTATTGACATATCTGAAGCTGTAGCCACATTACTAATATTTTACACTATTAACTTGTATGTGTTATAATACTAAGTATTAGAAATAAAAAGTTAATTTCTTTCTACCTAGTGATTTTGGAAGCAGATTCTTGACAAATTCCGCATGATCTCCCACATGCAGTATGCTGTAGACGCTGGTATTCATTAATTCCTCCTGATTGTATCCCAAGTAGCTGGTCACATTTTCTGACACAAATACAATTCTTCCTTCACAGTTCACAACAAAGAAAAATCCATCCAAAGCCTGCACAGCCAGAAAAAAAAAAGAAATAAAAAGAAAAGGATTAAGACATGAAGACATTGATAAAAATATTGGGAGGTTAAAAGATATAAGCAAACACATTTTTCTATTAAAAAGATATTAGAAACAAATATATGTCAAGTTAAGAAAAGGACTGCTTCTCTGTGGAGGGAGGTCATAATTTTCAAATAGGCTTTACACTAAAGTGTTCAGCAGGTGAGAATGAAAAAATATCAACCTTCTTTCTTAGAAATAATTTCAGGTACTCAGTTATGTTTATTATTTTTAATTATGTGTATGTGAGTCCAGAAACCCTTGGAGGGCAGAGATAATGAATGCCCCAGGGAGCTGAAGTTACAGGTGGTTGTAAGCTGCCAGACATGGGTGCTAGGAATCAAACCTGGGTCTCTCACAAAAGCAGTTACATTCTCTTGACCACCAAAAAGTCTCTACAATTCCAGAAATCATTTTTTATAGTAGCAAATGTGAAATAAGTGATTTATTCAGTCCTGAAAATATCTATGTTATGTAGGTGGAATACCTGGCCTTTGCCTTTGAGGAACCTGTGGAAGAATGGGAAGAAGGACAATAAAGTACTGGTGATCAATATCTGTCAGACATACATGAAACACTATGAGCACACACCAGATGCCTAACTTGGGAGGGGGACGAGAAGCACCTGACGAAGCTGGCATGGTGGGTGGGGGAGAGCGCTTAGGGAAGGTTGCTGCAGGAAGACAGCAGCACGTGACATGCGGCAAGGCAGAAGCAGCATGCAGCTGGGGAGTATGAAGTACAGTGAGGCCTGTGGGCAGCAAAGAAGTAAGTGTGGGACAGCAGCCAGCTTCCGGGGCCTCCTATGTACAGAGATGGAGCCAGGCTTCTCCAAGAGGAGATATACGTATCCCTAGGCACAGAATAGCTCCAGTGGCAGAGAAATTGTTAAAACCTTTAAATTGCAATCTAAAACATATGGAGGAAACATGGCCCTTCATGAAGTCCCCAGCTCCAAATTTTTAGGGAAGATCTGGAATATGGAACCTGACAGTGTCATTTTACTTATTTGGAATCTTCCTAGCTATTTGAAAAATGATATAATTCATTTGTTATAGAATATACAAACCAAACAACCCAATTTAAAAATGAGCTATAGATCAAACCGAGTTCTCAAAAGAAGAAATAAAATTAGGGAAGTGCAAATTAAAACAACTAACCCTAACCTTACCCCAATCAGAATGGCTAAGAGTAAACAAACAATTGAAAATAGATGCTGCTGGGAGTGGGGGAGGAAACCCTTATGCACCCTTGCTGGGATTGCAAAGTCATGCAGCCACTATGGAAATCAGTGTGGAAATTCTCAAAAAACTAAAAATAGATCCAGTATATGACCCAGCTATACTGTTCCTTGGCATAGGCCAAAGGACTTAACATCCTATTCCACATACTTGCTCAGCCTGTTCATTGCTGCTATAGTCACAATAATTAAGAAATGGAAACAATCTAAATGTCCTTCAATGGATAATGAATGATGAATGGATAATGAAAATCTGGTACATACATACAATGGAATACTACTCAGCTGTAGAGAAAAACAAAATCATGGAAATTTGCATGTAAGTGGATAGAACTAGATAATATTTTATTCAGTGAGGCAACTCAGACCTAGAAATGCAAAGACTTCATGTTCTCTCTCATTTGTGGGTCCTAGCTCCAAATCTTCAGATGTTGATTATATAACCTGGAGTAACTACAGAAACCAAGAAAGGACCATTGGATGGGGAAGGAGCTCTACAAGAGGAGTAAACTACGGGGATAAATGGGTAAAAGGGGGGGATCTTTAACTGGAGCGGAGGACCATACCAAAGAAGAGGAAGAGGAGAGGGATAAAGATGTCTGAATTAGCCATAGAGAATCATATTATTTTGTATTCACCTAAAATTACATATAATACATATGTGTGTGAGAGAGAGGGAGAAAGAAAGGGATAGTGGGAGAGCAAGCGAGAAAGTGAGAAAGAGAGAAAGAGAGAGAGAGAGAGAGGAGGAGGACGGAGGAAGGGAGAAAGGGAGGGAAGGAGGGAGGGAGGGAGGGAAGAAGGAGGGAAGCAGGGAGGGAGGGAAGGAGGAGGGAGGGAGGGAAGGAGGAGGGAGGGAGGGAAGGAGGAGAGGGGGAGGGGGAGGGAGGGAGGGGGGAGGGAGGATGGGAGGAAAGATGTACATGTAGTTTAGATGAAGTTATGGCACTTGGAAAGGTAATGCTTCCTCCCAAGAACCATCTAACAAAAAACAGGTACTAGACATTAAAAACTCCTTTTGAGTTCAGGGTCAGGGGAGTTCAAGAGACTCCCAGAACAATATTGGATATTGCTGTTGCCTTCTAGAAGCTGAAGATAAAGACCCTACCACTGAAGACAGTATGCATTTTAGACACAGGACTCAAAAGCCTCCTCCCAAAGGTCCTATATAAGCTGCTAAGGAGGGTGGGGGAGCAGTCTTACCCAACTGTGACACCTGTGAACCATAATAACCAGCATGGTTAAGATACTTCTAAAGGTACATTAGTGGCACTTACATCTTAGTGGTAACCAAAAGCTGTCTAATTGAACTTAAGGTCCTCTCAACAGAAGGAAAGTCATGTCTGTTACTGTACACCTTTCAACTACCTGGGTTAGTGAGGTAATGGATCGTGGAGGAGAATGCACTACTGTCACTTTTCTAAACCAGTGTAGTTCCTAATTACAACTAAATAATTATCTGCATATTCACCAATAAATGTAGTGACTGCCCCAATCTAAGAAGCTTCCTTTTGCAGAAGATGGAGACTATTAACACCATAACTGTTCAAAATGAGAGAAAAACTAGCCTCAAACTTGCTATATAGACTTGAACTCTTATTTTCCTTCTCAACCCCCCAAATGCTGAGATTAGAGGCATGCGTCACTATGCCAAGCTCTCAAACAAAAAAGTTTAATTCTTCAGTGACCATCTTCCATCTTGCACGCCATCCCTCCCAGGCCCTAGGAACTGCTGTTCTATAGTCTGCCTCTCTAAATTGCCCAGTTTATACTACACATAATAAGCCACCTTAGGAAGCAATTATTTTTCTGTTAATTGGCTCACACCATTTAGTATAGTATCTTCCAGGGACATCTATATTGTCATAAGAAACATTTCCTTATGTTTTTAAAAGGCAGAATAGTATTCCACTGTGAATATATATTGTATTTTCTTTATTAATGGTTAATATTGTAAAGACAAAAGATAAAACTGCAGATGAGGGTGCAAAGTAAAGGGAATCTTTGTATTTGCTGGTAAGAATATAAACTGGTAAAGTCAATATGGAACACAGCATGGAAGATTCTCAAAAAAAATTAAAATACTCAGGTGTAGCACTCTTACACCTGAGTATGCATGGCCAAAGAAATTGAAATCAGGACCCATCAATGCAGCATTACTCAAAATACCCAAGACAGACACTAGCCCAAGTGTCCATCAATGGATGAAGAGATGAAATTATTGCTTAAAATATTACATTATTACATTTAATTTAGGTTACATTCTTAGATAACTCTACCACAAAGCATATAACCAAGAATTTTTCCTCTTAAAAAAGAGCACAATCCTGTTTTTAGTAATTATTGTAACATTTTCAAGTCCAGCACCTTAACTATTCAGCCATTGGAACTCCAGTAACATTTTCTTTAGTAAGAAAAAAAGAGAAATATATTTGTATTCAAATTGATCGATATGGCTGTTGCACAGTTAATCTAAAATGCAGAAGAGAGAAAGGTGTGATAAAATGCAAACCTCAACAACTGGACAAACACTTTGCAAACTACTTTGAGTTTGGTGGACACACAAAGGCATACCCATATTCAACTAACTTTTAAGTTAGTCCTAAATCTCAAAGTAGGTGATATCTACCTTATGGTTTATATAAGAATAAGAGTAATTAAAAATACACATTTCTGCCGGGCAACGGGGCGTATGCCTTTAATCCCAGCACTCGGGAGGCAGAGGCAAGTGGATCTCTGTGAGTTTGAGGCCAGCCTGGTCTACAGAGTGAGTGCCAGGACACCTCCCAAACAATACAGAGAGACCCTGTCCCGAAAAACCAAAAAAAGAAAAAAAATACACATTTCTTTAATAGATCTAAAATTTCTTTTGGGATAGTCTTAGATAATAATGGAATCATTGTTGCATGCCATATTCAATCTCTGTTTTATTATGAATGAAATATATGCTTACATACATTTAAAATACAAAAATAAGGTCAATATTGTACCTTAAAAATGATAACAATTCAGGGAATGTTTTGGGGGCTGGTGTTATGAATATGCATATACAAACATCCCTACTTTCTAAACTGTGCCTGATGAAGGCAATTTTCTATCATTACTCTTCTACAAGTTTCTCTCACATGTGCTCCTGGGGAGGAATCTTCCTGACAGCTGGCCTTATGATGTGCTGCCTACAGAGATGATAACAAATGCTTGTCCATTAAGTACAACACAATCAATCTGAGAGCTTTCCCATCTGCCCGGAATGTCACCTTTTAAGGAGAACCACCTTGGTCTCACAGCAGGGCTCAGATTGGGCAAGAGTTCTTGCAGAGCCCTGGCTTTAAATGAGATCGCCACTTAAGGCCACTGGACAAAGGTTTCAGGATAAAACACATAATTCCCAGTATTTTTACAGTACCCAAGCAGGAAAAGAAAATGAAAGAATTTACACAGGTTAAAGACAGAATAAGAATCCTGCAGTGGGGATAAAGATTCCTTGAGTAAAGTCTCTTTAAGAAGGCAACACTACAACTGACCAGGTAGAGAAACCTATGTTTCATATAAAGAAAACATGTCATCTATAGTAACAGAACAAAATGCATGCAAGGCTTAGAAAACAGAGATGTGTGCAAGTCTGTTAGGGAGACCTGCTGTCGTCAGAAAAAAGGGCTTGAGAAAGACAAGAAAAGAATTTAGTTGCATATATTTCAGTAAATAAACAGGGCAGAGAAGGATGTGCATGTACACAGACCTGTGCTTTTAAACACTCATGTATGAGAGAAAGTGGCTGAGGTGATGAACTGGCTTGGAAACCAAGCGTCTATATTCAACACGCAGCAGCAGAAGTAGAGACAGGCACTGGAGGTAATTCAGTTTCTTCACTCTTATCTATAGTGTGTGTATAAAATCAATTTAGCTGGGCAGTGGTGGCGCACGCCTTTAATCCCAGCACTCGGGAGGCAGAGGCAGGCGGATCTCTGTGAGTTCGAGGCCAGGCTGGACTGACAGCCTCCAAAACAATACAGAGAAACCCTGTCTCGTAAAAACCAAAAACCAAAACAAAACAAAACAAAAAACAAATTTAAACTTTTTTATTCAGAAAATACTTTGGATAATACCTAGGCTAATGAAGTGGGTTTTTTCCACTTACAGGTGAAATTCTATAGTATACATACATTGTACTAGCTAGCTTAATAATTCAGTTTTCTTCTTCTACATAATTCCAATCACTCTAGAAATAAATGGCAAAGTCATTGGGTAGGCTTTGGTTTGCATGAGACTTCCTAGAATGCCTATATGAGAAAGTTTTTATGTCTGTTACTCAATCTATTATGAAAAACAACCATGAAGTAGTCTTCATAATAAAATCCCATTTTAAAAGTTGAAAGGACTGCTTTGCTTCCTAACTTATTAATTGGATATATGACCTCAAATAAGGAGAAAGAAAAATTAAATTGTATAAGGACAAAGATTTGCATTTGGGGTCAGCCAGAGCACTTACCTCCAAAAGAAGAGGGCCTAAGGACTCCTTTTCTATCACCCCTTGACTACTCGATGAGATGTCAGACTTCTGCACATCGTCGTCAGTGGTCGATTTCTCTGAAATAACGAAACTTTAAAAACTATACATCCAAAGAGAGTGCATTTCCACTATAGTAGTTTATGAAGACATAGATTTATACCATTGATACCAGGAAGATTTTGTTTTTTTAAGCAAATTATAAAAATTTGAAAGACTCATTAAGTTCATGTTGATTAAATTACTGAATGTGAAAGCAATACATTTAAAATTTTAGGGAAAACTTAAGATAGAGATAGTTATGTGCCAGGTAATGGTCTAAGGAATGGGGACAGAAGTGATAGGCAGTTCTGGGTCCTGTCTGTAGAGAAAAGAGGTATGTCTGTCTATCTGCCTCTCCCCTAATCTGGCTAGCTAGGATGCAGATACGTTAGCCGTGCTTATTACATGTTGTGATGGAAATGGCCTACACTGGCAGCAAAGTCCATAGGGAGAGTCTAAATCCTTGACACCTACCTAAATTATCCTGTTCAAGTCATTGCATTTTGTGCAAGTCATTACATTTATGCCTCCTATGATCCTCTTAGTATATGTATTTGCATTTTTATATCAGTAGTATCTAATATCTCCATAATGATAGTTATAAGTATATTTTATAAGTAAATTCAGGTGTATATTTTGCATATTACCTATTTTATTGTATGTTTTTATATACTATATTTTGTGTATAGTTTCAAGTTTTCAAAATTTTTATGCCATTTAACTCATTCCTAAACACTCCTCCTGAGCTTAAAAATTTCTCTGGCCAGACATGATGGCACACACCTTTGGTTCTAGCACTGGGGAGACAGTGGCAAGTAGATCTCTGTGAGTTTGAAGTCATCCTATTCTAAGCAGAGTTCCAGGACAGGCAAAGCTACACAGCAAGACCCTGTCTCAAAACAGAACAAAACACCCTGCCCCTACCAAATCAAAACAACAGCCACATAACCAAACCCAAACACAACAATGAAAATCTCCTCTATTTGGCCAGTTATCAGACAGTCCTGTGTGCTTAAACTCCAGCAGCATTTCTTCTTCCAGGAATCCTCTTCCCCTTGCTCCAATTACAACTGTTTCTATGTTTCTTCTGTGTTTGGATTTGTTTCCCTGTTTTCCATTCATAGTTCCATCATGGACATAGAGTTATAGGTCTGGAAGTCTTGATTTCAATGTTACTTAGAATCTGTTCTAAAACTAATCTGTTGTGCTTGAGACCTCTCTCTCTCTCTCTCTCTCTCTCTCTCTCTCTCTCTCTCTCTCTCTCTCTCTCTCTCTCTCCCCCCTTGGCATTTTAACATTAGCACTGAATTATGAACAGGTGTGAGCACTCTGTACCAACTGTGCTGGGCCTATATGAGTGTGCATTTTTCCCTCCCTCCCTCCCTCCCTCCCTCCCTCCCTCCCTCCCTCCCTCCCTCCCTCCCTCCCTCCCTCCCTCTCTCTTGTTGAGGCAGGGTCCTCCTATGTAGCACAGGCCAACTTAGACTTGTGGTTCTCCCACCTCAGCATCCCAAGTGCTGGGGTTACAGCTGTGCTTCACCCACCATGTCCAGTTACAGGAGTGTTTTCCATTCAGAATCAGATCCTTTTATTTTCAAGGAAGGGTTTTTAATTTTCTTTTAAGTTTTTTTTTTTTTTTTTTTTTTTTAGAAATCGCTCTTGTCATTTATTGTCTTCTATCTAGTCTTGAATTAACCCTTAAGTTTCGTATCTTTTTCTCTTATTTTCCATGACTTGTCTTTTGTTTTCTAAGGGTTTACTTAAAATTAACTTATATGGTAGACTTAAAAAGTATTGTGGGAAAAGAAACCAAGAAAGGTGCAGAAAGATATGTATATTTTCCACTTATTTTTTTTAATAAAGCAGTCAGGAGCACTCTCAAGGGAAGCTATTTGAGAGTGAGTCCCAGGAGGAGGAGGGTGGCGCAGACAGTGGTGTCTAGGAAGAGCACATCAGATGGAGGGAACAGAAAACCTGGACAACTGACCAGTGTGCCTGCAGTGGCCTCCCCTGCATGTCCTTCTTTCTTTCTGCTTTTCTCTTGTAACCGCTGGCTTCCCTAAGATGCCTGTCACTTCTCTTCACATGAGACACACAAAAACGCAACCTGGCAACCTCGAGGAACTGGAAATACCAAGGAGGTGATTTTCACACGAGATCACCCCTGAACACCTCTTCCCAGGGACTGCTCAGTTTCCTCAGAAAAACTCCATCATTTCAGGTCTCAGACACAAGAGCAAGGGTGCTGGTGTAGGTTTCTAGCACACTTTCTCTTCTTCGCTAAATCAGCTGTCCTGGACTGTTCTGCAGTTTCTAAAATCTGTAAATCATGAACCTTGAGTCATTTTAAATAGTAGCTGTCTGCAGTCTCCTCACACTGTTAATTTGAGGGCAGGTATTGGGGGCTGTGTTCCTACTCACCACAGATTTCCTCATATACAATGCGAAGTGTCAGCACACTCAGCTGAAAATTCTATAGCACTCCGATGTTCCCCCAAAGTGCTTTACCTTTGCTTCTAGTAGACAACCCAGGGGATTAGTGGCATAGAGTTCCCAGTAAGTATGGGTGCTGTAAATGTGAGCCTCACAAAATACAATGGAATCCTCCTCCACCCCAGAGAACTATTTCCCCCATTCTGAGCTCAGACAGAGGCAAGCTTCCTCAGACAGGCCAGAGAGATTTTTATCAAGGAATTACTGTACATAGCTCTATGCCAGGACCTCAGGACCCCACCCCACAACTTGTGTCTCCTGCATCAAGGCCCTATGACACTGGGCTCCAAAGCCTCCCATGCAAATTACTCCACTAGTTTTCAAGTTAATTTAATAAGTCACTTTATAATACCAAGAAAGGCTCATCTAAACAAAAACATTTCTTTAATAAAATTATGAAGCAATGGGGGCTCTTAATGGAAGAGTAGGATATGTCACAAATATCATAACAACTGAGAACATGATCTTTTATTTTTACCTTGCTCCATTCTCTTCATTAGCTGTATCTGATCTACCGTTTTCTTCAAAATCTTGCATTTATCTGGTTTTACACTCAAGCTGTCAATGTCACTGATGTTGGCAGACAGTAATTCAGCTAGTTCTTCTAAATACTTATTTTCTTGCTCCCTGCGCCTCTTCTCAGTACTGTTATACACACAAAAGAACGATCTGGTTAGCATGCATTCATAACATTATTTTCTTCTCTGACCAAATATATTAATGTTCACACATTTGAAATAAATCTTGTTTTTACTTAAAATATAAAAGTAGGTTTAAAAATCAAATTAAAATCACATCTAAACTCAGGCACTACAAAATACCCAAGTATACAAAATAACTCTGGCTAAAATATATAAAGAGAATTGACTGTTATGACAAATGGGTTTTGTCAATGGTGTATATACTTCAAATACTTTCAAATACCAAATAGCTATCAGATATTAAAGGAACCAGCCAGACAGAAAATCTATTTCTTATACTTGGGGCTACTGTATGTTTGAAATAGAATCTGAATGAATAGTTCAGATGACCTGTAATGACGAACCTGATAAGGACTTCATTCTTATTCTGATAGGAGCATTAGTTGCTCCTTATGAAAAAGAAATTGGTCAAAAGTACAATCTAAAAAGTAAGCAGTAAAGAACAATGGTATGTGGCTTCTTCCAGATACAATAGAAAACAAGAGCTACACATAGTCCTTGTCAACTCTGAACAAAATCAAACATGGCCCCCTTAAAGCGAACAGAAAGAACAGAGGGTAATGTTAGAGAGATAGCAATTTGAAACTAGTCTGCTGAATACATGGAAAGATTACTGTTCAATCTTTACTCCTAATTTATTTCGCCAAGTCACCAGCAACTTGCTTTCTGTAATGCATTCAAAGATGGGAAAATATTACTCTGAAACTTTCCATTATCCAAATAAAATAGGAAAGTCTGGTCACGACAAGCTTTGTTTTACAAACAGCAGTTAAAATCATTTGGCTGCACATAAAAGTGGTAGAAAAAAGAGGTAAGAAGAGAGAAAAGTCAGTAGTTAAAACTCATAATAAACAACAGTTAAATCCCTCTACTTTTCTTAAGGATTTGAAAGACTTTAAAAACAAAAGCACTTATTCAACACAGTGATCTGGAAGAATCCAGTCAGCTAACTAACTGCATTTGCTATAAAACAAAGTACTACAAATGGTATATCCCCAAACACAATAAAACGTAAACCTCTAACAACCACACATTCTGTCTTTATCTGTTAAATTATTTCCACTTTGCTTAGTAAAACTCTATCTTAATAACTTAAACAGAACACAACAAGGCATCCCGACAAACTTCACTTTGAGGCACCAAAGCAAAGCACAAATAAAATGAGGAACATATTTTCATATTCATAGGGGTTTATCCATAACACGATAGTATTTGAGGACATGTGATTTTACCTTAGTGAACCTTGCAGATAACAGACACATTTGGTAGATTCAGTATTGAGCAGGAACTGTTTAAACTTACAGGTGTAAATTCCAATAGGAGCAACCAATTTAGATTTACTTGGTGGGACTGCCAGATATTTTCTTTGTTTGTTGGTTTTGTTGTGAAAAAAGCCTCACTATACAGCCCAGGCTATTCTTGAATTGCCATCAGCCTCCATCTGCCCTGAGAGTGACGGGATTATAGGTTTGCGCTTTTATACTCAACCACCAAACATGTTTTTGACATTAAGTTTTGAGTAATATTGAAATGCCTGAAATGATTACAGAGTAAAAAAAAGTGCTCCAATATATTAAGGAGATGGAACAAGAAGCTATACATAGTGAGGAATAGCAGATGCCAATAAAATGATAAGTTTTAGAGTAGGGAAATAAAAATCATCTTTAAATGAAGCAGCCTCTCTCTCTCTATATATATATATATTATACATACATACATACATAAGTAATTCAACCTCTCTGCTTCAATCTCCTCATCTGACCAATGGAATAATGACATTAATGACCTCCTAGGGTTTGAGAGGATTAAAAAAGATAAGGCATATAAAATTCATTGCTAAGTTCTTGGCATGTCCTATAATCTCAATAAATGCCACTAGTATGGCTTTAATTACAATGATTTATTTTTTAGAAAATAGGGAACCCAAAAGGATTTAAGAAGAATTAATGGCATGGCCAGATCTGCAAGCTCCTTGAAGATATAAGAGCCGTCTCCCACTTCATTAATATCCTTACAACAGCACACAGATGGTGCTGGTTGAACAGCTAGTATTTAATAAGCACTTGTTGAGTTAAGATGGAAACGTAAAGAAGGATAAAGCACAGCTAAGCATTTTAAACTAGCATTTTAATCTTCATTTTCTTAGAACAAATGAGGGATTGGAGAGATACAAGCTACCTCTCCACAGGAAACTAACAGAGAAGTCTTTCTGTCTAGGACTCTTGAGACAGTACTGTGTGGCTCTGCCACAGGGCTGGCAACACCTTGTGAGGCCTAACCGATGCTCTTTATGATTAATGAGTTCACAGTCCGTTTGGAGAGATAGCATATAACAATAAGACCAAAGGAAGCATTGCGAGGTGGCATTAATACACAAGCAGTTTCAAACTAATACATTTCTGATTTTCCATATCAAAGATAATGCTTTATTAACCCTAAAGCCCATGCATATAAGCCTGAAAGAGTCAGTGCTTTCAAATATCTTTCAAGCAAACATCAGGATAATTCTCTCAAAACAACCAAAGAGGAAAACAAGAATCATCAAAGTTTGGTATTTGTAATGATGCTATCATGTACAGATACATCTATACATACAAAACAGAAACAGAGGTGATTTACAGATGAACTGTTTCAAAAAGAAGGCTGTTCAGCACAGTAGGCAGAAACGCTATTGACACCCACAACTGTTAGCACTTGTATACATTAACTTTCACTTGGAAAATACAGGATTATACATTCCTAGAATCCCAGCTCCCCTAAGTTGATGGAGGAGGACTTGTCCAAGTTCAAGGCTACTATGGATTAAAAAAGAAAACTCTGCCCAAAACAACAAAAAATTACAAAAATGGAAAAATGCAAATATTACTAAGAAAATACTAATATAGGAATATAGTATCAATTTTATATGGCTATTATATGTAGCTTTTTAGTCTTTGTTCTTATATATTCAAATTTTCTTAAATGAGAAAGCAAACACCTAAGACAATCATTTTATTTATTCTTTTTTTGAAACTAAGTGGTTTTTTCTTTTTTTAAGATTTGTTATGTATACAGTGTTCTGCCTACATGTATGCCTGTAGGCCTAAAGAGGGCACCAGAACTCATTACAGATGGGTGTGAGTCACCACGTAGTTGGTGGGAATTGAACTCAGGACTTCTGGAAGAGCAGGCAGTGCTCTTAGCTGCTGAGCCATCTCTCCAGCCCTATGTTATTTATTCATAAGTTTTCCTTTAATGAGGCTGAATTTCTATGTAGAAATAAACGTGCACTAACTCTGACAACACACATCTGGTTCATATCTTGGCATGAACTTCTATCCTAGCATCTAAACATGTGTGCTTGAGTAATTAAGGTGACTGTTCTCCTGTGAGGATTGGTCACCTTGCTTTTTCCAGCCTCCAGCTCTAACATTCTTTTTTTTTTAATTAATTAAATTTATTTATTTATTTTACATCCCAACCACAGTTTCCCCTCCCTCTTGTCCTCCCATCCCTGCCCCCCCCACTGGTGAAAAAGTAGGTGATCAACAGCTGAGGAGCTGCTACAGCTTTCTTCTGGAGACAGTGCCATCAGTTGGGGTGAGTGTGCTTTTCTTGCCTCTGGGGGAACATCTGGGAATGTTTGCAGATAATCTTTATTACAACTAAGACACTCTTGGCATTTAGGTGTACAAGCAGTAACAGTACTAAACACCCTACAGCACACAGGAAAGCCTCCACAGTAAAATATTTTCTGTTCTCTTATCAGCTGAGAAAATGCTTTTACTCTGAGTGAGGCTCCTTCTTCACCTGGCTGGCACTTTTAGGGTTCCCTTAGCACTAAATTTCTTTCTATCTCCTTAATAATGTAGTCATATTTTAAAAAATACAACAAGCAGCTAATGTTACAAATAATTATTTTTAAAATAAATATTGTAACAATTACTTCTTAGCTTCTAAGATAGCATGTAAAGATGTTCAATAGACTTATTTATTCATCTGGCAGGATTTATTGTCCTTCCTAGTTAAAAGTTACATACTGCACTGTGAATTAGGGATACAATGGTGAATGAACAGATAACATCTCTTACCATATGCTATATGATAAGCCTCCAGTCTAGTAAAGAAACTAGGAATTCATGCATTAAGCATACACTCTAGTAACAGCCTCATGAATCAAAGTCATAAAGTTGTATAAGACAGATATATGAAAAGGAGATCAGGGTGATGGTGGTACATACCTTTAATCCCAGCACTCAGGAGGCAGAGGCAGGTGGATCTCTGAGTTCAAAGCCAGCCTGGCTTACAGAGCAAGTTACAGGACAGTCAGGGCTACACAGAGAAACCCTGTCTTGGGGGGAGGGCGGAACAAAAACT
The DNA here is from genome assembly GCF_017639785.1 of Mesocricetus auratus. Taxonomy (NCBI): domain Eukaryota; kingdom Metazoa; phylum Chordata; class Mammalia; order Rodentia; family Cricetidae; genus Mesocricetus; species Mesocricetus auratus. Next base: position 18,503,915 of record NW_024429205.1, on the reverse strand, counting down.
AACCAACCTAACAAAAAAGTGTGTGTGTGTGTGTGTGTGTGTGTGTGTGTGTGTGTGTGTGTGTGGCGGGGGGTGGGTAGGTTGGTCTAGCAGTTGTGGGAGGAAGAGCAGCCTCCCTTTAAGGAAGTAATGAGTAACGCAGCATCTGTAATTACCTACAGATTAATCGTGAAAATAAAGAGGACTCAAGTTGGATGGAAGGCGAAGCATTTGCAAAGACTGGTGCAGGGACATAGAACATTTCAGGGCAGAAGGCAGATGCCACTCAACGTGGAGTGGATGGAACAAGGCTCCAGAGTGTTGCGGGAACCACACAAAAGCTCTGCCAGAGGCTGACAGAAGTGCATTCCTACCTTGATGCCAGTGTGTCACATGGCGATCCTTTTCTCTTATGTGAGTCTGGGTTCACAGGGTCGGAAGAACTGTCCCCAAGGCCACTCATGTTGACAAACTTCACACCTAAACAAGAAGGGTAAGAAAAATAAACCTCATGACTTCTCTAACCAAATGGGGGCAGGGGAAGCCCCCCTTACTTCTAAACAAAAGAACCACAGCACAGTCCTAATCAGTGACTAGGTGATATAGCCACTACAAGCACCAGCAGCTAACATCACAGGGGACTCCAACTACTGGTTGCTACACTTATTTTCCTAAATCAATGAAATAAAATCAAGAATCCTTATGAAACTGTTGTAATTGATCAGGATGAAGTTTTTACTAGGACTTTTTTGTTTTTGTTTTTGTTTTTTTGTTTTTTCAAGACAGGGCTTCTCTGGAGCTTTGGAGGCTTTCCCTGGAACTCGCTTTGTAGACCAGGCTGGCCTCGAACTCACAGAGATCCTCCTGCCTCTACCTCCCAAGTGCTAGGGTTAAAGGCGTGCACCTCCACCACCCGGCTTTTCCTAGGATTATTAAGTAGAGAGAAAAATAATTTTCATATATAAATGTAAAAAATTGGACTCTGAAAAATAATTATTATTTAGATTTAGAATTATTATTCAGGTCCTACTTTGCAAAAAGGCTTAAGACAGATTGACTCATGAAGCTGGAGATTTTATACTGACAGAAAAATGAACAATATACTTATGATTAAAGTTAAAGTGATAAGCTCAAACTGAATTTTGCATTGTACTTTTCCACTTTGAATCCCATACTCCTAACCTTGTGTTTATATCATCCAGAGACCAAGATCAAATGTTTAGTCTATGTTAGGATCTCGGTATGGGTGCCAGAACACTGTCACTGCCACTAGCATATCAGCCAGGTCTTCACATGTGCCAGTTACTGGCCTGTCCTCGTCAATCCCTGCTCTGCAGAATCCTAAGGAAACTCAGAACCCTATCCTTGACCGTAGAGTCGTCACTCCTCTCAGATTTCAACAGTGTCAAATACTACCCTATCTTTCACTCAATAAAGGAGAGGAAACATGAAATGGGAACATTGGAGCTCTTCCTTAAATCTCAGTTATTAAACAATAGAGCACTGTATGTCAACAGTCAAGCTGGGAACACTTAAAGAACTAATGAAAACTATGGCAACCTCTCACACTTAATCCTTTGCTAGTTCTAAAATTCATTCTTTCTAACTCTCTTCCAAAGACCAAAGACTGTTGCCATCTTCTTACTATATAAACAATCCTTAAAATTTTAATCATGAGATTACTTCATGCTGACAAAAGGAAACGTTTCTAATTTTTCCATATTAGAAGTATAGTTTTTGAAATTATCCAACACTCAAAGTGTTCTTTGTTCTTTAAATAGGGTTTTGTTATAATGTAGTCCAAGCTTGCTTGCGGTTAACGATGCAGCCCAGGCTTGCCTAAAAACTCCAACTCTCCTACCTCCCCCTCCAGACTGCTGGGATTACAGGCCTGCCCCACCACACCAGGCTAGGATTGAAATCTTGCAATTATTTTAATTCTTTTTATTTGTTTATTGTCATTTGAAATTGCTATCCATTTCCTGACAATTGTTTCCGAAGAGATTTTAGACTGTCTCCTTCTTCAATCTCTGATATAACAATGATAACTAGCTTGGAACCAAACAAATATCTCAAGAATTCTAGATTAATATAAGATTTTTTTCTTGCTTCCTAGTTTTATTCACCCTCACTATATTTCTGATCTGTCACATAAACAGCAGCAAAAGGACTCTTGCCCTGATGTAATTCCCAAGACACCATTTTTTTTTTCATAAAAGTTAACTGGGTCTCCCTACTGAAGCATGATCAGAAAAAAAAGCATAAAAACCTCATTTAATTTACAGTTAAACCATTGCCTACCTGTCCTTGATCTAAGTATATAATGTCTCTTTAAACATATTTGCTCCTCATGTATTTTTTTAAGCTTTGAGACATTTTAGTTTCTTGTCGTGTGTCCTACATGCAAGACCACAGAAGGATCTGTTTTTATTTCCTAAATCTACCTCTCCTTCATATTTTCCTTTGCCGTCATATAGAGCTCAGGTCATCATCTATTGGACTACAGAAATAGTTCTCCAAATGGTCTCCTGCTTCCAATCTTATCTTTCTTAAATGATGCACTGCAGAACCACCATATTACCTATTGAAGGCAAGTCTGAGCATGCCTAAAACTCTCCACTAAATTCTTATTAATTATAGATCTCCTTGTCTACATATTATACAATTTCATAATTCATCTAGTGTGTCAGTGCAATGCAAAATTTGGTGAATGAATGAGTAAATGCCTGTCCAGTTAAGTGTTTTACACACATACACACACACACACACACACAAAATTTGTACAACCCACACACTTGTGTTGTTATTGTTGTTGCTGTTGTTTTAGATACCATCTCACTATGTAGACCAGACTGGTTTGGCACTCACAGAGATGGACCCATCCCTGCCTCTGTCTAACTGCTGGGATGTGTCTTATGTACTATATTTATAGTACATATATGTGGTAGTTTGAATGTAATTGGTCCCATAAGCTCATAGGGAGTGGCACTACTAGGACGTGTTGGTGTAGGTATGGCTTTGCTGGAGGAAGTGTGTCTCTATGGGAACTTGCTTTGAGGTTTCCTATGCTCAGGGTAACACCCAGTGTCTCAGTCAACATACTGTTGACCGCAAGACCTAGAATTCTCAACTATTCCACTAGCACCACGTCTGCCTGCATGCTGCCATGCTCCCATCATGATGACAATGGACTAAACCTCTGAAACTGTAAATGATCCCAAATTAAATGTCTTCTTTATAAAGTGGTCATGGTGTTTCTTCACAGCAATAAAAACCACAGCTAAGACAACACATAATTTATATAGAAACAAATTATGCAATATACACAATCTGCATATGCAAAAATGAATTATAGATGTTAATTTTAGTTTTATCCTCAATAAAAATCAAAATAAAAATTCTTAGCTACATGCTATGTTCCAAGTAAAGGCAACTCTAGACAAAAAAATTCTAAATTGGCATTAGTGTGGTGTGGGGAGCAGTTGAATTTAATGCATCTAATGTTCATTGAGCTCTTCGCATACAATAACCTCTCTTTCAGGCCCTGGATATCCAGCTGTGAATACAATTTGTAAAATCATTATTCTGATAGCTTCTTTTCATTTTGAGGGATGTAAATGATAAATTTAAAAAGTAATGCTCATGGCATGTTTAAGAAGCCAGTAAGTGCTCTGGAGAAAACCGAGGCAAAAACAGAGGTTTAGCCCTGTGGGTGTGAGGGGGACGCTGGAACGGAGGTGGGAAAGGCAAGCTGGAGAGGAGTGGGGGAGCAGGGCAACAGCAAACAAAAAAGATGACGTGTTTTCTTCTGAGAAGCAGTAATGAACTGAGGCTGAGACTAGGGATGGAAGATTAGCATGTGAAGTCAAAGGCCAACAGGAGGCAAAGCCAGGCAAAGCCTCATATAAGCCAAGAGGAGGACAGTGCCCCTGTTAACAGCTTCTGTAACTGTAATCTCAAAACAAGAGGATCTGTTATCTGAACAGTCACACCACCCTCAACATGCTCCATCTCATCTGCTCTAGGAAGCCAAGCAGGGCTGGGCCTGGCTCATACTTAGATGGAGATTATCAGTGTGATCAGAACTAATGGAACAGTATCTTTTTTTTTTAACATGGAGATTCAAAGAAGCATAAGTAAGGTTAACCTAGTAACACAGAAGTAAAGATGCCACTTCACTTTTATACAATAACAAATAAATATATTTAAACATATTTATTAAAATGGGCCTAAGACAAGATTTCCAAGTTAAATATTTGCTGAATTGTTCTGAAATTCTGGAGTGGAGACAGCAGACAATTCAGCAGCAGTCAGGAGGTGCCCTACAAAAATGAGATATTCAAACAGTCACAGGAGCATCCCCAATAACTTGATGGTATGATTCCTGTACTAACTGTTCTATATCTATAAAACACAACACACAGTGCAAGACAAAGCCTCCAGGGGGGACAAGCTGTCAGAGCTGTTGCATGTAGACTGACTTTATATTTGGTTGCTAACAAAGCCAATTTGCATATCATTTTAAGAAGACAATGTGTCTAAGTAAAAGGACCCTATTGTTTTTAAGAGTTGCTAAATTATACCTAGTCTCATGCAATTTCTAAAGAGTCATTTCTGCAACCAGAAACTACATCTATCTCTGGTCAAATGTGCCTGACTACACTAAACAGATACTCTTAGATTCAGGTAATTTTTCATGAGAAACTTGTCACTGGTCTCTCAGATTGAGCATAAAACTGATCACTTTAAACACCAGCACCAATTAGCTAACAAAAAACTCCAGGAACATGCTTTAGAGTGCCCAGCAGACAAGGAGCACAGAAAGAAACATTCAAGATGACGGCGACATGCCAAGAGTCAAAGACCCCAAACACATCCTCTGGTGGAGTACTCCTACACTGGCTACCTTCTATACATAAATGTTTCCCAAACATTCAAGTCGTCAGACACCTCACATCCTCTACAGCCACTGAAACATTTCTCATGTGGCAACAAAGGACGGGGACTTTAGAACACTCACTACCTTTCACGGCTGAATGAAATCCCGTTGTTTGGAGATACTCTATTCTGCTTCTCCACTCATCAGTTGGTGAACATTTAAGTTATTTCTACTTCTGGCTGTTTTCAATAACATTGTTTTATGAGTGTTTATGCACAAAGTTTTGTATACTTAAGTTTTAATTATCTTGAATGTAAAACTGGGAATGGAACTGCTATGTCATATAGTAACTAACTTTATGGGAAAATGCTAAGTTTAAAGTGAAAATACATGAGGATTCCAATTCTACATTCTTGTCTAAAGCAGTTCTCCACAAAAACCTATCCCAGTGGATATGAAATGGCTTCTCATTAGGGCTTTGATTTATGCTTCCTTAATTGTTAAGGGTTCTGAGTATCTGCTCACATACTTCCTGGTCTACTCACATCTTCATTGAAAACAGAGTTTACCTACTTTTTTATACTAAATTTTATGTATTTATATATTTATTGTGTACATTTAAACTATGGTATTATTAGGTACAACTATACAGGAAATTGGTTATTATTGTGAAGCAAATTAACACCCATAATCTCACATAAACATTATTTTCACTACTGCAAGAGCAGTTACCATCTCAAGTATTAAGTGCAATACGTTGCTGTTAACTATATTGCTTATATATTGTTATAGAAGAGCTTTAGACATATTTGTTTAATTGACTGTCTTACCTTTGTCTTGTAAACTCATTGTTTATTCTAAACACACTGCTTATTTGTCAACACTTCCACCTAGGAATATTAGCACTTATTTTACAATAACCTTGAAGATTCCCAGACCAAGAACATACTTCCATAAAAAAAAAGAAAACAGTGCCCAATAAGAAATTGTTTCCCCTCTACACGTTTATAGTGACAAAGTTCTTAAAATCTTCCCTACCTGGGAGACTTCCTTGTTCATAATGAATCCTGAAAGCAGAGATGGCCAAATCGAGTGCTCCAGAGGGCAGCTTCTGGGGAATGGAGTAATACAGTGTTGTCCAGAGATGGCTTAGTCGATCCGCTCTCACCTCATTTAAGGTCAATTACACAAACAACTAAAATAAATGAGAAGAAAAAGCAAATGGGAGGTTAGATTGCCATTTTATTCTTTAAGAAATAATAAAGGTCAGCAATATGAGAGAAATGCAAATTTTTAAGTCAAATGGAAAAATATTTCCAAAACATGATAGATGAAGATCTGAATTTTCAGTGAAGACCTTCCTGGTAATGTTATTTGAGACAGCTTGCCACTAAGGGAATGCATAATTACATTCTGCTCAACTTCTGAGAGACCCACTGAGAAGCCTTAAAAAATCATTTCTGGCAGATTATTTCATGCTTATCTTTTCCATTACCTATAAATTATGATTTTCAGTTATTTCATTCTTTCAATTTATATAATTTTCTTCCTATGTATTAAAATTATTATAACATTTTACTTTAAAAATGTTTGTTGTTAAAGTTTACATGCTTTTATATTTAAAGTTAGTTGAGCTCTGGTCCCAGCAATAATGAATCCTCTTGTACTGTACTAATCTGCTCACAGATAAAAATTATAAACTGTGAACAAAATAGAGAAGAAACTGTTTGAAGACACTGGGAAGTGATCAAAGCAGACTCAAACTGTAGAGCTGCTGTTCAAGGAAGGGAGCCACACTGGGTGGACACACACTTGGAAGACTTTCTCTTCGGAACTTTTCAAGACTCCCCTGAAGTGCTGGGAGGCTAGATCTAAAAATGAAAAACCACATCCAATAGACTTTAGGCAGTAGTGAGTGCAGATCGGAGCTAACAGAAAACTTGAAATTGGTTGACACAAGTATCTGCACTCCAAATTCTTAAACTGCAACTAGCAACTCCATCTGGGCTCATATAACTGAATGTGGGAACCACAGAAAATTTGGCAACAGTAAAAGGTTTCTGTACGTTCAAGGACCAAACAATAATTTGAAATTAAACACATAATGTGTTTGAAATGTTTCTGGCAGAGCTCATTCATGTTGCATCTCAGGATGTCTCCATAGCTTTGGTTCTAAACACACACTACACACACGTTGCACTATATGTGGTGCCTGCACACCACAAAATGCTAACAGTGATGTCTGAAACACCTCAGCTCAGATTTCAGACCATCACATGCTATGGCTCATGGTGTTGGAGTGAACATACAAACTCTTAGAGAATATAATTAATTATGAAAAATTAAGATAGTATTATTCTTCAGCATTTTATTTTTGGGTTGTAATATTAGAAAAAATGATTTGAAAATGGCTGTTTAAGTGGCTGACTTGAAATACTTTAGGATTTATTTTTATTGTATGTTTATCCCACCCCCATGTATATGTGGGGGGTAGTGAGTGTGTGTGAGTGTGTGTGTGTGTGTGTGTGTGTGTGTGTGTGGTATGCTCACTAAGATCATAAGAGACTGTCCAGTTCTTCAGAACTGGAGTTCCAGGCATTTGTGAGCTACTTGCTGTGGGTACTGAGAACCAAGCGGGTCTTCAGGGAGAGAGCAGTGAATGCTTTGGACTGTTGACTCCTCTTTCCAGCCCCTTCAATTTTATTTTTTAAAAGATAATTAAATGAATTTGGCTTGGGATTGGGTTAGAATTTCCAGTAATTTCTGAAATGGTCCTAAATGTGCTCTTGCCATTTTGTACTACATATTTATGTGGAGCAGCTTTCTTAATACTGATGAGTTAAAAAAAATCAAAATATTGATCAATTCTGAAAAATGCCAAAGATGCTCTTCATCCTGTAGTATCAAACATTCAACCGGGATTTCATTCTTTATTTAATCTTTTCTTGGAGATTTGTTTGTTTGATTTCATGTGCATGTTTTGCCTGCATGCACATATGTGCAACATGTGTTGTCTGGTGCCTGTGGAGGTTAGAAGAGGGTGTTGGATCCCCTGGAACTGGAGTTACAGATGTTATAAGTTGCCATATGGGTGCTGGGAACTGAACCCAGTGTTCTGCTCTTTGTTCTTAACTACTAAGCCATCCCTGCAGTCCAACGATTAGTTCTCTATGTAAAAGTAAACAAATATATCTCATTAGTGAATAAAACTGTGTTGGTCTTTAAATGGTATGTCATTCATTACACATAAAATTGTCTTAGAAAAATAATTGTTTTAGAAAAATTATGATTTATTATCAGTAAATGTTTGATTTATCTATTGTATTACCTGAGATCATCTACACTTTTCTCAGACAAAAAGAAGTCTACAGTGGAACTAGTTTAGAAAAACAATACTAGAGAGAAAGAGAGAAGGGTATTAGCACAATGGCAAAGAGTGAAGGAGTCCTGGACATCAGATGCTATATTAAGTAGTTATTAGGCCATCATTCTCTTTTTTCCCTTTCACTTTCAGAATGAAAACAAAATACTTTAGGTTTTTAAATTTATTTTTCTTTTAGGCGAATGGGTATTTTGCCACATATATGTTCATCACTAGAATGCAATGTCCATAAAGGCCAGGAGAAGGCACTAGATTCCCTAAGAACTGATTCTGTAGATAGTTGTGAGTTGCCATGTGGGTGCTGGGGTTTGAACTTGGATCCTGTGGAAGATCAGCCAGTTCTCTTCACCACTTAGCCATCTCTCTGGCCCCTGAGTAACAAAATTCTTATACTGAGAGCTCTGAGGAATAACCAGTACAGATGTAACTGGTTCTTAGCCCCTTTTCTCATGGAACTGGGCTTTCTCAATGTTTAATATGATAGTTATTAGTATTCGGGCTGTTTCCCATGTTAAAATTTTTGCTCCCATTTTCCTCTTTCTCTAATTTATGACTTTAAAAACTCCTCACTAATTTTATTTTTGCTTGTGCTGTCTTAACCATGGTATGCAGAGGGACCAATGCCTGTTCCAACTATTCTATCTACCTGAATTAAGTATTGAATGCTATTTCTAATTTTATTTTTTCTCCTTTAGTGTTACTGTTATTTTATTTTGTAACATTTAAAATCTATTTCATGTGTTCTTAAACCTCCTTGACAATTTAAAAACCCACCATTTTGACATCCCTTAAATAACAACTAATAAGTAAAATTACTGGCTAAATGAAAAATTTAGACAGCTGTGAAATGCAGCAAAAGTTTAACTGGAAAGGGACACAGATCAAAGCAATGTCTCTCCATACATACAGCTAGTACTATGAACTGTGACTTTTAGAGAAAGCAGGAAAAAAAAAAAGATTCTTTCCCATTAGCAACAGCTAACTCATGAGATGGTTATCAAAAGGAATGTTCTTTCTGTGAGGAATTAAAAGGAGCCCCAACCCCTATGAACAGTGGTGCCTCTTACCCAGGATATTAACTATTGAGCATTGCAGAGGTCATCTGTTACTAGTAACTTTAAAAATATGAGTTCTTTCACATTATTCTAATAAATGAGTGCAGATTCAAGGTTAACTTTGCCCTAAGGCAATTTTTATCTTCTCTAGGATACTCTCTGATAGGGTATGTTTTGCTTGAGTAAAAAATGTCGCCCTCAGGCTTGTGTATTATACTTGGACCCCGCTATGTGGGGAAGGTTACGGAACCTTAGGCAGGTGGAGCCTTGCTACGTCACTGAGGTGGGCTTTGAGGGTTTATAGCCAGATGCCATTTCTTGTTCTTTCTTTCTGCTTCTCGTGTATAGACTACAGTGTGATCAGCCAGCTTTCTGCTCCTGCTGCCACACTATCCCTGCCGGTTACCACGCCTTTCCAGCTATGACAGATTCTATGACTCTGGACCATGCACCAAGAGAAACACTTTTCCTTCCTAAGTTGCTTCTTGTCACAGTATTTTATCACAGCAGCAGAAAACTAATAAAGCAATGCAGGATGGAAATGAACAAAGTAAGTAAAAACTCCCAATGAGTTCAAATTCATAGTTTAGATGAATTCTACCATCCAATAGTGCACTGTCACAAACTATTAACACTTGGTGGCAATTGTAGCATTTTTCAAAACTGTCACATTTTCATAATTGTGACATGATTCTATACTATTCATTCTTATTAAATTTCTACCAAATAAATTTTAAGAAAGAAGATACATGACAAACAGTGTAAAATATTTTTTCTTGGAAGAGACTGTAAAATTCTTCATGAAAAATAATGCTACCAATTCTTCTACTAATAATGACACAAGTGTTGTGTTCCTTAAGTTTAAGTTGAAAATAATATAAATAAAACTGGAAATAAAGCCATTAATATTAAAATTTATAATTCAAAGTAAAGTTTGATTTCGCTATACTATGTATTCACTTGCCTTATTGGTACCTCTGTAAAGAAAAATTTGTTAAAAACATCAAGATTTTTAAAAATAAAGTTCTTTTTAAAAATAGAATGGTAGTATTTTTCTTTTTTATTTATTTTAAAAGCTCATTAGAAAGGTAACATTTTCTTATTTTTCTTTTTATTTATTTTAAAGGCTCATTTAATTTTGAGATTAAAAAATTCATTTATGAAAATCTTGCCATCTCTTTCCAGGAAAAGGACTTTTGACTTCATACAACTTTTAAGTATCTTTAAAAAAATCTGAGTAAACCTAAGGGACTTTTAGAAAAATACAATTGTATTATGTTTGAATTTATGCAAACTGCCGTTTGTGGCCAAAGGAAGAGCTCCAAGGGGAATCTTGCTGAAAACTTGATCTAAGCATGCTCAGTAAGTGATGTGACCTCTACTGTGAGCCAGCAATAGAAATAAGAAGAGTGGAGAATGTGGATTCCAGTAATGCTTATAATGGTAAAATGGGAACAGCCCAAAAGTCCATCAGCAGTAAAAAAAAAAAAAAAAAAAAAAAAAAAATTAGTTAATTTGGAATACTGTTACAATAAAACCTCACAACAGTGATATAAATGAACAGAATCTCAACTATTAACATCTACCTATGAGCACCCAAATTCCTTTCTTATGACTGAGGGAGTATAGGAATATGATTAAAAGTATGGGTTCTGAGCCGGGCGTTGGTGGCGCACGCCTTTAATCCCAGCACTCGGGAGGCAGAGGCAGGCGGATCTCTGTGAGTTCAAGGCCAGGCTGGACTGACAGCCTCCAAAACAGAGAAACCCTGTCTTATAAAACCAAAAAAAAAAAATTAAATAAGTATGGGTTCTGGAGTGCAACTACTATACACTTCTGAGCCTCATACTTTTAGTCTTGAATAATACTTGTTCTTAGCCAAGCATGTGAGAGATGGAAATAACTTAAAACAGTGTGTAGACCTTAACTGAGTTTTACCCTTCTACTTGGCAGCCACCTCTCCAGTGAGTTCTTAGGATCCACCTATCTCTGCTCCCCCAATGCTAGGGGTCACAGATATTAGCAGCAGTGCCTGGCTGGCTTCCTTTCTTCTTCTCCTTTTCTCTTCCCTCCCATTCTCTCTTCTCTCCCCTTCCTTCCTTCCCTTCAACATGGGTCCTAGAGATTCACACTCAGAGGCTCACATGCTTAAAGCACGCTCACTCACTAAGCCATCTCCCCATTCGCTCCCACAGTGTTCACCTGACTTGTATTTCACTTCAACTGTCCACATATTTCCGTTTCAGAAGACTTTCATGCCTTCATATTTTGGTTTTCACTCTCATTCTGCTTCAAGGGAGAAAGTGATCCTTAAATTCTAAGTTTTAAAGATAAGTTTAAAAAATGTATAAAAGAAGCCAATCCAGAGTACTTTTCTATCTTGAATTTCATTTCTCATCTTCTCTTTAAGAAGGCAGATTATAAATTTACAGTCAAATTTTGTATTCAACAGTCTGCATATCAACTACTAAGGCTAAAAAATTAATGTCTAATTCATCCACTATAACATTTATATTAACAAATACAGAAAAACTCAGACTACTAAATTCTAACATTATTAATCTGGATATAATATAAGCATATTTATCCTTAGAGATTATTCTCAAAAGACTATTCCTACTATTTTTACACTCCATTTTAAGCTCCACATCTGCATCCCTCTGCCTTAATTTTTTTACACTTATTTGTGTGTTTATGTGTACACAACCATGCATGCATTCTACAGCTCATTTGGGGAGGTTTTTCCTTCTACCATGTGGGTCCCTGGGATCAAACTCAAGTTGTTATGATTGGAGGCATGTACCTTAACCTACAAAGCCACCTTGCCATCCCCTCTGGCTTTTTAAAACATCATCATCATCATCATGTTTAAAACTTAGTTCAAAACTAACTTTTATTAAATCCTTCCATTCTCCTTTTCTTATGATCTCTCCTCCATCCCTTCACAGAAAGATTCATTATAGCTGTGTAATTGCTGCAACCCAAAATGTACACACTATTATCCTTGAATTATCTCCCACACACGCATTTAAACAAACTGTTTGGTTTTCAAAAGGAAATCCAAATGCACACATATGATCTGATACCCCACTTCTGCTTATTCTTCTTCACTGCGCATTAATCACGTGGTCCTCCACAGTCTCCCTCCTCACTGCACATTAGCCGCGTGGTCCTCCCCAGTCTTCCTCCTCACTGTGCATTAACCACGTGGTCCTCCCCAGTCTTCCTCCTCACTGTGCATTAACCACGTAGTCCTCCCCAGTCTTCCTTCTCACTGTGCATTAACTATCTGGTCCTCCCCAGTCTTCCTCCTCACTGTGCGGCTGTTATTCCAATACAGCCTCTGCTGTGAGTGCTCCCTCAGATTTTTTTTAATTTACCATATTTTAAATTTACATATTTGTTGTGTACTTACTGCTGTCTCTCCCACTAAACCATACACTTCCACATGGATGAAGGGAAACTAAGGAAGTTGGTGAAACTGCTGGGTGAGTCTCTACAACTTAGAAAAAGCTCACTTCTGAGGCTTCACTGTACAGTGCAATCTCCCTTCCCTCTGTCCTCCTCTCCTTTTCTGGTAGGGTAAGAGAAACACCTGGGTGTTAAGAGTCCATATTCAATTCGCTGAACACAAACCTAACACCTAAACTGCAAGGATTTAGTTCTTGGCTAAAGAACAGCTTGACCACCGGGCGGTGGTGGCGCACGCCTTTAATCCCAGCACTCAGGAGGCAGAGGCAGGCGGATCTCTGTGAGTTCGAGGCCTGGCTGGACCGATAGCCTCCAAAACAATACAGAGAAACCCTGTCTCGTAAAAACCAAAAAAAAAAAAAAAAAAAAAAAAAAAGAACAGCTGGCCAAATTAGAAAGCAGCTGGCAAAGACCACCCAAATCCAGCTGTTTCTGTTTTCTGGAACACTACCACAGGGCCAGCCCTGGTGGCACACACCTTTAATCCTAGCACTGGGGAGGCAGAGGCAGGCGGATCTCTGTGAGTTTGAGGTCACCTCGGTGTACACAGTAAGTTCCAAGCTATATACAGACTATATAATGAGACACAGTCTCAAACAAAAACAAAAACACCCAAAACATTGTTCAGGTATCTTAATTATCAACACAACTTTGACGTTTGTTAGAAGCAATTTTATTAAATGCTAAAATAAGACCAAGATTATCACCTTAGCTAATAGTTAAAATTAGCATATACTATCAGATATGCATTTATATTTGCTGATTTTTCTTTATGCAGCTTATATTCTACCATATATAGCCAGTCTTACATGCAAAGCTGTTCTTTGTACTTTTAAAGGTAGCAAAAAATACTCATTAGAGTTAAGCATGAAATTATTTGTAAGTAGGTATTTCTATTTCATTTCTCATATATCTAAATTACAAATTACCTGTTGACATAGAGGCATGATCACCAAATACGCATAGAGGCTTTAGTAATTAACTCCATTCTCTATAGAATGAAAAGTTCCAGTCATTTAACAAGGTGCATAAACATATGGTCACACTAGACCGTCTGTTCTACAGTAATAGGCACAGTCCCTTGGGAGTGGGAGGAGGAATGATAAACAGAGGCTTCAGGAAAATATGTGGTAAACACTAGTGAGGTATTTTTATAACAACTTATATATTTAATTTACTAAGTATACTTCACTTTTGATAATAGTATTTTAATCATAAACTAATATGTAAGAACTCAGTAATGTGGCAGGCACTGTATTAAATGCTTGGAATATAGCAGTGAACAAGAGAAGCATTCTTCTTTAACTTTATGTTGGGTTCCAAAAATCTAGAATAAATAAATAAATGTTTAGTGAACCAAAAAATGTCAACTCTATTGCATAAAGTCATTACTGTACCCTTATGATTTCCCTGTATCTCTAGCCTTGAACTTATTGCTATCTTCCTGCCTCATCCTCTTGAATGTTGATGTTATAGGCAGGTGCCAACATCCATGGCTCCTACTATTTCTGTCTGGTGCATATCAGACCAGTATCATGTTAATTACATTTCATATCATTAGCAATCCAACTCTGAGCACTTCAACATGTCTGACCTGTGTCCTTAGTCTACCTCACAATGTTATACTTCTAATCATCCATCAATCATTCCCTTAGTAGTTTTCCACACACGACTTGCATTCATATAACTATAATTCAAGCCCTCCCACTAATATACCCTGTAATGACAGAATTTAAAAATATGGCAAAGGTAAACTAATTAAATTAAGAAAAAGAAATATTGTAACAGAGTATTTTATTTTTAAATAGTGCCCCCTGCCGTGTGTGTGTGTGTGTGTGTGTGTGTGTGTGTGTGTGTGTGTGTGTGTGTAAGTGCAGGTGCTTGCTTTGCCAAAGTGCACATGTGTGAAGATCAGAGAATAACTTTTGGGAGTTGGTTCTCTCCTGCCCCTGAATGAGACAGGGGACTGAACTCAGGTATGCAGGCTGTGCTCACAAGGATCTCAACCTGCTAAGGCATCTTGTAGGTCTGTAATTGGAGAATTTCAAGTCCTTCTTTCAGTAATTGATAGCATGAAAGATGCCCCCAAAACAAAACAGTAACAACTCAGGAGGTCTGGCCCATATTACACACCACTTAAGCCTGATAGACATTCTCTCTCTTTTTTTTTGAACAACACACAATTGCAAAAAATCTATTTTCAGGCACACGTAGACTTTCCACCAATAAGGACTATATAGTGAGAAGTTAAAATACATTTAAAAAGATTAAATTCAATGGGATATTGCAAATATAATTGAAATAAATTAAAAGGCAGTACATAAATCCAAATTTTTAAAATGAACACATTTTAAATAAGTAACAAAAACCAGAATTTGAAAAGAATTAAAACTGATAATGAAAAATAATAATGAAAAATACAAACAGTAATACATGTTCAAAATTAACAGAGGGGGAGGATGCTATTGCCTTAAACTCTTACTTTAACTGAAAGCAAATTTTTAAGGTTTACTCTTAAAAAGGTAAAAAAAAAAAGGAAAAAATGATGAGAGGAACAACTAAAATCAGAAATCAATAAAAAGAATATAACAATAGAGAAGTTTTAAGACAGCAGTGTTAAAATATTAACCAGCAGTTAGCGTGGGCAGCTAACTTTTCCTTCAGCATGGCTGAAATCAACATGGCAGCCTGAGGCAACTGTGCTGCCCATCCTCCGCTGTCAGTCCCTAGTCTATTCCAGGGGTGAATAAGCAACTGCGCTGCAGTTCCTGGACTCAGCAGGGCTCAGCAATGCCTTAACATTTTTTCAGTGGCTAGAGTAATCAAGATCAGTGTTTCAAGGCGCAAAAAAGTACATAAAGCTGTTTTACTGCTGTAAGCTAAGTTTGCTGGGGTACAGTAGTGTTCATTTATTACTGTCCCTGGCTAATTCTGTGCTCCACCAGCTGGCCTGAGTGGTTGCTGCATGGTCAGCAGTGTCTACATCTTTACTATCTGGTCGCTGATCAAGGTTGCTGACCCCTGCTCTATGCATACTTTTCCCACTCCTCTTCACTCACTGTCAATTATGAATCCACTCCAAGAGTCAGTTCAAATACTCAGAGGTATTCCTTTGCTTCCAGGAAAATATCTTGAACGAAATCTTCTAATATTGATTTGTAGAGTGTTTAATATTTTCTATATGTGTATGTGTGGATTTCCTTAATTTAGCATTAAGTTAACTAAGGAAGGAACCTATCATTCATCAACAAAATACCAAGAGTTTAGATGAATAAATTGGAGAGAGCTAAGGACACCATCTCCTCTCCTGTAAAGAATAATTTTCTAAATGTATCAAAAGCCCAGTATTCCAGCTGGGCAACAGATCCGCCTAGACCACAATTAATTCTTTAGGTTGGATAGGCAGGAACTGGAGTACTACAAAAAATTATAGTTTAGTTACTAGAAGAAAGATACTGTGTATTAAAACTAGCATTTCTTCTTGAGTATCAAGTAATCAAATCTTCCTACAAACCAGAGGGATATTTTTTCCATTCGCTTTTTATCATATATAGAAACCCCTTAACAGAATGGCTTAGAAAAGACATACATAATGATATCCTAACTTTTGTTGATATCTGAACTTTTATATATCAAATTTCATTCTTTTTTCTCTAAATGTCATTCTGAAAGTGTATTAAAAACATCTGCTTTTAAATGAACCCTGTCTTAGCTTACCATTTGTATAAAATTCTATATATACAAGACAAGTAAATGAAAACTCTAACATCCACAACAAGTGCTGAAAAGATGCTTCAGCAGTTAAAAGCACTTGTATTCTTGCAGAGGACTCAAGTTCAAATCTCAGCACCCACATGGTGGCTCAACTCAAAATCATCTGTAGTTCCAGGTCCAGAGGATCCCAACACCCTTTTTTGGCTTCTACATGCACATGGTGCATATAAATTCAGGCAAACATTCATAAACAAAATCAAAATAAATGTTTAAGAACTTTAAAAATAGAAATAAAAATACACAATTAAGACAAGAACTAAACTTGTCCATAGTGGTTTTTGATATTCCCAAGCACATTCTTTATTCAAATCTTGAACGTGATTATTTGTTGTATAAGCTAAGCAAACTTAATTATATAAAATTTGCTCACATACACAAACACATGCATACAGTGGTTAAGTTGAATCACTGTAAAACAACATATTAGGGAAGGCAAGGAAGCCTGGAGAGATGGCTCAACACTTAAGAGCATGTACTGCTCTTCCAGAGGACTCAAGTTGGATTCCCAGCACCCACCTTAGGTAGCTGACAACCATTTGTAATTCCAATTTCAAAGGTATTCAACACCTTCCCTCATGTGTGTGTGTACACATATACAATAGAAGCAGAAGGGACATTGCCAAACTCTTTTTTTTTTTTTTTTTTTTGGTTTTTACGAGACAGGGTTTCTCTGTATTGTTTCAGAGGCTATCGGTCCAGCCCGGCCTTGAACTCACAGAGATCTGCCTGCCTCTGCCTCCTGAGTGCTGCCAAACTCTTTTTATGAGGCTACAATTACCTTGATACCCAAATCACACAGAGACACAACTAAGAAAGACAACTACAGACCAATATCCCTCATGAATACTGATGCAAAAATGCACAGTTTAAAATGATAAAATCAAATATAAAAACTAAAAAGCAATACAATGGTTTAAGAAGCCATGAGTTCTGGATCTGGGACCTTTGTTCTGTGCTGAGTTCATGGGCTAGCTCTTTGGTAAACTAACTTTCCAGATGAGAGCAAGTGGAAGATCCAATGGGTAGTAAAGACAGTATGACTGGATCAATGAAAAGTCACCACTGCTACCATTAAATTTGAAAGAATATCCTTTCACTGATTTTGAGTATAAGGTCATATTAGTACTTGGAAAAGGTCAAAGAACTTCAACAGTATGGAAAGATCATCCTTTTTAAATTTCACATATGTGTTTTTCAAGGTTTACTATGTAATTTTAAGTCTAAAACTCATTCAAATGACAATTTGGCAAGAATAAATTTAGGGCACTATTCATAAAGAAACTGCCACTTAAGAGGCAACTGGTCTATTGGAATGATGCTTAAGTTGACACAACTAAGCAATTAACAGGGACAAAGAATTTATGAAAGATTCTTGTTAAACACTGACCACAGAACTGTTAAATATATGTTTAAATTCTTCTCAGGTTTAAATTCACTAAAACAATAAAAGTAATATAAGATGCAAATAATATCAAATTCTTAGTGATAAGTGAGAAGACAGTACAAAACATCTATGTTTTCCTATTCAACCATCTGGAATACACTACAAGCTCCCTGAAAGTAATTAATTAATTAATTAATTAATTAATTAAAATTGCAAGTATAATTTGATTCTGGAACTATACACCCTTGACAAGATCTGCTGATAAAAGAACTGACAAGAAAATGGATGAATTTTTATTATTTGGCTATTTGTTCTCACTAAATTCTTAGGTAAACCAAGACATTGTCCACGGAATAGAGGAGGAGTAAGAAAAGGAAGCAAGCAAACAAATACCTACTAAGGGCACAGTTATGGCACCCTGCAGAGCAGGACAGAAGCGTTCTCCAGGCTCTCTAGATATGGCTTAATTCTCTGTGCTTTGGTAACACCGACTTAAGAACTGGGGGTGGAGCTCAATCAAATCACACTTGCTGACCATGTGTAACACTTTAAGACTCCAATACAAGTACCACAGAAGAGAAAAGCCAAGTTGTTAAGACTGGTATATATGAACTCTTGTGTTGGGGACTATTATTTCAAGGTGTATTACTTTTGTTTATGTTGAATTTGTTTAACTCCGTGAAGCTGTGATTCTTTGCCTGTTTGAAACACCTGATGATCTCATAAAGAGTTGAACGGCCAATATCGAGGCAGGAGAAAGGAATAGGTGAGCTTGGCAGACGGAGAGGATAAATACAAGGAAGAATCTGGGAGAAAGGATCTGAGGATCTGGGAACAAGAGGAATGAGGAGGACACCACCGAGCCACCCAGCTACACAGCCAGACACAGAGTAAGAAGGAAAGAAAAGGTACACAGGAATAAGAAAGATAAAATCCCCAAGGCCAAAGATAGATGGGATAATTTAATTTAAGAAAAGCTGGCAAGAAGCAAGCTAAGGCCGGGCATTCATAACTAAGAATAAGCTTCCAAGTGTTATTTATGTTGGAACTGGGTGGTGGGTCCCCCAAAAGTCAAAAGTCTAAAAATCCAAAAGAATAAAACATCACACAAAACTCTTGAGCTGGCTAAAGTCCATTTGGCTGAAAATCAGGACAGCAAGGACAACATCATGTTTCCTCCCGATGGCTTTGACGATTAAATGTGAAGCAACTTAACTAGAAAGGTTAAGCAAAGGAAGAACTCTACCAGCCACAACTTTTAAACATGGCCCTGGCAGCTGAGCAATGGAGAGTTGTGATCACAGAATCACCCAGATATAGTGAACAGCAACAGCTGGGTAAACGAGATATTGGACAACAAGAACTGGGAGTGACAAAGAGAAGCTGTCTATTGGAGTGTGCCAATCACAAAAGTTATTTATGTTTACTGTGTGACTTTAGAGCATACAGGTAAATGGGGAGAATTAAATAAAGCCATCCATAACTGTACAACCTAGACTTAATCAACTATCTGCATAGGCACTGTTTACAAATACATATGTTCGTTTTAATGATTATAAACCATGATGCACATATTAATGAAATTATGTATGGGACTTAGATTTGTTCCATTTGTCTATTAAAACAATATTGTGGAACTAGAGAGCTAGCTCAGCAGTTAAGATCACTTGTTACTCTTGCAGAGGACCCATGTTTCATTTCCCAAAACCCATTTGGTGGCTCACAAACATCCACAACGCCAGTGCCAGGGGATCCAACATACTCCTCTGACCTCTGCAGGCACCAGGCATACAAATGGTGCACATACTTCCAGGTATCCACACAAAATAAAATAAATCTTTTTTTTTAAAGCAAACCAATGGCATTGTGATGAGGCATCTCCTGGCTGAAACTCTGTTTACACTTCTGGAAATACCAAGGATCCTGGCATGGGAGGCTCGTTAATGTCAGTTAGCCAAGCCTGGGCATATGGTAGATAACAGATGTCTGAGGGAAGGCTAATAAATTCAATTATGTACCCATTAATTATGAGGTGGCAACAGGACATCTAAGTAGAGATATGTGGCTGACTTATAAGCTGGGGGATTTGCAGTTCTTGGGATCACTAGCACTGAAGCTCTACTGTAGCACATGAGATTACCAAGGAGGGGCAAAGTAAGGAGAGCACATTTCCTGTCCTCTAGAAACACTGCACCATTGTGGGGGAAGGGCAGAGAAAGGTGGATAGCAAGTGAAAAGACAGGATATGAGTAAAAGGTAAAAAGAAAACCAGAAGACATAAAAAATGGAGAAATCATGATTTCCAGGTTCAAAAACTATTTGGAGGGCATGCCAAACAATCACAACATTTGAAACCACAATTAGGTATGCCTGTTTATCCTTAGAGGCACCTAGAAGTCAGCAGGCCCCAGAGCCACTACAGTATGCTGTCACGTCAATGTTCCTGCCACCTTCCTCAATCATGCCATAGAGGCTCCAGCAATCAAGTCTAGTACAGTAGGTTTGTGGGACAGCACTATCAAGTCTCATGAGGGAAGTATCTAAAAATGTTTCTTAAGATTATGGCTAATCCTCATATATAAAGACTTACCACCATGGTAAACATGCCTCTGGCTACAATTCCAATTTCTTTTTTTCAGACTGTCCTAAGTATCCTTCCAGACTTTTTCTTTTATTTACAAACTGGATTTTAGCACCCCCCAAATCTATCTTAAGAACTTTAGTCTCCCAACAACTGCTTCCTAATCTTCCCACAGCAACTGTTCCACCTTCTCCAGTTCCATCAAGGAACTACTCAAGCAGAGAAACACTGTTACCTACTGGTGGGTGTCATATGGATGTCTGAGTTGATGGTAGGAGATCAAAATATACCCTTACATCAACTGACACCAGAGCACCACAGTTCCAGTTTGCTTTGGGGTACTCCTAAAGACAGTTTACTCATCCTTCTATGCTCCTGGCATCCTCTTCATCACGACCACCTATCTTCAACAGCCTCTTCCTTTCCCTCACTCCATATTCCTCCCCTTTTAAGAGATTTGTTATTCTTTCTCTCTTTTCTCATCTCAGTTTAGACAAAAGGAGCTCATTGTGAGGTTCTAAACATGTGATTTTATTGGGAGGGGTACTAAAGAAAGATGGAAAGAAATCTTAACTCAACATATGAATGTACACAATAGCAATAAATGACCAAATTAAAATCATGCACTGTGGCCAGGCAGTGGATGCCTTTAATCCCAGCACTCAGAAGGCAGAGGCAGGAGGATCTCTGCAAGTTCGAAGCCAGCCTAGTCTACAGAGTGAGTTCCAGGACAGCCAAGGCTACCTGTCTCATAAAACAACAACAAAATGGTGCACTGTGAATGAGACACTTAACTGATTTTCATCGCCTGTGAAGAAGAGTGAAGAGAGAGGGGAATATGAAGCAACAGGCATCTATCCCATGAATAATGACCCCTCATCCTCTGACAATAACCTTCTTTCCCATCTTATCCTCTTTTCCTCAGACATATAATACAGGCCTCAACAGGATGCATGCAGATTCCAAAAGACAGTGTTTGACAGAAAATGCAATGTTTGTGTAAACAGAGCCATTTAGTTTTCTTTAGAAAGTGGCCATACTAAAGCCAAAACCTAAAAACAAGCTCTTAATATTCCGATACCAACCTGGTTAAGTGTGCTTTTCCTGTGCTCCTGGTATTTGCATGGTAGATAACCAGACACCATTCAGTAACGACAAACTTCTCCTAGCTTGGGCTTTGCCTCCACTCTGGCTCACTCTCTAACGTCATATTCTCACCCTTCCTCTGGAAACTGATTCCTTATCTACCATAGCCAGGTGAGTGACCCTCCCATGTGTCCTCACAGCACCCTATGCTTACCTCATCTAGCAGAATAATTGTCTGTGCCCCTTGTTGAACACGTAGACAATGGGAATGCTACCTCCTCGAGAGTAGGAAAACTACGTTTCCTTTGCTGTTTCACGGCTGAAGCTCAGGACAGTCCTTGGCACCAAGTTCACTCTTAGAAGCACCATCCTCAGCTTCCAGCAGTGTATCAGCTAGCCCCATGGCTGCCACTCCAGCACTACTTCTCCCCAAACATTACACTGTGCACCAGGAAGCCAGACAGTGACCACCTACTTGATACCCAGCCATGGAGTCAGGTGCTAGTTAATTTCATTTCTTCAAAACCCTCTGAGTAAACACAATTGCCTTCCTTTACTAATGAGAAGATCCATTCAGAAAAGACAGATTTATACCCAAACCAGCCTGAGTTGAAACCATCTCTCCATTGTTATTCTCTTTTCCCACTATCCACACTGAATTCCCATGAACATGCACGTAACAACTCGGGCTTCGTTTCTTCACTCCATTTTACAATGTTAGATAACAACAAAATGAATTTGTGAATTATCTGTAGACATAGAGACAAGAGGAAAGACTGTTCAAATACAACTTTGCTACCTACTAGCTAGGTGATATTGAATAATTTGTTTCCCTGTACTAGTTTATAAACTGGGACTAGTAGCACCACGGGAATAATGACTTGTACATGAAGAACTTAGGATCAAGTTCTAAGCTCTAGAGTTAAATATTAATAATAGTAATACTAATAGCTAGTACTAATGCATACTTCTCATATATGCTACCTGCTTTAGTTTGCTTTCTGTTGAAATAATAAAACCCTGACCAAAACTAATGTGTGTGTGGGGGGGTAGAATTCATTTTAGCTTACAGGTTAGACACCACTGGAAGGCAAGGCATGAACTAATGGCAGGAATCTGGAGGCAGGAACCGAAGCAGAGACAATGGAAGAAAGAATGCTGCTTGGTGGCTTGCACTTATCGGTTACCTTTTTCCTCCTTGATTTTATTCGAGCTATACATTTTTTCCACCCACTCTCCCTCCTCCCCTACCCCCTTCCACTCTCTCCCATGCCCCTCATGCTTCCAATTTACACAGGAGATCTTGTCTTTTTTCCCTAGGTGGATCCATGTATGTCTCTCTTAGAGTCCTCTTTGTTACCTAGGTTCTCTGGTTTATGGACTGTAAGCTGGTTGTCCTTTGCTTTATGTCTAATATCCACTTATGAGTGAGTACATATTATATTTGTCTTTCTGATCTGGGTTACCTCACTCAGGGTTTTTTTCCTAGTTTCATCCATTTGCCTGCAAATTTCAAGATGTCGTTATTTTTTACTCCTGAATAGTGTAAATGTACCACATATTCCTTATCCATTCTTTGGTTGAGGGGTATCTAGGTTGTTTCCAGATTCTGGCTATTACAAGTAATGCCACACTGAACATAGCTGAGCAAATGTCCTTGTGGTGTGAGTGTACATCCAGACAAAACGGCAGTCTACAGAATGGGAAAAGATCTTCACCAACCCCACATCTGACAGAGGACTGATCTCCAAAATATACAAAGAACTCAAGAAACCAGACATCAAAAAACCAAATAATCCAATTAAAAAATGGGGTACAGATCTAAACAGAGAATTCTAAACAGAGGAATCTCAAATGGCTGAAAGATACTAAAGGAAATGCTCAACATCCTTAGTCAACAGAGAAATGGAAATCAAAACAATTCTGAGACACCATCTCACACCTGTCAGAATGGCTAAGATAAAAAACACTGATGACAGCTTATGCTGGAGAGGATGTGGAGTAAGGGGAACATTCCTCCACTGCTGGTGGGAATACAAACTTGTACAACCACTTTGGAAATCAGTATGACAATTTCTCAGAAAAGTGGGAATAAAACTAACTCCAGACTCAGCAATACCACTTTTGGGCATATACCCAAAGGATCAGTTACCTTCTTTACACCTCCCAGGACCACCTGCCCAGGGGTGAGAGAAAGAGAGAATTGATTTTCATTTTCTACAGTACTGCAGAGTTTAAAGTCTTTTAGAATGATAAAGACCCAAAGATAGGTCCTTCTGTCCTTCAACTGGCTTGATCATTTAAAAAATAAAATTTGAGTACTTTGGAAAGCACTGAGATAACAGATAACTACTTAGGATTCTGTATGCATGGAATAGAGGCAAATAATTGAGGATCCCACAGCAATGGAATTGAATTCTTATAGTTCTTTCTAAAACACTGTTCATCATATATTAACCCTTGGAAACAACCTGCATACCCTGAATGTACAAAGCAAAAAGCAAATAAAAGCACATGATGTAAAAACCATAAATAACATATTGTGAATATTCCTTTTGGGTTATTTCTTTGCATGAGTTGAATTGGCTAAAGAATCATGAAGTAGGATTTAGGACTGAAGAATCTTGTTCCAGCTAGAAAAGCTAACAGATTAACTGAGATTGGAAAATACAATCTCAGCTAATGTTTCTAGCATGCCATGTGAAATGAATATTGTAAAATGGCAACAGCATTTAGTCCTGTGAAATATCACATTCAACATAAAATCTTTATTTTGAAATCATTCTAAGTATGAAAAATGATTAAAATTCAAGTTCATTTAAGGTTACTTTGAGTTAATTTACTATACTTTTATACTTAGAACTATATTCTCATATATCATCGAATGTAAAATCCATGAGGCAAATACAATCTATAAAGTGAATCATTAAAAGACTACCAGGTTAAAACAAAGAGTTAAGCCTCAATTGGAAAGTAGCCAATGGCAACAAAAACAAAATGTTTATGAGCCATTGGCACTGCATTTCATTAGAGATTCCCTTGATTCCTGACACTCTGTGAGTTTACACTTTTATAATTCCATAAGGACTAATTTTATAATAAAAAATTGCTATAGAAATTACAGAATTCTCTTACCATTTCTGTTGTGGAATACTAGTTTAAGATATGTTACATTTGTTCATGTTTGTGGAAGATTTGTTTAATGATACAAAGATGTGTTGCATTCTTTTATGTTGCATTTGTTTCACTGTATAAAGCTGTCTTACTTTGCCTGCTTAAAACGCCTGACTGGGGAGAAAAAAAAAAAGCTGGGCAGTGCCTTTAATCCCAGCACTTGGGAGGCAGAGGCAGGTGGATCTCTATGAATTCGAGACCAGCCTGGTCTACAAGAGCTAGTTCCAGGCCAGCCTCCAAAGCCGCAGAGAAACCCTGTCTCGAAAAACCAAAAACAAACAAACAAAACAAAACAAAACAAAAAAAACCTGACTGGTCTAACAAAGAGTTGAATGGCTAGGCAGGAGAAATGATAGATGGGGCTGGCATGCAGACAGAATAAACAGAAGAAATCTAGAGAAGAGGGCAAGTAGGGAGAAAAGGAGAAAGAGAGGAAGATGCCAGCCATGGAGTAAGAAGGAAAGAAAGATATATAGAATAAAGAAAGACATATACATTAAAGAAATGTAAAATTCCCATAGGCAAAAGGTAGATAAAGAGAAATGAGATCATTTAAGTTAAAAAGGCTGGCTAGAAACAAGCCAAGCTAAGGCCAGGCATTCATAATTAAGAATAAGTTTCCATGCATTTATCTGAGAGTTGTGTGGCAGGCCCCCAAAGAGTAAAAAAAAAAAAACCCAAAACAAAAATCAACTACACATTTCTACAAGCATTCCTTGTGTGTGAGTGCACAGTGTGTACTGTGCTGGGGAACAAACACAGGGCAGGGTATAATGTGCTGTGTACATGTTCTACCATCGAGCTACATCCCCAGGACCACGTCTTTATCTACCAGTAAAACAGACATAGTAATTGTATGCACATAATAAATAATTCTAAGAGAATAAACGAAATGCTCACACATCTGAATTCCTTAAGTCTAACTGAAATCTCATAACCTTGTTCTTAAAAGCATGCTTCAACATGGAAACGGTCAAAACATTTGTTAAAAACTCACAGAGACTAAGATTGTCCTGTGTGAAACACAGGGACTTCCAAAAATACTGTCTCTAAGGAACACAGTATCATGTTGTCACTTTAGAAAATAATTGGGCAAGAGTAGAGATCTCTACTGTGCCCATCAAAAATTTGTATTAAATACCAACAACTTTATGATGTTAAAAAGTTCAATAATCTCTCTGCAGAGTCTGGAAGGCAAAAACGTCACTAATATAATCAACCAGGATGCCACAGATCACTATTGTCAATGGATTCTCTGATAATTAATAATTTAACAGTGATTAAGTCTCAATATCTTTAACTTACAGGAGTCTCTATTTCCTCATCTGTAAAAATAGAGGTCAATCACTCTAAACCTTATGATGCATGACTTTAGAAAACAAATCTACTTTGTATATTCTTTTGGAAGGGATATGATACTTCAGAGGCCTATAAAACAGCTTTTAACTTTGTTTGGTGATAGTTTGCTACGAAACTCCAATTTTCCTCAAATAATTTTACCTCAAAATAATTCCCATGGGAACAAAACTTCTGTGAAAATTACCAGGAGACTTTGATGGTTGTCTGAAGTGGTTTACAGAATTTAAGAGTTTGTGATCTATAAATTTAATAGAATTCAGCAAATTGGAAGTATATTACTAAGTCTCAAATCCACTGCCTTACACAAGGAAAAAAGGCACATCCTCACCTTTTAAAAACGTATTTTGATGCAAGGACTCCCTAAATTGCCCAGGCTGAACACAAACTTGGAATGATCCTCTTGCCTGCACCTCCAAGGCTGGAATTTGCAGGCATGTGCCACCACACTACTGGAAAGTTAATTTTGTACAAACATGGAAGAGGATCACGATTTACAAGAACTAAAAAGTGTACGAATTGAGTATCTCTAACATGTAAATCTGAAATCTAATGCTTCATTCTCAGACGCTCTGAGCAATCACATGACACCACAAGTATGAAATTCCATACCTGGCCCCATGATAAGTCTTAGTCAAAATGTAGGTGCTCTAAAGGTATTGTACAAGTTTATCTTCAGAATTTAGGGTGTGGTAGTATATGAAATATAAATGAATTTTATATTTTAATTCATAGTGTATATATTTACATCTTACTGTGTATATTTAAATATTAGAGTCTGAAAAATCTAAATTTCTAACCTTTCTAGTCTCAAGCATTTCAGAATAGAGATAATCAACTTGTAACTTAGCAAATTAAACTATGCTAGTAAACCAAAGGTGCAGATGGGTGACAACGAAGCCATTATAATTATATAATTTCACTTTCTAGTTTAATCAGACAGCAATGGTGAAAATGCTTATTTAGAATTACATGTTTAAACAAGCATTAAATCAATTTTATTATTTTCATGTGGACAATCTATTTGGAGACAACTTGAATAAAAATACAAAAACTAATAAAAGTAATTAAATTATGACAATAGTTTATACTTCTGAAAGATTAAATACCAACCATGCACATTGAAATTAGAAGTATTATTACATCCTAATTTATAATTAAGATCAGTTAAGTATGCTAAGCTAGAATGTGAATTTTCATCATATGTCTATGAAAAATTAAGACACTTTTCACATGTACAAGGAAGAAAAATCATGAAATCTGAGTTATTGCAGTGGGAAAGAAGGATTAATTACACAATTCTTTAGAGGCTAATTAAAAACAAAAATACTGGTGTTAAGGTTTTTCTGAATTACATGTAGAATAGGCCCAAAAGGTGCCAATATCTGCTCGTGGAGTCTAGTTTCAGTGCACATCTTTTGCACAAGTTCTCTCAGGATTTCTTTTGTCTAAAATGGGTCCCCAGGGAAGCAGCAAGAAGAAATTCTGTAATTATTTTCTGATGCAATAAAGGGAGAGGCCTTTTTAACACTGAATTTTGAGGGGAAAAACAGCTCTTCGCCAATTGTGATAGCAATAACCTTGCCAGGAACATAAGAGGAAATTGGCTATACTTTCTGGGATATATTTTTTGCCTTTTTCTTTTTAAAGTTAAAATACACCTAATTTTCCAGTGGATTTTTTAAAGTTATGGAAGTGGAAATCAATTATTTTTTGTTATAAAATACAAATTACAGTTTGTTCTATTCACAAGAGGAAAACATTCAAACCCAGTTACAGAACCTTCTAACAGCAATGTGAAGTCTGGCTTCTTTGATGTTGCACTTACAAATTACTTAAGAACCGTGAAGATGATGCTTTATTCGTTGAACAACTGTACATTTCTTTCACATGAAGTTCACCATGTAAAGGGTTTGGAGAACGAAAACCGTATCTCTAGATCTTAGTTTACAGCAACCCTAAATCTGAGTGTATATTTTCATTCGTGCTCCTGTTTGTCAAAGAACGACATGCTTCCTGACACTTGCAGAAGTATTAGTAGCAGAGTTACAGTACAGTCTAGATTTAATGCTTCTCTTCAGCTGTTTCTTTACTTTTCTACATAGTACTTAGAGCTAAAGATAGACTAGGCACAGCTTCATGTATAAATACTTGTATGCATCAGGGGAGAAAATTTAAAACAAGAAAACAACCAAATAAACCCAGCACTTTACTCCCAGGAATTGCCACTAGCCTGCTTCTGTGACACCAGGTATATGACAATTTCTAAGAGACTCCATTTTTGCCATCTATAAAATGAGGCTGTTGCAGCACAGCTCCAAGCTTACTTACAAATAAAATATTCATGTAAGTCTTTATGTTAGAAGATGAATGAGTAACAGGCTTAGAGTAAGTTCATGTGAGGATATGAACTTAAACACATGTAGAAATAGAAGATGACAGTCTTTTGAAATGTAATGTTTGCACTTAAGAGTTTCTTTTCATAATCTGAGTTTAGATAAGATAAAGAAAGATCAAGAAGACCCATTTGTCTCAGTCAATTTCCCAGTACTCTCCTTTTATGCTTCTTCTATCCTAATGTTCACCAGATACAACCTAAGTGTGATAGCCAATCTTGATATGAAGCTGCACTGTGAGAGACTGTCTGAGATGAAACCTACAGTATCAGAAGGAAGTTGCCTGCACATACAGTACCTGCACAGGTTAATCTAGATGGGGTCTTAGTGCTGAGAGGGTAGCAGACACTGGGTCCCACCCCTAACCAAGAAGCCACCTACAGCAGATACCCATTAACATAGGGAATATCAGCTTTCTCCAATGAGTGTCATCGGGAATGTCAATTATACTTCAAGGAAGGTTCCATGCCTAGTGGTTGTTGGCCAACACAAAACAAACTCAAGTGTTATCTTTGTGAATTTTTTGTTTCATTTTGCTTTGTTTGGGCTTTTTTTTTAAATCATAATGGTCTTTTGCCTTTTTGCTTTGTTTTTTTGTGGGCTTTTTTTGGTTCTTTTCTTTTTTTACAGAGAAGAACACAAAGGTGGATGGGTAGGGGAGGATGAGGGAGAAGTTAGGAAAGAGGAGGAAAACATGATCAAAATGGTTTTTAAGTTGGCTATGTATGTCTTCTCCTTCCTTCCTTCCTTCCTTCCTTCCTTCCTTCCTTCCTTCCTTCCTTCCTTCCTTCCTTCCTTCCTTCCTTTTCTTTGTGAGACAGGGTCTCACTGTGTAACTCTGGGGCTGGCTGGAACTTGCTAAGTAGACCAGACTGGCCTTGTCCTCACAGCGATGCCCTGCCTCTGCCTCCTGAGTGCTAGGACTGCATGCACCACCACACCTAACTTATGTCATTCTTGTTCACTGTTTTGCAAAAGATTTCTATCAAACTATCCTCTTTTCAAGCATTAGGACTCTTTTTGAGTCACTACATAATTCAGTCATTTGATATTTGAGTGCCGGTGGTAGCAGGGCATTCAGTGTGATGGTGTGGTAAAACAGGAGTGGTCACTTGCCAAAAGTCAGGAAAAACTGGAACTTTCATATTAGGGAACAATTTTACATTCAGTGCTGAGAACCTCAAGAAATGTAGATGACTTTGAGGGAATTCTTACAATTTAGGAAAATCTTTAATTTTAGTCTCACATTTCATAACTAAATAAGTTGTATACTATTTTTTAAACAGATTTACTTTTTACTTCTTATTGATGGTTGTCTGTGTGTGCATTCAGGAATGCATGTGTGTGCTGAGAAGGTCCAAATCTGACTGCGCATGTGTGAATGCTTGTGGAAAGATCTACAGCTTTAAGAACACCATCAAAGAAGTCCCTGAACTGACAGAGAATTGAAAACTATGCAGTCAGCCAGAAAAGTGACAGCAGAAGAACTCTTCTTGGTATCTATCTATCTTTTCAAATATCCCAGTACAGGTTAAAATCCAGGCACTATTGATTTGAGATGACATCAAACTTACCCTGTTTATTTGTAAATCTGTTATAGGAGTATATGGTGATTTTTAGGAGGTTAATTTGTTCTCTGACACAGCCATAAAGGGAACCTGAAATTAGGAAAATAATGATAGTCAGTTGAAAGTTGAATCTAGTAGGATCAGCCACATAAAATTAATGCAATCTAATTTAGAAAATGAAGAAACTAGTAAGCATATATAATATAGAGTAGCTGGTTGGATTCTCCAGCACCACATAAAAGAGTGTAACTAACATATAAATTACATAACTTTGAAGCAAGCAAAGCCAGACAAATTATGTATATATTTTAATAAAATGGAATATAGGGATTATTATTCTTAATATAAAACAATTCTTAAAAGTAAAGGATTAATTTGGAAACTTAAATTTCTAGATGAGTTACACTTTCATTTTAAAAAATTAAAGTCCTAAAAGTGAGCCATAGAAACAAAATTCTACCCAATCAAGTCACAAACAGGGAGAAAAGGGATTTTCAGTTATAATTAAAATGAAAAAAGAGTAATTGAAAATTAAAAATGCTTGAGTTGGCAGTAGAGTCCTGTAGTAAAATATTTGCCTAGCCTCTATGATATCCGGGGTTTGCACTCAACACCACAGACAGACGGGAGGATGGATGGATAGATGGATGGATGGATGGATGGATGGATGGATGGATGGATGGATGGACACACGGACACACACACACACACACACACACACACACACACTACACAGACAGGAAAAGAAAAAAACTTAAAAGTGCTTGCTGAGTTTCACCTTTGGGAAGGAGATACCTTTCCTTATGTCTCCCTTCAAGTAAAACTAAAAGCCCTGAACTTATTTATCACGTATAAAATATCTGAATGTAGTGAGAAGACAGACCATTTATGAATCTCAGAATCCAAGAAAAATCATGTGAGATACTTATGAGCTTTCTTTTGTGCCTAGTCTATGATCGAACTGAACATAAAGAAGTTGGCAGCCTGGAAGCCCCAAAAGCCAAGCCCTCCCTAAAAACACCAACCAACCAAGCACCAACCTAAACAAAACCCTGCTCTCCCTTGCCAAACAATCAGGAACAGGACAATGCAGACAAAAGCTATTTTACTTAGCCAAACACAAAAACACTAAGCAGGGGTTGGGAGTGGGAGCTCTGCGGTTCCCCATTCCACCACTACCAGCACAGGTCAAATGGAAGCTGCTCTGGAGCGGCACTCCTTAGGCTACACTAGGAAACCCAGTTCTCCACCAGAGTAGTATCAGTGACCAGCAGTGAATCGGTGCCTGATAGCTGTTAACAAGACCTCTTTCTCCACGCTGTTAATAAAGGCCCCATTCAGAATCTTAGACTTTCACTAGACATTATCCTCTCTGCCATGGGCTAGTGTCAGAGGAAACCTGGACTAGAGTTAGGCCTTTTACCAATGCACAGAAAAGGGAACATGCCCCTGTACAAGCCACATGGGAAACATTAATTTTAATGAGGCAATGAGGTACTCCTATCTCTCCCAACCAGGGAATGAGGTGAATCAACCCTCAGTTTGAGTATTAAAAGAGGCAAAGTGGGAACTTGAAATCCTCCCCCTGGGGTAATAATGAGGCAGCAGTTCTCCTTCCCATGCTAGGGCAGCAGTGGCAGAGGCTAGCTTTTTGTTCAGTCTTGTTTTTTGAGACAGGGCGTTACTTTACATAACACAAGTCTAGTCTCAAGCTCATAATCTTCCTGCTTTATCCTTCCAAGTACTGGGAGTACAGGGATTTTGCCACCATATCCAGCTAAACTAGGATATTTAAATAGATTACAGGATTTTAGAATATAATACCCACAATGTTCAAGTATCCAATGAAAATCACTTACATGACAAATCAGGAAGTTTTTTAGAATTATTTCTATTATTCTTAACTGAGTGTGAGTGCATGGGCCTGAGGCATCAAGAGACTTCAGATTCCCTGGAGCTAGAGTCACAGATGGTTATGAGCCACCTCACGTGAGTGCTGGTAACTCAACTGGGGCCTTCATGAAGAGCTCCAAACCGTTGAGCCAATTCTCCAGCCCCAT
Organism: Mesocricetus auratus; assembly: GCF_017639785.1. Taxonomy (NCBI): domain Eukaryota; kingdom Metazoa; phylum Chordata; class Mammalia; order Rodentia; family Cricetidae; genus Mesocricetus; species Mesocricetus auratus. The sequence goes on along the minus strand of NW_024429205.1, from coordinate 18,471,770 downwards.
GAACTGGGAACATTTATAACTGGATGGAAAGGCGGAATCTGTAGATACCAATACCAGATGCTGGAGACACAGAAACAATTTGAAAAGGAGTTAGGAGTGGCCAGTTGTGTCTGCCTCTTTTTCCCTTTAGTTTTCTCACAGAGACAGACAGACAGAGAGACAGAGGCAAAGAGACAGACATACAAACACAATTAAAATTGCTCTCTAACCTACAGAGAGAGAGAGAGAGAGAGAGAGAGAGAGAGAGAGAGAGAGAGAGAGAGAGAGAGAGAGAGAGAGAGAGAGAGAGAGAGAAACAGGCAGACAGACATAGAAGGGGACACACACACACACACAAAGAGAACTTAAGTAATTCAAAAAATAAAGGCAGATAACCTCAAACCGACCAAAACATAAACATGAAACGATTTATTGCCACACAATTTTTAACTGCAGCCCAGGAAAACATCTGTGTACTGCTAATTTTTCTCTTGTTTCCCGTCTCTTGGCATGCTTGAAATCTGGTGGTGGAATGTAAGACAATGTGACATTTGATTGGCAAGCCATATAAATAAAAATAAATGTGATTTATATACCATACCATTAAAGGAAAAAAAGGTCAAATAGATTAAATGCCCCAATGTGGAAATTCATTTGGTTATTAGAAAAAAGTGTAACTGGAGAGAGGAGGCAGCAAAGCTGGTTAACAAATATAGTCATACATAAAGTAATACAAAGCAAGCTCTAAAGATTCTTCGCATGACAATATGAATTACCGCTTAAAAACTGGTAAGATGATACATTCTATAATATTTTCTAACCAGCATACATAAACACATAAGTATTTTTATGCATCTGAGCAAAGTAGTTTTTCAAATAAACTAAAATGTACACATCAAAATTAAAGAAAAATAATGATAAATCTGACTATATGTATTTGAACACTGAGTACAAATAGTGAATAACTAGCAGCTAATAATTGTATTATATTGTGACTATACTATTTCTTGCTCTGTAGATTAGGCTGGGCTTGAACTCAGAGACTCACCTGCCTCTGCCTCTCAAGTGCTGGCACTAAAGGTGTGGCCACCACTGCCTGATTATGCTTCCTTAAAAAAGACAGAAATATAAAGCTTTACCTTTCCTGGATCCACAGTGAAGCGTTCACATGATGTTTGGATTGTTTCAAAATATGAGAGTAAAAAAAAAAAATAGAAGTATGGATAAGAACAAGGTTGGCCCTGTATTCGTAACTGTTTAAGACAGGCAGGACTTCATTATTCTATTTTCAGAGATTTACAAAATCAGGGTCAGTGTAATAACATTTCAAGAACTGCATAGATAATATTTTAAAAGCTGCCAAGCCAGAGGCTGAGAATACAGCTCAGCTAATAGAATGCTTACCAAGCCCAGGTAATCACCAGCACCACATAAAACCAGGCAAGCCCATAACCCCGGAACATGGAACAAGGAGGCAGGAGGATAAGTTTAGGGCCATCCTCAGCTAGTCTGGGTACATAGACCCTGTTTTTTTTTTCTTTTTTAAGACAAGCTAACACAGTGTGGGAGCTTTTAACACCCCCCCCCCCCCGCCGCTGCCAAGGATGGCAATACTGTTGAACCAAAATATTCACTAGACACTATAGATGGAATATTGGTTACTAAATCCCTTTTATTTATTTAAAAATAGTAAGTGGGGCACACAATACAGAAAAAGGCAGGAGTGATGACACACATCTGTAACACTAGCACTGGGAAGCAGAGGGGTAGTGTGAGTTCAAGGCCAGCCCTGGCCACAAGGTCTTAAAAAACAGTAGCTACTCTGCGACTGGGGAAATGGTTCAGCAGTGTGTGGGAAGGTGTTCAGTTCCTGCACCCACATAATAGCTTTCAACTATCTGTAACTCCAGTTCCAAAGGACCTGGCACTCTCAACTGGCCACCTTGGGTACTAGACATACGCAAAGTGCACTTAAGTATATGTTTTTTAAAGACAGTTTCTCTGTGTGACAGCTCTGCATGACTTGGGACTTGCTTTGTAGACCAGGCTGGCCTCAAAATCACACAGGTCCATCTGCCTCTGCCTCCTGGGTGCTGGGATTAAAGGTGTGTACCACCATAGCCCAGCAACACACATAAACTTTTAAATTAAGAATAAGTAAATAAATAATACACAAACAACAAAGAATAGGTTTGACAGACTGTGAATTTTAAAGTTGAAAACACTGAACTAGGACTGCCAAGGTGGTTCAATGGACGAAGCCATGTGTTGCCACCACACACACAAGAAACAGAACTGTCTATAATAATAATTTTATTTGTCATCACAATGGTCATGATACTAAAACAGACCTTAGGACCATGATTGTTCCCAAAAGTTTTGAAAGATGCAAGAAATAAATACCTCATAAGCTAATTCTTTTATTATAGCTTTGACTTCTTCCCACTAATTCTTTTCCCACATTAATGAGTAAAGATCTTATTTTTTTAAAGATTTAATCTAAGAAGTTTATTCACCTGTTTAAGACAATTCAACAACTCAAACCGTTAAAATCCATAAATCTTATAAGATAGAGCTCTTCTCTTTTAGTTTTACATCATATTATTTTTGCTACTGTTTCAGTTATGTCAAATTTTCTCACTTTAGTTTTACTTCTAAACAGTCTTTTGTAAGTGATCATGCAGTAACCACTTATTTTGCATACCAAACCCAGTTTCCTCTCCCTTCCATCCTCCCATCCTCCCATTCCCCCCTCTGACCTCCCATCTCACCCCCATCCACTCCTCAGGGAGTGTGAGGCCTCCCATGAGGTATCATCAAAGTCTGATACATCATTTGGGGCAGGACCTAGGCCCTCCCCCATGTATCTAGGTTGAGAGAGTATCCTTCCATAGGGAATGGGCTCCCAAAGTCCCTACACTAGGGATAAATACTGGTTCCACTGCCAGAGGCCTCATAAACTGCCCAAGACCCCAACTGACACCCACATTCAGGGGGCCTGGTTTGGTCCTATGCTGGTTCCCTAGCTGTCAGACTGATACCCAGTCTTTAAATAGGTACTGTGGATCTAAATACAGGTCCTCATGCTTGCACATGGCTTGACTTAGCCATCTCCTAAATCCCTGCTTTGTTCATTTTTTGAGTGTTTCTGTACTGTAGTATTTGAGAGGTCTTTGATAATAATCTTGATATGAGTCCTTTCTTGGGTCTGTCATTTGCAGGTACTTTTCAGTCTGGAGATAGTATTTTCATTCTCTAAACAGTGTCTTTTTCAGCAAAAGCTCTTACTTTTTTATGAGACCCAATCTCCCATTCTTCTTTAATGGACTGCACTTTGGTGTCTTGGCTAAGCACTCTTTCCTAGCCTGAAGGTTTGTTTTCTGTGCTTTCTTCCTAAAGTTTTATGGTTTCATAGTTTACATTTTAGATGTATGACACACTTTCAGTTAATGCTCTGTAAGATATGAAATATAATCACAGTACATTTTCCTTGCATATGAATGCAAAGCCAATACTACTTACTAAAAATGCTATCATTTATCACCAAACTGGTTTCGGACTCTCTAATATTCCAAACATCTGTATGTCCAATATCTTACCAGTAGCATACCACCTCAATTATTATGCTGCTGTCCTTTTAGTATCTTACATATAACTTTAGACACGATGGTTCTGTCTGCCTGGTATACTCTTCTTCTTCCACCTAGTAATCCCAACTCACCCTTTAGAAGTCAGCTGAAATGCTAACTTCCCAGGAAAATCTTGTAACGTTAGAAGGTTAAAAGGCTTCTAATGACCAACTCAGGAAGAACCCATGGTTCCCAGCAAATTTTAGAAGCTGTAAACACTTCCTTAGTTTGTCACTTTTCCATGTTAACTTGTCATCACTCACTCTGGTTCTCCTCCTCTCACGTCTTCTACCTTTCCCGTGTGCTCTACAATCCTTGGATACCTCCATACCTCACCGGACTTCTCTCAGGGATGAGCAGTAAGCATAGAGGGGGTTTGCTGAAGGACAGAAAAAGGTGGGAGGGGTTTCCTAGATTTGTGATAAGGAAGGCATTCTAGGTGTAATAACAGGAGGGTTTTAGTCCCCTGCAAAAGCTATGCTGGTGTCCATGAACAGGCTGATCTCTATATTAAAAAGCAGGACTTCAAGAACTGATGGGGGAAAAAAGTTAAGATGTTTTTTTATACAGTGGCTTTCTCTTGAAATACTATGTTGTTAAGGTAATGATTTCAGAATGCTTTCTGAACATTTATCATGTTCTATGGACAGAGCTAGATATTTTATAATACGGTCTTATGTAAAACTCTTATAAGTCTAGGTAGTAGGTATTATTTCTGCTTTATAGAGAAAAACACTGAGCTTAAACAGCTCAATTGGTTCTATTTTCTTCTTTAGTCATATTTTCCTAATTTGTCTTTATAATATTCTCATTATGAAAAAATGAAACCATTTCTGGAAAATCTCCATGTAAGTGAGAAAATTAACAAATACCAATACCAAAATGATGTAGATATCTGAATTATCTGGCGAGGACTTTAGAGCAGAATCAGTAGAATGGTCCAAAAAACAACTGAAACAGATGGAATAACATAAAGTTTAAGCAAAGAAATAGAATATATTAACAATATTTCAGAAGTAAAAATATAATATCCAAAAATTAAACTCACAGGGTTAACTTAATAGCAACTGAAAATATATGAAGAATGAATAGTGAGCTTGAAGACAGATCAATAGAAACAATCAAATCTGAATATAAAAATAATCATTGGAGCCTTAGGGAAATGAGGAACAATTAGAGAGAATGTAACATTTTTGTCTTCAGCGTTCCAAAAGGAGAGGAGAAAGGGATGAACTGTATTTGCTGATTGGTTCCCTTGACAGAAATGAACTACATTCTCACCTCCCACACTCCACTCTCATTTCCAGCACTAATATTCTGTGTCATGACCACAGCTGCAAGCTCCATAGCTCCTCAAACTTCCAGCTACAGAGAGTTCAGTGTCCATGAGATTAAAGAAACACAGCCAATGAACCAGAGCTATGTTGGCTCACTGAGGTTTTACTTTGTTTCCTTAACTAAAATGACAATTCTTCCCTTCCACAAATGGCTAGGCAACACATTGATCTGTTCCATTTTTTATAAGACTTAATTACCTGAAATTAAATGTTTTTCTCTTTAATACCTATCTTCTCCACTAAAAAGTCAGTTCCATGAAAGCCTGAACTTTATATATTCTGGTCTCTGATGTATAATTTATGCTTACTTTTCTATTTGGTGATAGATAACTGAAAACTTCTTCCTTGTGAACTAAGTTCTTAAAATGCTAATTTGGAAAGAGTGTGATTTCACCCACTGTTTTAACATTATTCAGACAAAGTTAATACACAATAAAATATGCCAGACTTAAATGTATAGAACAAAAGATTTTAACCAAAAAAGTACCGATGTAATCACTACCATGAACATTCCTATCTATTATCTCATCAAAATGAGTCGGCATGATTCTTTACAGTATAGGCAATTTCAGCTTCAGAATAGAAAAGATTCTAAATGACTTCAATAAGAAACGATTTAAATGATAACAGAAGTTTTATTCCACATGTACCAATTAGAGAAATCAAAATACATATATACTTGCATTACGTGAGACAAAAGAAAGAACATCTTTCTGCACGTCTTCCTGATGCACTCTATCAACATCTTCCTTCCCTCTTCTCCAGGGAGTGTGTTCATGCATGTGCGTGTGTGCGTGTGTGTGTGCGTGTGTGTGTGGGGGAGTGGTGCACATGCCCTGTGTGTGCATTTGCATTTAAGCCAGAAGTCAATTTTGGGTGTCTTCACCAATGTCTTTGCCTTAGTTTTTTAACCCTGGAGATTTGGTTAGAGTGGCTGGTTAATGAGCTAGCTCCAAGTATTCTCCTGTCTTCCTCACTGCCACTCCCAATGCTAAGAGGTTATAAACATGTGCCATGTGCCAGGCTTTTACATGGGGGGATCTGAGCTCAGGAGCTCATTCCTCTGTGCCAGGGCCTTTATTGACAGAGTGTGTTCTTGTTCATTACTCAAGTTCTGGCTTGTGTATCTTCTCTGCAGAGCTCTAATTCTTCTCTCCCCTTGTCCCCCTCCAAACAATCTCCACCTTCCCATGACATATTACAGTTACTTTTACCTCAAAGTCTGTTACATACTTTATAAACAATCATGAGTCCGTAAGGACTAACAGATACTCCTACACATTTATGCAAACCTAACATCTGGCACGCACAGCAAACAGTTATGCTAGCTGAGTAAATGCTTAATGATTTAAACCTCTGCAAGCCCCAGCTCAGCACCTAGCTCTGAAATAAAATAGCTTTGTTAGGCATTTGGGCATATTCTTCTAAACTACTCTTCAAACAACTTCACTGAATAGTCAATTCAATTAAAAACTCACCATTTGGTAGAAAGGACAAAGCTTTCACTTAATTTTTAAAATACTGAATTTTAACAAGGATGCTTAGGAACACTGTGCAACTGCTTATTAGAATGTCAATTTTAAAAGTCTGCATATGTTTATCTAAAGATAAATTTATGATGAAGAGTTAGTTTTACACAATAATTGGAAACAAATTGGGCTTTCTGTAAAACTTCTTAGTTCTTTTCAAACAAATTTCAGGATCCTAATTCAGCACAACAGCCTGCTTCATAAATGTCAACTTTTCACTACCCAACTGCTGTTAACATGGTAAATGCTGGGAAAACAAGCCTACTTTTTCAAAAGCCCTAAAGAGAAAACCTGATCTTCAATTTATAATGTAAAAACATTTAAAACAGGATTCTTCACTAGAATATTATCATTTTACAAATATATTTTAGCAATAAATTTGACAAAGCAATGACAGTTTTCAGTGTTTTTCTGTCATCAGTGAAGGGAGTGAAGATTATAAGCAGTAAACCAGAAAATGGAAAGATCTCCCATGCTCTTGGATTGGTAGGATCAACATAATAAAAATGGCAATCTTGCCAAAAGCAGTCTATAGATTCAATGCAATCCCTATCAAAATTCCATCACAATTCTTCAAGGACCTGGAAAGAACATTAATCAACTTTATATGGAAAAACAAAAGGCCCAGGATAGCCAAAACATCCCTATACAATAAAGGAACTTCAGGAGGCATCACCATACCTGACTTCAAGCTCTATTATAGAGCTATAGTCCTGAAAACAGCTTGGTATTGGCACAAAAATAGGCAGGTAGACCAATGGAACCGAATCGAAAGCCCTAATTTTAACCCACACACCTATGAACACCTGATTTTTGACAAAGAAGCTAAAACTGTACAGTGGAAAAAAGAAAGCATCTTCAACAAATGGTGCTGGCATACCTGGGTACTGGTATGCAGAAGACTGCAGATAGATCCATGTTTATCGCCTTGTACAAAACTTAAGTCCAAATGGATCAAAGATCTCAACATACACCCAGCCACACTGAAACTTTTAGAAGAGAAAGTGGGAGATACTCTTCAACGAGTTGGTACAGGAGACCACTTCCTAAACATAACACCAGTGGCACAGGCACTGAGATCGACAATTAACAAATGGGACCTTCTGAAACTAAAAAGCTTCTGTAAGGCAAAGGACACAGTCAAAAAGACAAAAAGGCAGGCCACAGAATGGGAAAAGATATTCACTAACCCTACATCTGACAGAGGGCTAATCTCCAAAATTTACAAAGAACTCAAGAAACAAGTCTCCAAAACACCAAAGGATCCACTTGAAAGGTGGGGTACAGAGCTAAATAGAGAATTCTCAGTAGAGGAGGCTAAAATGGCCAAGAGACACTTAAGAAAGTGCTCAACATCCTTAGCCATCAGGGAAATGCAAATCAAAACAACTCTGAGATACCATCTTACTCCTGTCAGAATGGCTAGAATCAAAAACACCGAAGACAATTTATGCTGGAGAGGATGTGGAGAGAGAGGAACACTCCTCCACTGCTGGTGGGAATGCCGACTCATACAGCCTCTTTGGAAATCAGTATGGAGATTCCTCAGGAAAATGGGAATTAATCTACCACTAGACCCAGCAATTCCACTCTTAGGCATTTATCCAAATGAGGCAGGTTCATACAACAAGGGCATCTGCTCCACTATGTTCATAGCAGCATTGTTTGTAATAGCCAGAACCTGGAAGCAACCTAGATGCCCCTCAACTGAAGAGTGGGTAGAGAAAATGTGGTACATTTACACAATGGAGTATTACTCAGCAGAAAAAAACAATGGAATCTTGAAATTCGCAGGGAAATGGATAGCACTGGAAGAAACCATCCTGAGTGAGGTAACCCAGTCGCAAAAAGACAAACATGGTATGTACTCACTCATATATGGATTCTAGATATGGATCAGGATAGTGCCAGTCTGCACTTCCACAGATAGAGAGTCTGGGAAACAGGAAAGAACCTAAAAGATATGCATATATGCATAGTACCCAAGAGAAGAGGATGGAGACAAGATCCTCTGATGGGGAACACGGCGAGGGGTGGGGGGGAGTGGGACCTGGGAAGAATAGAGGGGGTAAAGAGGAAGGGAGTTGGTCATGGGGGAACAGGAAGTTGAGGGGGTGGGGGTAGAATAGGGGGAAGAGGGAATCATAGGATCGAAGACAGATCAGGCACCAGAGTGACCTCGAGTGATCTAAAGGTATAACATCAATTGGCAAGCTAAGCAATAGTGGAGGGACCACCTCGAATGCCCATTCCTGATAATGAACTTGATGTCTATAACCATCCGGGAGCCTTCATCCTGTGACTGATGGAAGCAGAGGCAAACACACAACTAAGCACTGAACTGAACCCAAGGAACCCAGTGACAGAGAGAGAGGAGTGATGAGCAAATTGGCAAAGAATGGGCTGGCAAAACCAGCAGAGACAGCTGATCTGAACAGGGCAGTGCTCTTGGACCCCAGACCGACAGTGGGGAGGCCAGCATGGGACTGATCTGGACCCCCCAAATGTGAGTGTCAGTGAGAAGGCCTGGGCAACCTATGGGGCCCTGAGCTGTGGATCAGTGTCTATCCCTGGTATACAAACTGTCTTCATGTGCCTATGGCACAAGGAGAGATGCTCTCTCAGCCTGGACTCTTAGGGGAGTGCCTTGACCCTACCAAGAGTAAAATGACAGACTCTAGATATCCCCTATGTGGAAGGATTTGGCAATAGGGTGGGAGGGAGGGGGGGGAAGGGGAGTGCGGGAGGAGGGGAGGGAGAGGGAACTGGGATTGACATGTAAAACAAGCTATTTAAAATTAAAATAAAAAATAATAAAAAAAGAAAAAACTCACACACTGGTTTGTTAAAATCAATAGACACTTCTAAAAATAGTTTCATTTTATCAGTAAACATTTTATAAGTTATTAGTAAAATAACTATGTTGATTTTTTATTTACTGTAATAACACTATCTTTTCCCACAAGAAAATTTTTCTTTCAAAAGATAATATTGTTCAAAAACATAGATAGCCAGAATTCTATCCCCAGTTTAAAATGAGGACCCCTGCTTTACAGCTACCACTGAAACAACTCACAGGAAGCCTTAATCAATTTCCAACACACAACACATAATTCTATGAGCCTGGTGTCCATATTAGAGCCAGACTAACCTTTGGAATTACATAGCTCTTAGTTGTTTTTTTTTTTTTTTAAGTTGTCAGTGACTTCCTGTGCTGAAGAAGGGAGTCCTATTGAGTAGCTTGAATTGTGAGCACACTCAGAAGACTGCCCTTACCTGTGTCTACATCTACCTGTCCTTCAGTCAGGCCCTGCTGGCAGGCCTGGATGCCCCAGAATTGCCTTCCTTACCTCCATGCTCACAAGAGAATCAATACCCCTCTAAACTTCTAAACCCTACTTCAAATTCCTCCCAAAAACTCCACCAAACTACATGTTTGTTCCCCATCTCTCTTAGAAAGTTTCTTAAACAGAGGTTCAGAGCCAGGTGTGGAAGTAGTATACGCCTACAATTCCAGCACTTGAAAGATGGAGGAAGCAAAATCAGAAGTTCAGGCTATCCCTGGCTACATATTGAGTTTGAAGCCAGACTCGGTAACATGAGACTTTGTTTTAAAAACTTTTATCAAAGGAAGCTTCATCATGTATGTTTCAGTTTTTAAAAGCATATTACTCAAGCCGGACAGTGGTGGCTCATGTCTTTAATCCCAGCACTCGGGAGACAGAGGCAGGCGGATCTCTGTGAGTTTGAGGCCAGTCTGGTCTACAGAGGGAGTTCCAGGACAGGCTCCAAAGCAATACAGAGAAGCCCTGTCTCGAAAAACCAAAAGAAAAAAAAAAGCATATTACTCCATGGATTTGTTTGTTTTAAAGATCAATACTAAGTACTTGTTGAGTAACCACTGTACTCCATGCTATTCTTGGCACTGGTTTAAAAGCAAAGAACAAAAATGATATCATCACTGTTGCAAAAGTGCTTACACTTCTATGTAAGCACTATGAACTGTTAGGCATTAAATTTCCCACTGCTAACCAACTGGGTCACCTTTAGTTTTTACTATTGTAGAAATACTATTGTGAACATAGCTCTAGCACAGCTTTGTTATCTCTTGAATTGTTTACTTAAGGTCAGTTCCCAAAAGTACTACCATTAGCTCAACAACCATGGATATGTGTGTGGCTTTTACAATATGGACTACCGTATTGCTTCAAATGAGCTGTTCCAACTCAAAAAGCAATGTGTGCCTGTTTGTTTCCTTATAGACCTCTTATTGTTGCTCAATAAGAAAAAATATTATTGCTTTAATTTCCAGTGAAGATCAACTCTTTTCCTTATATCTATTTATTCTATGTTGTCTATAACCCAATCTTTTTTATATAAAACAGTAGTCATTTAAGGTCACATTTGGAAAGCCTTTTTTTAAGTTTTAACTATACAAATTTCTTCATTAAAAATGTGCTTCATAGCCGGGTGCATGCCTTTAATCTCAGCACTCGGGAGGCAGAGGCAGGCGGGTCTCTGTGAGTTCGAGACCAGCCTGGTCTACAAGAGCTTGTTCCAGGACAGCCTCCAAAGCCACAGACAAACCCTGTCTTGAAAAAAAAAAAAACCAAAATTTATACTCACTGCTTTACAGTTTTCTTCTTTTAGATTCCTGCTTTTTACAGGTTCTACTGACTTTCTTTCTTTCTTTTTTTTTTTTGGTTTTTACGAGACAGGGTTTCTCTGTATTGTTTTGGAGGCTATCGGTCCAGCCCGGCCTCGAACTCACAGAGATCTGCCTGCCTCTGCCTCCTGAGTGCTGGGATTAAAGGTGTGCACCACCACCGCCTGGCCTCGATACTACATTTTCTAACTGCTATTTGATTATCCTAAAATGTAAGCAATTATATCATTGATAGACTTTATGTTTATTGTAATTAAGCCCCTAAATGACATTTCCTCAATTCTAAAGAGAATTATTATTATCATCATCATCATCATTATTATTATTATTATTATTATTATTATTTTGGTTTTTTGAGACAGGGTTTCTCTGTGTCACTTTGGAGCCTATCCTGGCACTCTGTAGACCAGGCTGACCTCGAACTCTCAGAGATCCGCTGGCCTCTGCCTCCTGAGTACTGGGATTAAAGGTGTGTGCGACCAAGCACGGAGAGAATTATTTTTTCTTAACATATAGTGCTGACTCTCAGAAAGAATAACTGGATTTAAAAAAACCTACCAGTAAACAGGTGAAAGAGTGCATTGTAAAAATGTTACTGTAGCTGGACGGTGGTGGTGCACGCCTTTAATCCCAGCACTCGGGAGGCAGAGGCAGGTGGATCTCTGTGAGTTAGAGACCAAGCCTGGTCTACCAAGCGAGTTCCAGGACAGGCTCCAAAATAATACAGAAAACCCCTGTCTCAAAAAAAGAAAGAAAGAAAGAAAGAAAGAAAGAAAGGAAGGAAGGAAGGAAGGAAGGAAGGAAGGAAGGAAGGAAGGAAGGAAGGAAGAAAGAAAGAAAGAAAGAAAGATGTTACTGTATCCAGTGTGTAAGCCTATGGTATCCCTACCCTTCATTCTAGGGCCACAGATATCAGGAGTTTAGGTAAACTCCCATGCAGCTGAATTTTAACGTAATTTAAAATCCTGATTTATTTGAAAACGTTTTCAGAAAGCCTGAATCATGATAGAGCACTAAAATAAAAAGCTATTGTGATGCAAACGTTGTCTGTTGCAAGCCAAGCAAGGGCAATTAAAGGCACTAGAAATTGTGCAGTCTCTCAAAATAGACCACAGAATTATCAGAGCTGCAAGATATTGGTGTCACCAATGTGCATTTTATCAAGTACTATCACCCAAGTGCTGGATATCAGTCTGTTACAAGTCTCCAGCTGACTGAAAAAGGACGCCATTTAATTCATGTTTCTCTATAGAAAACTGAAACTGTGATTTTAGTCAAAAAAGAAAAAGTTAAATTCCAAGAATTACTGAAATTTATCCAGAAAGTTATAATGTGGGAAGAGCATAGTAAAGCAAGCACAGGTGAAGGAAGGCAGCTTGTCAGAGTGTGGCAAAGGACTAAATGCAATCTTTGGAGCCCAAAGAAGATGGTTATGGATAAGTATACACTGCTGTCAGCAAATCTTTTGAATATCTTTTAAAGCCTAGCTTTAAAAAAAATATAGGCATCTTAGTCTCTTTTCCTGTGAGTGTTATAAAATACTCTGACAAAAACAACTGAAGGGAGAAAGGGCTCGCTCTGGCAGGCGCTTCAGAGTGCAGTCCATCATGGCAGCAGGAGCCTGAAGCAGCTAGTAAGTATTTTTACCCCAGAAGAGATCAGAGCATAACAAAGAATGATCAGATCAAAGCAAGCCTGAAACACAGCAGGCAATCACCACATCCTATAACTCCATGTCCAACACCTGGGGCTTGTATAAACTTGGCAAGTTTCCAAAGAGCTTGAGCAGTCCCACCCTCCAGTTCTGCCACCTCTAGTGCTAAGCAGATTCTTTCTTTTACACTCTATGCCATCAGCTCTTCTTGGGCTACCTCGTGTTTCTGACAGCTCTACCATCCTGCAATCTCTACAGCAACTTGGGCTTCACACAACCAACTCTCACAAAGATTTCTTTTTGTGTGGACTCCAACCCTGCTACGTATCACCTGGCCTCAGCTGCTTTCTGAAACCATGGCACAAGCAAGACTCCATGACTCCCCAGGATCTTGCATTATTCATGCCTCAAAAAACAAACAAACAAACAAACAAAATAATATCACACCAGCAACGCTTAGTTCTGCAATCAGCTAGATAGATGTGGATCACAGTCGAGTCAGCTTCTGAGCGCTCACCTTGCCAAACACTGTCATAAAGGCAGTTGCTTCTGAGAAACAGAGAGCCCTTCAGTGTAGGCTTTCTTCCTTCACATGAATTTAGATATAAACAGGGTGACACCTCAGGACTTTTCTCATTGTCACCGTGTATCAGAAAGGGTTTCTCCTCTGATGTGTCCTGAGACTTCCTGTCAAATTTTAATACAATATTGTGAATGGAGTTCTTAAGATATCACCATACACGCCGGGCGGTGGTGGCACGTGCCCTTAATCCCAGCACTTGGGAGGCAGAGGCAGGCGGATCTCTGTGAGTTCGAGGCCGGGCTGGACCAATAGCCTCCAAAACAATACAGAGAAACCCTATCTCGTAGAAACCAAAAAAAAAAAAAAAAAAAAAAAAAAAAAGATATCACCATACACTATCTATTGAATTCAGTCTTACTCACATTCTCAGGATATGGGCAGAATGAAACCAGATACTTGGCCAAACTACCACACAAGTGACCCTGGTTCCTGAGAGAACCCTTGTTCTCCTCCAAAACCTCAAGCAGCAGGCCTCTGCTGTCTGTGTGTCTCAGGATTCTTGTATTCCAAGCTCTCATTAGAATGGGTGAACAAACTGACTACAGCACCTAACAGCTTTTCTAACCCAGCATTCCAAACTCTTCCATATCTCTCTCAGAAACCAGTTCCAAAGGCCTAAGAGGCACATGGCCAGATTTATCACAACCACGAGCTCACTTAGAACCGATTTCCTTCCCTGTGGCTGTGAGAAAATACTCTGTCACAAGCAGCTTAAGGACGAAAGGGTTCTTGTGGCCCCCAGTTCCATGTATAGTCAGTCCATCGTGGGAAAGAAGGTAAGGTAGCAGGAGCTTGAGGCAGCTGGGCACACTACATCCATCATCAGGAAACACAGAGGAGGAGTGTAAACACATGTTCAGCTAGTTTTCTCCATTGTATACATTCTAGAATCCCTGCCCAGGGAATGTTTCACCCACTCCAATGTCACTCAACACAATCAACATACCCTCCTCCCTTCCCCCCCCCCCCCCCGACAAGCATGCTCAGTGGCTGTCTCCCAGGTGAGTATACATTCTGTCAGTTGACAATTAGCACTAATCACCACAGTATCAAATCTATGTCATCCATGATTACTAGTAGAATTGAAAAACTGACTTGTATTTATGAATATGTTTATCTATACTTATTCAGCTACTCCTTTAGTCATTCATTTCTTGCTTGAGAATAACACAAAGAAGCAGCTTACAAAATGCACAAAGATCAAATTACTGTAATTCAAAACAAAACAAAACAAAAAACATGAGGAGTGAGGAAAACTCAGGCCAACTGAAAAACGACTGACCACCAGTGAGGCAAGTAAGTGGCAAAAAACAGTCAAGAAAATCTCATAAAATTGAATAAAAACACATAAAAATGGCTGATGAAAAGCTAATAAATATGGGTCTTGAGTCACCAAAAAAGTAAAAGTAATGAGAACATTCAAATACCATGTAATAATTGACCAAGGTCAAAATGCCATATTTGTGTGTGTGTTCTGGGGACTGAACCAGAGTCTTGTACCAGTTAGTCAAGAGCTTACCACTGAGTTACATCCCAACCCCAGTCCTGGGTCGTTTGTTTATTATTATTCCAGGGTGTAAGGCACAGGAAACCAGGGATTTCTATTATTCAGTTACAGGTAAGTCAATACCTGAAGTATTGAGAACTTGACAATGGCTCTTCTGACTTCTCTTTTGTAGGTTCACATATTGCTATATTTTTTTCACAATTTTGCATATGTATGCTTTGTGTACTGACCAGTCTCACCTCTTACCTCAGCACCCTTGTCCACCCTCTCCAGTCGATGCCAGTCTCTAGAGAGTTCATGCCTATTAATTTGACTTATGATCTACTAAGATCAACCAGGGTCAACAACTATGAGTTTGGAACTATGAACCATGGTGAGTTCAGCAGAGATTAAAGGACTAAAGGCAGTGATTCCTCCTCTCCCAGAACCTATTGACTAGCTAATAGTTCAGATGGTAGGTAGGGCCTGCGAGCCTCTCCCCCTTCTTTTGGCTGACTGTTGATATAGCTAGTCCAGCTGATACATGGGTCCAGTACAGTAACTATAGAAGGTGCAAGATAATGATTACAGTAGCTACTTTGAGTCTAGGAAATGGTATTTTGTATCCGTTCACTCTGTATTCTGGTTCTTACATACTTCCTGTTCCCTCTTCCACAATATTCCCTGATCCTTAAAGAGGGCGGTATAATTGATTTGTTCAAGGCTGGGTCTACATTGATCACTTATTTTCTGCTTCCTAAGTAGGTCCACATCTTAGCCCACAGGAAAAGAAAATGAAAAAGATGATCATGAATTTCCACAAGCTGCAGTGATGGAGTAACAGGGATCCAAAGTACTGTCTCAGATTAGACAACCAGAAAACTGAGTAAGACAAATGAACAACATTTGGATTTGGTCGTTGCTGCTGCTGCTGCTGCTGTTGTTTTGAGACAGCTCTCTCGATGCTCTGGGACTCACATGTAGACCACATAAGTCACTCTCACTTATTAAATCTCATCAAGAGGGCTAGGAGATGGCCTACTCAGTGAAGTGCTTGCCAACAAGCATGAGGAACTGCATTCGGATCCCCAAATGCACACAGATACCCAGTTGTGGCAGTGTGCACCTGTAATCCCAATGCTGGAGAGGCAGAGACAAGAGGGTCCCTAGGCCTTGATGGTCATCTTGTCTAGCACAATTAGTAAACTAGAGGTTCACTGAGAGACACTGTCTCAAAAACTAAGGTAGAGAACTACTGAGGATGGTATCTGACAACTACTTCCGACTACACACACTTGTGCATATGTTGCACACATACATATCCACACACAAAGAAAATCCCTCATGTATACTAGCCAACATCTCACATGCCACTAGGGCCTTTAGTAGAGAAGGTCCCACTTCCTTTGCTTTTCCTCTTTCAATGCAGTCTTTCTTTTTGCCTTCATATTTTATCTCAAAAACTATGTCATCAGAGAGTCCTCCAGCCATTAACTCTGTGACACCATACTGTCTTCAGGGAAAGTTCCAGAATTACTAATCTTATTAATTTGCTTGCCTGTTACTCCTTACCAGGTACATGGGAAGCTTCTTTGTCACTGTGATGTTAGTTTGTATACAGCTGTGATGTTTGTTTTTACACAGCCCGACACAGAGCTGACTTTTCTTGACTACCAGGAAAAACATAGCTCCCCAGAAAAAGAAAGCACTTACTAAGCCAGGTATACTGGGGCATACCTATAATTAAACAACTGGGGAGGGAGAGGCAGGAAGATAAAGAATTCAAGGCCAGCTTCAGCTATATAATCAATTAAAGGACAGCCTGTGCTACATGAGATCCTGCCTAAAACAAAACAAAAATAAAAATTACCCTTTTCTGGACTTTACAGAATATTATAGCATTAATTGAGTATATTTTCATCTTTTTATAATCAGAGGTATATTTCTTACCATAAACATTATGTAGTCCTTGAAAGTGTAAAAGAATTCACTGGCAATCCAACCTTAGAATCAACTTATGAAGAAAATCCCTTTAAGCTTCCTACCATGGTTTTAGTTTGCCCAGATTTTCTTTCTTTCTTTTAATCAATTTGAGTATTTCCTAAACTGACATAAAGTTAATAGTGTTCCCTTTCACAATTTCTTATAAAAATTTCTATTTTTATAATCTCTTTTAGTTTTCAACATTTTTCCTGGTGCTATGTATTTATCTATTTTTTCCTTTCTACCCAAATCCTATTTATTTCTGTGGCCTCTGTCCTGCCACTCCTTTGTTCTCACTTTGCCTTGTTATCAGCATCTTTTCTAATCAGCTTTCTTTATTTTGCTGAGTTTTGTGTATTTTACTTAATTCTGAAACTAAATGTTGAGGATTATGGATTTGATTTTAAGTACAGTATTGGTCTTAGCATGAGTACTATTCCAACTCACTAAATAACAATTTTATCTACTGTTAAGAAGTTATTTAAAGCCGGGCGTTGGTGGCACACGCCTTTAATCCCAGCACTCGGGAGGCAGAGGCAGGCGGATCTCTGTGAGTTCGAGGCCAGGCTGGACCGACAGCCTCCAAAACAGAGAAACCCTGTCTCATAAAACCAAAAAAAAAAAAAAAAAAAAGAAGTTATTTATAAATATTTTAAACACGTCTGTTGTAGTTACAAAAAGGATACATATTTTCAGTTTTGCTCATTTTCTAGAATTTACTGATTTGCCCTTGTTTGTTTTGTTGCTGTTTTGGTATTTTCTTTCTGTTCCATAGTCAAGTGGAAAGCATCTTTAATCTCAAATTAAAATGGAAACTTCCTAAGCAACTAAAACTCTACAATCAGTTATATTCTTTAGGGCTTACAGTCCTTCCTAGTATTAAATCCATCTGTAAAGGGCTGGAGAGATGACTCAGCAATTGAAAGCACTTAACTGCTCTTATAAAGGACTTGGGGTTTGGTCCCAGCATTCATAGCACGCAACTCACAACTGCCTTTAACTCCGGTTCCAGAGGATCTGACACCCTCTTCTGGCCTCCAAGGGCATCTGCATTCACATGGAACACATAAACCCGTGCACACATACACATACACATTAACAAAAAAAAATCTTTACAAAATCTATCTATTCAGTATGAATAATTTTGTACCTAACTTAATTTTATGTCGACTTCATTAGATTTGCAATAGGCAGAAAAGTATTTCCTAATATAAGAATTATCTATTTTCAAATAAATAAATAAAGGCTGGAGAAGACGGCTCAGTCAGTAAAGTGTCCAGTACACTACTATGGAGACCTGAATACGTACCCTCAGAGAATCTGTAACCCAGTAATGGATAGGAGTCTTGAGGGGAAATCTGTAAATCACTGGAGCTTGCTGGCTATCCAGTGTAAGCAACAGAAAACCTCTGAGTTCAGTGAGAGACCTTATCTCAAAAATAAATAAATAGATAAATACAAACAAGTAAATAAATAAACAAGGTGGCTAGTGATTGAGGCAGATACTCAGTATCAACTTCTGGCCTCCAAACCCATATATGAGCATAAGCATGCACACATACACACACACAGCTGAACATGGAGTAATTCTTAGTACTTGGAAGGCTGAGGCAGTAGGATACTGAGTTTGAGGTCAGCCTAGGCTGACATAAATCCAGCCACAATGAAACTTTTAGAAGAGAAAGTGGGAGATACTCTTCAACGAGTTGGTACAGGAGACCACTTCCTGAACATAACACCAGTGGCGCAGACACTGAGATCGACAATTAACAAATGGGACCTCATGAAACTAAAAAGCTTCTGTAAGGCAAAGGACACAGTCAACAAGACAGAAAGGCAGTCCACAGAATAGGAAAAGATATTCACTAACCCCACATCTGACAGAGGGCTAATCTCCAAAATTTACAAAGAACTCAAGAAGCAAGTCTCCAAAACACCAAAAGATCCAATTAAAAGGTGGGGTACAGAACTAAACAGAGAATTCTCAATAGAGGAGGCTAAAATGGCCAAGAGACACTTAAGAAAGTGCTCAACATCCTTAGCCATCAGGGAAATGCAAATCATAACAACTTTGAGATACCATCTTACTCCTGTCAGAATGGCTAGAATCAAAAACACCAAAGACAATTTATGCTGGAGAGGATGAGGGGAACACTCCTCCACTGCTGGTGGGAGTGCCAACTCGTACAGCCACATTGGAAAGCAGTATAGAGGTTCCTCAGGAAAATGGAAATCAATCTACCACAAGACCCAGCAATTCCACTCTTAGGCATATATCCAAAGGAGGCAAATTCATACAACAAGGGCATCTGCTCCACTATGTTCATAGCAGAATTATTTGTAATAGCCAGAACCTGGAAGCAACCTAGATGCCCCTCAACTGAACAGTGCATAGAGAAAATGTGGTACATTTACATAATGGAGTATTACTCAGCAGAAAAAAACAATGGAATCTTGAAATTCGCAGGGAAATGGATAGCACTGGAAGAAACCATCCTGAGTGAGGTAACCCAGTCACAAAAAGACAAACATGGTATGTATTCACTCATATATGGATTTTAGACATGGATCAGGAGAGTGCCAGTCTGCACTTCCACTGACAGAGAGTCTGGGAAACAGGAAAGAACATAAAAGATATGCATGGTACTCAAGAGAAGAGAAATGAGGCAAGATCCTCTGAACAGATGGGGAACATGGCGAGTGGGAGGGGAGAGGGGGACCTGGGAAAAAGAGAGGGGGATAAGTGGAAGAGAGAGTAGGTCATGGGGGAACAGGAAGGTTGATTGGGGGGGTAGGATAGGGGGAAGAGGGAATCATAGGTTAGAAGACAGATCAGGCACCATTGTGACCTCTAGTGATCTAAAGGGATGACACCAATTGGCAAACTAAGCAATAGTGTAGAGACCACCTCACATGACCATTCCTGATAGTGAACTTGATGTCTATAACCATCCTGGAGCCTTCATCCAGTGACTGATGGAAGCAGAGGCAAACACCCACAGTTAAATACTGAACAGAACCCAAGGAACCCAGCGACAGAGAGAATTGGCAATAGGGTGGGAGGATGGGGGGCATGGGGGGTGCGGGAGGAGGGGAGGGAGAGGGAACTGGGATTGACATGTAAAACAAGCTATTTAAAATTAAAATTAAAATAAATAAAAAAGAACCATTATCCTGTGAAATTAATATAATTTATAAAACGTTTTTAAAAGCTAAAACAGTATAGTTTGATTAGCGAATAGCATGCTAAAAATACAACCTTTCTTTTTTTTTTTTTCTTTTTTTTTTTTTTTTCAACGAGACAGGGTTTCTCTGTATTGTTTCGGAGGCTATCGGTCCAGCCCGGCCTCAAACTCACAGAGATCCACCTGCCTCTGCCTCCCGAGTGCTGGGATTAAAGGCGTGCGCCACCACCACCCGGCAAATACAACCTTTCTTGCAAAAGATACCATACAACTAATGTATTTGTGACTATAATTTTCTAGCAGCTCCACAATGTCAAACCTTAAATTGAACCAGTGAACCAAGTGCTCTATTTTCCCGAAATATAAATTCTTTGCAGTCTGTTTACACTTAATAAATAACTAATATTTAACATTCTGATAAAGAATCAAGTCCTAATTTTAAACGCTGTTTCATCCAAAGGCAACGAGATGGGTAAATCCCGGTCTCCTCTGAGCCGTTTAATTTCCAAGTAAGCCTTTGTGCAGTTGTTTCCTCTTACATAAGACAGAGAGAATAACTTACACTTTATACAGAAATTGGAACAGTGTCTTAAAATATATAGTGTCTGTCAAGCATGGTGGCATGGTGCATGCCTGTGGTCCTAAGTACTCAGAAGGCTGACACACTGCATTGTTAAGCCCAAGAGTTCTGAATCAGCCTGGGTGGCATATAGAAACCCCACATATCTTACCACAAAGCCTGACATATAGCAATAATTATCAGCTATCATATTTCTGTTTCACTCATAATGGCTTTCTTTCCTCTTGGGTTCACACTCTATATCACACAACTACACTTCTTCATTTAGGGTCATCTGAAGCAATAACTGTTCCAGTATCTTCACTAACTAACAGCTAACAGAAGATAATCTAAACTCCTCCTAAATATGTTTATTCTTGTGTGCTAGACTTTGACTTCCATAGAATCCAGACTCTATCAGGTGAGCATTTACCTGTCCTCTAAAAATTTCTGTTAAAAAAGAGAGAATAAGCTTCTGTCATAGACATTAGTTTTGTCCTTCACAACAATGTTTTATCTTACCAATAACCACTAGGAGCAAAGTCTCCTTTTTATATTCAATTTCAACAGCTATACTTCTAGTCAAAAATTATAATTGTGTACTTTGGAATATGAAATAAATTCTTCTTTATAATCTGCAGTTTTCAGGTGCTTAATGTCATTTTTCAAAAATACCATTGAAGATTTTTTATTACACAAAAAAAGATAACAGTTGAGTTGCAGGGAGGAGGGTGATAGTGCACAGAAAAACAACACAACTTTTTACTTAACTATACCAGGTCATCAAAGAGCCACTTTCCAGAAACTTGAGGAAAGAGCTATCTGTAACTGTGACCCATCTCTTTCTCTTGGGGGTGAAATCAAAATTCTCCTTTCTCAGAGCCTATGTGTCTCCAGTCAGAGAGCTTAGTTATCACATCAGCATCTCATGTTGCCCTTTGGAACTGGGCTGGAAAAAGTTAGATTTTCTCCCGAAGTGATCCCACACCGCCACCCAACAGACATTATTCTATTAGTATTGTTAGTTACCCTTTCTCAAACTCAAAGACAATCTTTAAGTTCTTTATAAAGAACACAGCAATTAGGCATTAAAATCACCATTACACATCTTCATAGTTTCCCCACATGCCCAGGCCTAGGACTTCCTAACTCACTAAGACATATTTTTCTTTTACAATCTTAAATATTAAAGGACAAAGAACAACTTTTAAACAATGGTATGAAATAGTTGTTTCTTAAATGGAATGGTATACTGACTAAATACATATTGTATTGCTAAACAGTGTAGTAAGTAGATTGCCTTATTTTATCTCAAGCAGCTTATAAAAAGTCAAGTAGAATGCAATTATGTAACAGGTGCAGGGGAGGAGGTGTAATGGTATAATGGTATATAGAACCACAAAGAAATTCACCAAGCAAGACCAATAAGACCAACAAGTAACTGGAGAAAAATGAGTCACAAATAAGCTGCTTACAGACCAATGGAAATACAGTTTTGAAACTGTAGCACACGTGACTCGTTGATTTTCTGCTACATACTAAAGTAATCCTGTTTCTTAGATAAATTCCTTGTATTAATAAAGGAATAAGCTCAACAGACTTCTGTATTCTCTAAATATTAAGACAAGTTCCAAAATCAAAATTACAAGTGAAAACTGGTCTTTTAAAATTGGACTCATCAACTAGCACACTGAAAAACCAAGTATAAAAAATAATTAAATATAATGATTAAAAACAAGTGATTCGAATTCAAAGTCACAAAGAAAGCTGCAAAGCTACAGAAGCACCAGACTGCAAGGCTGGAGGCCTGGAAGTAAACCCAACTCCACACACAGCAGCTAATTAACTTTTGGCAGTTAGCATCTCTCTCTTCATTGGAGTTCTTATGAGAGTCTAGTGAGTTAATCTACATAAAGTGCTTAGAATAGAGCCTTAAATAATAAATACTACGAAGTCAATCTGTCCTTTGTGAGAAATATCTTTTTACTGAATACTCAAGGAATTATTTGAACTAAGAATTCAGCTCATCGCCAAATGAGCATAGCTGAACAAAGAGCAATTTTTGGACCTTTTGCTCATACCCTGCCCCTTCCATCAGTACACTGTCCCAAATCATGAACACCAAACTTAAACAATCACCAACCATCCTATGAAAAATTTCGTTTATTTCCACAACAGACTCCCCTCCCATGTACACTGGGCAATAGTGAATCAGATCCATAGCATACCTTCCTTGTACCTGTGAAACTTCAATGTGTCCTCCAAAATATCACAACTGTTAAAGCAAAACTGTACAATATTATCATATTTAGAACTAAGGATAATTATTGAATATCAAAATACCCAATCATTGTTCAAATTTACATGATGTGTCATAGATGCTAAAGGACAAAATCTAGACTACCTAAAAATTCAAACATTGTCAGCAACCTAACGTTTTTCACTCCTGTTCCTCCTTCTACTCATTCTTTATCTGTTGGGGGAAAATGCCTATGTCCCAAGGAGTTCCCCACTGGCTGTATTTTCCTGACAATATCCAGTGTATCATTTCATATGTTACTCTACTCCCATAAACAAGGAGTTAGAAATAGAGACTTGATCAGATTTGGGTTTAAGTCTAATGTGGGGGCAAGACTACTTCACGGGAAGGTTGCACTGTTAATGCCCACTAAACCTTCCTGTAATGCTAGTAGCCACTGGTGACCTATGCTTAGGGTCAGGGATTTCTTCTAAAATGGTAAAGTTCTGTTCTACCACACTTTCTTCTTTTATTAACTAGAATGTACCTCAGAAAACCCTAGCCACTAACTCTTTGGCTACCCTGAAGTATAGTTGTTTCCTGAGTATGCTTCAGACAAAACTAGGAAAGGCTGTTAGTCAGAATCTTAGGAACTCACACATAAACGTATTTGGAGTGATTTGTCACATTGTTGTGATGCTTACCAATGCCCAAACAGTATCATCTTTGACCAGCCAGAGCCCACTGACTCTGCATTGTGACTGTTTTGCCAAAGCTCTAAATTTTTTGTTTGGTTTTGATAGCCTCTTTTAGAAATATTTATGACCACAAATTTAGAATCAATTTGAGGTACAAAACAATCTTATTCAGCCAGTTTCTTTTTTATTCTTTATTTTTACTAATAAAAATCATCCATGTCAACAGATTATTATTATGGAACATTGAAACAAGACATTAAGTAAGATTTTTCATTTACATCTACTTCCAGTATTCTGTTGAATTCTTTTTATGTTTTAAAAAGCATATTATATCAAAGCTGAAAATAAAATGTTTTAATCTGAGTGACTGGAAGAAAAAGATTCCTACTCTTCTTCTCTGTTTTCCTTTGATTTTAGAAAGTGTTTCTTCAAGCTAAAAAACAGCTTTACTGCTTTTTTCTTATATGTATATCCAGTGTACAAAAATATGGGGTACATTATGACATTTTCATACATGAATATCTCTTCTTTGCTCACTACGCTCTCATGCCCCCACATTGGTCTTTTTCTTCTTATCAAACGGTCTCCCCTGCGCTTCTCTGGCATACATGCACACACTTTAACCTAGATTCTGCATAGGAGAAAAAACATGACATTTGTTATTTTGACCCTGGCTTATGTCACTTTATATCATGATCTCCATGGCCATCCACTTTCCTGCTAATGACAGCATGTCATTCACCTGTTGAGCATCATCTAGGCTGTCTCCATCATTAGGCTATTGTGAACAGTGCCACAGTAAACACATGCAAGTCTCTTTGCTGTCTGCTCACTTGGATTCCCTTTTGTATACAGCCAGGAGTGGTACAGCTGGATATACTTCTAATTTACATTTTTGAGGACCATCCCTATTGAGTCTCATGCTGGCTGCACTAACAATTTACATTCCCACCATGAGTTTCCTTTTACAACCCCTGCTCCCCACATCCTCATCAACAGTTACTTATTTTCTTAATGACAGTCATTCTTAATGGGGTAAGATTGAATCACTATATTATTTTGATTTGCATTCTTTTGATTCATATGGTGAACATTTCCTTATATACTTATATGGCCATTTGTATTCTTTTGTGAACTTACTGTTCAATTCATTCAACCATTTATTAATTAGATTATTTCCTTTAATTTTTGAGTTTTTTAGGCTTTCTAATGATGGGAAGTATCCTTCTTCTGCTGTGAATATATGTTTCTCTTATTGGTTGATTAATAAAGCTGTTTCACCCAGTGAACAAGCAAGATGCAGCCAGGTAGGAAGGATAGGCAGGGCTACCAGACTAGGAGAATGCTGGGAAAGGGAATACAGAGTTGCCAGAGAGACACCATGTAGCTGCCAAACAAGAAAGAGACCCGGCATCACTCATAAGTAAACCAAGACCACATGGAGATACACAGATTAACAGAAATGGGCTAATAATTAAAAGAGAGCTAGCCAAACAGTTTAGCCACTGGCCAAACAGTTTATACTTAATATAAGTCTCTGTGTGTTTATTTGGGACTAAATGGCTGTGGTACCAGGAGGGAGAGAAAGTTCTGTTTACATTCTAGATACTAATCTTTTGTCATATGTATAGCTAGAAAGTTTCTCTCCCTGTTCTATGGCAGAGTCTTCACAATGGCTCTCCCCTCTGCAGTACAAATGCAGCAGCATGTTTTTGTATTGTTCTGATGAGATCTCATTTGTCCATTCTTGCTATTATGCTGTGAACTCTTTGGAAGTCCCATTCAGAAAGTCTTTGCCTATTCCTATCTTCAACTATTTTCCCTTACCAAGTTCAGCCTATATCCATAGTGAGTTGATTTTTATACAGAGGCAAAGATGTTTGTTCTTTTACATGAAAATATACCAGATCTTCTGGCACAGTTTGTCAACGAGGCTATCTTTCTCCAATGCAGGGTCTGGACACCTTTGTAAAAAATCAGATGGTTGTAGTGGTGTGGGTTTATTGCTGGGTTTTTTATGTTATTGCATGGTCTACATTGTGGAAAAACTAAGCCTCAATGGCCTAGAGTGTGTCCAATATATATCTCCTTACAGTTGGTCTAGACTAATAGAGTATGGGCAGTAGATATTTCCTGACAGCCAGTCTGGGTGTGCCAGAGGGCCTTGACAACAGCAGACGAGGGATGTGAACCTATGAACAGTTACCAAGTCACCTCAGCAAATGTCAGCTCATTGGATCTCCTCCCGTGTGGCAGGATTGCGGAGTATTGAAGGTTTACCCCTTCCTGGAATAAACTGAGATTGTTGTCTCAACCTGTTCCTGATGCCTGTGTCGTTGGTGTCACACCTACTTTCTCCACCCACAAGGGACACCCGTCAGCCCTGCAACACTACATGTCTGGTTTTGTGCATTACCATGCTGTTTTTGCTATGATGACTCTGTAGTATAAATTGAGGTTAGGTATTGTGATACCTCCAGAACTGCTCTTTTAGCAAAGGATTGTTTTAGCTATCAATGCTCTTTTATACCGTCATATAAATCTTCTTAGGATATTTTTTTCCTTACTGGGAAGAATGTCATTAGAATTTTTATTTTGCTGACTTTTAGATCATTTTAAATAATATGGTCATTTTCACAATATTACTTCTGCTAATTCAAGAACCTGAGAAGTCTTTGGTTCTTCTGGTATCTTCTTCAATTTCTCCCTTTCCCTCCTGTTCCCTCATCCCCAGTTTTCTGTGATCAGGACAGTTCTGCCTTCATTCTTGGCATGCCTGTTATTGGTAGACAGAAAAGCTACTGATATTTTTTTTTGTCAGTGTATTCTGATGCTTAACTGAAAGTCTCTATCAGATCTAAGAGTTCTATGGTAGTGTTGTTACAGCTTTTGTGTATAGGAATTTACTGTTTTTGAATAAGGATAATTTGACTTCTTCCTTTCCTGTTTGTATCTATTTCTTTGGTTGACTTGGTGCTCTAGCAAAGACTTTGTGTACATTATATTGAATAAGGACAAAGAAAGTTGATTACCCTTGTCTCATTCCCATTTTAAAGGAAATGCTTCTTGTTTTCTCCACATTTAGTATAATGTTGGCTATAAGGTTTGTCATATAATATCCTTTATTAGAGATACAGTCCTTCTATTCCTAGTTTCTTTGGACCTTTTATCATGAGATATGTTAAATTTTGTTAAATTTCCTTTTCCCATCTACTGAAAACATCTTGTGACTTCTGTCCTAAATTTTATTTATTTTGTTTGGAGTTTTGTTGTTGTTATACTTACTAATCTGTATATGCCTAACCATTTATTCTTACATCTCTTAAGTAAAGTCAACTTGGTTATGCGTTGGTCTTGATGTGTTCTTGAAATCAGTTTACAAGTAAGTATTTTAGTGAGAAATTTTGAGCTTACCCTCATTAGTTAAACTACTTTACAATGCTCTCTCTTTGTTGCTAGTTTCCCTGTCCTGCTTTGGTGTCCAGATGATTCTGGCTTCACGCAAAAGGTTTGGTACTGTCTCTTCCATAAGAATGGGAAGACAATTGGTGCTAGCTCTTTACAGGCTTAGTAGAATGCCACAGGGAAGACACGGGTCCTGTGCTCTTCTTTGTTGACAGATTTCTTTACTACTACTTCAATTTTGTTGCTTGTTATAGATCTGTCTACAAGTTGTATATATGTGTCCTGTTGATTTAATAAGTTGTATATGCTTAGATTTTCCATTTTTCTTTCTTCTTCTTCCTCCTCTTCTTCTCCTCCTCCTCCTCCTCCTCTTCTTATTCTTATTCTTTTGGAACACAAGTTTACAAAGAAGTCTCTAATTAACTATTGCATTTCAGTAGAATATGTTCTAACAGCCCCTTGTCATCTCTAATTTTTTAATTTTGAGTCTTCTCTGGTTAATTTGAGTAAAGGTTTGTTAATCATTATTTTTACAAATACTTTGTCTTATTGATCCTGATATTATTCTGCTAGTCTACATTTCATTAATATCAGCATGGTTTTTATTACTTGTTTCTGTCTACTAATTTGGATTTTGCCTTGTTATTTTTCTAAGGACTTATGGTACAATCATTAAGTTATTTGAGTTCTCTATGACTTCTTTTTAAAGTTTTTATATATATTTGTGGATACATACCATGTGTATGTACACAGAGGTCAAAAGTTAAAGGTAGGTATCTTCCTCAATCTCTACATATTTTTTCAAACAGGCTGTCTCTTGTATGTGTGTGGTATGTGCACATGAGTTTGTAGGTGTACATACCCATGTACATGAATGTGGAGGCCAAAGAAAGACAGACTCTGCCTCTATCACTCTCTGATCTGCAGCCTTGAGACAGGGCTTCACAATGAACTTAGAGCTTGAGTTTCTGAGCTTCAGCTAGGCTGGTTCGATAGTAAACTCTGGGACTACAAGAGAGAATCTCTCACTGAACTAGACACTCACTGAGATACTTGACTCTAGAAATTATTTAACTTCATTATTTGTTTTGAAGCAGTTAAACTCTTAGAGATTAAGTTATTGTGTGGTATAAATCAGATTTTTACAAAGACCAGATGTCTTTTCTTTAACATCAACACTTGTGATAATAATAAAACTATAAATTGAGAATATTTGAAATACTGAATCAGGCCCTCTGAAATAAGAAAAATAAAATTATCACTTGTAAATAAATATTTATCCAATTTTACAAAAAGCACAAATTCACAAATGCATAAACACTTTTGCCTATATGGATAGCAGACAATACTGTGGCAAAACATAATTCTATAGTTGCTGATCACCTATTTCTTTACAATTTCTGAAAAGATATGGGTTTGGTGGCCAAATACTGCTTACAATTTTTACTCTTTTCAATACTGAATCAAGATTGAAAATAATTACTGAATACTAATTTCTTTCCCTGGAAAAAGGAGGATATGAACTGATATCATGGTGCAATCTCTTTTACGCTAAAATCCAAGACACCCTTTCTTGTAGCTTTTTGTAGCTGTGCTTTGAGCCAAAGGAACAAATGCAACTGCTCTGGGCTACAAGTGGCTATAAATAAATCAAATAATCAACTGGTCAAAACAAGATTCAAACAAGAAAGCTCCTGTTTGTATCTTCAGTGCTAACCAGTAATACCTAAATGAAGTGTTGGTATTTTCTCAGAATATCAGAGCTTCCCTTCTACTGAAAAACAAAATACCTACTAGCATGCATGTGGCAGCAATGGCTGATCCAGATGAGATAGATGCCTTTGATAAGACCTTTTTGCCAAAAGCTCACTTCACTTTCTCTCCAAGCATAATATTTAACATTAACTATGAAACTGGTTTTACAAGATTCTCAGTCATAGTTTGTACTGAGGTATTTTGTGCTATGAAAAGGAAATTTCTAGATACTTTAGTAGTATGGCACTCTGGTTTTAATAATAATATCCGTTAATATCACTCTGAAACCCACTTATATTGTTTTATGCACACTAATTATTATAAGGAGGTTAAGGGACATGAATTCAGTTTCCGGGTGCCATGAAAGAAGTTTGGAAGCCTGTGCCCTTTGATGCAGGCCACAGCAGCAGCACAGCACAGGCCGAGACCTTCCCCACCCACTTTACTAAAATTTGTTTTCAACTCTTTACTCAGACTAGACAAAACCATTTTAAAAGGTAACATTGTAGTTGTGTAAACTGTAATAAATGACATATAATCTGGATAATTTTATAAGACCTTAACTCATTCTCTCATGTTTTACTGATTCCACGTTACTGGAATCCACCATGCACACAATCCCATAATCTCATGATCTAAACTTCTCTAAAAACTTGTCACAGGGTACAGTTTAAAATTATTATGAAATCTTCAATTATATTTGTTTTCAAAGGGAAAAATATGACTACAGAAATTACTCTCAGACCTTGCAATACTGGGAAGGTAATGTGAAATTGATTAACTCAAATTTTTGAACAAGAACTTAAGCAACCTATTTTAAACTACAGAGAATTTTTTGAATCATAGCATCCACAATCAATTAGCAATCAAACACAACTGATCATGATTTCCTACACCCAAATCTTTTCTATTGGTAAGGTCCCAATGTAGAATTTAACTGTATTACATAGAAAGGGGATGGAAATGATTGTACATAATGGGTTTCAGATGTCTTATCTAGTCTTGCTGGTACCAGAATAAACAACTGAGCAACCTATGTCTTCAACATCATTTATAATAAAGTTCTAGAGTAATTTACATCTTTCCACAAATCTAAAACCATTTTTGTTGTTGTTTGCTTGTTTTGTAAATCTTATGCATCCAAATGATATTAAGTAAAGTTAATAAGAAATATCATCTGAAAAAAATCAACTACAATGGTACTAATAGTAAGACAAATCATATGTTTATTCATTACTTACTTTTGATTCAAAATTGATAAATTGCACCATTCTTGTCTGGGAGGGATTTCCTTTACAACTGAGGAAAACTAAGGTTTACCACAGCATGAATTCTTACTCTTTTTAATATATTGCTTTCCATATTTTCCTAACAAAATAGAAAAATATGGACTTAATCCTATTAATAAGTGAAACATTATTCTCAGTGTTTTACCTTTATATTCCACTAACATACTATCTTCTAAATTACTATTTAAAAAAAGACCTAGAAATCAATCAATTTGCCTACCCCGAACATACATTCTTTCCATCTATGTAAAAAGTAAATAAAAAATTATTAACAAAACACATAAATAACTCTGTCCTGTGATAATTTGTACATATTCTAAAATAAAACTAGATAACTACTATTGTGTTTGTTTCCTTTGATATTACATTTCCTTTTGGGTTTGCTGTCATATGTATTCTCTAAAGTGGAGATCCACACCATGTTTTAGAAGTCACTTGGCTTCTAATTACATATGTTCCCTTTATCCTCCAAGCGAAATTAGTCTACCAGATCCAAAGGTCCCACAGGAATAACAGCCAATGACTCCAGTGGATACGAAATCCTTAAGAGTTAAAGAGAAAAGGGAAAAAGTTCCTAAGTGAATCATGGAATGACCATTACTAAAGGTCTCGCTGTGAATGAGTAGGCTCTGGTAGGACAATGGATTTTGTGGTTAATGTCAAGAATCATGACTTTCTTTTTAGTCTTGTTTTGTGGAAATAGGGTCTTACTGTGCAGCCAGGATGGCTTCAAATTCATGATGATTCCCTATCTCAGCCTCCTAGGTGATGGGAATACAGGTGTGTACAGGACTCTCAGGTAGCATCTACTCCAATACTAGTATGGTTTACTGAGTATTAATCTTCAATCTATTTCTTATCATAGATGCCCTTTGTAATTTTTCTTCTGCTGCTGTGTTGTGGAGAATGGAGTAACGCAAGGCATGAGCGCAGTGGAATGCTCTTTAAAAGCTAAGCACTCTAACATCTAAGAACATTGAAACTTATAAAACCTACATACAGAAGGACACTATCAAATCAGTACCAGCAAGTCTAATTACATAAAATTGTGCCTCAAATACCTTTGAGTAGGCAGAAATTCTGACTGTTGGTGTCTTCATTAGGAGGCAAGGTTTCCTCCTATGTGATCTTGTCTAATGGTCCTTGGTTTTATCATCAGATCGGTTCCAATTACATTTCCATTAGTACAGACAGATCTAAAGCAGAAGAAAGAACGGGGCATGGTTAGGCCATGGAAATCATGGTGAATTCACTGTTTCCCTGCAAGAATATAAAGGTTCTTAGATGCTCTAATTGGATAAGAAATGCCAATTCTCATTGTGTCATTGCTGCAGGTAGAAAAGAAATTAAATCAAAGATAACAGAGAAACATAACGTTAATGAGAAGTTCACTGAATTTTATTTTATGTTCAGGTCCCATATGGTGATCTGTAGCAATAATGAGTTTGCACTGATGTCCCAAAGATGCAAAGGGTCTCAGACTACACTCATACAGAGCTGCCAAAGTCATCCTAACAGCATCCTATATACCCTGCCCCAGGTAAAACCAAATAGTAAGAAGAGACAGGAGTTTCATATATTAAACAAAAATCTGGGATAGCAAAGAATGCAGTATCATGCCTAGTGTTCATAACTGGGTCACTGGTAATGCTGACCTGTCCCTACTACACCTCAGAATTACCACCAAACAGTAGGGGCTTTATAGGGAGGGCCTTCTTAAGAAGTGTGAGTCCTAATGGGTTTAGCTTCACCACTCAGGAGGAAGTCTGCTAGGAAACTATCCTACCAACAAACTGAGCTGTAGGCCAGAGCTAACTCTTCATTCGCGTCCCTCTAAATCACAGAACACACAACCAAGCTCCAGAGATGATCACTCTATTAGGTCAATTTAGGACCCTGGGCTACTTAATTCCTTCTGTGGTTCCCAGGACCAATGTTTAGTCAGCTGTATTCAAACACTAACCATCTGGACAACTACCTTCTCTCCTATCTTCATGCCCCTACTGTTCTCTGCTTTTTCACCCACCCCATTAATTCCACAACTGCTATCTTTTATTCCACACAAATGGCCAAGTGTATGAAAAAATTGTTCAGCATCACTAATAAACAGAGAAATGCAAATCAAAACCACAATGAGATATCATCTCACTTCAATAAGAATGGGCACTATCAAAAGGACAAAAGACAGCAAGTGCTGATGAGGATGTGGAAGAAAGGGAACCCTTGTACACTGTGGTTGGGAATGCAAATTACTACATCCATTATGGAAAACAGTATGGAGATTCCTTAAAAATTAAAAATAGAACTACCATATGATCCAGAAATCCCATTTCTGGATATATATCCAAAGGAAATGAAATCAGTACATCAAAGAGACATCTGCACTCCAATGTTCATTGCAGCACTATTCATAATAGCCACGAAATGAAAACAACTGAAGTGCCCATCAACTGATGAATGGGTAAAGATAATGTGGTATACATACCCAATGGAATATATTCAGCCATAAAACAGACTGAAATCCTGCCATTTGTGACAAAAATGGATGGAACTGAAGATAATTACATTAATTGAAAGAAGCCTGTAACTGAAGGATGAGTACTGCATAATCTCACTCATGTGGAATATAAAAGTTGATCTTGTGGATGGTAAGACTAAAATGGTCATTATCAGAGGCTGTGGAGATTAGGAGCAGGGAGGGATGGAAGAGACTGAGCAGTAGGTACAAACCTAGACAGAAATACATTCTGGCGGTCTGTTGTATAGTGTTATTATTGTACAACATTGTAGTATATACTTCAAAAAGCTAGGAGAAAGAAATTGCTTTTACCTTAAAGAAATGAAGTTTGGAGAGACAAATGTTTAACTTGATAAAAACATTACATGATGAACATATACACGTATCAACATCATCACATGCTAGGATGGTAAAGGCAAGTGGATCCCCGAAGTTTCCTGGCTAGACAGCCCAGGTTATGTGGCAAGGTTCAAGCCAATAAGAGATGTTATCTCAAAAAACAAGGTGGATGGTAACTGGGGAACAACAACTGAGTTGTACTCAAGTTTCACATGCATGTGCACATATGTACCTGTACATCCACAAACACACAGAGAAAGGGGAAAACTACATGATACCCTACAAATAAGTACATTTTTTATGTTTTCATGCATTAGTTAAAAAGATACATTTAAAATTCCACCTCAGAGCAGGGTAATACTGGCACACACCTTTAATCCCAGCACTTGGGAGGTAGAGGCAGGCAGAACTCTGTGAGTTCAAGGCCAGCCTGGTCTACAGAGTTTCAGCACAGCCAGGACTTTTGCATGGAAAAACCCTGTCTCAAAATACCAACCCCCACAAAAAAACCAAAAACTCATTAATATAATCATGCAGTTTGTGTATAAATTTAAAGATATATATAGAGATATATTAATCTTAAATTAAGTTTAAGGAAATGCATCAGTGAGCCTAGAGCTTGCTGCACAAGTACTGGGGACCAGAGTTCAGATCTCCAGCACCGATGTAAAAACTGGGTGTGGTGAGCATCTGAGACCCGAGTACCCAGGCCTGAAGTCACAGCTCTCCAGAGCTAACAGGCTAGCCCATCTAATTGAACTGATGAGCTCTGGGGTCACTGAAAAGACCATGTCTCAGAAAAATAATAATGTGAGAAGTACCCATCACTGACCTCTGGCCTCCACATGCACACACACATTTGTATGTGTATTCACATATGGGTACACACACACAAGTGTATACATGTATACATACACCAAACACATGTAAAATTTACAATATTTATTCTATTAATAAATGAGTTCCCTCCTACATTGTTTTATCTTTTCTTTCAAGTTGACTCCATGATCCTATCTGAAAGATATTAACTGTTATACATGCTGAAAAATAGATGGATAATTCTCAAAGTGATGGTTCTCAAAATCCAAGATCAGCCAATGCTCACTGTGGGTTCGTTTTGATGGGTTTGAGAAAAATGAAACATACTGTACAAGAGATAAAGGCCAAGGGATATTCTGCTCTACTTGTAGGGAATAAGAAATGCTTTACCAAGGAAGTGGTCCCCCTAAATTTTTATAAATGAGGCAAATAAAGGAAAATTAAAAACATTATAGATTAGCAAGAAAGACATTTGAAATGGCATATACCCTTGTCAAGCATGTCACCAACAGGCTCATGTGTTTCAACACTCAGCTCCCAGGTGGTGGCACTGATTGGGAAAGTTTTAGAACTTTTAGGAGGTAGCCTTGATGGAGGAAGTACATCAGAGGAGCTGGGCTTTGTGAGTTTATACCTTTATCCTACTTCCAGTCCTCTCTTTCTGCTTCCTGTGTATAGATAAAAATATGATCAGCCAACTTCCTGCTTCTGCCACCATGCAATGCTTTTCCTACCATGATGGACTTCATCCCTCTAGAACCATTAGCTAAAATAAATCATTTCTTCATTAGATCTTCTCTTCTTTTGTCAATGTGATTTATCATAGCAGCAACAAAGTAATATTGAAGCTGGGTTCATTGCTGTGTAGAACTTGCCTATGTTATTTTTAGAAGAATGTAAAAGACTTTGGAACTCTGGACTAGAAAAGCTATTGAATGCTGAAAGAAGAGTTTGGTGGGTCATTCTAATAGAAGCTTTGAAAACAATACTGCTGAAGGTAATGAAGACAGTGGAGGTCTATCCCAGGAGGTTTCTAAGGTGAACAAGGACTCTATCAGCAACTGGGATAGAAGCCTTTCATATGACAGTTTGGCAAAGAATCTGGCTGTATTCTACCCATGTCTCAAGAATTTTGCATCAGCTAAATTAAACCACAGAAAGCTAAATTTCTCTGGCAGAGTAAATTTCTAAACAGCATAGCATCGAGTCTGTGGTATCATTATTACTGATTATTCTTATGTAGTTACACAATGAAGAAACAGCAACAGATGTGTCATAAAGAAATGAAATATGTACAGTTTGGTGAGGAAGCTGAAGATTGTAGTTGTGTGTTGAAAAGAGGCAGTAATGGTTACAGAGATTAATCACTAGAGAGAGCCTCTGATTTGTGAAGAAAACCCAAGGGGTTACTTGCTCCTAGCAAGCAACTGCCTAGTAAGGTTTTCATCAGTTTCAATGAGTAGAAGTTGCTGTTGCTGTGGTCCAAGGGGCCAGGAGACATCCTAGCCTACAGCTGTGGTCCAAGGGGGCCAGGGGACATCCTAAGCTGTAGCTGTGCTCCAAGGGGGCAGGGAATATCCTAAACTGTAGCCGTGGTCTAAGAGGGCCAGGGGACATCCTGAGCTGACAGATGAACATGGTAGTCTCATCTATGTAGTAATGGTTTTGAAACAAGAGAGAAACAAGTCTGAATGGGTCATGGATTCTTTCCCTACAGTTTCTGAGAGCCACTGAGGCCAGGCAATGTGTGGCAGCATTGGAGTCCTGTGAGTGGATCTTAAGAGGCCACTGGTATAGCAGTTGAGGTGAAGCCTAGATTACATGGAGACACTGAGATGTTGGAGATGTCAGAACTGTGAGATATCCACCAAGGAGAACATCAACACGGGGAGTTGATCCAACCCAGAAGAAAAGAACTTGTCAGGCAGCAAAGCTGAAGGGGCAGAGCAATCTAAATCCTTTAAAACTCAAGACCTAGCTGGGTTTCAGTCTTGTTTTGATTTTTTTTTCTCATTGTGTCCTCCATTCCTTTTTGGAACGCTAATAAATATTCTGTGCCATTCTATGTTATAATTATATGACTTTTTATTTGCTTTTAATTTACAGGGGGTCACAGTTAAGAGACTGCCTTGTGTCTCAGAAAACACTTGTAACTTTGGCCTTTTGAACTGTGTGAAGACCATTAATGATTAGGGGGGATTTTGAAGATGTCAAACTAAATGAATTTTGTATCATGAATTGACCATGAGCTTGTTCTTTGCGCTTCCTGTGTGTGGATGAAAATATGATCAGCCATTTTCTTGCTCCTGCCACCATGCTATGCTTTCCCCAGTATGATGGACTCTATCTCTCTGGAGCCATAAGCTAAAAGAAACCTTTTCTTCCTCACTTCGCTTTGTCAATGTGTTCTATCACAGCAGCAGAAAAGTAGCTGATGCAAACTCTAAGCAGTTTCACTTTTACATAGATGCAGAAAGGCACAAAAACATGCCACCCCTGATGGGGGTGGAGGGAACCACACACACACACACACACACACACACACACACACACTATTCTAATAAAGAATGATGCAGAATGGAGGAACCAAGTAAATGTATTACTAAGTAAGTCTAGTAAAATTCCTAGAAAATTCTTTTCTGCTTAGAAGGATAGGTTCCTCCAAAGAAAGACTGCAAACTATTTAGTAAATCACAGAAAAAGAAGTGGCCAACATACATCAGTTTATTAAGAACCAAGCTGAGATTTTCATAAATTCTTCAAAATCTAGTATAAACCAATATGTCATTTTGAAATAGCTGAGGATCCCCAGACACAAAGAGTTAATTGGAAGACGATCCATATGCCTCAAACAGGTGTCCCAAGTAAGATTAGAAGTATGACAGGAAAGGCTACCTTCAATCAGTAAGGTACCCACAGCATACAAAATCAAGACCTGAGCTCTAATCCCTAGCACTCATGAAACAAGCCAGTAATATTCATGGTGACATGTGTCTATAACCTCACACTGGGGTTGTGAGGGACTAGCAGATAGATGCCTGAAGCTCATTTGCCAGCCAGTCTAGCAGATTCAATGAACTTTGGGTTTAGTAAAACCTGTCTCAAAAAAATAAAAGTAGAGAACAGTCCTGACTTCCACACGCATGTGTGCACAAGGAGTATATACACAATTGTACACGTGCACACACACACACACTCACACACATATGCACACACACATACATACATACACACACACACGTGCACGCATGCGCACACAGTGGGACAGGCCACAGGAGCCCTGAATTATTAGAACTGTGCACAAGAGAAATCTAGGAAGGGGTCTAAAACCTTGCTTGTTCTCCAACAGGAAAAAAGCCTAAAACCTAGAGAAACAATAGAAAATCCTTTCACTTCAGTGTTCAGGAAAAATCCATTACTTAAAAATCAAATGCTTAAGTCTCTGGGAGGGATGTGTTTTGGGAAACACTCATTGTGAGAAACAAAGAATTGTTGCTAGAGTTGAGGAACAGGAGAAGGTAATGGGCAAGGGATGTAGCACCAATCACAAGGAGACATCTAATACAACCAGGGGAAGGGTATGGGATTCCTGTCCAGGACTAACCACAAATAAATAGTAGAATATGACTTCCATAAGGGAGTGAGAGCAAGAATGCTGACAGAGCCAAACTTCAATGTCTGGTTGCAGTTGCATCTAGATCAGAACCAAAGAGAAGCCATAATCTAACATTAGGAGACGGACAACCACATGAAGTACAATCCTCTGTGGAACGGATGTGCGAAGGCTGCTGGAAGGTGAGCAGTGCAGAACAGCATGTGGTACCATGTGCAGTGCTCAAGACACAGCAAGCAGAGGCTGAGCACTTAGGGAGCTGGAAGCCAGGGCTAAACTACAAGTAAAGACTGCTGCCCAGGTGGTGGTGCACGCCTTTAATCCCAGCACTCAGGAGGCAGAGGTAGGCGGATCTCTGTGAGTTCGCAGCCGGGCTGGACCGATAGCCTCCAAAACAATACAGAGAAACCCTGTCTCGTAAAAACAAACAAAAAAAGACTGCTGCCCAAACCCAGCTTGGTTCCTGACATGTAGACTCAGGCTGGAGCACAGAGGACCAGAGAGAGCTGCAGAAGAGGACAACCAGAGTCTCCTCTGTCCGTCAGCAAGGACCCAACATGAGTAAAAACTTAGGAAGTGTAAGCAACAGCCAGCAAAGAAGCTTAGGATGGGAGACAGGGTTCTCATGAAGGCGTTTGTCACTCTTGCAGAAGTCCAACATTCAGTTCATAGCAGGCACATTCGGCTGCTCAAAACCTGAAGCTCTAGCTCAAGGATCCAGCACCCTTTTCTGGCCTCCATGGGCAGCCATTCCCACACACACACACACACAATAATAAAAGAAATATAAAAAAAGAACTTTCTAAGAAGACCAACAGAATCAGAAATGATAAAAAGTTGTTGAAACCATAGAAGACTTTAATATAACCATAATATTAGACAATCTAGTTTAGAAAAAAAAGTGAACCAGCAAGTATGAGAAAAGTAAAGGAAGTTCTCCAAGCAAGAGCATACTAGCAGGTGAAATATGTATAAAAAGCAAAACAAAACAAAAAACCTAAAAACAAATAAGGAGTGTTGGAAAAGGAAAATAATCACAAAAATATTTTCATCTTATTTTTTTCTTTTTTCCATTTTTGCATTTTTGTGTGTGGTGTGCATGTTTGTGTACATGTTTACATGTATGTAGGCATACTTGTGGGTGTGAGCGCACATGCCTGCAGCTGATGTCGGGAAACACTCTCCACCAATCTTTCATCTTATTCAATGAGGTAGGCTCCTCAATCAAACCCAGAGCTTACCAATATGGCTAGCCTTGCTAGCCAGCCTGCTCTGAGAATCCCCAAAAGCACAGCTGAAACTCCAGGCAGCTGCCATGAACATCCAAGGTTTACACAGGTTCTGGAGACCAGACCTCTGGTCCACAAGCTTATAGGGCAGGTAGCTAACCACTATCCATCTTCCCAGCACTCCTCTTATTTTTGTTCATTTGAGGTTATTTACAAATTAAACAAAAAACAGTATAATATACTTAGGGTACAAAATAGATATATTTTTAAAATGTACTATAGCATAAAAATGGAAGATTAAAAATGAGAACTTGCCATAAGTCTATCATATGACATATGGAGTAACATTATTTTAAGCAAGATGTGAAATGTTGAAGACAACTGTCTTTTTAAATTTGTTTTGTTTTTGAGACAGGGTCTCACTATATAGCTTTGACTGTCCAGGAACTCACTATGCAGAACAGGCTAGCATATTTAAAAATCTTGGAGTAATGGGGCTGGTGATGGTGGTGCACGCCTTTAATTACAGCATTCAGGAGGCAGAGGTAGGCAGATCTCTCTAAGTCTGGGGCCAGCCTGATCTACAGAGCAAGTTCCAGAGAAACTCTGTCTCAAAAAACAAGAAAATTTGTTTTTGTTTTTATTTTGGAGTAGTAGTTCTCACAGGAGCAAATATTCTCCCAACATCACCTTACACACACAAAGAATTTTTAACAAAGCCTACATATATATATATATATACATAACACACACACATACACATACACGTGCATGTAAAAAAGACAAAGAAATACTTAGAATAATTTTAAAAATAAATGATTCATGTGCTCAAATTAAATCAAAAGCCTTAACATAGATTTCTACTATTCAAAAGATATTAACTATCCTAAAAACATAATTCTAAGCCATAAACTATCTGAAAGATAAATATCTGATAAAGAACCTGTTTCTAGAATATAATGAATTATTTAATGCAGCAAGAAAATAAATATCTAATAAAATAATAGGGAAATATCTGAACAATGCAAAGACAACAAACCCTCAACACATAATCTAGGTATCCAATTCATGTGTTTAATCTTTCCCACTAATCCTTTGCCTCCTCCTTTGTCTACTCCTGTCTAAATGGAGCATTTAATATTCTGCCTCAAACAAAGAAATATTCACAAATGAAACACAGTACTTTCCCCTTAGCTGTGGTTTTGTTTTCCAGTTTGAATTACCTGTCGTAGTCAATTGCAGTCCAAAATATTAAAGAGAAAATTCCCAAAAGTAGTTTATGTTTTAAATTTGTGCCACAGAGAGTAATACAACAAATTCTATGCCATCCCAATCTGAAATGAAGATGACATTTCTTGAGGTGTCCTCAGAACATCAACAGTAGCCTGAGGCTGTCACACTGCCCAGGTCATTCACCATCCTACTTCAGCTGATCACATAGGCACTATAAACATCTCATATTATTACAAGAAGCATAAGTACCATATTCTTACAGTAGAATAAGACATGTTTTAGTCCTCCCCTCCACCTTTATGCTGGCAAGCCAACCAGAGTCTTGGGAACACTAGGCAAGCCCTTTACCATTAAGCCTAGTTCTCAAACTCTTCCTGTGTATCACAGCTCATCTCATATTGTTTTTATATAATCTCACATATAATCCTTCAAACAATTTCACAATACATTAGATGGTATATGTAATTTAATTAGTCTATCACTGGTACTGCTTCCAATATCTGACAGTGCTATATTACTCAGGAAGCAAAATTACTCGGCTATAGCATCCACATTTTAATTATGATAATTTTTATTTTATTTTGTTTTTTGAGTCAGGGCCTCTCTATATAAACTTGGCTGCCCTGGAGCTCACTATATAGACCAGGCTGACTTTGAACTCACTGAGATCCTCCTGCCTCTCCCTCCCAAGTGCTAGGACTAAAGGTTTGAGCCACTACACCCAGCTTAATTATGATAATTTTTGATAAACTGTGTTCCACAAAGTTTACCTGGACTTTAGAAAAACAGGGAATATGTCACTAACCTTGCATATCAGGGTATATTCTCATAGTACAGATCCAATTACTAAGTAAAGGTGTTCTAGAGCTCTAATCCAGGATAGATTTGTACAGAGTAAAAACAATAAGATATATATGTATTTCATTTTTGTGTTTTTTAAGACAAGGTCTCATTCTATAACTCAGTCTGGTCTAGAACTGGCTATGTAGCCCAGGCTGGCATTGAACTTGCAATCTTAAACCTTCATTTTCCCAAACACGGGGATTACAGGTGTAAATTACCACACCAGGCTAAAAAGACTTTTAGCAGGGCCTCCAGTGATTTTAAAATCCTTTAAACTAAGACAATTTTTATTTAACATTTATAACATCCAATTTCTAAAAGGATTACAAATTAAAGCATAAGATCAATCAAAACCCCGTAAATACAATTAAAAGATTAGATAATGGTATGGCCACATGCTCTGTCATGGTTCCCTCCTTTCAAGTGCACATCGTATGGCCTATCCAAAGATGAGACTTCATTTCCCAGACTCTTGACCCTGGCTGGCCCTGTGTTTTACTCTGAGCCGAGGATATGATGGAAGTGATGTTCTTAAACTTCAGAAACGGGCAGGACCAACAGCTTCACTTTCTGCCTCTTGGAAGCCAGAAGACAATGTAAAAAATCAGAACATCTTGTTAGATGTTCCACAATGCTGTAGAGAAGCCATGCATAGATATTGGAAATGTCAGTCATGTGAGTGAAGTTATAGACCAGCTGAAGCACATAAGAACAGCTAAATTTCAGAAAATGCACATTATTTAAATGATGTTTCTTACAGAGAGTCTCTATACAGACAAATGACATATTAAATCAGAGCTGAGCACACGGGCATTTTCATGTCATGGGAGACCAAAATGACATGATCTTGATATTTTTGTTCTCTGAAGGCTTTACACAAGAAACTAGATGAATGCATAATTAAGAGACTCACTAGACTGTCTTCCTTATAGCTGATGTTTTAAGGGGGCTTTTGATAGACACAAAATGACTGTCAGTTTCTGATTAAATTTATGTATAACAAATATTCTGTGAGGTTGGTCAAAGTTAAATGTATATGCATTTAGGGCCCCAGTCTCCCCTGGATTTCTTCTTGACTTGCTCCCATGATGAACATTTTGTATTCTTTAACATGCCCCATGAAAGTGCCTTTGATCTTGGTATATTTAGTGTTCAATAGCATCTGTTCAAAGAGCCATTCCTTCTCGGTCACAAAATATAGCACCCACTTAAGCTCCAGCTCCTTGGGGGAAATGAGGGATTCTTCATTGTAACATGAGTAAATTGGATCATTTATTTGATCATTAATTTTTATCATATGAATTCAAGAATACTTAGTTTTTGCTTGAGTTGTAATATTGTGAGTTTGACTTTTTGTTGCTCAATTGTTGCAGCCTTGGTCCCTGGGTGCTTTTTCAGATCAGCTTCCCCATTCTTCTGCCAAGCCCCACTGGGATTTTTGAGTATTCCCTTCCCTAGCCTTGGTTCTTTCTATTAAAGGATGGTTTTAAACCCCAAAGTCTGAGAGCTATGTGTGTGCTACTTGGTATCACTGTCTCAAGGCCGTCCTGACCGAACTAGGAAAGAATGAGGGAACACAACCCAGCTGTTCATGTATATGCACAATCATTTCTGTAACTGTTAGCTATATTGAACAAGCACTCATACTAATGTCTTCCACTCACCTACAACTTGAATCCCCAAAGTGAGAAACCTGCCTCCCCCAGTTGCCAGTTCTTTATGTTTCTAATATCCACACTTTTGGGAACTAACAGAATCCTTATTTTAGATGTAGTGTCCAACAATAAGACCTAGATTGTCTATCTGTATGCTCTCCCAGGCTGAGTT
This sequence comes from Mesocricetus auratus, assembly GCF_017639785.1. NCBI lineage: Eukaryota > Metazoa > Chordata > Mammalia > Rodentia > Cricetidae > Mesocricetus > Mesocricetus auratus. Next base: position 18,429,373 of record NW_024429205.1, on the reverse strand, counting down.
TTTCACACTCATAACTTTAGACATGTGCTGGTTTGGATGAGAATGGCTCATAAATTTGAATAATTGGTACCCATCTGGTGGAACTGTTAGGGAAGGATTGGGAAGTATGGCCTTGTTGGAAATGTGTCACTGAGGCGGGCTTTGAAGGGTTAGAAGACTCATGTGATTCCCAGCGAACTCTCTCTCCCTAGTAGATGTGAATTAGATGTGAGCTCTCAGCTGTTCCTTCACTCTGTCATCATCAACTCTCACCCTCTGAAGCAGTAAGCCATAAAAGTTTTCTTCTGTGCTCGCTTCGGCAGCACATATACTAAAATGGGAACGATACAGAGAAGATTAGCATGGCCCCTGCGCAAGGATGACACACAAATTCATGAAGCGTTCCATATTTTTGTAATAGCCAGAACTTGGAAGCAACCTAGATGCCCCTCAACCGAAGAGTGGATACAGAAAATGTGGTACATTTACACAATGGAATATACTATTCAGCAGAAAAAAACAATGGAATCCCAAGATTTGTAGGCAAATGGATGGCACTAGAAGAAACCATCCTGAGCGAGGTAACCCAGTCACAAAAAGAGAAACATGGCATGTATTCTTTCATATATGGATTTTAGACATAGATCTGGGGAATGCCAGCCTACAATCCCATGGCCAGAGAGTCTGGGAAACAGAAACTTCATTCAGTGACTGATGGAAGAAGAGGCAGACTCCCATGGCTAAGCACTGAGCTGAACTCAAGAAATCAGGACAGAGAGGGAGGACTGATAACCAAAGGGGTTAAGACTGGACTGGTTTAACCCCCAGAAAGAGCTGACCTAACAAGGGTTAGCTCTTGAATCCCAGGCTGATGCCTGGGAATCCAGCATGGGACTGATCAAGACCCCCTGAATGGGGGGGTGTCAGTGAGGAGGCCTAGGTAATCTATTGAGCCTTGGGCAGTAGATCAGTATTCATCCCGAGTATACACAGGGACTTTGGACTCCCATCCAACAATGTGAGGTGCACTCTCACCCTTGGGGGAAGGTCTAGGCCCTGCCCTGGATGAAATGACAGACTATGGACACCCCCATGGAGGGCCTCACCCTCCCTGGAGAAATGAGGGGATATTGGGGGGGTTGGTGGGAGGGCACGGGAGGAGGGGAGGGAAAGGGAGAGGGACCTGGAATTGACATGTGAAGCAACCTTGTTTCTAATTTAAATTTAAAAATAAAAAAGATTTTAAAAAGTTTTTTTTTATATATTACCTTGGTCATGGTGTTTCATCAACACAACAGAAAAGTAAGACACTTTCCAAAGAGTTTTCTATTCTGAGTTTCTCTTCTAAACTTAAATCTGGATAAATATCAACTAGATCTCAACTTAGGTAACCTATAAGCAACTCTTACTAAACTTGTCAACCTTCCCTAGTCTTCTCCAGGGCTCACCTACTAAATGACATCATAATTATCTTATTTATCTGCAAAAGCCTCTACATCAATCTAACATCCAACCACCAAAATCTAAACCTATTAATGATCTCCATCCTTATAATCCTACTAGAGCCAGTCTATTATCACCTCTGACATAAAAATATTTATTACCAGAACAAATTAGTTATTAATTAGAATTAGTAATTAACCTCCCTGCCTCCGATTTCACCTACCTCTAACACTTTCACACTCTAGTTTAAGTGATCTTTTATAAAATAAACTAGTTCCTATCTATATCACTTCTTCACTGTTAAAATCCTCCCATAGCTTACCTTTCCTGTTAAGATAGAGCCCGACTAACCTGCATTGCTTTCCGGGTTCTGTAGGACACCACCCTGAGTACCTCTGCATCATCACCCATTTCTTTCACTTCATATCCTCTGCAAGTAAGTAATCTAAAATCTCAATTTCCTCCTGCTCTAGCCTCCTGATTACAACAGTTATAGTCATGTACCACCACATGAAATCAAACTTTTCAACTGCAATCTTGTTAGTCCTTGAATCCAAAGGTGTAGCATTTTTCATTAAAGATTGGATTCCAACCAATCTGATTATCTTTTGAAAATCATTCCCCAACCCCTTACCTTAAACAATAGCAGTATGACTAACATACTCCTAATCTTCTTTACTTGGTGAGTGCTTTTCAAGGTGAGACTCCAGTTTAGCAACACTTTCATTTCTTTCTTTGAGCATCTGCTTTTTACTAATACATCATTCCTGTTAAGAAACATCAACTTATATATAGCAGATCCCCTAGGTCTGTCTACTGTATATGCCACCCTTATTGTCAGAATCCCAGACTCTTACCATAATTTTGAAAAATCATTTGAACTAATATCCTAATCCACCAATATGATTTTCTGGAGTGTCCAAGCTTCTCTTCACTATAATTTTAGTTCAGAATTAATGGTGTCATTTTCCAAAAGCTGTTACGTATATTCAAAATACCCCCCATCATAACACATTCCTTTTACATTTCAGAATTGGGCTTTGATTTTTTTTTTAACATGTTACAGTGATATAACTATTTAACAGGTAGCCATCTGCTGTGAAAACACAAATTGTCCTTTTGGGCTACTGAGTCATTTCCCCCTCCTATTAGTTTCCTGCCTGCTTACATCTAAAGGGAATGGCTTACATTCTTTCAGAATTGGAAGCTGTGAAAGGCTCTCTCAAGGATTATTTGGACATATGTTTAAACTTCTTTTTTAATGTTCATCTGTATCAAACTTGGAGACATCAAATCAGTTGGCTCCACCACCTCCTCTCCATCTGCATGGAAAAGGCTGCTGAGCCTGGCCTCCCACAGCACCTGGAAAGAGGCTACTGAGACTGGCCCTGGTAAGCAGCCTAGCTGCTCTCACAACCAACTCCCCGAGTCGAGCAGGACTAGCTCCAGTTGCACATGAACAAGTACCTGTGGTTGGAAGAAAGGTTTATTTTTCTCTCACAGGCGGTCTGATGAAATGTCATTCGGGATAGACCGGCAGCTCAATAGCTATGCAGAGCCCTGGTTTATTCTACTTTTCCTTCCTCCTAGCTTTGTCCCACATCATCTTATGGGTAAACAAAACAACAAACAAACAAACATCACCAAAGCTGCAGCAACTATATCCATGTCCTAGCAGAAGACAAGAGGAAATGATAAGAACTTCTCTGAGGTGTTCCAGATCAGACCATTCCCTTTAAAGAACTTGCCTAAAGGCCCTGCCCAAAGACTTCCATACATAGATGCTAGGAAGTGTCCTGTTTTAGCTGTGCTCAGTGAGGTGCCGACAATTTGGTGGTTATACTACTAAGAAAGAAAAGGAGACTAGACATTAATTAGGTAGGCAACCAGCAGGCTCCACCCTTCATTTTGTTCCATTTTAAACAAGGTTCTTAGTTTTTCAGTGTTTCTCTTAATTATGACACTCCACATTAAAAGCAAAAAGATGGAACACATTCTCCCTCAGGCAGTTAATTTCACCCTGTTGACTGGACAGAACCTCAAGCATTTTAAAGTTACCTAAGTCTTCCTTAAGTCAAATCAAACTACTAACTCTTTAAAACATAGGTTGTTTTATGTTGTTTTACTATGACAAAACAGAATCCCTTCATACTTAGTTCGCATAACTAGTTTTCAAATTTTTTTTTTTAAGGCAAGGCAAGGCAAGACAAGGTCTCTCTCTATGTAGCCTTAGTTGGCCTGGAATTGGCTATGAAGATCAGACTGGCCTTGGAACTCACAGAAATCCACCTGCTACTGATTGCTGGGATTAAGTGTGTGCCACTATGCTGGCTTGATTTTTATTTTTTATTTTTTAAGGCAATCTAGAGTCAAACTCATAAGCTTCCTGCCTTAAACTTCTTGAGAGCTTTAGAGCTGCTTACAGTGTGCACCACTATGCCTGGCCTCAAGGACTCTTAATTGAGTACTTGTGACATTGTAGTTAAATTGAAGACAGAAAGGGCACTCCCCTGGAACATGACAGACTTGCATTTCAAGGAGCTAAGGAGATGAGCATGTAACAAGTGAATAAAATACTAAAAATGTAGCTTTTGTTCAAGCCATATATTTGATTGAAACAGGAGGTAAAACATCAAGTAAAAAGAGATAACAATTTTATGATTTATAGGTGAAAAGTAAGAAACTAGCGGAGAAAGGCAGAAGCTAGAGAAAAATGGGACTGGTGGATGTAGGTTCACTCACCCTTCAACTCTGCACCCCACTGCTGCCATCCCAACTCTCACAGGCCTTAAATGCCATCTTAACTTCCACCTACCCATGTTCTGTAATCCGATTTTTGAGGCACATCACCCCCCACCACTCCATAAAGCTATTCCTGTTTGTTCACCTCTTAACTGCCAAATACACTGGTGAGTGCATATTTAGCCTTTGCTAACCAGACACTGCTGACCACGCCTCTCCTTCTCTGGTTTCCATGACACCACTCTTGGTTTACCTATTACAACTTTTCTTCCCTCTCCTACCTGTGCTTGCAGGTGTTTTCCCAGAAAGCTCTGAAATGGTAGCAGCCATGCTATCCACAGTCTGTCCAAACTTCCTGAGCTTTATTTATCACCCATGAAGAGGAGATCAAACTACCACTGTCATTCATATGACTTCTCATTCTCAACTAAGTGCAAACATTTGCATTCGAATCCACACACTGACCTCTGAGCAGACTCTGCTTTCTGTATGGCTGTCCCACAAGCACCTCACCTCCATTTCTCGAAACCTGAGGGCCATAACAGTATCTTCCATTCTTGACTCAAACTGCTTAGAACCTTGACTTTGCTCTACCACCAGGCTACAAGGAACATAACACAACCAAAATCAAGAAACTATGGAATATTCCAGGATTCTCCATTCCCTTTTCCAATCCCACATTCAATGTTCGTAATTTAATTTTTAACATCTCTATTATTTGGTTCCTCTATCTCTATCCCTACTACTAATACCTTGGTTCAGGATCTTATTGGATCCCCAAAAGATCCAATGAAGTTAGATCCATTTCAACAACTGTTTTCATTCCCCAGATCGCTAATCGCCTCCTTTTAACAAAAATCCACTCTTGTTTTGAAACTCTTGTCTCCTTCAAGGCTATCAGGAATTTTACAAATATAAAATGATTAGCTGCATTTACTTTAGAACTCTGTTGTAACTTACTACTTTACCCTAAGGTCCCTGTTTATGGGTTCTCCCTTATGGTACTGACATTAATGAAACATTTGGAAATGCTTGTTTCTTTACTCAGGATCCTGTTAAATTCTGCTGAATATGATACTGCTTACTCTGGAAGTAACACTCAGCTCATACTGGTTACAGTAGGAATGGGGGAGACACAAAACACCCCATGAAGGCAGGGTTATTATCTGGCCTTGTAGGCATCAGCATAGCTAGTTACCCTGGGTGTTCCCAGAAGGGCAGACTCAGGTGACTACATGCATCTCAGTCATGGAGCAGACCATGTATTTGGATCTAACTGTTATCAGAATGTACTGTGGTCAGAGCTGCTTGGTTGAGAATGTTGCAGCAATGCTAAATAACCACCCTATTGATTATCCTGGGAACTTTTCTTCTCCCACTCATATCCCACCTCTCTGGACATGAGTATTACCCACAGAATACCCTATTTTTAGAAATTCACCAGTTTCTGAATTACCAAAAGTTCCCCTTCTTGTACCAACATAGCTAAACATTGTGAGGCTTTTTTTGTTGATATTTTTATTATTATTATTATTTCTATAGGCTTGGTAAAGAAGGGCAAAAAGGACTGTGAGAGTTCCATCTGTCTTTTAAAATTGGCCAGAATGAATCTTACCTTTCTCAGACAGCCTTCAATGGCTACTGATTCCACTAAAACCCAAATAACATACAAAGATATGACCTGTTAGTTTTATGGATACATTCTACAATTTCATTAGGTTTCTTAAACAGCCAGGTGTAGCTCCATACACCTTTAATCTCAGTATTTGGGAGGTATAGGTATGTGAATCTCTGTGAATTTAAAGCCAGCTTGGTCTACATAGTGAGTTCCAGGGTAGCCAAGACTTCATAGTGGGACCTGTCAAAACAACATAATATAAAAACAAGCATAAAAAAGCATCTTTTTTGAGCCGGGCGTTGGTGGCGCACACCTTTAATCCCAGCACTCGGGAGGCAGAGGCAGACAGATCTCTGTGAGTTTGTGGCCAGCCGGGTCTACAGAGCGAGTTCCAGGACAGCCTCCAAAGCCACAGAAAAACCCTGTCTCGAAAAAACCAAAAAAAAAAAAAAAAAAAAAAAAAAAAGGCATCTTTTTGTATTCACAGGTTATTCAATCATTCATTCTGCAAATATTTATTAAGGATACTCTATATGCCTGAGTTGTAGCATTAAGTAAAGCAGATGAACATGCCCTAACAGCTTGTCTCCTAATCTTTTAAGAACTACTAGCTAAGCTTGATTAAAAGGAGACTCTTCATGGACCCCAGTCTGATCTGGGGAACTAACATAGAACCAAACCAGACCCCCTGAATGTGAGTGTCAGTTAGGAGGCCTGGGCAATCTATGGGGCCTCTGGTAGTAGAACCAGGATGGATCCCTAGTGCATGAATGGACTTTGGGGGCCCATTCCACATAGAAGGATACTCTCTCAGTCTAAATACATAGGGAGGGCCTAGGTCCTGCTCCAAATGATGAAACAGACTTTAATGATTCCCCCATGAAAAGCCTTGCCCTCCCTGGGGAGTGGATGGGTCAGTGGGGGGAATGGGAAGATGGGAAGGAGAGGGAACTGGGATTGATATGTAAAATAAGTTTCTAATTTAAATAAAAATTTATATAAAAAATAAAAACAGAATCTTAAAAGCAAAAAAAAAGGCATCTCTTAACAATAAAAGCAAGAATAACATTGCAAAAGAAGGAAAATACATTTTGGCCTGTTTATTTTTAATAATGAATTATTTATTACCTTTCCCCTCTTAAAAACAAACTAGCAACTCTTAAAAACTAGCAAAGATATAGAATTTCATTAAAATAAAATTTGCAGCATGATAGTTTTCAACTGAGAAGCACACCCCAGCTACTTTAACTAGTCTTGCGCTATTATCAGGATGCTATGAGACCATTTGTTATTATGAGGTTAGAAACATTACTCCTAAAACCCAGCAAACTAAGAAAGTAGTCTAGCCCACCCACTGACAGCCTAGAAGCAGCTACTCTGAGCAATTTCACTGACTGATGCCTGTAAAGGCAGCTAGGCCTCGTGGACACTGGTATGGCATCTAAGTCCATTGTACTACACCTCAGACTTCAACAACTCCTCACAGACACTCTGGGGACCTCCAGGCCAATCTAGGTCTGCCAGAATGGCTTGGACCCTGTAGATCTCTCAGAAATTGAAACCATATACAAAATGGCTAACAAACACATCCCTCTTAAAAGAAATGCATGACAACTGACAAACAATCCCACACACCCCTGCAGCCTAGGCCACTGACCCACACTCCCACACCCAATAGGAATCACCAATGTGATTACAGTTGAAGAACTATGTGAAAACACACAAACAAAAACCAATAACACCTACCCAAAAGACAACCAAGACTAACCGCTAGAGGCCAGGATATTACTACAAAAGCCACTTGATGAAAGTGGGCAAGGTGAAGCAACAGATTTGCCTGGTGTCCAAATGCGGGGGCACAAGAAGAATGCAAAAGGAAGGACAAAAGTGGCTCCAAAGTAATACCCCAACTCCAGCAGCAGACTCTCAACGAAAAGACATAAAATCGCTGAAAAGGAATTTAACAATTCAACAAGAGATTGCAGATACTTCAGTGAGAACAGAAACCTCAGCAGAGACAGAGATTGTGAAAAGGATCCAATATGTCATAATAAAGAACCAAACAAAAATCTTGAGATAAAGATGTACTAGGGGAAAGGGGTAGAACTAAAATATCATATATGATCTCTTGTAAGTGGAATCTAGATTTTGACATAAAAGCAGGGGCTACTGAAGTGCAGCATGGGATGAGCAAGCAGAGTGAAGGGACAGACAGGGGGTAGGAGAAGTGAATGTGAGCAAAGCACACGTGTGTGTGTGTGCACATGCATACATATACATATGTGTGCTCATGTACAAATCTCAACAACAGTACCGATAAAGGAGAAAGCAGGTTTTTGTGCTTGAATTTGGCCTTTCTTAAATAGCCAGTCAGATTCAGATGTCTAAGTATGTGTCAGTGTGTGTGGGTGTGAGCATGTGAGTGAAGGCTGGACCCTGGAGCTGGAGGCATGGGGATTGTGAGCTGTGGGTACTGGGATTGAACCCAGGTTCTCTGCAAGACTCAGAGGACCAGTCCAGAGTTACTTTTCTCTTCAAGGAAGAAAAAAAGGACAGCCTATGAGACTTATAAACTATGATTATATAGATAAATATTTGAACTGTGGATACTTCAAAAGGAGAAGAGAAGGAAAAGGCATGAAAAACTTTTTAATGAGATAATAGCACAAATGTTCCAAATCTTGACAAAAATACAGATATTCAGATAGAAGATGCTCAGAGAGCTCAATTGGATGTGGTCAGGAAAGATCCCCTCTATGACTTAGTATAGCCAAACTATAAACAGTGCAGTACAAGGAAATCTAAAATAAATAGCACTTCAAATATAAGGAGCATCCATTAGACAGACATCTCAATAGAAATCTTATAGGCTACGGAAAAGGAGATGAAATAATCTGGGAAGAAAAAAAATGTTAACAAAGAAAACTACATTCAGAGAAGTCATCCTCCCACAATCAACACTTTCCAACACAGAATGGAAGGGCATCACTACCATACCAGTGAGGCAAAGGATTGTAACTACCATCATGAAAACACAGAAATATTTGCAACTCACAAACAGAACAGGTACAGAAAAGATAGAGGGAAAACAAACCATATCAACACAGAAAGCTACCTAAGCACAAAAGTGAACAGCAAGAGAAGGAACAAAAACATATAAAACAAATTTTTTAAAAATCTCAATTGTTGCAAAACTCTCTGAATGTATGAACAACCCTGAATCAAGACATAATAAACTTACTAATATATTTAGAGTAACTGAATACATAAAAGTACCTAGACCCAGTGATGTGAGATTTAAAGTGAACGAGTAGAGGGAATATTCCATGCAAACAGAAACCAAATGTAAAAGATGAAACAGATTTCAAGTAGAAGACACCAACAAGAAAAAGGTCACAATAATTATAAATACATATACATCCAATTCTTGAACACCCAATTATGTACAGCAAATTTGAGACATAGGTTAGATTACAATAGAGTAATGGCACTCCACTTTCATCAATAGACAGAGATCATTCAAGAATTCCAACAAAAGGAAAAAAGGAAAACCAACGACGAAGCACTGAAGTCAAACTATACACAGAACAAAAGGCTGTAACAGACACTATTAGGACGTGGTACCCAATGGCTGCAGAATGTGCATTCTCATCAGCATATGGAACATGCCCTAGGAGAGAACAAATGTTAAGCTACAAAGCAAGTCACAATAGACAAAAACAAAATGACAATAACAACAAAAACAACAACAAAACTCAGAAACCATACAAGAGACTCTAACTAAAAATCAACAAAAGGAACTTTAGAAATGTATACAAACACAGGAATTAGACAACACACTCTTTACTAACCATTGAGTCAATAAAGAAACAAAAAGGGAAATGAAAATGTTCTTGAAAGAAATGAAAATAGAAATCCAGCCTAACAAGATACAGCAAAATCACTATTACATTGAAAATTATAGGGTTGGAAATATGGTTCAATGGTTAAGAGCATGGACACATGTAAGGCAGCTCACAGTCACCTGTAACCCCAACTCTAGGAGGATCTGTGGTCTCTGGCCTCCATAGGTACCTGCACTCATATGCATATACCCAAACAGAAAAGTACATATACACATACACATTTGAAAATTTTAAGTCTATTTTAATGAAAATGTATAGCAATAAGCGCCTATATAAAAGAAAATATACCTTTTGATGCAACTAGAAAGCAAGTACAAACCAAACCTAGAAATAGTAGAAGAAAAAGAATAACAAAGATCAGAACAGAAACAAATGCAGTTGCCGGGCGGTGGTGGCGCACGCCTTTAATCCCAGCACTCGGGAGGCAGAGGCAGGCAGATCTCTGTGAGTTCGAGGCCAGGCTGGACTGACAGCCTCCAAAACAATACAGAGAAACCCTGTCTCAAAAAAAAACAAACAAACAAACAAAAAAAAACAAATGCAGTTTAAAATAATACAGAAGATAAAACAAGTTGAGAAAAATTTTTAAGAGTTAGACTTTTGAAAAGATTAAATTGGTGAATCTTCAGCTGCACTCACCAAGCAAAAAGGAACATACACAAAATCAGAAATGAAAATGAGACATTCTGAAATCTACCACAGAAACACAAAAGACATTAGGAAGTGCTATAAACAAGTATATGACAACAAATAGAAAACCTGAGAAGTTTCTAGACAGGTAACAAAGCTGAATGATACGGACAGAGTAAAGCTGATCATGAGTAATGAGACTAATCCATTAATATTTTTAAGTATTTGCAAAGAAAAACAGTTATGTTTTCAACAAATTTTTAAAGAACAAACAACAATGCTCTAACTATGCCACAAAAATCAAATGGGAGGCCAGGTGCACACCTTTAATTCCAGCACTCGGGAGGCAGAGGCAGGTGAATCTCTGTAAGTTTGAGACTAGCCTGGTATACAAAGAAAGTTCCAGAATAGACAAGGCTACACAAAAAAAAAAACCTTGTCTCAAAAAACAAAAAAAAATGTAAATGGGAGGAAACTCTTCAAAATTAACCCTATAGGGCCAGCATCATTCTGAAACCTAACCAGGTAAGAGCACAACAAAAAGGAAACTACAGGCTAATATAGTTGAGGAACATAACTAAATCAACAGCACATTAAAAAAAAGATTATGAATCAAGATCAACTGGGATGATTCAACATGTGCAAGTCAGTAACACAGTGCATCACATCAACAGAGAGACAAAATCACATGACCCGCTCAACATATGTAGGAAGGCAACAAGAAAACTCACTATGTTAGCATTACAAAAGAAGAAGAGAGGGTGCAGAAGAGCTGCACACAGTCAACATCAAAGTGAGTGGAAAACCTGGAAGCCTTTCCTCGTGAGTCTAACAAGAAAAGGATGCTGTCCACGCTATTATTCAATAATATACTGTCCTACTTTTATATTCAGCAAAAAGCTGGAGATGTCAGCCCAAGCAAGAAAACAAGAAATAAATGGTACCAAAAGGGAAAGGAAGGATTGTAATGGCCATTTTCAGATGACATAGTTTTATATATATTTTATATATAAAAATGCCACCAAAATCTAATAAACAAATTCAGTAACATCACAAGATACAAATCTGTAGCTTTTAAAAACACAGCACTAACAAAACTGCTGAGAAGTAAGTCAAGCAAGTGACCCGGGTGCTGAGGAGACGGCTCAAGGGGTAAAGTGCTTATCGTTGTGCAGGCTTGAGAATATGAATGTGGATCCACAGCAGCCATGAACTAGCCAGGTGAGTGGTGCCTGTTGTGACTCCAACACTGGGGAGGGCGTAGGGATGCAGCACAGAAACAGCCAGATCCCTGGGGCCTTCTGACGCCAGTCTAGCATAAATAGTAAGCTCTAGGTTCAGTGAGGGATACTGTCTCAAAATATAATGTTGAGAAAAACACTCAATATTGACCCCTGGCCTTCCCAAACACAGGCAGGGTAAACATCACTGTGTATACATGCATACACAACATACACAAAATAATAAATAAAAATAAAGAAAGCAATAATATTCACAATAGCCATAGAAACATAAAGTAAATTAAAAAAGAAAAACACACAAACCCACACTTAACCAGTCAGGCATGGTGGTGCACACCTTTAAATCCAGCACTTGGGAGGCAGAGGCATGGGTTTCTCTGTGAGTTCGAGGCCAGCCTGCTCTACAGCACAGAGAAACCCTGTCTCAAAACAGACAAACAAACAAACAAAACATTTAACCAAGGAAGTAAATAACCTCTACAAAAAAAAGTATGAAGCACTAGAGAAGACACATGTGCACTCAGGAAAGACACCCCACTTTCACAAACTAATAATAAAGCTGAAACATCCATCCTGAACTCCCCTGAGAGCCCACAGCATGCTGTCTCATATCTATTCTAATAAATCCCTTACCCAAAAGGCAGTGGCCCTTGAACCTGAAACCTTTCAAATCTATTCTAAACAGTCATAAACACTTTTCCTCTTCACTATTCCCACTGAAAACACATATCTCACTTAGTCCTTCCCCTTCCTAGCAGCTCTGGAGAGTTTTGTAAAGGTGCTACACACCTAAGTCCAAATAAACATGGACCCTGGACTTTGCCATCTTTAAGGAAGTACTGAACAAAATAAAAAGAAACTGAAGCAGTGAGCCTGTGACAATGACTGGAATGTCACTACATAGTGTACTATTGCACTTAGATGAAGTGGTAGAGAGTTAGCTGTGTAAGAACAAACAAACAGGGCTATGTATGTGGCTAAACGGAATACTCACCCACCAAACTAGAGGCCCTGGATTCAATTCCTAGACCACGAGAATGAAGAATTAAACAAACCAAAAGCTAGATGAAACATATGGCACTCCACAGGATAAGGTCACCTATAGATATTCTACGAGGCAAGATGGGCAAAAGCCACAAATCTGAAACAGGTACCCACGTATTGTGAAAGGATGAAATATAAGAAACAGGTTTTGCCGGGCGTTGGTGGCGCACGCCTTTAATCCCAGCACTCGGGAGGCAGAGGCAGGCGGATCACTGTGAGTTCGAGACCAGCCTGGTCTGCCGAGCGAGTTCCAGGACAGCCTCCAAAGCCACAGAGAAACCCTGTCTCGAAAAAAAAAAAAAAAAAACAGGTTTTTCCACCCCTGAGATACACCTAATTTCCCAAAAGATACACCTTTGAATTAGCTTAAAAAAAAAAAAAAAGTTCCCAGTATTGCTCCTTACAGAGGTACTTCACTAGCACATCTCTAAGTAAATAAATAGGGATGCAATTATTTATCAGCAATCTGCCTCTAGGTCCAAATGACAAGCAAACTGATGGAAATTTTTTAAATTTAAGTCAAATGTTTGTTTATAGCTGAAAGACTTACAAATAAGCTGGGGTGGGAGTTATTGTTAACTCTAAAACTGGAAACACTGGATGGCACCTGATACACTTTATAATCTTGGATCTCACTTAATAAATTATTTCCTAAGAAAGAATAATTCACAGTGTATTGCACAAAGACCTAAAATATTACCTATGAGGAATAGGTATTTAAAACCATTTTTAAATCTACAATATGCTAAAATGTGTCTATACTTTGCCACTAGAAAAAAATATCTGAGTTCAGTTCATTATGCTAAATATGGCTGATCTTTTTCATAATAAATTAATACAGATTAATAACTGTAATTTTTAAGATATAATCAAGAAAATACCAAAGAGAATATACACCTGGCATTCACCTTTCAAAAGTCTTTATAGAGAGGTAAGCAAGGATAGATCCTGAAGGTTAGAAAACCTGTGCTCTGTGAAGTCCTGGGTGGTGACTCAGAACCAACCAGTGACAGGAAAGTCCATATGCTCTGCCTCCAGCTCCATCCCAGGCTGCACTGTTAAGTGTCTTTCAGTGACTTGCTGCAATAATGTAAAAGATTGTTCACTGTACCTGTCAACAACACAAAGCTAAGTCAGATGATATATGGCAAATAATCTAAGGCCACTGGGTTTAAAACAAGCTAGAATAAAATAAAGAACAGCACATAAGGTTGCTATAGTCTCTATATGGGCATATTTGTAGTTAATGTTTATTTACAGCAAGGTTTTTAGCCTAGCATGATGGTACAGGCCCATAATCTGAGTACTTGTAAACAGAGACAGACAGGTTGAGAGTTGGAGGTCAGCATAGGTTACATAGTAAGGCCCCACCCTAAAATAATAATAATAAACAAATTTAAAAATTTTACCTGTAAAAGAAGTTGAATTCAAATGCTACATTATACACAGAAATCAACTCAAAATGGATTAAAGGACTAAAGAAACATAAACCCGAAACCATAAAACTCAGATTAAAGCAGGTAGAGGACATCTTTGGCTTTGGATTATCACACCAAAACTCAGGCTACAAAATCAAAGAAGCAGTCAACAAAATTAAAAGCTAACCTATGCACTGGAAAATATTTGCAAGCATGTATTTGATCAGGAGCTAACATTAAAAACATCTGCTAACTTGTGCAGGTCGTCTACAGGCGACCACAGTTGCTATTAGGGCTGCTTGAATAGGTTCCTCATGTGCCAGGGGCTGCCACACACTCATGGGTTCATGGCATTATTATTAACAAAAAAGAAGGCGTGAAGCTTGGGAGGAGGGTGAGTAAGAAGTAGTAGGGGGACTGGAGGGAAGTCCTGGTGCATAAATATAATCAGTATACACTGCATAAATGTACAGAACTTTAAAAGCATAATAGTATGATATTACAAACTCACATAACTCAAAGGCAAGAAAAAATGTAATTCAATTCTTAAAATGGACAAAGAATCTGAATGAAAAGATGCTGAACATCACTACTCATCAGAAAATGCAAATAAAAACCACCAAGATATCTTGTCTGGGTACTCCTCCAGATAGCATCCCAAAATAAGAGGTAAGAATTACTAAAACTCAAGAGATAAATGCTTTTGAGGGTGTGACGAAAAGGGAGCCCTTGTACTCTGCTGGGTAGAACTGGCACATCAATAAGGAAAACAGTGCAGAGAGGCCTAAGGAAGGAAATCTAGGACAGAATTATGGTTGTCTCCCCTGTTCATTTTACCTCCCATAGTTTTAGTTACATATAGAAACTACAATCCAGAAATACTGGCATTTGTCTTGATTCTTTCAAAAGAGACAAACTACATTTGTACTTCTAATAAAATTTTCTATTTTATTATTAGTTTCAATTCTTAGTCTCTTATTGTATGTGTATAATCACAAACTTTGCCCATCAGATCTCCATGTATAGGAAAAGCAAAACAGTATTTGAAGGCTTCAAGTATCCATGGGTGAAGGTGCCACAGGCAATATTCATTGAAAACAAGTGAGCACTACTGTACATGATCCAGTAATCCCTCTTCCTCTATGTATATGCCGAGAGGAAATGAAATTGCTCAATGCTCAGTGCAACATTACTGTAGTAGACAAGATATGGAAACAATCTAGGTATCCATCAATAGACAATGAGTAATCTATACAGATATATAGTGAAACATAATTCAGTCTTCAAAAAGACAGACATTTTTACCATTTGCCAAGCATGGAAGAACCCAGATGGAAAAACGCAGAGGGCATTGCACTAAGAAGCCAAACACACAAAAAAAAAACTGTATAATTTCATTTATAATTTTAGAAAGCCAAATATACAGAGAGAAAGAATAAGCTGTGGTTATGGATGAGGAAACAGAGGTCAAAAGATTAAAGGTCAATAAAACATTACTATGAATAAAGCATAGTGTGAAGCATTTTCTAATGATTATTTTCATGGATGTCTCACAATATCAGTAATGAGGGATTAAAATTCTTAAACAGTCACTAGTCCAAGGATACTTTTCTAATAAGTGGCAGTGCCCCACTCTCTCTAAAGCTCATCGCTCATTGAGGATAGCCACTGTCCTCTACTCTTGCTTTAAAACGAAGACAGTAAGAACTACCCACCTGACGTAGTATCCAATTACGAGAGCAGGTAGGTAGGTTAATTGGCTGATTGACTTTATCTACAGGTATTTATATGATCAAAGAGTTGATTGATGCAAACAAAGCAAGGAGTAGAGCCATTAGGGGAAAAAAACATGAATTACAAATTTAGACAATCTTAATCACACTGATTAAATAATCATTCTAATAAGAACTATCAGATTCCATCTGAACCATTATGTAAGGTTTTAAATAACACAATTTAAAAGAGTTACAAATTGGAGCATATTCAAAAGGGTTTCCAGGCATCTGAAAACAATTATACAGGAAAAGCAATTAGCCTAGTGAAATGCAGCTGCATACAGGAAGTATAAAGGAAACAGAACAGCTCTTCTCAAAAATGAAGACCTCAAAGTCATCATCAAACAGCCAAGTCTTGACCTACAAAAATGTACCCAGACTTTCCCTACACAACCTCAGAGTAAGTAGCTCTAAGACCTGTGAGTAGATGGGAAAGTGAGGCATGGGTGGTTACCAGAATTTCCTAATACCAGGAAGACCATACCTTGAGGCAGCTATTTTCATATAACTAGAGACAATCAAACAGAAGTGAGATAAATGAAACAACAAAGTCTCTTCCACATCTCAGACTGCTCCCTTAACTCTTATCCTTACTCTGAAATCCCTGTCCTCCAGGACACATTATATCCTAGTTTAACTGCATGTTAAGCCATTTATTAGCATCTTATGAGCATTTACCCATAAAACAAATGCCGTGCGTCATAGTTCAACTGACAGGCAAGTCCATAGACACTTTACCACAACATCGATTACACCAGAGTCTGCTTTTATTTGCTTTCATCTTTTTCAGATTCAACCTCGTCTTCATCCTTATAGTCTCAGAGAGAGAGAGAGAGAGAGAGAGAGAGAGAGAGAGAGAGAGAGAGAGAGAGAGAGAGAGAGAGAGAGAGAGATCACAAGAAACCTGACACCTGAACACAAGAAGTGAGCAGGAATCATTAAGCAAGGACTTGATGAAAAAGTCTTTGCTTCCCCTAAATTGTTGCTCCCCAAAGTACAATCTTAGTCATTTTTGATAAAACAGTAGGCCTTTAATATGGCACTCTTGTGGACAGCACTCCCAATTCCCCACTTCCAAGTATACCACTCTCAAAATCTCCCAGGCTCCCTATACCACAGAACTAAACTCAAACCTTACTCTTGCTGCCAATTTCCCCTGTATTCTGTGGTAAATTTCCAAAATTACATTTCCAACTTCTAATTACAGCTCCATTGTGAAACTTAAAAAAGAAGTGGAGGGGGACTCAATGGTTAAAAGCACTGGCTGCTCTTTCAAAGAACCCAGGTTTAATTCCTAGCACCCCCATGGTGCCTCAGAACTGTTTGTCCAACCTCCTCTGCTGACCTCTGAGGGCATGCATATGGTGTGCAGACATAAGTGCAGACAAAACAACCCCCACACACAACAAATAAATTTTAAGTAAAATAGGACAATTTGAACACTTAGAAAAATTATAAACAGCCTAACTAGAGGCATGCATTTTTACTGTGTGTGGATGGAGGCAGTGTACTGCTGGGAATAAAATCATACATGCTAAGCAAGCATTCTAATGAGCTACATCCTTAGCCCCTCAGAGGCATCTCCAAGATAACGCTTAATGAACAGTATTTCAGACAACATAAAGTAAAAAATTTTAAATCACCACTCTGAGTGAAGATATTTATGAAGGTCTACCTTAAGCTTAAGCTGTGTGGAATCAGTTCTCATGAATTAACTGTTTTATAAACTTTTCACCTCCCTCTAATACTGAGATTTCAGATCCTTTAAAAAGTCTGGTTTCTAACACTGGCATCCCTGGGCATGGGGTAGAGAATCTCCAAAAGTAAGTACCTCTGTAGACAATGGCTCCCAACGGTCCTTGCACAGGGGATTACACTGCATTCGATAAAAACCTTGACTAATCAAATGTTAAAGGGCCGTCTTCATTGTGCATATTCATTGCACATGGTACTATTATACATAAGGACATTTCCATCCAAGTATATACACACTGATCCTGTTCCCCTCACATCCCTTTACCCTCCTCCTTCTCGTTCCTCTCCACCTCATCAGGCCTCTTTGTTCTCTTTGAAAGTGTGGCTTTTCCTTTCATGTCATATATACATATATGATTGTACAACCTAGGAACCACAAGTGAGAGAAAGCATATTTGTCCGAGACTGGCTTCATTCGCTTAATATGATTATCTCCAGCTGCACTGTTGTCCTACAAACAACCCAACTTCTTTATTATGACTGAAATTTTCCCACTGTGCATATCACATTTTTTTAACCTATTCCCTTCCGTCCAACACCTAGGTTGGTTTCACAGCTTACCTATTGTGAAGAATACTACAGTAAACATTGATATGTAAATATCTCTGTGATAAACTGATTAGTGTCCTTTAGGTTAGTATATACAGATGGTGTATCTGGGTCATATGGTCGACGTGTTACAGCTTTTTCAGAAAATTCCTTAGTGGCTTGCACAATAGCTCGCTATAAGACATACATATGGGCCTGCCAGCAGTGCAGGAGGGCATCTGCATTTGTCATTTGTTTCCTTGTAGACTATGTTGTAGACTTGTAAAAGCTTCACCAAGAGTTTCTGGGTTTGGTTTTTGTTTTTGAATGACTGATCCAATGTATTGTTGGGGGGAAAAAAAAAAGAAAGCAAAAAAAAAAAAAAGGTCTGAGACTAGAGCCCAGACAGTAGAATGTTTCCCTAGCATATGCAAGGCCCTGGTTTTGATCCCTAGTAGCACATAAGCCAGTTGTAGTAAAGCATGCGGGATACCACAAGTTCAAGGTCACCCTCACCTACATAATTAAGGCTACCCTGGGATACATGAAACTTTGAACACTTGTTCCCCAGCTGGTGACACTATTTGGAAACGCTTCGAAAGTGTGTGTATCCTTGTTGGCAGAACTGTGGCAGTGGAGACGGCTTGAGAGTTTTAAAACTTGAGCCACGGCCGGGCGTTGGTGGTGCACACCTTTAATCCCAGCACTCGGGAGGCCGAGGCAGGCGGATCTCTGTGAGTTCGAGGCCAGCCTGGTCTACAGAGGGGTTCCAGGACAGCCTCCAAAACAATACAGAGAAACCCTGTCTCAAAAAAAAAAAAAAAAAAAAACTTGAACCATTTCTAATTCACTTTTTCTGCTTCCTTCTTTTGCCAGGAATTCAAAGGTCAAGATGTACTAATCGCCCTTACTTCTAGTTCAAAAACTTACTTCTAAATCTGTCAGGACCCTATAAGCAACCCTACCTTTAAGTTACAGATGATAACTATCATTGTATTAATTCTGCAGACTCACTAACACTCATTATACTACATTTAGTCATACTTATTTGCCATAATACCTTAGGTATCTTCAATGTTTAAAACTTAAATCATATAAACTTAACATTATATATACATATGTACATATATACATATATGTATATATACATATATATATATTTTTTATGACCACATGTCATTTAATGATAAGAGTTTGAAATGATACTCATTTGAAGACATAACTGCCAGGGGCAAGAATCTTGTTACCTTATTTGCTCTACAGAAAGCTTAGTCAAGTTGTAAACTATTAGCAAATACAAATTTGTTACTTTCAGCTAACCTAGTTAAATGAATATAATTGGCATTATTCCAGAATACATTGGCCATACTTCTGAGCCACACAACTCCAAAAACCTGCGCATTTGTAGTATAAATGTTTTCTTACTATACCAAGTTATTCCAGAGCTAGCCAAAGAATCTGTTGAACCTAAAAACTTACTACCATCTAGAACCTCATGAATCTTTTTTTTTAACACAAATTAGTGGCGACAATGTGAGGGGAGAAAAACTCACACTGGCAGTGAGAATTGGTCCTACTTTATTAAAATAATGAGGGGCTGGAGAGATGGCTTAGTACATGATCTTGCAGAGGACACAAGTTCAACTCCCAAAACCCACAATGAGTGGCTGGCTCACAACTGCTTATAACTCCAGCTCCAGGGGATCTGATACCTTCTTCTGGACTTTATGGGTAAACATGTTCTTTTGGGGGGGTTAAAAAGTTTATAAACAGTTTATTAAATATATATTTGGAAAGAAAATGTACATCTGTGATATCTCATATCTCATTGCATTCAAGGCACAATAAAGCAAAGTGGTAACAGCAAGTAGTCTTTAGGTAAACATATTATTAGATACACTCGCATACATATAATTAAAAATAAGAATAAAAGCCTAAAACTTAAAAATAATGTCAAATTACTTCCTGTAGCTTAAGGGGTATATATTATTTTTTTCTTCCAGCCAATGTTTTTTTTTTCCTAGACAGAGTTTCTCTGTGTAGCACGTTATAGAATTCACTTAGTAGATCAAGTTGACCTCAAACTCAGAGATCTGCCTGCCTCTACCTACTAAGTGATGGAATTAAAGGTATGCACCACCACTTGCTGGCTCAGGATTCCTAATCTTTACAAATACACACAATTTTTCTCTCGTTCTCTCTCGATTGCTCTCTCACACATACTCTCTATAGAAAGGAATGCATATTTAACTGAAAATGTCTCCAACTGAATGTTCTCTGTATTATAATACAACATTGAAGACTATCTACAAAAATGTACTAAGAGAATAGATAAGTAAATTGTGATAAAACCATGAAACAAATCACAGTGGGGAAATGATGCATATTACAACAGTATATTACAGTATATATCTAAAGCTTAAATCATATAAAACAATTATATTACTTGTGGAGACAAAAACATTCATAATACTGTTTTCTCCAGGAAATGGGACTGATACCTCCCCCACAGTTCCCCAAATTAGGACAGCATGCTAAGGAGTCACATAAATTGGAAGAAAGACATATAGGATAATTGATACACTATCCCTTGGTTTTTTGATACATGTTTAAAATATTTGAAGTGGATGGGTGCTACTTAACAGTTAAGGTCTGACTAAGAATAAGTAAAGCCAGCAAAGAACCACCTGTGGCCAACAGCTGTTTTTACAGTCTTAATTCCATTTGTTTGTGCTACAGCTATGTACAAATCACCCCATTTATTCAACAAACAGTACTAAAATATGGAGGTATCAAAACTCAGCCTGTAAGATCCAGGGGATGAGATGGGGGTGACTATAACTGACCACAGCCAATTAGTAATAGAGAAGGCCCAGAAAACACAGTCACAAAGCAACTTTCATAATAACTCTGGTATTTCAAAGGGACAGGACACATAAATTCTTAGTTCAGAAAAGGATTTCATTGATTTTTAAAACTCCAATACCCCCAAACATTGGCTTCTCAAAACTGCTTAATTCTAAATTATATAAGAAGGAAAACAAACGAGCTATTGGCTGACAGTACTTTGTACTACTATGGCCTAGCTGACTGCAACTATAGGCACACAATATCCTAACCCTCTGATTTTTTTCTGAAACAGTATTTATAAAGTAATATTTGAATAGGTGAGGTCTTTTAGCCTCAGTATTGCATATAATACCATACACATCCATGAGCAAGCATCCAAGAAGCTTAAAGACCATCTATCAGACATGGAGGGCTCTCTTTTGATAACAGGCTAGAGTATATCATCAATACTTACTCATAATTCCCACGTTCTATAAGCGCAAAGGTTAATATGGTCTTGGTTTTAAAAAAAACCCCTCCACTTAAGAACAAGATATTCATTAAGAGGGAATCAGAGGAGAAACTAAAGAAGTGGTAGATTCATAAAGCAATTAAAATGTTGCCAAGCAAGGTGATTCACAAAGTGGTGTTGATATGTATATTTGGAAAATAATGGGTTTTACCTTACTGCAAAAATAATTGAGATCTATCTCATACTGCATAGCAAAAATAGCTTGAGCTAGCAAAAAAACGTAAATGTAAACACGGAATCTTGATTAAACAATGGTTAAGACATGACATGAAAAGCAAAAGAAAAAAATCAATTTGATTTTAACAAAGCTTAAATCTTTTTTACATCAAGGGATACCACTAAGAAAGTCTTTAAAACACACACAAGGAGAGAAGATATTTGAAAATCACGTATCTGAGGTGAGACTTGCAAGCAGAATACATAAAGAATATGTATAATTCAGTAATAAAAAGACAGCTCAACTTACAAAAATGGGCAAAAGATTTGAACTGAGGTTTGCTCAGGAAAGATGTATAAATGGGTAAGAGGTATCCGAAAAGTGGTCCAACTTCAATTCTCAAGTTGATATACCCTACTATATCACCAATGTGGATGCAAACAAAAAGTCAAATATGAACTTTGACAATATGAAGACTCAGAAACCCTATTTACTACTGGTGGGGTATAAAATGTTTTAGCCATTTTAGAAAACACCTTCACAGTTCTCAAAAAATGTTAAACATAGTGTTACCACATGATCTGTAATTCCAGTTCTAGTACAGTCAGTAAAAGCAAAATCATATGCCCATGTAAAAACTTGTTCAAGAATATCACAGCAGCATTATTCACAATCAAACAGCCATGGAGCAGCTGCTTTTGCTGAGAGAAGCACTGGCTCCCACTGGGCCCAGAAGGAAACTAAAGCAGCTGAAAGCCTGACATCAGCCTTCATTTTGTGTTTGTCACTTTCCTTGCTTCGGCTGAAGACTCAGATATCAGTCATTGCCCTTAGCCTATACTTTTGGCCACCTTAAGATTCCAGAAACAGCCGGGAGTTGGTGGTGCACGCCTTTAATCCCAGCACTCGGGAGGCAGAGGCAGGCGGATCTCTGTGAGTTCGAGGCTATCCTGGTCTACAGAGTGAGTTCCAGGACAGCCTCCAAAACAATACAGAGAAACCCTGTCTCGAAATAAGAAAAAAAAAAAGACTCCGGAAACAGGAAAACCTCACAGAATCCCCCTACTTACACACACACACTGAATACAGATGAATTATGCACAAAGGCAAGGCTGTATCATGGGTTAGAAAAGATCTTGTAGGAACCACTTATCCTCATAAACAGGACAGCAATAGGACTTCTATGATCACGTTGAGAAAGCAGAACTGAGTCAACTATCATCCTGCCCATGACCAGACTGGGACTACCTAGTTATGATTATCTCTTGACTCTTTCCCAAATTCCTCTTTTCTTTAAGTCTAAAGTTCAACTGGTACCCCAAAGCTAGACTTGGGTCATTAGGCTCTTTTATCTGTACCTCTTCCCAATCTGGCACACAGAATAAATCTTTCTCCACTTTTCACTATTGAGGACAGGTAACAAGCCAAGCTTGTTGTGGCTATAGGAGTTACCCTAGAAACAGGTTATAGTGATAGTTAAAAGGGAAGAGCTGGAGAGATGGCTTAACAGTTAAGAGCACTGGCTGTTCTCCCAGAGAACCCATGTTTGATTCCTAACACCCACATGGCGGCTCACAAGCACCTGTAACTCTAGTTTCTGTGGATCCCAGACCCTCTTCTGGCCTCCATGGGCACCAGCCATGCACATGGAACATAGACATACATGCAGACAAAACACTTTTAGACTTAAAATATTTTAAATGGAATGTAATAGAATATCATTTGGCCATAAAACAAAGAACAGATATCTGCTTTAACATGGATGAACCCTGAAAGTATAAAGTCAAAAGAAACTGAGAGAAAAGGCCATGCATTGTATGGTGCCAAATTAAATTAAAACATCCCTACTAGCAAAATCCACAGAGATATGAGATATATTAGTGTCTGCCAAGGACTCAGAAATGGAGAACAAGGAGTGACTGCTCCTGGGCATACAACTTCAAAGATAATGAAATAATCTAGTATTATTAGGTAGTGATAATTGTATAATGCTGAGAAAATACCAAATCATAGACTTTCAAAGGGTGACTTATAGTATATGAATTATATCTCATCAAAAATAAAGAGAAGCCAAGATTTGGTACACACCTTTAGTCCAAGCACTTAGAGGCAGGTCCAGGTCAATCAGGGATAAAAAGTCAGACCCTATCTCAACAAACAACCAAACAAAACACAGGAAATGGGCTAGAGAACTGACTTAGTAGTCTGGAGCACTTGCTGCTCTTGCAGAAGATGGGGATTTAATTTCCAGCACCTACAACCAATTTCCAGTGGCTAACAACCATTTGTAACTCCAGTTCCAGGTGATTCAATGCCTTATTCTGGCCTCTGTGGGCTCCAGGCATCTATATGATGCACATACATGCATGCAGGCAAGACACTCATACATATAAAATTAAATAAATTAATCTAATTTTTGTTAAAAATTAAAATAAATAAGAAAGCTCTTTTGGGAATATCACAATGAAATTCTAGCTATTTCACTATAGTAAATGGCATAAGGCTATATGACTTAGAGAGTAATGGAAGAAGTGAGAGACACATGAACTAAAAACCAAAGATCCCAGTTATGCCTTGGATTATTGTAGTAAACCTACCACTAAAGTGCAGCAAGAAAACAAAGCACTTTTCCATCACTCTGCATATCTGTAACTATCATCAGGTCCTTTGCCTGACCACAGTCACAGACCTCTTCCCAGCAGTCCCATGTACTCACCAGTAACTTATTGTAAGTGATGACACAGTTCCTTCTGTCTTACTCTATTATATATGCAACATTAGTGGTCTGTACTTTTAAGTTTTATTAATTACAAAATAGTTTCAAGCACACAAAATGTGTTAAAATAATTTTAACCTATAATACACCTATTTACTCAGCTATGGAGGTAAAATATTATAAATTCAATTACTAGTTTACTTGTAATAAATATTTGTCCTTTTAGATAAAGAAACAAATTGCTACCCTACTCTTACTCTCTTAAGCATATCTTTACTGGGCCTATGTAAGTAGTTCATGGAGTAATTGGTGTCACAGTTCACAAGGGAGTTTTAGGCAACCCCTGCTATGTGATGTTTACCACCTATAAAATCCCTGTCATTCTCAGTTTTAGCAAAAGAAAAGCTCTCCCATCTCTCAACAGCAACAGTTATGGGAAAAGAAGTTAGAAAAAGAGTAGAGCTGTCTTCCTTCCAAGATGTTCGTTCACTCTTAGAGACAAAGGCTCTCTTCCTTCACTTTGTGTACTGTCGGCTCAGGTGCATCTCATTTCAACATCTACGCCATTTTTCAAGGCATTTTCACAATCATTAATGCTGCAAAGCCAATGCAGCAGCTATGCTTGTACCCATTTTATAGACTTGAAAGAACAAAGACATGGTCACCAGCATGCACATGATGGTGTGGAGCAGAGCTGGAGGCCTTTGATATCCAACTTCTTAGTGGCATGCCCTTAGACACTTTACCTAACCTTCCTGAAGAGAAAATAAAGATGATAATTCTGGCTTGTAAAGTAATTACAAAAGTAAGAATATATAACATACATAAATGATTTTTCACAGAACCTGGTATAAAATAAGCACTAGTGAGTATTATCTGCCACCACCCTGGTGTTAATTATGCAAGGACAAACAGTGTTGCCCAGGGAGCCAAGACCAAAACTAGATATTCTCCCATTTCTGGCAACTTGTTTTTTGTCCAAACAGTCCATGGCATTCCTGGCTCTACCGTGTACACTACCATTACCACACATTGCCTCCCCACTTTTCAGCTAAACACCATACTGATCTTTTTAGTATTTTAAGAATCAAAAGCCAATAGCAATTGCAACAACTACTTGTTGCACAAAAAATAAATGACCCAGAGACAGATATTGGGGTTCAAACTTCAAGCTGAAGGTCAGATAAGCAAAGTAACAGGCCACTAGCTCTTACAAACTGAATGAGCTAATCCTGCTGCCTCTTCTCAGTGTGGTTAGAGCTGAGACTGAATGGCATCGTATCCTCAGTGTGGCTGGAGAATGAATGCCTCCTCTCTTCAATGTGATTGGAGAATGAATTCTGATACTGAGACCTTGTTCTTGTCTTATACACCTCCCTAATGCTGGGAAGCTAGTGATCCCAGGTGCTGAAATATCTTTATGTGAGCTGTTTCTCTTTAGGACTGGATCAGTCTTGTTTAGAACTGGGTGGCCTTGGACTCACAGAGCTGTCTACCTCTTAATCCTGAGTCCTAGGATTAAAGGTGTGTACCACCACCTCCTAGCTTCTGGCTGCTGGGATTAAAGGTGTGTGCCTGGCTTCCCTGGCTTGTGGCTGACTTTGCTTTTTTGAATCCTCGGGCAAGCTTTAAAAATTCATAAATAATGTAACACTACAACTGCTAATATCATAAAAGGATAGTCAGACATTACATATGTCTTGTGCCCCTCTCCCCCAAATGAAACCTTAGCCATGTTTTTACATCAAAATATCAAGCTACCAGATATTCAGGGGCTTGGCAACATGGTAAACTAAATCAAAATCCAAACTACAGAAAACTCTATAGGAGAACCAGCCATGTTCTCCAAAAGATTAAACTACAAAGGGAGGGAGGGGGACAGGGATGTAAGTGCTCTTAAACCCTTCCAAGATGTTCGTTCACTCTTAGAGACAAAGGCTCTCTTCCTTCACTTTGTGTACTGTCGGCTCAGGTGCATCTCATTTCAACATCTACGCCATAGGCAGTAGTGCAACCTCATGTACAGCTTTCTGAGACAATAAATACACCAGTGACATAACCAGAACATTTAGGAATATTTAGACTTTGGAGCATTTCTTTATAAATGAATAAATTGACATTTAAAAAAGAAATAGAACAACAGCATGTAACCTTCATACTGCCTATGCTAAGACCTAAGGTAAGTCTTATTCTACAGCGTATTTCCAAAGACTGCAGATTGGCAAGTTGTTTGGTTTTGTTTTGTTTGGTTGGTTGGTTGTTCGGTTGGTTGGTTTTGGTCTTTTAAGACATGGTTTCTTGTGTTGCCCTGGCTGTCCTGGAACTTGCTCTGTAGGCCAGGCCAGCCTTGAACTCACAGAGATCTGAATGCCTCTGCCTCCCGAGTGCTGGGATTGAAGGCTATAGCGATGTACAAGTTTTTAAAATGAGTTCCACTCCCAAATCTGTAAGAGATGGCTGAAGCAAAGATCAAAAGATAAAACAATATAAGAGAAGCCACAAAAGAATATGTACACAACTGAAACTTAAGAAACTCCACACTTTGAACAGGATTAACTATAACAGGAATTGATCTAGAAGCAGACTATCCTTTGTGATGGAAGATGGAAATTTTAGTACCTGCTTATCAGAAGTAGTTGTCTTAAGGAGAATTTAATGAAAATTAATGTGATGTTTCAATATGGACAAGCATTTAATAAAAATCACTCATTTCCATACTATCCCCCAGATATCTGAGATAGTTCACAGAGTGCATTACAATGTGATGGTTTCAATATGAAGTATGCGCCACAGACTCATGTTGGAAATGACTGGTCTTCAGCTGGTGGTACTGCTTTCTTAGATTGTGGAAACTCTGTGGGTGGATACAGATGGAGGAAGCAGGTCACTGGGGTGTGACTTTGAAAGTTACATTGGTTCCCAAGTCTTTTTCCTCTCTCTGCTGCCTGTCTGCCATGAAATAAGTAACTCTCCTCTGCCACATATACCCACTGCCACAATGGCCAAACAACCATGGATGGAACCTACAAAATTGTAAGCCAAAATAAATCTTTCTTTGTTGAAATTGTTTCTGTCAAGTATTGGTCACATCTACACAAAGGGAACTAATAAACAAAAAGAAATAAATTAAGTTGGGAAAAGAGAAAGACAACGAAGGAAGAATATTAAGATTAAATCAACAGTAAATTTACCATATAAACCATATGTCCCAAATTCCCATACCATTGTAAGGGAAAGACCACTCATTAGCCCCTGGGCTCCCTTCCGAAGAGAAAAATAGCATCAGTTTTAAGAGTTGTGATGACTATGTAATATATACAGCCTGGTCAAAGGAAAGGCAGCTTTTCCTGTTACCAAGATCAGGGCAATTTACTACATGGCTTCTAATGTTAATAACAATATTGAAAAAACAGAAGGGGAAAAGGAAATCATAATAACTCATCTTCATTGAATAACCTCCCACCTCCAATAAGTCAGGCATGTGTTAAGCCTTTTCCTATGAAAACTCAAGAAATGTTCTCATCTTTGTGGAAGTAGTTATAACTACCAATACCATTTTATAGATGAAAAGCTAAAGCACCATCAGGTGAAGCTACATGTGACCAGGAATCAGCAGAGACAGAAGTTATGTCCAGGAACTCCAGCTCTAGAGCCCACTGCCTAACCCTTCAATCATTCATAATCACCAATAAGAGGAGGACATAAGCATCTGCCATCAGCTAAAAGTACTATTTGTCTGTCAAATATTAGCTCATTTGTGTTGAGTATCAGCTCTCCACATCAGTTGTTAATAGTTCCTGTAGTAGCAGTAGTAACAACACTAACAAGAGCACTGTGATAAAGGAGATAATGCCTCAACAAGAATGCCACAGCAAGAAGTGTAGTAAATTTCACAATGCTGTTTGTTTTAATGACTCTCAATAAATGTTGATTGCATTATACTAAAGAAAGGTTCCATAAAAGCAATTTTACCCCCTCTAAAACAATGTTGTCAACACACATAGATCTCAGATATTCTGATTTGATGTGGGTGAAAACTGACTGGCTTTAAATGTATTGAGTATGTTTTCAGTAATTCTCCAGGAAATGATAATTCCGATTACTAAGTGTATTTTTTAAAAAATTAAGCAATAGCACCAAAAATAGATACACACTTGCTGAGTGAAGCTGATAGCAATGTACATATATATGTATTTCATAGTCAATCAAGAATAATATTTTCTTATAAAAACTAAGAAATCAAGTTGGACAGTGATGGCACATGCCTTTAATCCCAGCCCTTGGGAGGCAGAGGCAGGTGGATCTCTGTGAGCTCCAGGCTAGCCTAGTCTATAAAGCTACATAGAGAAACCCTGTCTCGAAAAAACAAAAAAAAAAATTAAGGAATCAGTAATATATCAAAGAAGGCAGCCAGCCCATGGCCGCTAGCCAAGAAAGTAAAGGGCAACAACAACTTGTCTCTGAAAATAGTTCTGAGTAGTTACCAATTAACTAGCAGTCAGTTCATTCACAATATCCGATAACACAATGTAGTCAAAATGTGTGGGTGTGTGTGCACGCACGCGTGTGTTTACTATGAATTGAACACAGTACCTTGTATATAGTAGACAAATGCTCTATCACTAGGTTATACCCTTAACCCTTGGTTTATGTTTAAGACAGATTCTCACTAGTTATGTAGACTGGTCTTGAACTCACTGTATATTGCTAAATCTAACCTCCAACTGGCAATCCCCTGCTTTAGCCTCCTAAATTTTGAGACTACCAGGCTTGGCTAGAAGGATCATAAAATTTTGACAGAGAAAATTTTCAAAGAGTTTCCAAAAATTCAGCTCAGTGGTAAAATTAACTCAAGTAAACACCTAGAGACTACTTAACTGACTTCCACAGATACCTAGTTATTAAACCTGTTGACTAAATATTCAGAGATGGATAGATTTCATATACCTCTGAAAGACCAATCAGCAGTCTTCCACAGCCATCCCTAGTTGGTGTAAACACAGCTACAACATTAGTATATTAAGGCCATGAAAGAAGCAATTAATAAAAAGGGCAAACATGTGAAGAGGATAGTAAACAAATGTGAATAGTAGAACGTTAGTATGGGAAATCCAAAATACAATAAATATTTGATAAGATTATCAGCTTTCTCAATAGTCAAGGTACTACAAGCTACAAAGTTATCATTTTCAACCCGCAGATATGTCCAACTAGAGATGACTGATAATACACAGAGCTAACAAAAGTGAGGAAAGCTGCTATTATATAGTGTGAGTGGAATTGTGAATTAATTTAGCCTTTGAAGTGACAATTTGAATAACATCAGGTCTTATATGTGCATATCTAATAATCCCATGGGCATGTTCTCATACATATAAAACAAATACAAGATATTTACTGACACATATTTTCCAACAGAAGAAATTGTTTGTCTTGGGCTAGCAACATGGCTCAGCGGGTAAGTGCGATTGTTGCCAAGCCTGAGGACATGAGATGTCCACATGGAGACTGACAAGGAGAGAAGCAACTCCCACAAGTCGTCCTCTGACTTCCACAAACATGCCAGCATACATGTGTGTCCCACACATATACATAAATGCACACAAATTAAATAAATGTTTCTTAAAAGCAGGTATCAAAAATTTATAGTAATGTTCAAGTAAAAGAGCACTGGTTAAATAAATGACATAATATACATTCAATTGAAAAGTTAGGTAGTCATGCTGGGCGGTGGTGGCACACGCCTTTAATCCTAGCACTTGGGAAGCAGAGGCAGGCAGATCTCTGTGAGTTTGAGGCTGGGCTGGCCCGACAGCCTCCAAAACAATACAGAGAAACCTTGTCTTGTAAAAAACCAAAAAAAAAAAAAAAAGGTTATGTAGTCATTTAAAAGATAAAATGGCTCCTCTATATTCTAGAATACAAAAATACTCATAAGTGTAAAGAAAAAACATAAGGTCAATAATAACAACTTAGAAGGTATTTTCTTTTTTGTGTCTGAGTGAATGTGTGTTTGTGAGTATGAGTAGCAGATGTAACAACAGGATCTAGATCAGTCAAAAGTCTTTCGATTCTAAAAACCAGAAACCCCGTCCACACTAGCACAAGCAAGTAAGCAACTGGTCATCTCATTTACCTGAGAAGTAATGTGTAGGTCTTACTTAAGGTTCAACAGGCTTCAAAGGCTCCACAGATTCTCTGTGCTCATACACACAGAGTATATAAAAGGGTGAATATGTGTGAGGAGTGTCTGGCTCAGTCAGTCTGTGTGCTGGCCACTCTAGTACACAGATCTGGAACGGCCCCCCAAAGACTTGTGTGTTAAAGGCTTGATACCCACACCTAGTGGTGCTATTGAGAGAAGGTAGAAATGTTAGTCAGAACCTAGTTGGAAGACACAGGTCACTAGGAGGCATTCCTTTGTTCCGGGACCCTTCCTCTTTTTCTGCTTTCTGAGTGCCATTCAATGCCCAGCTTTACTCTACCATATGACTCTTGCCATGACCGTCTGCCTCACAGGGCCAGAAAGAACAGACAAGAGAATGAGGTCTAACACCATGAGCCAAACTAAATAATTCCTCCTCTGAGATGATATTCTCCCATATTTTGTCAAAGTAATGGAAAACCAACAGCCTCATTCTTTCACAGAGCAAATGTACAACCCTCATGGAACTCTTCTATCTTCCTTCAGTTCAGCAACTCCAATGGGATGATTCTGGCTCCCTCATCCTATGTGTTTTTGTTTTTTGGGGTTTTTTTTGTTTTTGTTTTTGTTTTTTTGGTTTTTCAAGACAGGGTTTCTCTGTGGTTTTGGAGGCTGTCCTGGAACTCGCTTGGTAGTCCAGGCTGGTCTCGAACTCACAAAGATCCGCCTGCCTCTGCCTCTCGAGTGCTGGGATTAAAGGCATGCGCCACCAACGCCCGGCCCTATGTGTTTTTGTATCTCAGGCAAGTACACTAAAACTGCTTTGGTCATATAGTAATCCATTTTGCACCAATCAATATAGTCAAGGGAATGGGGCGTTACAAAAGATCATGCTACCACCTAAAATGAAAAATAGAGAGCAGGTACTATTAGATAGACTAAATTAACATGTGTTATGTAATTTTACTAGAATTTCACTTCTTAACTCTATATACTTTCACTTATTTGAATCCAGTATTAGAATGCAGTCAAGTATCATATATATGGTTTACTTTTTAGTTCAAAGGGGGAGAAAATATTATAATGTAGTAAAAAATAAAGCCCATGTTCCGAAGAGTACAGGACTAATAACTTTAGAAATAAAACTGATGGAAAACATATTTACAGTTTCCTCACCTATAAATAAAGACCTATGTGTCTATGGTGGTGTGAATGAGAAACCCCCATAGGCTCATGCCTGAATGCTTCGTCCCCAGTTGTGGAGCTGTTTGATAAGGATTAGGAGGAAGTGTATCACTGAAGGTGGGCTTTGAGGGTTCAAAGGTCATGCCATTATAGTTAGCTTTCTCTCTGCCTCCAACTTTGGGATAAGATGTGAGCTCTTAGCTAGAGCTCCAGTGCCCTGCCTGCCTGCCACCATACTCTTCCCACCATGATGGTCATGGACTAACCCTCTTGAACTGTGAGACCCAATAAATGTTTCTTTTATAAGTCTTGGTCATGATGTCTCTTCACAGCAATGGAAGAGTAGAGACCTAGTTCTGCATAACTGGGAAGAATTTTATTAACTCCCCTATATTGTTTATCAAAGCCATCATTAGAGAATCAAATAAAAAGGAAACACAGATTTAAATTATCAATGTTGATAAGAAGTAAGTGAAGACCTCCAGAGAGACTACAAAAAACTTTTCCAGACATCAAAAGGTCGCCACTGGTATCCCAAATTCCTTTACTCTTTCTTTTCTCATTCTATAATCTTACCAACCAAGTCCTGTAAGTAGGAAAGTTCTGAAGTGTTTATACCAAAGCAAATAGTCACTTTTACAATAGCAAACTAAAGCTTATTATTTTATATGCCACTATGGTAGAGACATTAGTACATTTGTCCTTTAATTGACATGAAGGTTACCATTCAGCACTTACAAGCTCTTTCTACAAATAATTGAAACAATAAAAAACTGTGTTTAGAAGTTGTAGAAAGAGCTTGGAGTACTAGGATTGCATTCCTAGCACCCACATTATGGCTCACAGCCATTTACAACTCAAGTTTCAGGGAATCCAATGCCTTCTTCTAGTCTCTGCAGGAAGCAGGCAAGCACATGGTGCACGCACACACACACACACACACACACAATACTGAAACACATAAAATTAAAATAAATAATCTCTTTTAAAATTCTATTTAGCCGGATATAAAGGGATTGGTGTTGCTCAATAACTCTTAAACAGGCCTTCTCATTTTGATATTCAGTAAGGAAAATTAGTTTTTCTATAGTTCATTTATGTTTTTTGTTCTTATTTCCCAGACCCTTATGCAGTGATCTATGACTACTCCAGTAAGAAACATGTGTCACTTTGGGGAAAGCCACAATAACCAAAGAAGCTATTTCATGTTCCAGAAAACACATCAAACCTCCATTATCCGCTCCACGGCCAAACCCCCTTTTCATGTAGCATGGAACTATGCCACAAACATCATTCCAAATCCTATATATCTACTTCCTCCAGGAAGTTTACCCAAAGCATGCTGGGTTCCAATCACCATCAGTAACAGCTTTAGAAACATGCCTTGAGTAGAGAACTATGAAAGCACTAGAGTACAAACTGTGTAAAAATAATCTCTCCCCTGTGTAATTTACAATTGGCTTGGAAGGAAAGGATACAGTTAAAAACAGAAACAAGCCAACAATAATCATTCTCAAGCAAATGCTAAAAATGCTTGCTAAAATAACTACTCCCATGTGACACTTTTGAACTGTTTTATACTGTTTTTAATTTATGTAATCATTTTATTTTTAAAGATTTATTTATTTTTATTTTGTGTGTATGGGTGTTTTATCTGCATCTATATCTGTGTACCATGAGTGTGCCTGGTGCACATGGTGACCAGAAGAGGGCATCAGAACCATGAGGACTGGAGTCACAGAAGGTTGGAAGTCACCATATGGGTGCTGGACATTAAATCCAGGTCACCTGGAAGAGAAACTGCACTCTTAACCACTGAGCCATGCCAGGCCTGATTAAAATCTTCTTGATGGACAGGAACTTGAAGAATAACTTTATGGCTCTACAACGGGTGTTCAATGAGAAAATAACCTTCTCATGTAAGGAATATGTTTTAAAAAAAAAAGCTGAAAAGTAGTACTGATTAAAATCTTAGAACCTTTTACTCCACACCTCTAAGGACAGAGGCAGAAAGGATCATGAGTTTGTTTGTTTGGCCCATGACAGGGGAGCTCTATACTAAGAATATTAACTTACCAGGTTACCTCAAATTTCTTTTTCTTTGGTTTTCAAGTTTTTAGGAGCAGTTCTAGCAATTGTACCAGGGCCTAATACATGTTTAGGCAAGTTCTCTGCCAATGAACCATATCCCTATCCACTGCTACCTCTTACAAAATATTGAAGCAAGATTTTGCTTAGTTGCCCAGGCTAGCCTCAAAACTTAAAGTCTTCCTGTCTCAGCCTCCTAAGAAGCAGCATGTATTATTACCACATACAGCTGTTCCAGACATTTCAACATCACCCTTTATAGTCAATGTCTTACACTGTAAACATGTTCTCCATAATATTCAGTTTTCAATTTACAAAATGTCTTGAGACCAATAAAAAGAATCCCTAGGATATATGACCTATGAGTATTCCAGAAACACAAACACACACTTTAAATACATTCATAAGTAGCATTATGAATTAATCAGTATTTGCTGAGATATCACAGAGGACAAAATATAAAACATGAAACCTTTTACTCATTTTATACCATAATATGAGCTGACAAAAAATTCATACAGACTACACACACACACACAATAAAAATTGAGTTAGAAAAGTAAAAAGAGCCGGGCGGTGGTGGCGCACACCTTTAATCCCAGCACTTGAGAGGCAGAGGCAGGCGGATCTCTGTGAGTTCAAGGCCGGGCTGGACCGACAGCCTCCAAAACAATACAGAGAAACCCTGTCTTGTAAAACCAAAAAAAAAAAAAGAAAGAAAGAAAGAAAGAAAAAAGAAAAATAAAAAGAGTTCCCGAAGGAACATGTTACTTGCAGGTTTTAAATGAACAGGAACTGAGAAATCGGGGTGAAGTTTTAAAAAATAAGCACAATTCCAGGAGTACACATTAGAATAAGGGAAAGCATTACAAAAAAGAAGTAGGATATTTAGGGGTCAATAAGCCAACAGTTTCATTCCATACAATTGATTGTGGAGACTAATTGAACATAATGCCAGAGAACAGAGTGGTGCCACACGCTGGAAAGCTCTAAACACTAGGCTGTGTGATGACTTTATTTTGATAGTAATGGGGACCACGGCTTTTCAGCAAAGAAAACACAAGTAAAACTTAGCATGATGGAATTAGGGAGGCGGCTCAACGGGTAAAAGCACAAGCATTCATGCCAAAACCCTCAGCACCCATGTAAACACCAGGCTGGCATGCAGGTCTGTGGAAGAAAGCTCGCCTGGCCAGGAGCTCTGAGAAACCCTGTCTCAGTTTCTAAGGAGGTGGAGGTTGATCAAGGAAAACACCAGACATCAACTTCTGGCTTCTGACCTCTACATGCACACCTTGCACTCACACACATGCACAGAGGCATGTGCACACACATACATGCACTCACAGGAACACTATGCACATGCCCCCAAAATAGCAGGATGATAATTTTACAATAAAATTAAGCAAAAACTAAAGGAGGAGGCTGAAAGATGGCTCATCTCAGGTACAAGTACTTAATTGCTGAGTCTGATGATGTGAGTTCCAGTCCTGGGACCCACATGGTGAGAAGAGAAAACCAACTCCTAGATATAGTCCTCTGACCACCACATGTAAGCAAAGGCACACATGTGTCACACAACACACACGTAAATAATTTTTATTTAAGATTTAGTTTTATGTTATGTGTATGAATGTTTTGCCTGCATGTAAGTGTACTATGTGCATGATCGGTGCTTGGGGGAGGTCAGGAGAAGGCACTGATTCTCCAGGAACAGGAGCAACAGACGGTTATAAGCTACCATGAAGGTGCTGGGGACCAAACCTGAGTCCTCTGTAAGAGCAGGCAGCATTCTTAACTGCTGAACCATCTCTCTGGACATAAATAAGTATTCTGAAAATAAAATAAAAAGAAACAATCAAAGAAGGGACTCACTATGGATTACAGGACCACTTTAATACCACTTTAGTAATTAAGCCTGAATTAAAATTAGTGGAAAAGAAGGAACCAGATAAGGAGCCCACAGAACTCAGAAAGTTTTTAGTATGTGAAATCAGAGTCTAAGAACTCTTAAATGGCTGAGATTCCAATGCTAATGGGTGTTTAAACAAGCAATTCTGAATCCCAACCCATTCAGCAGAACTTCCTAGACACACACACACAGACACACACACACACACACACACACACACACACACCTACCTATATCCTCATTCATATTTTTGTAAAATTGGAGAAGGAGGGCTTGAGGGAGAAATTATATATAAAAGAAACCAAATAATGTAGAACCAGGCAGTTGAGCAACACAGCTCAAACACCTGTAAAGGCCAAAGGCATTTGCAATCACATTTATTGCAAAATGGAAAAACTGCAAAACCAGTCATACTGCGGGCTTGAATAATGACATCAGATATATCCATTAAATTTGGCAAGAGGGTAAAACTGGATGAATGGTGTTATTGAGGCCCCTGTCCTTAACAACAAAGGAGACGATGAATCCTTTCTGCGATTAGGTAAAATCTGTAGACCCTCTCCCAGAGAAATTATAAACTCACAAAATTTTGCATATAAAGTGTTTACAGACTAAAGCCAATCTGCCCATGAACTTCAAGTTAAGAACCTTTGCTATGGAATAGTAGTAACTATTTTTATCATATATTCCATGGCCTTAAATTTTTTAATAGTAAATCACACATGTCTATTTATGACATATACACACTGCACACCAAACTGATAAATTATGTGCTTTATAAACATATACAAAATGAAAATTTAAGAATCTTCAATTACAACAAACTAGCAATTTTAAACAATTACTTTACTCATTGATTCATAAAAGCTATGTGCCATTTCTAATAAATGCTATTATCAATTCTGCTACTTTTTTTACAGTACTACAACTAGACATGTTTTTTTGTTGTTGTTGTTTTTAATCTTGCATTCATTCTTTCTTTAATACAACAGCTTGAGGCTCTAGCCCTAAATTCATTTCATTTTTATAATAAATAACTATTTTGCTTTGTTTTAATGGTTAGCACATCTGAAAAACATAGTTTGCAAAGATGAATAAAACCCAAAGAAGAACTCCATTACTGGCTTCACTGAATAAAACATGATAGTCAATTGCAATTCCACTCACCACTTATGCAAAGGCTTTTTGCTAAAAATCAGCTACTGCATTTCCATATTTCCTGATGGCAATCAGTTGTTCTTACAAGCTAATCAGATGAAATTACCTTTTTATATTTTCAGCAGATGGGCTTAAAACCACTAAAACGTCTCTTTTACAAGATTTTATACAGGTTAGAAAACTCCGTTCATGAATTCAAGTATTCATGTAAAAAAGTTCTTCAAATTAACACTCATCATTACCAGCAATTAAATCCACAGCACTGAACTCTGTTTTCTTCCAAAAAGGTAATTAGTTTTTGAGTCACTGTTAAGAAAGTGTCATTATTGAAAAGGAACAGATTAAGTGTGCTTATTTGATGAACTGCATACCACACACAACCATGCGTCACAGGAAATGTCAGCAAATTGTATTTGTCTTTTTGTGGACAAAGTCATCATCAAGTTAGACACTTCTTAAATTTTTGCCTTGAGATAACCAGTCAATGTCTATGAACTACAGAGCTGCATGGTGATTCTCTACTGCAATACAAAGGGGTCTATCTACCACATAAAATAATAAATCTAAGATTCTCTTTACTCAAGCCTCCCTAAACTGCACATTATCACAAAAGACTGAAAGTGAAAGAACTTGCTCGCAGACCTCTATATTTCTTGCATCTCCCAAACAGAATGTTGTGATCTGACTTTAGAGACACTGTGCCACATCAGTGCCTTGCACTAAAAGCCTTTATAAGTGCCTTACAACCCATTACCCTTGTATAACTGCCTTTGAAGGTCCTCCAACTATACTGTAACCATACCTAAAATACTGCCAGTTTGGCAAAAGACACAACCACAGCACATTCTGTGAGCACAGCTGCCTTCAACACCATTATCTCAATGTACACCTGGCTAAGGTATTAATTGAATATATAGAGCTTAACAAGGTCCAAGACTTTAATTTCAAAGTACATGCATTTATTTATGTATGTGTGTATCCATGTCACAACATCAAGTGGAGGTCAGAAGATGACTTGGGGGAGTTGGTTTTCTTCTACCATGTGGGTTTCAGAGACTGAACTCAAGTTGTCAGGTCTAAAGGCAAGCACATTTACTTATTGAGCCATCTCAACCATCAAGGTCCTAAAACTTAATGATACCCTTAAGTCTTTTTTGGAACACAGTAGACCATAAATAAATCATGAAATATTGAGATCTGGAGGTTTCCCACTTGTATGACCAATCTCACTTATACAGTCAGGTGTATTTATACAAGGGAGAGGACTTTTTGCATTAAAAAAACAACTCTACTGCATCGGTTTAAAAACGTCAAACAAAGCTGGAGCAGGGCAGCACACACTTTTAGTCCTAGCACTCAGGAGGCAGAGATATCAGAATCTCTTGAGTTCAAGCCAGCTTGGTCTACAAAGTTCCAGGCCAGCCAGAGCTACTGAGACCCTTAAGAGCTGGAGAGACTTCAGATCATCAATTAAAACCACTGAGGACTCCGTGATGGGGAAATCCACAGAAACAACTGACCCAAGATAGTGAGAGCTCACTGACTCTGGAGGACCCACATAGGACCTAACTAGGCCCCTAGAATGCAGGTGACAGTGGGTAAATTGGGCAGTTTATGAGGCCACTGGCAGTGGGTCCAGGATCTATCCCTAGTACATGAACTGGCTTTCTGGAGCCCATTTCCTGTGGAGAGATACCTTGCTCAGCCTAGCCACAGGGGCAAGGGCCTTGTTCAGGCTTCATGGTGGTGATGAGACAGACTTTGTTGACTCCCCAGGGGACGCCATACCCTCCCTGAGGAGTGGAAGGGGGGTGAGAAAGGGGAAGGTGGGGGGAGCAGGATGAGGGGAGGGAGGGAGGACTGGAATTGATATGTAAAATTAAAAAATAATAAAAGAAAAAGAACACTGAGGTCTCTTCCAGAGAGAGCCTGGTTCAATTCCCAGCACCCACATGACAGGTTAAAAACTATCTGTAACTCCATTTCTAACCTATTTCTGGCCTCTGAGTACACCAGACATGTATGTGGTGGGTGGCTGCACACAGACATACATGCAGGTGAAACACCTACACACACACACAAAAAAGAATATTTTTATATATCAAATGATAATGCACTGTCTGAAAGAATAGCTGCTGCTTTAAAAGATACAGTATAAGGCAGCAAAAAAGATTTTATACTAACTTCTATTGAAAAACCACATGATCTGTTTTTAATATACATAAAAATTAGTGAATAAGTTCCCAGTATGGTAAGCCTTAAACATGGAATCATTTCAAAAATTATGAAAATATAAAATTTGGGGTATAAAAACCTGCCAAGAAAAGATCCACATAAATTTGGAAAATTGACATTTCTCATTGTCATTCAGATCTTACTTACACACTTACTACATACTGTTCACAGGATCTTCTCCCTTTAGACGGTGTTCAGCATCACACGACTTGAATGTCTACTTCCTGTTCCCACGTAGGTTGTGACACTCTCCTTGCCTTCTTCACACAGTCTCCTTCTTACCTCCGAAGAAAAGCAAGCTTCCCTGCCCTTGCTTCTCTCCTATTAAATCTGAGTACACAGTTCTCCTCATCCCAGCCTTACAGAAACCACGCCCGGGCTTCAGAGCTCATTCACCAGCAAGCCCACCATGACACCTGCCTTGATCTCTCTCTCAAATGAGGTAACTGCTCTCTCTTCCTGGATCCTCAAGTTCACTACTGTCCCAGCATGCTCCTCACAGCACTCGTCACATTTAATTAATATTACAGGTATTTTGTTGTCTTATCACTACTCTTAGGTCATAATTGCCTTAAGAATAGAATGTCTATCTTATCGTTTCACTTCCTTATCTTTTAACAGCACAGCACCTTGAACAATGTACTCATGTAACTATAGCTTCAGTGGATAGCCAAGTAGCTACTTATAATCAATTACAGACTTCCTGTACCATATAAAGTAGAAAAGGGGGTATAACTGGAAATTTGTAGAACAAATAACTTTTCCCTGATTTCCACCAATCAAACTTGAAAGCCAGCATTATACATTACAAAAACCAAGGGCATGTTATCCTTCAACTATCTGCTCAAATACAGTGTGATACATTTAAATATATATACACAAACAATGAAATCTATGATTGATAATAGAAATATATAACTATTTCAACCATATAGCCAAACCAAAATTCTAAGGTACACTATATTAACACAGAGTAAGAGTGACCATTCAAACCACACTGCAAACACAGAGAATGATCAAACAATTTGTTCCAAAAGAAAGAAAATACCTTAAGCTTTATTTAAACACTATCAAAACTTAAGAGGCAGAATTTTATTGCTAAGACTCCAAAACCAGCCATTCAAAGATAAGCTTCCCTGGAGAGAAGCACAAAAGAATCAACATTACTAAAGTACAAAGGTGAGACCAGAAAGCACAAGAATCTTAAAGTGACACTTTCATTAAGTGCCTGGTGTATGCATGGTCACCAGAAAGAAATAAAGTTGCAGGAGTCTCCGCAGGATCTCTACTGAACCCAAAGAGGGTTACAATGTAGCCAGTGTGGCAAATACTCTTGGATAGGTGCCAGCTTAAAGGTACGCATGTGACTTCCAGTCAGTTGTCCTGGCTCAAATGCCATTCCTAGCACCTACAAGCTGTGTGATCTTACACCAGCCACTTAACTTCCCTGAACCTTATTTCCTCATTTATAAAATGTAGTTTGTAGAGCTAGCATAATACCTGGCTCAGAGATAATACTCAATAAATATTTGCTGATTATCAATGAGAACAATACAAGAAAAGCAGGTATTTCTCTCCATTTATTTTAATTTTGAAGGGAAATTGTCTTAATTACTTCCCAGTTAAAATGAATTTGACTCTCAGTATTTGTGAGAGACTGATTCCAGAGACCTGTGGAGATACCAAAAGCTGTGTTTGTTCAAGTGCCATATATAAAATGGCGTACTCTTTAAAGTGCTTCTAGATTATTTATAGAACCTATACAATATCAATGCTTTTAGATTTCATCACACTGTTTTATTTAGGGGGAAATGACAAGAAAAAACTCCACACAGTCAACACAGAAACTATTTTTTTAATATTTCCTCTCTTCACCCCCACCAGTAATGAGGACTGGACATAGGCCCCATGTAAGCTAGGCAAACACTCTGCCACTAGGCTGCAACACCAGCCCTTTTCGGTATTCCTATAAATGGCTGGTTGGTCTAAGAATAACTATAGTTCTTCCTTCCTTAGCTCATAGATTACTTCAAAGTTTACTAGAGTTCCTAAAATTTTGAATCTCAGTAGTCAAAATCTTTGACCTGAACTTAGTCATCTCCTCTATAATATTGAGGAGGTTATTCTAAATAGCCCTTAAAGCTCTTCTACTCTTAATGCTGTGGTTCATTCAATCGCAAGGATTTTTCCAGACCAATTAGGGAGGTAGTGAGGAGGTGGAGAGAGGCAGGGAAAGAAAGATGGATTATACAGAATAGTCACTGATGCTAAGGGAGTGCAAATCAACTTGAGAGCACGCCAGCTTTGATGCCATTTTTGAAAATAGAGAGAACATAGAAGAAAAGAAAATACAACTTAACGTAAAAAAAAAAAAAAAAGAAACATGTAAGCTAAGGAGCAAGATACCTCTGGGTGACTACTTTTAAAGACAGGGTCTTACTATAACCATGGACCAGACTCTGGGAGATTATAATACTTTCTTATATAGCATTTTACAGGTTATAGAGCATTTCTGCATGTTATCTGCAGCAAAGCTGCTGGAATGGGAAGTAAGAGACTCCATTTAAAAGTCTTAGGGTTTGATGGATTTATAGAATCTTCACTAAAAACATCAATGACATTTAGAAAGAATTTTTCAGTAGTTATGTGTAGAATAAATTAGAGAGACAAATGCAAGCAGGCAAATAACTCTAGATCTACAAATTCAACTGTGGCACAAAAAACAAAGTGGAGTCTCACCAATAGTTCACCTGATGGCAAAGAAACTCGTGTCGTCACGGTGACTCCTATTACTCCACAGTCAAGTGACCAGGGGCCAGATTATTCAACAAGAAAGAAAAAAAAAAAAAGGAGACTAGCCCAAAAAGCACAAAGAAAAGAGTCAGAGGTGTGGCGATGGGTTAGGAGTAGACAGTCCATTTACTAAATAGTGCTAATGCTTTACTACATGCCAGACCATAGCTAAATAATGTTACTTAGCTTAATTTTTAAAAGCACAATGATATAAGTACATTATTCCAATTTTAAATATGAAAACCTAAGGTTTAGTTTAGTTATAATACCGGGGGTTACATGAACTAGGAATCTGGAAGAGCCATGACCCAACTCCATCTCTGCCTAAAGCCAAAGTTCGACTTCTAAAACAACCTTTAAAATGGCCTCAAAGTGCCGGGCGTTGGTGGCGCACGCCTTTAATCCCAGAACTCGGGAGGCAGAGGCAGGCGAATCTCTGTGAGTTCGAGACCAGCCTGGACTACCAAGCGAGTTCCAGGACAGCCTCCAAAGCCACAGAGAAACCCTGTCTCGAAAAACCAAAAAAAAAAAAAAAATTGCCTCAAAGTTACAAACCAATTGGTAAAAAGCTATAAACAGAAAGGACAATAACAAAGCAGCCAGGTCGGTGGTAAGACGGTTTGGTGGGTGAAGGTGTTTGCTGAAAAGTCTGGTGACCTGAGTCCCATCTCCAAAACTCACATGATAAGAGAGAATTAACTCCCAAAAGTTGTCCTCTGACTCAGACACATGTGCCACAGCAAGAGTGTGACCACACGCATACATGTGCAAATAAATAAATGTTGTCTACAGCATCACTGTGGGAACACTGGATAATCTGCTGTTAATAGGATTCCGACTAGGCTGGTTCAATTACACAGCTATTCTTGCACCTGTTTTATCAGTTTGATCTCTGTTCCTAGCAGGGCCACTCAATAATATCAATATCCCTCCCTTCCCCGCTGAAATATGGTATGTGGGGGGGGGTTGTAAAAAATCTATCTAAGGTGAGCATGACTAGACTGATTAATTTCAAGTCGTCTTCGCAAACACTTTAAAGAATGACAGCGTCTATTTTGGTATAAGCTACTTATCATTTAATGTGATGACTACACTAACAAAGCCTGCCACTTCTGTTCTGTGAGCTGAGCACACTGACACACCTCTATAACCCTAAATAAGAGGAGGCTGAGGCAGGAGGACTCAACTCAGCACAAATGCCTCAGAGTCAGAATGAGAAAGAACTGGGGGCT
The DNA here is from genome assembly GCF_017639785.1 of Mesocricetus auratus. Taxonomy (NCBI): domain Eukaryota; kingdom Metazoa; phylum Chordata; class Mammalia; order Rodentia; family Cricetidae; genus Mesocricetus; species Mesocricetus auratus. Next base: position 18,386,313 of record NW_024429205.1, on the reverse strand, counting down.
CAGCTGTGTGGGAGAATGCCTGCCTGACACTCAGAAAGTCCCGGGCTCACCACTCCTTATCACAAGTTAAATGAGAAAGTAAACAAAAACACTCTGCTATGGATGGGTTCAGGGAGGAAATGGAGATGCCACCTCCTTTACTTGCACTAGAGGAACAAGACTTACACAATTGACGTCAGTGTTTAATAACGACTTCCTATATTAAGCTGTATGTCCAGAAAAAGTATAATTATTTCTATGTTCTGTAGTAACTCAAATACCACATGCTCACAAACCATTTCCAAAACTATACTAGGCTATAGGGAAAAAAAGTTGCATATCCTTAAATTAAGTAACTAAGAATAGCATCCAGCTGACACTAGGCCATTTTATGACCCAATACCATATAATAAGAAGTAGGCACACAATCTAACTCAAATATAAAGAGAAAGTTTAAAATGCCTAAACATCATTTCTAATGGTAAGAAAAAAAAAATCAGAGACTGCAAGACCTGTCCTCAATGGCCAGTGACCAAAGGGTGAATGACTGGTTAATGTGGCAGACATAGTAAAGAAATCCATTTCTATGGTCTAGTCTATAGGAATGAGGAGAGTTATAAAAGTGGAGGCAATTCTGTACAGTTCTGTAACCCAGACCAGATATAGGGCTCTGTCGTCCAACTCTTGAAACTTGAGCATTTTATCCCATGGTGTGCCCATCTTAGTAGCTAGTATTTGCAGGTAATTCGGAAAAGCACCCACCACAATGATTGTGGACCTCTGCCAGAAAAGTGATAGCTGCCCCCTGAGAATTACTGTGACTGTCAGTGCCAAGACACTAATAAGCAGCCTAGGGATGTCCTCTATGCATACCTTAGAAATCCTCCCGAGTCTTATGTACTCAGGCTGACCTTCCACACTCTCCTAAATCAAAACCTAAGACGGGCCATAGCATAAGGCCAACCAAGTCTGTAAAACATGCAACAAAACATCCAACAACTTGGACTCCTCAGAAAATTGGAGCAAATTGAAACAAGAAACAGAGGCAGCGCTGCCTCGAGAGAAGGCGTGTGAAACTGATGACAACTGAACAAGAGCTAAATGCCCTTGAGAAGCTACTAGAAGGACAAGCCAGTGAGCAGTCTAATTGGAAGAAGAAGGGTTCTCCAGGGATGCCGACATCTTCTCCCACTCCACCCTTCAGCACCTCTCCACCACCCTCGTCACTTACTCAACACTGAGTCCTGGTGAAGACGGCTCACTGGATTAGCAGGATCAAGAGGACACGCAGAGAACATTCCATCCTGGGAACAACATATTTAAGTTATTTAGACATGTTTACCACCCTTCACTATAGAGCTAGAAGCCTGAAATTGTTCACAGTATACAACAGTCAGCACCATAGCAACCTAATCCACTGCCCACCAAAAGATCAACACAGTCACGGAAAACGGGAAATTCAGCAAAAATACAGAGTGGCCCTGGACTCCTTTAGTAGTCAAATAAATGTCTTCAGTAGTAGCAGCGTCTTTACATCACACCCACTCCATGTTGCCCTTACAGCTTCCTGGCATAAGCAAGTTCTTGGGATTATACAAACTGCTGCTTCTGTTTCCAGTCCAGATTTCTAGAAATGAAATTCTGGAATTGAGGGAGAAATAAAAACAAATGTTGGCAGAAAGGAGGAGGGAAAAAATGCATTGTCTATATAATCCCAGTTTAAATGAACAACCATCATCAGTTCCATGGAGCTTTTTTTTTTCTCTTTCAATAAAACCACTTACCCAAAATTGTAGATCTGAAAACATTCCCTTGGCTTAACCCACACACAAAAGAGCAACTTTATAGACACAACCCTATAAATTTTCTCAGAAATAAGGAAGAGATTAACTGCAAATTATGTAAAATTCAAGCTTTGCATCTATAAACCAAAGTTCAGTGTGGATTAAATACGAGTACTAGATTAACATTAAATGTCTGAAAAAAAATCAAACCAAATACCGACTCTTACAAGCTACAGGCCTCTATTTTCTCTCCAAGCTCCCGAAGTCTGCATAAGAAATGGAAAGAAGACATTGCAGACTTTAAGTCACAGAACCAACTTGGACCTTTCCACAAACTACGGGATATCAAGTAGAAACACTTCCATTTTACCTACTTTATATGACAAATTACTCGAGGAATGCCTATTTATGAAACTGAATCAAATCCCACGGCTACCTTTAACCCAAAACTATTTCAAGCTTGGGAGCCAAAGACCCAAGCAAATGCGCAAATACTTTCTTTTCACCTTATTCCCAGCATGAAGAAACCTGACCCCTTCCTACAACATCACAGCTTCGGTGAAGCTCCAAGAGAGGCCCCTCTGGCCAACTTTTTTTTTTTTTCAAAACTAACCTCCAACCAATTCCAGAAGAGGAGGCAAACCTCAAGCAAATTTAACCCTTGATATCCACTCCCAGGAATCTACAACATAATCCAAGTTTCACTGCAGTCCTGTCTTGCACAGACACAAGATTTCTTCATGGCTGAAGTGAAAGCCTCACGAGTCACCAGAGACTCCTCTTGTCAATCACACAGGGTGCGATTCATCCACGAACTCCTTAATGGCCAACATCATACTTCACATTAAAAATTTAATGTTTCAAAAGACAAAAAGGAGAAAAAAAGTCACCTTTTCCACAAGGACACCTGCCTGGCCTCCAGAGTGTCTCTATAAGTAACGACAATAGCCGAGCCAGAGAGGTTACTAGGTACTATCCAGCTTAAAGTTTTCCTCGGTATCCAACTCTTTGGCCACAGAACCTCGGCTTGTCCTTGTCACACAGGGTGTACAGTCAATCCCTCTGTCTCCCTCTAACATCGTCAAACTAGAGGGTGTCTAGTCCTTGGGAGTGACTGCTAAAAAAAAAAAAAAAGAACGTACAAATAAAATAAAAAACGAGCCACCGCAGAGGAGTGGTAAGGACTGAGGACCCCGGTGTCCAGTTTCTCCGAGTCTCTTCCAAGCGACTATGGAGAGCTCAAGTTCCATCACTGACCAGATCTACCTCCAATCCTTTGGCCAACGTGTGCTGCTTCCCCTTCTAGGTCCTTTCGGCAGAACCCTGCAAGGGGACCAAATCCCGGTCGCAAGAGGAAAATTTCCTTTATCCGCCCATTCCTACCTCCGAAGCCCTATTCCAGGGGGAGAAAGGCAAGTGCAGCCTGGCTAAGCAAAGGGGCCGTCGAAAGCTGCACGCACGGAAAGGCATGCCTGGGTCGCCCCCATTTCGCTGTCCCGGCGAACAAGACTCAGAGAGGCTGACGGGCTGTCCAAGGTCACCGTGCTTGCTCGTCGGGGCCGAGGGGCGCCCGCGCCTACTTCCGGCTCCCCCTTTCGGCGACGGCTCGGGGTGCCCGCTCCCCACCCGGCCCGCGGCCGCGCGCCCTCCGCGGATGCTCGCACTCTGCTAACTAGGGCAACTGGAGTGCGCCGCAGGGACGGCGCTCTGCAGCGCGTCGCTCGCCGGGGAGCAGCCCCCAGCTGGTGCCGTGACAGCTGCGACCTCCGCCCCCTGCAGCCGCGCCAGGCCAGCAGGGGAACTCGGGGAAAGTGGCAGCGGGAGATGGGTCCCAGAGAAAGGAGAGCCCGGGCGGAGGGCGCCAGATGCTCCCCGCCCCCTAGGGCCGCCGCGGCCGCGCGGCTCGTGACAGCTGCACCCACCGCGAGGCTCCCGCCGCCGCCGCCGCCGCCGCCTGCCACTCACCTGCCTCCGCCACCTCAGGGCCGCGCTCCCTGGCGCCGCGCTCGCTCGCGACTGCGGCGGCACCGCCGTGGACTCCGCCGCTCCTCCGGCCGGGCGCCCGTCCCCGGGGCCCAGGCGGCCCGCCCGTCGCCGCAGCGGCTCTCCGTCCCCCTCCTCCGGAGCAGGAGTCCCCCTACTTCAGGGGGAGATGCAGAACCACCCCGACGCGGGCTGTGCTTGAGGGAACAGCAGCGAACTGCAGCCGAGACGCCTGAGGCCGCGTTCCAACCGACGGACGACAGGACGAGGTGAATCGCGTCAGTCTCCCGCTCGCCGGGCCTGAAGAACAGGCATTTCAGCCGCTCTCCGCGGCCGCCATGTTCTCCTCCTCCACGGCCGCCGCCGCCGCCGCCCCCCGTCCCCGGCCCCGCCCCCCGGGCCCCGCCCGCAGCGCCCCGCCCTCGCGCCCCGCCCCACCCACTCGGGCCCCGCCCTCGCCCCTGCCCCTCTGCGGCCCCGGCCCAAGAGCCCCGCTGCCCTCCAGTTCCGACGGTGCGCCCCGGGCAGCGCGACTCCGCTCGCTGGCCTCGCTCGGCGTGGAGCCGCCCCGCGCCCTCTGCCGGCCGCAGGCGCACCGGGGCCGCTGTCCTAAGGAAGTGTGAGAAAGGAGGCCCGAACTCTTCCCGCACGGACCCTCCCCTCGGGGCGGTCCTCTGCCCGCTGCCAAGAAGCCTCGAACCCCAGGGTGCCCCTAGGCGGGCTGCGGGACCTGCCGCCTCCCGCTGCTCTTTATCGTTTAGGGAAGGTTGGGGAGCGACCTGAGGCCGTGTGGATCCGGGAGGAGTCTGACCTGGGCCTGTCTCCACTTGTGGGTTGTATTACTCTGAGAGATATCCCTCCGGCCTCTTTTGGTTTTTTGTTTTTGTTGTTTTGGGTTTTTTTTTTTTTTTCTGTAAAATTGAGAGGTGGTTTGCCTGGGTGATTTCACAGACTACTAGACAAGGGAAAGGAACATCTCTCCCCCACCCCCACCCCACCCCCCTTTTCAGATGAGAAGATCTGACTGACAATGTCTGGCTCTGCAATTCAATGAATTGACTAAAATGTCTGTCATTCACAGATCTTTCCCCTCGAGGGGCCCACATCTTTCTTCTTTTCTACCTCCCTTTCTTATTCTATAATGGAAGTACTACTTTCAAAAGTAGTGTTCTTTGTCACCAGAGGAATCAAGCAGCCACAGAACAGCTCCTTGAGCCTTGATCACTTTGTCTGGAAAGCCGCCCTTACTCCAAGACTGGCAGTAGAACACTTCTCTCTGCCTGGCGGCGGAAGTGCCTTGTGAAAGGTGCGCTAATCCCCTGTCCCTGAGTTCTTGTCCTCAATTAGCTGTTTTTACCTACTAAGCTACTGTCTTCTGCTGCCCCTCATCCTGCATTTGACAGCCCAAAGCAGCCTGTAAATCCTTAAGGCCTCTATGTCCCTTCTGACTCAAACCTGACAGCATTTAAACACACCTCCCTCCTTGGCCCCTCTCAGACAGCCTGTGTCTTCTTACATAAAGCAGGTACGGCCATCCAACTACTGTTCAGTGCTGTACGCTTCCTTCATCTTCCTGTGCTGGTCATGCCCATAAAACAGCCACTAGACAACACTCCGCCTTCTTTTATACCGTCATCCATCTATTTATTGTTAGGTTAATTCTTATCAAAGACGGTGCCCTAGTGCATTTGATTAGCTCTTGCCCTCACCTCACCTTCTTAACAGCCTCTAGCCACCTGCACAACCCATATTCTCAATAGTTGCTGAAGTGCCTGAAGGTCTCTATCAGTTAGTCTACGTCTGTGGAGCCTATTTCCTGCACTAGCACAATCCAGACTGTGCAAAGTGCTTACAAATGAGCCAAGTGTGTGCAACAGCCCTGTCTGCAATGGACTTCCGTAGCTGCTGGCTGACAGACAGGTGCCTTGAACACATCAGCCTTCTCTTGTTATTCCACAGGGTACTTCCGGCCCCTGCTTTTTCACCCTGCCTCTGCCTGTCTTGTGCATCATTCTTTTTTTTTTTTTTTAAGATTTATTTATTTATTACATATACACCAGATTGAATTGTAGGTGGTTGTCGGCCACCATGTGGTTGCTGGGAATTGAACTCAAGACCTCTGGAAGAGCAGTCAGTGCTCTTAACCTCTGAGCCATCTCTCCAGCCCCGTGCATCATTCTTTACCTGTTCTCTGAACTTTGATCCACTAGCACTTTTCTGTGTGCGGGCAGGGGGGTATTTATTTTTCATGAGGGTCAGTACACCTGTGTGTCAGCTTCTGGTGTGTTTCTCTATAGGGCTTCACCTTAGTTTTTAACTGTAAATTACATTTAGAGTGTGTGTGTGTGTGTGTGTGCGCGCGCGCGCGCGTGTGCGTGTGTGTGTGTGTGTGCGCGTGTAAGCACCCGAATGCGCGCTCATGTATGTCAGAGGACAACTTGCTGGAGTTGGTTCTCTCCCTTCCACCATGTTGGCCTCAGGGATCAAACTGAGATCCAGCAGGCTTGGTTGGCAGCAAGCTCCCTTTCTCACTGAGCCTACGTGTGGGCCCACCTTATTTTTTGAGGATATTTTTCATTAAACCTAGAACTCACCAATTGACGAGGCTGACTCCCCATCGATCACCAAATATCCACCAGTTTGTGCCTCCAACCTTCAATCCTGACAGTAGTGGGGGTTATATATTGAAACCAGTGCTTAGATGGGTCCTGGAGATCGGACCTCAGGTTCTTGTCATGTTTATGTGGTAGCCATTTTATCCATCTTCCCAACTCCTTGCTGTTTTGTTTTGGTTTGGTTTGGTTTGATTTGGTTTTGGCTTGGTTTGGCTTGGTTTGGTTTTTCAAGACAGGGTTTCTCTGTGTTGCCTTGGCTGTCCTGGAACTTGTTCTGTAGACCAGGCTGGCCATGAACTCACAGAGGTTCATCTGCCTCTGCCTCCAAAGTCCTGGGATTAAAGGTGTATGCCACAATGCCCAACTAGCTGTTCCTTTCTACAATGGCATAAAAATTTATAAAAATTGCCGTCTTCAATTTTTGTTTTTTCCTTCCCCCTTTCCTCAAACAAGTTGATTTGGTTTGTGTCTCAGGATGGGGAGATGACTCAGTGGTTAAGCGCACTGGTTACTCTTCCAAAGGACCCAGGTTCAATTCACAGCACCAATATGATGGCTCACAGCTGTCTATAACTCTGTTCCCAGGGTATCTGACACCCTCTTCTGGCCTCTGGGCACCAGGCACAATGTAGTACACAGATGTAGATACAGGCAAAACACCCATACACATAAAATAATTTTTAAATATATATCTTTAAAACATACTCAGGCTACTTGGTACTGAGATTTTGTTTTGTTCTTACAGCTATTTACTTGCTTATTTATTTAGGCAGTACCTTGCTCCATAGCACAGACTGGTCTCAAAGTCTGGCTCCTCTGACCACTGTCTCCCAAGTTCTGTAAACACAGGTGTGTGCCACCCTGGCCAGCAAATGTTGAGATCTGCTGAATTGTGAATGTACCTGAAGCAGTGTTCATATTGCTATAGCTATACATGCATGCTAAAGAAAAGCCTTTCTCTGGAGTGAAACTACTAAGTAAACCCTCTGACTTTCCCCCTTTTATAATCACTTGCTAAAGCATTATGTCACTCTTTTCTCTTGTCCCAGTCAGCTTTTCTCTGGCTCCATCTGCTCTCACCAAGCAAACCTACTTCCTTAAGACCCACTAACCTGCTGGAGTGTTGGTTGCCTTTAATCCCAGCACTTGGGAGGCAGAGCCAGGTGAATCTCTGTAAGTTCGAGGCTAGCCTGGTCTACAGAGCGAGTTCCAGGACAGCCTCCAAAACAATACAGAGAAACACTGTCTCGGAAAAGAGAGAGAGAGAGAGAGAGAGAGAGAGAGAGAGAGAGAGAGAGAGAGAGAGAGAGAGAGAGAGAGAGAGAGAGAGACCCACTAACCCTCCCCTCCCCCAGATTCCCACATTTGAAAGCCAAAGATGCATTAGGTAGAATTAGTTCTTGAACCTCAGGACAGCCTCTCTAAAATCTAGTTACTTTAGCCATGTAAGAGAAAATTTCTTTACTTATAAATTACAGCTTCCATCAGCCAGTAGAACTAACCCCATTAAATGTAAGGGAATAAGGGGAGGTTTAAAAGTGAAGATCTAACACAGCATTTAATTTGTATGGCCCAGACAGACGTGTTGTTAGGCCAGACACTATTAGCTTCATACATTAGTCATAATAATTTGGTGGTATAAAAAATAACACTAGTTCTGCAACATTACCTATTGGATTTCTCCAAAACCTAACCATTTCCAGTTCCAGGAAACATATGGCTGGTGTACATGAGAGCAGTCTACTTGTTAAGGCAAGGAATGACTTGAATATTCTCTTTTTCAAGTAGTTTTTGTTTTGTAACAATGATACTGACATGTGTAAATAGTAAGAAAAGTTTTTAAAGAAATAAAGAGAACTGAAAAGATGGTTTAATAGGTAAGAACATTTGCTTTGTGAAGTATGAGAACCCAGTGAATCTCGCCCCCCTCCCCCGCCTCCAGCCCCAACTCAAAAGAAAAGAGTGTGCCTGTAGCTTCAGCACTGGGGGACAGAGATCAGCAGATCCCAGGAGCTTGCTGACTAACCAGTCTAGCCAAAATGGTGAGCATCTGGTTCCATGAGACACCCTGTCTCAAGGCAGTAAGACAGTTATATAGGAAAACACCCGACTCTTGTTCCGGCTTCCATATTGCATGCACTGACATGCCTGCATACTTATATACATGCATACACTACACAAAGTAAATAAATGAAAAATTACTGGTGAGCCACATAAAATTATAGTGAATACGTTCCCAATTGTATACATATGTATATTTGCACACATAAATACTGTATGCATATTCGATTTTGTCATGGTGATTTTGTGTGCCCCCCCCCCCCGTGCTGGAAATGCAGTCAGAGTCTCATGCATATAAGGCAAGCAATCTACCAACTGAGTAGACCCCCAGCTCCTATTATTCCATTTTATGTACAAAAATAAAATCACACTGTAAATGTTTATTGGTACTCTGGTATCTTTTGCTGTACAATATAATTTCATCATTAATGCTTGGATGCATTTACAGTGTTAAAAAGTTTGTTTACAGTGTTTCAGGGGTTTGTGTGCTTATTTTTTAATAATTCTAAAATTATGTGCCTCTATACAGTTTGGAAATTATTTTCTTAAATTCATAGGATAATTGCTAAGATAAAATGTGCATTATTTATCAAACTGACCTCCAGAAAAATTATCCCAAACTATGATTCTATAGTATATAGGACTTCTAATTCCCTACAGGTAACTGACTCTGGATTTTATCTATTTTATATCAAATGGTCTTTAATTTCTAAGTATGGATGTTAAAAAGAGTAGGTGTTTTTAAAAAAGGAGAGTAGGTTTAGAGGTGGGTGTGGTAGCTAATACCTGTAATCCATCACTTGAGAGGCTGACACAGGAGGACTAACCCAAGTTTAAAGCCAGCCTGGGTACATAGCAAATTTTAGGCCAGTCTAAGCTATACGGTTAAGACCCTGTCTGAAAAAGAGAAAGGAAGAAAAAAAAGTTTTAAAGATGAGGAAGAGGAGAAACAGGAGGATGAAGGAAGGACAAACAACTCTGGTTAAAGTTAGACAGACCCAGACTGAGATGGCTCTGGTGGTCACTAGTTTGTGACCTTGTTCTAACCATCTCAACACCTCCAAGCCTCTTTATCACCTTTTGTAAAACAGAAGACTAGATCTCGCTTCAAAGTGTTGTTGCCAAATACTTCATACAGCGTTTGGCATTTAGGATTGCCATGGGAAAGTAAAATTTAGCTCCAACTGAGAAGGTGAAAATCTACCCAGCTACTCATCAGGCTGGGATAATGGGCACAGATAAAGCCAGCTGCAGAGTTAGCAGGATGTGGTGTCTTCTGAGGACATACTGCAGCTGTGTATGTCATAATCACTCTCTTCTCCAAGCGGCCGCTGCTTTCCTATTCACTCAAAAACATTGTTCTCTAAAATCATAGATATCAAAAACCTTGGTGTTTGTAATTAGAGCAGTGTGTGAGGGTTTTTTTTCCTTCAGGATAAAGCCTGAATATACAACCCAGGTGCAGCACTTTAGAAACAGGATTTCAAGATACATCTTATCTTAACTTTATTATTTCTGAACAACAGGACCCTAAGTCCAATTTGCAGTCCAAGCAGGGGTGACCCTTTTACAAACTGCTATGCTTGACTTTAAGCCTATCAATATTCGGCTTTATGTAGACTGCTCCTAAACTCTTTCAAAGGCTACATTTCTAATGTTGTCGAGTAGAATTAGATATTACATATGTGTAGAGTTTTACATGGAACCTTATGAAGGTTTAGCCATTTGAATGGATGGCTTGTTAACTGTTAGTAAATCAAATGGGTTAAGCCTCACATGAGACTGTTTTTGTATTATTTTTCCTAGAGTTTTTCTGAGTTCTAGAATGACCTTAACCATGTTTGGTCGGTAATTTGTCAAAGAGGCTGATTTTTTTTTTCTTAAGACAGATAAACAGCTTACTGTGCCAGTGCTTACTATCAAAAACTAGAATCACTAACCACCCACCAATCTTGGTGATTAGTTATTGCAACTTCCTGTATGTTATCCTGTAACATGAATAAATAAAACCCAGAGACAGAGAGTAGGATTCAAACTGAAGATCAGAGAAGCAAAGCAGCCAGCCACTAGAGTTCTCACCTCCACCAAGGCTCAGACTGAGCCTCAGATTGCATCTCCAGACTGCACTGCTCTCCACCAAGTCTCAGAATCCTAGACTGCCATGCTCTTCTCAAAGTGGCTGGAGACTAACTGCCCATGAGACCCTTTGCTTCTTCCTTATACGCTGTCTGGTGCTGGGATTAAAGGTGTGAGCTCTGTTACTCTTTTAGACTGATTCACTCTTGTGTAGTCCTGGGTGGCCTTGAACTCACAGAGATTCATCTGCCCCTGTCTCCTGAGTCCTGGGATTAAAGATGTATGCCACCACTATCCAGCTTTGCATTCTGATACTTCAGGCAATCTTTATTAAATCGTAAATAATATATTCCCACAGTATCCAGTAGTTTTGGTTGTTGCTTTTTTTTAATGTTTTTAGGTTCTATGGCAGTCCATTAACTTCCCAGGACTATGTGATCAGCAGCATTATCTTGCTCTGTGCGGTGAATTCTCTTCCAGTATGTGCAGCTTTCGTACATCTTGAACACGGTGGTAGTATAGGCAGGAACATGTGTAAATGACAGTCTTCCTTTGCTGACTGAATGACTTCTTCACCTCTCTAGTCTAAACAACTGTCTTGTTTCTCCAAAGATGGGCATTATCCATGCATACAAATCTTAATTTAGAAGACAGTGATACCATAAAATTCATTTGGGGTTGTCATCATTGCTGTTTATACTTTGATAGTCATATGCCCTACCACTGAGCCAAATCCTCAGCCCTTGATTTTTTGTTGGTGTTTGTTTTGGTTTTGTTCCTTTTTAGTTTTTTGAGACAGGCTCTTACTATGTAACCAAGCTACAGATTTGCCTCCACGTATTGAATGCTGGGATTCCAAGCATGTACCACCATGCCTAGCTGGTATTATGAGACAGAATCTTTCTCTATGCAGCTCAGGCTGTCTTTGACCTGGGGACGATCCTGTCTTAACATTACAGGCATGCCATACTACACCAACCTCTCTTGGGTTTTACATGTGATTTGTGGAGATTATCTTCTCTGTGGTGGACATTTTGGTTACTTTGAAAATTTTTATCACTCAAAGCGCACTCAATGAGTGGTTTCCTTGCACTCTACTGAGATTATAGGATAAAATGTTTCTGGGTATTAATGATGTGAAACACAAGCATGCTTCCTTAACATATGTAGCCTTCAATCAGACTTGATGTAGTGGCTGCAGCTCAAATTTGAGAAGTCTGGATGCCAAAGTCAGTTGTACAAGTGGGAGGATAGAATTGGCAGCAGCCTGTGTTGTGGGTTTTGGGAAATGGCAGGCATATCCCCCCGCCCCTACCATAGTGCCTGCAATTTCAACAACAAGATTCATTCCCTTAGGTTTGTAACCTGCTCATTTAGGGGTACTCTTTGAAACAAATCATTCCTCCCTGGATACTGCAGAAAGCTGGGAGCAACTAAATTCATTAAGTTGATATGTGAAAATAGGAATCTCCTGTGTGATTCAAAACACCACTATGTTAATGCTGTAGGTTTTCCTTTTTTTTCCTTTCCTGAACCTGAAATCGAAAAAATGAATCCTTTGTGAAAGTTATTTGTTATGCATTTTAATGGATTTATGGTCAAAGAAATCTGATGAGTATAAATTCCAAGTATTTTTCTAAATTTACTTCCAGCTCCTTCCTTCATTCAATAAAGATTACTAAGTACCTATTACATGCAAGTAGATTAGAACTACAGAACCCTTTATCAGTACATAAATATGCATATATTTCACAAGTCAGTGATCAAATGTGTAGTCCATGCATTAACTATTTCATGATCTATCTTCCTTTTTCAAATATTTCACACACACACACATTATATACATGTGCTTCAAACGTCTTGGTCTCTAAGGGTTAGCATATTCAATTTTGTTGATTTTTAGATATTTTCTCCTCCATTCTTGCTTTTGAATTCTTTTATTGGGATTTGTTCCTCAAAGAAGTTATAAAGTCAAAGGTCGTATAACCACACTCATCTGAGCAAGAAGGTGAAGTGAATCTGCCTTAAGTCCCCCATGGATTTAATCAAGCAGACGATTTTCTTCCCAATTTGTGGAGGGGGGGGGATGCTGGAAGCGATGTGTCACAAAACAAACGCAGAGGCCTCCAGGGAGGGCTCAGCCATCCTTCCTGAGAACGACAGCAGTGGGCATGCTGCATCCAGCATGAAACCAGCTGCCTCGTTCCCATTAGACTTGGCTCTCTGTAGAAGAAGCCACACTTGTGCCCCTTCTGCACACTGCTGCTAAGTGGTACGATGAGCCAGTGTGTTCTTTTGGATATCTGCACATCAGTGATGACTACGAGCTTTCCATCAAGATGGGTCTATCTAAAGCTGCTGATGCTGGAACATGTGGGCTCTCACAGCGATGCCCATTAGTATCCCCTATTAGAGCCCTTAGGTGACTTATGTGGGGTTGGTCACACTTCGGTGACTCTCCTGATAAGCAGACAGTGTGAGATTCAAGCAGGCAGCACTGGGACTCTGTGAGTGTCTATGTGGTGACAAAAGCTTATTCTCTAAGAGTGGTGAGAGAAGGGAAGACAAGCTTTTCTCTGTCCCCTACCAGAGCTATCCAAACTGTGCTGTTTAGGTGAAGGAAAGGCATGAGAAACCAGGGCAACTCAGCTGTGCTAGCTTTAATCCCTCCATCCCTAAGGCACTGGCAGGCACCGAGTCTTGAAACCTAGGAACCATAAGTAGGTATTTCACCCAGAGATTCAGTCATGTGATCATTCAATGAACATTATTAAAACCTAATCTAAAATTATTCCAAATACTATTCTAAGTGTTAGATGCAATAGACAAGATCTCTGTGCTTCATAATTTATACTATAGGAGAAACAGGTAAATGAAAAAAATAAGTAAATAAACAAGGAAAATTCATTTAAAATAGGATGTATAAAGCATAAACATTAGTGCTAACCAAATTCAATGTGTTACTCTGAGAACCTCCCACCAGTTCTAAACTGAATAAAATCTAAGAATATTATTTAGTTCATTTTCACAGACTAAATGCCTGAGTCCTATGATTAAACAGTGGAAAGAGAGGGCTGGAGAGATGGCATCGTGGTTATGAGCACTGACTGCTCTTGCAGAGGTCCTGGACTCCATTCCTAGCACTCATATGAAAGCTCACAACCTTCTGTAATTCAGTCCCAGGTGATCTGATGCCCACTTCTGGCCTGTGCAAGTACTGCACACATGCCATGCAGGCAAACAAACAAAAAAACAAAATGCTCATACACATAAAATAAAAATGAAAGTTGAAAGAAACCAGAAGACTGAAAAGAGAAGCCCTTGGGGCAGTCTTCTTTAAGTGAGGAAGTTGGATGTATCCATTTAAACAAATGGTTGGTGGGTGGTTGCACCATGCACAAGGTGTTGCATCTTTATATTCTGTCCAGGGACACACACTGCCCATTGCTTTTACTTCTCAGGTTATAAGCATTGCTATCCAAAGTCCTGGGTGCTGGGGAGGGCAAGGTGAGGGAATTCAGGCTAAACTGGAAGTCTTCGCCACAGTGTAATAAAACACAGCCTGAGAAGCGGGTTAGGGATAATTAGCTATTTGAGGAGAAAGCCCCACCAATTACTGTCTCCAGCCCGACCTGCCTCCTCTAGCCTTACCTTGCCTAACACTTGGGGATTCTCAGCCCTAGATACTTAGGGAAGGTGGCTCTTGTTACCTTTCCCGGGTCTTCTCTCTGCCCTCATCTTATTTTCACTGATGCACAGTTCCTGATGTTGTATATTAATTAAATGCAAGTGAGTCACATTTTTAATGCCAAGTGGTGTTTCTATGGGCAGATGCTATAGCCATTTTGTGATGTCAATAATCATTAAACTGCTTTTAAGACAGAAGAGAACTTGATGTCTGTGTTTTCATTCCCAGAGCTAGTACTTGTCAAGCTGGGTATATCCTGAGCTCACAAACCCAGGGCCTGCATCTGACCTCTCATCCAATGAAGATTGTAGCAACCATTCCAGAAGAGTTAGTTTCCCCCTTCTGCCCTTTCACACTGCCCATTCTTGTTCTCTGTCTCTTCTCCCCTGGTTATCCTTTCCCCATGAGTTAAGCCAGAGTTTGCCAGCTCCTTGCTTTTCTACTATTTCCAGAATCTCAAGTCACTGGGACACAAGCTCCCTTAGTTCTTTCCTCATCTAATTGGATTGTACTTCCTATATTCACAAAAACTTCTAAGCCTAAGGCTGGAAGAACTTAAGTAAGCTATCCAGTGTCAAATGACTAGTTAACTAGCTGCCTTCTATGGAGCAAATCCCGAGTTTGGGTTTAGTGAGAGAGCCTGTCTCAAAAACTATGGTGGAAAGTGACCGCAGAAAATGCCTCATATCAACACAAAATATTACCAGGCAACCAGAGAAGAGGTGTGGAAGCAAGAGTGGTTAAAAAGTGAGTAGGTAGTGAGGGATCCACACTGACTCCCTTGTAAAGTCCACTATGGGGCAAGATGATAATCAAGAAGTTAAATGGAGATGGAGAAAAGGCTGAGTGACTCCAGTTCCTGGAACCTGATGCCCTCTTTTGACCCCTGCAGGCCCTGGGACACATGTGGTACACATGTATATATACAGGCAAAACACTCACTCAATAAAACAAAACAAATCTTTTAAAAAGTGAAGTGGAGGTAAGGGGATTACCGTGTCATATGCGTGAAACATGAGAAGGTTGGAGGACAGAGTAAAGATTCTTTCCTAGAAAAGACTCAGGCTGCAAGAAAGAATCCACCAAGGAAAGGCTTCAGGAGATGGAAGGAGATGAGACGAAAACATGGCTGCTTAGATCATTCTACCATGAGCAACACCCTCAACTTAAAACTCCGCAAAGATAAGGACCACTTCAGGAAATGCTTGACACTACATCTGGTCCCCAGCACATAGTAGGAACTCTGCCATATTTCTTGGATGAGTAAATGACTGAACAAATCATAAAGGAATTTTCCAGTGGTGTGATGTATGCACTCAGTAGCAAAAATTTAAACCCAAATGAAAGAAGGAACAGAGGGAGGGGCAAGAGGAAAAGGAGGCTGGACAGAAGCCAACTTTGGCCTCCTTGGCCAATGTACTGGATGGAATCCAGGAAGCCAAGACAAATTGTCAGCGGTGGCTGCCATATAGAAAAACTGACAGTTCTGGTGACATCAGTGCTGATGTTAATTGGAACTGTACATTACAGCATAATGCTATTTATCATCCTGAGTTCTAAATGTGAAGTGAAATTTATCATGCAAATCTTTATGTGTATAACAGAGCAGTTAGTGTCCTTGACAGAAAGGTTACCCACCCCACCCCCTGAATGTGTGTGTGTGTGTGTGTGTGTGTGTGTGATATACAGGATGATATTCGAATTATTAAATAACCAATGTGATCCTGAAGCCTAGCAGCAAAGCAGCTCTAAAGTGACAAAGTGACCAGTATAGGTTGTTGCATCCACCCAAAGTGTCAGGGCATGGTGGCTACTTACATTAGGCTCAAGGACTTACAGTGTGAAAACTTGATGTGTGTGTCTGTGTGTGTGTGTGTGTGTGTGTGTGTGTGTGCATGTATGTGTGTGTGTGCCCATGTTCTTGTAGAAGCCTGAGGACAACCTTGGGTTTTATTTTGAGACAGGGTCTCTCACTGGCCTGGAACTAGGCTAGATTAGCTAGCTGGCTAACCCAGCAACCTTCCCATCTCCATCTCCGTCAGCTTCACCATCTCCATCTCCATCTCCATCTCCGTCAACTTCATCATCTCCATCTCCCCAGGATTAGGATTACAAATAAGCTCCACCACATACAGCTTTTCTTTTGTGGGTTCTGGGGACCAAACCCATGTCATCGAGCTACCTCAGCAGAGCCAGCACAAGGTTTTCTTAGCAGTGTGAAAGAGAGAATATATGAAGCAACCTTGCATGCCTTCAGAGGAACTTCTTCCCCACAAAATCTTAGCCTAATGCTTCCCTATCTATTAGAGAAGAGACTCACTGTTCCTTCGACTTTGTCCTCCAGGCACTGGCAGCCTCCCAAACTGGCCACTTGCCAAATCGCTGTCTTCCTTGACTCATCAGGCTCTTAAGCCAGCAGCACCCATATGAGGTCTGACCTTTATTAATGCCTGTTATTTTCACTAGCCTGCAAGTATTCTCAAAATCAGCCAACCATCCTAAACAAGCACCTCATGGGCCAGGTTCTTAGCAAGACTTAACCACAAGGCAGAGACACGCATGGCATGGGGGAACACTGGAGAAAAAAATGAGGCTTTAAGAAATAGCTAACTGGGGCTAGAGGATGACCCAGAGGTTAAGAACACTTGTTGCTCTTGCAGAGGTCCTGGGTTCAGTTCCCAACACCTACTTGGTGGTTCACAATCATCCCTAATTCCAGTTCCAAGGGGTCCAATATGGTCTTCTGACCTCTGAAGGTACCAGGCATGCTCGTGGTATACATACATCCATGCAAGCCAACACTCACACACATAAATACAAACCATTTTTATTAAAATAAAAAGAAATGGAAGACTGGTGTAACATTAGGGGCTAGGAGTATAATCACTTGAGTTTTCTGTGGATCATATAAAGAGACCATGTTTCTATTTTTGAAACACTGAAACCTTCTACAAAAATAATACGCATCTGTTAATGGCTTGTGAGATTAAGAACCACTCAGGGTCCTACATTATATTTTGTATTATAAAATTTAAACTATCTCTAAGGAAGGGCTGTGAAAATCTAGAAATGGGTTTCTCAGAAACTCGTGGGTAGTTCTAGAACCATCTTGACTCCCAGGGAATGTAGGCTTATCCTGTAGAACTACAGTTGACCAGCATGCCATAGCATTTGAGAATGAAATAAGTCCCTCTCCCAAAAATGATATATTGAAGCCCTAGCATCCAACATCAGAGTATGTGACTACATTTGATGAATATGCCTCTAAAAGGATGCGTGCCCTAAAGATAAACTCCATTTCTCTCTTCTGGAGTCTCTGGAATGAGAAGAAACGTAGGGATGAAAAGGCTCCAAGGATGCATGTTACACGGGAAAGGTGTTACTTCCTTCTGCCAGTTTATCCAGCTGGGTCTGGCAGCTGATACAGGGGAAGAGGTAAGGAAAAGACTGGCAGGTGGATTTTCAGAATGGAGGGAAGAGGATAAACGAGACAGCAAAGCAGGGCATGGCTGTGATCATTTTAAGGGAACTAGAGATGAGGCAACCAGTCAGACCCAGAGGAGCGGGTATAGAACAGAGAAGGGGGGTCACCCCCGACATCCCAGAATGTAGCACAAAGCCCCAGAGATGTCTTGGCTAGGGGCAGGGAGGACAGAGTGTGAGAAAGAAAGCATTCTGGATAATGCATTGATAGAGAAGGGTCACTGTGAAGGTTGCTGACCACAAGCCAATGAAATGGTCTTTTAGAAAAGTGAATTAAGTGGCACCATAGGACAGGACTAGCATGCCAAGACATGATCTGGAAATTAGAAAGGCACCTGCTTTGATTTATCTTTGTTCACAATAATGTCTAACAAGCAGTGTTTATTCAATAAACGGTAAGAATGAAGCAAATGTCCTCTAAAAACATGTGCCTTTGTACTTCAGCTGTCTCCTAGAACAAAGAACAAATAAATATCGTGGTTTGCATATCAAATTCCTCTCATTATGACCCATGCAGGTCACATTTACATACCCCAGTGATGTCCAATGAACTAATAGAACAGAATTCCTTGATCTTGAAAGTTTAAGGTCTGCTGTGGAATTCATTGGTGGAAATCAATGAAAACAGATTTGTTAATGAAAGTAAAAATTAATTTATTGTCTAGGCATGGTAGCACATATCTGAAATCCCAGCATTAGGGGGACTGAGGCAGGAGGATTACTGAGGTTTAGAAGATAACTTTGGGTTTGAGATGTAGCTCAGTAGGGCTGGAGGGATAGCTCAGCCGTTAAAGGCTAGGCTCACAACCAAAAAAATATAAGAGAATTAGCTCAGTTCACAGAGTGTTTGCCTAGCACGTACCAAGTCCTAAGATATGCCCCTAATCTTACATACAATCAGACATGCATGGTTGGCAGCAGGAGGATCAGGCACTCAGAGTCATCCTTAGCTACATGCTAAATTCTAAGCCAGCCTGGGATGCATGGTGAAATTCTACCTAAAAACAAACAGGGGGCTGGAGATGGGTCAGTGGTTAAGAGCACACACTGCTCCTCCAGAGGTCCTAAGTTCAATTCCCAGCAACCACATGATGGCTCACAGCCATCTCTAGTGGAATCTGATACCCTCTTCTGGCATAAAGTTCTACATGCAGATAGAGCACTCATGTACATAAAATAAATAAATAAATATTAAAACAAACAAACAAAGGCTAGAGAGATGGCTCATTTGGTAAACTCAGTTGATAAATTATTTGCTTACAAAGTGTGAAGACCTGAATTCAGATCCCCAAAACCCACATAAAAAGCCAGGCACAGTGTTATGCACCTAACATCCCAGTGATGGCAAGATGGGAGGTGGAGATAAGCAGTCCCTGGAAGTTTGCTGGCCAGCTAGTCTAGCCTACTTGGTGAAGTTCCAGGCCAGAGAGAGATCCTGTCTCAAACAAAAGGTAGAAGGCCCTTGAGGAATGACACCCTCTGGTCACCACAGTGCATATGCATAGTCTATTCACATGGATATGCACACACATACATAGCTCATTATAAGGTTACAGAGTGAATAACAGAATAAAAAGATCTGGTGGGTCATTTGGCTTCTATGGGCCAGCATCAAAGTGACTTCTAGGATCATAGTCATAGCAACATGTAAACTCTCTCTTTGGCTCTGCCTTCATTTCTTGTATCTGTTCTTTTGTTTTGTTTTTCAAGACAGGGTTTCTCTGTAGATTTGGAGCCTGTCCTGGAATTTAACTCTGTTGACCAGGCTGGCCTCCAACTCACAGAGATCCTCCTGTCTCTCTCTCTGCCTCCTGAGTGCTGGGATTAAAGGTGTGCACCCTCACCCAGCCTTGTAGCTGTTCTTTACACCCAATATGCACATTCCTGGGGTAAACATTATTGGCCACCCAATATCCAATACATGAACAAATGTCAACCTTTATGTTGGAGGTGGACAGTAGAATTTTGCTATTAAAAAGCCCATTAAAATCACATATTAGATGCCCAAGAGTCACAATAACTTTTGACTCTCACTGAGAGAGCCCAATAACTAGCTTCCAAAAAATCTGAAAAATTTCAAAATGCAAAAAAAAAAGAGGGAAAAAGTTTAAAATGTTACCTTAAAATAACTGATAGAGCCTATGTTAGTAAATCAAGCCTTTAAAAAATGGGATGGTTAACATGGAATCAGATCTGGGTGAAATGACCCCTTGTGTAGACAATGTTTGGCAAGTAGAAATGCTACTTACGTGGCCCGTTAAGTCGGCAGAGGACTGTTTTTCATCCAATGCTACTCAGCTTTTATTGTTACCAAGAATCAGTTTAAACAGAAGCCAACTTTACCTTTAATTCTTTTGGTTAAAACAGAATTATCCCAGGTGGGCATTCACATGGTAGAATTTTTGAAGCTATAGTTAGCTGTGCAAAACATAAATGCCTAAATGTGAAATTTCTCAAATACGATTGAGTTTGATTCTTGATCACAGAGCAGCTAAACCCATATGCTTCTCATTGGAGAAAGCAACCTCGCTGTTTTCACATGTGGCTCCCAAGGTTATATTGGTAACTTCATCATACAAAAACATGTCATAGGAGGGAGGTTCCTATGAGCCAGGCCCAGATAGTCACAGTCATCATTTCCAGACTGGGGATAAAACTGTAAGGATAACTGGGAAATGTAGTCTAGGAGAATGTGAATTTTGGTGAACAGCTACCAATCTCTGTCATGGGGGCAGATTCATTTGGGCAGGGGCATTTTCTACTCATGCTGCCTCTTACACTAGACATGTAGCAGAGATGCTTGCTGGGTGATGGCTCAGTCAATAAAGTGAAGAAGACCTAAATTTTGATGTCTGGCAACTGTACAAAATACCAAGTATAGCATCATGTGTCTATAATCCTAGCACTGGGAGAGAGAAGTAGGCATGGAACCAGCTGACCATCTTGTCTAGTCAAATCAGTGAGTTCTTTGTCCAGTGAGAGACCCTGCCTTAAAACTGAAAGTGGAAAGCCACTGAGAAAAACACTGATGTCAACCTCTGGCTTCCACATGCATGCACATACATGAGCACATATACACACATACAAAACACACACACGTTGAATAAAGTACCATAACTAAATATTAATTACAATCCTGCCATTTCCTAATTGTATACATTTAGACAAGTTACTTAATGTTTCTTGAGCCTGTTTCTCAGCATATACTGAAGATGAAAATGGTTGTGATATGCTTCCCTGGCCATGCCAAATTTAAGGATGAGTAACAGCTGAAAATGTACCAAGCAAAATAACAATAGTTATCATTTCTCTGGTCCTGTCTCCTATGAAATGCATCTCTTTGGTTTCTTCCCAAATGTCTCTGAAAATGGGAAACAATGGTTTGTGTTCTCTGTCTCTGTCATCTCTCTGTCTCTCTCATGTTTTTAGATTGTTCTCTTGAAACTGAATGTTGCAGCTGAGTGACAAAGAGCATTTGTTTATCCTGTGGAGGTCCAGTGTTTGAGCCTTGGTACCTCAAGAACTTTAAAAATTCCTACATCACTACACTCATCCGAGTAGCTGCTAGACTCTAGCAGCCAGAGTCTGCCATTTCCCTGTTTGCTGGCTTTGGAACCCTGGGGTGAAGTCCGCTGATCAAGAACTAAACTGAAACTGTCTTTGTGTTCGGAGATCGCAGTCCCTCCAGGACTCCCCAGGCTACTCACAGCCACATAAGCTACCCCCACAAGGGTGTCTCATGTCATATTACTTTCTTTAATAGCTTTTAAATCGCTTTGCTTATGTCTGTATGTGTTCTTTTGTTTAATCTCCCTAAAAGTAAAGTAGGAATCTACAAACACTGTCGCTTCTAGTATTCTTCACAGCCTTGCCACTTTTACACAAATTCGCCCCACTGTTCTTACAATGAGTTCTTTCCTGGGGCATCTTTGACTCTTCAAGCAAAGAGATTCCCCCCAAGTCTCCCACATATTTCTAGATCTTCCAGAACCCTGAGATAAGTCAAGATTAGGCAGGCAGATGGAGACTGTCTGAGTCCCACCTCTGCCCTTTTGAGCTTTCTTTATTCAATAAAAAAATGCCAGAATTGTTGATGGCATCAAGAAGGTGTACAATAAGTCTTCGTTCCTTTCAAACTGTTGGGCCACTTCTGCCATTACCCAAGTTAGTAGATATATCTATCATCTGTTCTCCTAAGGAGTGCCCCGGCTACATACACACTTGTGTTTTGCAGCTTTGGGACAATTTACATGCTGGAATACTTTGATAACTAGGACAATGTCAACATTTTCAGTGAATAGACAGGGTACAGGGCCTAGGGAACTTGAATTTTCCACAAAAGGAAGCTAATATAGGCCACCAAGGAGTGCTATCACAAAAGAAACATATTTACACATTATTTTCCCAGTTATTCTTGTATTTAGTATTCACTGAGAAGCTGGCAGTACCAGCTGTCCCTAGAGCTGCCACACGAGCCCCATGGGTGTCCTGGTAGGAATCTAGTGTTATACCTTGAAATGTACATGGAAGAGGGAAGGAAACATAAAAATAAAATATAGCAATGCATGCCTTCTGGATGAATTATAGCAGAAAAGAATAGGAATGTGGGAAGCCAGAGGGACTCAGGTGACTAAGAATGAGAAGATGAGGAGCTGGACCAAAAAGGTCATTCTTTTTTTTTTTTGTTTTTTGTTTTTTGTTTTTGTTTTTTGTTTTACACGACAGGGTTTCTCTGTATTGTTTTGGAGGCTGTCGGACCAGCCCGGCCTCGAACGCACAGAGATCTGCCTACCTCTGCCTCTCTAGTGCTGGGATTAAAGGCGTGAACCACCACCACCCGCCAGAAGGTCATTCTTTAGCTGCTTTGATAATGGCAAGTGTGAGGTTTTATAGAAAACTCCTGAGGAATTTTGGGTGGGTTAGATATGGGGTGTGATGGACTTTCTAAACTTGAGATACAGGTTCCTGATCTTTAGCTTAAAGCACTGGGGTGAGGGTTAGAAGGCCTGTCCCTATCCAGCACTTTGAACAAGTTACTCAGTTTCCTCTTTTGTAAAATCCCTCTATTTAGCTCCTTAGTGTGCTAATCAAGCACATATAAGATGCTGTACAGGAAAGTACAGTGCATCTCAGCAGGGCCATCACTGCCAGTAAGGAATCTGGGGAGGGAATACAATGTGTATAAGAATCCAGGAAAATCAATGGTAAATACACCAAAATGCTGGCCTATCATCAAGTGGAGATACCAGAGAATTTGAAGATAACGAAGATGTTAGGGAAGGAAACAAGGACTGAAGGAGTCATATATATGGAAAACATTTTTAAGGCGCCAGGACTTCAGTTTCTTGATAAGGTTTGAGATGTGTCTCAACAGGAACTAAAGATACCTGACACACAGACACCTGAGAAACAGCGTTGGGGATTTGTCTATGCATTGAAAACTTAGGTACACCTAGGTCTCAGTGCAACATATCCATAAAGAGCCCAAAGAAGTGAGACTGCATTGATGGTGATAATGGAGGCAACAACAGAAAAAGATAAAGCGACTGGGAGGTGGGGGCGCACACCTTTAATCACAGCACTCACGAGGCAGAGGCAGGGGGATCTCAGAGAGTTCGAGGACAGCCTGGTCTACAGAGTAAGTTCCAGAACAGCCACCACTACACAGAGAAGCCTTGTCTTGAAAAATTAAAAAAGAAGAGGAAGAGGAAGAAGAGAAGGAAGAAGAAGAAGAAGAAGAAGAAGAAGAAGAAGAAGAAGAAGAAATTCGAATACACAAGACCTGTGTAAGCTCAAGCCAAACAAAATCCCAGCACAGAAAGGGGAGGTGGCCATGAAGTCCCACCCTTAGCTGAGGAGCTATTGGCTAATAGTAGAAACCTCCCCCCCATAAATTTCTCTGCAGATGCAATAAACCAGATCAAGCCAAATTGAAAAAGTATAACAGTAGGTTTATTTGAGCAAAGTAACTTCTGGATGGGTTCTCTAGTACCAGAGATCAAGGCTGGAGAAGCCAACCCCACAAATAAAAACAGGGAGATTACATAGCTTGTAGGCAAGGGATGATGTTATGTCCAACACAAACTGTCCAAGTATGGTCAAAAGTTGAACGCTTTAGGTGCTGACCTGGGCGGCTGGCAACTTCAGGGGAGGAGCTGCCTTAGCTGCCAAGAATGTGGAACTGGGCTTTTTGGTATCTTCCCCTTTGTTTGGAGATTCTCTGAGTGGGCGGGGTTTGGAGAGACAGGAACAGGACTGCTCAGACCAGGCAGGAGCTGCAGGAACTCTGGAAGTTCTAACCAAACATTGGCTGGGAGAGAGGAGGGTCAGTTTTCTCTAAGATTGTAGCACCTGATAAATGGACCACACTCTGGTGTAAAGCCACACACCCAATAATATTTGAATAGCACAAATTGGACTTGATTATTTTTTATAAGGAAACACAGTTGGGTGGGTAGGGAAGGGGGTGTATCTGGGAAGAATTGGGGAAGGGGATTGAAAAATGATTAAAGCACATTGCACAAAATTCTGAAAGAACTAATAAGAATATATTTTTATAAAATGAGGAGGGGCAATGCTGAGAAAAAGATATTTGCCCAGTAGATGTACTACAAATAAACCAGTGATAAGAGATTTGTGTACACAGGAGAATGGAAATCAGTGAACCTGAGTGAGTTTCATATAAAAAACTATCCATTAGCCAAATACAGTGACATGCATTTGTAATCTGAGCATTCAGGAAGCTGAAGCAGGAGGATCATGAATTGAAAGACAATATGAGCTACATAGCAAGTTCAGGCCAGACTGAGTGACACAGAGAGGATGGGGATGTAGCTCAGTGGTAGAGCACTAGCCCTGGAAGTGTAACTCATGGATCTGAAGCAGGCGGTGGTAACAAAACAAACTTCACTTATTTTTCTTGGGAAGAAAAACTCTTTGTAAAATAAATTATTTTATATGTGCAAAGAAAGAGAACTTGTTTAGAGGAGTCTTAAAATGTGTGTTCAGGTGAAGCAGAGTCCTTGACATAAAGTGAATGATTAATCCAGATTATTAAACAAATGCACAAGCTAGTTGTGCAACTTCTCACTTTTGAAGATCTGTGTTGTCATCTAGTAGGACCCTTTGCTCCAAAATAAGTGGGTGTGTCAAATCTGAGGTTCAACGCCATCTTTTTTCCATCTCTCCCAGGTATGTTTTTGAATGTGTTCTGGAGATGTTAGACCATATTTCTTTTCAAATGTAACCAAATATAGAGGGACCTAAGAAGGAGTGTGCCCAGAGCTGGACAGCCTTGTGCGGACAGGTGAGTGAGGTAAGTCAAGAACCATCCCTTGGGTTCTTGGACTAGGAAACATGACAGTCATGGCTGAAACAGAAGGAATGCTAAGTTGCCAACCAAAGCTTAAGAGGCATGGGAGGAAATGATAATGCTGAAGAAAGTTATCAATAGAAAAAGAAAAACAGAATGCAGAGAGAAGCCACAAAACCATAAGCCAAAAAGATACATTTTGGTGCCAAGGAAACAGCCTCCCAATTTCAGCTTCAGTGTGTGACCATACTTATCATGATGCACATCTTCCCCAGAGGTATAGTACCTAGCAATGGCTACTTACTAAGTACTACCTGCAGTATTTCTTTTTTTGTTTTGTTTTGTTTTGTTTTTTTATGAGACAGGGTTTCTCTGTATTGTTTTGGAGGCTGTTGGTCCAGCCCGGCCTCGAACTCACAGAAATCCACCTGCCTCTGCTTCCCGAGTGCTGGGATTAAAGGCGTGCGCCACCCCTGCCCGGCCAGTATTTCTTTTTTATTCTCACCGTGTCTGTGAAGCCAGCATTATTGGCTGATGAAGATGTAAGCACTAATGAGGCAGTAGCTGACTCAAGGTCACCAGCCACTATGGGGTATTAGATTAAACACTCCAACCCATGCTCTGAACATGGTTATTTGCCTTTCCTTCCCCAGTAGTCAAAATATACAGACTAAGCAACTGTGCCCACTTAGAGGCCAGAAAATACCCCTTGCTTCTGTACACCAGTTTGAAATATTGAAATGAATCTTATTGGTTTGTACTGGAAAATAAATCACCTATCTGATTAGATTAAAATTTGACTCATATAATTGTTTAATGGATTTAGTGGACTTGCCTACCCAGGGCTCCTTCCCTCCTAGAAAAGGACAAAAAGAATAAAGGGACTGTGAGATGTGGACATAGGAGAAAAGATTAGAAAAGTGCTTTTAGAAGGGAGCTTACTTTAAAAGTAGGTTAAGAGGAAGGCCAGCAAGAGAGGACAATTGCAAGAGATGCTGATGGGTGGAGGGACCTGAGTATCATCTTGGAATTTCAAAAGGCTAAATGGAATGTGACCCATCCTGAATTTGTTGGGAAAATTGGACTGAGCTCCTCTTTGAGGCAGGTGAGCAACAGGGTGTCAAGGCCAGCCTAGTCGATAGAACTACAACAAACGAATAAACAATTGACTCATGGCCCTAAAAGGTTGTTAGAGCCTAGGTGATAGGAGTAAAACAAGATAAATAAACAGGAGAAGAGGAGCGCTGGAACCACACACCTCCCGTCTGTTGTGGGTAGTACATAATCGAATATTCCCACACACTGCATAAATAGTGTCGCATGCTTCACATGCAGGCCAAAATACAAGAAAACAAAGTGATAGCATCCTTGTAGAGCAGCAGATCTGAAGAACATGACCAGTAGTTTGCCTGTTTGCTTGCTTGCTTTTTAGAAAAGATTCTTTTTGATAAAGTTAACTCCCTAACATTGCCAGCCATCACCTCAGTGAATAGCTTTCAATAAAACAAGTTTAAACAGTCATAAAACATTTTTTTAAAACAAGATTACTTACTAGGGTAGGTTGTGGTCTTAATTGTAGGCATGCATACATGTATGCTGAAGGAAAACTAAATGTGTATGTGTGTGTATACATACATACATACATACATTTTACTGAGGTTCACAACAAATGATTCAGAGAACACAACCATCTTCTCAAGAATTCTTCTCTTCTGGAGCTTATTTTCTGCACATGGTCAGTTTTACTTTCCTTATTTCACATCATGAAGACAAAAAGCCTCATTATTTTTCAAATGTATATTCTACTAAGTAATGTGCTTTTTCAAAGTGCCCATTCCCCTGATCCTGATCCTTATTTTTACCAAGGTTCAAGGTTTTCCTGGCTGAAAATTTACTGGACATAGTTACTGAGAATGGCAACCCCTGCATGGTCAAAGCTGCATAACTATTCAACAAGGAAGACCTCTATGGATACTGTTTGGATTTTTTTCTCCTGTTGGTCTAAATCTCATCTCACTGTTTCTAGGTAGACTATAGAGGTCAGGGTCCTATAGACCAATATTTAGGTTCTATGACTTCTCAGGCAGGTTACTGGAGTTAAGAGGCTATCATTACCAACATGGAACTGCTATAAAAATGTCAATGTTTTAGACAGAGTGAAGGGCTCTTTAAAATACTATCTGGTCAGCGTGGGTACTGGGCAATAGGAACGAAGGTCAGCCACCAGTTGCCAGTAGGTAACTGAGTGTGGTGGTAAACTCCTGTAACCCAAGCAACTAGGAAACAGGCCGGAGGAGCCCTGATTTGAGAACATACTAGACTCATAGGGAATTCAAATCAGCCAGGACTATAGAGAGCCTAAAAACAGAACAAAACACAAAACAAGCAGACAAACAAAACCCAACAGGTACATTCCTTCTGAAGGTCACGTGTACTTGACAAGAGAGGAACAGTTAGGATTCCTGCCAGCAGTATTTGTGAAATTTGGTGAGACTCGTCAGACCTAGAATTTATGAGTCTTGAGAAGACATCTCAATGTCAAAAGATAACGGTGAGGCTTAAACTGCTTTTTTAACATTGCAACTAGGAATAATTTAGACATGATGTGGGAGAAAGCAATGCATAGAAAGTGAAGTGCAAAAAGGGACAGCGGCAAACAAGAAGGAGGTAGTGTGGGGTTTTAACATTATCACTTTTTATGTACAGGCGCTTTGTCTGCATGTCTATCTTTATATGGTTTACAGTTGTGAGCCACCATGTGGGTGCTGGAAATCAAACCCAGGTCCTGTGGAAGAGCAGCCAGTGCTCGTAAGCACTGAGTCATCTCTCCAGCATTAAGGTCTACAGGAAAAGATAGAAGAGAGAGCCAAGAAAAAAGCTTAGAGGTTACAAGTCAATGAAATGAAAATCATGTAGTATTTGGTTCAGCCCAAGTCTGGAAGAAGGAGTAGAGCATAAAGAAGATACTTAATGCAAAGGAGATACTACATACAAGCATACATACATACATACATACATACATACATACATATATACATACATACATGGACAGAAACAGGATATTGCCTGAACTCTCCTCTTAGACAGGCAGGCATCCAGGAGCCAAAGCTAATTTCAGAGATGAGGCCTGTCGGTGTAATTGATGGAGCCAAGGGAAAGATAGCACCCATGGGCAAAGCTGGGACTGTGACAAACAGAGAGTCCCACGGAAGAATGGGGCCAAAGGATCTGGGCAAAGTGCAGAAATAGGCAGGTGCTGGGCAAAGGAACAGGAACTGGAGCTCTAGGACAGAGCAAGTTATTTCCAGCGACAGGTGGGAGGTAGCACCTCAGGCTTTCCCAGGGCACCGCAGTATCATCACAGGGGATTTTTATGAGGCTGTTTAGGATGCTAAGCTGGTTTTACATAAATGAATGGAGCAATCACTTCTTGGATCAAGTATAAATAAATGGAACCAAGCCTTTAACCTCAGCAAGAAGTAATAGCATCAACAGTGACAAAAACTAACAATGGTAGCAACTAGGCATACAGACACACCACTGTAACCTCTGTATACTTCAGGGCTGAGGCCAAAGGACCTGAAGCTTGAGACCAGCCCTGGCTGCAAAGCATGATCCTAAATCATGTACACACACACACTCACACACACACACACACACACACAATTTAAAACCAAAATAGTCAGCTCCCAAATTCACTACTCCTCCCAAACCTCTCCTCTGAGTTTGAGACTTTTGCAATCAAACACAACTCAAACCTAACAAAAGCAAAATGAAATTCTTTAGGTACCCCTTGGCCCTTGTCTAAGTGGCACATTTACTGTACACATTGGCATTCTGTGTCCCACCTTTTTCTTGACCCACCCCCCCAACTGTAACAATTGTCTACATTTTTCTATTATTAATAAAAACTCAGGAGTCAGACAGTAGGGTCTGAACCTGGTAGACACAAAAAGTGATGGAGAAAAACCCAGCTGAGTCTCCTCTTTGCTTTTCCAAGATCCAAAAAGGTGCCAAAACTACCTAGGTCCCTCCTCCTTCCTCATTGTGTCCCTCTTTCCCCAAAAACCTCCATGGTTTATTCTGGTCAACTGAGCTTGGACTCCGTCTTCTGAAGGAATGTTTATTGACAGTTTTGGGGGTGGGGGAAGAGCGAACAAATCTCCCCCAACATCAAATCCAAATACTTCTTTCCATTGCCACAGCTACCCTTCTTAAGTTCTTTTAGTCGAACCTTGAAACCAATTCAGGATCTCCATGAAACTCTAGAAAACTATCTCTGCCTCCCTTTCTTTCTGGCCACTGCCTTCTCCCCTGCCCTCAACTCCTCTTGTGTTTGTTCAGGTTTCACAGCCCTGTTTGATCATGGTTCTGTCTTTGTTTTTATCCAGTTTTAGAAACCTTTGGCCTTATCACCTATTGGGGACGCGTCTCTCCAGTTCTATTTCAGCCCTCATCCTCCCAAGCACCTCATCCAAGGACCCTGGCTAACAGATTTCTGAGTCACTAACACTTTAGTAGAATTTAGTTTTGCCCAGAAGTGAGGAAGGCAAATAAGTGAGCCAATTAAACCAGTATTTTAAGAGAGAGAAAATGTGTGTCTGTGTATGCATGTGAGAGAGAGAGAGAGAGAGAGAGAGAGAGAGAGAGAGAGAGAGAGAGAAAGAGAGAGAGAGAGTATGCATATAAGCCCAAAGCTTTTTATGGGGGAAAACGACCTTTTCTGCTGAGACAGGTTGGAAGAATTCATCATTCTGGAGGTAAAGATGTAAACGGGAGCTGGGCTCTCTGCAGCCTCTTAGTCTGCTTCTCTCTTGCTCTGCAGCTGCCTCTCTCGCCCTCTCCTCTCCCTTCCCACTCACAGTAGCACCACCATCTGCAGCACACAGTTGGGTTATCAGCCAACAGCGAATTTCCATGAAGTAGTGCATCCCATAAAAGGCAGAATGATAAAAGATTCAAACTCAAGCAGTCCCCCACGACGAGCAATCTACTTTGGGGTTCATATCTGAACCTCAGAAATCTTCGGGAAGCTGAGAGGCAGTATACAGAAGGACAGTCTGAGGGGAGGAGACAAGAATGGGGACAGATGCTTAAGATATATTTGTCGGAGCAGGTTACAAGCAATACAATGTCCTAACTTCTTTGAAGCAGAAATAAGATATAAAATTAGGAAGCAGCCTTTATGGAGGATGACAGCTAAAACCTCATTTCAAATGTTACTTCTAGATTAGAAATCCTTGCCTGACTATACATTTTCTATGGAATAGCTAGGCCGTTTTGTTTATGTTAAGATCCCTACCAATTGGCACAGTACCTCCCACTTAGTAGACACTTGTGAAGTCTTTGTTATAGAAATGTAATGACTCTGGCATCTCTATGCCCTAATGTCTCCCTGCATTTTATAGTTTATGACCATTTCCTTCTAAACCAACTCTTCAGCACACTATTTGGTCACTTAAAATAACACAGATAGCCTGGCAAGACTGTGGCCTCCAATGAGACAGGTGAAATGCTAGTGCTGTAGAGAGCTAACCATTCGTTGTATTCATTCCCCACACATGCCCACACTTCTAAAGGAAGATTAACAGAGAAGACGCTGCTCTTTTCCAACCTATGGGGCCTAGGAAGGAGAGTAATTCACCCAAGTTCTCTCTGCTTTGTAATGGTAGAACGAGAAGTCTTTAGGAAGTTTAGACAGATGCTGAGCAAGCCAGAGTTCAGTCTGACTCTTCCACGTGTCCCAGCACTCACCTGGACACTGTATGAGGTCTCTATGGACCTCATCTTCCTCTGTAACAAGGAATAATGATGCCCTTCTTATAGGGTTATTCTATTCTAGAACTGAATGCCAATAGGTTGACATAGGAAAAAAATATAGACAGTACATAAACATAATAGTTTGCTTCTCTATCCCCCAGAGTGGACTAGTACAGATCATCATATGATAAAGATAAAACTTTCTACTGGTTATTTTTCCTTCCTAATTTTAAAAGAGATTTTTCAAATTTATTTATCTGAGTATGGGTGTTTTTCCTGCATGTATCTCTGTATCCCATGCATGCAGTGTACATAGGCATCGGAAGAGGGTGTCAGATCTCCTGGAACTAGAACTACAAATGGCTGTCAGCAACCATGTGAGTGCTGGGAATAGAACCAGGGTCCTCTGCAACAACAGGCAGTGCTCTCAACTGCTGAGCTATCTCTCCAGCCCCTGGTTACTTTTCTTTTCTTTTCTTTTTCTTTTTTGTTTTGTTTTACGAGACAGGGTTTCTCTGTATTGTTTTGGAGGCTGTCGGTCCAGCCCGGTCTCGAACTCACAGAGATCCGCCTGCCTCTGCCTCCCGAGTGCTGGGATTAAAGGCGTGTGCCACCACCACCCAGCTCCTGGTTACTTTTCTTAAAGTTAATTTGAAAGTAAAAATAATATGCATAACAAATCAATATTTACAGTAATTTTAATTTAAAGGCATTTCAACTTAATTCTTAAGTCTGGCACATGTTATCTCTCTCTCTCTCTCTCTCTCTCTCTCACACACACACACACACACACACACACACACACACACACACACACACACCTACCTTCCCTTCCTCACTAACCAGCCTGAGTGTCACTCAGCCTGCAGAGAGGAGCAAGCCAGGGACCCAGGAAGCCAGGACAAGGAGGCTCCTCAATCAGATGGGCTCTGAGACACTTTTCTCCTTCCCTCGGGCTGAGATATTCTGCCATCTGTTTTGATTAAACCTTTCAAAATTCAACTTGTGTTTTTCCTCCCATTCTTTTGAAATCTCCTTTAATTCGAGAGTCTTTAGGCTTTCTTCGTTCCCTTAACCACCATCTGGTGCCTCTATTAAAAAAAAGAAGAAGAAAAAGAAGAAGAAGAAAAAGAAAACACATACAACAAACACTCTGAGTTCCTTGGAAGAAAGGTATAATGATGAGACTAATTTATTCCCATAGTGAGGCCCATTACTATTTCCATGGCAACAGACTGTGATGTTCTGAACATGGGACTTTGTGATCATCACGAGAACAGAATGGCAAAGGGCCCTGTCCAGACTCTTTGTCCTTATGGATCCTTGGGATAGTCCCCTTGGTGGCTCTGAAATGCCTACAGAATTGAGTCCAGAGGACTTAGCACAACATTCAAGGTCCTTCTCAGTCTGGTCCAGTAACCCCAGACATGCTGTCTGCCAGTCCCCGGGCCTAGAGGTGTCTGGTGCTTTTCTCCTCCTTCTATTATCTTGGAATTATTCATCATAAGCCTTCGTGTCTCCATGCTTTTGCCTCTACTGGCTCCTCCCCATGCAATGCCCTTCTCCCTAACCTACTTCTCTCTCTCTTTTTTTTTTTTCTTAACCTAATGAAATCCTCTTTGTCCTAAAGACTTAGCCGTAATGTTATTTTCTCTACAGATTCGTCCACAGATCACCCAGGCAATAACCAAACTTTTTTCTGTCCCCCAGCATTTTGCCCAAACGGATGAAATGACGACTACGATTTTAGACAGCCTCTATCTAGAGCTCCTTCATTTGAACTGGGTTCATTGCTTCAACATGCCTGTTTCATTTTTTTGCTCCTTCATTTGAACTGGGTTCATTGCTTCAACATGCCTGTTTCATTTTTTTGCAGACCACCTCGGTTATTTCCCATGATTTCTCAATGATTCTGAGGTAAAAGCAACATCTTAGTCCCTTTTTACTTCTAGAAACCTGAACACTTGTAAATGATCTGGGTGACAAAGGCAGTCTTGCATGGATGTGATGGAAAGGAGGTAGCTGTGAGAGTTAGGCCTATCTGAGTCCCAGTTATGGGACCTCTCTAGCCTCCCTTTCTCCACCTGTGAAATGATCAAATAAGCTCCTGTATGCTAAAGTGTTTGGCTAAGGTTAGATACCCAAGTCTTCTTTTCCTCCTCATTTGAACTGGGTCTAGCAACATCTGGCAACAATTTTTTTCCTCTGTTTCTGTTGCTCCATTTTTCATATGAGGCTAAAGCTCAGAGAGTCAAGCAAATAAAGGTTTTCAGTCTCTACCAGAGAAAGAAAATCCACCTCCATTCCCCTCTCTGTAATCTACTTTAATAAAAGAAGCTACCAGACAGAGCTGTTGTAAAAATTAAATGAAGCAGTGTATGAATGCACGGAGCTCTTTAGCATAGTGTTGGAGACACCAAGCACTCAGGATGTCGCAATTACATTATCATCACCATCATTATCATTATTATTATCATTATTCTTGTGCGACAGAACAATGGACCCTCTGAGAATTGCAAAAATTAGCAAGATGGCCTCATGACACTGTCCTCAATTTTCTTCCTAGTGGCCACCATCATCTGTGCAGTCATTTCCTTCTACATGATTGTAGGCTTGAGATGGGCATCTATCTCTTCCTGATCTGTGGGGTTGTCCTATTGAGTCAGCCAGAACAAAATGTTGCAGATGTGTTTTCACAGAAGCTGGTCAAAAGGATGCCGAGGGGCTGGCTCTCTCTCTCTCTCTCTCTCTCTCTCTCTCTCTCTCTCTCTCTCTCTCTCTCTCTCTCTCTCCTCTCCCTCTCCCTCTCCCTCTCCCTCTCTCCATAATAAAGAAACTCATACTAAGATAGAACCCAAAGACAAAAGGCCTAAGACATCAATCTTCAGTGGTGGAGTGTTGGTTGGGAGCAGCAGTTTGGGGAAGGTTATGTGTGTATTGGAGTGAGCTTGTTCCTGGCACTCAGGGTTGAACCTGGGAGTTGTCTGTGCTAGCTAATCACTGTACCACCAAGCTATACTCTGAACAGATCTTCAAATGCTTAGACGTCTCTGCTGCTGCTCCTCTTCCTTTTCTGACGTATGTCCCTTTGGGAACAGGATTTCACTGTGTAATCTCAGCCTACCAGAACTCATTCTGTAGACCAGGCTGACCTTGAACTCTGAGATCCACCTGCCTCAGCCACAGGAGTGCTGGGATTAAAGGTGTGCACCACTAGGCCTGACCTCCTTTGGCATTTTATTTTACTTTATTTTATTTTATTTTATTTTATTTTATCAAGACAGGGTTTTCATGTAGCCCAGGCCAACCTCAAATTCACTATACAGCTGGGCCTGACTTTTAATTCCAGATTTTTCTGCTTATTCTCCCCAGTGCTGGGATTACCAGTGTGAGCTATCATAATCTTTCTTGCCTGGATGTAAATCATCCCCAGATTAAGAAACAAGACTTTCCTGATCTCTGGAAGATGGAAGGAGGAGTCTAAAGAAAGTGTACCTGGAAAATATGTCAACCAAGCACTAAGAGGAACCCCTGCTGAATGGTCTAGTGGGATTGATACTCATATTTACCCAGCTATTTTTTATTAATTACCAATTTGATATCAGGTCCACTGCTGAGTTAAGTAACACAATGGTGCCCTATTGTCTGTAACAAATATGCCCCTAGCCCCCCAGTGAATACCTGAAACCCCATATAGTAATCTTACTTTCTCTCTCTCTCTCTCTCTCTCTCTCTCTCTCTCTCTCTCTCTCTCTCTCTCTCTCTCTCTCATGCATAAAGTTGAGAACACTCACCGTTTACTTAAAGGAAGTACTTTACAACATTCAAATGCTAGTTATTCAAATGCTAGCATCTCTAGTTTTGTTCTTTGTTCATTAGTAAGTAAAATAAGGGATTCTTGGATATAAGCAATTTCTTGATACCGCCACAGTCAATCTGATCACAGGAATAGCTAAGTTACTGACCAGTCAACAGGCAGGTAACATATACAGTGTGGATACAACTTGACAAAGGACTAATTCACATCCATGTGCGATAGAATGGCACAGCACTAATTTCACCAAGCTACTCAAAATGGCATGCAACTTAAAACTTACACATTTATTTCTGGAATTTTCTACTTAATATTTTTGGACTGAGGTTGACCTTGGGTACCTGAAACCATAGTCAACGTAGCTGCTGATAAAGAGCAAGAGACTACTGTACCATGAAATCCGGTTTAACAACCAGCACCACTCCACCCACTCACCCCCAACTGCCTAAACCACCACTGACTGTGAAGGATAGTCTTCCCTCTACAGCATTCCAGTGACTTATCATGATAGCGCTCACTCAAGGGACAGAGCAAGGATTTAAATTTAAATTCAAGTTGCTGGGACATTAGACTTGATGCTCTTTCCACAATACATTCTGGAGCTCCCAAGATTCCCTGAAGACATCCCCTGAAGACAAGTGCACTGTAGGTGATTATACAGCATAGTGCCAAGTTCTGACCCCTCATTTTCTTGATTTTCATCATATTAAAGTTAGACTCAGGGCTAACTTTCTCTGGATTTTCTCTGGCCCTCACTTAGACTGTGGCCTTGGGACTGGGCTTTTTAGGGACAGGTTTGGACTACAGCACTCAGGGTCCAAGAGGCCCCAGGGAGGGGTTTTGTGGTGAGTTCTTTGACATCTTCCCTTTTAAAACTTCCCCCACTGCTTTCCTTTCTTTCCGGCTCTTCCCTGCTGCTGGGGTAGGGTGGGGGAACATTTGTTCTGACTTACTCCACACTTCGAGTTTTTCTGAGTCATCTTGGCACTGGTGTCCTTCCAACCCCAATCAGCACACTGTGGGTGCCCTTCCCCAGCTGCCCAGGCCCGTTCAGATGTGCTTGGTGCAGCCCCAAAATGACACCAAGATTCATTAGTAAATTGGACACACACACACAAGAACCAAAGACTCCCCAGCAACCAACAGGGCTTAGGCAAGTTTGGGAGTGTTGGGGCCAAGATTAATGTGCAAACACCATTAGAATTAATGAACTACTTTGCATTCAAGCGTTCAGTTCACATTTACATCGATTGTACCGATTGTTAAAGTCCATTTCTTAAATTCAGAAGCTTATTGAGAGTTAAATGATGGGTGTAAGTTTTAAATGTAGCCACGAGTTAAAAGAAATGTTTTCTTGCATTGACATTTTATATAACTGCATAAAATATCTATCTCTGCTTTAGGATTTTTAAAATTTCACATTTATCAAAAATTAAGAAACAGGCATGAATTTAGCTGCTTAGAGAAATAATTCTTGTGGCTGTTCTCCTATAATAAATTCTAGGTGTTTCTTCAAGGATGTTACAGGGCCCAAGTTCACTTAACTGCTCCTGATTCCCATGTTAAGTATTGTACAATACAGGAATCCCATTTCAAGGAAGAATTTTGCATTTGGTAGAATGCTGTTTCTCACTGTCGGCTCACAAGCCTTCCTCTGCTTGTTTACTGTGAATGAAGCCTGTCTTGTCCCTTCTTCTAGTCACCTGGGTCACTCTCAGACAACTTTAATTTCTGGTTCTTACAATTTTCTATGAGGTGCTACTTTTTAATTTTTTTCTGTGTTTGTTAGTATGGTAATTCATTTGTTTTGTGTTTGTTTGAAGAAAGGTTTCAGTATGGAACCTAATCTAGCATCAAACTCACAGTAATCCTCCTGCCTCACCCTCTCAAGTGCTGGGATTTCAGTCATTCACACCTGGCCTGAGGTTTTGAGAAAAATGACCTAATCCTAGAGTGACTATTTTGCATAGCAGCCATGAACAACACGGGAACAGGTGTTTTCTCTCTATTTTTGTTTGTTTACCTGTGGTGATATTTTGTTTATGATCTAAAAATTAAAGCTTGCCTTAAGATCAGAGTGCAAAGCTAGCCACACTGGTCAGCCACACAGGTCAGGCAGTGGTGGCACACACCTTTAGTCCCAGCAGCCACACTGGTTAGCCATAGAAGCTGGGAGGTGGTGGTACCTTTAATCCCAGCACTAGAGAGGAATATAAGGTGAGTGGAGACAGGAGTGCAGGGTATTCAGTCTGCAGTCACTCTGAGGACAGGATCACCCCAGTCTTAGTAGAGGTGAGAACTCTCTAGTGGTTGGATGCTTTGCTTTTCTGATCTTCAGCTTGAACCTCAATATCTGTCTCTTGGTTTTTATTATTCGTGCTACATTTACTATGCATGTGTAGGTGGTGTACACGTGTATGCTTGCAGCTGATAAGTGGATACTCACTGTCGTCCTCCACAACTCTGCATAATTTTTGCTTTGAGACAGGGGCTCTCACTGAACCTGGAGTTGGCACCTACACTCACATCCTCCAGCCTCTGCATCCTAGCATCAGAACTACAGCTGCAGATTGCCAGGCTTTTTCTGTGGGCGACAGGGACCCAACTCAGGTCCTCATGCTGAGCAGAGAGCATTTAATCCACTGGGCATCTCTCTCAGCTCCTGTCCTCCTCGCCCTTCCCCCCCCCCCCCAGGGTCTCTCTGTGTAGCTCTGGCTGTCCTGGAACTCACTTTGTAGACCAGACTGGCTTGGAATTCAGGGACCTGCCTGCCTCTGCCTCATGCACCACCACTGCCCAGCCCATCTCCATTTTAAAGAACACATGCCTGTGTGTTATGATGAATCGGGATCGAGAATCTTCAGATTTCATATATTGAAACTTCTTGTTTTGTACTTGACCTGATAGTCGATGCTTCACTTACTATGTAGTTACAAGATGCTGATGTACAAAGATCTATGTCGAGGAGCTAGGATTCTCATTACCTCCCTTGGCCATAACTTTCAAATATTTCCTAGTAATTTGTGTTCTGAAAGGAATGAAACAGAGCCATAGTTCTGCAGAAACTTGATAGAGCCCTCCCTGGGGAGCTTCTTGTTGCTCAGCTTCCTGTGAACTGGCCACCCCAATCTTCTCTCTCCTTGTGGGCCTGCAGCATGTGTGTTTCCAATGTATTTACAACCAGGGGGCTTTGGCAGGACAAAGGCTGGTTAAAGGATCTGAAGAAAAAAGGAGCCTCCTACATTGAACTCAATCCCATGCCGAAATTATTGAGGTCCCTGCCGCTGCCGCCCCATGTGTTCTGGCTTTTAGTGGAATTGTTCTCTGTAGTTTTGCTCTAAGAGGTGAAGCTCCATTGCCCATTGCAAGCCTTAATGAAAAGCAGCTCATAAGCAAGTGACGTAACCTAATTGTAATCCAGGGATCAGCTTGGTTATATTATTTAAAGAAATAGCATCCATTTTCTTTGACCTGATTTAGAAAAGAAACCCAGGGAAGGAAGAAAAAAAAAAAAAACAGTTCAGCACTTGGTTTCCTATGCTTGCTCTAATGAGAACACTGGTAAATAATTCAGAAACAATGACTTTCAAGAATGTTAAACTCAACTTAGCTTGGGATTCTAGCTCAAAGCAACAAAAGCTGCTTAGAGAAAATTATAAGTGTTCGTAAAAGAGCATATTTTTGCAGAAAATGTAGTCATTTAGAAAGTTTATTTTCCTAAGTAGCTCAACAATTTGGAGCCCTGAGTAGGTGCAAGGGCTCAACACTGTGCCCTATTGAAGCTTCAAGTCCCATTAAAGCCAATAAAGTATTGGTCCATTCATAGGAACAAAAGCATCAGGCAATATAAAGTATAAAGAGTGGGCAGAGAGAAGCAGAGGCAGGCAGATCTCTATGAGTTCAAGACCAGCCTGATCTACATAGTGGGTTCCTGGACAGCCATGCTAGATAGTAAGACTCTGTCTCAAAAATAAATAAATAAAAATAAAAAGCAAGTAGAGAAAACAGAAAGTAGCTACAGTAACTCTCCAGACCCGCTTTGCAACTATTCTATAAATTTAAACCTATTTTAAAATTAACAGCTAATTTTTAAAACCTAGTAGGGGAAACAATTGGGTATACAAATAGAAACACATCTATCCTGGTTGCCTGGTTTATAGAAAGGCAGCTTCAAAAGTGGCATGGTTGCTCTATGAACTTCAGGAGGACAAAAGTTCTGATTTCTATTAATAGTGTGTTGTGAATCAAGGGGGTCGGGGGGTGGACTGGTCATCTGGTCCTTCCTTAAACCTCATCTAACTGAGCCATGTTTATAACAACATGATCAACCATTCATAGACAGACCTCTTAAGAGTCAACAGTTCTCCAGAACCCCTGCTGGCCCATTTGCCTCTCCCCATACCACCTCTCAGTCACAGTCTGTGATAACCACCCTTAAATTCTGATTTTCTCAACCCTTTTTCTTCATCTGATTCTATTACATTTATGCCAGAGACAAAACAATATGGTGGCTTTGCTTCTGAACTTACAACACTATCTGACTTCTTCCTTTGGCTCAACAGTATGTTGTAATTCATCAATAATGTGATTGTAGTGGATTCATTTTTCCATTATTTAATACCCTGTAGCAAGAACATGTCATAGCTTGTTTAATAATTTTCACTGCTTTTTATTTTTATTTTTTTATTTTTGGTTTTTACGAAACAGGGTTTCTCTGTATTGTTTTTAAGGCTGTCGGTCCAGCCCAGCCTCGAACTCACAGAGATCCGCCTGCCTCTGCCTCCCAAGTGCTGGGATTAAAGGCGTGTGCCACCACAGCCCAGCTTTCACTGCTTTTAAAATATGTATTAACTTATTATGTACTGCATGTATGCGTGTGCACCACAAGCATGCCAAGTGCCCATGAAGGCCAGAAGAAACTGGAAGCCTCCAACTGGAAGGTAGTTATGAGCTACTGTGTGGATTCTGGGAACTGAACTGGGGTCCTCTGCAAAAGCAACAAGGGGTCTTAACTGCTGAGCCATCTCTTCCACTCCCTAATATATTTCAAAAGTGTCTGAATTTACATAAATTTCTTCATTCTGTAACTAGAAATCTTCATGAAACTGTTGACAGGTAAAAACATGGTACTTGGGATGATGAATTCATGTTCCTATGCCATGGTAACTCACTTTTAGCTTCAGAAAAATCTGTTGTTAATTCCCTATGAGGTGAGAACTGTGTTTTGGTTTTACATTGTCACCATAATGCAGTAGTAGACAGAAAGATAACTGGCAAAGCAGCTGAAATTTTTGCGTGTAGGACACTATCCCAAGCACTTACAAGTATTATATAGTTTAGCTTTTCTAGCAAGATGCTTTTATCTTTGACAGATGAGGGGAAAAGGTGATAGGCTGGGCAATTTGCCTGAGGTCAGAAAGCTAGTAAGTAGCAGGGTTGCAATCCAGGTGAGTATGAATCTAGAGCCGTTGGTCTGGGCTACTGAGCTGAAAGCTATAAACCAAACAGTGACTGCTGCCACAGAAATTATCTCTAAATCCCAAAGAACACAGGGTGCTCTGAACATCTCTCAGGAGAAAGCTGGTAGTTGTTCCAATTGCTACAACCAAGCATCATGCTGGGCACCTTTAAAACAACAAAAACTTAGATCTTCTCACAGTTCTGGAGGCTGGGAAATCCAGGATGTTGAGAGAATCCAAGCCCTCTCTCTCTCTCATAGAAAGGGGTCTTCTCACCGTAACTTCACAAGGGAAGGGACAAGAGATCTCTCTGTGGCCCTTTTTATAAGGGTACTGTTCTCACCTTCAAGGGCTCTGACCTAACCTACTAACTCCATAAAGTCCAAGTACATTGAGTATTGGGCTGTAATATATGAACTTGAGGGATTCCTAACCATTCCACCATGCTAAGCAGTATAAAGGTAAGAAACTGAGGGCATATAGCTCAGTGGCAGAGTGCTTGCCTTGCACACACAAGGCCCTAGGTTGGATCCCAGGGCTACAACAAATTAAGAGAACCAGGTGGTGATGGTGCATGCCTTTAGTCCCAGCACTTGGAAGGCAGAGGCAGGCAGATCTCTGAGTTCAAGGCCAACCTGGTCTACAGCATGAGTTCTAGAACAGTCAGAGCTGTACAGAGAAACATTGTCTATAAAAAGGGAGTGTGTGGAAGGATATAAGCATTGATACATTAATAAGAGTTAAGATTTCTGCACCAGAGGCTGCATCGTATAAATGTTCTTTTTCATATTGGCTGTGTGTGTAGTTCAATGTCAATGATTAAGTGGGAAGTAATACTGTCACCTCCATCACACAATTGTGAGGATTAAAACTACACACACATATATAAGTATTTATAGTTTCTAATTATAATAACTCAGATTGTCTAGAAATAAAAGGTATCCTATGACTTTATACTGAAAGGAAGATGAAGAGCTAACCTGGAAGACTAGCCATGGACTAGACTGGTACTCATAGGCCTCTGGAAGAAGTGTAAATTTCATCCTAAATGAATACAGGAATCCTTTGGATGGTTTCAATTAGAAGCATCACTGTTTATACAAAATAGAGTAGAAATACATGTAAACTTGGGCCAATCAGATGGCTCAACAGGTAACGGCATTCACCACCAAGCCTGGCGACCTGAGTTCTATCTCCAGAGTCCTTATGGTTGAAGGAGAGGACTGACCCCTGTAAGTTGTCTCATGAGTCTCCATGCTCATGATCTCTCTCTCACACACACACTCTCTCTCTCTCACACACACACACACACTCTCTCTCTCTCTCTCTCACACACACACACACACACGTTCTCTCACACAGAGACACACTCTCACACACACAGAGACACACTCACATACTCTCACA
The DNA here is from genome assembly GCF_017639785.1 of Mesocricetus auratus. Taxonomy (NCBI): domain Eukaryota; kingdom Metazoa; phylum Chordata; class Mammalia; order Rodentia; family Cricetidae; genus Mesocricetus; species Mesocricetus auratus. The sequence goes on along the minus strand of NW_024429205.1, from coordinate 18,344,892 downwards.
CTCACACACAGACTCACACTCTCACACACAGACACACACTCACACGCACTCACACACCCAGACATACACTCACACACACATTCTCTCAACTCTCTCACACATACTCACACACACTCACACACAGACACACACTGACACTCACACACTCACACACAGAGACACTCTCACAATCACACGCAGACTCACACTCTCACACACACAGGCACACTCACACACAGGCACAATCACACACTCTCTCACACTCACACACACTCTCTCAAACACACACAGAGGCACACTCACACACTCTCAGTCACACACAGACTCACACTCTCACACACAAACACACTCTCACACTCACACACACTCTCACACTCACAACACTCTCTCACACTCACATACACACTCACACCCCAGAAATACTGGCCGTGCCTTTGTACTTGCACTTCAATTGTGACCATTCGCTCGCACCCCCTCCTATGTGGGACAGGTTTTTCCTTCCATTTATCAAAACTCTACCCATAAAGAGACAAGCAAGCTGCATGGCATGAGGATCTGTGGCGACTAAGAAAAGTGTAGAATTCAGGCACTGCAGGTAGAAAGTTAGCAATGGCACTGTAGTGATAAACCTGGTTCACTGGCTAGGTGTCAGGCCTGGGAAGCAGTTAAGGAGCCCAGGAGTCCTGTGGGGTTAGAAGAAAAGGTCTAAAATGACAGCTCAGGAGTGAGGATATGAGGTGTATTCAGGGAAGGTGGTCAAGGCAAAGCTGGAACTCCTGCAGTCAGCACACCCCAGGGACTCAGGCTTTTATGCCTGATTTGTATGAATGGGACCAGAGGAAAAGATTTGGTGCTTTCCATCCAAACCTATGCTTTAATGAATAGAGGAACAGTAGGGGCTTCCCCATCAAATCTTGACGATTTGTTTCATCATTGTTTACCCAGCGGTTCCCCATCTTCCCAATGCTGCAACCTTTTCATACAGTTCCTCATGTGGTGACCCCAACCATAAAGCTTTCATTACTACTTCACAACCGTAATTTCACTACTGTTATGAGTTGTAGTGCAACTCTCTGAATCTCCAGTTATGCTAACTGTTGCACACATTCTAGTTTTCTTAATAATACAAACCTGGAGTCAGCTATCAGGAGGTGAAAGCTGAAGGGTCAGAGAAGCAAAGGAGCCAGCCACAAGAGAGACCTCTTACCTCTATCTACTGAATCCTCAGACCAAAGGGGTGATCCTGTCCTCACACTGCTGCCTCAGACTGCCACGAGCTCCTGTCTCCTCCCACCTTAATTCTGCACTCCACCTGGCCATATCCCTTCCTGTCTCCACCTCCCTAGTGCTGGGATTAAAGACGTGTCACTCAAGTGCTGGGATCACCTTTGTGTGAACTCTGTTTCTCTTTTAGACTGGATGAATTTTGTATAGTCCAGGGTGGCCTTAAACTAACAGAGATCTGTCTGCCTGTCTCCTGAGTGCTGGGATTAAAGGTGTGTGCCACCATTGCCTGGCCTCTATGGCTAACTAGTGTGACTAGCTTTGCACTCTGATCTTCAGGCAAGCTTTATCTGTTAGATCATAAATGAAATATCACTACACATAATGTCCTGCAATATTAATACTTACAAGGAGTGTTTTGGTTCTGACAACATGAGATACTATGCTAATGTGAATCAACATGGACCACAAATGCTAAATGAAATTTAACATAGTCAAGATTACAGAAGAAAAGGGGGGGAGGGAAGAGAAGAGAAATCCCAAATGCCAAAACAAAAGAGCTCAAATGAAAGTAGTAAATTCCAGTTGTGCATAATAACTTGGAAAACTGGGTATGGGGTCTGTGCATGAGAACCTAGGGCCCAAGGTGGTAGACTGAGAGTCCACACTGGGAAATAATGCATGCCCTTGGGAAAGACTTGGGAAAGGCAGAGTTACACTGGAATTCCTGAGTGAGTCCTGCTTAACACTTAAGTCCATGACAAGGGAGCATAAAAATGAATCTATCTCAGTGGCTCACAGGCACAGCAAAGGAGCTCTCTGCCTGATGAAAGACAGAAGTTTCCAATGGGAGTAGAGATGGGATATCAACCAAATAATGAAGTAGGACATTCTTAATGAACATTAATCTCCAGATTAGTCTAGGATCTAGACGATTGCTTTAGCCCTGCTAAGAAAAATATTAAATATCAATGTAGAGTTAGTCTCACAGGTCAGGGCACAACATGGAGAGAGAAAAAAAACACCATCTCCCCAACACCCACAAGAAATCTCAGTGCATGAAGAGGTTTAGAAATAAAGCAGCATGAGTGACATGTCACATATACAGCTACAGGGGAGCCTTTGCATCCTAAGAGCTAGCCACAACTGTATGTGGAGTAAGACTACGAAAACCAGGCTTAGGCCCATACTTGGGAGGCTGAAGCAGGAGGATCACAGGCTTGTTGTTGTTGTTTTTAAAGAATTGTTTTTCTTGGAAAAACAAACAAAAGAAAAAATCAACAATTTTTTTTTGTGTATGTATGTGCAGGTGTCTGGTCCGAAAGTGGGTGTCTGGTCCTCTGGAACTGGAGTTACAAGTGGTTGGTTGTAAAACACCCTATGTGGGTGTTGGGAACTGAACCCTGATTGTCTACAAGAACAGTAAATGTTCTTAACTGCAGAGTCAATTCTCCAGCCCAAGTTGTAGGTTTAAGGACATCTCAGGCAATTTACTGAGGTCATGTCTCAAAATTAATAGTAAAAAGAAGGGTGGAGTTTAACTTAATGGCAGAAAGTTGCCCAGCATGAGTAAAGCTCCAGTTGAAACCCCAGTCCTGGAAGAAGAAAAAATGATTAAGGAGTTGATAGTAGACCTTTTATTCATAAAGGAAACTTACTACAGTTGATCCTATCAAAATTCAAAACTTCTAGCTGGCAGAAGTTGGTGTGTGTGGGGCTTGGGTTCAGTACTCATCATTCCACCTCAAAATTTAAAGTTCTGTTCTTCAGCATCCATAAATATTGAAGACTAAGCTACAGACTAGAAAAATGTGGTCCAAAGGGATTGAAGAAATATGTGTGGAAAAAGTTAAGAGATGGGAAACAAGACGGGATCTCGGGATATGGACAAGTGGTTGTCTTAGTGTTTCTACTGCTGTGATAAAAACTTTGGGAGGGGGGTCACTTCATCTCAGTTTGTACTCCATCATCAGGGGAAGGAAGTACAGACAGGAAGTCAAGACAGAAACCTGGATGCAGGAGCTGATGAAGAGGCCACAGAGAAATGCTGCTTACTGGCTTGCTCCTCGTGGCTTGTTAGACCTGCTTTCTTATAGAACCCAGAAGCACCAGCCCAGGGGTGAAACCACCCACAGTGATCTGGGCACTCCCCAGTTATCAATCAAGAAAATGCACTACAGACTTGCCTACAGGCAAATCTTATGGAGGCATTTTCTCAATTGAAAGTCCCTCTTCCCAAATGATTCCAACTTGTGTCAAGTGAGCATAAAATTGATCAGCACGGTGATAAAGTGCACACCTAATATGCATGAGATCCTCAGTTCAATTCTCAATACTGGGGGGAAACAAAGTCAGGATGTGCTAAATGCCAATACTAGGAGTTATCAGAGAGGAAAGTAGCAAGACAGACACTGTTCAAAAGATAACAGGTAAAACTATGCACTACTTTTGGGAAAGACATAAAAGTGTAAGCCCTCCCCTATATTAAAGAAACAGGAGTATGCTCATAGGAATGCTTGAACAAATGGATAGAATACTAGATAAAAAGTAACCAGAGACAAAAGCAATGTTACCACTAAATAGTTAACTATTAGGGGCTTAGGAGATGGCTCAATCGGTAAAGCATTTTCCTCACAGATATGAGGACCTGAGTTCATATCCCCAGAACCCATGTGAAGCTGAGTATTATAGTACATGTCTGTAATCCCAGTGTTCCTATGATGAGATAGTCAGTAGGGACAGGAGAAATTCTAGAAGCTTGTTGACTGGCTAGCATGGCTTATACAGCAGTGAACAAGACACCACATCTCAAACAAGGTGAAAGGTAAGGACCCACACTCAGCATTGTCCTCTGACCACCACATACATACCGTGATACATTACTCTCTCTCTCTCTCTCTCTCTCTCTCTCTCTCTCTCTCTCTCTCTCTCTCTCTCATGTACTTTTTAGAAAAAGAATAACTATTACACTGACAGCAGATTTCTCAGCAGAATAATAACATCTTCAAGAATAGATTAATGTCTTCAAAGAAAGATCAAACTTAAAATCATACATGTAACTGAAATGTCTTTTAAAAATAACAGAAATAAAGACACTCTCAGACAGATCAAGTCAGTTCACCGAGTGTGGCAGGAAGTTATGAAGACCTGTTGAAGTTATACCTGGAGTAACCAAAAAACAAAAAAAGAAAGAAAAGAAAGTCATTGAAACAAAGGTGAAGACATCAGATAGAAAAAACAACCAACAGATAAACTGCCAAACAAATAGATTAAACATATACAAATATCACTTACATAAATGACAGTAATAATATAAGCAACTGATTGGAGAACAACAAACTTAAATAAAATACCAGTTAATAACAACATATATTTACAAAACAACTCCTGCAATGAAGGCTCAGGGAACATTGTGGAAGAGGTGGAAAGATTGTAAGATCCAGACCATCAGGGAGTTTGCTGTGAGGTTGTGTCTCTAAGCAATGTCATATATAGAGCCTACATCCAATAACCACAAATGGCTTCATTCTCAAGACCATTTGTGAGAAGGCAAAGACATGGATATACGCGGACTATGCTCCACATCTTAAAGGAAGTCTTCCCAAATATTTAAGAACCACACATTGTGTTTCCTGAGCATAATGTGGTGAAGGTAAAAATAAGCAACAGATTTTTCTTGGTTGTTTTGAGAAAGGGTCTCACTACCTATCTTTGGCTGGCCTAAAACTGGCTAAGTAGACCAGGCTGGCCTTGAACTCAAAGATCCTCTGCCTCTGGCTGGGATTAAAGGTGTGTGTGTGTGTGTGTGTGTGTGTGTGTGTGTGTAGCCAGGCTCAACAACATTTATTTTTTTTAATGTTTGAAATTTTAAAAACATGCTTCTGATCATTCAGCCCTAACAAGCTCAAGTACAAGAAGCACAGAAGGGGCACCTGCCAATCCACAGGAGTGTGTGTTTTAACATGATTAAAATTAATGCACTGACTATAGGCATCAGAAAATGAATGGCATTGTTAGACAGTAGAAGGGACAACAAAGAAAATGACTGAAATCCATTCTATGAAAATCAGACACTGTGACAATTCAGATCTTTGGCAAAACCAAGAGACCTTATTTTTATCTGTTTTTAGACACTCTTTTATACTTTAAGTATATAAAATAATTTTAATTGGCGATATCTAAGATTCCACAAATATAGTAGGCCAGCCTGGGATAAGTTTGGTCCAAGATAAAAAACAAAAACAAGAGAAGGCTCAAGTAAACAACATTGTAAAGAAAACAAAAAACTTAGTTAAAATAACAATATAATTTCTTTCATTAATATAACATACAAGCACACATTTACACACAAATTTTAATATCTAACTTAGAAGCAGAAAATAAACTAGATCTATGATCATAAACAAAAATGGAATAATGGTTAAATCTATCACAAAGAAAACTCAGCCCAGCATTGGTGGCGCACGCCTTTAATTCCAGCACTTGGCAGGCAGAGGCAGGTGGATCTCTGTGAGTTCGAGGTCAGCCTGGTCTACAGAGCGAGTTCCAGGACAGCCTCCAAAACAATACAGAGAAACCTTGTCTCAAAAAACAAAACAAAACAAAAAAGAAAACACAAGGCTCATGTGATTTTAGTCAAGCTCATTTCCAGGAAATGAACTAAAAACTGGAAAATTCATTTTATGAGACTAGTATATCCTCAACACTAAAGCCAGGCAATGATTATACAAGAAAGGAAAATACAAATCAATCGTGGTCAAAATCATAAATGTATAATGGAAAAGTCCTAAACAATTCAAGTCCAGATATGTAGGGGCTTTTTAATCCTGCCAAACTGGATTTATCATGCAATGATTAATTACCAGAAGGAAAAAATTCTGTAATTTCATCACAACACATTAATAAAAAAGCAAGCCATGTGACTTTCTCTGAGGATACAGGAAAAGCATTCAATAAAATTTAACAACCATTCATGATTTTAGAAAACACACAACTCTTAGCTAAGTGAGAAGAAACAGACTTTTCCAAGCCTGGGGATGGGGATATATACTCAATAGTCCAATGTTAATAGTGAGTGTCCTGAAAACATAAAATATGTAATGATAACATCACAGGAGCAAAACTATTATAGCATGGTAATCACTTGCTTAAAATTAAAACCCCTTGGATTAGACCACCATGGCCTCATTATTAGAGCCTGGTTTTGGTGGGGTTTTTTTCTGGCTCTCTGACCTGTGGTTTAGTCTTTTGCTATGCCTTGAAACCTTTTGTTGAAAGTTAGACATGATATATATACTGGATACAAGAAACTGAAGTAAATAGGTCACCCATGTGAGGCTTTATATTATCTGGTCGGGAGTTGCTGTTGGCTGTGGCTGTTGGTATTAGAAACTAAAATGTCCTCTTGTGTCCTTGTTTCTGCCTCCCATTGGCTTTAGGTTTCTCTAATATAGGTTCTCTTTAGTAATGTCTGAGACATACAATTCCTTCAGTTATATTCTCTAATCTTACAAAGGGATCCAAGTGACATAGTGATAAAGTATAGTTAGATTTATGATTAAGGGGCAGGCAAAATGACTTAGCAGGTAAAGAGCTTGCCCAAGCCTGAGGAGGAAGGAAAGGAGGGAGGGAGGGAGGGAGGAAGGGAGGGAGGGAGGAAGAGAAAACTGATAATCAGCTGAGTGTTGGTGCCATACACCTTTAATCCCAGCACTCAGGAGGCTGAGGCAGGCGGATCTCAGAGTTCAAGGCCAGCCTGGCCTACAGAGTGAGTTCCAGGACAGCCAGGACTACACAGAGTAATTCTATGTTGAAAAAAAACAAGCAAATGAAAAATATAGTTACTAAAATATTCTATTAACTGTAGAAAGAAACCTCTTAGGTACCAATCTAACAAAAGACCAAAAGTATGTATGAAAAAATACAAAGGCAATTTTTAAAAATATTTCTATTTATGCCTCAAGGATTTCCTGTGTGCATACAATGCATTTTAACTCCCCCACAGCCTCTCCAGCTCCCCCAACTCCACTGTACATGTCCTCTCCCCAAGTTTATGTCTTCTTTAAAAAAAGATCAGCCACCAAGTCCAATTTAGCTGAGTGCGGACATGGCATGTAATCCCTGCAGCTAGGAGTTTATGGCAGGAGAGTTGCAAATTTGTGGCCAGTATAGGTAATCTGGTAAACTCAAGGCCAGCCTGAGCTACGAAGCCAGGTGCTGTCCCCCCACCCCCCAAAAAAGTCAAGAAATTTAATGTAGTGACAGAGTAATTGCCTACACCATGCAAGGAACCCTGGACTAAATCCCCAACACTACTAAAAATCTCTGTAAATGTACATATACTTCCTGGGTCACAACAATTCCACTCTATATTTGCCTCTGTTTTGTTTTGTTTTTCAAGACACCGTTTCTCTGTGTAGCTTTGGAGCCTGTCCTGGAACTTCTTCTGTAGACCAGGCTAGCCTTGAACTCACAGAGATCTGTCTACCTCTGGGATTGCAGGCATACGCCACCATCGCCCGGCTAATATTTGCCTTTATCAATGTGCTTTTCAGCTGTTCTCCCAATGCAAAAGAAAGAGTGGCTAATACTGTTAGTACTTGAGCATAAAGCAAGGCCATGTTACTAATTGTTTTCTTCATTAGTATATCTTTACTGTCTGGCACTCAAGGCAAAATAACAATAGCAGCAGCAATAATAACAGTAATAGTAATAATAATAATTCAGTTTTATAAATGAAGCAATAAAATGTTAATAAATATTATTAAATCTCAGGCGTTGTCTTGAGTGTGCATCTTTTTAATATTAGGGTTAATGAAATGGGAACTATGCATAGAGCTTCTGCCTGCCAAGGCTTGATAGTGGTCTTTCAAAGAAAACCGTTTAAGAGTTGTTTTGAACTATGAGCTGAAGTTGCCACATTTTTTTTCAGGGCATACCATTTTCACTTGAAAGAAAGACTCACAAACCATGGTTATTCAGACTTGGGGATTTGGCAGGCATTTTCTTTAAAAAAAAAAATGAACAAAGTGAGCCCTGTTACTCAGGATGGAGACCAGCTGCATCTGTTGCCAAGGATGAATACCGAGCTTTCAGGCAAACCCAGAATTCTGGGGAAGTTACATCCATCACCACAATCTTCACAATTTTTTAAAATAACTTTGATTATCAAGTCAGAAGTGATATATAAGTGTGCACTTTGACATTGATGACATCTGTCAGCATCTCTAAGGGACACGTAGACCAGCAAACTCATGTTTTCAAATGAGCAAGAAGGACAGACAGGTTTGTGTGACAACACATAGGGACATTTATGTGATTTCAGAGACTACTAAAGTAACCTTTAGAAACTATTATTTGTTGAATTCGGAATTAGGTTCTTTGATGAAAGATTTCCCTGATGATTTGAGACTAGAAGGGTTTGCTTCCCTTTTACAAGTACACATCTGTATGATGCCTGTTTCTTCATATACTTCAGTCAGACAGCATATTGCAACAGCCTGGATGCAGAGGCAGACATGCAGACCCGCAGACTGTGCTATGAGGAGACTTGTAAAGGTGCAAAGCAATGCCTTCTTCTCACTTTATATTTCGACATGGAAAATAGCTCTTTGTCATTAAAAAAGCGTGCAATTCCTTACTGTTATTTGGTAATGAATTTTAAAATAGTTCTGCCTCTCGGTTTCAATTTTGAATTAACAGACACAATCTACATAGACAAAAACTATTTGGAGTCTTTAATAATTCTGATGGTGTGAAAGAGACCCAAGAGAAAAACTTTGAGGCGTTTTGTCCTACAGATAAAAAACTCCCATCTGTCTCCCCAAGAAAAAGGGGAATAAAAGAAAACTGTTCCTGGTAGCAATGTTGTTGACTCCTCTTCAAGAACATACTATTGGCCGGGCGATGGTGGCGCACGCCTTTAATCCTAGCACTCGGGAGGCAGAGGCAGGCAGATCTCTGTGAGTTCGAGGCCAGCCTGGTCTACAGAGCAAGTTCCAGAACAGCCTCCAAAGCAATACAGAGAAACCCTGTCTCGTAAAACCAAAAAAAAAAAAAAAAAAAAAAAAAAAAGAACATACTACTGAATGGGTAAACACCTTAAGTGATACAATAAAAATAGCTTTTGAAGTTCACATGAATGTGCTAGGTTTGCTAGGATTAATGTGGTTAATTCTGAGAAACAAAAACTTGTAACAAAGGGAGAGGAACAGAATATTACCACTTGCACATATTTCCAAACCCAAGTCTAACGTTATTGCTTATGGATACACTCATAAGTAGTAAGAATACATACCTTTCACTGCAAATATCTGGGAAGATCCAAAGCAGTCTAGCCTGGGGGGATGGGTAAACCACTTGCCTCACACTTGTGAGAACTCAATCAGATCCCCAAAATCCACGGAAACTGAGTGGGTGTGGCTCCCATCTATAATCCGAACTCAGGATGTGGAGGCATCCTGGAGGGCCAGATTAGCCAACTGTGAGTTCCTGGTTCATCAAGAGATACTGCCTCAGTTAAAAAGGTGGAGAACTACTGTGGAAACACTTGGGGTCATCCTCCAGCCTCTACAAGCACTGGCACATCACCCACACACGTGTAAACATGCATATACACAGGAACACATGCATACAACAGCAACAAAAGTCCAAACTAACCACCTCAGCATGAGTGTGGGGACTGGGGCCAAGGGGAGGAGACATTTCAAATGTATTCATGTAAATTCCTAAGAAAAATGTATTATATAAATGTAGCACAAAGTTAACATTAACTGATCTGAGGCCATAGGTATTGTTATACATGTTGTTTATCTGAAATACTCTAGTTTTAAAACAACTTAATTTTAAATGCTGTGCAGTTGCTCTCACTTAGTAAAGAAAAGCCAGCTAGCTAGATCCCAGTGAAATACATTTTTTTCCCCATCCAGGGCCAAAGGGCCAGCTGTCTGGCATTTTGTCTGTTGTTTGTTGAGCCTAACAAACTAGTTGGAGGAGGGGAGTAATGTCTTTTCTGTCTGCAAAGCTCTTGATCCCGGGTTCTCAGTCACGGCTGCGGCTGCAGAAGATATTCTCCCCCAGATTTCTTACAGGACCCCTGCAGCTGTCAGGCAGGGCATGAAGCCAGAATACCCAGGGAGCAACTCGAACAGGCACCAGTGTAGTTCCCGCTTAGTGCAGAACTCCCAACACAAAGTATCCTGTTCCCGGTCCTTTTGAAGCCAGAGAGAAGCCTTTGATTTGTGTGGTGATGATATCATGTAGCCTGCTGGGTGTAGCTGGGCTCTGGGCGCAGAGCTGAGAGGTAACTAATTCCCCCAGCTCTCTCGGAGTCCCCTGAGCCCATTGGGTAATTTCAGAATAAAGCAGAAATTATATATATATATCCTTAAAAAACCATGCACTCCACCCAGAAGTCCCTCTGCTTTCTGTTTGCTGAGGTTTCTTTTTTTTTTTTTATTGCAAATACCCTGAGCAATAATTTTCAGACTTCATGAACTCTGATAAGGAAGAGAGAGCCTGGTACTCTAGTTTTGTTTCTGTTTGAGGAGTCTATGCCCAGAGGAATTGCATGTGTCCCAGATTCAACACAGCTGTTAATTAGAGCTGAGAACACTTGGTTGACCCCTATGTGGCTAATTGCTAGAATTGAGAAGCGTCTCTAAGGGCCTCGTATGATAACAACTGAAAATTGTACTGAGCCTCACCTAACGCTTCTGGAGCCGGTTCAGGACGAAGCAATAGGCTCCCTGCAGTTCCTGGCACTGGAGAGGCAGCCGTGTGCTGGAGGAGCACTATTAAGGATTCTCTTCGGTGATTAAAACACCCACATTTCACTTTAGATGTGCGGCTTGAGGCACTGTGGCAGGAGAGGCTGGCGGGAGCATCAGAACGGTGCGGGGAGGCATGTGTGGCCTACTTTGGGGGCTTTGGCTGCTTCCTACTATTGTAGCCAGCACCAGCCTTTCCAGGCTATTTCTGAGGGATATTCCTGTCAAGACCCTGCACTTCTAAACGAGTGACTTGATGTAAGCCTTCTGTTCCCCACGCTTTAAGGTTATAATAACCCAGGTCTCAAATGGGGGGATGTATAGAAAACACCCATCTTCCACCAGAGTCGCAAGAATGACAACCACCCCTGTTCCCTGTCTGTTCTCTGAGAAGAGAAAAAAGAAATTACCAGAACCAGAAAGGTGGGTGAGAAAGGGCTAGAGCCGGGTGGGCAGAAGGCAAGGGGACTAACCCACAGGGATGCTGGCCACAGAGAGGAGAATGTGGACAGGGGGGAGGGGAGGGGGGCCGGGGGGAGGGGGTGAAGGGGGCAGATGAGACCTGCCAAACAGAGCTGCAGGAAAGGCAACCAACGCTTGCTCCTTTCTCCCTTGTTTCTTGGGGGGGGGGGGGGGCGGGGCAGAAAAGCAACAGGGACTGTTTGGAGCTTCTCAGCCAAGAGGCCCGGTGTATACCCCAGTTATACTCTGGCCGACTTCACAACCCCAGCCTGGCCCGAGGAAGGTGTGCTGGAGCCAGCATGTAAGGAGAGATTCATGATCCTTTTTCCAGGAGAGGTTCAAACAGTGAGTTCAGTTCCAGGAAGTGATAGCAACAGAAATGCAACCCAGAGTCAGCCTCACCCAGGGCCAGGTTGGGGAGAGACCCAAGGGAGTTGGAGGAAAAGGAATCGATTTCATCATCTATTTGAGCCGATAGGTTATCAAGGGCACCCTGTTCCAGAGACAACTAGGGACTTCTACTGGTGTTTTGTGGTTCTGAGGAATCAAATTCAGGGTCTCCTGCATGCTAGGTAAACACTGTTACCGAGCTCTGGTCTCAGCCTATTCGGCAGGGTTTCAAGTCTTTAACTGGACCTCTCACCCTCCTTCTGACAATACTTGTCACTAAAAAGCATGTGTGGAGCCCCCTCAAGTGCTTGGGTTATGTTCAACAAGAGTATGGGGAATGCAGACAGCAAGTATAGTTGCAGACTGCAGGCAAATGCCCTGGAGAAGGAAATCAAGTATGCAAAGAATCACAGTGTGCAGTCAGAAGAGCATGGGTTCCGTGTGCAGAAATGAAACGGGATTGACGAGGGCTCAAGTAGTCAAGGAGACTAATGCAAGCGGCAGGTTTTCACTAGTGGAGACTGGAGGCAAATCTGCAGACGTGCCTTTCTTGGATAAACTGGTGAGGCTGATCTATTTCATTTACTTGGAGGTTCACATTGGAGAATAAGCCACAGCCCTTTACCATACTAAATTTACATGAGGTGTGAGACATTGAAACTGTTCATAGTTCTCCTGATTGCTCCATGAGCATCCTGTCAACCACCACAGCTCTGGGGGCCTTGTGTATGATAAGCAGGTGCTCTGTCACTAAACTGTGTCTCCTGTCCACTTGAAAGGCTTGGAAGGAAGAATTTTTATTCTCAGAATAGGAAAGCACTTAATTTTATTTATTGTAGGCTCCCGAGTTACACATGAAAAACATGAATTCCCAAAGAGATCAGATGACCAACATAAGGTCAGCTATAAATCAAGACTAGGATTCAGGGCTTACTATATTCCAGTGGAGTTGTAGTTTTCATTGATATAGATTTTTTAACATTTATTTATTTGTTTATTTATTTTGCAATTCTGGGGATTGAGCCCATGTGTGGAATCATAACTCCCTATATTAGATACCTACATTTTTAAAGAATTACTTTTCTAAAAAGATTTTTTGGCGGGGGGATGTGGCAGAGTCTTTTTGTAGCCAAGGCTGGTCTCAAACTCACCATGTAGATAAGGATAACCTTGAATTCCTGATCCTCTTGCCCACAACTCACAATTACAGCCATGTGCATCTGGTGTTAAGAATATTTTTTCCATTTCCATGTGTGTGTGATGTATGTGCATACTTGTATGGATGGGCTTTCTCTCTCTCTCTCTCTCTCTCTCTCTCTCTCTCTCTCTCTCTCTCTCTCTGTGTGTGTGTGTGTGTGTGTGTGTGTGTACATGTGTGCATGTAAATGTGATAACTATAGGTTGATGTTGGGAACCATTCTTGATCATTCTTCCACTCTATTCACTGAAGCAAGGTCTTTTAATCAAACCCGGAGCTCACTGATATGTCTAATCTTGTTAATCAACTTACTCTAGGGATCCCCTGTCTCCACCTTCCAAGGCTAGAATTACTCATGGTCTACTGTGCTCACCTGGCATTATATATGGGTTCTGGGGAGTTGAACTCCGGTCCATATGATTATATGGCAAACATTTTAACTATGAGTCATGAACCCAGCCCAAAAAAATAATTTTAAAGATTTTGTTTCCTTATAAGAAATGTTTGATCATAGAAGTATGTGAAATACAGAAAAACCTTCAAATTAAAATCATTCATAATTCCACCATCCAAGTCAGGGAAATTTTTATAATTATTAAACATCTCTGTGTGCTTTCCATTTGATCCTCTCACACATGTAGCTTTACTTCAGGAACAAATATATCACATCTCCTTTAAGGAGAAGTATTTTAGGCAGGAAAATGTGTGACATGAATTTTAATTGGTCTTAATAATAAAAATTCAGAGTCTGCTATCAGGGAGTGAAAGCTGAAGGATCAGAGAAGTGCAGGACCTCTTACTACTTCTACTGAGTCCTCAGACCGAAGGGAGATCTGTCCTCAGACTGCTGCCTCAGACTGCATCCTCAGACTGCATCTCAGACTGCATCCACAGACTGCTGCCTCAGACTGCATCCTCAGACTGCACTGAGCTCCTGTCTCCTCCCACCTTATATTCCTCCTTCTTCCCAGCCATATCACTCCTGCCTCCACCCCCCTAGCGCTGGGATTAAAGGTGTGTGACCTCATGTGCTGAGATTACCTTTGTGTGAGCTCTGCTTCTCTTTTAGACTGAATCAATTTCATGTGGCCCAGCATGGTCTTGAACTCACAGACATCCATCTGCCTCTGTCTCCAGAGTGTTGAGATTAAAGGTGTGTGCCACCACTGCCTCCCCTCTATAGCTAACTAGTGTGGCTAGCTCTGCACTCTGTTCCTCGGGCCAAGCTTTATTTGTTAGATCATAAACAAAATATCACAACAAAACATGGTAGGGAAACCGTGAAATTTGAAGGGCAAAGATTTCAGACCAAGCTCTTTCCAGTACTGTTAGGTGTGCAATCTTCCCTAAGTTAATTAACTTCCCCGGGCTTTTATTTCTCAATTTGCAGAGTGATCAAGGTCCAGTGATCACTTCAGATGTCTGTTCTGAGTCTGAACTTCAAAAAAAAAAATCAGACATTGTAAACTTGGAACAGTTAATTAAAACACAACAGTATCTGATGTTTTTAAAGGAATGTAGCAGTGTGTTAAAATAGGCCTCTTCCTTTCTTGGGAGTTTTGGCCCAAGCTCCAAAGCTGAAAACAATAGGTTTAAGTGCTCTCCCCCACCCCCACCTCCCACATCCTAAATGGGGTACAAGACTGCCTAGGCAGGACCTCCAGAGCAGCTGAGCCGGCACTGCCATGATCAGAGCTGCCAGAGCTCCAGGCTTGTAAGAGAAAAGTTAAGCAGGGACTCATCTACTACCTTCAGACCTCACCAGAAAAAAAAATGTCTGCAGCGAAAAGCTGGCTGGAGGTGTTTCAGGCAGGAAAGTAGATCCTGGGGGTCCTAACAGAGCACAATGAACTTATATAAGCCATAGGAGGCTAACGGCAGGTAGCACCTAGAAGGGAACTGGATGCCAGCCATCTTGTGGACCCTCCGAAGGGGCCCTTCTAGATGACCCCACACAGGAAGCACTATGTGAGAAGGGGCTGCTGGCATCCGCATTAACAAGCAGGAAATGCTAAGTCTAAGTAAAGTGACTGTTGTCCACCTGGGGACTGCTATGAAGGGAGGTCCAACAGGGGAAGGGTCTTTACATCCTTAAAACTAGAGAAACTGCTGTAGACCTGCTACTCACCAAGGGCTGTGGGATTACAAAGGCATGAGCCACTGAAGTCCAGATTCTGTCTGTCCTGCAGAGGAGGCAAAACAGAGAGAAGAAAATGATCATGGCCTCCTTCTTCACACACTTCTAAGTCTGGATGTGGTCCACACTAATGGAGAAAAGTACTTCGTTTGGGTAACAAAGTGTTGGCACTGGATCAGATTTAACTTTTTAACACCTGAAGGTAGTAAGAAAACCAAGAGTAGGGAAGAAAGGTTTGTAAGAGCATTTTAAGGAAGCTGGAGAGCTGACTCGGTTGGCTGGTAAAGCGCCTGCTACACAACAAGAGGAGCCGAGTTCACATCCCCAGCCTCCAGAGAAAAGCCAAGTGTGGCACTGTGCACTTACTTGTGGTTCCAGTACTGGGAAGGCACAGACAGATCCCTGGGGCTTGGTGCCCCCCCCAAAAAAATCGAGCCAAATGGGAGACCTCCAGGGTCAGTGAGAGAGCCTGTCCCAAAAAAATAAGGTGGAGAGAAACTGAGAAAGACACTTGATACTGACCTCTGGCCTCCACACACGTAAACATGTGTACAGGTGGCCCCCAACCCTCCCCACACACAAAGGACTGTCGTAAGATGAACAGATGGCTTTCTGCTTGAGTCCTCTCATGTCCATCTTGTCAAATATATTAGCTACAGGAGAAATATTTTATGCGTTGGGGGGGAGCATCGATTGCAGAGGGGAAAGGCCAGTAGCTGTGCTCTGAAAATTAGACAGTAAGGCAATGGGAACCGAGGCTGTTGCTGATGTAAACCTAGCCGGAGTTCTAATGACTGCTTAGATGAGGAAGAGAATAGAGTGGGTGACTCATGTGAGCTTTTAAAGTTTCTAGCTTGAGTCTCTGGAAGACGGTGACTTGATAGATAGCAGTGCCACTTGTACAGCTAAATGTGACCACACACTTAGGTCAACAATGCTGCTTTTTTTTTTTTTTTGAGCTCTTCAGCTGAGCATCTTCTGAGCCAATTTATGAGTCATATAAAAGAACTGATCTCATTGCTCTTCCTCTCCTCCAATTTAATCCATCATTTAGCGTTTTGGTTAGGTATCCCCTATATGTTGTGTGTTCTGTCAGTGACTGCAAAGAAGGTCAGCAGGACCCAGGGTCTGTCTCCAAAGGATCACAGTCTATCTGTTCTACCTGTTCCAGCAAAATAACTGGGGTAGCCCAAGTTTTGGGGGCCTTATCTCGCTTAAGTCCTTTATGCCACTGTCATACAAAAAGGACCGAACATTGTGTACGTTGGATAACACACCAACCTAAGTACATGACCTTGTCACAATTTGTCCAAATTGTTTTCTGTTGTGCAGAATTTAAGCTCTTATGACAACATGATCTAGAAATTTGATCTTTTTCAAAACTTTGTAAATGTAAGCTGATCTTCAGAACCAGCCTAAAAATCATTGGAAAAGAAAAAGAAAAAGCTACCCAAACAGGATATCAAAGCTTTGTGTTAAAATTAGGAAATTATGAAAATTAGACAAAATTGTGAAAAGTTAGGAGCATGGTCGTTTCTTTCTCAGAGCCCATAGCTGGGTATAAAAACAGATACATTTATAAATAGGCATGTGAACAGACACAACCAAGTGAGCAAATTACAAGGGGAAAAAGGTTATAAAGAATCTGGCACGTTTACTCTTGTTCCCATCTGAAACCTCATGAGCACAGTCTTCACGGCCCATGTGTCGACATTCTGGTCTTCCAAATTCCAATCATAATGTCCCATTAACCTCTGCTTGCAGCATCCCAGGGCTTCTCTATCTCACATCCACAAACCCTCCCACATCCCTCCTTCAAACTAGCTCCCAAGGCCTAAGAGCCATACAGCCAGGGTTAATCAGAGAAACCAACCCAACCTTGTTAGCAACATGCTGTATTGGTTGCGTTTGCCGATCTGTGACCAAAATATCTGGTACAGATAACTTAAGAAAGACTTATTTTGGCTCCAGTTCAAGGGGGCCAGTCCATCACAGCAGAGAAAGTGTGGTCAAGCAGCTCCATCTGTGATGGCAGAGGTAAAGCCGTAACTACCCACATCAGAGTAGACTAGGAAGCAGCTTCATCAAAGGCTTGTCCCTAGTGACCTACTTCTGCCATCTCAGCCTCAGCTCCTAAAGGCTCCCCAGCTGCCCTCCCAAAATTCTACAGCTAGGAAACCAACAGAACGTGAGCCTGTGGGGGACATTTAAGATTCAAACCATAGCAGTAGTGAGTGTTCAGATTTCTCTTCAGTAGAGCAGTTGGAGGAAGATGCTCTAGTGATTGGGTCCCCAAGAAAGGATTGTTACATAGGCTGGAACACTGGGAAATGTAGAGAGTAGAATTAGAGGAGGGTGGAGGTTGGAGGGTAGGCAACAATGAGATAACCTAGGGATAGATCTGAAAACAATGCAAAGTTTGGGTGATCTTTGAGCACATCTTATCTATGTGTCTCTCCCTGCCTCCCTCCCTGCCTCCCCTCCTCTCTGTCTCTCTGTCTCTCTCCCTCCCTCCCTCTCTCTCTCTCTCTCTGTCTCTCTCTCTCTCTCTCTCTCACACACACACACACACACACACACACACACACACACAAACACACAGTGTGTGTTTTAACATTGGCAGAACAGCCAGACTCTTTTGTAAGAAATAATATTAATTTTCATGCGGTTTTAGAATTCATCATGTTCACATTTAATACTTCAATTTAACTAGCAAAACCTAAAGGACAAATGAATATTTGCAGACTATATGAAGACATTAAGTTTCACCACTGGTATTACTAGACAGAGCACAGGAAAACTCAGGAACCCCAAAGCACAATTTGCTAAGAAGCCCATGGTAGCAACCATGGTGAGTGACTTAATCCCAGCTCAGGGCAATGAGGGGTGTCAAGGTTTGCTCCTCCTAAGACTGGAGATGCTCATGCCACATTCTCATTATTGAGCCTGGATGACACCACAGTCCTATGCCATATCACTGTGGTTTCCAGTCTTCCCCTCCCAGGTATCTTTTCTAGTATGTTTAGCATCTGTCCTCAGACAGGTGTTATATTTGAGGAATACATGGGTTGTTTCCATGACTGGGATTTTAATTGTCCCATATGGCATTGTTCTGTGTCTCCGTTATTTAATCAAGACCATGAGTTTATATGTGAGACTCACCATGTGGCCAATCTGACTTATAATTCATGGTCTTCATTCATGCCTCAGCCTTCTGGGCTCTGGGGATTACCAGCATGCACCACTATGTCTGTCTTAAGTGTGCATCCATAGTGTTCTTATGCTTCAGTTCCTCCCACCTCTGCTGCAGAGTATCTTATGATAAATATCTTCTGCCTTGCACCAGGGAGATAGTTCAGTCAGTGAAACGCCTGCCGTGTAGACCTACCTGTGGGTCCTCTGCATCTGTGTAAAAAGTCAGGCATGCTCAATCCTACACAAAGAACTATAGGCAACTGAGGAAAGTTGGCAGCGGAAGAGGTGCTCTTGCCCCAGTGCCAATCAGTCAGCCATGAAAGCATATGTACAAGTAACATTATACAAATTCAACAGGTTATATTTAGGAACATATACATGCAATAACAATTAGTGAAAAGAGGCTATGTACCTGAAGGAGAATAGGAAAGAGTATATGAGAGAGATCTGGAGAGAGGAAAGGGAAGGGAGAAACGTTATAATTAAACTGTAATCTTAAAAATTAAAGTAATAAATAATTCAAGCTTAATAGCTTTAAGAAGAAAGAAAAAAAGGAATGAAGGAATGAAGGAACGAAGGCAGGCCAGGCCTGGTGGTGCAAGCTAGTGATCCCAGGGCCAGAAGGATCCCTTCACACAAGAGGATCTCTGCAAGGATTCCTAGGGCTTGCTGACAATTTAGCTGAATCAACAAGTTCCCAGTTCAGGGAGAGACCCCGACCCAAAAATTATGGTAGAGAGGTAGAGGAAGACACCCTGACCTCCATATGTACGTGGGTATGCATGCGTGTAAACACACACACACACACACACACACACCTAAAATAAAATTTAAACTATCATTCATCTTTCATCCCCCAAAGATGCAAACTATGAACATCTTCAGAAAGATGACCTTGTGGACCTGCAGTGAGCTTCTTTCTGAGGTATTGCAGGGCCCATTTCTCTTGAAAAGGCTTGCTCTGTGGAATAAACACGCTAGTCCACAGGCCAATTATGTTTCCATAGACAAATTACTCAAAATACATGGAGTCTAGGAGACATATGGTGACATATTCAAAGTCAAACAGAAGTCTCAAACACCAAGATCCAGGTCTTCCAATTCCATTCTAAGCTTTCGCCATTGGGAACGGCGTTTTTCTGAGGAAGCCAACATTTAACCAAATGGGCGTAAATAAAGCACAAAAGCAGAGTTAAGCCGGGCCATGCATTAAGGGCCACATGACAATTATTTACTGGGTGACAATTACAGGGGACACTAGCGTTTTGTCTCCATTGTCCAGTTTTAATTCTTTTTATCATCAAAGCACCATACCAAGCAATTTGTGTTGAGAATCAGTTACTTCCACTCCTGAAGAAATTTAATCTAATTTCTTTTTACAACCATATTGACATGGGTGGCATATTTCTAAAACTTTTCTATGGTTCTGTTTTCTTGTAGCTGTATATCATGGCCCCAAAAATCCCTCAAAATTAACAACATTTACCAAGTTCCTCTTCCTTATTTCCAAAGGCTAAAAACTCCCTCACACTGCAAGTTGCATTCACCAGAGTCATCCAGGAAGACATGCGCAAGGTTGGCGCCCAGTGTGCAGCACAGTGGGTTTGTTGAGCGCATGATGTCTTATTAGCGATGCGCACAACCATGAACTGGGTCTGTTTCAGCTCTGGTAGGCCATTCCCGTGGGTTCAAAATAATCACTTCCCTAGACATGTGGCTCCCAGATGAAACTCATGCTGTGATTCGATTTTTCAAATACAAAAAAAAAAAAAACTAAGTAGAACTCCATCACCGACATGTTAAGAATTTGATGACTAAAAATAATCTCTCTGCAGAGTGCATTAATATGGCATGCACATTTGGGGAAAGGATGGACACACCAGGGGATCTGGTCAAGAGAATGACATCAAAAATCAGCCGGGGCCTACCTTTTGATTTTACTAACATCAAACAGCTGTCCCACATGTGCAAAAATATATTTGACACTATTAAATAATAAATGATTTAAAATACTGTGGGCACAGCCTTTGATCCTTCTGTCAACTGTCTAACTCAGCAATGTGCAACAGAAATTCAATATAGCCATGTATGACATTTTTACATTCTCTGATACCACACGAAAAGGTAAAAACAGAACAGGTGAAACTAATTTCAATGATATATTTTATTAAACAAAAGTATTAAAATATTGTCATTTCGATGTGTGCCACTAGCTACATGTCAAGGCTCCATGTGGCCAGAGTTTACCATATTGAGCAATGCAATCTGGTGTCTCAGAACCGCCTTCCAAAAGCCCCCATGGGCTCCAAGGACTCTCTTCTGTGACTATGACTGTGACTTCCAACACGAGTATGGATTCTTCTATCATAAATGTCTAGCTCACCTAACCAGACCACAATCTAAGTTGGTTTTTCATTTGCTTTTGTAAGATTTACTTTTATTTAAGTTGCATGTGTATATATCTGAGTGTGGGTATGTATGTGTAAGTGAAGTTGTCCATAGGGGCCAGAAGAGGGCAGTGGATCCCTTAGAGCTGGAGTTACAGGAAGTTGTGAGCCACCTGACATGGGTGCTAGGAACTAAACCTAGGTCCTTTGCAAAAGCAATACATGCTCTTAACCGCCAAGTATCTCTCCAGTTTCTCACTTGCTTTGTTATTGTTTTGTTTTTCTTGTTTTCTCTGTGGCCTCAGATCAATATTTGATGTCAGCAATATGCTCATTTCACCTACTTTGATGAGAGACAGAACTTTTTCATCCTTCCCTGTTTCATCTTTGGATCCCTGGTACTTAATACACTATCTGTAAAGTACATTGAAGTGTTTCACACAGGGCTGGTTTGGAGAGGACCTGGGCAGGAGAAAGACTCAGAGGGACCCTGTGAGGGTAAAATGATGAATGCTATATTAGTGCTTTTTGAGTTTGTCTCCAGCTTATGGACAAGCTCTTGCCTTCCATGCCTTCGCCCATTCAAGTTGGCTTTGCATGGCCAACGGACATACTAATTGACTGTGGGGCACATATGGATGGGAACTAGCAATGTCTAGGAAACTCAACTGATCAGGCAGAAAGGCACTCTGCTGTGGAATAATCTGTTTGTACAATGTAAAAATGTATTAATCTCATTGGTTAATAAAAGCTGATTGGCCAATAGCTAGACAGGATTTTGGGGGCAGAGAGAATGCTGGGAAGAATAAGGGCAGGTCTGAGGATTCATGAGCAGATGCAGAGAGAGAAGCAAGATGAACGGCCATGTCAAAAGAAGGTTCCACCACATGGCAAAGGGTAGATAAGAAATGGGTTAACTTAAATTATAGGAGCTAGCTAAAAACAAGTCTAAGCTATTGGCTGAGCATTTATAATTAATATTAGGTCTCTGAGTGGTTATTTGGGAGCAGCTGCCAGGACACAGAGAAACTTCAACTACAGCATTCAACTGGAGGTGCTGGCTTGAGACCAAGGCAGGGACACAAGCTGGGAGTTAGCTCAGAGAGGGAGCTGGCAACAGTGTGGGAGCTGAGCAACCTGGGTAGACATTTCTTCAATGGGAGGTGGCAGCTCTTAGCTGAGAGGAACCTTCTCACCAGGCAAGTTCTACAGTGTGGGTCTAATGGTTGTAACCAGAGCTCAGCCTGGAGCCTGTTTCTCCAGCTTCTATGCTTATATGAGCTACTTAATAAACCCTTCCATCTCAGCTAGTTAGTAAGGGTTTTATTGTTGAAACCAAGAACCTGGCCCGATTTGTAGGTTACAGTATCAATCAACCAAGGTTTCTCTAGCTCTATTAAATATATGTATACCTCTGCTATCTGATTTATTTCCTTTAAATGAAATTTTTTGAACCCCTGGCCATCAAGGAGTAATATTTGCACATATTTATATCCTTCAATTTTGATTACACAACTTCTTTCTGGTACCAAAGTCCCCAAATTCTGTATAGATGACGTTCCTTGACAATTCCTGTAAATAGTTATAATCATAAAAACCACACGGAGACTTCATAGTACAGGTAGTTTGATTATCCTCCCACAGATTGTTTTATGACTGTGCTGTAAAAAGGAAGAGAGCAAGGAGGAGAAAGGACTCGCCCACTAAACCCACACCCACCCTGTATCCAACTGATTGCCTAGGTCCTGGTGTGTGCCTGTGTGGGATGAGAGCACGAGACTCCTTCCCCCTTCTCCTCTCACTTGACCCAAGTTTCAGGCTAGGTCAATACAAGCTGATCTGTACACTGTACTCAAGATACTGAGGAATTCATTCTATTCTGTATTCTGCCATCAACAGGGGCCAAAAAGACCCCCTTGCATTATACAGATACTTTCCTCATAAAAACCGAGGAACTGCAACAGAGCAGCAGCTACTCTGAGCAAAGTCAAAAGGCCAGTGGCAAAATATTTGAAATTTATATCACAAATGGCTGATGTCCTGATATAAAAAGGTCTTGAAGATCAATAAGGTAAAGATCAAAACTACTCCCAGAGAGAAACAGGCCAACAGAGAGGCAATTTATGGAAAGGAAATAGAAGAGATATGCTAAGACAGACAGCTCTTCAACAACATATGCAAAGGAAAAAGATGCGGTTTTCAAAGACTATGCTGACATTCAATTTTTTAACCTCTTAGAATGCTACAGACCAAAAATGTAGGCCAAACCATGGTGCTGGCAAGAGTTGGGGAGATGGGTATACTTACTGGTGAAAGTATAAATTGGATATAATTACACATAATCTTAACTGGCATTCCAGCACTGGGAATTCAGTCTACAGACACACTTACACATACATGAATAGGATTATGGACAATTGCAGTATTTGTGTGAGAGCAAAATAAGTACTTGCATATCGTCTGAAAGTAAGGAAAACAGAAAGCTGCCTTCATCCTAGTTTCCCTGTGTATGAAGGAAGCCTGTCTTCTGAGGGGGGTCCTTATGAGGATAAGAAGGAAATTCCTACAGAGTAGAGACTGCAAAAGGCATGTAGAGCTTCTAGGAATCAACACACACACACACACACACACACACACACACACACACACACACACACACACACACACGATGAGCACCCCCACAGCGGCAGACCTTTTTCTCTGCAGAGAAGGAAAGGCGAGACCAGCTTACACAGGCACATGTAGGAACCCCTGTTGGGACCAGGGCATTTCAGGCAGTGGTGGGGTGCACTGCTCTAGTGCCTTCCTCACAAGAATTCCAGCCAACCATTGTCTGGGCAGCAGGGTCCCCAGGAAACACTACTCACGATTATGTTCCATGTGAATAGCGCCCCTTGAAGAGAGAATAATTCAGACGTTGTCCCCTGGAAATGAGAGTGTGTCAGCCCTGCAGGAAAACGTGTCCTCATTCAAAGGTGAGAAAGAATGGAGAAGGAAACAGCATGCATCTTTACAAAAATACTCGAATCAATGGGGCCAAGCCAGGAGCAACTAGCAGGCAACACGCAGAAGGATCTTAACACAAAACTGGTGGAAACCATGACCAAAATTTATCTCTGTGAACTCTAGGACCCAAAGAAACACCATCTGTGTCTAACAGGCACTCAAAGCAGAGATGGAAAGTTTCAAGGAAAAAAACTGTCAAGGCAACTGAAGATGAAAGATGAGTTGGCATTTTTCCCTCTTTGGGGAAGAGTAGTGCACAATAAAACCTTAGATGTATATTGTGGTAATTTTTTAAAGTAACCACACCCATGTAACCAGCCCTCAGACACAGATATGGAACAGTACCCACACCCAAGGAAGTTCCTTCGTGCTCCCTCACAGTCAAATTCTTTTGGTAGAAGCAAGCATTCACTTCTGTTGGAAACACAGTAGTTCTTATTTTATTTTATTTTTTAGGTTAGCTTGCAACGTAGTGGGTCTCATTCTAGCATCCTCATACATACATCTCTGTCCTCACTTTTCCCCTCCCCCTGCCTTTTCCTGTGTTCTCCCCAACTTCTGCTTTCTCATAGAATTTCTTATTTCACTACTGCTTCCCTTGTCTCTTAAGGTCTTTTCTTCCTTTCTTGTGATTCCCTTCCCAGTTTAGTGACTTGCATACATATACGAAAATATACGTGCATAATATACACATATATGATTTTAAAGCTAAATTCTGCATATGAGAAAAGCCATATAATTTTTCTGCCTGGGGCTGGCTTATTTCAAGTTGCATTTGTTTTCTTACAAATGCCATGATTTCATCCTTTTTAGAACTCTATAAAATCCCATGGTATGTATGTACCATGATTTCTTTATCCATTCATCTGTTGGTGTATAACTAGGCTGGCTCCAATTCTTGGCTGTTGTCCATAGTGCAGCCACACGTGGATATGTAAATATCTTTGTGGAGTGTTCACTTAGAGCAGCTGGTCATATAGTAGTTCCAGTTTCTGTTTTTGTTTTGGTTGGTTGGTTTTGGTTTTCAAGACAGGGTTTCTCTGGCTGTCCTGGAATGTTCTCTGTAGACCAGGCTGGCCTCGAACTCACAGAGAACCACCTGCCTCTGCCTCCTGAGTGCTGACATTAAAGGCATATGTTGCCACTGTGCATTCTATTTTCCACAGTGGCTACACAAGTTAATATTCCTACCTACAGTAAATAAAGGTGCCTCACCAACAAGACAGTTGCGAGGCACAGGCAGGCAGATCTCTGAGTGCAAGGCCAACCTGGTCTATACAGTGAGTTCCAGGACAGCCAGGGCTACACAGAGATAGCCAGGGTTCCTCTTCCTCTACATCCTCACCACATCTGTTGTCGCTTTTGTTTTATTGGAGATAGCTATTCTATCTGGGATCAAATGGACTCTCAAAGTAATTTTAATTTGCATTTCCCAGATGGTTAAGGATATTGTATACTTTAAGTATGTCTATCACACACACACACACACACACACACTTTTGATTGCTAGTTAGTCCATAAGCCCATGTATTGATAGAGCAATTTGCTTTTGTGCTGTTTAATTTTTGCAGTTCTTTACATACCCCAAATATTAACGATTCGTTTGATGTGTAGTTGTTTTTTTCATCCCCTGAGCTGTCTCTTCACTTTGGGAGCTGTTTCCTTTGCTTTTTTATTTTTCACTTTTATTTTTTTCTGTGTATGAGTTTGTATAGTTTGTGTGGTGTATATGCACATAAAAGTGCAAACAGGTAAGCCGACGCCAGAGGAGGATGTCAAGTGTCTATTCTAAGCGGGTCTCTCTCTGGGCCTGGGGCTAGGATGGAAACCAGCAAGGCCACAAAGCCTATGTCTCCACCTCCGGCTGCAGTGCTGGCGTTACAGGCACACACATGGGCACACCCAGGTTTTTACAAGGGTGCTGGGGATTTAAACTCGGGTCCTCATGCCTGCACATCAAGCACTTTTTTTAAAAAGATGTATTTTTATTTTATAAATACGGATGTTTGCCTGCATACATGCCTGTACATCACATGCATAAGAGGGTGTCAGATCACCAGGAAATGGAATTACAGATGGTTATGGGCCACCATATGGGTGCTGGGAATCACACCCCATCCTCTGGAAGAGTGGCCATTGATCTTAACCACCAAGCCATCTTTCCAGTTAAAAAGTAGAAGCTTTTCAATTTCATGTAATCTTGTTTGCCAATTCTTGAATTATTTCCTGTCTCGTTAGCATCCTGTTCAAGAAACCCTTGCCTATACTGATATCCTGAAGTGTTTTCTCTGTATTCCCCGTGAGCGGTATGGGTCTAGTTTCATAGTTCACTCTTCTTCTCCATAAGGAAGCCCTGTTTTCCTAGCACCATTTGTCAGAGACTGTTTCTTCCCTGGTGTGTGTTTTGACAGCATTATCAACAACAGAGCATTGTTTCTGAGCACTCTGTTCTGTTCCGTTGGCGTGCACGCTTGTTTCCAGGCCTGTGTCATGCTGTTTTGTCACTGTAGCTCTGCAGTGTAATTTGAGATCAGGTACACTCCAGCATTACTCTGTCTTCTGAGGACTGCCTGAGCTGTGTGGGGCCTTCCATATGAATTTCAGCATTATTTTCTAGGAGTTACTTTTTAGGTTACACAGTGTATGTGTATTTAGCTTTGGCATTATTAACAAGTTCTCAGGGTTAACAGAGTTGCACATGCCTGTAATCTGGGTACTAGGGAGGCTGAAGCAGGACAGGCATGCGTGTTGATGGCAGCCTAGGTCTCATGGTGGGATCTTGAAGGAGTTGTAGAGTCTAAACCAGGAGTAAGTCCTCACGTTTTGGCCCTGCTTGGTATTCTTAATCCATTGTAGCTGTTTCTGAGAGTCTCAGCTCACTGTGACCTCATTGTAATTTGTATTTGCATTTCCCTGATGTTAAGAAATTTGCAGTGTTGCTTTTTTTCAGCCTTTTGGCTAAGATCAAGTGTGAATCATGATAGTGTTTATCTTTTGTAATGTGCAAAGCTTACACTGTTTTAGTTGGATTGTCTATCTTTTCCTCTCTGAAATGAAGGGTTTTTTTATATATCCTACAGGGATATATACAGGGATGCACATATATAAATACTCAATAACTTCTGTAGCCTGTTTAAGAAACCACTGTTCACCTCAAAGTTATGGGAAAATTCTCCCATGCTCCATTCCTTTAACTTTCACAGTTAGTTCTATAATGTCAGTGCACAGAGTAACGTACGAAATCATGGTTATTAATTTTTTTCTACTTGTATACCCTGTTGGCTCAGTACTGTTGCTAACTGGACTGCATCAGTCCCTTGTAAACAAGGAGTCTTCCTCCATATGTGGGGGGTCTGTCTCCTGCGCCCAGAGTGGGGAGCCACCTGAGGCCAGCTGTGTAAGCACTTCTTGTGTGTACCCTTCTCCTCTGCTCCCTGCTGTGCAGACTTCTGTCCTGGCCTCTGGCAGAGCTCCTCATGCAGAGAGACTGCTCAAAAGGAGGTGGTCTAGTTTAGTTTCTGTTGCTGTGACAAAACACTGGTCCAAAGGCAACTTGTTGGAGAGAAGGGTTTATTTTAGCTTATACTTCCAGGTAACAGTCCATCACTGAGGGAAGTCAGGGCCGGAATCTGGAGAGGAGACCATGGAGGGAGCAGGGTTGTTCCCTAGTTCTCTCCCTGACTCATGCTCAGATAGCTTATTTACATAACCCAGACAGCTGCCTAGTGTTGGTACTGCACACAGTGGCCTGGGTCCTCTGCCTTCAATGTGACAGTCAAGAAAATGGTCTGCAGACATGCCCACAGGCCAACCTGATGGAGACGGTTCCTCAGCTGAGGGGCCCTCTTCCCAGGAGACTCTAGGTTGTGTTGAGAGTAAAAATTTATCAGCATAGAAGACAAGGATTAGGGAAGGTAGAGGAGAGAGGGGAAAGGGAGGGAGAAAGGGGATTGGGCAAAGAGGGGAGGGAGGAGAGGATTGAGAGAGATTACTCCTCCTACCTTCCCTAAACCTTAGACCCTTACCTGCATAGACTCTTACCTGCATAGACCCTTAACCTGCATAGACCCTTACCTGCATAAACCCTTACCTGCATAGACTCTTACCTACATAGACCCTTAACCTGCATAAACCCTTAACCTGCATAAGCCCTTACCTGCATAAACCCTTAACCTGCATAGACTCTTACCTGCATAGACCCTTAACCTGCATAGACTCTTACCTGCATAAACCCTTAACCTGCATAGACACTTACCTGCATAGACCCTTAACCTGCATAGACTCTTACCTGCATAGACCCTTAACCTGCATAGACACTTACCTGCATAGACCCTTAACCTGCATAGATCCTTACCTGTATAGACCCTTACCTGCATAGACCTTTACCTGCATAGACCCTTACCTGTATCAGGCCCCACCTTAAACACCAGAGTTAGGCTGTTAGTGGTGTCAAACCAATATAAGGATTTTTATTCCTCAAAGTGGCCAGCAATGTGATGGCGGTGCTTGAGTTCTCATCCAGAGGGACGAGCAAAGGCTTCCTACACTGACCAACCAGCTTTAAAGGGTTATCTGGAGATAAAGACGAAGTTGCCTCTGTGACTGCAAGACACAAGTCCTGCTTGTTCAAGGGGCCAGTTACACAAGAGGGTTCATTAAGAGTAAATAGGAAGATTTAAATTTTAGCATGCTAATTTCCCATGCTAACCACTGCTCATCACTGACGATTAGGAAGCACAAGTTACCTACACTAAGAATAGAGTTGGTGATACATGTAGAGATCAAAAGAAAGAATAAAAAGGCTGCAAGTGGCTTCCATCAACTACTCATGCTTGAAGAAAGCTATATATGATGAGAGCGTGCATGATGTGTTTAATGTCAGGAACAAACAAATGAAAATCAAAGCCAGTGGCCCGTGCGCACCTGGATCACACTCATAACAGGTAATGTAATTATAGTCTTGCATCCATTATTCCACACGTAAGAAGCGAAGTGTCACACCTCTCCCTCCTGCCCCCATCAATGAAGATGTCTCTTAAACATCCTATAAAAGTCGAAGTCAATCAAGCCAAGCTTTCTATGCCATTTTTAGTCCCCGAGCTATTTTCCTCTACGCTTCAGACAAGCAACACGGCTTGTTTCTTCAAATCACACGCAAACAAGGATTTTATTTTCTTAAATCCCCACCCTTCTCCCTGATAACCTTGAGTTATAAATGTCTTTGTTAAACATCAGATCTTCAGGCTAGAGATAGCACACCAGAGCTGTGAATTTATTCTTTGCTTCGGTGTGGTACAGTACTCTTGGGAAGTATGGAGAGGTGACTTTTGTCTTTCCAGGAGCCTGAGTCATTCTCAGGTGTTTTAATTAGAAATTTGTTTGTTACATTGCATATAAAACATAACTTTAAGCCAGGTGCAGAGGCACAGACCTTCAATCCCAGCATTTAGGAGACAGGCAGACAGATCCCTGTTGAGTTTGAGGCTAGCCTGGTCTTCATAGTAAGGACAGACAGGGCAACTTAGTGAGACTCTACTTGAAAAAGTAAAAATTAAACCAAAGCAACCAACCAACAAAACAAAGCAAAATCTGCATCTCCTAACTACCATGTACAACAACCAATCATAACTTTCAAAAGAGCTGCTAGAAAACCGGCGTTGGTGGCGCACACCTTTAATCCCAGCACTCGGGAGGCAGAGGCAGGCAGATCCCGTGAGTTTGAGGCCAGCCTGGTCTACAGAGTGAGTTCCAGGACAGCCTCCAAAGCAATACAGAGAAAGCCTGTCTCGAAAAATCAAAAAAAAAAAAAAAAGAGCTACTAAAAAGGATTTTTCCAAAAGTTTTTCCAATTTCCCTTGCTGGCCTGGTACTTAGTATGCAGGCTGACTTCAAACTCACAGACATCTACCCATGCCTACCTCCTGAGTGTTGGGACTAAAGGTGTGCCCAGCCTAGCTAGGGAATACAGCCCTTACATGGTATTTCTATGCACATCAAGTTCCCCAAAACTTTGTGGTTCATTGTCACAGACAAGGGCGCGTTTCCTAAACTATTAAGTGACCCTCCAAATAAATAAGAAAATTGGAGTTTGAGATGGCTCAGCAGGTAAAGAAACCCGCTGTGTGTACGTGACAACCTAGGCCCCTGGGCCCCTCATGAAGGTGGAAGGAGCACATCAGTCACCGTGTGCTCTCTGACCGCCATAAGTAGTGTGGCACAGGAGCACACACACATCACGCACACTCACATACAATAGTAACAAGTGCATGGTTTTTTTTTCTTTTGGAGACTGGGTTTCTCTGTGCAGCCCTGGCTGGGTATGAGGCACAGGTTTGTAACTCCAGCACTTGGAAAGTGGAGACAGGAAGATTTGGAGTTCAAGGCCAGGCTGGGCTACACAGGAAAACTCAGCAACACCCCTCCCCCAGAGGTGACATTTTAAATAAGAGTGCATCATTACCTATAGATTGGAGAGGTCTAAAAGCTGACGGCACTGAATTTGACAAGGCTGCAGTTTGACAAGGGTGAAGTGGTACAACTCCTTGAGGGGATAATTGAAAAAAACATTAAAATGACAGACAGGGCTAGAGGTGAAGCTTAATGGTAAAGTATTTGTCTAGCATGGGTGAAGTCTTGAGTTCAAGTCCTAGCAAATTATAATAGGGCATACAGGTTTGCTTAAATTCATATTTAAAAAATGATATTTTATGCAAATTATATCTTGATTAAAAACAAAAACAAAAACTAGAAAGTTAATACTGGTGTCCTTGAAATAAATGCCATTCTGACTCTAAAGAGAATGAGTTTCATCTATTAGTAATATGCTGTGTGGTGAATGTTAGATACGGAAATTAAAAACTGAGGGTACAGCTCTGGATATAGTGGCACATGTCTGTGATCCCTAAGGCAAGAGGATCATGAGTTCAAGGGCAGCCTGAGCCACCCAGAAAATTCCAGGTCAGCTTGATTTTATAGTGAGATCCTGTCACAAAACTACTAATTAAACAAATAAATGAAAACTCAAGGGTACAGAATGGTATATTAGTTGTGTTCCTTTTAAGCAAAAGTAAATGCTGCCATATGTTTAGTCATATGTGCAAGTCTGTATACATGTATTATGTGTGTAATTATGCATACAGTGTCGACCTTTGGGGAAGAAGCCTAGAAGATGAGGGGTCATGGGATGAACTTTCCCATGCATATTTTTATTCTGTTTGGAATTTTTATTACAGTATGCATTATTTTTCAAATGTAATAAAGTTTAAATTTGGGGAAGAAGCCAAGTGTGGTGGCTCATGCCTTTAATCCCGGCACTCAGTAAACAGAGGCAGGTAGATCTCGGTGAGTTTGAGGCTATCCTGATCTATGTAATAAGTTCCAGACCAGCCACGGCTACATAATGAGACCCTATCTCAACAACTACAACAACAAGAAAAATTTCAACAACAAGAGAAATTTCAAACACATATGCTCCTGGTACAAGAAAACAAACTCTACTTCTAAGAATTGGCCATAGAGAGGATAGGAATGAGAAGGAAACTTTGTGCCTTTGACTTTAGAGGCCTGTGAACTATTATCTATCAGAAATGAAACTCAGGGCCTTGATGTAGCACCAATAACATAGCTGTATAATATTCAACAGGGGAGTTGCTTGTGGAGATAACTTTAATCAATAGCAAAATCAATGTGTCCTTCAGTGGCAAAAAGAGACAGAAATTGTCATATGTTTCCCATATGTGCCTAAAAATAAAACTGGAAACAGGGCTCAGCAGCTGAGAGCACTGGCCAATCTCCTAGAGGACCCAGGTTCAAGTCCCAGCTCCCACAAATTGTTTCACCACTGCCCATAACCCCAGTTCCGGGGCACCTGACACCTCTGCTGACCCCCAAGGCACTGCATGCTTGTGGGGCACAGACATATGTACAGGCAAAGCACATATTTGTATAACAAATTAAAAAAATAAACAAACTGGGTCTGTTTCTGGGGATCCTTCCAGGTGGATAAACTGGTTAGCCACTGGCCTTACCCTGTGTCATCGTGGCCAGTCACAAAAGGTTTCTTCAGTTTGACAAGGTTGGGGCACCTCAGGTAGAGAGTGACAAAAGTCACCAAGGGAGTGGTTGGAGATTCAGCTCAGTGGTAGAGTGTTTGATTAGCAAGCAAAAGGCCCCAGGTTCAGTTCTCAGCTCCAAGGGGGTGGGGACCAAGAGGAAAGCTAGCAATATTGACTTGAGAACCTTTCTGCAGAGAAAAATCTCTCCACAATGCTCTTCGTCTGCAGACTCAAATGGCCCTCAGCCAGGCCCAGAGAGTGTGGTCACAGCAGCTGTGTCAGTCTGCTGTGCCTTTTCTACAAGGGTGTTGCTGGAGCAAAGGAATGGTGGGGGAACTTGATGGTTAATTACACGCTCAGATCACTTCAGAAAGAGAGGGTTATGTATACCAATAATTTATCAGTATCCTAGATGTGGCCAACATTATCTTATTCCATGGTATTGCAAAACAATTATGATTCAAAAAGGAAACAAATCTGCATGCCCAGTCTGCTCCTAGGGCATACTGTCATTGCAGAGACTAGGTTGCATTAAACATATACATATACTACAGAGAGTGCTGACTTAAACTCTTCTCTGACAAGTGGTCACTGTTATTTTTGGATATTAGTTATAAGTGTATTCGTTTATATGTTTTCTATATTAGCTTTTGAAAGATTCAGTGTCTGAGACTTTTTTTTTTTGCATAAGTTAGAACTCTTTTGGTCACGTGCAAGAAAATACATGAGCCAAACAGAGGCTTAAGCAAAACATGAGTTTTCTGGGTTATGTAACAAACAAAAGCCCAGGACTTCCTCCCTGGCTTCCCCCTCTCAGCTTTGCTCACACGCTGGTTCCCACTCAAACTATCAGTATTGCAATGGCAATTCCCAGGCTCACATCCCTCCCGGGAAAAAAGACCTAGCAGGACACAGACTGTCTGGTGCAGGATCCCACCCAGGACTTCTCACTGGCTCCAAACGCAACTGTCCAGCAGTCTGTCTGAGCAGATGAATTGCTCTGTGCCCAAGCCACACCAGGGAGGCAAGGGTTCCCACGGAAGTGGAGGCTTTATGGAGGGCCGTGAGAACAGCTGTCCGTGGGCATCTGTAGCTTGAGATAATTGGTGTGCAATGGAAATCTAGTAGGAGTATGAGTTTGCCAAGACAAGCAAGGGCACTGAAGGAAGGTGGGAAGGATACAAGATGGAGTTACCCAATCGCTCCACATCAATATTTTAAAGATGTCGGTGTTTCTGGACTTGACATGCAATTTCAAAAAGAAAGAATAATTGCTTTATTCTTCAGAACAAAAAAAAAACCTCCATAAAATGAGCTTTGAGAAGAAAATTTTATTCCAAGAGTCATGATTACTCTTCTAAAAGCATGTCAGACATAAAAGACATGCTGGGAACCAACTACTGTCAGTTCTAGATGGAATGACTAGTTTGAAAATGATTTATTCTCCATGTAAGGCTCTCTTCTATAATATGTAAATTGGAGGTGATTCGTACAACTAACTCAGTGAGAGCTAGAGTAAGAAGTTTGGGTTAGAAGGAGTGACTTTTAAAAATAGTTTTATTGTTAATCTCTATATTCATCAAGTCTCTGGTGGCAGGGAATTTAGTTCAATCATTTTTCTAACTCACTGCAGAGAATGAAGGGAAGAAAAACCATTTATGAATCGGTCTTGGCTCACACGTTGACATGAGGCCGGTTTGAGATTTCTCCTGAGCCTCTCTGGCAGGCACTATCCCTAGCCTATCCGATAGCTCTTCCCCACATCTTCCTTAATTAAAACAACAACAAACAAAGCCGTTAAATATGTAAATAAAAGCCCCATTTGCAAACCGGGAGTTCAGCTGCAGGGTCTCAGTAAGCCAGGGCGCTCCGTTTTCTCTTCGTCCCTAAAAAGGGACGTGTGATGAAGTTGCCCAGGAAATCTGCAAAGAGACTCCATTTTTCTTTCTACTTGGGGAACCTTGGAACGAAGAGAAAGCCCCTTTGCTCGCCTTTCTTCCTTCGCCATGGCGTTCTGAAGCGATATTTTGAGCGTTGGCGCCATCCTGTGGCCACAATGGGAAAGCCACTAAAAGAGCCCGCCACCCCCAGTGCTTCTAGACATCTTAAATGGCACATTATGGGTGGGGCCGAGCCACCTTTAATGGCACATCTTTTACTTCCAACCCAAATAGTCCCGAAATGACGTCTTCTCAATTTTTTTATTTGAGGTTGACATTAAAAATCACACAGCTAAAATCTGAAGTTATATTCTTCCCTGTAAAAGCTGAAACAAAGGGTCAACTCATTCTGGAAGAACAGGCTTTTCTTTTTAGGATTATTCCTTATAATTTCATAGATGTATATAATGTATTTGGCCTAGTTGTCTTCTCTGGTCCCTCCCTTCCCTCAATGAACCCTTTCTTCTCCTTCACGTTGATGTGTGTCCCACTGACTTTAACTAGGGCTGCATGAATGAGCATAGGGCTTATTCACCAGGCAGTTTACCAGTGGCTACTCCACAGAAGAAAACATCCCTCTTACACCATAAACTATGACTAGCTCTTCAAGGGGGGTGTGTCGAATAAGTCCCTCCCCTTCCCACGTTGGAACGTTGACAGTCCTAATCTTGCACGGGTCTTTTACAGGTTACTGGTGCTGGGAGTGTTCGTACAGTGGCCCTGTGCAGTCCAGAAGGCTGGCTTGCATTCTTTCCATTCCTTGGTGTTCTCAGAGCCTTGGAGGTGAGGGTGCCTTGTTTAGGGCTGATGACTCTCAGCATTCTGACCAGTCTCTAAAGTCACTGTCACCCACTGCAAGGACAGGTTTTCTCTGACCAAGGCTGGGGGTAGCACTAGTCTATGACATGAATGCAAATATTTACAAGGTGGTTTGGTGGTCACGACAGGTCCATTAGTAAATCAACAGTGATAACCACACTGCTTAGGGCCTGTGGTCTTCCCCACCATAGTCTACTGAATAGTTTTATACCAGGCGTGAGACCCCCCCAAAATGCAAGCAGAAAGTGGTTAGTCACCCCAAAACAGTCTCACCACTATTACAACACTGAGTACATTTTGCCTGGCAAGTCGTAGATTGCAGGTTCTACAGCTGGGTAAGATCGGTTAAGGTTTTTCTTCCCTGGTTACCCAATTCTTTTAGCACTATGAAAACTAGCTTGCAGGGAATAAGCCTCCATCTTAGTTCTAGCTTGCTTTCTCTCCATCCTACTGGCAGAGAGAGCATGTGTGCTCTTAGTAGTATGGGGTTACCAGCTAGTTCTGGTAAGCCACCAAGAGTGGTGTCAATAGCTGTATTGATTTGGGGGCCACGTCTCCTTGACCAACAACCCACCCCTAGCCTGGGGTTTTCACTTAAAGCCTATGGCTTTCTGGGAACCATGCTACCCATCCATGCAGGGCATGTCCACCCAAACACGAAGTAGCAGATTCCTTAAGGCTTTTTCGTACATTCTG
This sequence comes from Mesocricetus auratus, assembly GCF_017639785.1. Lineage (NCBI taxonomy): Eukaryota > Metazoa > Chordata > Mammalia > Rodentia > Cricetidae > Mesocricetus > Mesocricetus auratus. The sequence goes on along the minus strand of NW_024429205.1, from coordinate 18,309,638 downwards.
AATTCTGGTTAACCCTCTCCCCACTCCCTCTTCTTTCCCCATCTCCTGCTGCTCCCCAACAGCTGTTTGACCACTGTCCTATTCACTTAAATTTAAATTTGATCCCAGGGTCTACACAAACGATCCAGTGAGACCCTTTTCATCATTTCCTTTGGAATGCCACTGAGTAAGTTTATTAGTAAGAGGACACTCCCTCACAGCTGACACCTGTCCTCCTGTCTCAACCGTGGCAGACAGTGAAATCTGAGGGTGTTGAGCCTGTGATGAAAAAGAACTTTCACTGAAATGTAATCTAATTCATCTTTTACTTACATATGAAATTGTGATGTAGTCCACATGTACTGTTCGATGCATTTTTGCACTAAGTGGTATTTCTATCAGATTGAACATGCTTGTCTCATTAAGTACTCAGCCTTTCTCTAGGGTGAATACTCTCATAAACATTTCTAGCTTTTTGGAATGTGGAGATCATTGTTTGCTAGCTTTACACACAGGAAGAAAATGTAACTGTCAGATAGAGTTCAGACAGAGGGTCTCTGTGCTCTCCTTCAACTTTCAAATTTAAAAGTTGAAAATATGTATGTTCACAAATCTTAAAAACATTTTTTTTCACTAAGCAAAGTGATTTTCATTACCATCCACTCTGCTTAAATGTTTTCCCTTCCTCCCTACTCATCCTCCACACCATGCGACCCGAATTCTATCCTCAGCTTTGTGGGGTAATGTTCTTAGTTTACTGCTGACTGGAGACTCTAGCCAAATCCAGCACATTTTTCTTGCCTATACCCTCTGTGGACCCTGTTCCAGCGTGTGCTTTCCAGGCCGCAGCCGCCCCTGACCTCTGCAGCACCCTAAGCACCCCGCTTGGTTTTTCTCTGCTTCGCTTTGCCATTTTAAGCACAATGAATCCTTACAGGGGTGGGAGACTTTTAAAAATTCTACATATCCAAGCTCCATTACAAGAATTCTGATTCAGTGGATCGAGAGTGGGATGTCTTTGGCCAAACAACCTATGATTTTAGGATTTACCTTTTCCTTAAAACCTTCTCTCATCAAGTTTGTTTTGTAATTAGGAAATAAGAAGAAAAGGGATGCTGGTTAAACCACTAACTTCTGCTCAACAGTATACAGTCACACTCGGATTTTACTTTTACTTACTGTGGTGATGGACAGCAGCAGGGGACAGGGGGCGTTCCGCATGTTTCACATGTTTCAGGGCATATGTGAAGAGGGTAACTTGTCAGAGCTAGTTCTCTCCTTCCACCATGTGGGTCCTGAGGATTAACTCACATTGTCAGGCTTGCTTTTATCCACCGGGCTACCTCAGTAGATCCTAGACCTGGATTTTAAAATAATGAGAAATGTGTGAAGCCCTGGACCGGACACACACACACACACACACACACACACACACACACACACACACACACAGTGAAAGGGTTGGCATGTCTATTAAAAAGTGATCAAGGAGAGGGGTATTAACTTAAAGGAAAAGAATGATAAATTCCATTCTAGCTATGTTAAAATTAGTAAAATATTTATCAAGACCCCATGCAGAAAAGGAAAAGCAAGTCAGAGAGTGGAAATCACATTTATACCAAATACAACTAGAATTTGGTATCTAGAATGTGATTTTAAGCTTATCACTAGGTGGGTGGTGGTGGCACCCACCTTTAACCCCAGCACTCAGGAGGCAGAGACAGGCAGATCTCTGAGTTTGAGGCAGGCCTGGTCTATCCAGGACAACCTGGACTACACAGAGAAACTCTGTCTCAAAACAAACCAACAAAAACAACAACAAAAGCCATATTTCTAGCCAGGTACCAAACACCTTTAATTCCAACACTCAAGAGGTAGAAGCAGGTGAATCCCTGAGTTCAAGGTCGGCCTTGAATGTAGGCCAATGGCTACATGGTAAGACCCTGTCTCAAAAATACCAAAACACAGAAACTAACCTAAAACCATCTTACCAATCAATAAAACTATGGATATTCGTGAATTATGAAAATTCCCTTTCAGAGGGCCATTTTCAAAAACTCATTAGCTTTAAAGAACATCAAACCCTTTGTACAAAAATGTCAGTCAACTGAGAACTTTCTTAAGCTGTCATGCTGGCTTCTTTCCAGTCCTATCTCATGCTATCCTGGCTCCTTGAGGTTACTAACAATGAATTTGAAGTTCGGGAGCCAGTGGGGGAGGAAAAAAAAAACTCTGTAGGATTTGCCCTGAGTCCTTCCTACCCACAGCATAAAGCCGGAGAGGAGCGGTACATGCCTGTGATCCTAGCACTTGGAGGTGGAGACAGGGAAATCCCAGGTCCAATACACAGATTTGTCCCTACAGCGGATGCCACCGGGGAACACATTTAACTACTGAAATGAGGCTGGTTCCGGTGTTTGAGTGGATTTTCACTGAAGATACAGTTCTAAGCTGACAGATATTCATATCAACATGGAAAGCTCCTTTGCTTAGGTTTTTGGCTCCCACAATTGCTGCTCAGAAGTTGGTAATCAAACCGTTCCTTCCATGAAGGTAAGCATTTCGTCTCTGGTTGCCCTGGATATTTTCCATAAGCTTGTTGCCGTGCGGTGTTTCTGTGTGGCTTCCTTCTTAGGTGTTCTAGACATTCACCTGTCTCTTTGCATTTGTGAGCTGATGCCTAGAGCTGCAGAGCTTCAAAGGGCTGCCTCATTGAAACGCTGCCTCTGCCTGGTTCCCTGCTCCTTTGGAAAGATAGTGGCGTGTCAGACGCTTCTACTTCGCCCTGTCACTTTCCTTTGTCCATTTGTCTTCCTCCTGTGCTTCCTTCTAAATGGTGCTGTGAACTATCCATAATTCGTTCTAAAACCCTGCATTTAAGTGTTTCTGCTTATGCGTGTGAGTGCCCAAGTACAGTGTGTGCATCAGAGGACAGTGGGTGCCTGCTCCCTCCCTCTCTCCTTTACTCCCCGGGACAGATCTCTCACAGAACCTCTGATGGCCAGCCTGCAAGCCCCAGGGATCCTCTTGCCAACACCCTTCACAGCACTGGGATAAAAGCATCATGAAGTCACCTTGAGGTTGCTCAGCAAGTCCCCTTACCCAATGAGCTAGCCTCTAGCCTCTCGCCAGTTTATGTCTTCTTAACAATTTCACTGATGCGCATGTGTGTGCCTGAGTGTATGTATGTGCCACCACATGCATGAAGGAGCCTAAAGTAACAGTTGGCTGTGAGCTTGGTTCCTTGGATTTGAACCCTGATCCTCTGGAAGAGCAACCAGTGCTTGTAACCACTGAGCCATGTCTCCAGCACCATTAGGTTTTTTTGTTTGTTTAATTTAGGTCTCTCATTTCTACGGTTAGAATTTCTAATTGATTCCTTTAAACTCTGCTGAGCACTTTTTTCTTATCTATGGGGGTGGGGTGCTGGAGATGAAACTCAGGCCTTCACGTATGAAAGGTAAGGACTCCAGCACTGAGCTATACCCTCTCTCCCCTGTGGGTGTTAGACTATGGGGTTAATACTTGGCAGTTAGTCCTCTGCTAAAATAGCCACACTTATCTGGGTGCCGTGGCACATGCCTTTAAGTCCCAGCGGTGTAAACAGAGACAGGCAGGCAGGTCTTTGACTTCCAGGCCAGCCTGGTCTGCAGAGTGAGTTCCAGGACAGCCAGGACTACACAGAGAAACCCTGTCTTAAAACAAAACAAACAAACAAACAAAAACCAATACAATTAAATAAATAAATAAATTTGCCAGTCTTCACTTTAACCTATCTGAACTTGACTTGAGTAGTGGCTTTACAGCCTAATTCTGAAATCATTGCAGGCTCATTTCTATAGTCTATTTTACTTATTTTTTCTTGTTTATGGTGTTTTAATTTTTTATATGCTTGGTTACTTTTCCCTGTGTTCTGACAATTGTATTTCCAATGATTTGGAAGTCTACAATGGTACTCTCTTTCTCCAAAGACGGTTCGTCTTCTGCCAGGCCCTTGGGGACATAACTACAACCCAGCTGCACGGCCAGCCTCCCACTTCACACTCCTATCCTGTGCACGCCCCTTAATCCCAACTCAAGGCGCATGGGCACTTACCCTGGCAACATGGGCTCTAGATGCTAACCTTTGTTCCCTGCACCCCAAAAGCACCGATCAGGATTACTGGACACTCTCAAGACAAAAATGGCACCGGTCCGTGCAGATGGTGGCAGATACACAGCTTCTCCGTGACAGCAGACTGGTGACTCCTCACTGCTGTGCACTCTCTTTCCTGTAAGATGGCTTTGACATCCTGTCCCAGCTCTCTTTAGCTGCCCTCAGTGGGAACACTTACTTAGTATCATCCTTGGAAGTGAAAGTCTAATTTCAGTTCCCCATCTCCTCCTCTGGTGCAGCCTTTCACTCTCAGACACTAATGACACAGGTGACAAAAGTTATGGTGTTGGCTGCTACAGATTTATGCTGTATATTGTAGCACAAGTTATCTCACTTTTTATTTTCAGTTCTGTGACACCAAATTAAAATTACTTCTTTGCCTTTGAGAAAGTTAAGAGGAGCTGAGCAAAAGGAAATTAATGGGAAATATAATGTAAGTCACTTGGTCCTGAAAACAAAACACTGTGTTATTCCTCATACTGTCTTAGTCTGCGTGACAAAGAAAATGGATTTATACCTTTTAAACTAGACAAATGTTTAAACTAGATAAAAATAATTTTGGTCACCCAGTCATTCATATGGAGTCAGGATCTTAAGTAAGACTAAATTTGACTGTGTCCTGTGTCAAACACAGCTGCCATAATTTTCTTTGGACTCTTTTCTCACTAAAGATGTAAACAAACAAGAATGTCTTCTCCATTAAAAATTTTAGCAAAAGATATGTTACTTATAGAAATGTTACTCTTCATATCTGTGTGCGCGTCTAAGGTCACAGACATGGTGACTGTAAGGGACAGTGCTGTCAAACGTTAGCTGGGACGGACTAGGTTTTGTTACAGCAGTAAACAATCCCCAAACTTCCTGCTGTGCTCACTGGGGCTTATTTTTCGCTCACTCAAAGTTAGCTGCAGGTGTCTTGCCTCATCCTCCAGACACATCTCTTCCATCCCAACATCTGGCTTCTGTGGTTGCCATGGCAAGGAAAAAGAGGGGCTTCAAGGAACCAAAGAGTGCTTTGTCCCAGAAGTGACAAATGTCACTTCCACTCTCTGCTCATGTGTCATAACTACTCAGAGAGACCCACCTAGGAGCAAAGGAGCTGGGACATGTGGGGGAGTACATGGATATTCAGCGACTAATAAATTATAATAAATTATTTTGCTTCGGATGTAATTGAACTTACAATGAACCCCTTGAAGTTTTTCCAACTAAAAGTTATTTCCCAAACAACATAACAACCTTGGTATGCACTCAGGTATTTGGAGAAGCAGACCCTATGCTGCGCGCCTCCTGCAGTGGCTAATTTTTAATGGGGTTCTTACAGCTTCAAAACATAAAACCCAGCATGGAACTCCCTTTCTTCTTGGGTAGTGGCCTTACATGCAAACTGAAGGAACTGGGCCGAAGATTTTAATGCCACTTAAGAACCCTTAAAATTAACTATCCAAACTGGTTATTTTTTATTTTAACTGAAAAATGCTTTTGTTGTTGTTGTTGAGGATTTGAAGTCTGAAACCAAGGCTGAAATTATGTACTATGAGTTCCAGCCCTTGAAGAAAACTCCTGAGGGTTGGGGAGCTGGCTCAGTTGGCAGAATGCTTGTGGAAGGTGTGAGGTCCTGAGAACACGTCCTTAGCTCTCACACAGGATCCAGGCACAGCAGAGCACATTTGTAATATCAGCTTGGGAGGGAGAGGAGATGATCCCAGAGCTTTCTGGCCAGCAAGCTTAGCCAGATCTGTTCTGGAGTGGGTGCACACATGCGCGTGTGCACGCGCATACACACACACACACACACACACAATACAATACACTCACAAACAAAATTAAGAAAAAATAAAAAGGAAAATAAATGGGAAAGCTGTATCTATCGTTATAAAGACACATAGTCTCATCTTGGTAGATTTAGAAGAGATTTTATTATTGAACGAGTATAAAATTATGTATGGTTCAGAGCATATTTGAGTGTATATTCCTCACACCTCAATTAAAAAATAAAGACTATTAATATCACATGAAGGGCTCTCTCCAGTTCAACTCACTAACTCACTCACTCACTCAGGAGTTAAGAGCACTTGCTGCTCTTGCAGAGGAGCAGGATTCAGTTCCCAGCACCCACAGGATGGTTCACAACCACCCTTAACCACAGCTCCAGGGGATCCAAAGCCTTCTTCCAAACTCCCAGAGCACCAGGCCCACACGTGGTGCATATATTCATGCAGGCAAACACATAAGATAAATAAATCTAAAATGGAATTTTAAGAGAAATAAACACCACTCTAAATTTTATGTTATCTTTGAATTCTTAGGGCTTAAACATCTATACAATGTATTTTTAGTTGTGCATCCTTTAAATTTCATTTGAATTAAATAATATACTATGCGTTCTCTGACTTGCCTTTTCTCATTCAAAATTACATTCCAGACATTTGTCCATGCTGTTGTAGTTTCATTGTTAAATAGTATTCTATTCTATTAACTATGCTGTAATCCACCATTCAGCTACGGCTGGACACTGATGATGCTTCTGATAGTATGCTATTATAATTAGTGTCACTGTTGATGGGGATATAGCTTGGTGACAAAGCACTCATTTCAAAGGCTCTGGGGTTGATCCCCAGCACCACAAAAGAAGATAGGTAGATAATAGATAGATAGACAGACAGACAGAGATATATAGAAGTATAGATGCATAGATAGATGAATAAATAAATAAACTTAAAAACAGTACTACTATGAATTAATTAGTTTGTTCCCTTGACACACAGTTTTAAGAGTTTCTTTAGGATTTCTTAGAAATGGGAATGTTGTGTTCTATCAACTTCTACTTGACTAGTCAATGCTGTCTTTCAAGTTATTGTCTCAAGTATTAAGAGTTTGTATTTCTCATTCAATTGTCAAAATTCAGTATTATGCCAGATTAGTTAATACAAAATTATATCTATTTTATTCGCTTTTTTTAGAAGGATCTCACTATGGTACACAAGCTGGCCAGGAATTCACTATCCCCACACCTCAGTCTTTCAAGTACCTAGAATCGCAGTTTACAATTATGTCCTAATGTATCATTTCTCTGATGTTAAATGTGGCTGAATATTTTTTTCTTGTGTTAATTATACAATTAAGTTTGTTTCTGTTGTAAGTATGTTAGTTAGTGTCTGGTAATGTGATAAACTTAGAAAGAGGGAGGGTTTATTTTGTCTCAGCTCGGATGTTTCACTCCATGGCTGACTGGTCCTGTTGTTCTGGGCCTGTGGTGAGACTCAGTGGTAGGAACCACAGAAAAGGCCCATTCACCTCATAGCAAGAGAGCAAAGGGAAAAGAAGTCAGCTCCCCACGGCTGCTTTGGAGGGCATGCCCCAGTGACCCAAGGTCACAGCCTTAACACCGGAGCCACTGGGAGACATTCTATGTCCACACGACAGCACCGAGTGCTCCATTCGAATCTTTGCTCCTTCTCTACTGTTTTTGCTTTACAAGTCTTTATTTTTCTATTGGTTTTTCCAGACAGGGTTTCTCTGTGTAGCTTTGGAGCCTATCTTGGCACTTGCTCTGTAGACCAGGCTGGCCTTGAACTCACAGAGATCTGCTGCCTCTGCCTCCTGAATGCTGGCCTTAAAGGCGTGCGCCACCACCGCCTGCTCATAATTCTTTCTTTTTCCTTTTTTTTTTTATTACTTTAATTTTAAATAGCTTGCTTCACATGTCAATCCCAGTTTCCTCTCCCTCCCCTCCTCCCGCACCCCCCCACCATCCCCCTCAGCCTCCCACCCTATCCCCACTTCCTTCCACATAGGGGATATCCAGAGTCTGTCATTTCACTCAGAGCAGGGTCCAGGCACTCCCCTAAGAGTCCAGGCTGAGAGAGCATCCCTTTTTGTGTTATGGACACACAAAGTTTGTTTGTATGCCAGGATAAACACTCATCTACTGCCCAGGGCCCCATAGGTAGCCCAGGCCTCCTCACTGACTCTCACACTCAGGGGGTCTGGATCAGTCCCATGCTGGCCTCCCAGCTGTCGGTCTGGGGTTCAACAGCTCCCCCTTGTTCAGATCAGCTGTCTCTGCTGGTTTTGCCAGCCCAGTCTTTGCCAATTTGCTCATTGCTCCTCTCTCTCTGTCACTGGGTTCCATGGGTTCAGTTCAGTAGGTAGAGGCAGAAAGATTATGGGTTCAAGACCATCCTTGACTATGGAGCAAGTTTGAGGACAGCACGGGCTACCAAATGAAACAAAAAGCACCCGTACCCCACAAAAATGAAGCGATCACACTATCAAATACTGCTTTTTTTTGCTTGTTTGTCTTTTGTTTGTTTTGTTTTTGTGACAGGGTCTTACCATGTAGCCTGGATGGCCTGGCATTCTCTATGCAACTAGGTTGGCCTTGGGCTCTTAAAGATCTACCTGCCTCTGCCGCTGAGTATGGCTTTAAAGGAATGTACCACCACACTTGGCTCTCTCTATGCCACCCATTATAAAGCTAGAGTAACCAATACAGCTGCCATAAACTTAGTCCCGAGATAAAAGGCAAAGTTATTTTGTTTTGTTGTGTCTTTTGTTTTTCCAGACAGAGTCCTCTGTGTCGTCCTGGCTATTCTGGAACTCACTCTGTATGCCAGGCTGGCCTCGAACTCACAGAGATCCGCCTGCCTCTGCCTCCCGAGCGCTGGTATTAAAGGTGTGCGCCACCACTTGACAAAGGCAAAGTTTAAGATAAAAAGAAATTGCAACATTTATGTATTCAATTATGTACATATTGCCCCACATCATTTCAAAATACAAAAGAAGTCGCCTTACTGAAAGAAGTACAGTATTGAAGGAATGAAAACTAGGAGTAAAACAAATTAAGTCTGAAACTTGGAGTTGGAGTTTTCTTTGGGCCACCAACCAGATCCCAAATAAAGACACGGAGACTTATTATTAACTATTATTAAGAGCGCAAGGCCAACCTAGTTACATAGATAATGCCAACCCTGTTTCTATTCACCTTTCTGTCATTCTGTGTGTCCCACTCTCCTGCTTCCTCCATGTCTGTCTGTCTGTCTGACTATCTGGTCCCTCCATCTCCCTGATGTCTCTCTTTCTTCTCTGGAGTCCAAATTCCTCTCCTACTTACTCCCCCTGCCCAGTCCTACCTATACCTCCTCCCTCGTTAATGGCTGCTCAGCTCTTTATTAGACCAGTCAGGTGCCTTAGGCAGGCAAAGTGAAACAGCAACACATCTTCACAAATGCAACATATCTTTGTAAAGTTAAGCAAATATTCTGCAACAGAAGCTAAAATACAAACCATGATACCCTCACCCCTTAGAAATACAAAGATAGCTAATAGCCTCGTGGCGGTTTTAACCTGCACTCCAACAGTCTGTGGACCTGTAACCCTGGCAACAGTTAGACTCAGGATTACTTTAAGTTGTGTTGCAGCCTGACAGTGGGCTCCGACTCCAACCTAGCGCACTCCCCACCCGCAGAAGCCGTCCTAATCACCTCCTTGAGTTGCCCTGAATCTAGGACTTGCTGCTATTGAACGGTCTTCACAATCTCTTGCGTCATAAGTATCTGGTCCTTTGCCCTTTCTTTGCACACACACTGGCTGAACCTGGCTGGTCTTGTCCTTGGGCTCATCTCTGAGGGCCTGGCAGTCTACTGAGGGGATCAGTCAGATGCTTTCCCCTCTCTGATTTTGCAGTTGTGGCTAGGAGCTGCATCAGGACCTGGAACTTCACCCTCCCCTGCAGGGTTGGGGTCTTCATGGCATCTGCTGGTGCCAGGCCTCTTTTCTCCAGAGAAGGTCTTGAAAGCCATTCTCTATTTCTTGATCAGTGAGTTTTGACATGGTTTCTTTATTGGATCAATAATTAGGGAATGCACTATCTATCTTTCTCTTCTTCATGGCAGCTTTATGAAGGCTTGGAATGTTTCTAGGAGTCACCACCTCATGGCCAGCAAGCCTTAGTGTTTCTGCTAGACTTTCATGTATTTCTTTCAGCTGCCTTACGCTGGCTGAAAAGAGTTGTCTCAGCACCTACTTGTGGGAGCACGGCTCCACAAAATAGTCTATTCTCAATGAATGACTCAACAGCCATGAAAGAAGTCATCCCAGCATATGCTGCAATCATTCAGAGCTGAACTATAAAAGCACAGCCAGCAGGGCCCAATGTATCATCTTGCCCATAGGCAGAGAGTCTATCAAGAAAGACTGTATCAAGTTCACAGTGAGACAACCACTGAGCAGTACAGAATGCCTCGGTGAACACTGGATCAAGATCAGTAAGTGGAGGTTGAACTCCTGATTTTACAGTGAGTATAGCATGTCCAACTGGCAAGGGAGCTTTGCACTGCATTTTATTGTGGTTGTCTAACTATGTAATACATGACTCCTAAAGCCATTTTAATTACAAGACATCTATGTTGAGGTGTGGTCTCAAAATTCCCTGGGCCCCAGGGTGCAGGGTTTCCAGTCTTCTGGAGTATAGTGCCTTGGTTTGGAGAGATGATGCAGTATAGGACTACTCTTGCTCTGTCACAGAGCTGAGGAAACCTGGTAACTTATAAAGCAAGATGTTGCCCCACCTCACGCTGGTTTGGCAACAGTGGCCAGATGTTTGACATAATCAGCATACTTTGAGTGCTTGATCTTGTTGTGAAATGGCTATTATGACAGCAGGTGAGTTGTCTAACTCAAGTGGTAGTACCATATCGTCCATCTTTGGATCACACAAAAATTTAGGAATGGTCCTCAAGAATTGTTTCACTAGAAGAGCTTCAGACAACTAAACTAGGAATGGAACCAATGAGCAGCATCGCTGTCAAGCTACGGCCAGAAGGAAGCAAGGACAAGGGTCACTCTTCCCAAGCACATTCTCAGAGATTTTCTCACCTTTTCCTGGGCAGTCCCATGAAGACTCTGGATCTAAGGCATGGATTCAGCATGTGTAGCAATTTTCTTGGAATGGAAGCATTTCTTGCTAGAAGGAAGGGGGGGGGCTCGTGAGACTCAAAAGGAACTTCACAAGTTCATAAGACACACAAGGGTCCTCCCAAAGCATAAAGGCAGCAAAAGATTGCTGGGCACTCTCCAATTTTGCCATCAGCCAAGTTGCCTGCAGAAGACTCGTTGACCTGCAAGGAGCCTGGGAGTCGTGCAGCAGCTGGGGTGAGCTTTTGGGTGCTATAGCTATCTTTGAGTCATCCATGGCTCCTGTGAGTAACCCTCCCCTATGCTCTTGTAAGCAACACTAATACAGTGTCCCAAGTTGGATTTTGATGGAATTGTTACTTTGGTCTGGTACGTTATGTTTCTCCAGGATAAGTCACACAACAAGCATAACCAAATTGGAATTGGTGTCCTGTAAGGATGTACGAGAGGCTTAGGAAAAGTCCCTTCATTCTTAAGTGTGCCTTAGGACAGACTGGGCAAGATGGCTCAGTGGGTAAAGATACTTGACCCAAAGCCCGATGACTTGTGTTCAATACCAGGACCCAGAAGATGGAAGGTGAAAACTGAGAGCTGAGTCCTACAAGTTGTTTGATTTGGGAGTTCCTACACACACACACACACACACACACACACACACACACACACACACACACACGCAGGCACACACACAAACACACACACACATGCAGCCATGCACGCACTCACACATGCACATACACACACACTCACATACACAAGCACACAATGCATGTACACACATGTACAGAATATATGCACATACAAATAAATAAATGGAGGGAGGTACAAGACAAAGTACCTTAGGAAGTGCGTTTTCCCATCTGTTACTGTGTGGAATGATGAGGCCTACTGCAGTCAGGGGCTTGCTTCAACACACATAGGAAACAAAAGTAATAGACTAGTGAGGAGGAGACAGAGCCAGAGTCCCTGAATTGAGAAAATCTCAAATCCTACCCTGGATCTTTATTTCTAGTTCTCCATGCTAATCTAAGTTGTTTAAGTCAGAGTTTGGAAGTTCATTTGAAGACAAAAAACAAAAATCTAAAATGACACTTCTTTGATGGTCTCCTTCAAACTGACCGTAGCTGGCACCAGAGTCCTGGCTCAAGACCTGGTTCTGGGTCCAACAGTTCATCCTGGTCACTCGTCCCCCAGTGCTGAAAGCCCTGGAGGATTTATTTTCAGTGTAGACATACCAGGAAGAATAAAGAGTCTAGCAGTCTAAAGTCTGTCTTTGAGGTGTTAGTGACAGCTTTGTGGCTATATACAGAGAAGCGCCAATGTCGAGGAGATTGGCATAGCTAGCAATCCTGGAGAGACTGTGGTCTGTTTCATTATTATCTTGGGACTGGCTGTGGGGAGATTTGTCAGGGCCATGGACATCACTGCTGCTTGGGGGGCAGTTTGTCACATGTGTGACTTAAGATAACCAAGGGAGGGGGTAGCCCAGAGAACAGCTCAGAGAGGGAGACATAGGCACTCGGGCATGTGGCTGGGTCTTCCTCCCATCTGCCCCCAGCAGAATGTCCTTCAGGTCTGTTACAGCTGGAGGGTACCCTCATCCATGCGGTTAGCCTTTTGTTTTGAAAGCATGACTTTAATTGTGTGAGTTATAGGCTCTGACGTTACCATCTTGATTTTATGATAGTTTTAGAGACTGAGTCCAGGGCTTCACACATGCCAGATAAGCCCTCTTCCACTGAGTTGGTCATATAAAAGTCTTTAATGCTTATACATTGAATTCCCTCACTTCGTCCCTTTATGGTTTCTCCGTTTATCATTTATTGTCCAAATTCTATGGAGAAATCCACCTACACTTATTTGTATACTTATTTGGGACCTGAAAGGGACAGGGTCCTAGTTACTCCAGGACGGCCTTGAAACTCACCGATTCCCAGGCTTCCACCTCTGAAGGGTCGGTACTATATGTATATTCTACCATACCTGGCTCCTTGTAATTGTTTTTTATGTCTTCACCTCAGAATTTAAAAGTATTTGCCCCTGTAGATGAATAGTGAATGTTTAGGGTAAGAAGACAGCTTTCTTTTCACTGCTTACTTTTATGTAGCTTAAATCATTTATATGAGTACACATATCTTAAAATGTTTGGGTATGTGTAGCTGGGTGGTGGTGGCGCATGCCTTTAATCCCAGCACTCGGGAGGCAGAGGCAGGCGGATCTCTGTGAGTTCGAGGTCGGGCTAGACCAACAGCCTCCAAAACATACAGAGAAACCCTGTCTCGTAAAACCAAAAAAAAAAATGTTTGTGTATGTGTACATGTTAGTGTATATGTACACATGTGTGCACAGGCCAGAGGTCAACATCAGGGGTCTTCCTCAGCTGCTCTACATTTTTTTGAGGCAGGGTCTCTCACTGAACCTAGAACTCCATGATTCAGCTAGACTGGCTAGCACTGAGCCCCAAGGACCTGCCTGCTTCTGTCTTCCCAGTCCTGGGATTACAGACATAAAACTGTGCTTGGATTTTTCTTGTGGGTTCTGTTAGGTCTTCATGGCAAGCATACTCCCAAACGAACCATCTCCCCAGTCACTATGAGTGTATAAAAAATTTAATTTAAAATACTAATACACAAAAAGTCCCAGCATCAAAGTTTAATTATTTCTTCCCAAAACAGCCAGTTGTATCAATGTTCCTGGTGCTCTGTAGTTACAGTGGTGGGCTTTAGGTAATCAATTCAGATGGTTTACCACCCTGATGAAGTTGAAATATTAATCCTAATATCTCCTACTCAAGAATATCCAATGGGTTCCTTGTTATATATCTGTTCCCAAACTACTGAGAGTGGCTCTTTTAAATTGTTTTGGGACATAACTGAAGGTCCAATCTGGACTAATATGTAGAGAGGAAATGTCTTTTCTATAAACAATAGCAAGAGAAGGGTGTGAAATTATGACCCCTGTGTCACTCATACATCACTCTAACTCTACTATCTTTCTTCAGATTAACATCAAAGGCTTCTAATTTACAAGTTCTGTATGGACCTTATTGTGAACATTGTATTTGTTGGAAAAGTCTAGTGTGTGAAACAGTATTTGTTCAAACGCCATCCAAGAGGCTTGGAATAGAGTTTATTTGGCAGAGCATTTGCCTGGCATGTACCAAGCTCCATGTCCCATCCCCACTGCCACATAAAACTGGGTGTGGTGGCGCAGCCCTGTAATTCCAGCATTTTGGAAGTAGAAGCAGGAGGATCAGAATTCAAGTTCATCCCTGAGTTCAAGACCAGCCTGGGTTCCATGAGACCCTACCTCAAACAAAACAAAGGCCAGCAAAACCTTTCCCCGACACCTGTATCAGAATCATCAAGTTTGGATGTTTGATAAAATACAGATTTCTCACTCCAATCAAAGCTACCAACACAGAAGGTTTGGGGATGAGTTCTACACAATACTTCCAAAGAGAAATCCACTTAGACTCTTAAGTGGTGGCATGTGTGTACAATTGGTTCAATGGTATAAACTTTTAAAGAAGGGACCGTTAGGGTGGGAGAAATGGCTCAGCAGGGTTGAGCAATGGTTGATCTTCCAGAAGACCTTGGTTTCTATTCCTAGCACCACCATCTGCAACTCCAGTTCTAGGGGACCTGACACTCTCTGACCTCCGTGTGCACTGCATACATGTGGTGCACAGACATACAAGCAGGCAAAGCACCACATATATAAAATAAAATATAAGTAAATCTTTTTTTTTAAAGGAACTATTCCTGTTGGCTTCCTGGAATCAGTAAGAGACTGACATTAGATCAAATCAACACACCCTGAGAGTAGTAGGTGCAAATAACACACCTCTATCTGGACAAGACACAATACCTATGGAAGGCAGGTATTTAAAGCATGGTCAAGGGTCTAGATTCAAAGTTTTAATACAGAACAGTGTTTGCTAGGTTTATGGTCAGGTTGAAAGATCTATGTTCAGGGAGAAAGACTGGCAGGTGTGGGACTTGTTGCAGATAAAAGCATGTCTGATGAGTTTGATCACACAACTGTCCTGCACAATTTTAAATGAGACATGGATTGGAATAATGTCTTCAAGTGGTTCTCAAACTCTAATAAGAACAACAGTATCGCTCTCAAGGGCTCTTCACTTAGAGGGCTCGGAGGCAGGGCCCAGAGATCTTCAATTCAAACAAACACAGCGGGGTGTTTTCTGCAGGTGGTGCACAGAACACTTGGAGAACCACTTGAGCTTTTGTTTTTGTTTTTGTTTTTTTACTTGATAGAATGTCCTGTTAGATGCTGTGGCTTGGCTTGCTGGGTATAGCATCAAAGGTTACTTTAAAAAAAGAAAGAAAAAAGGGCTGAACTGCCCATCTAAGCAAGAACTCAGAAAACAGCTGCTGGGACATGCAGACATTTCTAACTCTCTGCTGAGTTTCCTGGAGACAGAAGATGAAACTCTTGCTTTCCTAACTGCAGAAGACACCACACACAGTTGGTTCGGTATGCATTCTAACCTCTAGAGGGCGTGCAAGGGTTTCCTTACACAAACTCCTCTGCTGTGCCTTGGGGGTGGGGAGGATGGCCCAGGTGCCTTATACAGGTCAAGGACACCCTGGGGGTTTTATTGCTAAGGGTGGAGCTAAGAATGGCAGGTGCTAAGTAGTAAGGAGCTTTTGCTTAGCCGTAGACTGTCCTTTCCAGCTGGCTCCTACTTAAGACTTCCGGGTCTTAAAACAGTTCTCAGTGGTAACCTGAACTGGATTTGTTAAGATTCTTAAAGGAAAAAAAAAATTCTGATACTTGCTTTAACAATGTTGTCTGGCAGTGGGTGAAGCAGCCCATCTTAAGTCTGAACACAGTAAGTACAGACAGGCACTGCCAGGCTCTGAGAAAGAACTGTGTCGTGGATAGAAAATTCCAAGAATTACTAAGAAAAGATAACCCTGGCCATCCTGGAACTCTGTGTAGACCAGGCTGGCCTCAAATTCATGGATGAGATCTGCCCGCATCTCCTCGGTTGCACACCACCACACTGGCTTTTTGTGTTGTTTTTGCTAAATGGATTTGATAGGATTCCTACTCCAGGAAGCTAAGGATACACAAAGCTGGAAGATAGAGAATTTGATCAGATACAAAGGGCTGGGGATTCTCTTAACTGATTAAGCAAGATTCCTGCTAACCTGGGCTAGTCAGACCCAAACCAGGACAGGCACCAAGGTCAAGACTTACTGTAGACAGGTAAAAAAGTTTAGCTAAAGTTTGGTGAAGCCGACAGTCCTGGTTAGAGGTAAAAGAGAAAGTGTTCTTTTCCCTTTGGTTTTATTTACTGTTCCTCCCTAGAATAAAATTAAAGTGTAGCCCCAAGGGCAAAGGACCTGGAGGACCTGTTTCTACACAGACCTTTGTCTTTAGCTCCGGCTTAAACTTGAAGATCTGCTTATTTTAGCAAATTGTTGTGGGGGATAAGAGTCAAATTCCTAGCCTGGGGGGAAATAGTAAATGACATCTACAACCCCTATTTATATGGTAGGGGTGTCCACATGGGTGGGAAGTGAAATATTTAGAGGTCCAGTATCCAAATTCTTTTTCACACATAGGACAATCTACATGATACAAGCATTCCTGGATTTACAATGGGGCTATGTCCCAATGAACTCTTAGTAATCTGGAAATAGTGTCAAAATGTATTTAATATGATTCAGCTTCCCAACATCATAGCTTACCAACAATCTAAAAGATTGCCTGCTTGTCCTTGAGACTGTGTGGCTGGCAGAGAGCTGTGGCTCCCTCCCACTGCTTAGCACTGGGAGACAATACCACACTGCACACACTATCTAGCCAGAGAAAGCCTGAAGTAAGGTTCCTGTTGAATGTTTATGGCTGTTACACCATTGTAAAGCAGAAAAATCCCACGCTGAATCATTTTAAGTTGGGAGTTACCTGTAAAGTGTGAATGTAGATACCCACACGTATTCTGATTTAGAAGGTATGTGTCTAAACACTAACCCTTCAGTTTATTATTTCAGACCCAAGAAATAGGTTCCATAACATGCCCAAATTTAGCAAGACTCCCTAGAAGGGGTCACAAACAAACTAACCCTGAAGTGCTTATTGTGAGACTGCCCTGTGGGTACAGTTCCCGCCCAGAGTATGAGTAGAGCAGGCCTGAGTTGCCCATGGAGTGTTTAGCTACTTCAGTGTTTGAAATAAACTCACAAAGGAGAATGTAAGACTCCTTTAGGAATGAGAAAGACTCAGAAAGGTGAAATAACTTGTCTAAGACAAAACTTCTGGCAAGGCAGAGCTAGGAGTACTAATGAGGTCAAAAGGTGAACCTTCAAAATCATTCCTATCATTTTTAGCAGTGCGTTATAACCCGTTTCCCTCAAATGATAC
Source organism: Mesocricetus auratus (assembly GCF_017639785.1). NCBI lineage: Eukaryota > Metazoa > Chordata > Mammalia > Rodentia > Cricetidae > Mesocricetus > Mesocricetus auratus. The sequence goes on along the minus strand of NW_024429205.1, from coordinate 18,292,189 downwards.
GTGCTGAACTTATCAAAAGAACTTCCAAAGTCACTTTTTAAAATAAAGATCTTAGCCGGGCATTGGTGGCGCACACCTTTAATCCCAGCACTCAGTAGGCAGAGGCAGGCAGACTTCCGTGAGTTCGAGGTCAGCCTGGTCTACAGAGTTCCAGGACAACCTCCAAAGCAATAGAGAAATCCTGTCTTGAAAAACCATAAGCAAGCCGGGCGTTGGTGGCGCACACCTTTAATCCCAGCACTCGGGAGGCAGAGGCAGGCGGATCTCTGTGAGTTCGAGGCCAGCCTGGTCTACAGAGTGAGTTCCAGGACAGCCTCCAAAGCCACAGAGAAACCTTGTCTCGAAAAACTAAAAAAAAAAAAAAGAAAAAAAAAAAGAAAAAGAAAAACCATAAGCAAACAAATAAATAAATATCTTATACCTCTATTTCAGGCCTAGAAACATCAGGACTGACTGGCCAGTACCAAGGGTTTTCACAAGTCATGCTACTATAAAAATCACGTTGTCTGTGCTACCTACCAAATAAGTATGGTCATCTTGCCTTTGTCAATTCAGTGCTGCCACTCGGCCCCTGCTACTTGGGGGCCCAGTTAAACCCACTACATTTCATTCATCCAGTTGAGCGGCAGCGTCTCCAACCCTAAGGTCTGCACAAGGAAAGGGCAATGACAACAAAGCTCTCTGAATATGTTGGTGCTCCTCTCACCATTTTGTGTCTTTTAGAATTATTGAAGGGCGTGAATTCTGGTCCTTCCCATTGTGGAGGATTAGGTTTTACACAGGGTACCTGTTGTGGTTTGACAGAAAATGGTCCCCATTGGGAGTGGCACTATTAGGAGATTTGGCTTTGTTGGAGTAGGTGTGGCCTTGATGAAGGAAGTGTGTCCCTGGGATGGGATGGACTTCGAGGTCTCCTAAACTGAAGCTCTTCTCAAGCTATGCTATGTGTGGCGTACAGTTGCTTCTGCTGCCTGCAAATCAAGATGTAGAACTCCAGGCTCCTTCCCCAGCATCATGTCTGACCGCATGCTACCATGCCACCCTCTATGACAATTATGACTTAAACCTCTGAACTGTAAACTAGCCCTAATATTTTCCTTTATAAGCATTGTCATGGTCATGGTGTCTCTTCACAGCAACAGAAACACTAACTAAGGCAGTACCCACTCTACCATCTCAATTTCCCCGAGCTTTAAAATCCCTTTATCAATACTAAGTCAAGGGATATGAGGCGTCTCCAGCTACTTTTGAGTAGAACATCTTTTGACAAATGCTTCAGTTAACCATTCAAACAGACTTTTGATACCTTTTTAAACTCTGTCAGCTTCCATACTGAATCTAGAATCTCCACTCAGTGGGCCAATATTAATAAATCCAGCCTGATTCAATTTTATGTTCCTTCCATTATCTGACACCCCAAAAATCCATTCCCATACATATTTCCCAGATTTCTGCTTGAATAAATTAGCAAATTAATTAAGTTCTTTAGTGGTACACATACATACATGCTGGCAAGATAATACACATAAAGTAAATAAATCTAAAAAGGATGTTTTAAAAAGGACAAAATTAAGATTAGAACATGCCTGCTCAGTCTGGACCCATTCTAGGGCAGGCAGTATCTCCAAAAGTGTAAAGGACTCTGAGTAAAATATACGGCTTTGCCAAGAGTGAGACTTTCAGCCGGGCGTTGGTGGCGCACACCTTTAATCCCAGCACTCGGGAGGCAGAGGCAGGCGGATCTCTGTGAGTTCCAGGCCAGCCTGGTCTACAGAGTGAGGTCCAGGACAGCCTCCAACCACAGAGAAACCTTGTCTCAAAAAACAAAAACAAAAACAAACAAACAAACAAAAAAAAAAGAGTGAGACTTTCTTTCCCTTCCCAGGATAGTGACTGGAAGGTGTAAGGATATAGGCAAAACCAAATTTAGTTTCTCCACCGGCATTCTCACAGTGCAAAACAGCTGTGCCCCTGCACGCACCCCAATCAATGAGTTCTGCAGTAGATTCTCCAGGAACCGCCAGCAGCAGACTCTGACTCCACTCATTTCTGGGTGGTATGCCTGGAAACAGTGTCGGGTTCCACAGGCAAGGCTCTGCTCCATCAGATGCTCCTGACTTCAGGCGCCAGTCTGCAACTTCTGAGCAACTGTGTTTATAAATCAAGATTTCAAAGACTCCCTCCTCCAGAGGGGCTCAAGGGACACTGTTTACAGTTACCCATTGTTAAATATAAGATATAAGAAAGGATACAGAGCTGGGTGGTGGTGCACGCCTTTAATCCTAGCACATGGAGGCAGAGGCAGGCAGATCTCTGTGAGTCTGAAGCCAGCCTTGTTTTCAGAGACGTTCCAGGACAGCCTGAGCTACATTGGAAGACCCTGTCTTGAAGTATGTTCATAGGAGGGGTGGGAGTGGAGCACAACTAGAGGCTGGATCTCTGTGAGTTCAAGACCAGCCTGGTCTACAGAGTGAGTTCCAGGACAGCCAGAAGTGTTACACTGAGAAACCCTGTCTCTAAAAACTCATCACATAGTGGCCTACATGAAGTTATATCTCAGAAAAAGCCAAAAACATCTTCCATTCTCAAAGGGCATCTTGTTCATGCACTCACATAGAACACATATTTAGACAAGTGATGTAATCTTCAGAAATTAGAAAAAGACATGTCAACTCCAGGTGGGTAAATGATTAAGCCTAGGGCAGAGTCAAAGAAGTCAAGAATGTCACACAAGACCTGAAACTTCTTACTTGGTGAGTATCATACTTGGGCAAACACTCATACGCAGCTTCAAAACTGAGCCCCAGCCTATAGGGCAGAAGACACTGAGCACAGCTCTCTCTCTCTCTCTGTCTCTCTCTCTGTCTGTCTGTCTCTCTGTCTGTCTGTCTCTCTGTCTGTCTGTCTGTCTCTGTCTCTCTCTGTGGTCACAGAAAAGCTGATGCCGGGTTTGCTTCTCTTGTTGCTACCTTTTCTACCCCTCCCTCTTTGAGCCGAAGTCCACACTTTCCTCAACACTCTAAGTTCTGAAGAACATGGTACAGACTATCCAAGATGCTCCTATGACAATAGCAAAGCAAAGTGTACCTTCAATGCAGTTGTATCTTGCCTGTTTGTACGTGTGTGTATATACACACACAGTTATTTGCAAGTTATTCAGCACCAGTTTTATTTCAACACAAACTTGGTGTTGAAATAGTCATAAGGCAAAGTTATGAAACAAACATTACAGAACTTACTAGATTTACTGATACTCATTTTAACATCTAACGTATTTCAAGATTTTTCTTTTTCTTTTCTTTTTTTTTTTTTCTTTTTTTTTTGGTTCTTCGAGACAGGGTTTCTCTGTGGCTTTGGAGGCTGTCCTGGAACTCAATCTGTAGACCAGGCTGGTCTCAAATTCACAGAGATGTGCCTGCCTCTGCCTTCTAAATGCTGGGATTAAAGGCGTGCACCATCACCACCCAGCCTAGATTTTGTTTTTTAAAACTATAAACATGGGTACTTTATGTGCTTAGAGACTCTAGACACTTAATCTGACTTTTGTGAGGTTAATTCTAGAATTTCTACTGTTCTTCTATGAAAACCCCATAGAGTTCATGTTCATCAGGCAGTTCTACTTCCATATTATATATTTCAGCGTGTCTCAAGCACAGGATAGATTTCAGACTCCTTCTATGAAGCTGTAAAGCATTTTGCATCTCACTTTCAACAGATACCAAAATAGCTCTTAAAGTTAATTATACTTAGAATTAGAGTCAGGGTTTTGTGCCAAACACCCAATGCCTAACCATTAATTATTATTTTCTAAGAAATGAAAGTACAGTAGAAGCTGTTAAGTACATGTTAAAACCTGGTCTCCACCCCAAGGCTTATCCTATAAAACCAAATCAATTTAGATTGCACAGTACATCAAATTAAAAGCAAGGCTAAACTTGAAAGGCACAAAGTTCATGGACCTTTCTGTAAATCTCTAAGGAGTTACAAAAAGTCTCACCGGAGTTTATTGGTATGAAAGTAGAATTTTGTGTTTCTCTTTAAATCTTCTAACAATCCCACTGCTCCTATTCTAGGATAGAACACTGAATTCAAGAAAATGCCACAGGAAACAGCTATCCCCTCTGGGTGCAGGGACAAAGGAGATGAAGTCAGAGCACAAAATCCGCATCCACGTCCCATTCTAGTCACAACACCTAAGATGCACACTCAGCCTCTATGCCCATCAGCGGATGAGTAGACCAAGAAAATGAGCAGTGTACATACACAATGGAGAATTATCTGTTCATAAAGAAGGAAAGTCTGTCCTGCACAGCAAGATGGATGGAAAGCTCTGGAGGACATATGTTAAGCAAAATTAACTAGTCATAGAGCGACAATTATCACTCATTCTCTTGTCATATGTGGAAACTAAAAAAATAAAAGTTGGGACTGAAAATTGCACAGTGGGTAAAAGCACTTGTTGTTCAAGCCTGACAACCTGAGTTTGATCCCCAGAACCCACAATGGGAAAAGAGAACCAACCCTCCAAACTTGTTCCCTACACACACACACACACACACACACACACACACACACACACACACACACACACTAATATTTAAAAATATTTAAGGTGACCTGAAAGTATAACATTTCTAGGCACTGGAGACGGTGCTAGGGAGAGCAGAGGACAGAGCAGTGCTGGATATGATCAATGGGTCTGTACTGGCTGGTTTTGTGCCAACTTGACACAAGCTAGAGTCATCAGAGAGGAAGGAGCCTCAGCTGAGGAAATGCGTCCATGAGATCCAGCTGTAGGGCATTTTCTCAATTAGTGATCAATAGGGAAAGGCCCGGCCCATGGTAGGTGGTGCCATCCCTGGGCTGCTGGTCCTGGGTTCTATAAGAAGGGGAGTTAAGCAAGTCAGGGGAAGCAAGCCAGTAAGCAGCACTCCTCCATGGCTTCTGTGTCAGCTCCTGCCTCCAGGAACCTGCCCTGTTTGAGTCCCTGTCCTGATTTCCTTCAGTGATGGACAGCAATGCTGAAGTGTAATAAATCCCTTCCTCCCCAGTTTGATTTTTGGTTATGGTGTTTGATCATACCAATAAAAACCCTAACTAAGAAAGGGTCCTACTGACATTTATGGAAAAATCATAGTTTATCCTATTAAATTTTAAATTGATATGTTTTTATAATGACTGAGCTAAGCGTGGCGGTGCACATCTATAATCCCAGCCTCAGAGTAACATTATTGGTGTTTACAGAAAATAGACCTTGTGGAGAGTTGAGATGTAAAGCCATGGGGTAGGAAGCCCGGAAACTTCTCCAGTAAGAGACATACTTAGATTAACAATTATGGGGTAATTACTTAAGTCAGGGCTAGCCAGCAAGAAACAAGCAAGGCCAACAGCTTCATAATTAATATAGCCTCCTGTGTGTTTATTTGGGACTGATGCAGCTCTGGAATCAGGCTGGCAGGAAGGCTTCTCTTTACATAATGGTGATCAGGAGTGGGATGATGAATTTCCACGTAGAACGACAAAAGATTTAAGGGAATTTTAGAAACAAAAGAACGGAGAAAAGCATGGGCTTTTTGGTAGCAGCATTTTTCTCAAGTGGGCTCTGTTTTGCTAGCAACAAGCAGAGACTCAAGTCACTCACTTAAGGGAGTCTTCGAGTCTTCCTGACTCAGCATTAAAAAAAACAAAAAAACAGCAAGGTTCTTTTAAGAGGCTCTACTAACAATTGAAAGGTGTGTAAGCACAGCTGGAAGTGGCAGTGACTACATCTCCAAGCCGGCAGCTGGAATCACGCTTACGCCAGCCATCTTGGAAAAACGGCAGTTTAAACAGCCGCGGTTTCAACAGATAAGACACGTGGCCAGAAAAACATAAAGATTTACAGTAAAGTCAGACTTGGATGAAGAAAAACCTCTAAATGTTTACAGTGTGTTTAAAACTATACATAAGATTGAGATACAAAAAGAAACGACATAGTGGTAAATAAATAGAGAAGCCGGCTGTGGTGTCGTACGCCGGTAGGATTTAATGCAGAGGCAGAGGCAGAGGCAGGCGGATTTCCAAAGAGAAACCCTGTCTCAGAGGAAAATAAATAAAAGTAAAAGAAATAGAATAATAATAATAGATAAATAAATAAGCCACGCAAAGATGGAAAATACACAGAGAGTCTGGATACTGTATGCTATTGTGTTTTTCAGTTTTTTGATTGCTCAGGAAGGAACAGGTGTTAAAGTACACTTGATTATAAATGCTGCTGAATTAATTCAACTTATATCTTTTGAAAATGCCTTGACTTCAAAATTTAAGTATAAGGATATGTTACTTGGGAAAGGAGTTTTTGTTTATGTTTCTACAGAAAATGAAAATCTGAGGATTCCTTCCAGGCTTCTGTGGTTTGATGAACCAAGACCCCTGGAAGCAGTGGACCAAGTGTTCCAACAACTGAAACAGCTAAGATGATGCAGTCTTACAGACCCTGAAACTAAGGACTTATACAGGTTTCTGAGTTTTGTCATGATCCCCATGGTATAAACAGCACCCCCTTCTAGCATGAAGCAGTTTGGAATGAGCGACGTCCTAATTCCCATCTTGTTTATAAATCTTTGTTTTCATTTAAATGAGGTTGTTTATAATTGGCTAATGATCACAGCCAATCTTTTTTTATGGTAAAAAGGGGAATTATGGTATGGGTATGGTTTTTCATTTATTGATACAAATTCAAGGTCAATTTTGTGATGCGTATATTTCTCCTCTTGATTAAGTATTGTGCTTATACTGTTCTTTTAAAACATAATACATAATTAAATACAGACTATAGATAGTTACTTATAATAGTCAGAACTTATAGTTAGGTTAGTTGGGTTTTCTAGATATACAGAGATATATTTGAGATAGACAGTCTTCAAACGTTTCAAAGACCTTCAGAAAATGGCATTTAAGATGGTTTAGGGTTTTTCTTGACAATGAGAAATGTCTGCTCCTGGCAGCACCAATTATGTCTGAGATGGGCATCAAAGAAACTCATTATCGAGTTTGCTTTCGACATGGCAAGATTAGCCATTTGGGCAAGAAACTGCTCTTGTCTGGACTCTTTGACTGTTGCTCTATAAACTGGACATGCAGGACCCACAGGAAAGTGACTACTGAACTCAAACAGTCCTTCAGGGTTCCTGATTCATGGAAGAGTCTACGAGACTTTCTAAAGAACACAGAAAAATGACTGACAGACTGCCAATGAAGACGGACAGTTTAAAATTTCCTGCTTTGCTGAGAAGTGTTCCAGACAGACTGTGGCCTATGGGCTGAAGATGGATGCCCCATTACATTACAGAAAAACTTTGGGTGACTGTCTAGGAAGCGAGTGTCTCTGTCAGTTCTAGTGTTTATATATTATCCTTCTGTGGTCTTTGATGGAGTTGAAGACAGATAGTTATAGTTTTCCTTAGTTATGATAAAAGATAAGCTACATATGTAACTTTGGACTCACAAGGATGAGATGGATATTTTCTTTAAATCTTGCTAAATGTTGATAGACAAAATATTTCTTACTTGATAACTGTTCTGTTATATATAATTTGACAATGTTAAAGTTAAGACCTTTCTTTTTGTTTAGACAGAAAAGAGGAGATGATGGGAAAAGTCCTGTGTATTTGTCAATAAAGCACTGTTGGCCAATAGGGAACCAAGATAGGTGGGACTAGGAGTCTAGGAGGACTCTGGGAAGGAGAAACACGAGAGTCGAGATGTAACGCCATGGGGTAGGAAGTCCAGAAACTTCTCCGGTAAGAGACATACTTAGATTAACAATTATGGGGTAATTACTTAAGTCAGATCTAGCCAGTAAGAAACAAGCAAGGCCAACAGCTTCATAATTAAAAAAAAAAAGAAAAAGGAAATAGAACTTGTTAAAACAACAACAACAACAAAACCCTAAGTATTATTTGGATCAGATAAGAAACTCTTAGAAACTTACTTAGGTCCACCAGTCAACTATTAACATTGCTGAACTATAGATAAAATTATCTTTTGTCACAATGCTTATTGTTTTTTCAGTGTTTAGTGACATTTACTAAAGACCTAATGGATTCGGGACCCATACTATTGTGATTATTGCCATAGCCTCTTCATTGAACATATTGCCAGAACATAAAAGGCTATTACCAATTAAATTATTTTAGATGAAAAATGGATTCTAAAAGAAAATAATCCATGTTTCTTGTAAGAAGATAATAAAATAATCTGTAAATTGAAAGACAGTAATAGACAAGCACTTCATGATGATTTTTTAAAAAATTATTTATTATGTACACAGTGTTTTGTCTGCATGTATACCCACACACCAGAAGAAGGCACAGGATCTCATTACAGATAGCTGTGAGCCATCATGTGGCTGCTGGGAATTGAACTTAGGACCTCTGGAAGAGCAGCTAGTTCTCTTAACCCCTGAGCCACTTCTCCGGCTCTATATGGTGATTTTTAAAAACACCTTCTGGAGGCTGAAGAGCTGGTTCAGTAGTTAAGAGCCTATTCTGCTCTTCCAAAGGACTGGAGCTCAGCTCCCATCACCCATGTCAGGTGGTTTACAACTGCATGTAACTCCAGGGTATCTAAATGCCTTCTTCTGGCCTCAGTGACCCCCCAGTACAAACAAATAAATGAATAAATTAATTTAAAAGTAAAATAAAACAATCCTTCCTTGAGTATAAAATATAAAGAATTCATGTGAATTGATGAAATAGAAATATTATAATAAAGTGATGGAGAGATGGCTTAGTGGTTAAGAGTACATGCTGTCTTCCAGCAGACCTGAATTTGATTCCCAGCACCCACATTTAACGGTTCACAACTGCCAGTAATACCAGCTCCAGGGGCATCCAATACCTATGGCTTCTGTGGACACTTGCATACATATGCAGGTACACATATATACATAATAAATTATACTAATAAATATTTAAATAAGAAATACAATAAATATAGGTGGATAGTGCTTTAATTTGTCTTGGGTTGCCATAGTGAAATACCACAAACTAATTAGTGTAAAGAGCACAGGAATTTCTCAGTTCAGGGTTGGAAAGTCCAAGATCAAGGTGCTTGCAGATCTAGTACATGGTGATTTTGTGTAACAGTTTCCTCTGAGATTAAAACATTCTATCTTGCAGGAAAGCTCCTTAAATAGGAAGGTAAACTCAAAAGAGCTTCAGGAAGTTCCTGAAACCAATCATATTCACAACCTCCTCGAAAAACAAAACAACTACAAAACCCAATGAACTTTGACAGTCCCTCTCAGACTGCGCAGAGCTAAGCTGCAGAAAAGACACAGGAAAGTCATACTACAAAGGAGACTCTGATAGCTGTAGCAGTAACCCTGAAAGAAGCAGAAATCAACAGAGCTGCCAGGAAGAGGTTTAGACCAACTGAGACAACTGGGGAGGACACTTTCCAATCCATTGAGCTGTCACAGTGTGTTTCAGGGTCCCAGCTTTGTGAGCTGTCTTGATGGTGGGCTGGTGTGTGTCTTGATGACGCAGCTGTCTTTGAGTCATTTCTAAGCTCACTGTATTTCTGGAAGTAACCCCAATAAAACTCATGGTTCACCAAATTGGACTGTGGTGGTATCTTTACTTTGGTTTGTCGTGTGTTTCCTATCTAGGGTGAGTACACATGTGTGTTGCTTCTCCCCAGAAAATGTTTTGTCACACAACAGGTGAGGACTCACTCTCTGGTACACAGGTACTATGGTCCAGCTGAGTCATCCCAAGATCTTTCTGGTACACAGGTACTATGGTCCAGCTGAGTCATCACAAGATCTTTCCCGAGATATTTGTATAAAGGCACTAATCTCATTTGTGGTTAGATTATTTTAATTATCTCAAAAACCTCACCTCCTAAGACTATCACCTAGGGGCTTACGAGTTCAGCACCCAAATTTTGAAGGATTACAACACTCAGATCAGAGCAGAGAGAGTATGTGGGGAAAGGGGGTCAGCCAAAGAAACACATTTTGACCCTGCAGCCAGAACAAAGAAATGTACCCTGACCCTGAAACCAGTGCCAAAGAAACACACTTTGTCCCTGGAATCAGAGCCAGTGAAAAGAAATGCACCCTAGAGCCAAAAGACTAAAAAGGACCAGAGAAAGAAACATACTTTGGCCCTGAAACCAGAGCCAAATCTGACCCTAACCCTGTGAAGCAAACTAGCCAATCCCTGAGCAGGAGATTAAAATCTAACCAATCCCCACCCTGGAAACCCTATATAAACCCTGTGTCTGTTCAGCTTTTGGCTGTTCATGCTACCCGTCTGTCCTCAGCCGCTGTGGCAGAGGGCAGCCACTCTCTCTGGATTCTTCCCTCCTAACAAACCCCTTCGATGAGCTTTGGGTGAAGATCTTCTTTTGCAGTGGAGCAGAGACGTACCCTAGGCAAAGCAGAGCAAAAAAGGTTGTAACACTTCTGTAGGGGAAACCTTCCCCTGGTAGAAAGGAGTTGCTACATTCCACTCTCCCGGGAAACCTTCTCTTGCTGGAGCAAAACTGCTACACTGGGCAAACATCCCCAGCTGGAAGACCCTCTCTTGCTGGAGCTGAGCCGATACACTGGGAAGCCCTGAGGCTGGGCTGTAAGCTGCTATGCTTACTGTGACCTGTGGTAGTCCTTGACTCCCAAGCTCCAGGATACCTTTCCATCTGAGCTGTGTAACACTCAGTATTCTGTGGTTCCCGAGTGCCAGAATACCTGTCCCATTTGATCCATACAAAATGCCTACAGAGTATTTGAATGGCTCATTGAACAAACTTATTACTAAAGGCTTATCATCAGTGGAATTTTAAAATAATTTCAAATAGGAAAAAGTTTAAATGCAGATGAAATATTGAGGATGGCACAGTGGAAGTGGTATCTTCCAATATTGCTATGGTAGATTAATATATCTTTATAGAAACAATAACTATTTTCATCCCATGATTATGGTTTTGAAAATTAATTCTAAGAATGGGCACCAAAAGATGGTAATTAGCTTTCCATCTCTGTGGTAGCAGAAATAACCAGCTTTAAGAGGCAGGCTTTATTCATTGATTCTTAAATTTTAAGGTAATATATAAAGTAAAGGGTTTTAGTAGGACAGCTTTTCACATACGGAAAGGTTTATTTTGGCTCATAGTTGTGTAGGTTCCAGGGCCTAGTGGCAACACCAGAATACCATGTGACAAGGGGGATCTGCTCACCTGGTGGTGACTGGGAACCAAAGGAAGACAGGATAAGATTGGGATCCCAAAATCCCCTCTGAGGGCATGCCCCCATTGACCTAACATCTTTCCACTTCATTTTAGGCTGATTTTTATTTATTTTCTTTTTTTTTGAGAGAGAGATAATAGCTAGCTTCAACTAGCCTCAAACTCATCACGTAATCCTGAAAACCAATGAACTCCTAATTCTCCTGCCTCCGTGGTAATTCCTCCCAAAGTACTGGGATTACATGGGTGGCCACTATGTCCAGCTCCACCTTGCAGAAGCCCCATGAACTAGGGCCCAAGCCTCTACAATAAGGGACATGTTATAGTTATACTGTGGAATGTTTATAAGCTGCATATTTAGAAATGAAGTGCTTATTATTTATAATGAAAAGTTAGAATCAGCTGCTAATAAGAGATTAAGAAGTGAATTATGGTATTCCATTCAATAGACAGTAAGATAGTATACAATTCTGTAAGAATACTGAAAATACACTATAGAAGAAAACGATTCAGTAATGTGTTTTAAGGAAAAAAAAAAGAAAAGCAGAAATGCCTTTATTGAAAATAAGTATGAAACATATTCTCCTAAAACTAAAAAAAGAAAAAGAGCTAAAAACAAAATTGTATCAGACTATGATTACAGTATTTATAGATGAATGGATTGTCCAAATGATGGAGCTTCTTTGACATTCATGCTTCCCATTCATGTGAATAACAAAAGCTCACCCACTGAGGAATGGCTTCTGAGGGTAATCATTTTGCAAGTAGCCCACTTCTGCTTCCATTTTTCCTTTGTTGGTCTACTGAATTAGGCAGCTCTAAACTTTAAGGACTAGAAAAGACCTATCAAGTGGATATATTCAACACAAAAGGAAGAAATGTGAATTGGACACACCACCCAACACCCACATCATAGTCACCACCAGAGTCCCACGCAGAAAACTCCTGAGCCAGCCGCTCCTCCCAGATGAGGTGAGGATGTTGACCAAATTCTCAGCGCTGATTTTACTTCAGGCTGTGATTTCATAGCCTGGATTTTGTTTGCATAAGTGAAGTCAAGACAGGACAAGTCTAAAGACATATCATTTTTCAAACTATCAAAATGCACCCTCACATTTGCCTGTGGTTTCCCCTGCTATGGCATTAGTGTCAGGGCTACTCTGTGCCTGCCCACCACCGCTCCCTCACTTCCTCTCCTCCTTGTGAGCCTTCTGCTTCAACTTCCCAGGTATGCTACAGCAATTATCTTCCTTAAGATTCATTTTAAGACACTGTCTTATTTTGAGAAAAAAAATGCTAACACCGCAAACAAACATTGGCCACTCTGGGTTAAGCAGTGCCAAAGGACTTGATCCCCTGTGTGCTTTAGAGCAAACTTGCTGCTCTTCTGCAAGAGCAAGGCTTATGCCTTTCCCTGGTAAAGGAACAAAAGAGAATCAAAACTAGACATGAGAAAATCCCCAAGCAGAAGGTGAACCCTGATTTTTTTAACTTCTCCTCTTTTCATGTCAATCAAGGCAAACAGAAATTCAATTTTTAAGTTTGTTGCAAGAACTAAGAAAATTTTTTGAATTAGGAGCTAAGAGTATAAAACATGTGACACAACACATGTTTGATATATATAAGACCCTGGGTTCCATTTTCAGCACCACAAAAATGTAAAAAAATAAAAAGGTAAAAAAAAACTTCTCTGTCTACTGCAAAAGACTGTGTTATTAGCTAGATTATTACAAGAGGTGAACTGTATCTGGTTTGTCTGCAGACAGCAACAATGACATAAGCAGACAGCTGGGGATACATGCCAGACAGGAAGCACTCTTGAATGCAGACTGGATTCCCATTCGCTGAGCTACACCTGCCAGACTGGAAGGCCCTGGTACTTCAGTTATGAATGAGCACATCCTGTTCAGGGCTTTCAGGCCTTAGGAAGCAGGCCTTTGGCTCCACCCTGCAGTGCTGGCACAGAATCTAGTCTGGGCTGACTTCCCTCCCCAGCTTGCCTGGCACTGCCTTCCCAGTGCCATCCAGCCTCAAGCCAGAGTGTCAAATTATATAGGACACCAGTGGCCTGAAAGTGGTACTACCCTTCCCTCCCTCCCATGCTAGAGTTCCCTTCCCACCTCTTTCCCCAAGCCACTTCTATTTCCTTCTGTTTCTACTCTGCACCACACTCTGGAAAAGGGCTTGTAAGGTTGACGAGTAGAGAAGAAAACCCTAGGACCAGTTTGTCCTACTGACCATGATTCTGAACTAAGAACATGTGAGGCTCTTAATAATTTTAACTTTGTGAGGGGATGGAGAGATGGCTCAGAGGTTAAGAACCCTGGCTGCTCTTCAGGGGACACAGGTTCAATTCCCAGAACCTCCAAGGTAGCTTACAACTGTCCAGCTCCAGATCTGATACCTTCACACCAATACACACAAAATAAAGTTAAAATTTAAAAATATGGAATAATTTTAATATTGTGAAAGAAAACGAGTCAATTAGCGACTTTGACAAAGACATATCATATGAAGGCCTAGACCTTTCCTTGGGCCTTGAACCCCTACGCTGACCTACTTTTCATCAGTATATGATCCTAATGATAAAATACTAGGGCAACCTCAAATTGGTTTCCTGAATTGACTTGATTTTAGGTCTCCAGGCATTAATCACTGTTTTCAGTAGTTCATTCTAAGTTTTGAGAAGAAAAAGAAATGGAGAAAGGGAAAACTTCAATTTTCACCTATTTCTCAGAAAACAGAGAAAGAAAATAAGAATATAGGAGTGGGAAATTATGATTTTCCATTTTTTTCTAGTAAGATACTAGAATAGATGCCCTGGCTGACAGTAGACACAAACAAGCTCTTACTAAACAAGGTCAAGGAAGCACAACTTTAAAAAGAGCATTTCCCAGTACTTCCAGCTCCACACGTCCTGTATGTAGGGGAGGGTAGAGCCGGGGCTTTGGTGTTCCACAGTGGAACACTGCTACACTGTGGGGTAAACCTAACAGGAACTCCAGGGGACATCAAACAGATATGTATATGTCAGAAGGAGGAGAGTGGAGCAGAAAAGGTTTTGAAGGAATGATGGATGGTATTTTAAAAATTTCAATGAAAAACGTATTTGCAGACATGAGATTCATGAAGATGAAAAACAGAAAAGTCCATCATAGTCAAATTGCTGAAAGCAATGGCACAATGCTTGTCTTGAAAGCAGTGAAGAAAAATGACATATAATTGTAACAGACATATCTGACCAACAGCTCACTTCTCAAGAGAAACTATGAAACTAGAAGAGAATGGAAAAATAACATTAAATATTGAAAGAAAACAAGTAAAACATGAAACCCAGAATTTTCGTATTTTATTTTGCATGTGCTTATTATACGTGGGTATGCACATGTCACAGCACATGGGTAGAAGTTAGAGGAAGGCTTGTGGAAGTCGATTTCGCCCTTCTATCTGTTGGGCCCAGGGAGCAAACTCAAGTCATCAGGCATGGTAGCAGGGGCCTTTATCCACTGAGCCATCTCTCTGGTCCTAGCTCAGTATTTTACATCCACTGAATGTAAATTTACATTCAAATGTGAAAGCAAGTAACGTGTAAGTTTTTACATAAAATGTGAGAACTAGTGGCCAACAGAACTGCACTCTAGCTTTAAACACTCAAGGGAGTTATTTAAAGGGAATTAAACAGAAACTCTGGTCCTCAGGAAAGAATGAAGAACACCAAAAGTAACGAATGTCTGGGTAAATCAGGATGGTTTCTGCTGGCCATAGCCTCTTACTTTCTTTATAAATTATTTGTTTAAGACTAAGTTTATAGCATTGCCATAGGCAGTCTATTAGTGGTAAATGTCTTATGTAAAAGACAAGTTTCTCAGCCGGGCGGTGGTGGCGCACACCTTTAATCCCAGCACTCGGGAGGCAGAGGCAGGCGGATCTCTGTGAGTTTGAGGCCAGGGCTGCACCAACAGCCTCCAAAACAATACAGAGAAACTCTGTCTCATAAAACCAAAAAGGAAAAAAAAAGACGAGTTTCTCATGGGATTCCTATGTGATAACATTCATCTTATGGATGGTTGAAATCAGGACTTTGTACTCCTGCCTATTCTAGCCTGTTCTCAGCATTACAGACTTGTTTTGAGA
The DNA here is from genome assembly GCF_017639785.1 of Mesocricetus auratus. Lineage (NCBI taxonomy): Eukaryota > Metazoa > Chordata > Mammalia > Rodentia > Cricetidae > Mesocricetus > Mesocricetus auratus. The sequence continues at coordinate 18,276,823 of NW_024429205.1, read as the reverse complement.
ATAGACTGAGTGGGATTTTGGCTGGAGAATGGAACCTTTGAAAACTACAAAAGGGGAAACTGAGAGGATCTATGTGGCTGGCAGGAGCATGGATACAGGCTTAAGAACCTATCTGAGGTTCTGGCAGAAGGGGATAAACAAATGTGATAGGCGTAGTCTTCTCCCTGCCTGCTTTAACTTTTCCCCTCTATGGTAATTGCCATCTTTTATAGAAGTGACAAGAATGCCTCTGACTTAGGGAGGACTTGCTATTTGGTCTCCAGTCCAAGTTAGAGGTGAGCAAAAGACAGGTTTGGGAGATTCTGAGGGAATTTACAGGTGTGAGACGTGCCCGTGATCTGGGAGGGTGCATACATCACCTACCTGAGTCATGAGTGCCTGAAGACTAAGGGCGATGGGAGCTCTGGGTGGACCCCGCGGCCTGACTGAGTACCTCAGGTGCTGACATTCTTGGTGAACACTGAGTGTCCTGGAATTTGGCAAAAGAAGACACAAGGAGTGAAGAAGGGTGTTGCTGGTGTTGCAACCCTCAAAAGGAAAGGACGTCTGTTTTTCTGTATGAGTGGAGAAAGAAAAAGCTAGAAGCAGTAAGAACATTTCTTGGAAGGCTTCTGTGTTTCCCTCCCAAGTTCCATTCTTTAGCTTGCTGAACAGAACCGCTGCTAGCAAGGCCTGCCTAGGGATCTGAGAACCCCTCAGCAATTTGCTTCCCTCATCACTTGTACCTAACCTCTAAATGTTTGACAGCATTGATTTTTTCCAGAGTCACACATGCATGGATGAGAGAAGCACGGTTACTGGAAGTCCTCACACTCTGTTGTGACAGGATAGACAGATTGGTCTAAAGTTCTGAATTTAAACCTGCAGGCAAGCATGTAGGACCTCAATTCACCCCAGAGACTGTTAACTTTGTAGTTTCTTCTAGGGGGAATTTTTTTTTTTTTTGGTTTTTCGAGACAGGGTTTCTCTGTATTGTCTTGGAGGCTGTTCTGGAACTCGCTCTGTAGACGAGGCTGGCCTCGAACTCACAGAGATCTGCCTGCCTCTGCCTCCCAAGTGCTGGGATTAAAGGCATGCACCACCAACGCCCAGCTCTCTTTTAGGGGGAATTTTAAATGTTCCCCCCTTTCCTGTCCTCCTCCCCTTCAAGGATTTGGCAGCTTCTTCAACAGAAAGAAGAGAAGGTCAATATTACCAGGTCCAGAACATCAAAACACAAGTGACACTAATCAGTGATGGGGGAGGTGTGTACTAAGTATCTGCCCATTAGGAATAAATAAAATCAGTTTTACCTCGAAGGACAGCTCTCTGCAGTATTGTTTTGGATGTGGGCATGGCTAGGGAGGTTTGGAAACAGTAACAGGTGCTTAAGGGTGCTTTTCTTAACCCAAGCAGCTTGTTTATAGAGGGAGAAGCCTTATTAACTGGTCCCCAGGAAGTGAGGGACCTCCTAAACTGATACCACAGAGTCAGGTGTCTCTGTGTCATCAGAGCTCAGGACCTGTCTGCCAGGTTTTGGTGAAGTCCTAATCGAAGAGTTAAGAAAAACACTTCGAGAGCAAGAAAAGCCTGTTTAGCACCACCAATGTCTGCTAAATTCCTCCTAAGAGTTGGCTGTCCAGTTCAGTCAGGCCTAAGCATGGTAGTCATCTCATTCAGGTCAGACTTGATTCCTTCATCTGCCCCAACAGGTAAAAAATGAAGCCCGAGGGCATCTATCTGCACAGATCTCTCACACGTCAACAGAAATCACAGGGATATGAATGCTTCAAAATTTATTTGTTGGATTTTTGATACAGTTTATATGTAGCCTAGACTGGCCTCAAACTCATGATCCTTCCGACTCAGCCTCTTGAGTGCAGGGATTCCAGACATGTAACAGTTCAAGCTATGCGTTTTGTATCTCAGCACAGTCCCCTCAAATGAAATCCTGAGTCTTAGACACTTCCATTTTGCTCATTAGGACCCATCACTTCTTCACCCTAATCTAAAGAAAGTCTTTTGGTTGAGCGAGTGTTGTCTTTGTCAAACGGCCAGCCCTAGACATGGAATGGTGACAAGTCTGGTCTTTGTGAGGGGTCCACATAATACAAAGGGGTGATAGAAATTCTGAATGTGGGTTTCTCCTATCATATGGGCAAGAATGTCTCTAGCTTCTGCCGGAAGAAATTGGGGCAGTCTTCTTGTGAGGAGCGTGCTCTTGCATGAGGACAGGGTCAAAGATGCTCCTTGTTGGACGTGTGTGTGTGTGTGTGTGTGTGTGTGTGTGTGTGTGTGTGTGTGTGTGTGTGTTCTCAGGTGTGGTTAATTCCTTTAGGGGAGTCCCTGAGAAGGGTCTGCCTCAAAGGTGGAGGCAACTCCTTCGCACCTCTAGTTTCCCACATCAACGAAGAGACCTTCAGCGAATAAGAAGGTTCCAGAGCGAGAGAGAGCAAGCTCCAGGTGTGGTCCCCCAGAGATGTCCTGGACATCCCCCGGCCCTTTCCAAAAACCTTGGGGTCCGGTTTGGCAGGAAACGTCCCACCCAGCCTCCACATGTCACCTCGAAGAGGAGGAGCCAGGTGGGTCCCAGTGGCTCCTGGAAGGGCTGTCAGCTCCGGGGCTTCGGGACGTCGCGGGAAGAGAAGCGCTTCGGCCCACGCCCTCGCGGTCCAGGGCTCCCCAGCTCCCGAGGTAAGGAGGCACGCCTCGCAGTGTCGCGTTCCCCCACGGTGGGGAGTCGGTGCCCCGCGGCCGGGCTGCCGGGCGAGCGGGCGGGCGGGCCGTCACTGCCCGCCCGTCGCTTGCCTCCCCGCCCCCCGGCTTCCTGCGGAGGCCGCGGCCGCCATGTTGTTGTGGGGCTGAGGCGGCGCCGGCGGAGCCCAGCGGCCGTGACAGGCTGCGCAACAGGTTCGCTGCGGCCGACCTGACGACTGACCCGGCGGCGGCGGCGGCGGCCGCACAGCAGGGTCTCCCCCGGCGCCTGGCCGCGCCCGTGCGCGGGTGGCCGAGGAGCGCGCGGGGTCGCTCGCGCGGTGACGTGCGCGAGGCGCCAGGTGGGTGAAGCCTCCCGTCAGCGCTGCCGCGGGGCGCGGGGCAGGTGCGGGCGCCGCCGGCCCGGGGCTCCACGCACGGGCCGCGCCGAGGGGGCCGCGCGCCGCGGAGCGCCCGGGCTCGTCCTCGGAAGCGCGTGCGGCCCCCGCCCTAGGCCCAGGGCCGCGCTCGGCCGCACCGGGCGGAAACCTCGGGCCCCGGGTTCCTGCCCCCGCCGCGGGGCCGGCGGGCCGCTCCTCTCGGAGGCCGGGGCACCGGGGCCCCTCGCCACGGCCTCGCTTGGCAGGTAACGGCCGCCGCCTATTGCTGGGGGGCGACGCGGTCCCCGGCTTCCCTCAGGGGCACTTGGGTGCGCGTTGCCTTGGAGACCCGTTTTATTTTGGCTTAGTTTCCTGATTTACTGTTTTCCTCTTCTTGATCGGCGTTGGTGCAGAGGGTCAGGTGAACCGCATCCCGGTGCGTCAAAGTAGCCCGAGTCACGAGAGGACAGTGGGCGGGTGCCTGGCGTCCACGGCTCGCGTTTTAACAGCTAAAGTTGGGAAATGTGAGGCGTTGACTTCTGATCCGCATTATGCACTCCCAGGGCGTCTAGGAAGCACAGCGAGAGGGAACCTCCGTAGCCGTGGTAAAGTTCATTGCTTATTTAAGGAAGGGAGAAAAAGACGCCTGCTAGTGCATAGTGGCTGGGTAAACTGAGGCTGCTAGGGCAGGTGGCTTTCATTCTGCAGATAGACGCTGTTTGCATGTATTGATCTTGGGCTGTGTTGTTCAGCGGCTGCCGGTGCCAATATGTTCATTTGAAACTTGGACTCGTAATGAATAGGAGCATTTTGGATACAGCCAACTACTTCATAATAGGAATTGAAGTTAGCACAGGAATTAATGCTCCGCTACATGCCCTTTTGTCCGTTTCATGAGTGTTCACTGCTTACTCGGGGGAGGCAAGTTGTCACTTGAAATTTTGTGTCGTTAGCTTAATTTAGGTAGCACAGACTGGAGGCCAAGCTGCTTAAGCCTCTGATAAATTGCTAAGTTCCCTCAGAAGGTTTGCTATATTGTCAATCGCTGGTAAAACCTAAAAACAATCCAGAAACATTGCCTACAGCCTTTGTACGAATTGATGGGAGGCCAGCAAAATTCAGTTATCAAACAGTAGAAACTGATGTGCTACCTTTAGGTTAGGGACTGTCCCTATGATTGCCTCGGAAGTAAGCAAGCAAAGTGAAAATATTTCCATTTTCTTTTTTAAGGATGCAGAAAAAAATGTGTGTTACTGCTGTTTGATGTAATATGGATGTACAGTTGAAAAATCTGCGTGTTTTAAACATTGGATGCATTTAAGTAGCTCCCCTTGTTCACCTTTATAATGAAAGGTCGAATGGTTAGTGTAAACTTGACCGATGCTGAATTATTGAATAGAAAGTTACCATTGCTCAACACATCTCAATGCTGAAATCCAGATTAGATTTGTGCCTAAAAAACAAATGTGTTTTTACAAAAATAGAATAGTATGTGCCCATTAAACTTAGAAGCTTTCAAGATTTTCTTTGTCATTTTATCCTGTAGTTAAATTGTGTTTCTTATTACAACATAGACAATTTCCTATATAATCTTAGAACTTTTAAAAGGTGTGTGTGTGTGTGCACCTGTGTTAGGACTGAACCGACTGTCCCATACATTCTGAGCATGCTCCCTGCCGCCAGGGTACATGCAGTTCAGGATTTTTAGTTTTAAATGATCTTTAATACAGTTTCACAGGGTTCCATCATTTTAATAAAAGGATGCGAAAGGTTCACCATCAGCTAAACTTCCTTTAGCATTACAGTGTGTCTCCCCTGGTGGGCATTTATAGGACACTTACTGGTATTAGAGCCTCTGCTTAGTGTTTATATAACTATTTAAAGTGTATGAAGGCCTTGCAAGTAATTAATGTCCTCCCATCAGATAGATAAGTGAAATGTTAAATTAGAGTTTTAACTGCTCTAGTCCTCAGAGTTAATAAGTATGAGTGTCCCATTTCAGGTTAGAATTCTTTTAACTTCAGCACCTGTGTTGTTGTCCATAACACCTAGGTTCAGATTAAAAAAATAAAAGTATGTGGGCATTAGGAGAGGATGAGCTGTGTTTGTCAGCTCCTGGAAGGGGCTGCCAGGACTGGGGTTTGCAGGCTTTCCTGGGAGAACGGAAGAGTGCTTCACCATGGAGCTGCGTCTGGAGCCCCGGTCTACACAGCCAGAGTCTCGTTATAAATAACGACAGGCCTCGAACTTACCCTGCCGCATTCTGCGCACTGCTGGTGTCCCATGTGCACCTTCACACCCAGCGCAGAAGTTTTACATGTTCATTTGTAAGACTTTTACATTGGGCTCTATATATTATTCAGGATATGATAATTATCTTGCTAAGATGTGATAGATTTGTTGTCTAACAACCTGTTGGGGCTTTTTCTTTTTTAATCTTAACAAATGCCATACTTATGGAAAATTTTAGGAAAAGCTATTTTGCAAGAAAGTAAAAGAAAGGCTAAACAAGGGAAGACTTTTGGGGTATGCCAGTTGTTAAAGAAGATTCCAACTGTGAAATAAGAAAACAAGAATATTTCAACTACTTCTGCAGTTGCATAGATCTAAAACTAAACATACATTAGAGCGTGTTTCCGCTTCTCGGCTCTTTTTTGTAAGTTTCTACTATCCTGCGGCTGCTGCACACAGACATGCTAGAGTTCTCTTGGGTAAAGTGTGCATGTAGGTATTCTTGAGAAAGAGGAACTGAACTGAATTTAAAGGATGTGAGGCAGAGAGGAAATGGGGGTGGAAGGGAGGGAACCGAGCAGAAATAGGACAGTGAATAGCCTGAAAAATAATATATTTTCATAACTCTAAGAGTGTAACATATTTCATTTGCAGTGTTTTGAGAGATTCTATTAAAATGTTGACTTCACAGTCATACCAAGACACTGAATAACTTTGTTATTTGCCATACAAAGCTATTCAGCTGTGATTATAGCAGACACTTAGGGGTCTACTACCAGATGGTAGACATTTAACTTGCTGTATTTAACCATTTGCTTTATGTTTTCTGAATCCTTTTCACTGTGAATGCATATTCATTTGAGAAAAAGTCTGGCTTAATAAAAGTTTCACATACACTTATAACTATATTGGCTAAAAGTAGAGGCTCTTTAGTTAGACCTCCTACCCCAGCTCCAGCTCCAAATAGTTTGTATGACCTTAAGCAAGTTTTTTTTTAATTCTTTAATTTCTGTCTTTTCATCTATAAAACAGGGATAATGATAGTACCCATATCATAGTCTTATATCTAATATAAAGTGCCTAGTGACCGTGTTTAACATAAGTACCCAATAAATGTCACCTTTTACCATTTCAACTTACTTCAATGAGAAATTTCAAGCTAATTAGTCTTTCTTTTTCCCGGTGTCTCTGTTTCTCTCTGGTTTTTGATTTATCTTAATGACTACAAAAGAAATTAGCTGTTTCTTTTGGTACTCAATTTCTAATCAACATCAAAATGAACCATATGAGAAGGCTGAAAATAGATTACAAGATCTGACCTTCATTTCAGTCTTAAGACTCTGCCCCTTTAGTTCCTTAGTTTCTTCTGCTCTGTATCATCAGTTCAGAGTCTTTGACTTCAGGTGATTAAAGTCTCCTCAGCAGTGTGGATTTGACCAGGAAGAGGCTGGTGTTGAGAGAGAATAGTGACAAGTGAGAGATCAGTCAGTTAAGGCACCTGCGAGGTTCACACTGGTCTTTAGGACAGGAGCAGGCTCTGCCTTGCTATTTTCTTCTGCTGTTTGGAGTCTCTGTCCCCCTCTCTCCATCTTCCATCTAATATGCTTTGGTGGCATTTGTCAAGTGACTGCTTTAATATAAGTACCAGGTAGGTCGAGTTAATAAATCTTATAACTTATGTAACATTTGGTGACATGCTTTTTAGAAATCTGTGAAATAATCTTTAGGGATTATAAGTAATCCCTTCAAAGATTAGTGACATTTTCTGTTAGTTGCTTCTCTTGTTGTCATGACAAGAAGTAATTTGAGGAAGGAAAAGTTTATTTGGATACATGGTTTTTAGGGTGCAGTCCATCACAGCAGGAGAATGAGACAGATGCCACTGCATCTGCAGTCAGGAAGCAGAGAGAGAGAGAGAGAGAGTGATGAATGCCTGTGCTCTGCTGGCTTTCTCCTTTGTATGCTGGGCAGGACCCCAGCCCATGGAGTAGCAGTCCACATTCGGGGCGGGGGCTCCCACCTCCTTAACCTAGTCTAGATAATCCTTCACACCACGGCCAGAAACTTATCTCCTAGGGAGTTGTAGACCCTCAGTAATAACCATCATATTGGCCAAGAGTGGTGAGGGTCAAATAGGAATGCAAAGTAGTATTGCTTCTCTAGCCCATTTTCATTAAGAGCTGAAAACCCAAGTGGTAGAAGAGAAACCTTCTCACTAGAGCTGTTTAGGTTTTCCACGGCTAAATTTTTAGTGAAATGTGTATAAGCTGATTTTTGTCTTGCTGCAGAGACAACCTGTTCTGGAGTTTTCCTTGCCCTCTCCTCATTCATTCCAGTAATTATGTCTTGGAGTTACTACTTCCCCTTTCCAACATCCTGGTTCCTATGGGGCTACTCTGGAGTTCCAAGAACTGAATAACTTGCATGGTTGAGATGTAAAGAGACATTGGATTGGATTCGGGTAACCGCAAGACTTTTCTGACAGTACTCTCCAGGACCTTGGCTTTCAGCTCTCTCTTAAGTCTCTTCACCAGTGTAACTGTTCTTCATCTTTGTCTTTCTCCATATTGTGTATCAGCTTTCCTTTCTTCATTCCCAGCTACTGTCTTCTCTCTCTGAAAGTTAAAGACAACAGAAGTTACTCATAATTCATAACATGGAATTCATTCTTTCACTCCATCATTTCATAAATAATGCATGATTTCTTGCAAGAAATGTCCAGTGTAATGATTATATAACCAATGAACAAAATATATAACCTTGTCCTGCCATAGTGGCATTTACATTCAGAAAAAGAGAGGAAAGACAGTAACATGTCTCGAATTTAGAATTCGCCAAGTATTGTGGAGAAAGTTAAGGCAGAAAATAGGTGTATGGTGTGTGTGTGTCTGTGTGTGTGTGTGTGTGTAATAATTGGGAGAAGTAAATTTAATACCTTCAAAATGATCACTAATTTCCAGACCAAAGAAAATCTGTAGTGTACATTTACAAGTAAATAAATAGCCTTCATGTAAGTAAGTTTATTTGTATTTCAGGATACCATATTTAAGATGGTTTATTATTGTTATTTATTTGATTGGTACCTGGCAGACCTCTTGATATTCTAGTTACTAAAACCAGAAAAAACCTTCTACACATGGTGTGCACTTAAAGAAGAGGTTTGCCAAACAATTTAGAATGGGTATTTAATTTGACATTTCCTAAAAGACTGTATTGTTTGATTTTAAACTTTATTGACTTTTTATGTGTACTATTTTTATTATGATGAATAATAAATGTTCTGTGTAGAAAATGGGAACACTATAGGGAAATGGAAAGACCATGATACTTTCCAGACTTAGCCACTGCTCATGTTTTGGTAGATCCCCTAGACCGTAGTCTCTGCTGATAATGGACCTGTGGTATGTTGTTATGAGTTTTGTTACAATTTAGTATGTTTTCCTGCTGTGATAGGGATTGAAGCTGAGCGTGCTAGGCAAGTGCTTTCCCAGTGGACTACAGGCCCAGTTCCTGCTCTGTGACTTTTCTTTGTAGCTTACTAATAACTTTTATCAAAATATGGCTCTATTTATTATGTACTTATTCACAATATACTTTTGTTGGTGAATAATATGTCCCTATTACCGACTATTAGTAATAGTGTCTAACATTTATAGAGCAGTAGTTATATCTTAGTTATTTAGGGGATACTTTGTTTAAATTCATTTAGTCTTTAGACACTTTATAAGAACCTTATAATTGAGGAATTTGAGCAAGTATAAGTATAACCATTTCCCCCAAGTGACATAACTGGTAAGTGGCAGACCTAGGATCTGAATCTGACTTTGTTCTTCTGCTTATAATGACTTTCATATTGCTTCTCTAGCATTAAGGTAATTGTAATCTATACCTTGCCGTAGTTCACATCCTTGTAGCTGAATTTGTGTTTATGATTATGAGCATTTCCCCAGGATAAATATAAAAAGGTATGGACACTTCTTAATGCCCATGTGCACAAATTACCAGATTGCCTCAAGGAACATTCACTAGTGTGAATGTGTAAATGAAACCATCTTATTTCCCCAAAGCCTTGAAAGCTTTGCCTTTAGAAAATATACTAACTTATTGAAACTGCTTCAAGTTTTCTTCCTCTAAGTGTTAGTATCAAATCGTTCTTGTTCCATTTATCTTGAAAAACATTCGTTTCTGCTTTTCTGCTTCTTTCCCATTTCATTGGCATGGGGGTTTTTTGTTTGTTTGTTTGTTTGTTTTTGTTTTTGTTTTTACGAGACAGGGTTTCTCTGTATTGTTTTGGAGGCTGTTGGTCCAGCCCAGCCTCGAACTCACAGAGATCCGCCTGCCTCTGCCTCCCGAGTGCTGGGATTAAAGGTGTGCACCACCAACGCCCGGCTTCATTGGCATGTTTACTTTGTTTATTTCTTCCTTTCCTCTCCTCTCTTCTCTCTCCATCCCTCTCCTTCCTTTTTTTCTAATCTCTTTTGACAGTCTCTTGTAGCCCAGACTGGTCTCAAATTTACTGTATAGCCAAGGAAAACATTGAACTTCTGATCTACCTACCTCCATCTCCTTCATGCTGGGATTGCAGGCATGTGACTCTCCACCTAGTTTATGTGGTGTTAGGGATCAAGCCTGAAGCTTTGTGCATGGCACAAAACCATTCTGCGGGCTGAACCAGCTTTCTTGTTTGTTCTAAGAATTCTTTGTTTGTTAAGAATATTGTATCTTCCACATAGCTACACATTTTTCCAAGTTTGTTTATGGACTTAAGAAAAATGATAATGATGGTAGTTAATATCTGTGTAGCACTTTTTTCTTTTTGGTTTTTGGAGACAGGATTTCTCTGTATTGTTTTGGAGGCTGTCCTGGAACTCACTCTGTAGACCAGACTGGCCTCGAACTCACAGAGATCCGCCTGCCTCTGCCTCCCGAGTGCTGGGATTAAAGGTGTGCACCACCAATGCCCGGCTCTGTGCAGCACTTCTTGAGTAAGTATGTGCAGTATGTGCTGTGTATGCTAAGTGCTTTACATTTAGTAACTCATTTAATTTTTACAGCATCCCCTAGGAGGATTAGCTCCTTTGACATTGGTTTTTTTTTTTTTTTTTCTGGCTGTCTTGCGGCTGTGTATGTAGACCAGGCTAACCTTGAGCTCACAGAGATCCACCTGCCTCTCAAGTGCGGGAATAAAAGGCATGTGACTTGACACTGTCTTTTTAAAGTCTTAGATTTTTGTTCTGTGCCTTTGCCTATTTCTGTTCTGATTTCCTAAAAATCACAGTACCCCCTGTCTGAAACCTTTGTTCAGTGCTCATTACTCAATTTAGGAGTCATTTCCTCTGAGATCACTCATCTAATGACATTCTAGTTTCTCAAGGCAAAGTGAGGTATCATCTGCTGTCCTTATTATCCTATAGCACTTACATGGAATTCTAATTTTGGGTGCATTCTTCCTTTTCATTTCCTTTTCTTACACATCTAAGGACTGGGCAAATACACAGACTTGGATCAAAGGTGCTCTTGGTGATGCTGGTTGTGCCAAGAAGAGAAAGGCTGTGAGATAGCCCAGTAGATAAAGGGCTTGCTCCACAAGCATGGGACCTGAGTGTGACTCCCCAGCACCCACATAAAAAGCGAAGTACCTGTGAATACATGTACATAAACTAAATATGCTCTCCACCACAAACACAAAGAAGTGATTCTCCTGCCAAAGTGTGTGAAGTAGAAACCTGGACTGAGGAAGTAACATTGAAACTGGTCTGAAAGCCAGGGAAGCAAGGGTAGAAGTCCAGAGACTAAAATTGAGCAAAAACACAACTGGTGCTTTCCCATGATGTGTGTAGCGAGTTGTTGGGGATGATTTTGAGTATCACAGCCTCGCTTCTGGAGAGCCAAGGAATAAACCCTGTTTCCCCAGTATGTGCTTGTGGGTGTGGATGTAGGCTTTTTCTCTTTTGGTTTTAGGGTTTGTTGTTGTTTTGTTCTGTTTGCTTTTTAAAAACTGGTCTAATTGTGTCGCTTAGCTTGTTTCCAAACTCCTGGCTACAGGTGAGTCTTTTTCCCCTTACCCCCCACACTTGACACCTTCCTAGTAGCTGGGATTGCAAGCATTCACTGCTCCCACTAAAAGATCCCAGCATACTTCTTATAGTGTTCAGAATGCTGTCTTTCTTCTAGAGTATACATCTCTACTCCTATAGAACACTGGTCGATTTATCTTCTTAGACCTTTTACTAATATAGTGAAGAACTCAAAGAGTCCTGACATTATCTTGCTAAGTTTCTGAAACACACAGGGAAGTTTGGTGAACTGAAAACCTTTGCCAAAAGTCCCAGAGAAAAACCCAAGATCTTTGGAGCCCTGGTTGCAGTCACAGTTTTCCTAGGTTAGAATTTTTACGTAGACTTCAGCTCCTTCTCACCAGCCTTGATTATGCTTTTGATTTCTGTTTTGCTATTTTTTTATGAGACATTCTACTCTTAATTTACTAGTTTTGAGATATATTGATGGTTGTTCTTGAAAGAGGGGAAGTACTTTTATCTATATTAGCAATATAGTTTATGTCATTTAATAATAAATACTTCTCCAAGTCTTTAAACTTCTTAAATTTACCTTTTCTTTTCACTTTATTTTTGTTGTTGTTGTTGATTTTGTTTTTGTTTTTTGAGGTAGGCCAAGGATTTGTTATGTAGACCAGGCTAACTCAAATTTGCCATGATCCTCTTGCCCCTGCCTCTCAAATGCTTGGGTTACAGGCACACACAACACCTGGCCAGTATTTTTTTCTTTATGAACATAGTACATTCCAGTTGATGAAACTTAGTAAGATAAACATATATTTCAAGTTTATCTTCCAGTGACAGTCAGATTTTAGTGTCTGCTTTGAGTGTGTGTGTGTGTGTGTGTGTGTGTACATGTGCACACCTCTCACATTGAAGTTAAGAACATAGATTTTGTTGTTTAGGATTTGGGCTTTTAACTTTGTAAATATAACAATATTTTCCTTAAAAAGTAAAATTTACCAGCTATAGTGGTACACACATTTAATCCCAGCACTCGGGAGGCAGAGGCAGGCAAATCTCTGTGAGTTCAAGGCCAGCCTGGTCTACAGAGTGAGTTCCAGGCTAAATAGGAAAACTATCTCAAAAAAGTATATATTTAATGTAATATTTATGTACAGAGCTATTAAGACAAAGAGGTACACATGGTTAATGTCACTATCTCCTAATAAAACCTAATAAATATAACATTCATAGGCAGCCTTATCTTTGGATAGGTTTAGTGGGGGTCTGCTGCTCTAGACTGTTTAGAATGAAGGAGCAGGCTTGGGAACTGAGTATACTCTTTTTGAAATAATTGAAATATAATTTAAAATTTTAAACCTTTACATTGCACTTACAAAACTGTTTAGTGAAGTCTCCTTTAAAATGTAATTAAACAAATCAAAACAAACTTCAGAAGTTGATTTATCTTGGGCCAGCATTGTGATTGGTATGAGCCTGAGACTATCTTACTGTGGTCTTTGAAATGGTGGGATCATTGATAACAAGGTATCTATGGTAACATGTAAAAACATGTAGTATAGGGCTTAGCACCTACATCATATTTTAAAAATTAATGAGTTTTATCATAACATCTTCATACATATCATATCTTGTTTCTCTTCGTTTCCTTCCCCTGTCTTCCTCTGTGCCCCTCCTTCCCTCTAGCTGATTCTCTTTCCTCACCACTGTCCCCTCTTCTGCTTTTCTATTTCATGCATTCCTTCACCTGCTTTCTACCTCCTTCAATATAGTTTCTTCCAGGATCTAACTTTGTGACTATAAACACACATATAAAGACACAAACACATGTATATATGCATTACATATTTTTCCATATAGGAAAGAAACTTGGAGTATTTGTCTGAGTCTGGCTTATTTTACTTAATATAATGATTTCATGTTATCTGTTTAGCTGCTTATAAATTTGATTTTGAGTGGCCATAGCCACATGATATTTGACTCTATGTTATACTGTCATCATTGTGATGCTATTTCCATGTTGGCTAATCCTTCTGTGAGTATCTTTGTAGAGAAGGCAGTTTTTACTTAGTGTTGTTTCCTCAGACAGGCTCCCAGCAGTGAAACTACTGACATGTAGGTACAGATGTGTGGGATGTGGGTAGGATTTCTGATATATATGATTTTAGGTGCCTTGTGAACAGTTATCATTTGTACTCCCAGAGGCTATGCCTGCACACAGTTCTTAGCTTTTCTAGCTTGGTTGGTAGCCAGGGTGAAGGCTGGGATTTTGTTTTTGTTTGGTGACTTTATGAGTAGAAACAATGCAAAATATAAATTTGTTTTCTTTCGTGAGTGTGTGTGTGTGTGTGTGTGTGTGTGTGTGTGTGTGTGTACAAATGGTTTTTGAGACAGGGTTTCTCTGTGTAGCTCTGGCTGTCTTGGAACTATTCTCTGTAGACCAGGTAGCTGGCCTCTCACTGAGAGATCCATCTGCCTCTACTCTGGAAGGCTGAGATTAAAGATATGTGCTACCACACCTGATTAATTTTCATTTTCTTAATTATTAGTGATAGTAACATTACTTAGTAAGGTTTTTTTTGTAAATTAACTGAAGGCTTAGTGTTTTCATTATCATTTTAATAGTTTCTTTTCTTTTTTTTTTCCTTTTTTTTGTTTTTTGAGACAGGGTTTCTCTGCATTGTTTTGGAGACTGTCCTGGAACTAGCTCTGTAGACCAGGCTGGCCTCGAACTCACAGAGATCCGCCTGCCTCTGCCTCCCGAGCATTTTAATAGTTTCTAATACATTAAAAGTATTAACTGGCTATCTACTCTATGTTATTTCCCCCATTTAGTTACCTTTTACTTAAAAAAAAATCCTGCTGGGCAGTGATAGAGCATACCTTTAATTCCAGCAGTTGAGACAGAGGCAGGTAGAATTTGAGGCCAGCCTGGTCTACAGAGTGAGTTCTAGGACATCCAGGGCTATTACACAGAAAAACCCTGTCTCCAAAATAAAATAAAACAAATAAAGAAAGAAAGAAAAAGAAAACAGAACAAAAAAAAAACCCACAGCTTTCAAATAGCTACATAGATGAATCTGTTTACTCTTCCCTTTGTGTTTCCTTGTGTTATAAAGTTTAAAACTTTGGAAATTAAATTGTTTCAAAGAAATCACATTTTACTTGAAATTTGAACATATTATTCAAGTTTTTCCCTGCATACATTTTACTCAACCCAAGTAAATCATTTTGCTTAAATATTTACCCTTTATGAGACAATTGAGAATAGGCCCCACAGTGGCCTGGTTGACTCATGTGCTATTTTAGGTGTGTTTCCCCATTGTGTGGGTGAATTGCCTTGTTCATGGCTGTTGACCGACTCTTCTGTAACTGGTTTAAAGCTTAGCATGAATTTGAGTACTAACTCAGGGCGCCATTTCTGGTTTTTATGCCCTCTTGACTTTCTTGTTGCTTCGTTAGTTAAGCTTAATGTTTATAAACGTCAAGATATACATTGTGTGTTTAAACATCTTAAACTGAAGAGAGTAAGTTCTAGAACTAGAATTAAAGTTTGTATTTAGAAGCTTTTAGAAAGCAATATTCTTTGAGTATTTGGGGTCAAAAACATAATCTTTTTATTTATTGATACTATGTACAATTAATTTGCTTCAATGAAATATGATGAATATCTATTAGAAAATAATGTGAATATAGTAATTTTAATATCTGATATATATAAACATCCTATGTGCCAAATATTTTACAGGTGTGATGTGTTAGTCTTAAAGTAATCTTGCATTTTGGTCCAGTTTACCCACATGAATTAGGAAATTCTATGTGTGTTGTGGATAAGACTACAATCCTGTGGAGTACGTGTACTGGGATTCAACTCTGAGTTAGGTGATCTGTTTTCAAATCACTTGTAGCCTGCTTGTTCTATGTGCAGTTGAAAGTATTCTAATCTCTTGAGAGTTCGTGCTTAAAAAATACTTTAGTATCTACCTTATGGCTAACAGCTGGACATCAGGTATATGAAAATGAAGAGACAATAGCAGGCATTGGCGGTCTCATATCGATGAGCAAATATGAAAACAGAAGTTAGCATACTAGATGTTTTGTACAAGAAGAAATGGAAAGGAAACTTTCATAAGTAGAACTGTCACCAACAAGATAGGTAGCTCTGCAGGCACTGAGGAGAAAAGCAGAGTGGGAGGGGTAGATAGTTCAACTCTGGTTTGTAAATAAAGACTAGAATCTTATAATACATTGTATGAAATGTAAAGAATATTAGATTATTTAGAGTGATAGCTTTATAATTCATTTCCAGTAAATGTCACCATTTTAAAGTTCCTAATTCTATGGTTTTTAGTATCTCTGAGTTAATACATCTATCACAGTTGTTTGTTTTTCATTTTTCTTTGAAGCTATTGTGAATAGTGTATTTTCAGGTGATTCATTGCTTAATTGTACCAAACTTTACCAACTAATACCAACATGTCTTAAACTATTCACAAAATAGAAAAAGAAGGAATACTACCAAACTAATTACAAAGCCAGTATTGCCCTGATACCCACGCTAGACAAAGTCATAACAACAAAAAGAAATAGATAGACAGATTTTCTTGATGAACATAGATGTAAAAATCCTAAACCAGATACCTGCAAACTGAATTCAAGGACACAGTAAGAAGGTTATATATCATAACCAACTTGATTTCACCCCAGGGATGTAAGAATCGTTCAACGTGTTCAAATCAACAAATGTATCATATAAATGAACTTAAGAACAAAAATCACACAATCAGCTTCATTGATAAAGAAAAAAAACATTTGACAAAGTACAACATGCCTTCATCATAAAAATTCTGTAGAAAATGGAAATAGATGGAACATATCTAAATATATGACAGACCTATAGCCAACATTACACAAATTGGGGAAAACCCAAGCAGTTTTCACTCTTCTCTACTCTTACTCAGTATAGTACTTAGAGTCTTAGCTAGAGCAATAAGACAGAAGAGGATATTAAAGGAATACAAATGGGAAAGGAGGAAAACAAATTATTCCTATTCTCAGCTTCTTTCCTAAAATCCTACAGACTCCACTAGAAAACGTGTAGATCTGATAGACACTTTTAGTGAAGTTGTAGGATATGAAATAAAAATACAAAAATTACTAGCATTTACATATTATATAGCAATATCTTAGATTTCTCTCCCCCAGTGTGACAAAATACCCTGACCACAACAATCTAAGGGAGAAAGATTTTAGATTTTATTCTTGCTCACAGTCCTAAGGGTAATGGTTCCGTCTTGGTGGGGAAGTTCAAGTAGCACAAGCTTGGGAAGCATTTGATCATGTAGCCACAGTCAGGAATGGGGATGGGGAAACACTGTCTTCTTCGTCACTCCCACCAACATATCTTTTAAAGATGTCAAATTAGGTATGGGGGCAGTTTGAATCCTCTCCTTTCCTACCGGCTCTCCTCTGTATATTTAGTCTTTAAAAGTTCTGTTTTATTACTAATGTTTATGTGCATGCACATGCGTATGTATAATGTGGGTGTAAGTATAGGTGCTAGGGCAGGCTTACCAAAGTCAGACGACAACTTTTGGAGAGTTGGTTCTCTCCTGTGATTGATTCTGGGAATCGAGAATACAAATCTCTGGCTTACACGGCAAATACTTTCACCTGCTAAGCCATCTATCTCTCCAGTGTTCAAGTTGACATTGCTTATCCTGCTTCCTTTGGTTTGTTTCTTTGTTGTTGTTGATGTTATTGTTCATTTGTTTCTATGTGAGCCATATATTTTATTTACCAAATTAACTTGTTCAGCAAATATTTAGAAGTATTTTCTTTTTTAAAAAAGATTTATTATGCTTACAGTATTCTGCGGACCAGAAGAGGGCACTAGATCTCATTATAGATGGTTGTGAGCCACCATGTGGTTGCTGGGGATTGAACTCAGGACCTTTGGAAGAGCAGTCAGTGCTCTTAACCTCTGAGCCATCTCTCCAGCCCCCTAAAAGTATTTTCTATAGAAGATCTGGTTTAAAAACTAGACATACCCAACTAAATAAAAATGACCTGCCCAGGGCATGTGACACAGGTAAACACAGGTAATGGGAAATTGAGGTGCAGTATGTATTTTGGTTGAATAAGTGTTATAGACATACGTAGGAGATAGTAATTAACTGCCAGAGAGGATAGAATTCTTTTAAAGGAAAGATGTCACTTGAATTGGGAATTAAAGGCTGAAAAGCCAGCATGGTGACTGTGAAAAGACCACACTTCTTTAGGAAGGAACAAGGCAGAGAAAAAGGCATCCCTATTTCAAGAAAGGTTGATGTCCACATCCATCAAGGGGAAGTGGTGGGTAAAGTGGATGGCAGTGAGGTTCTGAAAAGCACCATCTTTCATCCATGTACTTAGACCTAACTTGCAATTACTGGGAGAGTTTATGCAGGAGTGGAGCACCACCAGTGAGGTTAGGAGAGGGGAACCAAAACTAGTAGCTGTGCAAGAACATTCCAGGGGTGGAAAACTATTCTAGAAGGTTTTCTGTGATGGAGTTTCTGTCCCACCTGGTCCCACAGCCATTTAGCCCCAAACAAACACACAGAGGCTTATATTAATTATAAACTGTTTGGTCGATCACTTAGACTTCATACTGGCTAACTCTCTCTTAATTATTAACCCATATCTATTAATCTAAGTATTTCCACATGGTCTTGGGCTTACCAGTGATGCCCAGTTCCCCTTATTCCTTGACAACTACATGGCATATCTCCTGCAGCTCATTCTGTGCATCTTCTCCTCAGAATTCTCCTTGTCTCAGAGCTCCACCAATACTTCCTGCCTGTACTGGCCAATCAGCATTTTATTCATCAACCAATAAGAGAAATGTATATATAGAAGGACATCCCCCATCAGTTCTCCTAATTCACATAATGACTTGTTACTAACTCAGTCTCAAGTGCTGATCCTGGTTGTCTGTAGAATTGTTAAAGTTCCAAGTGATCTGATTGGCCAGATTTTACCAGCACTATTTTACAAGCATTCCTCTAGACTAGAGGTATGTGGTTTCTAGGTCCATTTTTGCTCACTAACTTGTGGGCTTCTTTAACTCCTTTAGTCTTCCTATCTTGAAAATGGTGGGCTTTGGACTAAATGACTGTAATTCTTCCTTTCTGTAATTGTGTGCTTCTAAACAAATAAAACCCCCACCTTGTACTGAGCCACTCGTAATTTTAAATGACTAGCATTTTTTCCTGGGCCACTAAGACCCATTATAGAAAGGTCTCTGACTTTAAGTCTAGCAGTTCCACTTTCCTCTCATCAGGAACACATACTGTCTCAATTCCAAAATTATATTTGGTGATTCCTCCAGATTGCATTTGGATTAAATTCAGTCAAACGATTCTTCTCATACCTGTTATCCACCAAGTAGGGTTCTTCAAAGGTGTCTTGCCAGTTCTCCACGGTATTTAACAGTTCAGATCATGACCACAAACTGCCATCGTTACACATTGTCCTCTCTACACAGTAGAACAGGGTGCTTGATGGACACCCACGAAGTGTGTAACCAAGGTGAAGCTGATTAGTTATTATTCCCTTCAGAGTTTTATGCCAAGAGGCCACAGACAGTCAGCATTCCTCATGTATTTGATGTAGCCTTCCTTGTTGCAGCAGCTGGAACAGATTTTTCTTCTCTCTTAAGTTCTCCTGCTGCTTGTGTCAATATAGGACGTTTTCATCATATTCATTTTAGAGAGGAAAAAGTGCCATAAAACCCACAGGGAGAAGTTCATGGGCTCTGGAATAAAATAGACTTGAAATCTCCACAATGTCTCATGATGATGAATTTGGGCAAGTAATTTAACCTCTCCATACCTTTGTCTGTGAAATGAGTAAGATATCTGCCTTGTAAGGATTTTGCAGGAATGTATTACAGGGTACCTAGCACCTGAGCATCTGAAACTCTGTGTGCAGAACTGGAATGTTGGAGTCTTAATGAATATTGATTGAATATGATACATAGTAGGTTGTTAATAGAGGTATATTATCTTAATAGAAATTATTGAGCAAATGTTAGCAATTATTTAAAATGTAAAACAGATTTATATGATCTGTGGTGTTTTTCAAAATTTCAGTTATATTTTTTCTCATGAAGCACTGGGAATTGAACCTTGTAAGGTGTGCTAGGCAAGTGTCCTATCTCTGAGCTCTATCTCCAGCCCCAATTCTTAATCTCTGCGAGTCTTCTAATAAACTAGGGAAATTGTTAAGCATGGTATAATTAACGATTCCAAAATGGGACAGAAAATTTATGTAACTAAAACGGGTGCAGTGGTATGTTTTAAAAGTTTACTGATTCCTGAATTGAACACCCCAACATTAACCCGTACACGTATGAACACCTGATATTCGACAAAGAAGCTAAAATTATACAATGGCGAAAAGAAAGCATCTTCAACAAATGGTGTTGGCATGTAGAAGACTGAAGATAGATCCATGTCTATTACCATGCACAAAACTTAAGTTCAAATGGATTAAAGACTTCAACATAAATCCAGCCACACTGAACCTCTTAGAAGAGAAAGTGGGAGGTACCCTTGAACGAATTGTTACAGGAGACTGCTTTCTGAACATAACACCAGTAGCAGACACTGAGGTCAACAATTAATACATGGGACCTCCTGAAACTGAGAAGCTTCTGTAAGGCAAAGGACACAGTCAACAAGACAAAAAGGCAGCCCACAGAATGGGAAAAGATATTCACTAACTCCACATCTGACAGAGGTCTGATCTCTAAAATTTACAAATAACTTAAGAAGCAAATCTCCAAAACACCAAAGAATCCAATTTAAAAGTGGGCTACAGAACTAAATAGAGAATTCTCAATAGAGGAGTCTCAAATGTCTGAGAGACACTTAAAAAAGTGCTCAATATCCCTAGCCGTCAGGAAAGTGCAAATCAGAACAACTCTGAGATACCATCTTACTCCTATCAGAATGGCTAAAATAAAAAACACCAAGGACAGTTTATGCTGGAGAGGATGTGGAGAAAGTGGAACATTCCTCCACTGCTGGTGTGAGTGCCAACTCGTACAGCCACTTTGGAAATCAGTATGGAAATTCCTCAGGAAATGGGAATCAATCTAGCTCAAGACCCAGCAATTCCACTCTTAGGCATATACCCAAAAGATGCACATTCATACAACAAGGACGTCTGTTCCACTATGTTCATAGCAGCATTATTTGTAATAGCCTGAACCTGGAAGCAACCTAGATGCCCCTCAACTGAAGAGTGGATAGAGAAAATGTGGTACACTTACACAATGGAGTACTATTCAGCAGAAAAAATGGAATCCTGAGATTGCAGGCAAATGGATGGCACTAGAAGAAACCATCCTGAGTGAGGTAACCCAGTCACAAAAAGACAAACATGATATGTACTCACTCATTTATGGATTATAGACATGGATCAAGGGAGTGCCAGCCTAAAATACCACTGCCAGAGAGTCTGGGAAACAGGTAGGACCCTAAGAGATATGCATGGTACCCCAGAGAAGGAGAATGAGGCAAGATCTCCTGAGGAGATTGGGAGCATGGGGGGAGGTGAGAGGGAGCTGGGGAAAAGAGAGGGGAAGAGGAGGTGGGGAGAGGAGGACATGAGGGAGCAGGAAGGTTGAGTTAGGGGAAGAATAGGAGAGAGCAGTACAAGAGTTACCATAATAGAGGGAGTCATTATAGGTTTGAGGGGAGATCTGGCACTAGTGAGATTTCTAGAGGTCTACAAGTATGACACCAACTGGCAAACTAAGCACTAAAGGGGAGACTACCTTAAATGCCTCTCCCTGATAATGAGTTCGACTACTCCCTGTGTATGCCATCCTAGAACCTTCAACCAATGACGGATGGAAGCAGAGGCAGACACCCACAGCTAAACACTGAACTGAACTCCTGGAACCCAGTGACAGAGAGGGAGGACTGATGAGCAAAGGGGTCAAGACTGGGTTTGTTTAACCCACAGAAATAGCTGACCTGAACCAGGGGGAGCTTTTGGACCCTGGACTGATGGCTGGGAGGCCAGCATGGAACTGATCCAGACCTCCTGAATGTGGGTATCAGTGCGGAGGCCTAGGCAATCTATGGGGCCTTGGGTAGTAGATCAGTATCTCTGGCATACAAATGGACTTTGGGTACCCATCCCACAATGAGGGATGCTCTCTTAGCCTGGACTCTTGGGAGTAGGGCCTAGGCCCTGCCCTGAACGAAATGACAGACTATGGATATCACCCATGGAGGGCCTCACCCTCCTTGGGGAATGGAGTGGGGGTTAGGTGGTGTGCTGAAAGGGTGGTGGGAGGGTGTGGGAGGACAGGAGGGAGAGGGAACTGGGACTGACATGTGAAGCAACCTTGTTTCTAATTTAAATAAATTTTTAAAAAGAAAAAAAAGCTTACTGATTCCAACAAATTATATTACCATAATCAGATGCAACCAGAGTCAATCAAATTCTTTATAACTGTATAAATGCCACTGTATGTGGTTGCATGCATGAATGAATAGGTAAATTGTGCATACAAGGTGGAAAAGATTCTGTTATAGCAGGAGGCTTGTCTTCCCTGTCCATTGTATTATTTGATTATTCTCTAATTTTATTTCAGGATTATTGCTGTGATAGTTGAGTAACAACCACATGACATTTCGTTATCTCCATAGAGTACATGGTACCCAGCCAAAAGTTCTAGATAGATGATTTATAGGTTTAGATGTCAACTGATTAAAGGCTTTCTGTCCATGGGATTCTGTTCCTAGTTGGTCTGTTGTCTCAGTCACTGTTGACACTGTGTTTGGTACTTTAGAAGGTTACATAGTAGGTTATGTATAATGCTTTGAACAAGCTTTCTCCCATGTCTAGAATTTGTCTAGTACAGAAACTAAGTGTTTGATGCTGCATGTCTAAGTAGATAGTTACTTTCTGGTAGACATTATTTTTCTCTTTTGTTGCTTATGGCATGGAGGAAGTAAAATGTGTTTGTAGAGTTGTTGTGTGTTTATGGAAATTGTAGTCTTGAGTAGTTGAGCCTCCTTTGGTGCTGACTTTCTTAGCTGGTTATGCCACCATTTTCCCAACCTCACAGACTGTAATTCTGGGAGTTGTCTCTTTGTTTCCCATTATTACATAGTCACTCATTTCCAGAGAATCAGTGAGTTCTGCTTATGTTGAATTCTACCGCTTTTCTAGCTCCTCTCATCTCTCCCCACTGCCTCTGTTATAGTGCCAGGCTTGTTTTCGGCTTGCCCTGGTTGAGCTCCTTGCCTCTGCCTTTTCTTCATAATTGGTTGCCTATCTTAAATGAAACGTGTGCTCCTCTCTATAAAACCCTTTAAAACACCTGTCTGGTCCAGTTAAATTCAAGATTTTAACCTTCTAACTATAACTGATTCTTACTCACCCCGTAAGGTCCAACACAGCACCTTCTGTAGTTATTCCAGTCACCCATCAGAGTTTTGGCATTAATTTTTTTTTTAGACAACTCCAATAGTTGGAGTTTATCTTGTAAAAAGGGAATGAAGAAAACCAACATGTTCATGGTAAACTTTGCTCCTGCCCAGAAAGAGTGAAAGCATCTACAGGCCACTGCCATAAAGCTTGTTGTCAGTGAAGAAAGATGTGTGTTTTGACAGGAGGTAGTATAGAGTAAAATTGCCATGTGAGCCTTTGTGGAGGTTCACCCATCCCTCCAGCTCACTTCTGACTTCTTTGTTATATAGATAGATGCTTCTTGCCATTAACCACTCTAATCTCTTCTCCTTTTGCTCTCCACATATAATAGATGAATTAGTTTGCTCTGTAGGAGGAAAATCATCTGTCAATTCTCTTGTCAATAAATTAATTGGGCTTATGTACCAGGGGTTTTTTGTTGTTGTTGTTACTGTAAATCACTAAATGAATATGAAATATAAACCATATTTATCTAAGTCATTAGAGGACTTGATCCTTGGTAGCATAGGATGCTAGCATACTGAATTTACTAATGTTCTGGTTCCTTGGAACAGTACTTTTGACAGCCAGTCAGCCAGTTTTTCTGGTGATAGCTCTATGTGAACCTTTCCTGACTACTTTGTTTAAAATCACCTACCCAAGTATTTGGGGGAGGGGGCTTCTAAAACTATTAATATTTAAATTATTTGATTAGATAAATAGATGAGGTACTGAGTGACCTTTTAAACTGTCTCTGACTAGTACTATCTTCAAGATTCTTAGAGCAAATTTTGAATTTTGTATTTATTTACAGTTAAATAATAAATGGGGGTGTCAAAATAATACTTCACTTTCTCTGGATGTTTACAGAGTAGCATTCATTTACCGAATACACACTGTGTGTCAGGCAGTGTATTGCTTCGATTGTGTAATACTTAAAACAAATACTGATCCAGAGTATTTTTGTAGACAAGGAATCTCAGACTTTTCTATGGTCTTAGTTAGGAATAGAGCCAAGTAGGTCTGAACATAGAACTGTTAGCTACAAAGACCCTTTTCTTACCAATCACTTGTTTAAGTAAACATAAAAGTATTTTAATAATTATGATGACTTTTGCTAAATACTTTTTTTCTTTTTTTTGGTTTTTCAAGACAGGGTTTCTCTGTGTAGTCCTGGCTCTCATGGAACTCACTCTGTAGACCAGGCTGGCCTCAAACTCACAGACCTGTCTGCCTCTGCCTCCTGAGTGCACTACCACCGCCCAGCTTGATAATTACTTCTAAACAGTACCTCTGTGTGGTCTGTGTGCTTTGTTATCTCCTCCACTCTTTTTAGACTATTTTTAAACCTATAGAGCTTAATTGAAAAGCAGTATTACATTTATTTTTGGATATATTTCTTGCTGGGGATTAAAACAATATTATGGATTTCCATGATATTCTTTTTTTTTTTTTTTTTTTTTTTTTTTTTTTTTTTGGAGACAGGTTTCCTAACTGTACTGGAACTTGCTCTGTAGACCAGGCTGGCCTTGAACTCAGAAATCCACCTGCCTCTGCCTCCCAAGTGCTGGTATTAAAGGTGTGTGCCACCAATGTCCAACCTCCATGTTATTATATACTTAATTTATACAGTTGGTTTCCTCATATTAATCCTTGCCTAATCATAACAACTTTCTTTCTCCTGAATTTATTTCTACAGATGTATTGATTAATGCCCAGTTTCTTTATTCTGTGTTTGCTGTTGCCTGTACTGTTACTTTTAAGTGGTCGTGTACCAAAGGCAGCACCACCGCCCACAGTATCCCCTCATCATCCACAACTACAAATTCTGCCTGTTCAGCAGCAGCAGGAGCTCTGTGTTGTTTTTGTTGGACTTGTGTGCTAAAGGGGACAGACAGTCCCACAGCTCAGCACTAAGCCGTGAACTGTCTCTGTTGTATTAATGGCACATGTTTTCATGTTGCAGATGGCTGAAAGTTGCAAGAAAAATTCAGGACCATGATGGCTCAGTTTCCCACAGCTATGAATGGTGAGTAATTTTGTGCTAATGGTAGGATGAGAGGGTGTAGACTTTGGCTGTGATGGTGAGCCTGCTGTCTGAAATATTTATGTAGAAAATTTTCCTTGACTTTAAACTGTAAAACGTGAAGTATTCTGGTTGAAAACACCAGGCATTTCAGAGAAATACACTCATTTTCTTATTAGTATTACTTAGTAAATTCCACATTTCAGTTGAAACATTTTTGGTAGTATCTGGAATGTGTGCTTCCCATTGAACAGTTGAGAATAGCCTAAAGGTATTCTCAGCTAAAGGTCTGGAGGACAGAAAGCAGAGTGCCTTTAGGCGAAGAGTAAGGGAGTTCTTAGTTGTCCAGATGATCGCAAACAAATCAGACCAACAAGATTCCTTTAGTAATACAAATATGAGATTAAGTTTTCCTTTATAAATATTTATATTATTTCATGTTTGTATTATCTAATTATGCAGGGACCCACATGGGGGAAGGAGAGAAGGGACTCCTACAAGTTGTTTTCTTACCTCCACACACTGCCTAACTTGTGCCTGCCCAAAAATAAATAAATAAATAAATAAATAAATAAATAAATAAATAAATAAATGTAAGATTAAAATTAATAATTTTCCCATTGTGGAAATGCTGTAGGATTATAGGGATGGATGCCACAGACATTTTTAAATTAAATAATAATTATTTTTTCATAGTGAGTGATGCATACCTTTAAGACAACAGTGCTGGTCCAGCCTTGATGATTCTGTGCCTCATATGAAAAAGTCTTCACTGAACTCAGTTTACTTACAAACTTCAACCAGCATATTAATAAGGTTTATAGATCCAATAAACATACAAGCAGTATAACCCAGACTTTCATTCTATAAGTGTTTATTATATAGCTTAGTTATAAATAAAAATGTTTGGAATCAAACAAAATGATCAATGACAAAAATGCCCATGTGACTAAGATTCCAATTATGACTTAGGAAGTGGTGTGTAGGAATAAAGTGGTAACAGAGAGACTCTGTTATCTTTAACTTAGCCTATTAAAAGTCATTGAGTAACTTGTATATATCTAATTTAAGTCCAATTCAGCATTTAGATTGTTATTGAAAGCAACATCCATGTATAACACAAAACTGCGGTGTCTGCACCTCCAGTAAGTTATTTGTCATAGTTTAATTTTTTGATGCCAGACCCAGTTGTTTGTATTAATGCTGTGACATAGTCATCTAATTTGGCCATGTATATCTTTATCATTCTAAGGCTAGCTACAGACTTCATATGCTGCTTTGGTTCTCAGAGGACCCTTTGTCTAATAAAGTAGCCACATCTGTCCTTTTCAGTTTCAATTTAAACTAATAAAAATCCAGCAAACCACACCACTGCATTTCATGTGCTTAAAACCATATATAGCTGAGGCTGCCATATTCCGTCAGTGCAGATAAAGAACATTTACATTGTATCACACAGTTCTATTAAACAAGATGGTTTTTACTTAGTCTCTAGTGCTTCACTTCACTTCCTTGTTTTATTTTTTTACAAAATTAGAAAGGCTGACAGTGCCTCCTGTTTTGCAACTGCAGCTCTGTTCCTAAGCTTTTGCACTGCAGAACCGTCCTTCCCAAAGCCTTCTTAATCACAGTGCTTTGCGTTTTGCTTTTCAAAAACTGAATAAGTTTGCAGGTTGAGAGACCATGATAGATGGGCTGCATACGTGTTGCTGCTGGTTGATATTACAGGGTGACATCCTTTGTTTCAGCCTCAGAATTATGGGGTGCTGAAGACTGACTGAGGAAGAAGTTATGAAACCTATCATAATGGCTTTATCCATAATCTAGAAAAGAGAGGAAAGGGTACAGAATAAAAACCTCCAATGGCTTTAAAATACCCTGTTTTCTTGAAGCTTTAGATATTTAGGGCGCAGTAATTTTTGAACCATATGGTTAGCAATTGCTGAGCTGATGTTAGGTCTGAACAGTCAGATGAAGCATTGCACTGTACTTGTAAAACCCAAGGTTTTACCTTTCAAGTTCCTGTAACTTAGGCTACAGCTCTGTTGAGAACAGTATGACAATTGTATTTTGAAGATTTAAATTAGTGCTAGATCTGTATGTGTCATTCATTTTAAATGTTACTTGTTTAAATTTGCTTCAAATTTTATTTTGAACTGGAGACAAATATTAATGCAGTCTATTTCTAAAATTTAGTTTTCATTGTATATAAATATAGCATGTTTAACTTACATTTAGAATTGCAATACTGACATTCTACCTAGCTGTGTTCTTTATGTATGCTTGTTGTTTATAGAGTGTATGTGTACCTACACATGTGAGGACAGGGATGGTATTACTGACTAGCATATAGTTGGTTCTCTATAATGGAGAACTCATCCTGGCTTGATGAATGTGCTTAACAGAGCTGATAGCAAGAAGAGCATAAACGAGAGAAATCTTTCTGAAAACCCATCTTTGGTTTAGTGATGAGTTGGGGGATGGGTGGAGTTTTGATGGATTCCTAATACCATTAATAGACAGTATAAGCGGTGATTAGCTTTTCATGGAAATACTGGACATCAACCCTCCCCCCACCTTGTTATTCTGTCTTTCATAAAGCTTACCATAATAGACTAAAAGTGGGAGGTTTTCTTCCCTCCAAGGTGCAGAATATCAAATAGTTCCCTAAAAGATTCTTTTTGTGATACATTCTAAGTAAGAACACTAGAATTGTATCAACTATTTAAAAATTTGCTTTGAATCACAGACATTGCTGAATATTTTCATTTTGAGGTTATCTCATTTCTAGAAAATTCTTGGTACATTAATATTTTAAATTTTAAAGTGGTCCTTTGTTTTGAAAGTTAGTTTAACATGATTTAAAAGTTATTCCATGTCCTAACTAATGTATTAAGCATTTCATTTCTACAGATAATGTTAATCATAATAATAGTGACTGTTGTTTGTGGTATTCTTGGTGGTGGGGTCTTAAATATTAAGAGGGCTGTGACCTTTAAAAGGGGTTCGTGTATTCATCTTTGTTCCTCTTCCATGTTTATTGAATGAGTAAATATGAAGGAGTCATGGTTGCTGCTTGGAGTCATGAGGAATTAAGCAGCAAATAGTAACAGGCTGGTTGAGCTTTCTACTATGAAGACAAGCATCCAAGAAAAGCTGGAAAGATAGTTGTATATAAAAGAGTGCCATAGCCAGACAAGGTGGCGCAGCCTTAATCCCTATGGACCTCTGCTGGATCTGAGGCTGCTTGATCTCCTTAGCAAGTTCCTGGACAACCAGAGCTCTACAGTGAGACCTTTTTTTGCCCATTTTTATTTTTTAATTAGTTTTTAGGTTAGTGTACAAAGTAGTGAGTTTTTAAATGGAATTTTCATACATGTATGTCATTATACTTTGTTCTGTCATTCCTCAGCATTGTCTTATCATAGGTATATTGCATATTTGATATGGGTTGGGTGGTATTGCTAGGCTACAGAGGTAGCAGAGAGCCTGTATGCTGGGAAATCATACAGTGAGATCCTGTATGCTGGGAGATCATGGAGTGAGAGCCTGTATGCTGGGAGATCATGCAGTTCAGAGAGTTCAGGCTACCCCAGTTCTAGTCTCAGCTCCCATTTTGTCCACCTCACGCTGGGGACCAAACCCATAGCCTTGTGTTTGCTCATCGCAAGCTCTACCACTCAGCTAATCCTCAGCTGCTCAAGTTCTCATCTCAGCTACTTATTGTATTGTCTTAAGCAAGTTGCTTTTCCACAATTGCTTTTAGTTTCCTTATCCATAATAGTACCCTAACTTAGAGTGTAGTGCTGGTGGATTAGTGACTTACTGTATGTAAAGACCTGACATCATCAGGTCTCACAGCTGCTTTCATCCCTTGTTGTCATTTTTAATAGTCATTTTCCCAAAGTCATACACAGTAAATAAGTGCTATAATATGCAGTTTCTTTCCCATCACAGGACTCCTGACCCTTTCTTTAATGGAATTTTCACACATGTATGTCATTATGCTTTGTTCTTAGGTTCTCCTCACAAACTGGCCTCCTGGTGTATTTTGCCAATCTTAATAGGTGAAAGACCACGTTCACTGTTATTTTATTATAGGTATATTGCATATTGCATGGATAATATGCTCAATCTGTGATAAGCTGATAAAACAAAGGAAGTTTTACTACACACGTGGTGTTTGTTTCGCAAGTGTGCGGGTTTATCTGCTTTAGATCCTTAGTTCTTCAGCAGGTTTCTTTATTTTTAACTCTGCTTCTTAAAAAAATTTTATAGTTTCTTTTATTCAGTCATTTAGGGCTAAGAAAAATGTGTTAAATGAATTTTAGCATTTAAAATTAGAGTAGGCCTTTAGTTTTCTTGAAAACTGCCTTTCTAACATAGCTTTTTTACTGTGTGGACAGCAGATTTATATGAGTGTATGTGTCTAAATACATGCGGTTCCTTGTTGACAGATGTTGAGTAAACTGAAAGGGTAGCCAGAAGTGATGCATTAAGCTTTTCAAAGACTCCTTCAGAAGGCTGCTGCTGAGTGTGTGTGCAGGGTAGACAGCAAAGGGGTTGGGAGTGTTCTGCTCCCTCCAGCCCTGACATATGGAGCAAACAGCGCCCCACCTGCTCCCTCTTTTATTGTTTTAGACAGCTGTTCAGGAATCATTTTTAAGGTTTGCTCTTTGCTGGTACTCAGCTGGTTTTTGGAATAGAAAGAGAAATGCACAAAGCTCCTGCTCCCAAACCTTGGAGTCTGCTGGAGATGGACCTCAGACAGTTGCCGTGTCTTCCTAAGTGCCCTACAGAAGCATGAATCTGATGATGTCAGGGTCCTCCTGAGGAGGTGGCATCTGACCTGATCTTGAGAGGGAGTCTGAAAGAGAGGGTTGGGGGTATAGCTTGGTGGTAGACAGCGTCCTAGTGCATCCCCAGTGATGAAGGAAAAAGGAAACGACCCTTTGCAGTTAATTCAGGCTAGTTCTTCCTGCCACTTTCCATGCTCACACGCACAGTGTCTTAGCTAGTAGCCTCTTTAGTGTACTTAGAGATCTTTCACATCCGCCTTCTCAAATATCGTCCTTTTTGTGTGAGCAAAGTGTTCTTATACCACCTTGGCACATGGCAAAGTGCTGAAGTTTCCAGCCTCTGCTTAGGGCTTAATCTTTCCTGTTTCTAACTGCTGATGCTTCTAACTTAGGAATCCCACAGCTGTTCTCAAACTTCTGTTCAGAGTCCTTCACAGGTAGCACAGTACATGGTGGTACTTATTTTCTAAGTATGAATTCTTTGGGAATGAGAATAATATGCTAATCATTTTTTGTTGTTGTTTTGAAACAGTTTCTCTGTATAACCCTGATTGTCCTGGAAATAGCTTTATAGACCAGGCTGGTCTCAAACTCAGAGATAACCTGCTTCTGCCTCCTGAGTGCTGAGATTAAAGGCGTGTGACACCACTGCCCAGTTTTAATCTTTTTATTGCCAACATTTATCTCATTCTTGTGAGTGGCATATAGTTATTATTCAGTAGATGTTAACTGAGTGAATGACTGAAAAAACCTTAGGATTGCTGTATCTAGTTGATAAGATTCATGTCTGCATGTTAGGATTTTTGCATTCTTGTAAATACACTATTTTGAGCAGGCTCGTGTACATACTGTAATGTCTTGATCTTTCATTATATTTTAGGAGGGCCGAATATGTGGGCTATCACCTCTGAAGAGCGCAATAAGCATGACAAGCAGTTTGATAACCTCAAGCCCTCAGGAGGTTACATAACAGGTTTGTATTTATCCTTTGATATATTATTATTATAAATTATGTTACTGTTCATGTGTCTTACACTTAGTTTTAATACATGTTAACCAAATTTGTGTTAAGTAATAAAATATATATCTACTAAAACTTGAGAATTTAAAAAATACTTTATTTTTCCTGA
The DNA here is from genome assembly GCF_017639785.1 of Mesocricetus auratus. Taxonomy (NCBI): domain Eukaryota; kingdom Metazoa; phylum Chordata; class Mammalia; order Rodentia; family Cricetidae; genus Mesocricetus; species Mesocricetus auratus. Next base: position 18,246,088 of record NW_024429205.1, on the reverse strand, counting down.
AGCTCTTAATGTGTTGATTGGATTTGGCATATGAGAGTTCTTGTCTTGAATTGTAAATTATAGTCAGGAACCTGTACATATTAATACTATTTCAAGAAGTTTTTTCTTTCTTTTTTAGTTTATTTTTATTTTATGTGCATTAGTGTTTTGCCTACATGCATATCTGTGTGAGGCATCAGATCCCCTGGAACTGGAGTTAACAGACAGGTGTGAGCTGCCATGTGGGTCTAAGAATTGAACCCAGGTCCTCTGGAAGAGCAGCAAGTGCTCTTAACTGCTGAGCCATCTCTCTAGCCCCCTTGATTTATTTCTTCTATCAGATATATTTCCCAGTTTGTTCCATGTTCCAATGAGAGACATTATTGCTTCATTCTTCAAGACTTAACATTTACAAACTCCATTCTGAAAACCCAACCAAAGAGGAATTGGGTTTTGTGTTATTGTTATAAATGCAGCAAGCATACATAGAAGAATGAGGAATCTAATGGAGGATTATTTCCCTAGTACTTGGTAGTTTTAATTATAGAACTCTTTTAGGGTGAAAAACCAAAGATGAATAATATACTCCTTTTTCATTGACTAGTAGAATGTTAGTGGTGAGTTATATTTTTCTAAAGTGCAAATAACTTCATATGTACATCTGTAACTCACATATGCTTTAATAACAAAAGTTAAGTCAATATCATGTGCCAGCTGTTATTATTCATAAGTATTAGGATAATTCCATTTACTAATATATCACTTGGCTTTTGTGTTCATTACTTTCAGGTGATCAAGCCCGTACTTTTTTCCTACAGTCAGGTCTGCCAGCCCCAGTTTTAGCTGAAATATGGTAAGATGATTTCTTTATAAGTGCACTTAAATTTATGATGGGCTGTTGTTTAAAATAATACGGTGTTAACATCAGATTGTTTTGTACTGTATTATTAAATAAAAATAAATGACTGAAAATAATTTGAAGTTTTGTTTTATAGGAAAATTTTCTAATTCTATTAGAATTAAAAAATATGAATTATCATTAAAAATATTTCTGTACAATTGGACAAAAATCTCAAATTCCTCTTTCTGTTATCTTGTTACAGTTTCATTTATTTTCATCATCTGTAAACCTAAAAGTAGTCATTCCTGTCTTTGCTCATTCTTAAAAATATTCTAGAGGGGCTGGAGAGATGCTCAGTGGCTAAGAGCACTGGGTTCAATTCCCAGCACCTACATAGCAGCTCACAACTATCTGTAACTCAAGTCCCAGGGGATCCAACACCCTCTTCTGACCTCTGTGGATATCAGGCACACATGTTGTGAAAATATGTACGAGTAGGCAAAACATACATATAAAAATTATGAATTTTTAAAAAATATTCTAGAGTATCTGGGATTGTGTTTTTAAATGTATTTATAATAAATAAGATCTTCTACCTCATCCTTTTCCCTTATGGAGCATTTGTGTGCTTGACAAAATGCTAGTCACAACCATGTTTTCAATTATTTGAAAAAGTGAATAACTTAAGAATTTACATACCTATATAAAATATGCATACTATATAGTCTTGGATGTCCTAAACCCACTTGATAGACCAGGCTAGCCTCAAACTTAGAACAATTCTTTTACCTCTGTATCCATAATGGCTGGGATTTCAGGCTTAGAATTATAGTATCATTGACTGATTATCTTCTGTCCACAGTGTTGTAAATCCTGTAACTATAGATTCTGTATGATCAGTAAGTGTTTTGTTAGATACTGTCTCTAGCTAGTATTTCTTACTACTATTCATATGTATGTATACTTAATTAAGTGATGGTCTACATGTAAATGCTTTGTCATTGTTTTTATTTTCTCAACCTCAGCAGTAATTTTTGTTTCCTCATTACTCACCTCCTTCTCCTTTTAGGGCCTTATCAGATCTGAACAAGGATGGGAAGATGGATCAGCAAGAGTTCTCCATCGCTATGAAACTCATCAAGTTAAAGCTTCAAGGCCAACAGTTGCCTGTAGTTCTCCCTCCTGTCATGAAACAACCCCCTATGTTCTCCCCACTAATCTCCGCTCGCTTCGGTATTTATTAATTTATCAGCCTTATTTGATTGTTAAGCTTGATTCTTTGGGGACCAGGAAAGAATTTATTAGCACAAAACAATAATTCTCAGATTTCCAGGTTAAGCTTCATGCCTTTAAGAGAAGAGATCTTAAATGTACTGCCATAGCTAAGTGTACGTGTCCGGTCTTGCCAGAATCCCCTGTCACAGCTCCTAGTTGTGACATAAATGATCTACCTCCTTAGTTACAACTCTAAATACTGTTCCTAATTAGTTTCTTCTGTCTCTCCTGGGAGGAGAAAGCAGGATGCTAAGTACTAGAGACTACAGAAGGGAGGTGTTGGGGGTGGAGTTGAGGAGAAATGGTCAGCAGATACAAAATTACAGTTAGAGAGAATAAACTCTGGTGTTCTGCTGTATGGTAGGGTGATTATAGTTAACAACTTTGCATTGTATATGCCAAAGCAACTGGGAGAGAAGATTATGAACGTTTTTAGCACAGAGAAATGATAAATGCTTGAGATGGTAGGTGTGCTGAATACCCTTGTTTGGTTATCATATATGTATCAGAACACCACACTGAACCTCAGAAATAGGTACAGTGTGTGTCCTTAATATAAATAAATAAAACAAGATGGTTGAATAAATTTAAACTCACTTGAAGGGGTTTAATTTGTGTGGTAATTTAAAATCATAGATGAGTAGAATTTCTTTAATTTAAAGGTTAATTAGCCAGCTAAATTGAGGCCAAAAATTGTAGGCTTTGTCCTAGTTCATTTACACACTTCAGAAATTACTTGTTGGTATACTCTGCATATAATTTTGACTAGCCAATTTCTTATTGTTATATGTGAAACACTCATTTTGAATGGAACATCAATAAGGTGTCTCTGTATTGAAAATCACATTCCTTTGTACCAGACATTGGATTTTAAAACATTGTACTCTTCCACTCTTGTACTCAGCTATAGAGATAAGCACCAGTCACGGGGTAGCCATATTTTTATGTTGTATTTAAAAAATAAAAGTCATCGCTTATTTTAAAGACTTGTCTTTGAATTCATGGATGTGTATAATGTAGAAGAAAAGTGAAATACATGACACGTTTGCTAATAATACATACACTTAAACATGTCTACCACAGCACCTACTAATTAGAACCTGTTTTGTTTGAGGAATGAGCGTGCATATTGTCTAGTAATGTAGCAACGCTGGATCTGTTTTCCTTACACAGAAAACCATACAGTCAGATAAAACATTTTTTTCCTTTGAGATACTGTTTTTAATTGACAAAGATTGCTTAGTCTTTCTCTAGTGACACCTGGGCTGGCTAGTAGCTCATGCATGGAAGATGATTTACATTCAGAGCAGAAGCTTACCTCCTTCACTTCAGGTTCAAAGCTGCTTTAGGGAATATATTAGGGATCATTTGCCCATGGGGTTTCTATGAACATTGGGCCTGCTTCTTGTGCTGTAACTTGCTTTTTATATTTTATAGTTTTTATGTTTTATATAAAAATGTGTATTTTATAGTTGACTTGGTAGCAATGAAAAATGTGTTGTCTTTTATCTTCAGGGATGGGAAGCATGCCCAATCTGTCCATTCCTCAACCATTGCCTCCAGTTGCACCTATAACAACACCCTTGTCTTCTGCAACTTCAGGGACCAGTGTTCCTCCCTTAATGATGCCTGCTCCCCTAGTGCCTTCTGTTAGTACATCGTCATTACCAAATGGAACCGCCAGTCTCATCCAGCCTTTATCCATTCCTTATTCTTCTTCAAGTAAGTGTCTAGTGAGCCAAACACGAGAAGGAAGAGACTGTTGTATTTGTTGTTCAGAGATTGCCTTGTTTGTGGAATTGCCTAAGAGGTCTTTCCCTTTTATCTCTCTCTCTTTTCCCAACAGCATTGCCTCATGCATCATCTTACAGTCTGATGATGGGAGGATTTGGTGGTGCTAGTATCCAGAAGGCCCAGTCTCTGATTGATTTAGGATCTAGTAGGTATGAATGCTTAACACGCACAACTTTGCCTGCTTTCAATGGGGATTTTTATTTAAAAAGCCCTAGGCTTATCCAGGTTGTTCTTTGTAATGAACAAGTATAAATATTTAAGATAAGCTTTCTCTTTTGTTGTTGATTTTCTTGTCTTCTCGAGACAGGGTTTCTCTTTGTAGCCCTGGCTGTCCTGGAACTCACTCTGTAGACCAGGCTGGCCTCACACTCAGAGATCCACCTGCCTCTGCCTCCCAAGTGCTGAGACTAAAGTGTGCATCACCACACCTGGCTGAGGTAGTATTTTAAAATTTTTAGAAAACACAAGTGCCATTTATTACCTGTCATAGAAGTTATCAAAGTTCTCTTCAAAACAGTTATGAAGAGTTGCCTTTCACCCAGAAAAATACTATCTTTTGACTTAAGTAATCATTGACTTTTGTGACCTTATTTTTTTCTTGACATCAGTGAACCATCGTTTAACAAAGTAAGAAATGTAGACAGTAATATCTTTTAAGTGTGTTTGGAAGATGGGAAACACCATCTTAAAAGGCCCTGGGCAGTAAAATGCCTGGAATTGTAGGTTCTTAGTAGATGGAGTTGTATGTGTCTATTGCCATTATATTGTAAAAAGGATGATTCTTAATGTCTTTGTCTTATAAAGTTTAATTAAATGTATTTTATTTGGTAACAAATTTTTAAATACATTTTGTTATAGCTCAACTTCCTCAACTGCCTCCCTCTCAGGGAACTCACCCAAGACTGGGACCTCAGAGTGGGCAGTTCCTCAGCCCTCAAGATTAAAGTATCGACAAAAATTTAATAGTCTAGACAAAAGCATGAGTGGATACCTCTCAGGTAACTGGAGTACAGTGGTTATAAGACTGGTAGTCTTTTATGTAAACTTTTTTTTTGAAAAACTGTTACTTGAATTTATGCTTTGCATCTTATCTAAAGTTCTAACATTCAAAAATTTAGAAGACATTTCATACTAAGAATATTATAAGTGTATAATTATTGAAAGATGGATTCAACTTGATTGCTTTCTTCATATTCTTATGCCAAGTTAAGTACAAGGGTATACACCCCACCTTTTGGAAAAGCATCTCTCAGAAAGATTGAATTCATCTTGTAAGCTTTGAAGTGAATGAAAACCCTAAGCCACAGGGCATGGTAGTGGTAGCAATTAGCCGCAGCGCTCTTTGAAAGAAAGTGCATTTTCTCCATTTGCGCTTTTCTTTGTGCTTGACTCAAATGTGTCTATAGAACATTTGAGTTCAGTTTAGAATATTATGTAAATTTACAGAGGATGGTGAAGTGGTGATACACAAGGTGTATACTTATAATAGGCAAGAGTGTTCCGCTACCTTCTAACTATCACATTCCCTCTTCTCTCAGCAAATAATTCTTATGTTGGATAAAGTGAGTGATGATAAAGGAAAGGGTGTCAGGAAAGACTGATTTCTGTCTTCAGTCATGGGGACAGAAGTTTTAGACGTACTTTTTTTGGAGATGCTTGTGAAATGTGTAGGTTTTGGGTGGATAGAGGAGTGCAAGTATAGAGGTGGGATCTGGGCTGAGGAAATCATGTAGGGGTCATCAGGCTTTCCATGCTTGTGAAAAACAGAGAAAAGCATGCTCAGGAGTCCCGGGAGGAATGACAGCCTTTGTCGATCATGTCAGAGGAGGACAGTGAAGACAAAGGCACAAGGGAAGAGCATGCATGGAGAGTGGTGTGTGGGAGGTCAAGGCTGGAGATTTCATCTCCACACCAGTGGCTTGACCCTTGCTCTCAGAGCTGTGAGTAGCACTGTCTTGCTAGAAGAGCATGGAGGAGGAGTACATCCTGAATAATTCTAGACTCTGATCTCTTTGGAGCAGTACTGTGTTTGATTACTGCCAAATGCTCAATACCTGGTCCTTGGTACAAACATTTTGACAGTAAATGTTCCAAGAAAGCAGCAACATTATTGGCATGATGTTAAAGAGGTCTCTCTTTGTGGTTTTCTCTCTTGATCAGGTTTTCAAGCTAGAAATGCCCTTCTTCAGTCAAATCTGTCCCAAACTCAGCTGGCTACTATTTGGTGAGTGTCCATTAATGCTTTCAGCTATAGATTCTCCATTATCAGAAATCCTTTTGGAAGATTGTTTCTGAAAAAACAGACAGAGAAGTAATTGTTTGTATGGAAATTTGCATGCTTCATAGAGGTGGGCTTTGGAAAGTTAATATTCACTTGGGAAGCATACCTTCTTGAGAACTTAACCTTTATTTTATAGGTAACACTGTAGTTTTCTTTTATATAATGACTTATGTTACAATCCAGAGATGATTTCATTTTTAACATAGTGAATTGAAATATGATAAATCACCTTCTCAGAGTGGACATTTGCCATAAGTCAGTGTTTTCCCTCTTTGGGGGGGGGGCTGTGAAAATTGACTCATTATCTATATATGTTTTTATTTTACTAAAATATATTAACCTAACATTTGCAATTATTATTACTCATGAAAATAAAAGCTACACTCTTAAGTTAGTCAGTAAAAACTACGAGTCGCTTTTGTAAATTGCACATTTTCACATTTCCCGCAGGACTCTGGCTGATGTTGATGGTGATGGGCAGCTGAAAGCCGAAGAGTTTATCCTGGCGATGCACCTCACTGACATGGCCAAAGCTGGGCAGCCACTGCCACTGACTTTACCTCCAGAGCTCGTTCCTCCATCTTTCAGGCAAGTGTCTCGAGAGCTGCAGAGCTGTGGCTCTCATCACTTAGGGATGATTTCACTTCAGACTCTGTTGAAGCCTGTGCTTTAGTTAAGAGGAGAGTTAATATTTACTCTCTCCTTTGATTTTCATACTCCATGAGTCAGGCTGGGAAGGAGTAGATAACAGGAGGAGATGTTTTCACCATGTCATAGAGAAGGAACTCATCAGGTTAGCTGGAGATTAAGAAAAACTTGCCTAAGATTAGCAATCAGCTGAATCTAACATCCAAGTCTCTGTACATTATAACAAAATGCTGTACTGTGTTTTAAATGTCCTCAGGACTATATTTTAAATGATAAGTTGTTTTCAATGTTGACAATCTGTATTTCTAGTCTAAAAATTCTCTGACTATGTGATGCTTTTTGTTGTTTATTTTTCTTAGAGGGGGGAAGCAAATGGATTCCATTAATGGAAGTCTGCCTTCATATCAGAAAACACAAGAAGAAGAGCCTCAGAAGAAATTGCCAGGTGTTAATTTTATACTTTTAATTAGTTTATATATTTTACAATTAAAATTAATTTTATTTATTTTAAATTTTATTTTGAAGTACAAATAAATATTTAGTTTGTATAGACTTAAAGTTATAGGTTATATGAAAAATTAATGAGTGAAATTTGTATCTGTGTGTGTATTACTGGGGATTGAATCCATGGACTTAAATAAACCACTCAAGCATTTCTGTCATGGAACTATGTCACCAACTCATTGGGATGTTTTAATTATTTATTCTATTTAATGAAGAGTAAAACTGAAAATGATGAAGGAAGAGGGGAGAGTGTATATATTTGGAAAATCAGTGTTTCTTTCACATTAGGGAGACGAAACCAGATCAAGTTTTGTAATGTAATCTTTAGCTTTGAAAAAAGTTTTAAATATTTATTGAAAGAGTGTACACATAGCTATTTTAAATTATTAAAAAAGTTAGTGAAAAGACTGGGGTTATAGATCAATAGTAGAAAATTTGGCCAATATATGCAAGGCCCTGAGTTTGATCCTCAGAGCTGCAAAACAAACCAAACAAGAAAACAACCTTCTTCAAAAAGTTGATGACATACAGCAGATAAAGCTCAACTTTGGTTATTTGGAGAAGGCACTGAGAAAAGGTAAACCAATATTTTTATTGACTTGGATAGTCAAAGTATGTTTGAATAGATTCAAATGTAGAAAATTGTAGGTTTTTTTAAATTAATGTTACTACAGGAAAGTAAATTTTTTCCTATTTACATTTTAGTTAAAAGTATCTTTAGGAGAAATAATCTGAGAGCAAAAGCACTCAGTGACCGCTAGACCAGAGTGTACTGAACTGTGGATTGTGGGAGAAAACATATTCTCTTTTCTCTTCCTTTCTTTCTTTTAGTTACTTTTGAGGACAAACGGAAAGCCAACTATGAACGAGGAAACATGGAACTGGAGAAGCGACGCCAAGCCTTGTTGGAGCAGCAGCAGAGGGAGGCTGAGCGTAAAGCCCAGAAAGAAAAAGAAGAGTGGGAGCGAAAACAGAGAGAATTACAAGAACAAGAATGGAAGAAACAACTGGAATTGGAAAAGCGCTTGGAGAAACAGAGAGAACTGGAGAGACAGCGGGAGGAAGAGAGGAGAAAAGAGATAGAAAGACGAGAGGTTGTTTTCAAGTTCTTTCCTAAGAAAGTCACTGATTTACTGAATGAGCACATTCCACCCACTAAGAATACGCTGACCTTTTCACTTTCGTTCTGCCTTTCCATCTGTGTCTTGTCACTCTTTATCCCGGGCAAAACTGACTCTCCCTTCCCTGGATGAGGGGACCTGTGTATGTAAGGATTTGAAAGGCTTCATGGTAGAGGTTTGTGGGAACTTTATCATGCCCACGTGAGGCTCCAATCAGAGGAGGCCTGAGTGCACAGCTAATTTGATAGCAGGAAGTCACTGGGTGAAGGCAAGCTCAGGACTCAGAATCAGTCAGAAGACTTGAAGCCCAGGGAGGTGAAGCTGCAGAGAGGAATCCAGAAGCGGGCCTAGTATTACAGAGGCTCCAAAAACATTGGCTGTGCTTTAATGGGCCAGGAATGGAACACAGTAAATTACAGTGCTTTGAAAATTGTAAATGGAATTAATTCTTTTCCAATACAAGAATAAAAACATCATTATTCTTCTTACTTTTTCTACTTATGAAGCCATCCTTTAGCTTATTAAAAAAAGAATGACAATAGCAAAAAGATGGTTCTGTGAAGCAACAAAAAGTGATGAATAAAAGCCACTTTTGTGCATATCTTAGGGCCCATTGAGAAAACTAAATTTCCTCACCTACCCTTTGGCCACTCAGTCCTAACGACTGTCATCCCATGAGTTTTTCAACAATGCATTTTTAATTTAAAAGTTAACAATAACTTGATATTTTTAGGCAGCAAAACAGGAGCTTGAAAGACAGCGTCGTTTAGAATGGGAACGAATCCGTCGACAGGAGCTTCTCAATCAAAAGAACAGAGAACAAGAAGAAATCGTCAGACTGCACTCTAAAAAGAAGAGTCTCCATCTTGAGTTGGAAGCGGTGGTATGGCTGAAGTTTATGTGGGTGTTTATAGTGCTAGCATTATCTGTCCAGGGTTTGCCCAAATAAGAAAGGTTCAGTTACTTAAAAAGGGGAAAAAACAATCTGCTTACCTATGTGATCTTGGAAGGCAGAGGCCAGGTAAACCTTTTCTTTTGAGACCAGCCCAGTCTACAGGGTGAGTTACAGGATAACCAGGGCTACACAGAGAAACCCTATGTCATAAAAATTAATTAATTAATTAATAACAACAACAACCAAATAAATAAATAAATAGAACATCACAATATCTTTACTCAGAAAGATGTTATTTTATGGCTTTCAGTTACCTTGTATACAAGCCATAATTATTAATCATGCTACAGTGCTACACCAGAGATGTTAAGCTTTTAGCTTCTGTGTGCAGTGTGTGCATCTATTAGAACCATCATCTTGATGGTGTATTCTTTCTTAAAAATGGGAGATGATTGGACTGACTAGATAAAGGCATTTGCTGACACACCTGGCAAGCTAAGGTCAGTCTCCAGGACCCATATGACTCCCAAAATTGTTCTCTGACCTCTGTGGGCGCACACACACACACACACACACACACACACACACACACACACACACACACACACACACAAGTAAATAAATATAAAAATAATTTAAAGTAAGACAATACCTTAACATTGACTGTTTCCTTTGAGGTTTAGGGCAATGTGCCAGCACAACAGTCAGTGTCTGGAGAGGTTCAGTCTGCACTTACACACCTTAAAGATAAGATAAGCTCTGGAGTTTATGTAGCATGTTCCTTTTAGTGTGTATTTTTCAAATGTAAGACATGGTATCTAGTCAAACATTCAGCAGTGATAACTCATTTTTTCTCACCTCACTGTTATTGCTATAGCTGTAATAACAAAATGCCACAGCTGAGAAGCCTAAACAGAGATTTGGGCAGTTCCAGAGGCCAGGAGTCAGGGTGTAGTTCCCAGTGAGGCCTCACTCTGTCCTCACGTGTCTTTCTCTGTGCATGGGCATTTCTGGTGCGCTTTCTGTCTGTTCCTACAATGACACCAGTTAGATTGGGTTAGGGCCCATCCAAATCCTTTCTTGACCCTAATTACCTCTTTCAAGTGTGTTTCTCTAAATATTAGACAAATTTGGCTTGGAGGGTGAGGTGACAATTCACTCTTAGACCCCACTACACCCTTCATCTTAGACCATATTGTTCTCTGTTTTTTCCCCTCCCCAGGGAGGGAAGAATAGGCTACTCTTTGTATAAGAAAAAGAACATTAGTATATGAGAAAATGATTGAAACCCAAACATTCCTTCTGGACACTTTTAACTAAAGGAGATTAGAAGATAGCATTGAAGGTAGAAATAGAAGCCAGAGAACATTTAAAGAATAAATTAAATATACTTGGAGATTGTTTATCATAGTTACACATACATACTTCAGAAAAAATTCAGTGTGTTATATTTGTGCCTTTTCACATAGCATATGGGATCTTGCTCAGAGAGTGGTTTGTTTCTTGCTAATAACTCTTCATATAAATGAACATATAACAGATCCCACTGGATTATAGTCCTTTTTCTCAGACTAACTATGAAATTTAACTAAAAGTATTTTTCTCCTGAAGCACTAACATCCTGTTAGCACTTTTTCTTGTCTTTTTTTTTCCTTTTTTTTTTTTTTAACTGTATATATGCATTTGGTCTTCCTATAGAATGGAAAACACCAGCAGATCTCAGGCAGACTTCAAGATGTCCGAATCAGAAAGCAAACACAAAAAACTGAGCTAGAAGTTTTGGATAAGCAGTGTGACCTGGAAATTATGGAAATCAAACAACTTCAACAAGAACTGCAGGTAGGTCTTTTGCAACTGAATAGTCCTTAAACACAAACAGTCATCAGCAGTTCTTCATAATAGATAGTTGCTTTGGGAGTCATGAGCCCCTAACTTTCTGGCAGACTTATGATAGAAAAGATCAGAAAGTTCTCAGGTTAGATGTAAGCTAGGTTCTGCTTAAATTTATACATAAACATATTATCACTTTGAACTTTAATTTTTAAAAAATCTTTATATACTATTTAGTGCATTTGCAGATCAAGGCATTAATGCTGTCTGACATGGGTCTACTGTACTCTCACAGGGCCAGTGAGCAAGGCAGGACACTAATCCCTGTAATGAGGGAAAGTCCTCACGGTTTGATCACTTCCTACAACCTTACCCCTTGCCACCATTGCGTTGGGAGTCATGTGTCAGCCCTGGAATTATGGCAGGACACCCATATTCATGTCTTATCCTATAGGAAATTCTTATTTGAAGTTACTCATTTCAGAACTGTGGTGAGAGAATATTGAATGTTCCTTGCAGAGACTGGGACTTCTTTGCTTGTGGAGTCTGGTTCAGTTATTGCTATTTGAAAATCAGGACACTAGAAGTATTCTCCACCTGGAGACCTCTTACAGAACATTTCATTGCAAGGGTGGATAATTGGTCTTCCCCTGTCAAAACAGAGCCATTTCTTACCTGGTTTAAAACTGCCTCCTCATTTCTCCCCAGGATTGCAATCCCTCTTTTATACATACTTATACAATATGGAGTGTTGTGGCCTGTTTACACATACGGTGTAGTACATAGAAGCCCCTGTCATTCTTTGCCAACTGTCCCCCATTATACTACAGAAAAGTTAGGTCTCTAGATACTCCATTGATGAAGGTCTTCTTTATTACCTTTACATTTCAGCTGGCCATTCATATGTATTTGCTTAAATATTTTCTTTTTAGATCCTATATAATTCTACACTACAACCATGTAGTATTTCTATTCTGAGTCTCAAAAAATCAGGTTTTAAATTTTTCAAAAAACCTTAAACTTTACATTGTTTTAATCAGATTCTAATTTTCTTTTCTAAAGGAATACCAAAATAAGCTTATCTATCTGGTACCTGAAAAGCAACTACTAAATGAAAGAATTAAAAACATGCAACTCAGTAACACACCTGGTAAGTCTCTAAGTTTTGTTTTGTTTCCTTCATGAATAATTGTTGTAATATGTTGCTATTTTAAAATAGCATTATTCCATTAAAATGATATTTTGCCTATAAATTAAAAATTTTTAAATAATGTGAAAAACATTATAGTAAGTTGTATTAGCTACTTATCTCATAGCTGTGACCAGATACCTGACAAGAAATAACTAAAGAAAGGAAAGGTTTCTTTTCACTCACAGTGTAATCAATGGGAAAGCCTGATCTGATCTATGGATAGCATAGGGGAAAATGGATAACCACATGCCAATTGTGAAATTGACCCTTATTTTTTCCCATACTTGAAAATGAATTACAGACCTAGGCTTCGGCAGAGTAGCTCAGGCCTGTCCCAGAACTTTGTAGACTGAGCAAGAGGATCGTCATGAATTTGAGACCAGTCTCAGCTGCACAGCAAATTCCATTTCAGCCTGGGCTAAAGAATGAGACCCTGTCTCAAAACCAATAACAAAGATAAATTAAAGCCTAAATATAAATACAAGATATAAAACTCCTGGAAGAGGACAGACAAAAGTACCTTGATGTCCTTTGCAACCATGTTAATATTTTTATTAATTCTTTGAGAATTTCATATAATGTATTTTGATCATATTTACTCCTCCCCCAACTCCTCTCAGATCCATCCCTACCTCTTCATCTCACCTCCATCTTCGTATCCCCTTTTTTTGTTTTAGCAGGTTTTTAAAAAAATTATTTATTCATTTGTCTTCATGTCTGGGCAGTACATGTGGGCAGTGTTTGAGGTGGCCAAAAGAGGACATTGGATCCACCAAAATGGAAGTTTCAGCAGTGAGCCACCATGTGGGTGCTGAGAATCAAACCCTAGAGGTGTGGAAGAGCAGCCAGTGCTCTTAACTACTGAGCTATCTCTTCAGCCTCATTAACACTTTTTTTTAAAAATCACCAAAATTAATAATTAGAAATAGAAAATTATCATAAAAACAGTTTTTGATATTATCAAAAGCTCAAGAAATATGAAACAAGTCATTCTACATCAAATATAGAATTCTGCATAGCCAAGAAAACACCCAAGATGAAAAGGCAGTCCACAGACTGAGAGAAAATGTCTGTCAATCATATATCTGATAGGGGTTTGATATTCAAAATATATAAGGAATCCATACAACCCAATTACAAAAAAGTTCCCCAAAACAAACAGAAAAACTCCATATGGCCCAACTTAAAAATGAACAGAAGACCTGCTGAGTAAAAATTTTTCTCAAAGAAGAGATAAAAATGACTAGTAGGTATTTGAAAGGTGGTCACCATTGCTAACCATTGAATCGTCCCCTCAGACCTGTTAGGATAGATGTTATCAGAAGGATAAGAAATATATGAGTTGGTGAGAGAGGAAAATGTGACACACCATTGGTGGGAATGTAAATCATCACGGATAAATATAGACAGTAGTAAGGCAGATTCTTAAATCACTAAAAATTAAACTACCCAGATGACCCACATGTGAGTGTGGGTCTGAAAGGAGTAAATCACTATCTCAAAGGTAGATGTGCACTCCCATGTTCACTGTAGGACCTGCACATAGCCGAGGGCGGAAGCAGATGTCAATCAACAGGAAAGCAGGTGGGGAGAAATGGAATGGAATATTATACCTTAAAAAAGAGGGAAACAGCAGTGTCATATGTGTCATCATGGATAATCTGGAGACTGTAGACTCAGTAAAATAAGTTAGCCATGGAAATAAAAAAGTGTGTGGTCTCACATGTGAAATCTAAAATCGTTGAACTCAGAAAAAGAGTAGAATGGTACCTACCATCAAAATGAACTGTACCACAAAAGGGGATTAGTTATATTAAAATGGAATAGCCATAATGTAGACTACTATGGAAATGGAACTAGGTCAACATTTCCTAATTGATAGGATATGTTGTTAAATTTAAAACTACTTAAGTCTGGGCATGTGTGCTCACCTCGCGTGAGTGTATGAGGCCCTGGTTCAATCTCCACTATCACCAAAATTTAAATGAACAAATAAATAAATATATGTTGCAGAATGCTGTACATAATAATGAGCCTATTAAGTAGAAGTTGGATGAATACACACATATCTAAAGTACAAATGCTTAAACAGAGAAGTTAGGGTTTCAGATGAAGGAGGACTTAACTTTTTGCTCTGTATGTTTAATTTTATTAAAATTCTATACTTGATTTCTATACCTTAAAAATACAAAATTTTAGAATATGTATTTAAATAGTAATGTTACTATTTCATTTTAATGGAAAACACTATATTTATATCTAGTTTCTCTATCCTTGTGTAAATTTTTTTAAAAACCATGTACAGTGAAACCCTCTCTTCTCACCCCTTAAAATGTGTTATTAAATAGTCCTGTTAGTGATGCATGTTGGGTCCTTGCTGTGAGTAGTACTCTGTTCTTGAGATTGTTATGCGTAAGTACAAAGCTACCTTAGCAGCTTACTTTGTCAACTGAGTATATACTGTAAGCCACACTTGTGAGTCACACGTTATGCCATGGCTTTATATTCACCTCATTTAATAAGGCAGGTGGTATCATGCCTATTGTGTTTGGGCAAACACCTTTTCTGATATGGAGTTTTTCAAGACCCGATCCTTTCGATAGAGAACCTATTCTCCTACCTATTTCCTTCAAGCACATTATTATAAGAGACCATAAAAGGTATTTTCTCTTCTACTCACCTATGTGTCTTTGTATGCCCTTTGTATTTTTCTAGTTACATCATTTTGAGCAGACAGGAAATGACAGGCACTACTCCCAAATGTAAACTGACTTGATATTTTTGTACTTCAGATTCAGGGATCAGTTTACTTCATAAAAAATCATTAGAAAAGGAAGAATTATGCCAAAGACTTAAAGAACAATTAGATGCTCTTGAAAAAGAAACTGCATCTAAGCTCTCAGAAATGGATTCATTTAACAATCAACTGAAGGTATTTATCTTCTATTATCTTCATGTCTTTATAGCTGCTTCTTGTATTACATTTTCATAATTGACTATATCACTTCATCTACTAGAATCATACTGTTTTTAATGTTCTCTAAAGTTTAGTAAATATAGTGTCATAAGACTAAATATTTTTTCCAGAGTGTCCAAGTTTTGATGACGATGTGTTCTTTTTATTGGCATCCTTGCATTTCAAAAACTGTGTTTGTCAGTCCTTCAGAACTAAAATAGAAAACAGGCTGGGCATGGTGTTTCACACCTGTAAATTCCAGAAGTTGGAAGACTTTTGCAAAAGGATTTGAATTCAAGGCCATTCCACAGCAACCTAGAGAGTTTAAGACCAGCCTGGGCTACATGAGACCCTGTCTCAAAACAGGGAGAAGGGGTGGACATGGAAATTTCAAAATTGCTCTGATGGAAGATTTTCTAACACACTAAATTCTTTTTCTTGTTTGTTTGTCACTTTATTCTAATATAATTAACCTTTATGAAACAATATAATACTTAGGGAAATCTAAAGTAGAATCTGATACTATAAACTTCATATAGTTCATGATTCGTTGATTTATTGTTTGCCACTGTGGCAGAGCAGGTGCCCAAGCAAACTGTGTGTTATACTTTTGGGGTGATGGTAATTGGATATTGAAGCCATATGAATGGAGGTATTAAAAGTTAGCTGGCTACTGAAACTATGACTGGAATGCTAAAATCCAAACGAATGGTATTTACTCAACTTTGGGAGTAGACTCTGTTCGTCTTGGCTAACTATGCATGAAGTTATGGAAGCATACAATGTTACATAGTAATTCTTTAAGAAAGCTGTCTCTTCATATGGCTTTTATCTTGTTGACTTATATAAAGGAGCAGTAGCAACAGCTCTGGAATAAACAACATGATAAAGAAATGACATCATGGTGGCTTCAGTTAAGGACAGAAAATGGAGGTGAATAGTGTTGATTTTGTGCTTTACACAAAGATACATTCTTTCGAAAAATTAAAACATGATCGATCATTGGTCACTGATGGTCAAACAAGCCAGTCAAGTTATCCTCCTTAAATTATTTTTAATGTAACAGAGTCTAACTGGCCTTTTGTCTGCCTTATCTTACAGTGTGGGAGTATGGATGACTCTGTCCTTCAGTGCCTTTTGTCTCTGCT
Organism: Mesocricetus auratus; assembly: GCF_017639785.1. Taxonomy (NCBI): domain Eukaryota; kingdom Metazoa; phylum Chordata; class Mammalia; order Rodentia; family Cricetidae; genus Mesocricetus; species Mesocricetus auratus. The sequence goes on along the minus strand of NW_024429205.1, from coordinate 18,229,624 downwards.
AAGCTGTCTCAACAACCTCTTCCTCTTACTTAAGGTTATTTTCTAATATCTAGCTTCCTTTTTAGTTACTTTACTGTTTTCTTTTTTAAGCTGGACTATTCTTTGCCTTTATCTGATTATCTTTGTTTGGAATAGCGTATACAATAAAACCTTTTCCCCCTTTCTGTTTGCTCTAATATCCTTCTGCTGTCTAACTGCCTGTTTGAGTTTAATGCCAGCAATCAGGAAGGCTGCCCACAGTCCTCCTTCATGAGGATTCCCACGGGTTCCCTTACAGTATCTCTGTGGACTGGGTAACTAATGGGGTGAGTCAAGGGAAAACCAAGGGGATGTGAGAATAAACTGCCCATATCACTGAAAGCCATTGCTTGAGTTTCCTCTTCCTGCAGTCTAGGGCAGGGTCATGTTTTGTGTGCACCAGACTATATCCTAATTCTACATGAGGAAAATATAAAGAACCAGTCATACAAGGGCATCATTACTTATCAGGCCTTGTATTCTGACACACTTAGACTTGAGGTTAAAAAAAAGTAGGTGTAAATCATGTGCTTTGCTGTTTCTAATACACAAACTATTCAAAATATTCAATGAAGTCTTCCTTTAATGTAGTGTAAAGGGAGGTGATTTATATTAACCACTTACCTACTTACCCTTGTAGACGGTTGTTACACATTCTACTCAGTGCTAAAATGTATGGCAATAGGTAGCTCCGTGTACATCCCACAGTAATTACACCTCAGCTCTTAAACTATCGAAGAGGTAGGGCAGATTGCAAAAGCGCAGCAACAGGGTCCCAAATGTTGATGGATCTATAGGATTGGAACATGACTAACCAGGTTATCTGGTCTTAGAATGTTTGCTACAGATCATGTAGAGACTCAAATGTGAAAGTTCACTGTAAAATGAGGTTCAGTGCAGATTTGTGGTCTGTATGCTCTCATAGAATACTGTCTGATTTTTCCGTTAGCATTGGTTCTCTACAGGCCAGCAGATTATTCTGCCTTGCTTTACTTTCTCCCTTCTGCTTCCTGCCTTCTAGTTTTTCACTGCTTATTGATACTTTCATCAGAGGCAACTTAGGACACTAAAGGGTGTGAAGTCTGCCAGTCAATGGATAGGAAACTTGAGTGTAGCTATGGAAAGCAAGAAAAGAAGTCTCTGTAGTGGTCACTGTAAGATGATGCCAGGCGATCGCTCTGCACAGTGCTGAGGCCTTGCCCTGGCTCCGTCTGAGGGCTGCACAGAAAGTTCCATTTCAGCTGAGTAGTGAGCAGAAGCTGGATACTGTGGATCAGCAATGGATGGCAGTGAAGACCGTTAAATATGGATGTGCAACGCTAGAGAGAGTAAGAAAGAGTGAGACTGAAGGGTGTCACATGAAGGAACAGAGAAAACTGTGAGGAGACAAGAGGGTATGAGGGGAGGAGATGGAGCTGCGTATATCATAGAGTCGGTATATGTCATATCATACAAGCATTATAATTGATAGAGCCTATGCAAAAAAGCCACATGTGGTACTCCTTGCTGTGCCCCAGTGCTAGGCAATGAGAGATCCGTCTCAGAAACAAGGTGGCTGCTATATGAGCCATACTCCAGAGAGCAGGGCAGGCCCCATGCCTAGGAGCAGTCGGCCAATACAAACTGAACTCCATAGTTTTGTTTGTTTTCTTTATTTTTAAAAGAAGGAGACTATGAAGTTGGGCAGGTAGGGAGGTGGAGGAGGAATTAGGAAGAGTTTGGAGAGGGGATGGATATGATCAAAATGCATTGTATGAAATTCTCAAGAATAAGTAAAAGGGTTATTAAAAATAAGGCAGAAAACAATTGAGGACATCTGATGCTGAACTCTGGCCTACACACAAGCACACACACACACACACACACACACACACACACACACACACACACACTTATACCCTCACAGAAGAAAGAATGGAAAAGAAGGAAAAGAAAAATCTCCAGAGCACAAATTAAAGGGTTTCTTTAAGAAGAATGCTTCCACAGACTGGAGTATAGTTCATCAGGAAAAGGCTCTTGCTCCCAAGCCTGATGACCCATGTGGTAGAGGAAGGGACTGGCTCCGTCATAACACACTGTGGCATATCATATACACATGGTCGCACACAAAGATTAAATAAATAAGTAAATAAATGTAACTGTCGAAGAAAGAATTCTTCCAGTGTAACATATGGGGAAAGTGCAGTTCCAGCCTGGTCAGCAGAACAAGTTCCGGGAAGCCAGAGCTGTTATACAGGGGGAAAAACTGTCTTAAAAAAAAACAAAAGAAAGGGTACACCTTTAATTCCAGCACTCAGGGAGGTAGAGTCAGGCGGATCTCTGTGAGTTTGAGACCAGTCTGGTCTACAAGAACTAGTTCTAGGACAGCCTCCAAAGCTACACAGAGAAACCCTGTCTGGAAGAAAGAAAAAAAAAGATGAATGCAGTTGCATTTGTTGGTAGAAAGCAGGAAGTTAGAAGCTTCAAGACTTGGAATATACTAGATCATTACAAAGACTCTCCCCCAGGTAGGTAAGAGCATGGAATAACCATTCCAGGTCAGGAAAAGACATGCAAAAAGTTTTACTGATTTTGAGATGGGAATATAAAGGAGTTCTAATCTGATGGGTTCTGGGTAAAGTTTTTAGGAAAGAGAGTGAACGGGGGAATAGTAAATTTACACAGAGAGAAGTCAGCCTAAAATAGAGGCCTTGGTAGGTGGGAGCAGGTGAGTACAAGCTTGAGAGAAGAAAACAGTGTGTTGAGCAATGTTAAATGCCTGTTTCATCACAGGTCATGAGTTTAAATTGAAGATTAGATGCCTAATTATATGACTTTCCTCCACTAATGTACAGCTGCTTAGAAATAAGCATAGCAATTGCTAGTGAAATAGGTTCAGGGCTTCTTCATACAGGTTTGAGATTATAGCAGACATTGGCCAAGATAGAAGGGATGGGGTGTTACAGGTACTAACACAAACATTAGGATAAAGATGAACTCTGAAGTAGGAACTGGATGTGAAAGGATCATAGAGGAGGAAGGGCTGATTAAGAAAGAGAATAAGAAAGCCAACAGAGTGGGGGTCTCTTAGAAGCTGAGACCCCCTTGAAGTGGCTGTACCAAGTATGAGGAAGGCTCAGAGACTTGAGAGCTTGTGTGTGAAGAATTGGATATTTAGCCACTGACGGTTACCTTTGATAATAGTAGAACCCAAGGCATACTAGTAGGAATGGCCCATTAAGAAGCATTTAAAAGGTCTAACCTCAGAGTTGGGTTATTATTGAATCATCAGTGCAGAGATCGGATATGAATAAATGAGAATCAGTGACTAGGTGATCAATAGGTGATAGTGAAATAGCATGCACACACACGCACGCATGCACGCACATGAGGGAGAACCCTCATGTTCTAACAAATAGTTTTGCACAGAATCTCTAAAGTACCTAGGATGGTAAAAATCTGCTGCTGTTGCCTCGGAATAGTAACTGAGGAAGTGCTTATCCACAGAGGAAAAACAGAATCTGCCAACACCACAGTTGTTAGTGGTGCCCTCAGGTGGCAAGGAGTGATTTGGGTGTCAGGTGTACCTTCAGAGACCTGTCTCCAGGATGAGGCACAGCAGCAGAAGTGTGGGCCTGAAGAGCTGCTGCAAGGCATGGGTAGGAGCTGTGGTTTCTGAAGCAGAGCATCGTAAGCATGTTTATGCTGCAGGCTCCCTTCTAGAGCTCATCTCACAGTATTGTAAATGAGGGGCTGAGGGTGTCACCCAGGGTTAGTGCACCTGCCTAGCATGCACTTAGCCCAAGGTCCAATCCCCAACACTGTCAAATGTGTGTGTGTTATACCTTTTTAAAATATCAAATATGAAAGTTCAAGTGATTCTGTGTTTATGAATTAAATAAGATCTTAGTGACAGATACATCATTTTTAAAGTCATGATAGTAAGTAACCTATAATTGTAAGAACATCTTCAGTTTCTGTTTGTGAAAATGTCATAAAATGTGAGTAATATCATGATGGTTTATTGCTTGCATCTGCCATTGATGGAAATGTTGGATTTCAGATAGGAATTAGTACAAATAAAAACTAATTTTGTCCTTAGCCACTTTCATGGACTTCTGAACTCTACTAAAAATAATTTTAAAACCTTAGAAATACATTGGCTGTCAGATTACAAGCTATTGCCCTTCAAAGTGGTTTGAAGTGCTGACTGTCTTGTCTCAGTTATAGAGATTGGAGTAAGATTCCCCCATGCAGATTAGAGGCTGTTGTTAGTGTAAGTAGATTTAAAGCTGTTGCAGTTTACTGTGATGGATCCATATATCATGATGTGTTCTCTAGGGAGGCTTCTTGCCTTAGGACTTCTGCCTGCAATCCTAGCACTGTGAGGCAAAGGCAGGTGAGCCTGGCCCACAGTGCCTTTGAGTCCAGTCTGAATACAGTCTCTACATGGTAAGAGTCTGTCTCAAAAAAATGTGGAGTGGTGAAACGGGGGAGATAGCTCACTTGCACAGTGCGGGCCGTGCAATCATGAGACCCCAAATTCATTCCCAGGTATTCTCAGAGAAGTCTAGGCACTGTCTTATGCTAATAACACTGTGCAGGAAGTGACAGATGCAGTGTGGGCAGGAGGCAGACGGGGTTCTCCCTGGGGCTTTTTGGCTGGCCTGCCTATCCTAATTGGTGAGCCCCAGATTTCATCCGGTGGCCCGGTCTCAAAAAACAAGGTAGAGAGTCCTGAGGAAAGATACTTAAGGTTGACTTCAAGCCTGTAAACATATGTACATGCATATACACTTGTACATACAAAAACATGCACACAACACATACACATAGTTTTATTTCAAGAATTATATTTCCTGATATATTAGTATAACTGTGCCGGCTTTCTTTTGCCCTCTTGGGCAAAAATAGTTTTCATATTTATAAACTATTATATATTTCATTAACATTTTATCTTTTAAGTAACACAGTTTATAATTTCAGTTGTATGTTTAAATGGAGTAGTGGGCCTGTTTAATATACTTACTAACAAATTTGGACTGTAGAATGTCATTCTCTTTTCTTCTGTTATTATTTTGCCTCATTTTGTGTTTCTTTTCTCACCTTGCACCTTTTTAGTACATGTACTTTTCTTTCCTTCCTTCCTTCCTTCCTTCCTTCCTTCCTTCCTTCCTTCCTTCCTTCCTTCCTTCCTTCCTTCTTTCCTTCCCAGCTTCATTCACATATCTAATGTACTTTGAGCACGGTTCCCCACCATTATCCTTACCTTCTTACCCCTCCCACTTAACACCTTCTCCTTCCTAAAAAGTACTCCTTGCATCTTTTGGAAACCTACTTCATTTAGTTAGGATTCTGCCTGAGCATGGGTGGGGAATTATTTACTTAGACTATGGCAGCTTAACAATGGCTACACCCACCCTCCCCAGCAATCATTAATGTCTCTAGTTCCTTCAGGGAGGGATAGAAACTGAGTGTTGTTTATGTTGAACTCTCCTCCTTCCTTCTATATAGCTAGCTATACCTTCTTCTACTTTTCTGGTAGCAGATATCCTGGAGATTACAATTTGCATACTTGATTTACTTAGTATGAATATTAATTCACCTGCTTGTTTGTCTGTATACCATGTGCATGCCCAGTGCCTGCGGAGGCCAGAAGAGGGCATCAGGTCCTCTGAGACTAGAGTTATAGATGGTTGTGAGCTGCAGTGTAGGTGCAGGGAATCAAACCCGAGTCTTCTGGAAGAGTAGTCTTATCTGCTGAGCCATCCAGCTGGCCCTTTTCCTTATTTCTTGATGCATGCTCTTGACCTCTGGTATTTTTCAAAAAAAAAATGGTTTTTGTTGAATTCTATCCAAGCTTTTTTTTTTCTGTTTACAAGACAGGGTTTCTCTGTACTATCCAAGCTTTTATATGAAAAAAAATCACAGAAATAATTTGGATATTCATTTGTAACTTGATAATCGCCTTTCCAGAAGTGATTTTTCTTTTGCTTCTGGCCAACAAAATGAGATAAATCACCTTTATTCAGTTACTGACTGAGCTGGTTCAAAGCAGGACTGGTGTGCTTCTATGGTAGCTTGAAAGAGAATGGCTCTCATTGGTTATCAGTTGGTAGAATGGTTTAGGAAGAATTAGGAGTTGTGGCCATGTTGGAGGAGGTGTGTCACTTGGGGGTAGGCTTGAGGTTTCTAAAGTCTAACTCATTCCCAGTTAGCTCTCTGCCCCATACTGTGGATCAGATGTATGTTCTCAGCTACTGTCCAGCTCCTCGGGTGGGTGAGTCCCTGGAATAGGAGAGTGCTGGGTATCAGATGGGTGTCTTTCACCTCTCTCAGGTGCCTTGACAGTGTTCCAGTACCTGTAAACGAGTAGTTTTTATATCATATTCAACTTTCACACTCTTGGCACACCTTGTAGTTACAAAAATTACTCAGATTTTTCTGGGAGAGGGCCCAGCTATTAGACGTGTTGTCCTGAGTCAACCATTGGAAGAAGGCCCATTTCAAGGACTCAAGGCCTGAAGTCAAATCTCCTTGGAAAGTCACTGCAGCTCAGTCTTAAAGGATAAGGTGGAAGGCTAATCCTACACAGGCTAAGATCAGACATTAATCTGTTTGCTCTTTATATTCCCTCAAAATGTAGTAGGTCTCCTTAGTTCTGGCTCCTGACATCGATAGCTAATATTGAGAACCTTAACTATGTGGCCTGCAATACTATAAGAGCTTTACCTACATTAATTCATTTACTCTCCCAACAGCTCTGTGAGACACTGAGTTACTACACATGGTGGACTTCTCGAGGCATACTTCTTAACACTGAGTCACCCGGATTCTCCTTGTAGTCACCATAGCCTTTCCTCTTAAGTAGAATTGAGAGGCAAAAATAACAACTATAACCATGGAAGCTAAGAGCTGTGTGAGACTTAACCCGAACACAGCATTGTATTGTTGCTCTGTAAGTCCCAGACACGTGGACAATCTGTTACCATACTGCCCTTAGCCCAGACCTACAGTACAGCACAACTTGTTTGTGAAAATACGTAGGTTGGCCTGGTTTTGGTTTGAAGTTTTGTGGTAGGAAGGTAAGGGGACACCATATACTTTTTTAAACGAAAGCTAAAGTGGATTCAAATTGCCCTTAAATGTCCTTTGATTATTTTAGGGTATTTTTTTTCTTCTCCTTCTGTTGTTGTTGTTTGTTTAGTTGCTGTTATTTGGTTGGCTGTTGTTAGTTTTCTCTTTCTTTCAGCCTCCCCTCCCCCCCCACACACACACTCTTGTTTAGTATTCTGTAGATTCCAAGGGAATAGTGTCTATTGAAAGACTACCAGGATGAGTGAGTGGATAGAACACTGCTGCAAAGGCAGTCCCTCTTCCCCACCTCTGTCTCTAAGCTTTACCTCTCTTTTATGTCCTGATTGCACTGGGTAGTAAAGGAGCCAGATTTAGTTTATCTCAGTTTAGTGAGCCAGAGAAGTTTCTCTTTATAACATCTAACAAAGGTGACTGTTTCCCCAGAAAAAGACTCTGACCCAGCTTGGATCATGTCCTTTTCACCAGTTATTCTGGGCAGGGAAATGCTTGATCATTTAGACCCAGAGTAAATGATTGCTTCTTAATGGAAATACAAGGAACACCCAAGCCCTGCCAAAACCACACATAAAAATTTATTGTGTATACTTGTAATCCCAACGCTGGGAAGGTGGACACAGACAGGTTCTTGAGGATAGCCAGCCAGCCCAGAGTACTAGGCAAATATCCAGGCAATGAGAGTCTGCCTCAAGAAATAAGGAGTTTGGTACCTGAGAAATGACTCTTAAGGTTGAACTTTGACCTTGACCTCTGGTACACACACACCCCACAAAAGTTTTCTTTAAATGTTATTACAAACATTTGTTCTCCATATTTTAATTAATTTCATTTTTACTGAAAATAACACTTCAAATATTTGGTTTAGTATTCTTTGTCCTTTATAGACGAACTGATGTGGAAATAGGTGAATTTAGCATGTACTTGTATTCAACATTTTATATCATTTAAGTAGATATTATTTAAACCTTAAAATCTTTTAAATTTAATTATATTTGTCTAAGTAATTTGTTTTAATGCAAATGCTACATTATTTAATATGATTAAAATATTTAGGTATTGACTTATTTATATTTTATCCTTAGGAACTGAGAGAAAGCTATAATACACAGCAGTTAGCCCTCGAACAACTTCATAAAATCAAACGTGACAAACTGAAGGAAATTGAAAGAAAAAGATTAGAGCAAATACAGAAAAAGAAACTAGAAGATGAGGCTGCAAGGTAATTAATATAACTGATGAATGTATTCTACTATATTGTTATTAAAATTCTGCCAGGCCACGGTGGTCCACGCCTTTAATCCCAGCACTCTGGAGGTAGAGGCAGGCAGATCTCTGTGAGTTCTAGGCCAGTCTGATCTACAGAGGGAGTTCCAGGACAGCCAGGGCTACACAGAGAAACCCTGCCCAAAAATAAATAAATAAACTAGCTTTGTTGCACATTGCTTTTGCTTATGAAAATTTGAGGGGGATTAAAGGATTAATTTTAGATATTAATCAGATTCTAAATTTTATAAATTCAGTTCTCCTTTTAGGCGTTGAGTTTTCATTAGCAAGTTTTATGGCCTATTAGTGAAAACTACGGACATAGGAGTCAGACATGGATCGGATTCTTGGCCTCCCATTGTTTCTATGGTATATGACAGTAAAGTATTAGAACTGATGTATATTATAGTTCTCTCATATCTGTTTTTATGACCTCATTCAGAGAAAAAGTTACCACTACTACATTAGTATCTTCCTAAGCCTCAGCTCTATCAGAGTAGCAGAGATTGTGGCTAGATATGTCTCTGGGATTGTACAGTGTGGTAACCCGTTCAAAACAAGAACCTTGGCTTATTTTGAGCTTCTTATTTCGCTTATCTCAGTTTTAATTGCTGAAGAAATTTGGAAATTATGGATAATTTAAAAAGTAAAAGGCTCTTAAAATGCTTTCAACCTCATATTCCTGGTTCATTTTCCTGCTACACAGATTTCACCACAAAGCTTCTGGAGGAAGCGTGTTGTGATGGGACAGAGGTCAAGGGTTTGAAAATACTGAAAGAAAGCTAGGCCCAGGGGTCTACCTGGCCACATCCTTTGCTAGTCTTGATAATGCTGATGCCACAAGGAATTCTTGTGAGAAGTTGAGACAGGAAGAAGTTTTAGATTTGCTGACTGAATCCCTTTCTACTTTCTTCTTGGGTTTACAGGGAATTTGAGGTCTGGAGAGCTGTCAGCTGTGTTCTCCCGCTCACCTTAGCCAATCGTTCTCTTTGGCTGACTGTTTCCCCTTCAGTCCCCTTTTTTCCTCCCCCGCCCCCTTTCTCCTCTCTCAGCCCCCTTTCCCCATCCCTCAACACCTCTGGCTAGTTCTCCAGCCAGTGGGAACCAGATCTTCCAGCATGCATGTTGGTTTGTTTTGGTTTGAGTGTACCACATAATAGGGCATTATGTAAACTCTTCATTTCTCTTATTTAAAGGAAAGCAAAGCAAGGAAAAGAAAACTTGTGGAGAGAAAGTATTAGAAAGGAAGAAGAAGAAAAACAAAAGCGACTTCAGGAAGAAAAATCACAGGAGAAAACTCAAGAGGAGGAGCGAAAAGCTGAGGCGAAACAAAGTAAGGGTACAGGTCGATCTGCTGAGAAACAAAGTAAGGGTACAGGTCAATCTGCTGAGAGCTGCAGACTAGCAACAGCACACAGAATGGTGCTCGTCTTTAGGGCAGGAGACCTTTCAATCAAATGTGGGTGAAAAGTGTACAGTTGTGTAACAAGACAAACGGTATTTTCATTGACGAACGTAAAAGATCTGGTACAGTTTTCAAAATTGACATAATCTTAAATAGTTACTTTGCTTAACGAGTATAGTTGAGCCCCTTATTTGAGTGAGGGAAACAACAGTAAGTTTTAAGTCTTTCACATTGAACTTTTCTCAGAAGACATACCTCCTTATGCAGCTTGGAGTCCATTCCTATCATATACCTCTGTAGTATGTCTACTTTTAGATGAGTACTTTGGCATTCATAATAGTGATACAGTATGCTCAGATTTTTTAACAAAATATTTTTAGACTTATCCAATGTATTTGTGAGTCCTTCTGTTTTCCCTTTGGAACAAAAGAGTAAATCAATAGATGTTTCTTCATCTAATCCCTTTTCCTAGCCTCATCTGTGGCTTCCTCGTGCACATTCGTGCTCTGTCGCCGTCTCACCTCCACCCATCTAGCCCTGTCTCGCCCCCTGCTTAGATGCCTTCTGCTGTACACGGCTTGGTCTGCACGACTCCACAGCCTCCCCTAGATCCAGGTGCCTCTCTCAGCCTGGGAGGCAGCACTTTGTTTAGCCGCCTCCTACCTCACTTAAGATGAGTGCTTTACACCTTTGCTTCCCATCTACTCTATGACTAGTCAAGACTCTTAAACCCAACAAATCTAAGGCAAGCAGATTTTCATTGTACTATTAGATGCTCATTTTTTTCTTTTAGATTTTAAGAGCTCTTTGTTGAGTCATAGTAAGAAGTGTATACTCAGAAGTAGCAAATGATGGGAATTATCTTTTCTTCAGGTGAGACTGCTAGTGCTTTGGTGAATTATAGAGCATTGTACCCCTTTGAAGCAAGGAACCATGATGAGATGAGTTTTAATTCTGGGGATATAATTCAGGTAAGAAATGAAGCCTTTTCTGCCATGAGTAAGCTAATTACAGTACCCTGTGCTGTGTTTTCTGTAATATTAACTTCGATTTGTATATACTTCTAAAAATATTTTTAAACATTATCTCACTTAGCCCTCTTAGCATCTCTCAGAGCCACACAGGGTAGTTATTAGTACCAAAAAAGAAATCTCACATTCAGACAAGTTATCACTGTCAGCATTGCAGTGACAGAGTAGAATGAAAGTGTGTCTTTTGGTTAAGTCCAGGGTTCTTTCCACTGTGCCTTATCAGTTCACATTATAAAAGACGCCACCACTTGCAGTGTTTTAATAAATGAACAGGAGAATTTTGAGAGGCTAATCATTTTCTGGTAACTGTTAAAAGAGGTGAAGTTAAATTCTGCAATCCTGACTGGATTTGGGCCATTTACACCTTGTAACAAATGGTCTTTGTTGTATTATCATAACCCATGTGAGATAGATGAGTAAGAAAATACATAGAGATTCATGTTGGAAAAGGTAATATATATTGGAAAGTTACCAACTTGGATTTTAGTCTCTGATATCAAGATAATACTCAATAAACCATTATTAATACAGAAAAGTTAAATATGCATCTACCGTGACCTGGTCATTCTACTCAAGTGTCTGCCTCAGAGAATAGAAAGCAAGTGTCCATGTGAACACAGACGTCCATAGCATCTTTGTTTATAATTGCAAAACACTGGAAACAACCCAGATGTCCACCAGTAGGAAAAGCATAAACAAATTCTGATATAGACCAGTAACTTCCAGTAAAGAGGAATGGCAATCATATTCCAACATGGGTGGATCCAAAAACAGTTATTTTACATGTAAGGAGACAAACAGAACAAGAAAAATATTACACAATTTTATAGAAAATGCAAACTACTGTATAGTAACATAAAGCAGGCAAGTGTTTCCCAGGAGGTATGGGAGGGGCAGGAAGGAGAACTTAGGGTGAAGCAAGCAGAAGCTGGAGGTGATGGATGCCTTATTATCTTGAAAGGTATATAAATATACCAGAACATTACACTAACACATTTAATATAAAATTCACGTTAATTACATCTCAAAAAGCTGTTTTTAAAAACTGTGGAGGAAAGGAAGGAACCTAGAAGTGAGCAGAGCATGGAAGGATGGAAATTAACTAGAATGCAATAAATGACATATATGCATGTCAGTGTCATGATAAAACTCACTACTTTGTATGTTAACTTTAAAAACTAATTTTAAGATTCCATCGATCCTGTATAACCATGAGTGTAACATTTTCAGCAGAAAAGTATGTTGTAGAAAAGTATAGAAAATAAGAGATGAAACCAAGTGGTGGTGGGGCATTCCTTTAATTCCAGCACTTGGGAGGCAGAGTCCAGCCTGGTCTACAGAAAATAGAGATGAGAGATGATTGGCATATTCATTTATTCATTAATGAAAGCAGATGTGTACTTTGTTAGGTGGAGTTGATAAAGACTCACAGACAACTAGAAGAGATAAAAGCAATACAGTAATGCTAGTTATGACAGTATTAGGGCAAATGTAGGTACATAAATAATACAGTATGGTCATGTTGATTATAGGAGTTTCTATGGGCTGGAGCAGTTTAACCAAATCTGACTGTGAGTGAAGATTATAATGATTGATGTTATACAAAAAAAGGCTGCTATTATTTATGGAAGATGGAAAGAATAAGAACGGTTTAGTGACAAAGTCAACAGTTGGGCTATCAGCATATTATAGAGATGAGAGCCACAGACTTTGGTTTAGGGGCTTAAGTCTTTGATGGTAAGAATAACAGCAACCGAAGATAGTGCTGAAAGCGAAGAAGGAAACTCCTCTCAGAACTGTGTGACCTCAGCACATGGGAGGCTAGGAGAGGAGGACTACCACAAGTTTAAGGCCAGCCAGAGCTTTGTGAGCTCTAGTTGAAAAAAATATGCATATATATAGAATAGGGGAAGAATTTTTTCCATTGTAAACTATATATAATGCTGCTTTTGTTGTAACTTTTCATATTATAATTTTGTATTATTCTATTGTTGTTGTTGTTTCTTTGTTTTGAGACAGTGTTTCACTGTTTAACTCTGGCTGGCCTGGAACTTGCTATGTAGACCAGGCTGGCTTCAAACTCACAGAGATTCATCTGCCTCCTGTGTATTGGGATTAAAGTTGTGTGCCACTGTACCTGGCCTCATATTTTAACTTTGAAAAAAATTTAAAAGATAATTTGTCCATGTCGAGAAATAGTAACCTAATAATTTGTAGGAAATACCTTTTTATTTCAGATGGACTTAATTCTGAACCTGAGAATAAGCACTGAACCTTTTTTTTTCTCTCATAGGTTGATGAAAAAACAGTAGGAGAGCCTGGTTGGCTTTATGGTAGCTTTCAGGGAAAGTTTGGCTGGTTTCCATGCAATTATGTAGAAAAAATGCCATCCGGAGAAAAAGCTCCGTCTCCTAAGAAGGCCTTACTTCCTCCTGCAGGATCTCTCTCTGCTACCTCAACTTCTTCCCAGTGAGTTGTGAGCTGACAGTGTGTGAATACTGGGTCACAGTTTCGTCTAGGCTGGTTCTTCCAACAGTGCCTTTGTTCCCATTTTAATACTGAAATTTAGTAAATGACCTCATAGTGCATAAATTCATTTTATCTACAAATCCTGTTTAAACACAGTGTGTACTAGACATGTGTGAAAACTGGTAGTGCTTCATTAGGTTCTAAACAACTAAGTATACTTATATTTTTACATTTGCAGACCACTTTGTTCAAATCAACCAGCATCAGTGACTGATTATCAAAACGTATCTTTCTCAAACCTTACTGTTAACACATCATGGCAAAAAAAGTCAGCTTTTACTCGCACTGTGTCCCCTGGATCCGTGTCCCCCATTCATGGACAGGTATGTTATCTGTAGTTCTGTGTGCTTTATTCTTGTCTTTGCTCTGGATTCCATACAGAGGCATCCATCTTTCCCTCATTTAAGCAGGACCTGTAGCATTCAGTTACATTCTAAATATTTGCTTAACAATTCAGTCCCATAAGTTGGGTTGGGGAGGGGCATTGTTTTTTTCCTTTCTGAGAACCTTGGTACTTTGGTATATGCACTTAGATACATTGAAATTACTAAAAAGAAATACAAAATCTGAAATACAGATGTTGTCTTCACTTATAAATCCTTAGTACATGGTTATAATTTCCAGCATTTTATTATGTGCTAAAAATTCAAGAAAACATATGTTAACAAAAACTCCACCAAGTAGTTTAAAACCTAATAAAGGATGCTGGGCGGTAGTGGTGCACGCCTTTAATCCCAGCACTCGGGAGGCAGAGGCAGGCGGATCTCTGTGAGTTCGAGGCCGGGCTGGACCGACAGCCTCCAAAACAATACAGAGAAACTCTGTCTCGTAAAAAAGAAAAGAAAAAAAACCCTAATAAAGGAATCATGCGTCTATGTAACTGTGAAATGTGAGGAATGTTGTAATAAATACAGCTGTAAAGTTCTGAGGGCTCGGGGAGGGGAGAACATCTCATGATCTGTGAGAATTAGTGCATATTTCCTGAAGGGAAGGTATTTGAGTTGGATCCTGAAACAGAAGCAAGGCTTCACCAAACCTAGAAGTTTTTCTAGTGAAAGAGCAACGTGAGGGAGATCACTGAGGCACATGAGTTAAAGGTATTGGACGAAATTTAAGATAAGCAGTTAGAGAGGTTAGGGTAATTAGTAAAGTAGTTAGTAGAGTACTAGGCAGTTCAGCAGTGAAGAACCAAACACAACACAGTGGCCAGGCTGACAGCTCAGTGGGGAAAGCCCCTGGTGCATAAGCTCTCTGACCTGCATTTGTGAAAGCTTGATGCAATGACATGCAGTTACTGCTGCGGCAAAGTGGGAGGTGGAAACAGGAGGCCGCTGGAGAGGACTCAGTGTTTCTATGTGTGGAAGTGGGAAGGCAGTGAGTCCAGTGTGAGTGAAGCGCTCAAGCTGTGAAGGGAGGAGGGGTCGTAGTTGTTACGAGGGAACAGCCAGGAGTGCTGAGCGTGACCAGTTCTCCATTCCTTGGGGAGCAGGGAGAGCCAACAGCAGCTAGAAGCCATTGGAAGCTGAAGGAGAGAAGAAAATTGCAGTAACTCCTTTTTAAATGTCACTTGGTGGGTTGATGAATGCTTGCTTGAGTGTGCATTTCATCAGTATCCGTGATGACATGTCCTTGAGTGGTGGGTGCTCAAGAACACTCCTCACAGGGCTCTATATTGGGTGTCATTGTAAGTTCACAGATGGACCAAGTTGATATGCTCTCTGTTATACCCTAGGAATTAGAAATCACGATTACCATGATCTGTTTTTAAGTTCTGGTGGCTTTGTATCCTAGGGGCAGGCTGTAGAAAACCTGAAAGCTCAGGCCCTTTGTTCTTGGACGGCAAAAAAAGAGAACCACTTGAACTTCTCAAAGCATGATGTCATTACTGTCCTGGAGCAGCAAGAAAATTGGTGGTTTGGGGAGGTGCATGGAGGTAGAGGATGGTTCCCCAAATCTTATGTCAAGATCATTCCTGGGAGTGAAGTAAAGCGAGAAGAGTAAGCACCTCTATGTATTTCCTTGAGACGTGGATGTTGGCATCTTCGCCACATAAGCTGGGGTTTGAATTCCAGAGGAGTATTCCTAACATGGAAAGAATTACTTCACATGTTTGTATCTGTTTTAGAATCTTTTGTTCTAGCCATTTCAAGTTTGTAAAGTTTTCAAAATACTCAATTTCTAGATCTGTTTTCTTTTTACCATAAGACCAATTAGAAAAAAATTGCTTTTCATTTCACTTGAAGCATTTCTCCATTGTTTACTGAAAATCTTCAGTATTTAAAGGATCTCTACTGAGGTCTTGCCCTTTAAAGTTGGAGCATTCACATGACTGGAACTCCAGGACTTTTTAGACATAATCTCTTCATTCATATCACATGTCTTCATAGTTATTGGCTTTTTGACCCACATTCCTAATTAAGTCATAAGCTCATGAAGCTATAATCTGTCTCTTTTGATCCATTTTTCCTGTCTACAATAATACTAATACATAGTAGTTGCTAATCAGCTTAATTAATGAGCATAGGAGAGAATGAGTGAACAAATGAATGAAATTGCAGATATACGAAAACCAAAAACTAGCTCAACTGAGATCTTAAGTCTGTGGAGGTGTCAAGTTACCAGCTGCTCTAACACAGAAGTAAGCACCACTGTGTCCCACCTGGAAGGGGTCTGAATAGGAGCAGTCTAATATATGAGCATCCTGGTCTTGGAAATCAAGCTTATGTCCTAGTTCCACTATTTTGAGATTTCTGAGTAGATGAAAGAATTAAACTAGACAAGCTGTAATACTCTTCAGTGTTGCATGTCTACATACTAGCACTTAGTTCAGATGTAGGCATTAGCTTCTCGGGTTGACCTGGAATTGTGAAAACCTGAAGTAGTGAAAGTCACAATACATGCCTAGCATCTCCATGCTAGACCCTTTATAGCAGTGATTGTATTATTTCTGTAACTTACCACAAGAAGAAAGCATAAGCAAAAAATAGGTTAAGTTTAAATGTCTTAGAGGCCATTTTCCCCTTAAATTTCTGTTCAATTACTGATACTTTCTAAGAGATAAGTCAGGTTACTTAAAAGCCTGCCATAGAGCTGGATGTGAGTATGCATGCTGGTAGGTTCAACAACTTAGGAAGTCGAAACAGGAAGTTTCTTGATCTTACAAGTTCAAAAACCAGCATGGGCAACATAGAAGACCCTGTCTCAAAACAAAAAAAAAACCACAAGTCACAAAAAAGAACAAGCAAAACCTGCGTTGATGAAGACATTAGCATTAAACGAGGCATTCCTGTTGTGAGGGTTAGTAGTGTTACCTCTGTACCACTTGATAATTCAGTTGCAGGTCCGGGGGTTCCTCTGCATCCCCCAAGTATCTGTATCTTGAACACAATAGTTCCTCCAAACTTTTGAAATCAGTATCCTGGAGTAACATGGAAATTACTGTTTATCTATTATGAGATTTTTAAGTATTATTTTTATATTTTAAGATTAATAAACTCTAATCAAATAATAGTGTTTATATATTTACCTTGTTTATCTGTAAGTCAAGCTAGTCTCTGTAAGCGCTGTCTCAAAACACTGTCTACTTACTAGTGTAGAGATGTCTGTTAAGTTCCATGTAATGTAAATGTTCTGTTGTTTTAAAATGTAGTGGTTTATAGTCAAGCAGTTCTTAGTCTAGGAGAATTTTGTATATAAGAATGTTCCTGCTGTGTGTACAGAGATGGTATTTAGTTGAGGGAACACTAGATGCTGCTAACCCTGTTGCAGTCTTTAGCTCACCTTTCTTGAGCTTCTGTTCTCTGTGTGTGTGCATGTGTCTTACTTCTCCATTTAATTTGCTAGGCCAGAAGCTTTGTATGCAGCTGTAAATAAGAAACCTACCTCCACAGCCTATCCAGCTGGAGAAGGTAAGCTTTGGGCAATTTGCATTAAGCGGGAATTAGCTGGTTACTATTTGAACATACGTTGTTCTTTTCTCTATTTCTAGTTTTTTGATGTTTGTGAGATTAATCTGCTTCTCTTTACCTCATATGAATATTGAAGATACAGAAAACACATGGCTGAAAATCCTCAGCATATTTAGAGTTGGTGCTACAGAAATTCAGCACAGGGCCTGGGATGATGGCTCAGTGGTTAAGAGCACTTGCTGATCTTGCAAAAGACCTGAGTTCAGTTCTCAGTACCTATATCAGACTATTCACAATTGCCTGTGACTACAGTTCTGTGCCCTTTCTGGCCTCTGCAGATACTGCCCCCCCCATCCAAACACAAATAAAAATAATCAGGTGTGGTGGTGCATGCCTTTAGTCCCAGCACAGTGACAAAGGATGAGGAAGGGCTTCTCACAGGAACAAGAGAATGAACCAAGCATAACCATCAACTTAGGAAAGGAGGTCACGAGAGACATAGCACCATATCTGCACTGCGGACTGAGTGTGGGGTGAGTGTAGGAAAGCAGTAGGGAGAGCTTGGGTGCTCTTTCTTACTGTGGTTTCCCTGCCTTCTAACTGCCTGTAGTTGCAGTAATCAACTAGGCAGAGTGACTCTGGGAAATTGAGTAGGTTACAAAGTCTGTTTTTGATAAAAAATCAGATTCTGTGTTCACAAATATACATTTAAAAAAACTTCTAAAACACAGTTGCTGTTTCTTCAAAGTAGTAGTAACTATAGGAACGAGACTCAAAGACTGCAGACTGATCCCATGAGATCATTCAGAAACAGACTCACTTAGCATCTGCTTGTGCCAAGCACTATGCTAGGAGCTGGAGCCTTGTGGCAGAATTTGATGCTTCCGTAACTGTGTACAGAACAATTAAAGAGCAAACATTAGCACATTAGGGTGTATTTTACATAAAAGGTTTAAAGATTGTTTTGACTCCATTATCACCAAGTAGCACTCCCACAGTTCCATTATTTGTAGAGATACTATATGTTGGTAGTTTAGGATAATTCTTTGTTACCAAAAAAAAAATGATTGATAAAGTGGGTACATCTTTAATCTCAGCTCTGGAGAAACAGGGTCAGGTGATCTCTGCTTCCAAGCCATCCAAAGCTAGCTAAATAGTGAGGCTCTATCTCAAACAAAAGTAAAAGATTGACTATTGTTGCCACAGAGCTCACTTTCCCTGCAGCCTAAGCAATAATCTTTCTTTTCTTTAACAAAACAACAACAATTGAAAAAAATATAAACCCCTTGGTAAACTTTGTTAGCCTTCACCTAGACAATTATTAAGTAAGTGCTTTGGATCTGTTTTCTACCTGAAGACCTTGTTTGAAGTTGTAAGGCTCAATGTCTTTTACCATAAACATCTACATCTTGCAGATTGGCCCAATTTCTTTTCTACATCTGTAGTCTCAATCCAGAACATTTGCCTTCCCTTGTTCCCTACAGAGTACGTTGCACTTTATCCATACTCAAGTGTAGAGCCTGGAGATTTGACTTTCAATGAAGGTGAAGAAATACTGGTGACCCAGAAAGATGGAGAGTGGTGGACAGGAAGTATTGGAGAGAGAACTGGAATCTTCCCATCCAACTATGTCAAACCTAAAGATCAAGAGGTATGTTCTTTGCATTAAAATGAAAGCATTCTGTTGTTAGGATTCAATCAGGATTCAAGCTAAAACAGAGATCTACAGTTTTGGTCAGACTGTGTTCATCACAATGAAACTGCTCAAAGAAGCTCCAATTAGGCCAGGCGTTGGTGGCGTACTCCTTTAATCCAGCACTCGGGAGGCAGAGGCAGGTGGATCTCTGTGAGTTCGAGGCCAGCCTGGTCTACAAAGTGACAAAGTGAGTTCCAGGACAGCCTCCAAAGCCACAGAGAAACCCTGTCTCGAAAAACCAAAAAAAAAAAAAAAAAAAAAAAAAAAAAAGAAGCTCCAATTACATAGGTTTTATTTTGGGGTCCCAGTTAGAAGATAAGGAGCACAGGATTCTTAGACTAAATAGCACAAGCCATCGATAGGACTGAGCCTCCTGGTCACTGACACTAAGGACTGGCTCTAGAGTCCGCAGAACTCACTGAGAGCCAGCTGACAAGAGTCTACACCAGCACTGACTCCACAGGTCCACATTCTGGAGTTCCGCTGCTTCCCCACACCACCATCTGCTGTAATGTGGAAACCTGCAGGCTTTCTGTGCTGAAAAGTAACTACAGAAGATCAGGGTCCCCCTCAAAGGGTTAAGTATGTGAGCTGTAGCTCAGTGATCTTTAAACCATATTAGAAATTAAAGCTGAAATCATATTCATGTTAAATAATTAAATTCATTGTATGAAAAGAAACTTTTGTGAAAAATAACTCAATTTTTCAAGAAAAAGTGAAAAGGGAAGTGTATTGTTTTATTTCTACAAACCTTTTATGGCTGCTGGTGTAAATGAGGACAGACCCCATATCTGTCTCTATTAAGTGTTTTTCTTTTTGTCATTGGGATAGGCACGGGGTCTTAGCTCAGGCTGTCTTCATGTTTTGTACAAGTCCAAGACCTTGAACTCCTGATCTTCATGTATCTAAGCCCTCCCCAGTGAAGATATTTCATGTGTCTATCACCAAGCTCAGGTTCAGTCCATTTAATATCTTCTTTTGGTTAATGTCAGTAAAATGAGCTCTTTCTCTTTGTTGGAGTCCTCAATTATTTGACTAATACAAAGATCATTGTCATTTTGGTCTTTATTTAAAGAAACAAGAATCCTGGGCGTTAGAAATCTTAGTAAAACTGGACTGTCATGTCTGGATTGCTGAAAATATTTTTAAAATTCTGGGTTTTTTTCCTTCTAGAATTTTGGGAATGCTGGCAAATCTGGAACATCGAACAAAAAGCCCGGTATGTGTAACAATAACCTTGAAAACTGACTGACGTTTGCTCTGCCGTAGTCTTGGATCCTCAGTTCTGTTTTCTTCTTTCAGAGATCGCTCAAGTAACTTCAGCATATGCTGCTTCCGGTGCTGAGCAGCTCAGCCTTGCACCAGGGCAGTTAATATTAATCTTAAAGAAAAACACAAGTGGGTGGTGGCAAGGAGAGCTACAGGTAATGTTCTTTTCCAGGTAAAAAGTCAGGCTAATAAAAAAGACATCACCGCCAGTTATAACACTTAAATATTATATTTCCCTCCAGTCTTCTGCTGCTTTGAACAGTCTAGTTAACCTATAGGTAACCATTTAAAGAATAATTTCCTCTAACAGCCTAATTGTTTTCCAGTTCATCACTCACTAGACCATGGGTCCTTTTGGTAAAGGAAAAACCATAATGTCATCTCTACCTGGGACAACCACCTTGCTGTGTACCCCCTCAAAAGAAAAGACTTGGCCATGTGCTGAGAAAATACTCCGCACTGGACGGCCGTTGCCCGCACCCTGAGGTTTTAAGGCCTTGGAAACAGCAATGCAGGGAAACAGCACAGACATAGATGAGCGTAGTTTTTCCCAAAAATGTTAACAGCTATTTGGCACATGAGTTTTTATAGAGAAAAAGCTTTCTTCCATATCCAATACTTCCTTCCTAACATAAATGCACTTGTGGTCATAGCTGTCTCTGTGTAAGTTTACATGTGGTACAAATGCACAGGAAGCCTAGGCTCGCTTAGTCCTGGCAGTGTATGTAGTCTTACCATTCCTGATGAACAGAGACGTGCAGATTTGATAAGTTCTTGACTAAGCCCTCAGTTTCCACCTTCTAATTCACTGTGAACTGACTAAATGGGAAGCATGGCCCTCTTGAAATGCTCTAATGACTTCCTGATTGTTGTCAAAGCTCCAGGGTGTACTTTAAGAGAGCTATACCTTTAACAATTGACTTGAACTTGCAAGGAGCTCTGGGACATTCTCTTTGAACTGAGTGTTATTGGGCACAGTATCAGAGAACTCTTAGTTTGGAAGTTCTCTAGTTATTGAGAGCCAGAGAAGCCTGTGGGAGCCTTAGAGTTGGAGTTTTCAACTGGGGCTTTTTCACATGGGTATGATCGATTGTTCATTTGGTGAACATGGGACTCCAGCCCTGTCATCAGAGTGAACTGATGTACATGCAACAGAGCACCAACCGTAGGTCACAATGCTAGATTTGGTGTTGCCCAAGCCTTGCAGCGAAACTGAAACACTTGCCAGTAGTGATAGCCCTAGGATTTAGATTCTGTCCAAGGAACTATGCAAAGGCCAGTATATGGACAAGGTAAACTTGTCATTATAGAAAGCCTCAATTTTTAGTTTTGAGTTGTAGTTCAATGGTTGTTTTTAATTTCATATTTTAATTATACATTTATTTTGCTAATCTTATAGGCCAGAGGGAAAAAACGACAGAAGGGATGGTTTCCTGCCAGCCATGTGAAGCTCTTGGGTCCAAGCAGTGAGAGATCCACACCTGCCTTTCACTCTGGTATGAAAGTGGTCACCTTGTAGTTTGTCTAGAAGATGGGAGCGCCTTAGGTCAGCTAGCTCTTTGAAAGACATGGAACACTCGCCTTTCCTGCCACTGGGCATGTCTCCTGCAGAGTGAGAAGTGGTTCTCGTGGATTTGTACCTGGAGTTGCTTAGTTTTTGTTTCTGTGAGACAGACTGGGAAAGAGATTGGGGGAGAGAACATGTAAAGGAAATGTTTAGCCTAATTTTAGAATTTACTAATAGTTGAAGTTCTAGGGACAGGGTTGATCCTTATAGGAATTAACTTATTATTTTGCTGTTCTTTTGATAGTATGTCAAGTGATCGCTATGTATGACTATGTAGCGAATAATGAAGATGAGCTCAATTTCTCCAAGGGACAGCTGATTAATGTTATAAACAAAGATGATCCTGACTGGTGGCAAGGAGAAATCAACGGGGTGACTGGTCTCTTTCCTTCAAACTATGTTAAGATGACAACAGACTCAGACCCAAGTCAACAGTGTGAGTAACATCAAATTACTTACTTCTCACCTGATACGAAATCCATTATGCTGCATTGCATGCATTGCTATTCTGGGTCAAATCTTAAACTTAACACTCACCACAATTGTAATTCAATATTTCAAATAAGAAAAACCAAAAGGTAACAGTTTACAAGCTTGAAAGTTGTCCTGCTTTCTCATCAATGCTTTCTGCTAGCTTCAGACTTCAGATTATTTTGTATTTCCAAAACTGTGTACTTTTTCGTGTGGGGCCTTTGGTGTGATGGCATCTATAAGGCAGCGTCCCTTCACCAGCACCACCACTTTACAGCATCCAGTGGTCTTTATCAGGCTAAAAAGAAGTGGCTGGTACTGTAATTTCCCTATCCTGCAGTGTATCCGTTTAGTCTGTAGGTGCCATTAATTTTGGAATCCTCTCATTTATTTTCTATGTGTTCATATACCATCCATTTTGGAAAAATTAAATAACCCATTTTAAATGCTTGCCAAACTCCTCTCACTAGGTCATTCTTTACAGAGCTGTCTCATGCCACAAAGTATGTGTCAATCAAGGCCAGTTTCTCGGTTGCCCCAGACACATACAAAGGAGAGAGACAGAGACAGAGAGTGACGGAGACAGAGAGACTGAGAGACAGAGAGAGAGAAGGGGAGGGAGGGAGGGAAGAAGAAAGGAAGTCATTACTCTGGAGAAGTCTACTTCAAATCTAAAAGCCTCCTGGAAAAGTAGCAGCTTTTAAAAGGTACGCAGATCTTATGTTGCCGGGTTGTCATCACACTGTTTCTGTGCCAAGGATGACCTTGCGTCCCTGACTCTCCTGCTTCCAGATCTGATTCTGGGCACCTAGGTTATAGGCCCGCACCACCATGCTCAAGTGAAACGCTCTCTCTTCCCTCTCCCTTCTCTCTTTCCTCTCCCTCTGTCTTCCCTCCAGTAGTAATAGTGGGGAGGTACTGGGGGTTGATGGAACCTAGAGCCTCATGAACTGTAGGTAGGTGCTCTACCACTGAGCATGTCACCTGTTTCTCATTCTTAAGAGAAACAGGATTTGAAATTTGTTTGGTGCACAAATTATACAGAAAGAATGAATTAGTTTTCCAAGGACACATGGCAAATTGCACCCATAATTTTTGACAAGCCAGGCAGGGTACATCCCTAGAATCCCAGCATTCAGGAGGACCATAAGCTGGACTCCAGTTTAAAACCAGTCATTTTAGCTAGTGGCCACTGTGTTAACACAGCCCTCCCTGAAATAATAAGAGGAAATTAGAACAAATAAGAGGGAAATCTTTCATTTATTATTATTCTCGCAATTATAAAGAAATGAAGTTCACATTTGCTTCAATCAAGAAGTTTATTCATTTCATAAATAGTCTTTAAGTGTTCACCACATATTTACAGTCATTAGAATCCAAACATTCAATGATAATACTTGCTCTAATGTAACTTTGGACTTCAATTGGGAGCAGTCAGATAAATGCAGCGCTTGCCATCATGAATATTTATACAAATACGTACCTGGGAAAGATCCCAAAGTCTGTGTGGGTACATTGCAGGCTTCTCCGAGGACATTTGACTGGGACCAAGAGGAAAAGGAGTTACAGTTTGCTAGAAAGGCAAATGGGGATGAGGGAGGTGTCAGTTTTTTCTTGATTGTCTTACCTGTTTAGGGATGAGGACATACAACAGTCAAGGGGCTGGATCAAAATAGAACAGTTTCAAAGTGCTCTTTGTTATACAGTGATTCTCTGTAACTTATCTAATACCCTGCTTTGGGCTAAGATATCTGGGTTTTTTTTAGTTTGGATACATCTAAAATAATGGCTCTTTCCTAAAAGAATGCCTTGGAATAAAGATCTCTCGAGGGACAGTTTCCAGTTAGATCCTCTGAAAAGTTTGTTTCCCATAAAACAACTGTTTAACCCACCTAGTAAACTGTGGAATGTCTGTTAGGTTTGCTCAAAATAGCTGTTTATTAGCAACTGGAGAGTCATAATTGCTTTTCAGCGGTGGCCAGAATTCATTGCATCAGTAGCTATGACATTCACTAAACGTAAGTTAATGTAAGCCTACAGTTTCCATAGGATATGCTCTAGAAATGTTCTATGCTTATAGTTAGGAATTCACTTGAAAATTCACTATAGCTACTCAGACATTGAGACCTGAATCAATTATTAATAGTCTTAGAGGTATTAGTGCTGGCTAAACTGTAGATTAACATTTATGTTTCTCTAGCCCTTGTAAACACTGTTTTCATTCTATTATACAATTGGGACTTTTTAAGGTTGAGGATTTTAGTGGTTCAAATTTATTTAGTTGATGTTGCTTGTGACTGTTAGTCAGATTTTTTTCTCACCCACCTAATTTACATTATGTTCATTTTATTCCTCATTTTTCTTTTTTTAGGACCCAATGTTGTCTTCCAGTTGTGAAAGCACCCCAGAGACCCACTATCCAAGTTTGACTCTAGCGTGGAGGCAGGGCAGGCAGCCCTGATCAAATATCTCCTACACAATTCGTTTACTTCGTTTGAATGTTAGAGCCACTTGTGATTATTTCTTTGTGTTTCTAATTTACGGTTAAAATTTATTTGTAACAATTTCAAGGATAGTGGGTCTTTGTGTGGCTTTCCCTGCTGTTCACTCTGGCATCCTTTAGCATTTTTCTTCCTTTTTAATTTGGCAATTGTAGGTCATTAGCATGCATATTCAGTTTGCCCTTACATGGTGGGAGTACAAACACACAAAGACCCACTATTTGCACAAACTGTTCTGTCTGGTTTGGAATGGGCTACCATGCTTTTCCAATGCTGTTGCAATTGTATATTCATTACGGAATTCAGGTGATGTTTCCTTATGTTCTGCGATTATATTTGATCTATTCCTAATCACAAGAGCCCATAATTGGCTCAGTCTGTGATTTGTCCTCAGATAAGCACTGTATTACTTTCTAATATGCCAATCTGAGTACCAATAGTTAGGTTGTTTGAAGGCTGACAGTGGAAATAGCCTTTTCTATGTTTCTGTGTGATCTGAATAGGAGCAGTAACATTGGAGGAACTTCCCTTGTCTCACAGAAGATGAAAGTGGTGTGCTCTGGCCAATGTGTGTAGAACAGTGTGTATCTAGTCTGTCTCTACTGCCCCAGGATGAGCACAGGACTGGGGCAGCTCCCTTAGGGCCTTAGGTGCTCCAGGTTGCAGATCTGTGCTCCAGCACAGTCACTGCTTTACTGATGACATGAACATAGATGGCTTTCAGGAATGGAAAATGTCCATCATTGACTGAGGTAAGAAACCTCCTCTGACTTAGAGCACTTATATCTATACTATATTCTAAAGTAGAATTTATGTTATCTCTTGTAGTCAGGTGACTACTCACCCTAGTATACAAATGACACTGTTGGCATTAATAATGCATTTAGTAAAAATCATAAAGAACCCTTGAAGGGTTTGGGCCATACCTGAAGCAGGTATGCAGGCTCTAGCCAAGGATCCACAGTGGTAAGAGAAGAGCACATGAGAGGCTTCTTTGCGGCTAGAGTATTGACATTACTATCCACACTTTCTTGGCTAATATTCTTCTCCCACATTGGCTGCTTTGACATAGGATTTTACCTCTTCCCTCAAATGGAAAGCATTCTAAACACAATAGACATTATTATAAATTAATATATATGAGAGCACTTAGCTGAAATGAAAAATAATTTTAATACAGTATTAAACCATATTTGAAAATCAATGAGCAGTTTATGCAATTTAAAATGTTTACAAATTGCAGTGCAATCTACTGTTTATGAAATGTCAGATAAGTATATATACAGTCACAGAGTCTTATTCCTCATAGAGTTCTTTGAGAAAATAAAACATGATTTTATACCTCTCACTTTAATTTAAAGGCATATTTTGTGGAATATTTATGTTAATGTGCCTATATACAATGAATGGCTTATTACAATTGTACATTGCCTAAATCATGACTTGAGAAAGAACCAACAGTTTAGTTGCAACTTCACAAAACTCAAATATCTGTGTTGGAAAAACTTCACAGTGTTGGATGATGTGTATGTGTGCTCCCTGGGGTGGGGATCTTTCTTAAAGTTCTTAGATTGCCTCCATTTTAACATTTACCATCATGACAATATTTTAAATGACATTCATAGGAAAGCAATAATATCAATTTGTAGACAGAGAAGAGAATTGCCTGCAGTCACTTAGAGACAGTGCAAAGATTGATTCCAAACTGACTTTTCCACAGTATATAGATTACCACATCTTGCTTTTTTCTCCTCAACGTTCTGCCTTTACCTCCTTGAGCTCCTGTGTGGACAGATGCTGTATAAAGCGAGGTTAGACGTCTGAGCACTGCTAATTAGTTGCATCGTTCCACAAAGCACTTTTGTCTTTATCACTTTTATTTTGGGCTTTCTACTGTACTGATAAATTATTCCATAACTGGAAGTAGATTACTAGAAATGGCACTCAGGTTAAGCTCAGCATCTATTGTCAATCTGAAAATAATCATTCATCAGGTATCTGTGGCTTAAGTCACAACTGGCCCAGCATTCATAGTAAATGTCAATCTAGAAGATAAACTTACTATGTTAACCAGATACTTCTTGGGTAGGTATTTTGTCATATGTTCAATAGAAAGCTGTAATAAGGAAATCATATGAAATATAATCATTTGAATCGTTCTTATAAGCGCATGCAATCTGTTGCAATACCTCTTCCAGTCATGTGTTTGCTCTCTTCCTCATTTAACACAAGGCAATTTTCTGTTGCTTAGTAGGAAAGAGTTTACTGGAGACATAACTTAAAAATTGGAATCAATTGAAACTTATGGGAAATGCCTGGTTAAGATCACACTGTAGAGCCAGGCGTTGGTGGCAAACGCCTTTAATCCCTGCACTCGGGAGACAGAGGCAGGCGGATCTCTGTGAGATCTAGGCCAGCCTGGTCTGCAGAGTGAGTTCCAGGACAGCCTCCAAAACAATACAGAGAAACCCTGTCTCGGAAAAAAAAGCTTACACTGTAGCAGGCATTTCTAAAACATGTGCTTGAACTTGACAGCAGTGAGAGATGGGGGAAAGGCTACAGCCCAAACTGCTATTTTAAAAAATAGAAAATTAAAATTTAACTCTATCAATTATATAAGTTTCTCTGAATCTTTGAGTATTTTGAAATAATGCAACACTTAAAACAGTAAGTTTTAAAATACTGTATGGAACTAGAGTTCAAAAAGAAAGAATGGGGGAGGAAAGACAGAGAAAGAAATGCCAAGTCCAAGCCAAAGCTTTATTTGCCAAGTTTTCTTAGAATGAATCTTACCAGTTATGAATTCTTGTAAATAACTAATGGAATACTGAGAACCCTTTGCCTAGAGTGGCATTATGCTGCTGTGATGCTACTGTAATGTAATAAATTATTAAATTGTTGCAAAGTGATGTATTTGCCTTAAATTTTTATTTTGTGTGTCTTGAAAACTATAGTATTAAAGGTATTGAGATTGTGCAAATGCTGGGCACGCTTGGCATGAAATAATCTGTTTTTATTTTTACACAATTGTAATATAACTATGCAAGTGTGTTTATTAAAAGAACACAAACTCCATTACTTGTATTGTGTATTTCTTTTGAAGTATCCTTTTAAAGCTTATTTTAATTGTTTAGCTATTAGTGTGATTAAATGTCTTTGGGATTTCTCTTTTCTCTTAATGTAATCTCTGGGTACAGACCAGTGGTCAAGATTTATATAATTTGAGATAATCATACATATCTCAAAAATAAAAGATACTTTTATTTTGTTATGCTATTATATAGAGAAGTAAGATAACCATAATCGAGGATAATAGGAATACTTTTTCTTTGTCTTTGTCTTTTTTTTTTTTTTGAGACAGCCCTGACTGTCTTGGAACTCACTTTGTAGGCCAGGCTGGCCTTGAACTCACAGAGATGCTCCAGCCTCTGCCTCTCAAGTGCTGGGGTTAAAGGTGTGCGGCACCACACCTGGTGAAATATTGTATTTACAGTTTTTCTCACAGTCTTTTTCTAAAATATTGAGATTCTTAGAAGACATTTAGTACAAAGTAAGAGGCCAACAGAAGAGCCTGCAGAGTTGCCTCATGCACAGGACCTCAGAACTGAGTAGAGCCACATTTGGTAACCAAGGTGAAAATAAAAATAATGGATCCAAATGTAATTAAGCATAAACACCATCTTTCCCAAATCTTTTCTCTGCAAAGCTATCTAGCTAATATGTATTCAGTATTCATTTGCATGAGGCCAAGCAGAATACCAGGTGCAGGTGACAGCTAAATGAGGGTGAGGATGTCCTAGTGTGGTATTGTCACGGGGTAGGGGCAGAAGTCTGAGCACAATGCAGATTTTTTTCTTGCATATCAAGGAGAACAGAGGAGGAATCCTTACTTGACCCTAGACTGGTGGATTGAGAAGACTTGTTGGATGGAGGCAGCAGCTAGCAGACCCACGAGATAAGTAGGGGTGAGCCAGACCAGAGGAATATAGGGAGTATGCTACACAGGGTAGGTACAGTGCTGGGCTGGGCAGAAGCTGTGATCAGGGACATTCAGCATTGCAGGGACGGAACTGTGAAGCCAGCAGTGAAAGTAGAGGCCCTGGTGACAGTTGGCTGCAGCGACTCCCCAGGTTCACTATACTGGAATGACCTGGAAGCTCTGAAATACTCCTGAGTCCTGGCTTGCATGGTCTGAAGTTTAGCCTGAGCATGGGGATGTTTTCAGGTTTCCCAGATTCTAGTTGCAGCAGAGGTGAAGAAAGAGTGGAAACTAAGGCAACATTGGTAGAAGTTAGGCATTGATGAAATGTGAGAGAAGGAGACGTGTAGGCTAGTCACACATTTGTATGTTACTGGCAGCGTGGGATAATAGAGTACTTGTGCCATGTATGGATGCAGAGTTGGGGGAAGGTGAGTTTGGTTGAGTTTGGTTTGGTTGGGTTGGGTTGGGTTTTACTATAGAGCATATATGGGCTGTCCAGATACAATCGTCCATCTCTTCAGAAAGATGTAACCCAGATGCACAGCATTAGATATGCATCAGCTGGGAATGGGCACCACCAGGCATAACAGTGGCTTTAAGAACACCAGAAGTAGTTGAGGCTCCCTAGAGAGAGGGGCTAAGGGCTGAGTAGTGAGAGGACCCATGAGGACAGGCAGCAGATTTTATTAGACAAAAATGCTAACATCACTACCATTTAGAAAACAAGGGGATTCTTCCTGTGCCGTTGCTGGTACAGGAAAGAAGGAAGGAAGGAAGGAAAGAAGAAAGAAAGAAAGAAAGAAAGAAAGAAAGAAAGAAAGAAAGAAAGAAAGAGGAAGAAAGAAAGGAAGAAAGAAGGACAGAAAGAAGAAAAGGACTCATTAGATACTTTTCTAAGATCCATGAACAAAACAACTTATTGTTTCACCTTTACAGATGGAAAACAAAAGGCTAAAGTCACAGTTAAGGGACAAGTTGGCTTAGTGATCTGGCTTCTGAGTCCATGCTGCGAATCCCGTATACTCATGTGTTAGTGCTTCCATCATCTTATAATTGTGAGGTCTCGCAGTACACATTGCTCGTACCGGTAAAGAGAGGAAAATACAAAGAGGCAAGGATGGAAGAAGCAGCAAGAGCCTGTTGCCATAGCATCCAAGAAGAGAAGTCTGTGTAGAATCGCTGTTTGATTTAGGTGTAATTTGTATAACTCTTTAACATGTACAACTCACTGGTTTCTAGTGTATTTACAGCCATGTGGCCATTGCTATAACCAAATTTAAAATATTTTCATCACCGGGAGAGGGACGACTTTTAAATTGTCACTCTCGTGTCTTCCTGTAACCACACACACACACACACACACACATATGCACGCATGCACGCACGCACACACCATACCACACACAGTCCCTAGCCCTGGGAAATCACTAATCCATACGTTTGCCTCTTTTGAACAAACATGTAAGACATGTAGGTTTTTGTGATTGGCTTACTTCGTATAGCATCTATGTTGTAGTATGCATTAATACATTGTTCCTTTTAATGGCCAGGTTAAAATTCTATTGCTTAGCTGTGCTGTGTTTAGGGTTTCCAAATAATGTAGCATGTTGTTTTGTAACAGCCACACTGTTGAGCTTTGCTCCTGCTGGCAATGAAGCTATTGTGTTGTGGCCAAGTTAATGTGTGTGTTAGTGTATTGTTTTTGTATGGATTTCCCTGAAGAGAGATGGCATACAGCAACCTTTTTTGTAAGGTGGGATCTCACTAAGTAGCCCTGAGTGGCCTTGAACTCACAGAGATTCACCAGGAGCTTCTTGCTTGCCTGATCAAAGGTGTGTGCCACCACATCTCTTCATGCGTTCATTTGCATTTGCATATCTGCCTTGGTGAGGTGTAAGGTCTATGGCCCATTCTTTAAGTCAGGTGTTTTTATTTATTGCCGGTTAATTGTACACTTTGGGTGACGATCCTGTGTCAGATTTAGGTTTTGTAAATATTTTCTACCAGTCTGCAACTTGTCTTTTTTTCTCTTAACCCTGTCTTTCATAAAACAAAACATTTAAATTTTAGTGAAGTCCAGTTAAATTTTTCATGGATTATATCTTTCGTGTCATATTTTGTCATCTCAGAGCTCAAGGTCACATAGATGTTTCTCTTATCTTCTGGGATGTCAGCATTTTGTGGCTCACATTTGGGACTTGGGTATGGTGTGTTCTGAGTTGGCGTTGCTGAGGAGTAGGCCTGTCTAGCATCTTTCACCCCGGTAGCTGTCATGTGTCCCACAGTGTCTCTGTTGTGTTCTCTGTTATTGCCTGTGCGCCTCTGCAGAGACCAGCTGGCTAACTTCTGAGTCAGTTTTCGTGTTTTCTTGGGTCTCAGTGGTCAGTTCATCTGTCTGGTGGCCTGCTGTCTTAGTTCCTCCAGTTTAGTGCTGAATCTTTTTCCTTTTCCATACTGCGGTGGCTGTGCTGGGCCTTTTGCCTCACCCCATAAACTTCAGAATTAATTTTTGGGTCACTTTTGTCTTAAACAAGACCAAGAAATAATGAAATGTCCTTAAGAGACTTCATGCTCTTGTCAAAAAAGCAACAATCACTCAGTGTCTGTTCTCTTCAAAGTGTGTCACTCAGGAGGAGAACCACATCGTACATTCAGCATTTAGGAAGCACTAGTTCACTGCATAGTAAGTTCTAGAAATAATAGCTGACATGTTGTGAACATTTTCTGTGCAGCGCACAGTGAACCTGCCCTGGGGGTTGACAGTTTGGAGCTCAAGTCCCTCCTGACTCTGGAACTCATGTTCTTAGCTACCCCCACCTGCTTTTCCTTTACCAAGGGCTGCTGCTCCTCCAAACCAGAAAAGTAGAGCAATCACCAGTTAATCAAGGTGAGGTGAGGCGAGGGTGATGAAAAGAACAGCTTTGGGTGAGTCCAGGTTGGCCAAGTTATATCCGAGGACCCTGGAAGAATCCGCCACTAGGATCTGAGTGCCACCAGGGGTTATCTGTCGGCCACTGTGAAGCCAGAGTCAGGGCGCTAAAGAACAAGCGTCTCCTAAACCCAGGGTGCAGGATGTTCTCCAGCTATGGGATCGTGGACACTGGAGATGTGAACTGTAAGAATATTTCATGGGGGAGGAAAGAGGCGTGTAGGCGGCTCAGTGATACTGCAGAAGAATAGATGTATGAAACGCCTCTGCCCACGGACAGTGCTGTGTGACTGATGCGGAGTGCTGCAACAAGGAGCTGCAAGGTTCCAGTTGTGGTGGATAAAGGACCAATTGTGTCTCTAAGACACAAAAAGTTAAAGGAAGAGAAGGTCATGTTGGTTTTGTTTGCGGTGCCTGGCGATGTTTGGCATTCTGAGTATTTACTCTAAGTTCTTTTTCCTCCAGAAATCAATTCAGGGTCACACCAGGTCAGGTGTATAGTCTACACCCGGCGGTCGATGAGTGCTGTGTAGACACCCTTACCATTGCCTTTCCTTCCTATGTAAGAAACCCAGTGGCTCTGAAGTCCTGCTCATCCACCCAGCTACAGAATCTCCATTCTCTCTTCAAGAGAGTCACATTTCCATTAGTCAGATATCAAGAAACTTCTGGGTTAAGTGCAAGGAAGGAGCTGCTCCCTCTTGTTCCATCTCTTTCTTTGTTTGTTTTGTTTTTTGAGACAGGGTTTCTCTATGTAGCTTTGGAGCCTGTCCTGGAACTTGCTCGTAGACCAGGTTGGCCTCGAACTCACAGAGATCTGCCTGCCTCTGTCTCTCAAGTGCTGGCATTAAAGGTGTGCACCACCAACGCCCAGCCTTGTTCCATCTCTTACCCGCAGTCTGAGTCTGAAGTTCGTTTTGAAACAGGCAGGGTGGGAATCACATAGATCCTGGCAGGAACTAACTGCCAAGGACAGAGCCAGCGTGCTGGTCCTTGGAGCAATGGACAGGTGTGAGGACTGCAGTTCAGATCCCTAACACCACTTAAGAACTAATCCAGTCACTCAGGAGGTGGAGACATGAATTTCTCTGAAATGATCTGGGTAGCTAAACTAAAATCTGCAGGCACCAGGTTCAGCAAAGGCCCTACCTCAGTAAGTGAAGCGGAGAGTTACCAAGGAAGATGCCCAAAGTCAACCCCTGGCTCCACACATCCTCACATAGACACACACACCCATACATGTGAACATGCAATCACAAACCACACATATATGCACACACACAAAGACAAAAGTTCTCTGTGGCTTTAGGCTTATGCTCTTCCACAGAAGATTAAGAAATACAAATACAAGGTTGCTTTGGGAACATTCTAGAATACTGTTATTATGTGGTGGCTTTCTGATGTTCTAAAACATTTCAGTACAATTGCATTTAAATAAATACATCATAAATACACCTGTGGCTTGATGTACAACTCAGTAGGCTTCAGAAAAATACAGGAACCCAAGCTAGTGGAGTCCATGGCGCATGCCTTTAATCAGAGCACTTGGGAGGTAAGGCAGAAGAATAGGACTTAGAGCAGCCAAAACAACACAGCTAACCTATGTCTCAGAAAAAAACAATAAGAAGAAAGAACTTTTAAATTGTTTTAAAAGGGCCAGCGTATGGCTTGTTGGAAGAGCACTTGCCTAGTATGAATGAAGCTGCAGGTTTGATCCCCAGCAACACCAGCAGATAAATAAAAATTTGTTAAAGAATTATTTAAATTCCCCCAAAAATATGTTTAACTATCACTTTATGGTAGAAACATACTACTTGATGCATTATTTGTTCTTAGTATGTATTTACCAAGTAGATAAATAAATAGTTTTATAAAATAGTGGTTTTCTAAAGGCCCAATAAGGGTTGGGGAAAAAGGCCATCTGTGGAGAGTGACACAGTTTTAGTCTTCTGGATTTACTGTTAGAGGCTTGCCTCCTTACAGAGCTTCCACACAGTGCTACTGACAGCTGATATTCGATACTCAGAGTGGTCAGCAGAGCGGAGCTCACAGAGAACGGCATTGTTCCGTGGCCTCGCTCTCCTCAGAACGGGCCAGCACGTTTCTGGTATTCATGACCTAATCTGAACAAACGCAGCCTGTATCAGCAGCACAGCCTGTCCTTTGTCCTCAGCCTTTGGGATCTTTCTCATCTCCCTCCTAAGCATCTCTCTCTTGCTTCTTGTTTGCCCAGAGACTTAGAACAGTGCTTCACAACCATGGCAGTGCGACAGAGTTTCTATTAACTGTGACTCATCATTTGTCTCCACATCTACCCACACACTGAGGGCCTTTAGCTCACCCTGTCTCTCCAGGAACTTTGATCTGTCGTCTCTTCTCTGCCCATTCTTCCTGCCCATCAGGGCCTACAAAGACATTTTTGTCACTTTCTGTGATCTGTATGTCCAGGTACATCTCCTCTTACATTTACCAGTCTTTGAAGAAGGGTCACCTACTAGAGTGACAGGCACTGTGGGTAGAGCAGATTAGAAAACAGACAAAAGTACTGCCCTGTACCAGTTGAGGGGGGACTCAAACAGATGAGATTAGCAAAGTATGCTGTTTCTCAGGAAAGTAAAGTAGAAAGGAGAGTGAGTGCGGGCTGTGGTGTGGAGGGATCTCGTTGTAAACGGGACCCTCAGACATGTCTCCAGATTGGTGATGTTGGAGAAAGACCTGAAGGGCCTGGGGGTATCTGGGGAAAGAACTGTCCTAGGAGGAGGGGACAGCACATCAGAGGACCTGCCATAGGATGTGATGCTCAGGGAACAGGGTGGTGCCAGTGGCCTGGGGCAGAGGGAGCAGCTAGAGGGGGAAATGAGACCAGGGTGGTCAAGAAGATGGAGCGTAGTTGAGATCCTTTGCGACTCTTAAAATAACTTTGACTTTTGTGTGGAGCAAGAAAACCCCTTTAGCGGGATTTAATCAAAGGGGGCACACGATCTGAGGTGCTTTAACAGGATTACTCTGCTAGATTAAAATGAGCAGAAGGGACCAGAAGCAAGGAGTTCCACTAGGAACTTGCTCAGTGATCCAAGCACAAGATGATAGTGGCTTGTACCCGAATAGTAATGGAGGATGTGGTGTGAGCTGGTCGAATTATGGATGTGTTTTGATGTTAGAGCCAGTGAGTGGATTGACTGGAGGGTAAGGAGGAAGGTCTCCATCCAAAGATGCAGTGTGAGCTCGGGAGAAATGGTGCTGTCACTAACTGAATTAGAGGGTGATGGAAGAGAAGCCAGTTAGGCAGTGGGGGTAGGAAGATGGCTTTTGGTGCTCTGCTGATGAGGGGGACCCTACACAGGCAAGAATGAGAAGTTCAAACAGAATAAATGTGGGCGTAGTCTGGCTGACACATCCTTAACCAGGTCACTGAGTCCACAGAGAAGAAGCTAAGGCCTGAAGCAGAGGACTTTCGCCATTGGGAGTCTGGATGGCGGCAGAGGATGAGGAGGGGAGACCTGGAAAGGCTGGGAAAGGAGGTAGGAGGATGTGAAGAGAGACGCTGATGAGAGGGAAGAGGGTGTAGCTGGGCGTGGAACTCCTGCCAGCCCTGAAACACAAAAGAGAACAGGGAGTGATCACAAGAGTTCGTGGTGCGTCAGGCAAAATGGGTCCCTGCTACTACAGGGACAACCACCTGGGACACCAGGAAGCTTCTCTAAGCAAAACCATTTGGGGACAGTCAGGTGGCTCACAGGCAAAGGCGCACACAGCACAGTTCTGTTAACCTGAGTCCAGAGGAAGGGAACCAAATGCACAAAGCTGTCCTCTGTCCCACACACACGCACCATGGCACGTGTGCCCACTCACAAGCATCATGCACATACATGCACACACTCACCATGGCACATGTGTCCATGCACAAACCATGCACATACATACACAATTACAAGAAAGCCATTTGACTGGTTGTAGAGATGGATCAATGATAAGGCACTTGCCACCATAGCCTGATGACCCGAGTTTGATCCCTGGAGGCCCCATAAAAGTGGAAGAAGAGAATGACTCCCCAGAACTGTCCCCTGCCCACAGACATGCCAGAGTGCGCACATCACATCATACACAGAATTATGATAGTTTTTCACTATTCCTGTTGTGTGTGAGGGAATATTTGCACATGAGTGCAGGTGCCTGTGGAGGTCAGAGAGACCACTGGGATCCCCGGAGTCACAGGCAGTGTGAGCAGCCTGATGCGGTCACTGGGAACCCAACTCAGGTTCTCTGCAAGAGCAGCAAGTGCTCTTGGCTCCTGAGCCAGCTCTCCAGCCTCAAAAATAATTTTAAAAAGAAGCAATTGAAAATAGTGTTAAATTCAGACATTCCCTCCTACATTCAGTAATTGTTTCCCCACAGACCTTGATATTGGTTGAAATGTGTATTCTCTTAACATGTTCATGTCAGACCTGTTAATTATTCAAACTGCTCATTGTGATAATTTTCATTGACGTTATAGTTGCCTGCCTTTTTCTCTCTATTTATTTATTTTCAGAAAAGTTCTATCGTTTTATTTCACACTCTGAGGCTGTTCTGTTTGTTGTGGATAAGCATGGTGTCATGTCATCCAGGTGGTTGCTGGCAACATCTCCTGCAGATCCTTTGGGATTTGCTTTATTTTGTTTTGTTGGTTTATGTGGTTCTCATTTTCCAAAATAAGGTTTTGCAGATTCAAACTAGCCTGAAACTCACTGTATAGCCTGAAACTCAGTGTGTGGCCAGGCTGACCTCCAGGTCATCCCAGTGTTCCTGTCTTAGTCTGCAGAATGCCAGGGTTACAGCCGTGAGCTGCCACACACAGCCTGGTGATGACTCTAGCTAAAGCACTAATGGTGCAATCCATGAGGGAGATAACTCTTGTCATCACGATGCTGCCTGCCAGGTCTTTCATCTCCCTGCCTCAGTTGCTATGCAGAGTGTGCTGGCCTCGTCATTGTCATTATGTGTCCTGTGCAGTGTTTTCTGGCTTGTCCTTGTCATTCTGTGTCCTATGCAGGGTGTGCTAACCTTGCCATTCTGTGTCTATGCAGGGTTTGCTGTCCTTGTCATAAGTTCATGTTTTCTGTTTTTACTTTCTGAGCTACTTTCTAAGCTGTTTATTTACATCTCATATTGCTTACTAATTCTTAGATGTGTTTAATTTGGTATTTTATCTGTTAATATACTGTTTTCATTATAGTATTTACTGTTTACTTTTTTCAAATATATACATATATTTGTGTGGTGTGTGTGTGTATGTGTGTGTGTGTGTGTTTATTTATGTGTGTTTACATGTGGGTGTGGGAACCAGAGGGCAGATGTCTTCTTCTGTTGCTTCCCACCTTAGTTTTGAGGTAGGCTCTCTCATTAAACTCAGAGCTCACTGATTGGCTAGACTAGTTGACTGTTGAACTTGAAGGATTCACCTGTCTCTCCTCCCAGCCCCTCCTGGCCTGTCTCCTCTCCCCAGTATAGATGCGTGCCACTATCCTAATGTGAACACTGTGAATCTAAACTCAAGTGCACATTCTAGCCTGGCAGGTAGCTGTGCTAACTAAGCCGTCCCTGAGACCCTCCAAAGAGCCTTCTTATTGTGGACTGTGTGTGGGGTTATTCTCTTCCTATATGTTTTCAGTTATGTGCATTTTATATCTCCTTTTGTATTTTATTCTATCATCGTAGGTTCTTGGGATTTTTATCCTCACTTTTAAATTTATGGTGCATTTTCTCCATGGAGAGAGAGAGAGAGAGAGAGAGAGAGAGAGAGAGAGAGAGAGAGAGAGAGAGAGAGAGAGAGAGAGAGAGAGAGAGAGAGAGAGAGAGAGAGAGAGAGAGAGAGAGAGAGAGAGAGAGAGAGAGAGAGAGAGAGAGAGAGAGAGAGAGAGAGAGAGAGAGAGAGAGAGAGAGAGAGAGAGAGAGAGAGAGAGAGAGAGAGAGAGAGAGAGAGAGAGAGAGAGAGAGAGAGAGAGAGAGAGAGAGAGAGAGAGAGAGAGAGAGAGAGGAGAGAAGAGAGAGAGAGAGAGAGAGAGAGAGGTATATATGTATGTGGTATGTGTGGTTGTGTGGTATATGTGATTGTGTGTGTGTGTGTATCTCTGTGGTGTATGTGGTATGTATGTATGTGGTATGTCTGTGTGTGGTGTGTAGTATGTGTGTATGTATGTGGTGTGTGTGTGTGTGTGTGTGACAGAGAGAGGGAGAGAGAGAGAGAGAGAGAGAGAGAGAGAGACAGATTTTTTCTTTAGCCAGCTCCTCTTGGTCTCCTGGTGGTAAGAGTGGCCCTCCCAACAGACTGTAGACTTTCCTCTTGGTCTCCTGGTGGTAAGAGTGGCCCTCCCAACAGACTGTAGACTTTCTTTGGCTGAGCACCCTGAGGTTATCACCAGCTGTCAGCCAATTTTTGTGTTAAATCATTCATTTCAGAATTCTTTTTTTGTTTATTTTTCAAGGCAGGTTTTCTCTGTATAGCCCTAGCTGTCCTTAAACTCACTCTGTAGACCAGGTTGGCCTCAAACTCACAGAGATCCCCCTGCCTCTGCCTCCTGATTAGCTTCTACCACTACTGCCTAACCTATTTCAGAATTCTTAAAATCCAAGTTTTGGTGATATTTTAAGCCCAACATTTTCCTTCTCTTATCAGGGACAAAAAGGTTTCTTACCCCTTGATCTATTAGAAGGAATTATCCTGTCATTTTGGGTTCCCTGCTAGACCTGGCAGAATCCAGCTCTATCAAGAGCACAGAGACAGTGAGCGCCCTATGGGCCTTGCCTCCCTATGACCCCAATCAAAGCCAGAAAGAGGAAAAATATATCTGGAGACCAGCAGCCCAGGCCCAACACCATGTTTTCAGCACTTACCAAAGCCAGTCCCTAAGGGTCAGAGCACTGTACTCAGTTTATTATTTAGGTGTGTTAGACACAGACCAGAGGATACGTGGACATACTAAGTTGATAGACTAAGGACAATATGAGCTAGTTTATGTGACATTTTAAAATACAGAATCAGGGGTTAGAAGCATAGCTTCATGGCAGAACATGCTGCCAACACCCATAGCTGCCACTGAATATTGACATAGACTAGTCACAAGAAGAAGCAAGTCTGGATGTTAGTGGGACCAGGGATGGGGAAGGTTTTCTTCCCACAGTGGTATCCCTTGAGCTGCACCTTTATGTCAGAACCAGGCTGTAACTGAGGAAGGAAAAGTGATACTCAGCAAAGCTGTGGGAAGAGCATACACCATGTTGTAAGGACAGAGCCTAGGCTCGGGGGTGGGTGGGGATGGGGAGATGGCAAAGCAGTCAGTGCAGAGCTGGGAAGCAGACAGGAGCCAGACCGTGGTGACCCTGGAGCCATGCATGCTTCATTCCGTAATCGGCGGAAGCCATTGGACATTTTGTGAGGAAAGGAACATAAAAAATACAGTGGCTAGCTTGAACTATTCACAGAAATATGTGAATAACTATGGCTGCCCCATATGTGATTTAAAAATTTTAGCAGTCACATTTTAAGTCAAAATACATAAAATTCCAATATTATTTAATCCAGTATATCCAAAATATTCCAATATACAACAAGTTTGATTGAGTGATTGGTTGGGTGGCTGAATGAGTGGCTGATTGGTTGGTTGTTTGGTTGGTTGCTGGTTGGTTGGTTGATTGGTTGGTTGGCTGGCTGACTGGCTGGTTGATTGGTTAGTTGGTTGATGTTTGGTTGGTTGATGGTTGACTGGCTGGTTGTTTGGTTGGTTTGTTGGTTGGTTGGTTGGTTGGTTGCTGGTTGTTTGGTTGGTTGGCTGGCTGACTGGCTGGTTGATTGGTTAGTTGGTTGATGTTTGGTTGGTTGATGGTTGACTGGCTGGTTGTTTGGTTGGTTTGTTAGTTGGTTGGTTGGTTGGTTGCTGGTTGTTTGGTTGGTTGGCTGGCTGACTGGCTGGTTGATTGGTTAGTTGGTTGATGTTTGGTTGGTTGATGTTGGCTGGCTGGTTGTTTGGTTGGTTTGTTAGTTGGCTGGTTGGTTGGTTGGTTGGTTGACTGGTTGACTGATTGTTTTTGAGAGTCTTACTGTGTAGCCCAGGCTGGCCTCTGATTCTAATGCCTCCTTCCTCAGTCTTCTGACTGTTGAAATCATAGGTATATTCACCAGCGTCTGACCAATATAGTATTGTTGCAGTATTTTACATTTCATATTTAAATAAGTCTTCAAAACCCAGTGTGTAGTTTATATCGGCAGCACATCTCTATTGGACAAGATACATTGGAAGGGTTCAGTCACATGCCTCTCTATTGAGTATAGGGACAGTCAGATATCGAGGATGACAAAGTGTGTATATTCACTCCATGGAAACCCAAGTCCTCAGTTCATCCAGAGACTCCACTCTCCTTTCCCTCTATTGTCGGGACTACTGTTGGCAACTCTGGTTCCTCAAGTTGCGAGTGTCTGTAGTGCAGTGCTTCTTAGACTCAAATAGGCCAATATGCACTGTGGCACAAGAAGAGCAATACACTGCCTTCAGTGTGGCCAGATTCCTGTGACCTTACAGGACAGGAATGCCATATCCTATTTTGGCATTTGCTGGTTTGGGAGAAGCAGAGAGCTTGGCAGCAGGCAGAGGGAGACATTCTGAAGGAGGCACCAGGAAGAGGAGCATTACAAAGACTGAGAAGGGACAGCAAGACTCTGGAGGGGCAGCACTTCCGAGGTAACAGTGCGGGGGCAGGTGGAAGAGGCTGTGAGCCGGAAGAGGGCGCCGAACACAGCAATGCTGGGTCCTTCTTACCTCCAACAAAGCAGTGTGCCCAGCTAGGGAAATGAAGGGAGTCACAAGCGTAGACCTTCTTGTGACTTTGGCAGTGACGTGAAAAAGAAGGTTGCTGAGGAGGGAATGGGGCTGAAGGAAGTGTCTTAACTAATGAGTAGGAGGGACATTCTAACCCTGCTTGTGGACTACAAATGAAGCA
Organism: Mesocricetus auratus; assembly: GCF_017639785.1. NCBI lineage: Eukaryota > Metazoa > Chordata > Mammalia > Rodentia > Cricetidae > Mesocricetus > Mesocricetus auratus. The sequence goes on along the minus strand of NW_024429205.1, from coordinate 18,189,008 downwards.
GTGAAAGCTGAATATAGTGGGGGCCTGGGCAGCGGGGGTGGGGGGGGGGGACATTGTGGAAGGGAAGATCAGTTAAGGGTGCTGGCTCTGGCCGGGCGGTGGTGGCCCACTCCTTTAATCCCAGCACTTGGGAGGCAGAGGCAGGCGGATCTCTGTGAGTTCGAGGCCAGCCTGGTCTACCGAGCGAGTTCCAGGACAGCCTCCAAAACAATACAGAGAAACCCTGTCTCATAAAACAAACAAACAAACAAACAAACAAAAGAGGGTGCTGGCTCTAGAGAGAACTAGAACTAGGAATGAAATAAGGAGTGAGGGAGTAGAGAGATAAAGGGCAGAAGGGTCAGGGCTCCCCATGCCTTTATTTCCCCCCTGGCCCCATAGGTAAGAACATCTGAAGTGAGGGTTGGAAACTGAACCAAGGACAGAAGTATAAGGGCCCTTGGAATGAAATGCAGGGGTTAGCATGGAATAGTGTAGAGTCGTCCCCACGCTCATCTTAATGATGCAGAAGTCGCCGGGCATTGGTGGCACACGCCTTTAATCCCAGCACTTGGGAGGCAGAGGCAGGTGGATCTCTGTGAGTTCGAGGCCAGCTTGGTCTACAAAGTGAGTTCCAGGACAGCATGTGCATCCCAGTGGCAGCAATGGAAGCTGCTTGAGGCGCTTCCCGGGGGTCTCAGCTGTCCTGGATAGACCGGTGTTGGTGCATTTGAAGGAAATCACTAAGACTCTGAGGTGAGCGAGTGGCTCATGATGCAGTGGTAACAAAATGTGTCCAGGCTCAGGGCTGGGATGTGCTCAGCGGGCGAGCATTTGCCTAGTGTGTGCAACAGTCTGCATTTGAGCCCCGGCACCACAAACTCATGCAGCCTCATTTAGTGACTGTGTCTCCACTGCAGTGACTTACAGAAAAACCACAAGTACATTTAACTTTGAATAGAAGTAAATGCAACCAAAAGTTCTGAGGGGCTCGTGAGGTGGCCCAGTGGGTAGGGTGCCTGCCACTTAGCTCGCTCCCCAGGGGAAGGAAGACCAACCCTGAAAATTGTCCTCTGACCTCCATTCTCAAGCCGAGGTACATGCATACACCTACACGCAATAAACACATTAACAATGTAATTTAAAAATTTTAAAGAGTACTAAACAATCATAGAGATGGAATGCAGATGTTTCAAAACTCCCAGACAAGGATCTTGAATGGTTGAGGTTGTAGAACACCAGGTAAGGGGCTGGTGATGGCTCAGTGGTTAAGAGCACTGGCTGTTCTTCCAGAACACGTAGGTGGTGGCTCACAGCCTCTTATAATCCAGCTCCAGGGGTCTGATGCCCTCTTCTGGGTTTGTGAGTTCCAGGTGCTCACCTGGTGCACAGACACACATCCATACACATAAAGTTAACCCATCTTCTTTTTAAGTAAGAAGTACAGTCACCTCGGCAGGGGTTCTGGTTACTTCCAGCAGTCACCTGGACATCCCCAGTGTCCCTGATGATGTGATGCTCTGAGCAGCCTCTTCACAGTTATCTGCCACACACCTGTCCTCCATGCCACACACAGCCCGGTCAAACCAGCACCCAGCTGGCCTTCCTGATTCACTGCGTACCTGCTGCTCTGCGGTTCTCCCTGGCAGACAGAACAGAATCCAGTGCTCCAACTTTGGCAGTTTGAGTATGGCAGTAGTGCTATGATTTCTGATTGGCTAGCACCCCATGTCACCTGCTAAATTCAGTATTTTTATTTTAGAAACCTGATATCCAGGCCTACAGAATTAGAAAAAAAAAAGCCTTCATTAAAACTGTACATTAGCCCAAATCTATACAACACACACACACACACACACACACACACACACACACACACACACACACACATATTTCTGTTTTTGTTTTCCAAGACAGGGTTTCTCTGTGTAGCTTTGGCGGCTGTCTTGGAACTCGCTCTGTAGACCAGGCTGGCCTCGAACTCACAGAGATCTGCCTGCCTCTGCCTCCCGAGTGCTGGGATTAAAGGCGTGCGCCACCAATGCCTGGCCTACAAATATGTATTTTTAATTCATAGCTCAGTGGTCAGTGCTTGCCTAACATACACGGTCCTAAGCTCAGCCTCTAGGTCTGAAATGGAAAAACGGGTAGAGAAGGTTAAAGCAGCCTGGGCTATACCAGAGCTCCCTGGTAGTGTTGGCCTGGTGCCTCCCCCAGCTAGCAGGAAGAAAGAGAGCGAGAGCATGATCTTTGTTTGTCCTCCTCTGGGACCTTGTTCTCTTTCCCATTGCTTTGAGGCTGCCCCGTGAGGGACTCTACATCCTCCACTACTGTCTTCATTCGCAAGGCCTGTGCTGGGGACAGCTCCCACTGCCTCAAGCGGAGTGACGTCCTTACCTCCTTGTCTTCTAGCTCAGTTTTTGTTTAAAAGAGAAAAAACAACAACATAGATTTGTGTTACTGTCTCTGTTTCTCTCTTTCTCTGTCTCTGTCTGTGTGTGTGTGTGTGTGTGTGTGTAGGACAACTTGTGGGAGTCAGTTTTCCCCATCTATCGTGTGAGTCAAGAGATGAAGCTCAGGTCACGGAGTTCGGCAGCGAGCGCCTTCACCTGCTGAGCTATCTCACTGACCCCAGTTTCTTTACTGCGGTCTTCAAAAATTTACTTTTTTTGACTGCATTACAAAGAATTGTTTTTCCGTTATGGCTTGAAATCCTCTGCCTGCCACCTTATGTGGTAGCTTCCTGGATACCATGCAGAGGGTTAGTAGATTTACTTGAGCAAATAAACACAAACTAAAAACAATTCCTGAATAGTAGTTACCAGACAACTGAAAATTCAACCAGCAATGTTGATAGCACTTATCAAAAAAACAGAATGAGGTCTACAGAATACAGCTACAGACGCCATTTGGTTATAGCTTAATCGGTGATTGGGCTGGTAAGATGGCTCAGTGGTTAAGACAGTGTATTCTTACAGAGGACCTGAGTTTGAATCCCAGCATCTATTTTAGGCAGCTCACAACTATCTGCCCGTGACTTTAGTTCCAGGGAACCTTACACCTCTCTGACCTCATTGCGTGCATACACAGAAATAATAAAATATTAAAATAATAATAGTCATAAGTTAATTGACTGACTCCACTGCTTTCTTTCTGTGGTTTGTTGAGATTTTTCTAACCTTAGGACTTTCCTTGCAAAACTCTAGAGACACATTTCTTAGGCCTTTTGTTGTTGTTCTCTTAACAGTAATTCAAAGTGAGTTATGGTATTTTCTATAAGTTTATAGCTAAATAGATTTATTGGCAAGTCTTTCACGGTACTGAACAGCACTGTGTGCATGGTAGCCTGCATTTCGTTTGGAAATGTCGGGCCGAGGTTGATGAGGGCCCAGTGATGGCTCATGATCTGTGGTTTGGAAAACACCGATATCAAGTACTAATTTATTTAGTCATTTCAGTAATTTCCAAAAGCTGTGGATGGTGAAACTCTTTGAGGCCATTTCTAGAATCCTCAATTCTCTCCTTGTTGCTCAGAAATGAGGAACCTGCTGTAAATTCACCCCGAGGATCACTGAGTGGCACTTCACATCAGCTATCCGCAAATGTGTGACTCTCTTTTGGAAATGTCCTTTCGAAGCACGATCTGTGAAACCAGCACACCCTCTGAGAAATGTCCGTGTTCCCTGAGGGACTGAAGTTGTGTGGTTAAGCTCTGTCCTGTCTCTGCAGGGTGTGCTGATCTCCAAGCCCTGGACACAATGCAGCCCATGGAGAGGAAGAGACAGGGCTATATCCATGAGCTCATTCAGACCGAGGAGCGGTACATGGACGATCTGCAGCTGGTCATCGAGGTGAGGCCTGTTGCTTCCTGTCTCGTAGAGGAGATGGAGTGGCCGTCTCTGCCACTCCCACTGGAAAGCATTGTGAGCCATCTTTTCGTTTTTTCCACACTGGGGATGCAGCCCAGGGCCTCTCACGTGCCTCTCACAGGTTTTACCATTGAGCTGTGTCCCTTGGCTGGGCACCACTTCCATGTGAGGACTCACAATGACACAAGCTGCTTCTGCTCACTGGTAAGGCAGAAAGCTGAAGGCTCCTGATGAAGGCATCGGTTCTCCCTCAGCTGAGCCCACTCAGTGAGGGCAGGGGGCAGGGGGACCTGGGAGTGTCCTGGTTGAATGTGCAAAGGACAGGGCGTAGAGAGAGTGTGAAGGCTTGACTCCAGTTCTTACCTAACTGTGCCACACTGCCGTTTGGAAACCTGACATTTTCACTGGCTTCAATACCTCTACTTAATGTTTATGTCAGCTTAGGAAACCAAACAGGCGCAGTTGCAAAATGGTTTCCCAAATCATGTGTTCACTGTCGATATCTGTCCATGTGGCCAGTGGCACTAAGCTGAGGACAGTGCCCTCCTGTAGGAACACTCTACAATGGCTGTGAAAACCCAAAAGGCAACTTTATACTTCTACCCTATTTCTGTTTCCATGGCTTTCGGGTGCCAGGAAATGTACCAAGGCCATCAGATGAGAAGAGTCATTCAGTCAACAAATCACTTGGAGAATATGAACACCCCTACCCCCACCCGGGGCAGATGGGTGTGTCCCCTGCCGTGACCTGGATAGCAGAGTAGAGCAGGGGCCACATCTGTCTGCGTCTGCCTGCAAGGCCTGCCCTCACTCAGCTGCAGCGTCTGTGCCCCCTGCACACTGCCCCGCCCTCACCCCTCCCCTGGGAATGCCGCTTTCTCAGCCTGTGCACTCCCTATATACTCCTTTGTTTCTTCTTGAGACAGGGTCTCATGTAGTCCAAACCGGGCTTGAACTTGCTATGGAACCATAGATGACCTTGAAATCTGATCCTCCTGCCTCTGTCTTCCAAGCACTGGGGTTACAAGCATCTGCCATCATGCCCAGTTGTGTGGTGCTGGGGACTGAACCCCAGATATCATGCCTGCTAGGCAGGCATCCTCCCAACTGAGTTAACCCTGACTCGAGAACTCTGTTCTTCATCCCTCATCGTTCATCCCCCAGACTCATCCTGGCCCTGGGCAGCCTTCAAATACCCATTGAATGCATGAGATTCATTTATCTGTATTTCCTTACACCTGGACAGGTGGCCAAGGAGAAAAGCCCCTGTTCCCAACCAACCTCCCAGGAGTGTCACCTCCCAGGAGGACTGTGGGTAGCCCACATCTGTAATCTGTGGCAAGATGGGTGGCAGACAGGAGAATCTCCCAGAAGCTTGTGAACCAGGTAGCCTGTAGACACTGCGGCACTCAGTGAGACCCTCCTCAAAAGTGGGGAGGAGAGACGTCGTCCCACAAAGGTGTCCTCTACGCTGTGCCAAATGTGCCCCCAACTCTGTCTCTGTCTTCCCTCCTCATATGCACAGTAAATGACCTTTTTAAAGTCTACAGGCATAAGAAGCTTACTTAGAAGTGCCCTGCCTTGCTGTCAGAATGCAGGAAGGCACACATGGCTGTGGACCCACACTCAAGCTAAGTTGTATCCATGTTTTGAATTTAGGTTTTCCAGAAACGGATGGCAGAGTCGGGCTTCCTCACTGAAGCAGAGATGGCCTTGATCTTTGTGAACTGGAAGGAGCTCATCATGTCCAACACAAAACTGTTGAAGTGAGTGTGGGTGTCACCTGACATTGTCACTGTAACCCTTCAGGGACTGCTCAGTAAGGGGACTTTCAACTCTATGCTGCTCCCTTAGGCTTTGTATTCCACTGGTGTTTTAAGAAGTGCCCTGTAACCTAATTGCATAATTATTGAGAAAACTACTTAGATTAAACAAGGAAAGCTGTGTTGGTGTATGGCCCCCAAACAGGTACAGCATGTAGCTCGGCAGGAGGGGAGTGACAGGCAGAAGAGGGCTGCAGCCACAGCCAGATGATGACAGCACAGTGCTCATGTGCAATTCGTGTCCTGGGGGAGCTTTCTGCCCTTTATCCTTACGAGACAGAGTTCCAGGCCAGCTTAACCCTGGCTGCATCCTGCCCTTCCAGAGGGGCCGCCCTCCAGAAGATACCAGCTCTTCACTCCAGCTGCTGGCCACCTCGGCTCCCAAGTCACATTTGCATGTGTCCTCAACTGAGGGAAAACAAACTGAATCTCAAAAGGAGCTCTGTCAGGAAACTGGGGTGAACTGAAGACTCTTCTAAAAGCCTAGGAAGTGCCTGAATGTGTAGACTTTGGTGCCTTTTTCTTCTTTGCTAGTGTTTCCCCAGGTTAGCTCAGCCAGCAGAGCTTTGGGCCATGCACTGCCCTTCCTGCGAGCCATTCCTCCCCAGTGTCCAAGGACACTAGGTCCTGCACCGGCTGCCATCGCTGTTGGTGTCTGTGGCATTCACCCTTTAGTTGCCGAGGAAGGAGATGTGTGGAGAACGGAGTAACCGACAGTTACTTGCAGGGCCTTGCGGGTGCGGAAGAAGACTGGAGGTGAGAAGATGCCTGTTCAGATGATCGGGGACATCCTGGCGGCAGAGCTGTCCCACATGCAGGCCTACATCCGGTTCTGCAGCTGTCAGCTTAACGGGGCAACTCTGCTGCAGCAGAAGACAGATGAGGACACTGACTTCAAGGAATTTCTAAAGGTATGGCCCGTCTGGGACTCTCGGGGTCTTGGCCCCTCCTAGCCTGGAGGCAGGGCTCACCTCCCACTGGAATCCCGGAAATTGAGAGGTATGTGCCCATCAGTTCCCAAAGGCAGCAGCTTCCTGATTGCACAGTGTTGTTCCTGGTACAGCTTGTTTTTCTTGGCACTGCAACCATAATTTTACGTCCTGGTTATGTAACTACAATAGTAGTGTTGTTTTGTTTTGTTTTTCCAGAGAAATATCCATAATGCTACTTCCTTTTTAATTATTTGTGTATATGGGTGTTTGCCCGCATGTGTGTCTGTGAACCACGTGGCATGCATGCCTGACACCTTCAGAGGTCAGAAGAGGGCATCAGATCCCCTGGAACTGGAGTTACAGGTGGTTGTGAGCTGCCATGTGGGTGCTGGGAACCAAACCCAGGTCCTCTGCAAGAGCAACCAATGCTCTTAACCACTGAGCCTTCTCTCCAGTCCCACTATACTATCACTTCTTAATTTTATAAATTGTATTTATTTAATAATCATCTTATTCCAGAAAAAATAAAGGAGCTTACTTAAATGTATAAAATATAGCAAAATAAAATTGTAAATACTTAGATGAGTCCCTTGTAATTGAAGGAAATGAAAGTAGGAGAAAATAGTTAACAGGAAGCCAGATAATACCTACAAGGTGTGACTGTGACCCGTGTGTGCGGGACAGCAGTGTGCACAGATGTCAGAGAATAATAATACTACAGGTGTGACTGTGACCCTGTGTGCAGGACAGCAGTGTGCACAGATGTCAGAGAACAATACTACAGGTGTGACTGTGACCCTGTGTGCAGGACAGCAGTGTGCACAGATGTCAGTGACGCCCCCAGGAACCAATGAGAGGAGAAGGGAAGGATTGGCTCCGTGCTGTGGTTGTAAAGTGAACATGAAGAGAAAAGCTGCATGTGTGATAACGATTGCAATTCTAATGTTTTCAGGTTCCACAGCCATACAGCAGCTAATTCACACACCTGCAATGCCATGCTTCTAAGATCGGCATGGTGGTATATATATGCCTGTAATTCCTGTACCTGAGAGACTGAGGCACAAAAAACATTAATCCAAGGCCAGTCTGGGCTATATAAAAAGGATCTGTTTAAAAATTAATCAACAGGCTGGAGAGGGCGCTCAGTGGTTAAGAACACTGGATACTCTGCCAGGGGGACCCAAGTTCAGCTCCCAGCACCCACATGACAGCTCACAATTGCTTTCAGCTCCATGGGACCTGACTCCTTCTTCTGGCCTCTATAGTGACCCACATACATGTGGCTTATATACAAACATACACATTACAAATAAACACATAAGTAAGTAAACAGTTTTTGTTTGGTTTGGTTTCTTGAGACAGGGATTCTCTGTGTAGACTAGGCTGTCCTGGCACTCACTCTATTGACCAGACTGGCCTGGAATTCAGAGATATGCCTGCCTCTGCTAAGTGGTGGGATTAAAGGTGTGCACCGTCACCACACAGCTAACATTTTTTTTTTTACATATAAAGCAACATCTAGGGCTAGAGCTATAAGTCAACAGGAGGTGATTCTCTGACATGCACAAGGCCCTGGGTTCCATCCCTAGTACTTCAAAGAAAAAAATGAAATCAAAGCAAATTGTATCTCCCAAGTGTTGCTTTTAAATTTTTGTCTTTTTCTTTCTTGATGCTGACTCAAACCCAGGGCCTTCCTCATACTAGGCAAGAATTCTTCCCTTGAGCTACAACCCTAGCTTCCAAATATAAAACATAAAAATACCATTATAGCAAAATAGGTAAGTACAGGTCTATCTAAAAACAAAAGGACATCTCTGCCCGTGACTGCAGAGATCACTCATCAGTCATTAAAGGTGCTCACCCTGGAGTGCAGGTGACCCCTGCAGGTGCTCACCCTGGAGTGCAGGTGACCCCTGCAGGTGCTCACCCTGGAGTGCAGGTGACCCCTGCAGGTGCTCACCCTGGAGTGCAGGTGACCCCTGCAGGTGCTCTGCCAACAGGTTACTGATATTGACATTCTGACAGAGACACCTAAAGCATGATGCTCCCCCATGTGTCCTGGTGCCCAGAGGAGAGTCCAGGAGGAAGGTGTCCCAGGGGAAAGTAGCCACAAAGAAGCCTGGCCTGGATCTTGAACAATGACTGTGAATCAGGAACATAAAAAAAAGTTAGTAGAGACAGTACTAGCAAAGGTTCACACATTCATGGCCTGGCACACAGTAGGTTCTCAACAAGTAGTTGCTGTTGTTTCTGATGAAGCAGCATAGTAGACATGCTGACACGGAGGAAATCAAGAGCTGTCCTCCAGACAGATGGGAGGAAGTGACAACTCTGGTGTGAGTGTAACTCAGAGACGGAGGTAGGAGAGACAAGCTCTTGTGAGGGAATTTGACCTCGTGTGGGGTGTGTTGAGACTGAGGTGCCTTTGGGACATCTAATGAGAAGTGTAATGTCGCTACGATAGAACTCCAGAGAATGACTGCTTACAGGTCCTGGGCCTCAGCCTGGGGCAGCAGCTACACTGAGACGATGAAGGAGCAGAGATGAGGATGAAAGCCCGTGGGCTGGGGTGGAAGCGGCCAGGTGAGAGCAGCAAAACTCCGTGAGAGAGCTGAGAAGCAGGTGGGCTGGACTCACGAGCTGAGAGATTCCTGTTGCTAACGTAGCATGTGCCATTTCAGATCCTGTCATTAAAGCAAGCCTGAAATCGTGATGGTGGCCCTGGCGGGAGTTTTGCCCAGTGTTTGCATTGCTTCATCTGGAGCCTCTCTGTTTTACAGAAGCTGGCATCAGACCCGCGGTGTAAAGGGATGCCGCTGTCCAGCTTCCTGCTAAAGCCCATGCAGAGGATCACTCGCTACCCCCTGCTCATCAGGAGCGTGAGTCCTGGGCTGGGCTGCCTTGGGAGCAGGGCCGGCCTGGCTGGACAGGAGCCAGACACCCAGGAAGCAGTGATCCCTCTGCCCCTTGCTCCAGGCACCTATGTGTGTAGCCTAAAGGCCAGTGTCCTAAAGCGGGCAGACGTAAGCAGGATCTAAAGTCATCTGCCTCCCTTGGAACTGTCCATGGTCACAATGTGCTGGTGGGGCAGGGTAAAGACCTTCTAGCTATGGAGGCGTCCTCAACCCAGAGAGAACATGGAGTTGCCATTAGCGGAACCGTGGCAGAATGTTTGCTAAGGAGAGTACAGGTTTTATAAAGCAACATAGTGAATTTTCTGCCAGCTTGGACTTCAGAGACATAGGCTCAAAAAGCCAAAACCTCCCAAACAAAAAACACATGGCTTAAAGTTATCAGGGAGACCGAGAAGGCAACCATTAGCCTGTAGTCTATTATCAAGACTCAGTCAGATCTGTAGCGTTCCTGTCACCCCCTGGCCTATGTACTTACCAGACCCTGATCCCACAAGGACTGTGGGGCTCTGCTTCCCAGGGCAGATGCTGTTACCTCTACTCTCATGGGGGTGGGGTATTCACCTGAGGATTCACTCATGTAAGCAACAAGACAGGGTGAACAGAGTCAGTAGACCCCTGGTGGGCAGGCTGACACGGTGTGACCTACATGACACTGCCCACTGTCCCGCAGATCCTAGAGAACACTCCACAGAGTCATGTTGACCACTCCTCCCTGAAACTGGCCCTGGAACGAGCTGAAGAGCTGTGCTCACAGGTGAACGAGGGAGTTCGGGAGAAAGAAAATTCCGACCGGCTGGAGTGGATCCAGTCACACGTGCAGTGCGAAGGCTTGGCAGAGGTGAGGCTGAGCTGTGAGCCGAGCTGGATGCACCAGGCAGGTTCTGGGTAGGGAGCCTGCAGCACATCCTCCCTCGTGTGGACAGCCACACTCACTGACCGTGCGGGCTAGCTGTCCTGTACTGCAGGACACCCCTTGGATTGCTTTCCTGCCTTGGGAAAGTAGGGTCTTTGTTGTGAGATGTGAATTTTACTGGTAGAAACCAATAGAATCAACTATTGATTTTTCACAGGCCCCAAGGGAATTCTAGAAAGTGATAAATAGGAAGTCTTTTGTTTGTATTTTGTTCTAGAAAGGTGAATAATTCTAACTGTATTGCCACCTAGAAAATCTTACCATAGTAACCTTGGGTGCTAGACACTGGCCTTTCCCGGGCAGTGGGGTTATTTGCTCTCAGAATTACAAAGTGCCATTTTCTTCTCTTTAAGCAACTTATTTTCAACTCCCTCACCAACTGCCTGGGTCCCCGGAAGCTTTTGCACAGCGGGAAGTTATATAAGACCAAGAGCAATAAAGAACTGCATGGGTTTCTCTTCAACGACTTCCTGCTGCTCACCTACATGGTCAGGCAGTTCACGGCTTCCTCCGGCTCTGAGAAACTCTTCAGCTCCAAGTCCAGTGCTCAGTTCAAGATGTATAAAACGGTGAGCTCCAGCGTCTGCTGCACTCCGTCCTGACCTAAGCACACACACAGCCTCTCACCTGGTCCTGCCCTGTCCTTCTGGTCTCAGCCCCTACTGAATTCAGGTGGCTCTCAGTGTCCTTTGCCACTTCCCAAGGGAAGGAAGCCTCTGTGCCAGACCTCAGCTGCTGCTGCTGCTGACAGCAGGAGCCTCCTCCTGGCAAACAGGACACCACCATGCCACAGACAGCATTCATCTCTCTGTAACTCAAGACATCAAGCCAGGTGACAATGTGCAGAGCCCGTCAAATCAGCAGCACAGGGGCTCAGAGCTCCTGTCCCCAGCTCAGGGACACTGGCTTGTCCTGGGTAAAAGGCCGGGCACCAGGCGCCTCTCTGCTTCTCCATGGGCTCTTCGGGACTTCGAGAAGATCTCTGTGGACACGGGTGGGTGGAGTGTTGTGGCCCATCTCATATTTTCTCACATGTTTTGGCCCTGATTCCTTCAGCCCATTTTCCTGAATGAAGTGCTGGTGAAACTGCCCACGGACCCTTCCAGCGATGAGCCTGTCTTCCACATTTCCCACATTGATCGGGTGTACACCCTCCGAACAGACAACATCAATGAGAGGTCTGTCCTTATTGTGTGACCTGTCCTGAACATGCCCCTGTGCCGTAGCCCATGTCCACTCATGCATGATGGAGTCCACTGACACTTAACCCAGCCTCTCAGGTGTCCCCTGCACTCCAGCCCCACAGTAGGCCCTGCCTTAGTCACTAGTCGCACAGCTGCCTACTAATAATTACCTGCTTCCTGTCTCCTCATAAGCTCCCAATGGTAGATCCGAGCCTCGATCCCCACTAAAATCTCCCTGGGGGGCTGCAGACTTGCACTTGGCCATTGGCTGCCCTCCCTGCCACATGCCCACAGCCATGCTTCCCTCCAGTGCAGCTCCCAGGGCAAGTCCTCTGTGACAGTCCCAGGGATGCTGCTGCCCCTCCCTCTGCACACTTGTCTGGTAACTAACTGCCCACCATGCTGAGTTGCCATCAGTGTGGTCCTGTCTGCTAGCTTGGGGCTCCCAGTCCTTCACAGAGCCCCGTGTTGTCAAAAGCTTTCTTTAGCAAGTCTCGGCTCTCTTTAATTAGCAGTCCAGTCTATCGCTTGGACTAAGATTAGGTGTATGACTGGGAACCTGCTAAGCAAGCTTAAAGCCAAGGTTAGCAATGGTGTGGAGCTGGGGGCTGGGCGTGAGCCCAGGAGGTGCCTGGCAGGCCTCATGGCTGCCCTTCTGCTTTTCCTCCAGAACAGCCTGGGTCCAGAAGATCAAGGCTGCCTCAGAGCAGTACATTGACACTGAGAAGAAGAAACGGGAAAAGGCTTATCAAGGTGGGAACAGCTACCACAGTGTGCAGGCAGACTGAGTCTAGCCCTAGAGGCACCAGCCATCCCCCATACAAGGCCTGCCTTCTGCCTGCAGCCGTTCCCAGCCCTTCCCCCTCACCTGACAACCAACTTCACCCTCGTGTGGCCTGTGTTGTCCCACTTGAGTCCATTTGCGGGGTATGCCACTCTGCTATTCTCCTCTCAGCCCCTGCCCGCACCGTCCTGACCTCTAGGGCCCTGGGCCCTGCCGGCCCTCCAGCACTCAGCCCACCACTCTTTGCACCCGTCTTTCCCCATTGCTGGTAGATGGCACTTTAAGGACACCAGGAACTCTGCTATCCCTGCTCCAGCTCCCTGCACACCCACACCTCCTCGCCCCACCTCCTCATAGCCAGAGTTTCCTCTGCACAGCTCCATCTGACTCCTCAGCCCTCTCCTCCCCTCTTCCTGGGAGTCTGCCCTTCTCCTAGCACGGTACCCGCAGACAACCCTCCCATGGGGTCATCTCCTGCCAGGCTCAGCAGTGGTTCCTGGGTACTCCACAATCCCAGCATCCCAGACAAGCCCCCGCCTAGGCATAGGCTCCATCAGCTGCTCTCTTGACAGGGCTGCTCTCCCTTTGTGTGCCAGCCCCCTGCCTCAGCATCTTTCCCTCCTGTGTGCCAGCCCCCTGCCTCAGCATCTTTCCCTCCTGTGTGCCAGCCCCCTGCCTCAGCATCTTCCCTTTGGCCCTCCAAATTAAGGACAGTTTCTCACCCCAAACTCGGGCTCATCCCCAGCATTGACTGCCCCATCACCCAGCCCCATTTCCCTCTCCCCCATTGCTGTGTCCAGCCGCTTCCAGGCCTTGCCCTGAGGATTCGTCCCATCCTTTAAGCCCGAGTGAAACTCTGGCTTCTCCGTGGCTCCTCCTAGCAGCCCTACTGGGCTAAGTCTGCACTATTCTTCAGACTTTGCATCTCTGATGTCACCACTGACTCCCAGGGAGGAGGGGATCTGTATGTCACAGTGTCCTCGGTTCATAGGACAGATCGTCCACCAGCTCAGTGTCCTAAAGACCTTTGGAAAGCATCCTTGGCCCCCAACTTCCATGCAAATGCCAGGCCCCACCTTCTGTCTCCCCTTAGCCTCTACCCAGTGGAAGCCTGCCTCCCCTCTCCTTCCCTCCTCCCTTCCAGTGCTCCCACTCAGGCACCTGCTGCTGAAGCAGAAGCTCTCATGTGTTTTTTATTCAGGTTCCCCCTATTTTGTTCTGTGATCTTGAAGGTAGGTGTAAGTTGCCTTTTCCTAAATGAATGCCATTTTAAAATCTTGCTATTGAAAAATCAACAATTGAATCTTTTCATAAAACACATAATGATCTCTTAACTTGTCAAAAGTGCCAATCAAGGATTTTCCTGAGTTTCTCGTTGTCTGTGTGGATCGTTCTGCATTGTCTGTGGATGCAGTCCTTTAGACACGACTATTGCTGTACGCCAAGCCCTGCGTTGTGCACAGTGGTGCCTATAGACAGCCGGGCCAGGCTCTGCCTTTGTGGAACAAGGGCGTGCTCCATGGTGGAGACATGGGGACATCAGGGAGCAGGCCACTGCTCGTAGACAAGGCTACACACCACTGAAGCTGGAGCAAAAGGCCCTCAAGGTTGAGGCCAGGCAGCCTGTGGTACCTAGCAATACCTTGTCAAAACAAACAAAAATCTGGAGGAGAAAAGGTGGGAAGGTCACTCATGCCCAGAGATACCAAGCATCCTTTCTGCTTTCAGATCTTTTGTCTGCTTGGCCGAACTTCATGTTTGCCAGCAGTGTGAGCACACGACTCACTTCTGTCACATTAAAATAGCTTCAGAACCTCTTGAAATAGATCAACCCTGAAACAAAACTGCTCACCAAGACAAAGTTTTACCATGTAAGTGAAGTTTTGATGAGCGGTTCACACTGTTTACCTTTTAACCCTGCCATTTAAAAACTCTGAGCCAGCTGTGCTGACACATACCTGTAGGCCCGCTCCTCTGGAGGCAGAGGTGGGCAGATCTCTCTGTAAGTCCAAAACTAGCCTTGTCTATGTAACAAGATTCAGGCCAGTCAGGGCTCCTCAGTGAGTCTCTGTCTCAAAATAAACCAAAGGGAGGAAATTGTTGAGTTGGTCAGGTCACTGAAACAGAAGGATTCCAAGTTCAAGGACAGCAACTTGGGCTAGAATTAAACCCTGTCTTTTAAAAGCCTGTAAGTTGAAAATATGGTCCTTCCTAAGACTCAGTTTTCCTTATCTATAAAATGGGAACTACCTTGTAAGGCAATTATGGAATTAAATATAACCCATGTAAAGCTCTAGCACATGCGTAACACAAAGTAACCAGTGAATGTTATTTGCCAGAAATACTGAATAAACAGCATGCATTTTTAAACTAGTATTACTGTTCATAGGCATGTATGTGGTTACGAAGCCTAGGTAAGCAATCCATGTGACAGTGACTTCTGCCTGGCAGAGAAGGACAGTGAGGTGCAGAATTTCAGGCCGTGGGGTGCCCTCTGTCAGGGCTGGTGGAACCCAGAGGAAGGAAGCTAAGGTGAGCGAGGCCAGCCTGGGTCTTGAAGGATGAGCAAAGAAAGGCATCCCTAGCAGGTGACACGGCCTGCAGAAGCAACCAAAGGCTAAACTGCTAACGCTAGAGCAATAGCAGATGACAATAGCAGTGGTCCAGGCTAATGGTCACGTTCATTACAATGACACACGGGCAGAGCATGCCCTTAGCATGGAGGCCGTCTCCGGGATCAGAGACAGGTGTGTGAGGACAGACCACAGCCCTACAGTGTTGCTTCTTCACTGTGGTGCTGGCTGCATTCTCAGAGGAGAATTAACACGACTCACTTCCTCTTTCGTAGCCCGTTCTCAAAAGACTTCAGGCATTGGGCGTCTGATGGTACATGTCATCGAAGCTACAGAGTTAAAGGCCTGCAAGCCAAATGGTAACTGCTGCTTTATTCAACACATGTGGGGACATCCTGCTCCTTACTGGTACCTCCTTTGAATATGGAATTGAGTAATTTTTAGAAGGCAGTGTTTCTGGTGTTGAGGATAAGCTATTTATTGGGCCAATACCACTCACTGTTTCCCGATAAGAACCAGCATCCCCCATCTCGACTGCTACTGCATGAAAATACACAAAGCATGCCACATGGCACCTTCCCAGGCTTATGGGGAGCAGTCCTGCTGCTGGAACATACACTTGCTCCCCGGGATTATGGCATCATTGGGAACATGGGACCATACGGCTACTAGACTCAAAAGTAACTACTGTGTCCCACCAGGCCACGGTGCTTCCTGCCATGGTCTCTGGAGAAGCACCTGCCCTGTCACCCTCTTTACTTACTGTACCTGTGTGTCCTTGGCTTGTCTCTGAGCAGGGAAGAGTAACCCGTACTGTGAAATCAGCATGGGCTCCCAAAGCTATACCACCAGGACCCTCCAAGACACACTGAATCCTAAGTGGAACTTCAATTGCCAGTTCTTCATCAAGGATCTTTACCAGGATGTGCTGTGTCTCACTATGTTTGACAGGGACCAGTTTTCTCCAGATGGTAAGTATGACTTAGCAGAGGCCTAAAATAGTCCCAGTTTTCTGGGATCTGGAGGCTATGCCCAGGGTCTGTGCTTTGCAATACCCCATGGCAGCTGCAGGAAATGACACAGGCCCATGCCAGCTCACTTTGGCAGGAGGTGGGGCTCTACCTGCACACATAAGGGAAACACCAGTGAGTAGTGTGTGGTAGAACACTCACAGGCAGCTGTTGCGGTACATCTGACCACAGTTAGTATCAAAGATCCATGAGCAAATGAGCTACGCCCCTGCTTGACACGTTTTTAAATCTTAGAAGGTACAAAGATATTTGATCCTCACAGAGTGTTTACTCCCCAGACTTCCTGGGTCGTACTGAAGTTCCAGTGGCAAAAATTCGAACAGAACAGGAAAGCAAAGGCCCTACGACCCGCCGACTGCTGCTGCACGAAGTCCCCACTGGAGAAGTCTGGGTCCGCTTTGACCTGCAACTTTTTGAACAGAAAACTCTCCTCTGAGGGCCTGGAGAAACCAGCACCAGAGCAGCTGCCCACAAGGCTGGGTCTAAAGAATGAAAGATTATCTTTCCTGGGGCCGAGGAGCATCACATGGCTTCATCCATCACAAAGCCTCACGCTGGGCTCGTTAATGTTATTGCACACTAAATTGCTAGCAATCTATGCAAACATGATCTCTCCTATAAACAGACCCACAGCACAGTGCCTTGTACTAGTGTTAACATGTTTGGCTGTGTTAGATGCCGGGGTTTCCGTTGTCAGGGCTATAGAAGTATTATGTGGAAATAAGGCATCAGACCACCAGATGTTACCACTTGGCGAATGTGTCCATTGTGGAGTTGGTGATGCTGGAACCATTCCACACATGTGACCTCTGCTGGGTCACAGCACTCAGGAGGTAAAGGGCTGGGATGAGGTGCTGCAGCCTGGGGGCTTGTGCAGCCTGATACTGAAATAGCATCCACTTGTGCACTGAATAAACAGAAACTTGATTGTTTTATTCTGATTAGATTTTATCCTTCTTTGCTCAGACAATACAGTTTGAAATATAAGGAGGGAAGCTTGATGTACTTTAACTATACTGTGAACTCTAATAATGTGGGAATATTTTTCAACTTTAATTTTCTGAAGTATAAATTA
Organism: Mesocricetus auratus; assembly: GCF_017639785.1. Taxonomy (NCBI): domain Eukaryota; kingdom Metazoa; phylum Chordata; class Mammalia; order Rodentia; family Cricetidae; genus Mesocricetus; species Mesocricetus auratus. The sequence goes on along the minus strand of NW_024429205.1, from coordinate 18,171,930 downwards.
TTTATGTAAATTCCTTGTTTGCATATTTCATAGAACATGCATCTTTAAGCTTTTATCATTGCCAACATGTACAGACAGAGAATAAAGGTATAAGTTTATGAATGTAACTCCTCTCAAAGCTTGACTCTTTGTGTGAAAGGCTTTTAACAGTTACCTTCAGAAGCTGCTTATAATGAAGCCTGAAGGTTAGGTTGGGGCAGGGCCAGGAGCTCTGCTTAACTCTACCGCTAGCTTGCAGAGCATTTTGTGTAGCATCTGTGTCAGGTCTCTGAGGCTTCACTGATGACTGTTGTGGGTGGGTGAGCTGCGTGGGAGCTGTGCTTGAACTGAGGGGATGGCCCACGGGAAGGGGTACGTGCAAAGGTCAGGACTGTCGAAGATGCATTGTGTCCAGCTCCAGGAACCCCACAGTCATAGCCACACTGCTTATCTAGCTTTTGAATACTGAAATACTAAGTTCACTAAGTTTCTGAACACAAAATCCTCCAGTGAAGATAACAGTCAAGTTCCCCCTTTGAAAGAATCACTTGAACTGCTAAAGTCTCAGATCTTCTTCCTGGCAGCTAGTGTAACCAGGAGGGGCTCAGGGCTCGTCCTTTCTCCCCATTTTTGTTTAAATAGAGTCACTTGGCTGAATCACTTAGAAAACACAGTTCCGTGTGCTGAAATGTTGAAGACATCCCTTACTAACTCCGGATACTGAGCTCACACACCCACTAGTTAAAACAGAAAAGAGCTGTTACTTGGTGGGTAAAACTGAAGCACCCAGCATCCTACTTGTCTCCAGGAAGCTTCAAAGGACCGGGCACAGCCTACTGAGCAAGCCTACTGCAAGCTGGTTCTCCTGGGCTTCGGGGGTCTTGTCGGTGCTGAAGCAAGATGGACCACAAGTCAAGAAGAGTTGTCACTGACAGCCTGTGTGTGGCGCATGACACTCCCTGGCAATCTGGCAGTGTACAGCTGAGGCTACTTGTACCTATAGCTACACAACAACCATACTCTTCCAGGACTGTGGCAACTTTAATCCTCCCTAGAGTGAATGTCCCTAGCTCTCAACAGTCAGAACACCTTGGTCAGGTTTGGGACCCAGGAGCCCTCAGGATCTGAGTCATGTGACTTTGATGACTAGGGATGTTATAGCCAGCAAGTTGTCTTCTTTACCTAGTGACCCAGAACTGCCTCTGAAGAAGTCAAGTTGTCTTCCCCACTGAAATGTGAGCCCAAGTTTCTGGAAGATGCCAGAGAGTCCCCCATCACCCGGAAGCAGGTAGCCTTCACACAAGTAGAAGTCTCCCCTTGGTGAGGAGACCCCTTCTGTGCCCCTAGAGGCAGCCCACAGTGGCAGAGCATCCTAGGGGATCCTGGTTCTTAGCAATTTGACCCCCACTGCCATGCCTGAGTATCTGTGAGGAAAACCCACCTTGGAGTATGAGCAGGACTGAACTTGAATAAAGCCCTGATACCTTTGATTCAGGACTGGCCCCAAGCCAGGCACAGAGCCCCACTGAGTACCAAGTACAGGGAAGATGATAAAGGCGTCTTGCTGTCAAGTGTTTCAGTAAAACGAAAACACCACACACACTTTCTAGTTCACAGCCAGAGCTTAAAAAACTAACTACTGCAGTTCTCACAACCCCTTCCTACCTAGAGAGAAGCTGCCATTCTTAGTGTGTGTGTGTGTGTGTGTGTATGTGTGTGTGTGTGTGTGTGTGTGTGTGTGTGTGTGTGTGTGTGTGTGTGTGTGTGTGTGGCGTGAAGGCAGGTAGCTCTAGGGCCGATGGAGCCCTGACCTGGCTACCCCCTGCAGGGAGGCCAAATGCTTCCCCAGGAGCTCTGCTGTCATCACCTTTCTCCCCAGGGCTGATGGCCCCTGCGAATGCTGGCTGTCTGCTGCTTCCCGGGTCCCTAAAACCTGTTCACAGAAGAAAAGGACAGGTTAAGCAGGCTCCCACGAGAGGAAGGGCCCACAGGCCTTGCCCCATACCCAAGCCTCTATCCTTTCGGGCAGGCTCCCAGCCAGTCTGCTTGCTGCCCTTCTCTGTTGGTTTCTGCAGTTCTCAGATGAGCCTTTCCATGCTGTCCCCAAAGTACTCCCCTCCATGTGTTCAGACCCTCCAGGGGCTCCTTTCCCTGGCACTCCTGCACCCTACAGTTAGGGACTGGGTCCTAGCCCGGAAAATGTAAAAGGAATTTCTGTTTTGTATTTATTGAGACAGGGTCCTTTTTGAGCTAATTCTGCAAGCATTTCTCAAATCACTCAAGTACTTCCATAAAATGAACTACAGAAGCACACCAAGTAGGTAAGACTTGAACATTATTGAGTGAGACTCAGACCCCAGTCACTCCTGGTTCTATCAAAGAGGTCGATGCTCTTAGTGATAGGCACATGGGTGTGCTTTCCAGTGATGGGCAGTAAGCCCAAGATTCTGTGCAAACGTCAAGATGTACTGCCAACCTGATATAAAGTCTATTCTTTTCAGCTGGCAGTGATGGTGCCTGCCTTTAGTCCCAGCACTCGAAAGGCAGAGGCAGGCAGATCTCATGTGAGTTCTAGGACAGCCAAAGCTACACAGGAAAACTCTTATCTAGAAAAGCCAAATAAATAAATCAATAAATAAAAACAGGAAGCCCGGTGCTGAAGATAGCAAAGACCCCAAAGTTCTGAAGGGGACAGTCTGGTGACCTGCCCACCCACCCACAAATGATACTTACTGTATTTAAAACACTCTTTCTAGTTTTTTAAATCTTATGGTGACAGCAGGGGGCCTCCCCTACCATGGCAGTAGAATCCACATTAGGGCCTAAACAAGTGGACTGTATCTAACTAAAAAGCTTCTATAAGGCAAAGGAGAGAGGGGAGAGTAAAGAGAGACAGGAACAGACAGACAGACAGGATGATATGAATAAGTAAGTTTCCATCCCAGCAGGCAAGTCCAACCTACGGCTTGTAGACCACAGTGATTGGGAATTGCAAGGAACAAGGCCCAACACAAAGACTATAAACTAGCTTAAACATTTATTACTTCTATGTAAGTCAATAGCATAGTTGTTGAGTGTGAGCTCTGTGGAGGACAGTGTGCTGTCTTAATATCAAAAGGTCTGACTGGAGGGAGAATTTGCTTCTAAAGAGACTGAATAGGAGTTGGGTCACAAAACATCTGATTGAGTGCTGAGACTTGAGTGCCCAGCCCTAATAGGTCACCACTCTCAATAACCCCACAACCACCACCAAGGCTCAGGGCACACTGAGGTAGAAAGAATATAAGAGTTGGACACAGAAGCACAGCCTTGGGAGGCAGAGGCAGGTGGATCTCTATGAGTTCAAGGCCAGCCTGTTCTACAGAGTGAGTTCCAGGACAGTCAGAACTATATAGTGAGTCTCTCTCAAAATATATATGAAGTGTGTGTGTGATTGATAATTGGGAGGAGTGCTGTGAACTTGGCATGGCTGTTGCCCTCATGAGCTCACAGTAGCTGTGATACAGTCAGTCAATCCAGGCATTGATGGGGAGGGAGTCCCCAGACCCCAGGTCTTGCTGAGGAGCTATTGCAGTGTCTAACTACTGGGGGAGGGAGGATCTCTGTCTTCTCTTTAATGTGGACAGGCCCACAACCACACACATACAGGTAGCACTAATTGCTCTTGCAGTGTCTAACTACTGGGGGAGGGAGGATCTCTGTCTTCTCTTTAATGTGGACAGGCCCACAACCACACACATACAGGTAGCACTAATTGCTCTTGGTGGGCAATCAAGCCGATGATGATAATGGCATGAATTTTGGAAGGGGCCGTGTTGAGAGTCATCTAGAGGGAGTTGGGAGAAATAGGGGTATATATGATGTTTCATTGTGTATGTGTATAAAATTCTTAAGAATAAAGAAAGACTATAACAACCTCTGAGTTCTAAGCTGGAAAGATCCATTTGGCTCTCAGTACATGGTGGGTAAAGGAGTACACATGTGCCATGTGCTGCCGTCACAGGGGCTCTAGGCTCTGTGACTTGTAAATGGAGTTCTTAATTGGTCTAAGTAAGAAAAATCTGGAGTCAGATATAGAGGGAAATGCTGAGAGATCAGAGAGAAGAAGGAGCAAGTGACAGTCACTCCTTACCTCCTTAGCATCTCAACAGGCAAGAGAGCAAATTCCAGTTTCTCCCTGCTTATATCCTGTTCTACTACATCACTTCCTGTCTGTCTGTACAGACCTCCAGACCTCTATGGTTAGCTAGTGGCAAGCTCCATTCTCTGACCTCCCAGACTTATCACCACAGTGACTAAGTCTCAAAAGGGAACAAGGGGGAGACAGAGGCCAGGAACCCGTAAATCCTTAGTCCATAAATCGGTGCTGGGAAAATTCCCTTTAAGTATGTAAAAGCTCATTTTACACCCCATCTCTTTTTCTTATGTTTAACTTTTAAATTTTCCCATTATAAATGAATTAAGAACAATTTTTGTTGCTGCTGGTGGCAGTGTTTTGAGATGGGTCTTGCTGTGTGACCATCCTGACCTCAAATTCTTTTTAAGTTTTAAAAATGTTATATGTACATGGGTGTTTTGCCTGCATGTATGTCCCTGCACTGCATGCAGTATCCACAGAGACCAGAAGAGGGCATCAGATCCCTTGGAACTGGAAGGTTGTTAGTGCCCGTGTGGGTGCTGGGAATTAAACCTTAAACCTGGGTCCTCCGGAAGAGCAGTCAGGGCTCTTAACAGCTGATCCATCCCTCCAGCCCCTGGTCTAGAATTTTTTCTCTCCTGCCCCCACCTCTCAAGTGCTAGGCTTACAAGTGTGCACCTTGTGTTTGATCCTGTTTCAATCTGGTTTCAGTGAATAGAAAAAAGGAAGAAAATTGTCAGGGATGAAGGTTCAGGAAAGAGGAAGCTGAAGTGACTGGTGAACCGGCTCTGGCTAGTCTTCTTGGCCCTTCCCTTGTAAAGACAACTCTGCACTTGTATTCAGGGACCCACATACCCTGCATTTCTGAGTCCCTTCCCTGCTCCACGCCCATCAGACCTGAGCACAGGCCACTAAGCATCTCACTGCAGGGGTGAACGCTGCCAGCCGCCTCCACCCTTTCACTCCCTCAGCCCTGGCACTGGGATTCGCTGCACTATGCAGTGGGTATTGCAAGCGTCGTCCACCCAGCCCCACTCCCAGACCGCAGCTTACCGGACCCTGCTTCTCAGCCTCCTTGATCTCCTGGCTGAGCTTCCAGGAACGGAACTGCCTTTCGAAAGCAAGCTGGCTTGGGCTGGAGGTCGCTTCCCGAGACAGATGTGGCTTTGACGTACAGACAAGCTTTTCAGAACTGAGAAGAAAGGAGGGGGAAAAAATCTCAACTCAGCACAAACAATTCTACCATTCAAAAGTTATCGAATGAACTCGATATTCCTTTTGTGAAAAGGACGGGCTTGCTAGACATCGCTGCTGCCTGTCCACCTGCTCGGGGTGGGATAATGTTCCCTAAATGCCCATAAGGGAAGGTTTGGGCCTCAAGGGGGGTTGTATTGGGAGCCAGCGCCTTGGACCTTTAAAGAGTGAAGTTAGAATCTGGGAGTGAAGGACTGTGGAACCCTGGTCTCTTCCTTCCTCGGTCTCCCCGCTTCCGGAGCAGTCTGCCCTTCAGAAGTCCCTGCCATGGTGTTACCACCCTACCAGAGGCCCAAATCAACGAGACTACTTGAGTGCAAACTTTATCCTTCCAAACTAGGAGCTAAATAAACAAACCTTTCCTAAGCCAAAAGTCTCAAATGGAGCTGGCTAACACAACTGTCACGGTGAGTCACGGTGAGTCACGGGACCTTTCTCCAGGTGGATCTCTGTGAGTTTGAGGCCAGCCTGGCCTACAAAGCAAGTTCCAGGACAATTAGGGCTGTTACACAGAGAAATACTGTCTCTAAAAGCAAAAAAATAAAAAAATGAAAGAAACTAACAGGAGTAGAACACAACACAAATCCATAGGAAAAACTGAAGCAGCATCAACTTTTTCAGTGACTCAGGCAAAATCAGTCCTAACTGAGAACTACTTTAAGACTAATAAAATAAGAACCAAACTAGCTGGGTGGTGGTGGCACACACCTTTAATCCCAGCTCTTGGGAGGCAAAAGCAGGCGGATCTCTGTGAGTTCAAGGTCAGCCTGGTCTACAGAGCGAGTTCCATGATAGCCAAGGCTACACAGAGAAACCCTGTCTCCAAAAACCAATATATGGACCCTAAGAGAGACAGACATACAGGGTCCCCTGGAGAAGGGGAAAGGGACAAGATCTCCTGAGCTGATAGGGAGCATGGGGGAGGGGAGAGGGAGTAAGGATAAAGAGAAGGGGAGAGGAGAACACGAGGGAGCCGGAAAAACTGAGTCAGGGGAAGAATAGAGGAGAACAAGAAAAGAAACACCATAATAGAGGGAGCCATTGTAGGTTTAAAGAGAAATCTGGCACTAGGGAAATGTCCAGAGATCTACAAGGTTGACCCCAACTAAGAACCTAAGCATTAGTGGAGAGGCTACCTTAAATGCTCTTCCCAAATAATGAGATTGATGACTACATTATATGCCATCCTAGAGCCTTTATCCAGTAGCTGATGGAAGCAGAAGCAGACACCCACAGCTAAACACTGAACTGAACTCCTGGAACCCAGTGACAGAGATGGAGGAGTGATGAGCAAAGGGGTCAAGACCAGGCTGGAGAAACCCACAGAACAAGAGGGAGCTCATGGACCCCAGACTGACAGCTGGGAAACCAGCATAGGACCGATCCAGACCCCCTGAATGTGGGTGTCAGTGTGGAGGTCTGGGCAATCTATGGAGCCTCTGGCTGTGGATCAGTATTTATCCCTAGTACACGAATGGATTTTGGGAGTCCACTCCACACAGAGGGATACTCTCTCAGCCTAGATACACAAGGGAGGGTCTAGGCCCTGCTCCAAAAGATATGATAGACTTTGAAGAATCCCCATGGGAGGCCTCACCCTCCCTGAGGAACAAAAAGGGGATGGGATAGGGGACTGGTGGGGGCAGGGGAGGAGGGGAGGGAGAAGGAACTGGGATTGACATGTAAAACAAGCCTGTTTCTAATTTAAATTAAAAAAGGAAAAAAACACTTGTAAAAAAAGGAAAACCAATATACATGTATGTGTATATGTATGTTTGTATATTGTATATGCACACACGTATATACATGTATGTATACATTCTAAATCTACCACCCAGGTTCAGTTACCACCAACAGTTTCCACACCCTCCCCTCATATTATGCTTCTTTTTTGTTCTCTTTTCTGGGAGAATCCCTAGAGCTCACTCACGCTAGCCAGCTTATCTGATTACTCTGTACCTGCATGTGCCCCTGGATTTGTCACTGGATTTATTCAGCACGGATCGGGCAGAGGTTCTCTGCCTCTCTTTGGGAGCAACAGCACGGGGAATGAGCATGGCCTGGGGTGGTCTGCTGAAGAGGGGAGCCTTCCCGGTTCCTTTAGGGGTTTTTTGTGTGTCGTTCTGTTTCCCTACAGGAAGACACAAGAGCAGAGTCAGACTCTTCAGAAACGACTCCTGCCCTCTGGGGGCGGGTATTTGACACTCAGCTGTGCGTACGATGACACAGCCTCTGGTTGCAAAGCACCTGTGCCGTGTTGGTAACTGGCTCCTTTTGCTTCTCGAAGCTCTTGCTGTCTTCGAAGCAGACACTCACACAATGGAGAGGCTTTCGTCTACGGGAGATAAAGAGAGTCTATGAGGTCTCCCCTACTGTTTCCAGTGAGCTGCTCAAAGCTGGCCCTAAGTACAGCAGTGAGGCCTTACTCCACAGAGCCAAGGTCAAGACTCAGGAATAATGTCAGCCCACAGTGCCATGGGAGAACCAGGCACCCGTGGGGATGTCTCGCTGACTGTAAAAGCTGAGGGCAGAAAGAAGGGAGGCCCACCCACATGGAAGAGACACCGTCTCTCTGTAGTTTACTAAATCACTCCATCAGTCAATGATGCTATACCAAGGCCAAACTCCATCCTCATGGGTTTCTCGGTCCAGAACAGACAAATCACACACGTGACAACTTGGCTATGAGAGGCACCAGCTCGTGCCTTTAGGAGCACAGACACTGTCCTGGGAGGGAAAGTCCTCCTTGGGACACTGCCCACGGCTCTTAAAATGGTGAGAGGAGCAGGGCAAAGGCGCATAAGCCTGTGTCACGGCGTGGGAGGTGCTGAGGCCAGCGGTTAAAGGTGGCTCCTCCCCTAACCGCAAGCCTCAGGAAGAGGACCTCTTTTGCCTTCCTCCACTTCTGCAGCCTGAGAGATCACACTCTGATTTCAACACGCTTAGATTACATCTTGAGTTCCAGCACTTAGGACATTTAGGAATTGATATTTAATGCACATTTTCTGAAGTCGTGTTCAGAAACATACTTGACGATGCCCAGTGTATCTAATGTTCTATCTAAACTCTTCTATATCTCTAGCAAATACCTGGGGTTGAGAGACCCAGGAAACCAAACAGTAAAGATCCCATAGGAGACTCAAAGCCAGCAGACTTCAGTTTGGAGCAGACTGCAAAGAAGGAGGACATAGGCCAGGCGTTGGTGGCGCACGCCTTTAATCCCAGCACTCAGGAGGCAGAGGCAGGCAGATCTCTGTGAGTTCAAGGCCAGCCTGGTCTACAAGAGCTAGTTCCAGGACAGCCTCCAAAACAATACAGAGAAACCCTGCCTCGAAAAAAAAAAAAAAAAAAAAGACATAAATTCCTGAAGAGATTCCTGACCTCAAAGTGAAAGTGTCTTCAAATAAGACACTGCAATGTTGCTCTTCTGTAAGACACAACAAAGAAAAGAACTGTCTCTCCCTAAGCTTAACAGTTCCTGACTGTATCGCCACGCAGTCCCCTTCTCCTTCCCCACTTCCAATCACAGAGGCTAGAACTCTCTTTCCTGGCCCTGCTAGAACTCAGACTTGCCATCTCCTGGGGAATGCTGGAGACTCTGCCTCCTGATCACAGGAGTGGGTACAGGGAGTCCCGGCACTGTCCCCGCCCTCCTCTGCCTTGATGCAGACCTTACACCTGGAGCTGTGAGCAGCAGCAGGCAGATGTGACAAGGACGGAATGACCCGGACACACGAGGACAGCAGAAGAAAACAACAGGAGAAAAAGGAAAACGGCGACATCGTAGTTAAGTGAAGAAGTAATAGAACCCAGTACCGGCTTTTTTGGGTGCTTTAGGCAGTATTCATATTTTCCTTGGCTTTTTCCAGGTTTGTATGAAATTACTTTCTCTATAATTCTCTGCTGGAGAGGCAGTGCCACATTTTCAACCCATTTTTTATGTAACATCTCTCTTCTTCTTTCCTTAAAAACAGCCTGGTGCTGAAAATACGTATCCATTTTCTGACAAAGTAATATCAACAAGACAAAGTTCAAATTTTTCCACTTATTATCATTTTCTTAGTGAGAGAGAAAACCCCCATTCCTATGCTCTCCATTCACGCTGCCCAGTCCTCACACCACGTAAGTGGAAGGCAGAATAACCTTCAGAGAGAGAACTTGAGAACACTGGCCTAAAGTGCATAATGAAAAATTCTAAATCATCCTGTGCCTTCGGATAAAACTGTTATCCAACTCATGAACCCAATTAAGACTTTCCTAACCCACCAAACTCCTATTTCTTTTTAAAACGCTGCGTCTAGGCTTCACCATCCCAGGGTCTAGTCCCTGAGCTGGGAGAGCAAAGACATAGACTTGCTTTGATGCTGCTCCCTGACCTATGAAAGGAGGCTAACCCCATGACTGCTTCTGATACTCAATAAGAATTTATGGGTAAGGAATTTAGTTACTGCCTAGCCCGTTGACCTCTTACAGTGACCTCAATAAACATTTTCAGAGAACAGATGTCTATTTACTTTGTAAATTCAATCACAATAAAAATGCCAACGTGTTGTTATAATACTATCTTCCAGAGGGAAATTAACTCCTTTAAAGCTTGTTAACCCCATAATGATTATTAGTAACTTAATTGATCATCACCCTTTAAATACTAATTAATTTCTGGTGATTTTTATATAGCCCAATAGAGTATGGGAAAACAGAAAAAAGAGGCAAGTTTTGTTAAAAAAAGAATTTCCATCCAATCAAGGAGGAGAGTGGTTAAAACAATCCCTAGGATTCCTTAGGGCAGACAAGATGTGGGAAGTTTTAGTGACCCCTAGGGAGTAGCACCATCTCAGAGCTACACAGCTTAAAGGTGTCAATCAGGGCCACCTCCTCACCCTGCTGAGTCTCTCTGAATGTGAAACTCATGTGTTAGTTTGTGTTTCCAGCTGATGGGGCCACGGGGTGGTGGTGGAAACTTTAGAAGGCAGGGTGGGTAGAAGGAAGTGAGGTCGCCCAGAGCCCGCCTTTGAAGAAAATACCGACACTCTGGCCCTTTCATTCCTTCTCATTTTGCTTCCCAGACGCCCGCCCGCCCGCCCGGAGGTGAGCAGCTGCCTGTGTCCTGCCATCGGGGCATGACAACGTCAACTCTTGCTCCTCCAGAACACAACACGCAGCCACTCACCTTCACGATGTAGTTTTCTCTGAACAATATTGCATGCACAGCTTCATCGATGTCTTCTCTGGCTAAAACCTTAAAACAAAATTGGATGGCAGGTCAAAAGTTCTGAAGGAACGATTGGACGGCAGTGCAAATCTAATGCCTGGCGTATGGGATGGGGAACTGCAAACTCGGTTCTCCGTGAGCACGTGACCTAGCTTTAACAAGTGGCAACTCAACTATTTCATATAGCCCTAGTCCTTTTGCCATCACCCACCTAGACTGCTTTGAAATACGTCCCTGACATTACTTCATGAAATCATACTCTGTTAAAGTTTCAAGGGCTGACTCAGCAGTCTTAGCACACACTGCTCTTGCAGAGGACCGGGTCTCATTTGGCAGCACCTATGTCCTGCAGTTCCGTTCACAGCTGCCTGTAACCCTAGCTCCACAGGAGCCCATGCCTCTGGCCTCTTTGGGCACCTGCACTAAGTGCACATGCCCACGTATGGGACACAGTAAAAATAAAAAATAAAGTTCCAAGAAGCTTACTAATCATTTTTACATAAAATAAACTCCCTAGTCAGCCATTCATATAACTGTATTTTAGGAGCCCCTTGAAGTTTTTTGCCTTCTGCTAGTTCTCTTCACGCATCCAAACCTCAAGGATCGGAGTTTGGCTCAGTTGGTAGAGTGAAACGGACATGAAGCCCTCTGAGTCCTCATTCAAGCCCAGCCTGGCAGGAAGTAGGTGAGGTGGTGCCTAAAGGCCAGCCTGGGTCACGTGAGACCCCATCTCAAAAAACAAACAGCAAAACTCAGAAAGTTCAATGTAATGCAAACTGGACTCAAGAAGCAGAAAACTAAACTTATTGGAATTGGCCCAAAGTCCCAGAGCTGGTGCGGAAGCTTGAGTTTAGAGAAAGTTGATGCACTAAACCCTCACTCTGGTGCCTTTTCAGCTGCATCACTGTGAACAGATTGCCAGCTCTTATTCTTAAATGACTACAGAGGAACAAATGAAAAGGCACTGTAAGTCCAGTGACTGGAAGAGATACATTATTACCTAAGATAATGGCCTCTAATGAAAGCTCCTAGAATTTTGTTATTCACTCGTGGTTCTTCCTTCTTTTCTACTGCACAGGACACATTGAGACCAACTAAATTCTAAACTCAAACGCCACACCTGTAAATAAGAGGCTCACATGATAGGCTCCCATGAAATCCAAAGTTGTATCTGAACAGCTGGCTGGATCTTCTCCAATATAAGTTATAGAATATGTACAATCTTACTTTAAAGCCCGCTCAGTTTATTTCAAGACGCCAATGGAAAATGTCAAAAAAAAAAGTTCCCCTGACACTACACTCTAAATGTAGAATAATCACTATTTATTTAGAGAAATAGAAACATATATGCTGATAAATATCGTTGCAAAAAAACTTTTTTTTAACATTCTTGGTAAGGCTTTAAGCAAATTATCAAATGTTATGTTATATACACTCTTTACACTCTTGGTCAATAAGCTTCTTTATTTAAAAAAAAATTCAGACAGGTGGGGGGCAACATGCCTTTAGTCCTGCCACTCTGGGGATGAGCCAGGATCTCTGGACGTTCCAGGCCAACCTGGTCTACATAACCAATTCTAATAGTAATAATGATAATGATAATGACAATAAAGAGAGGCTGTCAAGGTAGCTCAGCTGGTAAAGGTGCTCGCCAGCATGCCTGACCACCTGTGTTCAGCCCAGGGCACCCACACGGTAAGAAGAGAGGACCCGCTCCTGAAATTGTCGTTTGTCTTCCAAAGGCATGTCACCCGTGTGTTTGCCTTCTTCGTGCACACACATATAAACCAATGTAACTTGATTTTTTGAAAAGGGATCGCTAGATAATCTTTACCACTGATATGTCATTCTCTGCATTTTCTTTCAGAAAACATAAAATGTTAATGATTCGTAGCAGCTCCTCTGAAATTCACTGTTCACAAACACAAGAGTAGTAAACTCACATTTTGCAACTTTTATTGCCACCATGGCAAAGGGGGCAAGATAAATTATCAAGAGCTCTCTTTATTTTTTTTATTTATTTATTTATTTTTGTTTTGGTTTTTACGAGACAGGGTTTCTCTGTATTGTTTCGGAGGCTATCGGTCCAGCCCGGCCTCGAACTCACAGAGATCCACCTGCCTCTGCCTCCCGAGTGCTGGGATTAAAGGCGTGCGCCACCATTGCCCGGCGAGCTTTCTTTATAATGACCATAGAATCCTATAAACCTGGAGGAAGGACAAGCTCTGACCTGTCGCATTTACCTCCCCGGCTACCTACCCGGCAGCCAGCTGGTGCCATCCTTCCTTCGGATAGGGATTTGAGCCCAGGCACTCCCACTCACAGAACCCTTCTGCATATCTAATCTAAGCCAAGAGCAATGCTCTCATACTAGAAATATATGCCTGATTAAGGCCAAACTGGTCCTAAACTCAAGGGATTTTGTGTCTCATGGAAAGACAACATCTCAAAAATAAAACCTTAAGTCCTCTCACTCAAGTGAGCCCTGTCAGTCTTGATAGTGAACCCACTTGGCTCCAAATAAAATTGTCTTGCTTCTTATGAAAAACGAGGGAGGGAGGAGGGAAGGAAGGAAGGAAGGAAGAAGGAAGGAAGGAAGGAAGGAAGGAAGGAAGGAAGGAAGGAAGGAAGGAAGGAAGGAAGGAAGGAAGGAAGGAAGGAAGGGGAAGATATAGGGTGGAAGCCGTGCTATGTTACCTCCATTAAAGAAACTGACTCCGGCTCTGGCCATTCCTTTAGTTTCTCCACACTGAAATGCTCATTACAGTTCGTAGTTTTTGTGGCAGCCATAAATAGCAGAATCCCTGAGCAAGAAAAACTGAGGGACTTAAGTATACCAATGTCGAAAAAGCAGGGCCTTAGGGACTTGGAACTTGGTTTAGACGTCCTCTTTGTTGCGTCCTAGAGACCCGGGTGTGCAGATGTCAGTTTCGCTTTCCATGCTGCCCTGGGAAAGCCGGTCTCCACACTGGCGGCTTAGCCACAGGCTGAGGCTGACGGTCCTCAGCAGGCAGGGGTGGCTGCCTCAGGCTGCAGGCTTCCTCTCAGATGGATGCTCCTGGGCTGGTGGCACCTCGAGTGGGAATGGCGGCCGCCTCAGGCCTCAGATGGAAGCTCCTGCGCAGGTGACTGGTCTCAGGCCCACAGGCCTCCCCTCCCCTCAGATGAACGCTCCGGCACTGGTCTGGGGGCTGCTCACCTCAGACCCACTGGCTTCCCAGGCTGCCTCCGACTGGCTGCTACCCTGGGCACACGGCAGCCCGCCTCAGTCAGTTCCTGGGAGTGGCGTCTCCGCTCCAGTCCTCGGGGCGCGAAGCCAGGCCACGCGGTCTGGCAAGCCTGCGACACCAACGTCCCTGGAAGGGAAAGAAAATGGCGTGCTCACAGAACATTAGAACACCGTCTTTCAACCTAGCCTCTCCCCTTGCCTTTTGGAGGCGTTTCTCCTCAGCTTGCGGGTGAGTGGGGATGTCAGAGTGTCTGGTTGAAGCGTATAATGTTAGTAGTTTTTTTATGAAAAATAAATTATAAATACAAATGTAACGTTTACTGTGTTGTGATAGCAAAATCATAAACACCTGACAGATATTGATACTGTGAAAATATGCAATATGACAGTATCTGAAACCTCTCATATTTGATCTTAAGCCTCGCTGTGTTGCCAGTCTGACTTGGAACTTGGGGTCTTCCTGCGTTAGCTTCTAGAGGGAAGGATTACAGGAACGCACCACAGCATGATTGAGGCTCTCGCTGAGGAGCTGTGAAGTGTTTGGAATTGCCATTCCCATGCAAGGACAGGGAAAGAAGAGGAGTGTACTCTCTACCACCTAGAAAGACAATGTTTGGAAACATATCTAGGAATTGCTTCCAAATTCAGATGTGGCTGAAAAGTAGGTGTGGCATAGGTGAAGACTGACCGTGAGGTTTTCATTATTGAAATTGGATGAGGGTCTCTTCTACAATTATCTCTATTTGTATATACTATTCTGAAATTTCCCACAACATAATGTTCTAAGTTTTTTTAATTAAGTTTCCCCTGGAACCATATGTAGATTGGAGGCAAAATTCGAAAAGCCTAGATAACTATGCTCCAGAATAAGGCAGATAAATATGGGATGAGGCAACACAGCTGCTACCTTAAAACCCAATTTCAATGGCGCCTGGACAGAAAGAACAACTTAGTCACAAACCAAACGGAGTGGGACAGGCATTCAGTAAGATGGCTCTCTTTATTGGCCCCTTCATGAATACTTTAACTTGAGAAGAAAACACACTTTGAGGGAAATGTATTGTCATTTCTTTGTTGTTGTTGTTTTTTAAAGACATGGTTTCTCTGTTTCTCTGTACAGTCCTGGCTGTCCTAAACTCACTCTGGAGACCAGGATGTCCTAGAACTCACAGAGATCCACCTGCCTCTACGTCCCGAGTGCTGGGACTAAAGGCGTGTGTCACCATGCCCGTTTGTTTGTTTGGAATTTTTGCATTGTCATTTCTTAATCATCACAGACACTAAAGTCTAAATTAAAGGAAGTTTATTGCAAGAGCAGTGATAGTGATTCCTCAGTGTCTTCCTTGGGACCTCTCAGAAGAATTCCTGCCCGCAGGGAACTCATCTAAAGCTGTCTTCTTTTGTGGGTTCTTGCACAAAGCAGCAATCAAGATGTGTGGTTGTCATACCCTTTTGAAAGTGACAAAAGAAAAAAGTTGAGTGTGCCCTAAGGATAAAGGGCCTAGAGGACCAGGAAGTTCCTTGGCTATGGGAGCTGATCCCCCTAAGCCTCTCTAGCAGCAAGTTGGTGCCTCTCACAGAATCTAGCCTCAATTCTTTAGACACTCCCTCTCAGATCATCTCATGACTTCAGATCACATATCAGATGATACAAATATGCATGTCCAGCCTAGTATCTCTATCTTCTCTGACCTCCAGGCAACATCCACCTGCCTACTTCACAGCTCCTCTGGGGGTTGAGTTAAAAGACAATTATTGCTAAATATAGCTGAATATTACTAAAATACACTTGATTTTAGTCTTGGTATCTTTTAGGGAGTAAATGTTACATTCTAAATGTGTGAAGGTAAGTCTTACAGGATTTACAAAAGAATCAAGAACCTGTGTGTGTGTGTGTGTGTGTGTGTGTGTGTGTGTGTGTATGAGAGAGATCTTCCTTTAAGTAGTATAGAAAACTACCTTGATCAGAGTGTGATCACTACTTCCTTACTTGTTCATCTGTTTGTTTCCCTTTTTTTTTTTTTTTTTTTTTTTTGGTTTTTACGAGACAGGGTTTCTCTGTATTGTTTTGGAGGCTGTCGGTCCAGCCCGGCATCAAACTGACAGAGATCCGTCTGCTTCTGCCTCCGAGTGCTGGGATTAAGGGTGTGCGCCACCCCTGCCCAGCTCTGCTTGTCTTTTGAAAGAGAGACTGCTGGAGACTGAATCATCCACATGCTAGTAAGTGCTCTCCATTGGGCTACATCCTTAGCCTTAGAGCACCAGGCTATATCCCTAGCCCCAACATGTTTAAATGAACAGCTAGAGAAAAGGCTAACTTACTTCAAGCGTACCCTATAATGTATTATAACGGTAAAAGGCATCTTTCATTTAGCCCCAGAAAACACTCTATTTCTGCACTTCTTCCTTCATCTCTCCAAGTTCCACTCACACTTCTGTAGTCATGAGTAGGACCAGCATCCATCCAGGCCCCTCAACACAAAAACCTCAACAACACAGTTGTCTTTGGTTTCTTGCTTTACTCATTTCTCAAATCAAATGCTAATACGCTCTGTCAGCTTGCTCACTCCTCAGGTCCCATGACCACAGCTATCACTAGACCTCAGGTCATTATGCTCTGGACCCAGTGCCCTGACCCACCAGCTAGACTGTTCCGGCTTGTGTATAACTGGCTACAAAGCAGTCATGTTCTTCATTTTATAATGTTATTTTGTCAGGTGTAGTGGTGCACACCTGTAATCCTAGCACATGGAAAATGGAGGCAAAGGGATAAGGAATTTAAGACCACTGTTAGCTATATAAAGAGTTCAAGGCCAGTCTAGGCTACATGAAATCATGAAACCCTGTCTCTAAGAAACTAGACAACAACTAATTTAAAAAATGAAAGGAAAACAAACTACAAAAAAAAACTTCCCCCAAAAGTTACTTAGGTGTGTGTGTCTACTCAAAACTTCCGAATGGCTTCCATATGAGTGGTGTCTACCTCTTCTCCAGTCCCCTCTTGTCAGCCTCACTCCCTCCTCAAGCTGCTGTGTCAATCTTTCCTGGACACACTTCCCCTGAAACTCTCCATGGCCCAGCTTCAGATTCTTTTCTTTCTTTTTCTTTTTTCCTTTTTCTTTTCCCAAGACAGAGATTCTCTGAGTAGCTCTGGCTGTCCTGGAGCTCTTTGCAGAACAGGCTGGCCTCTCAGAGATGTGTCTGCCTCTGCCTCTGCCTCTGCCTCCCAAGTACTGGGACTGAAGGCGTGCGCCACCATGCCTGGTCCACCCTCAGTTTCTAAGGCCCCTGTACAATGTCATCTCTTCCAGGAAGCACTTCCTGATTTCCCATTTAAAATAACGTCCTTGCCCATCTCTTCCTTGCTGCCCGTATCTACTGTCTTCTCCTCACTTCATTACCTCAGCCGTAAGACGTTTATTTTGTTTGCCATCTTTACCATCAAATGGAAGCTCCACAAGAGCAGATTTACCTATTGCTCACCACATGGCTCCAGTCCCTTAAACCCTGCCTGACTCAGAACAGGACTTTGTTAAAATGTATGGGAACATGGAAAAATACTAAACAACAGCAGGTAAAGAAGGTAAAACATAGTGCTGACAGGTTTAGTAAACTTTCATGAGTAGATTTTAAAATCTTTTATATGGGACACAGCAGTGGGAAGGAAAACTGAAGTATACCCTCTAGACTAGATGTGTCCAAGTGGGCGCCAGACTAGGTCTGTCAAATGACATCACAATTCTGTAGTTACCTTGAGATGGGAGGTCTCTATGAACACCTGTGTCTCTAGACATTTTACATTTCCTTCTTAGAGCTTACTGCTTTTAGTACTGGCCCTTTTGAAAACTAATTCTTAATTGAATTAAAAGAAACACTTCAGGGGGCCTAGGTTGACTACAGGTAAATGGGAGAGAGAAGGTAAAGGTGGTAGAAAGATTGACCTATCAGGAGTCAACTCAGGAGCCAAGGAACTACTAGAAAGTTTGGCCCACTGGGCATGTCCACACTATGTGGCTCCACCAGGCTGCAAGGACACACTCTGCACTGCCTCTGGGCGACACCTGTCTTAGTTTCTTTTACTCTATCACTCACTAGAGATGTTCTCAACTGCATCTAGTTTCTAAAAAGACTACTATATCAAGTCAAGCTTGAACTGGTATCAGCAAGTGCTGCCCCATGTATCACAAAATGGGACTGACTGTCCCAGCTCTCACCGAATCCTGGTTAGTACTCACGGCATCCTAGTCCCCATCCCTTTCTACCTCCTGGCAGAGGTCTGCAGAAGAATGGTGACCTTCAGAACTGATCCCTTTGGAACTCGAGCTCTTTCCCTCCTGGAGACACAGAGCTTCACTGTCCAGAGAGGAGAGCCCTTTGTTTCTGTAAGAAGAACCCGGGACAATCCTTTTAACATTTAACTCAGAAGAAAATATTTTCACTTAAAATCTATGTTTATGAGATACATACATACATATATATGCATTTTATGAAAAGAAAGCTAAAAGAGGAACCACCTTGCTCTAGCATTATTTTTGTTGGAACTCCTGTGCTGTCATGAAACAGCTGAGCGATGGTTCTTCGTCCTCAGCCCCTCAGCGCTGTGCATTTGCTATCCCTGAAGAGGTCTAAACTGACCCAAAACAAGCCATATCTAGTGAAACTGGTCCTCCAAATCCTGGTCACAGTAAACCCATCTTGCAGCAGGCTGCTGTTTAGCTGTTCTTATGCCAGACTCCAGCTAAACAAGCCATCCTGCGCATGTCTGCACAGTGTTTGCCAAAACTAGCTGAGCCTCTAAGAACAAGGATGGAATACACATAAATGTATCTATCTTTCCCAGAGACTGTTTTCTGCGACTCACGTTGTCCAAGCCTGTAGTTACCTATGCTGCTTTAATACTAGGTAGCACTCTAAGTTTACATGAATTCTGCTTTAGACATAAAGTCATACATAGGACAGGACCTGGAGCTAGCAACTAAGAAGAAGAGGAAGAATGGAACCGGCCATACTTACTCACTGCTCCATAAGTAACCTCTAATAAATTCATTTTACTCATTAAGATGAAGTTGGGGGATACCTCAATCCCAGCACTTGAGAGACAAGAGCAGGTGGATCTCTGAGTTCTAGGCCAGCCTGGTTTACACAGTGAGTTCCAGGGCAGGGCCCAAGATAGGGCTTTATGAAGAAACCCTATCTCGAAAAACAAAATAAAACAAACAAACAAGAAAAAGGATAAATTTGAATGAGTCATTTTGGAGTTGTTCACACCAGTCCAAGTCTGGGAGCAGATAGTAATTTTATAATTCCCCCCAAAATTACACAATACCTGCCTTCTCCACACTTATTGCCATCACACACAATAGTTAAATACATAATAAATATAATTTAGACAGAACATTTTAAGATGCTAGCTATCTAAACTCTTACTCAAATTTGTTTATTCTGTTGGAAAGCACGGCTACTAGGGAGTATGGAAGAATTGTCTCCTCTGGACTCTAACATACAAGTAAATAGGGCCCAATTTCAACGTTTTCCCTTTAGTCCTCACTTTCAGACCCTATCCAAAGAACAAAACACTGCATCGTTAAGCTGCACTGCCAGAATACCAAGACATCCACGATGGGCAGCTATGTCATTAACATTGTCTGCTTCTACCTGGTGTTTTTTTAAAACAAGGAGGCTGGTCTTGAGCTTCAGGACTCAAATGGTCCTCCTTATCTCAGCCTCCAGTGTGCTTGGATCACAGGTGCATACCTCTGCACCCAATTCAATCTGGATTTACTTTAAACCACTCTAATGCCTGTGAGACAACTACTCAAGTCAATGTCCAGCATCTCCAATAGCCCAGCGTCTCCAATAGCCCGCCAGCTTCTGCCACACAGAATCTAACCGACCAAATTCTGACTTTATGAAGAAAAAGTAAAGGGAAACTTTGGTAGCTGACTTCAGAACATTTAGGAACAGAGAATTACAGGTTAACCTCCTATAAAAAGAAAGGCAGGCTCACTTCTCTTCTACCTTGCTAGGTTTTTGTTTTACTTTTAATTCTTGTTAGCAGCTAAATCAATGTCTTTTAGGATACTTAGAGCTGTGCAGTCATCTGCAGTCTAACTGTAGAACATTTCCACTCCCAAACCTTGTGCTCAATCAGACATTCCCAGTCTCACTCCCAGCCCTAGGTAACCTTTGTCTCCATAAGAATATTTCCCTTCTCGCCGGGCAGTGGTGGTGCACGCCTTTAATCCCAGCACTCGGGAGGCAGAGGCAGGCGGATCTCTGTGAGTTCAAGGCCGGGCTGGACCAATAGTCTCCAAAACAATACAGAGAAACCCTGTCTTGTAAAAAAAAAAAAAAGAAAGAAAAGAAAAAAAAAGAATATGTCCCTTCTCTCATCATTTCATATGCCATGGTGTACACCAGTACTTCTTTATAATTGCCAACACTGTATCATGTGGGTACACAACACTGAGTTTCTCTACTTATTAGCTAATAAACATTTGAGTTTCCAGTTACTGTTTATCATGAATATACCTATCAGCCTATAAGTGGATATATGTTTTTTTTCTTTTTTAATTTTGGTTTTTTCGAAACAGAGTTTTTCTATGTTACCATTCTGGCTGTCCTGGAACTCAAGTTGTAGGCCAGGCTAGCCTTGAACTCACAGAGATCTACCTGTCTCTGCCTTGGCTACTGGAATTAAAGGCGAGACCATCACTGACCAGATGGATCTATGTTTTCATTTCTTCTGAATATAAACCTGGCAGTAGGCTGAGCATAGTAGTGTAAGCCTTTAATCCCAGAACTGTATAGGCAGAGTCAAGCAGATATACAGAGTTCCTAGTCTGCCAGGACTACACAGTGAGAACCATCACACACACACACACACACACACACACACACACACACACACACACACACACCCATGCAAATAAAATTAGCAGTAGAACTTATAGGTCACATGGTAGCAATGTTTATCACTTTGGAAAACTAACAAACTGTTTCCCAAAGCTTCCAAACTATTTTTGAACTCCCTCTAGCAATGAGGAAGGATCATAATATTTTTAATCAGATTATGAGAAGTTGCCTTTTTCTATAACTGTGTGGAGAAATCTCTATCTCCACACTGTTTTCTCACCCAGGATCTTGCTATGTAGCCCAGGCGTATCCAAAATTAAGATCTTCCTGCTTCAGCGTCCCAAGTACTAGGAATGCAGTTTTTTGTATGTGTGAAACCATTTCCCATATTGCACACATAAGTCTATGAACTACTTCCCCATTGTATCTTTTCACTTCAGTGCAATATTTTTCTAACTATATCTACCAAAACTAGTCTCAATTTAAAACTCTCATAACTTTAGTACAGTTGTAAACCTTCTCCCTGAGTACCATTTTTGTACTTGCTGTTTCTGTACTATTTGTTTCTTTAAACAATAAACACTAAAGAAAAATCCCCTTATCCTGACATGATGTTCAGACCTTGGCACTAACTCAAACAATCTGAAAGGGTGGATGGGAAGGCAACACAGCTAAGCATCTTAAACGAAAGGAGAACAAAATCATAAAATAACAGGCTTACTTGTGACTGACTGTCTTTTCTTCCTTCTGGGATTCCAGAAAATTAGGCACCCATATCAGTGGGTTCAAATTATAATCGCTGGCATTAAAATTCGCCCTCACTTTGATCCTTTAACAGGAGAACATCTGTCAGGATACTGCAAATCAGTGCTCATTTGCATTTAAGCACAAACTACATTTAGGAACTGACTACTACAAATATGGCCCAAAATAACATTACTTGGCACTGCTGTGCCTTCTCGATGACACTAGTTGTTTAAGAGTTTCTGAAACCATGATGGAGACTGACATGCTATTCACTGAGAACCAAGATTAGGCAGGTAAAGTTGAAGTCTTTCTATTCCTTGGGAGCTTATACTCTAATATAAAAAGAAGTCATAAAGCCTGACATGGTACAACAGGCCTGTATTCTCAGCCATTGGGAGGCAGAGGCAAAAAGACAGCCACAAGTATGGCAGCCATAGAACACATTTGATGACAGCTCTTAAACACCAGGCTGGAGGCCAGGCTCACTGTTAGAGAGCTTGCTCAACAAGCATGGAACCCTACATTCAACATATTTGCTCCAACTTAGAATTTTCTCTGACTTTGTGTCTGGCCCTCCAAGTCATAAAACTATATAAATCTTTTCTTTTATCATATCAATCTCTTATTTTATCCTTTTGCCATCACCCTGAGACCCTCACCCAGCATGGATTCCTATTTAAAAATAAACAAAAAGAAAAACAAAAAACTCAGGGCTGGCAACCTGGTTAAACTGTAAAATCTCTTTTCAAAATGACCTGTGTTTGGTTCCCAGCACACACTCTGACAGCTAGCTCACAATCACCTGTAACTACTGCACCAAGATGCCCAGCACTCTCTTCTGGACTCTGCACTCATGTTCATATACATACCCACACAGGCTCACACATATACACATAAATTCAAAATGAAACCTCCTTTAAGAAAAACAATGAAAGAAACTCCTTAAGGATCTGGAGAGTTGGCTCAGCTGTTAAAAGCACTGGCTGTTCTTCCAGAGGACCCAGGTTCTATTCCCAGCACCCTCACAGGCACCTCATAGCTGCCTGAACTCCAGTTCCAAGGGATCTGACACCTTCTTCTGGCTTCTGTGAGCTGCACACACATGGCATACTTTGTTTTTTTTTAAGGTCTGTAGAATGCTAAAGGCAACAACTATAATACCCAAACTTAGATCAACTTCTAATAAACCAATTATCCAAATACTAATGCATGGCAGAAGAGGCATGTCAGTTTCTACAGGAAAATACAGCATCTGCACTAGTTTTCCATCTCAAGTATCTGATACACAATCAAAAAATATAAAATTAAGGTCAATCGTGGTGGTGCATGCCTTTAAATCTAGCACTTAGGCAGCAGAGGCAGGAGGAGCTCCAGAGATGCGTTTGAGGCTAACCTGATGTACATGGGAAGTTCTAGGCCAGCCTGGGGTACAGTGGGAACCTGTCTCAAAAAAAAAAAAAAAAGAACAGTGACTGTTCTTCAAGAGGACCAAGGTTCAATGCCTAGTACCCACAGGGTGGCTCACATTTAACTCCAGTCTCAGGGTATCCAATACCCTCTTCTGACCCCTACAGGCACCAAGTACACACATCATGTATAAATAGACCTGCAGGCAAAACACCTTTTTAAATTATAAAGCATGCAAAAAAAAATAGGCAAAGTAAAATGCCTAGTCAAGACATAAAGCAATCAACAGAACCAGACTGAACTAAACTCAAAAATGATCCTAAAGTTGGATCTATCAATTGGAAATTTAAAGTGACTGTGGCTTTTGAAAAAATCTGGTTGAAAAAGTGAACAATGTGTACTAAAAGATGAAGAATTTAAGAAAAGATGAAAACATGAAAAGTCAAATAAGAATGCCAAAAATCATGCTATCACAGTTGGTGTGTCTGATGGGCTCATCAGTAGATAGCATACAACAAGGGCTTGTGAACCTACAGACAGCTCAACCAGAATCACTGAACCAAAACACATAAAGTAAAGCCAACCACTATCACGGTTTACAGAACTGTGGACGTTATCTATGGTCACACATGCACAGAATCTCAAAAATTAGAAGACAAATGGTACATGGAAAATATCTGAAGTAATAATGGTCTAAGTTTCCCCAAAATTAATAAAATGCATATAACAATAAAAATGAAAATGTCAGAGGACTCTAAGAGGAAAATAAAACTCGATACCTCATAGTCTATCTGATGAAAACCAAAATTGGGGAATCTTGATAGTATTCAAGAAAAATAACATACACAGAGGAAAATTTAAAACTAATCAATGAAAGATGTCACTGTCTCAAGAAAGAGTTTTCAAAGTTCAAGAAGCTTGAAACTTCTATTAGATCAATTATTACCTGCTCTTTTTACAAAATTCACTTTCTATGTAACTCATGGGTACTTTAAGCCATTCATTTGGAGTTATACATTGCCTTGAATTAGAAATACTCGGGAACCTGGAATGCAATTGGGCCTTCTCGATCTCTTTAAATTCTTTCATTGTATAGATTTTGCCTGCAAGAAAATCAGTAAGCTAAAATCAGCATGCTCAAATGCAACTGACCGCTCCAACAGAAGGAAATCATTTAAGAATTAAGTACCAGTCTCACACTGAAGAAGGGTTCTCTTTTCATCATCCTTGTTATATTGTGCTTTTTTCAAAGGATCACGAAATGGTGGCATGATAACCTACAAGAGAAGCACTTTTTTGAGGAATGGGCTGCAGATCTAAGTATTAATATTCAGTCCATCCTAGGCACACATGTGTTGTTCTAATGCCAGAGAGTTAAGAATATGGGATTTACGAACGTACACCCATTCTATAACACATTACAAAGAGATGGGGGCATTCTGACTCTTTTCTTATGAGATCATATAGGAGAGGAAAGGTTTGCTCTGTGTGTGGAGGGGGTCATGCATGAGTACATGTTAATGTGAGTGTATGTATGTATGTGTATGTATATATGTATGTGGGTGCATGGATATATGTGTATGCATATGGATGTATGTGTCTGTGGAGTGCAGAGGCTGACATCAGCTGACTCCCTCTGTCAGTCATTTTCCACCTTATTTTTTTGTGACAGGGTCTCTCACTGAACCAGAAGCTCCAGGGATCCATCTGTTACCATCTGCATTCTGTCTATGTCACCAGCACTGGGGAAACAGATCTATGCTATGACATCTGCCTTTCACAGGGTGTTAGGGACCAAAACTGGGGTCCTGTACTTGCGGGAGCAGGCATTATACTAACTAAACTATCTACTATCTACCCAATCCAAGACAAGGTTAGCTTGTATTTCAAAGTTTGGCTTCAGTCTTCAAAACTCTACACACACACACACACACACACACACACACACAGACACACACATTTCTAAATTTAAATTTTCACTTTCCTTTCCTTTAATTAATGGAAATACATATCCATATGTTCATCTTCATCTAACACCCACAAATCAACAACATAATAATTACATAAAACTAACTACATGCATTCAAAATGCAGATTATCTGTGAAACTTTAAAGCACAAAATGTTTTGCTGGCCAACATTACTAAAATTAAAATTCAACACAAGATCACCACATTCAGAAACAGTCACAGTCATGGCCTAGTCTGCTCCTATGAAACTCTACCACGCCTGAAGAGGCTACCTATGTGTCTTCCTGGCAATGGTTAGACTTGCTTTCTTGGGTAATTCTAACACAAGTATGCCTATCCAGATCTAACCGTGAGCAGACTGACCTCTACAGTCTCACTTTTACACAAGTTAAGGAGTGTTACTTACAGGACAGCAAGCATTAACTTGCTGTGAAAAGACAAAAATAGTGTTATCTTATTTTTTGTATGTGACTTTTTGACAAATTAGAACAAAGTTTTAAACTCTAAAGAGAGTAACAACAATCTAAAGTTCAATTAACTTCACCACATTTCCCTATCTGTGGTGATATATTATTTATGATTTATTAAAGCTTGCCTGAGGGTACAGAAAGCAAAGCTAGCAACAATCCATAGAACCGGGCGATGGTGATACACACCTTTAATCCCAGTAGCCCCACACTAGCTAGCTATCGAGTCAAGCAGTAGTGACACACACCTTTAATCCCGGGATTTAAGAGACAAGCAGATGATCTCTGTTAGTTCAAGGCCACACTGAGCTACATGAAATTGATCCAGTCCTAAAGAGAAACAGCTCACACAAAGGTGATCTCAGCAGTTTGGATCACAGGCCTCTAATCCCAGGATCTGAGAGGTATAAAAGGAAGAGGCAGCAGTCTGGGATTGCATTCAGAGGCTTGGTAGAGACAGGATTGCAGTCTGAGGTTTGGTGGGGAAATTTATTCTCCAGCCACAGGGGACAGGACAGCCCTTTCAGTTTGAGGTAGAGGTAAGACCTGGTGACCAGCGGCTTTGCTTTTCTGATCTTCAGATTGAAGCTTGAACCCCAATATCTGTATCTAGGTTTTTATTATTTGTGTTACACCAATCTACTGGATTTTTACACTTTGGGATATATAGTAGTGACTCAAGTTTTTAACTTGCAGACCACAGAACCTAAATGAAAATAACGTAATCTAGTAATTCTTTTAAAAAAAATCACTTTAAAACTTGCTATCATGCACACTTTGGCAGCACATATACTAAAAGTGAAACAATACAGAAAATGTTAGCATGACCCTGTATAAGGCAGACAAACTCATATAGCAATTTACATGTCTCTTAGGTCTGATTGAAACTGGGACTCATATAGCCCAGGCTGACCTGGAATGCAAGTATGTGTCACCATGCCAAGCTCTGCATTCCATATTGTTAAGAAACAAACCATACCTTGTTTCTAATCTAAATTTAAACTGAAAAATAAAGGAAAAAAAAGAAACAAACCATAATGACTTGTTGATAGCTCCAAAGAACTCTTCCTACTCAGCCAGAAGAACTATAATTACAGTCAAGCACATCCACACATATATAAAAAAACTTCATTAATAAATTAGCATTACTAAAATTACTTGAATGTAACCATATTTTTCTTAGACAGTGCTGGATGTGATGCTGAAGACAGAGGCCGATGGATCTATGTGAGTTTAAGGCCAGACTGGTCTACATAGGAAGCTCCAGGACAGCCAGGGCTAAACAGAGAAACCCTGTCTTGGAAATAAAAAATTCACTTTCCTCCAACTGCCAGGACATGATGGTCCCTTGCGTCCTCACTGTGTGACTGTAGGCCTCTGCTTCTTGTATGGTCCAGCTCATCCATGTTACACACTAGAGACCAGAACCATGCTTTGAGGGTCTGCCTGCAATCTCCTTGCCTGCTCTGCTCTAAATGCCTCCCTTAGAAGCCTCGTTCACTCATCTCTATCTGTGCTAGTTTGTTGTCTTGTCAACTTGACACAAGCAGGGTCGTTTGGGAAGGGGGAACTAAGGTTGAGAAAATGCTTCCATTTCCCTTTTGCTGACGCCTTCTGTCCGTGGGGAATGTCTGTCTTCTGAAGTCCTGCTGCTCTGCCGTCTGACACACCTGGTTCTTGCTCTGGCTGTTTATGCACATGCTGTCACTCTTAGGCTACAGAACTGATTCCTGTGTCTTTCCACCCTCACCAGTATCTACTGTCCTTAATGCCTTTAGGTTGCATACCCATGTACAGGAATAGATAAAATAACTTTCTGATCACAAATCATCTGCAGAGATAAGCATCACAAAATCATTTAAAGAGCAACACTCAGTCTGTGGGAAAATGACAGCATAGCAAGGTATGGTAAATGACTAGAGACTCATTATGCTCTGCTGCTCAAAGATTGATAACTTTGACAAATAACCTATCTGTGCTGTGCTCCCTCTTTAAGAGACAGCAGGGCTAGCATTATAGCTCAGTGGCAGAATAAATGCTTAATGTACAGAAAGAAAAGCAAACATTTGGTTAACACCAACTAGTTTTAAATAGATGAAGAAGGGGATCCAGAAAGATATATAAAATGTTAATGAGTCAGTTTGGGGTAGTAGAGTTTTTTAATTTTTTATACTCTGAATTTAAAATCAGTTCTCTCATTTACTATAAAAATGAATCAGACTGGGTATGGTAGCCCCCATCTTTAATCCCAGCACTAGAGAGGCAAAGGTAGGTGGATCTCTGTGAGACCAGCTAGGTCTACATAGTGAGTTTCAGGATAGCTAGTGCTACTTAGAGAGACCCTGTCTCAAAAAGCAAACAAAACAAAAGAATGTATTACTTCTGTAACAAAATTTAAAGTCTTTGAAAATGTTTAAATATTTCCTATTACTCAATTATTATACATTTTCATATTTTCTGAGATTAACTTAATTTGGCCTTTGGTTATTTATTCCTTTCTAAAACACTAGATAGGAAACCACTCTAGCAATGCCACTGAACTTTAAGGGCTCACTCAAGGGCAAGCAGCACATATGTTAAGGCTGCTCAGAACAACCAGACACATACCACCACAGTTAAGAAACCTGCCTACCTTCAGAAAATTGGGGTCCTCCTTGCTCATATAAAAAGGATCATACTCTTTTGGATCATAGTGCTCTATAAATGCATGTTCCTATAAAAAGGAAATAAAACCACACATAAGAAAGAAGTACATAATTAATTTTGAGGATATCAGAACTCAAAAGTTCAACAGTTTGTATCCCCTGCCCTCAGTCACAAGGAACAAACCTGAGGCACTGAGTTACAGTTCCAGCCCTACTCAGCTCCAGCCTTATGCTTCAGAACAACACCAGTGCATCAATGCCACCCTTCATACACAGGACGGCTCAGTGGGTAAAGGCCTTACCACCATACTGACGACCTCAGCGCAGTGCCCAGAACGAGCATGGTGGGAAGAGAGCTCTGACTTCTCTGAAAACTCATAGCACACACACACACACACACACACACACACACACACACACACACACACACATGCACGCACGCATGCACACACACACACACATGAATACATACAACTGAATGTTTTTAAAAGAATGTATAGATTGTATGTAAGTAGAAGAGGAAGAGGCAAAACTAGATGATTAAACAGCAAGCAAAGACAACCATGAATTTTGAACACTATAAAAATATAAAATGACCTCTTAGTACCTTCTTATTCAAATGCCTCAAAAAGTTGTCTAACTCTTGTCTTCTCCTCTTTTTAATCTTCTTATGTGAACAAACTTTTTCTAAAATTTTCTTCTGTAGAGGATCTGCCACACACTCAACCCATTTTTTATACAATATCTCTTTTCTTCTTGCATTTAAGAAGTCATGATGATATAAATACTTATCTAGTTCCTAGTAAACAATGACAGAAAGACAAAAATATTATTCTGAGGCTTTTATGTCCTAAAATTTGGTAAAACTAAATATTTTATAAGCTTAAATTATTCTTAATAACCCACCATTGGGGGCTGGAGTGATGGCTCAGTGTAATGAGTTCAATTCCCAACAACCACACAACACACACAGCTCTCATACCAAGGGGGGAAAGAATAACCCATCGTTCAATCATTTAGTCCTTTATTTGGCACACACTGCTGAAAACAAAGATTCATGGACAATGGAGGCAACATACTCACCTTTCCTGATAATCAAATACACTCAGCCAGTGAGATGCCTCAGCAGGTGGAGGAGTTTGTCCCTCAAGCCTAGCAACCCGAGTGTGACCCTCAGAACCCATATAAAGGTAAAGAGGAGATCTAGTTCCATAAAGTTGTCCTCCGATTTCCATGTGTGTACCGTGGCATGTGTGTTCACACACACATCATATATACACACATATATACAATAGTAATAAATAAAAGTTTTATTTAAGCCCAGCAGTGGTGGTGCACACCTTTCAGATCTCTGAGTTCAAGGCCAGCCTGGACTACACAGTGAGTTTCAGGACAGGCAGAGCTACACAGAGAAACCCTGTCTCAAAAAACAAACAAATGAAAAGTTTTATTTAAGTAAAATAAATCAAATATACCACACAGTGGGAGGAGAGAGAATATAGCAACATTGTATACATTATAAGTGAAGTTATACTAGAAATATTATTTTACGGGTGTGTGTCTGTGGTGGGTATATATGTGTGTGGGCAGGTGCACTTACCTGTACAGTGTTGAAGGAAGTCCCCCAGAGCACAGGAGACTGACAGTCATTAAAACACTCTCAGAGATGTGTTCCATTTAATCCCCATTGCTAATGAGTGTTTTTAAGTCAATTTTGTATACTATCTAAAACTCTGAGTTTTACTCAAAGTTGTCAAGTAGAAACTACATTGAAAATGAAAAAAAAATCTAAGATGCATTTTGTAGCTAATTCTTACCTTCATTACATAATTTTCTCTATATAATATTGATTGAACAGCTGCATCAGTATCTTCTTTAGCTAAAGCCTGAAAGAACAGAATTAGTCCAAAAGTCAAATCTTGAAAATTCACTAGCATTATCTATGCTTATTATATTTTTATGTGAAAGGCATACCCCTGAGGCATTCTCTGTAAATCCAATTTTTCTGTATCACTAAGTGCTTTTTCAAAGACTATTTTGATCTTTCTGCTCTTGGTTACAGCTCATTGTAGGGAAAGAAATAATTCATCTCACAGGCATTTTGAGTCCCAGGACAGTCAAATGACTTGCCCAGAGTCATGTCATAGACAGAACCACCTATTCCTACATCTGGTAAGATAGTTTTACCTTTTTGGTTAAGATAGACATGCACAGGCCTCTATTTGACAGACTAATATCTCTGTGCACCTAATTTAAGACTGAGTGTAGCACCACCTTAGGAAAACCTATACCTAGAAAAAAGCCACCAAAGTAAAACAATATAAGGTCTGAAAAAGGGCTGCATTCCATTTCCTGTTCCTATTCTTACTCTTTTATAATAAATTTACCTATTGATTTGATTTTGAAATTTTTTTAAAAACTAAAATGTAGAACCTGGCATGGTGATGCACACCTTTAATTCTAGCACTCCTAAGGCAGAGGCAGGGTCTCACTGTATAGCCCTGGCTGTTCTAAAACTCACTATGTAGACTAGGCTGTCCTCAGATTCACAGAGATCTGCCTGCCTATGCCTTTTAAGAACTGGGTTTAAAGTTGTGTGCCACCAAGTCCAAATGAACCACAATTCAAACTCAAATGTGTGTCTACTATTTTTTTAGGGAACAGGGTCTGGCTATGTGTTCCAGCCTCGTCTAAAACTTGCTCAGGAGTCTTGGACTTGTGATCCTCCTACCTCAACCTCCAAATGCAAGAATTACAAGTGTGAACCAATACCCTTGGCTTCAGAATTCATTTTCTTTCCTCCTTTTGCACAGAGAGTTGCTGATTCTGACAAGACCACTGTATTCAATTGAGATGGGTGGTGAATTAATGTTCTAGCTCCAGGCTAAAATATAAAAACAGCAATCTGAAGACACTGGAGAGTAGCCCAAAGTGCCCACAGAGCCCTATCCCCTTATGCCCAAGTAGTGTAAATCAGGGCTGATGGAGGTAGCTAAAACTCATGTACATCACTGGCTGAGGAATTAGAAGGTAAAGTTCATGGCAATTATGGAAGACTTTTTTCATAATAGTGCTGGAGATTAAGCCTTGTGCTAGGCAAGTGCTCTACCACTGAACACGTCCTCAGGCCCAATCATTTAGGCATCAGATGACAGGAAACATCTCTAAAGGAGCCATGAAAAGGGTGCCACAGATTCTACAAATGAGCTGGACAAAGCTCTGGTAAACACCTGAACTTGTGGACAGCGCTCTATGCAGCCCAACCGAAGCTTAAGAGAAGCAGAGTGGCTTCTCCTGTTGCCAACTGGTGGACAACATTTGGAGACTGAACTCAGCAAAGCTGTCTGGTAAATTCAATATTCTTCATGGTGACATAGAATTAAGGTCCTCTATAAGGTCATTCATAATGCCTAAAATAGATATGAGGAAAGGAAAATGTGACCCATACTTAAGAAACAGTATCAGGAAAACTGGGATGGTCCATATGTTGTAACTGAAATATAAAGCATTTGCAGGTGTGGCATGGCCCACATGCCTAACGCCAGTTATTTCAGGTACTTGGGAGGCTGTAGCAGGAAAACAAAGAGTTGAGGGCCAGGCTACACAAAACAGTGAGGTCCTATCTAAAAGAAAAAAAGAGGCAGGGGTGGAATGGCTAAAAACATGCCGACAATGAGTGGACAGACCTAGCAAACAAGCAGGAGCAAGAAAAGAACCAATGGGAAAAATCCAGCTCACATGTTTTAAAAAGAAACAAATTTCAGTGAGTTTAACAGAAGACTGAAGATGATACAGGCAAGAATCAGTGAATGTGAAGGTACAGCATGAGAAATAATTCATTTCAGACCCAGGCCCCAGAAGGCTGAGGCAGGAGGAGTAAAGTTTGAGGACGGCATGGACACCACAGAGACTTGTCAGAGAGAGGAAGTGGTGTGCAGATTGGAAGGGTGTTGTCAGAGACTATAAGCCCACAGACACAAGACCGTTCAATGAACCCCAAGACGTGGAGAAACTGGAGCCTTCATGCATTGCTGAGAATATAAAATAGTACAGTTGCTGTGGAATCTCTGCTGGCTTCCAAAAAAAAAAAAAAAAAACGAGAAACAGAACACACAAGCTTTCACTGCCTGAAAACTTCTAAGAATCAGCAAAGCCATAATGAGGAGAGTGGTTCCAGATGAAGGAAATGTGAGGGGGTGCTGCAAAAGGGCGTGATCAGACAACTGGAAACACTGAGTATGTGTGTCATCCTGACGTGCAATAATGGCTTCAGGAGCATATGCATGTCAACTTATCATATTAGTGCATGTGTTTATTGTATACCAATTATACCTTAATAAAACTGTTTGTAATAATGGCTTCAGGAGCATATGCATGTCAACTTATATCAGTGTATGTGTTTATTGCATACCAGTTATACCCTAATAAAACTGTTTGGAAAAAATTACAACATATCCAAGCTTAAGTAGGTTTTTTTTTAACAGCTTTGTTATATTAGAAAAGATTTATAATCAATAGCATGTGATTCTATTTTAAGAAGTTCTCCACCCAGCACTCGGGAGGGAGAGGCAGGCGGATCTCTGTGAGTTGGAGGCCAGCCTGGTCTACACAGAGAGTTCCAGGACAGTCAGGGCTACACAGGGAAACCCTGACTCAAAACAAAACAAAACAAAACAAAACAAAAACAACAAAAAGCTCTCCAATGAAGAGCAAAGGGGATCAAGTAGAAAAGAAAAAAAAGCCCAAACTTAGTACAAGGCACCACCTCTGCAAGAACCTCAAAAACCATACAATTATACCTCCATAAACGAAAGCGACTGTGGTTCCAGCCATTCTTTGGAGCTCTTGCGCTTACGAATCGTGCCAGTTACCAGATCATCTTGGGTTCCATTTTTCATTGTGGTCACCAACTAACAGAGCCCCTAGAAAAGCTAAAATAGCATTTGTTTTATAGTTAAAACCCACAGTAATAGTCTCTTCGGTTTCATAATCAACACTCATGACCTTGGGCACCTATGGAAAGAGTCTTCGGAAACTGACCCTCCATGTTTCCCTTCCAGTTGCCAGGAAGTAGGGCTCTTTTGGAACCCTCACGGCTACAAGGTGCTATTCAAGCCGTGTAGTCATCCGAGTGGCCGCTAGGAATCTAATTCCCAGCAAGTGTCCTAAATTTGATAAGCCATGAATGTTAGAGTCGTGACTTTCAAGCTACTGACGCACAAATGAGCTCTTGGAGAAGGAAGCAAATCTTGCACAAAATTCAGGCGTTCAAGCTCCAAGCGGCCCAAAGCCCTCCCCCGGCTCCGCAAGTGATTGAGGGGGAGAGGACTTCTGAGTCTGCGCCCTCGGTGGCTCCGTGGCATCAGGCCCGCTCACCAGGGAGTAGGACCCGCGAGGCCCGCTTCCCCTTCCCCCTGCTTCGCCCGCCTCTGACGCAGCCCGCGTGCGCGGGGCCACCAGGCCGTGCAGGCCTCGACCAGGTCCTTCAGCCCCCTCTGGCGGTGCGCAGGGCTCTCGGCTCTCCCGCACCGCACCGCAGTGCGCCCGCGACCTCAGCCCGAGACCGTGGCTCCAGAACGCGCGAACGTTCGGGACTGTGTCTCCTGGACGCGCCCCCACGCGCGCCTCAGCCACCACGAGGCGAGGGGAAAGGAGCGACAAAAGCGCGCGCGCACCTTGTCGAGAGGCTCGGAGGCGAGCGGGACCCTGGGTGGGTGCCGGTCTCGCTCTAACAGGCAGCTGCCACAGCCAATCATCGTTCGCCGGTGTCCCCAGGCTCCGCCTATGCCGGCCCCTGGCGGAGCTTTGACGTCCCAGTAACCCTGGTACACGATAGTTAGCTCCCATCACCCCAGACTTCAGATTAAGTTAGGCTGCCCGCCCGCCCTCAGTCACTTCTTAGAAGGGGGCAGCACGAGAGAGACGTTCCCCCTGCTAGGTTCCTGTGGTGAAGGAGCGTTTGTGGCGGTTGACTGTGGGGGCCGTCCAAGATGGCTGCCTTGGGCAAGCAATGTAGCTCTTCAGGGCCTCTAAAGTGGTGGTAGATAGAGCTCGGGCCTCTTGACCAGTGTGTCTCCAGCGTTGATGCTGGTCGAGGAGGAGGAATGAAAGTATTATCTTATTTAACTCGGTTGTTCTCCGTGGTCCGTGGTCTTGAGATTCTTTGGATAGCTGGTTGCCTGTTTTTGTTTTTACTTTATTTAACTTTTATTTATTTACTTGTTCATTTTTGCGGGTCTCCGGATTGAACGGAGGACTTTATGTTTCCCACTGTACCGCTGAGATTCATCCGCATAGCTTTATAATTTTTGTTTTTTGTAAAGACAGGGTCTCTCTCTGACCTTGAACTTGTGACCTTCCTGCCCCTAGAGTACTTGAGGTGATAAGCATGGACTTGTATTTTTAAGTCCCAGGTAATTCTCTTGTAAATAATTACATAGCTAAAATTGTTGAGGCTCTGATTTTTTTTTCAAACTCTGCTTAATAAGCCAGACTGTGAACTCCTATATTCCTACAGTTTTTTGTTTGTTTCTTTCTTTCTTTCTTTCTTGGTATTGATGAACACTGGATGGTAGACCACCACTTTCACTGTTCCAATGTTTTAAAGGACACACGTTGATACTAAAACTGAAGTATCAGAGGCATTTGTATGCTCTCGAGTGGAGACCAACTACAACTCCTGGTTCAGAGCTGAGGAATCAACATGAGTCACTTGCAGAACTTACTCTTAGATACCCTTCTGGGGACGAAGCATGTGGACAGTGCAGCCCTCATCAAACTCCATGAAAGGAGCCTATGTGTGACATCACCAGGATTTAGTGTAAGAGGAAAAAATAACTTTTTAGATTAATATACAAAGTATTGGTTTTTATCATTCTCTTTATATAATGTGTTGAGTGAACTATGTAAAAAATGAACATGTTTCAACAATGTCAGAACTTATTGAGTAATAATAAATTCACAAGGTATAATAGTTTCTATGGCATCAACTTGATATGCCTGCTTTCCTTGGTAACCATGATGGAGATGAACACAGGCTGTTTTAGTCCCACCTCTATTGCTAGTATCAGCTCTTGGATCACACTGTAATATGTGTGTATACATATACATGTAACCTATGTATGTGTGTATGTTTCCAGAATGGCAACAAATTAACAGACCACAGCAGAGTCCTGAAGAGCAGGAAAGTTGGTAGAACTGTCAGCAGATATTTGATAATAGATATTGATAAATTAACAAAACCAGAGCTTCAAGAAAGAAACTGGAGAATCTTTGGGTACTCTTTAGGTTCCTTCATATCACAAGTTTGAGAGTAAAGCTGCAGAGTTGAGACCAGCTCCAGGAGCAAAAGGGGAGGATTGGGTCCAGATTGGTAGACACATGGATGGGGCAGGTCAAGGTCAGTAGGAACCAATACCATGTCTGTGCTAGGTGTGTATTCTTTATTCTTCATAGAGTCCAGGTGAGAGAGTCACACACACTCCTTGGTCTGTTGTATATGGTATTCCTTGGGCCTTGTGTACTGTGCATTCTTCCCACCAGGCTGGTCCCTGAGTCACATCAGTTCCACTGCTTGGGAGGCAGAGACTGGCGGATCTCTATAAGTTCAAGACCAGCCTGGTCTACCGAGCGAGTTCCAGGGCAGGTTCCAAAACACTGTCTTGAAAAACCAAAAAAAAAAAAATGACATTTAAATGGTTTAGGGTTTTTCATCATAGTGACACACAACTATTCCTGACACACCAATTATGTCTGAGAGGAAGATGGGCATCGAAGACTCATTATGGAGTTTGCTTTCAATATGGCAAGATTAGCCATTTGGGCAAGAAACTGCTCTTGCCTGGACTGTTTAATGTTGCTGTATAAACTGGACAAGCAGGACCCACAGGAAAGTGACTGCTAAACTTACGAAACAAGATGGACAGTCCTAGCCGGGCGGTGGTGGCGCACGCCTTTAATCCTAGCACTCGGGAGGCAGAGGCAGGCAGATCTCTGTGAGTTCGAAGCCAGCCTGGTCTACAGAGCAAGTTCCAGAACAGCCTCCAAAGCAATACAGAGAAACCCTGTCTCGTAAAAAAAAAAAAAAAAAAAAGATGGACAGTCCTACAGGTTCATGCTTCATGGAAGAATCAGACATTCTGCAGAACACAGAAAAATGACTGACAAACTGCCAATGCAGATGGACAGTTTAAAGTTTCCTGCTTTGCTGAGAAGTCTGCCAGACACACTGTGGTCTATGGGCTGAGCAGCATTTTCTTGGGTGGGCTCTGTTTCACTAGAGACAAGTGGAGACTTGTGCGGTAAACTTATGCCCACCATGTTGGAAAGTCAGCAGCTGAAACAGCCACTACTTTAATTTTAGCAATGTTGTTTAGCAAATAAAAGACACATGGTCAAAAAAAAACATAAAGATTTACAATAAAGTCAGATTCAGATGAAGTAAAACCTCTAAGAGGTTTATAGTATATTTAAAAAATATACTTAGGCTTGGAAGAGAAAAAGAAACAGAATAATGACTGCTACTAAGAAGCCGAGCTTCTCTGTTCTTCTGTTTCTAAAATCCCTTTTAAGCTTTTGTCATTCTACATGGAAATTCATGCCACACGTTGCAGGTGCCATATGTAACGTGTACTCTTTCCCACCAGCTGCCTGGGTCCTGCCACTGTCTCTGCCCCCAAATAACACACGAGACACTATGTTAATTATGAAGCTGTTGACTGTTTGCTATGGTTTCTTTTCTTTTTTGCTATGGTTTCTTAATGGCTAGCTCTGACTTAATTACTAACCCATAATTACTAATATATATTCTTTTTGTTTGTTTGTTTGTTTTTGTTTTTCGAGACAGGATTTCCTTGTGTTGTTTTGGAGGCTGTCCTGGAACTCGTTCTGTAGACCAGGCTGGCCTCGAACTCACAGAGATCCGCCTGCCTCTGTCTCCCAAGTGCTGGGATTAAAGGCATGCGCCACCAACGCCCTGGGGACTAATGTATATTCTTATAAGGTCTTACCAAGGATACAGCCCCATGCGTCCTCTCTTCCCGGGATCACATGGCGACTCTACTCTTGACTACATTTCCCAGAATCCTTCTTGACTTCTAGTCCTACCTATCTTGCTTCCCTATTGGCCAGCAGTGCTTTATTTATCAACCAATAAGGCAATTATATACACAGAAGGACTTCCCCCATCAGCCTTGTTTTCTTGATAGGATTTTAATATGTCCATATGCCTCTCCTGTCACAGTTTACCCACATAAGTTTATAGGGGAGCACTCTTTCTACTCCCAGGAATATGTCATTTTTCAGTCTGTGTTGTGTAGCTTGGTGATTGTTTTGTGTGTGTGTGTTTTTTTTTTTTTTTACGTTCTTTCACTTTGTTCTAGGCATTGTTTCCTTCTCTGTACATAAACTTTTAATTTCAGGTGATCCCATTTGCCAATTCCTGAGGTTCTTTCTTGTGCTATTGGAATCCCTTTAAGAAAATTCTTTCCTGGGGATATGACTTTTAAACAAAAAGACCCTTTTTTACTAAAAAGCCATAGGAAGAGCTTTAAGATTCTAGACCACTGATGAGCAAAGAAGTCAAGACTAGGCTGGAGAAACCCACAGAAACAGCTGACCTGAACAAGGGGGAGCTCATGGACCCGAGACTGATGGCTGAGAGGCCAGCGTGGGAATGATCCAGACCCCTAAATTTGGGTGTCAGTGAGGAGACCTCAGCAATCTATCGGGCCTCGGGTAGTAGATCAGTATTTATCTCTGGCATACGAATGAACTTTAGGAGCCCATTCCATATGGAAGGATGCTCTCTCAGCCTGGACACATGAGGGAGGACCTAGGCCCTGCCCTGATGAAATGACAGACTCTGGAGATCCCCCATGGAGGGCCTCATCCTCCCTGGGGAGCGAAGTGGGGATTGGATGGAAGGTTGGGGGGGATTGGAGGGGAGCAGGGGAGAAGGGGAGGGGGGAGGAAGCTGGGACTGGCATGTAAAGCATGCTTGTTCTAATTTAAATTTTTTAATATTTTATTTATTATGTATACAATCTTCTGCCAGCATGCCAGAATAGGGCATCAGATCTCATTCAAGGTGGTTGTGAGCCACCATGCGGTTGCCGGGAATTGAACTCAGGACCTTTGGAAGATCAGTCAGTGCTCTTAACCGCTGAGCCATCTCTCCAGCCCAATTAAAACTTTTTAAAGCTTAAAAACAAAGATTCTAGACCAAATAGTCTTTCAGAATCAGTAATGCTGCAGGTGGAAGAGCAGCCATAGATAACGCCTAAAAGAGCAGGTGTGGCTATCCTCTACTGCAACTTTAGGAACAATGGAACTTTGACAATGTCACAAAGAGCTGTTCTTTTTTTCCAATCATTTTTAAAAAGTGAAAACCACTCCCAGCCTTCAGGCCATTTAAAAAGGTAGCCAACCAAATATGACTGGCCAGTGGCCTTGCTTTTCTGATCTGGCCTATTAAACCTCTGTAGGTAATGCCAAGTGATGTTCGAACACTTGTGAATGGATTTGCCAAAAACCCACTGATAACCCGAAGGGAAGGGTTGTATTTCAAGGAAAAGGATTACAAATGTGTCCGGGCGGATGACTATTCTCTTTATGCTAAGAATGTAAGTATTCAATTTTCTTTACCCCTCCTGATGCTCTCTGCAATGCAGAATAAGATCATCACTGCTTTCTATCGTTCAGAGAGCAATCTAGCGCCAGGAAGGCATATCTGAAAGTACTCAGAAGGGCTGGGGATGGACCTTAGGGGTAGAGAACTTACCTAGAATGTGCAAAGCCCTGAGTTTGGTCTCCAGCACTGAAATACAGTAAAGAATAAAAAGCACTTCTTGTCCAAAAGTACTCTCATCCAGATACCCTGACTATGGTAGATATTCCCTCTGGAGTCTGTCATCTGAGCTACCACTTCCTGATACAGTCCAACCTCCATAGTGCCATGACCTGCCTGTCTTGGGTCCTGAAATCCTGACTGGGGCAGGGAGGAAATGAAGAAAGGACAGACAGATGGATACATACAGTAAAACTGGGCCAGGAAGGGGTGTTTAAATACATTCCAAAGTTAGGTATAAGAATGTTAAATCAGACACAGAGGTAGGCAAGGAATAGTTATTAGGGGGCGAAGATAGCCCAGAATACATAGTTATTAGGCTCTAGACCTCCAGTATTCTAACCTCCCCACAGTCAGCATGCGGGTATATTTCTTCCCAGGAACTTCTCTTCACAATACACGCAATATTAGTATAAAAAACTGAAGTCTTTCAGAAAACTCTACTAAATTTCTCAAAAGAGTGGGAGATTAAAATACAAACACACAAATACAAAGAAGTCAGGAAATAGTTTTTTTTTAAATGTGTGTAGGGTAACTGCTGGCCTTGTGGTTCAGACCCAAGCCAGAGCGTTCTATTTTCTTCTTCCTCTAGGAGAATACTGGTGTGGTTGTTGTGAAGACACATATGTATCTTCTGGTGGCCACTTACTCTGCGGGCATGTATCCTAGTGTCTGTGTGGAAGCCACAGAGAAGCTGGGTAAGTCTGCCTCCCACTGAGGGTGGAGACCCTGCTCGGACTAGCCGAGGGAGAAAGGAGAATCAGGGGTGGCTCATATAAACACAGAAGTGCTGAACACAGGTGAGCCATGGGAAATGTGTGCACTTTGAAGGGAAGCACTACGGGGTGTCTGTCTTGTGTCTGCTTTGTTCTGCTTCATTGCGATGCAACTGCTTCCTTCCGTCCCTGGCCCAGTAGCATGGTGAGGCCTCCACCCTACCCCTCATTTTCTCTGAGGACCGGATTTGTGTCAAATGGTTTACCCCTACTCCCACCCCCACCTCCGTAAGCTATGCCAGAGAGATGGGCAGGGGAACAGAGAGGAAGCAGGCTAAAAAGCAGACAAGTGTTGGGGGCCTGCCCTGCAGAGAGGAGATGCTCCAAGTAGAGAAGCAGCCATCTTGGTGTGTACTGCAGCCCCTTCCCTGGTTTACAACAGTGGAAGAGTAGAAATAGGTTTAATAGAGAACTAAGGTGAGGGTTGAGCATAGCAAATGGTACCTCGTTTTGTGTTTTATTTTACATCTATTTTGAGTCTCTAATGATCTCAGAATTGTTTAAAACAGTACTTTGAAATAGTAGGGGCTTCTAGCAAGAAAAGCAGTCATTCATCCTTTCATTCAGTGTTGCAGCAAGTAACTGTGGTGCCCAGTCACGCATGTGCCCTGCACTATCTCAGGTCAGAACTGGGTGAGACACGCCCTCTGCCTCTCATGACTCTGTAGACGCCATCCTACCTGGCAGAACTGCATTCCTGTTCTGTCCATCACATCTGGTTAGTACATTCCTCATCATCACTGAGGGCAAGTCAGACCTGAGGTCTTCCACTGTGCTGTGCATTTTGTGCACACCACCACTGTTATTCCCGTGAGAGCTTTTTGTTAAGCTGGATTACGAACCCAGAAGGCGACAATGCCATATCCTATCTGATATCTAGCACAGTACTTGATTTTGAGTAGGAAATTACTGTATGTTTGATAAACAGAGATGTGAATAACTTCCACCTGTCAGATTCCAGGACAGCTCAGATGAATGTATGAGAAATTAAGTCCCAGGAAGGGAGGGACAGTTTCAGCAGAGTAGCAGCTGGAACCAGACAGAGACCTATAATTTCAGCTAATATATCTTTTTTTTTTTTTGGTTTTACGAGACAGGGTTTCTCTGTATTGTTTTGGAGGCTGTCGGTCCAGCCCAGCCTCGAACTCACAGAGATCCGCCTGCCTCTGCCTCCTGAGTGCTGGGATTAAAGGCATGTGCCATCACCGCCCAGCTCCAGCTAATATATCTTATTAAAGTATCCATAATAAAAGTAGGAAGACAGGCCACTAGGTTTTCAATAAAACAGGTTCTATCCTGTTGGCTCAGAACCAAGGCTAATACCATAAAGAATACCTGACTTCATTTTAATAGAGATTCTCTGACCATTATTTATTTATTCATTCATCCATTTATTCGAAAGACTCCAAAGAATAATACAGCTGACACACACTGTTGTAAGAAGTGTCTAGGTAGGCTAAGGGAAGGGCTGGCCTGCTGCTCATCAGCTGCCTGTTGTCACTGACAGTCTGCTGCCTTCATCACTCTGGGGCTCTCCCCCCCTTCGTGTGTCTCTCTCTCTCTCTCTCTCTCTCTCTCTCTCTCTCTCTCTCTCTCTCTCTCTCTCTCTCTCTCTCTGATACAGGGTATCACTGTGTACCCCAGACTGGGCTCAAACTCGAAATCTTCCTGCTTTAACCCACTAAATTCCGGGGTTACAGGCATGTGATACTAGGCCCCAAAATTGTGTTTTTCTCTATCAAAAAATTATATGATTATTGTAGAAATTTTGAGAAATAAGAATCATGGTGATTAAACTTTTTTAATCCTCTGGGTATTTAATTAATTTATTTAATCCCAGCACTTAAGAGGAGTGGGCAGATCTCTGTGAGTTCAAGGTCAGACTAATCCATATGACTAGTTTCAAGCCAGCCAGAGTTACATGGTGAGACCCTGTTTCAAAATTTTTTGACTGTACCAGATTTCTTTTATTTAACATGTACATGGTGCATCAAGTCCCATCATTTAACTGTCAATCTGTGTACTTAGTTTTTAATTGATTTTTATTTAAATTAAAAACTATCTTATTTTACATTCCATTCCCAGTTCCCTCTCCCTCCTGTACTCCCATTCCCCCCACCAACCCTCCATCCCACTCCCCATCCATTCCTCAGGGAGAGTGAGGCCTCCCATGGGGGATCATCAAAGCAATTTTTTTATTACTGAAGATTCTATCAGCATGACTTAATAACGACTTTAAGAAGTAAAAAGGCAAAAAAAATCCTATACTACTTCAGACAAGTCAATCAGGTTTATTTTTAAAACAACTATATTGGCAGATCATATGTAAAATTCTAGGTATCGTTTAAAAAAGTTAGTATGAAATTATTAAAGAACTATAATTATTCCTTAAACTTCCTGTGACTTAACTCCTACATAGACAACCAAATGTCCTAGTTTCTTCACAGGAGAGTTGCCTCACTCTTAACTAACCCCACATGTAAGAATCTAGGCTCTGTGTTTTGACATCTACATGGAAAGAAACAGATGTTTCATGGTTTGGGTAATTTGTTTATTCTCAGGAGAATATCACCTAAGACCTTGTTCACAGTTTTGTAACATAGATAAATAGAAAAGGATAATCATTTTTCTAGATTTGCCTGGCAGTAATTCTTAGAATAAGTTGTTTTTAAAGGTCTTACTTTTTGTTTGTTTTTTGAGACAGTGTCTTGCTGTGTAGTACTGACTGGCCTAGAACTCAACATGCAGATTAAACTGGCCATGAACTTGATGCAATGTTTCTGCTTCTAACACCCAAGGAATGGGATTACATGAGTGTGCCACCATACCTATCTGAAAGTCTATTGACACTTAGTACAGTCCTGGTCTCCCATCATTTCCACCTGTCATGGGTGCAGTAAAGCAGTGGTTCTCAACTGTGGGTCAAGACCCCTTTGGAGGTAAAACAACCTTTCACAGGGGTCACCTAAGGGCCATAAGAAGACAGAGATATTTACAGTATGATTCCTAACAGCAGCAAAATTACAGTTATGAAGTAGCAATGAAAATAATTTTATGGTTGGGGGTCACCACAACATGAAGAACTGTATTAAAGGGGTCACAGCATTAGGAAGGTGAGAACCACTTCAGTAGAGGAAGGCAAATTGAGTGATAACCAACAGTCAGTTTAAGAAAACAAGTAGAATTTTTCATTAGTGAAATACAGCTTTCAAATCTGTCTTATTGACAGATTTTTAATGAAGGACTGGGCATCAGGTTCTACTGTTCCCTGAGCCCTCCCCTACTCATTTTCCCTTGACAGTTATGTGTACCTTCATTGTCTCTGCATGGAGAACTAATCACTCTTCAGAGAAGCTCAGACATCCCTGTGAAACAGAATTGAGGACTGCATACATGTCTCTTTCCTAGTAGACACACCTCCACAAGGACAAGGCCTGTGTTTTAACAATCCCATCATCCTTGTAACATGGTATGGTGCCAGCACATGGTAGTCACCCAACACTGCTTATTGAAAAATGAATGAACTACATGGTAATGGCAGTTCACTACTCCTAAATTATTAACGTGTTGTGTTTCTTTCAGGGGAGTATCTAAGAAAAAAAGGAAGTTAAGTCATCAACCAACTAGTGAAGACAACTTTATTATTTTGAAAGAAAAGTACAGATCATTAAGAAAAAGTATTTTGTGATTGAAAAACAGAGTGGAAGATTAAAACAAAGACTGAGCTAAGGGAACATTTTTTCTTATTTCAAGAGGTCATCATCTATAACTGGAAGGACCTGACCAGCTCTTTCCTTTTCTTTAAGCATTGATCACTGACTTGAAACCTGAGTGCATTAATGGTTTTTCACAGCACAAGTCTGTTGGGAGTCTCAGCTTCAAGTCCCCACACATCTTGCCAGATATTCCAAGAATATAGGCTCTAAGCACATGGAAGTTAGAGGACAGCTGTGGGAGACCTCCTACCCCACTCTGTGGGTAGTGGGAATGGAACCCAGGTCTACGGGTTGGTGGCAAGTAAGCCCACTGAGCCATCTCACCAGTTCTGCTAACGACTCTATACCTAGGCCACGTCAGTGTCATGCCACCTTTAAAAATTAAAGTAATTCTTCTCTCTGGGGAAAATTAAAAAAAAACCTCACTAAGTGGTTTCCATCAAAGAAGTAGAGTTCCTGAGTTCAGTGCCCCTTTATTAAAATACAGATGGCATTGCATGTGTGACAGTTGCCTTATTCTTACTACTCACATGTGACCTGTGACCTGTGGGGAAGGTAGCCAATGTAAAGGTCACCCAGTAATGGACCACTAGTCTGAGTATTGGACAGACACTCACTGTCTATCTTCAGACATCCAATACTGTTCAGCATTATAAAGGCCTTCTCAAAACTCAGGAGATTTCTGACCACCTCTCTCACTGCCTCTGAGTCTATGTCTTAATAAGGCAGAATGGCTACTTGAATTACCTTTCTGAGAAAGTGTTCTTCTGTTGGCCACCTGCTCCATGATGATCAGGACAATAAGAGAGAGAACCTATTTTGATAAATTAGGGTTCTGCCATAGTCACTCCTGGAAAGGAAGCATCTTCCTTTCCCCAACAGCAGCCCAAGGCCAGGCTGGTCAATGAGCCCTTCGATACACCCTTCTTTCTGTGGACCCTTCCGTGCTCCCTCCAATGCACCCTTCCTTGCTCCCTCCAGTATACCCTTCAGTGCTCCCTCCAGTGTACCCTTCAGTGCTCCATCCAGTGCACCCTTCAATGCTCCATCCAGTGCTCCATCCAGTGCACCCTCCAGTGCTCCATCCAGTGCTCTCTCCAGTACACCCTCCAGTGCACCCTCCAGTGCTCCATCCAGTGCACCCTCCAGTGCTCCCTTCATTACAAACTTCAGGCATTGCTTCTAAGGAGGAAATGGCTTGGATCTTTGGCCAAGAGAA
The DNA here is from genome assembly GCF_017639785.1 of Mesocricetus auratus. Classification (NCBI taxonomy): domain Eukaryota; kingdom Metazoa; phylum Chordata; class Mammalia; order Rodentia; family Cricetidae; genus Mesocricetus; species Mesocricetus auratus. The sequence goes on along the minus strand of NW_024429205.1, from coordinate 18,127,471 downwards.
AGCCTGAGAACTACAAACTTAACTCTGCTTTGGCCAGACTGGATTGCCATTACCCTTAAGGATAATGATTACTTATGTGAATATACTGTTTTCCAGGTTCCTCTACAGTGTACTTTACAAAGACCAAGAGGGTCTCTAAATAGTGTAAGAAACCCTTAATCTTACATATGACCCTTCTAAACAAAATGTCTAGATGCAAACAAACTAGTTGAAAGTGAGTCATTGTGATGGGATACAGAGGCCCTGACACCCAGAGAGGTAACCTGAAACTTCTGGGGAAGCAGTGGAGCTCTTTAATTATTTTTGTCTCCTATATTCTATGCCACAATAGGCAAGGTAGCTTGGTCTAACTTTCTAGCACTAGAGCTGTAGCGTAAACAGTCCAAGGAGAGCCTGACTTGATTGGAAAACAGGAATATCTAGGTCTGAGATTGCAGCTGAGTCTAAGTCGTTCAGTAAAGAGGGAAGTTCTGTCTCCTAAATGAGAGCTTCCATGTCCCAGAAGCCGAGGTAAAGAATATCCAGACTGCCACCCTGTAGCTTTGCATTTTAAAGGGTGAAAAGGACAAGAGGTTGGCTTGGCTGCCTTCAGTCCCACCCCTTGGACTGCTCAGAGTTCAGGCAGTCCTTCCAGTGGCAGCTGAGGGCGGTCCCTTGGCTCTGGGGTGCGGCCACCAGCACCCGAAGGAGCCAAGCCGAGCAGTACCTGCTGAACCAGCTTAGTTATCTCCATGGCCTGAAGGGGCCTGTCGACAGGACCTGGGATTTCAACCCAGAAACAGTGTAATCTGTTGCAGCGCTTCCCTATTTCCAGGCCTGGACGGGGTTTTTAAAACCTTGTCTTCCGGGTCCAAGAGCTGGTGTAGGGATTGCAAGGTCCTGGGAGACAGGATCCAGGATCTGTGCCAGCAGCCACTAGCGGTGGGTGCTGCACAAGGGTGTCCTATTCAAACCCTTCTGAGCCTGGGTTTCCTGCCTGCCTGCCTGCCTGTCTGCCCAGTGTTCTCAGACAGCATGCTGGCAGTGCACTTTGACCAGCCAGGTGGACCAGAAAACCTCTACCTGAAGGAGGTGGCCAAGCCGAGACCAGGAGAGGGTGAAGTCCTCCTGAAGGTGGCAGCCAGCGCCTTGAACAGGGCCGACTTACTCCAGGTACCCAGGGTTTCCAACAGTACGTACAGGGTGGACTCCAGGGCTCATCCTCTGTCTTCAGTGGCCTGACCGGACAAAGAAGGCTGGGGATTGGGGTGTTGCCTGCAGCATCCATTAGAACAGCTGTGCTGGGGGTTCTGAGACCCAAAGCCAAGTAGCCACTTTGTTTCCCTAAGGGAGGGGCTGTGCTGGGGTTGTAGCTCATTGGTAGAGCCTTTGCCTATCATGCTCCAGGCCCTGGGTGATCCTCCACAAGGAAACAAAAACAAGGGTGTTTGCAAAGCAAGAATCCACTATGTGTTGGCTCATTCTCTCTCCTGGCATCCCGGAAATGGACAGGGAAGTACCATTTGTTGAAACGGAGAGGGTGTGGGAGGGTACACCTGCCCCTAATAAATTCCTCAGACAAGTCTATATTTTACAGATAAAGTCACTAAGAAAGACCTAGAACAAGGTCATACATGGTCCCTTCAGATTCATACCCTGGATTTCATAAATGACTTATCTAAACCGTTGTGCCCATGGAACCCAAATTGGAACTAACTACTTGTTAGTTAAACTTTGCTTAGGATTTTCTCTCTCAGGCCTTGAATTTAACCTGCCACACCCACTCCACACCCCCCACTCCCGTTTTTTAAACGGACTCTTGGAAATAGGCTGGCTTCCAAGTAGCACAGGAAGAGCTAAGGAAGCAAACTGTGTGCACTGATGTGGACTGATTAATAAGTTATAAATAAATAACTTCTCACCAATACCCCTGTAAGTAACCCAAAGAAACTAACTGGCTCAAAAAAAAAAAATTAAAGTCCAACCACAAGAGGGAGTGCTGACAGGCATCTTTTATTTATTGTTTTTTCACTTTAGAATTTTTTTTTCTTTTGGTTTTTCGAGACAGGGTTTTTCTGTAGTGTTTTGGAGGCTGTCCTGGAACTCACTCTGTAGACCAGGCTGGCCTCGAACTCACAGAGATCCAACTGCCTCTGCTTCCCAAGTGCTGGGATTAAAGGCATGCACCACCAACGCCCAGCGCTTTTTATTTTTTTTAACTTGAATTTGTTTTAATAATTTTAATGATATTAACAAAATTAATAGTAAAATAAATTAAAAATAAATATAATAATAATAATAAGTTGTTTTAACCCTACATAGCCCAGGATGGTCTCAAACTTGAGACCTTCCCAAGTCAGTCTCTGAATGCTGACATTTATAAAACGTGCACCACCAAGGCAGCCTACAGTTTTAAGAATGATCCCATCACTGTAGGGGCTGAGGCAGGAAAATTACCTCAAGTTTGAGGCAGCCTGGGCTACAAAGAAAGACCTCAGGGGCGGGGGGGAAGGGGATGGGGGAGGCTGGTGGTGTTAAACCAACTATAAAAATGAAGTGAAGTAAGGCCAGGAGCATAACTCGTAGAATATTTGTCCGACATGCTCAAGGTCCTCAGTACCACACAAACAAACAAACGAAATGAAGCAGATGTACGCCAGGAAGGAAGGGAGGGCATAGTACAGTTGGCAGCATGCCTGCCTAGCCGGCATAGCTCTGGGTTTGTCTCCAGTACTGCAGATACTGCGAACTCCAGCACAATACTTGTCACAGCTGAGCTGGGCAGATCAATTAGAAATGTACATCAGGGGCTGGGACGATGACTCTGCTGGTGAGCTGCTTGTGAAACAAACATGAAGACCTGAGTTTGGACTGCCAACACAATAATTAAAAACCAGGTGCGTGGGCTGGAGAGACGGCTCAGAGGTTAAGAGCACCGGCTGCTCTTCCAGAGGACTGGGGTTTGATTCCCAGCACCCGCATGGCAGCTCACAACTGTCTGTAACTCCAGTTCCAGGAATCTGGCATCCTCACACAGACATACATGTAGGCAAAACACTAATTCACATAAAATAAAAATAAATCTTAAAACAAACAACAACAACAAAACAGGTATGTGCCTGTCATCCCAGAGACAGGAGAATCCCCCAGAGATAGAAGAATCTCTGGGGCTTGCTGGCCAGCCAGTCTAGTTGAACAACTCTAGGTTCAGTGAGTGACCCTGTGTCAAAATATAAGGTGGAGAGCAATTAGGAACACACTCAGTATTGACCTCCGGATTCCTTATACATGCCACACACATACGTGCCTGCATGCACACACACAGAAAGAAATGTGCATCAGAATCAGTGAACTTTTTAAAATTAACATGTCAGAGGCAGGCAATTGTAGTTTGAAATGGTTCTGATGCAAAGCTCCAGTTATGTCTGGAGGTCTAAAGCCTTTGTGACCGTAGCCTTTTATTTGCATAAACCCAGCCATCTCCCTCTCTGTTTTCCTTACCTCCAAAACTGGAGCCGGGCATTGGTGGCGCATGCCTTTAATCCCAGCACTTGGTTTTGTTTTTTGTTTTTTTGTTTTTTACGAGACAGGGTTTCTCTGTATTGTTTCGGAGGCTATCGGTCCAGCCTGGCCTCGAACGCACAGAGATCCGCCTGTCTCTGCCTCCCGAGTGCTGGGATTAAAGGCGTGCGCCACCACTGCCCGGCTTAATCCCAGCACTTGGGAGGCAGAGATGGCAGATTTCTGTGAGTGTGAGGCCAGCCTGGTCTACATAGTAAATAATAGAACAGCCAAGGCTACACAGAGAAACCTTGTCTTGAAAAACCAATAAATAAATAAATAAACAAATAACAAGACAAAACAAAAAACCAAACCATTCTGATTTTCTTCTCTGAGAAAGGGAAGAGCTATGGAGAGGGGCCACGGATGGTGACACACAGGTCTCTGACCACGCTCCTATTTAATGTGCCTCTCCTCCTGCAGAGACTGGGCCAGTATGCCCCACCCCCAGGAGCCAGTAGCATTTTGGGACTTGAAGCATCAGGACATGTGGCTGAGCTGGGCCCTGGCTGCCAAGGACACTGGAAGATCGGGGATTTGGCCATGGCTTTGCTGCCTGGTGGAGGCCAAGCTCAGTATGTCACTGTCCCTGAAGATCTCCTTATGCCTATCCCAGAAGGACTGAGCCTGTCTCAAGCTGCAGCCATCCCAGAGGCCTGGATTACTGCCTTTCAGCTCTTACACCTTGTAGGTGAGGATGCCTGATGCTCACTTCACACAGTATGGCTCACTCTCCAGTGAGACAATGTCCCCAACCCTAGCAATCCTCCAGGATACCTTCTCCAAACCCCAGCAGTCCTCTGAGACACCCAGCATACCTTGTTGGTCCGCTAACAATGTCAGACCATCAAACCACGTTAAAATGGTTTGATATGGGGGGGGGTGAGAACCATGGTTAGCAGACAGGAGGACTATGAACATCTTTTTTTTTTTTTTTTTTTTTTTTGGTTTTACGAGACAGGGTTTCTCTGTATTGTTTTGGAGGCTGTCGGTCCAGCCTGGCCTCGAACTCACAGAGATCCGCCTGCCTCTGCCTCCCGAGTGCTGGGATTAAAGGCGTGTGACACCAACACCAAGCTGGACTATGGACATTTTAACAAAAGATTTAGCAGTAATCCCCACCTCAGATAATGCAGACTTCTCTTTGGGGTCCAGTGTAATAGAAGAGGCAGACTTGATGTCAGCGTGGGTGGCCATAGATAGCTTTTAGGAACAAAATGACTTGATTTGTGGTAGACAAAAGGTGCATCAAGGTGAGGACAGCTGTTCCACTCAGAGAGGAGGGATAGTTGTTGTCATTTGTAAAAGATGAGACTGAGCAGATTGAAGGCCTTGAATGCCAAACTGTTTGGATTTAGTGCAAAGCCAAAAAGTTGCTCCCCGTTTTGTGGGGTGGGAGGAAGATGATAAAGAACGCTCCAGCCGGGCGTGGTGGCTCACACCTTTAATCCAAGCACTTGGGAGGCAGAGGCAGGCAGATCTCTGTAAGTTCGAGGCAAGCCTGGTCTACAGAGTGAGTTCCAGGACAGCCTCCAAAACAATACAGAGAAACCCTGTCTCGGAAAAAAAAAAAAAAGAAAGCTCCATTTGTGTCACGTCTGCTGCTCGGCCTATGTCCGAGAACGTGCGGAGGGTGTCGGGTATTGACAACACAGAGACTCGTTCAATGATATAAAGAAAACTTTAAACAGGCTCCAAAAAGGTTCACGAAAAACTTCCTAAGAAAAGTTCCCACCAGAGAAACTTCTGCTCTCTCCTCTCCCTTGGCTGGTTCTGCTCTGACACCAGAGGTGGATGTGTGTGGGTTTTTGAAGGTGCGGTTAGTCTTTGGACAAGGTCGAGGTCAGGGCGGTTTCTGTGGGAAGGCCTTTCCCAGGAACTTATTGTATCATTTTTAGTAAACAGGTTTTTACTAAACATTGTCTTACAGCTGCCTACTCCCAGGCAGAAGGGGAAGTGGCCAGGAACTTATTGTATCGTTTTTAGTAAACATGTTTTTACTAAACATTGTCTTACAGCTGCCTACTCCCAGGCAGAAGGGGAAGTGGGTCTCTGCTCAAGGTCTGGTGTTCCCACACATTTGGGGTGGAGTGTGGTGTCTATGTGTGAGGCTTAGACCAGTGAGATCAGCTGAAAAGGGACTGACTTCAAGTGATGACAGTGGGAAGCGGGGGTTATTCTTGCTTTTAAAAGTATGCATGTAGGTATATGCATTTGGGTGTTATTTCATATTTCAAATAGAGATAATGGATGTGGCTGGCTACCAAGAGTTTTGTAACAATAGCCCATTTCCCACTTGATCAGAGGCAGTAAGTGAAAAAAGAAAAAGAGAAAAGAGAGACAGAGTCAGAGAGACAGAGAGAACTGTCAGTGTGTCCCTTCAGAAAGCAAGATATTTGGCATTTGGTTCAAGAGCCAGGTGGTATTATGGCTATTGCTATAGTTGGACAGAGGAACGACAATTTCTACCCTTTTCATCACAGGCAATGTTCAGGTTGGAGACTATGTGCTGATCCACGCAGGGTCAAGTGGCGTGGGGACAGCTGCCATCCAACTGACTCGGAAGGCTGGTGCTATTCCGCTGGTTACAGCTGGCTCCCAGCATAAGCTTCAAATGGCAGAAAAGCTTGGGGCTGCTGCTGGATTCAATTATAGAGAAGATTTTTCTGAAGCAACCCTGAGATTTACTAATGGTAAGTCACTCCTTCTGCAACTCAGTAAATGTGGAAGAAAAAAAAAAGATTAAATGAAATCTTGAAATCTTGGTCTCCACGGTTGCCAGTGTTGTGGGTCAGCCTAGACTTTGCTGAAGGGGCGATAACTGCCCTGGCCAAACTGGTGTATTATGGTGTTTGATTGCTAGAGACTGGCAACAAGCACTAGGGCCTAAGATCGTTTTTGTTTTTGTTTTTGTTTGTTTGTTTGGCTTGTTTTTTTTGTTTGTTTGGTTTTGGTTTTTCGAGACAGGGTTTCTCTGTATTGTTTTGGAGGCTGTCCTGGAACTCACTCTGTAGACCAGGCTGGCCTCTGCCTCCTGAGTGCTGGGATTAAAGGTGTGTGCCACCCAGAGGCAGAGGCAGGTGGATCTCTATTAGGTCGAGACCAGCTTGGTCTACAAGAGCTAGTACCAGGACAGCCTCCAAAGCCACAGAGAAACCCTGCCTCGAAAGAAAATAAAAAAGATTTATTTATTATGTATACAGTGTTCTATCTGCATGTATTTCTGCGGGCCAGAAGGGGGCACCAGATCTCATTCATTACAGATGGTTGTGAACCATCATGTGATTGCTGGGAATTGAACTCAGGACCTCTGGAAGACCATCTAGTGTTTTTAACCACTGTGCCTCTCTCCAGCTCAAGATAGATTATTTCAATGTTGTCCATGTTCACGCAGGGCAAGAACTCCATCTCTAACCCACAATATACACTCTTGCAAGTAATGTGGTTCATATATGTCTAGAAACTGCATAGTCACACAGAGTTGACATGAGATTATTCAGGGTCCATTCTTCCCAAATAGTCACTCACTCTATAATGAGTTAACAGGAAGCCTTCAGCACAGACTAATCTAGAGATGGTCAGAGTAGGGCTGGTTGAGAACTCCTTAAGCAGGTAAGTAGGGGTGTGTATGTGTGTGCGCCTGCGTGTGTTCAATAACAAATCTGGATTTTTTTGAAGACAGAGTTTCTTGTATTCAGGCTGGGCTCAAACTTGCTGCAGCTGAGAGTGACCTTGAACTTCTGATTCAACCATCTCTATCTTCTGAGTGCTGGAATTGCAGGTGTACACCACCTTGCTTGGTTTATATGATTCTGGAGACCAAACAAGGGCTTTATGCATGTTGGGTAGACTACCGATTGAGCTACAACGTAGCTCAATTCTGGCTTTTTTTCCATTCATCATTTTCTGTTTTTCTTGTGGGTAGAAAAGGAGAGGTGAGAACGAGGTTAGCAAGCTGTGACTCTGATAACCCAGTGCAGACCCCCTGTCTTAGATGTGGACGATCCTCTGCTCTGCAGCCGGGAGTAGACTTCCTCTTTCCTCCTCCTACTCATGCCTGGATGCCAGTGGGACTGTACTGTTTGGGGTGAGGTGAGATCCCAGGTCCTGGAGTAGTTGTTTCCCTCCTGCTATGCTGAGGTGGGGACCGGGGACTCATAAAAGATGCACTATGTTATACATGCTGTTATAGAATGCTTTTATGTAATTCCATTTACAACAATATTTCTATGGCCAATATTTTTAGTTGCAAATGCACTTGCCATTGATTTGTTACTTTGAGGCAAGGCTTCACTATGTACCCCAGGCTAGCCTCTAGCCTAGAACCTGAGATCCTCCTGTCTCAACCTCCAAGTGCTGGGGTTACTGCATGCACCGCCACACCTACATTTATTTTTACTCACATATCTACAAATATACCATGAAATCTTATTTGTACCAATTTTTGTGTGTCTAACATTATTATCAATCTTTCCCCCTTTGGAAGGTGTTGGAGTTGATCTTATTCTAGACTGCATAGGTGGATCCTATTGGGAGAAGAATGTCAACTGCCTTGCTCTTGACGGTCGCTGGGTTCTCTACGGTTTAATAGGAGGAGCTGATGTTAGTGGGCCCCTGTTTTCAAAGCTACTTTTCAAACGAGGGAGTCTGATCACTAGTTTGTTGCGATCTAGGGATAATAAGGTGAGTAATGAGTGAAAAACAAAGTGTGACTGTCACCCAGAAATCTGCTTTTGAACATACCCATTCATAGCTCTCAGGAGCCTATAAAGAAACGACCATCTTGTGGACAGATGTGTTCAAGAACTAATCCAGATTAAGCCTCTGGCATATTCTGGATATATATATATATATATATATATCTTTTTTTGTTTGTTTGTTTTTCGAGACAGGGTTTCTCTGTGGCTTTGGAGGCTGTCCTGGAACTCGCTTGGTAGTCCAGGCTGGCCTCGAACTCACAGAGATCCGCCTGCCTCTGCCTCCCGAGTGCTGGGATTAAAGGCGTGTGCCACCAACGCCCGGCTGAGAAACCCTGTCTTAAAAAAAAAAAGGAGGAAAAAGGAAAGCCTATTAGGCAAATAAGCTGGTACCTTTAACAAATTTATGTTCCCAAAGTCTTCTGTAACATTCTAGCAGGCACCAGCTTTGAGAAGGTTTCGCGCCTAACGGGGAAGATAAGGCTTAAGCATTCCTTTGGTCTTGACACCCTGTAAGTCTGTCAGTTACACTAGTATTTTACTGCAGCCTTCAACCTCACCTGGTACAGATTGAGGCTGCACATTTGAAAGCATGCTCTTTAGTACGGGGAAGTAAAGGGGTGTGCTGTTTCAGGTGCTCAGACATCATTAAGACCAAGTAGGATGGGGAATGACAGGGCAAAGCCTCTCTCAGGTTGATGTTCTTTTCCTTAGTACAAACAAACGCTGGTGAAAACTTTCACGGAGCAGATTCTGCCCTACTTCTCTAAGGACAGCCCCCAACGTCTGCTGCCAGTTCTGGACAGAGTCTACCAGGCGACTGATATTCAAGCGGCCCACGAGTACATGGAGGCTAACAAGAACGTGGGCAAAATCGTCTTGGAGCTGCCCCAGTGAAGGAGGACTCCAAAGCAAACTTGGAGTGGGTTCTGCTCCCAGGTCCGCCCCTGTAAAGGGGATCTAACAAAATAAAAAGAGTGTTTGTGAAGGGAGGTGTGTGCTCTCTGTCGGAGACCCAGTACGTGGACAAGGATGAGGTGGGAATCAGGACCATCAGGTGATGGGCGACCTGAGATGCAGAGCCCCCGACTAGTGTTGTGGATACAGTTCAGATTCAGAACCCTGTAGGATGCGCTAAGCGTGCAGAAAGCTCGCCACGCCCACCTTTGCAGCGCCACGCCCACCTAAGCCGCTACCCTGTGGAGCTAGGTCCTCACGTTGACTCCGCCCTCTCTGTCCTCAAGTCCCGCCCCTCCCAGCAGGAACACCTCCCTTCCTGTAGTCTTCGCTCCGCCCCTTCCTGTTCGGTATCCGGAAGCATCGTGGAGCTCGCCTTTTCGCCTTCCGGTCTGAGGACGTTCCCCGGTAGTTTGGTCTTGAGCATCTTTTCGAAGACGTCAACACGTCTTAGTTACGGACGCGGTCTTTCCGGAGGTGCTGTAACAGCTTCCGGCTCTACCTGGCTGTTGATAGTCTGTGTCTGACACCGTGTCGCCCTCGCCGGCGACCGACCTTTAGAGGTACTCGGAGGAATCCCGCGGTAGCCTCCCACAGCCCGCCAAGATGGCGATGCAAGCGGCCAAGAGGGCGAACGTGAGTACCCGCTTTCTGCGCGGAAGGGGAACGATCTCGTGGCTTGACTGTCGCGGCGTGGGCGGGAGGGTTCCTGTCCTCCGGCCACAGGCGGGGAAGGCCGTTTCCTACTCGGTCAGAGGAGAGTCCATCCTGGCCTTATGCTCAGGGGTGTGTGCCTTGAGCGACTTTCCGCCCCCACCCCTCCTGAGAGCCCGCTGGCATCCTCGAGAGTGTAAGGTCTGCAGGCTCTGCTGCTTGACCTCCCCTAGCATCTTCTGAGTCTTAAAAAGTCGAAGCACAGACGCACTCAGTAACTGTTTTTACTGCCAGCTGGAGGCTGGGGTTTTAATTGCATGTAGAACTTTGGGAGTTATCTGTTAATATGTTTAAGCACCTGCCATGTATCTGGTTTTACAAATGGAAAGCAATTCATGAGTTGTATTTATTTAACACCTACTATGTGCCACATGCCAGTGTTAAGTGTTAGACATATAATGGTGAATTAATGTCATTCTTATTGCTGGGTGGTGGCGCACGCCTTTAATCCCAGCACTTGGGAGCAGAGGCAGGTGGATCTCAGTGAGTTCGATGACAACCTGGTTTACAGAGTGAGCTCCAGAACAGCCATGACTGTTACATAGAGGGAAAACAAAAACCTTTCAAGAAAGTAGGCAACGGTTAAAACTTAGAATTACTTCAAAACAAAGACAGGCCAGTGGGTATACTAGTGCAGATTTTGTCCTACCGCTGTCCTGGAACTCACTTAGTAGACCAAGCTGGCCTCGAACTCACAGAGATCCGCCTGCCTCTGCCTCCCGAGTGCTGGGATTAAAGGCGTGCACCACCAACGCCCGGCTTATTTGAATCATTTCAATGAATGAAAACTTGGTACCCATAGGATGAAAAGATGGCGGGAATTAAGAAAAAGAGAACTGCAAAGAGTTGGTCCTCTGAGTTCTCTTACTAATAGAGAAATTGAATTGTTCTAAAGATACATAAAGTGCATTGTATATGCCAACAAGAGCAGTAGAATGTTAGAAACCTGACAAAAGAAGGAAAATGTATTAAGTCCAGGATTGAAGCTGGAAATGTGGCTCAGTGTAGAGTGTTTCCTAGAATGCTTGAGTCCCTGGATTTGGTCCCAAGCACCTCATACCACAACAGAAAAAAGGAAAATAATTAAAGAAGTGATTTTGAGTAGATGAGCGGTTAGTATAGCAGTAGAAGAAAAATGGAATGGACATGGATGATTAAAGTTTAGTAATAGGAATATATAGTGCTTACCATTTGGTCATACCTGTTTTCATCAAGAAGTCTGGGTTGAAGCTAGGCGTTAGTGGCGCACGCCTTTAATCCCAGCACTTGGGAGGCCGAGGCAGTCGGATCTCTGTGAGTTTGAGGCCATCCTGTTCTACCAATGGAGTTCCAGGACAGGCACCAAGACAATACAGAGAAACCCTGTCTCTAAAAACCAAAAAAAAAGAAAGAAAGAAAGAAAGAAAGGAAGGAAGGAAGAAAGAAAGAAAGAAAGAAAGAAAGAAATCTGGGTTGGCAGAGAAGAGTATACAGCCCTTTCAGTTTTACAGGTAATGATGATTGTGAGGTTTTAGGACAGAAGAAAGAGGGGTTACACAATGTTTTACAGAGTGAGAAAGTAGATTTATTAGAGAAATATATTTTTGCCTGGTAGTTGTTGATTATAAAACTTAAAAAAAAAAAAAAAAAGAGCCAGGCAATGGTGGCAAATGCCTTAGTTCCAGCACTCGGGAGGCAGAGGCAGGTGGATCTCTGTGAGTTCAAAGCCAGCCTGGTCTCCACAGCAAATTCCTGGACAGGCTCCAAAGCAATACAGAGAAACCCTGTCTCAGGGGAAAAAGAAAACCAGCAACAACAACAAAAACAAACCTTTATTACCACTACTCACTTGATGTAGGAATAACCTTTTAAAATTTTATTATTGTATTACATGTACATGTGCCACAATTGTGTCAATAAGTAGTTTTTGAGAAATCTTTTGTCTGCGTATAATTAACCGTATTAGCAAGGAGTGAGCTATGATTTTTCGGAGTAGGAAGAGTGTAGAGTGAGGAATATATAATGGGTCAAGAAAGTAACAAACTATGTAACAATATTTTAATGTCAAAGATTGTGAGGAAATACAGGTGTCAGGAAGAAATGGAGTATGGAGGAGGAACAACAGGCAGGCACCCTAGACATTTGAGAATTGAACTCTGGAATGAAGAGATACTAGTAGAATTACTTTCCGCAGAGGCAGGCAGATCTCTGTGAGTTCTGAGTCCAGCCTGGTCTACAAAGCAAGTTCCAGGACAGCCTCCAAACCAATACAGAGAAACCCTGTCTCGAAAAAAAAAAAAAAAAAAAAAAAAAAGAATAAAAGAGAAGTCATTGACACTAGTTCTTAAGATGGAAAGCTTATGAGTGGGATTTTACCGCCTTTTCTTTCCCCAGGAGACTTAAGGATCTGTGAATGAAGTGGGAAATACTTGTTAAATGGGAGTAGCCAAAAGTTTCAGGTCCTGCTTGTAGTCTCCCCTGTGTGGTGCTCTGTTGTTTTTCCCAAGAGCATGCCACTTTGAGTAGTATTGGATTGTAGTTGTTATTCTTATTTGGCATCATTGAGTTCTTTTCAATGGCAGCCCTGCTCTCCGACAGCATAATCATACATATTTCTCATCTTAGATTCGCCTCCCGCCTGAAGTAAATCGGATTTTGTATATAAGGAATTTGCCATACAAAATCACAGCAGAAGAAATGTATGATATATTTGGGAAATATGGACCTATTCGTCAAATCAGAGTGTAAGTCTTACTGGGACTTGAAATGTCTCTTTCAGGAAATGCTTGCCTCATCTATAATCTCAGAGTTGTAGCTGGCAGCAGGGGTGGGCTGTGTGATGTGTAGTGATGTGTCTGTTTTACAGTGAGACTACCAAGTTCTTGAGTAAAAGTACCTTTCTAGTACCATGTAATGTTTAGTAATAAAATCTTCTAATCCTGAACTGAACTGTAAACTATCTACACAGTATGTGAACATGTGCCATTTAAGGGCTCCTCTCAAAGGATTTCTAAAGCTTTTATTTCAGGAAGCACCTTTGGGTGGGCCTGTTGGTTTGAGCCCAAAGCCTTGTACATCCAAGGTGGGTGCTACACCTCTGAGCTATAACTCCAGCCCCACTTATATTTTTGTAAGTTTTCTGAAGTATATGCACATATATGTGCACATGAATAGGGCTGGGGATACATGCAACACCTTGAGTTCATTCACCAATAGCATAAGAAGAAAATAAGTGAATAAAGTAGTAGTATGGCCATGTATGATGGCTTTATAAAGCTTACTGATAATACTTAATTGAGAGATGGTTAAATCAAAGTTAGACAATGTTGCGAAGATGCCACAGAAGAGCCAGTTGTGGCGGAAGACACCTGTAATGGGAGCCACTTTGGAGTCTGAGGCAGAAAGATTGCAAGTTTGAGGCCAGTCTGGGCAGTTGAGTGTGGTAAACTAAAAGCGGCTGTTGGGGCTGCTATGCCAAGTTTGTGAGACCCAAAAAAAGGCCACCAAGGTTTAATGTTAAGTTACAAGCCTTGGCAGGGACCCTGTCCAGCAGATTGGCACAGCAGCTGCAGAAAATGGGGTGCCTGGCTTCAACTATAAGGGTTTTTTAAAGGAAAAAAACCACAAGCAGAGTGGTATGTACCTTGGCTGTTCAGGATTGGGTAAGAGTAGGTGACCTTTGGATTCATTGACATGGAGGCTAAGGGAATTACAAAATTGTTACTAATGGTTGCCCACAAGGACAGTTGTGATGAGAAGGTATTATTTACCAAGATTAGTCATTGCCTGGCCACCTAGATGGGGTCATTTGACTGGGGTGCTCCTTGGAACTGTTTATGGTTCCTTGGCTGGAGCTGAATCAACCTTGTGCCAGCAGAATTTCTCAAGGTGGCTTTTTCTGAGGATGGAATTAACTCTCAGCCTCAGGGAGGACTTTTCAGAGAGAGTTTTCCCAAGCATCCCAGTTAAAGTAGCTCTCCTCACTCATCTCCATCTTGACTCTCCTTTCCTTATGTGGCTCTGCTCCCTGGTCTGTGATCCATATTTCTGTGTAACGTTTCTCTCTTCCATGAACCTAGCTCCTTGAAGGAAGGGATGATGCTTACCTTCTCACTGTTAGTTCTCCTGCCCGTCTTAGGGAGAATTCAGTGTGGCAAGCCTGGATCTTAGCTGCACACTGAGAAAGGGGTCTTCTGTTCCTTTGCTGTGGTCTCTTGTTTACTTGGCACCAGGCACCGTGCTGACCAGCTTAGCCAGTACTGATTTTCTTTTCTGTATTGGTATCTCAAGACAGGGTTTCTCTGTATAGCCTTGGCTGGCCTTGAACTCAGACTTGTCTGCTTCTGCTTCCCAAATGCTGGGGTTAAAGGCTACCACACCCAGCTAGTACTGATTTTCTAGAATGGGGCTTTAAAACCTAGCTGAGCTTCACACAGCAGGACAACTGATGGCTCTGCTGATGTGTAGTAGACATTTGGTACTTTGTATTCTTTAAAGCCTTTTAATGTTGTTACCTTTTCTACTAAAATCACAAATAAGAGGCTAGAAAGATGACTCTGGCTAAGAGTGTTTCCTGCTCTTCCAGAAGGTCCAAGTTCTGTTCCCAACACCCACATTATGTGGCTTCCACCTGCCTGTAACTCAGGCTCCACAAGGATCTGACATCCACTTCTGGCCTCTAAAGGCACCTACTCTCACATGTAAACACCTGCACACAGGCACATACACATATACACATAAATCTTTTTTTAAAAAATAGTACATGTAATACAGGACAAATGATAACTGAGATCAGTGTGTGATGTAAAGTAGCTGAAGCTAGAAAGGCTAAATTGTGAGATGATTTTTCATTCCCTTTTACCAGCAAGGCCTAGATTGGAGTCTGGGGTGAGGGTGGCGTAAGGGTTAGGGTTTTGTTTTGTTTTGAGACATGGTCTCTGTTTCACAGCTATGTACAGCAGACGATGCTGACTCCCTGCCTTTTTTTTTTTTATGGTATTTTGAGACAGGGTCTCTCTGTGTACACCTGGCTAACCTGGAACTCACTGTGTAGACCTGGCTGACTTTGTCTCTGTCTCGAAAGTTCTGGAATTAAAGGTGTGCCCTACTGTGCCCACGGGTACAATTTTGTGCTCATGCTTATGTAGCTTCGTACCTGGTCCTTGAGATAGTTCAGGTCAGAACACATTAAAGAATTACAGGCTTGCTGGGTGGTGGTGGTGCTTGCTGAGTTAGAGGCCAACCTGGTCTACATAGTGACTTCCAGGGCAGCCAGGACAACACAAAAAAACTCTGTCTTGAAAAACAAAAAGGAAAAAACAATGCAGGCTCATTTAGCATATCTACTCCTGATGTTTGTTCCCTCTGGTATTTTTTAGTTTGGTTTCAAATTACTTAAATAAAACATTTCTGTATATTCTCTCTAAACAATTGCAGAGCTCAGTGGTAGAATATTTGGCATAAAGGGCTTGAATATATAGTATTTTTTAAAATACTGTGCCAACCTAGGTGATGGTGGCAGACGCCTTTAATACCAGCACTCAGTGCCAAAACAACCCAGTTACAGATTCAGAAAGACTGAAAATTGTCGGTGCTTGGGTAAATGTATCTTCTAACTGTCCTGCAGAGGAAATACACCCGAGACCAGAGGAACAGCCTATGTGGTCTATGAAGACATCTTTGATGCTAAGAATGCATGTGACCATCTGTCAGGATTCAACGTGTGTAACAGATACCTCGTGGTTTTGTATTACAATGCTAACCGGGTGAGTACGGCCCTCGCAGAGTGGCACTGGCTCTGGGAAGTGTGTGGTGGGTTTTCTCTGGGCTAGTGCTGCTGATGAACTCCTTTAGCTGCTGTCAGTGCCCGTTAACTGTGGTGCTTGTCATACCCACAGGCATTCCAGAAGATGGACACCAAGAAGAAGGAGGAGCAGCTGAAGCTTCTCAAGGAAAAGTATGGCATCAATACAGACCCGCCCAAATGAGCTGGGTGATTTCACTCTTAATATGTCCCTGTGTGGTCCTGGTTAACCTTGTTTCTTTTTCATTAATACTGAATATTGTGATTTCTCATTTGAGACCTAGAATGACTTGTTTGAAACTTTTCTAATCTTTATATTATGTTAGTAAACTTGTAGCTTTTGTAAAACCTGTCAGTGTTTTCTCTTTTTTGGGGGGAGGGTTTTCTGTGTAACAGCCTTAGCTGTCCTGGAACTATAAACCAGGCTGTCCTTGAACTCACAGAGATCACCTACCTCTACCTCCTGATTGCTGGGATTAAAAGCATGCGCCACCACTTCCCAGCCACTTTCTCTTAAACTTCCCCTCCTGTTTAATACCAGGAACAAACAAAACAGGAGAACCATATGCAGGATTGTAGGTGAGCCTAGGGATAGAGGGCCTTGAGAACAGTGCTTTTGGGGAGTTTTGTTGTCCTTTGTTCATATTTATTTGTTGTGTATAAGTATGCTCAAGTGCGAACGAACGTGTAGCAGTCAGAATGACTGGTAGGAGTTGCTTCTCTCCTTCCACCAAATTGGTCTTGGAGATTAAACTTAGGCTGGCTAGCAAATGCCTTTGCCAAATCCTAAGCCATCAAAGGAACTTGTAGACTTTTGTCTTTTTTTGTTTCGATTTTGTTTTTTTGAGACAGGGTCTCTCTATGTAAACCAGGCTGGTTCCAAATCACAGAGATCTGCTGCCTCTGTCTCCCAAGTGCTGGGATTAAAGGCGTGCGCCACCACACCTGCCCAGACTTGTCATTTTTAACTAGTAACAACCCATGAGGTAACATGAGGACACCAGAGCTCATGAAAAGCTAGTATAGTGCACAGCTATAATCCCAGCACTTGGGAAACTGAGGCAGGAGGATCACCATGAGTTTGAGGCCTTCCTAAGCTATGTAGTAAATTCTGGGCCAGTCTCAGCCTGGGCAGAGACATGAGAGGGTTGGTGTAAGAGCTGTAAAGAAGCAGGCACCTGTCAGTGTGGCAGCCCTTGTCCTGACAGCAGAGGTCATCCTTAGAGCAGAGGTCTGTCATGGAGGTTATGATTTAGAGGGCAGCATGTTACAAATTTGAGAGCAAGCTTACATAGATTTCCTTGTCATTGTTAACCATATATTTTGGGGACTTAGCTCACAATGTGGCTTTGCCATAAATCAAATGCTTACTTAATCTTAGGAGTTTCCATGACATAGGAAGAGTAATAATTGCCACATTCATTGTGGTTTGGCAGCTTGGGGAAAGACAGCTATAAATTTTCTTTTTATAGTTCAGGCACAGGCCAAATGGAGAAGTGTGGACTGATTGTTTTATAAACCCAGAACCTAGAGTCACTTTGAAGGCTACACAAATTGACTAGTATTGGCAAAGATAGCCTACTTGTAATTGCATTTAAACTCTGTCATTACTTTTAAGAAAATAGACTACTTTCTGGTTTTTGTGCTCTTTTCAAAGCTCACTCAGGAATGATTTATTATGTCTGAGTGAGTTTTGAAAGCATTGTGAAAGAAGGAAAGGCCTTTTGCTGTTATTGTTTTGTTTTTTCAAGATTAACAGCCCTGGCTGTCCAGGAACCCACTATGAAGACCATGCTGGCCTCAAACTCAGAGACCTGCTTGCTTCTACCTCTTGAGTGCTGGGATTAAAGGTATGTGCCACCACAGCCAGGAAAAGTCCCTTAAAAAATTATTATTTTTATTTGATGTGCATTCGGGTTTTGCCTGCATATATATCTGTGTGAAGGTGCCAGATCCTCTGAAACTGGAGTTACAGTTATAAGCTGCCATGTGGGTGATGAAATTGAACCTGGGTCCTTTGGAAGAGCAGTCAGTGCCCTTACCCACTGATCCATCTCTCCAGCTCAGCAAAAAGCCCTTTCTGGCCGGGTGGTGGTGGCACACACCTTTGATCCCAGCACTCAGGAGGCAGAGGCAGGCAGATTTCTGTGAGTCCAAGGCCAGCCTGGTCTACAGAGCAAGTTCTAGGATAACCAAGGCTACACAGAGAAGCCCTGTCTTGAAAAACCAAAACAGAAAAAAGTCCTTTCTAAAAAGGGCGGGTGGATAAAAAGGCCACAGCTGTAATTTTTCTTATGAGTGCTTTTATGATTTCCTTAATTCCATAATGCGTACTGTGGCTTAGATGTCTGCAGATGTAAATGGTGTTCTGAAAGAGCTCTTTGTCGGGGAAAGCTGAAATGAGACTGACTAGAGAGTGATGTCTCCAAGTGGCAGGCCAGCTCAACTCTAATGGTGTTAGTAACCAGGACAATTACTTTTTTTTTTTTTTTTTTTTTTTTTTTGGTTTTTCGAGACAGGGTTTCTCTGTGGCTTTGGAGGCTGTCCTGGAACTCGCTCTGTAGACCAGGCTGGCCTCAAACTCACAGAGATCCGCCTGCCTCTGCCTCCCGAGTGCTGGGATTAAAGGCGTGCGCCACCAACGCCCGGCTGACAATTACTTCTATTAGCAGTTATGAGCATAATCATTTGGATTATGTACCTGTTAGCTGAATTTCATGACCCAAAGTTAAGAGTTTTAAAACTAGGGCTAGGGATATAACTCAATGAGAGAGGACTTTCTGAGCCAGGTGCTGGGTTTGACCCCAGAATTACAGAAAACAAATTCCCTCCTGATTGTCTGGAATTATGTAATTTAGTTACAAGAACTCAGACAAGAGTGGGCCAGACACTGAGCTGCTCAGCAGGAGGTATGTTGTTAAATCTGAGGCTCTGATCATCTTCTGCACCAGGTACCTAAAGTTCAGGTTTTTTTGTTGTTGGGTTTTTTGTTTGTGTTTATTTGGTTTTGGTTTTTTGAGGCAAGGTTTCTCTGTGTAGCCTTAGCTGTCCAGGAACTCACTCTGTAGACCAGGCTGGCCTCTACCTCCCGAGTGCTGGGACTAAAGGCATGCGCCAACATGGCCTGGCTGGTTCTGAAACAATTTAGGAGACTCACTGAGTAGCAGTTTGAAAACAACTGACATGATATAGATTGTATAGCTGGTCTGTCACTTTCCAATCTCTAGTGGCTCTTTCAAGACACTGTCTGAACTCTTTGGCATGTGTCATAATTTGCCAC
Source organism: Mesocricetus auratus (assembly GCF_017639785.1). NCBI lineage: Eukaryota > Metazoa > Chordata > Mammalia > Rodentia > Cricetidae > Mesocricetus > Mesocricetus auratus. The sequence goes on along the minus strand of NW_024429205.1, from coordinate 18,108,501 downwards.
ATCATCTTCCGAAGACTTGAAAAAGCAGTCATTTCTCAGCTTACCTGTAAAGCCTGTATATCCCTCAGGCGCTAGCCAATAGCTGTTTGAATTTTTAGGGTATCTTAGTAGCTGTCCTTAGAGCCTCTTGCCACCCAGGCTACACTACCATGAACAGATCCTTTGTGTGGCCCCATGACATCGTCTTTGGTGTCATCTTTGCTCATCTTGCTGGTGTCAACAGCAGAAAGCATGGGTATGTCTTCTGTACAGGCTGAGTTCTAAGGAATTATAGGTGTTGGAGTCATCGAGGACATTCCAGACGTGACACCCCAGAGTGGAATGGGTACAGCATCCTTTGGCCACTGTGGTCCCACAGACTGGATGAGTAAAAGCAAGGCAGTCCCTTTTCCATTCATGGTTGTGTTCAATGCACCTCCTTTTCAGGAACCCCTTAGCTTTAGCAGAAGAATTCACCCATGGAGATAAAAGTTAGAGAAAGTAGCCCAAATGGTGGCTCTGTAGCATAGGATGCTACATGATTTTCAGTGGATCTTTAATCCCAACACTTGAGAGACAGAGGCAGACAGGTCTCTGTGAGTTCGAGTTTAAGGCCAGCCTACACAGTGGAGATCCTGTCTCAAATAAAAGCGATAGATAAGTAAACAAACAAGCTGGGCCTTTTATCCAAGCCTCCAGGAGGCAGAGGCAGGCAGATCTCTGTGCATTCGAGGGCAGCCTCGTCTACAGAGTGAGTTCTAGGACAGCCTCCAAAGCAGGCACACATACATTCTACCACATTGTTCTCAGAAGTAACTCTTCAAGGCGAAAATCTAGATGTAACTAAGTGGTACCTATGAAAATAAGCCTCAGAACTACACATTCTCTTCTAAAGTAATTTCCCAGGGTGAGTCTAAGGTTTCAAGCCTTTAGCATATTCATCTGCTCAGATACACATAGTTCTGTCTGGTGAGGGAAGCTCATCCCTCACTGCAAACAGATGAAGTTGCCAGATCACCTTAGGAGATCAGATCCTACTCAGGATTGCTAGGATGCTGGGTTATACAGAGGACTCCAAGCTGGTGAGCTTAGTAGAGTAGTAGCTAATTTGCAAAGTTGTTTAGAGGATTTGTGATCATTTTATTTTAAAAGGAATACTAGACCTCAGCCTGGGCTCTGAGACCCTGTCTCAAAACAAAATAAGACCAAAAGAATGTGGAACAAGGTCCAGCATGAACAGTTACAGGAGCAACTACTAGAAAGCCTCCTTTGTCACCAAGGGCAGTTGGCTTGTGTGTCATTAAAGAACTTCCCACAGCACGATGGACAGGAAGATGCCAAGCATGGAGCCTTTATTTTACACAGTATTTCCAAAGAGGGCACTGCTGAAAGTAGGCAGCCAACAGAAGATAAGAATGTGACAGCAAAGGTAACTGGCTCAAGTCCCTCCGTGGAACCATGGACAGCGCATGTCTGAGCACCTTGTATGTCTGGCTTAAGTGCAGGTAAGGCAATATAGATTGTGCAAACAAGATCTGCGTCCTCTGATCAGGAATGGCTAGTACATGCATCACACAAAATGCACATCTTGAAATGTCTGGATCTGTAATGAAATCTCAAGCAAAGACGTATGGGGACAATTAAAGTGGCGGACACATACAGAGCAAGTCGGGCGGGAAGAATGGATAATGTCAAGGGGCAGTGAGGTCAGCACACTGATCAAGAGCCCTGCATAGGAGGAGCCGTCCCAGTGGCAGAGCAGGCTAGGACAGAGCAGGAGCCATCGCCGGCCACCTTCCTTCCTTCACTCTAAGTTGAGCAGCTCCACGTCAAAGATGAGGGTAGCATTGGGAGGGATGACACCAGGGTGGCCAGTAGCTCCATATGCCACATCAGGGGTGCAGGTCAGCTTCGCCCTCTGCCCCAAGCTCATCTAGCAGGGATGGGGGCAGATGGGGAGAGGAGAAAGAGGACCCAGCTTGATTTAAAAGAAAAAAGTAAGATAACTATGGCATTTTTCCCAAACCAAATTAGGGTAATTCCAGATCGGAGATTAGTTTTACATGTGGCTCACTAAAGTTAGACCAAAAGCTTAACATGCAGACTCCGCCTCAAAGTAGACTCGACTATGGGGCAGTTAGCAGCTACTAAGTAGTCCCAGATCCATTCAAACATCTGACATTACTGGTTATCCAGCCAGTGCATGGCCCGAACACTGGTCTGCTCATAATTGTTCTTGTCCTCTTCTGAAGTAGCCAAAGAGGAATGTATAAGCAGCACGGGACACACTTGTAACAGGATCAGTTCAGATTCAGTAACTAACGGCCACAGCAAGGCGGCAAAGCTCCGGGACTTCCTATGACTTCCCTACCAAACTGAGGGAGAGCTGGGACCAAAGCTCATCAGCACTGTCAGCCCACAGGAGCTGTGAAGCTTAAGTTCCAAACAATTCCAAAACATTGAGTTGACTGGCTAGTATTGTATTGGTGTTAATGTTCCAGCTGAATTACTGTTACATAGATTAACATTTGAAGAAGCTGGGTGAAAATTATATAGGAGCTCAGCTATTTCTGTAATATTTTTATGTCTGAAATAGCTTCAAAAAACGTTTAGAAGCAAAAACCGAAGCACTGCTTGGCTTGTCCATCTCTAGCTCTTCTGCTGTCTTACCTTTTCAGCCCACTCAAGCAAGTCTAGGAAAGATGCTTGGGATGAGACACAGATGGACTAGCCACAGAAGAGGAGAAGGGCAGAACCAGGAGTGAGCACTAGGTGGCGTTGCGCACCCTGGCAGTACAGTCATGGCAGCGTGTGCTCTGTGCTACAGTGAGTGGGGAAACGGAGGGCTCAAACCCACTAGTCCTTAAACCCCTTTAGCGAGCATCCTCAGCCTCCTTAAACCCTCAGCTGGCACCCTTGACCTACCTGGGCAGCGCCTTCCTCAAAACCTTTGATGACTTCCTGTTTGCCAATTCTGAACTTGAAGGGTTTGTTTCTGTCTCTGGATGAATCGAATTTCTTGCCATTTTGGAGCATTCCTACAGAGTGAGAAGAGGGTAGAAAAGCGTGAACTAACAACTGGACTCGGCGTGTCTAATGGAATTCCTCTTCGGAAGGAACCCTCCTCGTCAGCAGGAAACCTGGGCCCATCACTGCCTCAAGTCCACATGCAGCCTGTCACCAAGTCCTACGGCTCTTTGGAATCTACCCACCTTTTCAGTTTCTGCGCCACCACCACCACTCTGGTCTGCCCCAGTCACCACCATGTCTCACCTGTCGACAGAAACAGCCTCCCAAATGGTGTTCCTACTCCTCACCCATCTTCCACTCGTTACAGCAACAGATTTTTCCCCTTTAAACACAATTCTGGTCATATTTACTTCCCTGCTTAGAACACAACAGCTCCCAGAGCAGAATCCAGCTAATGATGCCTGCCCTCAAGTTCTCTCTCTCCCCCTCACTTCTCCTCTCCTCCACTATCCGGAGCACACCACTCTCAAGTTCGTCTACACTTCTAAACTTTCCATGCAGCGTCCTCGGGCACGCTCGTCTCGGGTTCAGTCCTTTCCTCAGAACTTCCTGAGAAATGCAAAGCCAAAGGTCAGACTATGTCCCATCATCCCCCACTCCAGTGAAAGGACAAGGTGATTTGGACACGCTGGTAGCTTACAGCTCATGCACAAACAGTAGTTTTATCCTGGGACACCCCAGTGTGATCTCTGGCGGTCTGTGCAACCGCCCCGTCATCCCTGACATCCATATGTTGTGACTGCCCCGTGGCCCCAGGACCTGGAGCTGCTGTACTATTCCCAGTGCTAACTGGTACTCTTGCTCAAAGACCAGAGTTTCTTCTTAAATTTTCATCTTATTTTACATGTGTAGATGTTTGCCTGCATGTATGCGTAGCTAGCATTTAAGTGCCTGGTACCCTTGGAGGCCAGAAAATGGAACTAGAGTTACAGATGGATGTGAGCCACCATGTAAGTGCTGAGAATTGAACCCAGGTCCTCTGGAAGAGCAGTCCGGCTCTTAACCACTGGGCCATCTTTCCAGCCCCTCTAAATACCATGCTGTTCCAAGATTTCTGTAGATCATTTGGGACCATAGGAAGACCTGACCTGGTAAATCCAGAAACTGAATTCTTACTGTTTCCTGATTTTGTTTTGTTCCAACCGGGTCTTTCCTACTCTGTAGCCAGGCTGGCCTGGAGCTCAGTATGTTGGCCTTGGAACTTCTAGGAGTTTCCAAGTACTGAGTCTCAGGTGTAAGTCACCACACTTAGCTGAGACCAGGTTTTTACTTCAGTCTGGCACTGAGTCTGTGTGCTGTCAGGGAAATGGGCCTTATATTTCCCATACTTAACACAGGAGGCTTCGCCAGCTACAGTTTTACTTCTGAATGTGTACTAGAGAGTCCTATTTACCTACCTTCTGGGTAGGTTGGGCTCCTGCCCCGAGTTCTAAATATGGCGAAGGAGAAACCCTTCTGGCTACCCAGAGATGCACACAGATGGATGCCACAGAGCTCACACACAAATACATGCAGATACACAGTTGGTAAGATATTCAAATTCACAGAGATATTTATGCATACTCACATGCACTTACACACACACTCAGGAGAGAAGCCCTGATGGCCAAACAGATGCTAAGAAAATATTTAGATAGACAGACCTACATATATTCACACAGACATGCACTTGGACAAATACACACTTGAATACATGCACGTGCGGAGTCCATTTATAGACTAGCTTTCCCATTTCCCCAGTGCCTTTGAGTTTCATAAGGCTGAATCCACTTGGAACCATGTGACAGCTATCTGTTGCTGTGAGCTCAGCCGAAGCCACATAACCCAGACACAGACCCACATAAATACGTTTACTTCTTTTACAAAGATGCCGCTGTAATACATCAAATAGAGCATGACTTTTTTGGATTAACATTGCTGGATCAAATCTATATCCACGTGGGGGGAAATTTTTGAACTTCAGCTTCTACCACCTCCACATACAAAACCCAATTCCAGATGAACCATGAACCTAAATATGAAAGACAATAAAGTCTCAGGCTTGGGATGCAGCATAGTGGTGGAGTACTTCACTTTATGTACAAAAAAAATTAGGTTTGATTCTTAGCGCCATGAAACACTACTACTCACAGCTTCTACAAAGCAGTTGGGCACAGTGGTGCACACCTGTAAACCCAACACTCAGGTGGAGTCAAGAGAATCAGGAGTTCAAGGCCAGCCTTGAGGCCAATCAGAGTAACAGGGGATCCTGTCTCAAGTTAAAAAAAAATAAAAAGCACCGGGTGGTGGTGGCGCACGCCTTTAATCCCAGCACTGGGGAGGCAGAGGCAGGTGGATCTCTGTGAGTTCGAGGTCGGGCTGGACCGACAGCCTCCAAAACAATACAGAGAAACCCTGTCTCGTAAAACCAAAAAAATAAATAAATAAATACATAATAAAAAATAAAAGAAAACACCACCAGCAACAGCATCCCCCCCCCCCCCAGACAGGGTTTCTCTATGGCTTTGGAGGTTGTCCTGGAACTCACTCTGTAGACCAGACTGGCCTCAAACTCACAGAGATCCGCCTGCCTCTGCCTCCCAAGTGCTGGGATTAAAGGTGAGAGCCACCAACACCTGGCTACCAACAGCATTTTTACAAGGTGATAAATAAACATGAATAAATGAATATCTTCATAATGCAGTGAAAGATTTCTTGAAGTGAACACAGAAAAATATGTAACCATCAAAGAGAAGGCTGGTAAGTGTGACATCATGAAAATTAAGAGCTGCTACTCAAAAAGTAACTATTGAAAGATTAACATCAGGGCTGGAGGATGGCTCAGTAATTAAGAGCACTTGCTGCTCTTGCAGAGGTCTTGGGTTCAATTCCCAGTGCTCACACAGCAGCTCACAACAATTTCAGTTTGTAGAGGATTCAGTGTCCTTTTCCAGCCTCTGCAGGGACCAAACACACAAACTCACCACGTAGCCAAGGTTTGCCTTGAACTTTTGGTCCTTTTGTCCCCACCTCCCAATTGTGGCTATTATAGGTGTGGGCCATCAGGACCAGCTTATATTTCATTTTTTTAAAGTTTGCCAGAAGTTTCATATATACAGTCTCCTACTGTTTTTGATAAGACAGGTTCTCCCAAAGCAGAGCAATTTGTAGCTGATGTTAAGTGTTTAAAGCGCACTGCCTACTCTGTGTATATACTTTGCAAAAAAGATGTTTGGTTTCATTAACTTGATCAACAATGATCTGCCCACAACATGTAGAACAAATAAATCAATTACCCTGGTCAGAGGCTCCAGAGGCCCCAGGGTAATTAAGCCACATTACCAGGAGATAAAACAGTCTGGGTGTGCTGACATCAGTGACTGGAGATACAACAGCGACGTCATCTGCTAGAGCCAGCTTGGTGCTTCACACCGGCCGAGAGAACTGCTAAAAATGGCCCCATCTGAATATGTCCCAGGAATTAAGCTGGCCTTGCTGTATGCTAAATGGCTGTCACCCATACAGTTTGCCACATTAGGAATGGAGTCACAAGGCAGAGTCCTCACACCTCTTAGAGCAAACACCTGCCAGTTACCCTCCTGCCAGCAGTCCTAAAGAAATGTTCCTGGAGGGGTGGGGGAAGCACTTGTTGCTTTTCCAAAGCATTCAAGTCCAGTTCCCAGCACCCACTTGGTGGGTCACAAATATCCATAACTCTAGCACTAGGAGCTCTGACACCTTCTTTCCTCCAGGGGTACCAAGAACACATGTGGCACACACACAGAATCAAAACACCTATACACATTAAATAAATAAATACAGAACGCCCCTTGGTCCATGGGCCTTCAAACACACAGCATCCAAGAAGAGACAACAGAGACATGGCACCCTCCTCTGGATTCTCCCAGCACCTGGAGACAGCATTGCCCCCACCCCATCCCTCCCACTGCAGTGGAATGGGAGGTGTGGACAAAAGAAGAAGCACAGGGTAAAACGGGGGATATTTAAGGGTGCTCCGATCTTTCAGAACAAGTATGAAACATCAGACAGGAGCAGGAAGGCCAACATACAACGGAACTGGAGGTGCTCGAATCTACCGGAGCCTGGCGTAGTAGACAGTCTTGGTGGGGAAAGTAAAACTGGTCACAGGAAACTGCCTTGGACTTTGAGGATAATCCAGGGACAGAACCCTCTGGAGAGAAGCTTACAGGATAACCCTGCCTTGGGAGAGGCAGGCCTGGGCCAGGCCTGAGGGAGTAAGACGTACCTGTGTAGTGTACCACGCATATCTGACCCTTCTTGGGGAATGTCCTTCCTGGTGAGAGATAGGAAGGCAGATAAAGATTAGGGAATTAGAAAGCTCACCTGACACATCCAAGTTTGATTTCGACCTTGAGTAGCTCACTTTTCTCTCATTACCACAGAGCTGCCTGTCTCTGTGCTTTGGATAAGCCAGGAGTAATAATGTCTCCTTTCTGGTTTGTATTTGAACTTTATGTTATTGGTCCAATTTACTAGTTCAAAAAAAAAAAAAAGCCGGGTGTTGGTGGCGCACACCTTTAATCCCAGCACTCAGGAGGCAGAGGCAGGTGGATCTTGTAAGTTCGGGACCAGCCTGGTCTACAGAGCCCATCACTTTTTACTGCTCAGTTTACTTTGCTCTAGTCTGCAGGCTTTCATGAACAGCATACTTCATGCCAGACCTGAAGTAGATTCCAGAGACAGACAGCAATATGTGAACCCATGAAGAAGAGAAGCAAAAACATAAATCCCCAATTGCTACAGAGTTGTGAGTGCCATCAAGGATAAATAAATTGCAACCATTCACAAGTGATCGATAAAGACCAGACTGGTGCCTCATGCCAGAGAACAATAAAGACAGGTTCCCTGGTCTTCTTGGGTTTACATTCTTTCTTTTGTGTATGTGGGATGGTCAGGTGGGGTGTTTTGTGTGTGTGTGTTTATGTGTGTGTGTGTGTGTGTTATACTTTTGTGTATATAGGTGCGCATGCCCATGAACTTGCATGCAAGAGGCCAGAGAAAAATGTTGAGTGCCTTCCTCAGTCCCCCTAGAACTTATTCCCTTGAGACAGAGTCAGTCACTGAACCAGAAGCTATGCACGGAGCTCCCAGGATTTGCCTGTCTCTCCTCCCAGTGCTGGAGTTTGCAGGCATTTGCAGTCACACCCAGCTTTTTTAGATGAGTGATGGAGATTCAGACTCAAGCCTTCATGTTTGCATAGCTAGAGCTCTTACCCCTTGGGCCATCTCCCCAGTTTACATTCTAAAGGAGGGAGACAAACAATGCTCAAATAAATAATTGTAGACGGTTATAAGACCTCTAAAGAAAAGCAACACACTGATGAATTTCAGAGAGACGCAGTGAGCCAGCAATCTCAGAAAGGGTGTCCCAGGAAGGCATTTTGGAGAAGGTGGTGTTTGCGCTGGTACTTTAGGAAGGAGTCGACTCGAGGACCATGCAGCAGGAAGGGATTGCTGTATATTCCGAACAGAAGAGAGCAGAGTGTGGGGGGGGGGGAGGGATGTGAAAGGGGTTTGCAGGATGGGTCTAATGCAAGTGCAATAGGAAACCACTGAAGGCTTAAAAGCTGGAGAACGACCTAATCCAAATTAAGATTTTATAAGATCACTCTGGCTGCTGCATGTGGGATGGGTGCTTAGACATCTGTTGTAATAATCTAGACAAGAAATCAATGATGGCGTGAATTAAGGTAGTGGCAGTGGAGAAGAGAAGCAGGGCTGACAAGGGCATGCAGATGGATGGGGCCCACCACCCACCTCATCCCTGGATTAGGGAAAAGGAGAACACAAGAACGATGGTTGAATTTGGGGTTTGGGTAACTGGAAGGTGGCGGAGCTGTTTTTGGAGATGAGAAAACTGGAAAGGAACAGATTTGTGCGGGTGGCAATCTTGAGCTGCCTATTAGACATGCAAGTTTTTACTGCAAGAAGGTAGATGGGCAGCCGGCACTGAATAAACAAATTGGGTGGAAGAGAAAGACATGAGGCTGGATTATGATAGTGGACTGTAGGAGCCTACAAAGGGAGCAAAGAGGGCGAGAGAAAGCATCATGGGAAATAGTTAAATTAGATGTCAAAGGATGAGTAGGGGTCTGTATGGAGAAGTAAAGGGGTCTGGGAAACAGAATGACTTGTAAGACATGTTCAAAGCCTGGAATCCATTGTTGAGATGTAGTGCAACATACAGCAGTTGGTTAGCATGCCACAAGACCCTGGGTTCCACCCAAAACAGAGAAAAGAAGGCCTTAGGGTTCTAGAGTCCAGTCACAGGGGAGCCCACTGGTTTCACCCTGTTACCTGGGGTCCAGCACACAGTACATGCTCCTCACAATGGGGCGTGTGTTTAACAAGTTGCAGGTGGCTGGGCGAAGTTGGTTGTGGGTGCAGGGACTGTAGTGAAAGAGGATCTGCAGTGCGGATCACTGTCTCCCTATTTATCACTAAAGGGGCAGACTGCTTGCAGAAGTGGGGTGAAGCATCTCTTAATAATTACCTGCCTGAGGGAGGGGCCTGTTAAGGTCTACATTTGAAAAGGAGACAGGTGAGAAAACGAGGAGAGTGAGGAGTAGAAGTCAAACGGAAGACACAGGGAGATGAGAACCAAGACAGGGAGGTGGCTGTGCGGGCGACAAAGCCTGGGAACGGTTCCTCGACCCTAGCACCGCAGTTCTTCCCATGGACAGAGAAACCTGCACCCAAGGAGTGATCTGGCTAGTAGCTGGTATTTCGTAACCAAGAAGCCTTTCAATTTTGGGGAGAAGCATGCCAATATCTACCAGCAAGTTTGCTTGTTAAACACTGTAGACCTGGGGTGAGGCTTTGAGGTCTGGATTACAATTTGCTTAAGGAAGAAATGGCTACTCCTTGAATATCTATCTACACCCAGTGTTCTAAGTAGTTGAAAAAACTCGCTGCTGGTTCTCTTGACAGCAGACAGGGAACCCAGAGAAAGACTTGTGGGGTGATTAAAGTTAGGAAACATGAGTTCTGTTCTGGGCTCGCTGACTGAGGCACCCTGGACTGTCCAAACAGGTAAAACGGCAGGTCCGAGGGCTGGGTTTTGAGATTGACTCTGGAGGACATGGTGATGGGCAGATGACCAGGGAACCTGAGTGGGACCGGAGGATGAAATATGAAGCAAATGCAGCCAAAGGAGTGGCAGGCTCCCAAACTGGCTCACTCTACAGCTTACCGCTGCCCAGCCCTGGGGGCCTCCAGACAAGAGGACTGGAGGGTGGGGCGCGTTAGGAGGGATTTCCTGTGCAGCAGGGACCCCCTACGCGGGTTCATCCTTGCTGTCGGACAGCGAAAACCGAGCTGAAATTCGAACCTGAGAAGTCAGCAGCAGCGATAATCCAGAGGTTGAAGCTAAGGCAGCATAAACTGCAGCCTTGGACAGTGGCCGGACGCAGACCCCTGGTACCAAGGTGGCCGCCTTCACTCCCCAAGGTGAGCGGGCGCAGAAGAGGGTGGTAGTGAATTGTCCTCTAGAACCCCCAAGAATCGGGGTGGGGGTCTCCTTCTGAAGTGCGCATCTCTCCCCCACCCCCTACCCCGTTTCAGGTCCCCGGAGCCACCTCGGAATCAGACCTCTGCCCGCGGACTCCGCCCCGGGACCCCTCCTTCTCCTCCCCGGCCCCGCCGCCCGGTACCGTCTCCCGGGGAGATGGTCTCGATCTCCACGCCCATCGCGGTCCCACAGGCCCCGCCTCCAGGGGGTCCTCGCGGCTGCCCCGACACCGGCTCCGCTCAGGCCGGACCCCGCAGGCGCTCCGGCTCTCTTTCTTGCCGCCACTGCAGAGCCGGAGGAGGTGCGGCTGGAGTCAGGACCTGCGCGGGGAGGGGCCGCCGAGAAGGGGGCGACGGGGTGGAGCCGCGCGACAAGGTGGGGTCGGCCGGGGCGGGGCCCGGGGGAAGCGACCCTGACGTGGCTGCTCCGGAGCCTGGCCAGACTAACCACCATTAACCCCCTGGCCGAGGGAGGAGGGTGGTGAACGAGGCGTGCCGGTACTAGCGCATCCACACATCCATCCATCCATGCATCCATCCATCCATCCGTTCAATGCTTATTTATTTAGCACCCACTCGGTGCAAAGCTCCAGGGAGTCCACTCAGTCCTACAGACTAAGAGGAGAAAGCTGGTAATTAAACTACACTTTAAATACATGTGCTCAATGCCTTGGGGTTTAACAACGGAGGCACCCGAGACTGATACCTAACCCTGGCTAGGCTTCCCGAATCTACAGGAGTAGAGCAGGGGGAGGGACAGAAACCAATAATTGATAATTTTCCCACAACCACCTTAAGCCCGTATTTGCTATCCCTCAAAGTTCTGCCTCGGGTATTATTGGGGTCTCACTTTTCAAGGCAAAGGACTGCTCCCTGGGGATTCCAATTGGATTAAAGCAGGATCGCTGTGCTGCGGGTCCTAGCCGAGGATATAGCTACAGCCTGGAGGGGTGAGAGCGGCAGAAGGAATGAATGAATCCCTTTACCTCTATCCAAAACGGACAGGAATCCAGAAAGATATTTTTGTCCTCCCTGGTTCCTCTGGCTCGGTGGTGCTAAGAACTGAACCCAGGAGAACCAGGGCCTCTTCGCACACGCTAAGCTAATAGAGGCTGCACCCACAGCTCATAGGAGGTAGCGTTTGCTGGAAGGCTGGAGGACACTTTTAGAACGTCCCCTCACCCTTTCTGCAAAAATCGGCTTGTTGCTTCTGACAAGAGGAGAGTATGGGAGAAAGACCAAGGCCCAGAGCTGGAATTTGAGGCTTTTCCCTCGGTTTCTCCACTCCACTCGTCCACGTGTCTAGGTCGCAGATGAGGTTGTTAGTGTCCACGAAAGAGGACTGAAGTTGGCGCTCAGGAAAGATGGTTTACCTTACAGTGCAGGTCAGGACCTGAAAAACCCCGCGGGCGTGGCCTAGAGTCTTCATGGCTGCAGAAACTTGAGACCTCCAACTCTATTGGCTGTGGTCGGGCGGATGCTTTTTGATTAGGGGCAGAACAGATCCGTCACTTATGCAGGCCTAGGCTTCAGGTGAGTGGGTGTTATTTACATTTTGGGAGCAATATTTTACGCGATTTTAAATGGGAAGTCCCTGACTCCCCGCTCCCAAACTAAAACCGATTGACCCATGTTGATCCTAGGACTTCGATTCCTTCTTACCAACCTCTTCTAAGATGAGACGTGCGAGGGAGAAGAGGTTGAAGTGCTTGAGATTGAGTGTGGAGGTTTACGGGCGGTGGTTTCATGGGAACTACAACTCCCAGAAAGCCTTGCGGTAAAACTCTCGCTTACTGGCTAGCGGAAGGACGCGCCGCTAACGTGACGCACCCAGTAGCCAATAGTCTAGAGGCATTGCCGAGGGCCGAGGCCGAGGCTTCCGTTAGTTGCTCCGGACTTCTGATCCCCGGTCCTGTGACGTGAGCGAACCCCGGGATTTTTATGTGTGGGGCGGGGAGGCATAGAGACCAAGGATTTTTCGTGTCTTCTGCGGCCACGCCTGGTGGGTGTAGGGAGGCTGGGGCTGGGCGGGGAAGTGGGGGGGCAGGTAAGGCCCAGGGATGAAGGAATTGAGGAGTACGCGGCGGATGGTGTGTGAGGGACACTAGGTTGAGGACCAGGCTGCTGTGGGTTTTAAACAAGTGAATGTATCCCTTGGGACTCATGAATGGTACTTCTGGTAATATAGCCTAAAGCATATAGTCCTATTTGCAATAGGGTAGTGCCTACGAACTTTGAGGTGTCTCAGCAAACCGAACTGAGAAGTTCCGTCACAAATCACAGTAGCTGAGGTTTTGTTGTTAATTGCAGAAGGCTCTGTAACCCGTTAATCAGTTAAGCTGTAGTCACTGTCTCACTTCTGTCATCCTTTTGGGGAGGCAGAGGGTTTCGTGTTGTTGCGGTTACTGATTTGTTTTGGTCTGGTTCGGTCTCGTCGAGACTGGGTATCGTTTTGCTGCCTGTGCTAGCCTGAAACTCACTGTCCAAACTGACCTCAGACTCGAGGTAGCGTCTGTTGCCCAAGCGTTTGTGCACACACATGCACCTGCTTTGGGACGTGGTTGAAAGTCATAGGATAACTTTTGTGAATTGGTTCTCTCCTGCCGATCTGTGGAATCCAGGGATTGAACTCAGGTACCTATCAGGCTTGTGCACAAGTCCCTATTACCTACTGGCCTTCTGAGTTTTTGTTTTGCTTTTTTACAATGGTGACATTTTTTTGTTTTGTTTTGTTTTTTTGAGACAGGATTTCTCTGTCTAACAGCCCTGGCTGTCCCGGAACTAGTTCTTGTAGACCAGGCTGGTCTCGAACTCACAGAGATCCACCTGCCTCTGCCTCCTAAATGCTGAGATTAAAGGAGTGCACCACCACCGTCTGACAGTAGGGCAGCTTTATATGTTGGTTTTTCCTACCACTTTGTGGAAGGCAGGGATTGAACTCAGGTCATCAAGTTTTGACGCAAACACTTTTACCTGCTGAGCCCTCTTGCTGACTCTTTGTTCACTTTATTATTGTGTTACTCAGACTCTTTCATGCCTTGCTGCCTTTGGGGGTCAAGATCTCACTATGTAACTCTAGCTAGTCTGGAAATCACCACATAAACTAAGCTGGCGCCGGGCGTTGGTGACGCACGCCTTTAATCCCAGCTCTTGGGAGGCAGAGGCAGGCGGATCTCTGTGAGTTTGAGACCAGCCTGGTCTACAAGAGCTAGTTCCAGGACAGCCTCCAAAGCCGCAGAGAAACCCTGTCTCGAAAAACCACACACACACAAAAACTAAGCTGTCCTCAAACTCCCAGAGATCTGACTGCCATTGCATCCTTTAGACAAAGAGACCAAGTTACAAAAGATATATTTGTAGCAAATAATACAAGCCCTTAATGTCTTGTTAATACCTTTTCAAAGAACTTCATTATTCTTAATTTTGGGGGAGGGTGCTAGGAATTGAACCGAGAGTTGAGCATTCAAGGCTGAAACTCCACCAATGACCCACATACTCAGGTCCAGAGGATGTTTTTATATGCTGAAGATGTGTGTCATCAAGTTGGTGAATAGAAGAGAAAATGGAAATTAGATAACAGACTTAACTTTTAATTTTTAATTAAAAATATTCTAACTTGAAGGTACCATAAATAGCCGGATATGTCACACACGCCTTTAACCCCAGCACTTAGAAGGTTGAGGTAGGAGAATCACCAAGAGTTTGAGGTCAGCCTGGACTATGTAGTGAGCACCAAGTGAGCATGGACTACAGAGTGAGACAGTCTCAAAAGAAGCCAAGTAATGCTGGGCAGTGGTGGCTCACACCTTTAATTCCAGCACTCAGGAGGCAGACACAGGATATCTGTGAGTTCGAGGCCTGCCTGGTCTACAAAGCTACACAGAGAAACCCTGTGTCAAAAAACAAAAACAAAACAAAAAGAAGCAGTCAAGTAAAAGATAGGAACTGGGGCCGGGCGGTGGTGACACACGCCTTTAATCCCAGCACTCGGGAGGCAGGGGCAGGTGGATCTCTGTGAGTTCAAGGCCAGCCTGGTCTACAAAGCGAGTTCCAGGACAGCCTCCAAAACAATACAGAGAAACCCTGACTCATAAAACAAACAAACAAAAAAAGATGGGGACTGGCACAGTGGCTTGATGGGTAAAGGAGCATGCTACTGAGCCTGAATATCTGAGTTTAGTCCCCAGAGCCCATATAGTAGCGTGAAAAAATGAACTCGGCAAGGAGTCCAGTGACCTCTGTACACTTGAGTGTGTGCACACATACATAAACTGAGATCAATAAATGGAGTTTTTTAAAGAATTAAAAGAGATGGGCCATGGTCGTGCACACTTTTAATCCCAAGCACTGGGGAAGCAGAGGGCAGGCAGCTCTCTGCTAGTCTGAGGCCAGCTGATCTATAGAGCGAGTTCCAGGACAGCCAGGGCTGTGCAGAGACCTGTTTCAGTGCCACCCACCACCAAAAAAAGAATGAAAAGGGATCCTGGAGAGAATGTTGGGTGGTTTACAGCACTTGTTGCTCTTACAGAGGACCTGGGTTTGGTTCCAGTATCCATGTGATGGTTTGCAACCATCTGTTAGCTGTAGCTAACCCTAACCCTAACCCTAACCCTAACCCTAACCCTAACCCTAACCCTAAGCTTCAGTTCCAATGGATCTGATACCGTTTGACCTCCATAGGCACTAGGCACACACACGGTGCATCTGCATACATGCTGGCAAATGCTCAGACACATAAAATAAATATATCAAAAATAAAGAGAAAGGAAGAAAAGAAAAAGAACTAAAAATACCAGGATAAACTCTAAATCTAAATTCAATGGGTGTGTGTGTGTGTGTGTGTGTGTGTGTGTGTGTGTGTGTGTGTGTGTGTGTGTTTTGAATCAGGGTCTTACTGTTATAGGCTGGTCTGTAACTCACAGTGTAGACCTGGGATTAAAGGTGTGCACCACCATAGCGGGCAATTTTGCTGTATTATTAACAGTTCCACATATTAATTATTTTTGTGTCATGCCAGGGTTTTAAGCTATGACCTCACATATGGTAAGCTTATGCTCTGTCACTCAGCTATGCCTCCAGCTCAATGTCTTCTAATATCCATTCCATATTCATATTTCTCCAGTTCTAAAAATACCCTTTCCTTTTATCCCTGCCCCTCAAATACTCTTTCATGATAGAAAGCTTTATTTCCTGGCGCTGCTCACTCTGCTTACTTTGGCGTAATAGTCTCTTAGTTTGCAGATTGCTCTCGTGTGTCCCAACAGCATTATCCTGTGAAAGGTCCCAGCCTATTGTGAAGTCTAACTTCTGCATTTGCTTGATTTTTCTTTCGGGGTGTAGCCCACCCAGCTTTGAGACGGGGTTCTACTCTGCAGAACTAGCTGGCCTGGAGCTCACTATGTGGACCAGGTTGGTCTCAAACTCACCGAGATCCTCCTGCCTCAGCCTCCTCAGTGCTGGCATTAACTGCTTAAATCACCATGCCCTTTCGTAACTTTCCTTCTTAATGGTTTCAGATAGCCTTCATCAGAAAGGATGGAGCTGGGAAACGGGAAACTCCTTAGGACCGGACTGAACTCCCTGAATCAGGCAGTGCATCCAGCCCACGGCCTGGCCTGGACTGATGGCAGTCGGGTAGTCCTGACTGATTTACAGCTACGTAGTGGAGAGGCCACGTTTGGGGACTCCCAAGTCATTGGGAGATTTGAATATGTCTGTGGGGTTTCCTGGGCCCCACTTAGCACAGCTCACATACCCACGCTGCTTGCCATCCAGCACAAGAAGCATGTTGCTGTGTGGCAGCTGTGTCCCAGCACTTCGGGATCGAGCAAATGGCTGCTGTCTCAGACCTCAGAAATTAGAGAGTCACTTCCTATCCTGCCTCAGGGCTGCGTGTGGCACCCAACAGATGCCATTCTGACTGTGTTGACGGCACAGGATGCTTCCATTTTTCCTAATATTCACCGCGACAGTTCCAGAATAAAAGTAGACATCAGTACCAAGGGCCGCATTTACTGCGCATGTTGGACCCTGGATGGCCAGAGGCTGGTGGTGGCCATAGACAGCAGCCTTCATTCGTATATGTGGGACAGTTCTCAGAAGTCTCTTCTCAGCTGCTCCTTCTGCCCAGTGTTCCACGTGAACCGCTCCATCCGCTCCATCACGGCCACTGTGGATTCACAGGTCGCTATAGCCACCGAGCTCCCACTCCATAAGCTTTGCAGCTTAAATGCCTCGGAAGCCTTTGATGATCCACCTGATGGGAACCATGCTGGTGTAGGAACTCTTCCTGGGGGTGAAACGCCCTCTGGGGAGCTGAATTCTGGAGTGACAGTTTCTCCCTCTTCAGATCCTCTGGATCTGACTCACATACATTTTAACCAATGTCAAGCTGGGGAAGGTTCTCTTATCCGTGTAAGTAAAAAGGACTACTTGACAGGAACTGGTCAGGATTCTTCACATTTGGTCCTGGTAACCTTTAAGAAAGCAATCACCATGACAAAAAAGGTTGCCATACCGGGCATTCTGGTTCCTGATTTAATAGCATTTAACCTGAAAGCACAGCTAGTGGCCTTGGCTTCCAATACATGTAACATCATCCTGATCTATTCAGTCCTTCCATCTTCCATGCCAAACATCCAGCAGATCCAGTTAGAGAGTAACGAAAGACCAAAAGGCATATGTTTCTTGACAGACAGATTATTATTAATTTCTGTAGGGAAACCAAAGCCCACCGAGACAGCGTTCCTTCCTTCCTCGGAGTCTGATCAGTACGCCGTCCGCCTGGTAGTTAGAGAAATACCATTGGCAAGAGAAGCTTCTGGAATGCCCGCTGAAAGTCAGGATACTTACTCTGTCTTCAACACCCTATTGAATAAAGCGGACAGAGAAAAGTTCCTTGAGAACATTTCCCCGGGGTGGAGTCCCCTAAGCCAAGGACTCTTGCTAACAGATGATGCCAGTATTCTGAGTGGGAGGTCCGGAAGAGCCCTTATTCAAGAGATTAAAAGTCCCTTGCCCCCTCCTTCCAGTGCCTCCATTGTACAGGAAACCCCTCACAGGCCCTCCTGGCTTTGGCCAGCATTGCCTAGACTCAGCGGGACAGCAGACCACACCAACACCCCAGAGCCTGATTTACCTCAAAGGGAGAACTTACAACAAGATAAGGAAACTTGCACACTCTCCAGGGAGCTGGACATCTTATCCAGGCATCTGGTTGGGATGCAGCAGTGTCTTCTTGAACTCAGGGATTTTCTTCACAAGGAGAAGCAGTGCTCCCCAGTGTACCCACTCTCTCAGGATCCCCCCTGTGTTCACCTCATTTACCAGGTAACATCTCCTTCGAGACAAACAACAATCACAACCCCTCCTCCCAAAACATGGAGATGTATTTGCATGTGCAGGGATGCATTCAAAACATTTATTTATTTATTGTTTTTCGAGACAGGGTTTCTCTGTATTGTTTTGGAGGCTGTCCTGGAACTCACTCGGTAGACCAGGCTGGCCTCAAACTCACAGAGATCCACCTGCCTCTGCCTCCCGTGTGCTGGGATTAAAGGTGTGCGCCACCAACGCCCAGCGACCTTGAACTTGTTGTGTGTGGTGTATGTATGTGTTCATGTGAGTTATGTGCATGTGCTGGTGGAGGACGTGACAATCCCCTTCTGCTTGCATGTCTCCTCCAGATTCCATATGAGAGAAAGTGTAGTACTTGTCCGAGTGTGACTCATTCCACAAAACAACTGTCCAGTTCTATTGAAACACTGTTCTCCGAGTACTTATGAAGACACTATTTCAAATAATAATCCTGAGTAATGCATCGATAGTAACTTTCATCTATTATAGTGTGTGTTTGTATATAATGTGCATGTGTGAGGTAGGCATGCATGTTCCATGGCATGTATGTAGAGATCAGAGGACAACTTTCAAGAATCAGAAGCCGGTGTGGTAGCACACACCCATGGTTCTAGCACTGAGGAGGCAGAGACAGGTGAACTCTGTTGAGTTCAAGTCTAATCTGGTCTACAGAGTGAGTTCCAGACCACCCAGAACTATATAGTGAGATTTTGTCTTTAAAAAAAAAAAAAAAAGTCAGTTCTCTCTTTCCACCTTTGGTTCTAGGAATCGGACTTGGGTTATCATGACCAAAGTGATAAGTGATTTTTCCCACTGAGCCATGTTACTGGCCTGGTATTTTAGTAATGAAACTTTTGCTGTGATAAAACACCATATCCAAAGCAAACTGGGAAGGAAAGGGTTTATTTCACCCACAGTTCCACATCACTGCTCATCATTCAGAGAAGTCAGGGCGGGAGCCTCGAGGCAGGAGCTGATGCAGAGACCATGGAGGGTGCTGCTTACTGGCTTGCTCAGCCTGCTTTCTTGTAGAACCCAGGCCACCAGCCCAGGGATGACGTCACTCACACTGACCCTCCTCTGTCAATCATTCACTAAGAAAATACCTTATAGGCTTGGCATTTTCTCAGTGAGGTTCTCTCCTTGCTGATGACACTAGCTTGTGCCAAGTTGACATAGGACTAACCAGCACGCCTGGCCCTAGAAGTAATATTTACACTCATGAGTATGCTTTTCAGCTCATAATGTGTTTTAAGATAGAACTGTGACAATTCAAAGGTATTTTTCTCTAGGTATATTTTAAAACACTTCTAAAATGACCTCACTCTTTCATGACTTAAAAAGAAAGTTTGTTTTGAGACAGTGTCTCACTATGTAACCCTGGCTGTCCTCAACTAACCTGAAACTCACAGAGCTTTGCCTGCCTCTGCCCTGCAAACCCCCAGTGCTGGATCTGAGCTCCCTCTACGTTGTTCGTAAGAAATGCCATTGCATTGCTTTGACCATCAATTAATCATTTTTACTTCTGCTTGAAGAAACCTCCTCCTGCAGGTCCTGTGGAAAAAAGAGCCGTGCTTCTCTGTGATGGCAAACTAAGGCTCAGCACAGTTCAGCAGATGTTCGGCCTCTACCTCGTTGAAATGCTTCACGGTAGGTTAGAGCCAGAGCATCCTCTCCCTCTCCTGTCCAAATGATCCTGTCCAAACATTCAGTGATTCACGAAACAGTTAATAAATATGATACATTGTGGGGCTGGAGAGATAGCTCACAGGTTAAGAGCACTGACTGCTGCTCTTCCAGAGGCCCTGAGTTCAATTCCCAACAACCACATGGTGGCTCACAACCATCTATAGTGGGATCTGATGCCCTCTTCTGGCATAAAGACATACATGATGATAGAGCACTCATACATTAAATAAATAAAATCTTTAAAAAAAGAGTTCAAACTCATTAAAAAAAAAAGATATATTGCCTAGTACCCAGAGAAACTACAGCCCATTGAAATGAGTCCTTTCCTAAAGGAATTTATTATGCCCAACAGGGAAAATGCACATCTTTTAAAAAGTAGGAATGAAAATGGGAAAAAAAGGTAGAGCTGAGCTACTTGGCACTGTGTAACAGTGTGCCTGCTGCCATCAAATGCAGCCGTGGAGAAGCATTGCAGTGCTGTGTGGAAGAAACAGGAAAATGGGAAGAACACTGTGCTCAAGCCCTGCGTGAGGCCTTAGTTATCACTTGTTGAACATGGTTATTTTATTATACCCTGTTTTTTTAACAGCAGCCACCACACTGAGTCTCACAAGATGTTTTGCTTTTCCTTGTAGCACTGTAACATTTTTTCTGCTTTGACAGATAACATTTATTTATTTATTTGTAATTGTCATTTTTAACACGTTAATATTTCTTCTGAGGCATGCCATTTTTATTTTCTTGTTTATTAGTTTTTAGTTTACTTTTACATTTTTTATTAGTATTTTTTATGTGTTTGCCTGCATGTTTACCTGTGAACTGGATGCATGCAGTACCCATGTAGGCCAGAAGAGGGCATTAAATTCCCTGTGACTCTTGTTAGCCCTCATGAAGTTGCTAGGAATTTAACCCTGGTCCTCTAGAACAGCTAGTGCTCTTAATTGCTGAGCCATCCCTCCAGTCCCACTTTTATTTTACATGTGGTAGTGTTTTGCTTGCATATATGTTTGTGCACCATGGGCACACCGTGGCCTAGAAGACAAGAAGAGGCAGGCAGGTAGCGAATGTTCACCATACACGTACACATATACATACAGGCAAATCACTCATACCTCTAAAATAAAATAAATATTTTTTAAATACTCATTTAGGTCATTTTCAGTTTTTCACCATTATAAATAACACTAAGGGCTGGGCAGTGGTGGTGCACACCTTTAATCCTAGCACTCGGGAGGCAGAGGCAGGTGGATCTCTGTGAGTTCGAGGCCAGCCTGATCTACAAGAGCTAGTTCCAAGACAGCCTACAAAGCCACAGAGAAACCCTGTCTTGAAAAACCCAATAGCACCAAGAAAAGCCTCCCTACATTTTGGGAGTGTACATTTTTCAAAAGTAAAATTATATGTTCTCTGAGACTCCAGAGAACCAGAGATGGTCCAAATACCTGTTACACCTGTGGTCCCAGAGCAACCCCAGGATTTTCTGGGTTACTAGTCTATTCCACTCACCCTTCTTGGATAGCTACAGTTGGTAATAATGTATAGAATAAAACATTCTTTGGTAGAGTGGACCTTCTTCATAAAGTTTCTGGAGAAACTAGTGAACATCCTAATATGTATAGACGATGTACACTCACATGTTTGTATGCTCAGCACCATAGGATAAATGGCAGTCCTCGGGTTGGGGAGATGGCTCAGTAGTTAAGAGCACTGGCTGCTTTTCCAGAGGTCCTGGGTTCAATTCCCAGCACTCACGTGGCAGTTCACAGCTCTCTGTAACTCCTGTAACTGTTGCAGAGGATCCAAGGTCCACATAAAGACATACATGCAGGCAAAACACCAATATACATAAAATGAAAATTATAAATTATAAACGTCAGCCCTGGGAAAGCTGTGTTCTTAGCTTGGAGTGACCCACTGGAGGTTACTGTCTTTGATCCCTACTTCCTGAGTTGCCATGAGACCATTCTTTGACCTGCATATTTTCTGAAAAGTGTTAGATGATGATGTGTAGGATGAGGTTTGATGTCCATCACTGTATTTCACTTTTAAAGTGTTAGCCCCAATGTGGTGGTGTGCACCTGTGGTCACAGCACTGGAGGCTGAGTCTGGATTACTAGTGTGAGGCCAGCCTTGGGCATGGTGCCAGAGCTGCAGAGCCCTACTTCACAGTAGTAGCAAGATATGTTTGCAGTTATGTGTTTATCCTTCTAGAATTGCATGATCGCCTAAGTTGCTGTTTACTTACTTTGTAGATTCCCACTGGATACTCCTCTCTGCCGACAGCCAAGGTTTCATCCCATTAACTTTCACAGCCTCCCAGGCAGTAGTGGTAAGAGATGGCAGCCTGTCCAAGCCAGAGGTGGCTAGGGAGTCTCTTTCTCACCATCGGAATCCCATTCCTCCACCTGGAGTCTTTGGAGACCTGGCCTCCCAGAATGTGGATACAGCTGGCTCCTTCAACAGCGTGACCTGATGGCTGTTTTGCAGAGAGCATGCCCCAACGGCTTCCCTGTGGGGTGTGTGCTGCTGGGCAGCAGGGCAAGGGGTTGCTTATGTATTCATGACTGTGCCACGTGAAGAGAGAATTCCAAGAACAAAACAATACTGTGTTGCCATATGGATTGTACTTTGCGATGTGTCCAAGGCCTTGCTTTCTCCAGCCGGAAGCTGTGTTAACACTGCCTTTGAGTCCATCACAGGCTACCTTGGGGGAGTGGTTGGCCTTTTTCCTGCCAGGGAGCCTGTGCCTTTTCATCCATTGCCCGGGCAGCAGGACACTGGTGTGAAGGAATTCCGAGAGCCCGCTCTGCCCTCAGGACTGCCTGAATGGGGAGGAATTTCAGAGGATGGCCTCTCTCCTCAGATTTAAACCAGTCCTTGTGATTCTGTAAACAATTCTACCTGACTGAGATCCAGGTACTGCAAAAAAGTGCTCTCGGCAAATTTTAAATAAAATTTCAAGATTTGACCCTCTCTGGCCTCCGCCTGAATGTGTGCCGCTGCCCACCTGGCGAGACCCACGCCCTATTTTTCTTGCCATTGCCACTCATGGTTTTTTCTTGAGATGAGTTGATTTGTTTTCCAGTTTGAGGATCACAGACATTTCCCATTTTCCCTCCCAGTAATCACCTTCTTGATTAACTTTTCATTTGTTTGTTTCTAAAGTTAGGGTTCAGGCCTAACTTCACAATACAAGGCTCTCCTTCCACTGAGCTCTGGGCCTCCACCCCAGCTTGTCACTTCAACTTCAGTAATTCTCTTTTCACTCCCTAAGAGACCAGTGTAGAATCAGAAAGGGTTTCAAAATGTTGAACATTTCACAGAATCTAAAGTTGGAAAGCATGTCCGTTGGTGTGTACTGATAAGCTACCATCTCAGTATGGCGGGAAGAGCCTTCATTCCCCTCAGCGGGACACGGGCTGCTTCAGGCAGTATCCCCAGTGTGTGTCAGTCTCTGCAGGCGGCCAGGTTGATCAGGGTTGGAAGTGCTGCACATCTGCAGATACATTGTTTCAACCATCGAGGCTCCATTAACACATATGCTCCCCCCCTCTTTCCTTTAAAATTACCCGGGGAGGAAATATCTTGTGCCTTCGGGGACTCCTGTCTGTCTGTTGCAGTTTATGAAGATGGAGCTAGGCTAGGAGAGCGGCAGAGGCCCATTTTGTGGTTGGGATGCATCAGACAACTGCTGGGATAATGGACGGGAGTGCTCTTGTCTGTAATCAGTGGCTGGAGAGTGGTGGCTGAGGGGAGTCTGAGGCCGACTCCATCTGCACAGGAAGTGTCTGGGGTGTGATGAAATCACTGCTATTAGGAATCCTAAAGAGAGGGGCTAAGAGACCCTGAGTAAGATCAATGCGAATGCCTCGGGATGTACTTTATAATCACCGTTTCCCAGGGCAGAATACTTGGTACAAGTTCAGGGAAATCTCAAATGGCAATTGAGACTCTGGAATGTTCTGATGGTGTGGTCGTATCACTGCTTTAGAGAAGTGGTCTGTATTCGCTTATGCATAGCTGTTGGCTTTGTGTTTCTTCCTCTGGTGGATATAGTGCAGAATGTAAATTGTTTCTGTATACCAAATCTGATTCCAACGAATGACAACTCTCACACAGACACTTCCTTGGCCTCTGCTGTTAAGTCATTGGAACAACAGAAGCCAGTCCAGTTCTTGCTGGCTTAGGGAGGAGCTTGATGACTTTTGTTCGTTTTTTTTTGGGGGGGGGTTACGAGGCAGGGTTTCTCTGTATTGTTTTGGAGGCTGTCGGTCCAGCCTGGCCTCGAACTCACAGAGATCCGCCTGCCTCTGCCTCCCGAGTGCTGGGATTAAAGGCATGCACCACCACAGCCTGGCTTGATGACTTTTAATGGGAGTTCTGGGAACCAAACTCAGAGCCTCATGCTTACTCTGACTGAGCCATTGTTCCAACCCCTCCACCTTTGTTTCCTGAGACGGAATGGGGTGCTCACCATTGTGGCAGAGCTTGCAGGCCATTGAGCTCCTAGGGTCTTACTGTCTTCCTCCCCAACCCACCCAAGCACTGGGGCCCAGGTGAGCAGGGCCATGCATGCTGTCCCAGGCTTTTACCTGGATGCTAAGGGTCTGAGTCCTCATGCTTAAGCACGTTCCCACTAAGTTCCCTCAGCCCGCTCCGTATTATTGCTAAGATGTATCCTCTTATGTGTATGTTATTTTTACTGTGTGACTTGGCACAATTTACAGCACTGCTAGCAGGGGCATTTGGTTGTTTCCTGGCTTTATTTCTGAAGTTATGAACCATATGGCTTTGGATACTTTTGTAAATATCTCCGTACGCAAATACTTGAGAAGTCTCTCTGTGATCTTTTCGCCAGAAATGGCTCTTACTGTGATGCTGTTGGGATACGACTAATTGCTTTGTAGTATTTTGAGGCCAGGCCTTATAATGCTTTCTTCTTTTTTTGCTTAAGATTGGTGTAGGTCCTAGTATTTTCCTGAATATAAGGATTGTTTTGTTTTCTGTGAAGAATGTTGGGCTAGGATATAGTTCAGAGGCCATATCCATAGCTCATCTAGCTATACCTAAGGCTTTATACTCAGTCCTTACCTGGAAAACAAACAAACCAAATAATGTATATGCACACACACACACACACACACACACAATCTGTCAAGCAGGGCACACATCTGGGATCTCAGTATTTGGTAGGCTAAGCCAACACTGGAGAATTTGAAGTCAACTTGAGCTATATGGCAAAGTCCTGTCTCATACATAGAAAGAATGATATTTGCTAGAGGATATCTTCTTTCAGGAAGAAATTTCTGTTTGTTCTTGGTCTTCTACGTGCTTCTATTATGGATGCATTTAGTTTTTATCAAATATCTCTCCGATGGCAGGAAGGTGAGTTCTGTTTGGATTCGTGATGTTGGGACTGCCTGAAAAGCACTTGGGGGGGTTGGGTCTGGGGCGCTGGAGCTCAGCAGAGAGCCCTGGGTTTGGGGTGGAGTCTGCAGCGGCATAGGCATATGGGTGGCCGTGGTAAGCGAGGTCACACTGCCCTGGGAAGGCAGGGGAAGGAGCACCGAAGCAGAAGCAAAGAGGGAAGTGTGGTCAGAGATGGAGACCAAGCCAAGGAGATTAGAGTTCTGAAGGGCAGTGTTCAGGGTAGTGAACTAGCATTGAGGGCTTCCGCCCTGTAGTAGTTTTCTTGTTACTATGCTAAAGTACCCTGATAAAAGCCACTTAAGGAACGAAGGGTTGGCCAAGCAGGGTGGTGCACCCCTCTAATCCCAGCACTCAGGAGGCAGAGGCAGGTGGGTATCTGTGTGTTCAAGGCCAGCTTGGTTCACAGAGTGAGTTCCAGGACAGCTAGGGCTGCACAGAGAAGCCCTGTCTCAGAAAAAAAAAAAAAAAAAAAAAAAAAAGAGGAAGGGTTTATTCTGGCTCAGGGACCCAGGGTTGGGTAGTCATGGCAACGGGAGCTTGAAGAAGCCAATCACATGGCATCCAAAGTTAGGAAGCAAGTGTTTTGCTTACTCTCTTTCCTTCAGCCTGGGACCCAAGGCCATGCAATGGTGTCACTTACAGAGAAGGTCTTCCCACATGAATTAACCAGGTAATTCTAAATCCTGCCAAGTTGGCACTCAGTATTAACCATATAGTCTGGAGCTTTGTCAGCATTATTGATTTGATTGACATATCCATCCTGAGGTATACATAAGGTATTTGTTCAAACAAGAAATGACTATTCAGTCAGCTGAGAGAGAAGGATGCCATCCTATGTCTACTGATGGAAGCAGGGACCTCCATTCATGTGAACAGAGCAAAATGTTGGGCAAACACCTGTGTGTCAGGTGGGTCTGCTTAGCCTGCAAAATGTCATGTGTCCTCAGTTTGCCCATTCACACTGTGTCCCTGCTTTTCTGTATTCTCAGCAGGTGTCCACTGGGGACTGTGCAAACCAGGTCGGTTTTCCCGTGTATGGAGGTCTGCTGTCTAGCAAAGGGAGTGTACAGACTGGAGTAGGCAGGAGCCTCATGACGCTAGAAACAGTCTTGGAGGATGCTTTCAGAGTCTGAGGTTTCTTGAAGGTGGAGTAGTCTGGGCTTCAAGTCTGAAAGGTCCAGGGCCAGCAGGTAAGTAGGTGCCGAGTAGGGTTCCTGGAGCCTGAGCCTGCTCCTTCAGGGGACGTCACTAAAGTCTCCATTCACAAGAGGAAATGCCATGTACTATACTGCTAGGGTATGCTGGGGGGCCGGGGGCGTCGCTGGACAGAGAGTTCCAGAAAATGCAGGCTTCTGCTTTTCCAGCTCACAGAAGTCCCCTTCAAGTTCAGGCGAGGCTATAGCTAGTTCTCCTGAGGGAAGGGAAGAAACCGAGGAGAAAGGGAGGTGAGATGTCACAGAGTGTCACAGAAGTTTCAGTGGCTGTTCCATGTCTCGCCAGCAACTCTCCACTCACAGGCCCACTAAAGCCACAGCCCAAGTCCTCCAAGTCCCATCAGGCAAGTCCCCAACCTCTAGGCATTGTTAGAGTGGAGAGCATGATCTCGGGGTCCTTTTGCTGAAGGCTGATGTTATCAGCTGTGAAAAGTGAGGGGCTGCTGGTGATAGCACCGTGTGCATCCTATGTAGAGATGGACACCGACTTGTGTATTCACAAGTAGGAACATCTGTGGGCCAGACGTGTGTTGATGTGGTAGCACACAGTTCCTAATAGGTACCTATTTGGCCCTGGACCCTGTGCTGAGCTCCTGAGATAGGATTAATGCAATATATCCCCAGATGCAAGATTCCTGCACTATCCTGGGAAAGGCAGGCAGTACACACAGCACAGTAGTGGGTGTATGGTAGGGGAAGGACAAGCCCAGGCAGCCATTCAGCAGCCATGAGTGGGGAGACCAGGAATCTCCCAGGCTTTGGCACTGGGGCAGACAGTGATTCCACTCTTGGAGATGGAGAACCAGAAGGAGAAGTGTAGGGAGGAGAGGGTGAGGTCTCCTGAAGGCTTCCTGCACCTGGCTAGCGTG
The DNA here is from genome assembly GCF_017639785.1 of Mesocricetus auratus. NCBI lineage: Eukaryota > Metazoa > Chordata > Mammalia > Rodentia > Cricetidae > Mesocricetus > Mesocricetus auratus. The sequence goes on along the minus strand of NW_024429205.1, from coordinate 18,081,404 downwards.
CTTGTGGGACAGTGAGTATGGCTGTGCAATGAATGATGCTCCTGGCTGTGGAACTTGACAGAAGTGCGGGGCTAAGGATAACCAGAGTCACCAGGTGGGAGGTGTTCAAGGTCACACGGGTAGAGGGGTACAAGGGAGATCTAGGGACCTCTCACATCCCCCATCTACCAGGTTGTCCAAGGGAGAAGACTGAGGTTGAAGACTAGAGATAGAAGGAAATCTAGGAACAAAGAGTGTCACTGAAGCTGAGGCAAGCAGTCTGAAATCCGATGGCTTGGCTAGTGTTAGCTGTTAGGTTCCAGGGTGCCTTCATGTGTGTGTGTGTGTGTGTGTGTGTGTGTGTGTGTGTGTGTGTATCTTAAACTGGTAACCCTGCCCATGTGTACCCGTGCATAAGCACTGCCCACCTCCGAAGGCTTTGCTGGGAGGAGGTGTCCTGGCTTGGTATCTTGGGAGTAGGGCCAACCATGAGGATGCACAGACCAATAAGGATCATACAGGTGGGCACAGCACCGATAAGGACCTTGAGGGTGACCACCACTTCTTCTGCTTGCTGGCAGGCCCCTGCCTCATATCCTGCAAACCTGGAGAAACACCACCCCTCCTTTCTGTCAGCTCTACTGAGCATGACTCCTTGGGTGCAGAAGTCACAGACATGTCACCCCCACCCTCTCCTGAAAACTGACTTCTACCAAGACTGGGTATGTGATGGGCCAGAGAGGAGTTTGGAGCCCCTTAGTCCTGATGATGGGGTCCCCCCACTCCCTAGAGTGGAGCATGCACTCCAGACTCTCGGGTGACCTCTAGGGCGGGGGTTCTGTCTCCTCTCCCCACCCCCCTGGTCTTTTGTGCGTGTGGTATACCCCAGCCCTAGAACTGACTCCAAACTGAGGGTGGAGATGCCCAGGGCGCCTGCGCCTGAGAGCTTGGTGAAGAAGACGTAGGATGAGTAGAAGATGGTCTCCACGCCTGGGCCATGCTGGTGCTGCAACTGGAAGTCATCCACCACATCTGGCAACATGGACCTAGGGGCAGGTGCATGGAGTCAGCCCTCTTTGCTATTTTAAGCCAGGAGTCCTTAGGAGGGCAGAGACTACGTTGGAGACCTCTGCTCAGAACCAACCCACAGCGTCCAACAGGATGTCTGCTTCCCTGTTCTCTTGTGGACTCCTTTTTAGGAAAGCTCCAAGGAAGGAACTGGTGGCCCCACACAGGGAGTAGGACAGCAGGAGGAAGAGAGACTCCCTTGTGGGAGGATGTGAGGCTCCCAATCCCTCATCCCTTCATCCAGCCTACCAGGGTAGCAGCAGCGACACAGCAATGCTCACACCAGAGACAAAGGCCACAACATAGGCCACGGGCGCTGAGGGCACAGCAGCCAGTAAGACAGAAAAGGGTACCATCACCTGGGGAGAGAGACCTGTGAGCTGGTTCACCATTTTCCTGGCTTGTTTCCTCATTTACAGGCTCAACCTTTGTTATGCATGATAAGCCCTGCACCTGGTCCTGTGCTAGGCCCAGCAGAACCAAGGGAACCCAGATCTAAACTCTGCTGAGCTCAGGTTCCATGGTTACCTCTTCAGCCACCCCGAGCCTTGCTTCTTGCTTCACTCACACAGATCCCGAACGCGGACGTCCTCTTCCCAAACCGCTGGAGAGCCCACTCCCACAGTGGGGTGCTCAGCACAGCTGAGATCTGTGACAGAGAGCATCATCCCAGCAGATCCTGAGGACCACATCTTCCCCCAGACCTCATAGCCCTTGCTTTTAGAAAGGACCCCCAGCCTCGGACTGTCTGGTTGGAACCGGTAGCCATTAACATTTTGAGTCTGACTCCCCAGCACCGCCCTCTGCTGCACCACCCTCTGCTGGAATGAGACTGACATAAAATGTGGCCATGAGAACTCTGGCCCCAAGAGCCCCAGCCTCCATCTCTTTGGTCCCCTTACCAGGATGGTTAGCACCAAGTTCTGGACATGGTCTTGGAGCCGGGAGGCGTGTGTACAGAACAGGACCAGGTAGCTTTGTTCCACCTGAGGAGATGCACAGGAGACGGTCATATGCAGGAGCTGGTAGGAACTGAGATGTCACGTGTAAGGGGAAGGGCTCCTGTGAGGCCTCTTCATAGAGTCCTTGAACTCAACGATTCTCCGTCACCATAGATGTGAGCACCATTCCTCGGGCACTGCCCGTTTGCATAGTCAAGATCAGGTGGATTTGACTAGACTTCAGGTCATATGAGAGGATGTTCTCCCAGACACCATCAACTCCCTGGGGACCCCGATCACACAAGCCACACCTCTCACCACCTCTCTCAACCATGCATCATCCCCATAAAACTGAAACCTAAACTGGGCACGATGATGGATGCTTGTAACCCCAGCACTTGCATGGAGGCAGGAGAATCAGCTACATAGCAAGTTCAAGGCCCGCCTGGGGTACACGAGACCCTATTTCAAATGCCTGTTTACAGTTACCACAGCCAGAGCAAATCAAAGATCACTTGGCCAGCAGTACCTGGACGGCAGCTGAGATGAACAAGAAGGAGACCACCAGATTCAAGTAGGGCGGGTGCCGGGAAGTGATAGCGAGCCCCGTGAAGAAGCTCAGGCCTGGACCAGAGGCTGGAGCAGAAGTGTCTGAAAAACAAGAAGGTGCTACCTGGACCGGCAGGGTTCAGAAACTCACCCCGAGGAGTCCTGCTCCCAGCCTCTGCCTCTCACGTCTTCACTGCGCCCCCATACCTGGCCGCTCCTTCACTCCTAGGCACAGAAAACTGCCACACACAGGGTAAGTCAAGGCAACCACAGCAGCCGCAATGCAGTAGAGGCGAGCCTGCGGGAGGGACAGAATTGCACTGAGGGTAACGTTTGCAGCCCATGGAGGAATGCAGGGGTACCTCTCGCTGCCAGCAGAAAGATCATCACTCCAAGCCCAAAGAAGCTGGCTTCTGTTCCTCCGGTTTGCTCGGAGTTAGGCCTAAGAGCCCCGTACAGGCTTGCTTATCTGATGACTCTTTACCCCGCTATGCAAGGGAACATCCATGGCACCAGAGGTCAGCATGCTTACTGTCCCATCTTAGTCAGCAAATAGGCACTGCTGCTAACTTCTGTGTCCTAGATCCTGAGGTTACAATGACGAGTGAGTGGTCCCTCATCCACAGTAAGGCTGGCGGTGGGGAGTGGTGAACAGATCCATGGGCAGATAAGTGTGATGGATGGTGACCCAGATGAAATACAGAGAAAATAAAGATGCAGATACAGAGATGCTTGGGGGGATAGCCAATGAGGGCAGAGGGCGCTTCTGGGAGGGGAAGGAATGGAGTGCAGAATGGCTTTCCCAGACGAGCTCCATGCCTTGAAAGAGCCCTATTCTTGGCCCAAGTTCTCTGCTTTCAATGTACCGAAATTGTTGGTAATTTTGTATGTGAAAATTTTTTTTTGAGGCAAGGTCTTTGTGTTGCCCACACTGACCTAAAATTCACTATGTAGCCAAGGATGATCTTGTACTTGGGATCTTCCTGCCTCCACCTCCTGGGTGCTGGGATTACAGCAGTGAGCCATCGTTTGGCTTAGAAGGTGCTGAAGGGCTTTGAACTTGCTAGGCAAATAGGCTACCAACGGAGCTGTAACCCGACCTCTGCATTTTCTATTGCTGTTGTTCTTGTCTGTTAGCCGTTTGTCATCTCCCCACCCCAAGAATCACACATGCTGAGTGCTTTAGATTTTTCTAGACAGGTTTCATATAGCTCAGGCTGGCTTTATTTTTATTTATTTATTTATTTATTTTGGTTTTTCGAGACAGGGTTTCTCTGTGGCTTTGGAGGCTGTCCTGGAACTCACTTTGTAGACCAGACTGGCCTCGAACTCACAGAGATCCACCTGCCTCTGCCTCCCGAGTGCTGTCAGGCTGGCTTTAAACTGACTGTATAACCAAAGCTAGCTCCTCCTGTCTCCATCCCCCATGTAGACCACCATGCCTCACTTGAGGTTTTGCTGTTGCTATTTGGTTTGTTTTGGCCATGTCTGGTGATTGAATCTATTTAGTACCTCATGCATGCTGGTCAAGTGCTCTACCACCGAGCTACATCTGCTAGTGGTTTGCTTCCTGTTCTCTCTCTCTCTCTCTCTCTCTCTCTCTCTCTCTCTCTCTCTCTCTCTCTCTCTCTCTCTCTCTCTCTCTCTCTCTCTCTCTCTTCCTCCTTTTTTTTGTGGTTTTTTGAGACAGGGTTTCTCTGTGGCTTTGGAGGCTGTCCTGGAACTAGCTCTTGTAGACCAGGCTGGTCTCAAACTCACAGAGATCCTCCTGCCTCTGCCTCCAGAGTGCTGGGATTAAAGGCGTGCGCCACCACTGCCTGGCTTCCCTCCCTACCTTCTTTCTTCCTTTCCCTGTTCCCTCCCTCCTTTCCTCCTTCCCTCCTTCCCTCCTTCCCTCCCTCCCTCCCTCCCTCCCTCCCTCCCTCCCTCCCTCCCTTTCTCCTTCCCTCTCTACCTTCCTGCCTCCTTCCCTCCCTCCCTTCCAGGCTCAGTGGATAACCTGATAGTTGTTGGGGCTTGTGAGTTCAGTTAGAGGTAGGGAACTGATGGGTATCCTGACCCAAGAGGAAGATACAACAGAAGAACATCCCTGGAGGAAAGAGTTGACCTCACAGCAAGGGTCCTGGATACCTCAGACACTTACTACATCTGGGGAGACAGCAGTACTCCCGGAAAGCCCAGGATCCTCACACCTCCGAGACCCATGGGCACTGGATACGATGAGCCCGTGGACAGTAGCTCCCATCAGTGTCCCTGCCATCTCCATGGTCATCCCTGGAGACAGAGCATGTACAAAGTGACATGGTGAGCTGCAGGATCGGAAGGACAGCGGCTTCTGGCCCGAACACAGAACTGTACTCACGGTATGCAGTGACAGAGTCTCGCTCCCTAGGGCTGGGGGTGAGCATCATAGTGAGGGCCGTGTAGGGTACCTGGAAGAACTGGGATGGCCCCTCAGAGCTTAGGATGGCCTCCACCACCCATACTGTCACTCAAAGTCTGTGTCTCCTTCCCCTGCCACTTCGCTGTGCAAAAGCCAGCAGCCACCCTGTCCCATACAGATCCCTAAAAGGCCAAATCATCCGACTCTCAAAGCTAAGGACTCCGAAGCAAGGCCTGAGCAGAGCCAGTGTTGTTAATGCTGGTTTCCAAGCACTGACGGGCAGGTCAGAGCAGCGAGTCCAGACCTGCAGCGGCCTGGAGGGGGCTTGGAGGGGAGGTCACACACTCACCGTGGCCAGGGCCTGGAACAGGCAATAGAAGGTGGTGTACCAGAGCCCACGGAGGCTGGTGAACGGGGGCAGGAACCACAGGAAGAAGTAGGCCAGCGCAATTAAGGGCATGCAGCCCAGCGCCCTGTAGAGGTGCAGCTGAGGCGCTGTGCCTACAACAGGTAAGCAAGCACCAGGCACCCAGCGGGAAAAACCTCACCCTTTCTCCGCCCGCCCGTTGAGGGGCACCCTGGAGCTGGGGCTCTCACGGAGACTGGGGAAGTGAAGGTAACAAAAGGAGGGGTTCACTATTGGGACTCTGGCCAGGGCCCCTGTATCCAGAACACTGGAGAACTGAGTTTCACTTCGGAGTAGAGCATTTGGCTAGCACCTACAAGGCACTAAATTTGGTTTCCTGGAGCACAGGCCCGTTGCCTTCCAACCTAGTCCCACCACATGGGCCCTGGACGGAGCCGGGAGCACTGGCAGCTTGTTCAGCCCTGGGCCCACTGATGAGGGACAGACAATCCTTCAGCATGTCCCTGGACTCCTATTCTGATCTACTTCATCTGCACTGTACAGGCCTGTCTCCTAAGAAACAGGCTGCGACAGTGACACAGCGGGGTCCAAGCACCAAGGGATTGCTCACCAGGGCATTAGCCGTCCAGCTCTTGTCCTTCTGCTTTTGTTGATGAAGAAGCCAGCCACAGGGTCCGCAACTGCCCCAGACACCTTCCCTCCGAACAAGGCAAGTGACACCTGGGCAGCAGGCACCTGAAATCATCAAGAGGCTACCGCCAAGGCCCCCAGAATCGGGGGCTGCAGTCAGGCTTGCACGCCCATGGGAAGGGAGGTCTGGGGCCTCGTTTGGGGCTGGAGTCAAGGTAGAAAGAGTTCCTGCTAAGCCGGGAGTTGGTGGCACACACCTTTAATCCCAGCACTTGGGAGGCAGAGGCAGGTGGATCTCTGTGAGTTCGAGGCCAGCCTGGTCTACAGAGCTAGTTCCAGGACAGTCTCCAAAACAATACAGAGAAACCCTGTCTCGAAAAACCAAAAAAAAAAAAAAAAAAAAAAAAAAAAAAAGAAAAGAAAAGAAAAGAAAGGGTTCCTGCCCAGGACATATTCCAGAAAGCTCTAAGGGACATCAGAGCCAGTGAGGAGAGGGCTAACACTGATAGCTTTACACAAGCACTCTGTCACTATTGTTTTGCCTTTTGTTTTTGAGATAAAACAGTGGTTCTCAACCTCTGGGTCGTGACCCCACAAGGGTGGGGGGTGTTACATGTCCGATATTTACAATATTATTCATAACAGTAGCAAAATTACAATTATGAAGTAGCACTGAAATAATTTTATGGTTGGGGGTCCCCATAAAATGAGAAACTGTATTAAAGGGTTGCAGCATTAGGAAGGTTGAGAACCAATGAGATAGTTTCTTGTCTCAAGCTCAGTATGTAGTCAAGGATGACCTTGAACTTCCAACCCTGTCTCTACTATTGGAATTATAGGATTGCACCACCTTGCCCATTTCATGCATGCTAGGTGTGGTGGTTTGAATGTAATTGACCCCATAATGTGGTAATATCTTTCTTTCACAAATAAAACCTGTCTGGGGGTCAGAGAATGGAGCTTGCCACTAGCTAACCACGGAGGTCTGGAGGCCTATACAGACAGGAAGTGATGTAGCTGGGCAGAAACAGGATATAAGCAGGAAAACACAGGAAATTTCTCTCTTCTCTGCTGAGACGCTTAGGAGGTAAGGTGTGCTATGGCTTGCTCCTTCTCTCATAAGGAGGAGCACTATTAGGAGGTGTGGCTTTCTTGGAGTGAGTATGGCCTTGTTGGAGGAAGTGTGTCACTGTGGGGGTGGGCTTTGAGGTTTCATATACTCAGGATACTGCCCAGAGAGTCAGTCGACTTCCTGCTGCCTGCAAGATGTAGGACACTCAGTTATTTCTCCAGCACCAAGCCTGCCTGTGTGCTGTCATGCTCCCTGCCATAATGGACTGAACCTCTGAACTATAAGCTAGGCACCACAATTAAATGTCTCTTTTATAAGACTTGCTGTGGCCATGCAGTGGTAGCGCAGGTCTTTAATCCCAGCACTTGGAAGTAGAAGCAGGAAGATCTTTGTGAGTTTGAGGCCAAACTGGTCTACAAAGTGAGTTACAGGACAGTCAGGACTGTTACATGGAGAAACCCTGTCTGGGGAGGGGGGCGGGGAAAAGACTTGCTGTGGCTAGGGGAGGGAGGGGGAACTGTGGTTAGTATGTAAAATGAATAAAAAAATAAAATAAAATAAAAAGAATTGCCATGGTCATGGTGTCTCTTCAGAGCAATAGTAACCCTAACCAGGGCACCAGAGAAGCGTTCTACCTGTTGATCTATCGCCATCTTGTTTTGAGACAGGATCTCATGTAGCCAAGGCTGGCCTCGAACTCCTGATCTTCCTGTTGCTGCCTCTCTACTGGAATGCTGGGATTACAAGTGTCTGTCACCACACCTGGCTATTTTCTCGATTTCCTGGTACAAGCAGGATGTGATGAGTATTTCTGAAGAGATTCCCCTCCACGGCATTTTTAATGGTGTTATCAAAGTTGGGTCAAAGGGCTTCTACCAACACCAAAGTGGCAGCAAGGGTGGAGAGGAGGCGGAACCACCAGAGGTCCCTGGGCTGCTGCCCACGCTTACCTGGGCCACATCAAGTAGGAAGATCTGCAGGTAGAAGGCTGAGGCGCTGGAGGCCACCTGGCTGGGGACCCCACCAATGCCATAGCACACCTTCGTGCACACCGAGAGGCCACAGGCTCTGTTGTCCTGGGAGAGACACAGGAACTAACCCCTACTCCTAGAGGCACAAAATAGCTCCCCATGCCCAAGTGACTTCCATAAAAACCCTGATGGCTTTCATAAAAACCCTGATAGCTTGAGGACTCCTCAGCAACCTCTGCCTCATTTTGACCCCAGATCATCCTATGGGGGAACTGAGAGAGAATTAAAAAACAGAATTCGAAACCATGACCTCTAAACCATCATTCCAGGGGGAAGTTCTTCCTTGTATTCTGCTCTCCCCCACCTCGTGCTTCCTGTCACAGTCACTTTCTGCACTGAATCAGTAATCGGAGGGAACTATGGGTCCCTGTGTGATTTTGAAACAGTCCCTTTATGTTTCGAGACTGTGTTTTCCTCATCTATTAGGTTCGATCTCCCTGCCAACTTCACAAGGTTGCTGTGATGACTGAACGAAACAGTGGATCTGAGAATAGATTGTTCGATGTTTGGATTTATTTGACATTTACTTGTGGGGGGAGGGGAGCGTGCATGCTCCACATGTGGAGGTCACAGTAGGTTCTCTCTTTCTACCCCGGGGACCCCCGGTATCAAACTCAGGTCATCAGACTTGGTGGCAGGTACATTTACCCACTCAGTGGTCCAATGTTTGTGACTTTTGCAAGCTACTTTTTGAGCCCCTGGCCTTAGCTGTGATGGGGATATGTACATCATAGACACCAGCAAACCTTGCTTACGCCTTTTCTTTTCGAAAGACTGCTTAGCCAGAGTAGTATCACAAAATAGCCTAAGAGCCTGGACTGTGGAATACCACAGTCCCTCAGTTATCCGGTGAAGTCGTAAACATTTGATTGCCTTATCACAGCCCCAAGCGGTCTAAACACTGCTCCTTCCTGCTGTCCCACTGTAAAACCAGCTCCGAACCCCATTAGCCACATGGCGCCAAACAGCACTGATGTCTGCTCAGTGGCTCAGGTCACAGCCTTGGTCATCCTTGGTTCCTCTCTTCCAATCCCCTTGCCACATCTATCAGGCGAGCCTCCTAAGTGGCTCCTAGGCCACCAGTCGGCTCCCCCTGCAGCAGCCAGTACTCTTTGAATAACATAGATCAGACTAAGTCTGCTCTCTGTTTAAAACCAGTAACTTGTCAGTCCTTACTGTCTAATCAAACCCACTCTGATCCCATTCCCTCCCTCACTTCAAATAGCTTTCTTGGTGGAGTTCTTATTGTTCAAACCCTCATCTGGGGGCCCCCTTGGGAATTCTTCCCTCATCTTACAATCCTCCCCTCAAGTACCAGAACCTAAGAAAAAAGGTTTTTCTAAACCTAACCTTGTCCTGTACTCTGCTAACATCTTGCCAGGTCTAAGAGGCGCCAGAGAGTCCCATACAGCCTGGACTGCAGTGAAACAACCAGCTATGCCAAGACGTGGCAGCAGCCCAGCTTTCTCAGGTCCCCCAAAGATGGTCAACTCCCCCCAGGTCAGCAGGAAGCAGTTTTGAGGACTCGACGGCCTTATTCCCTAGCCTGCCATGCCTAACTCCCCACCTTTTTAATAATAAGCAAAGGTGAGAATGATAGGTTCAGGATTATGCTGGCCCGCCCCTGTCACCTGGCAGAATGCACTCAGGCAGCACTCTGGTCAGCCTTGACTTCTATGAGTACTCGTCTGCACACAGGTATAAAGGACCCCTTTGAAAGACAGACCCCGCTGGGCGTTGGTGGCGCATGCCTTTAATCCCAGCACTTGGGAGGCAGAGGCAGGCGGATCTCTGTGAGTTCGAGGCCAGCCTGGTCTACAAAGTGAGTTCCAGGACAGCCTCCAAAGCTACAGAGAAACCCTGTCTCGAAAAACCAAAAAAAAAAAAGACAGACCCCTGCCCATTTACGCCCTCTCTTCTCTCTTTTCTCTGACCCTCTTCATCTCTTCTCATCTCTCCCCCTCACTCTCCCCCTCCCCCGCCTGCGCCTGGAATAAACCCTAGCTCTATGGTTTGCGATCCATCTCCATCTAGGGCGCTTTCTCTTTAACTTAAACAAAAGAAAAACATTTGGGTTTTTCTGTCTTTTCTAGAAGGTTCATCTGTGTCTTTCAAGAGTTGATTGTTTGCCATTCAGGTGTGAGTTTAAATATTCCTTCCTCAGAGGCAGTCCCTGACAACTTAGGTCTCTGAATTGCCCAGACTGCCTGGTAAACTCTGATCTACTCCTCCTTTCCCCAACACCAGGAAAACTGAGAGCACAGACTTCCTCACTCGCTGTGGCGCCTCCAGTACCTAAGTGTACAGTAGGTGCTAATATGTTTTTAAAACAATCAATGGCCTGGAGGGCACTGTAAAGTGCACTATGTTCAAATAATGCTAGGAATCATTTTTTTCATCCTTTGCCTGGGGACAGAAGTGAGAGGAAGGGACCAGTTCAGTATCTTGTAGGCACCACAGGCAGGCTGCATGGAAGGGAAGGTCTTCCCAGATAAGGTTTATCACATACTTCACACATGCTTCCTACTCCAGGAGAAAAACCACTCTCAAAGCTGGGTGCATTCTTTTTCTGACATTTGTGTGAACATTATTACAGCTTCACAAAAGCTTAATTGGCAAAATCCAGTGTGAGTGGATTCCCATCCCATAATGAGTCTCTTGTTTCCCCCTAAATGGGCCTATGGAGGTTTTAGATAAGGGAGGGCCAGCCCAACAAATTCCAGCAGAAACTGAGGTGGTGCAGTCTTTGGAATGATCATTTGGTCGCCTTACCCCATCAGTCCATGGAATCTGCATTGTACAAACAGACAAGCTGGCTGTGTGACCTAGGCAAGGCACTGAGCCTTGTGGAGCCTCAGCTTCTTGACAAGCAAAGCGCAGATATACACACCTCATAGAACTAGAATAATTAAACACTGGGGCTTCGTGGCAGTCTCTCTGAATTTTCCTGGAAAATGAGAGTTCCCAGCCCAATATAGGAGTCTTCCCATGGTAGAGAAACCCTCTGCCACTGGGCTACATTTCTACTCATCCACTTTTCTGATGAGGACTGGTAAGGTCTTACTGTGCTTCTCAGAACCTCCAGGAATCTTCCTGCCTCAGGCTCCTCAGCCAGGATCTGGGACTACAGGCACACCGATGCCTCCCAACTGAGGGATGTCTTTTCTTTTCTTTTTTCTTTTTTTTTAATTTTAAATAGCTTGTTTTACATGTCAATCCCAGTTCCCTCTCCCTCCCCTCCTCCCGCACCCCCCCACATCCCCCCCATCCTCCCACCCTATTGCCAATTCCTTCCACATAGGGGATATCTAGAATCTATCATTTCACCCAGGGTAGTGTCCAGGCTGAGGGATGTGTTTTCTTTTGCCTGATAGTAAACATTGAATCAAGATAGGGGATGGAGAGCCGGGCGTTGGTGGCTCACACCTTTAATCCCAGCACTCGGGAGGCAGAGACAGGCGGATCTCTGTGAGTTCGAGGCCAGCCTGGTCTACAGAGCGAGTTCCAGGACAGCCTCCAAAGCAACACAGAGAAACCCTGTCTTGAAAAAAAAAAAAAGATAGGGGATGGAGGAGGTAGTCTATTGAGCCGCAGAAAGACCTTGCTGGTGGGACTGGGGTAGGTTCTCAGCTGAGTACGACACAGTCCGAGGCTCTTAACCCCTCCCCCGGCATTGGCACTAGCCTCAGCATCAGGCTCAGCGCCAGATCTCCCATAGAGAAATCGGCAGAGGGCCTAAGAACACCTTGGGTTCCCATCTGCCGTCTCCCCGTTCCTCCAAAGCCCCTTCCTGCCTGGGCAACAACAGGATTTCAGAGGGAGGCTAAGTCCACAGGAGCAGCCTGGAGTTTGGGGAAGAGAGGCAGCCCTGTTACTAACATCTGCCAGGGATGAAGAGGCTTCCAGAATGACCCGCAGTGGCCTGGGATCAGGACACTAGAGAGACCAGGTCCTTCCTGCCTATTTGCTACTTCATGTCAGGACTCCGGGTTCCATCCTATTTTCTCTGGGGTGTCCCAGTGGCACCAAACTCTACTCTGCCCAACATCTGGATGAAAGGCTGTGGCAGGTGCCTCTCTTCCCTGCCCAAGGGAGCGCCGAGCAGACCCACTTCCCTCTCGCCCTCCTGGCGCTCACCGAGCCTGGCTCCTGGGTGTGAGGCTCTGCTACCGGGGCCGCCTGGGTGGGTTCCTGAGGCAACATCTCAGGGCTGCTCCTCTGACTGCGCATCTCTGGGCTCTGTAGTGCCTGGGGTGGGTCCAGTCAAGTGGGCGTGGCCCGGGGCGTGCAGGCAGCCGGCCCCTCGGGAGTCCCAGCAGTCCTTTGCGGTCTGGTCTGTGGCAGCAGCTTGGGGATACCCAGGACCTCGAAGCTTCCGGTTCTCTTCTCCAAGGAAGAGCTTGCCTATCGCCATACACCTGGGAAAAGTTGCCAAGTCCTCGGAGACTGGCGATTTTCTTCTCTTGGCAGATGTGTTTTAGACAGAAACCCTTAGCTAACCCCACCCCCACCCTTTGGGTGAAAGCCAGCAAATAAATTTAGTCTTTAAATGAAGCAATGCACTCTACACTCTACTATAGCTGAGTGGGCTTTCAGCCTGAACGGCACATTCCCCAGGCTCTCCTATCGCTAACTGGTAGGTATGTCTGTGCCACTAAGTCCAGGCCGTGAGTAAGAGCGGTGGGTGCAATGTCCCAGGAGTGCTTTAAAAGGCAAAGGGCTGCACTGTATAAAACTGTCAAGAGTGTGACTAGCCTGCCTGCTATTATCAGACTACTGAAATAATGAACCCCAGAAATTCGTCAGAGCCCCCTCCCCCAACAATCAACTCCTCCTGGGGATAAGGCCCTGAGCAGCCGGAAGGAACTTCTTAGAGAAGGATCTCTACTTGTCTGCTAGTCTTGCTGACTGCCGTGGCCGGACTGGGGAGTCCCACTTCCTCTTGGACTTTGGAGGTCATTGGATCTTTTCGTTACTGTCCTCAACGTGCTAACCCTGAATATGCCTCCCTTTTCGCCACTCATGTGACTGAGTTAGTGTATGGAGAATGGGCGGCCCAACCTGGTTTATTGGGGACACAAAGCCCAGCAACAGGTGCAATGCACATATTAGACAACCGTACCTTAGGACATAAGCACACGTTGCACCATAGTAAAATGACAAACTTTGTGCAGCAGATAATCACACGCGGCAAGGCAATTGTGTTCTCCCACACGTGCGAGATAATATTCACAAATTATAAAGTACTTGTATTGGGATATACAAGTAACTCCTAATAGCAGAAAAAAATCTCATTTTAAAATTCATAACGTGATACTCTAAAGATACACAGATGAACTATAAGGACATAAAAACATGCTCACGCTGGCTATGGTTGTGTATGTCTTTCTTAGAGATAGTTTCCCTGTGTAGCCTTGGTTGTCCTGGAACTTGAATTGTAGACCAGGCTGGCCTCAAACTCAGAGATCCACCCGCCTCTGCCTCGAGTGCTGGGATGAAAGGTGTTCGCTAGCACGCTCAAGAGTTCCTTTATAAGGAGATGCAAATTTCCAAAATGATATATCCTATAGTTGAATAGACTTAAAAATCATTGACTATTTTTTTTGTGCCTGACAAAACAGCTACCTTGAGAACCCACGTCAACTTACACTGAGATTATCTTTGGAACTGGTATTTTATAACTTTCTATAATGAGTATGAATTATGAGTATGAATTGTCTGTGCCAAAACAATTTAAAACAAATGGCAAAGAACAAGATATAAATGTAATGAGTAAGTCATTTCTGAGGATCCAGTGTGATGAGCAACTTTTTACCGAAGCGGTTTGTTCTTTGGCAAAGAAGAACAAAAAGGAATATATTAATAAACCTCCATGCTATGTCTTAGGAACAAATACAATCACTGGGTAGGTACTAAAATATCACTTTTTCACATTTCTGAACATGAAATGAAGATAACATTGGTTAAAGAAAAGGCATCTAACAAATAATCATTCTCAAACTGAATGACAAATAATGACAAACGCATTCACACGTAACTGTTTTATACCAAGTGTAAATTATTTAACAGATCCTTTCAATGAACAGCACTTTACCTTAGAACAGTTCATTTAACCATTAGCAAAATATCACATCAAAATACATTCATGTTGTTTGTAGTTTATTCTTTCTTTGGCTCTTTGGGGGACCCGCCACCCAGGTCCCAAGTAAATCACACACAGAGGCTTACTTTTTCTTATGAATGTCTGGCCTTAGCATTGGTTTGTTTCTAGCTAGTTTTTCTGAAATTATCCAAACCACCTTTTGCCTCTGGGTTTTTTCCTTTTCTTCCATATATCTTACTTTCACTCTTATCATTCCTGGCTGGTGGGCCCCTGACATCATCCTCTCTCCTTGTTCTATCTTGCTCCTTCTCATTTCTCCTATCTATTCTCTCTGCTGGCCAGCCCCGCCTATCCGTTCTCCTGCCTTGCTATTGGCTGGTCAGCTCTTTATTAGACCATCAGGTGTTTTAGACAGACAAAGAATCACAGCTTCACAGAGTTATAGAATTGCAGCACTAACAAAAGCAACACATCTTTACATTGTTAAACAAATGTTCCAGAGCATAAACAAATGTAACACACCTTAAATAAAATAATATTCTACAACATATTAAGGCACTAAAATAAATACACATACTGCACTGTCAATGTTTGGAAACATGAAGTTTACTGAGTGAGACATGATAAAGTAAGGTTATTTTAGCTTTGAGAGCGCATAATAATCTAGCAAATCAGGATATGTATATCAGATATGTACTTCTGTATGTCCACCTTATAAGCAAGATAACTGACAGGTGACAAATTTGAAGCAATGACTTTGGTCAAATTGCATCCCACTCCTAAGATGCTCATTTATTTCAAGTTTTGCTTTCTTGGCATTTATTTTTCCAAAGCCAACCTGTGGTAAGGACTCTAGCAACTTCACAATTTTTAAATTTCAAGTAAAAGCTTTATCAGATGATTATCTTTAAGAACATTGTTTATGCTAACATTTTCACAGTTTAAAAAAAAACACCAGTTATTGCTGATAACTGTTCTTCCTATTGGAAACTCTCCCTGACATGTACTCTACAAGATACACAAGAAAACCCCCTGATAATTAGAAACTGAGAAATCCACAAAGGAGACTTTCTCTCTTTTTTGTAGATACATGAGAAATGTAGAAACATTCATAAATTTATAATATGACAAAATAGATTATAGTTGAGAGGTGGCAAACAAATGGCTAATTACAAATACTGGCTAAAAATAAGTTCCTAGTTTTGGGGGAAAATTTTTTGGAAGAGAATGAACTGTGGTTCTTGAATAATTCTTTGTTTGCAGTATGGTGGTGCTCTTTAATGACTCAACATACCTCAACCTCTACAATGATGGTCACAGCCTACCATACACACCCTAACTCCTTGAAGATCACGCCCCTCACCTATTTCCACCTGTTACATGAGTGAACACCTGCTAAAGTCAGGGGCCAGCATCACACCCTGGGGAAAACGATGAGCTGGCCAGTCTTCCCTTTCTGCCTCCTTCAGCAAATCCTACCGGCGTGCGCCACCACAACCGGCCAGTCTTCCCTTTCTGTAAACATGGCTCTGCACACGCAGGGCCATCATTCTGTACCTCAGCGATAGCAGTGTACAGATTAATTTCTTCCAGAACTCATCCAATGGCAGCAGTGACCTACACTGATAAGAGGGACTTCCGTACATACTGCCTAAGCCTTCTGGAGGAATATAGCTGCTGCAAGGAACTGGCTAGCCGGCTACGCTATGTCTGCACCACAGTAGACAAGTTGTTGAGCTCAAAACTCTATCTGCAACTGCCTCAAGGCCTCCTCCTAGGCCTCTGTCCTTTGGACTGGTGTCCCTGACCCCGGGGGCTGGATGTGGAGCAAAGCCCCCCTTGAAGGGGTTGCCATGTACGTTGGTTTTTATATGCTTTATATGTGTTAATGTTTCCTTGCCCTCAAGCCCACTGTATGAATTTTATATGTATTTCTCTTGAATTTGGTACTCCCTTTCCTTGTTTTAATATATTATCTTCATATACTTAAATAAATATGCATTCTGTTTATTAAAAATGATTTAAAAAAATATATATACTTGGCTGGGGATTAATTGAACCTAGGGTTTCATAAATACTTGGCAAATACTCAACTATTGAGCTACATCCCCAGCCCATAAAATTACATATAAAAGGTATAGAAAAGTGTGTAGGCACCCAATACTAACATTGTACTAAGCTACACAATTTTATTCCTAAAACATTATTCATCTTGGACACTGTTGCCTAATTAATATTTGAATATCTCTTGCCATCACAGAGTGAAAACTGAGAAGGTTTAGGCAACGTAATAATTACACTGATGCTTTTAACAAGTCATGTACAATATTTCAAGTGATGCTATTTAAAATTGAGATAGCTAACATTTACATTGATATCTGCTGTTTGGAAATAATGTTTCAATGCTAATGTTGTAGACACTTTGCTAATTTAGACCACATTGAGATTAATGATACAGCTCTTTAATATGTATTGGTTAACTAGTATTTGAAAATACTTTTTTCTTAGCGGCCTTTGAGAAACATGCATCAACTGTGGTTTCTAGGCATACATTACTCTCTAACTCATAAGGAATTAAGTAGCCCTCAAACCTCAAGCTCAGTCAAACTGACTTCTGTCTCCCACTTCTGCATGTCCACTTCCAACCATCATTTCCCTGTCTCTCAAAAATCAAAACTGTCAGAGGTTTCTAAAAGGCTCAGAAGTTATCTGGAGTCTCTGAATGATCACAGCATTCTGCAAATCTGCTTCTTCCAATGTGAGTGTCTCATCCAGAAGTGTGAGGAAAGGAAGAGCCGTTGCTAGGGCGAACGGGGGGCTTCTCTGAGATCCTTGGTATTTTTCAATGAAGTCTTTGATGTGGCTCACCCTGCAAAATACCACATATTATTAATTTATGGAAACCTGATCTGAACTAGCTAATTTAAGGCAGCATCAACTTGTATAAATATTTGGATTTGTTAAAATAGAGAACAGAGAAAGGTTTGTTTTTTTTTTTTTCTTTTCCGAGACAGGGTTTCTCTGTTTTGTTTTGGAGGCTGTCCTGGAACTCGCTCTTAGACCAGGCTGGCCTCGAAGTCACAGAGATCTGCCTGCTTCTGCCTCCTGAGTGCTGGGATTAAAGATGTGCGTTACCAACACCCGGCCAGAGAAAGTTTTATATGATACAACTAGTCATTTGTTTGTTTTTTAAAGCAGTGCTTGGATTACAGGCCAGTGCCCAGTAATGTGGTGCCTGGGGATTGAACCCAAGGCTTCCAGTATGCTAGGCAGGTACTTACCATCTGAGCTACACAGCTATATTCCTAGCAACCTATCCCAAGCTCCCTATCCTTTGGGAATGAACCCAGAGGCTCAGACATGCTTGCCAAGAACTCCTACTACTCAGCTGGAGTTCAAGTTCTAGGTAACCTCTTCTCTCTCTCTCTCTTTCTCCCTCCCTCCCTCCCCCCCCCCTCTCTGTGTGTGTGTGTGCGCGCACTCTACCAACTGAGCTACATCTACAGCCCATAATCATTGCACTCTTGAATGTGAATCAAAGTTAATTCATCTTTGTGAGTTTTTCTGTTTTCTTTGTTTTTTAAGATAGGGTTTCTCTGTGTTCTCTGAGGTCCATGTTCTTCATGTACCAGCTGTGTCAGTGACGCAAACTTTTTTGTACCTTTCAATGACGGGGATTAAACCCAAGATTTTGTGGAAGCATCAAGATGCACCTCCAATCTAATGTAAAATCTATTTTGTCAAGATAGGGTTTCATGGAGCTTTGGCCAGTCTCAAACCTGCAATGTGGCCAAGGCTATCTTTGAACTTTCCTGATCCTCCTGCCTCTACTTCCTAAGCCTGGGATACAGGAGATCCTATGTTAAAACCAAATGAAAGCTGGGTGGTGATGATGCACACCTTTAATCCCAGCACCCGGGAGGCGGAAGCAGGAGGATCTCTGTGAGTTTGAGGCCAGCCTGGTCTACAAAAGCAAGTTCCAGGACAGCCTTCAAACCCACAGAGAAACCCTGCCTGAAAACAAAACAAAAGAAAAAACAAAAACTATATAAAAGATGAGGAAAAAATGCCTGTAATCCAGAGAAAGTTCAAGGCCTGTCTGGCAACTTGGTGAGAAATGTCTCAAAGTTAATGCAAAGTAAAAAACGGGATAGGCCTAAAAAACACCAGCCAGCCAACCTACCCTAAAGAAGAAATGCAAACTTCAAATGCTGTAACAGTGGGTGAAAGCACCTGTTGCCAAACCAGATAACCTGAGTTAGTGCCCCAGGACTCACAGAATGGGAAGAGAATAGATTCTCACAAAGCAGTTTTCTGACACCCCCACCCAGGCACTGTGTACTCCCTACCTAACCACCTACTCATACAAGATAGATACATACATAGAATGTAAAATAGCAGAATGAATATTTAGGCCAGTCTGGTCTACATAATGAGAGTTCTAGGCCAGCTAGGGTCACAAAACAAAACAACAGAACAACAACAAAAAAACCAAACAGCAAAGAAAACAACTACTCAGGAAAAAACAACACACGCATGCTTGTGCACATATGTGTGAGTGAGCAGCGCGCACACACAAAGAATAAAGAAATTCTCAGTAAAGAGAAACAAAAGAGTAAAGATGATAGCTCTAAACCCACACACTTGGGGAAATTATGTATCACTCTAGCCAGGAGATGCCTCAGTGAGCATGCAAACCTGAGGAAATGAATGCAATCCACAGAATCCATATAAATGTGAAGCAGAGAACCAGCTTCACAAGGTTGTCCTCTGACTGTCACACCTCTTCCCCATTATATACATGCACACATAGCAATGAATAGAAAACACAGAACAAGCATTCCAATAGAAAAAGGAAAGTCTGAAGCTTGGTATGATGGGTGGTACATGACTACAGTCCCATCATTCAGAAGGTTGGGCGAGACAGGAAGACTTCCATTAGCCTGAGGCCAGCCTCAGTTACACAGTGAGATGTAGGATAAGACTCTGTACTCATAAAAGGCCGGGTGGCGATGACACACATGCCATTAATTCCAGCACTTGAGAGGCAGAGCCCAGCCTGGTCTACAATTCAAGTTCCAGGACAGCCAGGGCTACACAGAGAAACCCTGTCGTGAAAAACCCAAACCAACCCAAATCAAACAAAACAAGTCCTATCTGGGCATGGTGGTACAAGCCGGTATTCCTACACAAGGGCGGTTAAGACAGTATTGTAAACTGAAAGTCATCCTGAATTATAGAAAATTCCAGGTCAACCTGGGATACAAACAAGCAAATAGCCCATGCAAGCTGACTAACCATTCACTTAATAAACACTGTAAGCCAGCTAAAAGTTTTACTGTAGAGACCTTAATCTACCAACAGTGAGGGAGACACACTTTATCCCCTATGAGGTACATTACTCAGAAAAATACAAGAATTTTACCTCTGGGGGACATAGCTTCAGATAGACAGAGCAAACTGGGTGTGGTCTGGACAATGGCAAAGGAGTATTACTCATGTCTAGGAGTTTAAAACCGAGCAGGGCAAAAAAGTGAGACCCTGGTTCATAAAAACACAGATGTAGGGAGGAAAGAAAGTAGTTCAGGTAAGCAAACATATGCTAAGAGATTAAAAGGTAAAATAGTCAAATTCCTAATTCTAGTTGGTGATTTTAGTATAATCCTCTTGGCAACTGGTAAAGTAAGTGAAAGTGCTAGGTATGTATCATGAAGGAAGTCCTGGGTTAAATCCCCAGCGTGCACTGTGTATGCTGGGCAAACACTAATTAAAAAAACAAAAAAACAAAAAACAATGTGGATCTGGCATAAAGATAAACACATCAGGGGCTGGATAGATGGCTACTATTTCAGAGAACCTGGATTCAATTCCCAGGATCCATATAGCAAGCAGCTCACAACTAGCCGTAATTTCAGTTTCAGGGGATTGGACCCCTTCATACCAACACACATAAAATAAAGTAAAAAAAATATAAAAACAGCCGGGCGGTGGTGGCACACACCTTTAATCCCAGTACTCGGAGGCAGAGGCAGGTGGATCTCTGTGAGTTCGAGGCCGGGCTGGACCAACAGCCTCCAAAACAATACAGAGAAACCCTGTCTCATAAAACCAAAATAAATAAACAAACTAACAAACAAACAAACCAAAAAAACCAACAGATCATCGGGGCAGTGGTGGCATACGCCTCCTACCTCTTGGGAAGTAGAAGTAGGTGGATCTGAGTTCAAGGTTAGTCTGGTCTACAATGAGAGTTCTAGGGCAGCCAGGACTGTTACACAGAGAAACACTGTCTCAAAAAATTCAAAATACAACAACAACAAATGGAATGGAGAGTCCAAAGAAGATGCAGGCATCTCATTTAAAATGGACACCATGGAAGGAGAGGAGAGGATAGACAGATAGACCGTTTTCTGTACAAACAGAACATGGCCAGTAGAGTGTAATTCTGAGCAACACAGGTGCATCTTGTGCTTCTACAAGAACAGGGTCAGCTCCTTTGATGGTTTAAGAAAGTGGGAGACAGAAGAAGTTAACCCAGAGCCAGTGACCTGGAAATGAGCCCAGCAGAGATCCACAAAGCATACCAGGAAACACAGGAGAAAGAGACTGTACAATTATAGTGAACTTGTGTAGCCTTGGCTGGCCTGGCCTGGAACTCACTATGTGGACCAGGCTGGCCTAACTCAGAGATCTACTGCCTCTTGCTTCCCAAGTCCCAGTGTGAAGGGCCTATACCACCACACCCTGCCCTGTTCTGTAACTTTTTAAAACTCAGTATCATATTTTATGGGATTTTTGTGACTGTACTGTGCAGCAGGAAGATTAACACATCCGCATAAATAAACTTAAACTTGGACTGTTGCCAATGAATAAAATGGATAAACAATTATTTATGTATGGTAGACAAAAAATTGGGCTGGGCTGTAGTTTAATGGTAGGGCATATATGCCTAATGAATATGAGGTACACGGCAATAAAAAAATAGAGAGAATGAACTAACTACAGTACAGTCAACATGTAAGAAACCTATGTTGCTCGACACATTAAAGTTGGAGAGCTATTTATTTAAAAAAGCCTTCATTAGTTCTCAAAAATCAGCATTATCTAAATTTAAAAGAAGAGATGAGGCCAGGCGGTCCTTTAATCCCAGCACTCATGAGGCAGAGGAAGGCAGATCTCTGTGAGTTCGTGACCAGCCTGGTCTACAAGAACAAGTTCCAGAATAGCCTCCAAAGCCACAGAGAAACCCTGTCTCAAAAAACCACAAAAAAAAAAGGAGGAAGAGAGAGAGAGAGAGAGAGAGAGAGAGAGAGAGAGAGAGAGAGAGAGAGAGAGAGAGAGAGAGAGAGAGAGAGAGAATTTAAAACTGGAAAACCAATCAGTCAAGCACTCAGGATTGACCTGTGAGAAACGTTGAATCTTTGGACAGTCCTTTCCCCATTGGCCAACCAGATCTGGATCCTGGTGATGGGCTCCAAGTTGTTCAGTGGAACGGCAGACAAAGTACCTTCATTTTCAGCTTCAACACTCTTTGCTTTAGAAACGATTTTTGGTGTAGCACTAAGAAAATCCAAACAATAAAATCAGATACATGTTCTCTCATAAAAATTTTATATTAAACTCAGTTTCTAAGAGGAGTTTTATAAGTCACAACTCCTCCCTTAGTAATAAATATGTTAGTTATGTTCACAACATATATGTTCTAGGAATTAAATGAAACTATGCACACTCAATTAATCTGTAAACTTACAGAATGACATGTAAATTAGCATTACCTGGGGTACAGAAGAGTGTCTTAAAAGAATTACTTTCTCTGTAGAGGTTAGTCCTTGATTAATCAAGGGAAAAAAAGCATTTTATTTTATTTTATTTTTGGTTTTTCGAGACAGGGTTTCTCTGTATTGTTTTGGAGGCTGTCCTGGAACTAGCTCTGTAGACCAGGCTGGCCTCGAACTCACAGAGATCCGCCTGCCTCTGCCTCCCGAGTGCTGGGATTAAAGGCGTGCGCCACCAACGCCCAGCCAAAAAAGCATTTTAAAAGGTATACCTAGAAGTAAAGTTGAAAATGTATACACCTTTCCACTACTAATAAATGAAAATAAAGGATTGGGTATGTACTCAGTTGGTAGAATGCTTGTTTAGCATACACAGCTACACAAATCCTTGGTCCAATCTGCAATACCAATAAAACCAATCATGTGGCAAACATTATAATCACAGCACTGGGGGATGGAGGCAGAAGGACCAGAAGTTCAAAGCCATCCTTGCATATATAAAGACCCTACTTAAAACAAACAAAGCAAACTAGAACCAAATCAGCTTAAAAAAAAAATCTCATTTGGGAGCTGGGGATTTATTTCAGCAGTAACTATTTGCCTTACATGTTTTATGGGCTCTTGGTTAGAGCCTCAGCATCAGGGAAAAAAAAATCACTTTCAGCTGCAGAAACACTAAATTCTATATGGTTAAAATAGTGAGGAAAGTCGGGTGTTGGTGGTGCACGCCTTTAATCCCAGCACTCGGGAGGCAGAGGCAGGCGGATCTCTGTGAGTTCGAGGCCAGCCTGGTCTACAGAGTGAGTTCCAGGACAGCCTCCAAAACAATACAGAGAAACCCTGTCTCGAAAAACCAAAAAAAAAAAAAAAATAGTGAGGAAATGTCTGTCACAACAGCCACACTCACCTTCCCAGTCTGTGGCCCTGCCCTGAGAAGGGCTGGAACACAGGCTTTGTAGACACGCAGACTTCATGTTTTTTGTCTTCAACTTTAACATCCACCTCTTCTTTATCAAAAACTCCCCGTAATTCTGAAGGTAATTCCCTTTGAAAGAAAAGAAAATGATAAAGTTCCTGTTTTCCCTTTTTCTGAGATACACATTCCATATGCCAAAAGACCTATGTGATCTGTAGAAGTGTAGTGTATGGGCTAAGGAGGCAGTCTAGCTGGCAGGGCACTTGCCTAGCACGTGCAGGTCTTGGGTTTAATCCTTAGCAGCATATAAGCAAGCCATAGTGGTACTTGCTATAATCCCCGCACTTGGGACACAGAAACAGGAGGATTAGAAGTTCAAGGTCAGCCTAGACTACAACAGACCCTTGTACAGATATATAGGGCTGGTAAAGGTACTTGTTACCAAGCCTGATCACTTGAGTTTCATCTCTGGAACCCATATGGTGGAAGGAGAGAACAAACCCCTGCCAAGTTGTTTTCTGACTTCCAATATGGACACTGTGGCACACAGGAGTCTTATATGTATAAATAGATATATGTAAAAAATATAAATACATGAAACAAGATATCTCATAATTAAATAATAGAAAGTATTATCACCAAATATAAATACACAAACACTGAGAGATATAAAGTAATTTTAAAGACCATATGTCCAGTTATCAAATTCATCATTCTTGATTACATGCTGCTACTTTTTTGTTTTGTTTTGTTTTTTCTTTCCAGACAGGGTTTTTCTGACAGGTATAGCTTTGGAGTCTGTCCTGGAAATCACTCTGTAGACCAGGCTGGCCTCTCACTCACAGAGATCCGCCTGCCTCTGCCTCCTAAGTCCTGGGATTAAAGGCTG
Organism: Mesocricetus auratus; assembly: GCF_017639785.1. Classification (NCBI taxonomy): domain Eukaryota; kingdom Metazoa; phylum Chordata; class Mammalia; order Rodentia; family Cricetidae; genus Mesocricetus; species Mesocricetus auratus. The sequence continues at coordinate 18,057,701 of NW_024429205.1, read as the reverse complement.
TACCACCATTGCCCAGCTACATGATGCTAATTTAAAAAGTTTTATTGTGTATGTGCTTGTGTGAGTATATGTGCTTATTTGTATGGCATTAAGGAATAAGTGGCAAGACTTTGGTTGACCATAATTCAAATTCCTAAACTTCAAAATCATAGCTGTAATCTGGGCTTGTTGGTGCATGCCCATAATCCCATTTGAGGCCAGTCTGGTTTACATAATATACTCCAGGTTAGTCAATATTGTATTTTGAGACCCAATATCAATAAAACAAAACAAAAAATTAGTTGTGGCTCTCTAAGGACCACAGCTTTCATCCTAGCACTAGGAAGGCAGAGGCAGAAGGATTTCTGTGAGTTCAAGGCCAGCCTGGTCTACAGTTCCATGATAGCAGGAACTGTTACACAGAGAAACCGTGTCTCAAAAAAAATAAAACAACAACAACAAAAGGGGTCTTGGGATGGGCATGGTCACCCATGTCTTTAATCCCAGCTCCCAGAAAACAACATGGCAGAGCACTGTTGAGTCCAAGGCTAACCTGGAGGGAGAGGGAGAGGTGGGCGTGGGGGGAAGAAAGATAAAGATCAATGATTCTTTCATATGAAACTAGTCTGAAATACCCTTCCACTATATCCTGCTTACCCCTTTTTGATGGAGTTCAGAAACTGCTGACTTGCACCATCAGAGTACCTTCTAAAGTCACCATTGACTGTGAATCCATTTTTCCACAATTTTATATTTACATCTACCTACAAGGCAGTAAAGAAAGGAATGAATTGTAAGAAAGGCTGACCCTGAGCTCACTAAATAGCCTATGCTGGCCTTGAACTCCAGATCCTCCTACATCAGCCAAAGTTCTGAGTTCACAGGCCTGCACTACCACACCCAGATAATGAATGACTTCATAATAACATATTAGTCATTTGGAAAGCAGTGGTCCCCTAAGTCATGAAAATCTAAATGTTAATGTATTTCCTTATAGGAAAGACATTATAGCTATTAAAATAACACTAACATCATGAAGAAATTCTGTAAGTTTGAAAATCTGTCAAATGCATGAAAGAGATTTCTCCAAATTCCTATTCTGGTTAAAAGTTGACTAAGGCTGGGGGGCGGTGGTGCACGCCTTTAATCCCAGCACTCAGGAGGCAGAGGCAGGCGGATCTCTGTGAGTTCAAGGCCAGGCTGGTCCGACAGCCTCCAAAATAATACAGAGGATCCCTGTCTTGTAAAAACTAAAAGAAAAAAAAAGGTTGACTAAGTAAAAATCTTTGCATTTGTAACACATACAGTTGTAAGTTGTCTTCCTTGAAGTACCAGGCTCACTTAATTAATTATTCTGTGAAAATGCCTGCCAAAACAGCCAAATCTAATGGGTACGTGTGTGCGCGTGCGCTCTGTATGTAGAAGCCAGTCATTGATGTCAGTGTTTTCTTTAATTGATATTTTATCCCAATAAAGAGGGGCTAAAGAGTTGGCTGAGCAGTTAAGAGCACTGGCTATTCTTTCAGAAGACCCAGGTTCAATTCCCAAAAACCCATATGGCAGCTCACAACTGTCTGTAACTCTAGTTCCAGGGGATCTGACACCTTCACACAAATATACATAAAGTTAAATAAATCATTAAAAAAAAAAAGATAGTTAGGCAGTCAGGAGTACTTGTTGCTGGTTTGGTTCCTGGTGCCTGCTCCACATCACATATTTAACTCTAGTTCCAGAACTGACACTCTCTGAGGGCAGCCAGCACACATGTGGTACATATATATACAATCAGACTTTGTTTACTTTTTAAACTATGTTTATCTAAGTTTATAACTGGTGCTATTATGACTGAAATATCTTTGACTGAACCTGGAGTTCACCAATTCAGCTAGACTGGCTAGCCATCCAGCACAGGGATGGTCTGTGTCTCTGCCTCTTCAGTCTTGGGAGTGAATCTTCTGGCTTTGTACGTATGTGGCAGTTGGGAGTCCCAACCCAGCTCCTCACACTTAGAGTGCCTGCCATGTAAACCTTGACAGCCATCACCTTGGCTCCCTTGCATCCTGAATATTCCAGCCTTGACCTAATTATGTGGCTGCAGACAACTCTGGACTTCCAGTTCTCCTGACTCTCCATCTCCTGAGTGTGGGGATTACAGATGCCTATGGTATCATCATCCCCAGTTTACAAAGTGCTGGGTTGACCGTAGAGCTTTGAGTCTGTTATGTAAGCATTCTATCAGCTGAGCTACCTCCTCAGCCCCATCACAGACATTCTTAACTGGAAGAAACATTTGTTTTGTAAATTCAAGTAAGTAATACGACAGTTTATAACTCGGTTGTGACTGCTCTGCTTCTTGCACAGATGCCAACAACTTTACCCATTGTTGCTTTTCTGACACCTGTGCAATTCAACATAATGAAAATAGTGAATAATAGCTTTACTATTACAAAAGCAGTTTTGACTTCAGGGATCCTCCTAGAGGTCAATAAGTAACATTTACCTGTTTCTTCTGTTCAGAGGGGGACAAGCATTTGGCCCCAACCTTCTCTGCTTCCTCAAAAAGGCTGTCAACAAAATATTCACAGCCCCTTTGTTGGTTATCACTGAGGGGTTGATTGTTAGGAGGTCCTGTTTCACAAACCCTAAAATTAAAATAAAGTAAAGTAAAATAAAAATCAAGTGCTGTAACTTCTAAGTTAATGAAGACATAATCCTGAGGAAGTCATTAAACACATTTTAATATAGACCATTTCTATAGACACTTAGGCTAACTTTTTGCTGTGAAGGAGTATCTGTTAGTCATTCAAAGATGTGTTTGAATAAATAAAATTAACCTTCGAGTAGGAGGCTGAGGCAGCAAGTAGCTGACAGGAAGTGATAAGGAGGAATCACATGCAGCAAGGGTTTTTAAGTGGGGGCAGACAAAGTAACACAGCTTCACAGAGTTAAACAAATGCAGCATAGAGGAATGCAACACATCTTTGCATCAGTAAACAGATGTTTCAGAGCATAAACAAATGTAACACACCTTAAAATAATATTCCGCAGCAACATGGTCTCCTATGTCTAAGACTGGCCACAAACCTTCTAAGCGGCCAATGATGGCCTTGAACTACTGCCTCCATCTACCAAGTGCTAGCTTTATAAGCAGGGGGCCACATCCTGAATTTATATGGTGCTGGGGACTGAACCCAGAGCCAATCATACCAGGCAAAACCCTTACCAACTAAGGTATATGCCCAGTCAAAGTACATTATTTTGAACCCTTTTTATTACTGCTATTTCCCCCCCACCCCTGGAGTTGCACTATTTTGCCAAAGCTGATCTTAACAGACTCAGGCTGCCATGGTGGCCCATGCCTTTAATCCCAGCACTCCACAGGCAGAGGCAGGAGGATCTCTCTGAATTGAAGGCCAGCATGAGTTTCAGGACAGCCAGGACTATATAGAGAAACCCGTTCTCAAAAAATTAAGACCAAAACCAGGAAAAAAAGAAGAAAAAATGTATTTAGGGCTCAGTAAATTGGCTTAGGTGGTAGAAGTACTTATTGTGTTTAATCCCAAGTTCCCACATAATTGTGGAATTAGAGAACTGACTCCACAAAGTTGTCCTCTGACCACACACACACACACACACACACACACACACACACACACACACACACAAAGAAAGGATATTAAAGAGAAAAATAATCAAGGTCATGAGAAGGAAGGGCTCTAGGATACAGTTAAAAGAACAAACTTTTACTACATTCATTGCATGTGATTATGGCTAAAAATTACAACAAACCACCCTCAAATATATTACTATTACCAATTTGCATAAGTGATCATATATAATTAAAAGCTGCTTTACTATTTCTGTCAGTGAGATGCAAAAAACAAAAAACCCAGAAAGAAAATAACAAAGGCATTAAACTCATTGCTTGGCTTAACTTACCATTCTTCTTTTATACTGTCAAGGTTATCTACTTCTTTCATTCTCTTTCTGCTACTGAAAAAGTAAAATGAAACAAAAGTTAAAGTTCTCAACTTTTAATCAAAACAAATTATCCTTATGTATCAGTATTCTTTAACATATAAGTTAGAATGTAACCATTGTTAATATTCAGGCATCTGTACTGGCCTGCCCTTGGGGTCCTGACAGGATATGTCCTCAGCTGCAAGCCACTAGGAGCACCTCCTGTGCACATTCGATACTTTCCCTTATAACAGGTGGGCCTTGCCCACCTATCTCCCATCTCTCTCCCCTTTCTCCTGCTGCTCCTGGCTTCTATCCGGTTCCCAGAGGCCCGACTCTCTTTTCTCTTCTCGTTTCCCATCCCCTTCCCCCACGAGAGCTCTATCGAATGATAGCATTTCTCTCCTGCCTTTTTTTCTTTATCTTTTGTAGAACAAACTCACAGAGAGATCCACATGCCTCTGCCTCCCGAATGCTGGGATTAAAGTCCTTCATCACAACCGCCTGGCCCTCTCCTGCTATTTTTAAAACAACAACCATAAAGTAATTCTAAAAGGGTTTGAACAACTGACCAAATTCACCACAGTCATTTTCATCTAGAATAAAACAAAAGAAACACAGCAGTGTGTGGTGGCACATGCCTACAATCCCAGACCTGGGAAGCAGAGGCAGGATGAGTTCAAGGCCATCTTCAGTTATGTTGCTAAAGATAAGTTTGGTCCTGAGAAAGACCCTGTTTCAAAAAAAAGAAAAGAAAGAAAGAAAGAAAAGTCTTTAACCTCTCCACTGGGGAAGCAGAGGCAAACAAATCTGTTAGTTCCTGGCCTTGAAGTGAGACCCAGTCTCAAAACAAAATAAAAAGGTGAGGGGCTGGAGAGATGACTCAGTAGTTAAGAGATAGTATTCTTTCAGAGGACCAAGGTTAGATTCCCAGCACCCACAGGACAGCTCACAACCACTGGTAACTCCAGTTCGATTTACACCTGTACTGGGTGGTTGTGTGTGTCAACTTGACACAAGCTGTAGAGTCATCGAGGAAGAAGCCTCAGCTGAGAAAATGCCTTGAGATCCAGCTGTAAGGCATTTTCTCACTTAGTGATCAATGCAGGAAGAGCCCAGCCCATGATGGGTGGTGTCACCCCTGGGCTCTACGGGAAGGTGGACTGAGCAAGCCAGGGAAAGCAAGCCAGTAAGCAGCACCCCTCCATGGCTTTTGCATCAGCTCCAGGGACCTGCCCTGTTTGAGTTCCAGTCTTGACTTCCTTGAGTGATGAACAGCAATGCTGAAGTATAAGCCAAATAAATAAACCCTTTCCTCTCCAACTTGTTTTCTGGTCCTGGTGTTTCCCGTCTCCACAGCAATAGAAACCCTAAGGCACCACCCTCTGACTTCTGAGGGCAGGTGGCACATACATGGTGCATAGACATTCTTGTGAACAAAACACTTGTTTACATTAAGAAAAAAAGAAAAAGATTCCACAAACACACCAATAGTAATATTTTAAGTGGTGATTTTTTTTTTTTTGGCTTTGAGTTCCCTCTCTGCTCTGCAGAGGGTCTTTTCTGTGTCTGTTATGTGTTTCCTCATCCCCCAACAAACACCTTTCTTCAACTGCTAACATTACTATTTTAAAGTTTTTTCTTTCAGCTGTGTGTATGTGTGCAAGTGTTCATGTAGTATACTCATGAGGGCAGCATGTGAGGCCAGAGGCTCCTGGATGCTTTCCCATCACGTTTGTGTGTATGTGCAGGCATGTGTGGGGACATGTGGGAGGTCAGAGGGCAATTTCAGGTGTTTCCTTCTCAGATACCACCCACCTTATTTCTTCAGGGAGAGTGCCTCCCTGGAACCTGGGGCTCACTGATTCAGCTACTCTGGAAAGTCAGTAAACTACAGAGATCCACCCGTCTTTGTATCTACAAGTGTTGAGATTATTGGCACCCACCGTAACTTTTATGTGGAAGCGGGTGATCCAAATACAGGTCCTCAGCTCCCCCAAGGAATGTACTTTATTGACTGAGTCATTCTGCAGCCTTCTAAAGTCTTTTCTTTCATTTGTTTTTCTGAGACAAGGTCTCACTATGTAGCCCTGGATGGCCTAGAATGTTCCAAAGACCACATCCCCATGTGGCTCCTCATTCAAACCAACTTCTACACTTCTATCAGAAGGGCAGAGTCAGAGAAGTCTACAGCAGTCTACAAAATGAGGTAATAAGCAATGAGCCACATGGCAGAACTTAGGTAAGAAATGGGTTCGTTTATGTTGTAAAAGCTAGTTAGTAACTAACAAGCCTAAGCTATCGGCCAAGCACTTATAATTAACAGAAGTCTTAGTATCTGGGAGCTGCTGTCAGGACAGAAACTTCTGCCTACATATGATTTTTGGACTTCCTTGCAGAAAACCCTTCAACCATTCCAACTGCTGTTAGAATAAGTTCCAAAGTTGGGCGGTGGTGGTGCACGCCTTTAATTCCAGCACTTAGGAGGCAGAGGCAGGCGGATCTCTGTGAGTTCTAGACCAGCCTGGTCTACAGCCTCCAAAGCCACAGAGAAACCCTGTCTCGAGAAACCAAAAAAAAAAAAAGTTCCAAATCATTTGGGCAATATTACAGAGAACTAATATAGTTCTTTATATTTTAGTAGTTTTACCATAGCTGCACTTAATAGGTTGTAATACAAATATGTTCCCTTAATTGTACCCTTAAAGGTCTTCATTGTTATGACTGTCACTACTACTAGATATTTGATGAAATAATCATACATAATTAAAAATTACTTTATTTCTGTCAGTGACTTGCAATGAAAACAGAAAGATGATAACATAGGTTTCAGCTCCAATGGCACTTGGGGTCCAAAAATTCTGTCTAGGCCCAGTTATACCAGAACTATAGGAGGATTTCTTCAGGTTCGATAAAAGACAGCATCTTTCAGGAACTTGTGAAACTGGTTCCCATTTATCAAAGAGTCATTTCCCTTACCTCTGGCAGAAGGGACATATGACTTCATTGAGGTACACCCGTGGCTGCATATGAAAGCCCACACAGACCTCCAGTCTCCCTCAGTCCCTATTCACTAGCACTTGTTATAGCTTTCAAAGTCCACACTAACCACCCCAGGCTTCCCTTCTACCTCTTTGTTCTCTTTATAATGGCAAGGACATCCCCCCTGCCTGGCTATTCCTCTTGCTCTCTAGCTGTTCTCCCTTTCTTGTAGATCCCTGGCCATGTCCAGTCGGTTTCTCTTTCTTAAGCACAATAAAACCTTCCCCCTAACCATACCATCAAGCAGTCATTCCAGTGGTTTGTCTACTGTGCCTCCTTGAATACAATAATAGGCATTAGCGAAGAAATGCATTGCCTGAATTAACTTACCATTCTTTATAACAGTTTTGAAAAAAGAAAAGACTGTCCCAAAACCTGTAACATTACATAAAAAGGTGACATGGTTCTGTTGGGTCCTGAGGTAGGGCGAATAATGGAGGGCAAATCACCAAAGTCAGATAACAGAAGCAAACTTTATTCCATCACACAGGGTACCAGAGCTTCTAATTAGTTAGGGCCACAAGCAGGTCGAAATCTGACACTGTGACCAAGAGAAGAGGTCAGTTCTTTCTTTTTTTTTTTTTTTGGTTTTTTTTTTCGAGACAGGGTTTCTCTGTATTGTTTTGGAGGCTGTCCTGGAACTGGCTCTGTAGACCAGGATGGCCTCGAACTCACAGAGATCGGCCTGCCTCTGCCTCCTGAGTGCTGGGATGAAAGGCATGTGCCACCAACGCCCGGCAAGAGGCCAGTTCTTTATAGCATTAAAAAAAAAAAACATACACAGGGCCAGGCGTTGGTGGCACCTGCCTTTAATCCCAGAATATATGGAGTGGGGAAGATTAATGAAGAGAGAGGTAATGGGGTGGCGGTGTTTGCTTGGTACCTCCTGCTTGCCCCTGCATGACCCGGAAAGTTCTGTCTCTCTCTCCACACTCCGCTGGCTCAGAGTTTCCAAGCAAAGGAGGGGCAGCAAAAGCCCAGTCCATATTCTTGGTGGAACCGCAGCGTCCTCCCCTGAAGTTGCCAGCCTTCCATGTCCCTGCCTAAAGGGCTCAACTTTTGACCATACTTGGGCACGAACCCAGCTTATGGCAGACATGCCATCACCCCTTGCCCACAACTTATAAGGTCTCCTTGCTTTCGTTATTTTGGGAGTGGCTTCTCCACCCTCGACCTCTGGGACTGGAGAACCCGTCTGGGAGTTGCTTTGCTCAAATAAACCCGTTCTTGTACTTTTTCAATTCTTGATCTGGTTTACTTCATAGGTAGAGAATCCTATTATGGGGGGGGGGGCAAAAACCTATTAGGAGGAACTCCATCTAGGCAGCTCTAAGGAAGTCACCATCTATGTTAGGGTAAGACTTTGGTGACTTAGCCGCTTTGGCATCATTCATACTCCTATAAGTAAGTCCAATAAAGTCACTAGTGTGCCAAGGGAAGTTGAACTTCAATGGAATCCAACTCAGGTCTGTCAGTGGTGCCCTACCTGGGGTGATTGGACATATTTGTGTGTTCCTCCCCAGTAAAGGTTACTTAAGGAAAGTATGCAAGCAAGACTGGGTGTAACTCAGTGCTACAAGACTTAGTCAAGCTTATGAAAACACTTGGGCTTGCTGGGTGGTGGTGGTGGTGCATACCCTTAATCCCAGCAGAGGCAGGTGGGTGTCGAGTTTGAGGCCAGCCGGGACTACAGAGTTCCAGGAGATAGCCAGGGCTACACAGAGAAATCCTGTCTTGAAGAAAAAAAAAACACCCCCCCCAGTGGGTGATAAAGGCAAAAAGAGGCTGGAGAGATAGCTCACTGAGTACCTGGGATCACTTCCTAGTACCCACATGGTGGCTCGAAACCATCTGTACCTCTAGTTCTACAAGGGTTTTACACCCACTTCTGCCTTCCACAGGTACCAAGCACAAAAATGGTGCACAGACATGCATGTAAACAAAACACCTGTTGTGCACATGAAGCAAATAACATTTTTTCTTAAGAGTAAATGCTCAAGTAGTAACTGTTATCTACAGTATTCTTCCTCTTAGCTCTATGTAATCAACCTCTCCTGTCTACCTGTACACAATTCTGACTTTGGCATTTCACAATTACCTACCACTAATATCAGTGTTATCACACCAATATTCCCTGCATTAACACCGACACAACTCAGGAGATGACTCACGCCTGTAATGCCAGTACTTAGGAAGCATAAGCAGGAAAATGCCTGCGTTTCAGGCCTCAATGGAAACTTAGAAAGTTCGAGGCCAGCCAAGGCTACGTAAATCCTGTCCCTAGGGGGAAAAGAGGGCATGGTGGTGCACACCTTTAATACCAACTCTTAGAAGACAGAAGCTGACAGATATTCCCGGCCAGCCAAGATTTGTTAATGAGACCTTGAACTCAAGAGATCCACCTGCCTCTCCAGTGCTGGGATAAAAGGCGTGCACCACCACCGCAGGTAGGGCTAATGAGACTGTTTTTTTTTTTTGTTTCTCTGTGGCTTTGGAGGCTGTCCTGGAACTCACTTTGTAGACCAGGCTGGCCTCGAACTCACAGAGATCCGCCTGCCTCTGCCTCCCGAGTGCTGGGATTAAAGGTGTGCGCCACCAACGCCCGGCTGACTGTTTTTAACAATACAGATCATCAGTCCCCTATTTTTTCATTTCAAATTACATACAAACGAACCAACACTGGAGGCCACTCTAACAATCATATTTGCAGACAAGTAACAAACTTGTATTACTACGAGTAAAAAAGGAGTGAGGGGGCAGGGCGCAAGAGAATTAAAAAATAAAAAAATTAGGGAAACAGCGAACATCAGATTTCCAGAATGTCAAAGCGAGCTAGGCAATGCGGGTGAAGTCAATAACGAGATGTCCAGCGAACAAGTCCTGTATTTCTGGAGTGCGCTCTGGGCAGCGTTCGTTCGTCTTTGGGAATGGAGACGTCTCGACCGCATCTAACTCCAAGTTTCTGGTCGCCTTCAGAGACCAGAGCGCGCGAGAGAAGCGCACCGTGCTTCCAGCGGGTTCGCGAGACTCGCAGAGCGTGGGAGCCGCAGGTCCGCACTCACCTGGGCCGGGCTGGGGCCGGGGTGGAGGCCTCTGGCCGCCGGCGTCCTTCCCCGGCCGCAGTCGTGCCGACTCACCGCGGCCCAGAAGCGCCGCGGTGGCAGGCGACAAGCCCGGGGTGCCGCCGGGGAAACGCCCGTCCGACCAGCTCAGCCCGCCGATCGCGGCGCGGAGCCGGGAGACTCACCTCAGTGCGCGGCCCCGCGGCCTAGTCCTCAGTCCGCGTGGGTCTGCAAGCGCCGCCGCCCGGCCGGAGCCCCTCAGGCCGGGAGCGTCCCGAGACCCTCTTCAGAGACCAGCGGCCGCGCCGCGGGGACGCCGTCCGCCTCCCTTAGTCTGCCCGACGCGCCCCGGGGACGGCTCCGCGCGGCTCTGAGGAGCGCGCCCGGCTGACGGGAGCGCGCCGGGGGCGGGGCTTCCCGTGGCGGGTCTGCTCAGGCCTCCGCTCGGCGCGCACTAATGGCGGCGGTCTCCTCCCTGCCGCCCGCCCCGCTGCTTGTCGCCTCCTTAGGAGGCGCGGAAAATGCCAGGAGCTAGGTGGGCGTTCACCTGAGAAAATTCAGCGTCGACCTGTTTCTTTCTGTGCCTCTTGCCTTCCTCGGACTTCCCTGCTTCCTTGTCAGTGAACTTCACCCGAGCCCTATTATCTGAAGAGTGACAGTTAAAGTCCCTCGCTCTTTGCGTTCTTGAAGGTCACCACAAAGACCACTCTTCCCTGTAGGGTTTATTTATTTACGTATTTATTTGTTTTTCGAGGCAGGGTTTTTCTGTGTGGCTCTGGCAACTCCCTGTTCACCAAGCTGGCCTTGAACTCACAGAGATCCTCCTGCCTCTGCCTCTGGAGTCGACTTCCTATAGGATTTAGATAAGACTCGGAGATGCCCCTTTGTATATTCAAGACACGGTCAAGGCATATAGATTCCCGATCTCTATAAATGATTAGCAGAACTTGTTTGTAATAACTGTGTGGTCAAAAACAGCTGCTCTGAGATCACTACACTTTAGTGAAGCATATTTAGTCCCCGATTCTCAGACTTTGGCACACCCTCAGCTTAAGACAGGAAGCACCACACACACACACACACACACACACACACACACACACTTTATTTATTTATTTATTTATTTGCTTGCTCCAGAAAGCACGTTGACCTTGTAATAAACAAAACTCTTAGGTCCTGTCTGGTCCACTGTCTACTGGTCCACTTTCCTCCACCCACGTCTTTCTGACTTCATTTATTCTTCCCTATACAAGAAAAGAGCCCCCCCAAAAAATAAGGAAAGCCCCTATCTGTCTAATTCAGGAACAGGGTGCAGATCTCTTAGATTTACCTGTATGCAATAGTCTCCTTTTCAAGACAGGGTCTTACATGTGTTCTGAAACTCACCATGTAGATCAGTCTGGAGGCACCGGCCTGAGTTCCCTGAGGGCTAGGATTAAAGAGGTGTGTGCCACTACACCGGCTACAACAAGTCTCTTAATTCAAAATCTAGAGTTGTGGTTGGAGATGGAACCATAGCTTTTTACATTCTAGACAAGGTCTGTCTCTACCACTAAGCTACACTCCCACCCGCCTTAGATTTGGTTTTTATCTGACATTTGCACATTCCCCCTATGGCAATAGTATTCCTCATAGCACTGGGTGGGTCATCCCTTCCCTATCCACTGCAACAATCTTTCTGCGTAGATCTAGATTTACCTAAACTGGGATTTGCTTTTTATTTGACAGTTGTTAGTGCCTGAAGTCAGCTTGAGATTGGGCCTCCCCTACCAACCATTCCCCACCCAGGTAAAAACAATTTGGGATTCTTTCGAAGATCTAATGAGAGGCGGCGGTTCAGAGATCCTGTGGTGAGTTTAGCTCTCAAACTGTGCTCCTGCTCTCCTGTCTGTTGAGTTACGTTTGCTTCCAACAGTGAAAGATGCAAAGATAATTTATGTAAAATTGTTAGGCTGGTGCATTTTCTACAGCAACCTCTGCTTAGATACAGCCAATATATATGTGTGTTTGTGTGCTGTACTTTTTTTTAGATTTTTACAAAATTTTATGTGGCTGGGCGGTGGTGGTGCACGCCTGTAGTCCCAGCACTTGGGAGGCAGAGGCAGGTGAATCTCTGAGTTCGAGGTCACCCTGGTCTATAGAGTGAGTCCCAGGACAACCAGGGCTGTTACACAGAGAAACTCTGTCTTGAAAAAACAAAAACAAAAAACAAAAACAAACAAAATTTTATGTGTATATCTTTGGGTGTTTGCCTGCTTATGTGTCTCTATACTGGCATCTCAAGACCCTACTGTCTCAAGTCTGTCAAATATTAGGATTGTAGACATGTATTGCCCTGCCCAGACAGTTTTTTGATCCTACTGTAAGGCTCCTCTAATGTTTTGCCTTTTTGTCCTTGGTTTTATTATAGGGTTAGTTCTAATATCATTTGAAAAGATTCTTTCCCATGCCAAAAGTCAATTTACCAGCCCGGTGTGGGGGCATGTGCTTGCATGGCTAGCACTGGGGAGAATGTAGAACAATGTAAATTTAAGGTCCATCTGGTCTCCATACTGAGACTCTTGTCTTAACCAACAAAATAAAATGACCGCAGCTCTATAGGTTTATTTCTGTATTTTTTTTCTTTCCGTTTCGGACGGGGTTCCATTTAGCAAAAGCTGGCCTTGATATAGATTTAGTCTTCCTGCATCTATGTCCTGGGTACTGGCATTCTAAGTTCTTCCAGACCAGGTTTACGGAGTGCTTTCCCACAAACCTAGGCACTCCAGCACTAGGCACATCTGGGAACACTGATGTGTTTTTCCTGACTATTAGGTGACATTTAAAACAGGTCAGGCTTGCCTCATAATCAAGACTGATCTTGGATTCCTTATTCTTACTGCTTCTGCCTTCCAAGATTAGAGGCTTGCAGGCATGTATCATTGCTTGTGGCTTGTAGGTTTTGAATCCAGAAGATGTGAGTCCTTCAATTTTGTTCTTCTGTTGGGATTGATTTTGCTACTCAGGGACCTCTGCAAATCCATGCAAATTTCAAGGCCAGGTTTTCTTTTCTTTTCTTTCTTTCTTTTTTTTTTTTTTTGTTTAAATCTCTCGGTCCAGTGTACAATTTTGCCAGTACCATTTACTTCAGAAAATTGTATTTCCTTGTTGAATAGTTTTGGGGAAAATTTCAGTTTGTCATATATAATCTTTTTGTCAAACTGCTGGATTTGTTTTGTTTTGTTTTAAGAATTTTGCTTTACCCTGGGTGGTATTGGAGGCACACGCCTTTAATCCTATCACTCAAGAGACAAGAGGCAGATCTCTGTGAGTGTCAACGTCTGCCTGGTCTACAGAGTAAGTTCCAGGACAGTCAGGGCTACATAGAGAAACCCATTCTCAGAAGACAAAAATCAAACAGCAGCTAACCAGGTCTGTTTAGATTTTTAATATTCTTTTGAATCAGCTTTGGAGGTGTGTGTATTTCATTTATTTGTTCATCTGTTATGTGATTTTTTGTATACAGTTATGTCATTTGGTTTCGTTTTGAGACAGGATCTCATGCAGGTTCTCACTAGGTAGTCCTGGCTGGCTATGCAGACTAGACTGGTCAAAAACTCACTGAGGTCCACCTGCCTCTGCCTTTTGAATTCTGGGCACTGCCTAGTATTTTTAAGGTCCTGAGGCACATTCTTTAGCTTTAAAAACAGGTATCTTTCAGAAGCAACTGTTTTTTTTCTTATTTAAATAATTTATCATCCTTTTAATAGTTTATATTTTTGTGTCATTTATAAGAAATGTCTTATAAGTCCAGGTGGTGGTGGTGCATGCTTTTAATACCAGTCCTTGGGAGGCAGTGGTAGGCTGATCCCTGTGTGTTCAAGGCCATCCTGGTCTACAGAATGAGTTCCAGGACAGGCTCCAAAGCTACAGAGAAACCCTGTCTGAAAAAATAAAACAACAACAAAAAAGTTTTCCTATGTTCATAAAAATTTTGAGTTAAAAGAACTGACAGCTTTATGTATGTCTCTAGTAAATTTAAAGTAAATATGCATGAGGCAGTAGTAAAGAGTTTTTATTCATAAATGTATATCTAATTATATCTAATTGTCCTAACATCATTACAAGAGCATTTTTTCATAGCTACCATGGCAGTGCATGCCTGGTATCCCAATTGCCTAGGAGACTGAAATAGCAAAATTGTAAATTTGTACATAGGCTAGCCTCGGCAATTTAGCAAGATCTTGTCTGGACAATAAATCACAAGGCCAGGAGTGAAGGTCAGTGCTGGGGCTCTTTCCTAGAATGCTTGTCTTTTTTTAAAAAATTTTAATAGATAGGGTCTGGCAATGTAGCCCAGGCTGACCTTCACCTTGCTGCTTAGTCCAGGCTAGACTTAAAATTGAGATTGTCTTAGTTCAGTTTCCTGATTAAAGATGCATGCCACTGTATGCAGCTCCTTTTTATCTCTCAGAACAGAATAGAGAGGCTGTGAGTTTCCTGAGATAGGACAAATGCATTGAAAACCAAATCGATTTTTTTTTTTTTTTTTGGTTTTTTGAGACAGGATTTCTCTGTGGTTTTGGAGGCTGTCCTGGAACTAGCTCTTGTAGACCAGGCTGGTCTCAAACTCACAGAGATCCGCCTGCCTCTGCCTCAGGAGTGCTGGGATTAAAGGCATGGGCCAGGACCCGCCCAAATCGATTTTTAGAACTTTGTCTTCCTTCCTTCTAGGGTTTAGCTTTCTGGTGTTCCCAAAGTAACCTCTTGAATGTAGCAACCTGTTCACTCTGGTAACTCTCTCTTTATTGTACTAGCTTGACCTGGGGTGGGGGTGTGCATCCTGTAGTAAGTGCTCTGCCACTACACTGTACTCCTGTCTTATATGTATATAGCTTTAAATAAAGTTGGAAGTGTTTTATTGACTTGTTATTTTTTCCCTCTGGTAGAAACTGTGTCCTATGTTCTCCAAGCTTTTCTTTGTCCATGATGTCTTCCCCTCATTTTGTGGTTCAAGGCGCATCTCTGGAGGCCTTCCTTAAATCCTTGTTCACTTAGGGTCCTGTCTTTACCACCTTTGCATTACAGTGCACTGGTTCCATGTCCTTCCGTCACTGAGCTCTCCGGAGAACCAGAACTATGGTTTTCTTTTGAGATAGGGTCTCACTATGTAGCTATGGCTGTTCTGGAACTCTCTCTGTAGACTAGGTTTTGAACTCATATAGATCCCCTGTCTCTGCCACCCAAGTGTTTTGTGTTTCTGGAATTCAAATTACTCTGTACACAGACCTTTATTCTTTTATTGTGAGGCTGAACGAAGCTCATTAATTAATTTTTCTGGCTGGGGACTTACATGGCTAAAATGCTGTTGCTATGTTTTCTTTTTTTTTTTTTTTTAACATGTATTTCTTCATTCTTCAACTTTTTCCGTGGAATAACCAGGGGAATTTCTGCCCAAATAAAGAGTAGGCTCTTTTTCTCTAGTAAACCGATGTTTTGAATTGAGCATTCATTATTCCCTCTATAACAGCAGATCTTTCCATATTATGTGTACTTTATTCACCCCCCCCCACCACTTTGGAAATGTTTTGTCTGAATTCTGCACACGGGTGGAGTGGTGATAAACGAGGCTGCTAAAATCACCCAGGTAGATTTGGCTAAGGTCATAGGAAACAACACAGCTTCTCTATGCTTACCGCCTGTAACCCTTTTAATCCCGGGAGGGGAGGCAGAAGCTGGCATATATTTAAGAGTTCAAGGCCAGCCTGATCTGCATAGTGAGTTAAAAAAGATGCAAGGTTCCTAGGGTACTTTTTTTCCCTCTTAATTTACCTAGCGTGGCCATTATCATTTGGACAGCGGTGCAAAGTGCAGCCCAAGTTCATTATTAAGGGTCTTTCTTGCCTTAGGTAGGTAGGCATTTGGAACTCCCCTCTTCTCCAGTCCCCTTCAACCCCGCGCCTCGGTCAGCCGTTCCTTGCGTCATCCAGGTCCCCGCAGGAGTCGCGGGTGTTTGGGGTCCTCGGTCCTGGGCCGGGCGTTGAAGGGTCCACCCGGGAACCCATCCCGCGCCGTAGTCGGCTGTACCCATCCCCCAGTCTAGACAGGCCGGTGAAACCTAGCAGCCGGCGAGTTCACACAGCCCTGAGCGCCTCCCTCCCTCCCCCGCCCCGCCGGGCGCTGACGTCACGGAGGGGCGGGGCCTACGGAGGCTGCGGAGAGCGAAGGGCTGCGCGTCCTTGCAGCGCCCCGCAGCGGCCGCGTCCGGAAGTGGCCTCGTCGGCCCTGCAGCGCCAGAGCCCTGACGCACGGAGCTCGAAAGAGGGAGAGAGAGAGAGAGAGAACGAGAGAGAAAGGGGCAGACATGGCGGCTCCGCTCGGCTCCCGCTGAAGACGGCAGAGCGGGCGCAGGGTCTGTGGCGCCGGCCTGCAACCTCGCTTCCGCCTCCCGCTCCCCGCCTCCTCGCGCTGCCGCTGCCTCCTGCCCCGCTCTTGCTTGTCGTGGCCTGTGTCCCACAGAGGCAACGCGAGCCGGCCCGGCAAGGCTCCGCTGGCCCTGACTGCCCGCCGGCGGGCCGGCCTTCCTCGCCTCTCCCGGGAGCGGCGGGCGCGGCGTGGACCCGGTCCCCCTGGCTGGATCATGGTGAACACCCGGAAGAGCTCTCTGCGCCTTCTCGGGTCCAAGTCTCCTGGGCCCGGGCCTGGGCCTGGGGCCGGAGCGGAGCCGGGGGAGACCGGCGGCAGCAGCCATTTCATCTCCTCTCGGACCCGCTCCTCCAAGACGCGCGCGGCCAGCTGCCCGGCAGCCAAGACCGGGGGAAGCGGCGGCGCCCTGGACGAGGCCCGGGTAAGAGCGGCGGCCCGCGGCCGAGACTTGGGAGCGGCGGCCCGGCCGCCCGGGCTTTGTCTGGCCGGAGACCGTCTGCGGGTGCGGTGGAGGGTGGCAGCCGCCGACGGGCCGCGGTGACTCCAGCACCTTGGCTGTGCCGGCCCGGTTCTTTTGTGTTAGGGAACAGCACTCGAGTCCGCGGGAGAGGGCTCTTGGGGTCCTTTTCGGGGACATTAGAACGGTCTGCCTTCCGTGTCCTTGCCCTGTCTCAGAGGGGAACTCTAGAGGAAGCAAGAATGTAGAGCTGCAGTCCCTGGCTTGGAAGGGGACAAGAGAGAAGTGAAAGTTTTCCGCGGTGTCAAACCCTTTTTGAAAGTGTGTCAGCTCTTGCCGCTTTCTTGCCGCTGTCTAACTGAGCTTACTTAGTTTGGGGGTGGTTCAAGTTGGTGAGGAAGTGAGCAGAGCTCCAGTTGGCAGGCAGGGAGGGATGCTGAAAAAAAGTTTGTAGCTGCTCTGACACCAACTTTAAAAACAAAACCAACGCTTAACGCCTCTCCAGGCAAGGCAGAGAAGCCGCGGCGCTCTAAGCTGTAAGGTGAACCGAGGTTCATCTACCAAGGAGCAGAGTACTTTCAAGTCATAAAAGGTGTGTGTAGAAAGAAACGTGTCGAGTGGGCACCCTCATTCCGAAGTGACATGCTTTCTACGTTTCTGTTAAGGAAATGGTTTACAAAAGCCAAGCTAGCACTGTTATTGTCCCTACAGTTGCAGAAGTGACACTCGAAGAAGCAGATGATTTAGTTCTGTAAAAAGACGAGATCTGAGATCCTGAACTTTGATCACCCACAGTGTAAAGCAGAGCTATTTATTATTATTATTTTTTTCTTTTTGAGGCAGTGTCTCACTATGTAGCTCTGGCTGTCCTGGATCTCACCCCACAGACTGGGCTTTGATCCCCTGTCTCTCTGCTTCTGGAATTCAAACTACTCTTCCCACAGGTGTCACTTTAAAGTTAATAAGACATTTGTGTTACTATGGGATTGGTTCTGAATTCAAAGTACCAATTGGATAATGCCTAGAAAGAGATTGACTTTCCAAGAGTCATTTGGTCAAACAATGTTACTTAAATTATTCCTCCAATTTAAATTCGCAACATTTTTGTTACTTAGTGTTTGTAAAGTTGTGGATTATTTATATATGTTTTTTTCTGTGTTTTGCTGTTTTGGCACCAACCAGAATGAATCAGTATATGCAACAGAAATATTTTATCATGCTGTGAAATACATTTATTGTGTCTTTGGAAATATTTTTCTGTGAAAAATCTGGAAAGTATTTTTGAGCTGATTTAATTTAGTAGACTTTTAGGAGTGCATAGATCTCTTTGATTAAGCTAAGTGTTCTGAAGATTGATTTTTTTCCTGTAGAAACTATCCTATGAATTTCTTAACTTAGTGACACTATCACATTCTTAATTTTAAAGAACAACATGTCCTCTACACTTAAGTGCAAATAAAATATTTAGAGTGTAAGCATGTAATTGTATCATGCCATGAATGCCTAGTCTATTAGAGCAGTGTCAAACTCATTTGACAGCAGTGAGGCAATTAGCTCATCTCTCACTGATCGGCTTGTGGTCCCATTTTTGAATTCAGGGATCTCATGCTGTCCTTACCCCCTGAGGAATAAGGTGAGGTAATTTGTCAGGCAGCTGTTATGGAGATGTTAAAAGGCAAAGAATCAATAGTCTAATGTAGAAATGAACATTTGGTAGATTTTAAATGGCTAGAAGAATGAAAGATTGTTTTTCTAGAAAGATACTAATGAAACATCATTTTGAGAACTCTTTTTAAAACTGTTTTAAAAGACTATAAACAGTTGGCTCTTAAGATTTACTTTGAAATATTTGCCTTTCATTCTTAAAGGGATTTATGTTATAGGTATGATGGATGATAGATCTAATTCACTGAGGAATTTTAGAGATATTCTTACTTCATACTGTGAGTTATTGGCCCAGAGAAAAAGAAAAGTTACAGGTTTCAATTTATCAAGTTTATTCAATGTTACCTATAAGAAACATGTTGTGTTTTTTGTTGTTGTTGTTGTGTATTCCTGAAGTAAATTGATTTGAACTTGGTTAGGTCTTCTTTAATTTGGTTTTATGTTATAGGAATTTAGTTTTCCTAGTTTATCCTTTCTGGTATGCTTAAATATACCCTTTGTATTTGTGGGGTCTTTAATAGACATTTCTTCCTGTTTGTAAAGCCTGGTTTGATGGGGATTGAATGCTTTAGAACACCCTCTTTTTTTATACTAAGAAGTATATTCTCTTTGTACCATAGTGATTAAAGAGTTTTTTCCCCTACTTTTGTATTGTTTTTCATATTTTATGTTGACTTTTCTTCCCTTCTCATGATTTTAAATTATTTCATTTACTTTCTTGTTATTTGTCCATTTGCTTTATAAAATCATAGCACCAAGGGTTATTCCTAGAGTTTTACCTTATTCTTAAGTAATATCTATGTAGTGAAGCACATAAAGTAGGAAGCATTCTGAATGTATTGGAATGATTTCTCAAAAAAAAGTCCTCTTTTCTACTTTTAAGTTTATTTTTTTTATTTAAGTTAATTTTGTTGCTGTTGTTTTGAGGCAGGGTCTTGTTGTTTCTTTTTGGCTGGCCTGGAATTTGACAAGTAGACCAAGCTGTCCTGGGCATTGTGGTGGTTGATTTTCCTGCCTCTGCCTCCTGAGTGCTGGAATTACATTCAGGTGTCATCATTCCAGGACAGATCCTGAGGAGTTTGGGGATAAGAATAAGCCTATAAAACTGTCACCACCATGAAAACCACAGGCACAGCAATCACTTCTATAGTTTTTCTGCTTTCTTTAACACTTCTATTGTTATATCTCAGTTTTCAACATGATACAATTATTTCCTTTTCTCTTTGATACAGTGGTCCTTTATGGGTATGATACAGTGTACTTCTTTTTGGGTGAGATGCAATATTTTTAGCTGTAGTCAATGCTTTATAGTAGCTTTCTAGAATTTATCTGGCATAAAAGAAACTTTGTTGGCTTTGACCACTGCTTCTCCTCCCTGTTCTTTATCCCTTTAGCTCTTGGCAGTCACTCTTGTTCATTTTGCATATTTGAGTCTTCTATTGTACATACGAATGACATCATACAGTATCTTTTCATGTCTGGCTTAGTTCACTTAGCATAATGTGTTCCAGGTTTGTCTATGTTGTAAGTGGAAGAATTTCGTTCTTAAAGATTGAATAATAATCTAGTGTATATACTTCATATATACATAGACCATATTTTTTACTCATTTACCTGGCATGTGGCATTAATGTTGCTTTTATATTTTTTTACTAATGTTGTTTTTATATTTTGGCTGTTGTGCATAATGCTGCAGTGGATATAGGAATGCAGTTGCTTCTTTGAAACTTTTATTTTTTGAGACAGGATTTTTCTGTGTAGCCCTGGGTGCCCTGGAACTTGCTCTCTAGATCAGGCTGACATTGAAAGCTTGATTTTAGTTCCTTTGGGTAAATATCCAGAAGTGAGATTGCTGAATCATAATGTGGTTCCATTTTTTATTGTTTTGAGGATCCTTCACTGTTTTCCATGGTTACTACATCATTTTTCCTCCTTTCCATTGATGTGAGATGGGGTTCTGTTTGCTTACAATCCTCACCAACACTTGATGGATGTCTTTTTTTCTTCCCCAAGACAGGGTTTCTCTGTGTAGCCCTGAGCCCTGGCTGACCTGGAGCTGGCTATGTAGGTCAGGTTGACCTCAAATTCAGAAATCCACCTGCTTCTGCCTCCCTAGTGCTGGCATCAAAGGTGTACTCTACCATACCCTGTAATTTGGTAGATGGCTTAAGGATAATTTTTTAGCTGGGGCACAGTGGAACATGCCTTTAGGCTCAGGAGTCAGAGGCAGGCAGATCTCTGAGTTCAAGGCCAGCCTGATTTGCCTGGTCTACATTGTGAGTTTCTGGACATGTAGAACTTTGTAGTGAGTTCCTGTCTTGAAAAAACACCACACACACACACACACACACACACACACACACACACACAAAAAAACCCTAAAAAGCCCGAAAAAACAAGTAGTTTTTAAAATAGGTATTCTGTGTAGAATGATATCTCATTAAATTGAAATAGTGCACTTCGAAGTTTGTATATTATGGCACATGTCTGGAGATCAGAGGATAACTTTTGGGAAATGGTTTGCTAACCCACTATATGAGTCTCAGGGATCAAACTCAGATTGTTAATTTTGGTAGCAGGTGTTTTAACCTGCTAAGCCTTTCCCTAGAATTCATTTATTTATTTATTTTATTTGTATTGCCTCCCCTCCCCCAAACAGTTTCTCCATGTAGCTTGGCTGTCCTGGAACTCAATCTGTAGACTAGGCTGGCCTTGAACTCAGAGATCTGCCCACCTCTGCCTCCCAAGTGCTAGGATTAAAGGCGTGTGCCATCACCTCCCAGCAGTTTGTATTTTTCTAAGGAGTAGTAATATTGAACAAGTTTTCAATATGCCTGTTTATCATTTGTATATCTTTTGAAAATTGTCTACTTAGGGTTTTTACTGTTTTTTTTTTTTTTTTGCTGTTTTTGATGCTGAGGATCAAACCCAGAGTAAGCCAGTACTCTATTACATCTTTTGGTAGGTCCTTAGAGACTTTACTGGATGTTCTTAAAAATGTCATTATAGATAAATCATGATTTCTGGCAGCCAGCTGGGCACTTGTTATGAGGACTGTTGGAGCCCAACTGTTGTCTACATTGGAATGGAAAGTGATAATGTTTAAGGAACCACCTGAAAGTGCTAAATTTTTCTGAGTTGGACATTTTGCTTAGGAAATACACAGTAAAGTTTCATTTGTGTGAACAGTCAATTTGAATTTACCTGTTGATACTAGGTGTTTGGTTTTGCAATAGGGATACTTTACAATTTTATGTTTTCCCTCTTGGGGAGAATTTGCGTGAAATGCCTTACCTGGGAGGAAAGATTTAATGATTTTTGGATAAAATGTTATATGGGAGTACGAAGTTAGTGTGGGAGAATTGTATGTGGTATGTGTAACTTGAAGTGTAAACTGGAACTGGCATTGGTGATATATGTCTGTAATTTTGGGCACTTGAGAGACGGAGACAGAAGGATTGCCAAGAGTATGAGGCCAGCCTAGGGTGCAGAGTGAGTTTATAAGCATATGGGGCTGCTACACAGTGAGAACCTGTGGAGGTAGGGAGCCTAGGCATGGAGGGCATGGTCTGTGCTGCCAGCAATCATGTGACTGAATATACAGGATCCTTATAAATTTGAGGCCAGTCTGGATGACATCCTGTCCCCAAAACAAACAAAACCAAGAAAAAAACAACAACTGAATTGTATTCTTTGGGGTGGTGAGGATGACCCTCAGGATTTTGCATGAGCTTAGCACACGCTCTTCTCTTAAACACTTTCTAGTATAATGACAGCTTGTAATGTGTACTAGTATTTAAATACTCTTGAGTGTGAGCTGCTGTCAGATTATAAACCTCTGGTGTTTTTGAGTTGTGAATATGCTGGTATTCGTATTGTTTTAATTTATCTGGAGACAAGATAGTTTGCCTAAAGACACTCTCTTAGTAACTGGGCATGATGGTTTAATGCCTGTAATCCTAGCACTGAGGAGGTTAAAGGAAGAGGGTTGTGTGAGTTTGAGGCCAGCCTGGGCTGGCTACATAGTGAGAGTCAGGCCTTCATGGGCTGCAGACCAAAACCCTCCCAAAAAAGCAAATACAACAGCAATAAAATAAAGCCCTTTTCCTCCCTCCCTCCTTCCCTCCCTCCTTCCCTCCCTCCCTCCCTCCCTCCCTCCCTCCCTCCCTCCCTCCCTCCCTTCCTTCCTTCCTTCTTTTCTTTCTTCCTCCCTTCCTCCATCCTTCCCTCCATCCCTCCCTCCCTCCATCCCTCCCTCCTTTCTTTTTCCCTGGCAGTAGTGAGACACACCTTTAATCCCAGCACTCAGAGAGGCAGAGGCATGCTCATCTCTGTGAGTTCAGGACCATCCTGATCTACAAGAGATAGTTCCAGGACAGCCTCCAAAGCCACAGAGAAGCCCTGTCTCAAAAACACCAAAACAAACAAACAAACAAACAAAGAAGAAGAAGAAGGAATACAGGGTAAATGATATTTAGCATCAAACATTAAAGACTATACATGTATATGTGATAGGCATATTTGAAAACAAAATGAATTGGTTCTGACCAAATAATTGACAAAATGACATAGATAAAGCTTCAATTACAGCTCTGGATTCCATCTACTGAACTTTCTTTGTTGTTGAGTTGTGGCTTCAAAGAAGATAGTCTTCTGTGTTGCTTAGGTTGTTCTTGAACTAGTAGTTGCTACCTCAGCTTCCCACTGAGCTGAGATGGTAAGCATACATCAACTTGCCTGACATGTTCTGCAAGTTGAGATCTGATTCACAGCATAGTCTGTGAGTTACTCTTCCTGGAATTGTATAGTATTATCTTTGAATGTCATATGACTTTTGGAGTCCCCAGCCTCCAGCACAGTGCTAGGGATAAAGTAGATATATCCATCACAAAGCAAAGTCGGTGTCTCTTAATTTTTAAAGCCTAGTGGGAAAGAGAAAAATATATACTATAAAAAATATAATTAACCCTTCTTTGAAATATTGTTCCTTCTTGTCTACATTTATTTGGAAAATTTATCAGCCTTTTTAGAGCTACCACTTTTACACTCTGTTTCTGTGTGAATTTTGGATGGGGTCAAAAGCATCTGAAAATTAATATTTGCCTAATCATTGTGTCAGAGTTGTGGGCTATTTTTTAAATTTTGTTTTTGTTTTTTGAGGCAGGGTTTCTCTGTGGCTTTGGAGCCTGTCCTGGAACTAGCTCTGTAGACCAGGCTGGCTTAGAACTCAGCCTCTGTCCTGAGTGCTGGAATTTAAAGGCATGTGCCACCACTGCCTGGCTGTGTCAGAATTTTTACCCCTTCTTGTCTTCTTTTTAGGTCTTTAAAATCTTTGACACCTCATTTTGTGTCAAATTTAGATTTAGGTGAGGAACTAAAAGAATACTGTTCTGGAGATTTGGCAGAAGCCTGTGGTTAGAGAGAATTACTCTAATGTGCTACCCAGCTTCTTTGCATATTATGGTTTAGTGAGTTCACTGTGGTCTAGTTTTTGCAGTAAGAGTTTATAGAGTATTTAATGAATGGAGTGGTCTGGTACTTTGGAACTTTGAATTTTTGAGTTTAAAACTTGTCTGCCAACGGGCGTTGGTGGCGTACGTCTTTAATCCCAGCACTGGGGAGGCAGAGGTAGGAGGATCTCTGTGAGTTCGAGGCCAGCCTGGTTGCAGAGTGAGTTCCAGGACAGGCTCCAAAGCAATACAGAGAAACCCTGTCTTGGAAAACAAAACAAAAACCCAACAACAACAACAAAACCCAAAACTTGTCTGTCAGCCATCATGTTTAATTTTTTTATAGCAATGTAATTTCAGAGAAAGAGGTAAATTAAAATTCTTGTGTTAATATTCTTGTTTACTGTAAAACCTGTTAGTCAATTCTTTTTTCTTTAAAAGTAGTAAAGATGAGTTAGTATAATTGAATCACTTATTAAATATTTGACCTTCAAAATAATACAGAAAAATAGTTTCAAAACAGAAGATGGACTGGTGAAATGGTCGTACGGTAAAGGCACTAGCCACTAAGACTGACCTGAGTTTGGTCCCTGGAACTCAAATGATGGAGTGAGAGAACCAACTCTCACAATAGTCTTCTGATCACAATACACCTGCCACATACATGCACACACAAACAAATGTTTCACAATTTTGTGCAATGCTTCTCTTTGGATATACTTATCTGTTTCATTTTTTGAGACAGTATCTTGTTGTGTTAAGTCTCAAACTGGACTTGACTTGAACTGAGCAATACACCAGCTTCTCTTAAGTGCTAGGATTGTTGGTGTAGGTTACCATATTTGGTTCTGGCAAGACTTTTGGATTTTTAATATTTTGACATCCAAGCCTTATGTGCTTTTAGAAGAAATTTTCAGTAAAAATTCAAGGTTGACAATGTAACAAATTATAAAGTCATTTTTACAAAGTTTAACTATTTAGTATAATCAGTTTATAAGTGTCCACCTTGGTGAATGGTCATAATTCCCATGTAATTTATGTAAGGAGGTTTTAAAAAAAATATATTGCCGGGTGGTGGTGGCGCATGCCTTTAATCCCAGCACTCGGGAGGCAGAGGCAGGCGGATCTCTGTGAGTTCGAGGCCGGGCTGGACCGATAGCCTCCAAAACAATACAGAGAAACCCTGTCTCGTAAAAACCAAAAAAATAAAAAATAAAAAAATAAAAAATATATTATTATTGTTGTTACTATTGTTATTTTAGAGAGTCTGACTATATAGCCCTAGCTGGCCTGGCTCTTACTATATGAACCAGTCTGTCTTTGAACTCACAAGAGTTCCACCTGCTTCTCTTTACCTTCTGAGTGCTGTGAGAACAAATGATATGCACCACCATGCTGACATATTTTTTTTTAGTTTAACATACAAAGTAGTAGGTTTCATTATGGCTTTTTATTTATTTATTTACTTTTTTTTTGGTTTTTACGAGACAGGGTTTCTTTGTATTGTATTTATTTACTTTTTTGATGGGACTTCATAAAGCTTATACTGGCCTCACACTTGCTGTGTAGCTGACAGTGACCTTCATTTGGAGTGCCAAGAGATTACAGTATGCCACTACATCTATCTAATTCATGTAGTGCTGGGCCTCAAACCCAGTGCCTCATGCATGCTGGACAAGCAGTCTACTAACTGAGTTATACCCAAGCCCCTCATTACAATGTTTTCATCCATATGCTTCATTCTCTTTTGTTCTCATTGTTGGGAGCTAGTTAATATTTCATTGGTGATCTGCTATATAGGCATTAGCATAGTTAAAATCAAAATACTGAGGTATTTATCTTTTTAATAAAGACTATCTTTCCAGGTTACAGAAGACAGTGCTTACTAGGTAGGGTGACCATATGATCTTGTTAGCTCAGGACAATGCTGACTTGCCTATACAGTCACAATCTGTGCCTGTGCCAGAAGAATGGTCAGTGCTATCAGCACTCAGTTGAACATGGTTTATGTGAATGTACTTAATTAAGTTTATATAAGTAATATTTAGTTTTAGAGCTCTTTTTAGTTTTCAACCCTTTATTTTCAGTCTCTGAGTGGTTGTGGATACATATGGTCACTGTCTATCTAATGACTTTGTAGAGTGTATCCATTGTGTTTAACTATACACTCTATTTAAATAATGAGTACTTGGAATGCTTCAATATTGCTGCAATTAAAACCTTTATACAATGCCTCTTATGGGTTTGTTATGGGAATATCTTTAAGATCCCAGGAATGGGCAGAGTATGCATGCATTTAAAAATGGTTATTCCAGATTTTTCTGTTTTTGTCTCTGTGTTTAAGAGTAGTATATAAATGTTCCTGTAGCCCCACATTTCTGCTGATATTTAGATATTTAACATACAACTCATTATACCCATCCTAATTTTATTTTGGTTTCCCATATAAAAAGCCATTTAATATCTTTTGCCCTAACTTCCTTTTTTTAAATTAAAAAAGATTTATTTATTTATTTTTATGTACATTGGGGTTTTGCCTGCATGTTTGTCTGTATGAGGATGCCAGATCCTCTGGAACTGAGTTACAGACAGTTGTTTGTGAACTGCCATGTTGGTGCTGGGAATTGAACCCTAGTCCTTTGGAAGAGCGACCAGTGCTTTTAATCGCCATGCTTTCCCTACAGCCGGTTCCCTGTTTTTTTGTTTTGAACTCACTATTTTTTTCTTGTTATTTTCTGAAGTATTCTAGACCACTGATTGTGTGTGTGTGTGTGTGTGTGTGTGTCTGTGTGTGTGTGTGTGTGAGAGCGAGCATATGTGCATGGGTACCTATGCCCATGTGTACACATGAGTAGGTCAGAAGAGGACACTGTGTGGTCCTGTGTCTTTTTCCACCTTCTTTCTTTGAGACAGGGTTTCTCACTGAACCTGGACTTACTGTTTTTGGCTAGGTTGATGGTAGGCAAGCTTCAGCAATCCTCCTGTGTCTGCCCCCATTCTCCAATGTGCTGGAATTACAGGTACATGTGGCCGTGCCTGGCTTTTTTCTCCTAAGCTGGGTGCTGAGCATTTGAATTCAGCTACCCATAGTTTTTCAGTGAACAATCTTACCCAGTGAACTATATGTCCAGCCAAGCCCAGTGATTTTTAAAAAATTTTTATTCCATAATATGGGGGTACTATTTACTTTTGACCTTACACACATACATACACATAATTTAACTTTCCTACCCCCCCCCATACCTTTTCTTTTTTTTTTTCCTTTTTCTGACATGGGGTCTAGCTGTTGTCCAGGCTATTCTTTAAATCCTGGGCTCAAGTGATCATTCCATTTCAGCTCTGAAGTAGCTGAGAATACAGATAATGTGCTACTATACCTGGATCCTAGGTTTTTCACTCTTCAAAGACATCATCTCATACTGTAGCCCAGACTGGCTTCAAATTAGTGGCAGTCTTTTTTGTTTTTCCGAGATAGGGTTTCTCTGTGTAGCTTTGGAGGCTGTCCTGGAACTTGCCCTGTAGACAAGGCTGGCCTGGAACTCACAGAGATCTGTCTGCCTCTGCCTCCCCAGTGCTGGGATTAAAGGGGTGTTCTACCACCACCAGGCTTTTCTTAACCACTGAGCTATCTCCAGCTCCACTATGTTTTAGGTGGAAGTCTCACTGTGTTCGCAAAGCTAGTCTTGAACCTAGGGCCCAAATCCTCCTCAGAATTTATCCCTCAGAGTAGCTGGCTGGCATGAAGATATGTCCCCAGTGCCCAATTTAGATTCCATCTAGAGGACTGAAAAGATGGCCCCGTGGTTGAGTGCTTGGTGGTGGATCACAAGCACCTGTAACTCCAGTTCTGGTGGATCTGATACTGTCTTCTGGCCTCTTTCATCTGTAAATGCTTCTTGCCCCCAAAGACACTTATATACACATGATTAAAAAAATAGCCAGACATGGTAACACATGCCTTTAATCCCAGTCAGGGATACATAGAGAAACCCATGTCTCATCCAAACCAACCAAACAGCTTAATTCCTCTGGGTGGTGATGCCATTTGCCTTTAATCCCAGCATGGAGAGGAAGAGGCAGGCAGATCTCAGAGTTCAAGGACAGCCTGGTCTACAGAGCGAGTTCCAGGACATCCAGGGTTACACAAGAGAAACCCTGTCTAGCAAAAACCAAAACTAACCAACAAGCCAAACAAAATCCACCTAAAACTTCAACTGTTCAGAAACTTTTTTTTTATTTATTTATTACATATATACCAGATTGAATTGTAGATGGTTGTGAGCCACCATGTGGTTGCTGGGAATTGAACTCAAGACCTCTGGAAGAGCAGTCAGTGCTCTTAACCTCTGAGCCATCTCTCCAGCCCCCAGAAACTTTTTAAAAAAATAAATTGAAGCTAGGTTTCATTCATAGCACAGTTAGATCAGTGATTCTTAACCTTCCTAATGTTGTCACCTTTTCATACAGTTTCTCATGTTGTGGTGACCCACAACTATAAAATTATTTTTGTTGCTGCTTCCTAACTGTAATGTAAAATTGTTTTTGGAGAACGAGGTATGCCAAAGTGGTCATGGCCCACAGGTTGAGAACCACTGGGTTAGATTCAAACTCTCTCAATTATCTTGCTTCTGTCTTCTAATTGTTGGAATTATAAGTTTGTGCCATCTCATCTAGCTTATTTTTTTCTAGTAAATTCTCCTGTTATCTTTTTGATATAGGGTTTCAAGGTAGCCTAGTCTAGTCTGGAACTTTGGGCAGTCTTCCTGTCTGTTACCCAGGTGCTGGGATTATAGATGTGTATGTATCACCATGGTGCCCAGTATACTCTGTGTGATTTTTTTTTTTTTGGTTTTTATGAGACAGAGTTTCTCTGTATTGTTTTCGAGGCTGTCGGTCCAGCCCAGCCTCGAACTCACAGAGATCCGCCTGCCTCTGCCTCCCGAGTGCTGGGATTAAAGGCGTGCGCCACCACCGCCTGGCTTACTTTGTGTTTTTATTTTTGGTTGTGAGCCTAGCCTTTAACGGCTGAGCCATCTCTCCAGCCCACTCTGTGTTTTTAAACAAAGTCATATAGCAGAAAGTTCAGTGTGGTGGCTTAGTCCTATAATCCTACCACTTTGAAAGGCAGGGTAAGGGTGATTACTAAATTTGAGGCTAGCCCAGGCTACAAAGTGAGTTTCAGGGCAGCCCGGGCTACAAAGTGATTCTCAAAAACAACAGAAACAAAAGAGAAGAAAAGACTCTCCTTTTCTCCTTCCCTTTCTCCCCTACCTCCTGGACTGTTTTATGATGCGAATAATTTCTCCTTTGTCTCTGAGTCTTGTCTGCCTGCTTTAATTTATGGCCGAGCCTGTTACCATCTCTCTTGGACTGTCTTTTATGGTGCTAAGATGTGGAGAATAGAGAGGTGTTGAAGGGTGGGAGAGGTTTTACTGGACAGGGACAGCTGTAGTATCTGAGATCCAACAGGGGCAGAGGGGTCTCACTGTGTGCAGTTGGAGTAGAGCTGAGAGTTTGTTGCATTGGGTGTCCCATGGCTGGGAAGAGGCCACTCATGGTTTGGTAGGGTGACAGATCTAGCAAGACATCTCTCACAAATTCAAATACCTCTGATGCACACTGTGGCAGATGTGCCCTACACACACACACACACACACACACACACACACACACACACACACACACACACACACACACACACACATCTTAGCATCTGTCTCCTGGGACTATAGATGAACACGGGATAGTGGAGGTCCCCACGGCCCAGTTTCGACCTAGCACAGGCTGTGAGATTTACCTCTTGTGGTTCCACTTGCAGCAGTTACTAGAAAGGCTGGCTACCCCTAAGCACTGTCCAGGGAGATGATGTCAGGGGAGTGACCACCATAGAAATCCTGGGAACATGTCAGGACCAGCCATTTTCTGGAGCCTGCAGTTTTTCACTCAGATGAAGGCCAGGCTGTCTTTATTAGCTTCTACATCCAATAAGGTGTACCCCAGAGTTTCTTAGACCTGGATGTCTGCTCTGTCTCCCTCTCCTTTTTATGAGACTGGGTCTTGCTATGTAGCCTTGATCATTCTGGAATTTTGTGTAGAGGAGGGTGATAGATGATCCTGTTGCCTCCTCCTCTCTGGGATTATAGGTATGGGCTACCAAGTCTCTTCTCTAATCACTGGGTTAGAATTATTTGTATTTTAGTTACTTTTTATTTGTAATTATGTGTATATGGGTTCATGGTGTGTGTGTGTGTGTGTGTGTGTGTGTGTGTGTGTGTGTGTGTGTGTGTAGGGCACATCTGCCACAGTGTGCATCAGAGGTATTTGAATTTGTGAGAGATGTCTTGCTAGATCTGTATTTTAATTTTTATAGACTTACCCTTCAAAGAGACTAAAATTATCCACACTCTACAATAAATATTATTAGCACTTAAGTTTTTATATACCTTTACATTTGATTTCGGGAACTAGGTTTTAGCTTTCTTAAAAGGTAGGGGTTGCCACATCACTTGTAATCTTTAGTATGTTGAACATAAGGAGGTACTTAATAAATGGTTTGGAAGGAATGAATCAGTGAAGATAAAAAGCCCAAGTATCTGCCTTTGAGACCATGTGCACTGTCCCTTATTCTTTTAGCAGTCTTTACAGTTCCAGATTCACAGAGGTGGTGCTGCAATGTGAGGTTGAGGCTAACTTCTAAGTCTGTGGTATTTTTCCCTACTTCGTCATGCTTCACATTGTGTAGTATCTCTTCCCCACTGCCCACTACTATTTAAGATTAAACTTAGAACCTTGTGTCATGACAGTCCTGAACTATAATGTCAGGCCTCCTTTTCATTTTCAGGTAATGTAGCATTTTTCAGATTTAAATAAAAATCTTTCATCTAGAAAATTCTATCTGAAAGAAGCACATTTAAGTTATTGTAGACTGTTTTTATTTTTCTGTAACTCATATACAAATTTACTTGCATTTTTTTCTGTGCTTATATATATTTTATAAAGATAGTTTAGAAACTGTGTAGTAAGCATTGTTTTTTGGATCTTTGAGGAATATTCAGGACATTTGTATGTCTGAAGTTTTAGGACTTAGTAGTCAATGCTGGCCTCAAGTAAAGAAAGAGCAGTCCGAGTTTTGTTTTCTGCGGTCATGGTAACTGCTACCTCTGTGCATTCTTTTTACAAATAAAGAAAAAAAGATCCACTGCTTTGAGCTTTCTAGGCATACCCCCAAAGGTGGTTCTATAAAGGAAGTTGGAAAAGACTGTTCACACCTACAGACTTTATGATCTCACTGTGGGACCTTTATCTCTAATAATATTATTTCTGGTTTCTTATTTTCTGAGTATTTTGTGCTATTATAGTATTTATATCGTCGTTGTGACTCTTTATCAACCTGAGGAATGGTATCACTTTCAAGTAAGTCTTTTTTACTCCTCTCGATGTCTTCTATACATAGTAAGTTTTCAATAAATGTTTGTTAGTTGAGTTTATTTTCTTAGTCTAAGATTTTTCTTACTCATGGATTTTAATTACTCTGACGGATTGCTAAATAGTTGTGGGTAGATTGCATAATCTCTCTGAAATATTTTTGTCATGAAACTAGTAACACCTACCCTCAAAGGGTTAGGTTATAATTAGCTAGTGAAGTGCTTTGAAGATGAAAAAGCGAAGGTTGAGCATTATGATCAACCTATTAAAGGTAAATTGTTAGTATCGGGTTTGTAGATAAAAAGCTTTCCCAAGCCCTGAAGTTAATTAAATGGTGTTAAAGTAATTATTTTGTACCTATTTACATCTGGTTATTTGTATTACCTAAATCCTTAGATTCTTTTGGAAGAAGGGAGCATTTTGTAATCCTGTTTATGCTGAGGTTTGGTCTTTTGAGGCACTATTTCACCAAAGGCCTGGCTTCCTGGAACTCATTATGTAGACCAGGTTGGCCTCAACTCACAGAGATCTTCCTGCTCCTGCTTCTCCAGTGATGAGGTCAAAGCCGTTTGCTATCATTACTGGCTCCTAGGTATTTTTTCCTTTCTTTTGGTAATTTATTAGCTATATAAGGGACATATCTCTGAACCTCAGTATTTACCCTGCTAAAGGATGGAGTTAGAGACAGGGAAGCCAACCTGGTCTACAGAGTGAGTTCCAGGACAGCTACACAAAGGAAAAAGTTTATCTCAAACTGCTGTCCAAATACCACCTGCACCAGAACTTACCTGTATTAGTCATCATATAATATAACCTGCTGAACTAGAATCTCTGCAGGTGGAGTGAGTCTAACAAGGGCCTCTAAATGATGCTTAGTATGCAAAAGTTTAAGGCCTTGAGGTAAATAACACAGTTCAAGTATCAACTGAGGCACATCATCCTACCTGATACACTATACTTGTGTGTTCACTTTTTACCATGAGAGGGTTTCAACATGGACATAACAAGAGCCCAGGGAACTGTGCAATTAAACAAAAAAAAACCATATTCTCCCTCCTCTTCTCTCCCTCTCTCTCTCTCCCTCACCCCCTCTCCCTGCCTCCCTCCCTCCACCCCTCGACAAGGTCTCACTTTGTAGCCAGACTAGCCTTGAGTTGGTAATTTTCTTGCTGCTGGGATTTCAGGCATGTGTTACCATGCCTGGTTTCTGTGTTTAGTCTGTAATTGTTTTACTTTTTGTGTAGTCAGTATTAGTACTTATGGCCTTAAAAATAGTTCACACAAGGCAATAGATGGAGACCACTACAGAAAACCATAACCAGTTTAAAGCATGCACAGTGTGGCTCCCAGCCCCAATGGGTATATCTAGAAAACACCCCTGCACCTAAGGCACAGGTACACTGTGGAATAGAGAGAGGACAGATTGCTGTGACATTGTGTCTTCTAGTAATGTCAGAAGCTATACCCGTAAATCTCACCAAATGACTGCCCAAACATGAGCTGAATTAGGATGACACCACTGGACATATGAAACTGGACTGGGAAAAACCCAAGAAGCCTCAGTCCTTTACAAAGAAGTATACACAATGGAGGAACGCTGGAAGTAGGAGGGACCATCTTCCCTGGGGAAGAGCATACCAATTGATTGTCCAATGTCAAATGGTCAGCCCTGAAAACATATATACAAGTAACATTCTAAGGGCCGAGCAGATTTTATTTAAGAATACATATGTATATATATATATATATTATGCATGCAATAACAATAAAAAAGAGGCCATGAATGTGAAGGAAAGCAGGGAGGAATATATGGGACAGTTTGGAGGGAGAAGAGGGTAAGAAGAAATGTCTCAGTTTCCTAGGTTTTGAGATTACATGTAGAGCCACCATGCCTGGTTAAATAAATGTATTGGTAATAATGGAAGCCAGGTTTACGTCTGAGAAGGGTTTATAGTAGAAGAGGAAAAGACAAGGAGGGATTAAGATATTGGATATGAATTAGCAGTGTTGGGATAAGCCTGTGTCTTTTATTACTTATATATGGTTTTAGAAATAGATTTGCATGTGTTTATGCTTAATGTTTGTGGTTCTCTTTCCTGAGAGGGCTCACTAGCAGTTAAACTCCAGTAACAGCAAGTACACTTAGTACCTAGTTCTTGGTTTCTAAATACCATCTTTTACCAAAAGGAACCAGAGTTCCTTGCAGAAATGGTTATTTATAGAGCCAGAAAGGGAATGTACAAATGAGTCCTAAGAATTCTTCTGTAAAAAAGTATTCAGAATGATGGGGTGAATTAAAAGATATAGGAATCACTTTCTAAGGAGCCAATCTTACAGAATTTGAGCAACAAAGTAAGAGTAAAGTGCTATGTAGTATAGAGAATCCTTGAGTCTGTACTTGATAGAGATGAGTAAGTTAGTGGGGAAAGAGGACATTTTCTCTTAAAGCAGAATGCTAACTAAAAATGTAGAAAGAGTAATGCAGGTAGACAAGAGTCACCCTTATACCAGGTTGTGCTGGCACACACCTTTAATCCAGCACTTGGGGGTAGAGCCAGGCAGATCTCTGAGTCTGAGGCCAGACTGGTGTACAGAGCCGGTTCCAGGATAGCCAAGGCTACACAGAGAAACCCTGGTGGGGGTAGGGGAAGTCACTGTCACAGGGAAGTTTTGGGTGAAGATTTTCTTCACAGTCAGGATATTGGTAAGTTATAAGAGTATTATGTAGCAAAACAGTGGGGAAAACCTCAGATACCAGCTTGCCCTGGTGATTATGGTCAAGTGATGGGGGGGGGCTCAATCAGATTATGAGGAAAATAACCTAGACCCAGATTGAAGGGTTGGCTTAGCAAATGAAAGCTGTTAACCTGTCTGTCTTTCCCTTTTCCCTCTATCCTCATTCTCCTTCACTTTTATTTCTTGAGGTTTTTGGAGATAGGGTCTTGCAATAGTGTAGCTCTGGAACTCAATTGTGTAGTTCTGGCTGTTTTCATATTTGAGATAATTCTTTTGCTTCAGCCTCTGAGGTAGGATTACAGGTGTTGTTTTTTGAGTCAGGTTTCTCTGTGTAGTCCTGGCTGTCCTGTAACTTGTTCTGTATACCAGACTGGCCTCGTACTCATAGAGATTAGTCTGCCTCTGCCTCATGTTGGGATCAAAGGCTTGCACCACCACACCCTGTTAAGTAAACTCTATTCTGTATTCTTACAGTCAAGCTTGTTAAAGAGAATTCAAGACAGGCTCTGTTGCAGAACGAAGGAAAAGGGCATCTGACAGTGCAGTGTGCTCCTGGATAGGACTTGGAACTTGACAGGGATGTTGTGGAGAAACAGGGATTGGCTCTATGTTATGATTTCCTAAAAAGGAAGGTTCCATGGTAGTAAAAGTGTCCTTTCTTTGGGATTTGTATTCTGGAATATTTAAGCCAACATGGGGTATGTCACAGAGATAAATACACATAAATTTTCCTTTTTATTTTTCATTTTTTGAGACAGTATTACTAGGCTATTCTCTATTAATTAAAACAAAGATCATTAAGCACATTAATCTTTTTTTTTTGGTTTTTTGAGACAGGGTTTCTCTGTATTGTTTTGGAGGCTGTCTTGGAACTCGCTTTGTAGACCAGGCTGGCCTCCAACTCTCAGAGATCCACCTGCCTCTGCCTCCCGAGTGCTGGGATTAAAGGCGTGCGCCACCAATACTCAGCACATATTAATATTGATAGGACTAATAAATACGTTTTTATTGCTGTTTCAGAAAGCTGAAGTTGATGGTAGTTTAAGTGATAGCCACGTATCTCCTCCAGCCAAACGCACTTTGAAACAGCCGGACTCTGTTTGCAAAGACAAATCAAAACCACGAAGCACTGGTCAGCGAGAGGAATGGGACATACCAACTGCGCAGGCCAGGTGAGAAGGGAGAATTCGCTGTTTTTTCTTTTTTTGAAAATTTGTTGTGATTCATGATTAATATTGGTGTTAATTTTCTTTAAAAATGAAAGTTTCAGCACTCGGGAGGCAGAAGCAGGCGGATCTCTGTGAGTTCGAGACCAGCCTGGTCTACAAGAGCGAGTTCCAGGACAGCCTCCAAAGCCACAGAGAAACCCTGTCTCGAAAAACCAAAAAAAAAAAAAAAAAAAAGAAAGTTTCTTTTAAATACTCATTTATAATTTATATTAGACTTATTTTAAACTTTCTGTAATATTGTTTTTCCAAGTATGCTATAAAATGTATTTGTTTTATAGAGACGTGTATAACATGTATAATATAATCAGAAATTATTATTACTAAAAGAATAGGGATTTTGATGCATCTTGAATATACATGCATATTTATAATTCTTAGTTTCATTTTAGCCCTGCTTGTTTTAAACATTTAATTTATGCATATAGGTATGTACATGAGCCCACTCTAATGGGCATGTGTAGATTAAAGGATGACTTCCAGCAATCTGTTCTCTTCTCCCTTCATGTAGATCTTGGGGATCAAACTTAGGTTGTTAGGTTTGATGACAAGGATTTTTATCAATGGAGCCATGTCACTGGCCGGCCTGCCTGCCTGCCTGCCTATCTAACTGTCTGTCTGTCTATCTATCTATCGACACAGTTTCTCTGTCTAACAGCCCTAGCTGTCCCAGAACCCTCTCTGTAGACCAGGCTGGTCTTAAACTCACAGAGATCCAATAATGACATGCACTACCACCACCTGGCTTATTTAGTTTTGATAGAGTCTCATATAGCCCAGGCTAGACTAGAACTCCTTATGTATCCTTGAACTCTGGATCTTCTAGCTTCTTGTGACTCCTGAGGTTACAAGAGTTCACTGTGCCCAGCTTTTCTTTGTAAAGAGAAATGATGCCAATGAGTATTACTGTCAGGCTCTTGGACCGCTTGAAATTTTTGTTTTCCTTTTGCCTCTACTGCCTGGTGAGGTACTTGGGTTTGGGGTGGGAATAGGGGTTATGCAATGCTGAGAATTGAACACATCCCCAGCTCTCTTTGTTGTTAAAACCAGCTTTTTCATTAACAACAAAACAAGAGCCAAGTAAGTGCTGTCTCCTTTAGAGCAGAGCTGAACCTTACTGTGCCTTTTTCTCCCAGTGATGTTATGTTGTTCAGAGAAGCTTTACCTTTTTTTTTTTTTGGAATGATATTAGGATTGCCTCTTATTGTTGTGAATAATTTAATGATGTAAAATTTTAATCATTTGTAGCTACATCCATCTAAAATTTATTTGGCATTAAGACCTGTGAATAAACTAATTTGCAAATAAGCTGAGTTAATGTTATGTTGGGGCCAGTGCCAAAGTGTACTTATGAGGTAATAAAAGTGATTCTTCTGTGGTTTTAAGTTGATTTTGAGAATGATTTTGGAGCATTCCAGAAAAGCATTGTGCATCAGCAACATGCTAGAATACATGTATTATGTTACATCAGTTGCTTTATGCTTACATCCATATATCTTGAGTATTATGCATATAATATACAAAGGTGCTAAAGAAAAATTCTTATTTTTGAGAGTATATTGTTTTTTAATAGTTTTTATTTCTTAAAAATAATTTATTTTAACTTATTTTATGTGCATTGGTGTGAAGTCAGATCCCCTAGACTGGAGTTTTTGTTTATTTTTCGAGGCAGGGTTTCTGGCTGTCCTAGAACTAGCTTAACTGTTGCAGATCAGGCTGGTCTCGAACTCACAGAGATCCGCCTGCCTCATCCCTCTGGAGTTCTGGGACTAAAGGCGTGCACCACCATTGCCCAGCCTAGAATTGGAGTTACAGACAGTTGTACACTACCATGTGGGTGCTGGGAATTGAACCCAGGTCCTCTGGAAGAGCAGTTAGTGCTTTTAACCACAGAACCATCTCTTTAGCCCCATTGAGAGTATATTAAGACAGACTTTTTGTTTTCTATAAAGAAGGGAGGATAGGTCTTTGTGTATGTGTGTGTGTTTATTTTAATAGATTAAAGATGTATCATAGTTTGAAAAAAATTATTAAATGTTTTTGATATCTAGGTATTTTTTTCCTCTCTTACAGTTTGTTTGAATATGTTTGTCATAGCTTAGAATTTATTTTCTCATTGAAAACTATAGCTGTCTGTTGCCATGACTCCTTATGGTCTTGGTTAAATTTATGCTGCTTAACCCTAATCTTTTAATAAGATTTGAATTGGTACAGTTGACAACATAGTTAATTCAATTTATAATTTGTTATTAAAGTTTTTCTTGAAGTAATGAAATGTCTCTTAAATAGTATATTTTATTAATATGTTAACCAAAGTAAAAGATGTTACTTTGTGAAAGATAATATGTTAACATTTTAAAGATGGATAATTACTGCATTTTTAATTTCTTGCGTATTTAAACAAATATTGATATACTTCCATATTAAATACATTTGTATTCTAGGTTAACTTCTCAGCCTGGTACTGCATTACCAAACGGACATAGTAGCTTGTGTGAGTATCCTGCTGGGAAATTGGTTAATATTGAAATTCTTAGAGTTAAGTTAAGCATGAAAGTGTATAAAAGTGTAGCCATTTACTTTTGCTTTTATTACTTCCTTTTTTTTGGTACCGGGGATTGAACTGTGGTCTCCTGCATGGCCCAAAAGTTCCCTACTTCTGAGCTATACATTCTAACCCCTTAGATGATTTAATAGTATATTCAGTATAGAACTAGAAATGATTGGTTTTTATTCATAAACAAAATATTAAAATTGAGAATTTTGATTAATATTAAAGCCATTTAAGAGGTTATTCAGTTTTTACAGCCTTTTAAATTTTTTCTTTTCCTATTTTCTATTTTCCTGTACTGTGCTCTTTGGAATGAAAATATCTCTCTTGCAGCCCTTAGA
The DNA here is from genome assembly GCF_017639785.1 of Mesocricetus auratus. Classification (NCBI taxonomy): domain Eukaryota; kingdom Metazoa; phylum Chordata; class Mammalia; order Rodentia; family Cricetidae; genus Mesocricetus; species Mesocricetus auratus. The sequence goes on along the minus strand of NW_024429205.1, from coordinate 18,019,402 downwards.
AGCCATCCCCTTCGAGGGGAAAAGAAAGGAGATGGCGACCTTTCATGTATAAATGGTGACATGGAAGTCAGAAAAAGTTGTCGGTCCAGGAAAAACAGATTTGAAAGCGTGAATCAGAGTTTATTATTTGATCAACTAGTAAATAGGTATGAGTGTTTTTCATTTAATTTTTTGACTTTTAAGCTGTTTTTATGTGTGCATATGTTGTGTTTGTGTATATGTGCATATTTGTTTGAATGTGTATGGGGAGGCCAATGGAGATGCAAGGTTGACTGAGTATTTTCCTCAATTGCTCTACATCTTAATTTCTGAGACAGGGTCTCTAACTGACCCTGGAGCAAACCAAATGGCTAGATTGGCTGTCCGTTGGCTCCAGGTCCTCTTAGAATGCCAAATGTCTAAATAGAGACAAGAAATTTAATTTATAGTTGAATATTATTCCATTGTGTATATGGACCACAGTCTCATTATCCATTCATTCCTCAGTTGAAGAATATGTAGATTGTTTATATTTCCTTTCTGTTGTGAATAGAGCAGCAGTGAACATGACAGATCAATTATCTATGGAAATGAATGCCAAGGAGTGGCATAGTTGGGTCATATGGTAGATTTATTTTTAGCATTTTTGATAATTCTCCACACTGGTATCTGGAGTGTCTGTACCAGTTGACAATCCCACCACCAATAATGAGTTAGGGCCCCCCCTTTTTTTGTTCTATTTTTGTTTTTTGTTTTTTCACACTCCTTCAGCATTTGTTATTGGTTGTTTTGTTTGTCTTTACCATTCTGACTAGGGTAAGAAGAAACCACAAAGTTGTTTTGATTTTGCCCCTCCCTGTTTGCTAGGGACAATTAACTTTTTTTTTTGTCTTTTGTTTTTTTGTGACAGGATCTCTCATTGTAACCTACTATAGAACTGTCTGTCTGTCTGTCTGTTTGTCCCTCCGTCCATCCTAGAACTTGCTTTGTAGACTGGCTAGCCTCTAAGTCAGAGATCCTCCTGCCTGTGCCTCAAGAGGGCAGATATCTGTGAACTAATTACCATTTATTATTTTATGTGTGTGAGTGTTTTGCCTAAACGTAAATGCACTGTATATGCCCTGTGCTAGTGGAGGCCAGAATAGGGTCCTGGATCCCCTAAGACTGGAGCTAAGGATAATTGGATGTCACCATGTGGGTGCTGGGAATCAAACCTGTGTCCCCTGGAAAAGCAGTTAGTGCTCTTAACTGCTTAACCATCTCTTGGGCCTGCCTTATCAGCTTTTGATATCCTATCCCTTGTTGCATTGAAGATTAAGTTTTCGGTACTAGAACTTCAAAGCATAGTCAGACTATACATGTGTCATCTTCCTTGGCTTTACAGTATCTTACAATGGACTAGAGAGAGAGGTTAATGCCATATTTGTTTATAAGTTGTTATTATTGCCAGGCGGTGGTGGCACACACTTTCAGTCCCAGCACTCAGGAGGCAGAGGCAGGCATCTCTGTGAATTCTAGACCAGCCTGGTCTACAAGAGCTAGTTCTAGGACAGCCTCCAAAGCCACAGAGAAACCCTGTGTCGAAAACCAAAAAAAAAAAAAACAACAGCAAAAAAAGTGTTCTACGTGCCATAGAACAGGATTTAGTCACACTTTAAATGTTGTAGAAGTGTTTGTTAGAAGTATCACACAGCCAGATGTGGTGGTGCAGGAGGTTTAGTCAAGAAGACCTCCAAGGAGGGCACAGGGCTCCTGGGGCAGTAGATGTGGATCTCTGTGAGTTGGAGGCCAGCTTGGTCTAGAGTGAGTACCAAGGCAGCCAGTACTGTTATACAGAGTAACCTTGTCTTGAAAAACAAAAACAAAACCAAAACCAAAAAATAAGCAACAACAGAAAACCAAAGAAAATCATCTCAAGTTCAAGGCTAGTTTGGACTACATAGTAAGTTTTCTGGACTGTATTGTGAAACTTGCCTAAGAAAACTGAATCAAACAAGCAAAAAACCTAAATAAAAATTGGCAAGTTATTTTGGATTTTTTAGGTATCAGTGTTTTACTTTAATTTAAAAATGTCTGTCCAATTAACTTTAGCTTCAAAGTTTTTATATATATATCTTCTTTCTGTTTTCTTTTTTAACTACTTCATATTAAAAGATTTCAGTTTTCCTCTTAGTACCATGAGTCTAGTAGTTGTTTACCATGATATTATGGTTGTGTTTTTTTTCTTTCTTTTTAAAAAATATTCTATGTGCTTTAGTGTGTAGGAGTGAGTCAGATTCCTTGGAACTGGAATTAAAGACTGTTGTGAGCTGCCACGTGGGTGCTGGGAATTGAAGCCACATCCTCTGGAAGGGCAACTGCTTAGCTGCTGAGCCATCTCTCCAATCCCTTCCTTCCTTTTTTGCAACAGGTCTCACTATGTAGACTGGTTGGCCCGAAGCTCACTATGTAGATGAGGTTGGTTTTGAATTTATAGTCATCCACCTGTCTTTGCTTCCTGAGTGCTGAGATTAATGGTATTCACTACACCTGACCTAGTTTTGAAATTTTAATATTAAATTAATTTTATTAAGAAAATATTTATTGGTAATACAGTTTGTCTGGGGAGGCTGAGGCCAGGAGAGATAGTTGAGGCGGTGACTTAAACTGACAGTTACCAGACCCAGATTGGCCAGTGGTCCGGTGCGGAGAATCCATGGGACCCTGGACATGAACAAGCTGAGTGGATGCGGCGACGCAGGACTTTGGTAGGAGGGGGCCAGCAGAGGGGCGAGGAGTGGACCAGACAATAAGCTCACACGAGGCTGGCTGCATCCCAATGACAAAGTCATGGGACCTGGGGTTTCCTACTTGGTTCAGTACATGGATTGTGTGGAGGTCCTGCAGTCAATGCGAGCCCTTGACTTCAATACCTGGACTCAGGTCACCAGGGAGGCCATCAGTTTGTGTGAAGCGGTGCCAAAGGAGTGACAAGGAGGAGAAAGCCCTGTAGCTGCCCACTCAGCTCTGTGCTGGGGAGGAGTAACCTGAAGTTTGCTGGAATGCCAGTTACTCTCACTGTGTACAGAGTGGTCCTTTGCCTGGGCCCTGTCTGTGCCAGCCTGATGCGCTTTCCCCCAGAGGGTAGGTTCTTACAGTGGAAAAGGTGCTGGTTTACCCCTGGTCTTCAGGGTACCCCAGATCCCTCATAACATATCCTACTTCCTATGCAACTTTTTGCCTTTGACTGTCTCCTAGGTGTGTAGGTACTCTCTGCAGAGTTCTCAGGCCCTTCATTGTAGAGAGGGGGTGCTGACACCTCAGCTTCTGGAACCCCATCATGCTCAGCACCTTTCTCTGTGTTTGGGAAGAATGGGGGCAGGAGTGGCAGCTACCTCCTCTACCTTTTGGTTGTGTAGCCCATAAGAGAGTGCCCCAAGGTGGGCTTGGTGGCACATGCCTTTAATCACAGCACTCAGGAAGCAAAGACTAGGATTTGTAAGGCCAGGTTGATCTACAACAGAGTGAGTTCCAGGACAGCCAGGCCTATGTAGAGAGGCTCTGACTCCAAAACCAAAAAGAGACAAGAGAGATAGCCCCAGGGCCCCCTCCTGGTGGCGGAGGTGGGAGGGGGCAGAATTGGACCCCTGCCTTGCTCAGTGCCCCCTAGCCTTGATCCCTATCCTTCAAGGGGTCTATACATTTCTTAAGCCTGCCCCTTCCACGTTTGCTTGTGTGTTATAGTGTACAGCCAAAGTATAACCTTCCTGCAACCCCATCCAGTCTCGCACTTTTGGGATGGGTGTGTATGACTGACTTGTACCTCCAGTATGTGTATGGTTAACCTGGGTGTGTGTGTGTGGAGGCATTGAGACTGAAGCAGTGGACAATCCCCAATACCATTTGTAGGTCTGGAACTGCACTCTTTGTCGTTGTTAACACACATACATTTTAGGGCTGTGGATTTATTTTCCTGGTTTTGCTTCTTTTGCTTACTTTTTAGCACAAATTACGATAGTCTATTATTACATTTATATATCACCTTGTTGAGTTTCCAAACTTTTTTTTTTATACAACTGTTGGTATTTTACTCTCTTTGGCCTAAAAATAATTAGGACAGGATTCCTTTTTCTTCTTCCTCAAGAGACCCGAGCAGAAGTTTGGTTAAATAATGTTTTGGGGCATGATATGAAAGTTTATTTCAGACCCTACCTTCTGCTTGCGGACCTTGTGGACCGATGCAGCCTGGACAGAAAGAAACCTTGGATGTTCACCTATAGGCCTTATGGACAAGGGGTGGGGATGTAAGACTGGTTTTCAGTCTTGGTCATCGCCTACTTTTGGTTTGGATGCCTTATACCAAAGGGACATAGTTTTTATTAAAGTCCGTATTTCTTCGAAAAAAAGAAAGAAAATATTTATTTCAATTTATTTATAGATTAAAAATGAATACTAAAACTTTTGAAGTGTTTATTTGAGCCTTATAGACAAAAGGTTTATAATTTAAAAGTTTAATAAATAAAAGTTGAAGATATTTTTTCATTTATTTTTTAAAAATAAAAGTATTTTATGTGTGTTGTATTTGTATGCATATATATAATACCAGTGGAGATCAGATGAGGGCTTTGGATCCCTTGGGGCTAGAGTTACAAGTTTTTGTGAAATACCAGATATGGGAATTGTCCTCTAACAGAACAATTTCACCTTTTAATACTGTATCTCACTGTTTAGTCAGTCCTAGCTGACCTCAAACTATGTGAATCAGGCTGGTCTTGAACTCACAGAGATTCACCTAACTGCTTTCTGTGTGCTGGGATTAAAGGTGTACTCCACCACACCTGGCCATCTTGTTTCTATAAATTGGGAATTGTGTTTTGATGAATTCCGGTTTGAGATATTATACATAGTTACATATTAAGAGATAAATGAGTACTGTTTTGTTGAGCCCTTTAATGTGTCTGATATGATACAAGTGTCCACTATTGTCTAAACTCTCTATTATATGACTGTAGTACTGCTGAAGCTGTATTACAAGAAATGGATAATATTAATATCCGACGAAATCGTCGATCAGGAGAAGTAGAAAGGCTTCGAATGTGGACAGATACAGAATTTGTGAGTATATTAACTGTGGCAACCTCTGCAAGTATTTTCTTTCCTTCTCTTCTAGTTCTTTTTAGTTTTTATTCATGTATATGTGTATGTTTGTGTGAGTGGGTACCCACAGAGCCAGAAGAGGGCATTGGATCCTGTGGAGCTGGAGTCACAGTTGGCTCTGAATCCCCTGATGTGGGTGCTGGGAAGCGAGCTTGTGCTCTCTGGAGGAAGAGTAATCACTCTTAACTGCTTAGCCATCTATCCAGCCTCCAGAGTAGTTTTCTTTATACTTGCAAAAAATTAGGAACCCAGAAAGAGGATGAGCAACAGTAGATTGATTTCCCTCCAAACTCCAGTGCCTACTGTCTTCTCTCTCCTCTCCTCTTCTGATATGTAGCCAAAGATGATCTTGAACTTCTGATCTCCTGCTTCCAGGCCTGTACTATTATTATCATGCCTGATTTATGGAGTGCTGCAGATGGTACACAGGGCATTGTGCATGTGAGGCAAGCACTCTATGAACCGAGCCTACATTCCCAGTCCAATAGAAGATTTAATAAATTTTGTGCATTGGTGTTTTGCCTGCATATGTGTCCATGTGAGGGTGTCAGATACCTTGGGATTGGAGATAACAGACAGTTGTGAGCTGCCATGTGGATGATGGGAATTGAACCTGAGTCTTCTGGAAGAGCAGCCATCTCTCTGTTCTTGGATGTCAGATTTTTTAAGTGAACAATTGTTTTACTCCTCTCCACTCATGTTTGTTTGGGATTTTACTTCTTGCTCTCTTCTGGCTGATGCTGCTTCCTCGTCAAACCCTTCACTTCCTTTTTCTCCCCCTCATTTTTTTCTCTTCCAAAAAGAGTCCCTTGGGGGTTGAATCTAAGGCCTTGTATATATTAAATGACTCTATGAACTAATTCATATCCTAATTCCTATTGTTTCTTCTTTTTCTCCTTTATACTTGTTGAATTTAGGAAGCTTTTTTTTTCATGAATTTGTGACTTGTAAGTAGATGCTCAATAAATTATATTGAGCAAGTGCAATTTATTTATTGAATGTTATTTATAACAGAACAAATGCTATGTTAATATTTGACAAATTTCTTTCTTTAAAAGGAAAATATGGATATGTATTCAAGAGTAAAAAGGCGAAGAAAATCACTGAGAAGAAATAGTTATGGGATACAGAATCATCATGAAGTTTCTACTGAGGGTGAAGAAGAAGGTCCGTAAAGCAATTTGTGATGGAGAAACTAGAAAACTGTTGGGAGGGAAGAAGAGATACAATAAATGTGCAATTAGAGTAGAGTTGTTTTGCTTTTTTTTTTAGGGTTATATTGTACAATTTGAAGTAATTTAAATTTATCTGGCATCTGAATTTTCATTTCCTTCAGTTGGCAAAATGAAGTGGCCATTGGTAGCCCTTGAGTTCTCTAGTGTGAAGAAGCTTTAGCTGTGGCTTAGTCTCCAGGGGATTAACCCTCTTGTTTTACTGAAGGCAAACCCCGCCCCCCTTCTGAGACAGGGTTTCTCTGTGTAGCTTTTGAGGCTGTCCTGGAACTCACTCTGTAGATCAGGCTGGCCTCGAACTCACAGAGATTCACCTGGCTCTGCCTCCCAAGTGCTGGGGTTAAAGGCGTGTGCCACCACTGCCTGTCGAATATACCTTTTAACTAAAAGATTATTCTACTGTCCGTAACCTCCAAGTCTCTGCTTATTTGGATTTTAAATTTTGTTGTAGACTTGAGGTGTAAATAGAGAAAAATGGAAGTGCTAATAGAAGTGGAAGGATCTGTAGTGTTTTTGCCTTTCACCTGTCTAGGTCTGAACTTAAAAACACAGTGGATTTGTAGGGCTGCAACTACATGCAGAACATGCAGAAAGCACAGTGGTTTGTCAGTTTATAAACTGGTGACCAGTGCGCCTGTAGGGCTAGCACTGATCTCATAGAATGAATTTTGGGAGGTTTGGCATGTTGGAAATATATATTAGCAGGACTTTCCAAGGTAATCTGACTCCTACTGTTTGTAGATCTCAGGTGAAGAAGACTACATTTATTTCTCAAATTCTGTATTGAGTATATTAGTCAGATTTTTCCCCCTCTAAGACAGGGTTTCTCTGTGCAGCTATGGCTGTTTTTACACTAAATATGTAGACCAGACTGGCCTTGAACTCACATAGATCCACCTGTCCCTGCCTACAAGTGCTTAGATCAAAGGCATGTGCCACCACCACCTGGCTTAAGAACGCATATTTCTAATGAAGGTACTTACTGAGTAAATATTGTTGTTGTTTTAGTCAGAATCTCTATTTGTATCCTTTGGAGACAATTCATATAGATGAGACATATTGGTAATGTGATTTTTTTTTTCCCGAGACAGGGTTTCTCTTTGTAGTTTTGTAGACCAGGCTGGCCTCGAACTCAGAGATCCGTCAGCTGCTGCCTCCTGAATGCTGGGACTAAAGGCGTTACCACTACTGCCTTGCTCAGTAATGTGATTTTTGCCTTTACATACAAAAACTGAATATGTAGAGGTTCCAAAGTCATCTGTGTAATTTTTGTTCACAATACACAAGTGTACTCTTTTAAAAATTGTTTTTTTTTTGTAGAATTAGAAAACTTATTCAGGCACAGGTATTTTATACCATTATTTAGATAAGTAATAGTATATTTGCTGACTTCTTGTGTAAGCTAACACTGAAAAATGCCAAAACTGGAAATAAACTTTCAGTTGTTATGAGTAAAATATAAAGACATACACATTTACTTTTTCATTTCACTCCATATCATTCATTGGTACCTTTAACATTTTTTCCATGCTTTTATATTATATTGGCAGTTTCTGTAGTTAAAAGGTTAGTCATGAATTCTATTGTACTTGGAGACCACATGCCTACACATTTTTCATGCTTTTTATCTAATGTGTACATACATGTTATGTCATACCTATAGTCAAACCACTGCATTATAATTTAATTTTTTTGGCTAGGTGATTATCATGGAATGATCTCTTGCTGGGTATAGGTGGTGCACACCTTTAATCCTAGCACTGGACAGGCTTAGGCAGGAGGATCTCTGTGAGTTTGAGGCCAGCCTGGTCTACAGAGTGAGTTCCAGGACAGGCTCCAAAGCTACAGAGAGACTCTGACCTGGAACTTACAGAAATCACCTGCCTCTGCCTCCCAAGTGCTGGGATTAAAGGCATGTGCCACCGCTGCCAGGCTAGTTTGAAAATTTTTCTAGTTTTTCTTTTCAGTCAGGGTTTCATATACCTAGGTTGTCTTTTAGCTCATATGTACCAGAGGATAACCTTGAACTTCTGACCCACTTTCCATCATCTTCATAGTGATAGAATTATAGGAGTGTGCAACTATGACCATATTTATTTGTTTGTTTGTTTTGGCTATGCACGGTGACATGCATCTTCAATCCCAGAAATCATAATTCAGAGGCATGAGGGTTGCTGTGAGTTCAAGGCTGGTGTGACCTACATAGTTTGGTGCTATCTCAAACAAGGATACAAACAAAATATTTTATTTATTTTTATTGTATGAGTTTGTTTTGTCTTAAAAAATCTTAAAAAAAAAACAAAAAACCTCCCAAGAAAATTAAGACACTGAGTATGATCCCAGTGGCCTGCTATTCATCCATCCATCCATCCATCCATCCATCCATCCATCCATCCATCCATCTATCCATTTTTGAGGCTGGGTCTCATTGTGTAGCTCTGGCTGTCCTAGAACTCACCAGGTTGGAATCAAACTTGCAGAGATCTGTTTGCCTTTGCCTCTGAGTGCTGGTATCAAAGGGATCAAAGATGTGCGCCACCACACCTGGCTCACAGTGCTTTCTCGGAACTGTATTGATTATTGGCAGAAAGAACTTTGATTTTTATGTTTACCTGCATTTATTTTTGGCTATACTAGTTTATGCTATTATCATAAATTGCTAACATTTTAAAAATGTCACTTGTGGCCGGGCGGTGGTGGCGCACGCCTTTAATCCCAGCACTCGGGAGGCAGAGGCAGGCGGATCTCTGTGATTTCGAGGCCGGGCTGGACCAATAGCCTCCAAAACAATACAGAGAAACCCTGTCTCGTAAAAACAAAACAAAAAACAAAACAAAACAAAACAAAAAAAAAGTCACTTGTGTAGAAAAAATGGATAAAAGTAAATACTCAGTTGTAGAATGGGACTATACTTGTGGATTAAAGTTTTTTATACTTTTCATATATGGAAACTAGAATCTCAAGAGGAGGATGGAGACATAGAAGTTGAAGAGGCAGAAGGAGAAGAAAATGATAGGCCGTATAATTTGAGACAAAGAAAAACAGTGGATCGATACCAAGCACCGCCAATAGGTAGGTGACTCCAAACAATTTCTTTGTTTTCTGTAACTGAGTATAGCTCTACCAATATTGTGAGAAAAGAACATTTTCTGGGTCAGTGGTGTAGTCCTGTGGTCTTTGCTGTTCAGGAAGCTGAAATTAAAGGATCGCTTGAGCCCAGGTATCATCTTTGGCAAGGCCCCTCACCTTCAAAAAACAAAACAAAACAACAGTGCTGAATTTAAAGTAATGAAATCTCTTTTAAGTCCTGTGCATCTTTTTCTACATACTTCTGTGTAGACATGCAGCTGTCAGGTACGGTGCATGATGACAGCGATGGGTCATGTACAGCAGTATTACTTGTTCTTCCTTTCACTCATTCATTTGACTACGACTTCCTAGTATCTGTGTGTATAGATTTGCCTGTATGTTTTGTTCTGTGTTTTTGTTTTGTTGCCAGGAATTAAACAAGGGTTTGGCATGCTGGGCTAGTGCTTTGTCATTGAGACAACCTCTATTTGTGATATTTTATTTACTTAGTATAATGTTTTCCAGAATCATTTTTACTTAGAATTAAAAAAATTATTTCAACCAGGTATGGTGGTCCTTTAATCCCAGCACTCAAGAGAAAGAGGCAACAAGTGTCTCTGTGAGTTTGAGGCCGACCTGATGTTTATAGAGAGGTCTAGGGTAGCCGGGACTATGTAGGGAGACCCTGTCTCAAAAAAAAAAGTCTTATGTGTATGGGTGTTTTGCCTGCAAGTGTGTCTGTGCATACATATATGCCTGGTCCCCACAAGGGCCAGTAGAGAATGTCCTGGAATTGGAGTTACAGATGGTTGGGAGTTACTTGGGTAACTTGGGTCCACGGGAAGAGCAGCTAGTGCTTTTAACTACTGAACCACCTCTTCAGCCCCTTTACTTAGAATTTTATACTTTAAAATAGTAATTGGTAGAGTTATGCTGCTTTTCTCTAGAGGCTGTTTAAGTGTTCTGGCATCCTTCTGTTCTTGTTAGGAGTCATTGTTTCAGCTGTCACCAATGAGAGTGTGTGTTATGGTAGTAAAAGGTTGGGAATCATTATTCTGATGTTTTGTTTTGGTGGTTTGTTCTTTTCCTAAATCTAATTGAAATAATGTCCAAAGCATGTATTTGTATTCTACAATTTGGCAAACTCTGTAATATGGACATGCCCGAGAAGATGTCACCATAATCATGATGGCAAGCATACTCATCACACCCAGCCCTCAGGTTTCTTCAAACCTGTGTGTATTCTACTCTAAGTCACTGTGTCTCCCTTGTATTAGTCTTTGGGCATTTATCTATTTACTGTCACCTTAAATTAGCTTTACATGGTTTTGATTTATATAAATGTGATTACAAGTGTCTGCTTGTTTTCATTTTAATTTTTTGAAATAGTCTCATTCTCAACCTTGATTTGTCTGGAAGTTACTGAATAGATTAGGGTGGCCTCAGATTTGTGGTGATCATCCTTCCTCAGTCTCCTAAGTGGTGGAATTATAGGCACAAGCCATCATACCCAGCTTTGAAATACTAAAATACTACATTTTTGCCTTTTTTTTTCACTCAGCATAATTATTGTAGTACTCACTATAGGTGTGACTGTTTCATTATTCATTTTTTTATGAATTAATTCTAGCTTTTGGTTATTAGTTTTTATAAACCCAGGTGTGGTGGTGTACATCTTTAATATCAGCACTCCAAATCTGCCTTAGGTGCTGGACAGCCCCCAGCCAAGACCCACCTTCAAGATAGCCATGGAGTGAGAAAGTCACTCTTGTAGTTTTTGATTTTTTTAAAATTTAAATTAGAAATAAGCTTGCTTCACATGTCAATCCCAGCTCCCTCTTCCTCTCCTCCTCCCCTGCTCCCCAACCCCTCCCACCCCCTGCCCCATGCCCCCTCTGTTCCCAAGGGAGGGTGAGGCGCTCCATGGGGGATCTCCAAAGTCTGTCATATCATCCAGGGCAGGGCCTCGGCCTTCCCCCCCGTGTGTCCAGGCTGAGAGAGCATCCCTCCATGTGGAATGGGCTCCCCAAGTTCATTTTCATTTGTATGCCAGGGATAAATACTGATCTACTACCTGAGGCCCCATAGATTGCCGAGGGATCTTCACTGACACCCACATTCAGGGGGTCTGAATCAGTCCCAAGTTGCCTCTCAGCCATCAGTCTGCGGTCCATGAGCTCCCCCCTCGTTCAGGTCAGCAGTTTCTATGGGTTTCACCAGCCTGGTCTTGACCCCTTTGCTCATCACTCCTCCATCTCTGTCACCAGGTTCCAGGAGTTCAGTTCAGTGTTTTGCTGTGGGTGTCTGCCTCTTATTCCATCAGTTACTGAATGAAGGCTCTAGGATGGCATATGTCATTCAGTCTCATTATCTGGGAAGGGCATTTAAGGCAGCTTCTCTACTACTGCTTAGATTGCCAGTTGGTATCATTCTTGTAAATCTCTGGAAATCTCACTAGTGCCAGATCTCTCCTCAAACCTATAATGACTCCCTCTATTATGGTAACTCATCCTGCTCTCCTCTATTCTTCCCGCTCCCCCATGTCCTACTCTCCCCGCCTCTTTCTCCCAGCTCCCTCTCCCCTTCTCCCCATGCTCCCAATCTGCTCAGGAGATCCTGTCCCATTCCCCTTCTTTGGGGTACCATGCATCTCTCTCCTAGGGTCCTCCATGTTTCCCAGACTCTCTGGTGGTGGGATGGTAGGCTGGCACTCCCCTGCTCCATGTCTAAAGTTCATATACGAGTGAGTACATACCATGTTTGTCTTTTTGTGACTGGGTTACCTCACTCAGGATGGTTTCTTCTAGTGTCATCCATTTGCCTGCAAATTTCAAGATTCCATTGTTTTTTGTACCACATTTTCTCTATCCACTCTTCAGTTGAGGGGCATCTAGATTGCTTCCAGGTTCTGGCTATTACAAATAATGCTGCTATGAACATAGTTGAACAGATGTCCTTGTTGTATGAATGTGCATCTTTTGGGTATATGCCTAAGAGTGGGATTGCTGGGTCTTGTGGTAGACTGATTCCCATTTTTCTGAGAAATCTCCATACTGATTTCCAAAGTGGCTATACGAGTTGGCACTCTCACCAGCAGTGGAGGAGTGTTCCCCTTTCTCCATATCCTCTCCAGCATAAACTGTCATTGGTGTTTTTCATTCTTGCATTTTTATTGCCAAAAAGCCTAGTACCATGTGGATGATACTGCCATGTTTGGCTTCCATGTTATGTTAGAATCTCATGCCCTTCAACCACATTAGTAGCAGCTTTTCTAAACTGAAACAATTGCTTTCTAGGCACAAACAGTCCCTTAGGCTTTTTCTTATCATAAGTCTGAAGCTTGGCTGCTGTTTTAGTTGTTTTACTATTGCTGTGATAAAGCACTGAGACCAGGACAAAACTTATAAAAGAGTTTAATTGGGCTTGGTGTTCTAGAAGGTTACAGTCTCTGATGACAGAGTGATTGCATGGTAGTGGGAGGCGGGAGCAGCAGTTGAGCACTCACATCTTGATTCTCAATCAGAAGGCATAGAGAACATAAAACTTAATAACTTCCTAAATATCCACCAACTAGGAACCAAGTATCCAGATACCTGAGACTTACAGGGGACATCTCACTTAAACTACCACAGATGGACTCAAGGCAGTTTTCCCATTGTTCCAGTGCAGAGCGGGTCTTTCCTTAACAATTGCAATCTCTCTTTCAGCATGTGACCTGGATGTAATATTAAACTTCCTGGTGCTCTTTTTTTTTTTTACAGACTGTACACTTTGATTTTTTAAAAAAAATTATAGCTCTGCATACAAGTTATCAGTAATTACTGTGATATTGAGTCAATCCTATATACTGTCTTAAAATTTCCTCCATCACAGAAAGGGGTTTATTACTTTTAAATTTAATGTCATATAAGTTCTTAGGACATTAGGAGAAGGCAGCCAGATTCTTTATAAAATGACACATGAATGGTATATAGTCTAGTTGCTAGGGATATCCTCTCTGAAATCTCTTGATACAGATCTCTAGAGTTTGCATTGCTGTCAGCATACTGACAACATTACTGTCTTCCAGGCTCCAACTAGAATGTCCCAGTAAGCTCTGGTTACAGCATTTAGTGGATTTTCTAACCCTGAGTCCCACAGCCTTCTATAACCCTTCCAATCTAACATGATCAGTTTCTTCATAGCAGCAACCCCATTTTTCCTCGAACCAGCTTCTGTATTAGTTACTTTTGTGTTGCTATGATAAAATACTATGATCAAAAGCAACTTAATGGAGAGTTTATTTGGGTTTATGTGATTTTATTTTTTTTAATTTTATTTATTTATTTATTTATTGGTTTTATGAGACAGGTTTTCTCTGTATTGTTTTGGAGGCTGTCGGTCCAGCCCGGCCTTGAACTCACAGAGATCCGCCTGCCTTTGCCTCCCGAGTGCTGGGACTAAAGGCATGTGCCACCACCGCCCGGCTGGTTTATGTGATTTTAGAGGGATAGGTTGGTGGTAGGCAGCTGAGGGTCTGCTGTCTAGCTAGTCTAGCAGAACCAGAGAGCTCCCAGTTCAGGGAGAAATTCTGTATCAAAATATAGGACAGAGAGTGGAAGAGAATGACACGTAATGCTCAATGTCATCATCTGGTATTCATGGGAGAGTACACCTGCACACATGTGTTTGTGAGCCTTCATCTCTATGCTTAAAATCCATGGCTAAGTTCTTTCCATCTCTGTGAGTTATGAAGTGCCTGGCTCCTGTAGCTGGCTGTAGTGTTGTGGTTCGGGCCTTGAGTCTACCTTGTAGTGCTTGGGCAGATTTCTAGGGTAAGTTCACATGCACTAGCCAGCCTGGAGTTGGTCTGTGAGGTTTTATGTGGCTGGTCTGGTTCTGGGATACAGGTAGTCCTGTGCTTCCTTTTAATTCTTTCTCCAAGCAGACTGCCTCCCTGGGGAGGTATGAGGCAGGCAAGTACTGTGATTCCTAACCTGGTTTCTTAACTTCTGTGAATGTATTTTCTTTTTTGATTTTTCAAGTCAGAGTTGTTCTGTGTAACAGCCCTGCCTATCCTGGAACTCACATCTGTAGACCAGGCTGGCCTTGAACTCACAGAGATCCACCTGTCTTCACCTCCCAAATGCTGGGATTAAAGATATGTACCACCACCACCCAGCTTGTTAAGATATTTTCATATGTAAAAATTTTTTTATATTTATGCTTTTGTGGGGAATTATTCCTGGGATATTATTGTGTTGTCGTGTCCCCTAATACAAATTTTTAAAACTGGATTATACTTTTGGAAATATTAACTTAGCATATATTTAGAATGTTTCTTTGAAGCAAAATAGTACTAACACAAAGTGTTTGTCTTTATTATGCTTCCAAACAAGAGGATGGAAGTTGAAGATATATGGCTAGGTTCTCATAGAAAGTTAACAGAGGCAATTTATGCTCCTTTAGTGTATGGGATTATTAGTTTGCTATTAGTTATTTCTAACTGTCTTTTTCTTTTAGTACCAGCTCATCAAAAAAAGAGGGAAAACACATTGTTTGATATTCATAGGTCCCCAGCAAGAAGAAGCCATATCAGGTAAGTTGTGTTTGATTTGAAAGAAGAGAATGTTTGCCTCTGTAAAAAGGATACTTAATTGTATCCCTCCCTTCTTCCTTCGTTCCTGTCTTCTGTCCTTTCTGTCATTAGTGACAAACACTTATCATCCTACACGTGACTTGCTTTTGGTTCATAGTTTATTTTTTTATTTTATGGCTTTTTTTTTGACACAGGGTTTCTCTATATTGTTTTGGAGGCTGTCCTGGAACTCGCTCTGTAGACCAGGCTGGCCTCGAACTCACAGGCCTGCCTCTGCTTCCTGAGTGTTGGTATTAAAGGCGTGTGCCACCAATGCTCAGGCCATAGTTTATTTTTAATTTAATTTTTTCATTAATTTTAACTTTCATATCCTAAAACAACACAGCCTCTGATCTCATAAGAGTTGAATGGAGAACTCTCTGCCCATGATGTCATTTTTTGAGACTTTGACTTTTTTTCCCCTTGAGAAAACTAGTTTTGTTGCCCAGGCTTGCCTGAAGTGTCATGTGATTCTCCTGCCTCAGCTCACTGGTGACTGGGAATACAGATATTCATGCCAGTCATACTTGGGATACTAGTAGCATCAAAATAAAAAAAAAATAAAACAAAACTAGTAGTTACAGAGTCTTTGAAATTGAGAAATGTATCATTTCATTTTTATTTATTAAATATTAGAGACAGTTCCTTTCTGTATCACTCTGGCTTTGAGTTTGTGGTGATCATCTTGCTTCTTCTTCCATAATTCCTTTATATAGATAGTATATAGATAGTCTTTTTGTGTTTAATTTTTTAAAAAAAAACATATTCTGGATAGTAATCCCCTAGTTGATAAATCACTGGCAAGGATTTTCTTTCTCTAGGCTGTCTCTTCCCTCTGGTAATTGTGTCCTTTGTGATGTAGAAGTTTGCTTGTTTGCTTGGTGCCTGCTTGCTTATTTACTCATTTGTTTATTATCTGTCTGTCTATCCATCTATCTATCTATCTATCTATCTATCTATCTATCTATCTGATTGTTTATTTGAAACAAGGTCTCATAATAGAGCTCAGTTCATCCCCTATGTGTGGAGATAACTAGGCATGCACCATTATACCCATTCAGAAGGTTTTAAGTTTGATTTAGTTTCATTGTTTGTGTCTGTGTCAGGACATGTTGAAAGAATGCAATGTGGTAAACTTTTTTTCTTTTGGTTTTTGAGACAAGTTCTCTCTCTATAGGCATGACTATCCTGTAGACCAGGCATACCTCTGCATCCCAAATGCTGGGATTAAAAGTGCTTGCCAAAATGCCTGATCAGTTTTATAATAATTTAACACTATTATTTTTCTTTGGAATGATTTTAATCTAATATGTTGTCTAGTCATTCCTTAATATGCTTGTGATTATAATTATTTCTTTTGTTTAGTAATTTTACATATTCATTATTTTATTATTTTATGTATGGCTATTTTACCTGCATGTTTGTCTGTGCACCACTTAATGCTTGATGCCTCTTGGGGCCAGATGAGGGCATTGGATCCCCTAGAACTGGAGTTATAGACAGTTGTGAGCCACCATGTGATTGCTGGAACTGAACCTGGATCATCTAGCCACTACTCTTAACTGCTGAGCCATCTCCCCAGCCCCGTTTATTTATTTTGAGATAGGATCTTATTATGTTGCCTAGGCTGGTGTCGGGCTCAAGAGATCCTCTTACCTCATGCTTTTCCCCAAATACCTAGGACTACAGATGTATAACATCATGCCTGGCTAAGTATTTTTCTTTAAAAATATTTTATGTATTTGGTGGTAAGACTTCTGACAGGGCAGAAGAGTTTTTAGTAAGAAGTAAAAACCTTTATTTTCCTGTAAACAAGTATATTTGCTCCTTAAAATGATTGAATGTTTCTGATAATTTGGGAAAGGAAGAATAAAGAAGGCAAATGCCCTGTTCTTTGATATTGATACTTGTAACAATGGCAGATTTCTCTAAATTTCAGTTTGAAGTTTGTTGCTTCATGACCTTTCTAAACTTCCATATTTGAAAAACTACAGGTGTCTTGTTCTCTTTTCTTCATTCCTCTCCATGGAACTTACCCTTCATCAAAGCAAGCAAGCAAGTACACTAGAAAGTTAGGGGTACTATAGTGGATTTAATATTTTTCCTTTTCCAACAGGAGGAAAAAGCATGCCATTCATAGTAGTGATACAACTTCTTCTGATGAAGAACGTTTTGAAAGAAGGAAATCAAAAAGTATGGCAAGAGCAAGAAATAGGTCAGTAAATTCTTTAGTGTTGTTTCTATGATAAAAAGGGAAAAACAGTTTTTTCTTCTTTTTAAGAATAGGTTTCGTTGGGTATGGTAGTGCATGCTTTTAATCCCAACACTCAGTTGACAGAGGCAGATGAATCTCTATGAGTTTGAGGTCAGCCTGGTCTACAGAGCAAGTTCTAGGACATCTATCTAGTACACTTACACAAAGAAACACTGTCTCGAAAAACAAAATAAATAAAAAGTTTTTTATTATAAAGGCATTTTGTTATTGCTAGTATTTTAAATATTGTACAGTTGTATGTGTACATTCAGTTATTTTCTGAGTCAGTTCTCTCCTTCTGACGTGTGTACTTCTGGGATTGAACTCAAGTCATCAGACTCAGTGATAAATGCTTTTACCTTATGAGCCATCTTGCTAGCCCTTATTTATTGGCTTTTATGTTATATGTGTGCTTACTTGCATGTGTGTGTGTACCATGTGCATACTTGGTGTCCATGGAAGACAAAAAAGGGCATTAGATTCCTGCAACTGGAGTTATAGATGGTTGTGAGCTGCCATGTGGATATTGGGAACTGAATCTGGGTCCTTCTGCAAGAGCAGCCAGTGTTTTTAACTGCTGAGTCATTTCTTCAACCTCAGTATTTTAAATATTTTTTGACTTAAGGTAGTGCTGCTTTGTAATTCTTACAGGGGGAATCTAGTCTTGGTAGATCCCTTAAATTACTTAGTCTGTAATTACTAAAGTCAAACAATATTGAATAGGAAAAGGAGGGAGAGACAAGGACATCAGGCTAGCCTGTGTGGTAGTGCCATCTTTCCCTCTGCATTTCCTTCCAGCTCACATTCATTTCATGAGGCTGATTTCACACTTATAATTAGTATAATGTTCAGAGAAGGGTGCTTTTTAAAACAGATTTCTTTGTGTAACTCTGGTTGTCCTGGAACTCACTCTGTAGACCAGGCTGGCCTTGAACTTTGCCTCCTGGGTGCTGGGATTAAAGGAGTGTGTCACTACCACCTGACTAAATTTTCTATTTTACATTTATAATAATAGAGGTAATTTGCTTAGTAATTTGACATTTAGCAAGTACTTCTATGAAATCATATAGCTAATTGTAGAAATATCTCATTTTTAGTTAACCATTTTTAGATTTGTGTTAATATAAATTATGTACTAAAACAGATCTTACAGATGATGGTAAAAATATGTAAGAACAGAATTTATTTATTTGAGACAGGGCCTCCCTGTGCTGATCAGGCTGGACTCAGAGCTCAAGGGATTCTCCTATCTTCGCTTCTTGAGTCACTCAACCTAGACATATGTGCCACTGTACTTATTGAAAGTCTAAATTTAAGTACAAGTGTTTAAAGCCTATTCAATCTGATCTTCTATTCTGAGAGGGATTAGGTGGAGGGAGAGGAGGGGAAGAGAGAGAGAGAAAAAGAGAGAGATAACCTATATATGTTATTTAAGGGTAAATTAGGATTCATAAATGTCAGTGAAGTTGGAGTTATCATAGAAACTCCACTTTTGAGGCTAATGCCATATTGTGATATTTTTTAACCCGTACTAAGCCATTTTCTTGCACTATAATGAAACACTGGAGACTAGTAATTTGTGAAGAAAAGGGTTTTATTTAGTGTGTAGTTTTGGAGAGTGAGTTATACAATATGGTGCTGGCTCTGGCAATAGGCCCCTTGGCTGTGTCACATCATAGCAGATGTCATTACAGCAGGAGCACATGGAAGAGAGAGTATTAGATGGGAAGTAGGGAATGGGGGACTGAGCCTGGGTAGTGAGCAGGGTTTCATGTGAGGCATTATTCTCTTCGGTAGTCTGTCCCCAGGGCCCTCTGGCCAGGCTTCACCTCTCAAAGGTCCTCTGTGCATACCAATACACCGAAGACCAAGCTCCCAGCTTTCCTATTGGTAGAGGTTAAACTCTGTGTGACAAGGCAGATTAATGCTTGTGATTTTGCTGTATCTGTTGAATAACATGGTTTTGGTCATTTGAGAAGCATTTAGGAATGGTAGTTTAAAATATGAAGCTTTTCGATACTGTTTACTTTTTTTTTGGTTTTTTTGAGACAGTGTTTCTCTGTATTGTTTTGGAGGCTGTCCTGGAACTTGTTCTGTAGACCAGGCTGGCCTCAAACTCACAGAGATCTGCCCTGACCCTCAGGACATTCAATGTGGGGACTGGAGGGCACCTAGGAGAAAGATGGGGGACAGGAGATACGAAGTAGGACACCAAGACAGGATTCTGATCAAGGCAACGTCTTCACTCATCACAAAGGGATTTATATAGGAGAAGTGAGGAGGGGAAGGGATGAGGGTGTACTTGCAGCTGCAGGGCAAGAGGTCAGTGGGAGAGGTGGTCTGCTGTGTTGCCTGGCAACCTAATCTATAGGGCAAGAGGTCAGGAGTAGGACCTCCTATGTTGTTTGGTAACCTGACAGCAGGGTCTGATCCTATCTATTACAATTTACTATTGCTCAGGCCTATCTCCTGAGGACTTTGTGGTTTTCCAATTAAGCTAATCTTTAACTGACAGATAAACCGCAGGTCTGTTTCTTAGAATTTGTTTTATGTCAGAAGAGGCAGCAAGGTGGTCTTAGTGTCATGTCTTCTCTATGAGTACGTGATGCAGCCTAGCTGACTGATGGCCTGGAGCCCCTCACAGAGATCCACCTGCCTCTGCCTCCCGAGTGCTGGGATTAAAGGTGTGCGCCACCAATGCCCGGCTTACTTATTTTGACATTAAAATGCAAATGATAAAAAATCAAACATTTATTTATTTATTTTCTATGCATCATTATGCACATGTGTGAAGGACAGAGGGCAACTTGTGGAAGTTGATTTTTGTCTTTCAACTTGTGGGTCCCAGAGATCCAATTCAGGTCATCAGGTTGGCTGCAAGAGCCTTTACCTACTAAGCCATCTCACTAGCCCCTAATGTGAAGGTTGTTGAGTGAAGCCTTTTCCTCCACAGCCGCTTTGGTGTCGTCTCCCGTCGTCCTCCCCACCCACCAGCCGCTTGGGCTCAGCCACAGTTGCAGTCCCCAAATAACACACAGGATGCTATATTACTTATGAAGCTCTTGGCCGTTTGCTTGGTTTCTTACTGGCTATCTCTGACATAAGTATTTACCCCATAATTGTTAATCTAAGTATTCATCTTACTGGAGAAAGGATCCGGACCTTTTTTTACTCCTCTAGAGGCTTCGTCGTGACTCCCTGTGTTTCTCTTTCCCAGAATCCTTCTCGACTCCTAGTCCCACCTATCTTGCTTCCCTATTGGCCAACAGTGCTTTATTCAACAACCAATAAGAGACAGATTTCAGAATGACATCTCCCATCAGAAGGTTTTAATGCTTTTATCATGTTTTGTATATTTCAGATGTTTGCCTGTGAACTTCAGAGCAGAAGATTTAGCTAGTGGCATTCTCCGAGAACGGGTGAAAGTGGGTGCGAGTTTGGCTGATGTTGATCCGATGAACATTGATAAATCGGTAAGTTTGTAAATGCTTCCAGAATTAGTTTTTCTGTTTTTAAGGTTTTCCTTATTTTTAAAACCCAGATATGACCAATATTAACAGTTTCCTGAGTGTGTTTTGGGTCCTCAAAACCGTGGTCACATGTGCCACTTGGTAAAGTTTTTCCTTTCACTGTTACTAGAATCTACAGCAGATAGGAAATGAAGCTGAGAAATTCTGTATACCACAAAAACCAGTGGGCTGATGAAGGCATTACCTCATTTTATAAGAAGACTTGGATTTTATGTACCTTACTTTGTGATGTTACTAATGAGTTTTAAGGGAAGCAAGGCTAGTATTACAGGGACTGCTTAGGTATTATTTGGAAACTAATCCTGAGCAACAGTTAGTAGGATTGCAGCCAGGCAGTGGTGGTGTACGCTGGGAGGCAGAGGCAGGTGGATCTCTGTGAGTTCGAGACTAGCCTGATCTACATGAGCTAGTTCTAGGACAGCCTCCAAAGCCACAGAGAAACCTAGTCTCAAACCATCCCCCCGCCACCTCCCACCCCCTTCACCCCCACAAAAAAAGAAAGAAGGATTGTAGAGAAATAAGTGCATTTGATAGAATTAAGGCATTCAAATATGGTGGGATTTAGTGGTTTAATTGCTTTTGGAGAATGACAGAAACAAGCTGAGTGTTAAATAGGTAGATAATGGGTAGTCTTGATAGGTATTGGGTGGTTCCATTATCTGAAGTAGAGTATACAAGAGGAGGAGTAAGATGGGAAGGGGTTTAATTGACTGTAGACATGTTACAGGTATCTGTGGCATACTATAAATAGAAGTTACTTGTAAGCAGTTGATTGGTTTTGGTATGAGATAGAAATATTTGGGATAGAAATTCAGGTATCTGTTATCAGTGCAAACATTGTAGAAATCACTGGTTATACCCCAAGTAGGGGATGTGGTACGAGAAGAACCAAGTTTATGAAGTTGGGGTCCACTGATCATAATGTAATTTGAAATATTCCCTCATAATCAAAATTTACTGAATTTTTCTGGGTCTCTTGCATCTTCATACAATGTAATTTGATTGATTCTTATATGTGATTTAAAAGAAGTTATCAAATATACTATTGACGATGAAAATTTAGTTATCTCCAATCTGAACAGAATAAAATATTTTTTTCAGTAACTAAGACTAAAGGAAATTTTAGATTATATATATTTTGAATTCCTAGGAAATAGTACATTTCTTGAGGACTTTATCATCTTTTTAGATTTGATTTACTTTACTCTTATAAGTCTATTAACTTTAGATGTCTCTGCCAGACAATTCTATTTTGATACCATATATAAGAAAAGAAAATTTAGCTTCTTTTAAAATGTTTCTGGTTTTGACCTGCTTCAATTTTTATAGTTTACTTTTCCTGTCATAATAAATAGTTTATAAGACGGTTCCAGGTTCCATGGAAGAATGAGAAGCAGGGAAATGGCGCCACCACAGTCTAGTAGGCAATCAATGTTAACATTCTATAAAATTTTCTTTAGGCAGCTTTTCTATAGACTTTCTTTACAGACTCCCTTAATCAGTGTAACTTATGTGTGAGAGGAACAGTTTCTGTCATTTCTGCTGTATCAGAGATATATCAGTGCTTTCCTATTTTTTCATTATTGTTCCCTGTGGGGGGAAAATCAATTTCTTCTTAGTAGAAGAAGTATATACTAAAGAGTTAATTTTTGTTTATGTTGTGTTTTGGAGAGCTATGGTAGTAGCAAGGGTTTTCTTGCTTTATCTATGAACTCAGTTTTATCTGGGTGGGAAGGGGGGACAGTATTACATCAGCTGAGGATGTATAAGGTATGTGAGACAGATAATTAAAGGATCTGAAGTGTTAGTGTATAGATGTGACACCTTCTATAGATTCTTCTTTATGTTTTCTGTTGGGCATTGACCTTATTCCTGGGTTACTTGATTACTGAAAGATAGCTTTATTTGCTTCAGTTGAGGTTTATCCTTGACTTTATTCTTCTACACTTATTTGTGTATGTGTTCATAAATTTCCAAAGGAATGTACTTCTGAATCATAGAACTCACAATTAAAAGCATTTATAGAACCTAGGTCAGGTGTGGTGGTGCACGCCTTTGATTCCAGCACTTGAGAGGACGAGGCAGGTGGATCTCTGAGTTCAAGGCTAGCCTGGTCTATACAGAGAGTTCCAAACCAGACAAGGTTACATAGTAAGACTTTGATTCAAAAACAAATAAAATTTTAGAACCTATGAAATCACTTTGTATTAAATTCTCCCCTCTTTTTCCAAGGTGCGGTTTGATAGCATAGGTGGATTGAGTCATCATATACATGCTCTGAAGGAGATGGTAGTTTTTCCACTTTTATATCCAGAAATTTTTGAAAAATTTAAAATTCAGCCTCCAAGGTATGTCGTTGTATCTTAGACGTTTATTATTCTAGTTATTTTAGTTGAATATCAATTAATTAGGTTTTGATTGCAAACATCTCATATATTTATTTGACGTGTTTTAACAATGATGATTAGTCATTATTTAGAGTGCAAAAGCTTGTTTTCCAACTTGTACCTGATTAGGAGTCATTCAGGCACAAGTTGAAATTCAGAAGAGATATGAAATTCCAGGCCTTTTAGAATTGTTCTATACTTTTAACCCTTTCCTGATTGTAAGAGTTTGGTCTTTTGAGGACTCAGCAAAGTGAAAGTTTTTGGATACACTAGAAAAGCCTTATCAAATTGCTGCATAGCAATCTAACATTTGGGAGAGGAAAATCCTAAATTGATATCATTGAAAATAACAGTAATTTTCTTTGATAATCTGTATATGAATTTCTTTTATTATAAAATCATCTCTAAATACATTTTTTGATTCTTTATTCTTCTAGGGGCTGTTTATTTTATGGCCCTCCTGGCACAGGTAAGACCTTGGTTGCCAGAGCACTGGCTAATGAATGCAGTCAAGGAGACAAAAAGGTGGCTTTTTTTATGCGTAAAGGAGCTGATTGCTTGAGCAAGTGGGTTGGTGAGTCGGAAAGGCAACTTAGGCTTCTTTTTGATCAGGTAAGAAAAATCGGTTAATTCAAGGGTGTCTTTTTTCTTCTTTTAAAAGAATATTTACTATATTTTGTCTGTAAATACAGTTATGAAGAGACATATGTTCTAATTAGTATGTGAAATTTGGGATTAGTAATTTAAATTGTAAACTTTAAAAGCGTAGTTAGTTTCTGTTATTTGGGAAATAGGTTCTAGCAGTACCTATTTGCTGGTACATCCAAAATCTACAGTATATAAAATAATAAAGGATTTGAATGTAGCTTATGTACATCTTCCTGTGTGCTTAACAGCATCCCTACATCTCATACAACATATGTACTGCATAATTAGGTTTGGCAGACCTGTCCAACCTATTGACATTGCAAGAACATGTTTGTTTTTTTTTTTTTTTTTTTTGCAAAGTTCACACTTCAGAACCATACAGTTGAGTTAAAAAATTATGCACATACACAAAAATCTCATTTTACAGTCTTGTGTGCTGTATCCATAGATAGTATGGCACATGGGCCACAGGGTGGATACACCTGTTACTGTAGGGACAATGACAAGGAAAAATGTCTTTGTATGTGTTTGCTACAGATATAGATTTTTAAAAAAGTTTTATCTGCAATTGGTTGAAACATTCATGAGTTTTGCAGACCTCCTGCATTTTGGAAGCTGCTTATATATTTAACCCCAATTATCTAGTAGATTTGAATATTTATGATGATCCATAAAACACCTATTGTGGTGACTATTGTGAGTACATGTTAGGTACCACTGGAAACCTGGGATATAAAGTAATCTTAGATTACAGTCTTACTGAGGAAATGGTACCAACAGAAAATGTTAAATATTTGTGGGAAGCATCTCATAAAACAGTATGTTATTTATGGTTGTAGTTATATATTGGATACTTTTCTATCATTGTATACCTGGGGCAATTAGCTTATGAAGAGACGAGCTTATCTGGGCTTATATTTGGTGGTTGTAGTCTGTGATTGGTCCCTTTGGTTTTGACATTTGGTAAGATTGCACATGATGGCAGAATACATGGTAAAACAAAACTGTTTATGCTTTAGCTCATTAGACAGGGAGGAAAAAGTGAAATATTTGTAGGCCAGGGTCCCATGGTCTCCTTTAGGATGTGTGCTCAGTGACCTAAGGAATCCCCCATTATGCCCTACCTCCTGAATATTTCACTATCTTATCATTTAAGTGCCACCTTAAAGGCTCAGAAATGTTAGAGGCATACCAGATTATAAATACATGGCTGAAAGAATTTGGAATTAAATGAATGCTTTGAAAAGGCAGAATGAAAGAAAACGAGTAGGTTAAATGAAGAGTGACTTTTTAAATTTTATTTTCTAAAATAGAACATGGTAGAATGCAATTGTAATCCCAGATATTTATTATTAGTTATTATTACTGTGTGTATAAGGCCCTGCGTTCAGTCCCCTAGAATCACAGGAAATAAATAAACATGATAGTAAAAGGAAATCTCTCTCCTGATCCTGAGGTGAGAGGATTAGGTGAGCCTAGATAATAAAACCCAAGCATGGTGGCATTTGCCTATAATCCTAGCCCTGGGAGTGTGAGCTAGGAGGGCTGGGCTGATGTTCAGTCTCAGACTGGTCTGAGCTAGAGAGTTACACCCTGTCTCAACAAACAACCCAAACAATCAGAACACAAATTTCCTATACCTTAAAAAAAAAAATTAGTACTAATACTGGTGTCCACATAACTGTTGGACTTAGTGAAGGAAATGTGTCATAGTTGGCGATTCATTTTATATTTGATTATGCCTCTATAAATATATGTGAAGAAAAAGAACAGTCAAGAATTTATTAGCCATGCATTTCTATGGTGAAAGCCAGGTCTGTTGGCTGATACCTCTAATCCCAGCAGTTGAGACAGGGGCCAGCCTGGTCTTATGGTGAAATCCATATCCTCCTGGACTACAGAATGAAAAAAAGTGATTTGCAATTGGTGAAACAATTCAAATATCATTTAAAAGTTAGTAATATAGAGCAGAGTGTAGTGGCTTTAATCCCAGCACTCAGGAGGCAAAGACAGTTGAATCTCTGTGAGTTCAGGCCAGCCTGGTATACGTAGCAAGTTTCTGGTCATTTAGGGTTAAATAATGAGAACTTGTCTAAGAAGGAAAAAAAATAGTATTAAAACTCTGTGTTTTAGATAACAGAAAGAAATGAGTAAGATCTAAACTTGATTGTGTTCAATGTTTAATGCTAAGTCACACATATGCCATCTGAATAATTTAAGGAAAAATAGTGACTGAAAACAGTGTAAAATAACAGCAACAGAGATTGAAGAATTCACAGGAATGCTTGCATGTTATATAGTACATTAAAAGTTAAACCTTTTGGTTATTACACTTTTTAGTCTTATCATGGTAGATACGGGAGTATATGTTGGTCTCAGTTAAGATTGTGGCCCTAAATTATAAAGATTATTTATATTTACTTTATTGTTTCTTCATAATTTTCTTGTGTGAATAGTGCTTGATGAAATGTTTGCTTTTGCTGATAATTATGACTTTTAAAAATAGCAAATATTATGTTTTTATATGGAAGCTAATTTAGATTTATAATTCTGTTAAAAAGACAAGTGTTCATAACTGGGTAGTATGCAGATTGTGGTTGAGTACATTCTTAGCATCTGTGAAGTCCCGAGTTCAATTTTCATAGTAAAGAAAAGATAAAACACTAGTTTTGGACTGTGGGACACTTGTAGCTGACTCTGCTGCTGTTTCCTTTTTACTGTGCTGTTTTTTGTTTTGTTTTTATTTTGATTCTACCAATTGAACCCAGGTCCTTGTACATGTTAAGAAAATGGTGTACCACTCAGCTACATTCCCCAGCTCTGCTGTGTACATTTAAATACTTGTTGCATGTTGTACTATTTGCTTATATGTTCATTTTTCAGGAAATATAAAGTTAAATTAAAAGTGAAAAGTTAATTTATTTTAATTTTTTCCTTGCTAGGCATATTTGATGAGGCCTTCTATAATATTTTTTGATGAAATAGATGGATTAGCTCCAGTTCGTTCTAGTAGACAAGATCAGATTCACAGGTAATTTCCCTGAACTTACTGTATTGATTTCTTTTCACTCATTTATGTAGTATTTGGTTTTAGCCCTTGGTTAAAAACTTTAAAGCTTACAGGAATTTTTAAATGCGGTCTGTTTTATGGAGGTTCTTTCATTCAACACAGGATTAATTGACAATCTGATAATGATTTGGTTGTTTTCAGTTTGGGATACCATGATTGTCCTACTGTATGTGTGTGTGAGGGGGTGGGGGGGTCCTAGGGATGGAATTCAGGTTGTTAGTCTTTGCGTCAAATGCCTTTCTTTACCTGTGGAGCCATCTCTCCAGCCCCACTGTCCTATGTTCTTTTCCTGTAATACATGAGATTTTTAATGACTCCTTATCCTCTCCCTTCCCCCAGAGCTGAGATTACGAATTCACATCACCATGCCTAGCTTTTTTGTGGGTGCTTGCATAGCAAGCACTTTATTCATCTCTCTCTTGTTATTTTATTTTGATACATTGATTATTTAGAAAAGTATCTAATTCACAAATACAGTCATTTACCAAAGTGTTTTTTTTTTTTTTTTTTTTTTTTGAGACAGGGTTTCTCTGTATTGTTTTGGAGCTTATCCTGCAACTGTCTCTGTAGACCAGGCTGGCTTCGAACTCACAGAGAGCCACCTGCCTCTCTGCCCTCCCAGCTCCTGAAGGTGTTTTTTCAGTCAAGTTCCTGCCACAATCTGTCCAAGACTTGTAGTCAGCTTAAATACCCTGTTCTAATTTATCACTTCAGTCCCAGCTTCCACATAGTTATCTCAAACCATGTCATCCATCTCTGTCTAGTGCCTTTTGCTCTTGTGGCTTTTGGAGACACAAGAATTTTGACCCTCTATCCATGTGCCACATCTAGATCTACTGATCGCCATAAAAGAAGTGGTAGAGAGACTGTACTATGTAGAGCTGAAGCCTACACAATTTACCAAACTGGCACTTGGAGATACATTTTCAAAGAAAGCCGTCTACTACGGATGCCACTTATAAAAGGGCAGAGATACCTGATCAGCTAGATACATTGATGTCAATGTAAGCTCACAAAAATCCAAAGAAAAGTGGTAACATGACAACTGAGCATAGTAGCTGTCAAGCAATAGACCTCAAAGGAAAAGGTACAAGTGAGGTGACTAAGAAAGAATTCTATAGAATAAATATAATGAAACTGAATGAGATTTAGGTGAATACAGACAGCTCAACAACATTTAGGAAGTAATTCATGATATGAGAAATTCAACAAAGAAAAAGAAACCTTGGAAGTGAGGAACTCAAAAATTCAAACAAAAATTAACATTAGAGGAAGAGACAGAATTCTTCAAAATAAATGAAAGGAGGGGATGGGGAGATGGCTCAGTGTCATCTTGGTGTATAATTAATCATGTGTTCTGGAGTTCAGATACCCAAACACAAGGAACAATCTAGGCATTTTGGGACTGCCTGTAATTCTAGCTCTGAGGGATTGGATGCCCATTCTGACTTCCAAATGTTTGGTGTGTACCTGCACACACATGTGTATATACATGTGCACATACATCTTTAAAAAATACAATTAGTGAAACACAGGTTAAAAGAAAAAATCCAAACAAAAATGGATATATAACATATCAGAATCTAAGAGCTGTAGTAAAAGCAGTACTTATGAAAGCAATTTATTGCGATAAACCTAAAATAAAAATTAGATTTTAAATAAATAATTTAATCATGCATCTAGTATATATAGAAAAACAAGAATAAACCAAGCATAAAATTAGTAAAAGAAAGAAATAATAACCAGAACAGAAATAAATGGAAATGTGTAAACATAAAAATAAAGAGATCTGTGATGGCAAAGATTTTTTAGTGGTAATATTGACAAACCTCTAAGATTAATCAGAAAAAGTAAGTAAAAGCCCCAAATAAACATTTAAAGACAAGTATTAAATATAACCGTGGGGATTATTATGGACAACTGTATTCTTACAGGAAAGCATAAAACAAAAGAACAGTTTTGGACATCTGACCTACACTGAGGCCATATGAAATTTATATTGACCAATAGTAGGTAATAAAATTGAACCTGGCATGGTAATGCATGTGTATAATCTTAGCACTCAGGTGGCACCCACATATACAAACTCATAGATACACATATAAATAAAAATTAAAAATTTGAGAGATTGAGCAGTACAAAATGGAAATGGGAAAAAATGAAAGATATCCTCATTGATTAATATTAATAAATTGTCTTATACTATCCAAAGCAAGTTACGCTTCAGTGCAATTCCCCTCAAAATACCATTGACAGTCTTCAACTTAGCCCTAAAATAGATATGGAAGCGCAAAACACTCTTAGTAGTCAGAAAAATGCTGTGGACATAGAAAACACCCAATTTCAAGATATACTACAGAAATATAGTAACCCAAACAGGATGCTATTGGCTAGAAAAAGACACATAGACTAATGGAATAGAAAGAGATGTCAGAAATAAACCACTACATCTATAGTCATCTGATTTCCAACAGAAGTGTTAAAATCAAATATTTGAGAAAGGCCATTTCAATAATCAAACATTTCCTCAATTGAAACTTTACCTCTGCTTCCCAACTCAAAATGGATTACAAATCTTAAGATGGAAATTGGAAACCTCTAGAACACAACAGTACCATCAGTTGAGGACCAAACATCTAAACATGAACCTATGTGGGTGATTTCAAATTCAAATCAGACCAATGGTTAAATATAAATTTATAGTTAAAGATACCACTTCACTTTATTTCTGGGTAAAATGCCCATATCATAAAATTTCAGTCAACCAAATAGAAAACAAATCACAGATACTTCCTAAAAAAAAAAATCACATTTTAATTTTGTTTATATTTTTTTTAATAATAGCTAGAGTAGTGTGTTTGGGAGGGAAAATTATTTTTTGACATGGTTTGAGTATTCAGAAGTGTTTTAGTAGTGAAAAGAATAAGAGTGCCAACAGTTGGCAAACTAAGAAAAACACTGTTGTTAGAAATAAGGGAACACAGATACCATACATTTTCAGACATGGAAACAAACAGATAGCCCCACAGTTTCTCTACTAAAATAAACTACTGTAGCCGTCCCCAATTTGGGGAATTCAAATCTAGGGCCTTTTGTTTTGTAGGCAAGCCGCCTCCTCCTCCTCCTCCTCCTCCTCCTCCTCCTCCTCCTCCTCCTCCACTTCTTCCGCCTCCTCCTCCTCCCCCCCTTTCTTCTTCTTTCTTCCAGGGTCTTTTTATATGGCTTTTGCTGTCCTGGAACCATGTAGATCAGGTTGGCCTCAAAATCACAGAGCTCAACCTTCATGGAAGTTATACATCAGCCTCCCAAGTGATAGGATTAAAGGCATATACCACCACACCTAGCTGGAGGCAAACTTGTACCCTACCACTGTAAATTTAAGTTATTTTTCTGTGAAACAAGACTATTTTTTGTTGCCCAGACTGACTTGAAACTTCTGGACTCAGACATTTCCCCAACGCCTGAGTATCCATGACTAAATGCATGCACTACCGCATTCTGTTTCTCTGTTTATACCCCCCCCACACCACTACCATGCATACACAGATCAGAGGCAATCTTTGGGAATGAGTTCTTTCCTTCTAATATGGGTTTCAAGGACTGACAAGCACTCTTACCTGCTGAGCATTTTGCCAGCCATCTATTATTTCAGATAACTGTAGCCCAGGCTGGCCTGGAACTTGTATTCCTTTGTATCCATCTCCCGATGACTTTTGGGAGTATAGGCATGTACCACCACATCTGGCTTTCTTTACTTGTCTCTATAAGATTTATTTACTTTTATGTGTATGAGTACTTGCTTGCATGTATGTATATGTACCATCGATGTGCTCAGTGCTTGCAGAGACCAGAAGAAAGTGTTGAATCTCCTGGAAATGTGGCAACAATTGATATTAAGCTGCCTTGTGGATACTGGGCATTGAACCCAGAGCTTTTGCAAGAGCAATTAAGTGCCCTTAACTGCTGTGCCATCTCTCTGTGTAGTTCACCCACTTAAATTATATAAATCATTGGCTTTACAGAGTTCCATTGCCACCACAGTTTTATAATATAATCCCAGAACTTGTGTTCTTTGGGCATTGCTTTCAGCCTTTTTGTTAGGCACCCAGCACTAGGAAATCACTCTGTACTTCTTGTTTCTGTAAGTTTGCCTAGTCTAGATATTTTGTAAGTGTGATTCTGCGATATTTGGTCCTCCTGCCTATATTTTTCAGTTAGCAGTATTTTCAAGCCTTATTCATGTTATCAGTTTATCATTTTCTTGGAGGAATGTCACTGGGGACAGAGTTTTTAAATTTGTAGATCTGTATTGCCTGCAAAACTCTGTGTAAACATGGTGTCCTCAAACCGGTGACCCCCTTGCCTTAGCCTCCTGAGTGCGGCCTCCTGGTAGCAGCCTGATCTGTTGCATTTGTTGACACAGTTCAGTCTGGATGTATCATACTTTACTTATCCACTTGTTTGTGGTATTCACATGCTCTGACTCTCACGATGTTTTGAATAATATTGATCTGTATATCCACCCACAAATTTTTCTTTGTGGATGTTTCTGGGTCATATAGTAACTCCTAAATAGTAGAAAATCTGCTATATTTGTTTCCAAAAGTACACCATTTTATATCAGTATCCAACAGTGTGTGAACGTTATGATTTCCCCAAGACTTCACCAACACCTTTTTATGTAATTATAGTTATAGTGGGTTTAAAGTGGTACCTAATTTGGTTTGATTTGCATATGCTTAGTTTAATGATATGCCCTTTGGATGCCATCTTTGGAGAATTGCCTTTTAAATCCTTTGCCTATATTTAGATTTCACTATTTGCATTGATCATTTATTATAGTTATGTTTTTTTGACTTTATACTTTCTTTAAATATATAATTTTCAAATAGCTTTTTATTCTCTTGTGTTGTCATTTCATGTTCTTTTTTTAAAGCATTTTAAAATGATTTCTTTATTCTTATTTTATGTGCATTGGTATTTTGCCTGTATATATGTCTCTGTAAGGGTGTCAGATCTCCTGGAACTGGAATTACAGAAGTTGTTAACTGCCATGTGGGTGCTGAGAACTACTGAGCTATCACTCCAGCCCTCTCATTTGTTTGTTTTTCGAGACAGGGTTTCTCTGTGTAGCTTTTGAGGCTGTCCTGGAACTAGCTCTTGTAGACTAGGTTGGTCTCAAACTCATAAAGATCTGCCTGGTTCTGCCTCCCTTGTGCTGGGATTAAAGGCATGCGCCACCATCACCCAGCTTCATTTCACATTTTTGATTGCATCCTTTGATGCAGGAAAATTTTACTTAACTTCAGATGTCCTATTACATTCGTATATTTTGTGGGTGCATATGTGTGTATGCCATGACCTGCTAGGGAACGTGTGTAACTTTTCATTAGTCAGTTCTCTGTAACAGGAAAAATAAAAAGACCCAGAGAAAGATACTGAGGTTCAAGCTCCAAGCTGATGATCAGAGAAGCAAAGCAGCCAAGCCAGTAGGTCTTACCTCTACCCAGGCTGAAGCAACCCTGCCCTTAGTGAGGCTGCAGACAAAAATGCCCCAGTCTGAATATCTGTTCCTATCTTATATACCTCTCTAGAACTGGCTTAAAGGTGTGGGATCCCAAGTACTGAGATCTCTTTTGTGTGAGCTGTTTTTCTTTTAGACTGATTTCAATCTTGTGTCACCCTTGGTGGCCTTGGACTCACAGAGATTCATCTGCCTCTGTCTCTTGAATCCTGGGATTAAAGGTGTATGCTACCACTGCTCAACTTCTATAGCTAGCTAGTATGTCTGGCTTTGCATTTTGATCCTTCATACAATCATAAATAATCATATCATCACAATTCTCTTATCATGTGAGTCCTGGGGATTAAACTCAGATCATAAGACCTACTGGCAAGTGGCTTTACTCACTGATCCGTATTGCCATTATATTTTGTAATTCTGGACATTGAATCCAGATCTTTGTGTATGTTAAATAAGTGTTCTTTGACTTGCATTTTAATTTTTTTTAATCTTAATTCCTTCCTTTTTGTTCTGAGATAGTCTTGATATGTTGGCCAGTCTGGTCTCCAACTCCTGAACCTTGTCATGGAGTTGTACACCCTGCTCAGATTTTAATTTCAATATTATCTTTTCTTTCTCTGTTTTTTCATCCTCACCATTTTGGTTGCTGTGGTTAGATGTCTATTGCATTTTCTGTCTTGTATTTTCAATATTGATTTCTCTGTGTAATATTAGTATGTGTTTGTGGCACAATTACTGTATTAATATTTAATCCTTAATTATTATTAGCATCAATGTTTACTTCTTTTCTTTCATTAAGTTTTACATGGATTTTTTTCAACAGCTCTATAGTGTCAACCCTCCTTGCTCTTATGGATGGATTAGATAACAGAGGTGAAATTGTTGTTATTGGTGCTACAAACAGACTTGACTCTATAGATCCTGCACTCAGGAGACCTGGTCGTTTTGACAGAGAATTCCTTTTCAACCTGCCTGATCAAAGGGTAAGACTGTTTTGTTGTTGTTGTGTTTTTATTGGTATTCACACAGACATATAAAATATATACATACAAATACATGTATAGTAAGCTTGTAACTCAGTTACAAAGCATATACGTTGAAGGATATATTTTCATTGCTATTTTTTTGCTTATGGGATATCTTCGTTAATACTTTAAAAAATCCTGTGTCACATTCCTTATTAATGCTTGGCTATAATTGTAGCACCTTAGGGGACTGAGGTATGAGAATTCTAAGTTTGAGGCTAGCCTGGGCCATGTAGTATTTTAACAACTGGAACAACAACAGCAAACTACGTGAAAGTTTTGAACAGTTCATTTTTGCTCTTTTAGTACTTACCAGAATGTCAAGAACTTTAGAGAAAGGAAAGTTCCTGATTGGGTTTCTGTAGATGCTTATTTGTTGCCCCTCCTTCCAGTGAAACAATTATCATGTATACTTATTATGTGTCTCTATAACATTGGTCCCAAAAACATTTAAAACATTTAATTATTTTTATTTTATTAGTATGAGTATTTTGCCTCATGTTTGTAAACGTACCGTGTGTATGCCTGGTGCCCGTGGAGGCCTGAAGAGGTACTGGATCCCTTGGAACTGGAGTTACAGATGGTTATAAGTCACTGTGTAGGTGCTGGGAACCGAACCTGGGTCCTCTGCAGGAGCAAAGAGTATTCTTAACTGCTGAGCATCTTTCCTGCCTCCCTTCCCTAAAAATATGTACATATATATCCTGTGCCCAAATTTTATAGTTAACATATGAATTCTAGCTAATTAAAAGCAGTAAATGTTGTTCGTTATATTTGCAGCATTTAAAAATGTTGTATTTCTGAGTGGCAGTGCCACATGCCTTTAATCCAGCATAAGGGAGGCAGAAGCAGGGGGATCTCTGTGAGTTTGAGGCCAGCCTGATGTATATAGAGCTAGTTCTAGGACAGGCTCCTAGAGAGCTATACAGAGAAACTCTGCCTTCACCCCCCCCCAAAAAAGATGCATTCTTTAAAGAATGTTCCCTTAAGACCGAATAATATATTATCATTTATTATAGTAATTGTTTAATATGTTATAAAGTTCTTTTCTCCCTAATTGTATTTAAAATTTTTATTGTTAGTCATGATTTGATTTGTTTCTTAAATTTCTGTGAGAAGTCCTATTGAAGAGGAGATACTGTGTATGAATGTGTATTGTATGTGGATTGCCTGATTTGCATACTTAGACATAGAAGCCTTGGTAATTAGGACTATAGAAAAGCAAAGGATACCTTTTGTAAAAACAGTTTGATATCTCAGTTTGACATCTGTCTGCATAGCTACCTGTCATTAGATTTGGATCTACAAACTTTTTTTTTTTTGAGACAGGGTTTCCCTGTGCAACCCTGACTGTCATAGAAGTCTCTATGTAGACCTTGCTGGCCTCGAACTTGCAGCGATCTGACAGTCTCTGCCTCCCTGTGCTGGGATTAAAGGTGAGCACCATCAGTGCCTGGCCACAAACTAATTTAAAGGTTTTAAAAAGGTACATGGTTTACCCTTATTAGGACAACATATGTAGTCCCTGTAACTTTTCTTTAAAAATATTTTTAATTTATTCTTTGATAATTTCATACTCTTATTCAATATGTTTGATCATATCCATTCATTTTCTGTCTTCAAATTTCCCCAGAGTCACCCTCCCTGGCAACCCATCTTCCCAACTTCATGTTCTCTTAGTTCCATTGTCCCCTTTAAGAAAGTATCTCACTGAGTCGACATAGTGCTGTTCATATACATAAAATAAATGGGTTTGAGGTCATTCAATGAAATATGGGCAACCTACCAGTGACCATACCCCCAAGGAAAAATTATTGTCCCGCCCTCATCAGCTGCCACTTGCTCCTCATCTAGGGGTGGGTTTATGCAACACTCTTCTATCCATGCGGCAGATCGTGTGCAGGTAATGATAGCTGCTGTGAATTAATGAATGTAATAGCTTTATTATGTCAGCAAATAGCATTTCACAGCACTTATCCTTCTCACTCTTATTCTTCTGCCTCTTATTCCTGTTTTTCTTACTATTTTATTTATCTGTTTATGTGTGTGAATGTCTGTGTGAGTATAGATGTCAGATCTCTTGGAACTAAAATTACTGATTGTTGTGAGCCACCATGTGGGTGCTGGGAATTGAATCCAGATCCTCTAGAAGAAAAGGAAGTGCTCTTAACCCCTGAGCCATCTCTCCAACCCTTCTTCCTCTTCTATGATGTTCCCTGAGGCTTGGGATGGGGTTGCGGTGAATATAGTCTCACTTTCAGTTGCCCAGGTGCAGCTGCCAGGAATGTGTCAGTGCCTGGAGGTGGACTTAATTGTAGGTGATATGGCCAAAGTGGGCACTTTTGCTTTGATATAGAGAAGTATCAGTTTGTGACATCTAACAACAGGCTAAGCACTGCGTTTTGGCCTACCAGTACAGGGGAATATCCTTAGTTCAAAGGAGAGAACTGTGATTTGACATGTATATGCATACCCCTATCTGCCTGCTAATAGTAATGAATAAAATTTAAAAAAGTATGGTAAAAAAGTAAAGATTTAGTTTGAAATTCTAGTCACACATTAGTGATTTACTTATTTTATGCCACCACTGAAGTTTCTTTACTTCTTAGAACATTAACTCTCTTAACTTGTGGAACAGAGACAAAAATCTTAGGTTTTATAACTCATGAGTTGGTTTGGATGACAAGGTGTTTAAGTCTCTTTTAAAACAACAACTTGGTGTGGGGTTACAGTCAGAATTTGTTGCAGATAACACATGAGAAATCGGTGCTGTCTTATGCCACTTTACTCTTCTTCTTAGGCCAGAAAGCACATCTTACAGATCCACACCAGGGACTGGAACCCCAAACTGTCGGATGCTTTTTTAGGAGAACTGGCAGAAAAATGTGTTGGTGAGTGCACCTAGTTGAATTGTCTGCTGTCATTGCGTGCTCTGCTCAGCACCTGTTCCCCTCATCTTCAAATGTGAATGAGTACAGTTCGTCTTTAATCGTGTTACAGATGGCTCTGCATTCATATTTAAAAGTTACAGAAATGTTTCACCTAAAGTTTGAACACGTCTTAGTTGAATTTTCATCATATCAGCTGTTTGATGAACAAAGCTTAGTAGTTACATGGCTGAATGTCCTTCATAGTGCTACAGGGTCTTTTTAGAAATGATCCCTTTCTCAGAAATTTTACTAGCAACAATAAATATAAGAGAAAAAGGTCCATATAGATGACAGGACTGCAGTCTCCCTTACTTTATGGACAGGACGAATGGGCTCAGTTTTATTCCTATGATCTAGAAAGAAGTTGACTGGGAGGAGTTGTCAAAGAAAATACTTAACTTTTCAATTTAGTTTAAATTCATCACAGTAGAAAACCTCACCCGCAGACTAAATAAGCATTGCTGTCCTAAAAGGATGAGAGCATTGATAACCACAGGAGATGGAACTCGCAGCTTTCTTTCTAATTAGGCCTGAAATAAGAGATCAGTAGTAAGTAGCCGAATAGACACCAAGGAAATATCCCTTCCTCTTTCCTGGCAAGAGAGCATGCACCAAACCTGGTTCATGTTTTGTTTTCAGACTTTGCAAAATATAAAAAACAAATAAACAAGAAAAAAACTATTTTGAGCATTAAGAAGAAATCCCTCAAATAAACCCACTAATGACATCTACTTGGGAGAACTTTAAAGTTACCAAAACCAAAAAGAACGACTAGTTAAAAAAAAGAATCATTGTGATCCACTTTCAAATAAATAATTTAAAACTTAAATAAATAGAACATTAGTCCATTCAGTTAGCTACATCCGAATTATCCTCTTCATCCACAGGGACTTCCATCTCCGAAGCAGCATCCCTCAGCTTTTGAACCACAAAGACCTCGACATCTTCTGGTGAGGAGAAAACGTAAATCTCTCCAGCACTACTCCAGTTTATAAGCTTTGCCTGGTATAAGAGAGCATGCGCCAAACCCATTTCATGTAAATTTGGCTTGATCTTTGCAAAGCCTTGTGCTGCTTTATGGGAGAGGGTGGTACTTGGTTAAAAATCAAAACAAAACCAGTCTTTCCCTTTTTGAGAGATTTATCCCCATTTATTTATCATATTTTGGTATTAAGAGTTCAGATCAGACTGGGAAACCTTTGTAGATTTTTCTGTGAACCTGTCACAGAATAATCCTTAACTGAAGGATGCAGAAGTCTTCAGGAAGTTAGATATTCCCTAAGAGATAGCTATTTAAAAAC
Organism: Mesocricetus auratus; assembly: GCF_017639785.1. Lineage (NCBI taxonomy): Eukaryota > Metazoa > Chordata > Mammalia > Rodentia > Cricetidae > Mesocricetus > Mesocricetus auratus. Next base: position 17,981,700 of record NW_024429205.1, on the reverse strand, counting down.
ACTTGCTATTTATTACCTACCCTTCCTTCCATCTGAGATGTTACACACTGCAGTTTAATCACTGGTCCTAAATATTAGTCCTAGTTTCCCAAGGTCAATCAGTATCCTCCCTTTTCCAAGTGATTTATTTTAGCTTGTATTTATTTTGTCTTTAAAAAGTATTTATGTAATTTCTTACTGGACTGAAAACTTCTCTTGCCTTTCCCTTTCCCATGGGGTGGCAGTATAGTATGTAAATGTGTTTATGCCATTAGCTTCCTGGAGCGTGACATAAAAATCCCTTGTAGTTAAATGGTTGTGTGTTCAGTTATGGCTTTTATTTTATTTAAGAAACCAGTTCATATTAAAAATAGTCAAATGCAGGTCTTCAAGTAAGTAGAACAATAATGAGTTTTAAATATTACTTCATGTGTTTCAACATGTATGGTTTCAGTTCAGTGAAATTTATGACTAACAAAAGGTTTTGCAGTCTTGATAAATATCTGCAAGGATAGTTGGCATTTTATAGGCTATGGATTTGGTAACTTTTACTTGAAATAACTTGGAGGTTTTTGCATGTATATCAAGGAATGTTCTTTAAGTAGTAAAGAAACTTAAAAAATGCTGTCAAGAATGTTCGCACAAGTAATAGAAATTTACAATTAGTAAAAAGATTAACTATTTTTTCTATTTATTTTCAATGAGAGGCTTAAAACAAATCATGTATCTGTATTGTTAGCCTTCATTTTGTTTGAACCACACAGTTTGATCTCAGCATTTGGAAGGCAGAGGCAGGCACATCTTTGTGAGTTCAAGGACAGTCTGGTCTACAGAGTGAGTTACAGGACAGCCAGGGCTGTTGCACAGAGAAATCATGTCTTGAAATTGTACCCTACCCCCTCCAAAAAAAAAAAAAAGGTTTTTTTGACCCTTGTTTCACCATCCAGGAAAATTGTAACTTAATAGTAATACAAAGAATTGTTTTTCTTTGCTCTGCCTGTTGGTGTTCAGTAGAGCATTGCTTAGCAATGGTGAAGTCTGGGTTATGAGAAGAGTTACTTGTTTTTTTACATTTCAACTTTGAACTTTTTTTTTTCCAGACAGGGTCTCTCTGTGTAGCTTTGGAGCCTATCCTGGCACTAGCTCTGTAGACGAGGCTGGCCTCTGCCTCCCGAGTGCTAGGGTTAAAGGCATGTGCCACCACCGCCAGCCACTTTGAGCTCTTAAATGGCTGTAGTATACTTCCATTGTCTTCTTTTTCTAAACCAGAATACTCTTGAGAAAACAAATGTGTGCTTTGAATTACAAAAGGACAAACCCCATCTAAGAGGCCTCTGTTTATCCAAAATATAGCAATTTTAGCCATGATTCTTCTGATGCATTTAATGCAGTATTTGAATTTAGTGAAGCATATATAAGTGAGTGGTTCTCAACCTTTTTGTGTGTCAGATTACTTTTCTAAACATTTTTCAAAATACAAACTTAAAATTTTAAGCTCTCAGAGATTGTAATTCACTGTTGTGGGGCCTGGGAGTTTGTATTTATGTTTCAGTTTTATTGTTCATTCTGATTACTTTTTAAGTTGAGAACCACAGATGCACACACTTTCTCATAAGCAAAACTAAATATTTTCCATCTGTTCTGGTTTATTAATTATGATAATCCACTGATAATTTACTTTAGAAAATGGGGCCTGTTACTGCTAATAAACTCAATTATGTGGACTAGATTAGGAAAGAATGAATAGTATATTGCTATTGTATATAATTAGCATGTTATTATGGGATTCTTGGAGAATTTATGACTAAATAATCTTGTAGTTGCTGTTTTGAATCGCTGGCCTCTGAGATCCCTGTTGACTTGAGTTTCTGTTGTAGAGGACACTGCATGCTCATTATTTTGCAGATGTTTATAAAAAACAGAAATGAGATTGTTCTTATTTGATGATGGTAGTTTATTTTTACAATATTGATGTATTTGTGTTTATTTTCCTTTCTAACTTTATGCAAGTGTTCTGTTTTCATTTTGTTGAAATACTGTAACAACTGTATGTCAAAAAGAATATACTTTAAAAAAGATTTATTAATAAAGTATAATATTGTTATAATATTTATGCTTTACCTGTTTAATCTTGGAAGCAAATTCTCACAGATTAAATTTTCCACTCTAACTTGTGAGCCTCCTTTTTTTGTAATTGTCAATATCATTTTGGTATTTATAAGCTTCATAAGGTCAATGTGAAATGTCAAGAGAAAGATAAACTTGATAGCATTTAGGTGCAGTGTTCTACAACTTGTTCAAATGGCTCCCCCTGCTGGCCTTACAAGTAAATGTGACCTAGTGAAATTTAATTGCTAGTAGGAAAAGCCTATCAGCTGATAGGAAGGGCTCCCCACTATTTTCCTTTCTCTTCTTTTTTTCCTCTTTGTTGACGGGAGCTTTTATTAATAGATCATGCTTTTTTAAAGTATATATTTGTTAGTGTTAAATGGTTATATAATGAAAGTTCCTCCCCCCTCAATTCCTTTACTGCCTTTGGAGTTTTGGGTGAATTACAGTGTTTTGGGTAGTTCATGTTAACTACTGTTGCACTATACTCAGATTTGATAGTAAATTACGAATTTTTTAAGATTCTGCTAACACACATCTTTGTACCACTCTTTCATGTGCTTAGGAGTTAGTAATATTAGAAAAAATAAGCCGGGAGTGGTGACACATGCGTGTAATCACAGGTACTTGCAAGTCCAGGGCAGGAGGACCACAAGTTTAAGGTCAACCTGGGAAAGTTAGTGAGTTTTTGTCTCAGTAAAATCAAAGAAGACTAAAGATATGTGTCAGCAGTAGAGTGTTAGCTTAAAGTGCTGGTTAAGAATAGTGATGAAAGATAGAAATGAAACTGTAGTTGTTTGGGAACTTGCCCTGAAGAAGAAAGCTGTGCCTGATAGTCAGTGCTTTCTGACACACAGTCAGGATTTTCTTGTTAATATCATTTAAATTAATATCATTAGTTTATGTTTTTGTTAATTTAAAATACTTAAAAACACTTTCAGCCTTAAGTACTTACTAGCAAGTGAACATTTTTGTCAGGTGATTTTAAAGTGTTAATTTTAATTTTGCTTATTTGTGTTATTATTTTAGATAGAGATATGTGTATTAACAAGCCACAATGGTACTTAGAATAATTAATGTAACTTTGTTACTTTTCTTATTTTGTGCATTAGGCTACTGTGGAGCTGACATCAAGGCCCTGTGTACTGAAGCTGCCCTGATTGCCCTCCGGAGGCGTTACCCTCAGATCTATGCTAGCAGTCATAAATTGCAGCTGGATGTTTCCTCCATAGTGCTTAATGCCCAAGACTTTTACCATGCGATGCAGAACATTGTGCCTGCTTCCCAACGTGCTGTGATGTCTTCAGGACAGGCGCTGTCTCCCATTATAAGACCGTTGCTAGAAAGAAGCTTCAACAACATATTAGCAGTTCTGCAAAAAGTATTTCCTCATGCAGAAATTAGCCAGAGCGACAAGAAAGAAGGTACTATAAACTACCTTTTTTATGTTGTGAAAATAATAAAAAAGAAGTTACTTCATAAGATTAGTTATTTCAGAACTTGGATATTGCACATATTTGGTGGTTGCCTGGTGAATGTTTCTTTACTCTTATGTGTGACCATATTAATATAGGAGTGTTAATATAATTAGAAAGTTGGCTATAATAATAATTGCTTACATTTATTATAAAGTGCTTGTACAAATTATCATTCATTAATCCATACCACAATCCTGTGAGTTAGTTATCCCATCCATATACAGATGAGGAGATTAGGCACTTTGAAAAGTAGTTTGGGTTATGTTTGGTCCCTTAGTAAGATTTGAGCCAACTCCAACTCAGGGAGCCTGCCTGCATGGCTCATGCTTTGGGCCTGCATTGTTATAACGCTTCTTAGATTCAGTTCATTAAGGGTTTTGATGTTATTGACACAGCATTCATTAGAGTGTTGTGCTGTTTAAAGTGTAAGCTGCTGATAAGGGAGTAAATTTGTTTGATTATGATTTTAAATTTAGTTAAGCTTCAAGACTTTGGACCTGAGATAAAATCAGAGTGCCATTTTTTTAAAAAAAAACATCCATTTTCCTGGAAAGAAAAAAGAAATTTATGCTGTCGATATGTTGTTGAGAAGCATGCTTGTCTAGAGTGCATGAAGTCCTGATTCAGCTCTCAGTCTTAGCACTGGGCAGGTGGAGGAAGCAAGATCAGAAGTTTGAGGTCATTTGGAGGGCAAGGCCAGAACATGAAACCTTGTCTAAAAGGAAAAGAGAAAGTGAGAAATTTAGATTAATGTTGAAATCAAGTAAGACCTGTTAAGTTTGAAGAGGAAGTAGTGAGAGTTTTATTTGTTGTTTGTTTGTTTGTTTAAGACAGGGTCTCACTATGTAGCCCTAACTGGCTTGGGACTTACTTTGTAAATCAGGCTGGCCTCAAACTCACAGAGATCTGCCTACCTCTCTGTCTCCCAACTCCTGAGATTAAAGGTGTGTGCCTGGTATGAAATAATATATTTTGATTGTTTTAATTTCCTCTTTATTTGGGGTATAGTTTATGCCAAATAGAAAATTGTTCCCAGAATTATAATATCAAATATCAACATTATTTAATGAATATCAAGTGAATGTACTTAGTATGTCATGAATATTTTCAATTTGTTGTTATATTTTTCAGAGACTGCCAACTTTTTAAAAGATTTATTTATTTATTTTGTGTGTATGAGTGCTCTATCTGCATTTCTGACTTGATGCCAAAGAGGGCATCAGATCTCACTATAATGGTTGTGAGCCACCATGTGGTTGCTGGAAATTGAACTCAGGACCCCTGGAAGAGGTCTTAACCTGTGAGTGCTCTTAGTGCTTTTAACCTGAGCCAGCTCTCCAGCCCAAGACTGCAGCATTTTTTTAAGGGAAAACATTGTATAAAATACTACATAGAACACTTTGTTCCTTAAATTTTTTGTTAGGTAGGATGTGAACGGCTGTCCTGGAGCATACCTGTGACTCAGGCTCTCTACTGTAGTTTGTGTGTGTGTTTATCTGATGTGTCTTTACCTAAAACTTTTCACATGTAAAAGAAATTTTTCATTTATTCCTAGAGATTTTGCTAGTCTATTTTTCTCAGTTTGAGAATTTCCATTTTATGGCATTTTACCTTTTTCATATACTTTTATTTTCATACATATAAAATATGCTTTACTTCTAACTATTAAAAGCAAATGGTATACATTAGTGGAAGACAACAACTAAATTTTATTAAAATAAATACTTGTCTTCTACTTTATATGTATTTTCTGGTTTGTTTTATTCTTTAATATTTTTCCTTACACCTGAATCTTTTCCTTGTTTGTAATATTATCACTCAGAAGATTTTAAATTATTTCCTACATTAATTTGAAACTGTTAGTTTTCCTAAATGTTTAACTTTTAAACCATTTTTCTTTTTCCATTTTCATGTGTGTGTTAGCATGTGTATGTTCTGTATGTGGGTGCACATGCATGTTGGTGTGTGTTCTTGTGGAGGCATGCAGTTGCTGTCAGGAATCATGCTTAATTTACTTCTACTTAGTTCATTGATGCAGAATCCCAGTCAAATTAGCGGTCTAGTTTTGCTATCCAGCTGGCTCTCTGGATGTTGTTTCTGCTTTCCAAGACTGGGATTATAGGAGTGATTCCTTCCATGCCCACATGCTATGGATTATAGGAGTGATTCCTTCCATGCCCACATGCTATGGATTATAGGAGTGATTCCTTCCATGCCCACATGCTATGGATTATAGGAGTGATTCCTTCCATGCCCACACGCTATGGATGTGGGTTCTGGAGGTTGAACCCATGGCAGGCACTTTAACCACTGAGCCATCTCCCCAGTCCTGTATCTTATTTTTATAAGGCATTATTTTGTTTTGAAAGCATTTGAATTATTTCCCCCTCCGTCCTCTCCCTCTCCTCCCTCCCTCCATGCCTCCCTTCCTCTTCCTTGACATAGGGTCTTGCTATGTTACCCAGACAGGCTTTGAGCTCCTGGGCTCATGCATCCTTCCAGTTCCAGTGTTCTGAGTAGCTGAGAACACAAATGTGCTTCTGTATGACCACAGCTGATTTCTGCCAATTTCAATTCTTTATCTTCTATGCATAGAGCACTGCATTCATTGACTGAATTGGCACTTTTGATAGACACATGTGTGTTGTATTCTCAGTGGAAATTTTAGGTATAGTTAGCTCGTTGAGTGGTTACCTTCAGGCCCTTGGAGGGATTAATGCTCCTTGAATGGGTGCACTTTTAACTCTGAGTGGACACTGACTTTCTAACTCTTTATGGTTGGTTGTATGTGGATATGTGCACTTGAAGGCAGGTTCCTGCAGAGGCCAGAGGTGTTGGATTTCCATGGAGCTCATGTAAATGGAGTTCTTAATTGGTCTAAGTAATAAAAACCCAGAGTCAGATATAGAGGAAAATGCTGAGAGATCAGAGAGAAAGAACAAGCCACCACCACACCTTAAAGCCTTAGCTTCTCAGCAGACAAGAGAGCAAATTCCTGTTTCTCCCTGCTTATATTGTGTCCTTGCTCAGCTACCTCATTTCCTGTCTGTCTGTACAGACCTCCAGACCTCTATGATTAGCTAGTGGCAAGCTCCATTCTCTGACCCCCAGACAGGCTTTATTTGTACAGGCAAGATATCACCACAAGGTCAAGTTACAGCCAGTTGTGAGCTGCTTGTTGTAGGTGCTGGGGACCAAGCTTGGGACTGCTGCAGGATTAGTATGCTTTTTTTCTAAAGATTTATTTTTATAGGGGCTGTGTCACAGGCTTTCTTGAACTGCTAGACCACAAATCATGGCACACAGACTTACTATTAGTTATTAAAGCTTAGCCTATAGCTTAGGCTTGTCCCTACAGCTCTTATAACATAAATTAACCCATTTATATTTATTTACATGTTGCTATATGACTCATGGTTTTTACCTCTGCTTCTGGATGTCTTGTTCCCTCTGTGTCTGGCTGGCAGCTCCACCATTCTGTATCCTCTATCCAGAAGTCCCGGCTATTCCTCCTGCCTAGCTGTTGACCATTTAGCTTTTTGTAAAATTAGTCACAGTGACATGCCTTTATACAGTGCAATCATATATCTTACAACAGTGCTGGAGATATGGCTCAGCAGTTAAGAATACTAGCTGGTCTTCCAGAGGTCCGGAGTCCAATTGCCAGCAACTACATGGTGGCTCACAACCATCTGTAATGGAGATCTGGGTACCTCTTTTGGCATTCAGGCATGCATGCAGGAGGAATACTGTACATATAATAAATCTTGAAAAAAAGGTGTATTTTTATGTGTCTGTGTGAGTTTATGGTATGTGGAGGCCGGAAGAAAGCATTGGATTCTCTGGTGCTAGAATACAAGTGGTTATTGGTTACTTGACAAATGGGTGCTAGGAACTGAACCCTGGTCCTCCAGAAGAACAGCAAATATTCTTAACTGCTGAGGCATCTCTCCAGCTTTCCCAATTTTTCTTTTTTCTTTCTGTATTATTTATTTTTTAGGAAGGGTTTCAGTAAGTAGCCTTTGCTGGCCTGGAACTTGCTAAATAGACTAACCTGGCTTCAAACTCCCAGATATTCATCTGCGTCTGCATACCTAGTGCTGGGATAAAAGTATTCTCTCCACCCAGATGTCATATTAATTAGGCAGGTTTTTGCTTGAAACATGATGCCATTTTAAAAAGTACTGGTCAGGCGGGCTGTGGTGGCGCACACCTTTAATCCCAGCACTCGGGAGGCAGAGGCAGGCAGATCTCTGTGAGTTCAAGGCCGGGCTAGACCGACAGCCTCCAAAACAATACAGAGAAACCCTATCTCGTGAAAAAAAAAGTGCAGCTCAGTTTACTTACTGTTGCTTTTGTAAGAAGTAGCCTTTGCTCCTTGCCTTATTAACTGAACAGGATATGATGGTTTTGTTGAGATTGAACTCACAGGAGGGGTTTTATGAGGGCACCATTTCTTTCCCAGACCATTAAGTCAGCAAAGTTTCCCAAATTACAGTTTTTAGTAAATATGAATAATCTATCGAGGTGATAGAAAAGTGTTACTTACATTTATAAATTTTTAAAATGCTACCATTTCATCAATTTGCCTGATTAATCGGTATTTTTGCTAGATAATATATTAACTGATACCACTTGACTTTTAACCCCATTTTGCTTAGCATTTTTATTATACAAGTTTATAAGACTCATAATTCTTATGCTTTTCTTTTGACAGATATAGAAACTCTAATTTTAGATGATAGTGAAGATGAGAATACATTATCAATTTTTGAGACAAGTTGTCACTCAGGATCACCAAAGAAACCATCACCAGTTGCTGCTATAACTAAACCTTATCTTCACTTTACAATGTGAGTAATTTATATTAAATTCTTTCAGTTTAAAATGGATTTTATACTTTACATTTAGAACACAGTGCAGTTTATTGGTGGTTATATTCTTGAGGCATTTTTCTTTGTTTGTACACATTTCTAGAATGTTTTTACTGTGTCTTCTTAACAGAGCATTAGTTCATACTTTCTAAATTTGAGGTTTATTGCTTTTCTACCTCCTTTTGTCTTTTTACTGTTGGTGTATAGCAGCTTTTGTTGTACACTACAATGAGTAAACATTTTTCATGCAATTGTAATTTTAAATTAAGACCACGTAATTTTCGAATACTAAAGTATCACTACTTCCATTTACATAATTAATGCCATAGTTAAAGGACACTAAAGTTCCATTTAGGCAAGTTTAATTCCCTGTGTTCAGGGGGCTGCATTATGTTCCTCCCTCCCTCCCTTCCTCCCTCCCTCCCTCCCTCCCTCCCTTTTTTCCTTCTAAGAGACAGTCTCTCTTTGTACCTCAGACTGACCTATAACTCACTTTGTAGTTAGTTCTGGCTTGCCTCAAACTTGTGGTAATCCTCCTGTTTCAACCTTCCAAGTGCTGGGATCATATATGTGTGTTGCCATGTTTGGCTGGATTATGTGTTCTTTTTTTATTTTATTTTATTTTTTCAGGGGAGAACGTGAACACTTTAAAGTATTTTGAACAAGTTTGAGCCTTTCTCCTTTGTAGATTGTGATGAGAATTGATTTGATTGTATTTATATGCACTGTTGAACCTTTCTTGTGTATCATATTTTAAAATGAGCTTAAATACTTACATCTACATTTTTTTCCCAAGACAGGGTTTCTCTGTATTGTTTTGGAGGTTGTCCTGGAACTCACTCTGTAGACCAGCCTGGCCTCGAACTCACAGAGATCCGCCTGCCTCTGCCTCCCGAGTGCTGGGATAAAAGGTGTGCACCACCAATCCCAGACTACATCTACTTTTTTCTGTTTATTTGATTCTTCACAGTGATTGCTTCTCATTAGAAAGTTTCTTTCTTTCTTTTTTTTTTTTTCTTGTTTTCATGTCCTTTTCTGCTTGCAGGGAAGTTTCTTAGACTTTTCTTTTCTGGCATTTTGTGATTCTGTTTTGTTGATAATTACAGGCAAATTGAATACTTTTTTCTGCCCTTTACCTGCCTATCCTGTCTGTGTGTATATGTCTTGCTTAGGTTTTTAAAACAATTTTAGTTGTTTGAATTATGTATTAGCAAGTGATAAATTATCAGATGTCTTTTATTTCAGCATTGCAAGATAGAACATGCCAATAAAGGAACACAGAAATAGATTTTGTTGTTAGAAAATTTGTTTCTACAGCTGTGTTTAATTTTTTTGGGGGGGGGTCAGGAACATTCTGCTGCTGGTTTAATGTGTGCCACTGGTCTGACTCATTGGTGTAGTTCCACTTTTCTAAAATAATGCGTTTCATTTCCGCTTCCTTTACACAAGCTATCCTAGTTTCTCAATTAAATTGTTGTTTTTTAGAGCAAGCCTTTCCCCCCATTCTTCTAAGGCAGGAGGCCTTAAACTCACCATGTAGCCGAAGTTAATCTTTATCTTTTGATCTTCCCATCTCTAGCCCAAGTGCTTCAGTGCTGTTCAGTAGTTTATCTCTTTGGTTACTCATACTGGCATACTATGAACAAATGTCTTCTGTTTGTTCATAGTGTGCCAGAACTTTTCCTTGATGCTAAAAGCATGAGAAGGGACTAGATACAACTTACTTTTTAGTCTGAAGAAATTTTTGAAACTGGCATTGGCAAAAGTTGTTACATGTTCCATGAAGGTTAAATTTTGCTGGGAAGTTCCAGAAAGCTTTACAGGATGTGTAGTCACAATTGATGTTCACATGAGAATGAAGGGCTGGTGACATCTGAAAACTTGCTACGAACTAGACATGTGCTATATACATAAGCCATGTATTTGTGGTGTCATTTTGTAAAGTAGGAGGCTTAAGCACATGTAAACTTGAAAGTTCAGAAGTCCTTTTCTCGTGGATTGTAGGCTCAGACTCTGCTGTTAGTTTCCTGTCACCCTCATTGATTCTTTTATTTATTTGTTATTTTGTTTATTTTTAAGATTTTGCTGTATAGCCTTGAATGGTCTTGAATTCACTAATGTAGCCCCAGATTGACCACAAACTTGCAGTTGTCTTCTTGTCCCAAGTGCTGGCTTAAAATAGATTTTTTTTAGCTTAATTGGTTAGTAGTTATATTTTAGTTGGGTGACTTTGCCATATGATATTTTTCAAGAAGCATGCAGATGAAAATAAAGACCTTTAGCAAGGAATATACATAGAATTGTTTGTTTGGCTTTGGTTTTAGTTTTGGTGTTGGTTTGACTAGCATGTGTTAGATGTGGGTCAATGCACAAAGCAACGGTAAGAAGAAAGCTTGGTGCATGTGGCTCTGCAGCCAAGCTGGATGGGACTTTGTTAGCAGTTTCTGGGAATTGTCTCCTAAAATATTCCTGAAATCTGTTTTTAAGTTTAAGAAAAAGTGGATGTCAGTAGGTTAGCACCCTGGAAGAGAGGGATGTATAGATGAAAATAAGTTTCTTTCTTCCTTTATATTGTCATTGCGGATTAGAAACATAATTTTCTGAGGTTTTACAAATGAAAATAGCTATGTTTTTTCTGATTAGAAAGATGATATATTCTGTAGAAAATTCAAGTAAAAACTAAATCTTTAGCAGCTGAAGGTAATACATGTTGACTATATTTTCATGTTCTCTTTATGAATATGCTTAGACTCATGAATTGCTTCTCACAAGTTAATGTAATTTGGTGTGTGTGTGTGTGTGTGTGTGTGTGTGTGTGTGTGTGTGTGTGTGTGTGACATATGTTTGGATATCTGCAGAAGCCAGAAAAACATCAGATCTCCTGGAGCTGTAGTTCCATGCATTTGTGAGACTCCTGACTTGGGTGCTGGTAGCTGAACTCAGGTCCTCTGGTAAAGCAGCAAGTGTTTGTTCTGAACCATCTCCCCAGCTCTGTAACTTACTCATGAAATTCATTATTCTGGGGATGTAATTCCATGTGAGGATTATTTAATGTTGATTACTCAGTTGGTAAAACTCTTGCCATGCAAGCATGGGGATCTGAGTTTTGCTCAAGCACACGGTGAAAATGTTGGGTGTCGCAGCATGCACTTGTGATCTCAGCCATGGGGAAATAGAGGTAGAAAAATCCATGGGGCTATCTACATGTTTACCCAAGCTTAACAATGAGCCTCAGTACTCATTGTGAGTTTCTCTCATAAAGCAAGATGGATGGACACACATATGTTCATGCACAAATACATACATTCTCATTCACACGTGGTACACATACAAAAGCTACATAACATGTCATTTTTTTTAAAGATGGGCCTCATGCATGGTGCATGGTACACGCCTTTAATCTCAGCACTTGGGAGACAGAGGCAGAAGGATCTTTGAGTTCAATGCCAACATGTTCTGCATAGTGAACTCTAGGACAGCCAGGACTACATAGAGAAACACTGTTTCAAACAAAAACAAATGTTACATAATATGTAAATGTTTAGATGTTCTACAATTTATAGACTTTATAAAACAACTTTTCAGTTAACAAACAGTACTAACCTAAATGTCTTTCTAGGTTTGTACACCATTATCCAATTTAGAACTGAAGTCAGTTTTAAAAGCAGATCTGTGTCAAAGGGTATTTTTGCTTAAAACTTTCATGTAAGTTGCTAAATTGTTTTCTAGAACGAAAACAAGATTGTGGCAGTTTACTTTTCCACTACCAATGTTTAGAGCGCTATCTTTTTATACTTTTGTTAATCTTGAGCAATTCTTATCTCTCTGTTGGTGTTGGGAGACGGACCCAGAGCTGATGCTTCTGCAGTCACATCTCCAGTTCTGTGTCTCTTTAAATCACTATTGGTCAGGTAGAAGGAAAAAATTAAGTCACTAACATATTCTTTCATGTATTCATTCACTCATTTAATATTGTGAAAGAAAGGTAGGCAGATACATAGACAGATGCACAGAGGATTTGAACTTAAATCCTTAACACCCATATTTTTAAAAAAAAGCCAGCTATGGCTGTGTATACCTGTAAGCCTGGCATTAAAAGGAAAGAGGCAGATTCTGAGAGCTTGCTGGCTCTCCAACCTGCCTGAAATGGTGAGTTTTCAGTTTTTTTGGTAGAAAGTGATAAAAGAAGGTAAGGTAGGAACCTGACATCTTCCTCTGGCCCTATATGCTTACACATCCATACATCACTTACATCCAAAAATGAATATGTGTGCGCATGGGTGCGCGCATGCGTGCGCGCGCACACACACACACACACACACACACACACACACACACACACACACACACACACACACACAGTCTTTGCTTTTAGGATATACTTTTTTTTTAATGCAGTGATGTGCCATGTGTGTGCCTTGTGCCTGTGGAAGTTGGAATAGGCCTTCAGATTGCCTGGATCTGGGGTTAAAGGTGGTTGTGAGCTAGCATGAATTGAACCCTTCTTCTGTATGAGCGATATATGCTCTTAGTAACTGAGCCATCTTGCCAGCCCCATGAACTTATATTAGATTCTTCAATTCATGTGATTTGTTTCCTGGGATGCTTGTTTTGTTTCAACCTCTGTGGTTTTGTGTGTATGTTCTTGTGGGTACAAGTGCATGGAGGTCAGAGGACATCTTCAGTGTCACTCTTCAAAGCCATTTACTCTGTTTTTTTGAAACAAGGTTTCTTATTGGTTTGTAGCTTGCACACTGGCCATTGAGCCACAGGGATTTTTCTGATCCCACCACCTGTTGCTGGGATCCCAAACCCACATCACTACACATTTTTTAAAAAATGGGTTCTAAGACTTGAACTCGGTTCCTCATCCTTGCATGCCAAGCAATATACTGATTAATCTCCCAGTCCTGTTGTTTCTTTCTTTTGTATATCCTACTTTTTGTTAGTTGTTATTTTATAACATTCTTTCATTTTTGTATGTCATATCTTAATGTAGTATGAATTTGAGTTTTGCAGCCATGTCGACCTGAGTGGTAGTTTTTTTTTTTTTTTTTTTTTTTTTTTGTATTTGTGTCTCTAGTGTTCAAATCCTGGGCCTTTTGCATGTTAGTTAAACACTGCATTGAGCTATATCTTGAGCCCCTGAATGTCATTTTGAACTCTGCTCCTGTTCTGTACAATCTTACACATAATATCTCATTTCTTCATTTACTTAATAAAATGAAACTGTATATTTCCTAGAATTTTTATGACAATTGAATCCATATGTGATGACTCACATCTATAATCCCAGGACTTGAAAACTGAATGAAGCAACAGGATTGTGAGTTGGAAACTCTCATGGGCTGCAATAGTGAAACTCTCAGAACTGTACAACTGAGAAAGAGAATCTATATGAAATGGTTGTTATCAAAATGTTTGAGTGATCTAAATTAGCATATTTTCCTCAAATTTCTTGATGTTCTCATTAGTTTAGGTAATGTTTAGAATAAGTTTTTATTTCCCCCTCCCAAAGTTCTGTAGGTTTTTTTAAAATTAGAATTTATCAAATATATAAATATTTAGTTAAAAATTGGCATTTCTGTACATTTATAAAGTTCTTTTATGACTGAATATCATGCTTCTTACTAAGATTATTTGCTAGTGTGTTACTTTTTATGTTGTTTTTGCAGTTGTGAGTAGAATCTCTTTGTATTGTTTGCTTTTTACATTGGTTATAGGGCACAGTTAGTAAATCTACTGATTTTTCTTTTTCTGCCACTAGTAATACTCTTGTATTTAGTGTTTTTATCACTTTCATTAGAGGTAGCAGTTTTTTTCCTTTTTCTTTGTGTTTTATTTTTATTTATGTTTTGTTCATTGCCTTGGAGTTTACAGTCTTAGAGTGTAGATCTGCTTTATTATTTATTTTTGAGACAGGTTTCTCTTTGTGTAACAGTCCTGGCTGTCGTGGAACTTTTTGTAGGCCAGGCTGGCCTCAAACTTAATCCAGGGACTAAATGCCACCATGTGTAGCTTAAAATCTCTTATATTCATGATATAATTACCTGCTAATTGCTCTACCTTTTGTCATTATAATAATACTAGTTAAGTTTCAAATTGACTTTGTGAGGAGGCCTAGGATATAGTATTTAGAAAATTCACATAACTTAAAATTTAGCATTTTCACCATATTGATTTGGTGGTTGGCGGGGTAGTAGCCTAGGCAACCAGAACTCACTATTTAGATCAGCCTGGCTTCAGACTTGAGACTCTTTAAGTGCCAGGATTATGAGAGTGAGTCACCATGCCCAGCTTTAATCAATTCTTTTCTAAGTCTTATACCTGTAATAATCTTCAGATCAATATTTTTTTCTTTCTAGATTTCTTCTTGTCCCTGATGTATTTCTTTGTTGGTATCCTTCCCATTCAATTGATACCTAAATGATATAGTTTTGCACATTCCAAGTTAATATATATAATGTGATATGATGAAAAAATTGCTGAATTTTTCTTTCTTTCCTTCTTTTATACTTATACATCTTGGTTATCACTATATTCAGAGATAGTCAATATTTTAGAGTTGTGAATAATGAAAAAATGACTACACTAAAATGAGTAGTTTTTTTAATCTGAAGTTTGACACTTTTATAGAATTATTTTCCCTGCTGATCTGTGTATATTAGTATTCAGAATATATAGTTTTTAAATCACTTTTGTGTCTACAGGTCACCATACCATCAGCCAACCTCTTACAGGCCTCGCTTGTTGCTGTCTGGAGAACGAGGCTCAGGTCAGACTTCTCACCTCGCTCCAGCCCTTCTGCACACACTAGAAAGGTTCTCTGTGCATCGGCTCGACCTTCCAGCACTTTACTCGGTCAGTGCCAAAACACCCGAGGAATCCTGTGCACAGGTATGTTTGTCTTGCTGGTGTGCACATGGTGTGTAAGCTAAGGGTTTCTCAGAGGATGGTGAATATTAACTTTTACTAGCTACTTATTAATATTCCTGTGTTAGTACAGTGTATAATACTTTAAAAATGAGTTCATTGTTTTTTTTTTCCCTATGATACCTCACTACTGAAAATGTAATGTCTTGTAGAAAGAAAAGCATTTCTGTCCTTTTTGGATCCCCTTTTCAAAGTTGTGTATTCAGAAGAAATGTTGTAGACTGTCTTCACTTAGCCTCATCATAGGAAGGGGAATAATGTTTAGTTAAAATGTCAGGCTTTGATATATGATAGAATAGTGATAGTAATTAAATTGGACATTTGTATTTGTAGTGTAGTCTTTTTCTTACTTGATTTTCAACTCTACTGAACTTCTTATGGCGTATGAATCAAGGTTATATATGGGGCTATTTCCATTTACTGAGGTTTTTATGTACAGCCAAAAATGCATTACAAATATTATCATCTGGAATTAGGGATGGGGAAGGGAAATATTTTTTTGGGGGCTAAGGGGGACCATTTTGTACCATTTCTGTATCTTTGCACAGTGTTCACATAGTGAGAGATCATTAGGTTCCCCCTTCTCTTTTTGTCTTTTTCTGCTTTCATGTCCTGTTTATATTTGTGTTTGCATGTGTGTGGCCACAGTTGTGGATACAAGTGCACAGGGTGTGGAGTCCTGAGACTGATGTTGGGATGTGTCCTGGGTTGTGCTTTTCCCCATTACTCAATGAGCTAGGATCTCTTAACCAGACTTAGAGATTGCCAGTGTACATAATCTTGCTAGCCAATTTACTTTGGGGATCCCTGGTCTCTGCCCTCTGAAGCTGGTATTAACTTCAAGCCACCACGCCCACACAACATTTGCATGGGTTCTGGCTTATTTAGCAAGCACTTGACTACAGAGCCAACTCCCTAGCCTTTCCTTCATTTTTGAACAGTGGTTTGCTCAGTTGCTCAGACTGGTTTGGAATACCTGATATCAGCCTCTGCAGTAGCTGGTGTCTGATAGCATGCTCACAGGTGGTGCTTTCATTACTTTGTACTTGGATGTTTTGCCTAGTTTTATATGACTTGTGAAACTGGGAGGTGGCTTTTGTAAATAGTTGATAGCTGAGCTGTAGTTTTTAATTGAAAGTCACACAGGTTGGACATTTACAGATGGGAACACTTAACTTGTTTGTTAAACAGTGCATAGTGGTCTCAATTTGTCTTTTATTTACAGTTCTTTGGTTATGAATAGTACCTCTTACAAAGCTTTGTTTGAAGGTTTCTTTCTAAAACCTGTGGTCCTAACATAAAAACTATATACCAGTATTTTGCTCCCAGTTGACACATCCTAGCTGTGAGTTTTTTCCAATAACATTTGCTTTTATGTTTACTCATACTTTTCCTTCTGGATAGGAGAAAAAAATTTCAGGTTTATATAAGTTAGAGAATTACTCCCTGTCACTTAAAGAAAATCCAAATGATGTACTAGGAAAGTAAAGATTACCAAATGTAACTGCAGAAAAGAGAGACTCTAAACAGTACTGAATATGGAAGAGGAAATTGAAAAAGTGTTATGAAAGCACTTAGCCTAGACAGTGTCTAGGTGATTTACCTTACTGTTTCAAGCATAGGAAAGCTGAGAGACTGTAAAAAACAGTAGCCATAAGCCGTTCGAATAAATACAGAGTGCTGAAACACTCACCAATTGAGCTTGTTAGTTTAAAAAAAAAGATAAGCTATTACTAAGGAACACAAGATTGATTTAGACATTGAGGGAATTAATATTGGGAAGGACATGTTAAGGTTATAAATATTGATTATGATATCACTGCTTTTGGAAAATGTATGGTACCAACTAAAAATTGTTCAGGACAATGAGAGGATTTTATAAGTTAGGCATTTATAATTTTATGGTCTAAAATTGGTAGCTTTAATTTATATTAATCACAGTAAGTTAGAAATAGAATGGATAGAGATGATAATTTAAAGTAGCAACTAAGTTTACCTAAGAATTAACTGAATGAATATGCAAAGCTTAAGAGAAGAAAAATAAAGTTCAGTTGAAAGGGACAGTTGAATATCAAAACAAACAAACAAACAAACAAACAAAAACCCACCTTGTTTTAAATTATTTTATTACACTTCAATTCAGGAGTAGGCCCAAGTTGGTTTAAATGGAAGAGGACTTCAGCTATACAGCTTCATTGTTGTGACGTAGAATAAGTTGCTTAATCCAATTGAACCTGAATTTCCTTACATATGAAATGAAGATATGATACTTATCATGAGGCTGTATTACATAGGCCTGGTAGATTGTGCTCTCAATACATAATTATGGTTATCATTTTTGTTAATGCTGTTAATTCTTTTCAAATGAATTATTCATAAATTTTAAATGTAGTCCCATTTATAATCCCACTGTAATCTAGAAGGAGAAACCTAATAAGAGTTCTGTTTCTTCTAGATAATGCTCATGTGAGTCACAAGGTGAATTCTAGAGAAAAAAGTGCAATAAAGGAGCTTTGCTAGGTTTTTTTTTTTTTTGGTTTTTTTGAGACAGGGTTTCTCTGTATTGTTTTGGAGGCTGTCGGTCCAGCCCGGCCTCGAACTCACAGAGATCCGCCTGCCTCTGCCTCCCGAGTGCTGGGATTAAAGGCGTGCGCCACCACCGCCCGGCTTGCTAGATTTTTATAGGATGACAATAACAAGAAATTTGTTCCTCTATAGGAATAGACAAAGTAATAGGACCAAAAATCTCCATACCCTGACCTCTGTAGAAATAGTATATAATGACGATGGCCACTACAAATAAAGTTCATATCAGTAATATGGAAGAAATAGGTTATTTAGTAAATGGTTTTGGAAAACTGGTTGTCCTTAACAGGGACAATAGAAAAACAAAGTACTTCCATCTCCTACTTGTTTCTATGTGTAATGCAAACAAATTCTAGATTAACCTTGAAACTGCAAAAGCACTAGGAGAAATTACCAGATCCATATACTTATCACCATTTGCCTAAGAAATTAGTTTCTAAACTATGTACAAAAACTGCAACCAGATATGGAAACTTGACTAAAGAAAAATTTAAACTTTACAAAGCAAATATATTCTCTAAATAAAATTAATAGACATAGCTTAGTGAAAAATAGATTTGTTATACAGATATCAAGTACAAATTTCTTAAATATAAATATTATTTAAATCATGAAAAAGAAAGAATAAAAGTCTAATGAAAATTTGTAAAACATAGCAGGTCTAGTGGTACACACCTATATTTTTTAGGGTTCTGAATGTTGAGGCAGGGATATCAGGACTGATTCAAGATGAGCCCAAACTATATTGTGAGTGCCTATCTTACTGTCCTCCCACCTCTACCAAAAACAACAAAGAAAATATACTTTGTATTTATAAGAAGAAAAGAAAACAATTAAAAATGATTTTTACCTTTACATGTAAATGGAAGTCACAAGTTTTGTCAAAAGTTAGTAAAAACAACTTAATTATAGAAACACTGGAGTTGTTGGATACTTGTATTTAGTTAAATGGAAATTTATATATATATATATAATAGTTAATTTCAGAGTATTGTTAGGTATTTATTCTTAATAAAATTTAAAGTACATATATACTTTGAGTCGGAATTGTATATACTTAGGAATGCTTTTCTCCTAAAGATCTGTTAGCTATAAATATTCATTATAAATAAGAGTATGCATCATGGCTTTGTGTATACTGACAGACCAAATAATCCACAAAACAAAATGAAAATCCTTCAATGGAAGGCTGTTTAAAAGTGTGAATGGTTTATGCTGTACTATGAGGCCATCATCAACAATGATGAGGTTACTTTACATAGGTTGATAAGGAAAAGTAAAGGAGGTGTGTACCTGCTTGCACATGCGAATATTCCCTAAGATTTGTTCATAAGAGGTTGCTTTGATTTAGAGGCAGAAATTTTGGTACTTATGATTAAATTTAGCATTTGCTTTCTTTATGACTTATGTTTTAGTTTTGTGGAGATGAGGGTCACTTAGGGCCTTGTGCACATTGGCAGGCACTCTTTTATGGAACTAAATTTTCAGCCAACATTATTTATATAGATTATAATTACAAATATAAAGAAGAAAAGGTTCTACCTACAATAGCAACTATTGTAGTGTTTGTAACCTTTTTCTTTTGTGGTATGTATATTTGACTGTATCAAGCAAATGAAAGATAATGAACTCTGAAGGAGCTAGGTGTAGTATTGTCAAAGGTTGAAGCAGGATAATCTCAGCTCTGACGCACAAGGTCGGGTGCGCCCCCCCTCCCCGCCTGCCGCTTTCCTTGACGCATGTGTGCGCATGCCGTGGTGCCTGTTTAGGCCAGAAGCTAACCTTCAGTGTCATTTCTCAGAAGCCTCCAACCATGTGTATGAGGTAGGGTATATTACTTACTGGAATCTGGAACTGGCCAGTTGTCTGGTTAGAGAACTTCAGGTATTCTCCTGTTTCCGCCTCTCCAGTGCTGGAAGTACAAGTGCAGGCTCCCGCGTGTGTCTCCTGATGTCCTCAAGCTTGTTGGTAAAAACTTTACCCAGTAAACTATCTGTCCCAGGCCTCCTCACATCCTCAATAAATAATGAAATAAGGCTAAAAACACCTGTAATTCCAGCACTCTGGAGGTCTGAGGTTAAGAGGTTTTCCACAAGCTGCAGGTGAAGTATATGACACTTAAAAAAAAGGGTACATTAAAAGAGAGCCATTTTCAAAATGAGAGGACTCTGTTGTACAGTTGTCTGGTGTAGTAAAGCATGAGTAAGGGGCACTCAGGACGCCTTGGAGTGAAGTATAGCTTCATAGTACTGGGAATCTAGGCCTTGTTAAGAAAAATCATATTTGGTCAAATATGAATTCCAACTCTTTGTTCTCTTTCATTTTTGGCTTTCTTTTTTTGGTCATGTTGATGGGAAAGTGGAGGGAGAGAGGTATCATTTGGTAGGAGAAAAAGAATAAAGACCTTTCACCCTTTGATTGTGTACTTTGAGAAAACTCAGTGCAGCCAAAGGGCTTCTTAGAAGCAGAGCTCATGCTTGAATACAGCCTTGCCTGGGGCTGTGCAGTGGGACAGCCCTAACCAAGACTCACTGAGTACTGTCTGGGACCAGCTGGTCACCTGTTTCCTTGCATCTAAGTGCTTACTAAGATTCCCTCCCTCCCTCCCTCCCTCCCTCCCTCCCTCCCTCCCTCCCTCCCTCCCTCCCTCCCTCCCTCTTTCCTTCCTTTGGGGGATTGTGGGTGTTTGAGACACGGTTTTTCTCTGCAGCCCTGACTGTCCTGAACTCACTCTGTAGAGAAGGCTGACCTTGAACACTCAGAAATCTGCTGCCTCTGCCTCCCAAGTGCTGGGATTAAAGGAATATGCTACCACCACCCAGCAGATTTTTTAAAAATTTGGAGACTCAACAGATTCTCCAAAAAGAGATTGTTACTTAATAAAACTGATTTTTTCAAAATAACTCATCAATGTCAGCAAATCTGGTTGTAAATAGATATGAAAACCATCCTAGGGTAGAGTGTGTGCTTCGGGTACTAAACCACAACATTTAGAATGTTCTCTTCTGTATCCCCTTCCTTTCTTTCTGTATCTTGCCTTGGGACTTTGGGACTAGGATTCTGTTTTGACGATCAACTCTGTAAATATGTACTTGAAGGGCAGTCTGTGGCAAGTTACTCTTAGCATGTGTTTCTCTAACATATGTGATCTTTTTACATTTATTTACTTATTTGTTTGTATGCATGTATACACACATGTGCCATGTATATATGTAGAGGCCAGAGAGCAACTTTTAGAAGGTGGTTTTTTATTTCTACTAATGTGGGATCTTGGGACTAAATTTATGTCATCTGGTTTGGCATCAGAAATCTTTACCCACTAGTACCCTCTAACATACTTAATACAAAATAAGTTGGGTATTTAGTAATGTAGTATGAACACAAAAAGAGGGAGAAGTCTTAAATAACCTTTATTTGTATGCATGAATTTTTATGCATGATAAGTTGGAAGGAGAAGAGCCCTTTGTGGTGCTCTTTACACTGTAAGGATGGTGGTAACTGTTTGTTCTTTAAATGTACACATGTAAAATGTGTAGCAAAACTTTCTTTCCCCACTTGACTGCCTGGGCTCTCCGTTAGTAGTAGGAGTGAAATATATTTAGAGGAGTTAGTGCCTACTGAGGAGTTTCCCCTACTGTTTAAGATTTAGTATGTGTTAGAATTGCTTGGAGGCATTTACTGAAATTTCCCATTCTTTGACTCTAGATCCAGGGATCCTATTTCACTGAATTTGGAATGAGTATAGTGTTTGAATAATTTGAAATTATGAATTAAATCTTTTGTTGTTGTTGTTGTTTCGAGACAGGGTTTCTCTGTATTGATTTGGAGGCTGTCCTGGAACTCTCTTTGTAGACCAGGCTGGCCTCCCACTCACAGAGATCTGCCTGTCTCTGCCTCCCGAGTGTGCTGGGATTAAAGGCGTGTGCCACCAACGCCCGGTGTGTGTGTGTGTGTGTGTGTGTGTGTGTGTGTGTGTGTGTGTGTGTGTGTGTGTGTGTGTTTAAGTGTAAGTTTTAGTATTTATCTGTTCTCAGAAAGAAAATGTATCTGGAAGTTCTCAGGAAAAGCCTCTTTTGACTTGGTAGTATTAAAGGATTAATATTTGCCTAAGTACATTGTCCCCTTTTAGTTTACTTAAAATATTTTTCATACAGTGTTCATATTTTTTCCCCTCCAGCTCTTTCAAGAGCCACCTTACTTTCCTCCACCCAACTTTATGTTCTGTCTCTCTCTTCCTGTCTTTTATCTCAAAAAAAATATGGAACATTTCACAAATTTGCATGTCATCTTTTTTCAGGGGCCATGCTAATCTTCTGAATTGTTCCAGTTTTAATGTGTGTGCTGCTGAAGTACACACTTTGGTTGTTTTGCGTTCGTTTGCATGGGTGTCTTGGTTTTTCTGTGTAACAGTTACTGGATTCTTGAAGATGTTAAGGAATGAAAATATCATATAATTTAATTTTTACAGAGGTTGTTTTGTAGTATTGCCACAGTTCAGAAACCACTACAGGTGTGCTTTATCCCTAGCTGACTTTGTACTCATGTAGAAAAGTTTGGTACCTTTTTCTCTTGAGTTCTTAATCTTCAGAGGTCAGACAGTATCTTGTTTTCACAGAAGATGCTTGGTAGATTTTAGGTGAATAGAATATAAATGTAGTAAAATGATAGTAATGGAATAAATAAATCACCAGGAATATATCTTGTGATAGCAAGATACAAGGAATTCATTTCATTAAAATTTAATTTCAGTTCCCCAAATTTTTAGCTGTTTCATAAGTTTAGTATATTTGTAATAAATAAGTAACTGTGACAAATTCTGAAAGTATCTTGGCGATATAAAGCTGTTCGCTTCTTTCCTGTGATAGTACCTTGTAGGCAAGACAGGGCATAACTTTGAGCTTTCTGTTTTATTGACATTTGTGTTTGATTTTTTTCATCTAGCTTTCAATTTTTAAAACAAAATAACCATTTTGTAATGAGGCTATAAATTTTTAATTAAAAATGCATAGGGCTGGGTATATAGCTCATTGGTAGAACACTGGGCAACATGTGTAAGACTCTGAGTCTGATTTCCTAGAGCTGCCAAAACAAAGAAAGAAAATAGCAAAACTTTCACACATTGAGCTTGTGTGCATGTGGTGCTGTGGAATCAAGCCAAGGGTTTGACACACATGAGGCAAGTGCTCTCTCTGCCACTGAGCAGTTCTCCCAGCCCCTAGACATTTTAATTTGGTGGCTTCCAGATAATTAGAACTCTTATAAATTTAAGTACAGTTTATATCATTAGTGTTCTCTTGGATGGGTACTTCTAGCTCCTGTAGCCCAAGTTTTGCCTTTGGTATTTAGCATAAGTAATTTGTGATTAAAAGAAAAAACTTAAGGAAAAGAAAACCTAATTAAGCGACTGTAATATCTGGGCCAAGGAGTAGGCCAAAAGGAAATGGAAATGAAGTGTGAACAGACATTGGTGTTTGTTCATTTTACTTGTGCAAGAGTGCTGGTCATGTCAGAGGTATTTTGAAACGGTTGGTTCAGTAATTTGGCCTACTGTCTTTTTTTCTCTATAACAGTTTTTCTGTTTTCTACTACACCTTGCACATCCAATCCAAGACACCTTATAGGTGAGTATTTTTCTAGTTCTCAAATGGCATCAGTTGTTCCCAGCTAGTTGCCATTTCATTAAAACTAGGCTCTATTTTTCTTCTCTGAATTAACAGGTATTTGATTCCTCAAAACTATTTTAGTCCACAACTTTAAAAGTTATCATGAGGGGCTGTAGCTCAGTGACAACTTGCCTATGTGTCAAAAGCCCTGGGTTCCATTGCCGGGACCCTGCTTCCCTAATACAAACACAGTCTCATGTTCATGGGTAAAGTATTGAAGGGCTACTTTTCCATTACTCACAAACCAATACCCCACAATTCACAATAAAATTGCACTTCTTTTCTCTCTTGTGTTTATACTCTAAGAATTTTAAAATGCTAGTTTCAGGCTTTTGTTACTATTTATTTTTAGCGCTCCCAATTGAACTTAAGCTCTTCCACACACTGCACAAGCACTTCACTAGCTCTCTTTTTAGTTTAAATAAACTGGGAATTCTGGGCTGGAGAGATGGCTCAGCGGTTAACAGCACTGACTGCTCTTCCAAAGGCCCTGAGTTCACTCCCCAGTAACCACATGTGGCTCACAACCTTCTATAGTGGGATCTGATGCCCTCTTCTGGCATAAAGTCACACATGCAAATAGAGCACTCACAAATCTTTAAAAAAATACTGGGAAATAGAACAAGTTCATTTTATTTTTTAAAACATGAAAGCATACTGTAATATTGTGAGATATAAACTGAGGAATTTAAGGGAAATACTTTAATAGTGTTTTTTTAAACATTTTTCTGAATGTAAACATGGTTCCCAACTAAATGCTTTAAAGAAACTTGGAAATAATCTCTAGATGTTGTTTATCTCATGTAGTTTCCTGTGGTTAGGTAAATTCTACAGTCATATCATTATACTCATGGATTAAAAAGGTGAAGCCTTTGGATTTTTCTATATTTGTGTTAGACCTACCTGTTTGGGCTTTGTAAAACATTTTTAAAAAATTCTATAAAGAAGTGGGTATTTTCCTAAAGGCATTGGAAATAACAGAATGTTATGTTCCAATTGTAAATTTTTAAGAGGATTTGATAAAAAGAAGAAAGAAATTGAAACAAAATCTTATCTCTGATAATCGTGATACTTGTGTGCAGTTTACAGTTCCCAGGCAGTCAGAGCACTTGTTAAACTGCATTGTTTAACTTTTGGCTTTATGAAGTTGGTATTATCCTCAATCTTCTGTGTGCCCATTCACTCTGATGCTTGGTAACAGCTGAATATTCCCAACATGGATACATAGACAATCTAACAGAAACACTAGGATGACAAACAGAAATTAGTTTTGTACAGGCATGTTTTGTTTTCTTTTATACACTGGGCATGTGGTGACATGCATGGCTAAATTTAGTAGTCGATTTATGAAGTTTGTGAGTAAGCTATTGTTTGCTAATCTTTTTCCTCTGGTCACCTTTCTCTCCCTCCTACATTTACCAGCATAGATAGGGGAATTGGAAAGTGGCAGGAAGAATTAGTTATTGTCTTCATCATACCATGCCTGATCTTGGCAACATGCAGTAATTTTTTTTTTAATGAATGTCTCAGTTACCTTTGCACTCATGTGTGGTTCCTTCCGTTAGCCAATTATTTATGCCGTTTATCTTATATGAAATTTCTGTAAGAACTCTGAGGAAGGAAAAAAACATGGGTTTTGATGATGTAGACTAAGAATACTTTATGTAAAAGTTAGAATTTTGAGTCCTGAAAGCAAACCATCTTCTACAGTTCTCTGGATTGGTGGATAGGCAAACATTAAGCAAAAGAAGGAGCAAGTGTTTCTTTTGTAACCCATGATGTTATTTGAGTGTATTTGAACTTCTTTCACCTGATTACTTACAGAGTTTGCAGCATATTTTATATTAAAAGGTTTAATATATAAGATATTATGGAATAAATTCATGTAATTGGTAAGCATGCTCATGAAATAAAAATAATTCTTTATAAAATTTCTGTATTTATCATAATTTTTGTTTGTATATTTGTGTGTGTGTGTGAGAGAGAGAGAGAGAGAGAGAGAGAGAGAGAGAGAGATCTTGCTGTATAGCCCAGGCTAGCCTCAAACTTGTAGTCCCATCTGCTTTGCAACCCTTTTTCCTCAGCCACCTACAAAGTTGGTGTTATAGGCATACTACGTCTGCTCCTAATCATTTATGTTAGGTTCTTATTTATCTTTTGCATTACTAAAGCTCATTGCAATGTGTTTAAAATAAGGGAACTAACTAGAAAGTAGAACTTTCAAGTTAAATCTAAGAAATATTGTCAGATGTTCATGTTTATATCTAAACTTGTCAAAAACAATGACAAGATTGTGTATTCATTTGCAAGAATTCAGTGTTGGGCTCAACAGCTGTTAAACATAGAGGAGAGTAGTTCTGGTTTGGCAGTCTCATTCTTACTGTTGTGTGTTTTCTGAGTGTGATGGGAAGTATGGGTTTTAACAACTAAATGCCAATTTGAATTTTCTGACAATGAAAATGTCTCAAAGCTACTTGCTAATTTTTTTTGTGTGTGGTTTTTCAAGACAGGGTTTCTCTGTGTAACAGCCTTGGCTGTTCTGGAGCTCACTTTGTAGACCAGGCTGGCCTCAAACTCACAGAAATCCACCTGCCTCCTGAGTACTTGGATTAAAGGCATGTGCCACCATACCCAACTTATTATTGTTCTTTTGAGGAGTAAGGATATTTTGTGACTATGAAGAATTGAAGTTAAAATGATAGAAAGAAGTGAATATGTGTGTAAGCAGAAAGTTCATTGGATTTAAGCTCCAGGGTAGTGCATCATGGTTAAAATGTGTATTCATGTGTTGAGTGATTTTAGACACAGTGCCCATGTACTTCAGCTTTGCTGTCCATTTCTTCCTCATTGAAGTTCACTAACTCTTAGGCAATATACATGTGATGCTTATTTTTTATTTGTAGCATATTTTATAGTGGTATGCCTCATTATTTTTGCATGGCTAACTGTTTTCTGCCTTTACCCTATTAATATGTACTGAATAGGAGCAATTAAATTGCAAAATACCTTTTTTTGTGATGAGGCGAGAGCACATAGTAGTCACATAAAGACTTGCACATCCTATCTTGAAGAAATTGTTTGGGGATAATGAATATATTTAATATATCCTGGGATTGCTATGTAGGCTTTGGAGTACTCACTTTGAGGTTTAAAACACTGGTTCTTTCCTTAGATATTCCGAGAAGCTCGAAGAACAGTACCTAGTATTGTTTATATGCCTCATATTGGTGACTGGTGGGAAGCTGTCAGCGAGACTGTGAGAGCAACTTTTCTGACACTGCTACAGGATATACCGTCCTTTTCACCTATATTTTTATTGTCTACCTCTGAAACCATGTACAGTGAACTGCCTGAAGAGGTAAGAAGTGCTTAAATGTTTCTTTCGCCTTATTTTATTGTTAAGAAATAGTTGACTTGTTAAACAACTTTTATTAGAATACAATCACGGTTGTTATAAAGGTCTGCAGCTTATTATTAGCCACCATTCTTGTTTGAAATAATCTTCCTGACTATTGTGAAGATTGAGACAGCTCAGGCCTCAAGCAGACCCTGACATGTGTAACTGCTTCCTAAGAAAGCCCAGCTCTTCCATCAGTGATCCTCTTCATTCTTCCTTGTGAGGTCAGCTGATGGCATTTGACCTCTAGCTTTCATTAGTAGGGTTAAATTTTGTTTGAATTAAATGTTATTGTGCATTTTTCTTTTTAAAATATATGTGAAATTTACTTTGAGTTCAAATTAAAATTAAAACCATGATTGAGGGGAAGAAATTGGCATTGAATGAAATTGATTAAAAAGTTTTAATATCCCAATCTTATTTGACCTTCAAATGGTATTTTTTTAGAAATACTTATTGAAAAATAGTTTCCTAGGAGATACAATAGAAATGATGTTCACCTAAAATATTTACATGCTTTATGTAATAGAAACCTGATTATATAGAATTTTGTGATTAAAGCATTTGTTTCCTGAGTTCTTTCATGTTTTACCTTTTGTTAGTTGTCTTGATAGAATGAATGCATAATTTATCGCTCTTGTAGGAAATAAATATATAAATTTTATAATATAATTTATTATTATTGTGTGTATAAATGATTGTGTGTACATATGCAAGTCATGTATATGTCAGAGGAAAACTTTTGGGAGTCAGCTCCCTCTTTCCATTTTTGTTCTGGGCGTCAAACTCAGGTTGTCAGGCTTGCATGGTAAACATTTTTACCTGCTAAGACACCTTACTGCCCTGAGTAGAATAGTTAATTTTTAAAAACCTTTTTTATTTTTAATTGTGTATGTGTGCATGCACACGCAAGTGCACACAGAGGCCAGAAGAGGTCATTGTATCTCTTTACACGCAGTGACAGCTAGTTAGTTGTAAGCTTTCTGACATGGGTTCTGGGAAATGTAAGAGTAGCCACCCATTCTTAACTGCTGAGCCATCCATATGTCCCAAATAATTTTTGGTTAATTAATATCTGATAGTATATGAAAACTATTATATCATAATTCTTAGTTTACCATCATAGAGGCCATAGTTTAGCTGTGTGTGATATTCAGAAAAAACAAGGTATTTATTTAACAACTGAAACATTAGAAGTTTGTTAGCATTGAACTAAAAATTTCAGCGTCTTTCCCTTTTATATTATGTTCTGTATTTTTAGCTTTTATGATTCATGTAGCTATTAAGAATACTTAACATTTTGAGATGAAGGTTATGTGAATTCTCTGTATACCGATTATATAATTGCACAATTTAAAATATTATGTAATAAGTACTATTGTAATAAGTAGAAAAGGTTTTCATCTATCATATGTATGAATGTATCCATCCATCCATCCATCCATCCATCCATCCATCCATCCATCCATGCATCCATCCATGCATCCATCCATGCATCCATCCATGCATCCATCCATGCATCCATCCATGCATCCATCCATGCATCCATGCATCCATCCATCCATCCATCCATCCATCCATCCATCCATCCATCCATCCATCCATCCATCCATCCATCCATCTCTGGCTAGTTTAAGCTCATGGCAGCACTCTTGCCTTAGTTCCCTAAATAGCCTCCCTAAATGTGAGCTACCATGCCTGATTCTACTCTGCTTTTCAAAGAATTATTTCCATGGGACTTGTGTGTTGTTAGTAGGACAAAACAGTCAGGTTTTAGAACTCCTTTTATATTCTCCTATCATTTCTATCTTCTAGTCCAGTAGTCCAGAACATTAGAACTATTCTTTATGTTTGTTTTCATATTTTCTTAAACATTTAGCATGCATATATTTTATAATAGAAACAACATATTACTAGAATACTGTGTTAAATGAATGTTTAGTTTCGAGGAAATATGTTGAGGTGCCTTTCCTTTGAAATATTTACTCAATTTTGGACATCATTACTCTGTACTAACACTAATATGACACTAATATGACCACTAATATGACAGAAAAGATCATGTACTAATTATTTTAAAATTTTTAATCCTATTATTTTATGTGTATGGATGTTTTGTCTGCATGTGTATCTGTGTACTTTGTGTGTGCTTGTTATCTATGGAGAAAAGAAAGGGGCCTCAGATCCTCTGGAACTGGAGTTAAAAACAATTGTGAGCTTCCATGTTGGTGCTGGGGATTGACCTGGGTCCTGGAAGAAGAACCAGTGCTCTTAACCATTAAGCCATTTCTCCAGCCCTTCTAATAGTAACTCTTTAAGATGCCATAGATGCAGTTTCCTGATATTGTGATGTTTAGGTTTGCTGAGTGGTCAGGGAGATACCAAATTCATCTTAATCAGTTAAGACCATCTCTCATTTCCTGTACTAAGGTGCCTATGACATCTTACTAAGTCTAAGTGTGAATTTCCTGAAGGTTGGTGTTTTCTATTAACAATGAGTAACCAACTACCTAGCACGGTTTCTGGCTACATACCTATAAATATGTATAGACATCTGTGCACACATGTATTTTAAGAACAGTAAATCTCAGTTTAGTGAATGAATAGAATATGTAAAAAAGATTATCACTACCATATAGGAATTAAATTTTGGAGGGAAGAGAGACACTGAAAAAGTTATAACACTATGCAAATGCTATAGTGTGGGGCTGAAGAGATAGCTCTTCAGATACGAATGCCTGTGCTCTTGGTGAGGACCTGGGTTCAGTTCCCAGCACCCACATCAGGTGACTCACAACCAGCTGGGACTTCAGCTGCAGTGGCTACAACACCTTCTGTCACAAACCCACACTCACACATATATTTACATAATTAATAATACCCTTTTTGAAAACTACAGTAATAGAATATAAAAAATATTAACCTTACTACTGAAAAGATTCCACTAAAAATGAAAAAGCAAGCTACAAACTAGTTGAAAAGATTTCACATAGATCATTTATCTGATGAATGACATTAAAAATTTGTGACAAAACTCTTATAACTTAATAATATGGAAATCTAGGGCAGGCAATTTGGCTCAGTGAGGAAGGGCACCTGCCACCAAGACTGAACACATATGATCGGGTTCTAAATGGTAGAAGGGGAGAACTGACCCTTGGAAATTGTTTTCTAATTTCCACATGCCCATATACATAAATAAAAATAAAATTCCACCAAATGATTTTAGACAAGGGTTTTAGGACTATTAAGTCAGAGGAAGTTTATTCTACATGCTAAAAAATGAAGCTGAATGATTATCTAACATTAAATACAAAAACAACTCAAAATATATCAAAGATGTGTGTAGGAGCTACAACTTGTTTTTTAAACTTGTAGAAGAGTTTATTGAGGGCTTACAGCTTTGGCAGGCAGGCAGGCAAGGCAGGCATGCAGGGCATTGGAGTAGCAGCTGAGGGCTCACATCTGGACTCACAAACTCAAGGCACAGAGAGCTTTGAAACCTTAAAGCCGAACCCAGTGACATATTTTCTGATCCTTTCCAACAGTTTCACCAGCTGGGGACCAAACACTAAATATATGAGCCTATGGAGGCCTTTGGAGGCCATTCTTGTTTAAACCACCAAGCGGAGCCATTTCTTAGACTCTAGTTCATTTTGATTGTCTTTATTTAAGGTGCACAACATGATATTTTGGTACAAGGCCAAAACCAAGGAGCTTTTCCCTGTTTTTGTCTAGGAATTTATAGATTCATGTCTTAAAATTTGGTCATTTTCAGTTGATTTTTACCCCCACAGGGTCCAGTTATTTAACTGTTTTTATTTCATTTATTGAATGGAAATGGAGGAGGAGTGGATGGGGAGGGTTGTAGATGGGAGCTACAACTTTCAAAAACAATTAAATTTAAATTAGAAACAAGCTTACTTTACATGTCAATCCCAGCTCCCTCTCCCTCCTCTCCTTCCTACCCCAACCACCCCCCAGTTCTCCACCCTATCCCCCTCCACTCCCCAGAGACAGTGGGGCCCTCCATGAGATATCTCCAAAGTCTATCATACAATCTGGCACAGGACCTAGGCCCTCCCCCATGTGTCCAGACTGAGAGAGCATCTCTCCATGTGGAATGGGCTCCCCAAATCCATTCGTATGCCAGGGATAAATACTGATATACTACCCGAGGCCCCATAGATTGCTGAGGTCTCCTCACTGACACCCATGTTTAGAGTGTCTGGATCAGTCCCATGCTGGCCTCTCAGCCATCAGTCTGGGGTCCATGAGGTAGCTACAACTTTTAAGACTAAGTATTAGGTGGAAAACTTCATGACACCATGCTTGACAGTGAGCTCTTGTACATGACACCAAAAAAGTGAAAACTAACAAAAACGTACTAAATATAAATAAGTTGAATCTTGCAAAATTAAAATTGTATATCAGTGGACATTATTAATGGAATGAAAGGCAAACCATAAAATGGGAGAAATATTTGAAACAATAAGAGTAGCTTTTCTCAGGGAGTTTGTAGTCTAGAAGAAAGAAACCAACCAACAAACCAACCAACCAACCAAATAAATCAAAGACAGTTTTAAGTGCCATGGTGACAAATGTGGCTGGTATAAAAAATATTTAAATAGTGTGTTGGAAAGGAGCTGTGAATTGAAAGCCTTGATAGAGTAGGTTAGCAGATGAAAGGTAAAATCAGCATACAGTAAATGCTGAGATGAGAACTACTGACTAACATTGAATTTTCATTTAAGGTATGATGGAGTAGTTTGTGAAATATCTAAAAGTCTCGCTTATTGATAGCAGAACCAGGATTCCAGAGGATACAGTGAAGTAGATTTGGTAGGGAATGGACAGAGGATGGGAAAGACAAAGAAATATGAAGGTTTTGTTGGTTTGTTTTTGTTTTTGTTTTGTTTTTCCAAGGCAAGGTCTCTCTATGTAACCCTGGCTATCCTGGAACTCACTCTGTAGAGTAGGCTGGAAAAAATACAAAGATTTTAAGTTATTGTTAACATGCTTCTAGCTCCTGGTTCTAAGTAATTATTTTTTGGTACTATGTAATATTATTTGAGATTATGTCTAACAACCTGTTATAATCAACTATTGGATTTGCTTTTATTTGTTGATCTTTACTTGTATACTATTACTTTTTAAGGACTTGGACAAGTATACATTTTTCCATTGTGTTTTAGTTTATGTAGTCAAACCTTTTGCCAGCAGAATGAATATCTGTGCTATAAGAATGATACTAGAAATGGAAAGAATTGTAATTCGATTTAATATGTATGCTTTTAATTTTGTATTCTTTCTTTGTGTATATGTGTATATATAGGTTAAATGTATCTTTAGAATACAGTATGAAGAGGTATTATATATTCAAAGGCCTATTGAAGAAGATCGAAGAAAATTTTTCCAAGAACTTATTCTCCATCAGGCATCAATGGCACCACCACGAAGGAAGCATACTGGTAAGTCCCCAAAGCTTTATAAGAAAAAAAGACAGAATGGGATTAAGAAATATTTAGATTATCAGTCTTGGTGGCAAACATCTTTACTCACTGAGCCATCTCACTGACAAAGAGGGACAGTTGAAAATGGCCATTGTGTTTACCTGTTAAAGTTTTATCAAGCACAACTTCAAATCTCCTGGTAGATTCTTATTTCAACAGCTCAGAAATCCAAGGGGAAGAAGTCATCAGTTCTAGTCTGTTTCAGTTATTTGAAGTATCCGGTACTTGAAATGGCAGCTTGTGAATAACAAGTTATTGATTCCTTTGTGGACCAGGACAGGTTGGATAGTTTATTAGGTGATGTGCTAGCTACTTTTCCCCTTCTTGTTACAAAATGCATGACAAAAATAGCTTAAGGACGGAAGAACATGTTCATTGTGGCTCAGAGTTTTAGTAGATACTGTTGATCCTGATAAGAAAAGCACCACAGTGGTGAGAGAGCAGGACACTTGGCCACATGTCTGCAGCCAGGAAGCCCGGTGGTGATTGCTGGTGCTTAGTTTGTTTCTTTCTCCTGTGGCTCCAGCCCATGGCATCGTACTACCCACATTCCGAGTGTCCACTGTCTTCATTTATGCCTCTCTAGCCATTTCCTCACACACAACCAGAGGTGGATATTCAAGAGTTCCTGCAGCCATGTACAAGTCAGGAATGGTTCAAACCTGCCAATAACCCCAGTGTAGAGGGGACAGAAACAGAAGGACCTTTGCGGCTTGCTCGCTACCAATCTCACTGAAAAACCCTGCCATGAAGGAACAAGACAGAGTGATAGGAGTACACTGATGCCTTTTCTGGCTTAGACACATATGCACAGGTGTGCACCCCAACATACAGATACATGCACACATGTGCATGCATACACAGTTTCTACTTTTCTTCCAGCCTTGTAGGTGTTATTCAGTGTCCCTACATGTGGTGCTCAAAATATGCAGTAGGATTCTTAGAGGATTAGGAGACCTATTGTGAGTCATCCAGTGAGGTGAAGTTATTCCTTTCTTTTAATTTCCATATGAAATTTTACTTATTGGGGTTTTCATGGTTAACATATACTTGTAATTTCCTTTTGTTTTGGTATACTACAGAAAGTCTATTTGAGTTCTGGATTACCATGCTTAACACTTTTTTCTTCTCTCTCTGTCTCTCTCTCTCTCTCTGTCTCTCTCTCTCTCTCTGTCTCTCTCTCTCTCTCTCTCTCTCTGCCCCCCCCGCCTCTCTCTCTTCCTCCCTCTCCCTCCCTCTCTCCTCTCTCTAGCTCTGTGTGCTATGGAAGTGCTTCCTCTTGCACTACCATCTCCTCCTCGTCAGTTATCAGAATCAGAAAAACATCGGATGGAAGACCAAGAGGAGAATACATTAAGAGAGTTGCGGTTGTTTCTCAGGGATGTTACCAAGAGGCTGGCCACAGATAAACGCTTTAACATCTTCAGCAAACCGGTGGATATTGAAGAGGTCTTGTTTCAGTAGTGTGCAAACAGTGAAGTTGAACTGGCTAAAAGAAAAAAAATATTGACATCTTTTTTGGAAGGAAAAAAAGCAAAGGCATGGATGAATATTACCCCTAGCCTATAAAATTTTAATCCATGTGATAACTACCAGTGTCACCAGCAATCACCTGGTGACTTTTGAGTGGAATTAGTGACTAATTTGAATATGTCCTCTTAATTATTATTGCTCGCTGTGATCACCTACTCTTCAATTTAAGAGGAGGATTAAAATTTACTTTTGTGAAATGTCCATAATAGACTATTTTTATTCCAGGATAAATCCTACTTTTAAAAGTACATTGGTATCAATGCATTGGTGTGAGTACTGGCATTTCCTTAGCTGCTCATAACTGTGAGAAGAGGTGGTAAAGTCTCTTCCTATCTAGTCTTTCTGCTTTAGAAAGGCCTCTTGCCAAGTAGCTGCTGGAAGTTAAGCACATCCCATGCACTTAAGTCTGTCCTGTCCAATGATTTTCTCTACTACCAGTGGAAAATTCCTCACTTTTGTATGTGTATTGTTCTGTGTAATTGTGGGAACTTGGTTTGTGATGGTGAGAAAAGGAATTTTCCATTTGGAATTTACTAACTAGAATGCTGTCGATTAAAAACAAAACTTTATCCTGGGATAATATAGTGTGGATGACCACAATATAATCTTTACTGGCCTTCTCCTTATAGTTCAGACTCCATGTTTGAGCAGTTTTGGTGTTTTTTTTGTCATTAAAAATATTTGAATTATCAAATGATTCAAAGTTTAATGTTGTGTCCTAATTGTGAAATCTGTGTTTTTGGACCTGAGCAGATTCCTTTGGAATCATTACGTCATCTGTGACTGGGAAGAATGAGTTAGTGTTACATTTTTCCCTTCAACAAGTCTGAAGCTATACCTCTTTCCCTTCTTTTGGAATAAAGGGACAATCATAATTCTTATTTGAATGTTTATCTACAATGTGTAGTTTTTCCATTTGGTACTTAAAAAAAAACATGGAAGGTCATTTTATTACTTTTCTAGTGTTACAATTGAGGAAGTTGGCTAGTGACATAGCCAAGTTTGGGAAGTTTTTTCAAATTTAAAGCCTATTTTTTTTCTTTTAAATTTGAGACAGAGTCTCATTATGTAGACCTGGATGACTTTGAACTTGCAATCTTCCAGCTCCCAAATTTTGGGATTATAGGCATGTACCAACGTGCTTGAAAGCCCGTCTTTCATCCTTTCCATAGTAGCTACCTTCTGCCTTTTCTCACTGGAATAAAGAACATGTAAGATATGCCTAATATATGCTTTTAGCTTAAAATAAACCCCACAAATTTGTGGATAATGTTTTTCCATATAGTATTTTCACCTGAAACTATAGGCTCATTTTAAATATTTCTTTTTATGGCCCTAAAAACTAAGCCCAGGGCCTTGCATGCTCGGTAAGTGTTCCACCCACCAAACTATGTCCTGTGCCTGAAGGTTGTCAAAAGGAGATCTAGCTTCCCATGCTTAGACGAACTAGTTTTCTTCTTGCTCAAGAAAATTTTCTTCCTAATCACAAAACTTTGGCAGATTTCAGTTGTCATCCATTTTTAAGAGAATAAAAATTCTATAAATCATGATAAGGAAATAGAAAGGATTAAAAATGCTAGTTAAGGTTTAGGTAAAAATTTTAGCTAATGTTATGATCCTGTTTTTGTCTTGGGTTCATTCTGGTCTTGCTGTCAAAGCTGAAGCAGTAGTATCAGGGGAAGAATAGGAAAGGGAAAACAAGATAATAAATACCTAAGTGGTTTAAGACTTATAAAGGAATACAAATGATGAATTAGAAGTAGCTAGAAAATCTCAAATTTAAACTCATCTGCAGAAAGCAAAACATTAAAAAAGATACTGATTAAGTATGTGCTAAAATTTCATACTGTTAATAGTATAAAACTCAAAAGTGACTTTCTGTTTATGCCAGGGCCAGATCTTGTAGTTCAACTAACAGTTCCATTCCTGCCTGAATAACATCCCCCTTAAAATTGACAGTCATACCTAATAGTTGACTGTAAAATTTGAAAAACATATATGCAAATTACATGCATGCATGGCATGCATGTGTTTGTGAATAAACTTTAAATAATGGCATCATCGTCATAGGAAACTATATGAAAACAAATTCTGACTTTGAAGAGAACAGAAACTGCCCAGAAGTTGGTCCTGAGCTGGTTTTAGATATTGCTCAAATTGCTCTCAGATCACAGCTCACTACCAGACTTGAGGTTTCCACTTGAGAAAACAATAGACATAGGTTGCTAATCCTTCCTTACTGGTTATGTGACATTAAAACATAAAACTTACTGTATAAATCCTGACTGAATGTCTTGCTATAGAATCATTTCTATGCAGAGACAAGTTCAGCAAATCCTTTATAAAGTAGAAAAAACAATACTTAATTAACTGAAATAAAATGTGTGTAATGACTCCAAAGGAGTAGAAAATACTTTCCATGAAATGATTCGCCTTATAGAGTTCAAAAAGAAAGCTTTGTTGAAAAAAATTAAAAGCACGTACCAGAAATTATCACTATGAAAAATCTGTTTTTATTTTCCTTTGTTTTTTATTTCTTTTTCTTGAGGTAACACACTTACTGATGCTTATTGGGTACTTTACCCACACATTCTCTTCTCAGATAAACCCAAAGGATATAAAACCCAAAAACTGACTTTGGTTTCAGATTTCAAGAAGAACACCATGAAGTTTTTCATGGAAAGTATGTCAGATAGTAACTTTAGTAGAATAAATAGCATAAATAGCATTGTAATTTTACTCTTTTATATAATTAACTACTTAGATTTGTTTTAAAATATTGTTTTTTAATTTGTGCTTTTATGTACTAAAGCACATAAAAAACCAGGTGTAATTTTCTAAAGTGTCCTATTTGTTTTAGGTTTCAGATTATCTTGAAGTAATCAAAGAACCAATGGATTTATCAACAGTAATAACTAAAATTGATAAACATAATTATCTAACAGCTAAAGATTTCCTGCAAGATATTGACCTCATCTGTAGCAATGCTTTAGAATACAATCCAGACAAGGACCCCGGAGGTAAGGACACTTAGGGCAAGGTGCCTGTCTTAGATTGATAGATGAATGTGTTCAGGAACTCTGAGAATGTAGTAAACCGCCTGGAAACACTGCCTAAGATGGAAGGTTTTATAATTCTAGGCACTATGTGTAGTTTCCATTTTCCTTTTAATTCTCATACTGGATTCTAATTTTGTTCAGCTTGATGGAATAGTTAGCAAATGAACTTAGCCTAAAATTTATTTGTTTAGGCAACATCAGTAGTACCACTAAACACATTATTTTTAATTTATGAGAAGCCAGGTCAGATTGGATCAGACTGTTCTGTCTCCCAATACCCCCTCATCACTTAATAATACAAATAAGAGAAATCTCTCTCTCAAACTAGACTGGTCTCAGACTTATGGAGATCCTCCTGCCTCTGCTTCCTGAGTGCTTGGATTAGAAGTGTGTGTCACCATGCCTAGACTTATGTATCAGAATAATTGTCCTGTAGGATGTTATCCCTTCTGTATTTTGGAGGTATTCTTATATAATTTTATTTTACTCCTAATTTCCATCCTACACTTTCAAGAGGTGTCCATCCTTTTGACATTATGACATGATGCCATCCTCAAGTATGTAGGGTCAGATTTGTGGCTATCCTGGGAATCATATAGCCAATGGGCCTCAGGTTGAACATGACTATTAGTCTGTAGTTCCAACTCTTGTCATTGGCCTCCAGGGAAAATCACTGATATAGTTAAACAAGATGGATTTATTATAAATAGGGATGATTTTTATAACAAGAATGTGCACATGGGAATCATAAAGGATTTGGTATTATTGTTTTATAATCTTAGGGAAGTGTGAGGAAGTGAATTGTATGTTGCTAGGTATCTAGGTGACCATTTTGTGGTTAACTATGCTAAGAACCTCTAAGTGAGCTGTTTGAGATAGCTCAACAGGTAAAGGTGTCTTCTATTAAGCCTGTTGACCTGAGTTTGATCCCTGGACCCCACATGATGGAAGGAGAGCATCAATTCCTGAAAATTGTATGCAGTCATGTATCCCCTAACTTGTGTGTGTGTGTGTGTGTGTGTGTGTGTGTGTGTCTGTGTTTGCATAGCAGAAGGATCAAGCAGTGCTAATACCCTTAAGTAGGACATTGGTATTAATGAGAATAGGATTATATGTGGTCTTTTTTGTGCTTAGGACAGTGTTCATGTTTTGTTCTGTGCTTAGGTATAATTACAGAGTTGTCTTATTTTCATTTGGCCTATCATGGTCATGCAGTGGCTTTGTGTGGTGTTGTTTTTAACATGAGTACACTGGGATTAAGCTGATTATGTTAGCTAACTCTCAACTATCAGAATGTGTTTTTTGTTTTTCTCACTTATTGAGGATTTTGTTTCTTCACTATTATTTTTAAGGCATTTTTGTAGGTTTCTGTTCTTTAAAGATACTACATCTGTATTTGGGAACCGTGGTTCTCAACTTAAGCCATGCAAAAGAATGACCTGCATTTCTCTTTTATATTATTAGCTACTTAGATTAAGTACTTATGTGAAATTACTTCTCTCACCTGAATTTAGACCGTAGTAATTGATACTGTCATATTTCAGGTTAAGAAACAGAGTAAAATATTTATGTAGTAGGACTTGGTGGGTACTAGTTCTCAACATTTGTATTTAGGATATTTGGTTGTTATATTTTTTGCTATTTGCTTTACTTTTAAACTCTTCTTAAATGGTTTATTTAATGAGCATTAATGTTGGCCTGAATATATGTATATGCACTATGTGCATGCCTGGTGCCAGTGGAAGCCAGAAGAGGAAGTTAGAGTCTCTGGAACTCAGGTTACAGGTGGTTGTGAGCTGTCAGGTGGGTCCTGGGAACCAAACCTGCATCTGTTAGAGCAGCCAGTGCTTTTTACCCTTGGAGCCATCTCTCCAGCACTTGTAATATTTATTATACAGGTCTTAGAAAAACTATGAAAATAAGACAATTGAGAAAGTTAAGTAATCTGCAATCCCATTACTGAGTGTCTAAGACTGAAGAATATATATGCACATCAGTTTCATTGAAATTGTATGATTATTGGGGCTGGAGAGATGACTTATGGTTGTTGTTAATTTTTGTTAGTATACATAATAGGGTTTCATTCAATATTTTAATAGACTATTGTGCCTAAATTAACTATGTTCACTTAATGTGGTTACCAATTACATTTGTTTTCCTGCAGATGACTTGATTTCATTCTTTGTGTGTATGTGTTATACATTTTTTGTGTGTATACTATACATTTTTCATCCATGTGATAATATCTAGGCTGGCTTCAGTCTCTGGTTACTATGAATAGTGCTGCAGTAAGCATGGGCGGAAAAGAGCTTCATGGTGTTCTGACCTAGGTCCCTTTGGGCATATGCTCAGGAGAGGATATGGTTGTGTCATATGGTAGTTCTATTTTTAGTTTATTTGAGAAACTATTGTATTGATTGATTTCACAGTGGTTGTACGGGTTTACCCACCTTATAGCCAGTTTGTGAACATTTTTTGTTTACCCCTTTTCTATAAGATTATGTATTTTTTCATTCCTCTAACATTTTTGAAACTGTTACTAATGAGTAGATTTATTTCACATTAAAAATTATATGTAGATATAATATAGCTAGTGGCCTATTCCAGGTCAAAGTAGGTCTTTTAGTTCTTTTCTCCTCTATCATAAATACAAATAATTATTTTCATAAAATTGCACAGATCTGTAATTCCAGCAACTTAATAAGGCTCTAAAGATAAATACAAAATAAATAAATAAAGGACTGGAGATATGGCACAATGATTGAGAGTTTTCCTAAAATGTGTGAGGCGTTAAATTTCATCTCTTAGTACCTCCCAAGTAAAACCTATAATATAGTTGTATGTATATCTTCATATTTTATTAGGGCCACGGTTAACTAGTACTGAAATTTTATGTCCATGAAATCAGGATGGGTGGTGAGAGGCTGAATTTGAAGCTCACTTTACTCCTTTCCTTTGTCCCTCAGGTGGGATCAGATGGGGTGACTGTCTGTGGTTTTGACCTTAAGCTCGCAGCTTCTGGTGTGGTGGGAATGTGAGCTCTTTATTTAGACCTATGCTTCTGTCTGTGCTGCTGTTCTCTAGTTCTTTGATGGTAACCAAGTCAAGTCTTCTAAATTTTAGTTTTCCTGTTTTTATAGTAGGGATAACAATAGAATTTGTTATTTGGGGTTGTTGTAAAATAAGAAAAGTGTATTATGTTGAATGTTGTGGTATTGCCATTTTCCTATTGTTCAAATTAAATTTGTCAAGCCCCTAGCATAATTCCTTGAGTTGGAAAGTATTACTTAAAGGTTGGCTGTTGATATTTATATTCTTTTTTGAGGGGGTGGGTTTCTTGAGACAGGGTTTCTCTTCATAGCCCAGACTGTCCTGGAACTCACTCTGTAGACCAGGTTGGCCTTAAACTTATAGAGATCTGCCTACCTCTGCCTCTTGTGTGCTGTGATTAAAGGCATGTGCCACCTATTTTTATTCTTATATTGTTATCATTATTTAAATTGTAGTTTAAGTTTGGGGTTCCATAATAGGTATGTATATACACATATGCTGTAGGATGACCCCCACTTTGTTTATTACAGTTCCTAGATCACATTTTAAATTTAAACCTATTTGGAAACAAATCTAGGGACTATGAAAATGACCCTAAATACTTGTTAGAGGAAGCTAGTCTAGTAAATAAATCCAATTTTCCCCCAGATAATTTATTATAACCCTGTTAATATAAATAACTAGTTTCAAGGAAGGAGCAATACTTTCTGATGCAATATTACCTTTTACTGTAGAATGGGATGGTTTACTAGAGGCCATGGCTCTTTTTCACAGGTAGAGCTTATGTGATGTACTTGTGACTTTTCTACTCTGCTCCTTAAAGGTAGATACAATAAGTGTCATTGTTGAGAAACATCTTTTGCATTCATGCCCCACCCACTTATATATTTAATCAACAAGAGAACTTCTTTTTTCAGCAGCAGCAGCAGCAGAGTCACTTGTTATGTATGTACCTGTAAAACAACCTCAGGGTCTGTTCTGCAGCAAGTGGAAATTGCATGAATGCTGTATTACTTTTACAAGGTCCCATGAGTATCTAAATGTTTACAATGTTCTGCTTGGCAGAACACATGGCCATTTGGGGTTATGGGAGAACTATTTATACAGTGAAGATTAAAGCCTTTGGAAGTATGGTATGATATGGATAGAAATTTAATGTGTAGCTTCTAAATGAGACCTGGGTCATACATTTGACTGTTATCTTAGGGATAGGACATGAATTAAGTTTGACCACTCTGGATTATTGGTCTTATAACACATCCTTACCTTACTGAAATTCATCCTTAATCCTATAGTCTTCATAGAATCCTAACATTTTGTATCAGTTGCCTGGGATCAGAGTTCTCAGAGGTGCTCATTTTTCAGTTGTCTGGGATCAGAGTTCTCAGAGGCGCTCATTTTTTGGAGCCTTCTGTAGTCTACTCAGTATATTTCCAACTTTATTTGTCATAGTTCTACCTCATTAATTTCAGACTTAACCAGACTCACTTACATTTCTGTTAGTGTTTATGACTACCATGCTCTAATTACTGAGCAGGATACTTGGTATATAAAAATGTCTGTGACCCTTCTTAC
This sequence comes from Mesocricetus auratus, assembly GCF_017639785.1. NCBI lineage: Eukaryota > Metazoa > Chordata > Mammalia > Rodentia > Cricetidae > Mesocricetus > Mesocricetus auratus. Next base: position 17,939,950 of record NW_024429205.1, on the reverse strand, counting down.
CCTTTGAAACAGAGGTATGTTACCTGTATTAGTATTATGATAAATCAGTAATGTGACTCCTGTGTAGCAGATATTTGTCTGTATGTTAATGTAGTTATCTGCTAGGATCAACATACAAAATATGACAGACCAGGATGCCTAAGCAACCAAAGTTTTTTTCTCATCTTCTTCAAGATGAGTCCATGAGTTTGGTCTCTCCCAAGATGGCTCTTCATGATTTACCACATGCCTTCTCCCTGTAGCCTTTTCTCTGTCTGTGTGCACTCCTAGTGTGTCCAGGTTTCCCTTTAAAAGGATATTAGGCACTGCGGATTTGAGCCCACCCTCTTTTTAACCTTAATTACCTTTTTACAATGGCTTACTTCCACACACAGTCATTCTGAAGTACTAGGGGTTCAGACTTTGACATATGCATATTAAGGGGTGCAGTTCACCCTGTAGCAGTTACATGTGACACAACCCTAACTGTCCAGAACTTTATTACTTTTATTTATTTAGTTTTAGAATATATTTATTTTTGACAATTTCAGACATATGTACAATATATATTGATCATATCTACCCTTTCTCTTATGCCCTCTTATGACATGAATATTGTGCACAAACATACATTCAGACAAAAACACTCATACACATCAGATAGAATAAACAAATCTAAAAAAAAGGACTAGCTATAATACCATCAAAAACCTTGTAATAGTAGGAAAACTGACAAAGGATATATGATATATGCAGAAAAATGGCTGAGAAAATTCTTGGCTCAAATAAATATCTTTTCAACAAATAGTACTGGAACAATTAGGTATTAGTGTGCAGTTAAAATTCCCTGATCTATACATAGAAGTTGACTCAGTGGATCATATGCTGAAATATAAGAGCTTAAACCTAAATCCAAGACACTAAAACACACCTCAGAATTTAGTAGATACTAAACACCACAATTTAAAAACAAAAGACTGGAGCCAGACACACACCTTTAATTTTAGCACTCAGGAGGCAGAGGCAGTCGGATCTCTTAAGTTCAAAGCTATTCTGGTCTACAGAGCAAGGTCCAGGACAGTCAGGGCTGTTACACAGAGAAACCAGCCAGCCAGCCAGCCAGCCAGCCAAACAAACAAAAAAAGACAGAGAAGGGTCCACTTGCAAGGATGACGCAGAAGAATTATTCTTGTACAGGATCTTGGTTTGGTTCTCAGCACCCACATTAGGTAGCTCATAACTGTGTGTAACTCCAGCTCTCTTTGGGCCTCTGATGGCACATGCAGATGTCCATTTATACGTAAATAAATCTTTTTGCAGATTGAAAAAAAATCACCGTGGCTTTTGTCATTGTTAAGCCAGTGTTCATGTGCTTGTATATCTCCATTGGGATATTTTTTAAGCATCTGAAAACCAAAATATCTCAAGCCAAATCCATTAAAAATAATCTCTTTTTCTTTTCTTCCTTTGTGTGTGTGTGTGTGCGTGCGTGCGTGTGTGTGTGTGTGTGTGTGTGTGTGTGTGTCTTTATAAATAGCACTTCCCCTTCTTACCCCTTTTGGATGCAAGAAGCTAGAGAATTATCTTTGATTCTTATCAAACCCCTCATTTACTTTTTCACCCTTTCCTATAGTTGAGAGCCCATTTCAGATCTGTAATCTCTTTTTTTTCCATCATCACAACCACCACCCATCAAGTCATGGTCTCTAGCACTTCAAGAAAGCTTTGTGATTATGCTTCTGGATTGTGTCTTAATCCCTCTCAGTCCAGTCTCTAGATAACAGCCAGGGTGAGTCATGTTACTTTCTTGTTCATGGCTCTCTAATGACCTTTCATTGCTTGTAGGATAAATTCTGAACTGATGTGGAAAAGGTCTAGTACTTGTTTTCATATTGGCTATTGAGTTCTCTCCATGAGATGTCATTTCAGTGTCGTGAACTCTCCTAGCTCTTGGATGTGACACAGTCTGTACCTGACTGTAGTGGTTTCCCCTCCTTATTCTGCAGCTCCAAAACTTGCTCACCAGCCAACTCAAGTGCCTCTTCCTTTAGGGACTTCGCAGAACTCAGGTGAAATTTGCCCCAGTGCCAGCCCCCGCTGACTGACTTTCTTTATACCCATGGGTCTGACTGGTGTTTTGTATTTTTGTTGTCATTTGTTTTGTCTTTTGAGGGAGAAGGCTTTTTTGTGTATGAAATGTTTATTTTAAAGATTAAAACAATTTTTGTGTGTGTGTGTGTGTGTGTGTGTGTGTGTGTGTGTGTGTGTCTGCCTGCCTGCCTGCCTCCAGAGGCCAGAAGACGGTATCAGATTCTCTGTAGCTAGACTTACAAGGTGGTTGTGAGCCACCTGAAATTGAGCTAGGAACTAAAGCTGGTCTTCTAGAATAGCAGCAGCAAGCACTCATCCTCTCTCTAAGATATTATCTAAGGCTACTTTCCTAGGTAGTCTGAAAATTGTAATTTTGTTGGAACCACACCTGTCTTATTTATTTATGTGCTTCTGTGTAATTGTTCAGTTTTCCTAGTATTGTGGGCAGTGCTTGTTGAATGTTTACAGAATATATCAGAAAGAACGTACCAGTGGTTGTATATGTTCTACATTTATTTTTTATAAGATTTCCACAATAAGCTATAATCACAAATGATATAAAGAAAATATAATTTATACTTTATGCCTTTATTACAGAGAGAAAAGTGAATATTTTTTATTTTTCATTTTTTGAGATAGGGTATCATGTTGCCTAGGCTGGGCTGAAGCTTGCTGCATAGCAGAGAATGACCTTGAATGGATCCTCTTGCTTTTTTCCCTCAGAGCTATGCACCCCTGTGCCAGGCTCAAACTGTTCTAAGTTATCTTGTATTTATCTGCCTTTTCCAATCTGGAGTCCTGTAACTCCAGAGGGATAGCACTGACATTGCTATGACCTATGAGGCAGACATGTTTTCTACGGTATCACTTTAGCTGTAGTACCTAGAACCCCAGGTGCTTCTCCCTGCTTCTGCCCACTGATGTTGTGCTTTGGGCTTTGTTTGTTGCTATATTTTTCAGACAAGACCATGCTGTGAAGTAGGTAGGGCTTCATGGAATTGGTGATCCAAGTGCTGGGGTTTTAAGTGTATACTGTCACATTTGACCTTGCCTACAGTTTACATCATCTTGCATGCTTTAGATTAGGTAGTTTTTCTGTATTTATCTGGTTTTGTCACATTTTAAAAGATATCCTGCTTACTCAGAATATTTTGTGATTTTTAGCACAATTTTGACTAACTACTGTGGTTTTAACTAACTACTGTTAGTTTTTATTTGTGTGCATGTGTGCCTGTGCACTCACACATGCCATGCTGAGTGTGAGGGGGTAAGGCCCACTTGGAGTTAGTTCTTTTCTACCTTTACATGGGTTCCAGGGATAGAAGTCAGGTTGCCGAGCTCCCACAGTAAATGCGTTGTTCACTGAGCCCCTTGAGTTCTTGGTAACCATCTGCGCAGCCCTGGGGCATATAGCATATCCCCAATTCTTTTAAAATTTTATTGAAAATCCTATTTGATTTTTTTTTTTAGAAATTGAAAACCTTATTTTGAGGTAATAACTTAATAGAATTAGTATTCTATTAGGTCTTAAAAGTTCAATTTTCCAAGCTATTAAAATAGTTCATATTTTTACACACCTGAAATGAATCTTTTCTTACCTAAAAATGTCCTTATAGTTTAAATATCTGTATCTTTTACTTTTATTTTACAGCATCCTGCATTAATTTTATTTCATTTGTATCTAAAATAAATTTATGCCAACTTTTTTTTTAACAGACAAAATTATTAGACACAGAGCTTGCACCCTGAAGGACACTGCACATGCCATCATTGCAGCTGAATTGGACCCAGAATTTAATAAACTCTGTGAAGAAATTAAGGAGGCACGAATAAAAAGAGGTAAGTTAGAGAAATAGATTTGCTACTGAAGCAATCTGTTCATTTTTCATTTTCCTGTGACGCAGGTATCAGAATGTACTCATTATCTCCAATAATAACTTGGTGTTCATTAATTTCTGATACTAACATGGGTCATGTAAATTCTCAAGGGTATTTTAAAACTACACCTGTGACAGTTTGAGTGCAATGGTACATGTTAGAGAAATAGAGTATTTCTTAGTAGAAATTTCTTCTTAAATGGTTTACATATTATATTTACATTTATAACGGAAGATATTTTAGTTTTCACCGTCACATCTAATATCACTATTTTTAATATTTCCCCAGTATGTTAACATTTATGTGTAATTTTTTAATTAGAGCCACAAAATGTGAGCATATGGTTTGTTTATTGCATGTACAGCTGTACCCTTGAGGAGCTTTAGTAGGAGGAAGAGAAGGGCCAGTGGCAGAAGAGCCCATTGATTTTAAGCAGTGGAATTGGTTAGATCACTTTAGCATAAAGAAATAACATGTTCTCAGTGTTTTAGAAAAAAAATGAAAGATTGGGTTAAAGTCTGTGAGAACCAGTTTGGAAAACTATGTTTCAGTTTTCACAGAAGCAAACATAGATTTGCTGCATTATGCAGCAGTTCTCTTCCTTGGAATCTATCCAAGATAAATGAATAGGTGTCTGCATGAAACATGTACATGGATGTTCATAGGAGTGTTATTCATAATAAACACTGGGAAAATACAAATGTCTGTCACTTGGTTAATGAATAGTAAAGCATAGTGCATCCATAGGCCATATTACTCAGCAAAGTACTAATATAAAAACAACACAGGATTTCAGAAACAGTGCTACATAAAATAAGGCAGCAATGAAAGAGCATCTACTGAATGTGATCCTCTCATGTAAAATGGCAAGTATGTTGAGATACACATATAGTAGTGACTGCCTAGGACAGGCATCTCAAATTAGACTTCTATGGGTAACTACAAAAACGTACATGTACTAAAAACATTTAATTTTATGTTATAAAAACTATCTCAGTAAGATTGATAGGGGTAAAGGTGGTAAAACAAATATGCATTTTAACTATAAAGAATGGAGCTAAACAAGATTAGCGTATGAGTGATGCATGTATGTATAGAGAACACTTTGTGGGATTGGCTTTCCTTTCTTTTTTTCTTTCTTCCTTTGTTTTTTTTTCCTCAATATATGCTTTTATTTAAATTAGAAACATGTTTCACATGTCAATCCCAGCTCCCTCTCCCACCCTCCTCCCTTGTCCCTCCACAAGGCCCCCCGCTAGCCCCCACCCAATCCCCACATCATTCCCCAGGGAGGGTGAGGCCCTCCTTGGGAGGATCTCCAAAGTCTGTCATTTCATCCAGGGCAGGACCTAGGTCTTTCCCCATGTGTCCAGGCTGAGAGAGCATCCCTCTATTTGGAATGGGCTCCCAAAGATCATTCACACACCATGGTAAACACTGATCTACTACCCAAGGCCCCAGAGATTTCTGAGGCCTCCTCACTGACACTATATTCAAGGAATCTGGATCAGTCCCCTGTTAGCCTCTCAGGCATCAGTCTGGGATTCAAGAGCTCCCCCTTATCCATTCAGCTGTCTTTGTGGGTTTCACCATCATGGTCTTGACCCCTTTGCTCATCACTCCTCCATCTCTCTCACTAGGTTCCAGGAGTTCAGTTCAGTGTTTAGCTGTGGGTATCTGTCTCTACTTCCATCAGTCCCTGGATGAAAGTTCTAGGATGGCATATAAGATAGAGTGCCAACACATATAGCCACCATGGAAATCAGTATGGAGATTCCTCAGGAAAATGGGACTCAGTCTACCACAAGACCTAGCAATTCCACTCTTAAGCATATACCCAAAAGATGCCCATTCACACAACAAGGATGTCTGTTCCACTATGTTCATAGCAGCATTATATGTAATAGCTAGAACTTGGAAGTGGATAGAGAAAATGTGGTACATTTACACAATGGAGTACTACTCAGTGGGAAAAAAAACCAGTGGAATCTTGAAATTTGCAGGCAAATGGATGGCACTAGAGGAAACCATCCTGAGTGAGGTAACCCAGACACAAAAAGACAAATATGGTATGTATTCACTCATGTATGGATTTTAGATATGGATCATGGGATTGCCAGCCTACAATCCCAGTGCCAGTGAGTCTGGGAAACAGGGAGGGTCCCAAGAGAGATGCATTATATCCCAGAGAAGTGGAATGAGGCAAGATCTCCTGAGCAGATTGGGAACATCGGGGGAGGGGAGAGGGAACCAGGAAAAAGAGAGGGGGATAAGAGGAAGGGAGAAGAAGGCATGGGGGAGCAGGAAGGTTGAGTTGAGGTAAGAATAGAGGAGAACAGGATGAGAGATACCATAATAGATCGAGTCGTTATAGGCTTGAGGAGAGAGCTGACACTAGTGAGATCTCCAGAGATCTACAAGGATAACACCAACTGGAAAACTAAGCAATAGTGGAGAGACTACATTAATAGCCCCTCCCTGATGATAAGGGTGATGACTACCCTATATGCCATCCTAGAACCTTATCCAGGGACTGATGGAAACAGCGGCAGACACCCACAGCTAAACACTGAACTGAACTCCTTTCTTTGTTTTTGAGTATTGTTCTCATATAGCTCAGGCTGCCCTCAAATTCATTATGTACCCAAGGATAACCTTATCTTTCTTTCTCTACCTCCTAAAACCTTGGATTACAGACTTGTGCTATCATATCCAGTTCATACAGTACTGGAGATCAAAACCAGGACATGGTACATACTAGGCAAACACTTTGCCTATCTGAGCTACATCCCTAGCTTAGTAGAGGGAACTTTGAAGGAAAAGAATATTGCTAGTTGAATGAATGAGTATATACCAATTCTGCCAATCAAAACAGGGAATATATAAGATAAACTCTCTGTCCTGTCTTCCCTCCCTCCCTCCCTCCCTCCCTCCCTCCCTCCCTCCCTCCCTCCCTCCCTCCCTCCCTCCCTCTCTTCCTTCCCTCCCTCCCTCCGTCCCTCTCTCTCTTTCCCTCCCCCTCTCTGTGTGTATGTGTGTAAAGATTAACTATTTGTCTTTAATTTGACCTGTTTTTAGGATACCTGGTTGGAGATATCAGGTAGGCAGATAGAAATATATGGCTAGTACGCCAGAGAGCTTTATAAAGAGATGTAATAGTTATCATATAACTATTTAAAAACCATACACATAAAGGATCCTTCATGTAGATTAAAATAAGAAGCTAGGTTATAGAGAGAGCTGTGAGAAGCACTAGCATTCAAGTTTACATGGAAGAAAATTTTCTAGTGAAAATTGAGATGGAATGGTTACCCTTCGGAAGATGGTGCCAGGAAGTGAAACTTAGGACATTACTGTGACAGGCTGCAAAAGCTAGGTTTAAACTGTTCATGGGAATGCAATTTAGTGACCCTGTATACTTACTGTACATTCTAAGGTAGTAGATATATGACTTTTAGACAATTTATAATCTTATTATCCCACAGCCATATTGTGAAATGTATCACTTTTGGAACTAAAATGAGTGAAAATAGGGCTCCTTTGGGCATTAGGATAAGCATGGCCTGCTAGGTATTTTCATGATTTTAATATCGAGTTACTTTCCCATCTTAAAACAAAAGATAATTTAAGAAGAATTACAAACTGTCTACATATAATTAATGACTTTTAAACTCAGTTTTATATTTCAGATTTTTAGAAAACTTTTGGTTTATGCATCTGGGGACATTTAAATAGGTATTGCTTATCTGCTACTTGCAGGCTTATCAGTAACAGCAGAACAAATAACTCCTCATGGCACTGGTGCCCGTAAGACAGAGACTAGAGTGGAAGAGGCATTTCGGCACAAACAAAGAAACCCAATGGATGCCTGGCACAACTCTGCAAATAAGTGTGCATGTGAGTATTTGTGAGCATGTTGGCCATTAGAGGCGATAGCTGAGATTTGCTAGGATCAGCCTACAAAACAATGCTGCCTTTTGTCCATAGCTCTTTAACCCTGTCTTTCCAGAGAAGCGCTTGTAAAGTAAGATTCAGAATGAGAATTTCATCTTTAACATTATTTACCATTTCCTATGCTTGGTACTTTTGGAGGGCAGATATCTGAAACACTTGAAACAAAAACACTAGACATTGGATAGGGATGGAGGCAACAGATGGTTTTGTTCACCTAGTCCTTATTTCCCACTCCTTGCATGGTATATGCAAGATATTTTCTTTGTAGTTAGAAATGCAACAATTATATGGAAATGGATGGTTTGGTAGTGGGAAGTTTGTCCTTTAAAGGAATATTTATGCTGAGCTTGAAAAATTTGAGCAGCCTAATTTGTCTTAACTTTGATATATTTAGAAGGAAAAATTAGTTTCTAGATCTTCATAAAAACTTACTCTTGTTGATCTATTGTATTTCTGAAAGACAAATGTTAATAAACCTGACATCTTCCTGATGTCATCTTCATGTTTCATTAATAGCCTATCTTGAGAGATACATACTGTTCTTCTGGTCTAAATATGATAATATTGCTCTGTGCACAAGACTGGCCATAGTATGCTCTTTACTAAATGATAGTGAATTTGAAGGAATGAATCATACCCATCTTTGAAACAATATATTTTTATTAATTCTTTGAGAATTTTATAAGTATTACTTGACTATATTTAATCCATTCCTCTATTTAATTCCTTTTAGATCTATTCCTTATTCCCAACCACTTCTAACTTCATGTCCTTTTTTAAAAAACATTAGTCAAAAAGTCCTTTTATACTGGTATGGGGCTATCTGCTGGAGCATGGGGGAAACCTACCAGGAGCTACATACTTAAAAACCCCTGACTATTCTTTTTCCAGAGGATATCATCTGTTAGTAGCTCCTCAATTAGGGATGGGGGCTCTTAGCCCCTCCTGCCTCTGTACTATAGTGTTATGTGACTTGATCTTGTACAGACAATATCTGTGAGTTCATGAGTGAGATGGCCCTGGTATGTCCAGAAGACAGAGTTTTGCTCTGATCTTCCCTGACCTCTGCTTGTACAGCTTTCCACCTTCTCTTCTGCAATAGTCTCTGAGCTGAGGGGTGGAGGGGGGCAGGTAAGTAGGGAATGTGATACAAATATCACAAATGTGACTGAGTACACCACTGGTACTTATTCTTTGCACTTTGATCAACTGTAAATTTCTGTGTTAACTATCAGTTGCATAAAGATTCTTCTCTGAGGTCAGAGAACTGCATATACACAATCTAAAAAACTTTGACCTCTTTAAATAAGTACCATTCATATGGAGCAAGTTTGAAAAAGGATTTAATGATGCATTTAGTTGCTCTGAAACCAATAACTAGGCTATTTGACCCATTCCTCAGATTGTGCCCCTTTGTGTAACATTGTACTCTCATTTAAACTTTGAATCCTTTATAGTCTCTGCATTGTCTACCAATGACAATATATTGAACATTCACTTCAAGAAGTTTCAGGCTGGTGCAAGCAAGATGGCTCAGCAGGCAAAGATACCTGAATTTGATTTTCAGAATCCACAGGAAAGGAGGAGAGAACAAAAATGCTTTTAAAATCTGTAGAGTTTTGTTTCCTCTTACCAGTAGATGGCACACGTGACACGTCATTTGTCTGTTTTAGGTTAACACAAATCTTAATTCTAAATGTCCCAAAGGGACAGTTGCTTTTCCATGGTCTTAGCTTTGGAAACAGCCTCAGTGATACAATAAAAATTGACTTTAAATGTTGTGTCCCTAAAGTGGTGTTTCAATAGAGCACCCTAGATAAATAAAGGATGTGGTAAGTTAAGGATTCTGTCCACATACACATGTACAGCTCACTACCACATGGTCCACATTATAAAGATGCATCCACCCAAACTAAAAGTTCTCCTTTCATGGTGCTTATATGTTTAGTTTCTCTCATGGTTCTAAAATCCACCATTAGAAGTAATGCTACTAGGTCCCAAAGAATAGGACATATCCTTTCCCTGTCTTTTTAATGATACCTTTATTAATTCATTGAGAATTTTATTCAGTGAACTTTGAAAATATTAATTCTCCCTGAACTTCTCCTGTAATCACCTTTTCCTCCTTTCCTGCCCAACTTTGAGTCCATGCCCCCCACCCCCAACACCTTGAATTGTAGTTTGTGTTGCCCAGCTAGTTTTTGGAGTGGTGCTTACTCACTCTCTCTTATTAACCATTGTGAAACAGTAAAAAGTATACTTCCTTCAGTGAGCTTCTGGCCTTTGTGTCATGTATTACATATAAAAAGTTGAACTATCTCTAGATTGAACAGAGTTCAGGCTTTTCTTGCTCTGGAGTTCCTTGGCTTAAAAAGTAGACTGAGAATTCTTAATAGTTTTTGGTTTCATGCTCAAAATTAGGGTGGTTAGTGTTGAGAGTTGGCTGCCACATAGTGAAAGCCTTTCATCTGTCTACCAGGATGGCCATCTTTGTTTCATTCCTATGTAGACTATATTAGTTTTAGCTAATGATTGTTGTAGATGCCTGTCACCTGAGTTTCTGTATCAGCTTTTAATATTAGACTAATAGAGAAATTTTTATACTAATTAACCTATAAGTATAAAATATAAGATAGAAATAGAGGAGAAAGCATGAAAAGCGAGTTTTAAACCATATTGAAATTTGAAGAAAAGGTAAACTTTGAGTCAAATGAATTTTGGAGATGATAGTTACCTAATAAGAAGGAATAATAATGACTAAATTTATTCATGCCAACTCTTGGAAAGGGTTTAAAGACTTAAAGTGGTTCATGAACCCACTATACACTGTTGATGGAATATCAGCTTATATTAAAGATCTGCATTTTCCAGTGTAGTTAAGCTACTTTATCAGCTACATCCAATACACATAAAGGAGATTAAAAAAACAAAACAAAACAAAAAAACTCTGGCTCTGGCTCTGACTTACCACCTGGAAGCCTAACTATCTACTCAAAGAGCTCATGGTTTCTGTCACCTAAGAAAATACAGGTTTTATAGGTCTCTTTTTCAAATTACTGACCAAATGGTTATCTTCAATATCTTCTTGATGCTGTTGCCTTAATAACAGAAGGCTTGTATTAGAGGAGGTTAACAGTTTGCTAACCAAATTGTTCACATAACCAATTGTACTGCTTCTATTCATGAGCATTTATCCTATAGCTAATGCCTTTTTCTGAAAGGAGAAGCAACAGGTTTGTTTGGGGATATCTGTAACTATTGGGTCCTGTAGCAGTGGCTTATAGAGTTTTGTTATTGCTGGTTTCTTTTTTTTTTTTATTTTTATTTTTATTTTCCAGTTTAAATTTAGATAAGAAACGAGGTTGCTACACAAGTCAGTTCCAGGTCCCTCTCCCATTCCCTCCCCTCTTCCTGTGCCCTCCCCCCAACCACCCCCCCCCTTATTCCCTCATTCCCCCAGGGAGGGTGAGGCCCTCCATGGGGGTGTCCATAGCCTGTCATTTCATATTGGGCAGGGCCTAGACCCTTCCCCAAGAGTTCAGGGTGAGAGTGCACCTCACATTGTTCTATGGGAGTCCAAAGTCCGTGTGTATACTTGGGATGGGTACTGATCTGCTGCCCAAGGCTCAATAGATTCCCTAGGCCTCCTCACTGACACCCAAATTCAGGGGGTATTGATCAGTCCCATGCTGGATTCCCAGGCTGATGCCTGGGATTCAAGAGTTAACCTTTGTCTGGTCAGCTGTTTCTGGGGGTTAAACCAGCCCAGTCTTAATCTCTTTGATCACCAGTCCTCCCTCTCTGTTACTGGCTTTCTTGAGTTCAGCTCAGTACTTAACCAAGGGAGTCTGCCTCTTCTTCGATCAGCCACTAAATGAAGTTTCTGTTTCCCAGACTCTCTGGCCATAGGATTGTAGGCTGGCACTCCCCAGATCTATGTCTAAAATCCATATATGAGAGAGTACATGCCATGTTTCTCTTTTTGTGACTGGGTTACCTCACTCAGGATGGTTTCTTCTAGTGTCATCCATTTGCCTGCGAATCTCATGATTCCATTATTTTTTTCTGCTGAATAGTACTCCATTGTGTAGATGTACCACATTTTCTCTATCCACTCTTCAGGTGAGGGACATCTAGGTTGCTTCCAAGTTCGGGCAATTACAAATAAAGCTGCTGTGAACATAGTGGAACAGACATCTTTGCTGTATGAATGGGCATCTTTTGGATATATGCCTAAGAGTGGAGTTGCTGGGTCTTGTGGTAGGTTTATTCCCATTTTTCTGAGGAATCTCCATACTGATTTCCAAAGTGGCTGAACCAGTATATTCTTTTTTATGTGGATGAAATGTTCTATAGATATGTTAATCCCAGTTGGGTCATTACTTCTATTAGACCCTTTGCTTCTTTGTTGAGTTTCTGTCTGGTATTCCTGTCTAGTGGTGAGAGTGGTGTGTTGAAATCTCCCACTATAACTGTGTGGGGCTTTAGATGAGATTTAAGTTCTAATAATGTTTCTTTAACGAATGTGGATGCCTTTGTATTGGGGGCATAGATGTTCAGGATAGACACTTCATCTTGGTGGGTTTCACCTGTGATGAGTATGTAATGACCTCCTTCATCTCTTTTGATTGATTTTATTTTAAAGTCTAGTTTGTTAGATATTAGGATTGCTGCCCCTGCTTGTTTCTTGGGTCCATTTGATTGAAAAATTTTTCCCAACCTTTAACTCTCAGGTAATGTCTGTCTTTGAGGGTGAGGTGTGTTTCTTGTATGCAGCAGAAGGAAGGGTTCTGTCTTCGAATCCATTCTGCTAGTATGTGTCTTTTTATGGGTGAGTTAAGGCCGTTAACATTGAGGGATATTAATGACCATTGATTGCTCATCCTTCTTCGATTTGCGATGGTTGTTGTTGGTGGAATTATGTGTGGAATTTCACCCCTTTGTTCTTTTGGCTGTTGGTAGAGAGGGATTCTCTAATGCTTATGTTTTTCTGGTTGTAGTTAGCTTCCTTGGGTTGTAGTTTTCCTTCCAAAATTTTCTGTAGGGCTGGGTTAGTGGACACATATTGCTTGAATCTAGTTTTGTCATGGAATATCTTGTTTTCTCCGTCTATAGTGATTGAGAGCTTTGCCGGGTATAGTAGTCTGGGCTGGCATCCATGGTCTCTTAGTGTAGGTAGAATGTCTATCCAGGACCTTCTGGCTTTCAGAGTTTCCATGGAGAAATCAGGTGTAATTCTGATAGAATGTCTATCCAGGACCTTCTGGCTTTCAGAGTTTCCATGGAGAAATCAGGTGTAATTCTGATAGGTCTGCCTTTATATGTTACTTGACCTTTTTCCTTAGCTGCTCTTAATATTCTTTCTTTATTCTGTATGTTTGGGGTCTTGATTATTATGTGGCGAGGGATTTTTTTTGTGGTCCACTCTATTTGGTGTTCTGTAGGCTTCTTGTACCTTCATTGGCATGTCTTTCTTAAGGTTGGGAAAGTTTTCTTCTATGATTTTGTTGAATATGCCTTCTGTCCCTTTGAGGTGGATTTCTTCTCCTTCTTCTATACCTATTATTCTTAGGTTTGGTCTTTTCATGGTGTCCCATATTTCCTGGATGATTTGTGTTAAGGATTTGTTGGATTTAAGGTTTTCTTTGGTTGATAAATCCATTTCTCCTAGTGTATCTTCAACACTTGAGATTCTCTCTTCCATCTCTTCTATTCTGTTGGTAATGCTTGTATTAGTAGTGCCTGACTGTTTGTCCAGCTTTTCTATTTTCTGCCTTTCTTCAGATTGTGTTTTTTTTAATGTCTCTATTTCAGTTTTCAACCCTTGCAGTGTTTGCATTGCTTCTTGCAATTTTCTGTTTATCTGTTCGTCCGTTTGTTGCCTTTTATGAATTTTTTGGTTTGTTCTTTCTTCCATTTCTTGCATTTTTTGGTTTGCTTTTTGTTCCATTTCTCGCATTTTGTGCTTTGTTTCTTCTTCCATTTCCTGCCTTTTTTGGTTTGTTTCTTCTTCCATTTTTTTCATTTTTTGCTTTGTTTTTTCTACCATTTCTTGCATTTTTTGCTTTGTTTCTTCTTCCATTTCCTGCCTTTTTTGGTATGATTCTTCTTCCAATTCTTGCATTTTTTGCTTTGTTTTTTCTTCCATTTCTTGCATTTTTTGCTTCATTTCTTCTTCCATTTCCTGCCTTTTTTGGTTTGTTTTTTCTTCCAATTCTTGCATTTTTTGGTTTTTCTTCCATTTCTTGCATTTTTTGGTTTGTTTTTTCTTCCATTTCTTTGAGGGATTTTCCAATATCCTCTTTTAGGGCCTCTATCATTTTCATGAAAGTGTTTTTAAGGTCGTTCTCTTCTGCTTCGTTCGCATTGGAATGTTGGGGTCTTGCTGGTGTGGAGTCTCTAGAATCTGGTGGTGTCATATTTGTTTTTCTGTTGCTGACTGTGTTGTTGTATTGTCTCTTTCCCATCTCTTCTTCTAGTGGGTGCAGAAAGAGCCCCTTACTGGTCTGGGGATCAGAGTTCCCTTTTGGTGGGTGCTAGCAAGTCCAATAACTGGTGGTTCTTCTATTCCTTGTCCAAATGCTGGTCCCGTGGGTGGAGAAGAAGAACAGGAATCTGGGGCGCTTAGCCTCCTACCTGGTCCCCTGGACCCTATGCTGGGTCCTGTTGTACCTGATCCGGAACAGCTACTCCCCTGGTCTCCCTGGCTACTCTGGTTTCCTGTTCTCGTTGGTGGGAGAGAAGATCTGGAGTCTGGGGTGCTTGGCTCCCGCCGGGATTGGGAGCTCTGTGCAGTTCCCAGGCGATCTGCAGACACTGGAACACAGGCCGAGAAGCCGGCCTGTTTACCTGATGCTGCCGGAGGGAAAGCTACTTTCCTGGACTCCCAGGCTCCTCTCGTTTCCTGGTCTCGATGGTGGGAGAGAAGATCTGGAGTCTGGGGTGCTTGGCTCCCGCCGGGATTGGGAGCTCTGTGCTGCTCCCAGGCGATCTGCAGGCACTGGAACACAGGCCGGGAAGCCGGCCTGTTTACCTGATGCTGCTGGAGGGACAGCTACTTCCCTGGACTCCCAGGCTCCTCTCGTTTCCTGGTCTCCTATTGCTGGTTTCTTTTCTTCTCCATAGCTCAGGTGCTATCTTTGCACGGTCTTGCTGGCAACACACCGACTTTCCTGGTAGAAATCCAAGGCTCTGACCTCTAACTTTCTGGGCAGCTTGGTAATATGAAAATTCCCTAAATGTATTCTATGCCCTGAGTGTTGAAAGTTAGAAATGGCTATAAAATAGAATCTGTAATAGCAGAAGAGGTTAATACCAAGCAAACTTATACCGAAAGTAAAGTTTGCATTTGTCTGAATTCATCTATAACTTCATATTTACTTGTAGGTTGTGAGAATTTGTCTGCATGTATAACAAGAGCCAAGGGTTTTTGTTTGTATTTCGACCAGTATGGGTTAACTTTCTTTTGGGTCTACTATAAAGACTATGTAGAATAGTTATTAAACTCTTGAGTTCTACATGCTCTTTCCCTGTCTTTCTTATCAAACAGTTCGAGTTCGGAGAAAATCAAGGCGGCGATCACAGTGGGGTAAAGGAATTATTAAGAAAAGGAAAGTCAATAATTTGAAGAAAGATGAGGAGGATACCAAGTTTGCAGACTATGACCATACAGAGGACAGGAAGTTGCTGGAGAATGGAGAGTTTGAGGTAAGCACTGACTGCCATGAGGAAAATGGAGAAGAGACTGGAGACTTATCTATGACCAATGATGAATCTTCATGTGATATCATGGATATGGACCAGGGTCAGAGGCTAAACAGTGGAACAGGCACAAAAGAGAATTTTGCATCAACTGAAGAGGAAAGTTCAAATGAATCTCTACTTGTCCACAGCAACAGTTCTCTCAATCCTGAGCAGGCTTCTAGAAAAGAGCCCTTCCTTAAAGGTAGCTGTCTGAACGGGGATGCCTCCACTGACAGTTTTGAAGGAATTCCTGTTCTGGAGTGTCAGAATGGCAAAACTGAAATAGTTCCTCTCTCTGGTGGCGGTGGAGAAAAGCCTAGTTCTGAACATAAGATTCCTCTGGAGGAACAGCCGAAAGACAAACCAGAGACTGTGAATGAAAATCATGGAGATGATCCTGAGAAACTAGAAGCACTGGAATGTAGCAGCAATGAGAAGACTGAACCTGGTCCTGATGTGGAGGTTAAAGATGCAGAACTGGATAAAGAAGGTAAAGCTAAAGTTTTAAAACATTTCCTGAAGGTTTAAATGCCAGTTAATTCATTGCATATTTTATCTGGTTTCTAGTAACAAAAAATGATTAACCAATTCTCAGAGTGGAATCTGCATCAACATTTTGCAGCCTATTCCATAAATAACTGTGAACATACTCAGCTTTGCTGAAAGATTTCATGGTCCAGAATGCACTGCTATCTTGGTCTTTTACTCTTCCTCCTGTCTGATCAGCTGTCCTGAAACCTGTTCCGTAGACCAGGCTAGCCTCAAATTCAGAGATTCACCTTCCTCTGCCTCCCAAGTGCTGAGATTAGTGTGCCATCACTGCCTGGCCTGATTGCCATTTTTATCCTAAAAGCTTTGTAACTGAAAGCCAGGTCCGTTCACAGGTACAAAGAAGACGGAATTCCAACAGGAGAATTGTTAGGATGGGTGAGGCAGGTGGAGATTAAAAAGTTACACAAACTGAAAGTTACATAAGCCATTCTTACTCATTTAATCATGTAACTTTGAGCTAATTCCCCATGCCTGGTTTTTAGTTTTGTAAATCAAACTTCAGAATGGTATTGTTGCTGGGGTTAGCAATAACTAACTAGTGTAGCAATAACTAACTAGCTGCCTCTTGGTTACTAATACACATTGCAGACTAAGTCAAATTGATTTGTATGGTAATGGAGAAAGGATGTAGAACTTACTGTTGTCTTACCTTACTCTTGAAAAATCAGAGCATTCTGCAATCCCTGCCTTCTCATGACTATATGCAGAAAAGGGAAGTAAAGGCTATGTAGTTCATCTTTTCCCACCATTATTCTTTACTAGAATGAGTTGAAAATCTGTTACCTAAATAAGTTGTCTACCTATACAAGGCTCTCTTGAAAATGTGATGTGGTCTGTAAAATTGTGTGGAATACACAGCTTTAGTTTGGGATTTAGGCTATGTTGGAAAAATTTTCATCCTGCCATATTTCTAAGCTCTGTGATAGGATTGAGAAGTAGAAAAGTATTATTCAAAGTCCTTGTAGGGTGTGTGTGTGTGTGTGTGTGTGTGTGTGTGTGTGTGTCTGTGTCTGTGTCTGTGTCTGTGTGTGTGTGTGTTCATGCAGGGAGGCCAGAGGAAGATATTAGTCATCCTGCTCTGCCACTCTCTACATTATTCCCTAAAGACAGGGTCTCTCGCCGATCCTAAATCCATCTCCCACAGCACTGCTGTACAACACGTGTAACCATAACCCTTCTTTGTAGCTGGAATATTGGGATTCCAAAATCAGGTCCTCATACTTGTAAAGCAAATGTTTTACTGACTGAGCCATCTCTTACCCTGTATAAGCAAGTGCTTAGAGTCAAGGTACTTTTTCTATTTCTTTTTCCTGGATATGTGTATCAAATGATATTCTGTTATTACTTTGCTTTCATAGTTAATGTTTAGTTCTTTTTAATTTGAATTATTTACTCTTACTAAAAAAGGAAAGCATCCCAAAATAAACATTATCACTTTTTAAAAAATATTGTTTTGTACTTCAAAGTTGTCATAATGATTTTCTTTTACTTTTATTGACTATAGTACATTTTTTTCATTTTCAATTGTAGGTGCTTCTAAAATAAAGAAACATCGTAAATTAATTTTAGAGCAGGCAAAAACAACAAACCTGGAACTGGTTCCAGAAGAGCCATCCGAACCTGTGCCACCTCTGGTAGTTGATCATGAGAGACTGAAGGTATGCTCAGCTTTTCACAGTCCATTTTCAATGACTGGAATAATATTTGGATATTTGTAAGTCAGTCTAATAAAACTATTTTTGGTAATTGTTACCTTAAGCTAGGGATTAGTGTCCCAGGACTTCTCCTAACTGGGAGTTGGGAGTAAGTATAATTTGAGGGTTTGAAATTATTTAGTAAGCCAAAGTCTAGAATTTTCTAACCATAGGTATCATTTTATCTAGACATTTGACTATAATGGTTTGATCAATGATATCAACTACAGCTTATCTTCTTCCTTTGGATTTCTCTGTGTCCCCCTTCAGAAATTGCTTGATTTGTTGGTAGATAAAAGCAACAACTTGACAGTTGACCAGCTTGAGAGGCTGTATTCCCTTCTTAGTCAGTGCATCTACCGCCACCGTAAAGACTACGACAAGTCACAGCTTGTGGAGGTAAGTGTGTTTTAGTTCATCCCTAGGGTATGTGCTTCTGCTTATCTTAAAGGAGAAGTTATCTAAGTCCATTTTAAAAAGATTTATTTTAATGTGTGTGAATGTTTTGCCTGCATGTATGTATGTGTACCACATGTGTGCCAAGTCCATTCGTTTTTACTAAATAACCGAACAGTGCTGTAAAGATTTATGGTTAGGAAAACTGGGTACTGAGTCTGTAGTTGAGTGTAGTACATCAGTTACCTAGCATGTGTCAGACCCTGGATTTGTTCTCTTACACTTAAAGAAAAGAAAAAGGCAAAAAATTATTATGATACAGTCTGAAGAATAAAACCTTTTCTTACCACTTTGTCTCAGTAAATAAGATAGCAAGTTCCTTGTTTGTCAAAAGATTTTGGTTAGGTGAGGACGCAGAATGACTATCTTCATTCTCTTCTCTAGTTTGTTACTGGCTCATATTGCATGGGCCTGTTGGTGTGGCCTAGCAGTACAATCCATATCATTGGAGAGGGAGGAGGGTTCAAAAGGTGGAGACAGAAAGGTCATCCTTAGCTACATAGCAAGTTTGAGGCTAGTCTGGGAAGTGTTGTGTGTGTGTATGTATGTGTGTGAATGAAGGTAGGAAAGACAATGAGGCCTGTTTGTTACCCACTGCTACAGTAGTAGTTGGAAAAGAACTTTAAAACATTTGGTTTGATCAGACGTTGTCCTGTAAATAGCCAGAGGGACAGCACTTGTCCTTCAACTTACATGCTTGAAACATTGACCTATCCTTTCCTGTATATTTCTTCTTCCAAAGAGTGTCTGTCTCTTTTCTTATATTTGACATATCTAATCTGTGTTCCTGCTTTTTAATGTCGCCTTAGCAAATGTGATCGGCATCTACTCACTGAATTGCTCACACCTATCCACTGAGTGGGCTGAACAATTTAGGTTTTCTTTGTTAGGATGGTCTAGCTTGAAATATTTATCAAGAATCTCCTGTACCAGATACTGTGCTAGGTGTTTGGGAGGCAAAGCATGAGAAATTCCTGTTCTAAAGGAACATTTCCAATGTTAAGGATATTAAAGATTTATGTGGAGAGGATATGGTTATTTTTCATGTGTAATAAGGACATTAGATTTGTTGTATTGCCGTACTGGGTGCTGAACATCAGTTAGGCCTTGCATAAACTAGGCAGGTATTCTACCACCTACCAGCCTTAGGACATTAGATTCAAGTCAAAGTGAGGTGGCATTTAAAATTATTTTGGAGGGCAAGATGACTGATTAGGGCACTCACTTGCTCCCCACACCAAGGAACCAGAGCAACAGGTATATAGCTGCATATTGAGGTGAGTGACCGTGGAAGACTGCTGGGATTTAGTAGCAAAAAGTCAGAAGCTTTAGCAGGGTGTGGTAGTACATGCCTTTATTCCCAGCACTCATGCCTTTAATTCCCGTTGAAATTAATTTTCCTAGACTGAGCTGTGTCCTTACCCCCCACAACTCATCTTGTTCCCTGGTGTGCAATACAAGTAACTGCCTCTACCACTACCCACACAGCTTGGGATGTTGGTATGGGTCTGAGATTCTACTCTTGGGCACACCTGCAATAGCAACATTAAAAAAAACCACATACACAAATCTTTCACTACCCTATATAAATAGTTGTCCCTGTACTTTGTCTTATTGTGCATTGCTGACAAGACTAGATACGAGTGTCACAAAGTGTCGCAGGTGCTATGGTTTCTCCATGAAGCCTTTGAATCTACACTTGTAACTGGAAGACAGATGTTTCAAATTTCTCTTAGTACCACAGCAGCCAGCATGCAAGTGACAGGATCCAAACACCGAGGAAACAGTTCACATGTAGAGTTCAAAGGACAACCTGTGGAGTAGATTCTCTTCTTCTACTATGTGGGTCTCAGGGATTGATCTCAGTCCTATGCTTGGAGATGCCTTTACCTGCTGAGCCATCTTGTCAGTCCAAGGATTTTTTTTTTTTTTTGAGATTGTGTCAGTAGTAAATATCTCCATGAACTAGATGGTTTCACTACTGGAATTAACTACCATCAGCATTCTTAAAACTTTTCATAGACCTGAAAGGGAAAATTTCCAAATTTATTCTCTAAGACTAACATTTCTTAGTATTAAAACCCGACAATGACAGTAAACAATTAGACTAATATTGTAATGTTAGACTAATATTATAATGATCATCAGTGCAAAGATCCTCAATAGAATACTAATAAGCCAAATTTGACAGCCCATCAAAAAGATCATAAACCAAGCCAGGTAGACGGTGGTGCACACCTTTAATGCTGGGTGGACAGTGGCAGGCCTGATGAGTTTGAGACCAACCTGATTTACAAAGTGAGTTCCAGGACAGCCAGGACTGTCACACAGAGAAACATTGTTTCAGAAAACAAAGCAAACAAATAAATCATAAATCATGTCGTGTTGGTTTGATTTTAGTGAGGTTAAAAATGGTTCAACATATTGTAACTCAATAAGTATAATATATCCCTATTAATATAATGTAGGCTAAAAAAGCTTATTTTCTCAGTAAATGTAAGAAAATCTTGATAAAATTCAATATTACTTCATTATACTCATTAACAATTGTGTATGACAAACCTATAGGTAATGTCACACTGAATGGGTGTCCTAGTTCGCTTCTCTTCCTATGATAAAATATTGACCAAAGGCAACTTGAGGTGGGTGACCATCTGGCTCACAGACGTAGGGAAGTTGGAGCAGAGGCTACAGGAGGGTACTGTCTTACTTGAGGTGGGTGACCATCTGGCTCACAGACGTAGGGAAGTTGGAGCAGAGGCTACAGGAGGGTACTGTCTTACTTGAGGTGGGTGACCATCTGGCTCACAGACGTAGGGAAGTTGGAGCAGAGGCTACAGGAGGGTACTGTCTTACTTGAGGTGGGTGACCATCTGGCTCACAGATGTAGGGAAGTTGGAGCAGAGGCTACAGGAGGGCACTGTCTTACTGGCTGCTGCTGCATCTATGGCTTGTTGAGCTTACCCTTATACACCTATGACCACCTGCCAACATCAAACAGTAATCAAGAAAATGCTCTGTAGACTAGTCACAGGCCAGTCTGATGGAGGCAGTTCTTCACTCTAGGTTCTCCATGTGACTGTAGTTTGTGCCAAGTTAACCTAACTAATCAGCACAATTGACCCTTTCCAGCTTAACAGAAAAACCATATCATCAACCTTATCATCAAGGAGGGGCTATTAATACAGTCTCTCCACTATTGCTTAGTTTTCCAGTTGGTGTTATCCTTGTAGATCTCTGGAGATCTCACTAGTGTCAGCTCTCTCCTCAAGCCTATAACGACTCAATCTATTATGGTATCTCTCAAATCTTAAATTCCAACAATTTTCAAGTCCAAGTTCTCTTTAAAAATTCAGTCTCTTAGCTGTTGGCTTCTGTAAATTCCAAAAGAAATTACATTCTTTATTTCTAAAGTGAAGAACTAGGGTGCAGTTATAATCAGATCAAAGCAAAACCAAATAACTCAGTGTCCAGCACCTGAGGCACATGATCTGGGATCCAAAGGGCTTGGGTCATCCTTCCTCTCCAGCTCTGCCTTCTGAAACGTGCACTGCTTTGGTACTGTGCTTGGTGATAGTCCCACAGTCCTGCATCTCGCATGCTAGGGCCACCATACAACCGAGGCTGCACCTTCACCAGTGGCCCCTCCTGGACTTTCTCATGACCCCCCTCAGTTCTACAACTCTAATGTCACCAAAAACCAGGAACATGTGGGAGCCTGATAAATGTTAACAAGTTCATCTGCCAGTTTGAGGTGCTACTTGGGACTCTGGACCACAGCTTCTGTGTGATGACCCTGAAGAAATTTCCCAGAAGATTTTACCTCAGTGATGTTGGTCTCTTATTAATCACAGCTGATTCTTCAGTCCCAGCTAACTACCATC
Source organism: Mesocricetus auratus (assembly GCF_017639785.1). Lineage (NCBI taxonomy): Eukaryota > Metazoa > Chordata > Mammalia > Rodentia > Cricetidae > Mesocricetus > Mesocricetus auratus. Next base: position 17,917,719 of record NW_024429205.1, on the reverse strand, counting down.
AATTGTCCCAGTACAGGATTCACCTCAGTGATTCTGATTTCCTGCTAATCACAGCTGATTCTTTAGCCCCAGCTGACCAGAGGCCACGCATGCTTAATTCAAATATATCACAAAGATGGCCTTGAGGTACTCTCAAACTTACCTCTGAAATTTCATAAGCCAGGCCTTCACTATCTATATATTTTTTTTTTTTTTGGTTTTACGAGACAGGGTTTCTCTGTATTGTTTTGGAGGCTGTCCGTCCAGCCTGGCCTCGAACTCACAGAGATCTGCCTGCCTCTGCCTCCTGAGTGCTGGGATTAAAGGCATGCGCCACCACCGCCCGGCTTCTCTCAGCATTCTTGTCTTCTGAGCTTTCAGCTCAACAGCTTACTAAGATCTGAGAGCTTAAAGGCTTTCTAGCCCAAAACTCTACCACAATTCTTCTGAAATCACGGTCGGGTCTCTTATAGCAATGCCCCACTCTGAACCAACTTCAGTTTTAGTTTGTCTCTCTGTTGCTGTGATAAAACACTTACCAAAAGCAACTTGGAAGAGAAAGGGGTTTATTTGGCTTACATGTTGTAGTTTACCACTGAGGGAATCCAAGGTAAGAACTTGGAGGAGAAAGGGGTTTATTTGGCTTACAGGTTGTAGTTTACCACTGAGGGAATCCAAGACAGGAACTGAAGCAGAAAGCACAGAGGAGCACTGCTTACTGGCTTGCTTCAATGGCTTACTCAACCTTTTTTAAAGGTTATTTTTATTTTACATGTATGGATGTTTTCCCTGCAGTATGTTAAGTGTATCATGTGCATGCAGTGTCCACAGAGGACACAAGGTGACACTGAATCCCCTAGAACTGGAGTTAAAGATGATTGTGAGCCATCATTGAGGTCCAGAACCCAGGACCTCTGAAAGAGCAGTAAGTACTTTTAAGTGCTGAGCCACCCCTCCATTACCTCAGCTTGTTTTCTTATACAACTGAGGACCATCTGCCTATGGGTAGCATCTACTCCTGGGTCCCACATCAGTTGTCAGTCAAGAAAATGCCCCACAGACATGCCTGAGATAGCCATTCCTCAACTCAGTTATCCCCTTCCCAGGCATGCCTAGGTTTGTGTCAACCTGGCAAAAACTAGCCAGAACAATGGGGGAAAACTGAAAGCACTTCCTCTAAGATCAGAAACAAGACAAGGATGTCTGTTTTACTGCACTTATGCAAAAGATTACTAGAAATTTTAGCCAGTACAGTTAGACAAGAAGAACTAAAAGACAAATAAAGTGAAAATATTTCTATATACTAATGATATGATTCTATCTTAGTCACGATTTTATTGCTGTGAAGAGACATTATGACCACAGCAACTGTTATAAAGGAAAGCATTTAGAATTGAGGGCTTGCTTACAATTCAGAAGCTTGGTGCATTATCCTCATGGCAGCAAGCACGGTGCAGACATTGCAGGCATGGTGTTGGAGAGGTAGTTGAGAGAGCTGCATCCTGATCCACAGGCAGAAAGAGAGAATTGAGCCTCGCATGGACTTTTGAAACTGTAAAGCCCACCCCTAGTGACACTCTTCCTCCCACAAGACCACACCTACTCCAAAAAGTCCATGCCTCCTAATCTTGATCTGTAGGTTTGTGGGGTGGGGTGCAAGAGTACAAGAGCAAGTGCTTGGACCTGACATGGACTTTTGAACTGTCAAAGCCCACTCCCGGTGACACGCTTTCTTCAACAATTCTTCCTAATTCTTCTAATCCTTTCAAAGAATTCCACAATCTGGTGACTAAGACAATGGGGGCCATTTTTACTCAAAGCACCCAGATTCTTACATAGAAAAACCTAACAAGGACATGAGAAGACCCCTAGAACTGTGTAGAAAGATCTAAAGACTATACCAGAAGACCTTGGATGCATGATTCAGTAAAGCAGCAGAATACAGAAACCCAACTAGTAGTTTTTTATATATCAATAATGAATTTTTGAAGAGTAACCAAGTTGGGTGGGGATCCTAGGAATAAACTTAAAGAAGTGAAAGAATTCCATCATGAAAATTACAAAATACTGATAAACCATATTGCAAGACCCTCTATGTTCGTGGATTTGAATTATTAATATCAAGATGTTTCTACTCAAAATAATACGCTGATTCAATGAAATCCCTACCAAAATACCAGTGACATTACTCACAGAACTAGGGAAAAAAACAGTAATAAAATTCATATAGATGCACAAAGGCACTTAGATTACCCAGTCTTGAGCAAAAAAGAATAAAGCTGTAGACAACTCAGTAGTGTTTTAAAAATACACTACATTGTCTTAGTGACCAAAACTACATGTTATTGGCATAAAAACAGGCATTGGGGGTTAATGGAACAGAGTAGAAAGCTCAGAAGTAAATCTATGCATCAACAGCCTTTTTCAAAGAAGTGTTAAAAATATCCTTTGGAGAAAGGCAGTCTCTCTAACAAATGGTACAGGGAAAACTGGATACCCAAGTATAACTGAGTGAAGCCTGAAGCCTTAATAGTCAACCTACCTAAAAACTCAAATCATACACCATAATGTAAAATCTCTGAGTGCTGAAGTATAGAGGAAGGATATTAAGATACTGGTACAGGCAATGTTTTGTTTTGTTTTTGGATAGGACTCTAAAAACACAGAAAACAAAACCAGAAATTGGCAGTTAAGGTTACATCAAATGGAAAAACCTTCTACCTGGCAGAGAAAAAAACATCAATCAAAAAGTAACCCTGTTGAAATATAGGAAAATGATCTGAATAGACACTAACCAAAAAAGAAGATAGATGGCAATAAATACATAAAAGAATGCTTAGTATCATTAGTCATCAAACAAGTGTAAATTAAAACAGATAAATTATCATCTCAATTCAGTTAGCATAGTAATTTTTAAAATAGAAAAAATTACAAATGCTAGCAATGGTGTGGAGAAACGGACCATTAGACACTGTTGGTAGGAATATAAGTTGGTATAGGCACTCTGGAAATAATACAGATATTTCTGGAAAAAAAACTAAACTAAAAAAATGGAACAGCCATATGATTGTTCTGTCATGGGTATAAGTAAAATCAGAATATAGAAAAGAGACGCTTGTAATTGTTATTATCCACAGATGAGTGGATAAAATGACACACACTCACACACACACACACACACACACACACACAGAGTATTGGTCAACTATAAAGAATAATATAGTTTTGCTATATAGCACTGGAGGGGATCATGCTAAATGAAATGAGCCAACTACATAAAGATACAAGTATCACATGTTCTCTTTCATATGTGGAAACAAACAAGGTTGTGTACAAGTTCTAGAGAACTGGGGACCGGCTTGGGTGCTCAGAGGTTGGGTGGAGAAGGGGTACCTGAAGAGAAAATCTCCCAAGATGCCTGAATATGCCAAATGGAGTCTTTATTGACTTCCAGTTTGTTTGATTTTCCCTCCCAGCAATGAGATAATAATCTCTTTAATATTGATACAGAATCAGATTTTGTTGGAGCTGTATAAAGGCAAAAAAGATGTACTTGGTGCTTGCCTATCCTAATGTAGGTAGTTTACAGTTGTGTGTGTGTATAATTTTTTGGGGGGAGGGCAGGATTCCAGACAATTTCTCTGTGTGGCCCTGGTTGTCTTGGAACTGACTTAGTAGACCATCCTGGCCTCGAACTCACAGAGTGAGTTCCTCCACCTCCAAGTGCTGGGGTTAAAGGAGTGCACCACCATCACCTGGATTATTTTTTTAACTCTACAATTTTTTCCAAAAAATTTGAATGAATTGTGTATTCCTATGAATGGGATTTGGAATCTTTATAATCCGGAGGCCTACTTTAGGGAGCCAGAGGATTATTGGTAGAATATACAGTGAATGGTTTTGCTAGTGTTCATTTCTGACTTTGGATGTGGTGGTGCACTCCTGAGTCACAGGTCTCTAGAGACTGAGACTGGAAGATTGACAATTGGACACCCACTTGGACTACATAGTTCTTAGTCAGCTGAGGTCACCTACTGAGCCTCTCTCTCAAACAAAACAACAAAATGAAATTCTCATCTTGCCACTTAGTGGCCATCAGATAATTTATTTTTTTCTGTGCCTCTCTCAGGTTTGTTTGCTTGTTTTTCAAAGTGGACCTTATAATAATACCTTTCTACACTCCAGCATTATTGTAGGAATTAAGTTATGTATGTATGTATGTATGTATGTATGTATGTATGTATGTATGTATGTACACTTCATACAGGTATAAATATATCTGTGTACCTAATATATTTGGAATATATTTCTTAGTGCAGTATCTGCTATTGTAAGTTATCATTGAATGATGCTATCTTTGCCATTGCCAAAGAATAAAATAAGAAGTACTTAGAATTGTCATGGGCAGATGGTTTTACAGCAGTGCTGTAAAAATATTCAAATTTGAACTTGTATCTCAAATTCCTTGTCTAAAAGTTTAATTTAATGTGACTCCTTCATGATGGGGAATTCCTTTGTCTTCCATAGTGGATAACGTGCACTTCTTTCTCTTACAGGAGATGGAAAGAACAGTTCATATGTTTGAGACATTCCTATGAACTTGTCAAGATGAGTGGTTTATCCTCTCCAATCTGCTCCTGGTGAGCAGTCTTCTGAGCCATTCACTTTCAAATTGCACCAATTATGCGCAGAGCCTTGGTGTAAAGTGCTCGCTCACTCATTCTTTCTCTGTTGAATTTGGTGCTATTGTCTCAGGTACCTGAAACCAACCAGCCTACAAGAACCAAACAAAACTTCAGAAACATGTTGTATTTTCCACAAATAAAAAATACAACCCCACAGCTTGGAGATTCTGGTGCTACAGAAACTGCTTTCGCTCTGCCCCTCTCTTCTGCACTCTTGGAGAGTCTCTTAGGGAGCAGACCAGCAAACCGAGGGAACTGGATGGGGCAGTTCTAACTGTGCTGAATTGTTGGAAACCGTGGGCGACCTGCTTTTTCTTTTTCTTTTTTCCTCTTTTCTATCTCCGACCATATCCCACCCCCCATCCCTAGGTATTGGACTAAGACCTGTTTTAGAATTGGCTATGGTGTATTCTGGTGGACAACTGAAGAAACTGGGTGAAATTAGGCTCTTTAGAACTGCCTTTAATGTGCCTTTTTATTCATTTGAAAAAGATGAGGCTTAATGGACGGGCTCATTTGTAGCAAATTAATTAGAATGTTTTCTTTGGTCACAACCTCGAAAATAAGTTTTGATACTCAGTGTTGTTAAGAGACAACAGTACTCTGTATTTAATGCCTGTCTTGTTCTCAAAACAATCAAGATACTCGGTGAGCCACGTGATATGCTAGGTTGTCAAGCTTTCCTGTGGTGTGTTTCTAGTTAAGAAACACACATAAAACAGCAACAAATGATACACAGTCCACAAAACCCCACACACTTCTCCGTATTGCTGACAATGATGACCAGAAAATAAATAGTTGGTGGCCATTCTTCTGTCAGATGCAATTTAATAGTTATTCATGTTTCAGTTGCCAGAGAAAAGTGGTTTTCATGTATAGTCAGTTGTTACTGTTTTGTTTTAGAGCCAGGACTTGCCAAATGGACAGAAAAGAGAAATTTGTCAGAAACTCTGTAAAACTCATTTTCTGTATAATTGCAAGTGAGCTCTGGTATGTCCTTGAATAACAGTGTTAACATTTAAACCCTGTCCCATGCTCACATCTTCACAATGCTTCAGTTTGATTGGAATCAGTTTGGATCTTGTTGAGTGATTTCTGTGGGTTGTACTTACCTGAAAATAATTATGGGTTACTAATTTTACAAAACTTTCTAAAAATTTGGAAATACAGTTTAGGCAGTTGCAAAGAGGCAAAGGGAATACAGTGACATTTTTTATGAGATAATTTTTAAACAAAGTACAGAAAATTTTGCAGACAAATTGGCTTGCTATATTCCTTTATTATAGCCGTTAGCTGCAGGTGTGTCTTTCCAATATATATGCAACACATATTTGGGTTTTGATTAGGGCACATGGTTGAGGACTACTGCAGAGATCCTGAGCTACCTCAGCTTTTTGTTTTTAGTTACCAACAGTGTTTACAGGGTCCTGTAATCACTTTGCCACCATTTACATGCTGAAGCTAAGGTACTTGTCTCCTTGTTTCTGGCTGTTGTGGTGTGCAGAGAGCTCGCGCTGGCCTCAGCTACTGCAGTAATCCCAAGTGCTTCTTTGCATTTACCTTCACGGTCTTTGCATTTACCTTCACGGTCACCGTCTTCTAGCTTAATTTTTTTTAAATGTGGGTCCTTGTTTTCTTTATACCTGGTCTGAGGTTTTCATGATATTTAGTTAGTCATGTAATTCAAGATGCTACCATGTAGACACACTGTATTTTTAAGGTGGGCAAGTGTGATTAACGATGAACCATTTTAAAGGGGAGGTGATTTGAAACCTCTAATTTGATTATTGGGAGGATTTTCATGCTTTCTTTAGTATTTATTACCATCATACCAGTGCAAACTATTTTACTGTCTAATACATTAGCATTTTGTATTTTGATGGAAATTGTTACAGAATTTAAAGATTTGATGAAATAAGATGTAGCAGATTTTTTGTAGTGAGTTTCTGGTAAAAGGGTTTTTGCAAGTCTCAGGTTCTTGCTGCGCTATTTTCTTCTTTAGTATTTATTCCAGTTTCTCTACTTCAGAAGCATTCTGTTGAAGTAACAGCAGCACTTGTGAAAGGAGGAAAACCGCACATGTTCTAAGGAGGTTCCCGAATCCTGCACGTGAATTCAGATTTTAGCCATCAGTGAGTTTGACAAGGGACATTTATTTATGTATAGCATTAAAAATGCTTTCAAAAGATGACATCTTAGTTTGTGTTTACCCTTGATGTAGGTGGAGAAATCAGAGGCAAACTCAGTATAGGAACTGCCACTTTGAACAGTTTAGGTCTCAAAGACAAAGCCAGTCTCATGCCAAGGGGGGAGAAAAGAGCTGAAATTGCACCAACTCTTCAGGCCCCTTCCCCCCCCCAAGAGAAACATACTATACCAGTTTTACAGATATCTGGTGGTTCTATAGATTAAAGCAGCTTGTGAAATTATCCAAGTCGACTTAGTTTTGTTTACCTTTCTGTAAAGTTCTTAATTTTTGCTGTGTAACATTGGCAAAAATAATGTACAAATTGACCTCTGTTTTTACTTCCTATGTGAGCATTATAAGTGATAAGCTCCTGTGTAAAATCTTGCTCTCAGATAAAAAATTATGTTTCCCAGCCCAGCCAAGCAAAAGTTCATGCTCAGCTGTGAGGACCCTGGGAACTTCTTGAAGATGATGGAACTGCATTAGGTTTGAAACTGATGGCTGTGGAATAAATTGTGTTTTCGAGCTTGAATTTTACCTGTGATTAATTTTTTAATGTCCTTTCATGACTTGATTTTTCTCATATGCCAATGTATTTGTAGGTTTACTAGATTTCATTTTTAGGGAGTGGGGTGGTAATTTCTTCCCTTATTTTGATTAAGTTGGTTCAGCTATGGTGCTAATCAGTAGGTTTCTTCAGTGTCAGGTCCCGTAGCTGAATGCCATTGCTGTTATAATTATTATTTGTAACCATATTGGAAGCTTGAATTTGGGCTTGTACCTGCATCTTTTATATTTTGTACATTTGGTTGTTTAGATTTTGGGAGTCCAATTGCTTTTGGTCATGTATGTCTACTTTGTAGGTTAAGTAGACTTCATCAACTACGGTCTATTTTGGGTTTGTAGTTTAATTTAGAATTGTGTTAAATTGATGTTTTGCATTTGACTTCATTATACATTAGTTTGAAGTAAATTATTTAATTTTTGAATTCTGGAATTTGAACATTTACTGTAAGTTGTAATATAACTGCTGTGAAATACTTGAATAAAGATGATAAGAAAAACATGTCTTTCTTTAGCATGATTGTGAGTGCTGCTGGCTGCATGTGCAGGCTTCTCTTCTTTCTGACACGAGTAGTTTTACAGCGAGTGCATGTTATGCTGAGAAGATCCCTGAAATCTTGTTTGGTATTCTTTTAGACTTTAAGTATGCCTGTGGATTATTAGCTGAAAGGCTTTCTTGTTCCCCATTGTAAAGTGTAGTTTTAATTTAATTGGTTATTGTGTAAAGTATGTTGGGCAGAAACAAATAGATTATTCCAAATATTTGTTTTTATATCTGAATGTTCATTTTAAGAAGACCTCAAAATTGTTTGTGAGTCTCAGTCAAACTTTTAGGACTTTGGAAATAAAGTTGAATTTTATTTGTCCAGTTTTAGTTTCCATAGGAAATTATAGTAAAGGCAGAGATTAACCTTGATCTAACTATTTCATGGTATCTCTATACTGAAGTGACCTTTGGATTTTTTTTTTTAATCTGAATTCTCTCTCTTACCCTACAAGTGTGTATGTGCTTGTTACATCTCAGGTACTGTATTAGGTAGACTTCATTAACTGTGGTGTGGGGTGGGGTGGGATGCAAAGATGATATATTCTGTCTTTAAGTGACTTCTACTCTGCTAAGTGAAACAGAAAGCAGAACAAACACTGGTTAATGTTACATTGTTCTTTTTAAGAACTGATCTTGGCAATTTGTAGTTTGGTTGATTATCATGATAGAAATCTCACTTGGAATGCATTTATTTTTTGAAATGGTTTGGAGGGGTTTGACTATAAGCACTCTGTTTTTGTTCCCTTCTACCTTTACGCTTCAGACTGGAAGTTCCTCCCAGTACCTCAGTGCATTGTATGTTAGAACTCAGAGGGAACTAATGTTCTTGTGAGACTTTCACAGCCATCTCTCTCTTTTTGGGAGCATGGTTAGCTTTAGACTGCTTGGGAGTGATGCAGTCAGGCTTCCTCCTGCTTTTGACCTCATGGCAACTGTTGATGCCAAATTGTGCCCACTATTTTCCTGACAGTGCTTTTTATTCCAAAAGCATATGTCTTGTCTGTGTACGGCCACTTAGAGGTGTTAATATGGCAGGACCCCAAAACTGCACATCAAGCATTGTAAGATACCCTGATTCTACCTCTCTCCCCACCCTCTGTCTCTCTTTTGTTATGCATTGGAGTGGGATATATATGTGCCATGGTGCTCTTAGGGAATTCAGAAGGTAACTTCTGGGAGTTGGTTTTCTCCTTCCACTCTGGGATTGAGGAATTGAATTCAAGTCATCAGCTTTGTATGACAAGCACTTAACCTGCTGAACCATCTCACTGGCCCAAGATATTGCTCTAATTAGAATTTTATCACTGTCTAAAACTCTTTCAGATGGGGCAATTGACTGACAGAAGCAGTAAAACTTCCAGGAAAGAAACCCTGTAGTAGCCAATCCTTCATTCCTCATTCTCAGAGAGCTACAAGATGAAGGAAGGTGGGACTAGAGCAGTGATTCTCAACCTTTGGGTTGTGACCCCTTTGGGGCCAAGCAACCCCTTCATAAGGGTTGCCTAAGACCATTGGAAAACACAGATATTTAAATTGCAACTCATAGCAGTAGCAAAATTACCATTGTGAAATAGCAATGGAATAACTGTATGGTTGCTGGTCAGCACAGCATGAGGAACTGTATGAAAGGGTCATAGCATTAGGAAGGTGAGAACCCCTGGACAAGAGAAAAAGCAGAAGAGCAGGGGTTTCTTTGTGTTGTTGGCATGCTTTCTATTTACTTATTTATCTCAATATATGTGTTTTTTAAATTAGAGACATGCATGTTTCACATGTCAATCCCAGCTCCCTTTCCCACCCCTCCTCCCTTGTCCCTCCACTAGTCCCCCCACCCCCAGCCTCCCACCCAATCCCCATATCATTCCCCAGGGAGGGTGAGGCCCTCCTTCGGAGGATCTCCAGAGTCTGTCATTTCATCCAGAGCAGGGCCTAGGCCCTTCCCCATGTGTCCAGGCTGAGAGAGCATCCCTCCATGTGGAATGGGCTTCCAAAATTCACTCGTATGCCATAGGCCCCAGAGATTTCTGAGGCCTCCTCACTGACACTATATGTTCATGGAGCCTGGATCAGTCCCCTGTTGACCTCTCAGCTGTCATTCTGGGGTTCAAAAGCTCCCCCGTGTCCAGTCAGCTGTCTTTGTGGGTTTCACCATCATGGTCTTGACCCCTTTGCTCATTACTCCTCCATCTCTGTCACTAGGTTCCAGAAGTTCAGTTCAGTGTTTAGCTGTGGGTATCAGTCTCTGCTTCCATCAGTCACTGGATGAAGGCTCTAGGATGGCATATAAAGTAGTCATCAACTTTATCATCAGGGAGGGGCTATTAATGTAGTCTCTCCGCTATTGCTTAGTTTGACAGTTGGTGTTATTCTTGTAGATCTTTAGACATTTCACTAGTGTCAGCTCTCTCCTCAAACCCATAATGACTTGATCTATTATGGTATCTCTCATCCTGCTCTCCTCTATTCTTACCTCAACTCAACCTTCCTGCCCTCCCATGCCTTCTTCTCCCCTCCTCTTCTCCCCATCTCTTTTTTTTCTGGTTCCCTCTCCCCTCCCCCCATGTCCCCAATCTGCTCAGGAGATCTTGCCTCATTCCACTTCTCTGGAGTATCATGCATCTCTCTTGGGACCCTCCCTGTTTCCCAGACTCACTGGCACTGGGATTATAGGCTGACACTCCCCTGATTCATGTCTAAAATCCATACATGAGTGAGTACATACCATGTTTATCTTTTTGTGTCTGGGTTACCTCACTCAGGATGGTTTCCTCTAGTGCCATCCATTTGCAGCAAATTTCAAGATTCCATTGTTTTTTTTTTTCCTCTGAGTAGTACTCCATTGTGTAAATGTACCAAATTTTCTCTATCCACTCTTCAGTTGTGGGGCATCTAGGTTCCTTCCAGGATCTAGCTATTACAAATAATGCTGAAATGAACACATTGTTCTATGAATGAGCATCTTTTGGGTATATGCCTAAGAGTGGAATTGCTGGGTCTTGTGGTAGACTAAATCCCATTTTCCTGAGGAATCTCCATACTGATTTCCAAAGTGGCTGTACATGTCGGCACTCCCACCAGTTGCTGGTATGTTTTATGACCTGAAGAAATGATCAGAGCCTTAGTCTTTGTCCTACTAGCCATCTGTTGGTGACTTGAAGACTTTTGGTTGACATCAGTCAGGTGTGCACAATAACAGTGCTCTTAGAATAATACCGCACCATCAAGTAATAGTGATCAGTTTAGTAAAAAGGACCAACATTGTGAGGGATTGTAATTTCTGGGAGGGGGGTGGTGAATAGTGGGGAGAGGCCAGGAGGCCAGTTTGGAAAACTGAATAGAGTCCAGGATGAGAAAGTATAGTGTGAGACAAAACTATTCAGGGAACTTGGGTCTTACGGAAGGCAAGTCTAAAAATGCCTGTATTTCATCCTGTGGTGATTCTTAACTGTTTTGGAACTGTACTGTGTTATGATGAAAATATAATCTCAGACATTAATGTAGTACCAATTTATGAAGAGAAACATAGCTTACCTTTCCTTTCAGCAAGAAAGCCTGCTCTAGGCCATGTGTGGGCTTAGGCATTACATTTACAAAGAAGCCAGTCATAGCCTCTGTTCTTAGAAAGAGCTGTTGAACCAGGATTTATCCCTAGTGCTTGAATGGGCTTTTTGGAGCCCATTCTCTTTGGAGGGATACCTTGCTCAGCCTCGATACAGAGTGGAGGGCCTTGGTTCTGCCTCAGAGTGATGTGCCAGACTTTATTGACTCCCCTTAATAGGCCTTACCCTCCTGAGGAGTTGATAAGGGGTTGTGTGAGGAGAAGGTGGGGGGAACAGGAGGAGGAAGGGAGTGGGAACTGGGGTTGGTATATAAAATGAGAAAAGATTGTTTTAAAACTAAAAAAAAGTTAAAGAGCTGTTGAATAGAGTAAGAAAACTTAAAATTGGTTAAATGCAATGATGAAAGCTTAGTTGAGACATTGCTGGAGGAGAGAAAAATAATTCATTCTTGGCAGTTTTGAAAATTTCTTCCTGGTGGGTATGGTGTCTTGAGAGCATCTTGAAAAGTTAAGATGTATAGAAAAAGGAGAGGAGAGGGAGCATTCCATGCAGAGCAAACAGCATAGCAAAAGTACAGAAGCTGGGAGTGATGGTGGTGTACACTTGTAATCCAGAACTGGGGAGGTGGAGGCAAAAAGGTCAGGAGTTCAGGGCCATTCTTGGCTATAGAGTGTATCTGAATCTAATTGGAACTACATGAGACCCTGTGTCAAAACAAAACAAAAGCACAGAAACAGGCAAATGTTAAGTTTGGATCACCACACTCAGTTCTAGTTTGCTTTAGAACAAAACAGGGAAATGTGGTGTTAGTTTTAGACAGACTTCGCATGCCAGTTTTTATTCCAGGTGAGAGATGCTACAGATCCCGAATAGAGAAAAGTATAGTAGAAATGACAAGAATGCGAGTTTCCAAGAAAGAGCAAAATTACTAGGAGCCAGTGACTAGATGTTAGCATTGACGGGCTGCAGTTGCTCCTGGTTTCTGCCTGGGTCATCAGGTAGATGAGTCATCACCTGGGCGGGTGTAGTATTGGACACTGGACATTGTGACATCCAGGTCCAGCAGACTTCTAGATAAATACAATATCTAAAGCTCTGAACAGTTCAGAGCTGAAGACTTTGGAGGTAGCTGCCTGCAAGTGGTTGTTCAAACCTCAAGTATGAATCATCACTTAAACAGTACTTTCAGGGCAGAATGAAAGTAGAGGAAGAGCCATGGTTAAGCAGTGGGCAGATGATGCCTGAGACTGATCCTGGTCATGCCTAATCAAAAGAGCCACAGCAAAGGTATTGTGAGCTCAAGGTGGGAGAGCCTGTGTTCCAAACACAGCACTGTTGGATGCTTCTGTGGAGGAGGTAAGATATGTCTCTATTACAAGGGTATGTGGCAACTTAGAGATCCTGAATACTGAGAAAAAAGAAAGTGTTGTGGAATATTATCATAACTATACAAAGATGTGTTACATTTGTTAATGCCTTTGTTTATTACTTTAACTGTGTAAAGGTGTTATATTTGTTTATGCCACCTTTGTTAATGATAAAAAGATGTGTTACATTTGTTTTTGCTGCATTAGTTTAATTATGTAAAGATGTGTTGCATTTGTTTACCCTTGCCTGCCTAAGGCACCTGATTGGCTTAATAAAATGCTGGACAGCCAATAGGTAGGCAGAAGAGGGTTAGGTGGAGCTGGTTGGCAGAGAGAATAGAGGTGGAGAAAGGAATATCGAAGAAGCCAGGCCTTTAATCCCAGCACTCAGGAGGCAGAGGCAGGAAGATCTCTGTGAGTTTGAGGCCAGCCTGGTCTACAGAGTGAGTTCCAAGACAGCCTCCAAAGTCACAGAAAAACCCTGTCTTGAAAAAAAAAAACCAACAACAAAAAAGAAGATTGAAGAAGAGAACAGGAAAAGAGAGGGACAGAGCCTGAGCCAGAGGAAGGGAGAAAGGAAGAGAGAGGGCTGGGGGGGGGGGGAGAGAGAGAATCAGAAAGGGAGGGAGGAAGAGAGGAGAGAGAGTGAGCACCCCAAGAAACATTAAAATAAGAGCTAAGAAAGACTGAGTACTCATAACTAATAAGTCTCCATGTTGGTGGTCCAAAAAGAAAGCTTGCTACAAAAGAGTATAACTATTGAGGGACACAGTTGAGAAAGGGTTTTGTTAAACACGGAAAGACAACGTGCTTGTACACCAGGCATGGAGATGATGGTGAAGCTGTCAAGGAGCTAATGAGGATAGTCACAGGCGGACTTTATAGCACAACCTAGATGTGGACTCTGGGTTTCTGACAGTGTGCCCAGTTATTCCCCACAATATTGTAGTGCCACAGAAGGAGAATGGAGGCTGAAGATGGCAAAGAGGGGCAATGGTCAGCTGGTCAGAATTCCAAGAGACTAGAAGTGGTAGAGACCGAGGTGATACATTTGGAGATAGGGTAGAGTTATAAAGTTTAAGAGATCAATACCTGTTAATTTCAAGTATTCCCACATACTTCCTTACTGAGTTTGTCTATTCTTTGTAAAATGTAACAACCATGGGAAATTCTTAAAAACAAATGTATAGATAAATCATGAATTATGTAAGATACAACCCAGGGAAAGAAAGTGATAGATATTTAGATCACCCACAATGCCTGTGTGTGCTGCTCCTTTTTCTCCTCAAATATAATCTTACTTAGTACTTGTGGTAATGACCTTGGCTTTCCTTACAGTTTTAATGCTTTTGTAAATGTTTGATTGCTTCATTTACAATTTCTCTGGGGTTTTCTCTTTCATCTTGAAGTTTTATAATTTTATTGTTGTGTGTGTGTGTATGTTCTGTATGTGTGAGCACACACATGTCTCGGCTCATGTGTGGAGGTCAGAGGACAGTTTTGTGGAGTCAGTGCTCCACCCACCTTTATGTGGGTTTCAGGGTTCGAACTCAGGTCATCAGGCTTGGGAGGAAAGTAATTTAACCCACTGAGCCATCCTGCTGATCCTCTGTCTTTTAAATTTCTTCTTTCTCCTTTCCTCTTCCTTAGTTTGTTGAAGAACCCAAGATTTGACCAGTTGAATTACTCAAGTCTGGGTCTTACTGTTTGAGTCCTTCTAGTAAGATTAGACATACTTCTGTGTGTGCATCAGTTGAATTACTCAAGTCTGGGTCTTACTGTTTGAGTCCTTCTAGTAAGATTAGACATACTTCTGTGTGTGCATCAGTTGAATTACTCAAGTCTGGGTCTTACTGTTTGAGTCCTTCTAGTAAGATTAGACATACTTCTGTGTGTGCATCAGTTGGAACTTGGGTCTAGAACTGTGCTGTCCAATGTCAGTCACTACATGTAGCTCACAAATGCTTGAAATGAGTCCAACTGAAATGAACTGTGAATATAGAATTCACACTAATTTTGAAGTATATTATTAAAAGGATATTCAATATCTAAATAGTTCTTTTATTTCCTGTGTTAAAATTGTATTTTGGGTATCTTTGGTTAAATTTATTTTATTTAAAATAGGCTGTAAGGTGTTTTCTATGTAAGCATTGAAGGTCAGAGTTCAGATTATGAGCATACATGTAAAATGCTGAGGGCAAGGGCATACTCTTGTAATCCTAGGACCAGAGAAACAAACAAAAGCATTTCTGGGGCTTGCTGGCCAGCTAGTTTAACAAAATCAATGAGCTCTAGGTACAGTGACCCTGTCTCAAAAAATAAGACGGGAAGAGATTAGGGAAGACAGCTGATGCCAACCTCTGGCCTCCATGTGCACACCCCACCAAAACACACATTTGTTGCCGGGCGGTGGTGGCACACACCTTTAATCCCAGCACTCAGAAGGCAGAGGCAGGCGGATCTCTGTGAGTTCGAGGCCGGGCTGGACCGACAGCCTCCAAAACAATACAGAGAAACCCTGTCTCTTAAAACCAAAACCAACCAAACAAAACAAAACACACATTTGTTAAGATAACTTCTTGTTTTTTCCCCAATTCTTTATAAAGTGGCTATTATATTTTTAAAATATAGCTTGCATTATATTTCTGTTTGGTAGCACCAATTTAGAGGTATAAAAAGATTTCAGTATTACTTGATTTTATTTTTTTTTTCAGGCTTGCTCCACAAGTGACAGTGTGTTCTCCTCTTAGGGGCATGTGTTGTCTGGTTCTTTTTGTAATATGAGCAGTGACTGATGCTGGTCCTAGATACCATAATTGATGGTGTACAAAATGAGTTCTAATGCGATCACTGCTTACCCACTTATTGGTGGCAAAAATGTGAAGAGAAACATCTCTTCATTACCAGTTGGCAAGATACAGGAATGGTGGGATTAATGCAGTGGTTCTCAATCTGTGGGTCATGACCCCTTTGGGGGTTGGAATGGCCCTTTCACAGGGGACTGCCTAAGACCATTTGGGAAACAGATAGTTGAATTTTGATTCAAAACAGTAGATAAATTACAGTTATCAAGGAGCAGTGAAAATAATTTTATGGTTGGGGGAGGGTCACCACAGCAAGAGGAGAACTATATGAAAGTGTCGAAGCATTAGAAAGATTGAGAAGCACTGCTCTACAGTAACAAAAACCAAAGGCTACAAGAGCAGGCATATATACAAAAAACGGAGATACTGCTTCACTTGCAAACAGGTTCCTAACCAGACAGAGTTGTGAGACAGATAAGAGGGATGGGGTGGGCAGAGGGAGAGAGCACTGAGGTGTGAGAGGAGGAAGGAGAGAGGCAGGGAGGTGTCTTCTTCTAGCATAAATCTACAGGCATGACTTGGAGTGGCAGGCGAGGAAGGTCCGGGGCCATGCTGGTTGGTGCTGCCTATGCTAGCGTGGTGATGGGAGACGGAGTCCAGCCCTAATGCCTGGCTCTTTGGGTATCAGCACAGAGAGGGTTCAGAATAGAGATTCAGGACAGCTGGGCCAACAGACCAGGGAGGTGAGCATCTTGTGCTCATCTTCCCTTCCTCTGGCTGCTTCTGTCCACCTTGCCAACCTCACCACCCAAACAAGATGTCCATAAGACTCAAGAACAAATACATAAGCAGAGGGCTTCTAGCTTCTATTGAGCAGGCAGCATAAGAGATGCCACGTCTGCTCTTCCTGGGCCAGCTAACTGGGAGGCAGCATTTCTTGGGAAGATGGGAGCAGACCATTCTAGAGGGATGATAGAGGGGCCAGGAGGACAGTGGTGAGGGGCTGCTAATTCCAAAGGTAGAGCATGTGCATGCATTCAGGGCAGTGGTGCATGGCGATCATAGGTTCTGGTTGCTGAGTGCCTGTTAGGTAGCATGGTGACGTTCATTCATATTGTTGCCAGGGAACTCATATTGGACCATGTGGTCAGTGATTTGCCTCTATGACACAGCATGGTTGATTTCTGTGATGACGTTCTTGAATACTTCCTCTGTCTTGGTGGAATCCAAGGCTGACATATCAGCGAAGGCCACATTGTTCATTTCTGCAAAGGCACGCACCACTCTTGGTGCTCTTAAGCATAATGACAGTGTTGTTGTGTGCATGGTCCCACTGTTCCTTCATCCACTGCTCCACACCTTGTGTGTCATGTGCTTGGCTGTGTCGTAACCAGTAGTGAACCTACCTTCCCAAGGTAGTATATGAAGGTGATGGGCAAGATAGTGCTCCTGGGGGACAGTGTCTCCAATCTGAGCCTTGATGATGGTCTTGCCATCCACCCAAGAGTCTCATGTGGCCATCTCCACACCAGTGATACTCTTGCTGTCTAGGTTCAACTTGTTGCAGGTGACTCATGACAACAGGTGGCATTTGTCAATACCCAAGTCCCAGAAGAGCGCCAGTTTAAACAGGTTGTCATGCTCTCATCAGTCTGGATCACCATTGTCCTAGCCAGTTTTCAAAATCTGTATTATCGGCCGGGCGGTGGTGGCACACACCTTTAATCCCAGAACTCAGGAGGCAGAAGCAGGAGGATCTCTGTGAGTTCGAGACCAAGCCTGGTCTACTGAGTGAGTTCCAGGACAGGCTCCAAAACAATACAGAGAAACCCTGTCTCGAAAATCCAAAAAAAAAAAAAATCTGTATTATTCCCCTGTCAACCAAAGGTTATGAGTTAGTTTTCTTAGTCAATATGAATGATTTAAATATACAAGGTGTATTTACTTTTTTATTTTTATTTCTAATGATGTGTCTGTGTTTCTCTGTGGGTACATGCCCATGAGTTTAAGTGCCTGTGAAGGCCAGAAGAAGGTGATGGATCCCCTAGAGTTAGAGTCACGGGTGGTTATGAGCCCTATTCCCTCAGTGGGTGCTAAGAACTGGTCTTATATCATACCTTGCAAGAGCAGTAAGCACTCTCAACAGTTGAACCATCTCTCCAACCCCCCGGGATGGTTCCGGCCATTACTGTTGCTATTTGTGGGTGCCAAAATGGTCCCATCTGGCAATGGTAATCATTTCAAGCTAGGTCCCAAGTCCAATCCTGGTTTTCTCTGTTAGTTTTAATCTCTGTTGTGTCTCTGTGGTGGTGATATCTTCTCTTTGTTCAGATACTGGCAATTTAAAAGGTTTCTAATGTGTGTACTTGTGTTTATCTGCATAAGTTTATGTGTGTCGTGTGCATGGCATGTCTCTAGAGGCCAGACAACACCAGATCCTCTGGAACTGGAGTTAAGGCAGTTGAGGGTGCTGGGTACTGAGCCTGTATCCTCTGCAAGAGCAATTAGTGCTTTTAATCACTGAGCTATGTCTCCAGCCTCGCATATTGGCTATTGTTGTCTTCATATTTTGTTTCCTGATCAATGTGTGAGTGTGCATCCTATGGATGCATGTACATTCAAACGTGTGGATGGGTGTGCAAATGTGTATGTCCACACGGAAGCCAGAGGTCTATGTTGGGCATTGTTCCTCAGAGCAGTCCACCTTATTCTGTCTGTCTGTCTGTCTGTCTGTCTATCTATCTTGAGATAGGGTCTTTCATTAGACCCTCACTTACAGACTATCTGTGGAGATGCTTAAGACGGGGATAGCTTGGTGCCAGAATCTGGGAGCAAACATGGCTCTCTAAACATTGCCGGCAAAAACTTAATTCGTATCCTCTCTCGCCATGTCCAGAACTGGAAGCCCACCAGGTAACCTAAGCCAGGCACTTCACCCAACTGCTCTCTTCTTTTACTATATAGAAAAGGGGGAGATGTTGGGGACTGCTAGAACCTTGAACAAAATGGAGTCTGTCAACCGTTTCTTGGCCTTCCGCCTACGTGACTGCGAGCACACATGCCCTTGAGACAAAGGAAAAGGCTAACCATTAAAGTTAAATTTACACAGGGCAGCCCACCCGCCTAGCCAGGGGGGAAATACCCTTACAGAGCAATTGTCTTTGTTAACAAAATTATAGTGTTCTGCTGTACACTTCCTATCCTTCCCTAATTCCTGCACCTGACTTACACTGACAAGCATTTGTGGAATGCAACTAATGACTGATGGAAAATTACAGCTTTGTCTTTACCGTATTTGGTGTATATTTGAATTGAGACTTGATTGACATGCTTGTACCACCCCCTGAGGTCCTTCCTCTATAAGTTCCAGCGCGCCCCAAAAAAATAAAGGCTCTTGATCAGCGAACGTTGTCTTGAGCCTGATTCCATTAACCTCTTGAAGTTCACTTTCCAGATCGGATCTGCTCGTGAAGGCCCACTAAATTAGTAGCGACCCTCATCACCTCACCCCCGCGGGTCGGGGATCCCTTCCCCGGGGGTCGCACTGCCTATCACTTTCCCCAGTGCTGGAATTATAAACTCACCACTACATCCTACATGTGGGGACTGGGTACCAAATTTAGGGTCTCAGGCTTGTATAGCAAATACTGTTATGACTGAGCTATCGCCTCAGCTCTCGGTCAATGTCTTTTTACTAATCTTTTTCATAAAATAGTTTTTTTCAAAAAATTTTTCTATTTTCTGATTTCTGTTTTTAAATATTAATTGGCTTCTACTTTTTTTCTTGAGCTGAAAGATTAGCTCATTCTTTGGAAACCTACCCTTTTTACTAATGTAAACATTTAGTGTTAAATATTAAGCTTGCTTTAGTTGTGTCTTACACATCTTGACATTTTTCTTTTGCATTCTTTCAGTTCAAAATGTTTCTACTTCCCTTGAAATGCCATTGACTCCTAAATTATTTAGGTTCATGTGTGGTGTTTAACTTTGAAGTAGCTGACATTTCCCATGTTACTGACTTCCCATTTAATTCTGAGATGGCCAAAGAATACACGCCATATGATTATACTTATTTTAAACTTATTCTGATTTCAGTGGCCAGGAGTATGGTGTTTCCTGGCAAATGTTTTATGTGCCCCTGCTAATGTGGTTGTCATTAGCAGGAGTGACTTCTGAGTATTGCGTTGATTACTGTGCTGTTTGGGTCTTCTGTACATACCCTTGCTGAGTTTTCTGTCTATCCTATCAGTTACTGGAAGAGGAGCACTTGTCGAATGTAATTGTGACTTTGTCTACCTGTTGCTTTGGTTCTGCTGCATTTTGCTTCCTGCATTTTGATGCTCCGTTTTTGGTTGCATCACTTTTAGAACTATTGTGTGTTCTTAGCAAATAGAGCCTTTTGCCATTGTCTTTATTACACTGTTCATTTGCATGTCATTCATATCCTTACCTCAGTCTCTCTCTCTCTCTGTCTCTCTCTCCTGTGTGTGTGTGTGCGTGTGTGTTTGGCTTTTTAAGACAGCGTTTCTCTGTGTATCCCTGGCTGTCTTGGAACTTGCTCTGTAGACCAGGCTGGCCTCGAACTCACAGAGATCCGCCTGCCTCTGTCCCCCGAGTGCTGGGATTAAAGGCGTGCATCACTACCACCTGGAGCCTCAGTCTGTTTTTAAGGAAGTATTTGAATGGTATTGCTTGTCCCACCATTTTACTTTCTGCACCTAGCCTTTCATCTTTCCATGTACACGTCAAAAGTAAAAATTGTAACACATTTCATTTTAAAGATCTAATTGGCTATGGTTTTTTGTTTATTTGTTTCTGTTTTTTTAAGTTAGTGATTCTAGAACTGTGTAACATCTCATTCTGTTAAATAGAATGGGTGTTTCTGGGAGCTGAGTGGAGGAGCTGTTTCTCTAGGTAGCAAAGATAAAGCTGGAATGGAACAAGGCAGGTTGCTTAGTGTCAGGCTAGTTAGGGTTGTAGCAGAGACCTTATTGTGCTTGCTTAGATACATACAGGCTCTTCTGATTGGTTGCTGGCAATCTCCAGGAGTTTTGTTTTTTTTTTTCAAGCTTGCTCATTCATTGGGTTTTAATTCTGAACTTAACCTGTTTTGTTATTCTGTTTAGTTACCCAGTACTTTGTGTAAGTGGTTTGCAGAACTTTGACTCAAAACCATGGCCTCCCACATAAATTTCACTCAGCATATGTAATTTCTTTCTCCAATGAAGAAATGATATGGCCACCATTATTCTAGGGCTATACATTGAATTTTTAAGTCCCAAGGAGGGGTGCAAACAACTAAAATAGACACAATACCTATCTGCTTTCTGTCTCTAGGAATCCGACTTTTTATTTTATTTAACATATTTTTATTTTATTCATTTTTGCTATATAGCCCAGCCAAGTCTGGAACTTGCTACATAGTCCATGTTGACCTTGAACTCAAGTCTTCTTTCCAGACCTCCTGAGTACTGGGATTACAGCCATGTGCCTCCGTGTCCAACCTAAATTTGGTTCTTCTTGGTCTCTCGTATAAGGAGGATTCCGTCCTCCTCGTTTCTCCCAGCATTATGTCCTCAAGGTTTATCCCTGCTAACTCCCCTCAGGATTCCCTTCCTTTTAAAGTCTGAGAATATCCTATTATATGTAATATGCTACATTCTGTTTATCCACCCATCCTTCAACGGACATGTGGCTGCTTCTGTCTTTGGCTATTGCAGATAATGCTATGAATATCCCTTGAAGTCCCTACTTTCATTTCTTTTATGGATATGTCCAAAAGCAGAATTGCTGGATCATATGGTAGTTCCATTTTTAATTTTGCGAGGAATTACCATACTGTTTTCCTTAGCGGCTGAACCATTTTTATTCCCACAGAAGGTGTACAGAGTTCTAGCTTCTCCACACCCTCTCTGATACTTGTTATTATTTTCTGTGGAGGTAGGATAGAGGGGAGGAAGGGGACATAGTAGCTGTGCTAATGTTATGATCTAGGATTTACAGTCAAAGTAATTACGCATATATTTGGATTTTACTCTACCATTTTATTATGTTTTCCACTTGTCTCTCTTTTTTTTTAATTCTGCTTTATTCTTTTGAGTTATTTAGCTTTAATATTCCATTTTCATTTCTTGGGGTTCTGACTGTCTCTGAACAGCTTGTATCTTTGATACTTTACATACTTTTCACAATTTACCTAAAATTAACATTTTCCTACCTTATACAAAATCTTCCATCCAGATGTAATAGTTGTCATATGAATTGTATTTGCACATACTGAAAACTCCACCAGACAATGTTTTCCTTTCAACTGTCACAAACACTTTTGGGAACTTAGGGGTTAAAAAATTAAAATAATTCAATATAATAGTTTAAAAAGTTGTTATATTTACACAGACATTTATTGTTTTTCTTCCCATACTATAGCCCCACATTTCATTATTTCCTTTAGGGCCAGTGAGATAGCATAGTGAATAAAGGGCACTTGTCACCAAGACATGTGACCCGAGTTTGATCCCTGGATCCCACATAGTGGAAAGAGAGCATGGGTCCTGTAAGTTATCTTCTGACCTCTCCATCTGCGCCATGGTGTGTTTGTGTAAATTGTGTGTGTGTGTGTGTGTGTGTGTGTGTGTGAGTAAGCACGCACACACAGACGAATGAATGATTGAATTATTTAAAGAATTTCTTTGAAGCAAGTTTAGTAAGGACAAATCTTTAGTTTTCCTTCATCAGAGAGTTTCTTATTTCTGAAGGAAGTGCTCACTAGATAGGAAATTTGGGGTTGACAGTTCTGTTCTTCCAGCATTTTCAAATGTCACTTGAGGGCCCTACAGAATCCACAGCTTCTGGTAAGTGATACACAATGTTGATGAAGCCCAGAAACCATAAAAGAACTTTTTTGGACTCTTGGGAATGTCATTTTGAGAAATACAGATTCAGATAGGCCTGAATGGGTGGGTATCCCAGGGAAGCTCAGATTGTGCAGGGCTTGCAAAGCGAACGAGAAGACAAAGGCAGTTTTTGCAGGGTGATTGAAAAAGAAAAGTGATTGACACAGGAAAGTTAGCACAGCAGGGGTGTCCAGCCTTTGGACGTTGCTACCAGATACATCTACGAAGCAGTACTTGAGCACTGTGCAGGAGCATTACCAAAACAAATCTCATGTTTTAAATTTATGATTTTGTCCTGGACCATGTTCCTAGCTATCATGTGTTGCATTCAGTCTGTGGGCTGTGGGTCAGGCATACCTGCAGACTTTCTGTCCCTGGATTTATTAGTTACTTTTCTCCCTGCTGTAACCAAATGCTTGTCAGAAAGCAAGAGAGGCAGAGGTTATCTTAGCTCACAGTTCAGAGGAGTACAGTCCACCAGAGAGACAAAGGTGAGTGTTGGGAGCGTCCTTGGTGCTGACCATGAAGTGGAGAAAGGACAACATCGGTACTCTGCTGGCCTCTGCCCCGCCCCCTGTTTTGTTTATTTTGTATGGAACCTGAGCCTATGGGATGCCATACATATTAAGGATGGGCCCCAGGTAAACCCCTCTGTGAATACCATCAACAAATATACCCAATGATGTTTCTCATTAATACCATAGGTATTTCTTAATCACAGTAGGTCATACATTATTGGTCTCTAAGCCTTTACTATGGAGAAGAATCATCTGTGACAGCTGAAACATTCACACTGTAGGATGCTGATGGTTTTTTGCAGTCCAGGCCCAGCTCCAAAGTTTACATCCCTAGTCATGGCGGCAGCTTGACGTGTGTGACTCCTGTAACTGTTGAGGTCATTTTGAAATGTTCCTTATTAGTTTGATTGGCTTTTTGGAGACAAGGTCTCAGGTAGTCTAGACTGGCCTTGAGCTCACCAGGTAGATCTTAAACTCCCGATCTCACCTCCATCTCCCAAAGTACTGGAGTTACAGGTGTGTGACACTGTGCCTGGCTTTGAAATGCTCTTTCAATCTTTTGATTTCATTCGTGATTTTCTTTTTAATATTTCAAGCTGTCATTTGAATTGCGGTTTATGTGGTATGCTATTTTCTCTGGCTGCTTATGTAGCATCATGTTTTCTTTACATTAACTTTCAAGCATCGGGTCTGGGCATGCATTTCTCCAAGGTCATCTAGGCTGGGCTTTACTGATCTTTGGGTCTGTAAGTTTAGGTACTCTGCCTGTTTGGGACATTTTTAGTCATCATTTCTCCCAATTCTGTCTGTACCAACATCTTTCTCCTGTCCTGTTGGGGTTTCAATGACATGGATGTTGGGCCTTTCTATATTATCCTGCAGGTTCCTGAGGCTGTGTTCTTTATGATGATATCTTGTTTGTAAAATTAAGGCATGCCTGAAGATCAGAGGGTGGAGCTTACCATTAGCTAACCATAGAGGTCTGTGTGGACAGACAGGAAGTGAGGATGGCTGGGTAGAGAAAGGAATATAAGTAGGAGGAAACAGGAACTCGGTCTATTTTCTACTGGGAAGCTGGTGAGGTAAAGATGGCTTTGGCTTGCTCCTTCTCCTCTCTAATCTCTTAGCATTTCCCCCTATATCTGACTCTGGGCTTTTATTATTGAGGCCAATTAGAACTCATGTTACAGTTCATTGTTCAAGAGATTTTTCCAGTATGGCTGTTTGAGTGTGTCCACATGTATGTATATGGGTGTGCATGCCTACATGCACATACAGAGACCAGAAGAAGGAGTCAGGTATCCTCCTAAATCATTTCATATTGATTCCCTTGGTCTAGGGTCTCTCCCTGAATCTAGGACTCATTTTTCTCCATTAGACTGGTAGCCAGAAATCCCCAGTGGTCCTCCATCTCTGACCCCCTGGAGCTGGGATTCCAGATGTCTGCAGGATGTCAGCTTCTTACAGGGTTGCTAGGATATGAACTTCAGTCCTCATGATGCCCAGTGGGTGCTCTAATTTTAACCTCTGAACAACCACTTTGGCCCCTCTGCTCATTTTTAATAAAGTTTTTCTTCTTTCTATTCAGTTTTGAAGATTAAAAAAATTTTTATTTTCTTAAAATCATTTCAGCATCTGTACAACCTCACGGTGTGTGTTTGTTCATTTCCTTTTCTTTTGTGAGTTACTTAGTGTATTCCCTGCTCTTAACTGTCAGGTAGTCTTGGATTGTGTCCTGGCCAGTTTGAAAATCATCCAGGAGATGTGAGCTTGGTTACAGTCTTGTGGGGAGGGCTGACCTTTTTTTTTTTTAAACAATCAACATGGCTATGCTCAGATCAGAAGTTCTGGCTGGTTTCTGTAACTGTGCTTCTATAGTTAAAGTCATGTTTCAATAGCTTGGTAGTGCTTTTATGTCCTATCGCTTCGGTAAACTGAAATGGCTCTCCGTAAGTTCACCTCACATGGTGAAGGGACATGGAAGACACGATTAACCATGAGATGGAGAGGTTATTGGGGACTGTTGTGGGGCTATACTGTAATCACAAGGGGTCTTACTACACAATACAATGCAGGAAAGTTAGATTCTCCCTGCAGCCTCCAGGAGGAACACAGGTACACAGATGCTTTGTCTTACCTCCTAGACCCCAACTCAGACTAACAATATCCAGAACCATGTGACAGTAAATGTGTTCTCAGGAGCTGTAGGAGTTATAGGGACTTTGATGAGCAGCCACAGCTGTGTGCACACCCAGAGGGACCTGGTGGCAGTCAGCATCACAGTTTAGATACGGGTCATGCTCTTTGGATCCCAGCCAACGGTCCTGTAGAGTGTCAGTTTCTCTTATGGCCACTGCAGCTGTAGGGGGCTGATTCATTCTGGATCTCACCTGGCATTGGGTCTGGACAGTCCAATGGGAGTTTTCCTTCTGGGGTTCTGGCTGCCACAGAGACTGAGCTAGGAGATACAGAATGCTTGTCTTGTCTCTGTTCCTCGGTACTGGGCACACAAGCATCTGTAGCCATGCCAGGGTGGTTTTGTTTTGTTCTATGTGGATTCAAACTCCAATCTTCCCAGCATTAATACCCCCGTCCCCCTCTGCCCCTCCCCCCGTCCCCATCCCTCAGTTGGTGATGAGATAAACTTGGCTGCCAAGAGCATGATGAGTGGGAAACAAACAGGGTAGAAGGGTAGGTTCAGGAGAGTCACAGATGAAAGCAGGAACGGGGTTTGAGGTGTTAATCAATGAGGATAGGCTTCTCCTGGCCCTGCTGTTCTCTACCCGAAAGAAGCTGCAGAGGAGGCTAATAGTTAACTCGCTAGGGCTGGAGTTTGTCTTCAGGACCTGGCAGAAGGACTTGGGTGCTACAAGGATGAGGTAACCATCAAGAGAAGGGATGCAAGTTAGGCAGTGATGGCAGAAACTGAGTTATCCTCTGCAAAGCGAGTTCCAGGATAGCTGGAAAAAGAGGCGTGAACTCAAGGTATAGCTGCTAAATTAGGAGACAATGGAAAGCAACAAAAACTAAAGGTTATGACTCAAAGAGGAAATGCAGGGTTTCGGATATAGCTGTACACACCTAGCATGCAAGAAACCCTGGGTTGGCATATGCCTGTGATCCCAGGACAAGGAGGCAAAGGCAGAGGAATTTGAAGTTCAAGATCACCCTTACCCTTGACTGTATAGCAAGTTAGAGGCCATAATGGGATACACAAGACCTTGTCTCAACATCAAAAGCCAGTACATTGAGGGGGCCATGCACCAGGAAGAGACTTGTCAAAACGTGGTGTTTATGACTTCATAGGTATAATGGACTCAGATAATAATGAAAGAAATACCCACTGAAGTACTGCCTAATTTAGTTGATCTAAATTATAAAATGCCTGTGGTGGATTGAATAAAAACAGCCTCCATACATCTATAGGGAGCGGCACTATTAGAAAGTGTGGCCCTGTAGGTTGGGTTTTGTTGGAGGAACTGTGTCACTAGGGGGTGGAAATCTCAGATGCTCAGGCCAGTGTGGCAGTGCTGTGTGATAGTCCTTCTAAGCTGTGAATATGTATTCCTCTTATTGGTTAATAATAAAGCTAAGTTGGTCTACAGCCAGGCAGACTAAGGTTAGGCAGGAAAGCCAAATGAAGGTACAAGGACAAAGAAGGTCTGAGTCAAGGGAGAGGTGAGCCACCCGCCAGATGAACAAGATGAACTAGAGCACAGGTAAAGCCACAAGACAGGCGGCAACACGTAGATTGCAGAAATGGGTTAATTTAAATGGAAGAGCTAGCTAGAAATAAGCCTGAGCTATTCAGTCAAGCATTTTGCAATTAATATTAAGCCTCTGAGTGATTATTTAAAAGCAGCTGTGGGACATGGTGTGGCAGAGAAACCCCCACTTACACAACAGTCTCTTCCTGCTGCCTTTGGATGTAGAACTCTCAGTTCATCCCCAGCACCACATCTGCCTGCATGACGTTGTGCTTCCCTCCATGATGATAGTGGACTAGACCTCTGAACTGTAAGCCAGCCTCAATTAAATGTTTTTCTTTATAAGGTCATGGTGTCTACACAGCAGCAGAAACCCTAACTATGCCCTTGAACTTCTAACTTCCTAAGCAATGATAAATCAGTAACCATTGCTCTGAAATTGTACAAAAGCCACAGAGGAAAACAGCTCCAAGAGACTCTGGGCTCCATCAAAGCACATGAGTGCCCCTCATCATGTTTCGGTGGCCATTATAGCACAGAGCCTTTTCCAGTATTCTCGTTGTGACCAAAAAGTAAAATCAGTTAGTATGAGATTCTGGTGTTTCTGAACACTGTATGGTTACTTAGTTTGTAGCTTAAGATTCCCCGAGAAAGACTTAAAAATTAATTAATTTTTTTGTATTGGCATTTTAATAAATGCAAGTGCTTGACTTGGTAGCAGATGCCAGTAATCCCAGCACTTGGGTGGCAGCAGCAGGGAGGTCAGAAATTCAAGACCAGCTTTGGCTACATAGGAATTTTGAGGGCAGCTTGGGCTATATTAAAAAAGAGAGAGAGAGGACGAAAGGAAAACAAACAAGACAATGTGTACATAGCATTACACTTAGTGACTGCTGAAATAAAGGTGGTTTGGGGTAGGGAGTCTCAGATTCCTCTATGCATGTAAAAGAGAGCATCCACGTGTATAGTGGCATTTTACCATTTGTTACTAAAGTTGTTTCATGGACTACATTTCAAAGGAAGCATTTGTTTGTCACACAGTTAAATCTCCATTCCAAATCACTGGTCTGCTGTACTGATTTCCACGTTTATTGAACTTAGTCATCCTCAGAAACAACAACAACAACAAAAGTAGATTATTAGAAAGCTTTCTCCCCATAGTCCCAAGATTTTATGACTAACACAAATGTTAATGTCAAGACTAGTATGAAATAGAAGGCCTTTTTGCTTTCATGTGGTATTTTAATGAAATGCTAGACAAGACTAGTATGAAATAGAAGGCCTTTTTGCTTTCATGTGGTATTTTAATGAAATGCTAGACTCGCCGTGGACATTTCTGAATTTAAATACAGGTGATGGGAAGGAAGGAAGGAGACTTGGTTTTGGAGTCAAGAGCTGAGCAAGGGATGCCTTAGGGAGTTACCCGTGCTCACCGAGCTGGCCCTGGACACTGACAGCCATGGACTGACTCAGCCCAGTGGGCTTCCCTGGGTGTCCTCTGCAGAACTAAGCTCACGTTCCCGTTCATGTCCTCTGACAGTCTCTGTGCCGGTTGCCTCCTTCACTTTACAAAGTGTGGTGATGGTGCCGGTGCTCCCGAGGCAGCACAAGTGAGGTGCTGTGTGCAGCTGCTCCGTGCAAGCATGCTCCTGTGGCCTAAAGACCTGCACATCACGGCCTAGGTCGAGGACCTACAGCTATAGCTACTCGGGAGGATGAGGTGAGGCAGGAGGGTTGTAAGTTCAAGGCCAGCCTCGGCAACTTAATAAGACCTGTCGCAAAATAAAAAGTAAAAAGATAAGAGAGAGAGAAACAGGGAGGAGGAGAATGAGGAGGAATCAGAGGCCTTCGCAGGGTCTTGGATCTTGGTAATACTCCAGAATTCGAACTTTTGGTGATATGTTTTCTTATTTTTAATTTTGTCTGACACTTTATTTTGAATACTTTGATTTTTTGACTGCTTATGGTGGTCTATGCACATGTACACACACACACACACACACACACACACACACACACACACACACTTCCTTAGGCTGATACTCAGGGAAACGTTGCTTTCTGTCTCTCATTAAGACAGCAGCACCTCACAGGCATTGGGACATGGCATAGTGGCAGAGCAGTTGCATCACACACAACCCTGGGTTCTGGTCCTTTAGCACTGTAGAAAAAAGAAAAACCCATATGCATAGCATATCTACAATTTTATTATATAAGTGGTTATATAATTACTTGTAGTTATATAAATTCTTGAAGAGAAAAGAATATATGCTCGCAATTCCATGAGTACAACAGTAGGGCTGTACACTTAGTCATTTGTATGAGTGTAGGGGTTTCTGAGGTAGCTCAGTGGGGAAGAAGGACCCTGGTCTCAGAGTTGCTAGAACTCAGAAGCTCTAGGTGGTCTTGCAAAGTGGAATCTTCTGTGCACACCTATACACATGCATATGTATCTGTCACACATAGCTGCACATCTTAAGCTACAGTCTTGTGCGAATATGAATTTTCTTTGTCTTTGTGTCCTCTGTACCTCAGCTTGGAGATTCCGGTGCTTTGTGGGCTTAGCGTGATGACTGGCATATCATTAGTGTCAACAGACAAGTGCTGATCGTTCTCACACACCCTGTTAGAATAGTTGGCATTATTTTCCTAGAGTTCATGTCATTTCTTTATGACTGTCTGGAAGTGATTTACTCAGTGCTCTTTGGCTTCTAATACAGGGCGCCTGATGCCCTACTGTAGAGTTTCATGCTCCTCCTCAGCACAGCTCCCCAACTTAATAGCTACAAGTTAATAGCTACAATAGGCTCATGCCTTGCTGAGTTTCAGTGTTGGGCTTTTTTAAACTTTTGAATTCTATTTGCCAGCACCTTATTCCTTATTACTATTATTATTATTAATTTCTTTTATTTAACACCTTTTTCTACTAACATTTTCCAATTGCATTAACTGGTCCCTTTAATGAAGATACTCTTTATCACACAGGCAATAGATACTTCTCCTGATTGCTCTCTTGTATTGAGGTTCATAAAAAAAATCCACACACAACGTGGACTGCCTTCTCATCATCTTTGTTAGATCAGGTGGTTGTACCTTGACGGTTCTCAGGGTCTCCTAATTCAGTGGGCTTATCTTTTGATGGTAGAATGGAATCTATTTACCACCAGAGTTAGGTCTAAAACACAAAGACTCTTCATGAACCACGAGAACATTTGCCTTGATTTAAAAAAAATGAAACAGACAAGAATGGAGCTAGCATACTGCTTTTATCACAAGTTATTTTAACTCTCCACAATTGGCATCTTTTAGTCAGCCTTCATCCTTTCTTGCAGGATTGATGTTCCTAGGGAAACATTTATTTGGTAGACATATGGTCCACTCATCCCAAGGCTTCAACCAAGTTTTCAGGATAATCCCTCCTCTTGCCTCCTCTTCTGACTATTGGGGATGAAGGGCATGGCGGCTTCATGTGGGTGATGTTGGAAAATCTACTCTCTCCTGCTAAACTTCCTTCCTGACAGATGCATTCCACACCCCATGTTAAATAAACCTTGCCTACGTGTCTTGGGCATAGCAAAGAGGGTCTGTGTGGCAGACTAGAGGACCCTTCAGGCACAACTGCGGAAGCAGGGAGGCCACTCTACCTGGGTCTTAGCATGAAACTCACACCTGATTTTCTTCCTGGAGGAAGCGTCTTGTATCTCCCACTGAGCTGATGAATTGATAATGTAAGTGCTAAGGGAACAGTCTGGGTCAATTTCATTGGGTCTATAAAGCCTTTCAACTTTGGCCTTCAGCTGTCCTTTACTGGTTACTTACTGTTCATCTGTCTCTGTCCTCTTGCAAAATGGTCCTCTCCAATCCTCAAAACCTGCATGGACGTCTATAAGAGGACACAGACTCTTGGGAACTAAAGGGAATGACCGGCTTGCACAGCGGTGTATTGACACTGAGGCAGAGACGATGGCACACAAAGACATTGCATTGGCTTCCGGGTCTAGATCTATAAATATATTTATTATAATATAACAACTAAACAATAAACATATACTATATACAATACCGTTACAGAGAACCCTGTTTTCTATCATTCACAGAAATAGCCAGTTTTGCTCCAGTGTGCTAGATGAGGAGAGAAACGGAGTTTCAGTGTCATCCGTGGAGTCCTGTTGACCACTAACACCTCCCTTGGAGGCAGACGCACACCAATGCTCACATTCGCCCTGCCCCAGGCAGTTAGAAGTTTGTGCTCCAGTCCTTGGGTTCACACTTGCACCCTGTTTGACATAAATACTTTTAAATGACATACAATGTATGTAGTTTTGTGCTTATTACTTTTTTTAAATAATAAATAATATTAAAAACTGCATAACGAAGCTCGGTATCTTGTCAAGTGGGAGCCACACTTGTAATGCTAGAAGTTGATGCCCGTCATTAGGACTGGAATTTTGTGTCATCCAATACTGAATGATGGAGAGTGTGTCCTGTCTCTTTTTCTCTCTGCCAATGGTTCTTATGAAGTGATGGCGAGCTGACTTCCCAGGTAGAAAAATGGTGTGTATTTGGTACTAACTTCAACTAAACAGCACGGTGGTGGTGGTGGCGGCGGCGGCGGCGGCGGCGGCGGCCTTCTTCCTGCCCTGGAATGGAAACTGATGACCAGGTGAGGTTTGAGGGTCTAAGGACTAATGGGAAGGCCTTTCTCTTTTGAGCCTCGTTGGGAGCTCGCTCTTGGCTTCCCTTTCCTCAGGTTACTGTACAAGGCAACAAGAAGAGGGGTCTCCTCGTGCCCCTCAGGCCGTGGCTGTCATGGCTCGTCTAAGAAAGCTGTCCCCATCCTGAGAGCTCTCGCGGCAGGTGCCTTGAATATATAGCTATAAATATCAAAAATAGTCTCCTGTGCTTTGTGGACATTTCTTTCTTCCCTCTGCCTCCCTCAGTCCCTTTCCTGGGCCTGGGTTCAGCTTTACCTCGCGGAGGGAGCTACATTCTTCTAGCATAGATCCTTCCGCCGCTGACAATGCCTCCACGAGGCACGGCCTTTCGGGGCTGTCTGGGAGTTAACTTTTTCCAAAAATAAAGTGGGGGCATGGCCCACCTCAGGAGAGATCCTCTACTCTGCACATAGAAAAAAATGGGAGCAAGTGCCCCGCCTCTGGCGCTACCTACAAAGAGCTTTGGGAAGTCCCACAGCGCTGTCCCTCATGTGGCCTCCTCCTCTCAGTACTTAAAAATAGCCTTTTGTGTATCAAGAAAATGCCTTGGAAATCTAAATAATTCATACTGGCTAAGAGAAAGCTAACACATCCGCCATGTCCTTTTGCAGCGAAAACATGGTAGAAAAGCCCGCGAAGTCCACGCGGCTCTCCCCAGCGATCCCTGCGGCTGCCAGTCTACACACACAGCCGGTCCTCTCCCCTGCCTGGTGCTAACAGCCCCTTCCTAGGCCCTGGTGCTGCACAGTCCCATCCCTCGTTTTTCTCTCGGCCACTTGAAAGTGTAGATTGGTTTAAAAAAAACAAAAACAAGTAGGAATCAAAGTGATAAGGACACTTTGACCTTATTCCAAAAAGAGCCTGATGCCCAGTATTGTCACAGGATAACTGATCTATGGTGGTTTAGGGATGGAGCTTGCTCTGCAAGAAGGAAAAAAAAAAAAAAAAAACAGCTTCTCTCCCAGTTGAAAAATATGTGAGACTATTGCACCGGGCAGAGCGAGCGCCCCCTGTTGAGAGCAAGCGTCTTGGCTGTGTGTTCCAGGTTCCTGTTGCCCGAGCGCTGTGCCCCACTTCACCCAAAAGGCGAGGATGAATTTCTACATTCAATGTAGAGAATATTCGAAATGTTAGCGCAGTGAGTTTCTTGTGTTTTGTGGGCCTCTCGTTGGTGTTGAAAGATAACCATGGTGTGTGTGGCATTTGCCTCACCAAACTCGTCCCATAGGCTTGTCCTGGGCTCTCTGCTGATGTCAGCCGCTTTGAATATATTTCTTTATCACGACACAGCCGTGTCTGAACACAGGACAGGGCATGTGGGGTAGGAGGGTCCATGTGTTGGTTGTGGGCTCGTAGGCTTCCATGTTGCCCAGGGCTGGTCCCTCGCTGCTCACGATGCCTCCGGTTGCATAAATTTTCCCATCCAGCACCACAGCACTGTAAGAGGGAAAGAGGGGCAGAGAGTCAGGCCTTGAGTTCCCATATTCGTTCTGGAGACAGAGTCCCAACACTGTCCTGGTTAGAGGGCCCCTAGACACTCTTGCACAGGTTGGGTGGGATCTTCTTAGCCACCTAACCTGGGCCAATAAACAACAAAACAATGACATTTTTCTACAGGAATACTAGGGGTGTCACGTGGTACTGTTCTGAGGGGAGATATGTTCATTTTCCTTAGCTGCTTCTCCCAGCTCTGCCGAGAGACTACGGACAGCTGCAAAGGGGGTTGCTTCTTACACAGGGCCTGCCCAACTCTGGGCCTTTACTGAGCCTTTTTTGCCTGCTGTGTGTACAGAATCTTCTGAGTTGGGCACATGACTCAAAATGCCAAGAGACAGAACAATGGGTCAGGTCTAACCAAGTAGGGGCCCTGGGATGGGGAACTCTTCCCCTCTGTCCAGGGACCTAAGAATCTCACCTTCTTCCTGTCTCCTCAGCACATGTGACCTAGGCTGCCTCTACCTGTGACTCAAGGGCTGCACGTTCTGCAGGGTCACCGACAGCTCTGCCTGGACCTGTTGCCTGAGTGACACTCGCAGACTGGGACCTGCTATGCCAGTCAGCGCTTCCAAAAGCCCAGTGTCCTGCTCTTTCTGGACTTCTTTAAAGTTTCCTTGAATTAACTTCATTTATTTTATGTCTTTCCTGGAGGTGTGTATTGCACAGCATGCATGCCCAGTGTCTGCAGAGGTCAGAAGAGGGCACTGAATCCCTCCTGGAACTGGAATTACAGATACTTGTGAACCTCTATCTGGGTGCTGGGAATTGAACACAGGTCCTCTGCAAGAGCATGAAGTGCTCTTATCCACCAAGTCATCTCTCCAGCCCTGCACTTAATTCTTTTTATTAATTTACTTTTTACATTCCAATCCCAGTTCCCCCTCCCTCCTCTCCTCCTGCTCCTGCCATTCCCCCCTCCTCCCATCTGCTCCATAGAGAGGGTAAGGCCTCCTCTAGGAAGTCTAAGTCTGTCCCATCATCTCCTTGAGGCAGGACCAAGGCATCTCTCCACCCCCACGCCCCTGTGTCTAGGCTGGGCAAGACATCTCTCCATTTAGAATGGGCTCCACTAAGTCAGTCTGTGCATTAGTGTTAGATCTTGGACCCACTGCCAGTGGCCTCACATATTGTCCCAGTTGCACCACTGTCACCTATGTTAAGGGAGTCTAGTTCGGTCTCATGCAGGTTCCCCATTTGTCAGACCTGAGTCAGTGATCTCTCACTAGCTCGGGTCAGCTGATTCTGTGGGTCTCCCCATCATGGCCGTGACTCCTTTGTTCATATTTTCACTCCTCCCTCCCTTCGATTGTACTCCAGGAGCCTGGCCCATCGGTTAGTTGCTGCACTTAATTCTTAATGCATTTCAGCTGTTGCTCCTAGCCCTGTTGCTAGCCCTGACTTCTCCTTTACTCTATCAAATGGTCAATTCTTTTCGACTATTTCTTGAAAATAGATCCAGAAGTCTTCCAAGGCTCTGCACATTTTTTGCAAGGTCTTGATCAGAACATATCCCAAATCCAGATTTCTTATCAGGCTCCCGTGGTGCTCCTCTCCACTTCCTTGCTACTCTGGGCTTTTGTATGTGCCCCCCCCCAATGGCCGACTAGCTCCCTGTTTCTCTCACAAAAGTCAGCTTCCATCCACTCCTGACACTCAGTGTCCCTTGTTATTTGTAGTCTCAGGTGAAGCCTCTTCCTCATCAACTCAGTAGTCCAAATATCACTGTCAGTGACAGAAAAGCCAGACAGAGATTTCGATTGTGTAGCTGAAGAATAGTTCAAAACCTGAGGAATCTGAATTCCACCAGGAGCCTCGCCGTTCTCTGGTCTAAACACCGGAGGAGGTAGGATTTTCTAGAGCTGGGGAAACTACTTACCCAAGTTGTAGCAACATGTTAGTAGTGAGAGATACCTTCTGTGGTAACTATACGAACAACAGGTATTCAATAAATGCTTCTTGTTATTGATAACTGAAAACGTAGTCATTGCCTCTGCATAGACAACAAGGTGTCTCGGGAAGAGCCTCTGTGGCCCTGCACATGGTGTATCTGAGGTCTCCCTTACTCACGTTCCTTTTAGACTGGTAAAGGAGGAGACCAGAAGTGCCGGGGCTGGTGCCTCACAGACCGGGCGGCAGGGTGCTGGGAGCCGATCTGTGTCCCTCCTCTTCTTTCTCCACTGGCTTTCAGCTAGTCAGTGAGCCTTTGAGACTCTGGGGCGGATGTAGCTTGTGCTCTTGCACACATGAGACTAGAACATCCCCCTCAGAGGTCAGTTGTCCCTACATGCCTCTGGAAGGCACCCTGGGGGACAGCTGGCCTTGCTTCTCACTGAAGAGAGGGTGGCTTTGATGTCTCTTCCAGTGTGGGCTCAATGAGGTCTTGTGGAACCACAGTTTGGGGATCCTGGGCCAGCTGCTACCACAGGACCCTGTCACAGCCACTCTTATGGGCTCCACCCTGCACTCGAGCCCTGACATCCATTTCTGTGGGTGGGGGATGGTTGCAATCATTCTGGCTTGGGGAGGGTTGAGCCTTGCAATCACACTGCTGCCCGTGGGCTCACCCATGCACCCCTCCCTTGTCCCCACTCCTCCACAACCCCCTCCTTACCTGCAGAACTGGCGAGAGTGATTCATGTTCGGGCCTGCCTTGATGTTGCCCTTTTCTGGGTCGTAGATGGTGGTGGCTCTGGCATACGCGCCTCCCAGGATGAACACAAAGCCATTGAGGGTGACAGCAGGTGCGTACTTGTTGTCTGTGAGGACGGAAGTACAGGTGCTCAATGTTTGTGGTCTTGGCCTCCCTCCTCTCTCTTTCCCAGCAGTGTTTCCAATGTCACTGATTCCCCTGAGGACAGGCTGGGGACCAGGAGCGTCCCCAGTCTTGATTGACTTGCTCTTTTCTCGGCGCTGGCATCCCCACTGCACCTGGCTTTGGGGCTACCTACTACTTACCACTAGACCTGGCTCTGCAGACTCTTTGGATTTAGCCTGTCTCTATCTGGGATGTGGGACTGTGAGGGTCCCACTGGCCTGGACTGGGGATTCTTACCTATCATTGGGGACTCAATGAAGCTCCATGTGTTGGTCTGTGGCACATAGGACTGAAGGACACCTGCAGCTCGGCCTGCCTCGTTGACCCCACCAAACACGTAGACCTTGCCACCACACACAGTGGCCGCTGCTGAATGCACTGCCTTGGGCAGAGGGGCTACTGCCTCCCACTGGTTAGTGATAGTGTCATACCTGTGAAAGGAGAAAGAGATAGTCCTTGTGCAATGTAGGCCATAGCCCGGGGCAGCAGCACTTGGGGGGATCCTGCATCACTGGCATAGCCTAAGCCCACAGATGGGGACCCAGGCTTGAGCTACTTCCAGGCATCACTCCAAACTGGCTCTACAGGCTTCCTTTCGAACTGCAGTGGGGCCTTTTGCTGCCTGTCCAACTTCTGTGTAGATCCTGCCCTGGCTTACAGAGTGAGCATCCCTGTGGTGATGGTGCACACAGAATCCACTGGGGGAGACCATTGTTGCTTCAAGGAGCTGCTGGCCCAGTGAGGAGGACATCCACATCAAGTGAGAAAAAAATCCAGTGATCATGAAGGATGCTGTGGTATGGTGATGCGTGAGGGGGCAGCTGGACATGTAGATCTGGGTTGAGTAGTTAGCCTTGGGGCCGCCAGCACCGAGATGGAAACGAGAGCTAAGGGGTGCACCGGGGAGTGCAGGTAGTTCTGATGTTGAGCGCACACTCTGGGGAGGGTTGGCTGGGAGGGGAGGAGAGCCCTCTTTGGGGGCAGTCAGTGCAGGGTCATCAGTCGGCACCTAGGCTATAGAAGACGAAGGGCCTCAAGAGTGGGTGGTGGGAGTGAAGGCATGAAGTCCTGAGCAGGCCATGGTGTCCCTTGAGGTTGTTGGCACTACAGGGGAAGTGAGATGTTCACAAGGCGTTGTGTGTCAGAGTGGAAGCGGGGAGTGCACTGGGGACAGAGGCAGCAGACGCAGACTTCTCTCTGAAGAAACTGAGCCGCGGAGAAGGCAGAGATGGGGGTACTTAGAAAGGAACACAGAATCCTCGGGGTGAGGTGGGGTTGGTAGTAGAATGCTCACTAGTGTTTATCATCAGCCACCTCTGTAAGGAAAACATCCTGGTAACACCTGCTGGTTTCTGTGATGTAAACCCTTCTACCTGCCTGACCCTATCAGCCAGCAGGATGTGGGGGGCCAGGAGAAGCCCCTCTCTGTGGTCACTGCTATCTAGACTCTTCCCACATGCAGCTCCAACAGTCATGTAAAACCTCAAGCAGAGAACAGGGAAATACGCTGGCTAGCCAGGAATTGATGAATCGTGAGGACTGTTAAGATGGAATTCTAATTTTTAATAATAACTGGGTTGCACAGTTCTCCAAATGTTATTAATTGCTTCTTCTGAGCCCACTGAAATGGACTCTGGCGCACGGGGAAGAGGGGTGTTAAGTACATTTTTGTGTGGATAGGGTGAAGCCCATGGGAATAAGCAAAAGTTAACTAAATAGCCAGACTCCAAATCTGTGCATTCTGCATCTGCAGATGCAGTCACTTGCACAAGTTAACTAAACAGCCAGACTCCAAATCTGTGCATTCTGCATCTGCAGATGCAGTCACTTGCACAAGTTAACTAAACAGCAAGACTCCAAATCTGTGCATTCTGCATTGGTAGATGCAGTCACTTGCACATAGGAAGTAGCTGAAAAACTGTATCTGTATCGAACATGTACAGATTTTCCATTATTTCCAAAAGTGATACAGCGTAACAGCTCCTTACATAGCACTTGCTCTCTATTAGGTATTGTAAGTGGTGTGTGAAATGATCTGAAGTGCCTGGAGACTACAGCAGGCTGTGCACAGGTATTTGTATGTAGATACTATGCCATTTTATATGAGGACTTGAGCACTTGCAGATGTGGGTCTGCAGGCATCCCGGAACTGGTCCCCTGTGGGTACCAAGGGGACTTTGCAGTATAAGCAAGAGAGGATGATGCACAACTGAGTTCCAGCACTCAGATGCTGAGCCAGGAGTTCAAGGCCAGCCTGGGTAACATGGATCCTACTGAGAGAGAGGAAGAGGGGGAGAGTGTTGGGCCCCAGCCCCCACGGATCTCTGAGCATTGCTTGTCAGCTGATAACCACAGGTGCATCCTGCTCTCTAGTCCTGGCTTACGGCCCGGCCTGGCCCACCTGATATCAATACCTAGCATGAGGAAAACACAAGCTCTTACACCTGGGGCTTTTCCACTGTACTGTAAGTCTGT
This sequence comes from Mesocricetus auratus, assembly GCF_017639785.1. Classification (NCBI taxonomy): domain Eukaryota; kingdom Metazoa; phylum Chordata; class Mammalia; order Rodentia; family Cricetidae; genus Mesocricetus; species Mesocricetus auratus. The sequence continues at coordinate 17,879,405 of NW_024429205.1, read as the reverse complement.
ATATAAGGCTGCTCCCTCCTTACGGCACACATGTGCACACACGCACGCATGCTCTCTCTTGCAATAAAGGTGGCAGGCACATCCTCTTAGCACAAACGATTGGACGCCTTGTCTTTCATTTCCTGATATCTCGGACTTGTTTGTGGTGCTGATGCCACAGGAGAGGGGAGAGACAGTAAGAGAGAGGGAGGGAGGGAGGGAGGGAGAGACAGAAGAGAGAGGACACACAGTTGGGGACCACAGGGAACTCTGAAGAGCCCTGAGCCCTCCCTCATCCCATGGGGATCTGTTATTTGCCCTTGTAGGATGGGACAAAGAACCGAAGGCCCCTGGGTCCTGTAAGGTTTCTGGCAGATACAGTAGACACCAATTAAAGCAGAAGGAGCTGTGTGCAGGAGGACGGGAGGAAGCAAGGTGGAAGTCACAGCTGCAGGCGTGGCTGGAGTTACCAGAGAGACAAAGGGGCTTTTCTTTCTTTTAGTTGAGGAAGGGACACGTGAATCCCAGGCTGATCCTGGTACTTTCTAAGTAGCCAAGGATGAGTATAACCACTGAGATCTCCCCAGTGGTGCCCTCATAAATGTGGACAGCGATCCCCACTTTATGGAGCGCCGGGAATCAAACTCACCTATATTCTAAGCAAACACTGTACCTTCGGGACATTTGAGTTCTCAGTCCATGGTCCCACTTACTCTGGTAAGGAGGAGGTGGTGTGGCCCAAAGTAGTCAGGGAGCCTGTATGCGGGATCTGGGCTTTGAGGAGAGAGGAGAGCACTTGCTTTTGACGGGAAATGGTTGCTAAGGCAGACTCAAGGGTACTTTGCAGTGTGTAGGGCTGGCTGGAGGGTTAGTCTCCAGTGTATAGTAGGACCACTATAGGATGCCAGGATTTTCCAGCCCCAGGGAGAGAGGGGAGAAGGCAAAGAGTCGGGCTGAACAGATCTGCTCCACATACAGAAGGAGCAAAGCGAGACGATGCAGGGAGAGGAGGCAGGGAACCGCTGGAGAATTGGAGCTAAGTGGCAAGGGGCTGTTTGTGGTCCCCGAGGTTTGCGTTTTGGAGGACAAGCTCCATCAACCCACTGGCTGGCATTTCTGTTCAGAGATCCAAGGACCTAGCTGCCCTCAGCGCTCCTGCTTGACCTGTAGCTGCCCCAACACTTCCTGAAGACCACCAGCCGGGCACATTCGTGCCTTCCCACACTTTGCTCTGCTCTGCATGGGCCTGAGTTTGCTCACTGTGACACCAGGGATTTTGGTTAGCATATGGTTATGACCAGTACACAGCTCCCACGTTCCCCCGTGAGCCTCCTTTGGACAAGAGCCATCATTAGCTCAGAGGTGGGTCCTCTGGGAAGAGGGTCTTATGTGGACCATGTATCTGGTTCTTGAATGTGTGGGGAGGGGACAGCCAAGTGACATCCACTTCTGAACTTGGCTAGAAGAAGAAGCCAAAGTCTCTTATGGGGGAGCAAGGGCTGATGCCATTCAGTCATAGGCGGCTGATACATAGCTAATACGCAATGGGGCAGTGTCAGAGTTCAGATATCTGTTTTTGAAACCAATATGGCAGCAAGCCAAAACGCTCCCACAGAAAGAGCTGGGGGATGAGAAAGATTATGTGGTTGTTAGTCCTCAGTCTTTCGGCATAATGACACATTCCGCCAAACACAAATTTCCTGAGAGTTTGTTATTCCAGGTGGCTGATTGCCAAGCCATGAGCCCTCCCGTCAGCTCAATCTGTCAGCTTCCTGCTTGAGAAGGATATGCTAATGACATGCAAATGACCTAGCTGAGTTGAGGCGTTCCACTATCATTTATGCAGTAACCACAGCTCCTGCAATATATTGCTGTAAAATATTAGACCCAGTTATTTATATAATGATATAATACAGGTTTGTCTATGGCGCTGTTGTTTTAATCTATAATTATGTAATCCTACTCTATTCCTGTAACACAGTAATGTAATATAATTATAATACACCGTATATCTCATTCATTATCAATATAATAGCAATTTGTACCATTAGTGCTTACTGTGGGACAAGGAACCCTCATGTCTGTCCCCATTACACGGGCCTTCCTGTCACCCTGAATTCTCATCACTGCTGCCATGTGGCACAGAGACTTACCCAAAGGGGCCTGCTCCTTAGGTAGCTAGTGGGTGCCTACACCTCTACATGCTCTACTCCCTTGCATGGGTACAGCTTGAGGATTCTCCCAGTCTTTGTCCGACCCTACGAGCACAGATGAAATATCTTCACGGGCTGAGGGTTCTTTGGGGTCCCTCAGGCTTTTCTGTGATCCCCGGCTGCTCTTTCAATTCAGTGGGCCTCCTGGGGTTGGAGTTAACTCTCAGGTGCCTGGAGCTGATATTTATGTTCCAGCCATCTGAGAGGTTGAGCTCCTTAGGGAAGACCAGTACAGGCAGCCCCCTGGGGCCTCAGAACTGCTTCAGGGTCCTAGGAAAGCAAGAGGACAGGAGCGGGGAATTCATAGCTCGCTCTCCCCGTCAATGCGTTTGATCTTTCAACAAATCCCTGTATTTATCAACAAGTAGAACTTTGCAAAATGAGTAATCAGCATCTTAGGAGATTAAAAATAGCTGACAGAAGCAAAGCAGGATGGCATCCAGCTCAGCGGACTCCTACATAGAAGATGTCTTCTTGCTCATGTGTTTATTACTGGGTGACAAACGACTGGAAGCTGATGCTTCTGGGGGAGCCCAGGGGATACCTGGACATGCGGCAGGTTATGCTGAAGACCCCCAGTGTTAGGGCTGGTCTGGGTCCAAGCGCAGTATTAATATGCTCATAATCACCCGGGGATTTCCCATTATCATCAAATCAATATGACAATTAAATGTTGTTACCAAGCCATCTCTGGCTCCACTTGGGGGACTTAAAAGCCCACAGTGAACACTCAGAGCCTGTCTCACTCTGAAACTGTCCTTGCTGGAACATTCATCAAGTGTCCAATTAGCCACCCAGTGGGAAAAAAAATTCAAATTGAGGGGTTTGTGTGGCTTCACAGGCAGAAAGGATGTCATGCTGCAAAGTGTGCTTGTTGGTGGCAGCTAATGGTGTGGGCCAGGGTAGGGGAAAGAGGGAAGAGTTGGTGATTTACTGATCATAACTAGGGCTGTTACCTGAGGCCAGGTCAGCCTTGTGTCATTCTCTGGGACACTGAGGTCTTCCTGTGCTGCTAACTAATGGTCCCCTCCCACAGGTCCCAAGCATCTTTCTCAGGGTGACCTGTCCATTGTCTTACAAGAGTAGTCTCCCTGCCTTGGAGGAAAGGGTCTTGACATTTTCCCCTGGGGCAGTACCCCCACTCCAGCCTCCGGCCCTCAGGCCTATGTCTGACTTACACCACATCCTCAATAGCCTGGGACTTGTAACAAAGGGCAGACTAACCTCCAGTCTGGAACTCAATGGCTCATAGTTTTCCTCTGGAGAATTCCCGAGGGCCAGCCAGACTGTGCACCTACATTGCTTAGTTGGTGGGCGGTGCCTCTTCCCTATGTTGGTCCCAGTTTACCTGGCACGTGTGGGATGCAGGAAGGATGTGTGCAACCCTTACTTGGAAGGGCAAAGCGGCACCACAGCCGGCATGGCTCATACTTGGGATGTTGATTCCAGCTTTTCTCATGAAATCTGGTATGCCTCTGGGCTGGTACTCCCAACCTATGGTGCACCCCTAGCCAAGCTCACTCATGCCCATCCAGGATTGGCTCTAGGGCCTGGAATGGGCCAGTCCATAATCCACTGGTATCAGGTAGGTGTTGGGAGGGGAGGAGGGCTGTGGTTAGTGTTCAGTGGCTCTGAGAGATGCCAGCTCAGGGACTGTGGCTGCCTTACCTCTCCACGTGGTCCACGTTGCCTGCCACTCCAAGTCCCCCAAGTGTGTAAATCTTCCCATCATAGACGAGACTATTGTGACGACAGCGAGGGACAGTCATTCTGGAGACCAGGTTCCAGTTATCCAACAGGGACATGTAGCACCAGACATCAGCCAGCGTCACCCCTGATTCCATACCACCTGTGGACAGCATGGGGGTGCAAAGAGCAAGCGGGGGCTGAGGAAGGGCTTGAGGACAGGGTACCCTGCTCCAGAGACAGAAGCAGACCTCAGCCGCAAACCAGGTAAGATGCTCTGGAGCCTTGGCCTTCAGTCCCAAGTCAGAGGTCCCTTTGGGGAACCCATCCCGGTTCCTGCCCAGCCCTTGGGAGCCTCACCTGAGAGGTAGATGTTGTCTCCGGCACTCACAACACTGAAGAACTCTCGGTCATAGAAAGGCAGGGAGGCCAAGGGGTACCACTTGTTGTTCTGTGGGTTCCAGCAGGTGACAGCAACCAGCGAGCGCTGGGTCATTCCCACCATCTGACGGCCCCCAACCAAAACGATGACCTCGGCCACACCTGCAGGGACACGGATGGGCATCCTTGGGACACACCCTTACTTCGTCAGCATCCTGTCTGGGGGACCACCTGGAGCCAGCTGATTCCATGGCATCTGCAATTTGGGGATTTGGGCATGTCCCTTGATACCTGCAGAGAGGCGGGGCCGGGTGCGGGGTGTCTGCATCTCCTGCCGGGCATGGGGTAGCATGTGGTAGCGTTTAGCCTCATTGACCAGGTCCCGGCATGCTTCCGATGACTTGATCAGCTCTTCATTGTCCACCACATTGAGCAGATAGCTGGGGTGGATGAAGGGGAGGCGGACGGCAGCTAGGAGCTCTGCTGCGTACTGTGGGATAGAAGAGGCCGATTCTGCTTAGAGGAAGCCACCTCTTGTGAGTCGAATGGAGAAGGAGACTCCCCATCTGGGCGCGTGTCTTAGAAGTGCACACTACCCAGCCTGGCATGCTGGGGGCGGGGTACGGGGGGCTAACTGGAGATGTGGTGGCTGCAGCTGGCCCCAGAGTAGCCTATCTCTCTACCCCTCCAGCCTCTTGTCTCCTCTCCATCTAGGCTGTAGATCCCGACTGCACGTCATGCCTGGCTGGGACCACGAGTGCAGGAGTCTTGTGTCTTGAAGAGGTGTGAGTGCTACAGGGGCCAGGTGGGAGGACCCAGAAGATGTTGAACGAGTTGATGACTGTCGGGTGGCTGTGGCACATGTGTGTCCTTAGCACTACAGCTCCTTAGCAGTGTCACCCTGTGTTACCTCGGCTTCTGGACCCCCTTAGCCTTCACGCAAGGCTTCTCCTGAGTTGATGTGAACTCCCCCGCGACAGGAAAACCGCTCACCACTCCACCCACTTTTGTTTCGTCCGGAGAATGACTGGCAGGAGTAGCTAGGAGCCGGTATATACCGTATGCTAAGCTTGTTACTGCTGCCGTGGAGGCTGATGAGACCCTGCTTCTGATAGGAGCCTAGCCAGGGCTGCCGAAGTGAGAGGTGTCACAGGGGAGACGGTGTTTGAGGTGGAAGAGTGGTGGGGGGTAGGGGACACCCAGAGGCGCGGGAGAGTGAGAAGGGATGTGACATTTGAAGTACACAGGGCTTGTTCTTGGGTGCAAAGGGTCTTTTTAGAGGGGTGTGTAGCACTCAGCAGCAGACGGGAAGCAGTGAGACCAGGGTCTCTGGGTGTGCCTAGGTGAGCTCATACCACACTCTAGGCTGTGGATGTAGACTCGAGGGTTACAGAGAACTGTGGGCAGTTACTGTCATTATCCACACAACTCCAGTTCCTTTCTCTGTTAAAAAATATTTGCGAAACCTTGTCTCTAAAAACCAAAACCAAAAACAATCCCCCCAAAACAAACAAACAAAACAAACAAGCAAACAAACAAACAAACAAAAAAAAAACCCTTGCTTCCTGCCAACCTGATCAAATGAGGAACATACTTCTCACAGACCCCGAGAACTCAGTGGTAGGGTTGAGGTGGGCAGGGAGCCATCTCTGTATTCTATATCTTCTTCATTCTTATCTCCAATCTTTCCTTTCCCCGCACCCCTCCCCGTCCTTCCCCCCTCCCTCTCCCTCCCTTCCCCTGCCCTCCCTTGAGTCAGAGTTTCTTGAAGCTCAAACTGAAGTCAAGTCTGGCCTTGAATCCCTAACCCTCCTGCCTCTACCTCCAAGTGCTGTAATGACAGGCATGTGTTGACCGTGCCCTTTTATGCCCAATGAAATGTGACAGCCTTTCGGACCATCACTTGGTGACTTCAGCGTGTTCTGGGGTCTGGCTTCCCTGACTCTGTCACACTAACTGGTTAGACTTTTACATCTACCAACTTCCCATTTGCTGTTTTCTGTTCTGGTCCTCCCAAGGGCTTCCTGCAGTCGCCAAAACTTTCAGGCCCCTCGCTACAATAGCCAATGGCAATTCCCTTCTGCACAGGGCCTCCAGTTGGGGCTTCCTGGGTATGAACAGACCTTCTTACAGACTCCCTGAGACTCTGGTCACTATCTGGAATACCGTCTTTTTTTTCTCCTGTGAGTAAACACTCTGGTTTTTCTGTCCCCTCTGATAACCTCATGTCCTCTCCTGACACACACACACACACACACACACACACACACACACACACACACAGCAGTGTCCCACTTCCAGAATGGTTTCTGTGTGCCCTCCACCCATTTGATAGCTAGAGTATGTGCTCTGATCTAGGGTTTCATACACCCTGTTCAGGCACTTACTTTTCTGTGAAGAGCCCAGGTACTTCCCCACCCAGACCCTGTGTTGCCGTGGCAAACTGGAGACTCGGGCTAAGAGTGGAAGTCCTTAAGAGCCCCCACTCTGTGTGGAGGCGAATGTGCATGTGTACTAGACTCACTCTTGTTAATTTCTGACTCCTGTACGCTCCCTGCTGTTGGGACATGCGGCCCTGCTGGCTTCACCTTCCTCCGTCTTTGCAGCGGAACCCACCCCTGCAGGGACTGGGTGGAGCAGGTCCTACCTGCGCACGTGCCGCTGGGTCCTTCTTGATCCACTTGATGACAGTTTCATAGACCAGCTCCTCGGCCTTGGTGTTGAGACTGTCATTGGAGACGTAGGCGATAAAGTCATCCTTAGAGATGCTAAGGATCTCCTCTTGGGCTGCCACCTCGGGGAAGATCTGCAGCGCGAAGGCCTTGGCCATGTGGTAGAGCTCGCTGCACTGCATGGCCTCAGCCATGGCCAGCACGCCCAGGCAGTTGCTGGCCGTCAGCTGCTTCTCTGGGGGTAAGAATGAATGGTCACTGATCCGGGGGTCCTGGAAGGATCGCCTCTCGCTCCCACCATCATCCCTAGATCTTCCTCAGGACCCGATCCATTTCCTTGTGACCCTGCCTCCAGTACCTGCCGTCATTGTCAGCCTACCTCCTGTGACCCTGAGTCTCAGATCCATTTCCCAGGTTTTCCTCTGCCCTGATTCATGTGGACACCCCAGGGCCCATTCTATCACCCGCAGACCGTAGTAAACAACAACAACAAAAACCCACAGCTGTGAGGGAATGATTGAGCTTCTTCCCTGACCTGGAGCATCAGGGTTTGGTCCTGGGCTGTGGGGAGCGGCCACTTTGAAACCTACAGTGTCTTCCATCATGGCAGGCATGTCGATGTCACAGACACCTTTAAGTCTCATGAACAGCAGCCCTCATATATCAATCCACTGTCTCCCACGGTCCTTAGATTCCCCTAGTCTACCTGGGGTCTGGTGGCTGGCTCTTCTGAAATCTGGCTAATGGCTCTTTCGGGCTAGAACTGGGCGTGTGTCTCATTTCCGCCTCCATGGCTCCTGACCCCCCCAGGTTGACTGGCTCCTTCAGCAGTTCTCATCTGATCTGCTCACCACCTCCAGCTGTTCTTTCTGCATCCCAGGCTCTGGGGTTTTGTGTGATGCTGTCCTTGTCGCCTTACTCCACAACTCCCAGCCCAGCTGAGCAGCAGCACCAAGCTGTAAAGTGAGCATGCTCTGGGCAGGAAGTGTGGGAGGTGAGCCCATCGCTAATATAACAAGGGTTGGATCGGATGCACTGGCTTGTCCATGCATCTCTGTAGCTGGGAACCGACACATCAAAGGGGAATAGATTGCAAGGTTCATTCATTCGGGGTTTAGAGCTCAGGGAAGGTTGTCAGGTTCCCTGCCTGCACAGGCTGTGTACACATTGTAGTGGCCACTGGTTCTGGGCAAAGCCACAGTGACCCCTTCAGTGCCTGCCATTCCACCAAGCCACCTACATGCTCAGGTGAAATCTAGATACCCTGGCATGATCTGGGGACACACAGCCCTCCTCGCTCAATTCTTGCTGGCTGGGAATTTTTCATGGATCTGTGCCATTTTCTCCATGGGAGGTAAAGGCCCATTGGTCAGCTCACCGAGAAAGGACACGCAGACTTTGCAGAAGGTGTGAAATTGGAACTTGCTGGCCGCCTCAAGCAGAGTCTTGGCGTTGGCTGAGTCGATGACCAGAGAACCGGTGTAGACGAATTCCAGCAGTAACTCCAGTACGTCAGCCTGCAGGTTCGAGAGCACCAGCTCCAACTTCTCCCGGCCGCCCTGGCTGCCATCCTGCACTGACCTAAGGCACAGAGACCAGGGTGTCCTCACCTGCCACCCCTGCGGCCACTGCCGCTTCCTCACAGGAACAGAGCTCCCTGTACACCTCAGTCACGCCCTTCCTCTTAGGACTCAAAGGACACAGCAATGACACACCTGAACCTAATGACCTGACACAGGATCTGAAAGAGAAGGGTCTGACCAGAGGCGCCCCAGAGAACAGAAAACCCTGCTTATCACTACTCGGCATGTCCATGCAAAAAAGATGCAAATCAAAAAGCATGAGCCGTGGATGGGGACAAGGACCAGGACTAGCCATAAAGGGAAACAATACGGTTCAGTTACCTGCTGGACCTGGTGTCTACACCAAAGGGTGCCAGCATGCCCTGACAAGCAGCACCTACTGCCTCACATGGGGAGAATCTCTTTCGGGTTGAAGCTCAAAGGCTCCTGATTGGCTGCCGTCCTAGTCAATCACTAGGCATCCTTCTGAGCATGTCTTGAAGACCCAGGGCCTTGGAAGGCCGCCCATGTTCCCCACAACCCCAACCTCTTCAAAAAGCATATTGTTTCCTTTTAGGCATGGAAGGGGGAAAGCCCTTCATGACATTGCTTTGAAACTGAAGACGAGACGAGATAGACGGACAGAATGGTTAGAGCTGGGAAGGGGAGAGGGAAACAACCAAGGACTTCCGCCACAGACAGCCAGCAGCCATGACCTGGGGCCTGACCCGGGGCGGGGGTGCCCTCCTGCCACATGGAACACGGGGTCAGAGGTCAGAGTGGCCTGCGTGTAGAGTGTGCATCGGGCTTGTGAACTGGGGTGGGGAGCAGGGGAGGGACACAAATATATCAGTATGTTTATATCTGGTGTCTACAGAAATACAAAACCATTGCAGCCGCTCCCTATAGCTGGACCTGGAAGGAAACAGATAAGATGAAGCGAGAACAAACCGATACAGAACTGAGGCCGGGAGGAAAAAAACACCCAGAGTGTTAGGTCAGGAGGCGGGGTTCTCAGAGGCCACTGACTTGGCCACCCCAGTGTGGCTGCTCTCCTTAAGCCAGCTTCCCTCACCGAGCCTGGCCTGGCTGGGGCTGTGGCAGGGCAGTGAGCTCTGTTGCCTCCCCACTGACTTCTGCAAAAGCCAGCTGCCAAGCCCCTTGAGACTGGTCCCTTGGGCGCACCGGGTGCAGGCGGTAGAGGTGTACCAATGTCTGGTAAGATAGTAGGTTGCCCAAAGAGGTCCGGGACAGCGGCTGGGGGAGTGGGCAGAACACTAGCAGGGAGCAAAGGGACCTGGGTACCCTGCTCGCCACTGACAGGCAAATATCCTGAGCCTCTCAAGCCCTTGGCCTCCTAGTCTGCAAAACAAGATGGAGGTAGATGAGGCCTAAAATTCCGCTGAGGCTTAGCATGGCTAGGGCTAGAGAAACACCTCCCCAGGAGACCCTTCTACACAGCTGTGCTTGCATTTCGAACGCTTAAGGCCTTGAAAGCCAAGAAACAATCCACAGTGTGCAGGTTACACTGGGGCCCTAAAGCTGAACCAGAGTTCAGGGTTCCTTTACCACAGATGGGTCATGTGATCTGAGGTCCTAAGGCCTTGCACTTCTATGGTCTGAGCAAGCCTAGGAGGAGAGAAGGCAACGTACTGGCCACACAGAGGGTCTGGGCTGAGGTCCTTTAAACCCACACATGCTCACTCAATGCTTAGGTAACTTCCCCCACACGTGCATCTTGCTGTCTTTGTTAGGTGTAGAAATAGCTTTCAAGTGTGTCCCCTAGAGACGCCATAAATCCTAATTATCCCAGGCCTCAGAGGCTATCTGGTCAACCTCATGCTCCACGTCCTTGCTGCCTCTGTGTTCATCCTAATGGCCTGGCCTTTCCTCCGTACTTCCTCAGGCTCTGTACAAGTCATGCTGGGCCACAGTGTGGCAGGGCTGATGGGGGGTCAACATGGACTGCTCTCCTTTTCTCAAGATCCCTTTCACTGCTGCCACCAGCAATTGCCACCTCCGTGTGTCCCAGAGTCCTGAGACAAAGGGGCTCAACCCGGTGAAGAGCCGAGGATAGGTCTTTAGGGTATAGATGCAGACACACATGACCCTGGCTGACCTAGCGCTGGAAGGACTATACAGGTCACTGCCACACTGCCACACTGCTACGGACTACCTGCTGCTTCTCAAGGCTGAGCCTCGGAGAGTGTTTTGGAGACTGAGCTGCCTGCACTGTAGAGTGCACCAGGGAGGAGAGGGTAAGTACAGGGGCTGAAGAGCATTGGTGACGAAGTTAAACTGAGAGGACCTGGGCCACAGAAAGCATGGCTGTGGCTGTCTTTGATCTGCATAGTGGTGCAAGCGGTTCCTAGGAGTAGAAGAGCTAGCCCCTTCTACTTGGCCACACAGGTCTTTACTAGTAGCCTAGTTTAAAGTTCTAGAAGAGGCACGGGAGTTTGGATACCCCCTTGGCATGCAGATAGTATTCACTGTGAGTGGCTCATACGTAGCTCAGAGATCTGCAACAGCCACCAAAGGTTGGCAATGATTGTTTCCAATCATTAGATGATTGTAGGGTCCTACCTAAAACTCCTTAGGTCTCTTTCCTCTGAGAAGAGGTCCCCTAGGGGACACCTCACCTGATGGGTAACTCTGATCATGGCTATAAGGCTACATCTGTCACCGGCATGAAGAATGTTGTCATAGACTGGCTTTAGAGTGAGTGGCTGGCCACTGAGGGTCATGACACAATGGTATAAGGACATACTGAGCCACAGAAACAGACAATAGTAACACTGTGTGACTCTCAATCTTGGGGGGATGGCAGGTGTGTGGCACCCCAGCACACAGTGTCTGAGGGCTCCAGCAGGAAACTAGGAGTGCATGGAGTTACTTTTTTCTAAGTGGGGCTACCTGGGAGAGTCTGCGTTCCTAGGTGCAGTGGCTGCTCAGCATGTCTGGCTCTATGGACTTGTCTGAGTTGCCTATCTTTGACTGGTTGGATCTTGGAGAACACACTTCTGGCAGATAACTCCTCTGGGATAAGTGGCCCCTCCCTATCTGCCTGTGTGGCCAGGCGTTTGCACAATGCACACCAGCATTGGGCACTGTTTGGAAGTGTAGGGCAATGGTGAGTGGCAGGCATAGGCAGGCGACGGACACAGCTGGCATTCTGTTATTAGATTCAGAGCACTGTGTGTGTGTGTGTGTGTGTGTGTGTGTGTGTAAACCCAAGTCCCACTGGGCCCTGTGGGCTTCTACAGGCCTTGAGTCACTCTTTGAGAGGAGGCAAGGCAATGGATCTGGTCTCCATCATTCTGCCGACACCCAGGAAGTGTTAATCCCTCTTCTTGCTGCCTTGTTTTCAAGGCACACCTGCGTATTCTAGATGAAAGGGGACAGGCACCTGGGGAAAGAGGTACAGGCTGTGTATTTTCCCTGGCATATGAAAAGCTCCATGTGAGTTGGTGAGGTGGGTCATGTACTCAGTATCCACTCATTCTATCTTCCCACATCATGGATGAAGAAGGAAGGAGAAGCCCAGAGCTTAGCATCAGGCTTTGTGAAAATCAGGTTAGAAAAAATCAGTGAATTCATTCATTGTTTTTTAATCCAATGTAAAAGAGAAGAGAATTCACATATCACACATGGTCCAATAGCTTTGTGAGGTGGGGCCTTCAGCTACAGGGTTGCCTATCGTGCTCAGGTCTCTGTCCTCTTCTGTGAGATAAGGGGCAGGTTTTCTCAGGTGCTAGGTATTTTCTCCCACGCCGTGACTTAGAGACGTGCTGGGAAATGCCAGTGATGGCAGGAGACACCACTGCCATCTCTTAAGAAGGATGGTCACATTCTCTCTGATGCCTGTAGCCTAGCCAGAAAACCATTAAGTGGACATGACTGGCTTGATTAATGTCTCTATGGCACCTGTGGATTCTGAGAGATTCTTTGTGTCCAGAGGGTAAATGAAGGGGCTTTGCCATGGGCCAGAGAAGAAATGCCAGGGCAGATCATGCGGGCGAGGGGTTAAATGCTCCAGGCCTGGGATCCAACCTCAGAGCCACTGCTGGATTCCCTGGGATGAGTAGCTCTGTCATCCCTGAAGGCAGCACCTCGCTTTTTGTCTTGGATTTTCTCCCAAAGGCAGTGTCTCACCCCTTTCTCCCTCCTCCTTGTCCAAAGGCGATGTCCCCATCTGTCATCTTTCAGTTTCCCCTCTGACCGCCCAGTGGACCTCAGGCTGGCCCGTCAAAGGTCATGTGGAGCAGATCTGTGGGTTCTGTTGCTCTTGGCTTGCTGCTGGCCTCCTGCAGTCTTATCCAAGGGCTCCTCGGCCTCCAGCCTCGTCTAGAGGGCCCAGTCCCCTTGCAGGTGTTAGCACAAGTGCCTGTCTTAAAGCGGAATTCTGTCCTCCTTGTCAGGCTTCGTGGCCAGTGTCTCTAACGTCACAAGTACACCCCCTACTTGTACTTGGTGTCAGCCCCGAAGCTTCCCTTTTCTCCCTCAGGCTTTACCTACTGACAGAAAGCACAGTTTGGTTTTCTAGGTTAGAGAATGGGTGGTAAGAAGGCTTCTGTGTCAGACAATATCTTTTTGCCAGCTTAATGCCTGAGGCTTCAAGACCTTCATCTGTGAAATGGGGATTCTAGTCGTGCTGACTCCTCAAGCTAACATCTAGGAAACTTCTTGTCGCCAGGTTGGCAATCTTGTCAGAAAAGGAGTGGTGAAGGATGACTTAGAGGGCTAGCTCATCAAGGGAAGCACGTAAGGAAGGAGCCGAGGTAAGGGAGTGGAAGGGGTTTGACTGCTGTGTGGGAGGCCACACTGGGCGACCCAGTTTTTCTGCTCAGTCTTACATAGACACGCCGTGCGTGGTGTTTATGTGAGGCCAGGCTTAATGTACGGCCTATGACGTGGATCCTCGTAGTCTGTTTCATGCATCCCTTTCCTGATTCTGAGGACTTTGGGTAGGTTTTGGCCAATGCTGAGGTTTGGGGTCGGGCTCTGGCCCAGGAGAGACCCTGCCTATTTGCAGAGGGGAATGAAATTTCCTTTATGCCCCTCCCATGGCTTCAGGAAAGGCAATCACAGCTGAGAACGGGGATGCCGCAGTGGACACAGAACGTAGGTTGTTGGTGGAAAGGAATCCTGAATGAATTTCCCAGTCTGTGGTGCTGCTACAGCAAGGAACAGGGGTATCTCCTGCTCTGACAACGCTCAGCCAGGGCAGATTAGTAATGAGCCACAAAAAGCTCCGAGACACAGATCGTCCCTGATTCCTCACCTCCTAAGACAACAGCCCCTGAAAAGGAACCCCTGGCCCACATTGTTCCAGCTGGTGCAACTGTATGTTGTTAAGGCTTGAGGGTCCCTGATGTGAAGGGGACTGAAACAGGTGACAACATTAGCTGCTCTCTGACTGTGAAGATTTGGGGGCCACGTGGCTCACAAAGATACTATCTTCCTGTGAAGACCCTGCTTCCCCCTTTAGAAGCGTTTGCTGGCAGCCATCAGCAAATGCCAGAATGTGCACTGCGGCCGGGACAGACAGGAAATTCAAAATGACTACAAACAGCTTCTGTTTCTCTCTTGATTCCTGAAGTTACTTCATGCATGCTGAAGGCCCCAGGCCTCAGCCAGATTCTCCTGCCTGTCTACCTACCATGAAGGGTCTTGGGTGCCCTCTAGGCCCTAACAGCACAACATGTTCTGTGTTCTCCCAGCCATCTTCCCCAGCTCACGCCTGACACTGGACTCTGTGGTTCCCTTTCCTTTTATGACCCCAACACCACCTTCTCTCATGTCTTGGCATTCAACCTTGTAAAGCCTCACCAGGCTGCTCTTGTCCATGTACCACTGACTGTCACCTTCAACATCATTTGACCAACTTCTGGTTTACAGTTGAGAAAGCCTGAGGCCTGAGAGCGAGGGTGTGGCCAGACCAGAGTCACAGGACAAGTGCCAGAGTCAAGTGTAGGACCCAGGTCTCCTGACTCCCAAGGATGCCCTGTGTCTCCCAGCAACTGCCTGGATGGAATGCCCGTCCTTTCATATCGGGTCTACTGAGGTAGCACTCCATCCCTCACCTCTCAGCAAGCCCAGGAGGCCAGTGGGAAGGCAGGGCCTGCTCACATCTGCTTCTGGGGAGGCAACCTGTTCCTGTCCCTGGCTCATATCTGTTTTTGTCCCTACCCTCCTTGTCCGGAAGGGTCTTCCTCCTCCTCCTGTCTGTCCAAGAAGGTCCCACCTATCGGGTCCTTGTCCCTGTCATGTGGTGGAGTTTGGCTTTGCTGTTTTCAAAGGCACTTAAAGGGCTTCCTTTCCTCACACGGTTCAAGTGCAGGGCTGGACTCCTGGTCTACCTTAACCACATACACTGTAGCCCATTTGGATCAGGGCTCAAGCTCCAGGATTATTTAGCTACGTTTCTGCAGCCAGGTACTAGCCACTGCTTCCCAGAACTTCCTAAAAAAGAGCCCCTAGGCTGAAGAAGCCACTGGACGTTTGTCTTTCCCCAGACTTGCGCCTCTAACCCTCTGGCCCTCAGACAGAGGGAACCTAAGCACCGGGGTAGGAGACGGAGTTGTCCAGGAAATGGGATGTCACAAAGAGCCTGCCCCGCCTGTGTGGCACCTGGCCAGCGAGGCCGAGTGGGACCTCACACACCCGGCAGCCTGGCTCTACGCCAGAGGACACAAGGGATAGGAGAGGAGATGCCATCCTGAAACAAAACACAGTCGCTCTGGGGTTAGTTGGCAAGTCCAAACACAGCATTGGGAAGCAAGCAGAGGTCCTGTCCTCCCACTCTGAGCTCTGTCCAGGCTCAGCGTCCGCCCCGGAGAGGCTGCAAGGCAAAATGAGCAGCGGCATTAATCTGCTGATGGGTGAGAGAAACGTGAGCGTTACCCTGGCCTGGCCCCTCGGCTGCTCTCCCTCACTAAGGAGCTAGGAGGTGGTCCTGACATCTTTGCAAGGGTATGAGACAGCAAAAAAAAACAAAAACAAAAACAAAAAAACCCATCATTTTTTAAAAAAAATCAACAAAATGGAAAAACAAAGATACTCAGGCACCATGTTCCCATTGATCAAGGTAGAAATGAGAAACGGCCGATGGGCCAGGGTGGGCTGGGCAAGTGAAGGCCGAGAGGCCGTGTTTAGGACATACCTGGTCTGCACTTAGTGCCCAGGGTTCAAGTGTGAGGTTTGGCCTACACACTCTTCTCCCTCACCCAGAGGTGGGGAAGAGCAGTCCCTGGGTGCCTGGTGTCCCTCAGCCGGGGATGACCTGCTCAATATGTTCTCCTGGCCTTAGGGTCACCGTCAACAGTGGTGACGATGATCTGGGGCCCCTGAAGGATGGAGCAGCGTATAATGGTCCCTTCAAATGGAGCCTATAGTTCTCTTAGTCTCAGGAGGGGCTTTGGGATCTGCTAAGAACATGGGATCTGGGGTGTGCCTGTGGCCTGATGTGGGCTAGCTCCTGGTGGCCGGTGAGGCAGTGTGTGCGAGCAAGGGCAGTGACTGCTCTGAGACTGTGTGTGTGTGTGTGTGTGTGTGTGTGTGTGTGTGTGTGTGTGTGTGTGTGGGCACTGGGGAGGGAGAGGAGAGATGGCTACTGGCTCTGTGACAGGGAGTCACACCTCAGGAACCTGCAAGAGAGGGGAGAGAAGCAACACAAAAGCGTCCTACGAAGGAACAGACCCGACCACAGCTGGAAGGAAGGCAAACCTTTGAATCAGGTCCTTGAAATACAAGCTGCAGGAAGCTAGAACATTTTGGTGGACTTCAAACTCTCTGCCTTCAACAACAATTTTCAGGTCTGTAAACGCTTTCGCTCTGCGCTGCTGGTTCAATTCCTTCAACATTTCTGCAGAATAGAGAAGACAGACAGGGCCAGGTTCCCATTAAGAGGTTTTTATTTTTTATTCTTTTTAAATTTTTTTTCAAGAAGTAGAGAAATAGAGAATACTTGATATTGTTTCTTGACAAGGCTGGCTGAACACTGACAGTCAAAAAGAGGTCACAAACAATGCGTAAACAAGCAGCCACTGGGAGGGGCTACATAACCAAGGGAGGAACAACTTAAAAAAGCAAAAAACCAAACCAAACCAAACCCAAGTGTGATTAAAAAAAATCAAACCCAGATATTGAAAGATCAGGGAGTAGAGTGGGGATAGGTTCCCATACTGACAATTGGAAACAGAAAATACATTACCACAAACAGCTAAAAAAAAAAAAAAACTATACTAGAATCATGGAATAAGGTCTCCAAATGCCAATGGTGCCGATGTATCAAGTAAAGCATGGCATTGTGATGTAAGATGGGCTGGACATGGTTCAGAGGAACAAAACCCCACCAACTCTGCAAAAACAGCATCTCTTCTGTTAGACACCCAAGCCATGGCATGGAACAGGCTTCCTGGGAAGGGAAGCCAGAGAACAGAAGGGCCCATCAAGGGCTTGGCAAGTGCCTCCTTCCATCTCACACTTTCGGGGACTGCTGGGGTAAGCAAGCAATCGAGGGGTGGGAGGTGGGGTGCATCAGCCCCATTTTCTAGGCTAGCCTTCCAGGATGCCCAGAGTTGCCTGTGCGTTTGACAATGGGAAGCTGTTGTGCAGCCTCCGGAGGTCTTAGAAGTGGCTTGGGGATGGGAGGAGAGTATTTTCTGCCCCAGTGTATACCTACCTTTGCCTGGAGTCTTGGCCACCTGGGCTGGCACAGACAGAATCCAGGCCTGTGGGCTCCAGACCTAGGGATGGTCAACATCTTCTCCCAGACCCACCCCAAGGGCTAGAAGGGAGGAGAAGAGCCTGCCAGCCAGCCCATTTCATTAAGGTATACTTTTCCCTTTGCTGATGTTAGGGCCTTTGGCTAACCATCATTTCTCACCACACTTGGCTGCAGTCAGGACTCCTCATCCTTTGCCTGTAGTGGCTGGACATCAGAGGCCTAGACCCTTGTGTCAGGGTGGCTTAGACCGTCATCAGACAGGTAATGCCAGTAAAGTCCCCTTATTATCACTCCAAGCCCTTCACGTCTATGCCGAGTGGAGCTGGCTTTCTAAGAATTACCCTCTGGTGTTCCCGACTTAAAGCCTGAACACGGGGTCAGTATTGGTTGAATGCTGAGATTCCTACAACCCCCAGTTCTTCTGGGTTTGTCACAGGGTAGTTAGTTAGGTGTCCCTAGGTGAATTACCCCAGCCTACGGCAGGTCCTTTGTTTCTCTCCCAAGTCTCTATATCTTTCAGTGGGGAACTGAAGCTCCTACTTTTATCTGCAGACACCAGGGGGGGTCACATGATCTAGTTCCGCTCAGGGGTTAGAATAGGATTAGTGGGCCTTGACAGTCCAGCAGGCCTTTCTTCACAAGGATATACTGGGCTTGGGCTCTGTCTGGGGACTGAGGCGGTGAAACTATCCCAAGCCATGGGCCATGCTAAGCCATGGACCCCTAACCATACGGTAGGCTGATTGGAATTATGGGAGAATGTCTACAGGTGTGCATGTGATTAAGTCTGGCTGGGCCCTCCACCTTCTGCAGGGCCAGAGACAAGGCTGGAGGGTGTGGGCTGTGTGGGTGTGTAACTGCAGTGTCTTGGTCCTGCCAGGTCCCGCCATCCTCTTTTCAGCCCCAAATAAGCACACAGAGACATATATTAATTTATAAACTGTTGGTCGATGGCTAGGGCTCCTTACTGGCTACCTCTCTTAATTATTGACCCATTTCTATTAATCTAAGTATTTCCACATGGTCTTATCTTACTGGAGAAGGGTCTGGACCTGTTACTCCTTCCTCCACTACATGACGTCTGTCTTGTTGCAGTCTCTCTCTCTGCCTACCTTTCCCAGAAGTCTTGCTTCCTAGTCCCGCCTATCTCCCTGCCCCTATTGGCCAACAGTGTTTTATTCATCAACCAATAAGAGAAGAACGTATACAGAAGGACACCCCCATCATGTTTGGGTGTAGGTGAGTGGAGAGTGGGGGGGGCAACAGGAAGGCCACACTTGGCAGCTTGAGCTTAACTCTGTGGCCTGAGGGTGCTGCAGGGGGTTGTGTGCAGGGACGTGGAGAGCGTTAGCCTTTTTCTCCAGTGATCAGCCAGCCAGCCAGGATGAGAGTGATTTAGGAAACCCAATGGGAGGCAGGAAGACAGCCTTGTCTCCAGAGACCTTGATTTTGGAGACAGACCAGAGGGTGAACCTGAACTCTGCCTTCTGTGAGATATACAGCCTTGGAAAGGTTAAAAACAAAGGATTCCCAACAACCTTGCTTGCTGAAAGTTAACGATGTGGCGTGTGGTCAGCACCCACTGGGCCCAGTGTCACCGAAGTAGATTTAAACTACTGTGGATGGTGGAGTCCTTGCATGATCTCACTGGAAGGTGAAGAGGCCCAATGGGCACTGAGGGGCAGAGAAAGCATTTAGGCCTCAGCTGCTATGGGGCAGCAGGGGGGACAAAGGGACATCTGAGAAGGGGAGGAGGAAGAGTTTGGTTTGGAGTAAGCCTGTAGAGAAGGAGATGGTGAGGCTCAGGTAGTGGTGAGAGGCCTGGGCTGGAGATGAGCCTATGGTACTCGGGGATGGACCTGTGGAGCCAGGCAGGGTTCATGTAAATTGTGATGTCTGGATTCTTACAGAGTCTGCAGCTGAGCGAGCCTGGTGGATTATGTCATTTGCGTGAAGAGAGGGGTGGAGGTAAAAAGGTGGGGGAAAACTTCAGACGAAGGATTCCAAACTCTTAGACCTTTAAAATATATTTTTAAAAAGTATATGTGTGTGTGTGTGTGTGTGTGTGTGTGTGTGTGTCCACATGAGTGCAGGTACCTGCAGAGACCAGAAGAGGGCATCAGATCCCCAGTAGCTGGAATTACAGGCAGTTGCGAGTCACCTGATGTGGTGCTGCCAACTGAACTCTGGTCCTCTGGAAGAGCAATATGCATTCTCAACCTCCCAGTCATCTCTCTAGCTCCTGGGTCCCAGTTCTTATTCTAGATTTGTCAGGAGATAGCTAGGTGGCCCTGGGTAACCCTACCTGTGTGTGGGGCCTCCAATTCCTATAGGACAAAGTATTTCTGTGGCTCCCTTCATCATACTGTGTGGGAAAGCAAATTCAGCCCCATGTGCTGGTGGAGTTAGCTAGTGCTGGCGCCAGGCCAACATCCCACTCCCGGACCTGCTGTGTTCTGATGTCTCAAAGGGTTTCCCTATAGGTCAAGGTTCTGGCAAAGAGACTAGCCACATCCCTGATCCCGGCAGCAACACTGGCTGCACCAGGAATCCCAAATCCAGGTCTGGATCTGGCAGGTGGTCTGGGATTCAGGCGTCACCACTCTGCATACACGCTTTCTGTGCTCTATGGCTCTACCTCTTCAGAAATCTGATTTAATAGTTGGGGACGATTATTCACTTCCAGAAGAATTTTTCAATTTATGAAAGTGCTCACCAGGGGATTCCTCTTCACAGCAGGCCCAGCGCATTCCAAGTATTGATCAGTTGGTATGTGCTTGCCATTGCCTGCAGCGTGCCGGCGGGGAGGGCGGGCTCCACAGTCTATACTTGTCAGGAGCACACCCTGAATCGGCAGGAGGAAGCCAGGACCTGGGTGGAAGCTGCGTGACTTCTTCACCCTTGTCTCGGAGCTGAATAACCCTCCTAAATTTTGAGGTGTCTCTTGGAAACACCCCCAAAAAAGCTGGGCCTGGTATGGGAAGAGCTACATGATTGGGGTGGAACCTGCACCAAAGGCTGGGGTTTCGGGGCCCCTCGCAGCACCTTGCACCTGCAGGATTCAGGTTGGACCCAAAGACCCTTGGGGCCTCCCCAGGCAAAGACTCAGTGGTACCCATTAGTGAGGGGGCTGATAGTCTGAGCCCACTCAGGGGGCCATCGCTTTAGCGTCCATTCCTGCTGGCTGGCATGGGGGGCATTTTCTGGTCTTCTTGGGGTTGAGTGGGATGCCGCACCCCTATGCCCTGTGCCTTGCTCCCCACAATCAGGGCTCCTTCTCCCACTGTGACCACCTGGCAGAAAGCACATGAGCAGAGCGCACTTCCCAGTTTGCAGCCACCCTTCCTCCAAGCAGCTCCGCACAGTATATAGACACAGGCTCTGGTTACATCGCCCCAGCAAAGGTGAGCAGAGGGAGTAAAGTCTCACCCAGCCCAAATTCTCCATTTTCCTTTACTTTCTAGTGAAGACCTGCCCCTGTGCCCCAGGCAGCACCTGGCTTCCAAACATGTTCCCCTCTGCCCTCTCCCTCATTCTTCATCTGGCTGATGACCATGCGTTTCCCATGCCAGACATGACATCATCTGGTCCCAGGCTTCCTTGCCTCCTCTTCCTACAGCTCTTGCGCTCGCCCTCTCCATGCACGCTTTCCCAGCATCCTCAACTGCCTTCTTTACAGCACACTATGTCTTGTATGTTATTTATTTACACACCTGCTTCCTGCACGAGACTGAATTTTACACACACACACACACACACACACACACACACACACACACACACTACCTGCAACACCAACACTCAGCTCAGGGCCTGACATGTGTGCAACCCACAAAGTAAGTTGCAAAAATTCTCTACTATCAAGAGGCAGAGGTCATTTCTCACCCTTTGAATCATGGCTGGCCTTGTGATTTGCTTTGTATCATAGACTGAAATAAAAAGGACCTTATATGGGTATTAATCACAGCCTCAAGGGGACCTGCTGGCTTTTGCTACCTCTGGAGATCCCTACCATTGCCTCACATACACAAACTGGGGATCCTCTGTGGGAGGATGAGAAATGGCATGGAACAGAGAAGAGCCATCCAGTATGTTTGAGAATTGCTGGTTAGCTGGCAGGAGCCGTTTGATTCAGAAGGCAGGAAGAGATGATGGACTCATGAACTCAGAACTCACCTGTGTCAGTTTTCCCTTTGCTAGTTTGGTACGAGGTTAATTTAAAAAAATGTGTAGACATTCCATCATGCTCACCTCTTAAGTGTACGGGTTAGTGGTGTTGAGCACACATACACTGTTTCACAACTAATTACTAGAAACCCTTTCCAAATCAGAACTGCATATCCATGAAACCACAATTCAATTGTCCTAGCTGCTTTCTTCCAGTCCCTGCCTGCCATTCTATCTGTCTCTGTGACTGAAACCATACATGTTTGCCCCCAGAATTGGCTTATTTCACTTGAGTGCCTTCAAGGTTTGTCTACATTGTGCTGTGCGTCAGAATTTCCTCCCGTCTTACATCCTGGGTGAGTAGATGCTTTTCACCTGTTGTGACTGATGCTGCACTGAGCTTATGCTTCCACACAGTTATGAGTGTCTCCAGCCACCCCAGTCTTCAGCTCGATTATAATTGGTTGGGATGAAACAACCTCAGCTTTGGAGGACATGAGAGGAACCGGGGGATGCCAAGAGGGGTCTGCCTGGAGCTGCGTGCTTGCTTAAAGGGGAATACGACCACAGACAGAGCCAAGATTGGAGGTGATGCTATAGCCAAAACCTCTGCACAGTTTTCACCAAATGACACAAGTTATTTGTCAGAGACTAATGGGCTTGTTCCAGCTGGCCTAGAAGGGCTGTCTGAGGTGGTAATAAAGAGAAAGGGGTGTCAAATATTAAAAGGCAAAGAATTCTAGTGGCTTTGCTGAGAGAAGCCCATTAAATCAGAGCCCTGAGAAAGGTTGTGCAGCCAAATGTTTTTTTTTCAGAGCTCAAGCAGGAACCCAGCTAGGTGATAAATGCTCCTGGTCCCATTGGTATTTATGACACATACATGATAAAGGACTGAAAACATTATACACTCAGAGCAGTTGGGAGATACACTGAGAAAGCCCAGTGAAGACTGTGGCATGATGTCCAGAGGGTAATTCATCCGGGAGCACAGGAGCTGCATCTGAGCTGACACCGTGGGGACAATGGGGGCTTTGCACAAACAGCCTCCTCAATGGATGCTTTGTATAGCCAGGCCATCCATGAAGCCAGCTCTCCTTACAGCTGCTTTGAAATCTTCACAAAATGAGTAGAAGCATCCCCCATCTTCCCCTGGACTGGTACTCTATCCCAAGGCCTAGGGATCATCCAGTTTGTGCCTGGGGAGAACATGATAGGAAAAACTTGATGTCATCCCGAGTCATTAGAGTCTGCTACCATAAGGGCCCTTTCCTCTTTTGGGGGCAGTACTTACTGTTAACTCCTCTCTCTGGACTCACAGAGTCTGTGAGGGTCTGCTCTAACTCTTATTTATAGTTTCATCATCTGTGTCCCTACCCTCTGAGTTTATGCCCAGCACTTCCTGCTCTTTGAACCAAGTCATCTCTTATACTTAGGGTCTATAAGTTCCTTGAGCCTTGGCTTTATGCAGTGTCCTTTAAGGATGCAGAAGTCCCTCAGTCACATCATGCTTTGCTGTCTCCTGTGGTCTCAAGAGACTTCGTTGGTGCCTCAGTATCAGGCAGAGGTCTTTGGTTGCCTCATTCTAGAGGACTCTGTGGTCTACCTGTCTCCTCTCCAGGCTGCAATTTGAGTGGCTTGTCTCTGTGGCCCCGGAGAACATGACATCGTGTGTGTGTGTGTGTGTGTGTGTGTGTGT
The DNA here is from genome assembly GCF_017639785.1 of Mesocricetus auratus. Taxonomy (NCBI): domain Eukaryota; kingdom Metazoa; phylum Chordata; class Mammalia; order Rodentia; family Cricetidae; genus Mesocricetus; species Mesocricetus auratus. Next base: position 17,856,321 of record NW_024429205.1, on the reverse strand, counting down.
GTGTGTGTGTGTGTGTGTGTGTGTATCCCTTTTGTGATTGGAATTCACATGGGCTACCAAACACATGGGAAGGTGTGGGAAGTGGCCAAATGATCAGAAACACAATTCAACTTAATTAGTAAGAAGATCTAACTGTTGACACAGACCCATTGTAGAAGTCAAGACCCTCTAAGCCTATGAGATATCAATGCTAATAACAACAGTGGTAAACCCACAATTTGAAGGGCGATGTATCGTTGCTAAAAGCACAGCTCCATTCATGATTTAAATCTTTGGAAAGAGACCAAAATATTCTGCTCAGCTCCAGTTGTTTAGAAGAACCTTAAATGACCTTTGTAGGAAGGACCAACTAACTCAGCTGACACCCAGCAACAGCCGTAGCCTGCCTGTGTCCTTGACACACAGTGGTTAGAGAGGAGTGGTCCTTTTACCACTCCAGGTTCTAGCCACCTAGATGGTAAGGTTTTCCTAAATGCAATCCAATAACCAATTGCATGAATCAACAGATCATGCTTGGGGGGGGATCATTTGGGAAGGAATTAGGGGAGGGCAAGGGTAGAATGCTATATATTCAAACCAAAACTTTCCAGAGGAGATTTACTCCATTATGGTTGAAGGCAGCAGGGGTGTGGGGTCAAGTTGGCCATCAGGAAGCAGATTGATCAGAGAGAGAGAGAGAGAGAGAGAGAGAGAGAGAGAGAGAGAGAGAGAGAGAGAGAGAGAGAGAGAGAGAGAGAGAGAGAGAGAGAGGAGAGAGGAGAGAGGAGAGAGGAGAGAGGAGAGAGGAGAGAGGAGAGAGGAGAGAGGAGAGAGGAGAGAGGAGAGAGGAGAGAGGAGAGAGGAGAGAGGAGAGAGGAGAGAGGAGAGAGGAGAGAGGAGAGAGGAGAGAGGAGAGAGGAGAGAGGAGAGAGGAGAACAGGAAGTGTGACCAGACTACAAAAACTTAAAGAGTCCCTCCAGTGGTGTATTTCCACCAGCAAAGTTCTACCTCCTGAAGCTTCCATAATATTCTCAACTGGGGAGCACATGTTCAAACTCATGAGCCTACAGGAGACATTTCTCATTCAAGCCACCACAAATTTCATGACCCAGCCCCAGCTCAAGGAGCCTGGTGAAATGGTGGTTTCCACCACAGGGTGGTGAGGTGACCCTTGGCTAAGCAAGGCAGGTAGCTACTGGGCAGCCCCTGAGGCTGTAATCAGAGGAAGTTTCTGGCTAGGTCAACATTAGCAGCCGTTAGATCTTCTAGTCCTCATTAAAGATAATTTTTCTCTCATTCTCTCTCTCCTCTCCCTGCCTCTGGCTTTTTTTGAGACAGGGTTTCTCTGAGTAGCCTTGACTGTCCTAAAATTCACTCTGTAGACCAGGCTAACCCTGAACTCAAAGATCTGCCTGCTTCTGCCTCCTGAGTGCTAGGATTAAAAGCATGCGCCACAACCTTTTATTTGACTCATTTTTTTCTGCTTGGAAGGTGGAATCCGAGAAAAGGACATTCTGAGATGAGTGGCGGAGAACATCATGAAGATTCTGTGTTGGGAGTCATCTGGAGAAGGCTAAAGCTTGGGAGAAACTGGGTGAGAAGTGAGGTCAAGGGTAGGGGTGGGAAGGAGTCTTCAGAGGTCAGGTGGGACTCTGGGGTGACCTCCTGGAGTGTTCGAGGAGCTGCAGGGCAATGGACTGACAGATGAACCAAATCAAGACATTGGGGGTTTGGGGCGATTGGAAGCCAGAATGTAGGGTGTGGGAGGGGCTAGTTGCAGTCAGTGGGCATTTAGGGAGAGAGGAGTTCCTATAATCCTTATATAATCTAAGAATACAGCAAGGGAGGGTGGTGTCTCAAAGGACATAGGTTGTAATGACAAGCGGAGGATGAGACTCAGATTTGGTCCCAGGGATTAAGTTGAGTGGGGATCTCACTTGTGTTCTCACAAATGCTCTTGTCTTTATGAACCTTTTTAGCCTGCAGTGTATTTATCAGAGGTCCCGTGTCTTTCCCATGGAGAGGCTTGGCTTTTGGGAGGTGGGAGAAAATCCTTTACTGGAGGGACGGTAGTTAAGCAGTCATGACAGTTATTTGGGGCCAAGAGAAAGAGCCAAGTTCAGAACCTTGGAGAGTTACACATACCCCATAGTCCAGGTAGAGAGGGATAGCTAATTTGGTTAGGGAGCAGCCTGGAACAAGCTAGTATTCCCAGGGAATGTGGACGTGACCGGGAGGCTGCCATCTCCTTCAGAGGCTGACTCACCCCGAGTTCCAGGAACTTGGAGTGGCACACATACCCACTGGTGTATTCATGAAACACACCTATGTCACCAGCAGAGAGGTACAAGTACTGGAGGCAGGTGAAGATGCAACCCCGTGCTACAGCCTTTGCCTAGAATGCATACAGCCTGGCACACGGGGTGACGGTTTGCTCTGAGCTCATTATTCACAGGGCCTGCTCTGGGTCAGCTCCTGGAGGAAAAGGAATCTAGTCACCATCATCAAAATGCCCAGAGTCCCCAAAGGACTGGAGATGTGGTCTGGTTCGGTGGCCTCCATTCTTGCCCTAATCCCCAGCCCAGCTCCTGGGCTCCAGCAAACGCCTTCCCTGGGATTTTGTCTGAGATGGATTCTGTGGCTGGAGTCCCAGGCTCCTGATGGCAGACATGCCAATCATTAATGCTACCTCGGCAGGATCTATGGCCGCTGAAAGAACACAGGTATGTAAGTGGGTGTGCAGGCTCACAGGGAATGGTGGGTTTAGACTGGTTTCCAGAGTGAGACTTATTGCAGGTAGAAGACAGGGACACGTGCAAAGGCTCAGGGCCATGCATTACTGTATTCCAAGCAGGGACCACTGGGAAAGGGGATGGCAGGAAATGACCCTAGTGGTACAGGTTCGTGCCACCAGGAAAGGCTAAATAAGCTGTGGTAGGGAACCTATGAATGGTTAAGCTTTTAAATGTGCACATGTGCGTAGTGTATACACACATGAGTACAGTTTCCCAATGAGTCCAGAAGACTCTGTCAGATCTTCCGGAACTGGAGATCCAGGCGGCCGTGAACCAACCAATGTTAGGGTGCTGTGAATTGAGCTCGAGTCCTCTGCAAGATCAGCAAGCACTCTTAACCTTGGAGCCACCTTTACAACCCCAGAAACCCATAGATCTTAAGCCTAGAGATGGAATTAAGAAAAATTGCATAGATGACCTTGGGCACAGATAGTCTGGGGACTGGAGGCTGTCTTTCTGGGAAGATGGAGCATCTTCCAGTAGCCAGCAACATGAATGAGCTGTGAGGGAGCAGTCTGATCTGGACTTTGGAGGCCACAGAAGGGGACTTTTGGGGATGCAGTCAGAGAACTTTCCAGATTCCATTTAGAGCTTGGCCTCAGGGTGGTAAGAAGACCCTGGCTATTGCCTCCTTTTCTGGCCAGTATAAACTCGAAATGTCTTTTCCCAAAACACAGTGGGGAATTGGTACAGCTACCACATCCACCAGCACAGCACAGCCCCGGTGTGGACAAGATGGGCTTCAGAATAGGAGCTAAAAGCAGGCCATTATGCGACCTGCTTCCTCTGTCTGGGACATAGTGGCTGGCCAGCAACCTTGGGGGAGGGAGGCCTTCTCTTTCATGACCCTGCTTTCCCAGAGGGGCTGGGTTCCTCAGTCATTGTTAAACTTGCCCTATTCCTCTTTCTAACCTAAAACCCCTTCCCCCACCCGCCTGTCTCCCAGATTTCCACACAAGCTGTCTGTGGGGTATTGAGAGGGGTGTGTGAAGCTCTCCAGGGGTCTGCTCCCAATGCATACCTCAAGAGTAGGTTGGAAACAGAATGACAATGACTTGGATGAGGAAATGGTGTCCTCACCTAGAGAACAAGTAGTCTTAGCAGTCAGGGACCCAGCCCTGACAGGTTAGCTCAACCACCAGCTGCTTAGCTCAGCTGGCTAGAGCGTGGTGCTGATAACAGTCAGGGACCCAACCTCAGAGTTTAAATTCGCAAGCTATGTCCCACAAAACTTCATTTCATTAGATGCTTGTTGGGGATCTAGTTCTTCAAACATCTGGTCAGCTGGGTTTCAGAAAGGCAGTCACCCACTCCAGTAACAGGGCAGCTGTCAAGATGGCTCAGGGGCGGCGTGGGGGCAGGCGAGGAGAGTCAGAAAGGAAAGGGAAATCCCTCCATGGGCCTCTTCCATCTGCTTAAACACGAGTCGTTATTCTGACAGTCACCATCCCAGCAATAAATCAATAGTTTTAGAGGATTTGCAAGAATTAGTGAAGCAGAGCTTGGGAGTACGATGGGTTCAAGGACCCAAGTCAACAGGGAAATGAAACAGAAACCTTGAATCCCAGGGGCTAACGGCAACTCCAGATGCTGTGGAATTCACGGCAGCCCAGCCAACTGTGGCATGAGGGGGTAGAGGGGAGAGTGCGTGTGCCTTGGGCCGAGGCACAAGGACCCTTTCCTGGAGCACCTGTGTCCGCCATAGTCTGCCCATCCCTGGTTCTCCATCCGTGTCCACTTCCCTGGCTGTCTGTGAGCAGGGCAGGTCTGGGAACCATACATACCTCCTGCCCTTTCGGGAGATGACAACCTGGCCTGTTTTCCAGTTCTGCACAAAGCTAATGGTCTTTTATATCATACGAGCCACGTCTGCTGCCATTCCAGGAAAATTAGGGGATCCTAATGAGCTCAAAGATGTGCCTGCAGTGAGCGGCTCAAGCCCTGTAGAGAGCTGGGGGAGGGGGAGGGGCAGGCATGCTAGCCCACGGGACAGCACAGAGGCAGGGGAGGAGCCAGGGCCTCACATGACTGCAAACAGCTCACCCCCACCACCCATCATGCTGGCTATAGTCCACAGTGTTGTTACCCTGGGATGAGAGGTACCCAAGGTTAGAAAGATCAACAAGGGGGCTGTCTTGACACTCCCTCACTCTCCCAGCTTCGGGTGTCAGTGGGCCTAGGCTTATGTACATGTGTGTGAGCACGACTCTGGGGGTATCTGCTTAGGGTGGGCAAGATGCAAAGTAGCCACGCTGGGCCCTGGCCATTGTGCTTCTGCTAGCTGGAGATGTGCAAGGGTGGGCACCACCAGCTCCAGAGGTGGGCAGTAGAGGGCACCACCCCTGCTCAGATCCCAATGCTGAAAGGTGAGCGAGGCTGTATCCAGTCACAGGTGACACAGCGTTTACAGAGCACGGCCGTGAGCTGGGGCCTGTGGCAGCGTGGGGGAGACACAGAAGTGACCCACGACATGGACAGTGAGGGGGAGGGAGGCTGTATTCTCAGAGGCACAGCACAAGCTGGAAACTTAAAAAAAATGGCCCATGTGCTTAGGCATGGTAGCACACGACTTTAAACTCAGAACGTGGGAGGCAGAGGCAGGAGGATCTCTGTGAGTTTGAGACCAGTTTGATCTACATAGTAAGTTCCAGGACAGTCAAGAATATATAGAGAGACCCTATATCCCCTCTCCCCCCCCAAAAAATTCCCAGGCTCTACCCCCAGAGTTTTTGAGTCAACAGTGACTGCGTGGTAAAGGTCCAAAGCTGATGTCCAGTGTCTCTCTGGATTGCTGTCTATCGTATATCTAGATATAGAACCTCCATATATACATGGGGAGAGAGAGGGGGAGAGAGAGAGAGAGAAAGAGAGAGAGAGAGAGAGAGAGAGAGAGAGAGAGAGAGAGAGAGACTGCCTCCCTCTGAATCCAGCTTTCAGCATTTGCCCAGCTTGACTAGCTACCTCCTGAGCAGATTCCCCGTCTCCATCTATCTCCCTTGCCATGGTCGTCTGGATTTTTATGAGTCCTGGTCTTCAGGCTCGCACAGCAAGCGTTTTACTGCAGAGCCATCTCCCCAGCCCAGCACAGGCTTTCCAAGAGCTACTCAGGAGAATCTAATGTCCAACAAAATGTGAGAACCTCAGGTTTTATGGCTGCGAACTGCTGTTGGTTTTGCCTTTTTATTTTCACTCCTCAAGTGTCCAGATCTGCTCTGAGTGCTAAGACATTTACTGGAAAAAAATAATAAAATTAAGGAACGACAGCTCGACAGCTCCAAGAGCCAGGGATTCATGCAAATGAATGCAAATAAATACACACTTTCATACATATGTTTATGCAAATATTCTTGTGGTCCTGCAAATCACTCACTTGCCTGTAAGCAGCCACCTACAATTTCTTGGTGAGAACCCCAGGCAGGGTGCCTGGGTTAATGACAAGTGGTAGCACGACCTCCCAGGATGACATATCTATTAGCAAACTCATCTCATAAGTCCTAGAGAACCTTACTGAACCAAGCTCTGTCCGCCTCAGACTCTTCCCAAGGTACCCATGCCCCACAGCTCACTCAAGGCCGCTGGTGAGGGAAGGCTCATGAATGAACAGCTATTCAACAGGCTACCAGGCCTGTGGTCAAAGAAAACAACACGGCAGCTGATGGTGTCTGAAAGCTGTTGTGAGGACTGGTCGGCTAAGCTCAGCGCTGATTTAGGTGAACTTGCCCTGCTTAGACAGAGTGACCCACTCATAGCTTCTGCCTGATCACACCCTGTAGTTCATTTGTCTCATCAGGGGACACATTTCAGAGGAAAATCGTCAAGGTCACAGACCGGTGCCCTGCTGCACATCTGCTCATCCACCAAGCTTACTGACACGGCACGTCCCTGCACTTATATGGGGAAACTGGGGAAGAGTTTAGTGGTGAATCTGAGGCCACACCTAGGAGGTAGATGCCACAAGGCTTCGGGACATGGCGAGGTAAGGTTCCCTAAGGCAGAAGTCTGGCTTGTTATACAGTAGGTGCTTAATGCATTCCTGTTGAATGACAGGAGGAAGAGTTCACTTCATCTCGCTATGCCTGACTAATTTAGCTCTCCTGTGACTATACATATAACCTGGGCAGGGCAAGACGTGGCCTGACTCCATTCTGGCATTCATCTTCAGGAAGGAGAGAATAGACAGGCCTTGGTGCTTGTGGTGGGAGAGGCAGAGTACTCCTCAACCCATTCAGGCCTGGATAGGAGCTCTGTAACTAACGTCTCAATAGATCCAGAAAACCCAGCTCAGAATTCAAGTATGACTCTGAGTCAGTAAAGACCCGTTCTAGTCACTCTTCCAAACCCCAGCGGTACCTACTCACCCAAGCACACCCCACGATTTTAGAGCTGAAGGAAGTTCTACTACGTTGGCTTGGGAGACAGCTCAGCCTTGCTGACATCACGGGTCATTCATTCATCCTCAGTTCCTGTTGGCTCAACATTTCCCATGAAGAAGCTGCTTTTACACTCAGCAAGTTCCTTTCAGAGGGCCAGCTGGGGCCAGCTCTAACCCCAGCAGCCAATGCCCAGGCACTGTGGGTGGGAGTACAATCTCCATCCTCGTCACTTTCTCTGGCTGGCTTAAATCAAGTCTTAAAGGCCAATTCTGTTCATTAATTATTTCAGGCTGACCCTTGTCCACCTCGTCAGCTTTTCTGGGCTGTTGAGATTGGCTGCCTCCAGGTACACAGCTGCTAAGTGCTAAGGGACAAAGGGATACCTTGCCCCCAGAAGGGGAATGTTCATCCCAGAGATTATAGACTGCTTGATGGTCTGCTCTCCTCATCCCAATGGGCCTGGGGTATGACTTGACCTCACCCACATGCTAACCAAAGGCAGGCCAGCTCTGGGCATGCTGTCAACGTTCATGGCTAACAGCAGTCACCAAATAAGCAGCAAACTAAGAGATGGTCTCTGAGCAGTGACGCTATCTATACTTAGGACCTCAGAACCCCTAGGTGAGTCATTGGAGTTGGGGGGTCTATTGTTGAAAGTTCAGACCTGTCCAAACCTAGAAACCTTAAGACCAGAACGAGGGTAGAATTTACATCTTAGGGTCAGAACTTAAAATTCAAAGCTCCTGTCCCATGCAGAGCCCAGGGGCTTGACACAGCCTAGCCTAGGAGGCTGGACTCCTGATTTAAAACCTGAGGCTCAGACATCAGGCAGCAGTCTGGGGAATCCGCTCAGCTCCACGGTGCTATGAACTTCCCTTCTCTGCCTCCAGCTCTCTGACTGGCACCTGACAGTGTGCAGGGTATTAATTATGGTCAGGGCTTTTCAACATGCAATAAAAAGCCTTTTAAAACGTTCCGATGGGAGGTGATTAACTCTATTAAGTGGCATTATGGATCTTTCTATCTGTTGCTTTCATAAACATAGTTGTAGGCGGAATGTTTTATTGTGGGCATAAAAATGTCCCGCATTACAATGCATAAGCACATATTGACGTTGTATTTCTTTACTGCGCTACCGCCCCAATCCCCAACCACTCCGAAAAGAAACTACACGTCTTAATAATTTATGCCCCGAGTTTTAACCAGGATTATCAATGGCAGGTTTTGAGCTTTCTCTTTTGGCAACACAATAGATCATAGTAAAAATGCACCGACAAGCGATGTGTCCGTTTGATTTTTTCCACCTGAATCAGCAGCCCAAATTCCAGACACAGCAGTTTAGGGCAAGCCGCACGCTGAAGAATTTAAGTCTAAGCATTTAATCTGTTCTTTCCATAAATTTCTGCTGCTTGTGCTTTATAATGATTCTACCAGAGGAAGTTTATTTATATCGCAGATTCCCAGCATCAGCACATTGAGAACACAACGCAATTGCTCAGTCAATAGCTTACAGCCATGTATAATATCACTCCGGAAATCAAAAGCCCATTTGAAGAAGAGAAGGCTCAGATTAAAGTCACTTTAAGACATCAATAACTTGGACTGGCTGAGGAGAAGATATAAATATCCGGCGTGCGCATATGCAAATAGGAAGTCGCAGACGCGCGCGCGGGAACCTCCCGGTGGGCACTTGCCAGCACGTGACGGCGGCGCCAGGGGCGGGGTGGGCGGTGCCTCACCGGCACCAGGAGGGGCTGTCCTGCCAATTGCGCCTGCGCGACCTGCTGGGGCTGGGGGTTGGCCGAGGGCAGGGTTCCCGCGTGAAAAGCCCCAATGAAGGAAAGAGGCCACCTAGAATGACACCCGCGTCATGCAACCGGGGCGTTCACCTGTGTCCTGGACCTATAAGAGCTTGTCCTAGGAGGGTGGCATATTTTCTTCCTGCATCTGCACCTTACCTCCTTTATCCCTCCTTTATCCCAGCGTAAAGTTTGCTGGAAAATGAAGCTTCCAGAGAAAAGAACTTGTCCAAGACCTCGCAGTTGGTGATCCTCAGAACCAGGATCAAACTGTGTTAAAAACTGAGCCTTTTAACTACGGTCGTTTGCTGTTCCCTGCTCACCTTGAACACTCTCCCTAGGGCCAGGTGCAGCAGCCCAGGAAGGTTTAGGGTTCACTTGGGAGTATGAAGCCTGAGGTTTGAGGAGCACAGAAGGGGAGGGATCTCGCGGATCAGGGTCAGGCTGGGTCTAGACACCTGCAGGCATGGGGAGGGACTGGTTGGCGGGGCCTGCTCGAGTTGGGGGCGGGGGATGTCGATCCCTGAGAAGTGTCATGATAGGTCCTAAGGGTGCTCTGGAGCCACTCAGGGTGAGCTAGATTCTGTGGAGGGGACACTGGAGTAACAAGGAAGGAAAGGCACTATTGCGTCACCGAGAGGGGCTTGTGGAACCCCGGCGACAATTGATGAACCCATCACCAGTGACCAGAAGCATTCAAGGCCTTAGTGGCTCAGGCTTTATCCTGTCTACAGCCTCTACTCCTGCACCAAACCCCCTCGGGACAAGGAAGAACATTTGAATTTTGCTGTGTGTGTGGTGTGGCTCTGTGCTGGCCCGCCACTGTCACCTGGCAGAATGCACTCAGGCAGTACCCTGGTCAGCCCTGGGTTCCATGATTGTGTAGTCTGCAAGCAGGTGCAAAGGACCCCTCTAAAAGACGGTGCACTCAGGCAGTACCCTGGTCAGCCCTGGGTTCCATGATTGCGTAGTCTGCAAGCAGGTGCAAAGGACCCCTCTAAAAGACGGTACCCCCTCCGGCCCACTAACACTTCTTTTCCAGCTCTCTTCCCGCTGTTCCCCTGGGGCAGACAGGGCTTTTCCTGTCTCCCTCTTCTCTTCTGTCTGTCTCTTTACCTCTTTGCTCTTTCCTTCCCCCTCCCTCCCCTTTCTAATAAAACTTCTCATTTAAACTCTGTCTTGTCTGTCTGGCATGTCTGTGTCCAGTCCCGTTCGCCCCCCCCCCCATCACCCTCACCTGCCATGGAATCTGCCAAGGTCTCCCATGCAAGGTCCCACCGAGCTCTATCCTAACCCTCTGCACAGGGCAGGGATTCATGAAAAGGAGAACTTCAAAACAAAACAAAACCTGGCCGAAGGAGAAAGCAAGGGCAGAACATTTGCCTGAAGTTACGAAAACCTACAGAAACTCATGATTGCAGAGCAGATTTCTTGAGGGGGAGTTTCTGCTCAGCTGCCTTTGGTGCCGTCCGCTCCTGCGGGTTGCCCTGGTCGCATTCCCCCAGCCACGCATTCATTTGTTCATGCAAGCATGCATCCAGCGAGTGTTTACTGAGCACGGCTGTGTGCCGGCAGTGGGAATACCGCATGGAACAAAGCATATGCTTTGGAGCAGACGTCTCACTCCAGGGTGTCTGGTGACCCACAAATGAGCCCGTCTCGGAGGGCAGGGCAGGGCAGGGCAGGGCAGGGCAGGGCAGGGCAGGGCAGGGCAGGGCAGCTAGTCCACTGGGGCTGGGGAGTGATGCAGGGATGGAGTGGGTGGTGTCTTTACACAGGCATTGGCTACATCTAGACCCCCAGCTCTGGGCAGATGGCTTATGAGTACCTTGGGGCTCGGTGACTTACAGGGTTCCTCTCTTCTCCCAGCAGCCAAAGTTCCTCATAGAACTAGAGTTATTGGGGACACCCATATTTCCTACTGGGCACGGCCAGGCACATCTGTTGAAATGACCTTTTCTTGTCCCTTCCTCCAGCGCCTCAGCTATAGCATGGTAGAGCCCGGCTTGGTCAGTAGGGAAGGCTGTTGAGACTATGCACTATGCACTATGTGCAGCCTCTTTTTTTTTTTTTTTTTTTTTGGTTTTTTGAGACAGGGTTTCTCTGTGGCTTTGGAGACTGTCCTGGAATAGCTCTTGTAGACCAGGCTGGCCTCGAACTCACAGAGATCCGCCTGCCTCTGCCTCCTGAGTGCTGGGATTAAAGGCATGCACCACCGCAGCCTCTTGAGGGGGCTCTCTTGGATGTCTAGAAATTTCTATCAGAGCGTCCTTGGAGTGGGTAGCAGTGCCTGCCTGGCTCTGATTGGTCCCCGTCAACAGGGGTTTCAGCTGCCCCCTGCCTCAGGTCACTAGTTGGGTTCACAGGGCTCTGGTGGGTCATGAGTTGAGTGCCACAGTGTGATTCTCTGGCCCTCTCCCCTCTCCTGGCTATGAGAACCAGCTCTTGCTGGGTCCACTCAGAAACACTCCAGACTTCCCAGGCCTCTCTGAAAAACATGGGTGCATGCCTTCTACAGCTTCCTGTAGAGGTTTCTGGGTGAAGCTGCAGCGGTTCTGCACTAGTGGCTAGAGAACCCAGGATGCCCTTCTAATTCCTCATGGAGGGTGGGCAACCGCCGCTGGACTCTGTGTCAATCAGCAGGCATGAGGGACAGGTGGGGCTGGATAGAGTGATCTCTCTGGTAGCTTGGGTGTGATCTCCTCACACGCTGCTCCCAACTGTGGTGCTCACTGGTGAAACGCCACTCCCTGGGCTCTCTCTTCAGGAGGCCATGCTGGGAGAGGATGGGTGGCAGAGGAGTCAGGCCCCTTAGGCTGGCATTTGGCCTGGGCATTCTGTGTGGGGCTCAGGGAGACTTCTGGCTAGTGGCAGGATGGAGGTATAGTGGGACGTCATCTTGAGCAAGAACGATGACTGTCCCACAGAGGTCCCAAGGAGCTCAAAGGCGGGGAGGGCAGTAACTGCCTTGAGTGGCTTGCCAGGAGGACTTCTGGAGGATTTGGGTGGGGAGAGGGCCTGCTCAAAATCTCTAAGGAAACACGCCTGTGTGAGAATGAAGCGTGGCCCGGAAGCAGCAGCAGGTGAGGCAGCTACCCAGGGAAGCTGAGACCGTGGAGGAGCTGTCCGAGGGTGGGAGGAGGGTGTGTGTGTGTGTGTGTGTGTGTGTGTGCAGGAGGCTGGTCAGTGAGCTGAGCTGAAGGCCCTGATGTGGAAGAGATAATGGGCCAGGCATCCTCACGGGGGACTGACACACCCTTCAGGGTTGGGTGGGCCACTCTGTGCTTCTGTGAGGATATCACTGTTTGAAGCCTACTTCTCAGGAACGAAGCCGTGGCCCTTTGTGGTGTCAGATGGAACGAAGACACATGGGACACCCCCACAGCCCTTCCTGGAACCAAGCGCTGAGGCAGGAGGTGAATACAGGCTGAAGTCTAGGCTCTGAGGTAAAGGATGTCTGGCGCCCATTCCTACTCTGTCCCTGAGCAGTTGGATAAACATAGGAAATTAATGTCACATTTCTGAGTCACAGTTTCATCTGTAGATGGGGGGGGGGTCACAATAGCCCCTGTTTCATAGGTATAAAGATTAAATGGCCAATATGCATAGTGAGCTTGGAAGAACATTTTTGGAGGGAAATAGGCTCCGTAGCCGCCTGGGGCTGCAGCTCAAGGATCATCAGGTCACACACTATATAACTGCAGGGGCATAATTTCCCTCAGAGTCCTCAGGGGTTTCTTGAGTTATTCTCAGTTTTCTGGTAGGTGGCAGGCCAGGGTCTTGAGAGAAGGGTACCTTTTTCCATATCACATAAAGTTGCTAAATTGGCCAGAGGCGGGGGTGTTCTAAAGTCATTCACAGTTGGGTGGGGGAGACAGACATGAAAATAGACTGTCAAGATGCTCTGGCTAAGAGGAAGGGTGGAGTCTGCACGTGTCCCTGAGGGTTAGCTGAGGAGAGGGCTCACTCTCCCATGCTGAGCCTACTACCTCTGAATTTCCACCAGAAAGCAATGTTAAAGAAACCCCTATCTCATATCTCTCATGAGGGAAACCTTGCTCTTAGACCCTTCCAATAGTGTCCAGTCAGAGACAGAGGCGGCACAGCCCTGAGAGGCCCAAGTCTCTTTGCTCAGGTTATCAGCGTGGAGTCCTTCTCTGTGTGTTCAGTCCCCCATGGAAAAGGCAGGCACTGAATACAAAATAAATACCCAGACTTCCTTACGCCACACTCCCGCCTGAGCTGTGACTCCCGACCAGCTCCTAATTCACCTCACGTGCTGCATACTGGCTATCAGGAAGCCCCCAGCTCCTGAGGCAGTCCTCAAGCCAGTCCCTCCCCTGGGGGGGGGGCGGGGATGCAGAGGCCAGAGTACCTACAGGGGACATACCAGCCAGTGCTGAGCACATGCAGGGGGATGGAGACCTCTCTGACCATCACAGGAGACCCCAGAGTTGGATTGCCCCCCTCCACCTCTGCTGCCACTCCAGACTCGACTGCCTGTAATGAGACAACTTCCCCTCTCTTGTGTTCTGGGGTTAAAGGTGTTTCTGAAAAGGGAGGGGCGTTCCTCACAATTGGCAAAGGGCGCACTGGAAGACAAGATGGCTGGGCTTGGTTGGGAACACAGGGTTCTCTGTGAGAGTAAGCCTGGCAGAGGAGGCTAATGGGGAAGAGGGGTGAAGGTCAGACAGGCAGGAGAATGGGGGGCAGGGAAAGAGGGTGTGCTGGGTTCAGAGACTGATGGTGTAGAGACTCTTGGCTTGGGGCTCATTGTTAGCCGGCTCCAGACTCCTCAGGAACCATTTACTTCAGAGACCTGGACCATCCCAGAGGCATCTTTCAGGCAGCGGAGAGGTCAGGGGAAAAATACATCCTTGCTGGGTGGTGTCAGTGCACACCTTTAATCCCAGCATTAGGGAGGCGGAGGTGGGCAGATCTCTGAGTTCAAGGCCAGCCTGTTCTACAGAGTGGACTCTGGGACAGTCAGGGATACACAGAGAAACCTTACCTCAAAAACAAAACAGAACAAAACAAAATCAAATCCTCACCTGCCCACAAATCCCTTTCTGGAGCCTGGAAAGCTCTAGAAACAGATGCAGGGTGACCAACTGTCCTCCTCGGGTAACAGTGATCCAATCGGGAGGAGGAGGTACTATCTCCCTTCTGAAGCTGAGCTATTAGTCCTCCAGAGGAGGACCCGCCTAGGGGAGGAGACACTGCCCAGGCCTCCAGCTCTGCACCATGTTCCCACGGAAGGAGTCTCAAGCCTCCCTCCCAAGGAGGGCCAAGGGATTTCTTTTCTTACTCTGCTGAGCTCTGGCAAAGATATCAGCACATGGTTAATCTTCCTTTTGCTCAGAAATGTAGAGTAATTTGCTCGAATGGGGATTTCTGCATATTTATACTAATGTCTGTGTTTAAAGCTTATGAGACAGGGAATTGCTGAGAGATGTCCATTAGCAATATATACAGACTGCAATTATTCCTTTATGGTGTGTGGTTTGACTGCAGAATATTTTATTTCTATGGAAGTAGTAGGCTTTGCCTACTGTGTTTTCTTATGTGCCGGAAGAAATCAATAAGCACAGAAAAAAACTGAAAAGAGGCGAGAATAAAAGGAATGTGACCTTTTAGGATTCTGAGAGCCTTGAATACACGGCCAGGAACTGCCTTTGTCCTCAGAATCTAACTGCCAGTGAGCACCCAAGTGGGGAGAATTTGGAACATTTAAGGATGTGGACAAAAACGTATGCACCTTCCAGAGGATGAGACAAAGGTGTTACTTCACCAAGACCAGGCAGAGGCAGCAGGGGTGTCCTGTCAGAGACCAACAGGACAAGAAAATAAGGGGTGTCTTCAGAGGGTCCCACTTCTGGCCTCCATCCTCATCCCTGTCCATGTCAGAAGTAGGTTTTCATCGGGAATAAAGGAAACCCCGGATCTAGGTCCACAGACCAAAGCTTCTTGGAATCTGCAGGTTATGGCAGAAAACACAGTTTTTCTTGATGTGGAGGTCTGGAGGTTCAGGGCATTGTATGGATGTCTAGAATTCATGAGCTGGAACACCAAGGGTAGGGATGGGGCCTGGAAGGTTCCTCTTCATAAAGGTTCTGGCCAGGGATCTCCTGTGAGATTTCATCTCTCAGAAATTCATGTCCATCCCCCTCCTCCTGTAACTCAGTGCTTACCTAGCCTTGGCTGGAATTAAAAAGGCTTTTTTTTTTCTTTTTTTCCTGTCTTTTGTTAGACAGGTCTCTGTGGTGATATATTGTTTATGATCTAATAAAGGTTGCCTGAAGCTCAGAGTACAATGCTAGCCACACTAGTTAGCCACTGAGGCTGGGCAGTGGTGGTACATGCCTTTTATTCTAGCACCCAGGAGACAGAGGCAGATGGATCCCTGTGAGTTCAAAGCCACCCTGAGCTATATGAGAGTGAATCAGTCTAAAAGAGAAACAGAGCTCACACCTTTAATCCCAGCACTAGGGAAGTGGAGACAGGAGTAATATGGCTGGGTAGAGAGAGGAATATAAGGCAGGAGGAGTCAGGAACGCTTGGTGGTCTCTGAGTTTGAGCAGCGGTGCAGTTGGGGGCAGTTTGAGGTTTGGTGGATCACCCCTTTGGTCTGAGCATTGGTAGAGGTGAGAACTCTCTAGTGGCTGGCCGCTTTGTTTTTCTGATCTTCAGCTTGAACCTCAATATCTGCCTCTGGGTTTTTATTATTCATGCTACAGGCCTCTTTATGTCATGCAGAATGGTCTTGAACTCATGATTCTCCTGCCTCGGCCTCTGAAGGGCTAGGATTACTGGTTTGTAGTACTGTGTGTGGCTTTATGTGGCCCATTTGTCTCTCCTGCTAGAGGGGCATAGGACAGACAAACCCCAAGCAGGCCTTGTGTCCCTTTGGGCCATTTCTGTACTCTGCAGGTCTTCAGCATTTAGCTACTGGGAGATCACTCAGCTTGAGAAGCTCCCAAGGCCTAGAATTCCAAAATGGGTGGAGGGATGCAGATGGAGGGACTTCTGACTGCCTACAACAGCAAACTGCCCAGGACACTGCATTCCCTGGGCCTGCCACACCTCATGGCCCCTCCCTTTCACCTTCCCTCACATCTCACAGTTCTCCCCATATGTCATTTGCTCCCCAGTCTCTTCGATATTGGAACATGTGGGAATCTCCACTGGACCCCAGGTGGCCTCCTTCTGATCAGCATCTGCCACCCCCCCCCCCCCCCGCAAGCTGGCCTTCCTGTATGGGCCCCATTCCCTCGGCGGGAAAGCACTATTCTCTTCTGGCCCCAAAATAGTTTCTTGAAGTTAACGCTGACTTGTCACTTGCCTTCTTGCACAGCGATCTCTTCCAGGAGGCGCTGGGGTCCAGAAGAGGGACAGATGGTCCCCGTCTTTTTATAACACGGCCAGTCTTTTGAAGTGAAGAAGCTACAAACACAAGTTTGTCTTCAGCAGATGTTCTGTGGGCACAACAAGTGCCACTTTGCGCTCTTAAGCAACTGTGAACGGTGTAGCCGGGGAGGAGCCGGAAACGGGACTTTGGTGCGTGTTCAGGGGTGCCTAGGGGCCACGGTGTGCTGGCTGTCATGCAGGCTGCAGCCAAGCTCAAGTTTCTGGTCAGCCAGTTCTTTGTATGTCTTGTGGTCCCTGGGGACCGCCCGTGGGAGTTCCACTGGGCAGCAGTCATTCCTGTAGTATTGGCTGTGAGATAGCCCTCTTCAGCACCATCCAGCTAATCCTGAGATCCTATCTGGAGGCTGAGGCCCCTATGGATACTCCTCAAGCAATCCATGGATTAACTATGCCACTCTCTCCCCTCTGCTATTCATCATGGAGGTGTCCAACACCTATGGCTGTAAAGGGCTGAACGGAAGACTTTGCTGAAGACGTGGTTAGCTGGCCAGACATGGCATCTGCGGAGCTTCCCAGAAGCTGAAGGCTGTGCTAACTGTCGGCAGGAAGCCAGCTCCTATAGCTCTGCGCTGGTGGCGGTGGCTCCTCATCCATTGGTGACAGAGACATGAGGCAGGCATCAATAACGACTTCTAAATGGATGTGCTGCTGTTTAGTAGATTTCAAGACTTTAATTCATTTAAAAGGGCATAAGCTCAATTAATAGACCTCATTAACTTCAAAGATGTATCATCTTTGCTCAGAATTGGCTCCTTCATAGGATGACTGGCTCCATTAACTTTATTGCATTGGCAATACTTTGAGTAAGGCGTGGGAGATGTAGCAACGGGACAGAGTTCCCAGGGCTGCCTGCCTCCTAGGCTCCAGTGGCCAGTGCTCCCTATGGACTGTCTTATCTATCTATCTGTCTGTCTGTCTGTCTGTCTATCTATCTATCTATCTATCTATCTATCTATCCTTCCATCCATGAACAAAAACCCCAATAGTCATCAATTTGTATATAGAAATGTCAGTCACATGGTGCCAGGATATATAAAACAGCCATCATGGGACTTATCTTTAGCCCTAGTGACAACACAACAGGGATCTACAGGCATGGTAGGAAGGACACAGTCACTGGAGATCTACTCTCATTATGCCACCAATTCCTGTGTATTTGCCTTGTGTGAGTCTTCATTTTCCATCTAGGAATCTGCCCAAATGGGACAGCTACAAGGAATACACAAATACAGAGTGGATAAGTATTGAACATACAGTGATAGGTAAATGCATAACAACTATTGTCCCTGTTACACGTCCTTCTAGAAGACAAGACCACATCTACAGCCCAACCCACATCTTGTCTGGAATGGTCATCTCTGACCATAGTTTGAGACAGCTCCACAAGGTCAGCTTCATTTCCTTGATAGGTATCATTACTAGAAAGACCTTGGTTGGACGTCACATGTTTACTAAACTGCGTTGTGGGACCAGTGATGCTACACAGGGAAACCTGGAGTAATGAACATCCACATGTAGAACAAAGACCTGGGCCTGAACACACAGATCAGAAGTTAAGAGCTCTTGCATTCCTGTCCAAGCATGGGGACTGGAATTCAGATCCCAGTATTCATATAACAGGAGGGGTGTGGTCCTGAGCACACTATAAGCCTAGGGGAGCTTCCCAGAAGCTGAAGGCTGTGCTAACTGTCGGCAGGAAGCCAGCTCCTATAGCTCTGCGCTGGCCTAGCTTATAGTGTGAGAGAAGTTAGACAGGATGATTTCTGTGCTTGTTGGCCGTCAACTTAGCCAAACAAACTCAAGCTCCAGGTTCAATGAGAGACCCTGCCTCAAGGACATAAGATGATAGAGGAGAATTCTCTGGCCTCCACATCCATGTAAAGTGTATGTACCACCATGTGCCAAACATTACACACATAATCATAGTCTTAATTCTCTCTCTCTCCCTCCCCCACCCCTCTCTCTCACACACACACATACATACAGGAACATAAAGACAAAAATACAGGAATTGTTTATGGATCAATAATAATTTCCTAGACCTTCCAACTTTCCTGTTCACAAGGCTAGGGAGATAGGGATTACCATGAGACGAACCCCCCCCCCCCCCAATTCAGTGGTTTCTAAGGTTCTGGGACACACATTTGAAGAGATAGCAAGGCATCTCAGGCCCCTGAGACTGACTCCTGAAGGTTCTCTGGGCAATAATGAATGATCATGGTTGACCATTCACTCAATATTCCTGGAAAATCAAGTTTACTAAGTAGACATTTCCAAAGAAGGCTCGACCGTGAGACTCTACAGAGTGAGGGTCCCTGTGTCCTTGAGTTAGGGTTTTCCTGAGTCATTCTTCCTCTCTTTGGGATGAGTTTCTCCCTAATGATATGTTCAAGGGCCATCACTCCTCTGGCCCATGTGGCAGCACATAGGATGTGGCCTTGGGTGAGAGTATGGCCCTGCCTTTGAGAAAAGACAGCTCTTATAGGGTGCGTGGCCCTGTCCCAGCAGCAGGTCACAATCATAAAGACTCTGGGTTCGTCCTGAGCTTCTGTCTGTAGGAGGAGAGAAGCGTTCTAGGCTGGAAGACTGAAGATTCCCAGCAGCAGGGGAAGTGACTGCCCAGGACACTCATGCAATGGGGTGCTTTCCCTGGGAAATTTCTAGTGCATTCCTGGTAATAATGTGATACTTTGGTGATACCTCTTGTGGGAACTTGATCCATGTAGCCAACGACATTTAGGAGTGACTTGCCATGGCTGAGGTTTTCTCTGAGTGTGCAACCTGGTGAACTGGGTGGGTAGGAATGTGCACGCATGCTCTCTCTCTCTCTCTCTCTCTCTCTCTCTCTCTCTCTCTCTCTCTCTCTCTCTCTCTCTCTCTCTCTCTCTGTGTGTGTGTGGTCAGAGCCAGTGCTCTTCACCCCTAGGCTGAACGGCTGGACAAAGGTGGCTGGATCAGCGGCAGCGTCTGCTTTGTTCTGTAATTGTGAGCTTGTCTGTGCATTATACCCCTTAATAAATTGGTTAATAGGCTTCTGTGGGTTCTCGATTCAGTTTCTAACTTTATCCATCCCCCTGGGGGACAACGAAGCACTTCTGTTAAATGATGGCTCAGGTGATACCTTCCCCTACCATCCACTATGGTGGTCATGGGGGAGAGAGTTGCGATGGATGAATTGTTTGTCACCCAAAAGAGTCTTACTTGAAGAGAGGGAGGTAGGCAGCAGCTCAGAGAGCACATATGGGACTGGGTTAGAATGAGGGGGGCAGGTTTCAATGAAACATGCCTACTCCCAATGATTAAAGATAAACAATTTTAGGATCTCAGTGGAAAGATTAACTTGACCCCGATTACAGAGGTAAAAAAGTGGTAAGGACATGGCAAGTGTGTTGTAATGAGATGTTACCTTTTCCACTTGCTATCTGGAAGGAGTTAAAGACTATTGCTGCCAGGCTGGGTGACACATCCCTTTAGTCCCAGCACTTGGGAGGCAGAGGGAGGAGAATCTTTATGAATTCTAGGCCAGCCTGGTCTACATAGTAAGTTGTAGGACAGTCAAGGCTACATCTTATTTAAAAACAAAACAAAACAACAAAACTCCTCCAAAACAAAGGCTATTACAGACTGAATCAAATCCCACCCAAAGTGATGGCATTTGGAGATGGGCCTTTTAGCAGGTTGTAAGGGTAATCTAATAGGCTCAGTACCCCTTTAAGAAGAAGACACAACACAGATACAGCTCCATTGAACAAAGACCACATCAGGGCACAGCATCCAGGAGAGAGACACCGGGAGAAAGCGACCTCGCCTACACTTTGACTTAGATTCCTAGTTTCTGCAGCTGTGAGGAAACGTTCTGTTGTTGAAGCCATCCTGTTTACAGTGTCTCGGGATGACAGCTATCCCGCTAGGGTTGATTGTCCTGACACTGACCCTGTAGAAGCTGGTGAGAAACAGGGTATACTGGCCTTGTCTGTAGACTGTATCTGAGGCACTGGGCTATGGCAGATGGGAAGTCATTTGGAAAAGAGGAGCCAGTAGGCAGTTCACAGGGCTGCGCCTGTGGTCCACCAGGCTGCTGGGAGACTAGGAGAGCAAAGAAAAGTTGCTCAGTGATGCACTGAAACTCTTGGGCTTCTCTCTGAGGTAACACACACACACACACACACACACACACACACACACACACACACACACACAAGCACTTTCTTTTTCCTTTTAAAGAAGTTCACCAAGAAAACAGGCAATGACAACTATTTCAATAGATGGCAACCTTTTGGCCATTTTTTTTCTTCAAGCAATTTACACGATGTTTTTGTGTTCCTGAAATACTGCACTTGTATTATTTTTTACCTTTTACATTTCTAGAATAGCGAGTGTGCTCCTGAATGGAATGTAATTTCAACCAAATCACTTCTCATTGGCCTGGTTTTGTGCCGTGTTTTCTCTAGTTCTGCTTCATGACGTGGCGTACCATTCATCCGGCCCCTCCCCATCGCACAGGGGCAAGCGGTAGGCATCCTACATGCTCTATCGCTCTGTCTAAGCATCACACTCAGAGCTGACCCCAGCCCCTGGAGAGGAAAATACTGGAAACAACCCTTCATGCCTTAACTAGCACATCCGCAGATGAAGCCTGTTTAGATAACGGTGAGGCACCAGGAACTGTGTTATTAAACCGGGAAGGAGAAAGGTAGGTACACAGTGAACTTTTGGATTTGGGGGATTAATGGTGACCAAGCGACTCACATCTAGGTCAAAGTCTACGATATTCAAAGAGACTCCTAAGACCATGAGGGCCTGGAGCTGGATGGACATTTAGCCAAGACCAGAGAACACAGGTTTTTACCTACTCAACATCATCTGACTGAGGTAGGGTCATCAGCCACTAAGTAGCCTGTGTGTAGATTCAGGCTTTGAGTGCCTGATGCCCGAGAAACAGACATCCTGAAAATCACTAGGCAACCCAGTCTCAAATCAGGATGGCTTTCTTTGCGGGGGGAGGGGGGGGAGGAGAGAGAGAGAGAGAGAGACTCTGTGGTAGACAAATCTTTGAGCATCATTCTCTAGCTGGTACTCCCACCAAGCTTCCATCCATCACCTCCCTGTCCTTGCCTCTAGCCCTCATCTTAGCTGCCCTTGAGGTCTACAGCCCTGGCGCCCTTTTGCTTCCCAGAATCCACAGTTCTCATCGCCACTACCATTTTTATATTGAGTACAGCCTTTCCTACGGCCAACCCCTCTCTCCTAAGGCCTGTCCCCATATCTAAGAGAGCTTCTTGCTTGGTAGAGACAAAGACTGTGTGGGACATGCATCTAGCATGCTGGCTATGCCTTTTGTTTGATTCATGGAACGATCCACCATATAGGCTCTGCACAGAGTTGGTGTCTAAAAACACATATGAGTTGCTCAATAAATACCCCAGTGGTGCATCGGGAGAGGATGTGATATAACTCCAGCTTTCCTGTGGCCTCTTGAGACACTGACCTAGTGTGTAGCTAGACATTCTGCTATTGTTCGCTTTAGCTTGCTGCTTCTGGGTCAGGGCAGCTGGTTTCTGCACTGTGGGTCAGTATTCTGTAAAGGCCTGGAAATGTCTCCTCTTTTCATTCCCCCCTCATTCTTACCATTATTTGGACTCCCCTAGCCATGTCCTGCCGGTGGGCGGGGCAGGGTCTCTGACTTTAAGGATACTAGGCATATATTAGTGGCTGTAAGTCAGTATGTTTTCCCAGCTCTACAAGAAAGCCTAGAATCTTCAACCTGCCTGTGCATTGTTGAGTGTGTGTGTGTGTGTGTGTGTGTGTGTGTGTGTGTGTGTGTGTGTGTGTGACCTCCTGCTACGAGGATGACACTGTCTCTGGGTGGACTGGCTGCCTTGACTGTAATACGTTGCTTGCCTGGTTCACTCACAGCCACATGATCTCTTAACCAAACCCTTAAGTCCCGGACAACTCTCCAATTAAGGAAGAATAAAGCCCCGAGGACAGAGCCCTGGGAAGGGAAGGAGGGCTTCACATTGGGCTGGGCAGGTTCTGTTCTAGTGGCTAGGAAATATCTTGTGGATGTGGACAAGAATGCAAATCGCACAGGCTGAGAGCCACATCTGCTTCCTGGGAGAGGGTGTGCAGGCAGGATGGGGGGTGGGGTGGGCCACTAGATGAAGTGAGGGTAATGAGATCGGCTCCTGAGTCAAAAGCAGTGGCAGCCAACTTCCTTCCTTCCCTCCTTCCTTCCTTCCTTCCCTCCTTCCTTCCTTCCTTTCCTCCTTCCTTCCCTCCTTCCTTCCTTCCCTTCTTCCTTCCTTTCTTCCTTCCTTCCTTCCCTCCTTCCTTCCTTCCCTCCCTCCCTCCCTCCTTCCTTCCTTCCTTCCCTCCCTCCCTCCCTCCCTCCCTCCCTCCCTCCCTCCCTCCCTCCCTCCTTCCTTCCTTCCTTCCTTCCTTCCTTCCTTCCTTCCTTCCTTTCTCCCTCCCTCAGGATTCTTGAAGATTTATAGAAGCCAGAGCAGGTAACATGGTTATGTGCTCACTAGGCTCCATGCATGGTGCTTTGACTTCATGTTACCTAATCCTCAAAGGTGTTCTGGGGTACAGAATTGAAAACTGAGGTGGAGTCCAAGTTAACAGCACCGTCTGCTGGGTTAATGTGTGGAGGGGTCGGGAAGTCTCCCCAAGCAGCCGACCTGGGCTCTTGACCACCTTTTCCGCTGCCAGCCACATACGCCTGGTCAGTCACCCTGTCTTGGCCAGCTGACGTGTAGGGATCAGAAACTCTAGTTGTCCTATCGCTGTCCCTGCCCTCGGCCTCCTGATATCAAGATGAAGGTCACAGGATGCTGACCTCCCCCGCTGAGGGTACACAGGAGGACCACCTCAAAGACGAACAGTTCTTGGACTTAGGGGGAAGGTACCAGGAACAGGCTGGTTCCTTCTGGTTGTTATGGTGATGGTGGAGGATTGTAAAACGTTACAATAGGAGAAAGCAATTTTCTGCCATTCAAAGGGGACCCCTGGGAACCAGGCCTTCAGACGTCATGATGTTAACATGTTCTCCTAAGACTCTGGAAGGCAAACTGCTCTTTGGTTTGTCACATTAACCTGAACTCCTAGAAGACCACGGATGCTGAAAGGTGGCCCTGGTACTGGTGATGGTGGAAAGAGAGATCACACCACTCGTTTATAGTGATTGTACTAGGACTGTGCCAAGGGCTGCATGTAAAATGAGTTGATTCTCACCCCAACTATAAGAAGCAGCTCTACCGTTATTAGAGATGAGGAAACTGTGGTAAAACTTCAGACCCCATTATGCTCTGGGGCAGGTAGTGTATGGAGGCACCTGGGTAGAGGAAGAAGTCTCAAGGGATAGACAGTGCGGGACAGGGTTACTGTAGCATTGGCAGTGTGTGGGCAAACGGCTTTGTACCTGCATCTCAGACATTCCAGAGTATTTACGAGGTTGCAGAAAAATGGGTGTGTTCTGGACTTGTCTCAGTGTATGGGACAAGGAGGGACGAAATATGCCTTAGCCCCATATCTGAGGGAAGAGTCTCCCATCCTCTGCCAGAAAGTAACTCATGCCATCTCACAGTAAGAGGCTTGGCCACAGGACTGTGGACCTTGTGATCACTGGATGGGCCTGCCCAGCTGCTAAACTCCCTGGACAGGGTGCTGGGGTGGACTTCAGTGTAGTGAGCAGGCAAGGGGTGAGGGATGGTCACAATTCCCATTAGGTCCTCCTTTGGACTCCAGAGGGGTAGTGTAACTATTCTCATTTTGTGTATTATATATAGTATATATGTATATATGTATGTTTGATCTTATGAGGCAGGGACTCACTCTGTGGCCCAGGCTGAGCTGGATGGACCTCACACTGTAGTCACGGCAGTCCTCCTGCCTCAGTCACTCTGAGTGCTGGGATGACAGGCAAGAACCACGACACTCTGATACCATTCCTTAGAGAAGGTAGGGGAGGCTCAGAGAGGTCAAGAGGCTTACTCTGGTGACAGAGCTATTCCACACACCTCAGCATATCCTAGGAGATTGTCTTTGCTGCTGCTAGAGCTGAAGTAGCTGTGGTTCATGCAGATGCAAGGGAGGAGAGAAATTGTAACCACAGAAAGGGGCGGGACAATTCTTGCATCATGTAGCTCCTTGGGCCTGGGACAGAGAAGCCAAACTCTGCAGATGGTTCATCATGGCCCCTACATCATACCCAGTGTCTATACCAGAACAGACATGTCCCTCTTCCGCAAGAGAGGGAGCAGGTGCTGTTAGCTTGTTTCTCCCCAGACACTCATGTAGAAAACAAGACAGCCTCTGGGACCAGGGCCTGTGGATTTTAGAGGCTCCCAGCCTTGGTCTAAGCCACCAAAAATCCCTGATGAAAGCAGAAATCACCGTGCCCCAGGCCGGAACCTTGGCTGTGACCTCCCAGGGAGCTCTAGGAACAGGGTCAATAGACCTGGGTTTCCACATAGGCCTGAGTTTGGCTGTATTTCTCCCAGAGGATCATCCCAGGGTCTGTGCCCATCTAATGACAAGACTAACACACCAGGTCTTTTATAGAGATTCACATGGAACTAATTCCGTTTTCTTCCCTTATCACTTTGCACACATGAAATCTATTTTTAATTACCTTTCAATATATAATCTAAAAAAATCCACAGCTTGTTCCCACCCTCAAATTGTTCCTAGAGAAAGAAAGATTTATCTTGTAAGTTTCTTAAGAAAATCTATATGTGCTCAATGCATTTAAATAACACTCATTAAAGCAAACTGCAGGCATGCTGGCTTCTCTAGTCACAGATGAGAGACAATCGCTTGACCTACAGCAAATCAAAAGGCATTTTGCACACCACCTCTCTTTTTCAATTGGTTAAGTTTTAAATTAAAGTCCCAAAGCCCTTTTTTGGGAAGGCGGACTAATAGAACCTTGACTGAAAATTTCGTTCAGTCGATCGGAAGATAATTACAAGAAACAAAATGTGAAATTTTAAATCAGGGCACTAATGAAGTCTAAAAATACCAGTGGCCCATCCCTCTGGTTGGCAAGACCTGTTCTTCGTGGAGGGGGATCTCTCTGCATAATTACTCAACCCCACAAGAGGCCAGGTTGTCTCATCAAACAATAGTAAGGCAAAAAAAAAAAAAATCACAGGATTGTAATGAGCTAGATCGTGCATGGTGGATCTTATTATAAAGCTGGGCAAGGTTTCAGACAGACACTAGCAGAAAAAGGAAATTCTTCTCTTTTTCTTCATTCCCTTTTTTGTTTTTTAAAGTGGAGTTCTGATTTGTGTTGATAACGTCATGTGGTGCCCTGTTCCCGCCTGGAGCCAGCTGTCTGTCATTTAGGAGTGTGAAATCAATTGAGTTTCAGGGATGTAAAATCCAGAGGGGCAAAATTAAAAGTGACCCAAATCCAAACCCACGTGGAGCCGTCATCATGATGACTCTCCCACGGCAAGTTGCAAAGATTTGGTTTCAAAATTTGGGTTTCTTATTTTTTTCCCCCTTAAATGTAGTTGTTTGACAGTAGACCTGACAGATAAATTATAGCTTCAGCAATAAAGGCTTTTAAGATTAGAAGTGAAAGGAGAATTTACCTTAAAAAAAAAAAACACCCACACTCAGGTTCCTTGTCTTCCTTCACAAATACAAGGGGGATCTGCCAGCCGGCAAGGGCCATACACAGATAAGTGAATGAACGTAATCTCTGGGCACACAGTTGGTCTGGCAGACACCAGTGGAAAGCAGAGTGTGGACAGGTCATCTACAGTCACTGGCCAGGGCTGCAAGACCCCAAAGGCTCCCCAGAAGATGCAGGAGATACTTTTTAGTTTTGCTTTCTGCCTCTCACCCAGACCCAGTCTACCCTATGGGGCTTGGTATAGTGAATGGCGTGGGGCCACACAGCCCTGTAAGGCTTGGGGCCACAGAAGTCAGGCCATGCTCCTTGGCCTTCTGCAGCTGTCCCAGGTGCAGCTCTGCATAGCTCAACGACCTAGTAGGCTCAGGAGTTGGACCTTACCAACCTGTGTCACCCATCTCAAGGGTGAGGGTGTTCAGGGGCATCCTGCTTCTAGCAATGTTCAGAGAGATGGGTTCTAGCTCAATGTCCAGCCCTAGACCAGGAAACTAGGGCTAGCTAAGCTGGTTCCCTTCTGTACAGTGTCTTTTCTCTGGATATATGTCTGGAACTTGAAAAGCCAGTGAGAACTTAGCAGGCATCTCCCTGTGGGAACACTAAAGCTGCCTAATGCTTCTAGCTTTGGGATAGCCTTGGACAGCTGGGATCCCACAGGTGTGTGTGTATGCTTTTGTTCTTCTGGGGGTGATTTCTTTTTTCTTAAAGAGAGGGGTTGCTAAACCAAAACAGTTCAAAGAAGAAATCAATTTAGTCTCTCTATATATAAAAAATAAATTTTAAACAGAGCAAGAGTTTGTCAGATTCCAGATGTAATTGTCTATAACTTTGTCACTTAAAACTAGTGCTGATTTCCCAAACAAAGGCCGTTGGAGCTCACACAGTTGGGAATGAAACCCCACAGGGAGCTAGGCACCGGCTTTGTGGTGAGGGTTTCTCAGAAAGACTGGAGAATGGCTCTGAGGGACAGTGGCAAATGTCTGGAGAACAGCGGGCAGAGAGTGACTAACGGCAGCATTGCTCTGCAAAGACGCAGGGGCCCCAGATGGACTTTCAGGGGCTCAGAGGAAAAGCCCTGGCTAGTTATGTATACTATCTAGCACCACCTACTGGCCCGGTTGAAGGAGACACGGGTACCCTAGCAGGCTAAAGTGCTCGGCACAGACCCTCTTGCCTCCTCCTGTCCCAGGAGCTGCCTAGCCCGGTGGGGGCCTCATAACCTTCCCTCTGCACATTGCAGGATCAGGACCTGAGCTGTCTGGCAATGTCCCTACATCAAGGAAAGGCAATTCTAAGACAGGCACTCTCAAAGCCTCGCTTCTCCGCCCTGGCCCTGCTGTCACGCTCAAACACTGGGACTAGAACCTACCTCTGATGTTCTGTGCCCTGATGCTGAGGCTGAGGCTTGTGCTAAGAACCATGTTGGTGTGCGGTGGTGTGTTTCCTTCCCCAGCTTATGTTCCCAAGGAACTACCTCCGAGCTCTTTGCAGGGAAACTCCCCTAGGGCTAGGGTCTGGGGTCAAGGGTCCCCTGAAGGCCAGCCCAGAGCTGTTCTTCCCAGGGACTCACAGAGACCCCTTCAGTCCTTCAAAAACAGAAACCTGTTTTTGGTAGGAGCGAGCCCGGGTCCTGGTCCAGCCCTTATCAATAGCGTGGTGGAGACGACTTGTCTTGACAGATACAGGCGAATAGTGTTTTGGATGTCTTTATGGAGAGAAAGCGGTAAAGGTCTCCGTGCACTGTCCAAGTGACCATTAAGAGGAGTAGGTAGCTCTTGCTCCATGTAGCCTTGGTCTGGCTTGGGGTGAGCATGGCCTGGGCTCTGACTTTCAGGCTCCCCTCCCCGCCTTTTTTTCTTGCTCTATGAGTCCTGCTGTTGCTTATCTTAATCTCCACACTGGGGCTCTGCCTGTATCACCCCACCTAAAGAGGGAGTTTCTGCTCCTGGCTCGATGCGGTCAATGAAAAAGCTACCATAAACACGCTTGTCCTCACTGCTGGAGTGACCAGGCAGGGAGGTACAGACCAGACACACAGTGTGGCGTGTGACAGGACTTACCTTTAGGGTGCCCTGGGTCGGTGAATTCATACTTCCCCACTCCAATGGTCCGTAGCATTTGTAGCCCAGGGGCTGAGTCTGTTGTGGGGGGCCCATTGGTGGCAGGAGCACTGCTGGGAAGAGCAGCGGATGGCTGGGCAGGCGGAGGTGGAGGCAGCAGGGGCCCTGCCATGTGGCCGTTGCCCACAGCAGTGGGTCCCGGGCGGGCTACCTGTCCCACTCCAGGCAAAGTGGATACGGCCAGGGGCTGAGGGCTGGCGTACAGGGCCTGGGCAGGCATGTTCACCACCACACTGCTCAGTGGTTGAGAGGGCGGCTGTGGGAGCGAGTAGTGGCCTGGCATCAGCGGGAGTTGGGGCCCCACATGGGGAGGCAGTG
This sequence comes from Mesocricetus auratus, assembly GCF_017639785.1. Taxonomy (NCBI): domain Eukaryota; kingdom Metazoa; phylum Chordata; class Mammalia; order Rodentia; family Cricetidae; genus Mesocricetus; species Mesocricetus auratus. The sequence continues at coordinate 17,827,862 of NW_024429205.1, read as the reverse complement.
AGGGAGTCACCCCGATGACCGGGGCCTGGACGTTCACAGCTGGGCTGAAGGTGGGAGGCTGGGCCACTCCATAGGAGTGTGCAATCAGGGAAGGCTGGTTCCCGGCGGCCACCGTAGTCACCCATGGCCCTGTGCCTGTAAGGGAGATGGAAGAAATGTTACTTTGCCAGTTACTTATTCATTCAGCAAATACCAGCTATCCCAGGCTTCGGGCTGGGACCTGCAGCAACAACAGTGGCTAAGACATTTGTGTCCAAGCACTCAGCAGTTTAGGAATGTGATAAAGCAGGGTTTAGGGGCACATGCCTTTAACCCCAGCACTCCGGAGGGGAGGAATAGGCAAGCGGATCTCTATGACTTTGAGGTTCCTCTGTTTCACACAGTGAGTTTCAGGTCAACCAAGGCTACATATCAGACTTTGTCTCAAAAAAAATGTGTAGTGATAGTTCTAGGACTAGGTTTTATAGAGGATATGAACAAATGACAAATGACTGTGGGAATACAGAGAAGGAAGAAAGATCTATTTGGGAGAAATGAGACACAACAAAGCAGAGAGAGAAAAATCGGAGGCCTTCAAAGAGACCTATGCTCATTTCAGCCCTTCTACCTACGAGCTAAGAGCCCTGGCAAGTTGCTTCAGTTCTCCGGGCCACATGCTTTAATCTGGACTGGGGGCTGAAGGCAGAAAGCATATTTTCGAGGAATCAAAGCCAACAGTGTGTCAAACTTGTGGTAGATGTTGCCTATGTATTGTAGTGGACAGGACGGAGGTAAGAGAAGGCTGGCAGTGGACAGTGTTTCAGGCGAGGACAGTGGTCCTCGGAAGATGACAAGCTGTTTACCAGGCACCTGGAAAGACGTGATGGAGTCTGGGAAATCCTGGAAGATGTGAGGGGACTCCAGGCCCTGTCTCACACACCCTCCACACAGCTAGCTATGTTAGAAACAGGAGGAGCCCAGCTCGGCGGTTAAGGTAATTTTAGGGGAACAAGGAAGGCCAGACAACCTCTGAGGATGTGATACAAGATGAAAGGCCGGTGATACCCAGGTCAGGCAGAGCAAGGTCTGGGTCTACCTGAAGCTTAACTGACACTGAAGTAATCCAGAATGACTTGTGACAAAGCTGGAAGATACAATGACAAGAAGTCTAGTCTGGTCACCTGTTATTTAACAGATCTTGGCTTGGGCCTCCATTGTCCTGGTCCAACCTTGGTTTCCATGATTCTGCTGGGGTTTGGGTGTAGACTGAGAACCGGGGTATTGAGACAGGAGACTAGGAGCCCCCTCTCAGACATCAGACATCAGATGATGAGGGAGGGCAGGAGCCCAAATGGCAAAGGGACACTCAAACCAGCAGGGGGCGTTGAGAAAGGGCGAGGAGTCAGAATGAACCAGCTCTGAGTCCTGACTCTGGTTCCAGATGAGTGTGACACACATGCTTTTCCCACGTCCCGTTTCCTCATCTGCAGTAGGTACAATAATACCAGTGTCTGGGACAGCCACAGGCCTTGAGAGCACACACAGAACAAGGCACACAATAAGGTGCAAGAAATATTTATGATTCGCGCAATGAGAGAGGGAAACTGCAAGCCAAGAAACATTGGCAACGCATTGCTGGCTAGATTCTAGAATAGGCTGCTGGGGTTAAGGGGTGGGGTGGGGGGATGGACCATGTCCAAGCTAAACAGGGGAGGTGATAGCAACATAAGCCAGTACAGCTGGATGTCTTAAGACCAAGGCCTGTCACCCCAAACTCAGTGCTCCCCAGGACTGGCCAGGGAGTCTGGGAAGATGCATTAAATGCAGAGCCTGGCTGACAAGGCCACAGACAGCCATAAGATGCTATGCCAAGGAGATGATTCTTTTTTTTTTATGAGATGAATGCCTGACAGGGGCTGGGGACCTACAGAGAGGTCTTTGGCCACTCACAGAAAGCCCTGATCACTGTTTCTAATCAATGACTTGGAAGCTACTGGGATGCTCTATGTAGGACACAATTCTGGGGGAACTGGGAACAGAGCACACACACACACACACACACAAAAGAAAACACCCCCCAAAACCAGAGTTTGAGATCACAGTGGCCCCATTTGGGAGAGAGTGGAGGGACCTGCTCTTGGGTCCCCAAACCCAGCTGCCTAAACCCAATCCTGAAGAGGTAGCCTTGTGACAAACTTGAGTTTTACTGCTGGGACAGGCTATGATGTCTGTGGGCTGAGTGGCTATGCTCTGGGGCCGTATCGACCAATTGGAGGTGCTGTGAGTGCTGGTGAGGCACCAAGTGGGATGCTCGCACTGGGTGTGGCTTTGCACTTTAGAGGGACACAGAGTGAGTGGACACAGAAAGGGACTGGAGTTACAAGCTTTAGGGTTTGGGGTATTTATCTGCCTGGAAGAAGACATGGAGCTAAGGTGGGGGGCATATCTCTGGGTATCTGTACCAAAGTGGGGTGGCAGGGGTGGGGAGCACCAGGAGCAGTGGGAGGTCCTTTGTTCTGGTCAGAGCTGTCAGCAGGAGGACCAAAATGCTGTGGAAGGAGGAAATCCCAGTCCTGGGGGGGGTGTCAGAGCACCCTGGTGCTCATGTAACCACGGGCAAGGCAAAATCTCCCTGGACATGCGACTTGAGAAGCTTGGGGTCCCACACATCCCAAGCCTGATATCTGGACTTCTACAGACTCATGGATCAGGACCTCTGGAGAAGAGCAGAGCATCCAGCAAGTGGGTGTCTCTGTCAGTTGATGGACACGCACCTGGATTGTCGCTCTCCCTCATCTGTTTGGAGGGCGGCTCATCAGTGTCCCAGGGTGTGGACTGATTGATGGGCGTCTGGCCCCATCGAATGCTGGTCGTGAGTCCCTGGGACTGATTGTCAGCTTTGGAGATGCCTGGAGCCTGTGGGAAATAGATGACAATGGTGAGCATAAACTTTCCCAGGACTCTGCCTGGAACCCGTCCCCTCAGCAACACCTTTGGAGCCTGAGCTTTGTCTACTTGGTTCATGGGCAGAGAGAGAGAGAGAGAGAGAGAGAGAGAGAGATAGCCTGCACCCAGTCCCACTAATGCTGGGACCACTGCTTCCTTCCCAGCAAGGATCACGGGATGTTGGCCTCTGGTGAGCTCCTGGCCTCTAGGACTCCAAGCCAGTGCCTTGCCAGGGACCTCTCCCGCTGCTGCCTATCCTAGGAGAACCGCTGCAACTGAAGAGAGCAAGTTGTGGTCCGGTGTGCGGACACCTCAGTCCTCAGACTGTCAGTAACCCACCGTATCCCAAATGCTACCCACTTATCCAGGGTATGGGCTGAGCATTGACTGTACCCACTCAGTCTTGGTCCGCCAGATGCCCAGGGCTTTCACTTGCAGCTGCTGACTGAGAATTCCTAACGAGATGGCAAACGAGGGCCACCACACAATCTCCATCCTGCTCCAACTCATGCTGTTGAGACCCTGGCATCCCATGGAGGAAGGGAGGGGTGATGGAAGCTGGTAGGACAGGTCAGGCCAAATCATGCCCCCAGGTAGGAGGGACCCCATGGCCCCTCAGAGCAGTAAGGGGACTTGCTTGCTGTGTGAGTTCACCTTCTGATTTAGCTGCACAGATGTACAAAGACAGGATGCTCAGAATGGAAGCAGATATCAAGCGAGAGTGGTCCCCTGGGCTAAGTCCTGATGGAACACTGGCTACTGGGAAGCATACTTTCTAGAAGTTCATACTGAGAAGGCAGAAACGCTCCCTCCCACTGTGATGTTGATGAGAAAAGCAGGGCCACAAGATGACACCCATGTGACCTCCCTATGCAAACCATCCTGTGGTGGGACAGCATGTGTGAGAGGGGACTGACCCAAATGTCAGCAAGATGCTATCCCTGGGTCAGAGGATTATGGGTAACTGCTTGTCCACATTACCTTGCACTGATCAAAAGAAATGGTTCAGGGCACCAAACTCAGGGTGTTGCGTGGGTTTTCCAAGTGTACTACCACTGACCCACATGCCCAGATATTCTTTCCTCTTTTTTTTTAAGGGTTTGTATTCCAGGATACCTTCGAACTCATGACCTTCATAGCCCTCACTTCAAAGTGCTAGGACTGTAAATGTCAAATCTTTTACAGTGGCCATTATTTATAAGTAATAAAAAACAAATCCTAAACCTATGGTAGAAGCTGGGAGCAGATGGGGGGAGGGATCTCAGTGGAGGTGACTTTCAGAAGAGTCGCCACAGCTCCTGGGGACCCAGTTCTGCCCAGGGAAGCACGTGGGCTGGGATGAGGGACGGAAGTTGTTCTTCTCCAGGGACACTCGCAGAAATGTGTTCAGGTAAAAGCCACAATGCTTGTAGCATTTTCTCATAGAGCCTGGCCCAAGGATGGAGCTGGAGACTGAGCTCCCCCTGGAGCCCCTGGGCGGGGTGATTCTCCTGGGTCTGAGATGGGGCACACAGCAGGAGGTGTGGGCAGTAGGATGGGCAGGGCGTCTGGAGCCTTTGCTGTGTCACACAAAGGCTCACAGAGTCTGCAGCAGGGCCTGTTGGGAGAACAGGAGCCAGGCAGCGCTGAGACCTGGGACAGTGCAGAGGTAATCACGTTAGGGTGCACTTTACCTCTGGCCTTGCTTCAGAAGCTCCGCTTTTGTGAACAGGGCATGGAAAGGAGGGCGAGTCTCCCAAGGGGGAAAAAAAAAAGAACAATTCCTGCTTGTGGCACAGATGAGATTGAGGGGGGTGGTGAGATATGAAATGGGGGTCTGGGACATAGCCACGATGGTAAGGAGGCATAGAAAGCATGGAGGAGGCTTTTCTCGAGTTCTCTGAAGGGGCGACTTCCAACATGTGCCTTGACTGGAGGCAAAAGTCATCTGGCCATCTGCCTCCCTTTACTTCCAGGCTCCAGGCTCATGGTGGGGTTAGAGGCACAGAAATGGCTTCTGAAACCAGAGGCATCTGAGGGGGCTGAGTCTGTGCTATACCCTATTCAACAGTCTTGTTAGAAGACACCTTTGAGCTCTGCTGGGGCCCCCTAGCCTCCTTGCCAGCAAGCCTGCCTCTTCGCTGACAAGATGGAAACCTCTTCTGCCAGGAGGGGGCGCTGCAGCCCCTCTCTGCTGCCGGTGTCCCAGAGGCTTCCTAGATAGGAAACAACAGCTTTGCTTAAGATTTCAGAATGCTCTCCCTGTCACCATTTCTGCACTGCTGGGTCCTCACGGCAACTTAACCAGGGAGGGAAGCCTTCTGGAAACAAACCTTGAGACTGCCACTTCTGCCAGGAACTCCCCCCCCTTGAGTTTGGGTCATCAGGTTCTATGCTATAAAACTTTGGGGATTCTAATGTTTGCCCTGAAATTAGGGGAGTTTCTGCACTTGAAAAATTGCATATTTTCCTGACACATTCCTTAGGCTTATGCAATGTGTCACTCCTTTATGCCTGGGTTTGTTCTTTGGTAAATAACTATTGGGCTGGGGTTCTGTGTTACGTCTTGGCCAGGGCAGTGGTGATTTGGACCCAGGTGATTCCCTTTTCACGCCCTGCCCTCAGCTGGCGCAGAGAATTCCAGTGCATGGTGCAAATGCTGATGTACCCCAAAACAGAAGCTCTGGTGTGCATAGGCTGACTCACGGCCACGGGGAGATCACCCAGCTGCCTGGCCTCCTGTTTGACTGTGTGGTTCATGATCAGTACATGCAGTTTCTGAGATTGAAAAAAGCCACACCCAAGTCCATCCTGCCCGCCCCCTTCAGGAATGATTAAACAAAACCACTCCCATTCAGCACCATCTTTAGCTTCGAGCAATTTGCAGCTCAGGAATTTTATTTTATTAAAGCAATCAAGTGAATAAATATTCCTTTCTTGAATCTGTCAACAAACAACTTAGATGCAGGAGCATGCCCTTTGCTGAGAGGCCCAGGGCTTCCATGTGATTCCTAAGTGGACTGACCACAGACCACTTAGATGCAGGAGCTTGCCATCCATGGAGATGTCTAGGGCTTTCAGGGGAGTCACATATGGACTGACCGCAGTATAGTCTGTGAGGCAGGAAGCCGGACGAGGGGCCCCGTCCTCCTGCCAACAGTTCTAGGCCCCAAATAACTGCGTGCAGACCGCGAATTCTAGAGATCCTTGGGACCGACCCTGTATGGGTCTGTGACTGTAACTCTGAATTCCCCTCTCATGGTTTTGAATTCCCACACATCTGGAATCCCTAGGAGCAATCCAGGCTGCTCCCAGCTTGAGCGAGGACCAGCCTTAGGGAAGGAGAGCAGGGGTCAGGGTACAGGGTGGGCTGCGAGCATAAGAAAGACCAGCTTCCCAGCCATAGGGCAGAAGTGGGTGAGCAAGGTCTCACTTCCTCCTATTGCCATTCTCTGGGGCACCTGGGAAGCCACCCCGACAGAGACCTTCTGCCTTTCCCTGGCCCTGGCTTCTGCTCCAGGACCGTGGCGGTACTCATCAGGAGAGGCCCGCCAGAACAGCCTTCCCTATAAGCTCTGCAGAGTGGGCCTATATGCCCATCACTGGGCTTGAGCCGGCTTCTCTCAGCTTCCCTTTAATGAGATGCTAATAGGATGCATCATTAACACAGCAGCTTTTTAAACCCCGGCTCTTGTAAATTTTCAAAGGTCACATTTTTACGGTGCCTGACAGCATCCTGCTCCTTTCAGAGTCTGAAGAACACTAAAGACCCAGGGCCTTTATGGCTGAAGCTCTGTGAGGCCACTGCACAGGCTGAAGGCACCTGCTGGCAGTGGGCTGCCCCCCCACCCCGCCCTGGCAGCTTTACAGGGCATGAGGGTTACCCTCTTTCAGCCCGGAGAGACCAGGTACACAGTTTCACATGGTCCACAGTGTTGCTCTCACAATACAAAGATCCCTGGCAGAGGGGTCAAGGGAGATGCCACCCAGCTGGGGAGGCAGTGGACTTGAACTCTCAGGGAGGACCTTCTGCTTAGACGGAGAATGCACAAGTCTACAGCAGTCAGGGCGCCTGCGTTCCGCTGGTCAGTCCAACCGGAGAGAGGGCATGTCTCTACTTCACACAAAATTACCACAGACATTTGCAGCAACCGAGTAGTCAGGGAGGTTTGAATGATGATGGGGACTTAGACTCCTCCTCCCGCCTCCCCTGGGCTGTCTCGGTCCTTGCTTGTTCTCATCTCAGCTCTCTGCGTGATCACAACGCCGAGTGCACTACCCTGAAGGTCCTGTTGACCCTGTCCTGGCACGCAAACTCCCTGAAGACAGATGCTCAGTGTCATGCCTGGCCCAGCAGGTGCTGTGCCTGGCATTGCTGTCCTCAGGATGAAAGCAAAGTTTAGGAGCCACAGCATGGGCCGGCAGGAGCAGTGACGTCACTGCCGGCTGAAGGAATCAATGAATCTGCAGAGCAAGCTTCCGGGAGAGCAGAACATGCAGGCCGTGGAGCAGAGCCCATGGCTGTCCTCTCTAGTGACCACCAAAGGACTCCCTAGCCAATGGAGGCTACTGAAGGTCGCTCAGAGGCTCGGCTAACAGAAGCCACTACCAACGGCCAGAGATTAGAGATCCTCCCCCAGTGCCTGGCTGTGGGTAGAGGTGCAGGATGCTGAGGCTGACTCTTGCTAAGGGCACGGATGCCTCCTGGGAAATCCCAACTACTGCATCGTCTGCTCTTTTCCCAAGGACATCGAAAGAACCAGGAAATCCTCAAGAGCTTCTGGGCAGGCAGTGGGCCATTAAAGTTCAGCAGGATTGAGTAGCATGAATGGATTGGGGCTAAGATCACCACCAAGGAGCCATGGATCAGATGATACATTTCCAGCCTTGACATAGGACAGAGCCTAGTTCATCTGTCATATGATGCATTTCTTAGTCATGTGACCGATGATGGCACGTATGGCTCACAGACCTGCTCCTAGACTGGAACCTGCAGCCCTAGATGCCTTGCCTCTGTGCGGGGCATACAGCTGGTGTGGCTGTACCCACTGAGTGTCACTGAACATGGTACGCCCCATGCTAGGGCTGTCTCTCTGAGCTATGAGAACCCTTCCTTCCAGAGTGCCTGGAGTCCCCTGACCCATGCCTCAGTTTGTTTCTGTTCTTATGCAGCTGGGGACCCGGGTTCAGCAATGGTCAAGGCCCTTTACTGGAGAGATTTACAAACGTTGTCATGGGACACCTGGTTCAGGGACTCAGACTCGGAGAGACACTGCAGGGAGCAGAGTCACACGATGCCACACTCTTACCATTGTTAATGGCAGCACTCATACTACGTCATGGATAAGAGAAGATACAAGAGCCAGGTTTATGTGTGTAATCCTAAGGAGTCAGGAGTCTGAAGTAAGAGGACAGGTGTGAGTGCAAATACAGTCTGAATTGCATGGTAAATCGCATGTGAGCTAGAGCTACATAGCAAGGCTTGTCTGTCCTGTAGTCCAGGCCCTGGCTCAGTGGACACTACCTGTGTGACTGGCATCAACAAAGGCACTGCAGAATTGTCCCAACCAGCTTCCTTGCATCCCCTCACACAAATTTGCTAGATATTAAAAAAATATTGTTAAGCCACTACGAACAAAACAAAAGGGAAAATGAGATAACACATTTCACTATGTATAACGTAAAATACAGGAGATCAAAAGTCACTTGTGTGTTGCTCTTGGCAAACACATCCTGTGTCATCTGCAGCCCCTAGCATTTCACAGAGGATCTGGGGGCAGCACAAACACGGAAGCGGGCTGGTTACTGTGTAAACACTAAAAGGAGAACATGCAGCCTCCCTTGCAGCTGCCCCAGATGGGTGGTGGGAGTGAAGTGGCCTTGGATGAAAAGCTGAGAAGCCACGGGGAGGGAGACGCCAGTGGTGAGTGTGGCCCTTGCAACCCTCTAACCTTGATCTGCAGCTCTTTCTTCCCCCTAGGACTCCCTGCAGTACCCACCCAATTTGGAGAAGGCAAGTTTGGTGCACTCCTGCAGCTCCTGGCTCTGGATTCCTGAAGGTGGTGATAGATACTCAGCTGGCTTAGGCTCCACAGTGGACAGAATCATGTTCTCTGGCCTCCCTGGACACGTGAAACACTCTCTGTCTGAAAACCTTGCTTGGAAGCTTCCCTAACAGTTAGGGCACAGAACTCTGACCTGCCTTGCAAACACAGTGTGGTTTGGGAGGTGAGCCCAGCTCCAAGGCCCATACTGCAAGCAAAGGAAGGAAGGAGGCAGCGCCCCGCGGGTTTGGGAGCGCATACATTTGGAAGTAGCGGATGCTGTCACCTCATTTTTCTTTTTACCCAGGGGTTATCACTCCCATTGCTTTTCTGAGAATAGCAGGGGCTAGTGTTGCCCATGGCAGAAGTGGGTGGGGCCCAGGCACCTCTGACCACTAGCCCTTGGGCAGCTCTGGGGAATCAATCACAGGACTGCAGCTGTCAACCCCACGGCTGAGCCTAGATGGACAACAGCCTTTCTCTGCAAATGGTGCACTTTTCTTCCCTCCCAGCATCCCCCCTCCTTGCAAGACTCTTAGAGCTTTCCTGGTGCCCTGGTCTGCCTGTGGGGAGTGGTGGAGGCCAGTGTTTGGTAAATGCATTCCTGCTGGGGACTGAGTGGACCTACTTCCCAGGGGTGCTCAGACAGAGTGGTGTACCCTGGAGAAGGGGAGTCCTATTTATAGGAACGGTGTGCTTGCTGGTGGTGGAATTTCTGTGTGGGTGGGAGAGCTTTTGGTGTCTGGGCGCTTTTAGATTAAGCCCACGAGTATGTTCGCAGATGGGCAGGTTTTCTCATTCCAGAACATAGTGGTACAACCGTCCAGCCTCTACCACTGACGGAATCTCCCACATGAGGCATGTGAGATGCACCTGGGAGTTCTGCTAGAAATGGACTGTAGTCCTACAAGTTCTGATTCTGTAGCTCTGGAGCAGCAGTGGACCCTGGAATGTGCCACTTTAATAAGCTTACAATGCCACCGATTCAGGGAGTTCTTGGCCCCTCCCTGGGGAGCAAGGGCAGGCTTTTTTGCCTATGTCTCCAGGCCTGGGCCCCGAGTCTGGGTTGTAAGGGCCATTGCAGCTTGTTGGGTCCTGACTGGGACATATTAGGGAACTTGCTCATGTGGTTCTAAGGAACCAGCTTCTGGAGGGGGCGGGTACTGCCAAGGACTCCTGCCTAGGGCATAGGTTTCCAGGGATCTGAGGATTTGTTGTCACACGCAGCTGGGAGGTGCTAACGGCACCTAAGGGTATTTCAGTTTTAATTTCTAACTGCTATGGAGCTACAATCAAGAAAAGCACAGCTAAAGCCCCACTTGGTGTGGATGGGGTCTTCCGTGATTCTCCCTCCCTCTCGAACAGGGTGCCCTTTCTGAGCCCCAGGCCTGAGCCCCCGGCCTCCCCTTCTGAGGCCCCCAGAATGCACTGCAGAGCCTGATGAAATTTCCAATAATACTAACCAATGATGTGTTAAATTGAGACACTTCTGGCTCGGCCGCCGGAAACCACACGATGGTTTAAGGACCAGCGCTTACCTTTCTCTATCAATTTGCTGCTAAATTACTGCTTTCAGAGAAACTTATAGAAAAGTAATTCTTTATTTAAATTTTAATTTCCATCTTGTCATTTTAAATATATATTCAGATTCCAATCATATTACAGAATATGATGATGTCTCTGGCGGGTAAATGACCCTGCTAGACGCCTGGGAGAGTATGGAGGACGGGGACGAGTGGGCTGTGGGGCGAGGCTCGGCAACGAGGGAGACCTCGGCTCAGCTGAAGTGGCCGACAGAGCTTCAGAGCCTCTCCTGCTTGGAACCCTGCTCTGTGCCCCCTGACTTTGGGTGTAGTCCCGAGGACCACCTGCACACGCTTTAAATTGAAACCTCGCTTGGATCACTGTGTAAACTGAGACATAACTAAACACCAGATGAGATGGGGCTGCTGGGTCAGTCAAACACCCTAACACCTCATATTTCACCACCTCCACGTGCCAGTGGTGGGCAGCATAGCTTCATTTCCCTCCAGGAAGAATCCTGTATTCTTTTCACCATCGTATGGATGAGAGTCTAATGGCCCAGCCAAGTTCAATAACACTCAAGGGTGTGAAACTTCAGGATTTCATCCAGGCCTGCTCTAATTGTTTTAATCCATTTTGGGTTGCTATAATGATAATAATAATAATAATAATAATAATAATAATAATAATAATAATAAAAACACCTGAGGGCCAGCGATATGGCTCAGTGGGTGAGGGTGTGTGCTGCCAAGCCCGATAACCTGAGTTCTATGTGGTGAATCCAGATGATGGAAGGAGAGTTCTGACTTCTGAAAACTGTCCTCTGACTTCCATGTGAGGGCTATAGAATACACCCCCATCCGATGAATCCGATGAATAAATAGACAAATGAATGTAATAATTTCTTTTTTTTTTTTAAAGAAACTACCCGGGACTGGGTACACATTCTAAAGAAAGGAAGTGACATTACTGTTTTGGGGACTCAAGAGCATGGGTACCTGTGATCTGGTAAGTTCTGGTGGGAAGGGATTACAAAGGCTGGGTATACACAGAAAATGTCACATGTCTACACAAGAAGCTAGAGCTTGGGGAGAGGCCACACTCACTTTTTTGATAGCAGACCACTCTGGGGAGGGGACTATAACGTATTCACACACTATAATGTGTTCACACCACCAATCTGCTCCCTCTTAAGGGTAGAGTCCCTATGACCTAGTTATTTTCTACTGGGTCCCAGAGTCTTAGAAGCACAATGTTGTCCTAAGACCAACACAATGTTCTGGGACAGTCAGAATGATCCCAGGTCACCTCTTTGAGGTTGACACAATGTCAAGTCTGTACCCACACATTTTGACACCACTCCCCAAATACCTGCAGGATGCTGGTCATAGTCTATCTTTTCTCTGCTGTGTCCATCAACTATGTCTCCTGCTCTGACCCTGGTAGTATACTGGTGCCAGGGGGCTGGGCAGATTGGCTTCCATCATCTCCCTCCCTCCCTCAAGCCTCAGGCCCTAAGCCACCGCTGACATTCCCCTTGGCATCTGCCAGTGTGATATGGGTCTTCCTGGATTGGGGCCAGTTCCTCCATCTCAGACTGGGGCTGGACACCTGGACACTACTGCCTCCTCCTAGGCTGGTTCCACAAAGCACATCCTTTCTCTTCATCCTCCCTCACCCCCACCCCATCCCTTAGCCTCTTCCCTTTGACCTTTTAACATGAGGCTGCACAAAAATAATCTGCCCCATTCACCTTCCGTTTTGTCTTCCATGGGCCTCTTGTCTCTTCTTAGACTACAGTTACCCTGCCCCGGGGCTAGGAACACTGGCATTTATCTATGCTTGTGTTCAGCTTCCACACCCGTCCCTTCAACTTCAACCCTGTCTCCATGACAGTCACCCCTCACTGTCCATCCCTACAGCAATGCCTGTCCCCTCCCTCTGACCCCTAATACCAGGTTCCTTTTCCTTGAAATTTCCTCCTCTTTCTGTCTTCCACACTTTGCTTCACTTAAATTTCACCCACACCTCTTCTCTGTGCAGTCGCTTGTTTCTTCTGCCCTCAGCTCCTGACTTGGAGTCACGCCTAGTGTCTACACTAGCCCCCAGTCCTACTCCTTCTTGTCCAGGTCCTGTTTGGGCCCCTCTTCTCTGACATTTTTTCCCTAATAGGAAACAGGTATAGGGTAGCCCTCCTCTTTGCAGGAACCCAGCTTTTCTATAGTATTCTGGGAGTACATTTTCCTCTTCCAACATCAAAGTCTAGCCCTTAGAGATGTATATGCTCAAAGTTCAGCAAAGACAGCTTCCTTTGCAGACGTAAAGCCAGCGTGGACAGGGTTGGCTTTTGCACCGTGCTCTTGCACATGCCCTGTCCAGATTTCCCTGGGCCCCTTGCTCTAAACTCCCTTCCCACGATGGGTCTCACGGACAAAGGAAATGATAAATCTGGCAGAACCTTACAACTCCACGCTTTCAACTTTCCTCTAACAACTTTCAACCGAAAACTTCTTAGCCCTATTTCCAAGTAACTTTTCATCCATTACAAAACCCACAAATTTTTCAAAGGGGCTTTGAAACAAGATCACCTAGGAAAAAAAAAAGCCTATCACAAATGAAAGTCTTTGAAAAGAAAGAGGCCCTTTCCTGGGCTTCAGCTCCCCTCTGATACCGTTCCCTTTCATTTTACAGGAGGTGCAGGGCAGGCCTGGCCCTCAGCGGATGCCTGTGATGTGAGGAGCCAGTGGCCCAGACAGACACACAGACAAGAGGGGAGCAAGGGGCAGCTGCTGTGGAGCTGGGCTGGTCCTTTCATCCTTCCCCATTCAATCAGCCCATACAGCGCCCCCAACAGCTGATCCTTGTGACCCGCCTGTCACACTCAGAGGCTTCCTGTCACCCTGCAGGTTCCCATTCACCTGGGCATTGCAGCCAGTTGCTTTTCCAGCACACACTGGAGACTGTCTTCATTCTTGTCACCAAAGTGGGCGGGTAGGGAGGTGGCCAGAAAAGCCCCTACTCTGGCCTTTGATGGGACGTTTCCCAAATGCCAACCCTGCAGGCAGTGAGCGTGGGACCACTTCTTGCCCTCCCTAGGGTCAGCTTCTCATGCTTTCACACACACACCTGACAACACCCACTTCCGAAAGGAAGCCTTTGTCGACTTCAGATAACATCGTGGTGAATTTGGTGAAGGAAAGTCTTCCATCTTGGGCAACTGTGCTAACCCTGACTCTGGAGGGGCACACATGTGACAGGACCACATGCTAAGTGCACCTGACCCTCCTAGGTCTAGACACTGTGAGCTCAATATGAATTCTGTACCGGGCTTCCAGGCCTCCAAGCCATCCACCCAGGGAAGACAATTCTTTAGAATGGTTTGGCCATGAGCTGGCCTGTTGCCCGCTAAGGCCTCTCAGTCCCTTCTTAGAGGACATTCTAGAATCAACCAAACCCTCCACATTGGCACAGTCCATTCTAGTCACAAAGGGCCCCCAAATGGAGTCCCATCCCCTTCTTGTAGAACCTCCTAACACATCTACCTGGCCTGCTGAACCATTCCAATTTTTCTAGTTGTCGCTGCAACAGATAATTATCATCTTTTTTTTTCATTTACAAAGGCTTGCTTGGCAGACAGAACCATTCCTAGTTCTCAAACCCTCTGCATGAGAGATCGAGTGCGTCATTGACCGAGAGCAGAACTCAACACCAGGCGACACAATCCTGACATAGACATCTTCAGCGACCTCATTAGAGGTCTAACAAGAGAGAGGACTGTGTCAGAATCACACCGAGGGGCATTCAGGACAAAGAAGCCAACAACACAGCACAGATATCCTTGTCAGGTGGCTCCTCAGGCACAGAGGAAGGAGTAGAAACACTCTTAATAGAGGGACTTCGAGACTCTCAGAATCCAAGCTTACAATCAGCTACAGCATGGGACTCCAAATGCAGTGGGGTTCCCCAATGTGGACATTCTAGAAGCATGCAATGCAGGACTCAGTTTACATTTCCTAGGTGCCTGGCGTTCACTCATTGGTTTTTTTGCCTGGATAATCTCTACAATGATGGTAACACGTGACCAGGCACATTATGAAGGCAAGACACTCCCTCTGCCTCAGTGTAGCTCGATTTCCTATTGGTTCATAATGGACACCGTTAGTGACTCTTATTTGTTTAGTTAGGAACTTTCTCTTTCAGCATCGACTCGGCATCTCTTTAGGCTGTGGCTGTCTTGCTGACTCTATCCAGGCTCAAGGGGCACAGGACTAAGAGTGTGGCACTGGTGAAGTTGATTTGATGGAAGGGGCATGGAGTACAGGGAAACAGCAATTCTGTGCTGGTGTAGATGGGAGGGGACTTCCTTTCCCCAGGGTTGACACTAAGGAGAAGTGCGGTGAATAAACAACTGCGTGTAAGCCCTCTTCCATTCAACACCTCCCCAGCCGTCCACCAACTGCGTGTAAGCCGTCCACCAACTCACCTACCTGCTTACATCCACCAGTCTAACAACTGCGTGTAAGCCTTCTTCCATTCAACACCTCCCCAGCCGTGCACCAGCTCACCTACCTGTTTACATCCACCAGTCTACTCACTTACACACCCATCCATTCACTCATCAACCCATATGCCCATCCGTCCATCCCCCATCCGTCCATCCAAACACCCATCCCCACCCACTCATTTCATCCTTATTAAGAAACTAACCTATGCTGGAGGCACAGCCCTGAGCAGTCTCTGGCCCCAGAGAGCACAATCCTAACATTTGTATCAACAGCACCTGTTTTCAAGCTCTCAAGGCCTGAACATTCTTTGAGGCCACTATCTGGTTGTCCTGCTCTGTTCCACATTGCCTTAGCTCAGGGTGCTATAACATGGCATATGTTACCCACCTAGTATGTGACTGTATAGTTTTAGCAGCAGACATTTTTTTTCCCTGTCACAGTTCTAAAGTGCCACCATGGTCTGTTTAGGTAAAATTCCTCCTCCTGGCGTACAGATACTCAGCTGCCTTTATGACTGTGTACTGACAGGAAGGCAGACATGGAATTTTGGCATCTTATTCTCATCATAAGAGATGAAGGGCGTTACTCTAGGAGGGCCTTGCCCTCACGGCTTCATGTGAACCATAATATCGCCCAAAGTCCTGAACTCTAAAAACCGTCACAGTGAGGGCAAGGGCTTCAACCTATGGATGCTGGGGGATAGAGTTCAACCCCCAGCACCCACACTGCATGCACGCAGTGGGTGTTCAGAAACGCGCATGTATCAGTCTATCTGTCTGTTGTTTCTCTGGTTCCACTTTGCTCACCAGCCCCTGGGGGTGTGTTTAATGGAGAGAGTTACTCTCAGTCTTGACTAGCATGTCAATCAGCACCCCTACCAGCCGGAGCTCTAATTTTTAGATCGCTTCCCCCTCAGTCCCCCCTCCCCTCCAACAACATAATCTCCATGATCTCGAGTCTTTCCCGAATGCTGTTGAAAGGGTTGTTGTATTTATCTCTGTAGAATCCGCCGTGCCCCTGTGCAATTTTCCATTGTCATGGTTCATTTTAATTTCCTCTAAGGCTGTTGGCCACTCTCGTGTTCAGAAATAGCTTGTTCCACTTAATAAAAGTGCTTAAATATGCAGACAGGAGAAGTTTCCTTTGCCTAAACACTGCTCTACATCCTGTCTTGTGCTGTAGGGCTGAGCATGGGTCCTGTGGCTCCCTGGAAAGAAATGGAAGGAAAGGTTCAAGGGCGCAGATAGGATCCGATGTCTGCTGAGAGTGTTCCCAGCCTGGCTCGTGGCGCCATGGGCTTTCTGAATGAACCTCCACTCCACTGCTGTCACTGAAGTCCCTACAAGTCATTTCACCCTCTGAGTTCCCCATTCCCTCCTCGCTCTTTGCAACAGAGCGACTCTGAAATGTCTCCCCCCAAACCCATGTGTTAAAAGCCTGTTTCCCCATCTTGGCGTGGGGACCTAGTGAGGGGTTTTAGGTGGTGATGGAGATGCAGTTTCTTTCCGCAGTGTTGTTCCCTGGCTGCCATAAGGTGAGTGGGTTTGCTTCATCCCTGGCTCCCACTATGATGCGCGGTGTACATCCAAAGCACGGGGGGGGGGACTTACCGTGAATGGAAACTTGGAAAAATGTGAGCCAAGATAATGTCTTCATAGGTTTATTGCTGCCAGGGTAAGCTGGTAACACTGATCTACAAAATAGTCATGAGAATTTCTTCCCCTAATAGATTTCAGTGAAGAGTGACCACCCCTACCACCAGGGACAAGGCAGAAATGGTAGAAGGGGGGGGGATGTCAGCAAGTGGTACAGTCATTGCTGTCAGGGGACCCAAGACCATGCAAATGTTAAGGGCCTTTTACAAGAAGGAAGGCATTGCAAACACTGGTCTTTCTTCCGAGTCAGTCTTCTCTGGTTGCTGAGGCCCGAGAATTCCCTTCAGGCTGTGGCTCATCAGGAAAGGTCCAAGGAGCGGACAACAGATTGGATCTACATTCAAGATCTCTGGAGCGGCAAGCTTTTGGGGGTACCAGGTAACAGCCAGGGCATGTAGTCTCTGTGGCTGAGCTAAATTACAGGGAAAATATTAGTCATTCATTGGACACAGAGACCCAGTGGCCAGGAGCAACACTGCAGGTCACCTTTCTTTTGCTTAAATAACCAAGGAGTCCGGGTGACTGGGAATGCTGGCATGAACTGGGGACGACTGGCCCCACCAAAGCTCCAGGCCTGGGTGCTCCATGTTTGGTTCTCCTAGGATGGGAAGGGCCAGGATGTATTGGCCTGAGGACTTTGGCCCTCAGTGCCCCAAAGATGTACAGCGTAGGCAGTCATCATCAGAGCCTAGAACCTGGGGCCACATGGAATACAAATGGCTTCTTACTAGAAGCTAGGGATCTCCTCAGCGTTACCACCCCTGGAAAGTGGGGTTTGGGTGTTTGGAATAAGCAAGCCTCCTTACTCACCTTCATCGGGTTTTAGTATCGATGCCAAAACTTTCCACTTTCTATTACTCTAGAGAGACAGCCTATAGATCTATATATTTGCTATTCATACGTTAAAAACAGAAATGGAGACTGGGACTATGGACCCAGTTAGCCTGCAGCCACCGAGTCAACAAGTCACAGCCATCCCTAGAATAACACACACCTAGGGGTGTGCAAGTTCTCTCTCTCTCTCTCTCTCTCTCTCTCTCTCTCTCTCTCTCTCTCTCTCTCTCTCTCTCTCTCACACACACACACACACACACACCTCCACCTCTAACCTACTTGGGCTGCCAGGTCCTGTAGCCCCACAGCACAGGAGCAGTTGGCAGACACTCCGTCTGCCCCCAGAAACTTTCCTTCTTCAATGGCTCCAAAACACAGAGTCTCCCATGGCCACTTTGAGCTTCCCTCCCAGACACTCTTTCCTAAATCAGCTTCCAATCTGACTCATTTCAGTTTTAAAACAAGAAAACATCAACAAACACTATGCAGGGAGACAGATGGTAACAATTACAGGAGGGAGAAAACAGAGCTCGCTCCCTCTACCAGGGGCATGTGAACATATTGTTCCCCAGACAGCGGTTGTCTTCCAGCCACCCCCGGGTAAATGGGGGCATGGGGCTCTCTCTGCAGCCATCCCCACATCACGGGACAGGCCAGCACTGGAGGGATCACAGGACTATAGGGCACCTTGAAGTAAGTCCATTGGGAGCTGAGACCTGGAAGAAAAACCATTCTCCAACATTGCAAGACACCTTAAACGGACCTGGCACCCCATCATCAGAGGCCTGAGAGCAGGGGGGTGCTGGCTTCATCCCCTGCAACTATCCATGGCTGGCCCTTTCCATTTCCTCACGTATCACGACGTCACACACCCGGGCAGGGGTTATTCTCTCAGTTGGGGTGGCAGTTAAGAACTGGGCTCACTCTGGTTCAGGCTGTCGGTTCAAGCCCACGTGCTGCTACCCTTTTATGAGTGGGGAGAACTGGGGTGAACCAAGGAAACTGCTGGTGCCGTCCCTGCCTCACCCCTAAGAGGCAGCTATTCTAAGTGCCCTCCTCATGTGACTGTGAATTAGTGTGTGCAGAAGACCCGACAAAACACCCAGCGCGCAGTGGGCGCCGTGTGCTGAAGCTCCGATGGCGGTTTATTCCCATGCAGATGGCCAGCTTCGTGTCTGGTGTTCAGTAAACAGCCCCAAAAGCTTGCCAAGTGGAAGGCTGAGGAGGCAGCCTCCAGCTGGTCATGAAGGCAGGGGCGACACACCCCGAATCAAAGCTGAGAGGATAAGCCCTGTTGGTGGAGTTGGGGGCTGGAGGGTTGGGTCTGAGAGCAGATGGCCAGTGCCCAGAGACCTGGGTGAGATTTACCATGCTCCATCCTACGCGATTTGCCAAGTGTCCATCCGCTGTGGTGAAGGCAGGATGAGGGCTTTGCTCTCCCAGATATCAAGCGGTCAGAGAATCAGCCAAGAGAACAAATGCAATCCGAGCAGGTCCAGTGCTCTGATTGGTCCCTGTCTGGCAGGGGTAGAGGTGGGGTTTTATTTGTCAGGAATGAGGGTGTGGTCACAAGAGATGGAGATGACATGCCCTTCAGGCAAGGATGCACAGTGCGTTTGGGCGGGAGGGGGGTGGTCACAGAAACAGGATACAGTAATGAGGGGCTGTCCTATTCCTCCAGTACACGACTCTCTGTCTCCTCATCGGCACACTGAGAATTACAGGCTCTGAATCCCAGGCCTGGCGAGACTCTGAAGGTTATACCCATCAGCTAGGACTACCCAGGGCGCACTGCGGGCTGCTGCTGTACACCTGCCTTTTGGACCAGATGCTTCCACACATCGTCATGTTCATGCTCTCACACAATCCTCATGCAGCAGAGACAGCCCCCAACATACCATTGACCACAGACGCTCCCTCGCAGGGGTCCTGCATATGTTCACACACAGGGGTTGCCACACATGTCTCCCCATGTACCCTGGCATGCGACATCTGCTTCCGGCTTTCACCCCAGGTGGGCCCTCAGCCACGCTCCCAGACCTGCCCCAGAGGGATATTACCCCGGGCTGATTGCGAGTGTCAGACAGAAGCAAGTTGGGGCATCTCCAGGATGAAAGACTCTCTCCTTTACTCACCCCATCTCGGGCTGCCCCACAGTAGCATGCACGTCAGCCCCTTTGGAGGTGCTCCTAAATTAGAGACGGGCACCTCCAGTTCTGTTGTTTTCCAGGGTGTGCATTTCCTGCCTGGAGGCGTCAGGGCTGAATGCTCCTCTCCACCACTCTCCTCCTCTCCCCACCAACTCCACCTCTTCCTTCCTTCTTCCCTCCCTCCTGCTTTTTTTGTTTCTTCCCCTTCCCTCCTCATCCCTTCTCTCTCCTCCCCCCACCCCGCTCCTTTCTTCCCCTCTCATCTCCTCCTCTCTTCCTCAGCCTATCTCTTCCTCTTCTCCCAGGTGTTCCAGCTGGCCACGGTTGGCAGTCACTCAGTCTGTACCAAAGCCACTGCCAAGCTCCCCAGAAGGCAGCATAGAAGGAGTGCAGAGACCCAGGCTGGCCCAGAGCACGGCTTATCCATGTGGGACCTCATCCGAAACAGCAGTGGGCCTTGGTGTGGATGGGATCTCCATGCCAATGGCTCCCCAAAAGCACCTCCTTCAGGGAGGTTCAGCGGGGCTGAAGACTGAGCGGGTGGACTCCTCAGCTTCGGGGTGAGAAGTTAGAGCACAGACGTGAGGCTTTGCAAGACCAACCCCTTCATGCGCACATGCTGTGAACCAGGAATCCAGGGTTTGGAGCACTCACATTTGCCAAGGTTGCCCCTGCTCTGGGCTTGGCCATTTAGCCGCCAACCGGAGTACTGCACTGGTCATCTCCCCGGATCCCTGGACATGGCTTCCTTGAGCTGGGAATCAGGCTTTGCTGGTTCTGGGAGAGGGCATTTATCAGAAGGCAGTGGCGCCCTGGCTTTCTGTCTCAGTGGTGTGGCCTCCACCCCTCAAAGGTTCTGTGAGCTCTGCCACCTTCTCTGACACTGTGGTGGGACCCTGCTTATGCAGCTGGACGTACTGCCCTATTAGCCCTGTCACCTTTATGTTCTAGACCTCCTATATCCAAAGTCCTGTTCCCCATCTCCCCATTGGTATTTTGCCTGTGCCACGGGCCCAGCTTGTTCCCAGGTGGGTTCTCCATCTCCCCGCGAGCCCAGGCCTGCTCTTTCTGCTGTGTGATATGCCCCAGACCTACCCCTGTGCCCTGTTCCTGCTCTTTCTGCTGTGTGATATGCCCCAGACCTACCCCTGCGCCCTGTTCCTGCTCTTTCTGCTGTGTGATATGCCCCAGACCTACCCCTGCGCCCTGTTCCTGCTCTTTCTGCTGTGTGATATGCCCCAGACCTACCCCTGCGCCCTGTTCCCACTGCAGGAGCCTAGAGCCCAGCTTTCAGCTTTCCTTGGCTCCATCTTGCACCAGTCTCCTGTGGATGCCTCCTGTGGTTTACTCCAGGAGTCTCTGCCATCCCCACCTCTGCCCCTTCCATGATGGTCACCTGGGGTGAAGCATCCCTGTTCTCTGTCCTGCAAAGTAGTTACTTTTCTCCAACATAAGCAGACCATATCATTGTCCTCCCCAGCCCTTCTAATTCTGCAGCCTGTGGGGCAAGCCTGGACTCTCCTCCACCTGTGATCTGCTGGCCCCTGGTACCACCCCTGGCTCCAGCCTGGGACTTCATTTCCACCAGCCTGCAATGCTCTCTGTAGGTCTTGCATGACCCTGTCTTCTGTGTGTGCATCCACTGGAACCCCTCCAGCAGGCCTCAACCCACTTCCTAGATCCAGCTTCCAGTGTCTCTTCCACAGTGGGGTGCTCTCTCTCCCTCTCTCCCTCTATCTCTCTCTCCCTCCATCCCTCTCTCTCTGTCTCTCTCTCTCTGTCTCTCTCTCCATCTCTCTCTCTCCCTCTCCCTCTGTCTCTCTCTCTCCCTCCCTCCCTCTCCCTCTCTCCCCCCTCTCCCTCCCTCCCTTTCCCTCTCCCTCTGTCTCTCTCTCTTTGGTTTTTCAAGACAGGGTTTCTTTGTGTAGCTTTGGACTATCCAGGCACTCCCTCTGTAGACCAGGCTGGCCTTGAACTCACAGAGATCCTCCTGCCTCTGTCTCCTGAGAGCTGGGATTAAAGGCGTGTACCACCAGCACCTGGCCAGTGGGGCTCTCTTAAGCTCAGGCAGGCTACTGAATCTGAATTCCTATAGGCTCACCATCTTTTTTCTCAAATTCTTCAAAGGAGAGACTGTCCTGTGTCTCCTTGGGGGCCAGGCTATTCAAGTGTTGAGTAAAACAGAGGACCAAACTGGGCCCTAACTGGGAATTCTCCATGGTGCTCTGAAGGAGGGCAGGGCAGACAGTCTAGATTCTTGTAGCTGGACGGTCCATCAGTGCCTTGGCCACGCCTCCATGCCCCTGCCTGGTGCCATTCCAGGGCAAGAGAAACTCTGAGTTCTTTCTAATCAGGCAGTCAGTGTGGGGTCCTGACAGAGAACACTGATTTTTCTGAGGGGAAGCTTCCCTTGTGTTCTTCTCCATGACAGTCACTTTCTACTTCTAGACCTCAATCTCTTCCGCCACCACAGACCCCAGTTGCCTTCAGTCCCACTGGGACCGGGTCTACAGTCAACATCAGTGTTTCACTCTGGGTCACAGCCAAGACCTATGGGAGTTGACTTTTCATCTGCCCCCTCCCCGTCCCGTTTAGTCATTGTGAGGTCCCAGCAGCCTCTGGGAACACCCAGAACCTTCATAGAAGCCCCACCAGCCCAGGTCTGAAGCAGGCCCCTAACACTGCAAAGGAAGTGAGCTCTCAGCTCATTCCAGGTGGGGTGGACAAGATAGGTCCAGAGCCTTCTCCTGTAAACCGCCACTTACTTGCTATTTAAAACCATTGTTCAGGGGCTGGGGAGATGGCTCCGTGGTAAAAGCACCCGCTATTCGAACATGAGGGCCTGAGTTTGGATCCCCAGTCCCCATGCAAAAACAGGATGTGGTAGCTTGAGGGTCTGTAATTCCAGCATTGTTCCAGGGAGAGAGGAGGACGAGATGGGAGGGTCTTAGAAGCAAGCTTGCAGGTCAGCCAGCCTGCTGCATGCTGTGGAAAAACCACCAAGAGATCCTGTCTCAAGATAGAAGTGAGCACTGACACTTGAGGGTGCCTTCTGACCCTCACACATGTACTGTGGCGTGTGTGCATCCACATTTACACACATACATGACACATATTCACCTATGTACCAATAAGTAACTAACTAAGCTTCATTCACGTTTTCCCTTGCTTTCCAGTATGGAGGGACCAGAGGGGTGCTCATCAAGCTTGGGCAACAGTGGCTAGAGTTAGAACATCTTTCCACCAACAGACACACTGCCCTCCCTGGCTGAGGAGCCTGCCGCTGCTGGGCTTCTATCTGGCAGCCTCAGAGGAGGGACCCCCAGTGTGCACAGTGCTGCCCCCTGGAGGGGAAGGAGCAGCTAACACGCATCCTCATCCTATACACACCTTTCAAGGCTTCCCTTTCTCCGAGCAGAGTGGAAAACTGAATCGCTTTCTGAAGATACCAGTCTCATGCTGAATCCCTGGGGATTTGGTGACTCACTCCTCTTCCCAAGCCCTCAATATTTCAGTTCCTGCCATAATCATTGCCACCTCTATATTTCTGGTGTATTATAAGGAATTGGAGACTGGTTAGGTCCTGAGTCTGCAGTTGGCATAATGCAGACCCAGGAGAGCCTAAGGTGTAAACTCTAGTCTGAAAGTTAGCAGGCTGGGAACCCAAGAGGAGCTGTCATTTCAGTTCAGTTGAAGGCAAAATAAATAAATTCAAAATAAAACAGTGTCCCAGTTCAAGAGTTAGGTAGGAGCTTCTCTTGGTCAAAGTGGAGCAAGCTTGGTATTCCACTGAGGCCTTGTGGTGGCTGGGGAGACATTGGGACCAGCCACCTGCTCTCCTGACTACTGATTACAGATTCCACGCTAATCCCCTCCACAGACATTGCCGCAGACTTCTCCAGAATAACGTTGGGCCAAATATCTGGGAGGCCCGTCAAAGTTGACACATAAAATTAACCATCACACCATCTCCCACAACCCCCACAATGATATTGCCTTTGGTTGAATTTTTATTTGAATCTGTGCTCTAGGTAAGAAGGGTCCAGGTGGGGGGTGGGGGGGCAGGGAGAGGCAAACAATAAGAATATTAAACAGGGCTGGGGGACTCATTCCACAAGGATGGAACTTTCCCTTTGAGTCTCCCCAATAAATCCTGCCCACGCCCCCAATCCCTGGAGACACAGCGTGTGACTCCCCCCGGCCCCTCGAAGGAAAGAAATACTACAGTTCTTTGGCACATCTGCTCCCACACCTCGGCATATGCTCTACCTAGCTAGCTTCCTAGCTGCTAAAACTACAACGGGCAGGCAGCATCTTCCATTCCAGATCCCTGGGGTAGCTCAGGGGGCCCAGCCTTCCCACACTGAAGGTTGAGGCATTACTACAACATCAAAAATGTTCCACTGGCGGTTTCAAGATTCCTAAAAAATAGATTCAAAACATCTTTAATACTCTCTGAAGAAGCGATATATCACACGCAAAGCTGTAACCTTTAGTATTGCTGATATTATCCAGGCTGTGGGCTGGCTGGGAAAGTAACCACAGTCAGCTCTTATTCCCAGTGGCTGTGGCGGCTGCCCCAGGCCCAGGACCCTTCCACCCACCACTGGTGGAAGTGGCTGCCTGTCTGAGTATTTGCCTAATGTGTGTTTTTACAGATTCTAAAAAGAGTCACAGGACTCGGAGGCAATGGTTTCCAAGAAAAACAGCCTTCTCCTTTTAACATGATATCCCTGAAAATAATGCCACCTGTCTCAGGCAGTAACACACCCTGTATGGAATGTATTTTCCTGCTTTCCCGCCTCAACATGGAGCTGTGAGCAAGGACCTGGGACAGAGCCTCTGAAAACGCCAGCCAGACATAACGGGAGCTCAGTGGATTAATATGAGTGTGGTGACGACCAGACACCAGCATGCACTGCACTGGGCTGTAAGAGCTCACAGAGACCTCTCTCCCCCTGCAGGTGACTCCCTTGGGGACTGAGGCCACACCTTGCCAGAGGACTACAAAAGGGCAGGAAATGAGACACTTGGATGTGCCGTATTACTTACCCTCATTTCTGTCTGAAGAATAGTGTTAGGGCTAATCAACACAGGCAGAGGAGAGATAAAGGCCCGAAGGCAGTACGGAGATGTTTCCTTCACCTCTGATAAGTGGACAGTGTTCCTCTGTTGGCAGCGCGTTCCTGTTTCTTACAGCTTAAGCCTGGCCGAGCAAATAGGCTGAGATATGGTCACTGCTCTGATGCAGAGAGCAAGCCTAGGTGCAGGGATGCAATGCAGGCTCCCCTTGAGCTTTGGGAGCCAGATGTTTCTAAGTGATTTACTTGCTGCCTGTCCAGCTCTGAACGGGCCCCCGCTGTGAATGACCAGGGACACTGACACGGTGGAAGCCTGAAAGCCACGATTCAGGTGCTCTGTGTTCCTGGGTGGGCTGCTGGGCTTCTCTGAGCCTATTTCCTTATCTTGTATGGGAAGGATAAGAATGATAGATGAGCTGGGGGAAACGCGAAGCAAAACTGCTTGAGATTCTGTCTCACTGCAGGCATCGAGAAAACGAACAAGAAATGGTGGTGAGGATGGGTGGGGGGAGAGGACCCTCCCACGGTGCTGGTGACGATGCAGCCACTCTGGAAATCAGTATGGAGGTTCCTCAGATAATTAAGTTTGTGCATAATCCGGCTATATCACGCCTGGGTGTATACTGAAAGAATCTAACTCATCCTACAGTCAAGATACCTGCACATGCGTGCTTATCGCAGCTCTGGTCACAAGAGCTAAGCGATGGAACCAGACCAGGTATCCACCAATGGGTAAGTGGCTGAAAAATGTGGCACATGGACACAGTTGAGTATTATCCAGTCACAAAGAGCTTTGTGTCGCCTGCCGAAAAGCGGATGAAACTGGACAAATAACTCAGACCCAGAAAGGCAAATACTATATTTCCTATCGCGCACGGAGTCTAGATGTTAGCCACAGCAAACAGGACAGCAAAGGAGAGGTGGGGGGAGCAGTGGGGAGGAACCCTGAGAGGATAGTGGGGGATGAATGTGGCCAAATGATATTATATACACGTATGAACATCTTATAATGTGACCCATTATTTTTGTAATTAACATATACTAATAAAATTGACATGCATGTGCACATGCACACAAGCATACATGTGCGTGTACACACGCACACACACACACCCCACACACAGCCATCACATACACAGAATAACAAACGCCAAAGTCACATCCTGGGTCTGGCATAAGTTCTGTTCCCCATCCCTCAAATAATAGCTTCTATTATTCTTATCACTCTAGAAAATGTCTTTGTGAATTGTTTGCTTGATGATTGCAACCATGTTTCTTTTTAATAAAATCTTGATTTAAAAAGGGCCCAAGGGCACGCTACCTCGGGAGTGTGTGGAAGATAATATTTAGAGGCTCGCTAAATCTCTCCCTCGAACGTACATTGCCGTGTTTGTGTTTTCGCCTTTATCTTGCTCTTGCTTCCCTTGCAAGAAAGGCTACTTGGAAGACAGGAGAATGAATGCCAGTGCCCTGACAACCTCCGCAGCCTTCCTGCCACAGCGCTGAAGAGTCAAATGAGCCCAAGGCTGGGTGTGACCTTCTGCAGGACCCCCTAGCAGAACAGAGGAAACACTGGCCTTGCTTCCCAGGCAGGATGTGACTGGAGCCCCCGTAGGGCCGTGACTGGGGAGAAGGCAAGGGTACTGGGAGTATGACATTGTGCATAGGGCTAAAAGGTCCGTACCACCAACTGGGTACCACAAGCCTAGTAAGGCTATTCACGCTTAAGGGGACTGCTGACATTTGGGATTCCTTAATAGGTGGAATTGTGAACACAGGGCCTGCAAGACCTGGAGGCCATATAAAACCCAGTTCCAGGACAGAAACAGAGTGGGTCCCATCAGACCTTAGGGCAAGTGATAAAGCATCTGTTGACAGGGACCAGGAACCAGCCATGGCCCTTTCTGAACAGAGAGGGCAGTGAAGATGCAATGCTGCAAACAAGGCTGGGTCCTGCTGAACCGTGCTGATGCGGTCATTTTAATCCAACGTCCTCAGCACAAGTGCTGTCTGCTCAGTGACCCTGACAAGTGCATGGTCACCCAGCTGCAAACGAGGAATGTGTGCGTGTGTGTGGGGAGGGATCTGTGGATGTGAAGCCACCTAGACCGGAATAAAAGGGCCAGAGCTGGTGGCAGTCAAGTCATACAAGCTGCTGCCTCAGCAACCCCGTCCGTGCAAAAAGATGCGTCTGCTCCATTAGGCTTCCACACACCCACCACCCACTGGAAGAGGAAGGATGGAGCTCCCAGAGCTGAGCATCCTCATAAGCAGAAGACACACACTGTTCTCCTGGTCACCCGCAGAGCTGATGCAGGAGGATGTGGGATGTTCGCCAGGCCAAGAAGAATGGGCAGAGCCCAGCATCAGGTGCAGAGGTCTGGGAAATGGGGGCAGGTGGTAGTGTCTATCCCCAGGCCCATGAGGACCACTTGAAGCACAGCTGAGGGCTGGTCACACTTCAGGCTAGTGGCATAAGTCCTTCATGAACACCAGATGCTGCCACTTCCATGAACAAGTGGCGGGGTGGGACCAGAGGGAAGGTTGAGCTGTGAGAGGGAAGACATGGTTCAGGGACATCTGATGGCTTGAGCAGAATTTGGTCTGGATGGAGACCCAGATGGCTTTGCTCTGCAGGGACCAGCGGGTTCTGACCCCCACTGTCGTGTCTGGGTCCAGGCAGCCCTCACTAGTACAGTGTAGAGCTGTAATGTCTCACCCTGGTAGGTTCTGGGCATTCTGAGGTTCTTTCCTCTACCCATGAGCCTGCCCCTGCCTCAGCCCTAAGCCTGCGGTGTCCTTCCCTCTACTATTTGTGGGAAGTCCTTAGGTCTCTGCTCCGACAGCACTCCAGGGTGGCAGTCTGTTCTTAATGCTATTATTTAAAATCTTACACCCAAGTGGGGTGTAATGGTGTATGCCTATAATTCCAGAATATGGGGGAAAGAAAATAAGTTCAATGGCTTCCTAGGCTACACAAATAAGTTCTAGGCTGACTTGGCCTTTGCAAGCCCCTGTCTCAAACATACAAACAGAACAGGGCACACGCTCACAACCAACATTACACACTTATTTTATCCAGTTGCTCTTATAAATGTATGATTCCAAGGAATGGGCATTCTCTTGAGACTTTAGATATAATACTCTCTATGTATCCAAAAGTCACATTTATTGTGTTTTCAAATATTTGGTTCCCTTACTTATTTTTTGTTTGACTGTTATGTTATTTAGAGAGGGTATTAAAACATCTAATGATTATGAATTAAGTAAAAATTTCCCCTGAATTCAATTAGTTTTCGCTTAATGTATTTCAAGGCTATGTTCTATGGTCTTAGGTGTAAGCAATTATAATTTCTAAGTGAACTGAGGTGACTGTAGACATCTTTCTAACTTCCTTTTTTGACTTGGGAGCTAGACCTGTTAAAACACGACAATGAAGTATTCTTTCTAACCCTAGTGTGAGGGTCAGTTATCTAGCACAGCTTGCCATGTAAGCCCCATTACTGAGTTTGACCCTGGTACCCACAGTGGGGACAGAAAACTGACTCCCAAAAGGTTCTGACTTCTGTACACACGCTGTGGCATGCATGCATGTGTGCATAATGTGCTTACATACACACACACACACATGATTAAAAATTAAATGTAAAATTGTCCTAAGTAACAAAGAAAAATTCCCAATTTTGATTTAAAATCAGAGAAATACATACACAGACAAAATATCAAAGACATATACTTACTATGCTACTCTGCGTATTTGCATATCGTTTCCTTGAATGGGTCAGTACATTTAAACCCATATCCTCAGGTTGAAAGTCATCACTTTTCTCAGTGTCTCCTGTTCCTCCCACTCTCTTACATCCCCTGGTCTTTTCCCTTTGTCTTTTCCTGCTTGTAGGTTATGTGTTTTGTGTTATTTTATTCGAATTACCATGGATCTACCAAAGACTCAAAATACCTGACTTGCATCCTTGCCAATTCAAAAGCCTCAAAATAATCTTTCACATAGCCCATCTCTGAGCTTCATTGTGTCCATCCTCTGTCTTGAAATACTTCCCAAGAAGAGTGTTTTAAATTGCGAAGTGTGGTCACTGTTAATGCTCTCACTTTCCTGTTGTTTAAATTTTACCGCTCTTGATTCTGTCCTCAGACTCCAACTTTCCCTTTTGAGTTAGTTTTCTTTTGTTTTCTTAGCACATGAGGCTATCTTTTAGTGTAGACTGCTGGATATTTTGTTTATCCATTACTTTAAAACTTTACCCATAGTCTTTGTTCTAAGGAGGTTTTCACGGGGCATACAGTTCTGAGCTGGCCATTTCTTTTGGTGCTTTGTCTTTGGCTGTCTAGCACCTCCGCTGAGAAGTCAGTCATGTGCCTACTTATGTGTCTTCATGTGTAAACTGTCTTTTTGTCCCTGCCTTTTTGATTTTCATCCCTGTTTTTTCACTGGTGACAGCTCTACTATGAGTACCTAGCTGTGGCTTCTCTTCATTCATCCCCCTTGGAATTCAGTGCTTCTGGCATCTGTGACTTGAAGTCTTCGACAGTTTAGGAGCGGTGTCAGCCATTCTTTCGTGAAGTACCACCTCGTACTCCTGGTCTCTCCTCCTCACTCACTGTCTCTCTCCGTTCTATATATGTTAGACATTCTTACTGTAACTCTAGTGTCTCTCGTCTTCTTTTTCTGTATTTTTCCTCTTATGTCCCTCTTCTTAATGCTGTACTTTAAAAGTATGATTGTTCATTCATTCATTTATTGAGACAGGGTCATGCTAAGCAGCCCTGGCTGGCCTGGACCTGACTACATAGACCAGGCCAGCCTTGAATTCACAGAAACCTGCCTGCCTCTACCTCCCAAGTGCTGGGATTAAAGGTGTGCACCACCACTAGTGAGCTTTTGATTATTTTTGAAAAGATCAATCTCTTGGTTGTCTCCTGCCTTGGATTGCATCTGTTAAGGTCACCTTTGGAATCTTAGTCCAAGGTATTGTAAGTTGCTATTTGTTTCTTTGAAGAAAACATACTTCCAGGGTGTGATGGTGTACACCTTTAATCTCAGCATTTGGGAGGCAGAGGCAGGTAGATCTCACGCTGTAGTTCCAGGCTGGCCTGGTCTGTTCCACAGAGAAACAAAACAAAACAAAACAAAAAACCAAAAAACCAAAAAACCAAAAAGACCAACCAACCTACCCTTCCTCAAAAACAAAACAAAACAAAAACAAACAAACAAAAAACCCTCTGATACTCTGTTGTCCGTTCTTTACAAAAAATAAACAAACAAACAAAAAAAACCAACAAACCAAACAGAAAACAAACCCAACAACTGCAAGTTTGTCTTTTAATCCTTTGAATGTGGCATGGCATAGTCTAACAATAGTCTGGCAACTTCAATGAATGTGAAGCTCACTGTGTCTCTTTTATTTTCTGATGTTTCTAGTCTCGGGACACTTGGTATCATTGTCTCCCCGTATCCGGCAACTGTGTTCCAGACTGTCTTTGCAAACCGGTTTCCAAAATACTCTGAGGCTGAGGATGATGCCATATTCCTTCCACCCAACGCTGTTTGCTTCTGCTGGGAACCTGGGCTCACCTCATGCAACATGGGATCACCTCAATTCAAGATGGTTTGACGCAGAGAGGCAGCCCTTGAGGGAGTCCAGGTATGGCCTTCAGAGTCTCACTGAGAGTAGTAGAGGGGTTCATCACACCCACTGGCTCTGGGCCCCAATTCCGTCCTCTGCCAGACTGTTTTCAAGAGTCCTACTAAGCTCTTGGGTGCCTGATCAGAACTGACGATTCCTTCTATAGAACTTGGCTATAACATGCCTCCTGCCCCCTCCCCGCCCCGTGGGCCTATTGCTTGTAGCATCATTTCATCATCTCATTAACTCTGCAGAGCCTCCAATGCCATGGTTATCACACTTCGCTAGCTTTCTAGTTGTCTTCAGCAGAAGGCTGGACCCAGGGTGCTGCCAGTCTTTCTTTAGTTCCTTCTAAGTCGGCTGTTTGGTTATAGCAAAAAGCTAGGCAGCTAATCCAGTAGGTTCTGCCTGTGGGCTCTGGGGCCAGGCGAGGGTCTGAGTTCACATGCAAACAGGAGTGTGATTTGCACTTGCCACGGATGTTAGTGGTGCCCTGTTGCCCTCCTTTAATTTCTTCCTGTCCCAGTTCTCTCCGCCATAAAATGTGGATAAGAGACGCTACTTCCAGGTTTCATTTAAAGGCTTTCAAGTGCACAGGCCAAGAGCCTGCTCTAGGTCTTGGCACACGCCATGAGTTTGGGGAGCATCTGCCATCCCACTGCTATTACAGCTATCTAGGCTACCACTGCCACGGCTTTCTATTTCCTGTCTCCGTTCCCACCCGCCCGCCTGGAGAGGAGATTCTGAGATTACTGTGCCATCGAAGTCCTTGTGTGACATTCCATGGCCCTCGGGGTACACATCACCCTGGCTGCTCCTCTATGCTTGCCCCCTTCTCCCAGGAAATGAATGAGCAACTTCTCAGTCCTCAAAGGCACTAGCTTGCTTTTGTCATTGGGCTTCCCTGCTTCACTGGCCCATTTTCACCCAGCTACTTGCAACTGCAGGTTGGCTTAGTCACCCAATAGCACGCAGCGCCTTCCATGATCACAGCTGCTCATGGCCCACCTTGCAACCGTAGCTACAACGGCAGCCCGTGGCTATCTTCAGACCATGCACACAAGCGAGGGCAGTTCCGCTTAACTGCCACACACGCAGCGTCTAGCACATCCACCAGCACATTTGTGACACCTAGCACACGCCTGTCGAATGAACAAGCGACTAAATGATCCATGAGCAGAGACAGGAATCACAGACAAAGTAGAACCCCATGCCTGACTTCAACTCCTAGTTGGTGGGATGATCTGTAACCAGTGTTCATACTGACTTCCTTTGTAATTGTCCTATTTCCATTCCCGGCACAGGGCTCTCCA
This sequence comes from Mesocricetus auratus, assembly GCF_017639785.1. Lineage (NCBI taxonomy): Eukaryota > Metazoa > Chordata > Mammalia > Rodentia > Cricetidae > Mesocricetus > Mesocricetus auratus. The sequence continues at coordinate 17,796,210 of NW_024429205.1, read as the reverse complement.
AAACCCTGTAAATATTGTGTTTACTAGTTGTTTATCTGCACCCTAATCACACAGTGGGTTTATTATTATTGTTGTGAATGTTATTATTGATGGCCATAAATAAAACAGCATAAAAGTATTTGCAGAAAAAAACCCAATTGTGTGATTTAGAATTTTTAATTACTATGAGTTGGGGGTTTGTAACAAGCGTTCTGTTTGAGGATGGATTATCCTCAGCGTCACCCCAATGGGTTTGGTATCTAAATGCTCCATATTGTAATTTACACCCTAAGGGGCCCACCGCACTCAGAAAACCATCAAGTCTCACAGCTATCTGGTTCCCCATCAGCGTGGTGTTCTCCAAATGAATGCATTTCAATTAAAGGCTGAATTTGCCAGAGTAAATGTGAGGTGTGTATTTTGTGAATTATGGCTCTAACTTTGAATGAAAACAAAACAACAAACATTTTCTGAGCGCCTATGATATGGCAGGCATTGAAGATAAGACAAAGAGGAAGGAGACGGAGCCCCACCTCCAAGGAGACCAGTGACTTTCTGGATGAGGTACACAAAAGGGAGGTGCTGCAATGGCATTGAAGCCCACAGACACAGCTTTAGTCCTTCTTACGAGGAACACCGGCCAGATGGTTTTAATGTCTTGCCCTTTTCGTCTCCATCATCCTCGACACAGATACGGATTTTGCTGCTTTTTGTGTGGGTACCAAAAGGTGACATTTTGGGCCAGTTACTGAAAAACTCTTGGTTGCCCCGTCTCCCTTTCCTGCCTCTGTCAATTCAAATTACCTGGGAAAAGATGAGTGTTTGAGAACCTAAATTGACTGAGGAGATAAATTGGGGGCATGGCAGTTCACACGAGGACAGAGACTTGCTCACTTAAGAAATGAGCCCGGAATCCTCTAATGAGTGAGGTGTTGTGGCTGAGAATAAAGCTCAGCAGGCAAAATGCTTGCTGGGGGCTCGAGTTTGGATCCCCAGCACCCACAAATAAGCTGGATGTGGGGGTGAGCACTGGCAGGGGCACAGGGCAGAGTCAGGAAGATTCCTAGCCAGCTAATCTTGCTGAATTGCTGAGCTCCGGGTTCAGTGAGAGAATCTTTCAAAAATTAGACAGCAACAGAGGAAGACGTGCATTGTCAACCTTAAGCCTCTACACACATATACGTAAGTACCCACATGCATGCATACACATGAATACATACATGTGTATACCACATACGCAGAGATGTATGCATGTGTGTGCATGCACATGCAGGAATGAGAAACTGAGTATGTAGATGGGATGAGATTTGATTTCAGATATTCAAATAAAAACGACCTTTCCATTTGGCCCAAGACTGAAATACTGGAACAGATTGTATGTCCTCTTGTACTTCTCAGGGTTGCTCATGCCCACCCCATTCCTCTTGGCACCCCATAAAGAGTAGAGAGAGGAGAGATTCTTGTGTAGGGTCAGAGAGACTTTCTTCCAGACCTTTGGTCCATCTCTGACTTCCTGTGCTCCTTGGGCAGTTTTCTGGCCCTCTGAGTCATCATGTCCTCGGAGAGGGGCTATGCTCGGCTATGATGTGAATGTGGTGACACTTTCAAAGTCCCTGTGCTGAAAAACAAATCCCCAGTGTCTAGCAATTAGGAGGTGGGGGTGTCTGGCAGGTGAATAATAGGTCATGAGAGTGGAGACTTCATAATGGCATTAGTGTCCTTATAAGGAGCACAAAAGTCCAAAACCATCACTTCTGCTGAGGACACAGGAAGCTACTAATGCCCAAGAGGCAGGAAATGACCCTCACAGTCACTAAGCCTTTTGGCATCTTGACCTTAGATATTTATGTTGTTTGGGAACCACCTGGTTTAAAGCATTTTGTTATAGCAACTACAAGGGATTGAGACTAACTCTAAGGGCTTTGGGGGCTTCTAAGATATGAGGACTGTGCTGGCCTTTGGGGTCAGCTCAGAAGGTGACAGGTTCCTTCCTTTGCTGACGTGTCCACAGTTGCCTGTTTTCACCCACCCGCACCCCTAGAAGCGACTCTCTCCGTGTCTCTGCTCTCCTTTCAGTTTAGCTGTAGAAGAAGAACTCTGATAAAACCAACTCACACCAAGCTGTGAATGATTTGTTCCCTCTGGAGGTTAAAACTGCTAATTGCGTTTTATAAGAAAAGGAATTTCATAAAGCGAATACTTAATTGTTAAATTGGTCAGGATGAATACGGAATTTTGGGCATTTCCCTCAAGATGCTTGCAGGCAGTGCCTAACACCGGGCCTCAGATCTACTGACTATGGAGAATTGAGAATCATCTGGCAGAAAAGGCAGTGACAGAGGGAGCCACAGGAAAGGTACTTGCAGTCGCATAAGAGACCTTTTAAAGTGACATCAAGAGGCCTTTTCACCTGCATCACAGCTGGGCAGAGAAAGGACTCCCAGCCTCCCTGGACACTTGCTCTGTGAAAGGCCCAGTTCTGTACAGGGAGGACAGGCTCTCTTGGTAGCACCTATGAGACTGAGGACTATTTGGGGCCTGGGAATATAGTTCAGTGGTAGGACGCCTGCTTAGATGTGAAGTCTTGGGTTCACTCTCCAGCAACTCAAAAAACAAAACACAAAAACAATGAGGGAACGGCTGGGGAGACAGCTCAATCTATAGAGCAATTGCTTTACAAGCACAGGGACTCCAGTTTGATCCCCAGGACCTAGATAAAAGTCTCAGCATTGGGTATGGGCTTGTCATCCCAGCTGGGGAGCTGGAGGCATGTGGGTCCCTGGGACTTGATGCCTGGGCAGCTGAGCTCACCCTGGCATGCTTCAGATCAGTGAGAGACCCTGTTTCCCAACCAAGCGACTGGACCTAAGCAATGGCACTTGAGGTGGCACTCTGACCTCTGCACACACACACACACACACATATGCACTTACAGTGCCGCAAATACGTACAACTATACACACCTTACACAAAGCAGGTTTTAGAATCAGTCATTCTCTCCTTCTCCTCTTCACAGGTTGGCTGTCACTCCCATATACTCAAAATTGTCTTTTATGAAAGATTTGCAGTTTGCAGAAGATGGGGAAGGTTCTGCAATGTACCAAGCAGACAGAAGGTTTGTGTGTAACTTCTACCCCTTTATAATCCTCTTTCTTCAGGCCCAAAGGCTAGGATATGTGTCAATTTTCATGGGCAGTTTAATCAGTAAGGATTTACATGTTCTGCAAATAGGGCCAAATCTATTCCTTACCGCAACAGAAAAACTGAAGCCAGAAGGAACAGGATTCTTTTGTCCTATCCCTCACGACACAGTCCCCGATAGGGATCCAGGGCCTCTCCCTGTTTGTGGAAGTCTGGCCTGGTCCTCTGGGGACCGCCTATAATAATGTTAACAAGCCTAAAGTAGAAGCCACCCAATGGGGAACCGAGTTGTGCTGTTGTCTATGTGCTTGGGTCTCATAGATGGGCAATCTGAGAGGCCAAGTCAGGCCTCACTCCAGAAATGAGGGTGCTTGGCTGACCAACCCACAGAGTCTTCTTGTAGCTCTATCAAAGGGACCTGGCCTTTGTCATGTCATTGGAGAGAGGGTATTTGCTCAGTAGGCCCTGACTGTACCCTGGGTGAGGACAGAGGGCATGCGTGAGCCATGGCAGCCAGCCATAGAATACAGAGAAGGCTGCCTGGGAGAGAGGAGTGGTGCCCTACTGGGCCATCAGAGGGCTGGAGGAGCATTTATACCTAGTCCAGGCCCCTCTGTATGCTCCCATTTCTGCTTCTTGCTCATATATATATATGAACATGAGTCAGAATGCCCCAAAGTGACTCGGACTTTCTATTTGGTAGCTGGACATCAGTGCTCCCAAGGCCTGAGACCTCAGGGTACATTCAGTGTCAGAACCAGAAGGAACAGGTCCCCGTGTCCACCTCCAGGGCTCCTGCTGGTGCCTGGAAGGAATGCTGTCTCCTGTGAAATCTGCCACTTTTATCCCATCAATTCTTTTCTCCGGTGACACTCATGTCCCAGTGGGACCACTTATCAGCAAGCCCTGTTACCAGCAGCACCTGCCTCAGTCTTGAGAGCAGGAATTATCTTCTAGCTGTCCAGGCATCCTTGGTACTTCACGCTGGATAGCCACAGAGTCCCCGCTGGGGCTACGCTGGCCCTTGGGTACTAAGGCCCAGGTCTGAGCCGATGGAACTGGCTTCATGGTCCAGCAGCTACCTCATCGTAAGTCCCCTAGACACCTCTGGGCACAGTCCTCTTGAAGGGAGGACAGGGACAATTTTTGGTGGTTAGGGAGACCCCCGGAAGCTCTGTGGTAAGCCAAATGCGCACCCCCTTTCCTGACAGTCTGTGTTTGTTCTTTCAGATGCATCCTAGCGAGACAGGGATGGACACAATGATGCCTAGCCTGAAAGGGGGTAAGTGGATTTTTGACTTAGTTTATGGCTTCCGTGGGTGCCAGCACCAAAGGGGAGAGTCTCCCCTAGCCTGGCTCCTCTACCCACCTTAAAAAAAAATCAGCTTTTTTTCGGAGTTATTGTTCTAAATGCCCAGTGCCTTGCGAGAGGCCCAGGCTCGGAGCCCACATGCAAAGCAAAGTTGGGTAGAAGACCACGGGGTTCCTGCAGTTCCAGGGCCCGATGTTCTTGTGCCTAGATGCAGAGCTCAAAGTCAACCAGAGGTCGCTGAGAGCTCAACAGTCCTGAGTCAGGCTGTCCTTCATGTTCCGTAACCTTGAGTGCCGTTGAACAAACTCTCTGTCCCAGCCCTCAATATACAGCTCAGGAAGCTCCTTGGTGGCTGATGAGGAGGGGGTCTGGCCAATCCTGAGGGGATGAGTAGGATTTCCTGGCAGCAGCCTCACCTCTGGCAGACTTCCTAGCCCCATTAGCCATAGAAATGGCCATAGACTGGGAATAACCCAGGGTTCTAGTGTCCTGAGGAATGGCCAGCTTTCTGTGCCCTTGGACCTGCTTTATCAATCCTTTTTTAAGCTTCGGAGGAGGAACTCAGTCACCACCTCGTGGAAAGGCTCTGCCTTGATCTGTGACCTTATCCGAGTCCCGCTTCCCTACCATCAGGTCAGGTATAGGGGCAGCTGTGTCCATGCTCAGCGACTTTTTCTTCCAGCTTGGCAGAAGCTGCAATGCCTTTCCTTGGAAATCAGAGGGCTCCAGCCACTGCAGAGCCCCTCAAGCACAAGCTGATCCAGGCTTGGAAGACAGCTCTCAATTACCAAGCTTTCTGAGTCAACGGAATGCCCCATCCTCCACCCCAAGCCGAGTCCCGGGAACCCCACAAGACCCAGCCCCATACTCTTCCTTCCAGAACCTAGACCACTGGGAGGAAAGAACAGAGCATCTAAGTAAACATTGTCACTTAGGATAACTGTCTCAAGCTGTCCCTTGTTTTTAAGCAATATCACTGGCTTTCCTAACTTTTCTGGTGTCTTATTAAAGCTATTCCACTGACCTCACATGGGATCCGGGACAGCAGGAGGAGGGGCCTGGTAGGTTGGGTGGACTCGCTGACTCAGGCACAGCCTTCAGCTGTCCAGGACAGACGGTCTTCAGGAGGCCATGAGCAGCCACGGCCACTGTTACTAAGAAAAGCCCAAGGATAAAGACAGCGCATGCCTGCCTCACACGGGCCCTGAGGCTGGGGGGAGGGGATGACACAGGAGATCCTTGAGGCGTGGGGACGATGTCATGTCTCACTGACTGGGTGCACAGCTGTTCCCTAGTTTGTCAGGATAGAGAGGCCCTTGGCTCTAGTGGCTTTCAACTGTGGGGGCATAGGGCATAGACTGGCAAGCCTCTGGGGACCCCAAGAAAAGGGGTCACTTTGCTTTTCCTTGTACAGAGGACCAGGAACACACTTGGGGTCCCTTGCTTTAGCCCCTTAATTTAATTGTGGGCTGGAATGTCAGCATGATCACCGAATTCTTCTCCTTCCATTCTGGCTGCAGTGTCTTGGGAGCTCCACGCAATGCCTTAGATGGAAGAAGTGGCTATTAGCTGAGCCTCATATACATCCTAGACTCTGGAGGTCTTGCAGTGCAAGAGGCATGATCCCATAGAAAGTTTCACCAGGTTAGACCAAATCAGCTAGTGTGGTGGATCCCCGTGAGAAACTAACTACCGAGATGCTTTAGTGGGAGGGTACTCTTGTGCTTTGTACAGCTTGTCTTAGAGTCCAAAGTGTCCCGGCATGGTCTCATCTGTCCCTGTTCCAGAACCAGAGAAATCGGGGAAAGTGGGAAAAGAGGGGCAGCTTTCACGGACTCTGGCTGGGCCCTCAATTCCCACCCTGGGGCCCACAGTGGTCCCTAAAGAGTCTGCTGTCATCTTAGGCAGGGATCTGAGGGTCCCCCAACATCACAAACATGACTTATTAAAACCTGGTAAGTTCATGCTTTTCTGTGGCAAACAGAGATTGGGGAACTAGAATATATATCATATATACATACTCTACATACATAACATACACATATATACATACACACAGTATGTATACACACACACACACACACACACACACACACCATCCTTGGGCAAGACTGTCCTCTCTTATAGCCACATAAACGACCTCATCCCTTATAACTATCATTAGTAAGTAATTCATATAAATTCACACACCCCAAGCACAGTCACTGAATGCAGATATTTGGCTATCAAGGATGCTTTCCTCCTATTCAAAGCCTATTTCAAATGAACTTGATCAGTTGAACAAATCTTGCATCCTCATCTGGTGAACCCCTCAACGGTCCTAGGCATATGCTATTGGCCTGATGATGATGTTACCTTTCTAGTGTGTGTGTGTGTGTGTGTGTGTGTGTGTGTGTGTGTGTGTGTGTGTGACAGGTCATTATAGCTCAATGTATGGTCAGGGGCTTGCATGCACAGCCTCCCTCCTGAACTCTTAAACAATGTTCTCAGCTGTGAAATAATATCTGCATTAGGATTGTTGTGAGTTTCCACAAGGCACTGAGACGTGCTTACAGCACTGGGTAGAACATGACAGTCACCATATAGTCATTAATATTCTTAGTAGAGGTGGGCGGAGGCATTGGTGGCTTCTACTTGTTGACTTAGGGCAAGCTGATGTTAAGTGAATGGACTTCCTGGATGCTGGGTCTTTCTCTACCCGCCTTCTGTAAGCTTCCTTCTTTCTTGGCACCAGTCTCCTACCCAGAGAACACTTAAGAAGGGTCCCCTGTGTCTTAACTGGGGGGTCCAAAGAGGATATTTAACTCAAGGGACAAAACTGCACAATAGCCAGGCAGTGGGGTGGGCCAGGCCCTCCTTGGTTAGAAGGCCTGGAGTGTGCCAGCAGGGTGTTGAGGTTCAGCCTTGAAATTTGGCTGACAAAGATGCTCATTAGACCAGGGAACTGAGCCAGGGCCTCAGGTTGGAAGATCAAGGCATTTCAGTTCCAGGAGCAGTCCCTGAGCCTCTAACGCTCTCATTCTCTCTCCACCCCATGCTTTTCCAATGATGTTAGTTAATACGGGCCAGTCTGAATAACCTTGTTTCCTCCTTACATCCATGCCTATAAAAGGATGCTATGTTATCCTGATGGCCATAATTCATCACGCTGAATTCCCCTCCATCTGGAGGCTTATACAACTGTTGAAAAGTTGTCACTATAACCTATTGTCATTGCAACCTTTTATGAACCAGCCTACATTTTTATGTCAAAAATTTATCTTAATGGCCTCACAGCTCTTACCTCCAATTATTCCAGTGTCATCGACCTCCAGCTCAGGCTGTGTTCCAGCTAAGATGTAAGAACACAATTCCTTCTTCAGCTCTCCCCTAACCCTGCACTTAAAATAGGAGAAAACCTCTGGCGAGTGTGATGCCTTGCCTGAAGTGGTACATGTGTGCAGAGTGTGAGCCCCCTTTGGGTGACCCAGAAGGAAGGCCATGGAATAAGGCACCTGGGCAGCCAAGGCTGAAGGCAGAGCGGTGCTAGGCAGCTGCCACACAGAAGGGACGACTGAGGAGGGACACCGGGCCCATGTTTCCTTCATTTTAAGATACACTCCCTAGCACAGGACAGACAATACCACAGGAAAAAAGCATATTGGCCATTGAGGGCAGGTACCAGTACTCATATCTAGAAGTCATTTGCTTTTCCAAAACACATTGTCTGTGTCCATGTGCATACGCATGAAGTATATAAGCTCTCATGATTGTCATAATGTAAAATAGATCGTGACTATTGAATATATCATTTACAATATGACGTGTAAATGTTACACTTGATGTTTTAAACATGTGAAATGCAGAATACACACACACATACACACACACATATACTTAAGAGGTATTTTATTGCTTTAGGAGTCGAGCATAATTGGAAAGGTGGGTAAAGAATCAGGCACTTCCCTCCATGACTCGTCCTATTGTTAGTGTTGATGAGAAGGGCCCCGGCTCCCTCATTTGAAGAGCTCCTTGACATTTTTTTTGCGCAGCTCCTTGTGAAGTCCATTTTATTCTTCTTCACTTAGTAGGAAATGAAAAGTGGACAAGAATACACTAAAAGACAGGCAAAGTCAGGGGCGCCCGCGGCCTCGAACCTGCAGCTAGCCATCCAGGCCAGAGCCCTTGCTGCCGGCTTCCCTCTTCTCTGAGATGGAGACCAGTGTCGCCCACTTCTCTCGCCTCCGCCTGCTCCAGGGCCTCAGCCGCAGGAACGAGCATTCCCAGAACAGGAACGAGCACTTGGGACAAGCGCCAAGGTTCTCAGGACCCTTCTCCAAGCAGGCTGGTCAGATGGTGACAGCTCCAAGGGGTGTCATGCCACAGTTGCCTTCTCTATGCCCACACACCCTGTTCTCCTTCCTGTCCCGTGGTCCACTGGACACAAAATGGCACTTCATAGTTCTTGAGCCCAAGGTCAAGATTAGCCATTTTGATCAACCAGGCTCCCCGTACCCCCTACTGGGAGGAGGGCAGCCAGGTGTTTAGAATGATGAGAAGCCCCAGTGAATCCAGCCATGGCATTAGCTTAGCACATAAGAGGCTGGGACAGGAGGATCAAAGCCAGCCTGGATTACATGATAGGACCTGTCTAAAATACCTAAACAACAAAGCTGAAGGCAGGATTCTGCTTGGGAGGCCCTAGAGCTACCCCTGTTGCAGATCCTGTTATGATCTGATCCCAGTGAGAGACAAGGGGCTTTGTTTTCTGTAACTGTGTGGTTACTCTCACAGAGCCATCCCTGGCTGCAGAGGTCCTGTGCATCATCATGGGATGAAGGTATAAGCACGCAAGAGCTAGGTGCTTGTGTATGGCATCATGTGTGCGTATGTGTGTGTGCTCTTACAGTACAGTGAATGGTAACTGCACTTTTTATTTTTGCTATTGGCAAGCATTTGACTCTGTCTTGGAACAGGCCAGGCCTGAGTTCAAAATCTTGTAAGGCCACTTACTTTGCAAATGATCTGCGTTAAAATAAAAAAGCCTTAAAAAAAAACCAAGTTTCTCTAACCTTCAGTTTTTCATCTTAAAATAGCAATGGTAACAACCTGGCCCGCAGGATTTGATGCAGATATGTGCAAGGCACTTACTCACACCTGGCAGGTAGTAAAGACCCAACAAATGCTCACCACCGTCACTGCTGCTCGTATTTACAGCCTCGCCGGGACAAGCGGGTGCTAATCATCGCCGCTGATGCTCTTTCCAGATCCATGTCCTTCGGAGCAGCCCAGCCTTATGTCTTGCTGACTAAAGCCTCCATTTTGGTCTCAGGGCCCCAGGGAAGAACTATCCCAGAGAGGGGACAAAGCCCTGAGCTGTTTGGAAGATTGATGGAAGGAAGCAGAAGAGGACTTCAGTCTGCAGAAGAGAACCTACTGGGTGGTGATGGCGCTCCATTTCCTGATATATATCAGGATGTGTACACACACACACCACACACACACACTATACATATGTATAATATGTACGCACAGATCAGGGCTGGATGGGACCTTGTTGGTAATGGACCATGGCGAGTTTGAGACCCGACATGGAGGAGTTCCAGAGCTGTGGCTTCTCCATCCCTGATCTTCAATCCAGGAGTTTTGAACCTCAGTCCTTTCCTCCTCACTCCTTCATGTAGTCTCATCGCTCTCATGGGGTACCCTCTGCTCCTGCTCACTCGGACTGCCTCTGAATCTTTGCCTTCCCAACCTCCTTCAGGACAGCTGTGATGCTTGCTGGAGCAGTAGGCATAGCTATAGGCAGCCTTATCGCTCCCTGACCGTTGCTGTGTCTTGTCTATCTCCATGGCTGGATTGCAGGGCCCTTGAGGTGCTAGGCAGTGTGGCAAAAAATGGTACCTATTTGAGAGAGGAGGAGGGGGTGCCGCCTCGTCCTAGCTAAGTGATGTCAACCCCCTCATCTGATCTACAGGGAAGACATCCAACAGATGCCTGGCTGCATCTTTCTTTCTTTCTTTCTTTTTTTTCACAAGAAGTATCTCCTGACTGTTTTAAATCTGCATCTGGGCTTCACAAGGACCCCATCTCCCCAAAGCAGAATCCCTGTCCAATGCAGTAAGCTGTCTAACTCTCAAAGGTATTTCACTTCCCGTTGCAGCCGGAGGAGACTTTGCCCTTAGCTCTGCTCATTGCTAAACACAGTCAAGAGACTTCCTGGGTCCCTCGGCTCCTACATGGCTGATCCAGTCCATGAGTGCCTCTTATATCAGCGCCAAGGTAAGAAGGCAGGAAATCAGAAGGAGGAGTAAAGTGTGCATGCGCAATTTCCTTTTTCTTTATGTCCTTCTGGGGAGCCGGATTCTGAGACAAGTCTCGCTGTTGTGCGTGGGAGACACTTTGCCCCCTGCGGACTCTTCTCGCCTCCTTGGTTCAGAGAGAGATGCCCGATGACAGTGTGCTTCCTTGGAAGTGTCTACTAATACATCTCCTCCGTGATGCAGAGGGATAACTCAGTGGGAGGAGGCCTGTTTTCTGTTTATATGTAAGTACCCGTGTGTTCAAGGACAGTGTGGCATGGCCCTTGATAGGTCCCCAGGAGGCTGCCAGTAACTCTGCCGGCTTCTCTCTGACACAGGCATGCTGATGTTTCAGGCGCCTGCTCTCCTTGGGGACACAGCTACTAGGAAACAGGACCTCTGCTTGGAGACTGAGTCTCCCAGGGGCTGATTGGTAACGGGAGGCTGGAGGACGACTCAAGAAAACCTCTGTAGAATGAAGCTGGCATCATTTAAATCTAATACGCTTTTAACCTGATATTAGCCCTAAGGGACAGCTTCTTGAGTGTGTCCAAGCAGAGGATCCCAAAGCCCAGGGAGTGCCTGGTGCCCTGCACCAGGCCTCCTGCCCGTATGGTGGGTGAGGGCATTCTATTGTACACATAGCACCGTTCAAACCACCAATCAGCTCTGCTTCTCCATGGCAACCACAAACAGCCTGAATTTTCCAGAGGCTATGCTGGCCGCAGACATAAAACTCAGTGGCATGAAACAATGTCCTCATGACAAACATCGTCAAGTATGCAAACATCTCACCGTAGCTTCTGAGGATGAAGCTGTCCCAGGAAAGTCATGTGTAGGCAAGGAAGACTACTGATGGTCAGGGAATCACCCTGTGAGTGGGGCATGATCTCAGCACGATCCAAGAGCTAACGACTTACTGATATGACAGCTTTCCCAGCAGAGATGAGATGGGAAGGGGAAGTGGGAAGGCGTGGAAAAACCACAGCAGAGGGAAGCCCATGATGGAGGCACTCATGAACTCGAATGACTTTAGCGTATCTGAATGAATCACAGGCAGTGGGTCTGCTTTTTACCCTTAGGCATTCGCCAGCAAACCAAAGTTAGGAAAAGTGATGGCCAGAGGCAGCTGGCAGAGAAAGTCCACCAGGACACACCAAACACTCCGTCTCTGTTGTGGTAAACGATGACTTTAATTTACAAAGCAGATGAATACTAAATCTTCATGAAATTAAAAACTATATTATTTATGTGAGCGGAAACGGAAAATGTTCTCTAGCCAGCAGCAATCCTGCTTTGTAGGAGGGACACTAAAATAATTAAAACCACTCGTGCTTCAGTAATAAATAATGATAATAAATAAATGTCCTGACCTTAAGCGAAAATATAAAATTAAAACCCATTTGGTATGTAAATTCATTCAGGACGCTAGCGAGGCTCCCAGCCCAAGATGGTGCGGAATGGCGGGAGCGTTTGCTACATGAATTTTGAAAGGAAAATCAAAGAACAACAGCATTGTGTGTGTGTCGACTCATTATTCTACTTTAATTCCGTCTAATGCTGTGTGGAGCCTCGAGGCTGGGACATTAATTTCCTGCATTTTCTGTTCCACCAATTCCTCATGGAGAGCAGCAGGAAAAACTTCACTCCTGGAGGCTGAAATCAGGGGAGGCCAGAACACGGCAGAAGAGGCAGGCAGAGAATGGAGGGTTGGAAGGCAATTTTGACATGTTTACAGAGACCAGAGGGAAAGACATTGGCACAGTCTGGCAGGGTGCAGGCTGCTGTGAGCTTGGAGGGCTTGGGCTACCAACTATCCAAGCAGAATGGGTCCAGGTCTTGGGTCCAGGGCAGGAAGTGGTGATTTCGGGAAAATGGCAATCAGTCCCAGATGGAGATGCCCCCACCACTCTCCGCCAAGCGCAGTCCAGTGAAACTGCTGCGTGTGCCAAGAAGCCAGCTCCTAAAGTCCACCCGCTCCAGGTCAGGCCCCTCTAGTAAGTTACGGGGTAGTGTGCCTGGTGGAGAGCTCAGGCCCTGTCAATCACTGGCTGATGCACTTGCCCACAAGCTTCTCCTTTGAACGACCCTCCAAGGGCTGTTGCACACAGCCTTTCATTTTGGTCTCATAACTACCTTGTGAGGTAAGGTGGAGATGGTTATTCTTTTCTGACAGTCAGGGAAACAGAGGCACTGAGCCCACAGTCGAGAAAGTGGCAGAGAAGGCATTGTAATCTTGTGCCAGGCTGGAGTTCTGCACAGTCAGGGACTGGCGGGGTGGGGTGGTGGGGGTGGGGGTGGGGGCTGAAAAGGAGCTTTGTTGCCCCCCCTTTTTTTAGCACCTAAGTGACGAGTATGTCTCAGGTGTGGCCTGGTTCTTCTGTCCCTTATATTTAAACCGAGGGTCCTTTCCTAGAATTGTTTCTAAGCTAAGTAGAAAATAATAGCCCGTGGAGCCCTTTGCAACTGTGTGTCTGAGTCTGAGTCTTGTGTGTTGATGCAGACTGCAGACTCCCTGGACTGTCCTGGCGCTGGCTTCACGTCCCTTGAGGGGTCTAGTGCCCACTTATCCCAACTCACCATTTGCTACAAAGGAGTGGAGGGACATAACCACTCCACAGGACATAGAAATCCCAAACTCTGCTCTTCCAGGGGACCCAGGATCACCTGGGGAGATAAGGCCTCAGGGAGAGGGAAGAGTCTGGAAAAACCACTCAATAAAGACCATGACGTTTCAGTCTTCCAGGAAGAAAAGAATGGAAGAAACCTAATGTGAGTTCTCCAGTGTCTGAACAACTCCCAGTCATGCTGGGTTTGTTGAGAAAAACCTCGGGGCATGACTGATTCTCTGCATATTTGAATCTGGGATGGGAAACCACTGATGAGTCCCGAATCGTCCATCTGAAGACCCCTGGGGACCAGAATGTTTTTTGTCCAACCAAGGACTCCGGAATCCCCTTCTACCGGAATTCTGAAATCATCTCCAATTCTTGGGGGGTGTTAAATGTCCTCAACCATTTCTACTCTGTCATTTTTGTGTGACTCCATGAAGAACACAGGGCCAAGACAGCCATAGTTCTTGCTTTGAGAACAACAATGCCACCGAGGAGTCAGGAGGACCTTAAATCTACAATACCAAATGGTTAAAAAAAACCAAAACTCACGAAAAAGGCTGTTGGGTGTGGGTGGGAAGATGGCTTAGCCCACAAAGTATTTCTGAGTTTGAGCCACAGAATCAATGTAAAAACTAAGCCGGGTGTGGCGACCCATGCTTTTTAAACCTGGGAGGTAGAGAGAGGCCCATCCCCGGATTCACTGCCAGCCAGCATCTCCTACTTGGTAAGTTTCAGGCCAGCGAGAGACTGTGTCCTTCAAAAAGCATGCTGCTCAAGGAATGACACATAGGAGGGTGGTCTACACAAGTATGAAAATATACACACATATACATGAGTGTGCATGTGTGTGTCCATACACACACACAGACAGAGAGACATGGGGAAGAAGAGACCAATGGACAGAGACAGACAGACAGACAGACTGGCAGACATCTTTTGAGTCAAGAGCCAAATTCCCACACCAGGCTGTGAGCAGGGAAGATGTCTATACCCTTCAAGGGGGGGTAGGAAGTGGGAGCCAGAGGCGATGCCTGGGTGAGGAATGGGGAGCAGTACCAGGACCTCCAGGAGGAGGAGGCTGAGGTGTGAAGGGTGGCGTCATGTGGGAGAAGAAGCAAGGTAAGTGCTCTTGAACCCCATGCTGAGCCCAGAGAACAGAGCATGGACCCCAGGGAAGGCTGGGGTGGAGGTGGACGGCAGAGAGATCCAGGGACCGAGGTGCAACTTTGTCCTTGCGTCTGGCAGCAGACAGCCTGGCATGGACTACAATGTCCTTACTGGTGCTGTGGTCTCAGACAGCCTGGTATGGACTACAATGTCCTTACTGGTGCTGTGGTCTCAGACAGCCTGGCATGGACTACAATGTCCTTACTGGTGCTGTGGTCTCAGACAGCCTGGCATGGACTACAATGTCCTTACTGGTGCTGTGGTCTCAGACAGCCTGGTATGGACTACAATGTCCTTACTGGTGCTGTGGTCTCAGACAGCCTGGTATGGACTACAATGTCCTTACTGGTGCTGTGGTCTCAGACAGCCTGGCATGGACTACAATGTCCTTACTGGTGCTGTGGTCTCAGACAGCCTGGCATGGACTACAATGTCCTTACTGGTGCTGTGGTCTCAGACAGCCTGGCATGGACTACAATGTCCTTACTGGTGCTGTGGTCTGAATGCTTCCCCTCGAGATTTACGCTTTGAAGAGATACCCCAAAGACTTGCGCTTAAGAGCACTTGCTGTTCTTGTGAAGGACACAGGTTCCATTCATAGCACCTGCATGGAGGCTTACCCATCTATCTGCTCAGGTACCAGGCATTCATGTGGAGGGCTAAAATAAACTTTAGAAAAATTAAGGAGATAGTATTTGAAGGTGGGGCTTCAGGTGGTGACTGTGTCAGTAGCTTGGAGCCCTCCTGAAGAGCATCAGGGCCCCTTTGCCAGCTTTAGATATACCCATGAGACACCATATTAGAAGGAGAGGGCTTTTCTCAGACACCAACTGTGCTGATGTCTTGAACTCTCCAGTTTCTGGAACCATGAGCAATAAATGTATGCGATTTATAAATGACCCAGCCTAAGGTATTATGCCATAGCACCAGGAAGGGGCTGACACACAGAGATATCTAGACAGTTCTGCTATTTGTTAAGTCCCAATCTGGCTTCCCACCTTGGCATCTCTAACTTCTTTTCCCAGGTTAGATTTTCATCTTCCCAACAGTTCTTAGATTTTTCAGATTTATTTTTACTTAAAAAATTATATATATGTGTATGTATGTGACATGTGAGTGCAAATACCCTCAGAGTCCAGAAGAGGGCACTGGGTCCTCTAGAAGTGAAGTTACAGTGGGTAGCTATGAGCCATACAGTGTCAATGCCAGGGTCTGAACTTGGGTCCTTGGCTGTATGTACTTTAAACCAGACCTGACATTGTTTTTTTACTTTTTAAAATCGTTACTGTCTCCGCTTACTATCAAGAAAGCGCTATGTGAAGAGGGAGGTTTAGTTCCATTTCAGCTCTCAGTGCACTAAAGAAACACTTATGTAGGGTCTGAATGGATAAACAAATGAGCCACCCCACCTCCGCTGCATAAAGAACGCCCTGTTTGCTGCTCACTCATGGTGATGTGCCCTGCTAGCCTGGCTCTGGGCATAGGCCATTGAGGACATGAGGACCTAGAGGGGCCGTGGGCTGCTGGAAGGCTAATAGCAGATGCTGCCCCTGAAGTCCAGGCCTAGAGAGAAAGTTTAGCCTCTCCATGGGTGGGGATCTCAGCTCATTCTTGGCCACCTTCAGACACTCTAATAGGTCTGGAGAGGAATGTGGAGCCTGGGCGACATGCCTGGAGCGTGGATGGAATTTATTACGCCAAAGGCTTCCTGAGTTTTTAAGGTCTTGAATAGCAACACACATACTTTTGTGGGGGTAGATATATAAAAACACCCCAATCAAACCCCACAGGAAACGACCTGGGGCAAGCTGGAGGCAGAGCGAAATGCACAAAACACGTGGGCTGGAGCCTGAGCAAACAGAGGGAGAAGGGCCAGGCCAGGGCCTTCTAGAGAAACCAGAGTTTAGAACACTGGATTTTAACTTCAGAATGTGAGCTTCCTTATCGGTGCAAAGTCAGGCAAAGCGTAAGAGAAATACTGAATAGAAAAAGGTGGTAAGGCTCAACCACCTGGACAGGCCTCCCGTAGACGCCATGCAAGTCCCCTGCTCTCTCTATAGCAGTTCTCAACCTGTGGGTCGCGACCCCAACAGGGGTCACACATCAGATATTCTGCATATCAGATATTTCCATTATGATTCATAAAAGTATCAAAATTGCAGTCACGAAGTAGCAATGAAATAATTTTATGGTGTGTGTGTGGGGGGTCGCCACAACGTGAGGAATCATCAGGAAGGCTGAGAACCACTGGTCTAGGGGCTTGTGTTCTTTTAAAGGGGGAGAGGCTTAAGTAGGAGGCCTCCTTTCATTCAGCAGAGCCAGCTGGGCTCTCCTAGAATGCCAGCTGCATGCCCGTGCATGTTGTCAGCACATGGTAGAGACCAGAACGGATGTCGATGGCTGTTAACTGTACAGCGTATCCAGCTGTACCCGGCAGCCTCTCTTGTCCTGCTCTTAGATATGGTCAGCACCCCCTTTTAAGATGGCAGAGTCTTAAATTGGGGGAATCCCTTCAGAGACTTGTTCTGGGTAGCTGGGGTAGTAGAGTTAGCGTCTGCACTTGCAATGTTCAGATAGCTGCTTGGGCCCATCTTTGCGAAGAAGCCTGCCATCCAACCCACACCCACTCCAGATCCCAAATGTGCCTTCCATCCCCTGACCCTTCTGTTATGGCCAACAGGTGGCAGGGACTCTTGTCTGGGTCCTGGGGACTAAGGCTGCTTACCCCAGCCCCCATCGTGTCAAAGCCGTTACCACGTTCTGTGGAGCAGAGCAGAACTAAGCTGGGGCAGTCAGGGAGGGCAGAGCCCCAGAGCAACTCTGGCCCCCAAGTCACCACTCTAGGGGCATCACATGGACTCAGGCTCTTGGCCCTGCAGTGGTCTCACAACCCTATTAATAGCTCAGCTGCAAGGCCTGACTTCTTCAGAGTTTCCATTTCACTTGCACCAGATCTGGCTGTCCCGGTGGGGACAGCTTCCTTGCACAAACAAACAGCAGAATCAATGTTTCCTTCACCGGGGAGGGGCAGGGTCTGCGGACCATAGGCCAGGCCTGTTTTCACTCCTCCTGGCTGGGGCCTGAGCCTGGGAAGGGGAAACCAAGGCCACCGGGGCACTTCCTGCCTCAGTTCAGCAATTTGATTACATTAAATTTAGCACACGATGACCACTCATCTTCGTGTCAAAGTCAGCAAGGCCAGGAGGAGACAAGGATGAGTAAGATGTACCCTGGGTCTGGGAGTACACAGGAAATCAGGAGATGGGCACCAGGAGACAAGACATAAAACCCAACAGCTACAGTGTACCATGGGAGCGGACAGTTAGGATATGGAGACCCAGAGCTTGAAGTACCCGGTCTCTAGGCACAGTCCTCCTTTTCTCCATGCCTAACCAGAGCATTCCTAGTGAGTCAGTTTCCCTGGGTGTGTGTGTGTTTGTGTGTGTTGTGGGTGTGGGGGAGGGGAATCACAATTGTTCTCTGCCTCTGCTCTGGCCCCCAGAGCATCTGCCAGTGGGGTCTGGACAAGCCCTGAATACAAACCTCAGTGAATAAAAGGTCCTGGGGGAGCTGGTTAAAGATACAAATCTTGGCCGCAGCCCAGGAGATGCAGAATCAATAAACACTGGTATGTCTGAGGGTCTGCCTATGAGAGGAACCCCTCAGGGGCCTGGGAGTCCTTAGATGAGAGGCTGAGAGGTATCAGGTTGGACTGCGACTTCTGGGGCAGAAGTCTAGGGAGGGCTGAGAGGACACTATGTGTGCAGAGAAAGCCACACACAGGACATCAGACTGACCTGTGGGCGCGGCACATGCCTCTAAGGCACAGTCAACCCAGAGGACGCCTATGAGGCCCTCAGTGGAGCCGAGGGGGACCAGCAGAGGCTGTGATGGGACTGAAGCCTATATCCAATCGTGCCAGGGTCCCCTCGACAGAGAGGGGAGACAGGATGATCTCACTTGAACTTTACCCACCCGGCTCTGTTCCTGGCTAGTGTGGGGATTACGGCAGGAGGATGAGGACATTCTGCACTAAAGACCTCAGTGCACGGGGTCAGAGCACGCCTAGGAATGGTGGCCACCTTGTTAGAGGTCACTGTGATACTGACAGGCTGGGTAGGTCACCACAGGATATGTAGATAGACATGGTAGAGTACAGAGGGCAGGTCAGGAGCCATCCTAGGAACAGTAGCCAGGAAAAATCTGCTAGAAGTCAGATGAGGGGGGAAAAATCCCAGGGGAGCAGTTAGGGAGGAGTGCGTGCGTGCGTGTGTGCGCGTGTGTGTGTGTGTGCGTGCGTGCGTGCGTGCGTGTGTGTGTGTGTGTGTGTGTGTGTGTGTGTGTGTGTGTGATACAGGCTGTTCAATCCCAAGCCCCTAAAATACTGGTCAATAAAAACAAAACCCCTTTCCCTGCCCACGTGTCAGGATTCAGTGGGGAGCAGTGATGAGGAGGACCACACAGACTTTAGACCCCAGACACGGAACAGCTTAGCCGGCATGTTTTAGGATAATAAAGGAATCTAATGGAGAATGCTTCCTTCCCCCAGAGCTCCGATTAAACTCTGGAATATGGGTGACACGTACGCTGCCGAGGACACAGCGCAGTTAGAATTCTGCCAGCAAACATTCTAAAATATTCATGAAACATGGGACCAGGCCTGACTGTTAACACTGTAACTGGTTCCCTCCAATGGAGTGACAAATGGGCACCCAGCACTGTCATCTGTCCCTTTGATCTTTCCAGGTCCCACCAGGGAGCAGAGGGTAGAAGGGGTGGGGGCAGGGAGGCTGGCGGGGAGGGAGAGGTCTTCATGGTTCTGGTAGCCTCCGTCTCCTTGCAAGAGAGTAAGAGAATGGGGGGATTTCTTCAGACTATGGGGTAGAGCCATTGATCTTTCCACCCTCTCTCCATCAGTGATTAGTGGGGGCTTCCCACACCACACACTAACCTCTGTCAACACAGCATTGTCATGTACACAAACCTCTTGCAATGGCATGGAGAAAAAGGGAAACGTCTTAGGGAAAAAAGAAAAAGAAAGCAAATTGGCCTTTGAGAGAGAATCGGGAGAAAACCACGAGACAAGATCCGACTGCCTGGGTTAGGAGCATCACTGGAGTGTCTCGCACGCTGAGAGGGAAGCACCGTGCAAAATTGCTGCAATTTAACAGGGCGGCTAATTAAAAGGAGCGGCATGAAAGGCCTTTTCTTTCTAGGCCGAGTTTTACATCTTTCTGTGCAGGGAATCAGAAGTGTGACAACACGAGGACAAAGAGCCGTGTCCCCCAAACAATGAGAAGTGGTACAACAGCCACTGAATTAGTGGGCTGGTGTCCTTCAGCTCTGTGTGCGTGGCTGAGGCTCACTGCTGCATGGTGGCCTTAGAGGGTGGGGTCACAGGGAGGAATGAGACACAGCAGGTACCTATGCCCGTGAAGAATGGCGTCTAGGCTAAACGCTGAGAGAGATGTTCCTTGTGGCCTCTGAGAAGAGCAGATCTCCCAAGTGTTGCATACTATTCTCCCCATAACATTGGCTAGTTGACTATTTCCTGAGGTCATCCCACGATCCTTTGTGTGTGTGTGTGTGTGGTTTTTGTGCATGTGTGTGGGGGATGCATGTGTGCAGAGGCTGGAAGCCAACCTTTGTGGGGTTTCTCGGAAACAGGTTCTCTGACTGGTCTGAGGCTGGATAATTAGACTAGGCTAGCTAGCCAGGTAGCCCCAAGGTAGCCTGTCTCTATCTTTGGTAGTTTGGGCAGATGCATCACCATGAATTCTGGGGTTCAAACTCAGGTCCTAATACCTGTGGGGTAACCACTTTTTCCATTGAGCTGTTGCTTAAGACCGCATTATGCTTTTTGACCATGACCTCTTGAATGTGGCAGGGGCTGGGGAACAGCATTTCCTTGTGGGGGAGGGGGATAAAGGTCCTTGGGAAGTTGGCAGCAGTAATGGTGACCTAGTCCTCTGGAAGTTCTAAACATGCTGAATCATATACTTTCATTTTATGAGTAGTTTAGTGCAACTGAAAACAAACCCAAGGTCTTCTGAGGTCACTGTGCGTGCGTGAGTTCCCCCAGCAATTCCCAAGCCCGGGTTGTTGTGTGTGTGTGTGTAGGGGGGGGTTGTTCCTAGAAAGGTCAGTTGTTCCTGTCCTGTCCCACACAGTTCTGTCCCTTGGCTGGCCAAAAGGTTGAAGAGGCCTATGGGGTCCCATGGCAGCCATTGCCTCCAAAGGCTACCAGGCAGGGTTTTCCGCAGCATAACCTCCCGAGCTCTGCTTGGTCTAATTTTAAACTCTTTCCCATGGCAAAACCACTTCTGCTTTTGAGAAAGGGCTGGGACTGCGCAGAAGTTCATTTCTGGGAGGGTGACTGGTGGCTTGGCACGGTCTTCTTCCCGTCACCCCTTGAAGCTTCTCAAAGCAGCCCCCCTATCCCGCTGCTCCCAGTTACATATGGACCCCTCCCCTTGGCAATCTAGTTCACTAACCCAAAAATCTGGTCAGGCTGGCAGGGGTGGGGCAAGGAGTGGGAAGCAGGGGAGGAGAAGTGAGGGGGGGCTATAGATAGCTCTGGCAGAGATGGAGGCCAGTCTCTTCCCCGGCGCTCAAATGTGGCCACCCCCTGGCCTTGAACTCCTCAGCACTGCCCCCTCCCTGTGACTGTGCAAATGCTTAGCTTCACCTCCACGCAGTCAGCAGCCAGCAGCCGGCAGTCCATCTGTTAACACGCTGGCCGGACTGGGGCCTGGTGGCATCGAAGTGACCCAGAAGTAGGTCTAATCCTCTCTTCTAAATGTGCTTAATACCATCGATAATCTTGTCACATAAATCTTCTGGTTAGCAGTGAGCTGCAGCTATCACCACTGGACTCCAAGAATCTTTCAGGAAGGGACTCTGTCCCCTGCCATCTATCTCCTTTCTCATGGTCGTCTCAGCTGCCATGTTGCCGGGCACTTGGGAGAGCCGCCCTGACCTTTCCGGGCTCATCTCCCAGAGCAGCTGCTTGTCCATTAGGCCAACTAAGCCCAGTTATTCCCTCATTCCTGAGCTTTGCGGAGGCCCTGCTAGGCATCTTTGGCACGTGTGGCCTCCTCTTGTGGCCCTATCTTTTGTGGAGTCTGGCACCACGCTTAATTGCATTCTTTCAAAGGCTGGGAGTAACGTTTTTTGGTGATAGTGGTATTGGTGTGTGTGTGTGTGTGTGTGTGTGTGTGTGTGTGTAAGAGAGAGAGAGAGAACGCAGGGGCACATACATGTGTGAGTATGTGTGTGCAATCAAAGGACAATCTCAGATATTCTTTCTCAAGCATTGTGTACCTTTTTTTTTTTGACACAGGAGGGATCATTGGCCTGGAACTTATCAGGTAGGTGAGGGTAGCTGGTCACTGAGCCCCATGGATTTATTCTTCCTGTTTCTCAAGTTCTGTGCCAGGATCACAGGTGTGTGCCACCAGGTCTTTTTTTTATTTTTTATTTTTTTACAGGTGTGTGCTACCATGTCTTTTTTGTTTTTGTTTTTAATGTGGGTTCTGGTTACCTAATTCAGGTTCATATCCTTTCAAGGCAAACAGTTCATTGACTGAACCACGCCCACAGTGTGCTTTCTGGTCAAAACACTGCTGTTTCCATCTCGCTTTCTTTATCTGTCCCCTAACCCCAGTGACACTTGTGGCCTCTGCTCATGGTTCATCAAAAGCTGTGCTTCAGTCCAGTCAGTTTGGAGTTACCAGTGTCATCGAAACTTGAACAGAATTCACTGTCCATATCTTCCTCCAAAGATACTGAAGTCATTATATTACTTTCAAGACTTGAATTATTAGTGTGAACACTGGGTAACTTCAATACTATCTAAATGTGAGCCACACCACAGCCAGGATGTCTGTGTTCTAACTCCCAGTGGGCAAATCCAGGGGTGTGTGTGTGCATGTGCATGCGTGTATGTGCATGCCTGTGTGCCAGAGAGAGAGAGAGAGAGAGAGAGAGAGAGAGAGAGGCCTTCCTTCAGGGCGTAATACACAGCTGTGCTGCTGTGCTGACCAGCCTTGAGTGACTGCAGAGCAAACAGCCTGTGAGAGCAATGATGCTTGCCCTCCTATGGCGCTGGGTTCAGAAACAGCTGGGTAAACGAGTGAGCTGCAGTCTAGTTCCATGCCCAGACTCCAGGAGCACTGGGCAAAGACACATCACAGATGCTAAAAGCCAACAGAAGTCTGCATGGCATCCTACATCTCCTGCAATAGGCCCCTAAGGCCTGGCTGACATTTGGGTCCAGTTCCCTCTAGGCAGGTGTGTCGGCATGCCAAGGCCTTCTGTACCACAGAGGATCCACCTTGGATCATGGACATGCTTCCCCTGGTAGCTGAGCAGAGAGCAGGTGGGAAGATCCCACTCAGGGACAAATGGTAATGGGAGGAGTGTCACGTCCACAGACCCACCACATTCCCACCCCCTTTCATTCCAGTGTTAGAGAGAGGCACAGATGGTGGCAAAGAGAATTTTACTGTGAGCAACCACAGTAAAAAGAGGAGTGTGGTCGGTGTTTGGAGCTCTTGTTTGGCCTGTGTGGTGTCTTGATTTCAAGAACTTCCTTGGTGACTCTCCCAATTTGACTGGGCACTAGAGTCTATCCATATCCATCTTCTGTCTCTCACACAGCAAGAGACCCCACCGAGGGCTTGCTGTAAATGGAGACATGTGGGAGTCTCACCCCCCATTCCCTGCATTGTACCCTTTAGCAGATGCTGTACGCAGAGGCGACACACGAGCCCTGGGCATTTCCCGAGGGACACTGTTGTGGGTAGTAACGGGGTATCTGCCAGTGGTGCAGTTTTCTGTTTTAATTGCCCTTTGGAAGGCTGCCAAATTGGAGTCCATATGTTCCAGGAAAACAGGCACACAGTCTGTAGGAAGCCAGTGAAAACATTCCACGTTGAAGGTGTTTCATTTCCACACGGCAGTGGGCAGGCCTGAAGGTCATCTGCTCTGGGCATGAACTCACAGTCCCACTCAGGAGCCACACTTGGGCCCGATAATTTCCTAAGGCTGCTTTAAAGAAGGACCATGGATTGGGTGCCCTCAAAAACAGAGCTTTGTTCTCTTATGGTTCTGGGGGGCCAGAAGTCCAAAGTCAAGGAGTTGTGTAGGCTAGATGCCTTCCTGGAGCTCCAGAAAAGAACCTTCCCTTCTCTGGTACCTCTGTTGGTTCCTCCACTCTACTCTGCCTCTGGCTTCACGGGCATCCTTTATCAGCTGCTACCCCAATCCACTGGTTTTTCATATCAAGCCCATCTTGGCATCAGGACCCACCCAGGTAAAGGTGGCACCCTCACATCAATTAGACCTGTCAAAGCCTCACCTCTAGCAGAAATAACTGAAGGTGACCCTTTGTGGGCTCTCAAGCAGTGCTGAGGACAGGAGGGGGGATAGCCCTTCTAGTTTTCACAGCTAAGAGGAAGATGGGCCTGACTGATGAGCCAGGAGAGCTGGGGAGGTGCCCTTAGGTGACAGTTAAAGAACCCAGGTGGATGAGTATTGAGGGGTGCTATTCAACCTACTACAATGTGGCAGGTTGCCGAAAGGAGAGTATTTTAACACCCACACTCTGCTTTGTCATTCATTTGAATATTACAAAGAAGAGTCAACTTTCTTTGAAATGGGCCCATCCTAAAAGACAGCTCTGTCCTCTGAGTGGGACAGGGCACTGGGAAACCTCAGCGCACTCACAGGTGAGGTGAAAGGCAGCTGTAACATGGAGTGTAGACCTCTCTCTACCAGCATTCCTAGGTCTCCAATGGTAGTAACAGCCCAGGGCAGCTGACAAAGCTGTTTCGAATCCACCAAAGCTCCCACTCTGCTCCCTTGAGCTATAAGAACCTTGGGCCCTCTCACCTACTCCTAGCTGAGTGTTGGGGCTTAGAAATGTTAAATAACAATAATAATAATAACACATCTGAGTGTGACACTTTAATGGCCGATCTATCATTTTCCTACTTTATTTCGGAGACTTTAAGAACGGTGCCCTTCCTGCACAAAACATCAGGGTGCATTTATATTAAAAAATGAAACTAATTAAAATGTTTGAAAACCATAAACCTCCCCACCATAAAACAGCAGCAGCCCTATTTTTCCAGTCTAGAAAGATTTTTCTTCCTCATTTTGTGGTCTGCTCGGGTGAGCAAACTACTGGAGTGGGAAGTCTGGAGGAAGAACAAGGAGGACCGCTCCCGTGCGAGGCCTCCGGTGAATGCTGGCACCAAGGGGCAGCTCCATGCTTGGCTGGCACTGTAGGTGTGTGTGTGTGTGTGTGTGTGTGTGCATGCGCGCGTGTGTGTGTGTGTGTGTGCGCGCGTGTGTGTGTGCGCGTGTGCGTGTGTGTATGCATGTGTGTGTGTGTGTGCGCGCGCGCGCACGTGCATGTGTGTTCATTGTATGAAGCGTCTCCTCTATGTTACACGTGAGGTCATTCTCCAACATTAAAGTTGACGTCATACAAGTCCCAGCCAACCAGGCGAGCTGTGAGAACCTGCTAAGTGAAGTAACTGGGAAGGGCGGCTGCAGACATGAAGGAAGAAGGATCCTCGGTGGTGGGAGGGAAGACAGGCTGAGCTGGGAGGCGAAGGCCAGGATGAAGGTCAGCCATAAACTAAGAAGGGTCCAAGCTGGGTCAGGCTGTACCTCAGTACAAGGGACAGCTGATGCCTCCTAAGAACCCGAGGAAAGTCCCCAGGTCACGGAGGTCTGAATGCTGATGTTCTCCATTCTCTCGGGTGTAAGTCTTTTTTTTTTTTTTTTTAGAGGAATTCATTCACAGGGTAAGATTTGTGTTCCATTTACAGTCACTACCATCACCAGCGTATGTTGGTTTTTTACTGTTGGCCCAGTAATAGGCTAGACTTTCTGCCTGGCTTTTCTTGAATACACCTGAACCTCCTAGGAGGTAGTGTTTTTGTTGTCCTCAGTTTAGAGATGAGCAAGATGAAGCCACAGGACGATGAAGCAACTAACCGATGGCAGGAACCCCAGCTTCTGACCTGACAGTCTGTGTTCCGCTTGGTGCATGCTCTGCCTCACGCCTTCCTGTGGACACACACCTGTTCCAGATCACTTGTGCAAGAGCCGATGTGTGCGGCTGATGTCCAGCTGGGAGTGTGTGTGTGTGTGTGTGTATGTGTGTGTGTGCGTGCGTGCACAAGCATAGTTGAGAGACAAGGAGGCTTGGGGATGTCAGTACAAATCTATTAATTGGGTAATAAAGAAGGCTGGTGGGAGAGAGGAAGCTAGGAGACTCTGTCCCTTGGCTGAGATGCAGAGGGGGCCTGGACTATGCGGCAGGAGGAGAAACGGAATGGATGATGGATTGAAGAAATAGTGAAGGTGGCCTTTTGAGAGTGGATGGGCAGGGGTGAGGATGGTGAGAAAGAGGGGAGAGCCAAGTGAGATGCCTCCTGGGTTTCACAGCCAGGTGGGCGGTGGGCCTGGCCACTGAGCCAGGCATATAGTGAGAAACTTAGATGTAGGGTGTGGCATAGAGCTTGGCTCTGGGCATTTGACGTTGGAGGCTTCACATAAACACCAGGGAAAAGAATTGGAAACTAGAAGAATGGGCTTTGAGGGGATCACTTTGAGTTCAAATCTCATTTCCCACATTTTATACTACGGCACTGAACAAGTTCCCAGGCTTTTGAGACTCTGTTTCTCCAGTGGTTCTTTGAGACAGGGTTTCTCTGTATAGTGTGGAGCCTATCCTAGTACTTGCTCTGTAGACCAGGTTGGCCTTGAACTCACAGAGATCTGCCTGCCTCTGCCTCCCAAGTGCTGGGATTAAAGGCGTGTGCCACCATTGCCCGGCTCCAGTTCCCAGTGTTAATGGGGACACTTTCCTCATGGAATTATCGTAAGAGTTCAGATAAAATGTCTAAAGCTCTTAACATAATACCTATCTCTGAAAATGCTTTTAATAACAAGATAGAAGAAAACAACAACACACAACTATAATGACAACCACTAACACAGAACATGGGTCGGAAGCCGGGACTACTGAGGGCATGGGTTCTGGATTTGAGATGGGGAGAGAGAGAGTGTGGACGACCTCTCATTTCATGGAAGCACGGAAATTGTTTTGCAAAATGCCTTAATTTGGGATTCCTTTAGTCAGGGAGGTGCTATGTGCATCTCAATGCAGATTTGACCTATGTGTAGTCAACTGGCTGCTCCCGCCATGTGGTCACAGAGAGAACAAGGGGCAGCCATGGAGCTGCACAGAAATGAGACCACCGCCCAAGAAAGGCTAATGCGATTTCAGAAGTGCACAGCAATCTCTCTCTCTCTCTCTCTCTCTCTCTCTCTCTCTCTCTCTCTCTCTCTCTCTCTCTGTCTCGCAAGGTGAGTGGATTTCCATGACTACACCTTCTACCCACAATTCAATGTGATCATTCAGATCATTCAGCACATATTTACTGAGCACATAACAGCCAAGTATGAGGTATGAGCAATTCAAAAACCTAGGAAGACAAGGTCTTTTGTCTCAAGGACATACATTCCGGAGGGAGACAGATGAGTAGAGAGGGGAAGGTCACACGATGAAGGCCGTGGTCAAAATAACAGACTACGGAGTACATCCTAGACACCATTGTCAGACCTTTATTATTTAAGCGCCCCTGCAACTCGATGAAATCGACAGGACCGCCATTTCATTTCATAGAAGAGGGAGCCAAGCCCGCTGCAGAGCAAACCGACAGGCTAAAGCCACACATCGAGGATGCAGAGGAACGAGGACTCAGACTTGGGTCATCTGATTGGTCTGGGCCACCGCCCTATTCCCTGTGTAGACAGAGGTGTGTCAATTGCTTACACAACTGGTGTGCATGAGATCAGTGTCCCCACTGGGACTAGCTGATGTGATGGGGTAACCAACTAACTGATCCCTCCACGCTGTGTGTAGAGAAACCTGTTGGACCTGACTGCTCCCAGGCGCTGGCTTCCTCCTTTTGTAGTCGTCAGACAGAAGTCAAAGGGGAATTGTGGACCAAGTAACATAACAAGGTGGAAACACGCCATTTACTGAGGCTGCACTGTTTCGGAGCAGACCAGGAGTATCTCCTCAGCTCTTGGAGTCCCTGGATGAGGACAGCAGACACAGAGTGTCCTCAACAGCCAAAGCCAAAGCCTGTGGTAGGCATATACCTGGAACGCCCTCCCCTGTTCCTTCAGCTTGGCCATGGGACACTCTCTGCTCCAAGCCAAGTTCTTGGATTTGCTAATAAAAGATGGAGCCTGGGCCCCTTATGCTTACTTTTGTGGAGCCATGTGGTAACATCATGTCCCGAGCTAACCCTGAGAATCCCAGCGCAGTGTCGTGAGACACACCAGGCTGTCTTTCAGACAGAGCCTATGGGACCAGGCTCACAGACAGCAGGCAATATAGCCCTCAGGCTGAGGAGCGCACCTGAAGATGGGCGTTGGCCAGTCAGAGCCCATCCCCCCAGGGGCGGAGCTGCTGGTGCAGGACTGATAGCCTGGCTTTGCTGGAGCTCTAGTCTTTGTCACTCAGGGGGCCGGAGGTGGGCATGCAGTGGGAAGGCAGCTGCTGACTCTGTGATGGTTTCAGAGCCCACCTGGTTACCAACTGTGAAACTAATGTTGTTTCAGGGATGGGAGACAAGGGACACGGAATAGCTGGACTTGCCAAGATTTGGCAAGAGAAACACAGTCTAGTGTTGGATGTGGCAGTTACTAATTTCTGCTGGGAGGAAGCAACGCTCATTTTGCAGAGCCTGCAGACCTTCCAGGTGTGCATCTTCCCTGCGGTCCTGTCAGATCAACAGGCTCCATCAGCCTAGTGCGGGGAAACTGCTGGGGCCTCAAAAATGGATCATCCCAAATTTCAAGCACCACTTTCTTCCTCAATTATTTACAAGGAAACACGATGCGCTGTAATGGAGTCTAATTCACGATGCGTTTTAGCACTTCTATAATACAATATTCTCAACATTCTCCCCGAATCTTAGCGAATGACAAGTTGCCACTATTGAATTCCCATTAATATGAATTACGGGCACAATATATTTTGCCCAGTATAATTTCCTCAGCCTAATATTTTGAGGGAATGGAAATCACACCCTCAGCATATTTCTGATGGAGGCAGCGATGGTGGAGAAGAAAGTTGGTCCCTTTGCCGGGGTGGGTGCTAGATAGGTGTGCTAGGTAGAAGGCAGGATTCTAGCATCCTGGATAGTGACTCTTTCCTCCTCCACCGCTTCCTTCTCAGAGGCAGACTCATCATCAGAACTTGGGAGGGAAGATTCTACTCTAAGCAGAGCAGTCTTGCATCTAGATGATCTCAGACACAGGACTCAGATGCAGAGGTCTCAGGCCCGGGTCCAGAACTAGGTGGACCCTTGCTGGCCAGACAACCCTGGACATCAAGTGACTGCTCAGAGATCATGTAAGAACGAGAGTAGGGCACCGACCTCACATGTTTGTGTGGACACAGTGTTCAACAGGCAAAATCACGGAGAACTGTGGTTAGCTCATAGCAAGCACTCGGCAAACACCAGTGACAGAGGAGATAACAGGGGACAAACCCACAGGCATATTTTGGGTCTTGGCCGGTTGGCTGGCACTGTCCATTAGCTCCTGAGATGGAGTTTCTAAGAGCTTGGGGTCAATATGCTCACAGCTAGGGAGCCTCTCGAAGATGGCGAGGTTGTAGCCACCCACACACACAATGCAGCTGAGGCTCCTGGTGGTGCTAGGGGTATTGACCCGGAACACAGTCTATGATGATGTTAGCACTCTCCTGAACCCTCCTGCCTCAGGGTCTGACTTTCCTACTGTGCATGGTGCCAAGGGCCTCTTGAGCAGCTGTGGAGAAAACGGGGGAGCTGAGAGTTTTTCTCCTCTGGCCTTAGGGAAGATATCAGTCTCACAATTGCCCAGGAAGCTCTCCCAGGGCTGGGCCATCTTCTAGCCACGCGTCAGAACTCCAAGCTAACTCATGATGGAACCAAACTATCAAAACCCAGAAGCAAAACATCTAACCATCCAGCCTTGAATGATATTTGGAACAAAATATATATAGAGAAACACACACACACACACACACACACACACACACACACACACACACACACAGACACACACACACGATCCCAGGCATCCTGAACCTGATCAGTGTCTATGCTGCTGTGTGTGAGCGGCATCTAAGAAAAAGGTGTAGCCTGATCAGACGAGTCAAGGAGAACTACAGCTGGTACCCAGGGGGTGTGGGGCATAGAATCTCATCCATATTTTGGTCCTTCTATGCAGCCTTGTGTTAGACCACCGAAGAACGAAACTGCTAGGATGAGCTTGGAGCCAGGCCTTTAGATGATGTCCCCAGCCTTAGAGGAAGACTGTCATCGAATGTTTATCATTTAGTTGCTCACTCAGCATTTTCCTGCGCGTTCAGTCTCAGGTCCAGGGCAAGGCTGCCCAGAGGTGTGTCTGCTCTTGGGTGTGTCTGCAAGAAACAGTTTGTCTCCTCTCTCAAGTGGAGGCAGTGACAAGGCTGTTGAGGGTTAGGGTGGGGACCAAAGGACAGGATGTTGAAGGAGTACTAGAAGCGCTTGGAATGAAGCAATTATTGCAGCAGTGCTATAACGAGACTAGGTCATGTGAAAGGCTGCACAGAGGGCAGGAAGATGGCAGAGACCTCGCTGTACCAAAGTGAAGGCCTGAGTTTGGGATACCCAGAACATGTCTGGACATGACAGCAGCATGCCTGCAATCTCTCCTGTCGTGAGATGGCACAGACCCCGGACACTCCCCGGCCAGCTAGCCTGGCATATTGAGAACAGCAGGGGATCCTGGCTTTAGGTGGAAAGTAAGGACTGGCACCCCAAAATTATTGTCCTCTGACATCTGTATGGCATGTATGCACCCATATACATACAGGAATATGCATGCGCATTTACACACACACACACACACACACACACACACACACACACACACGAGTTAAACAGCTGCAGTGAACCGTGAGCAAGTAGGAAAACCATCTAGAGAAAATGTAACTGCTTAAGGAAAGGGTTGTAATGGCAGGACTGTACGTGCTTTGGGAGAGATGGAGGACCTGAAGAAAACAGATGCTTCAAAGGTATAAAATCCCTACCACCACCACCACTCGTCATCTGAATGTGGGTACCGACGCTGGGCCAAGAAGCTTACCATGCGGTTCTGCCGTCTTCATCCCCATCATGGGCAGCTCCAGAAAAACTACTCTCTGTTGGGTAAATGGCTGCCTCACCACACTGCTTTGATGAACAGATGGGTAAAGATGACGTAAAAAAGCATTCGTCCTCCCTCGCCCAACGATAGAGGCATATGAACGAACCAATGCACATGTAAGTTCATTCATTCTGTTCTCAAACAGGTACTGAGAACCTTTCCATGTAAGGAGAGAAATGAATACATACTATATAGGTATTCTGGTAGGACCACAGCAATGCTGCTATAGGAATGAGAGAAACAATAGCAATTTTCTCCGCTGCTGACATAGCCATACTTACGCTGTCACACTTGGAATAGGAAATCTGAGCAGAATGTAAAGGAATGAAGTACAGGAATGAAGATTCTAGGAAGAAGTGGCAAGTATAACATCCCTGGGGCATGAGAGATCTTGGTAGGGCTGAGGAACTGTAGTGTGTGTGTGTGTGTGTGTGTGTGTGTGTGTGTGTGTTAGCACTGGCATTTGGGAAGTATTTGGAAGCGAACTTCCTGTATCTAGCAGTAAGTACTCACGGATGGATAACAGGGAGTGAGTGCTTGCAGTGGCCACTGCAGCTGTTTCGGTGGCTCCTGTTCTAGGTGAGGTCTAGGCAATGGAGGGATTTACTATTGACTGTCCTGTTTCAGCAGGGGTGGTTTCCACTCATTTATTTCTTAGCCTATGCACACCGGAGTCCCGGAGGCATGCTGCACCGTGACTCCAGTGTCAGGTTTCTGGAATGTTCCTGCTGTTTCCCATTCCTGTGTGTTGGCTCCATCCTCAGGCTAACAGCATGATGGCAACCTCATGTCAGGGTATCACATCCAGAAATGACACGATCCAGAGGGAAGATCGATTTTTCTTGGGACTCTTCCTCAGAGGCAAGAAAAGCTCTCCCAGAAGCCCTCAGGATATATTGGCCAGCACTAGGTTGCATGACCCTTGCAAAATTCAGTAAATGGGCAGGAACAATAGGATCACATAGCCTATTTTAGAATCGTTGTAAACCCAGCTGGGACTGGGATCTTGATCTTAGACCTACCTAGGCATTAGATACTGAACCGGAAGGAGTTCCATTAGACAGGTAGTTGGAGAGAGAATAGACACTGGACAGGTGACCAGTAACATCTGCCATAGACAAGGATGAGCCTTTTCAGGCCAGGAATATTTTCTAGCACTGATCATCCCTGAGCTTGTTACGATTCCTAAGTCCCATCCCTCCCACCTGCCAGAGAGCCACTTCTGATCTGACACCAGGATTCTTTGGTCAAGAACTTAGACCATGCTCTACGTCAGTCTGTTCCTTGGTCAGGTGGACCTCATTGAGATGCTTTTCCAGAATATATAGAAGCTATCAGCACCACATGTGGTCCAGGGCTAGATATACTGGAAGCACCAGTTACACCTTCTTGTTCAAGACGCTCAATTTCAGTGTGGGAGGCATTGTGGCTTACCACAGCCAATGGGAAACAAGCCTGTGGTTCCCCCAAGAACAAAAGAGGACAAGAGTAGGAGGACAAGGTGATTGAGTAACCCAAGACACTTGGAGCCTCAGGAGTGGGTGTGGGTGGCCAATAGGAGCAGTTTCCTAGAGGTGGGTGGCATCTAGCAGCTAATAGTTTAAGTCAGGGCGCAGGGGCAGACTGGCTTCTGCCTCTCACACAGGCATCTAGCTCCAGCCCCAGCTCCTTGCTTCCTCCTCATGGTGCAACGGGGTATATAGTATTCACGTACTTTCTCCAGGAAGCAGAGGAGGGGTGTGTGCACACCCTGATGCCCTTGCTTGGACTGGTTCTCAGCGCTCCTTATTTACCAGAGGAAAATGAAGTTCTCGCCCTGGATTCCAGAGAGGTGAATTCACAACACAAGTCAACCCACCATGCTTCCTTCACCAAGATGGAGGGGACTCTAGGGGGGGGGCAGTGGAGTAGAAATGACACCGAGGTGTCAGATGCTACCCTGGTATTTGTTTCCCTGGGTTATTTTTGGCCCTACAGACAGACATCTCACTGTAACAAATGGGCTGGGCTCTGAAAGTTCACTTGTGATTTGGCTGTTTAGATTTTGCAACATAGTTTCCCTATGAAAAAAACCCAATGTGACAAATGGTGATGAGGCTTCCAAGGCTAGTTCTCCAAAGCCTATTTAACCCATAACACAGCTAAAACACTGTCCTTGTGCAGTGAGAAAAAAGTTTAATTGCGATGTGAGTAATTAAATGAAACAGAAAACCGCTATAACTGAATAAGAAGTAGATTTGTATTGATCTTAGGGTGATGCTATTCCCAAAATCCTTCTGGAAGAAGGGGCCCGTCTGAGGGTTTGGGTGGGGACTGTGTCAAATTTATTCTGTTAGGGGAAAGAGATATCACACTGTCTGAGTATGGGGCTGCTGAACATTTGTAGTATGCTGTTAGCTCTCTTTCTCAAATTCACTCTCCTCCCAAAATCTCCCTGAAAGAATGTTTCCCTATGTGGGTTTTCATGGGGACAAGCCCTTGAAGGGCATCTCCTTGGAGTGGTTTTTATTTTAATTTAAAACCAGCAGGCCAGGAATGGTGGTGCATGCCTGTAATTCTTAGCACTTGGGCCACTGAGGTAGGAGAACTGTCATGAGTTTGAGGCCAGTCTGAACCACACAGTGAGATTCAGGGTAGCCTGGGTTTCAGACTGAGATCCTATCTTAAAACAAAACAAACAAATAACCAAACCAACCAAACAAAGCAATAACAACAACAGTTCCAAACTGGTTGCTTAGCATATATCTTCATGCATGTCCTGGTGACAGCAGTGTCCCTGTCTCTCCAACTCCAGGGGTCATCATCCTTCAGGATAAAGGACAAAAGTCTTGGACCAGCTGTGGGCTCTTGAAGTAAATGCACCTTCAAGGTCTGGTCCTCTAGAAGCCAAGGGCTAGACTGCTTAGCAACATAATTCAGTGTGTCTGAAACCTCCCCAGCATTGTTCTGTATACACAGGATGCAACACTGAAATGTCTTAAGTTGTGAGTTATCTCATCCTGATACCTTATCTCAAGGCTTGGTGGTAGAGTAGTAGGCAGATCCTATGTTTTCTGCCTGGGGTATAAAAGCCTCCAGGAGCTGGAGGACAGACAACCATGCTAAAATAGACATTCTGGAGACCTGTGGTTATTCCCTGGAAGTGATCACAAGTCTACCCATTCATGCATGGCACCTGCCTCCAGCAATGTGGTGCTGCAGTATCTTCCTCTCTCCTGGAATCTGGCTTGGAGATGCCACTTGCTTTGACCAATGGGGCTTTAGCTTCATGCTAAGGCTGGAAAAGCACCTGCACACTGGCCTTGTCTTATCGCTGCTTTTGAAACCCCAAACCACCATGTGAATGAGGTTGAGCCAGCCAGATGGAAGTCACGCAGAGAGCTGAGCGTCCTATCCTGACTGTTCACTAGCCATAGATGTGGGAAATGAGAGTCTTATCCTTGGAGCCCAGCTGATTCAGCCCTTGTGAGATCAAGCCACCAAGTCCAAGGGTCATTGTTATGCAGCAAAACTAACTTGTATACCCTGCTGACTCCTGTCCATGGAGTCTTCTTCTATCTTTACTTTGTAATTCCTCACTGCCTTTGTCCTGGCTTATGGTTTATCTCTTAGAAATACAGTAAAACACACATTCTTCTCCCTCTTTAGTCAAAAACTGAAGTTCAAACCACTCAGGTTTGCCTTCCCCAAAAGGCAGCCTTGGAACGGGCGTTTTGCAGAGGTGACATTTCTCATCCCTGTACACACTCTGTGACTGACAGATGGGTTTTAAGTCGATGAAGATACAATCCACACTGTAATCGTGACTTAAGGTGCGGGCGAACGCCATTAGCTCAGTACTAACACACGCAAGCTGTCTCCCAATGCTTTATCTGACCTGATAATTTATCACAAGGGAAATCAAGAATACTTGTTGGTAGATCAAGCCACGGCCTTCAGGCTGAAAATCGCCCACAGTCGGGAAACGTGCAATGAAAAGAGTTGGAGTCACTCTTCTAAGCACATTACTCCGCAGCCTTGATTTCTAACATGAGTATAAGAGACAGGAGAGCTGAGCAAGTTTCATCATCATCATTCACAGGATCCCAGAAACACAGGATAGCAGGGGTTGTGCATTAGGCTGGATGGCTGTTCCCAAGATGCCCATGGGGACACCAGGTCATCCTCCTAAGAGACACATTCCCTGGGAAGCTGAGGTGCAGCTCCGGGCAGATGCATTCTCTATGATAAGTAGTTTCCAAGGCCGACAGCATCCAGTGCTCATAAATGTCACTCCCCCAAGGTGTTTGGTACTCTGAGCACCAATTTCCCAGCCCCTCAAAGCTTTCCTCAGGCTCCCAACACAGGCTACACTGCTGCTTCTTAGTAAGATTTATGTTCAAAGGCTGAGCTCCAAGGGGTGATGGGAATGTCTCAGCCTGAACACCCCTGATCACAAGGAAAGAGAGGCCTCACACATTCATTTTGCAGGGCTCTGTGAGGGTTCTCCAGCCCATTCTTTCAGTAACAGAATTGCATTTTATGAAGCTGTCCCTTTTCTGTTTCCTCTGTCAAGCAGGTTTGCTGAGGATAATTTAAATTTCATGCAGCAGCAACTGCAGGGCATTGGTGACTCCCTTCCATTCTCACAAACAGGCCTGGCGTGGGGCCATGCTGTCTCCTCGGCGGTGCCCTCCCCCAGTGCCCAGACAGTCAGTGGGAGTGGGAATGTGGTGCCGGCCCAGTTTCACCTCAAGGGCAGTTCCTTGAAAACCCAAGCAGCAATCACTAGTCTGATTTCCCTCAGAGAAAGAGCTTTGCAGATAGACCCAGTTGCTAGGTGTGTGTGTGTGTGTGTGTGTGTGTGTGTGTGTGTGCGTGTGTGTGTGTGTGTGTGTGTATCTAAGTGTGTGAGTATACAAGCATGTGAGTACAGACACATACAGAGGTCAGAGGTTAGCATCAGAGGTCAGAGGTTAGCATCAGAGGTCAGAGGTTAGCATCAGGTGTCTTCCTCAATCATGCTTCACCTTATGTTTTGAGACAGATTTTCTAACTGAACTTGGAGCTCACCGATTTGACTAGATTGGCTGCTCAGTAAGCCCCAGGGATCCACCTGTCCTTGCTCACCTCGAATTGGGATTATAAGGACGTTCTGCCGTACCTGGCTTTTTATGTGGGTGCTGGGGACCCACACAGGACCACAGTAGGCATTTTATCAACTGAATCATCTTCCCAGTCCTAAAATGAACTTTGATTGAATGCTCACTCAATGGCATATGTCATTTTAAGGTTTTTCTACACACATTAATTTACATAATCCTTATGTCAAACATGCTATTATCATTTCCATTTTATAGACATAGAAACTGAAGCCTCACTTGCAAATGGCAGGATTCAATTCCAGTCTGCCTAATCCAGAAGCGCGTGCCAGCTGTGCAGGGAGAGCTGACATACTCTTTGGCTTACACTTTCCCTTCCATGACATGAAAAGCAAACATGCCCATTTTCTGGCCTGAGGTTCAGAATTTATGGCCACTAGGTGGGCTGGTGATGGCAGAAGCTGCTGTCATCCTCTTGCAATCATGGTTTCCATGGTGAATGGATGCTGCTATGCAGCCTGGGGTGGAGAAAGCCGGCCCAGGCTGGTTCTGTCTTGGGAAGTAGTTATGTTTCCTCTGGGCTTCAGTATTCTGAGCTGCAATAATAGGACTGGGCTGGTGGTCTCCAAGAAAGCTTGCCTTGGACCCTGGAGACTCATATGGAGATTGGGGAACAATGGCCATGTGTTGGGCAGTGGGAGGGTATAACATTCTAGAGCCTCCTGGCATCTCAGTATCCCAGGAGTCTATGCTTACCCAACTGGTCTTTCACAAAATATGCAGGAATTCTTTAGGCCATGGACAACTGAAGACACAGAAAAATCAAATCAGGCCTGGAGGCAGCCATGACAAAAAGAATTGTCATCCTCTTGCTAACCCAGTCTCTGGTAGCATGAATGCCTTTCTAGACAAGAGCCCAGACTCTCAGTCCTGGTAAAGCAAGGTCGACCCTAGCACTGGACCTCTGACATGGAGTGTGGCAGGAATGCCCTGAGTACCTGCGCATGGGATGTTCATCCTGTCTGACAACAAAGGGATGTCTCCAAAGGTCAGAGAGCTGCCCCTTATCTCTGAGTCAGCATGCTTGGGCTCCTAGGGGCGGTCCTGGCCCACAGGTAGTGGCAGCGGTCCTCTCCACTAAGAGCAAGGTCAGTGACTTCAAGCAGCCTTAACGCACGCAGGGCAGCAGGGACTCAGTCTTGCTTCTATCATGGCTTCTTCCTTTCCTCGTCTTCTGGGATGGTGGGGTCTACACTTTCCTGTGGGGGAAGAACCTTCTGGGCTGATAAAAAGTGTTTGGATCTCTGACCTTGGTCACCTGCTTGCCAGGTGTGCTGCTGATTCAGCGTTGGACCTGAGAGGTCGCCCTTTCCATCACCTCTTCCCTCTCTCCTCCCCTCCTAGCTCCACTCTTCCTTCCAGGTCTTCTGAATCCCAACCGCTTAAACAATCCCCTTCCCCACCTGCTCAGGGCTCCCACTTTTGTGCTTCCTCTGAAGAACTCCCTCCCGTTTTTTTTCAGGGTGATGGGAGAAGGAAATACCTGTCCTCACAGCAGGACAGACAGTCTTGTACTTCCGAGACCAATGCCTGATGTCAGTGGTGTGAAGGGGTGACCCTCTTGCCTAGCAATGGACCACCAGCCAGTGCCTTTCTGTTTTGAGTACTTTACATGGAATCCCGTGCATGCCAGCCTCATGGTAAGATTGGTAATGAGGGACTACCACCCAGTCCTAGAGCTGAGACCCTGAGGGGTCAGTTTGTTCAACAACACACAGCAAGAGGTGGACTGGAATTAAAATTCAGACAGCCTAGCTTTACCTACCATTGAGTCACCTCCACCAATAACTTCACCCAGGGTGGTACCAGGTCACGTGACGACCACACATTCATTTACATACTGACCCATCATTTCCCCAATAGCAAGAGACAGCTCTTCAGTGGCTGCTTGGTGAAGACCTGGCTGGTTGACCAGGGAATCTGCTGCCGGACACCTGGCTTTGACCTGGGTGTCCACTGATGTGATCTTGGCACGGGGGCAGACACGCAGGGTAGAGGTCAGGCATGTGGGCCAGCAGCAATAAGTCCAGTGTGACAGGAGGCACCACTGCCTACATCATCAGTGCTTCTCAGCCCTCCTAACGCTGTGACCCTTTAGCATGGTGACCCCCGACCATGAAATTATTTCCATTTCTACTTCATAACTGTCATTTTGCCACTGTTATGAATCACAGTGTAAATATCTGATATGCTGGATATCTGATAGGTGGCCCCTGTGAAAGGGTCAGGGGTCACGGCACACAGGTTGAGAACACCTGGTCCACATCTAAGACCAGTGCTGCCCTCAATTGAAACCGCCACGGGTAGCTGTCTTGCTACTGTCCCTGCAAACGCTTCTCTAGCAACGCAAAGAACTCAGACCCTAACCAGGTCCAAACCAAACCCTGCAGATGTGAAACTGGGCTGAGATGCTTGCACAGTAGTGAGTAGTCTCTGTGCCTGGCCTTTTGCCCTTTCCCCCACTATGTGCTGACCGCTGGCTCAGTCCTTGTCACATCTGCTGTTTTCTGTCTGCGGCTTATTCTTTTCCTCCCATGTGGTTGTGGTCTGGAGGTCTGGCTAGGGAGGAGGGCTCGTGCATAGTGAGATATTTTGGAGCAAATCAAGTTCCCTGTGTCCAGGGAAGGAGCGAGTGGCACTGTCCTTCACCCGGCAGAACCCTAAGTTACATACCCAGGTGCAACTTAGTAGCGGTTCTTGAAGGGATGGAAGCCATGAAGTATGTCTGCCGGTCCAGCTTCTCTCTCACCTGGAGCCCTGGCTGTTGGCTCCAGAGGCCACCGTTCTCCAGATGGTGAACAGCTGGCTTTGAAGACTGCCTGCCAGATGTGGCCAGCAGGGCTGGCAGCAGGTTATCCTGGACAGAGGTCACCAATTTAGAGTGGCCAGGGCCTGGTGCCCAGGACAGGAATGTGTTTGGCTGGCCCCGGGGAAGTGTGCCCAAGTAATCGCCCATCTCCGCTCCTGTCTGGTATTACTTCCCTCCCTGCCTTGGTGGGGTGGTGTTTTCATAACAAGAGAATAAAATCAATAAGACAATGCAGCAAGATGTCAGTGTGCTGCAAGCTGGCCTCCAGTAGCTCCATTGTCTCGGGTCTCTGCCGGGCTCTGCGGCCAGCAGTGCTGTTATTAATGGGAAGCAGGGCTGAAAGGGAGTTTTGAAAATCGTCGAGACAAAGGCACAGAGCACCCGGAGAGTACCGTCCACCACCACAGCTACCTCAACAATGGCCAGCCTGGGGCTTCCAGCCTTTCATTCTCCTGCAACCTTTATGAAAGCAGGAAAGGAAAAGCGCCCGGCACACACATGTGCAGCACACACGTATACACCCACACACAAGCACACATGCAGGTCCCGAGAGGGCTCCTGGGAAGTGGTTCTGAATGGCTGGCAGAGGCAAAGATGGCCTGCAGAGCCTCTGCTTGGCTGAGGGGGCTGACGGGATGAATGTGTTTCTTGCCTTGGCCACCAGCCGCCCCTCTATGGCTCAGTCTGCCTGAAGGGCTCTGCACAGCACGCAAGAGGGGGATTCAGAGCCCCTCTGTTCAGCCCAAAGCCAGTCAACAGCTTCGGTGACATTTATTTCCACATTCCGTTTCATACACATTGGCTTTTGCCACCATTCCTGAGGTTTTTGGAACCGTCTCTTGCAAGGAAAAAAAAAAAAAAGGCAGAATGATCAGGAGCTAATACCAGGCAGTCAACTGTTGGTATGAGTCCTGGGTCCTCACAGTAGCTGGGGACCCTCAGCAGTCAGGCAGGCATGTGTACACAACTAACCTCAACAGTGTTATTGTGAGGCTCATAGGAACTGCAGACATGAGAATCCCCACCGTGGGGATGAACCAGTAATGGGCTCTTGACCCTTGGTGGCTAATACAGCTGCAAACTCCCTGCCACTGATGACCCCCAGGGAGACTTATATGTTTTCAGTTCCCCTATTTAGGGAAATGAGTATTGCCAAGTTGGCAGTACTCTTGTCACTCACTCAGCAGCATTCAGGCGGCACTTGTGTGGTGTCGGCATCTGCGGGTCTTCCTACAAGCTAGTTACATAGAGGGACTGTGCGGTAGTAAATGAGACCCTTTTAACCTTCAGAAACAGCCTCGATGCACTCCGTGGAGGCTGCGACTCTGGTGACACAGACCAGAGAGTAAGGCCTCTGTGCTGGCCGGGGCTTGAGTTGCTGTCTGGCTCCTACCCAGAGAGGACACCAGGTCTTACCTTGGTGGTGACTGCGGAGGCCGAGCTGGCCACGAGACTGGTGATGGCTTCGTTGCTGCCCGTTGTGCAGGGAGCCGGAGCTGTGGCGGGAGTGGGCAGCCGGGAGGGCACCACGGGCAGCGGCAGGAGGCCTGGTCGTGCGCTGAGACTGCTAACTGTGCCGCCGCCAGCCCCGGAGGTGACGCTGCAGACGCTGGTGGCCCCGTGGGTCCCATTGACACTCCACTCACGGCGGTCCCAGCCTACGCGGTAATCTCTTTCGAAGCGGCTATGGTGCCTGGACATCTCGGTGGGCCGTGGCAGCTTCTCACAGGGAACCAGAGCCCGGACCTACCAGCACAGAACACAGGGAGGCTGTTTAAGCTCAGAGTAGCTCTGCCTGGCCACAGGGGAGGCGGCCACCAGTGATGGTCTATGTGCAGCCCCTGCTCTGGGTTCACTGGGTTTTCAAACATTAGCCAGTCTCAGAGTTTCAGCAAGTTGGCAAACCCTCCGTCACTTACCAGCCCCACTCATCAGGTGACGAAGAATCGATCGATTGTTCAGGGGCATACAGTGGAATGTAACGAGCAGGATTTGAACCTGGTTACCGTCAAGTCAGAATTTTTAGTTCTGCCATGTCACCCTTCCCTGAGTAACATGAAGTGCACATCTTAATTGTGGCAGGGACAGCACTGCCTCCTGTCCCCACTGTGATAGAAGACCTCTGAACACACTCTCTCCAAGCTCAGGTCACACGGCCCGCATGTGCATTCACTTGAGAGGGGTCACAGCCTCGACTAAAATCTCATTTGGTCCCTATAGTACCCGTGAGGCAGCAAGCAAGGTACAGTCAGCCCCCAATTTACAAACAAGGAGACTCACAGAGAACAAGTGATTCCCCTGAGGGCAGGGAACTAAGAGGTGAGAAGGGTCACCGCATCTCCGCATCTCCGAAAGATGTTAGCTTCCAGGGGTCAAGTCCTCCCTCAAAATCCCAGTCCTATGATTCGGTGCTACACTTCTGGGACCTGGGTACTCTGGCCTCCACTCCCTGCATCTCCCACGCGGTTTCCTGAATATATGAACAGAAGGCCTTTCAGGGTTGTCATGGAGACTAGACGCGCCGTGGTATGGGAAGGGACCTGTGAGTCACCAAGGACTGTATTTTGTTCAGCATCACCATGATAGTGCTGGCTCCTACCCAGGCAGGGACCAGTTACTCCAGTCATGAAAGAGATGGCTGTAGAGGGTTGGAGAGAAACAATGCCAGGGCACACACACGTGGCTGAGGGTGAGGGTTTGCCCTGAACTTCACACCCACAGTCCTGGTGTGCCTGAGGACTTAGTGCGCTTTGGTCCTATTCCGTTTTCCATTCGCTTCCAGTCTAGGCTATGGGCTCCTGCCTTCCGTCCTGCTAGCCCGCTCTGAAGTTGCTGGCTACTAGACAAGCCACTTAATTTTAAAATGTCTTTGCATATATCTGCCTTCATTGCCCAGGACTTGTGCATGGATACCAGAGCCTGTTCCCAGTCTAGGAAACCTGCTACCAAGCTTGCTTATGTGGTGGCCCAGCTCTGGGTGTCATTCTGCAAGGTACACAGGCAGCCTGGGCTGAACCTGTCCCCACCTGTGGCAGATCTGATTGGTACCAGTGAAGGTGGATACTGGTTCCCTGTTGAGTTCATCATTGTGCATCCAGATTCGAAAAATGCCACGAAAATTCTTTTAAAATATTTACAGTATTCCACAGTGAAAAACAAAAAAACCCAACCAATTGTCCACCCCCCACCCCCCCAACCCCCGGCCCCATGGCCATCTCTCACATTTTCCAATGGAGGCTCATGGAAGAATGGTTTAAACTTAGTTCTACTTTTTTGACTCCTGTTTGCCCTGGAACCTGCTCCACATAGCCCCTGCCAGAGGAACTTGCTCTTGCTAAGGTCACAGGTGACCTGTTTGAATCTGATGCACAGTCATGCTATTGTTCCTTTGGAACAGGAGGAGACAATATTTCCTCCTCATTATTATTCTTTCACATGATGCACCCTCCTTTCTCTTTCCGGGTTCACCCCCTGCTCCCCAGCTGTTGAATCTGGCTCTCCCTGGATGATCTCACTCAACCAGTCCCCCTTATCAGTGCCACTCAAAGCTTCTTTTCCAGCGATGTCTCTCCTGAGTGCTTCCCCATTTTCCTGGAGCCTGCTCTATGCCAACTGCCTCACTCCAGGTTCCTAAATGCCACAGGTCCCCGAAAGAGCTCATTATTCTTTAGCCTAAATGTCCATTCTCAGGGATGCCCTGCCCCAGAAACAGTCACCGTATTATAGCAGGGGCTGAGATCCTATTACCCCACAGGCTGTCAAATCTGCCCCCATATGCTGGCCACTCCCTCCATGTAATCTTTCCATGTCAACTGCATCAGTCTGGCTTCCTGCACCCAATCCTGCCTTCTTACCCAATGAATTATTTTGAGAAAGGGTCTCCCTATGCTGCTCAGGCAAGCCTAAAACTCTCTGTAGCTCAGGCTAGCCTAGAATTCTATGTAGTCTAGACTGACCTCAAACTTGTGATCCCATTGCCTGCTCTTTTCCACCCAACTGTTTTTAAAAGCACAAATCCAGTCACTATTCTTTACTTTTTCATGCATAGAGCCCATCCTTCAGAATAAGGTCTCAACTCTGCCTGAGGTTCCAGAAGACACTGGAGAGTTTGGACCAGCCCACTGTTCTAGCATCTTTCCTCATTCTCAATGCAGAGGCAATGCCCATTCATCCGACAGGCAGTGTTGGGTATGATAGTATACGTAGGACTCACTATTTTATAACTGAACATTTCCACATAGGGCAGACACATCTGTGTGGAAGGGGAGACCTTGACCATTAATCCTCGAGTCTTCTCACTGGAAATTTGGAGGCACTAAGTTAAAACAATTGCCTACCTTTCTAGCAAGTAGGATTTGAGTCTCCAAGAGCAGTTCTGGAGGATGAAGCTGTATTTTGAGGGTATACTAGGCCCCGTAACTTGGGCTCTTGTCTCTCCATTTCTGCCCACCAAGGCAGAGCTCTGTCATTGACCAGTCTCAGTGCATTGCCTTCTTAGGCTGGGTCCTAAGTGGGCAGAGGTCATGCTATGCATCTACTACACCGTGTTCTCTGTGTTCAGTCTAAGCACCCAGGAAGATCTCTCCCAGATACCTTGACAGTTGTGTTAGAACCATTCATCTGGATCCGGCAGACAAAAAGAATGGGTGGGCATTGAGGATGCTTTCCAGACCCTGTCATGTAAAACCGTATCTTCTTTTGGACTAGTAAGATGGCTCCTTGGGTAAGGGAACTTGCTGCCAAGCCCTATGACCTGGACTCAAATCCTGGATCCACTTGGTAGAAGGAGAGAAATGACTCCTGAAAGTTATCCTCTGACCCCCACACATGTGCTATAAATAGCATGTGTGAGTATGCATGTGAGCTTGTGCACATATACACAAATAAATGTAATAAAACTTTTAAGGTATCTTCCTTTAAAATGTGAGTATGTACATGCTCACGTGGGTGAGTGGATGCATGCATGTGAGCTCATGCAAGCCGGTGTGCATGCATACGGCAGATAAAGGATAAGCTCATATTTCATCTTCAGGAACGCCATCCACATCCTTTGAGACAGGGTCTCTCACCAGGCTGACGCCCACCACTAGGATAGAATGGCTGGGCAATAAGCAAACATCTGCCTCTCCCACAATGGTATTACAAAGGAACACGCTCTGCAGGATTGAGCGTGGGTCTTCTGGTGCAGGTGACGGCTTTGCCAACTGAGATATCTCCTTAGCTCCCACTCCAAATATCGTCTATGACTCCATAGTTCCCATTGCCACCTGGAAACCTTAGAAGCCACACTTTCAAGATAGTGCAGCTGTTCCCTGGCAGAGGCTGCCCCTACCTTCACTAGGCTTCACATGATTGGGACACAAATCTGTATCATGTTCCGATACTGAGAGTGGGGGGGTCTACTTGTTACTTAAGCAGAACATCATCTAGTCTGACTATTACACTCAATCAGCTCTTACATTTCCGTATAACAACACAGCCTCATATATCACAGAAATGTCATTTCCTCTCAGACAGCATAGAGGCTTGGTGAAGCCAGGACCCCTGTACCAAGGTGTGTCCCGAAGCAGCTGAGAATCTGGGATCGGGTCAAAGGGACCTCTTTGGATGGAGCT
This sequence comes from Mesocricetus auratus, assembly GCF_017639785.1. Classification (NCBI taxonomy): domain Eukaryota; kingdom Metazoa; phylum Chordata; class Mammalia; order Rodentia; family Cricetidae; genus Mesocricetus; species Mesocricetus auratus. Next base: position 17,751,878 of record NW_024429205.1, on the reverse strand, counting down.
GCTTACCCCAGGGACCATGTGCCAGGCCCCCACAGTTCCAGCATGTGAGAGAGCAAGCCCGACAATGGGCATCTCCCACCACCCTCAGCCTTTTGCTGCCTCTTCCAGTCTCTTTCAAATGCCAGGGAAGAGGTGGCGACGCAGGCAGCTGGAGGCCACACAATCTGGTTTCAGTCTCATTAAGTGTATTCAAAACAAAGGTCAACTATTTGCATGCAAGCACTTGGGTCAGACTTCACTCCTCAGTTTAATTTCCCCTTTCAAGCGATTGAAAGGAACACGTTGCAGCTTACTCCGAGCACGTCGGCGGAGTGCCAGCTCCAGAGGTGGCAACATAAGTATTTCCTGCTGGGCGCAGAGCCAGCGTGTCACAGAGGTCTCGTGTGTACATACACGTGTACCTGAATGGTACTGCGGGAGGGACAGGAAGTGCCTGCGTGGAGGAAGGAGGCCCCGAATGGACACGGTGCCTAAGACCAGACTGGTTAAGCAATTCCAGACAAAACACAGAAAAATGCTTCCTTGTTGAGGGAGTGCCCTTTCATGGCAGGCTGCCTGTGCACTGGTGGAGCCTGGCACAGGGCCCTGCACCAAGCAGGGAGCCTCTAAGTGGCCACTGCCTTGCCTTTCGATGGAGGGGACAGGCCTTATACCTTGGCGAGGGAGTGCCTCCCCAGAACCTGTTTGTGTGACACACCCCAGTGATGGAAATGCTCTGAGGTCAAGAGTAGTAGTTCACACCTATAATCCTGGCAGTGGAGAGGTTGAGGCAGGGTTTCTAGGGGTTTGAATCCAGCCTGACCTACATTGGAAATTACTGGTCAGTCAGGGCTGCAGACTGAGAGCTTGTCATGGAAGGAAAGAAAAGAAGGGAAGGAAAGACCCGGAGAGTCCAGGTAATCTTTTGTTAGTCAGCAGAGGAAGGCCACACTGAGGTCCAGGTCACGCCCCAGGTTAATTCTGAAAGCTCAGTGACAAAACTCTTTCCTCACAGAAATGCTGTCTTTAATTACCCCAGGGATGCTGAGCCAGGAGAGGAGGGAGGGAGGGCAGAGCCTTCTTGGGGGTGAGGCACAGAGGGAACCCCTTCTTCCACGCTACCTCAGCTTTACTTTTATAGAGTCCACGGCTCCAGAGCAAGCCTGTACCCCCATGATTTCACCTGCATCTGTATCCTCATGGTAGCTCACACGTGGATACCCACTGGCTGCCTCTGTCATCAGTCCTGGTTCAGGGCTCAGAACCCAGGCTCTGCACACAGCTAGGGAGGCTGGGCAAAGCTTCAATTTCCCACTCTCTCCTTCCCTGGGGAAGGGGACTCTGTTAGCATCACAGTAAATAGGATGAAGTGTTGCTCTGAAAATGTAGTTCCTGCTAGCGGCCCAACCTCTAGTCTATGTAGCTGTGTCTCACACACACCAACACACACCAAATGCAAGGCCTAGGTCTCTGAGCTTACCCCAAAGTCAGCCATGTCACACTGACCAGTTCTCAGGAAAACCAGAATGAAAAAGTGCAGACACTTCCATGCCTTGCATGCGTCAGGCGATCCCTTGAGAACCACAAAGCCCACCTTTTGGGTATCGTTGGCATAAAGTTTCCAGTGGAAAGGGCGTTTTCCCTTCCATTGGTTCTTCCTTGGAGAGGACAAAGGGCTGTTCTGCTTCTTTGGACAAGTGTGCTACGCGCCTTGGTGGCTCCATGAATCTGCTTCCTTCCAGGTTCCCCATGCATTGGGAAACAAGTGGTTTGATTCCTGTCGACAGATGGAACTAACTTTTCTCTGTGATCAACACTACCAGAAGCATCCGAAACAGACAGTAACGGAGGAGGAGTGGCCCATCTCCAGGGGCCCTGTGCCCCTCCCCTGCAGGAAACATCTGGTATAGTTAAGGATCAAATTGAGGAAACTAAGTAAGCTAAGTTCCTGACTTCTGCCCTTCCCACATATTCACCCATCACCTGTCCTTGGGACCCTCACATCCCTGCTGCTCTCCATCAGAAAAACAGGTCCTTTCCCCGGACTATTGTGAGGATCAAGACATGCATCCTATGAGCCTTTGCATGTGCAGGAGAGCCCATCATTGAGGGATGGTCAAAGGGCAGCAGGAACCGACAGCCTTCTGCAAGAGTTCCCAGGAACTGTCAATCTAGAGGCTGAGTGTATGTCTGCTGTCTGCAAATGCACACAGCTACTGTGTTAGGCAGCTGGGAATCCTTAGGGTAGCTTCACCCAGGGCCACAGGAAGGCAACAGATTGCTGGGGGAGGAAGGTTATCTTTAACTAATGTCCATGATGTTGGGGAAAGTGTCACTAGTCGCAGGCCCTGCCTTGATAGATAAACCTCTCCCTGTAGCTCAGGGAGAACCGCAACAGTTCTGAGAAGGCCCTGGAACCCTAGGATGGACATCAGAGGGCAATCGGCTGACATCCACACTTAGCCCTGGTACCCAGTCTTGCCTCTGATTTCTTAGCAGCCGCTGGCTGGGCTCCACCTCCTGGACACTTGTTAGACACTTGCTAGATACCAGATCAGCAGTCTGCTACACAGATTTGCCTGGAAAGACTTCCTCATGAATAATTCATCAGTAAATAATTAAGGATTGCCATGTGTCACAGTGTGTGTGTGTGTGTGTGTGTATGTGTGTGTGTTGCCCATATAGTACTAGAGCCCAGAGAGAGTAGTATCTCTTGAGTTCTGGGCATTGGCCCCTGAAAATCATGCTCAGGACCAGCATGCTGTGTCTACCTGAATACACAAGCAGGATAGCGATGGTCTGTGTCCATTGGCTCACTGTGTTTTCTAGATGCTGGCGCTGGCCCTCCATATTAACATTCGTGGTGTGTACACGCTGCACACAGGATCACAGGTGGCTAATGACCCTTTCCTCATTCTTATCATTAAGACACGCCGAAGGAGTGGGCTGCTGGCTGTGAGAGCCCTGAAGGCGTGATTAATCCACAGAAGGCAGGGGAGCCCTTGCTGCCTCCAGACTCGGGGAGTCGAGGTGGCTGGCTGAGGAATGAGCCATGGACATCCGGCCCGATCGGAAAATGGATGATTGCCTCATTTGGGGAAGACGTGCTGCCAAGTGAATTGGAACAGCCTGTGCCCATCTTTATTATTTTCGTTTTCCTCTCTGCATCTTTTAGCTTTTCTTCTGGAACAAAACATTATAAAGCAGCCAGAACACCATCTTGGCGAATGTAACACAAAGGAATTCTCTGAGTGCCTTGCGAGGAGCCAGATTGGCTATGACTTGGTATGGATGTCTCGGGAGCTGAGGATGCCCCTGGAAAATGCCCTCGCACTTTCTTCTAGAAGTACAGGTGATATAACCAGGGCAGGGACCTTCACCACAAAGCACCCCAGTAGCCTCACGTTGCCCCCTCCTGCTCCTCAGGTCAGCCCTCTGTTCAGAGAGCCAGAGTCCAGACTGCCAGGCATATGCCTCAGGGATCGGTTGGCATGCCCTACTTCCCATGAGAGTTCTGGTCCCACCCCTGAGGTCCGGGCTGTCTCATTTACTTTGCTTCCTTCACTGTAGCTGATAGCTTACATGGCTGGGCATCCAAGGACGCAGATCAGAGATTCCAGACTAAAGTGACAAGTGTTCTTTAGCATGGAACACTAGGGAGGGCGGGGACAAGGTTTAGCGGCGAGGCAGGCACCTAGTGCCAAGATTTGAATATGCCTTGCTTTGGGAGCTCACCTTCCCTTCCAGAGCCTGACATAGGCCAGCCCAGATTCCGTCTCATGTGCAAGGCCCCAGTCTGTGCCCTGCACTCCACACCAAGGCTGATGCACTCCACAGGGAGAGCAGTGGTCAGGGTCTCTACACGGACATAAGCCATGGGGGTCGTGTGTAGACGCCTGCTTGGGACAGGCTTGGTTTTCAAATCCTCTGTGTGAGCAGAGTCCAAGGCCATCTAGATGACGACACGCTGGTACCAGCCTCCCTCAGCCCTCTGAGGGGTGAGGGACCCGAAGGGCAGTGGCCTCTACTGAAAAAAGCAAAGTCCTAGGTAAAACAAATAGGGTATTGCTGTCCTGTGTCACCTCTGTTCTGCGAGATCTTTTCTTTCACAATGCCTTGTCCAGCTAAGAGGGACCAGTGTGATACCTGCTCTCCCTGCTGGCCAGGTCTCACCCACTAAAAACCTATGTGGAGACTGACTAGCTGGGCAACAGGGTGGAACGGCTCAGCCTTTCCCTGTAGGTTGATATCTAGAAGGTATGCAAAGGGTAAGACGTAGTGATCCATTGAGCCCTACAACTTGTGACAAACCACAGGGTATGTCTTCTGCGGGTGCATGGAGGGGACTTGTAAGAACTGCCCCCCAAGCCCCAAATGAGCTTCTTTCACAGCCACGCTCTCCTCACAGCCTCCTGAAGGTAGAGGTAGTGGGTAGCACTTATGTTGGAATTTTTTAAGTGAGAAAGAGGAGGAGGCCCAGGGCTGGAGACAGCGACCCATCTTCCTCCTTCAAGTGCACCAGGAACCTCTCATCATTGGGGTGTTTGTGAGAAACACAGACTCTCAGACCTCACCCCAGCAGTGCTGAGCAGAACTGCGGTGTTTTTTTTTTTAAACAGGTTGTAGGTAGAATACACCAGTCCACGAGCCATCTGGGTTAGCCAGGCAGGATTCAGCCCCAGGGATGGACCCTCAACACTCCGGATGGCCTTGTGGTGTGGGGAGAGGAGCATAGGTACTGTTGGGAAAACCCAATTCCATAATTATGGGGCTTAATATATGACCTGAAACGACAAATTTTCAAAATGCTTTTCTGATGATAGGCTTGAGGTAAAATGCCACAGATTCCTTTCTGGGCCCAATTTCTCATAAAAAAAAAAAAAGCAATCTCCCTGTCTGGAAGAGGCTATACCTACTGCCTGCTTCAGATGAATAATATTGAAAGAGCAGCCTCCTCATTCCCTCCGTTCCTGTGAGCACCTTTGGTTTGAGAGACTCTGGCTGTGGGTTTGGATGTAGTCGAGATTTAAAAAAAAAAAAAAAGCATACATGATTCAGAGACTGTTCCCATGGGACTAATTGACTAGGCATTTGTGCTATCGCTTCTGGTGTAAATCATTATAATGGTGATAATGAAAAATAAAAAAGATATTGGAAATGACAGTTAGCAACATAATATCAGCCTAGACTGAGGAAAGAGGGGAGGCGCGTATAAATTAGAAGCTTGTAAACACCAGGATCGATGAGGGAGCTATGGTGGGTCTGGGAGGATTAACTAGTGTTCTCATTATGAATAACCATGTTGGCTCCTTGCTCTGTTCCCGTGGCTCTGCAGAGGACAGAAACCCTGAAATCGGAGCTGCTTCCCCCACAGCCTTGCAAAGCCCCGACAGAGGTCTCTGGAGCAGAAATTCTGCAGTTACTTTCCTCCTCGGAGCGGGCCTCCCACTTGCTCCTGGCTGCCTCACAGGCAGGCCTGATTATTCGGAATCTTGGAGAATTGACTAATTCAACACACTCGCGCTCCACAGGAAATGGTGTCCGTCAGTGACCCAGGCTGATGAATGGATCCTACTTGGTGCCTGGAACCAGACCCAGCAGCCAGTTGCATAGAAGAAAGACTGATGCATGTGCTCTATTTGGCTGCCAAAAATGCTCTTGCAATTTGCTTTCTTCTAGACAAGAGTCTATTCAAAAGTCTATTTGGAAACATTAGAGAACGGCCGTCACATGGCCGGCAGATCATACTGTCTATGACAGGATATTATCTTCCTTGGGAGAGACTCGACTGCTCTTTTATTTCACCAAGTAAGTAGCGTCTGGGCTGATGGCTGTAGAATTGCTCCAAGGGCTAGGGACGTTAAAACCCAGAGCGAATGCAGAACCGACAGCTACTTCGGCGTGCATTGTGGCTCCTTCACCAGAGTTAAGTGCAAGCGCCTGGTTTCCAAGGCTCCTTATGTGGGACCCGGGATGGAGGTCTTGCTTATGCAAATCCTTCGTGGCGAATGTGGTTTTCTCTCCCATGAGTTAGGATCTTACACCCTTTCCCTCCCACTCAAATCCCTACGCGTGCCCTGGGTGAGTCTATGCCCTGCCCTTTGCTCACCAAATCCCAGGAAGACGCTGCCCACTTCCTTTCCCATTACATCACTGAGAGACCGAGGGGGCAGGTAAGAGCAGAGTCCCCCTGGTTCCTGCCCGGAAAGTGCAGATGGAAGGTTGAAGCCATTTATGGGCTTCAGGGGAGGGAGCAGCCAGCCTCAGCTAGACCAGGACAGTGTAGCTGGGCTCTGTTCGCCCCAGGGAGAAGACTGTCTTACTTAGGACACCAAGGCTACATGTGAGTGAGGACAGATAGTGTGGCTGGGGACACAAGCCCTGGCTTTGCCTGTCAGTCACCTCTCCCCTGGACAGAGAATGGCCCCTCCACTTAAAGGCCATCACTGTGGCTTTAGGAACCTAAGGCCCAAGCTTCTTCAGGATCTACAATGAGTCTCAGGGGAAAATAGCTTAGGGCCACACGGGAGAGACTTACATCTTTTGTTCTGACCATTGGCCACATGTTTTCTCCACCCTACAGTTATCTCCTTGCCAGTGCCCAGCTTGTCTCCGACCACAGGGTCTTCTTTGTCTTTGCCTAGAAGCCGCCACCATGGTGTACGCTTGCCCACGATTCTTCCTTGTCTTGATTCTACGTCCATGTTTTTAATTAAATTAAATTAAAAAAAAAAGGCAGCGGCTGAGAGCAGAGGGTAGCCTGTAGTGAGGTTGAGTTTTATCGCCACCCAAGCATGCAAACGAGGCGGCCTCCGTTGACAAGTTCACATCTCCAGTGCAGAACTGGCTGTTTGAACAGCTTGTGTGCAGTAATTGAAACATAGATTTTTTTTGTTGCCTTTCTGTTTATTTTTAGATTAACCAAGCAGGGATACTTGGCTTCTGGGCTGCCATTTGGTCCCTACCGGGCAGCCCAGGATTGCTGGTCTTGTATACGCCAGCATCATTTCCTCAGGGTCTCCCTTCTGGGTTATCCCGAGTCTAACTCTGGGGAGAAATGGCCTTCACTGTGGTCATCCTCTTGACTAAGGGCTCCAGACGGGGAAACTGAGGAATGAGGGCTGTTCCCCACGTTTCACGTTTCTGAAGACTGTTTCTCCTCACCTTGCTAGACTTTCATAGCAGCTCTGGGAGGCAAACCAACCAGAGAGACCAGCGATCTACTCTTTCCACGCTGGTGGCGACCCACGGATAGACCAGGAACAACCATGCCTGAGACAAGGGGATTAAGATAAAACAAGAGCCAAAGCTCAGAGAGAAGATTCAAACAGGACCTACTTTGGCTACTTTTAAAGGTTTAATTTAAAATTTTATCACCTTAAAAATATTATTCAGCCGAGGCTGGCCTTAGCTCCCGCATCATCTTGCTCTAGCTTCCTGCATGTGCTCCACCCAAGCCACTGTGGTTCTATGAACCATGATAAGACTACAATGAACATTTGAGCAGGTCAGCAGAGGGCCACACGGGAAAGATGGGTTGGCCATTAGCTTACTGGCTCTTAAAATTTCCATTGCTTTCCTGTCATTGGCCAAAGCAGATCACATGGCCATGTAGAAAATACAAGCTGTCAGGATATTTTGTTTTTGTTTTTCTTCCTCCTATTATTTCCATCTCAACTTACCCTGTCTGTCCGAAACTACCCTTGGGGTGACTTTGGGTACCTCAGTTATGATTGATGCTGCTGTAACTATATCTGCCCCAGAAAGCCCACATCCACTAAGGGAAGCTGCAGCAGGCACTGAACCATGGGTCCAGCAGGCATCTGCTCCTTCATCCTCCCAAAAAACCTCCACCTCCCAAGGGCACTTTTATTAAATTGAGGCATGGGGAGGATTATGCACTTAAAGGCTTAAGGGACCAAGTGCTATGGTAAGGGGGTGCCAGGCAGAGAAGCACCTCCTCTAGGGAAGGGCGTGGTCTTCCTATTCCCTCCCAGCTGTTCTCAGCTCCCTTCTTCTTTGTAGTTTAAGAATTTTTGTCTTCTCTTTCTCCTTTTATTCCTCATTCTACTTCTCCCACCCTTCAAAGTTATCACTTAGCTCAGGTTGACCTGGCGCTTATGACCTTTTTGTCTTGGCTTCTGGAGTGCTGGGATTAGAGGCATACCTCACCACAAATGATCACCTTCGGGGGTTACTCTGAGGGCCCCTAAAGTTGCCAATCCCTCTTTTTGATGGGGGCTCTTTTTATTTAAATTAGAAACCAGCTTGTTTCACATGTCAATCCCAGTTCCCTCTCCCTCCCCTCCTCCCCTCTTCCCCTACCCTTCCCCACCAGGCTCCCCAGCCCCCCACCCAATCCCCACTCCATTTCCCAGAGAGGATGAGGCCCTCCATGGGAGATCTCCAGAGCCTGTCGTTTCGTTCAGGGCAGGGCCTAGGTCCTCCCCAAAGAGTCCAGACTGAAAGAGCATCCCTCATTGTGAGATGGGCACCCAAAGTCCATTTGTATGCCAGGAATAAATACTGATCTACTACCCAAGGCCCCATAGATTGCCTAGGCCTCCTCACTGACACCCACATTCAGGGGGTCTGGATCAGTCCCATGCTGGCCTCCCAGCCATCAGTCTGGGGTCCAAGAGCTCCCCCTCGTTCAGGTCAGCTGTTTCTCTGGGTTTCACCATCCCAGTCTTGACCCCTTTGCTCATTACTCCTCCCTCTCTGTCACTGGATTCCAGGAGTTCAGTTCAGTGCTTAGCCATAGGAGTCTGCCTCTGCTTCCATCAGTCACTGGATGAAGGTTCTGTTTCCCAGACTCTCTGGGATGGGATTGTAGGCTGGCACTCCCCTGGTCCATGTCTAAACTCTGGGGCTCTTACAGACGTCATGTTCAACCCAGTACCTCGGCTGAGACTTCGTCACAGAGGACTCAGTTAGCACCCTGCTACAACCAAGTCTCCCCACCCACTTCCATTTTTAATCTCCTCTAAGGGGCCTGGCAATTCCAGGCCACTCTGCACCCCCATCCTTTGTCCCCTAAACCTTTCCAGCCCTCACTCTACAGAGTCCTATGTGCCTTATCATATACCACACCCTGAAGTCACATAACCTTGCCAACTCTGTCACTCTCCTAAGTAGAAGTCCCAGGTGCAACCTCACTCATATTTATGCCCAGAGCTACCTACATGCAGACCCAGAGTTTTCTGGGTAGCAAGAGACACAGACCCCGTGGAGAACTTGGAATGTACGGTCAGGGCCTGGTGTGGGTTCTGGGGAGTTACGAACAAGTCAGCATTCAACTGCAGTAGCCCCTGGAATGAGTGGCCATCTGTTCTTGGCTTAGCCTGGCTCCATCTGCACACACAGCAGTCCATTTACAGCCAGTAGCCACACAAAGCAGGGCTAGTCCAGGTGTCTAATGAGTGCAGCGAAGGTGCTCAGGTGTTGGGCTTTTCGTGGCAGGGTGTCCACATAAAGCTGTAGTCCCTGACTAGCCAGGCACCTCCAGGGTGGCCCAGGAGTTCCGTGTCCTTTCCCCAGGCACCCAGGAAGTGACTGTCCATTCACTGGAGCAGCGTGCTGTGACCTAGTCACTCATACGTCCCATGGCCCTGACCTAGAAAGGGGAAAGTTGAGGACGGCATCCTGAAATTGTTTTTCTTTTTTCCTTGCTGTCCTTCTTCCCACCTGGTGTTGCTTTCTGCTGCATGCTTTATACAAAAAGGGGGACAGGCAAGGAGCATTTACAGGACAGTGCTGCACGCCACCAGTCTGGAAGTCACTTAGGTTACTATGTGCATGACAGCACTGGTTCCATTTTATGGAGGGGTAAGCTCAGGCTCAGAGATGAGATGACTGATTCCCGGCCATGAAGCAGCCATGAAGGTGGTCCCAGGAAGAAAGCTCAGCTCCACACTGGGGCTCTTTCTACACCCTCATGGGGCCCCATCACTGGGCTGCAGCTCCCTGTTGGTCTGGCTTGCAGATCTGCAGGCCTTTGAAAAACATGTTCTTTATGGATCAAGCCCATGGCTAACAGCTGTGGGCGACGTCGTGACTCCAATCACGTTTCTCACTGACCTCCATCTTGACCGCACTCTTCTGAGCCTCTAAACTTCTCACCTGGGTTTCTGCTAGTCTCTTAACTGACCTCCCTTCATCTTATCCGGGCATTCTCCACAACACAACCAAGCAAGCGTAAGGAAACACAAGTTCGGTCATCTCAAGCTGCCCAAGTCCTGCTATTGGTTTCCAAATCACCAGAGACAAAGTCAAACCCTTAAGGCTTCAAAAGTATGTGGTGCCCACTCTCTCATCTTGACCTGCTCCCTTGTCAACTCTGCCCCAGACTGGCCTGTAGCAGTGTGCTCTCTCTCTCTCTCTCTCTCTCTCTCTCTCTCTCTCTCTCTCTCTCTCTCTCTCTCTCTCTCTCTCTCTCTCTCTATCTCCCTCTCTCCTCCAAATCATGACACAGATGCTTATTATTAGTTTTGAATGCTCAGCCTAGCTTAGTCTCATTTCTGGCTAGCTCTTTTAACTTAACTTAACCTGTTTCTCTTCATCTACCCTTTGCCTCTAGGCTTCTTACTTTTCCTTCTGTATAACTTACTTTTGCTGCTGCTTCTGTTTGCTGGCTGGCTGGTCACTGCCTGGTTGGATCAGGACATCTCCCTCTTTCCCTCCTCCTCCTCCTCCTCTTCTCTCATTCTTTTTTCCTCTTTCCTTCTATTTATCCTCTCTGCCTGCCAGTCCCGCCTATCCTATCTCCTGCCTGGCTATTGGCTGTTCAGCTCTTTATTAGACCAATCAGGTGCCTTAGGTAGGTAAGGTGAAGCACATGCAACACATCTCTACACAACTAAACACACACCCTCAGATTGTTAAACAGATGCAGCATAAACAAAAGTAACACACCTTCACACAGAGTAATATTCCAAAGCATAAGCAAATGTGATAACACAATTTTGTCTAGTTAAGATAATATTCCACAACACTGGACTCCTCCAGGTCTCCCAGCATAGGATCCTTCTTACCTTAAGGTCTCATAAAACATACTAATGACCTGTCAGCATTAGTGGTTAGCACCTCATTTCCTTCAGGTCTCCTCAGATCAGTGAGGTCTTTTCTGGCCATCCTATTCACTTTGTTTCACTTGCAAGATGATCTGTTCTCAATATTATGCACCTCAGGGTGGCCTTGAACTGTAGAGCTGAGGTCAACCTTGAACTCCTGGTCCTTCTGCCTCTGAGATGACAGGCATGCGCCACCGTATCTAACTTGGCCACCCTATTTTTAGAAGGGCAACTTCAACCCCTGCCTTATTTTTGGATGGTTCTTTGACTTAATTCCAGACTACAGAATTTACTTTGAGGTCTGTCTCCCCTGCCCTGGGATGTCAGGCCTTGTAGGCACTGTTTTATAAATACTGACACATTCCATCTACATCAGAGTTCTATGAGGCAGCTCTTATGATGCGTGGAAACTGAGGCACAGGAAGGTCAAACAACTTGCCCAGTGTCACCCAGCTAGAAAGCGGCGGAGACAGGACCTGCACCCAGGCAATGACACTCTTGAGTGCTCTCACTGTGTGTCAGGGCTCAGTAAAAATGGGCGAATGAATACTGGGGTTCCACACCTGCAAGGTCCCTCGCCCATCTCCTCCCCTGACACAGGGGTTGCCTGGGCTTTCTGCTGTCTCTTCCCTGGCATCTCAGTTACCAGGCTGCCCACCTCTGATGGCAGCAGTCACGGTCAAGAAGTGTGACAAGAATGAATTCTCCCTGAGACTCAGAGAGTCTTGGCCATGAGGCAGTCAACCCAAGTTGGATAGAATGTGTCCTTTTGAGCTGTGGGTCAAGCCTCACACAGGTGAAATCATGCTCTCATTCCATTCTTCCTGTGCTGTGTCCCACTGAGCCCTGGAAAGTATGGGCCTCAGGACCTGGGTGCTAAGACCATGAGCACCCCCAAGCATCCCATCCCTGATGTACCAAGGACACTTGGAGTGAGCACCCTGCTCTCCCCGGGGAGCACGCATATTCATGGTGCAATTCTTCCTAAGAAAATGACTCAGACAGCCATTTATTAAAGCACAACTACACCTACTGAGTCGCTCAACAGCTCCAGCCATTTCCAAAACCAATGAAGCAGCTTGTAGGTGCTATCTGATTTTTAATCAGCATGTTCTCTCCCCATCTGGAAGGTCTAATGAAATGTTACACTGTGAGGAACACGGAAATAAGGAACTTCAGAGGTGAGGGACGTGGATTTAATTTCTTGCTTTGGTCTGCTATTTGCATATACCTTGAGGGAATAACCAGTAGGGGAGAGAAGAGAAAAAAAAATAGCAAAATCTGCCTGTCTGCTGGGGGCCAGGCATCCCGCTTGAAGAATGACTGTGTTTTACATTTCACCCTTGCAAGCAGCAGGTATGCGTGCGCATGCACGCATGTACTCTCTCTCTCTCTCTCTCTCTCTCTCTCTCTCTCTCTCTCTCTCTCTCTCTCTCTCTCTCTCTCCCTGTATTTCTGTATTGCTGTGTCGCCAACTCTGAGACAGAGGCCACTGGAGCTCTGTGTTCCTGCTCTCTTTTATCTCGGGAACTGCAGCTGGATTACATTTCTAGCCCCGTTTTGGCTCTGTCTAGGGCTGTGTTCGTGTGTGCAGGTGAATTGGTCCCTCCAGGCTTGGTTGGTTAGAGGCAAGGACACTGTCTTTCTTTCTTTCCCTGCTCATTGCAGAGGAGAATGGCATAGGAATGGCAGGGACACATCACAGCAGGAACCTTGGTCTCTGTTGTGCTCACAGAGCAGCACCTCCTATCAGTCCACCCCAAACTGTGGCCTGGGAAAGAAAGAAGTTCCCATTGGGAGGAAACCATTACAGCTCTGGGGCTGATGCTCTGTCGGCCCACCTGGGCCAACTCAGACAAGCTTAACTTATCACGTAAAAAAACCAAAGATCCAGAGTTGGAAGTCACTTGGCCAAGGTCACAGAAACCCTGAATTCACTAAGTAAATGCCATGTTAACTACATCTGGTTCCACCTGAAGTGTCCCAGATACAAGGTCCTGTAAAGCTGTTTGTAGTCAATTTTCCACGCTCATTTCCTTAGGGCCGAGCAACTACTTGTAGTTGGGTTAGGTGAGAAGCCTGAAGGTGCAGTTAGGAATGTCCCCAGAAGAGCTGTCCTTTCTCTGACTTCACTCTGGGGAGAAAAGCAGGAAGGACAGAGGCTGGATGCTGGCTCCCTGGGGACAGGCTCCTTCCAAATGCTGACAAGCCCCAGAGACAGCACGTGCTCTGCAGCAAAGGTCAAGACCAGAAAGCAGTTCCCCAAATAGCCTGACCCTGAGAAGGCCACCGGAATAGCATGCCCATACCCCACAGGAACCAACCAAGAGCTTAGCCTGGAGAAGCAGCGCGTCTAAGGGGCGACAGCCTCTGGGCTAATCCCCGAACAAACCGTGCCCTCTCATTGGCAGAAGCTGCCCAGGGCATCCAATCTTCCAGTCGGGCAGGTCTAATGAGACTGAAATAAGTCCTCTAAATGCCTGGCTCATTTTTGTCCCTTAATAAACACAGGCACAGAGAAAGATGCAATTAAGGCAAGGATGGAAAGAGGGACCAACTGGAAAAGAAACACGATTGCCAAAATTCTGAGAGGCTATTTTAGACAAGAGATTACAGGGATGGAAATGAAAACAAAGCAAAAGGAAACACCACCACCCCAGGTGCCTGCCTGAGCCCTTCAGGCGCCTGGATGCTGTCTCCCAAGGCCCCTAGTAGGATGACAATGACATAACAACAGGCAGCCCATGGCCCACCCCTCCCAGGAGTGCTAATTACCTCCCGGGATTAATTTTGCAGCTTGCTAGACAGCTCCAGCAGCATAGCCACTGCCAGAAACAAGGGCTCCTGGAAGGAAGACACACCTACTGTTTCCCAGGATCTGGACCTGGGGCCAGAATCCACAAATCCTCTTGCACACAAAGGCTCTAGCCTTGCTGCTTCCACTGGGAGCACCAGTTATGTGGTTTCTTAGACTACAACTCTCCTTCCTTCCTTCCTTCCTTCCTTCCTTCCTTCCTTCCTTCCTTCCTTCCTTTCTTCCTTTTCCTTTCTCCTTCCTTCATTGCTTCCTTCCTTCCAGAACATATTTTTAATTGCTAGAGGCTTGAGTAAGCATGATAAATATGCATTTGAGAACAAAAGTCCTGGGACCGTGGCTGCCTCAGATACCCGGAATCACCTTCCTCTGCTGGCCAGCTCTTGCTGGCCAGCGAAAACAAAGAGACTACTTTCCAGTCTTCTAGCCAGGCCTGGCTGGGTCCTTGGCTTTGTGCTGGGGGCAGTGAGGGGCAGCAGAGGTAAGCTGGACCATTCTTTAGGGCAGCAGTTCTCAACCTATGGGTCAAGATCCCTGTGAGTTTCACATCTCAGATGTCCTGCATATCAGATATTTGCATTATAATTCATAACAGCAGCAATATCACAGTTATGAAGTAGCAACATTGAGGATCATCACAACATGGAGAACTGTATCAAAGGGTCTCAGCATTAGGAAGGTTGAGAACCACTGCTCTATGAAAAACTCTGGGCCACGAGACCAGTGTCTTCTGCTAGACACTGGCATGACTCTCTTGCCTTCCTTACGGGAAAGCAGGCAGATAACTACCTAGTCTTCTATGCAGCAACTCACTATTCTATCCATCCACTCATCGCCAGCTATCCACCCACCATCCACCCGCCCCGCCCTCCTATCCATCCTACCTACCCATCCATCACGCATCTACTGCATCCATTCCTCCATCTATCTACTCGCCCACTCACTCAGCACCTCTCTGCCAGTTCACGTCTCCCCCATTCGCACACCAGACACGGGTCATCTGGTTAGATGCTGCCAGGCACGTAGCTTTCATATTTCAGATGAAGAAGGCAGTGGCGGAATTGGTGTCATCTATCTGACACCCCTTCTCCCTTCGTCTGACACTCCATGTAGAACCCATGGGATATGGTTTGGCTGTTCTAAGTCACCAAAAGGGAAAATCTGTGACCGGACCAGGCTCATCAATGTGTTTTATCTTCTAGCTATAATATCAGTGATTTGAGGTCCATTTCTCAAATGGATTCTAATCTCTGAATCTGATGTGTGCACTTAAGAAAATGCTTCATAATCAAGGATGCTGAAGACTGGTCCTCTCCCAGCTACCCTTCCTTGTCTATAGGTGTAGGAAGCGACCTGCAGGGCAGAGAGTGAAGCCAGCCTGGAAGAGAAGCAGATGAGAGACTAGCAGTTTTGCGGCCATATGAACTGCTGGATCTAGCTGTGCAAAAGCTTCTACTGAAATTTGCAGTGACAGGAGCCAACACATCTCCCTTTTTTGCTTCAGTTACTGCGAGCTGGCTTTCCATCTATATGCTGTGTCCAAAGCATTCAATGTTCTCATGTACCCTTGGAGACACATCAAGTCCTGTGCTGCTAGAGATGAGGTCCGGGATGGAAGGCTGTGTCTTTGTGATTCCGGAAAAGACGGAGACCACAGAGAGAAGCACAGAGACAGAGAGATGCTAAAGATGAAAGAAAAGTGAACCACCACTGCCTGGTACAGCTGCCTATGATGATAAGGTACGCTGTAATGAGTGGTACCCAACTGGCAGCTGTGAGCCACATGTGGCTACTGAGCACTTAAAAACGGACTCAAGGGCTGAGGGAATAGCTCAGTGGTGGAGCCCTGCACTCTACCCCAGCACCCACAGAACAAAACAAAACAGAACTGACTTGGGCGACTGAGGAAGGGAATCTTGAAGCTGATTTGCTTTTAAGTAAGTTAAACAGAATGCCTGGCTAGTAGCTACTGTATGGGGCAGCCCACGTATGGAGAAGATATGGGAGGAGACAGCACCTCCCAGGAGCTGGAGCAGGTTTGCCAGAGCCTCAGGGAGGATGGAGAGCCAGAAACTGGAGGACTTTTGAACACTGAGGGAAATGATCCAGGGGAAAATCAAGGCGGGTCCGTGTTGTGGTGGAGACAGGAGGAGCTGGAAGAGAAGTTACAAAGAAGGAGGCCAGCTGAGTTAACTCTTAGGTCCACGGATGGCGACCCATCCATAGAAACCAGGGGTGAGCAAGGTTGCAGGTTTGAGAAAGGGTGTGTGTGTGTGCGTGCGTGTGTGCGTGTGTGCGTGTGTGCGTGCGTGCGTGCGTGCGTGTGTGTGTGTGTGTGTGGAGGGGCGTGCTCTGCTTTTGGACATGGGCTGAGTGGGAGGACATCAAGACAGGTAGCAGAAGCCCAGAGACATATTTTTTTTTTTAAAGAGCCATTGGGAATTTCGTTTTGGTCACACTAAAGTAAGGAAAAGTATAGCAAAGGTTAGACCCATGGAGAATACTAACATGAAGGGGATGGCGGGGGTAGGACTCGTGTGAAGGCCTCGGGAGACAGAACAAGTGAGGGACAACCTCATTAGGGATGGTGACAGCTTTCTCATGTGCTGACATGCTTTTGAGATCGCTGAAATTTATTTCTTTCCGTGTCTGATCTTAAGGACAGAGAATTTGAGTCATTTTAAAAGACAGCTTCTTCCGTGTGCTTCCTGATAGGTGGGAGAGAAGCGAGTGTTACAGAGAACCCCGGGCTGATCCAGTCGCTGTACCCTACTCTAACCAGCCTCGGGTGGCTGGTGTTCTCTCTGGTGTGCAAAGGGGGCCTTTCAGCTTGGGGCAGCTTCCCTCGAGTTAGCTTGGCCACGGTGGGAATGTGGTCTGCCTGTGTCATGCTGGAGTTGAACTGCTGTGTTCTGGGAAGGGGACTTTGAAAGGGTGATTACATCCATAAGATCACCTTTCCTGTGTGACAGGCTTCAGTATCATGGGGGCTGCGCAAAGCCAAGTCTGACCCTTATTTGTCCCTCTTCCGTGTGGGCCCACCAGCCTTTCTGTTCCTCTGCCATGTTATGATATGTTATGGCATGTTATGGCATGTTATGACATGTTCCTCTCTCATCAGAAGCCAAGAAGTCGGAACCATGCTCCTGGGCTTCCCAGACTCCAGAATCACGAGATCATGAGCTAAAGTAAACTTTTTTCTTTTTAAATCACCCAGCCTGAGGCATTTGGTTACAGCAACAAGAAATGGTGCAGGGCAAGCTTTGGCAAGTTTATGTTTCTATTATCTTTTCCAATCCCCTCCTCTTTGCCTTTGCCAGGTTAGGAATTTGCAAAATTTGTTTTGGATCTATAATCCCGATAGTTAATCTTTCAGTCAATGGTCTTTTACTTTTTAGAACAATTCTGAATTGAAGGCTGAGGGAGGGATGATGAGGGAAGAACAGGACTTTGGGGGCACGCATGCCGTGGTTTCCTATTCTGTGGACAGCCTCTTGGAGACATCATCTGCTCTTTCTCATGCTGGTAGAAAAGGCAAAAGCCCCTGGCATTATTACCACAGAGGAGCTCTTATTCTGAAGGAGATCACTGGCACAAACTGTCACAAATGGGAAGGGCAGATTCAAGTCCAGACAACTGACACAGTGACATACTTTACAACACGTCCTCTGCCACAAACAAGATCATTCCTCATGTTCACCTCCATAAAACCACAAGCAAATTCCTCCAGGGCCTGGACCACACAGGCAGTCATGAATCTTTCTTCCTGCACATCAGAGAGGGGGTGGGGTCCGGGCAGCAAGGAGGTGACGAAGGGACATACGATCTCCTTGTTGAGGGTCTGGGCTAAGTGCTTTTGGATATGCCAGCATAGCAGAGTGGGACAACATGGGGAACTGGGAGATTCCAGCCTTGCACTAAGAGCGCTGGCCTCCCTGTGTGACCCTGGATGTCATGCATCTTTGTTTTCTCTAACTACAGTCCTTTGCACCACCAACCAGGGGTTCGGCCTCACCTGTGCACTGGCGATAAGCACTTGGAAATGATGTTTCCCACTTCTGGCTCCTGTCTGCCCCAGCGTTAACTGGGGCCCAGCACAATCAGCTCAACGATCCACCCATGTCCTCGCCCTTGCCCGCAATGTCCCCAGGCACCAGTGTCTCCAGAGCAACCATCCTTGGCAGGCCACAGCTTCTTTCCTTCGCTATTGGGAAATTGTGGTACGCCAGAAATGTGCAAGGATTCTAACAGTGATACACACATCCCAAAACCTCCAGCACCCAGTGATGTCAAACCAAGATGTACACTGCAAGTCACGAGAGACTAACCCTGCTCTTACCAGGTCTACAGGGCCAACTTCTTTCTGTCCCTGTCCCCACGCCTCTTTAACCGCCCTTTAACATGAGTTTCTCTGAACCAGCCAACCTTGGAATGTCCAGCAAGGAGTCCACAGACTGTCCTGTGCCAAGTACCCAGCTGAGGTCTCCTAGTTTCTACTTTCCTCACTCTTCTGTGCTCCAGCTTTGGCCAATGGCTGGCTCCTGGCACATCATATGGGTCCTGCTCTACCTTCTGAACACCAAACTAATGCAAAAACACAGCGCGGGGAACAGGTGGTTACACAGGAGCTCCTTCGGGTGGGTGGGGGACACCTTCCCCTCCCTTACCTCTCTTCCACAGACAGGGTCATGGACCTCATGTTCTCTGTCCACCATACAGCTCCAACCCAGGTGAGAGTTGGCTGCCCTAGCTAAAGGCTTTTTATTTATTTTTTCATCTGCAAAACTATCATCTAAAATAATGGGTTTCATTATGACACTTTTCATGTACTTTTCTCATATTCATCCCTGGCCATGGCCCTGCAGGCTTTTAAACATCCTTTCTTTCACAGTGGTATAATGAAAAGGGAGAGGGGTGGACAGACCCTTCCTTTGAGGTCACAGGGCATCCAGAAAGCCAGAGGCAGACTTGTTGTAGGTTTGCTCTGATTTTGGGACTGCAGTAGGAATCACCATCTACACCTGAGTGCTACCAGTGGACTCCAGAAGAAACTGAGAGCCAAAGCAGACACACTGCAGGAGAGTGGCATCCAGAGGTGTCATCTCAGAATATACTGTCCTTTATAGCATGTGCAATGCACTTACATACATCAGTCCTAGGGTAAGGAGTGTGCCGTCTCCTGGAGAACGGGCCTGGGAATTTCCCACAGATCTTCTTTGTCCTATAAAGGCCCAAATGCAACAAACCCTTTATGGAGCATTCCTGGTTTGTTTTGCAAACACAAAGGTCAGTAGCCCCCTCCAACTCACCGCCCCTGAGGCTTTCTCTCCTCTGAGTGTTCCAAGTGCAGCTGCAGAGCAGGTTGAGGAGGGGCGCAAGCTATGCATGCCAAGAACATGTCAAGTACGAGCCCATGCAAAGGTAGGAGAGTGGCCTTCTTTAAACCCTCTGCCCTGTGCCCAAAGAGTGCCCAGCAGGACACAGACAGTACCAGACTCCCTGCTGTGACAAATGCTTATGTGTCACTCTGCATTACAGGGCACCAGCCAACCCACCCTGACAGCCAGGCTACCTTCTATAGGATATGCTCTGATTTCTACAGCCGCTTAGAACCCCTTGGGTCTCAAGCATGGGGTCACCCCAATTATGATGCTGTGAGTTGCCAGAGTGATAAAGTGTAATCCAACCCTCGGTTGTCAGGTTGAGGCCTCACACCGCCAGAGCTAGTCAACATGAGGAAATCAAGTTAGCCAGGGGTATAATGGTATGCTTTTGTCTTGACAAGAGGGCCCTGGGTGTTCAGGAAGGACTCTTGTCAGTCATAAAAGGCATCATTCTAATTTGAAGAAAGACATTGGCAGTCACAGGTATCTCTGTTTTCCAGTCCATGGTTTCAGCACCGGAAGGGTCTCAGACCTTCAATTTTTTATTGTGGATATATACAATAATAAAAGTTACATTCCAGGCCCTTTTAAATGTTCAGGGACATTAAATATGTTCTCAGTGTTGTGTATACACCACTATCCATTGCTATAGAAATCTTGCTCACTGAACAATATCATAAAATCTGATGCATGTGGGCATACTCTGTGTGTGTGTGTGTGTGTGTGTGTGTGTGTGTGTGTGTGTGTGTGTGTGTGTGTGTGTGTAGTATTGATATCGGGTATCTTCCTTGATTTTTCTTCACATTACTTACTGAAGCAGGGTCTCTGCCTGAACCCAGAGGTCATAGATTTGGATAGTCTAGCTAGCCAGCTTGCCCCAGGGATCCCTTGTTTCCATCTCCCCAGGACTGGGGCTACAGGTGAGCTGCCATGTTTTTATGTGGGTGCTGAAGGTCTGAACTCCAGTTTCCATGCTTGCATAGCTCACATTTTAGGTGCTGAGCCATTTTCTCAAAGCATCTTTCCTTATTACCACTGCATATTACCCCAGGGTATGTGGCAGTCACATATTATTTATGCACTCACCTGCAGATGGATACCCTGCTGTTTTGTGTGTGTGTGTGTGTGTGTGTGTGTGTGTGTGTGTGTTTAAACCTTTTTAACCTGTTGACTGTCCTGAGTACTGCTTCTAGAAGCATGGTATTTCACCTCGGTCAGAGGTCCCTCAAGTTTTACTTGAATTCAAAGCTGCCCCACTCTGGGGCAGGTACACCCTGCTCAAAGCTGTCTGAGGCTTGACTCTGCAGACTTTAGGGGCAGGCTAGGACAAAGTTTCCGGAGAGAACAGGGAGGTGTCTATGCACGGAGCGCTGGCACATAACTTAAAGGATTACAGTTCCACTAACACAGGAGCTGTTCTGTCCTTTTCCTGCAGAGCAATCCTGTGGCATGCTAGCTTTAGCCACACTTCTCAATGCCACCTCTCCCCCCCGCAGAGGCAAGATCACAGAATGAAGACCAGAGAGAGGTCCCTGTGTGCCCACCCTATCTAGTCTAGCCACATTTTTTTAATTAGCTGATTTTTATGGAGGTATGATTTCCAGAAAGTAACTATTCACATCTGACGTGTATAACCCGATGAGTTCTGACAAATGTATGCATTTGTCCAACTGCCACCCCAGTTGGGATAGAGGCCATTTCCGTTAGCCTAGAAGGTGTCTTTTGCCAGGCTGTACTTCCTTTCCACAGTCTCTCAGAGCCAGAGATCCGCTGCAGCTGCAATGGGCAGAGGGGCCGTCGAAGCCTGGCGGGGGATCTAGCTGTAACACGGATGATGCCTTCAGCACCAAGTTACCACAAATGGCACTTTTTAGTTTTAATTCTGCAACTGATTAGCCACCTGCGGTTGCCTGGCAAGGGACGTTTTGAAGCCCTTAAGCCCCAAATAGACAGAGTTCCCCACTTTACTCAACAATTCAGAATACGTCTGCTTTCCAGGTCTGCCTTCTGCACACACTGTCAGGGCATAGAGTCGGGCATGGCTGTGGTGGGAAAGGGGTACATGAGGCAGGAAGCTGAGTGCAGTTGGGGAGACACAGAGCCACAGGAGAAGACCATCTGGGCTGGAACACAAGCTGGAGTCGCACGATGCTTTCAAGACTAAGGCAAACATGGAAGGCTTTTCAGAGACGGGGATATGCTAAGCAACCCTTGCAAAAAAAAAGAATGCCTGAGATTTCAACCCAGGTGGGGAGGGGCACATTGTGAGAACAATCCTTGAATGCTCACCTGTGAAGGAGTAGGCATAGGCTAAGGGTTGAACGCATGTGGGTTTTTTTGTTTATTTTTTGTTTTTGTTTTTGTTTTAAACAAAAGTAAAACCATGATAGGCTGGTGTATCCAACCAGGGGAATTTTGTTAGTGCATTTCACCTAGTGACTTCCCGGGTCCACAAAACATCACACTTGGATTCAGAAGAGGCCAGGGCAGCTTCTGAAGTCCCATGCAGTTCTGTTTTCTGCATTGTGGGCATGGACACTAAACCTGAAGCATGAGGTGCTTGTAGTGGAATGTAGGAAAGCAGCAAAGGGACTCTTGTCTTCCTTGAATGGGGTCCTGAAAACTGGGGAGTTACAGGACAGAGGCTCAATTGCTTAGCATGTATGAAGCCCTAGGTTTGGGCCCCAGAACTGCATATACCAAGAATACTGGGGCACACCCGTAATCCCAGTACTCCAGAGGTAGAGGCAGGAGGTTCAAGGTCATCCTTGACTACCTAGTAAGTTCAGTGCCAGCCTTGGATACACGAGATTCTGTCAAAAATAAAACAAAACCCACAAATGCCAAACCAACCAACCAACCAACCAAATCAAATAAAGACTTCCAACTCTGATTCCTCACTTGGCTCAAACTGCAGTTAAAAATGGCAGAAGTAATGTTATAGCCATAAAAAGATAAAGACTTCCAACTCTGATTTTTTTTCTCACTTGGCTCAAACTGCAACTAAAGATGGCAGAAGTAATGTTATAGCCACAAAAAGAGTTGTGCAAACCTTACATTGTATGCCCATATACTCCTTTTTTAAACTCTGCGGGGAAAACTCATGTATTTAAGATAAAGTTAATTAGTAAAATTGTTTTTGTGCTAAGAGCAGTCTTATTTATGCAAAACAGTCCCAAAAAGGTTCACAGAGGTTGCAGGCACAGCTAGCTTGTAATTAGCATTTTGAATGTCCAAGAGTATGGACAGTGGGTAGCCACAAAGAGATCTCATTCCCTTTACTCCTGGAGAACCTTCTAATTACTACTAACACTGCTCATCTCCTGTGTGTGTGGGAGAACTCCTCAAACTATTACATTATTTCTTCGCCCACCTTGAATGTCCTATCCAACCAGAGGCCCTACATCTACCTGGCTGCTACCTGTTGCCAAGGTTCCAGAGAGTCTATGAGAGGTGGTGCCCTTGACTCAGAGCTTTCTGGGTTGCATCAGCTGCTTGACTCCTGGGAAATGATGCTTATATGTATATATTCTCTGATGCCACAAGCTACAGTCCTTTTGGGATGGGAGCCTTGGGTCTCCTTGGTACTCTGACCCAGTACATCGCAGCCCTAAAGTAGGAAGAACACCAGCCCCAAAGGATCCCATTAAATGAGTCATTTCTCTATGGATTGGAAAGAGAGTTTCACAAAGTCAGACAGTTCCTAGATCCAAGAGCCCATGCTGACAGCTCTAGGAATAGCTAGAGAAGGGCCACAGTTTGCTAATACATGCACAGATCTGCATGCCCTCTCCCTTCAACATACATACTTATGTACACATGGCTTCTCCACAGCCTTTGGGTATCCAACCTTATATACATGTATTTGTTCCCCAAATATCTCCACACCATGCCACATGCATGAGAAGGACTGGGCAGCCCCCACTGGTAGATAGGGAATCTTCTGGGTTTCCCAAGGGTCAGCCATGCAGACTTCCTTATTCTACAGCTCAGAGGTTGCTGAGCTGTAGGAACATAGAGGTGACTGTCTCCTCATTCCCTGAGCCTTCCAGATGCCGGCCTGGAGAGGGCTGTCTCCTCTCCCAACAAAAGTCCATCCCTCTGCAGTTGGTGGCCCAGAGCTGAGTCTTGAATGAGTACTTTTCATCCCCTAAATGTCCTTCAGTTTACAGAGGCTCTTCCCTGGCCCTTCTTCCTAAGTGTGGGTGGATTGGGTGACCCAGCCTTGTTCAGCCTGACATTCATATGCCAACCCACAAACCACAGGCCACTAGTGTCTCCAGCCTCCCCAACCTCTTCAAATTAGAAAATCCTATAATCTTGTCACTCTTGTGGTTTCTTCTCTCTCAACACTGGGGGTTGAATCTACTGATTCCCAAATGCTAGGCAAGCACCACTACCAGACAATATCCGTAGTCTGGTTTTACTTTTCATTTTTGAGATAGGGTTTTACTAACATGCCCAGGCAGACCTTGAACTTATTCTGTAGCTCAGGCAAGCCTTGAATTTGAAACCCTCCTGACTCAACCTCCCAAGTAGCTGGCTGTGGGTCATTTTTGAAGGAGGCTTTTCAACCTCAAAAGGAAACAAATTTAGATTTGTATACCAGAATGAGCCCAAGTCTGTTAGTGACAAACGTCCCATCCAGGCCTGTCAGCCCTGCCCCAGGTATGGGTGACAGGGGAAGGTACAGAATGGGTGTGGTTGTCACTTGCTGCTGTCTGTTCTCCCTCAACCCTTACTCTGCAAAGCCAAGTACCCCACAAACTGGAATGTTTCTTATTCCCACCATTGAGCAGCACTGCCTTTGTGCTCTGGGGGACCATTATAGGAAGTTAATTGAGTTTGGAATTTTATGGTGCAATTAATCAAATTCAGAGTCTAAACACAGTTCTCATGTTCAGGCCAGGCAGCATGTGTTATATTGGCCTTGTCAACCCCCCACCTCTCTTTATTTAAGAAAGGTTAACTTTTCTGGGAAATATCTAGGCTTGGTCATACATATGACTGGTTCTCATCTGTGGGATTCTACTGGGATGGGTCCAAAGGAAAGGCAGACGACATAGCTGAGATGTACCTTCCATGGACAGGGGCAGTGGGGGCTTGTTGGCTTTGCTGACGTGCCCTGGTTAGAAGTTTCGTGGGAGTCATGGTGACATGGTTATTTTAGGTCATGTCTTCTATAAGGCATGGGGAAATACCCTAGACATAGACATGAAACTAGATGGTGTAGCCTATGGATGAGAGACAAAGAAAGACATGTTTCTGAGATTTGTTTTAACCCAGAAGGATTTCCTTTGAAGATGTGTGCAGAAGAACCTAGAACTATTACTGTAACATGGGATCAGCTGCTGCTGCTACTGATATATGGACCTGTGTGAAGAACCTTTCACGCATCTAACCTGCAGCAGCAGACCGTCTCTACAGCCAATCACAGCCAAACTTGCCTTTTTGTAAGGTTTAATGAATGACTTTGGTTTTGGAGAAAGTTGCAGAACAGTTATTGCTGCTGAGGTCTTGCTGCTCCTAGAGCAGGATGCACTAAAATGGCTCCTTCCAGGAAGCTCTGATAGCAGGGCCTTCAATCCATAGAGGCCATGAAATTCCAGGAGGGATGACGAGTACCCTTGCCCAGCAATGTCTGACAGTTGGGGAATGCGTCTAACAGTCAGAGCCTTCGACAGCCCCTATATCACATATGAAGCAAGACATAGACCAGCAGCAGGAGACAGACCTGAGTTTGGTACTGGTCGACTTTTAAAACATCCAACATGACGAAAACCTAACATGTGTTTTCAGGCCACAGGGCAGCCATATCCTGACCCCAGCTGTCTGGCTTCTATATTGCCATGGCTTTTGTTCACTATGGTTTTGAAGTTTGTCTACCCTGGTCACAAGGAAAAGGCAGCTTCCAGCCAATCTTCTGCAGGGCTAGTAACAGTTTCATCTCCCTCTAAGTCTCACTTAGCACCCTGATGCCAACCTGTGCTTTTCACTGATGTGAGTGTAAGTGTGAGTGTGTGTGAGGACACATGTACTTGTCTGTGTAGAGGCCCAAAGTTGACCATGAGTGTTTTCTTCAATCACCCTCCACTTTAGTTTTTGAACAGGGTTTACTGATTTTGTTCAGTCTAGAGATCCAGCTTGCCCCAAGAGTCTCCCATTTCTTCCTCCCCAGTTCCAGGATTATAGGCAGTTACCATGCTTGCCTAGCCTTTATGTCGGTTCTAGGATTTGAACTCCTGTCCTAACGCTTCCATGAAAATGCTTTATATAGCCTGCCTGGTGCTTCTGAAGTGAGCAGACCCCATCTAGAAACGTACCTTCACTCAAGCTACACAGCCAGCCAAACATCTTTCCCTACTTTTTTTGGCTCTGGTGGAGGGACCCTTGACCAAGGTCTGCTCCCATCCAGATGGAAAATGGGTATGTGTGTGTGTGTTGGGGGGGGGGGGAGACTCCATCTCCACACAGCTGCAGACCTCCTGCTCCTGATTTCCTAAGAGTAGGAAAGCAGAGACCGGTAGGGTGAGAACCTTCTGTGGCCCGTGCTCCCAGAACATATTCAGAAACAGGTGCTTAGAATTGAGTCCAGGTGGGGTGTAGAGCTGGGTGAGGCAGGCAGGCAGGCAGGACTGGGTTTGAAGGAAGGGCATCTTAAGGTAATGGGAAATCTTTTTTTTTTTTTTTGCATTTCTAGGGCTTGCCAGCTTCCAACTTGCTGTTTACTGCATTGAAAAATATTCCACACGATGGAAGAACTATTTTCCAAAACAAAATGCTAGTATTCATCAGGAGGCGCGGGCTGTGCAGTGTGAACAATTCACTTTCGTTAAGTACCATATGGCCGCTGGTAGGAAAACGCTAACATGTTTCAACAGTACAGCTGGGGTAGGGCTCCTTTATTCACCGTGCAGATGGCTCTAATTGACATCTCTCCTAAAACAGGTCTCCAGCATTTCTGCAGGATCATTAGAGTAATTAGTTATTAAATACCATCACCACTTTTAGAGAGGGGGTCTGATCCTTGGCTATGCTCCACAGTCATGGAGCTGACAGGCTGGCTGGGAGACCTAGCGGGCAGGGGTGGGGGTTGGGGGCTGGAGCTAAGGACATACTGGCCCCTCCTTCTGAAAGGCTGGGCCAGAAGAGGGCAAAGGCCAAGCAATTTCAAGACTAGCCCTTGAGAGAACCAGGGCAACCAAATAACTAGCTCTCTGATCACCCAGCCTCAGTCTGCCCTATGAACTGGGGTGAGCAATCGCCCTCAGTGCTCTGCAGGGCTGAGGCCGTGAAGGAGAGAGCAAATGAAAGGAACTGGAGGGACTAATGTGCTGTGGTTGAGCTGGCCTTGATGCTTGTTCAAGGCTCAGAGACCCTTCCTCACTACTTTGGGGAGTGCCAAGCAGTGGTTCTCAGGACACAGAGATACCTGAGACACAGGCCTTGACACTGTGACAGGTGTCACCAGTAGTGTGCAAGTGACGGCCACTCAGGTCGTCTATGTCCTGACTGAAAGGGCATAGCTCAGGGGTGGCGCCCAACCCAACTCAATGAGCCCCAGACACAGGCTCAGAGTGGGATGTCAGTCCAAACTGGGTACTGGGATTTCAAACCAGATATATGCCGTTTCCCTTTCCCAAATTAAATCTCAGCGATGAGCCATGAATATCAGGCAACAGTTACGGCATCCTCCGTTGCTCTCAAGGGCTTGTTCTCCCCATCAGCTCAGCTAAACCCAGGACAGACAGGTGAGGGAGAAGGGGGAGAACTTGAGGACTGAACACTCCCACATGCTCAAGCTGAACGCAAAGCATTCTTAGAAAACACTGCAATGGCCCAATCCCAAATCCATGCAGAACCCTGTGCACTTAGATCTATGCTCTCTCTGGTTAGCAGGTGACCAAATGCTATTGTTTGAAGGTGCTTCCCAAAGTTTGGATGCTGGAAATTTATGTCCCAGTGTGAAAGTGTTGGGAGGTGGGACCTACTGGGAAGCCTTTGGGTTATGAGGTCTTCCCTCTTAAGCTGGGATTAATGACATCATTGCTGCAGTGGGTTAATCCTTATGAGATAAAATGATGAGTTTGTGCTTACCCCTTCTCCCTTGTGCAGGCTGTCACCCTTCTATCTTTTGCCATAGGATGACACAGCATGAAGTCCTCACCTGACCCCTGGTACTTTGATACTGGATTTCTCAGGCTCCAGAACAGTAAGAAATCTGTCTCTCTGTCTGTCTGTCTGTCTGTCTGTCTGTCTGTCTGTCTGTCTGTGTGTCTGTCTGTCTGTCTATCTATCTATCTATCTATCTATCTATCTATCTATCCATCCACCCATCCATCCATGTACCCATCCATCCATGTATCCATCCACCCATCCATCCACGTATCCATCCATGTATCCATCCATCCATCCATCCATCCATCCATCCATCCATCCATCCCTCTCTCTCTGCAATAATGATACAAAACAAATGACAAATACTTGGTGCTAACCTCAAAGACAAGTCTCTAGTGTCAAGGGGCAGCCAAGGTTGGCCCGTGGGGGTCACTCCTGTAGGAGGAAGCCGTGTGCCGCCATTAGCCATGTGACTTACTAGAGGCGAATACAGATGAGGTAATAAAAGAGCGGTTTACCACACCGCTAACCACACCTATTTTAGGCATGACTAAAGATGTATACGGACAGACATAAACACGTATACGGACATAGGCGGTGAACTACGTCACCAGCCAGGCCCACTTTTGGGCATGGCTAGGGGCATTACGGGGGAAGGTATAAAAGACTGAACAACGGAAGTCTTGGTCTCTTTTTCCGGCTTTCGGCTTCTAGTTCGGCGGCGGAAAACTAGTCGGCTCATCTGGGTTACTTGTTTGGTATCTTGTGAGTAATTTCTACAATAAATACTTAGTTTTACTTTCAGTAAGTGAGCCATTTATCGTTACAGCATCACACTCCCACAGCAGATGCTTTGAAAAGAGTCCCTAGCCATTCCAAGGACCAAGCTGCGTGGATACAGCCAACCTTCAGACTTGTGTCTCCCTGTCTTGAGTCCCACACAACACATGAATACAGCCTCACCAGGGTGGCCAGAGATAGCACTGTGAACCACGTAGCTTTGGAGGACTAGAAAGGTGGTGTGTGTGTGTGTGTGTGTGTGTGTGTGTGTGTGTGCACGCACCTTGGAGTTTCTTCCAAAAGAGCACATACATGTATCTAGAGGGTGATATGGATCCAGGAAATAGCCTTCCCTTTGAGCTCATTCCCCATTGATTGAAGGTTAATAGCGAGGCATTATTAGTTTAATTTCACAGTCTAATCAGTTTCCTGCTTTATCGATTGAAAGACGGAGCAATTGTAATTGTGTGAGGCTGAAAGGTAAAACGCCAGGCCAAAAGAGTAAAGCCAGTGGTTCCCTGGGCTCAGACACATACAGAGGAAGCTCCTGGCTTTCCTTGCACACAGATCACCTGACATGGCCCATGCCACCCAGACGCCACCTCCTCACAGACACGATTCTTTTCCTGGTGGACCACAGAAACATGAGGCATCTCCAAGACCCCACCGGAATGACTATAGCCTGGAAAGCAGCCCTTTGCCCCAACACCAAGCGCGAAGTCCCCTTGAATGCCTCCTGAGCCCCAAACTGGCCCAGGGCCTCATTGCTGAACACCCTGTCAGCCGGGCCCCATCTGTGCAACAGAATTTTTTTGTCACTTTTTCAAATCAGAATAGAAACAATTTTTAGTCTATAATTATCATTTCTTTTCTCAACAGACAAATGTTTCCTTTTAAATTGTAGGGCGGAAAAAGCAAAGGACAACATTTTAAACCAAAAAGAAAGACTAAAATTAATTCCTTCTTTATAGAAAAATAAAATACAACAGCTCGAAGAAAGCCAGGTTTTTTTTTCTCCAAAAGAGCAACAAAAAGCAACAGTGGATCCATTGCTTCTGGTTAATGTCCAGTTTTGAGAAGCAAGTCCCATCGGGACAGTGCTGGCACAGTCTGCAGACTGGCTTCTGGTGTCTGGGTTTATCTGGACCAATCATATAAAGCCCCTGGTGTAGGGCACCAATTTAGGATCTTGGATCTCAGGAGTCAAGCCAAGGCATAGGGTCTACCTAATTCTCTCACGCAGCCAGCTTACCTACCTGGGCCTTCAGCTTCTACTCATCTTACAAGGTTATTGAGGGTGGTCTTGTAGTTTAAAAGCCCTGAGCAAATCCTGCTGTCTATACCTGGCAGTCAGCACTAACTAGACTCATGACTGAAATACCAGCTCTAAATGTGTAAGTTCAGTGGCCTCCAAGACCTGATGGCCCTCTGTAAGCCAGAAGATTCCTCTGCCCTGCAGGCATGCAACTGGGGAGCTACTGGAGGGCATTTGTGGGTCTGGAGAGCACCCCAGTTCTTGGTCCTGCATGCACAGGAATCCGCATGTGGTGGGGGAAGAGTCTGCTCAGATAAAAGAATGGAAAGGCAGAAATGCAGTCAGTCACTCAGTCAGTCAGTCAGTCAGTCTGTGTCTCTCCCTCTGTGGTGTGTGTGTGTGTGTGTGTGTGTGTGTGTGTGTGTGTGTGTGTGTGTGTGTGTGTGTGTGTGTGTCTATGTGCCTGTAGTCTGTGTCTTGGAGTCCATGTTAAGAAGTTTGGCTACACCATGTTAAGAAGTTTGGCTTCGGAATAGTGGACCAACAAATGACCAATGCCCCAACTCTGCTCCCTCCCTCCAGACTCAACGGGAAGCCAACTCACACACATCTCCACAGACACACTGTACCAGTGCCTATGGTTGCTGCTGATCCAACCAGGTGAGCCCATGGCATAAAACCCCCCTGGGCTCCCCATTCCCAGAGCTGTACTGGTAAACACTTAATGCCTAGCTATGGTGGGTGGCAACAGGAACAAAGACAGACAAAATCCACTCAGCCCCTGATTGGTAGTGTTCACTAGCCTCGGCTGCATAAATACTCCCACGGTGGCCATGCCACAGTACCAGCGTGATGGTCCTGAACATGAAGCCGGGCAGAGACATTAACAGTGGACTCCCAGGAGCCAGTCAGGCCAGCTCCACGCCCCCCCACTCTAGCTCATTCACCCTCGAAGTGAGTGCAGGGTTGAAGATGCTGTCTAAGCCTGCTGCTGCCGCTGCCGCTGCTGCTGCTGCAACCAGAGAACCCTCAGGACATTCTGGAAGGTAGGGAGTAGAGCAACCACCAGGCCACTATGTCCCTGGTGTCTCTGCATTGACCTATGGGCATTTCCTGCAGCCAAACAACCTTCCCTAGAATTCCTGGATTTTCCCACTTGTTACCACGTACGTCTCTGAAGAGCTCGCTGCATCTCCTCCAAGTTCCTGGTCACACTTTTCCTAGCCATGAGCACAGCTTGTGGCACCCCTCTGCTGCAGTGCTGGCCCTCCTGCAGTCCCTGCCACAGCCCAGTCTCCTTCAAGGGCACACACTCTACTCCTTCTCTTTAAATTCCTGAATACCCACAGCACCCTGTGTTTGCAGGTCATGAACTCCGCGGCGCTAGTGGGCATGCCCCAGCTTCCCCGCATACTCCATGCAGTTTCTCGATATAAGACAGAAACTCTGGAACCTTGTGCTTTGTGACTCAACACTCCTTATGGTAGACTTCTAATTCAAGAATCTTCCGGAAATGTCTTTACCTCCTGGCCTTTCCCTGCCTGTCAAAGCAGAGGAAGCTAGCACTGGTGTCAATATCTGTGCTTAAGGACAGAATGCCTATTTTCCCAAGGACCTTGGTGATATCACTTACATGGCCAGACCGGGCAGGAAAGATGGCACGTTACACTGGAGGGGACCCCATGCTGGCCTAGGCTGCAGCTGGACTCTGTTGCAAAACTGGCAGGGACCAGGAAACAGACACGGAGAACTATAATGAGCCCAACAGGTGGAAAAGACAACTGGGTGCTATGTACCTGACCGTTTCCTAAAATAGCCAGGGCCCGGCTCTGCAGGCTCCCCCATGGCGGCTAAATTTCTCACTAAATTTTAGAGGAGGGAGCAAGTCTTTGTTCCAGTTCTGTCCCCTTCCCAGGCAAATCAGACACTGCCCCTCAGCCAGCATAACAGGGCTAGACTAGGGTCTGGGGTCTGGCCCCGAATCTCTTCCCCCTTCAGCTCTGTCACACTGCTTGGCCCGAAGGAACTGTCCCTTGGCTGCTGGGTCATGTGGGAGAGAGAAGGAGACAGGGCATGAACAGATGCCAGTAAACTCTGGGCAGCGCTTCTTGGCCAAGGGATCTGGGAACACAGACATTCTCCTCAGACCAAGGCACTGACAGCATCAAATAGAAATGCCATGCTCTCTGGTCACATGGTGCAGCAGAGAACAGAGTCCTCAGGGCCAAACTCTACCATCTCCACTGCCCTCCTGCTGCAGGCTCAGGAAAACAGTGGGCAATGGATAAGGGGGGGGGGTTCTCTCCCAGGCCCAGGTCTGGCTCTAGCCTGAAGCCTGAGAGCCCAGGTTTCCTCTGGCCCTTTCCTGCCTCCTACGTGTCTAGACAGGGATACTTAGCCCTCGGCAGCTAGGAGTCGGTCATGTGGTTGGCCTGAGGGCCAGCACTGTGGCTGTACCTGGACCACTTGGCCAGCTCAGGGAAGCATTCTGAAAACAAAGCATGCCCTTGAAGTCCCAGTGTGGGTTCTTACAGCATCACTTGGTCATCAAACTGAGAATAATCTGAGTCAGGATGGAAATCGCAGGGGGAGAACTGACTTTGAAACTGCATCCAAGGCATCCCTTTTCCCCAACACCCCCCACCCATGGAGCATGCCTCCTGGTTCTGCTTAGAAGCCAGGGAAGGAAGAGGCTCTGACTTCTTGTAATATTTCCAAACCACACGTGCTCCTCAGAGACTTTTAAATAGTCCCCCAGTCTCACTGGGACACTGGGACCGATACACAGCAATGCTTGCCCTTAAGAGCTGTTGTGCTACCAGCTGGCAGCAGCGAGATCCCCCCCTGCGTTGAGGTCCCTCCACCTGCTCTAGCCCCTCTCCCAGTTGAAGGCCCCAAACACCCGACCTCACGTGTTCCTCCTCTCTTGGGCTATACTGAGATCATATTGCTGAAACGGGACACCGGCCCTC
The DNA here is from genome assembly GCF_017639785.1 of Mesocricetus auratus. Lineage (NCBI taxonomy): Eukaryota > Metazoa > Chordata > Mammalia > Rodentia > Cricetidae > Mesocricetus > Mesocricetus auratus. Next base: position 17,719,503 of record NW_024429205.1, on the reverse strand, counting down.
TCCTGCCAGTCCTGGGCCACCCTGGCACCAGTGTGTGCACGGTCACCCACCCATGAGCTGTGAACATCCATCACAACGATTCACAGCTGCTTTTCCCCTCGGCACCTCTTGATCCAGGGCGGGCCGGCACATCGCTTCAGGGGCTGACACCTCCCATCTTCCCCCGCGGCGGTGGCACTCACAGGTGGCGAAGCAGCCTCGCAGCCTGTGTTTCTCTTCCACCCTCCTGCCAGCGCTGGGTTTGGTGTAGTGGAAAGAGATGCAGATAAAAAGCTGGGCACTCCAGTTTGGGCGGGCTCTGCTACACCCTCGTGCGACATAGCCAGCCACCTCCCTGGCCTGGCAGAGGGTTTCCTTTTACTTGCCTCAGAGAGGTGAGGAGGAGAAGGGGGGGGGGATATAAATAAATAAATAAATAAATAAATAAATAAATAAATAAAAAAAAACAAGTGAAGCCCAGAGTGAGGAAGGGTTTCTTCAGAGTAAAGCTTTGGCTGAAGAAATCCATTACCACTACAGCACAGCACCGAAGGTGGCCGGGCAGGGCTCCCTAACACTCTGCCTGCACCAGCCCTCTCTTTGCGAGATAAGTACTTACTTCAAGGTTCCCGGTTTTTTTTTCTCTTTGGTCAAAGGAACTGCAGAAGCATGCCAAGCCCCAAGCAGCACAAACAGCAAATAATCGCTTGGAAGAGAGGCTTGTTGAAAATGAGTCTTTGCTGGGACAAGGTCGGCTGGCAGGCTTGGCCTATAAATCACTGTGCCCTCCTAGACTTCCTGGCTCACACTGAGAGATGAACTCGGCTGGACTCTGACATTTCCTAGTTTCTAAGACGATGCCTTGCACACAGTAGGCTTCTATTCACTGCTTACCGGACTGAATAACTCTAAAGGTGGCCGAAGGGGGCCAAGCCCTGTCCACTCAAGCTAGTCACTATTCGAAGCCCGGGCAAGGGACAGAATCCAAATCAGAGTCGGTTCCTGTCTGCAGCAAGTGGGCGGCTCAATTCTTGTCAGCCTTAGCTGAAAAGGATTCTGGGGAGAGCCCAGGGAGGGTAGAATGAACGCACTTACTGTATTATGTTGCATTGGTGATAAGACTAAAATTGTGGGATTTTAAAAATGAGACTCCTGTGTTCTCTGTTTTTTCTCATTAGCGCTGCCAAGGGCCTGGTTTAGCACTTATGTCCCTTGCTTTGGAATGGAGGAAGGATCATCAACCATTTGGAAATTTACTCTTCAGATACCGTGTACCCTTTCTGTTCTTCCCGAGGGACGTGGGTCTCCTGCCCACAGACGTGCTGTGCTGCCATGGGCTGGCAACCAGCAAGAGTTCCCAGTCAAGGGTTTTCTGAATAAAACTGAAATTGAAAGAGTCAGTGGGAGTCAGATGCCAGGCAGTTCAGAGTCCCTGTGCTATTCCCAACTCCCTGGTTCTGGCTTCTCCCTCTCCTTCTAGTGCCTAGAAACACCAGAGGGCAGGCATGAAGGCCTCACACTGCTCCCTAGGGACAGCTCCAACACTTCCACATGTAGTTGGTGACACAGGGGTGTCAACCCACACAATGGCAAGTCAGGTCCACACATCCACACGCAGCTTGTCCCTCCGCAGGGTTCCGTGCAAACCTTGGGGGCTGCTCTGGGAAGTGTGACCCTTTGACAGTGGATGGGACCATGTGTGAGCTTTGACTCTGAGAGGGCAGAGAGCTATACTCTATCTGCAGAGAACTGACTCTATGATAATGGGTAAGAACTACGTAATAACATCAGGCTTGAGTTGAAAGAGGCAAAGCTCCCTCCCCACAGGCTGACCATGGAGCGTTAGGAGGGAGGAGAATCAAGCTACCCTGTCATCCTGTCTAACTTGAATGACTCTCCAACCTGTGACCAGGCTCGTATTATTTTCTGATTAAGCTTTTAAAAAGCAAGAAGTATCCAATAGATTCAAAATGAAATGGAGGTATATAGCTTAATGGCAGAATGCTTGCCTAGCACATCTGAGGCCCTGAGTTGGATACCCGAAACTAGAAAGAAAAAAAAAACCCAATCTTCTTCGTCTGTTCTAAACATACTCAAAAGTCAAGAAACCATTGCCCTAGAAGAAACTACCAAAGGACATCATGACATCACAGTGAAAAAGCTCAATGTTCATAGGAAAACCTCAGACTGCTTACTTATGGCCTGGGAGATTTCTTCATGCAAAACTCTAGCAAACAGGTCTGGAGAAACTTTGAGAAGCTGTTGACTCAGATGAGAACAGCAAGTTTAAAGGCGGAGGAGAAAAGATGCAGGTAGTCTGTGAAGAGAAGGCACACAGTTCAGCAGGCATAGGCGTCTTTGGCCCTCAGGGGACAATGGGCTAACTCTCTCTCCAGGCTCCAGAGAATCAACATGCCACTGTATAACAAATGCTTCTAGCAAGGCAGTGGGCCAGTTAAGAGTATGGGCTTTGGCCTTCTGAAGAGCCCTTATGTCCAACTGCTGATATTTATCATTTACATGTCCCTGAGCAATTTGCTAAAACTATTTGAGCTTGTTTCCTCTCAAGAAATGGGGAAACAAGTAGTCTTCTCCTAGTTTGGTAAGTAGGGTACTGTAAGATGCTTACCGTCCAGGTCCTATGGAAAACAAACCCTATACACCATACACTGAAGAAGAGGGCCCTCTTTCTTCAAAATTTCCCCAATATGGCCAAAATGAAAGTTTAGGTCTTTATTTAATGGGAGTAAAAATGACAAAGGGGAATTCAGAAGAGGAAAGTGTGTGGGTGGGGAACCATGGTAGGCATGCCTCTATTTCCAGAAGACACACCTTGGCTTCCCAGTGCTCAAGGAGGGCCTTGACACATTCAATAAGTTTGTTCCCCCTCCCTTTTCAGTTGCGGCTGTACAAACTACAGAGTGACGGTGGGCATCGTCCAGGAGTAAAGGTGCTCTCCCAAAGCTACATAGCTCACAGCCAGGATACAGACATGGAATCATCTACTCTAATGCCAGACCAGCAGCCAGAAGAGCAGCCTGGCCTGAGCAGGCTCAAGAGTGGATGGCTACTCTGCAGGCTTTAATGCCAGAAAGCCAGCCTAAAGGGCAAGCCACATCTGCAGCCCCTAGGGGAAGCTGGAGCACTGGCCTCAGAGAATTTTGACATGGTTGAAGGGGAAGAACATGGACACTTCCAGTGCATGAGCCCTATATCCAAGAGCCCTGCACAGGGCAACCCCCATCTCCTTTTCCTATGTGGAGGCTAGCCAGGAGGGACTGGGCCCTTCTCTGAGCTCCTCCCTTCTGGATTACCATAGGAGGGCCACCTAAGGGAACCCTATACCTCCACCTACTGCCATTCAATCTGCACATGATCCATCGTAGGCTCTTGCCCTACATTCCAGGCAGAAGGGAACAGAAGAAACACACAGGACACCACCATATACATTTCTTCTTCCAGACATCCCTGTTGACTCTAAGTCAGGGGCAGTGAGGAAAATGTCTGTGAATATGGGAACATCTGAGTGAGGGAAACAGGGATCTGGCAGAATTTGTCTCCTTTGTGGAGACAAAGGACCATTGTTGAAGTCCTCTATGGCTTCTCAGCTTTGGTGGATGATAATGTGACTTGTTTTTTTGTTTTTGTTTTTTTTAGCAGCCGTAATATTAAGAGAGGGAAAAGATGAAAATGAGCTGAGCTTTATTTGGGGGTGTGTGGGGAATCTTAATACTCTGGCTAAAGTTCCTTTTGCTAAAACACGGAGGTATCTATGATGGGAATTTGTCGTATTAAGATGTGTATGAAAAAGTGGCCTTCAACAAGGGAAAACTTTGACCCCCTGATGACACAGCTGAAGTGTGGGGTATGTAACATGTCTCCTGAAGGAAAAGATGCCTCACATTAACCACTAGGACTTGCTCTTCCGGAAGAGCTGTACCCCAGTCTCAGGGCCCAGAAAACAGAGGCCAGGGCAGTGACCTGACCTTGGCCTCTCTCCAGAGTGGGGAATTCCAAGAATTCACCATTAGAGCCAGGCACAATATGCTCTGTTCTCAGTGCCCTCCTCCACCCAGCAGAGTGAGCCCAGAAGGCCAGACTGAAAGGGCTCCCTCAGCTCCTCTCCTGCAGCGATGCTACTGCCGAGACCAGGCAACCGCAGCTGCTTATTTCGGGTCCCTGGAAACCAAGGAGGCCAGAATGGGCAGAGGGAGCACATTCCACAGGGTACTCCATTAGAATCTAAGTGGAGTTTGGTGATTCTCAACCTGTGTGTCGAGACCTCTTGGAGTCGCATATCAGCTACGTTACAATTCATAACAGCAGCAAAATTATAGTTATGAAGTAGCAACGAAACAACTTTATGGTTGTGTGTGTGTGTGTGTGTGTGTGAGAGAGAGAGAGAGAGAGAGAGAGAGAGAGAGAGAGAGAGAGAGAGAGAGAGAGAGAGAGAGAGAGAGAGAAAGTGTGGTCACACAACATGAGGAACTGTATTAAAGGGTCACAGCTTTAGGAAGGTTGAGAACCCCTGACCTCTTCCTTCCTTAGGTTGCTCTCCTTCAGTGGGACCGGGAGGTCTTCCGCCCCATGCTGCTCTGCTAACTTCTTTGCTTGGCTTTTCTCATGGACTGGGCGGGTGTCATCCTAGAAGGGTTAATGCTGACATCCTCTCTGATGACAGATCCCAGATGGGGGTAACATGCCAGGGCTGGCTTCATGCCTGGCACTTTTGGGTGGGCCTAGACTTGTGGTGCCATATCAGCTGCCTGGAGGCTCTGCTGCCCTGGCCAGGAGGAGTTATCAAATACCACAGAGTTTGGTTGTGTGGGACCAACCCTGAAATGAAGGGTAAATGAGGAGCTGTGGCAGGGACCCTGGAGGGTCTCTGAGCTGACAGGAAGGAGTTGGACTTAGTTTTGAAAGGGTCCTGGGTAGGAGGTCGGGGAGAGTGTGGATCCTGGCCTGAGAGGAAGTCTGAGATTTATAGTGCACTTTAAACCACAGTTGGTGGCAGGATCCCGGAGCTGGTTCTCTGGAATTGACTGACAGCGTTGTCTTAGGGCTACTATTGCTGTGAAGAGACACCATGACCACGGCAACTCTTATGAAGAAAACATTTAATTGGGGGGCTCACTTACAGCACAGAGGTTCAGTCCATTATGGCAGGGAGCATGACAGCACACAGGCAGGCTTGGTGCTGGAGAAATAACCGAGTGTCCTACATCTTGCAGGCAGCAGGAAGTCGACTGACTCACACCACGTGAAGCTTGAGAAAAAGATCTCAAAGTCCACTCCCATAGTAACACACTTCCTTCAACAAGGCCACACCTCCTAACAGTGCCACTCCTTTTTGGGGGGCACTGTCTCTCAAACCACCACGGCAGTGGAAGCCCACAAAAGGCCCACCTTTGTTTGCCCGGAGTGAGGACTGCCTGCTGGAAGTCACTGTCACCAAGTGTCTCCACAGAGACACCACTTGCTTCTGATGTCTGGGGCTAGGCACCTCAACCATACTCTGCGATGGGCACCTGATTCATCAGTAGGAACAGAGCTTGGGGTGACTACGGTGGTCAGGGGCTACTTGTAGCTGAGGACCAGGGGCATGTGTAGATGCACAGCTGTGGGGTGTGCCTAGTGAGGATTACAGCTGAGCACAGAGGGCATCGTGGAGGGATCACAGATGCTTTAGGCATCAATGCAGACCAGACAGTGTTGAGGTGCTAGACATGGCATACCAGGAGGAGTGTCACTGGAGACTGGGCTGCTGGGAGCCTACTTGGATGGAGGGAGTGTCTAGCATCCTTGAAAAAGATGGCAGGGCCCAGGCTGTCTTTCCAGGCCAAAGAAAGGCCTGAAGCACAGGTCTGAGGAAGACAGTGAGGAGTGGCAGACAGAGGTAGCCACGCCGGAGTGAACCCCCAAGCCTTTACAGAAGACAGGTCCCATTCCTTATAGCCTCATTCATGCTCCCTAAGTCCTGTGGCCCAGACATTGACCCTCCCAGAAAACCACTGTGTTCTAATACCAGCCAGCTATGAGGTGTGGCGGGCACAGCTTGTCCTTATTTCTAAGTAAGAAAAATAAAAATGGAAAGTGTTTCCACAAAGAATGCTATAAAACTTCTCAAGGGTCAGTGTGAAAAAGAGGAGTCACAGGTCCCCTCTAATGCCTTCTCCACCACACAGGATCAGCACGCAGTGGCAGAGGCAGAGTTTCTAGCCTAAGGCCAAGGTCCACACAGAAGGTTGTAGGTGTAAGGGGAGACAGGCCCTCAGGTGGCAAAAGTGCTTTTCAATACTACTCCAGCTACTAAAACTGACAGTATTTCTAAACTAACCCCATTTTGAACATTTACCATATGACATATGCGATCTCAGTTAATCCTGGGATTAAATATTCTGGCACTGGTATTCCTAGTACCCCTATTTTGTAGATAAGAACTGAGTCAGAAGTACAAATGACTTTTTCATGAAGTAGCCAAGAGAGTCAAGTTTTGAACCTGTACAACATGAGGGAAAGAAATGTGTGCCAATCCTGCTCTTCTATCTAGTTATTGTATAAACTGATGGCATGGCTGTTCCATGGTATGGTTAAGGGGAAGGTTTTTATTGTATGTAGGAAAGAGGGAGGGAGAGGGAGGGAAGGAGGGAGGGAAGGAGGGAGATAGAGAAAGAGAGAGAGAGCGAAGGAAGGAGGGAGACTGAGATAGATAAATGGACAGACAGATAGACAGTCGGACAGAGAGAAGACAAAGAGAATAGCATAGCAGAAATAGCAGGGTTAAAAGGAGAATAAGTAGCCGGGAGGAGGGAAACCCATGGCTGGAGGAGTTTAGGGTAGGGGAGGAGGTGAGGAGGACAGGATGCTAGTCTAGCATGGACTCTGAAGTGTGCCACAGGTACTTGTGGTACTGAGGGAGCCTGGAGGCCAGCATGCGCATTGGTATGCTAACAGACACCACAGGTAGCCATTTGTCCCCTCTGCCTTTTGGAAATTTGCAGAAATGGAGTTTCCTTTGGACCTGACAATTAGCTACATAAGGCTCAAAGGCTAGAACACCTCAGCACTTTTGGGAAAGATACTGCAATGACGTGCTTTTCAAAAGTGGTGGGGGTGAGGCCAGACATCTTTTACACAAAGAGCTGTTACATAAGCTAGAAATGTGGGGTTCTTAATGGCCCTCCAACCCCTGGTGTAGGGTCTGATGACACAAAGAAGCAATGACATGAAGTCCCATTAGGGGAAAAACCAAAACTATACAACCCAGTGTCTGCTCTGTTGGAAAGATGGGCCAAGAGTCTGGAAAGGGCAACGCCTTCTAAGTTCATATTAATTAGGTTCTTTTAAAATCTGTCACATTGCTTATGTTTCTAAGTTCCAAGGAAAAGGAATGCCAGCAGATTGGCAGGCCCCAGGCTAGAGGAGTGCAACCGAGATAGGACACTATCCTGCTCAACACTGCCGTAGCAGCCTAGGAAGAACACGGTTTTCTGTATGAGGCTTCTCTGCGGACCATGAAGCCTTTGTGCTATGAAGCAGCTGACCAAAGGTCTGTGTACTAGGACGGCTTGATGGAGAGGTTCCTGCTCCCAGGCTGTCTTTTACCAGCCTAACCGAGCCTCCTCTGCCTCTGCTTCCCTAGAGCCAGCCTTGGAGCCTTGGTGTGCATGCTAAGAACGATGCTTGGCTCTGCATCCACAGCCTAAGAGGTCTTTCCATCCCTATGCTACCCCAGTCAGACTAATAGCATACGACAAGCTGGGGTCTGCCCACTAATTCCTCCGTAGTCTCCCTAGTGCCCAGGCCAGGCCAGGACTAGAATGGCAGAGGATTTACTGGTTGCCCAACTGGCCTAAGGGTCTACTTCCCAAGCCCTCGCTCATAAGCAGCACGCATTTTAAAACGTCTGCCAGGCAGCCAGTTGTCTGTAACCCAGACTATACTTTCCTGTGGAAACAGAGCCGGCTGTGGTCCTGAGGGGCCGGAATGGACTGAGGAGGTGGAAAGAGCCACAGTCCAGCTTGCTGAGCCATGATACAAAAAAAAAAAAAGTGTCTGCAGTATAGTAGGAAGGGGGAGCGAAAGGGGCCAATATCTCAGTGCATTTGATCCCCACAAAGTTGTGTAACTTCCACACGCATGGCGTGGTACGTTTCCCTCCCCCATCATCTACACATATAATAATAAATATGATGACGGAAGAGAAAGGATTATGTCTACTTGTTGGTAACAGCAGAGGGAGGGAGGGAGACGAATAAGGAGAGAATATAAGAATAATCAGATAAATAATGACATGGGTCTGTTAATTGGTATGTAGGGTTCTGGCTGATTGGCCCTGCCCAGCAAGCCTCAGTGGCCCCAGAAATGAGGGTCTCCTGTGTCAGGTCCAAAAGAAACTTGCAACAATGGCTGTCTGTGGTGTCTAATAGTATACCAAAGCACATGCTAGCCTCCAGGCTCTCTCAGTGTTGGAAATAACCTGCTTCAGAATCCATGCTGGCAGGCTGGCTCTCCTCAGCTTGTCCCGCCCCCCAACCTCCCATCCCTTACCCTAACTGCAAATCATGGGCTTCCCTTCCCCCAGCTTCTCATCCCTATATAACCCTGCTATTTCAGCCATGAGCTTCCTGGTCCTCTCTTCCGCCTTCCTTTCTTGGCCCCTCCCTCTCATTCACCCTCTCCTGCTTCATACCCCCTCCTCTCACGGGCTGGTCCAATCTTCTGGCTCTGTTTAATCTACTACTACTACTCTCTCTCTCTCTGCTTTGGATTCGTCCAGACTCCTCAAGCTGTACTCTCCGTCGTATCTACAACAAAAACCTTTCCCTCAACCCTACCTTGGAGTGGTTATGTTCCTACTTTATATATCCTGGAAGTGGAATCCTGCCTTGATTTCCCCCCTTACTGCTTAGCTACACAGACTAAGTTGGGCGGTGGCACAGGGTGGTGGCAGCAATGGTGGTAGTAATGGTGGCAGTGGCCCATTCCATATGTCATCCTGAAGCTCAAGCTCAGGAGCCTCAGAAAACCCTTCTCAGCACTAAGGTGGGATTAGGGTCCCTGCTCTGCAGCTCAGAGTCGAGTTGATTGGATTAGAACCCACAGCTTCTGAGTCACAACTCGCTTACTCAATAAAGCATGCCTGTCTGGGTCCAGGCTTTGCTGGGGAGACCTGTTAGTCAGTGTGTCAGACCCACTTACTCATGGAGCTACTAAAGAAAATGAGCTCTGGGTTAGACACTACTCAGGGCTGTAATCTCTCAGGCCACACTTCCTCCTTGTTCTAAAGGAGGGACGAGAGGTCCTTGGGGAAGATAGGCCACATTGGGGCCACTGACTGGGCCACAGGGGACACTGTTCCCTTTATGTGGGGGGCCTGCTCTGTTCGGAAGCTGCCTGTGAGCTTGCTCTCAGCCAGCACACAATTGCAAACACTGCCATGTTGAGATGAACCCTGCCCTTTGACTGCTGTTTGAGCACAGTTGTTGTCAGTTCTATTTACGACTTCATTCATGGGAGACCTTCTTCTGTCCAGGCATTGTGCTGGGTCCTGGGCTGTCAAAGAGATGGGACAGACAACAAGGTATTCAGACCTCCGCAGGGGCTATTAGGGGGTTGTTGCAATTGTGATAAGAATAATTACAGAGAAGCATGGGTGTTGTAGAGCAGGGACAAGGCCTCCCGAAGGCAGGAGCAGGAGCAGGTGGAACCTGAGTTCAGCACAGGTGAGGAGGGGGAAGGGCATCCAGTGCAGAAAAGATATCCTTAGTGATGAAAACAGAGGGAAGAGTGGTATGCCTAGGATCTGGGAAGGGTTTAAGTAAATAAACAATAACAACAACAAAAACCAGGGTGCCGGCAAGTGGAGGAGGTGGAGGGCAGGCAGAGTCCATGCCCCAAACTACACACACCCTAGAGAGCTAGGGGAGATGGGAGGGCACTGGTGAGCATCTCAGGATACTGGGAGTCAATAAGAACCCTCCCTAGGGCCAGGATGTTCAGAGCAATGTTTTGGAGAAATATCCAGAAATGATTCTGGTGAGCCCTGGCAGTTGATTGGCTCTCAAGTTCATTAACTGGTTCATCAAATAACTCTGGGGAGGAGGTGGGTATGCCTGGCAGGCTTGTACATGGACAGGAGGGAGTAACCCACCCAAGGTGAACCCTAGCTTGAAGGTTTGAAAGACCAGAGAGCTGGTGTTGAAATGCTGGAGAGATTGAGGATGTTAGAGGAGGAACTTCAGGGAAACCTTTAATGGATGTGTGCCAGGTTGAAGGGTATGCAGGTTACATACAGGGGAAGAAGGCAAGAATGGGCATTTCGTGTTGGAGAACCGAGTAAGGAAAAGCAACAAGGACAGAGGCTCATGGTCTATGCCAAAGAGAAAGACTACATCCTATTTCTAAGGTCTAGGGACTTTGAGTTATGACAAGCACAGACCATTACTACAAGCCCCGCCCCCTGCCTGTTTCATTGTAAGAACCTGAAATAAATTCAGTGACATCTATTCACTAACCAACGATGGCCATGCATCTTGTGTGGTCAGGTGGCTTCTTAAAGTTTACAGAGAGAAGAACCAAATTTCTGCCATTGATCCTTGGATCCTTGCTGTTATTCCTCACTTAGAAGCCCAGTGGGTACTTATCTGAATAGGCCAGAAGCAAGGAAGACACTTGCAGGGTGTTGGAGGCAACGTCCAAGGAAAACTGTCACCCCAGCCTCTTGCTTGCCGAGTCTACCCAAGGCTTTCTCCTATCAGGACTTCCTAGCTCTAAGATTCACTTTTCTTGTTGTCCCTTGTCTAGGACTCTTGGGGGTGCCTGGGGAAAGTGGAGAGAACCTAATGTGAAGTTCCTCAGATGGGAAGCAGGCAACTGCATTTCAGGCTCCTTGGAGGCTCCCCAGCCCCACGCCCTGGTAGCATAATTACAGATGTCTCCCTGCTTACAAACCCTTCCTACTCGCTGCATAAAGGAATACAATTCCTGGCTGTCCAAATTACAACAGACCATAATACACAAAAGCAATAAACACAGGTTCTAACAGCAATCAGATACACTTATCGTAAACAATGGTGGATTTTTTTTTTGTGATTTATTGCATTTGAAGCAGGTTCAGCATTACTCCTTGAAAGATTTGGTTATTCTTATTTTCAAGCCAGAGCTGCTGGCAGCCAGCTGACGTCAGACAAAATTGCTCAAACGCAGCAGATTTTAAAAATAGGGCCAATGTGGTGTTAAGACAATAATAATAGAAAATTTGGGGTAGCTGTAGGCTGACGTGAAACTCCAAAAATAGGGCCTATAGGGAGGGTTGTCAGCTCCCCCAACCATGCCTTATGCATCCTAAGTGAGTCCCCACTTCTTAATGGCCAGCACTTCTGATTCTTATCACTGTCCTCCTTAGTGACGGGGATGGAGAAGGAGACTGGCGATTGGAGTGGGCTGAGCGACAGTCTGGCCTATTACATCAAGCTATACAAATGTACCCATTCTGGCCTTAGTCGGCTCTTGGAACCAGATACTGGCAGAGTCAAAAAGTCAAGTTGACACAGCACATTTGAGCTGTGAGGCCTGCAGTGACCACTCAAAACAAAGCTTGCTTTCTTTGGCATAGGTGTCGCTCGACTCCTGCACTGTTCAAGGGACAGAGGCCCAGAAGCAGGGCATGGGATTTTGAAGCAAGGATAATTCCCAGATCAAAATAGATATTTTCAAACTGAATTCAGAGAGATCTAAGAATCATATATAGGCATTTCAGGGACCCCTAAAAGGGCCACACCTGCTTCAAGTAGGGAACTGTTTTTATTTATTGCCGCTAGTAGGTTTCTGTAGGATTTTCTGAGAAATATTAGATCAGATATACTGGAAGATTGATATTTTTCAGTATATGTGATCTGTAAATTCTGCTTATGACCCTGCCCCCCCCCCGCCCCACTCCTCCACTGAATTTAACATCTCCCCTTGTTTTTAACAGCGCAGGGATAAGGACCAGTACATTCCAGGACAGTACTCCAGCGACACCCCAAAGAACAGACATTCTCCAATGCTGTTGTCCCCACCCTCTTAGAAATCATTGTATTTGAGGCCCAACAGGGGTGACAGTGGTTAGCCTGCCCCCAGCTACCCTGGATTCTTGTGACTTGATTTGAAAGGGAAAGGGGTAAAGAGTGCATCTGGAGGCTGGCCCCTATGCATCGTGTATTGGCTGGAAAAGCGCAGTATGTGGGCATTGAAGCAGCTCCTCCTGGGATCTCTGGGGACTATAAAGAGACCCTCTTTAACCAGTGCCAGTGCCCTGGGCCCTGGGGATTGAGAGGAAGGTACATGGCTCTGTACCAGCTGACATGTCATTTCAGGCTGGGAGGCGAAGCTTTCTGATCTTAGCTTGGAGCAGAGAGCAGAAAGATCACTGAGCTATACAGATCCCGATAAGAAAAATGGATTTGTTAGTGACTTCCCAGTCCTCCGAGGACGGCCATGATATCTTGCTTGGAGTAAATTCTCTGAACACTACTTGTCTAGGTGGAAAAAGAAAACTCATTGATTGTTAACATTCACTGAGGAAGTGTAGTCAAGGTACTATATTAAAGCTCCTTTCATAATTAATTGTTTAACCCCCCCATGCTGAGTGATGGCTGCTCTTACATTAGGTGAATACTTATATTTAAGAAGGGGAAACTGAGCCACAGAGAAGTCAGTCCGTGTGCTGAAGTCTGTGGAGCTCAATCTAATTTCCACCTGACCACACACTTGCATTTCCATTGTGAGCCCTGCCAGTCTTCTCTCTCTGAGATCTCCTCTCACGTCTGTGGTGGCTGGATCAATGCGTTTTTACAAAGACAGGATGAATGCCACTTAAAACAAGAGCACTGACACTCATCCACTAGAGTCACAAGTCATTGTCAACATTCAAACCCTGCCTGGATACTGCTCACTGGTCCCTCCTGGTATCGCTCTCCTCTTTAGATGAGGTCTGGCCAGCTTTGGAGTCACACAGAACATCTAAAACCTACAAGGTGGCAGGCCCTGTCAGGAGTTGATGTGTCAGGTTCTGAAAGCATGTCCCCAGACAGCAAAAAGCAATTTCAGAAAACACAAAGTTTTCTTTTTTGACAAAGGCAACAGTGCATCATGTCTCAAAGACATTTCTAGCTTTATGAAGTTTTGATGGAGACCCTAACATGTCAGCATCTCTGCCCAGAAATGTGTCCAGGCTTGAATCCCTTCAATGTGGACACTCAAGGAGAATGGCCTCCCTTACCCTCCCGGCTCCACTGGTGACCCTTGTCTCTATCTTCAAGACTCCACATCTCTGTCATGTATCTATAGGTTGGCCACTCCAGCAAGGGAAGTCTTATGCGTCCTTTACTTGTCTCTTGAGGGTTTGCTTCCTCCTCCAGGCAGCAGAACCTCTGTAGGCACTGTTTCCCAGGGAGTTTAGGTTTACTTAAATGGTAAGTCCTGTTTTTCTTCTTTCTCCTCCTCCTTTTTCTTCCCCATTCATGTGTGTATGTATTGTGGTGTTTGAGTATGCTTGTATGTATGTCCATTCACACTTGTGTGAAAGTCAGAGGAAGATGTTGGATGTCCTGCTATCATTCTCCTTCAGTTTGAGACAGAGTCTCTCCATGAATCTAAAGCCAGGACTGCAGCCAGTAATCCCTGGTGATTCTCCTGTCTGTCTCCTACAGGGTTACAAGTATGAGCATGGTGATGCCTAACTTCCTATATGAGTACCAGGGATTTATACTCAGGTTGACATGTTTGTGCAGCAAGTGCTCTTAACCTTGAGATATCTCTGCAATCACTCTTAGAGATTTTTCAAAATACATTTTTGGTTGTGAGCTTTAATGGCCAACTATCTCTCTAGCCTGAGACTTTTAATTTGGGGTATATGTCTCTAAAACTCACATCTACATATAGTGCATGCTCTAGAAACTTCTGGTATTAGCACTGTGATAAACTTTGGAAGGAACTAGCCATGCTTCCGTCTTGATCTTGGATATTTACCTCCAGGATCATGAGACGGCACCTTTCTGTTGAGCAACCCATCTAGCCCATATTTCTTTGTTGGGAAAACTCCAGTAGATGAATTACCCACCCACAGCAGATACATACATTTTTCTTTTTTTTTTTATTCCCAACTTAGCCTTGCCAAGCTATCTACCTGCCCTGCATCCTTTACTGGAGTTTTCCTACTGCCTTGCTGTGCTCAGGAGCCTCCCTGTATGGCAGCCTGCCGTTGGCACAGAAGATGGCTTAATGGGCATCTCTCATCAGCTCTACACCTGCCTACCCGGGGATTCAGCCACTGACTTCTCCCTGAGGGTGGAAGCTATTCTCCCGCTAGAGCTCCATCCTTTTGACACTCACCAGACACTTGCTACACCTTTGGCTCATGCCAACTCTTACCATCTCCTCAGACAGGGTGTGGCTCCCTTCCTACTTGCTAGATAAGCCCAGCATTATCGCCTCTAAGGCTAGGCTGGTGGCAAACTACAGAGCCCCAAGAGGAGACTTTCAGGAAGGTGACACCTTTGCTTGTCTCTGCTTGTGCCAGGGAGGTGGCCATACCCATAGCAAAGCTGCTCAGAGTGACAGCTCAATCCACAGTGACCTACACATTGTCCCCAGGTGGTTTTACACAGCAGGCTTTCTACAGCATAGGTGCTCAGAGCCAGGCTCAGTGAAGCAAGAGGTCCCTGGAACCAATCCTCAAACTCCATGTACCAAGCAAGAAGGTGACTCAACATCAAACTATGGCAATCAAAGAAGCCATCGATCACTGGCTACTGGTTTCTTAGTCAAGACTTTGCCATCGTCTGGATAATTCTGGCACTCATGAATTCATCCTCAGGCCCAAGGCCTAGACTCAAGCTTTTCGGAAGGCAAGAGTTAACTGAGCTCTCCCGTCACTGTCATGTGACCTCATGCGACACAAAGGGTCTTAAAGATGCTCTCTGGGCTCTTCGTCTTTCTCATTTCCTCCTCCCCTTGATCCTGTTTTTTCCCTGGGGTATGGGTGGTTGTGTAGCCAGTATGATTAACTTCACTGGGACTATAATCTCAGGAAGGAATGGAATGGAAATCATTTCTGGAATATAAATCAAGTAAGAGTTCTAGTTGAAGTTATTTAAAAGAAATTAATTGACTTGTACTCGCCACAATACACTGATAAGAGTTCATTTCCAAGTCCGTCAGGAGTAATGAAAAAAAACAGTTAATAAAATTCAACTGTCAAAAAGCAGCTTGCAGTGACTCTGAGATGTCCCACAGTCCCTGGGTCACAGGGGTTGGGGCACTCAGGTCTGCAGTAGCCAAGTTCAGACTTGACTGTATTTTTCTCTTGTGTGGGATTACTTGAGTTTTAATACTATAAGATTCTTAGGGCTGAGACTCTTTCCCAAGCTGCTTTGTATTTCTGTATAGCACTATGCACATATTAAATCACAGCTGAAGGGAGGATGCTGGAGAGATAAGGATGTTTTTGCATTCAGTAGTTCATTTTCCTTTTCATTTGAAAGGCCTTCTAAAGAGATATTTCTCCTCCCCCTTATCGACTGCAATGACCTTAAGGAGGAGGGAGTGGCAATATTTAATTAAAGACATCATTGACTTCTCTCCTACACTACTTCAAATCCATGGATGAGGATAAGTTGTAAACTTACACACACACACACACACACACACACACACACAGTAGGGGGAAGAAAAAGGTCTCCATCTTGCCATCCGATGCAAGACCTTGAACTTGGCAGCCAGTTTCCTCACATACATCCCTTGGACCATATGCAGACACGTGGGAGTGATTTGTTGTTCTCGTTAGAGAATCCTTGCAACACAGAGCCAGAAATGACCTGTATCCCCAGTACTCCACCAGCCCATGGACACTGTAGCAGCTGCTTTCATCCCTGGATCCTGAACAAATACCCCAAGCATTTACTAGCACACACTCTAGGCATGAAGAAGTGACAGACAGACCCCTTATTTTTGTAATAGGGATCACATGTGACATACTATTTTAGACACATCCCAAAGCTCATTTGATTCTCTCCGTTGAGGTATTATTCTCATTATTTATATTCTTTTGACAAGGGATCAAAGGCAAAGGGAGGTTTAGTAACTTGTTCAAGGTGAGGCAGTAGGGAGCAGAGCCAAGACTAGAACCAATAATTCAGTCTGAGATGTAGGAAAACAAAATATAGTGACTGAGAAATGTTTGCTGAATGGCTTGAATGGAATCCGTGGGCTGTAGGAACCCAGGTGGGAATCCCAGAAGTGGTCACACACAAGGGATCTGCACACGAAGACTCACAAGGCTCCTTGCCAAGGCCTTGGGCTTCATCTGCAAGGTGGACCTGCAGCAGAGGTGGCAAGCTCTAACCTCAGGTTAATCTATAATCTTGCCCTAGCCCACGGCCAGCAAGAAGCAGGGTCTGTTTCATTGCCTTGAATATAGGCTGGCTGCTGACTTGTGTATGAGCTGAACAATAAAGTGTAGGTGACAGGGCTTGACTCTGAAGCCATCCTGTGAAAAGTGGCACAGCTCTGATCTGTCACCTTGGATGTCCCACCTGGGCTCTGAGCTCCCTTAAGTGGACAATGGTTAGAGATGGAGACTCGGTTCAGCCACAGTCACGAGGGTGCCTCTATGGGTCAACTACTGTAGTGTCACGGTTACAAAAACACCTGGCAGAAACAGCAGAGGTATTTATTTTGGCTTATGGTTCTGGTCCATGGTTGCTTGTCCCATCTGCTTAGGGACAACAGTTGGGGAGAGTTGTCCCTCTCATGCCGGATAGAATGCAGAGCAATGGGGATAGGAAATGGACCAAGGATGATGCCTCCAAGAAACCACCCTCAACGATCTATTTCCTCCAGCTAGACCCTGTTAAAGTATATACTGTCTCCCCCAAATAGCACTTCCAGCTGGACATCGAGCCCCCAACGTGGGATCATTTTGGGGAGATGCTTCATATTCAAGCTGGAGCCTTCTGGTTGGTCCCTGATTCCTTCTGAATGGAGGATGAACCATTCACAAGCATTCCCAGCTGAGGTCCCATGTGGTTGAAGATAAACTCTCCCAGCTCTGTACTGCTCAAGTCCTGGCCCACCAAGTCTGTGACTAACAGAATGGCTTCTCACCCCTACGTTTGGGGCAGCTTGTTGTATGTCAACAGGAACTAGAGTTACACATAGTCTCCATACCTGGCTTTAGCGCGTCTTTCCAGTCTGGATAGAGACTGGTGGATACTTGCACCAGACTTTTACTGGGAGACGAAGTGAGGACGGGAGCCTGACAAAGATGGAAGTACCCTGTTCTGGGTGGTTTCCAAAGGCCAGGCTCCACTGAGGCTGGCCCCTCAGTGCTGTCCACACAGGCACATCCCGAGACCTCAGTCTGGGCTAACTTATGGGTGAGGTTCCACTCAAAGTAGACTTAGAGGAGGGCAGTGAGGGAAGCTGAGTCTCCAGTGCTACAGAACCATGCAAAGTGAGTCTCTCTTAAGAGTAGCATAGGATGAAGAGTCCCAGGAAGACATCTGTCCCACTGTTCTGAGCCTGGGGCTGGCATACTGCCCGTTTGAGGTGGGGTTGGAGATGGACAACCAAAAGCTGGATCCTACTCTCCTGGGGTTTGTTTGTCCCTCACCTAGACCATTTGGAGGGTGGTTGTTTGGGGGCTTCTTTCCACTTTCTTGGTCCTTATAGAATAGGACCCCAATGCCCTTGGGAGCTCTCAGGAACCTTTCCTACACCAAAAACAACAACAAAAGAAAACAAAAAAAAACATGTGACTATATGTATGACAGCAAGAACCCAGGTGCCTCTCATGATTTTGCTCAGAACCCCAAGTTATGCCCTCTCCCCCAATCTGGCTTTAGTTACAACTTGTCCATATTCTGTAAAAATAATATTGAAGGACTTGAGTGCATAGATCTTCTAGCCTAAGCCTGGAATTCTGTCAACCCAGACTCTGCTCAGATCTGTAGTATTAGGAGTGAGAGCGCCCATCTTGTAGGGCCTGTGGAAGAGCCTGGTCTGGCTTTTAGGTTTTTCTAGCCCTCTTCTGTTCCTGTGGGTATTTTGAGCTTAGGGCATGATGCTGGTGTCTGATCCACCCCAGAAAGCAGGAGCTGGTTGCTCTTAGAGGAAGCATGAGTATGAGAAGAGCCAGGAATTCAGTTCTGTGTTTAGTTTCCTGTTGCCTTCTTTGGCCTTTGAGGTTACCCCTTCAAACATCTTCATATCAACAGCTACCAAGAAGGCTCTAGCACCCAGTGCCCCCATTTAGGCCAGGGTATTTAAAAGGATCACCTACAGCCCTTGGCAAATGAATGGAGTGGCACAAATCTCTAAGTGATGGCTATGGGAGTAGTGGCTCCTAGGGATAAGGGTCAGGGTGGACACTCCTGCGGCCGTCTTCCAGGCAGGGATTCTCTGAAGGTGGAGGACCTTTTTTCACCGAGGATCACAGCAGGTGTGAGGCAAAGGTGTCATGTAATAAGCCTGTATGGTTGAAGGGTCAGGATGCGAAGCTTCCTGTCACTTCAGCATCACTAAGAAATGCTGACAGAGCACTGGCTGCTCTTCCAGAGGTCCTGAGTTCAATTCCCAGCAACCACACGGTGGCTCCCAACCATCTGTAATGAGATCTGGTGCCCTCTTCTAGCCTGCAGGCAGACACGCAGACAGAACACTGTATACACAATATATATATATATGTATATATATATATGTATATATATGTATATATATATATATCTCTTTTAAAAAGCTAATATAAATAAAGAAATGCTGATTAATCATGTCCAGTAATGGAAGACCCCTAACCAAATTCTGACTGTCAGGAATATGCCTGGACCTGCCCACCACTCATGGCAAAGTTGGCCTGTTTTTCTCATTGAGTTCTTGAAAGACGAAAGGATTCCTGGGATTCTCAGCTCAAAGCACCCTGTCGCTGGGAGGACTGGTGTGGAGCTGACAGTGAAGCAGAAGCCATTTCTTTACTCTGGAGACCAGTCCTGTGGTCAAACAGGGGCTGCATGAGGAGAGAGAAGCTGACCTAATTAGCTATGCCTAGAGCTGCCTGGTGACTGTGGTAACAGAAGGAATATCCTTTTAGAGACTTCCAGGCCTGGGGGCATGGCTTCTAAACCAGACCAAGCATGTTGTGAAGCCCAGGCACTCAGGATGTGAACCCAGGGCATAGATAGATCCAAAGTCCCCACCCCTCTATGGCCTGTCTTGTGAGCCACTTAGAGTATCCGCCTGCTGTAGGGATGCGTGGGTACTGCTCCGGTCCAAGGGACCAATGCTTCCCCCAGGCTGTGCAGTGGGAACTGCCGTTTCTCTCTGGACTACCCCCTGCAAGTGTTCAGGGTGATCTGGACAACAGGGTTTTGAGAGCCCGTTGAGGATGCAGTAATGGGGTTGCCAGTGTGATTCCTGTACTGAATGTCACCCAGGCAATGCAACTAAAATGTCTCCCTCAAGGGCAGATGGATGGAGCAGAAGGCACGGGCAGAGGGAGAGTGGGATGGTGGTGGGGTGACACACTCCCTGCTTGATGAAAGGGGATGCCGAGAACGCCGAAGCTTTGCAAGTGGGTCTTGGGGTCAGGATGCTGCCGGGTACCAGTGTCCTAACCAAGCAGAGGGAATTTCTAAGCACAATTCTAGGGAAACCTCCTGGAGGTAGGAGAAGCAGTCCCCGGGACTGGGGAACACACTCTGGGGACAGTGTTTGTGAACCCCATGAATATTAGGGTCTCAACTGACTCCTCGGTACCCTGAAGGGCCTTAGACTCCACACTTGGGAAGGCTCATGTCAGTTACAGAATAGAAGGAACAATGGTAAACACTTAAATCTCGAAAGGTAAAAAACGTCCAACCTCAGGGTCTGGAAGACCATGATAAGAGGAGAGAAGGGCTTCTGTGAGGGGGCAGGGAGGGGAGGAGAATAAGGGGTATCTGTTCCCAAGCAAGATAAAGACAGACTGAAGTCTTGGGATGTTGGGGACAGCATACTGAAGAGGAGCTTTGACTGCTTGGGAGGAAAGATGACCATCAGTAGAGTCCACCCGCGACCCCCCCCCTTAACTGGCTGGCTCAGAGATGACCCTCCTCTAGAATGTCAGAACTTTTGGGTTTAATCTGATGTTAGATTGGTAGAACCCTTCACCAGCCCCAAGAGTATCCATCTCAAACTGCAAACAGGGGCAGGATCCATTTTGAGAGAAGGCTGGGCCTCTAGACCCAACCTATCATCTCTTGACCCCCAGCCTCCCTGGATATGAACTCTCTGACCATTGAGGCTAGAGGTGGCCACAGAGCAGATAGAGGACAGGTGAAGACACCTACATATCCACTTCCCCAGAAGCAGTCTTGTGTTTTGGGATCTGCTCTGGAGGACTGTGGAGAACATCTACTTCTGCCCCAGCTTTGTCCAGATGAGCGGATTTATAGATCCTTGACATCTGTCTCTTTAAGAACTGAATATCAGGCCGGGCGGTGGTGGCACACGCCTTTAATCCCAGCACTCGGGAGGCAGAGGCAGGCCGATCTCTGTGAGTTCGAGGCCGGGCTGGACCGATAGCCTCCAAAACAATACAGAGAAACCCTGTCTGGAAAAACCAAAAAAAAAAAAAAAAAAAAAAAGAACTGAATATCAGCTGGGTGGTGGTGGCACATGCCATTAGTCCGAGCACTTAGGGGGTGGAGGCAAAGGCAGATTTCTGTGATTTTTGAGAGCAGTCTGGTTTACAGAGTAAGTTCTAGGCTAACCAGGGCTACCCAGAGAAACCCTGTCTCAAAAAACAACAAAAACACAAAACACCACCACAACCACCACCGACAAAAAAAAAAACCCAAACTGAACATTAATTTTTTAAAACATTTCAGTAATTTTTGAATGAAAGACTCTGCCTGATTCCTGGACAGACCTGGGATTGCCCTGTACAACTTCAGATTGTTCTAAAGAATATTTTTCTGCCTTAGAAACTCTGGACTTGGCCAGGCCCAGACTGGGCTCCAAGGAATCACCATGGAGGCTGAACGGCTCCTTTTGCAGGGAGTGGGATAGGACAAGAAGGTCCCGGAGAAGCGTGGGAGTTGGCGGGCAGAACCCAGCAGTCTGTAATTCATATGGCCCAGGCCCTTCCAACATAAACAGAGATCGCAATATGGGCAGCATCTGGAGCTATGGGGGACTCAGGTCTGGAAGCTAGGCACAAAGATCTTTTATTTTTCCTCCTAACTAGTAGCAGCTGTGGCCTTTCTCTCTTAGGACCTTGATGGGATCCAGGGCACAAGCGAGATGGTCTCTACCAAAGTCAAGGGGCCCTAAGTCTACAGTGCTACATTTTGCATGGCAGGGATTTGGCTCTTTTGGAAGGACTCCCATTGGCAGTGACAGTGACGTTGTGATGAATGGGCATGAATCACACACACACTACTGACAGAAGGGAACAGCTAGGGCCAGTCCAAGTATCTCAAACCTAGGCATTTCCAGTCTAATGGGCAGTGATCTCAGCGAGCAGCTAACGGGACAAGCATCCTTAGCCACTTTCAGTTCAATGTCCGCATTCAGACAGGGTGACTAAGGTCCAGCCAATGCAATGATTTGTCAAAGGTCAGAGCCACACCAGAGCCTCAGCAAGAGAGCAAGGTGAGGGCCTGGGCCTCCTGTAACCCCAAGCCAGGGGTCCAGGCCCCCTGGGTCCTCCAGGCAGGCAGTAGCTTCTAAGTTGCTTTCTCTTGCTGCTGTCCAGTGCATTTTAATTGCTTACACTTTCCCTTCTCATACCCTGGGGTAATTTTACAAAGGGCACAACTCTGACATTCAAACAAAGCACATACATTCTCAGGTCATTTAAATCCCTTTGATTAGAGAGGAAAATAACAATTGCAAGAGAGGCACACACACCACACATACAATTCATCTTGGCCATTCCAGACAGCCATTCCAATGGGATTTTAACCATTTGAACCAGACCAAAAGAATCACCTGCAGAGGGTCACAAGAGGGTCTAAGATCACTCAGCAGACTTGCTATTCTTTCTCATTGTCTTGTAAGTCAAACAGCCTGGCTGCTTCCATCCGGAAGTGCTCACAGCACCCAGAACCGTGTAGCTGAGGACTTCCTCAGAGATAGAGACCACAAAGGATTATGGGTACAGTCAGGGATATAGTCCTTGTAAGCATATGGAATGGCCATCAGCATATCATGCTGAGAATAAAAGGCAAGCAAAAGGGTTGTGATCTGAGCAGGGAAGGCTAACAGACAGTGGTCAGAGAGGTGGGTTTCCGGGACTTTGTGCTCTTAGGTGGGGGTGGGGACAGTCAGGAGATGAAGGGGCAAAAAAGCCAGTGCCACCTCTGCCCTCTTCCAGGCCTCATGTGAATGACCACCTCTCTCAGGAGCCATAAAGTCTGGAGCCAACAGAAAGGAAAGTGGTAGATACGAGGGATGCTGAAAAGCCCTACTCCCTCCCAGGAGAACCGCCCACCAGCAAGCCTCGGCGTGCACAGCAGAGCCTCAGGAACACACTGTTCTCTTTGGAGCAGAAATCTGTTCGGTGCTGATTATGCAGGCCGATGAGTGGGCCTCTCTCGCTTTTGCTCTAATCTGGAGTCCTACTCAGCAGGCACAATCGCAGGCAAGTGATCCTGGAAACAGAATAAGCTTTCTTGCCATGCATTGTTCTAGAGGCATTGCGAGCGCCTGCAATTCCAGGTATAGAAGTATGCCACTGACTAGACTGTAGGACCTCCGAATCCCAGCCAGGGGACCTCACAACATGGGAAGAAGAATGAACCTCTGACCTGCCTACAACAATGGAACCTGGATGCCCAGGAGCCAGCAGCAAAGGAAGACAATCGGTTTCAAAAATGCAGATGATGTTTTAAAAGCTCTTGCCACTCTGAAAGGCGCGTTCAAAACAACCCAGGCACTGCTTCAGATTTGGGATGCTGGCCTCGAAGGCGGTTGATGGAAACATTCTTTTTCCTGATAGGGATGTATACAATAGAGGTTGGCATAGGTCTGTGCAAGACTGACTGAATCATATGCTTCAGATTTGGACATTGTTTTCCAATGTATAAAAGTTATAAAAAGAATACTGTTTAGAGGAGTTTCAGGCCATCTGCCATGGTAAGACAAGAGATGCGGGTCAGAGAAATTTCTGGATAACAAGAGCAACTTTTTAATAGTTTTATGAGTTGGAAAAGGTAATGTAAACGTTTAGTAAATTAAAAAAAGATCTAATTATATAAACTCTTTTGCTGATCCATGCTTTCAAGCTGAACATTAGCGAGAGCACTGAGCAATTAATGAACGAGATGTGACTGGTCCAGAGTGGTACCCTGGATGCTCACACCGGAGGTCTACTTCCAAGCTGTCAGTCCTCACCTTACAGAATCTGCCTGTGCTGGCACAGCCTCACCCCCAGAACCAGCAGTCCCCACAGTGCCTCTCAGTTAGGGGCCCTTCAACTTGGATGAGTCCCAGAGACAGCTCATCAAGGAACAAAACCCAAGATCTTGAGCTTGCCCACATAGGAAAGCTAGTTCATGTGACCGTGTGGGAAGGCTCCAGATAGCTGTGGCATGAGTCTAAACCTACAGCCTCTCGGAGTGGAGTCTCAGGGTGACTCCTGCTGCGTTCCAGATCCCCAAGATGACCCAGTTCATCCTAACGCTGCCGCCCCCCAACTAGTACAGGAAGCAATTTGAGCTCATCAAGATGCTCATCAGCTCCAGGCTGGGCCACCTCTGTTTCAGACAGCATGCCCAGACCCGGGGATGCTGTGTAGCACACAGATGCTATTTCCACTTCTGTTTCCCCCCCCCCCCGGGGGGGGGGAGTGGCATAATCATGATTTATCAAAAATTTCAGATCTCAAAAAGCGTGTCAGAGTGCAACCTCGCACAATGAACTTGAAAAGGCTTTTTTTTTTAATTCCATGTGCATGATTTGAGATCTCCATTTCTGAGTCACAGCTGTTGTGAGATAGTGCACACACACACATCATACAGAACACGGATGTTCAGAAGAAAACCTCAGGTGCCCATCCTTGGCTTCTACCTTGCTCGACACAAGGTCTCTTGTTTAGTTGCTGCATAGAAGCCAGCTAGCTGGCCTGGGAGCATCTGAGGATTCCCACATCTCTGCTTCTCATCCCTTATCTGAGCTCTGGGATTATAGACGTCTACTACTGTGCCCAGCTTTACGTGGATTCTGGGATCCATAACTCAGATCCTCATGCTTGTACAGCAAGATCTTCACCTAGCAAACTGTTTCTTAGCTCTTCCAAGGGGCTGGCTGGCTCACATTGGATAATGCCGACTACTTACCCCAGAGCCCAGGGTACATCATCAAACTGTCGTCTCCAGACAACCCTGGAGTAAGAAAATCCACACCCAGCCTGGAATTCTCAATTCACACCAGAAGAGAGAGGACCGTGAGTGGAATGCTTGTCAGATTACTCCACTTTGCAAATTCTTCTTGAGTGGTGGTCATGGACCCTAGAAGTCTCTCCTAGTCACCCCAAGAAAGGGAGCAGTAGGAGGGGGCAACATTAAATATGCCACTGGCTAGCTAGCTGGGCTGTGCGAGACCCTACCACCCTGTGCCTGAGCAAATCCTGAGCAGCCAGAAACCAGATGGTAAGCTGGTACACAGGCACGGCTTGAGCACATATGCTACAATGTGTACAGATAACAAAGCCATGTACGCCGCTTCCCTCGGGCAGCTGCAGTAAGGAAATCACTTTAGCAGACTTTTCTGATTTGTATTTTGGGAGTTATTGTCTAGGTTTATTTTTATTTTTTACTTTTTTTTTTTGCTTTAAAACCGGGGCAATTTTAAGTTTGGAAGTATATTTAAAAAAACTAATTTCTCCAATGTCTTATCTCCTCAAATCAATTTGGAAGGTGGAAAAGGAAATCGAGATAGAGAGAGAGAGAGAGAGAGAGAGAGAGAGAGAGAGAGAGAGAGAGAGAAAGAAAGAGATAGAGAGAGGGATGGAGGGAGGGGAGATGGAGGGAGGGAGGGAAGGGAGAGAGGGAGACAGGGAGAGAGGAGAGTGAATGAAACCCTGGGCCTGGCATGGGCTTTTGTAACCTCAAAGCACAGTGACACACTTTCTCCAACAAAGCCACATCCACCCGAACAAGGTCACACTTCTTAGGCCTAAACCTTTCAATAGTGCCAGTCCCTGGTGATTAAGCAGTCAAATATACGAGCCCATGGGACCTACCTATTCTTATTGAAACTACCACTCTAGATTTCTTAGTGATGACTTTCACATACAGAATGTCACATAAACCCTTCCCCTCAATAGTTGAGATTGAGAAGTGATAGGGCCTTACTCCATGCTAACATCTAACTACAATACTGTGTACTGTAAGTCTGCATTGGATGCAGATTTCCAGATCATATCAGATACACAGAAGGGTACCTAGGTACTCATATCTGTTATACATTAACTTACCTGACTTCAATAACCATCTCACTATGCACAAGTATATCAAAACATATGGTATACTTTAAAATGGAAAAAAATCTGAAACCTTAAGTTGGCCTAGACCAAGCTGACCCTAATACTACTCAGCTGATGTTCTATAATTGGGCATCCTTACGGTGGTGTAGGTTCCTACCATCAACCACTTAGCACTCTGAGCTCAGCTGTACCTTATATTCTGCACACATGACAGCTTTGGGCCAGCCACTCCTTTGGGATAGCTGGAAATTTCCCTCTTTCCCTGGGGGCTCAAGACTGGATACCTTCAGGACCCAGTAGAAGACACTGCTGGGTGCAGGGATCTTCCCAGACACCCCAGTCTTCTGTGCCAGTCCCTCTTCTAAGTGTCTGCAGCACCTGGCAGAGAAGGAGGGGGTAAGTTCCCTATTTATTTTGTGAACCGTGCCTACAGAAGGCTAATCTTGTCTGGGGGGAGCCTCCTATCAGCCTATACACCCGTGTGTTTTCAGGTCCACTCAAGCCCATGCGTACTGCCCAGGCGCTAGGCAATGGCCCAGTCCTCGGAAACCCTGGATCCCTGTCCTAGGCCTGAAGTGGAGATTCTGTACCCAGTAAGGAGAGGAGGAATGCAGGGAGGGTGGACCAAATGGACAGTGTGCCGGAGAGGCAAAACATGGACAGACTGCCAGGGAGAAAAAAAAGTGAGTCTCTTTTATCCTGTGTTCAAGTGACCACAGCTGCCAAGAAAGAAATCAACTCTGCCAGATACCCAAGGCCTGGAGGGAGCCAGGATTTCCTACCGAGAGAAACAGTAACGACGACAGAGTGACTATGATTGGATATTAAGTCATTTGAAAGGACTTGTGCTTAATTTTTTTCCCCCTCTACCATATGGGAAACCTGTGATTCTTATATGGTTACAGAATAAATATAAATGTGACCTCCTTTTCCCAAATCACAGGGCTGATCTCACGTGCTTCCGACAGGAATGTGGCATTTCTGACAATCAACAGCTCTCCTCGATGCTGGAGTGTTGGGAGGGTCAAAGTCTCATAGGCTACACTCCCTGCTTGTCTGTAGGCATTGGTAGGTATCAGAGACACCCTTACAGAAACGGAGCAGAGCATGGAGTGGACGCAGGAGCAACAGCCCACTTCTGTGTTCAGTACATACTGCCAGGAGGCCAGGCATGAGGGCCAGCTACAAGAGAAAGCACAGCACAGACAGCCTCCTGCCCTTGAGCAGTCCTGACTCTCCCTGACTCTTAGAGCAGGGTAGCTCCCCTTCCTCTTTGGAGACTCTCTGAGGCCCAGCATTTTAAAAGTATGCAGAAGGTCTTTGCCATACCCTAGGAAGGGAGCTGGTGCACGGCCTCTTGGATAGAGGGCCGGGCAGTTTCTGTGTGCTTCTTTCCAAACTCACGATGGCTTGCAGAGAACAGAAGAGGAGGGAAACAGGTAATTTTAAACAATCTGGTGATGCTCTGGGTTGTAAAATCAGAGGATAGGACGGGATCATGCCTGTGCATCTCATTGTTTCTTTAGAAACTGTATCTAAATGTTACACATATTATTTCAAATATATCTTGTCTTGTAAAAATTGTCTGTGGTATGCAGGGAAGCAGAAAAAAATCACAAATTTAAGGTTGTTCCCGCTTTGCTAGGCAGCTCAGCATATAGGGAAAGCTGAAATCCTCTTTGCAATCCTCCTCTTTGCAATCCGAGAGCCCCTCTCCTACCCCAAGACCTGGCAGGCACAGCCAAGGCATCGAGGTGGAAAGATCACTCACCCGAGTCCGTGCCATAGGTGACGGCTGTAGTTGGGCACAGGGAACAGGCAGCGGCTCCAGGATTTGGTTTATAAGTAAAAACAAGCAGTGGGGGAAGCACAGCTGGTGTTGAGTCTGGTGCTAGGATTAGTCTGCAACGCTAATCACAAGAAGTGGAAAAAATTAGGAGGTCCTGCCTGCCAAGGAGGTTTTCAAACACATGCAAGTGTGGCAGGCATGGTGGGATTAGATTCTCTCAGCGCCAATGAAGTAGGTGTCCGCGAGTCAGAGCCTGCTTCTGAGCGTCACACCCCAGAGCTCCGGTTCTGACACAGTGGAAAAAAGAGCTACCCCCCCCAAGCAGGAGGTGTGGGGACAGTAGGGAGGGTGTGCTGTGCGGTGTGGGCTAGAGTTCCAGTGCCCCCCTCTCTCTGTCTCTCTGTCTCTGTCTCTGTCTCTCTCTCTGACGCCCTGTGAGAAGCCGAAACCCTCTAAGAATGGGGACGAGAAGGTCCCTGGTCTTGGGAGACAGAGCAGAATGTTATTACACCAGCTGCAGATGGCTACCCAGGGCACAGTGTGACGACCCTGCCTTAGTCAGGGTTTCTATGGCTGTGATGAAACTGTGACCAAAACACAAGTTGGGGAGGAAAGGGTTTACTTGACTTACACTGCCCTACCACTATTCTTCATCCAAGGAAGTAATGGAAGGAACTGAAACAGGACAGGAACCTGGAGGCAGGAGCTGTTGCAGAGGCCATGGGAGGGAACCACATACTGGCTTGCTTCACATGCCTTGCTCAGCCTGTTTTGGTGTAGCACTCAGGACCACCAGCCCACAGGCGGCACCATCCACAATGGGTTGGGCCCTCACCCATCAATCACTAATTAAGAAAATGTCCTAGAGCGGGATCTTTTATCTTTTCTTCCTACAGCGGGATCTTGTGGGGGCAGTTTCTCCATTAAGGGTCCCTCCTTTCAGATAACTCTAGTTTGTGTATCAAGTTGACATAAGACTAGCCAGGACAAGCGCTGTACAGCATTACATGAGATGACACTCAGGACGCTCACAACAACAAATGGGAAAGTCCAGCAGACAGCAGAAGACAAGCCCAAATCTCAGCACAAGCACTGCCGCCTGCCGTGGGACCAGCTACAGTAAAGCAAGGTGTGACCGGGAATTCCTGTGACCACCCTTAAGGGACAACTTCCAGTTTCCTTAAAAACTGAGTTTCCTTCCAACAGTGGACCAGAGGCAGCACTTGAGTCACAGGAACCTAGGTTAGAGTTCTATGGTGAAGGAGGCGGGAGCCCTGGGGGATGAAACAGGCACTCCTACGTCCCCAGAGCCAGGATGGAGATAGCCAGGAGACATACATAAAAGACTCCATGACTGTAGTTGGGTGTGGTGAGAAGACCAAGAGATGGAGAATGAAAGTGGTGACAGGTCTTCAGACACTAATGTCTAGATGGTGTTGAGGGGATCTAGAAGGACAGTCCCCTCCTCCAGCTCCATGGTTACCCCACTGCTCAACCAGGGTACCACTAAGGGTCACTTACTCTATCACTAGGCCATGATGAGGGGTCATTCACACTACTGTCAAGCTTTAAGGATGAATGATGAGCTCTCTCTAGAGAGAGCTCAGCAGTCCCCAGGAAGTCCCTCCAGTCCAGTCTCTTAGATAAATGACTGAGGGGTATTCTTGAGAAGTTGCATGCTTCACAGCAGCCTGGGTTGGTCTCAGTTCAATTTGGTCTGCATAGATCTTAAAAAAGATGCTTGGCTGTGATGGACCTGTTCCCACCCAGCATTCCTTAGGGTCACAAATGATGCTTCCTTGGAGCAACAGCTGGGACAGATGTTCCTAGCATCCATTCCCGCCTATCCCAGCTCCCCCAAACCCTCATTTTGGTGTTGCTATTTGCTTCTACAAAACGTGCAGCTTTTCAAAAGACATTCAATTTCCTTTGTTGCTATTCAGTTGCCATAGTCAATTAAAATCTATCAATGCCCCTGAATAAATTTGTGCTAGGTGAAGAAAGAGTCCCGGCACAATCTCTCGACATGATCTCTATTACCTTATGTTACTTTAATAGCTAGAGTAATAGTTTGTTATTAATGGAATTAAGCAATTTAGCTCAAGCTTCCCAGAGGTCTTTTAAGACAACTATTATAATTTGTATTCTCAGATTTTCCATTGAGTAGACGCCATGTGTTTTACATTACTTGCTAATGTTTCGAGAGATAGCAGTAGTATATTTAATATCTGCCTTTGTTTAATGATTCTAACCCTCTTTCAATGTAGGTAAGTGCTGCTGGAATTCTGAGCAGTTGAAAAGTCTACATTGTACAAATAATTATCTGGAATAATATTCAGTCCAATTTCAATTTGTACCTCCACGGTGCCATCTATCTGTCCTTAAGATTAGATCCAAAATGTGTGTGTGTATGGTATGTGTAAGTTTTCTCAACAGAAAACTGTCTCCCACCCCCAGCAAGAAGGCCAGAAGACAAAGTACTTGTTTCTAGTGCTCGCACAGACACATCCATGTACGCACACACACTCGCACACATCCACTGCTCACACTAATTTAGCATATTTGAATAGAGTCATATTTAAACAAGGGTTTCAAAAATGTTTTTTGATGGTTGCAAAACCTGTTTTTAGAAGAAATAAATGTATTCACTGCATTATGAAACAGCTTGAGAAAACAAGATCTTACAATGTACACCATCTCTGTATTTAAATAGTTTCATTTCTATTCATGAGCTCCTTGATTAGATACATGGAAAATATCATCAGTAAAATATGAATAATTCTGACAAATTAATAGCCGATTTTTTAAAAATGAAAATATGTGTAAGCATCTCATTCTCATTAGATAAAGCCGCCATCGGGGTATATGAAAATTGTGGTCTGCCTAGCTGTGGTAGAGCAAGTGGCAGAGGCGGCAAAGCCCCTGGCCTGGGGCCTCCTGGGAGCTTTGCTGGCTGTAAAGGGATAGGCCCTGCTGCTGGCTGCTGAGGACCAGGTTGGGGCAAACTTAGCTCCATGCTTGTGCAGCACTTCCTGTCATTATGGAAGGGAGGCGGGGCAAGATGGTTGAGCTATGAGGTGCTGGAGCAGAAAAGATCCTGGGAGATCATCTTGCCCAATGGCCCATTACGTCTTGGACAGTTTCCGTCATGGCAGAGGAAAGAGAGGTGGAAGTAACTCCCTTTTTCAAGGTTACACAACACATCCAAGAGAGGATGGGTTTGAATTTTGGTCTCTGGGCTCAGAATCCAATGCTATTTCTATGCACTGCAAGTTTTACCAGGTATGTGAGTGCCTGCATTTTGCTGATGACCTTGGTGGCCAAAAGGGACAGGCACACTGACCAAAGGTCAACGCCTTTGAGAAACAGGGAGCACAGCGTGTGCTTCAAATCAAAGACTGGCATGTACTTGTCTGTAGCACTCACTCTGTGACCTTTTTGAACCTCTACTGACTCATCTGCGAAAATGGGAACAATTCTTACTTGGCGAGCTTACCGCAAGGCACTCAAAAGGTCGTGTGAGGACCCAAAAGGTTATTCCCAATACTCAAGAAGCAGAGGCAGGTGGCTGTCTATGACAATAGCCAGTTGCAGGCCAGTCAGAGCTACACAGTGAGACCATGACACAAACACAACACAACACAACACAAGTAAAGGTTATACTGGAGTTCTGTGGATTTCATGGCAGAGAACACATTCACACTGGCTCCTGTCAAAGGAGAGTACTGTAAAGGCCACAGAGAACTCAGCAGAGAAGTATATTCTTCTTGCTCAACACAGCTCTTCCCTTGGGACATCAGTTTCCCTGCCGATCAACCTGTGAGTTGCAAATTCATAGAACTCCAGAATATCCCTTAGAGTCTTGTAGATGCATTTCCACGGAGACCCCCAGTGGACTTCTCTGGTCCTCTTAACTCCCCAGTCCCCATTCCAGAGGTGAGAGAATCTGACCACTACGGCTCACTTCTGAAAACCAGGACCATCCCTCCTGTGTTGCTAGGGGCCAATGGCATCCTTTAACTCAGATATCAGGCTCAACCTACTGAGACAGTATGATCTGCTGTCAAATGGCTGGTGCTGGGTGGGCAACAGATGTCTTATGGGGTGGGGTGGGCAAGGCTGGTGGCCCTGGTCATATGTAATGGAGGAAGCTATCAAAAGTTTCTTTTCTGCTCTGTACCTAGACGTGTGGCCAGCAGAGGAAAGGAACAGAGGAGGGCACGGTTGGTTCTGTCTTGGGCCTGTGTGGATAGGATGGCGGGAGCGAAGTTCTGGGTAGAGAAAACAGCATATGAGAGGCACAGTGGTGGGAAGTACCAGAGTATAATCCTCTGGTGTTATCAGCACGAGGGAGGCAAGTGTCTGTATTTGTCTTGGCCTACAGGGAATAATGGACTTGAACTGTGTGATGGGGGGGGTCAGTGAGCTGGTAGAGACGAGAGAGCTCAGTAGTCGTTTGGGTTAGAACTGGTGAGGGCCCGTGGAGAAAGTCAACAGCTGTGGGGTGAGGAGAGGAAGGATACACAGGGGACAGGTAGGACAGAACCAAGAATCTGGAGTGTGGCATGAAGAGGCAGGAAGGGAAAGTCGGAGTATGCCTGGGTGACTTAGGTCTGAGTAGGTGATGCTGCCATCCTTAGGAGCTGGGGGCACAATTAAGGACAGGGCTTCTGGACAGAGGTGAGTGCAGGCAGGTCTATGGTACCTGAGGGGCACTTTGGTTGGGGGAGGGTGGA
Source organism: Mesocricetus auratus (assembly GCF_017639785.1). Classification (NCBI taxonomy): domain Eukaryota; kingdom Metazoa; phylum Chordata; class Mammalia; order Rodentia; family Cricetidae; genus Mesocricetus; species Mesocricetus auratus. Next base: position 17,687,492 of record NW_024429205.1, on the reverse strand, counting down.
TGGACATGTGGGACAGATTTAGGAGTTGCCAGTTCATAGGTGAGGGACAGGAGATCAATAGCATTTGGAAGGCTGGAAGCAAGTGATAAGGGATTCAGACCACTCTGCAGGGATGAAAGAGGCCACCGAGAGTAAGAGGATTAGGAACTGAGGGCTGGCACTGGAGAGCTTTACACCTCTGCATGCTACCAGCCCGAGTCTTAGACTGGGCTCAAAACTCAAGGCACTGAAACCCCAGCCCCATCACTCAGCAAGGCTCCTCATGGCTGGCCTCTTAGTCCTTTCTTGGAGGGCTTTTCCTGAACAGGAGGAAGAATGGCTAGAGAAACTTGCTCTGGGTCCCCGGGTAGCACTTAAGCTCCCAGGTTCTAGAAAGGTCAGCTCGGGAGATGCTATTACCCATGCACCCACCTGCCTGTCAGAGGGTGTGAGGCATTTGTGCAATGAGGGGGCCTTGTAAAAGGAGTAGGGAAAAAAGTTTTGTGCCACTAGGAGCCCTTTGCCCTACTGGGGACAATAGACTTCCATACAGCAGGATGCTGCTTTCCCTGGAAACAGAGAGTGTCACTCTCAGATCTGGTGTAAGGAAGGGGGGGGTAGAGCTCAGCCTACCTGCTGGATCAGCCTAGGCAGTCTTCCAAAGCCTGCAGGGACCCTCATGACCCAGCTGCTGGCATAGGAGAGGTTAGGCTGGGAGCCATCCTTTTAACCAGCCCAGAGGGGGAGCTGGTGCATAAACCAGCCTTCATATTGAACGACTGCCACTCTGTTTACTTTCATAAGCCCCAACTTCCCATAAATCCAAGTCAGAATCAATCATCTTTTATGGGAGATATTAATGGCAATTCCATTATTTAAATCCAATCAATACAGACTGCACCCCCCTTCTCTATTGTACTGAAGCCAAGTAGTGTGGGTGGGTGGGTGGGGCACTTTTGATCAAGCAATGGGAAAAAAAAAGGTTCTATGACCTTGATCACATGTCAGTCCTGCAGAAAGATACCCGAGTAGGAAAAAGGATTCTGTTCCTTTCCATTTCTCCCGTAGAGGAGGGAGGTTTTAATTCCATTGGCCTAGGAAAAATAAAAATTCTTCTTGTGCATTCGCTATGAGTTGTCCGAGTGCTATCAGGGCTACTCATCATTGTTGCTTTTTAGACAGAGTTGCTGTGTGTGATCTATTGCCTCCCAATCAGAGTCAACAAACAAACATCTATGAGCCTGGCTCTTCTAGGAACTGGCTTCAGTGGCCTACAAAATAGCTAATCTCTAACCCAAATGAGTGGAGGTTATTTACCTCCAGAAGTAAAAGATGAGACAGACAGACACAAAAACAAAGTCAGAAACTGAGTGGTCCAGGCGGTCAATGGAAATCTCTAGAGAAAACATGCACCTGTGTGACACTCCTTGCCAGAGGTACCCCTTTCCCACAGATTTCAAGTGAATGCATGAGTGATCTGATATGCATCCCCAGTGGAGAGCTGGGAGAGCCCATCTAAGCACCAGTGACAGGGACTACAACCGAGAGGGCTGTCTTCTTAAACCTAAGCCTGTGACCCGGAGTTGACAAAATTCTCGTGGCATTACTTAAAAGGCAGTCTACTCCTCTCTGCAACTCCTTGTCTCCTCTAGAACTTCGTATCCCCTCCACAAGACATCTCTCCTGAGGAATGAATACATGGCTGCTTAGCAAGACTCATTTTTAAGCTGTTCTGGTCACATGCCTGTCTTCCTGGCTCCATGAGAGCCACACCCATACTTGTGGGTCCTTCATCGGTTGCTACACTCAGCCCTATTCTCCCTGTACCCCACCAGGATGAGACCTTGTCATTAATGCAAATGCTGTTCTCTCTGGAGACTGCCTTGGAGATGGATTCAACAGGATAGGATTCTGAACACACTTCAGTGTGGCAGGAGATATAGGACTTCTGGCTCACCCCGCCTTCAGAGGCATCTGGGGACTAGCCGTTCTCTATTTCCACTCAAAACAAAACAAGGGAAAATGGGCTTAAATTGCAGCAAGGGAGATTTAGGTCAGATAGAAGCAAAGCCCGCAGGAACCACCGGAATGGGACTTTGGGAGCTGATGGAATTTCCTTCCCTGGAGATCTCTGGGCAGAGGCTTCAGTGTCAGAGGCAATCCATCCCCAGGGCTTGCTGGAGATGGAGGAGGAAGATGGTCGGCTAACAAGTCTGCCTCTGAGCAGGCTTCTCCTCCAGGAACACCACTTAGCAGCCCAGAGGATCCCTCACTAAGAACTGAAGACATGTATGGGAACACATCTGTCACTGAGCATCTATCCACGGGACCCTTAGGTTATCCTCTCTGCTGTATCCACAGGAATGCCGTGTTCTCTGCCTCATGACAAAAGCCAGTTTCTTTCATTCCTACTACAGCGATGAACAGCATCCTTGGCTCTGTCTGCAATATAGTTCCCTTCCTTGTCCATCTATCCACAGCCAAGGCACCTCAAGTTCTGTCCCAGTGGGCTGGAGTGACAATTCCCCCGTCCTCCACAGGACGGGCTGGGATTGAGAAGAGGAAGTGCTATTCTGGAGCAAGCCTCTGAGCACACATTTTTGGAGATACACTCTCCTCTGTGTGGCAAGAAGCAGGTAGATGGTTTCACATTCCCCCCACCAGAATCCCAGGCTATTCCAAAGGAGGACTGGAGACAGGTTTGTGGCAGCCTGTAGCCCATGTGTGGGATGGTTAGATGTGATTTCACCGAGGGGACACACTCTGCTCCACTTCCTCTCCTACACTTGTTCTCACTCCTATTTTGATTTATGATGTCTCAATGGCTTCCCCTGTGTCCCCTGAATTCTTTTCTAGAACCAAGGAAGGATGGGGGTGGGGAAGGTGGTGGTGTTCTCATGCTCTTTCCTGGCTGTGGACTGGGTCCAGCCTGTCCAGGCCACAGGAGTGAAGGTGGAAGTTTCCTTTCCAGGACACTCATGATGGAAAATTGCAGGCAGTTAGAATTGGTCATGGAGAGTCAGAAGATGTCTGGGGTAGAACTTAACCCTGGGCCTGAAATCAAGGGGTTCAGCAACAGGCAGGGATATACCACTGTGACAGCCTGACCGTTAAGTCAGGGCCAGCACCTCCCAAGAAGAAATGCAGTCCAAAGGTGGGGTGAGGGGATGGGAGGAGTGGGGGGCCCAGATGCTTTAGGCTCTTCTAGAAAGAAGCTGGTGACCCACTTGCCTGTTCACATGCTGGTCAGTGCTGGCTGCAGGAGGAGAGGTTAAAAGGCCAGGAGGGACCTCACCTGGTGCTGGTTACTGCAGATATTGGGAAATCACCAAGCCTAAAAACCACTGTGGCTACCTTTGTCACACAGTCTGACCACAGAGATCTGTGCAGCATTCCCAACGTGTGACAATTACACATCCACCACCCCACCCTGTTGCTTGGATGGAGCAAATGGCTCAAGACTCCAGTTGCTTGAGAAGCCTGGGGAGACTGTTTCCTAAATCCAGACCTTGGGAAGGATCCTGTCCATTGCATCATCATTCAGGGAAAAAACGGGGTGGAACCCTGAGGGCCCCTAGCAGGTCTCTGATGTGGCCTTGAAGATACAGAGAGAAGCCAGCTCTGTGAGTAGGATGATGGATCAGGCAGGAGCTAACCTGGTCTTAATCACCCATCACAGCCAGATCTAAGGTATATGGTACACTATATGCCACACACACACACACACACACACACACACACACACACACACACACACACACACACACGGTACATCCACGCCCACATACAAACAGAGACTCTTGGTCCCGAGCACAGCCAGAGGCTGCAGTCTCTGTCCAATGTGCAGAAACCAACATGTCTGTTAGAAGGTGGACATCATTCAGGTCTAGTGTCCTGAAGAAATTCCCTCCTGCCTCCTCCATGGTACCCCTGGTTTGCTTCCTATTACCACTAAGATGTCTAACTACATAATTACCCAACCAGGCAGGTGAGTCTATACAGGCACCTCTTGGACTCCAACCCAGTGAGGGGGCTGGAGGGAGAGATGGGGCTCCCATGCTCACTTTTCCACTGGGAAGTCACAGGTCGCACAGAGACAAGGGTTAGATGAGAGAGTGAAACTTATAGGAGGGTGTGAGACACTCTGGCCAATCGTGACAGCTCTGATGGAATGACTGTGATAAGTTACTCAGCACCTCACCCGCATCATCTAAATCCATCGCTCTGTAAAGACCACGGCAGTGCTAACATGTACAGGGGTGAGGGGGGTGAGGTGACAGTGTGTGTGGGGGACCCAGGGGCAAATAAAGCACTTTTCCTGTAGCACCCTGTCACCACAGAGACTGTCTCCTGCCTGAGGCTCGGAGCAGGTGACACCTTTGAGTTGGTAGCAAAGGGTGATTTTGAAGAGGTGGCCATCCCTGAGCAGGACTCTTAGGGACAGGCAAATGACACTGGAGGTGAGAGAGGAACTGCCCTTCAGGAGAGAACCTCCTCATGGCCACACCCTCACCCTGCCAAGCCTCATTTAAATAGATTATTGTTTATTGGCAGCTACTCCATCTCTAGGGTTATGAATTATTTACCAGATAATGACTTCATAATTGTTAATGAGAGATGCCCCAAGGACATGCTGACATATCTTCTAAAGCCACAGTGCTAATTGTGGTGGAGTCCCAGAAGCTCTCATGGGGGTATATATCCAGTGTCACTCCAAGGGACAGAGCCTGACAAGTCCTTGGGGAGCCGGTGAATCCAACCCCTCATGATACAGGTAAAGAAAATGGATGTGCTTCCTGGGGGTGGGACTGGTGCTCCTTGGTGGCTGTTTGGGATCCCTGTGTGTGGAGGAGGGCCACCTCTACCTTCTAGACACAGAGACCAGCAGATGGCAGGTGTTCAAGCAGTAGGATGACTGACCAGAGGAGGACACCTTCTTTGAAGGCACATCAGTCCTGAAGAGAGCAAGTCCCTAATATAGTGCCACACTTTAGGTATTAGCCCAGATACCACTCTATGATGTTATTTCGTTTAGAACCCTTATTTGCAGCGGAAGTTGCTGAGGCTCGGAGGTCATACACTGTGTTGGGAAAGGGGGCAATGCTGGTATATTTGCATCCAGGCAGTCTGGGATTGCCAACGATGCTCCTAACTCCTGCAGCTTGCCAGAATGTATCTTTAATGAAAGAAAGAATGGTCAAACGCGTGACCGCAGAATACACATTTCTATATGTGGCTTGAATGTGAGACAGTATATGGAGGGCCTGGGCTACAGCAGATTTGGGGAGATTGCCCTGACTCCTCAACCATGAACCACATTCCCAAGTCTTCTTTGTGCCACACCCCTGGGAGTGTCTCAGAGATGGAGTTCCAGTCACAGCCCTCAAGAGGGTTCTGCGATGAGACGTGCCCAGGGTCCAGTCCAGGCAAGCATGCCTACAGTCAGCCAGAAGTTCCTGGTGCATGGGTTTGGCTCAGCTCTGCAGGGTGGCCCTCACATGCTTCGAGCAGGCCAGCAACGAGATGAGGAGCCGGACACACAGCGGTGGAAGGGCCCGCAGCAGTACCGAGAGGAGCCGGGGGGCTGAATGGATGCAGGGAGTGAATCCCCCTACCGGGGCTTCGCGCGAAAGAGGGAAAGAGTTCTCACAGAGGCACTGTGCTAGGAAACAAGAGGACCAAGTGCTCCAAGGAGTACATTAGCCCGGGAGTCAGGACTGGGGCAAAGTCCATCAGTGGCTGGCTGGCATGAGGCAGACTTCTCCCATCGGATCCAAATGTGTCAGGAGCTGCACCTAAGCGCGTGCCTATGTAAGATGGCAGAGCACTCCAAATGCATGTTAGAAAGCCTCCGAATTGGTGTTAAATAAATAATCACACTAGTTATTCTGGGATGGAGAGGCCGGGTACCACTCTATGTGCTAATGGGAGGGTGGGGCTCCGGCTGGCCGGGCTGCCTCATGCACGCACATCCCCGAGTGCTAAGCTTCAGGAGAGCCCTTCCGAAGAATTTCTCTGTGTTCTGATTTTGTTTCCCACGGTCAGCATTTGCCTGGGTACCTGGGGAAGGGGCGGGGCTGGGTTAATTGTTACCTCTGTGCTGTTATTAGTTTACCTTGTAAAAGCAGAAATAGGCTTTTAATGATTCTCTCTCTCTCTCTCTCTCTCTCTCTCTCTCTCTCTCTCTCTCTCTCTCTGTTGCTACCTTACAAACACAAACCAGAGACTTTTATCTAAATGAGCTGCTACAAATCAAAGGAAGGGCCCATGAGAGTTGCTAGGCTGCTTCTATCTTACTTGGGTGGGGAAACAAGCTTATGCTCTGCGAGCGAGGCTTAAGCATCTCCATCCTTTCTGCATCTAGCCTGCTTAGAAGCGAGAGTAAAAATACCAATTGGCAGCTGTAACGGATGAGCTTCTGAGTGGCCTAGATCAGAGGATACAGAAGTAAGCATCATGGTCTCCAGGCTGTGATGGTGCGTCTGTTTCCAATGTAAGCTTTGGCTTGGGGAGTCTTCTCACATGGTTTTTGCGGTATTCCCAGTGCTTAGCAAGGTACCCAGCATTACAGAAACTGTCTTAGAAACATTTAAGCACTTCCTCCCATAGTATTTTGGGTAATTCTTGTTGCATCCTTCACATGTTGTAACAGTATGCTTAGTTGCTGGTCTCCCTGCAGGATAGCTCATTAAGGACAGAGCATTGGTTGAAGCTATCTGGATAGCAGATGTGGAATAATACACAGCGTGGCTGCCAATAAGTGCTTCAAGGAAAGAAGGGATGAGTACTATGGCAACCTTTTGCTTCCCAGTATACTTAGTGTGCATCCTACAGCCTCCTCTGCCTCTGGCACCGGCTGTTCCAGGAAGGGGTCATGGTGGAGAGACATTCAAGAAGATAAGATACAAGTTTAAAAGAATATTTTATTTGTTTTAATGAGACAGTATCTCAATATGCAGCCCAGGCTGCCTTTTAACTCAAGATCCTCTGTCTCCTTGGTACTGGGCTTATAGACATACACCACCAAAATGGATTAAAACCCACTTCTGAGTGTTTTTAATTAAGGGTGAGATCACCTATAACGGATGAAGATCCACAAGTTTAAGAGCATAGCCACTCAAAAATACACTCACGGTCCTTTACTAGAACAATGCTGGCAAGATCACTATGAACCTAGGTTTTTTTCTTTGCCCAAGTTGAAACAAAAAGTGTTCCATCCTAGGCATCTCATGGAATCCAGGTTGGAGTTACCCTCCACGCTTTGCCCTCGGCTGTTGGCACACAGTGGACAAATTCCCAACTGTTCCCAGCAGTCTTGGCCCCTGGCAAGTGTGCCTACAAGCTAAGGAAGGGAACTTAGAAAGACAAACTTTGACACAAAAGCAAATCCTGAGGTTCTCAGAGAAGCTATTTCTAGCCTAGGTGACAAACGAAGTTTTGAAGACAGAAGGAACTGGGATGTACCCATTCACCCAACCTGTCACCAGCCAAGTGGAATTCCTATGCACATTTAGGCTCCGAGCTCCCTGGTTCCCCTCAGGATCTCTCCTGCCTTCTGAAGGCCCAGGTATTAGACGTCAGCTTAAATTGGGAAGAGCAACTCAAGCCAGATATCTATCTAGTGAGACCAATTCAATTGTAACTCCTTGTGGACAGACCCAGGCCTCTAGATTTGTACAGCTGTCTGGGCCATGGCACTGTGCCCTGAGGCTGGGTGCTGCTGACCAGGTGGCCCTCTTCCCTCAGTGTCCTGTCCTAGTCCGTCCCCAGTTCCTTCTCATTGTCCCTCATGGTTTCTCCCTCGTTTTCTCCACAGTCCTCCCCTCATCTTCTCTCAGTCTCCTAATAAGAGAATTCCAGGTTAGTCTCATTCTGTAGATGCCCTCACAGTTACTGGTAGACTGGGCGTATAGCTCGTGTGCTCTCTCCAGTTCCAGGGTCCTCTCCATCACTCTGCTTGTGAGGAGATGGTCTGCGTGCGGTCTGCGGTTCTGCAGTGTCTGGCAGAACATGACCTTCTACGTTCATGTACTGACCAGGCCCTGTGCTGGGCCTGTGGAGAAAAGGATAGATCCCATACTCTAGAATAGCGAAAGAAGGAAGGTAAGATTCTGTAGAGGATACAGAGGCAGCCAGGGGATGCTGGGTGTCGAGGACTCCCTGGTAAGACCCACAGGAGACGGCAACGAAGGGACGTTATTTCAGACAGGCTTAATTCAAGAGGGACTCTGAGAAATGAGCAGAGACAGAGAGCCCAGCTGGGTGTCAAGTCCAGGGTACCGGTGAGGCAGAAAGAACAGAAGTGACTATAAAGATAGAAAACCGGGGTGGGGGGAACCTTAGGGTGGTGGTTCTCAGCCTGTGGGTCATGACCCCCCTCAGGGGTTACATATCAGATATCCCGCACATCAGATATTTACATTACAATTCAATGAAATGAAATAATTCAGCAGGGGTACTGTACTAAAGGGTCACAGCATTAGGATGGTTGAGAAACGCTGCCTTAGGAAACGGGAAGAAGAAGTCTGCAGCTCCCATAGCCAGGAAGGGCAAGGCTGTATAACTCCATAAAGACAGTAGGGAAGCCACTGAGGAAGCCAAGGAAACTTCTGACGGAAAGGCGTAGAAGGCCCTAGAAGGAGCGTACGTAAGAACATACCAGCCAGATTCAAGGCACAGCTAAGGCCGTGAGGAATCGTGTCCAGACGGTGACCATGGGCACACTGCTTCCTCAAGGGCTCAGATAACTAGTGGACTATGGAGGTGGCTATGGGGGTCCCTGGGGTGGTCCAGGAAAGGCAGCAAGACCACGAGGGAATGGTTTAGCATATATGGTGGACAGAGCAGCACTGGGACATGTTCACGCCCATCCTTGGGGTAGGGACCACAAGATCTAACAGAGACTGACAAGGAGCCAGTACAGGAGAAGAGGAAAAGGCCGGGGGTGCTCAGGAGTGGGGGGCTAGGTCAGCTGAGCCTTAGCTATGCTGAAACCCTGCACCTCAGCCTCAGCCTGCCTCTCCCCCTTTAGTGACAGCAAATGTGTGAGTGGTGGCAAGGCCAGTTGTGGACTTGTCGCCGTGGCAGGCGGGTGGCGCCTGGCTTGCCGGTAGGTGATAGGACAATGCTGCAGCTGCTTCTCCTAAGATTTATGCTCTCACCAGGTAGGCCACAATCTCCCCACCTGCCACTCCCCACCCTGCTAGCTCCTGGATTGACAGTCTTGAACGTTAGGCCAGACCTCTCTAAATTTAACATCAGGAAATAAATGCCTATGCAAAGTACATTCTCAGAAATGTATTTTGTGGTACTGCTACAGGAGATGACTCAAAATATCTTAAAAGTCTACCTCTAGGGCATTAAGTAGGTTATGTATATGTATTATGTATATATATAAATGTGTATATATATATGTATGTATATATTACCTAAAATAGGAAGCTTTGACAAATGATTTCTAATAACTGAAATAAAATGTTGCCTAACATACTGTGGAGTCAAAACAGCATTTACCAAGTAGTGGTGGGTACAGTGTGGTCCCATGTATGTGTCTATGTAGACCTATGTGCCCATTTTATGTATGCACGCGAGAAAAAAGAGATACCACAATTTTTATCTCTATAGAATATATTATTTATACAATTTTAGGCTTCTTTCTATATGTATATGCACATATGTACACAATGGACATTTTTTTTGGTGTTAGAGGTTGAATTCAGGGTCTTGTGTATGCTATGGACTCCTTCTAACACTGAGAAGCAGCTCAGAGAAATGATCTTTTAAAATACATAATAGTTTTCTGATAACACCTTTTAGTAATAAAAAAGCCAAACTGTAAGATTTGAACTTTTTTAAACTCCCAAAAGAATAATGACAGTTTTTAGGTACTTCAAGGTCATGTAGCTGCTGGTCGTCCCCAGACACTCGAAGTCAAGATGGCTCACACACCTGTGGTAAAGCTCTCACCGACCATTGAGTAAGGGACCAGTTCCATTCCCCTCTTGCCCAGCCCCTCACAATGAGAAGACAGCTGGCTTTGTCTAGGCAGGATGTCTCTCTCATTCCAGGTTTGTTAAATAGTGACCTACCTTGCGCCGTCCGTCTCTGGTGAGCTCAGGATTCGTCCCCAGGATGCAAAAGCTTCGATGGCCACCAGCACTTAGCAAAGCATGGGCATAATGAGGGAGCCAGACAGTCTGGAGAGAGAGAAGGGAAAAGAATGGTGTTGGGATGGGAAACAACCATCATTTTTTGTGAATTATCTATTTTGAATTCCAGTATCTTAGATAACCCCCACCCTTAATGTATGTTTGCCTCTGCTTCATGTTTTTCCTTGATGCTGACCCTCCTCTTATGGACTCTTTCAAACAAGGGTACCAAACTCGGCCATAGCACACCCAGATGATGGGGTATAGTGAGCAGTACCCTTCCCATCTTTCACACAGGCTTGCCCTAATTCCCATTCCATTAACACAGAATAAGAGTAAGAACGATGGCACTGTTTCCCACCTAATCTACCCAGAGCAGTTCTAGGTGGAAAACGCCCCAAGAAATTTGGTCTTTAATGCTAAAAAGTCCATAAACGCCAGAATTACAATAACAAATCATTACTTATTCTAGACAATGGGGAAGAAGACCTTGAGGAGGTGAAGAATGGAATCACTGGAGAGAAATGCTTGAAGTATAGATTTAATACCTACTAGGAAGACGCTATCTATTCCGGGAAGGCAGGGTGACTCCTTGCGTACTCTTTCAAATGTAATATATGAGAAAGCCATCGCCATGATGGGCAATGGCATCCTCCCTGCAAAAGCACACACAGGACTGTCATTACCTGGGAATCAATATATTTTTTAAATGGAATATATCATTATCAATTGATTTTCCTTTTTCCTCTTAGCACTCCAGGGTCCTGGCTAGCAGGAGAGAGCTTTAATGTGGTATGAAGGATTTGGACAGGTAAATAAGTTATTGTAAACGAATCCCACCTCATGGCCAGCTTCTGAAGATATGACAGGCCGTTTGCTGATCCTCTCCACCTCAGGTTTTTCAGCTGCCTCTGACAGGGACACCCGTGAACCATATCAAATAGCCATTTGAAAGCCGAAGGTGGCAGAAATATTACTTTTCCCAAGGACAGACTGTTCCCTTTACGATTAAGAAATAACCTCTGTGGGGAGGCAAAGTGAGCCAAGGTCACCATTTAATTTTGACACTGAGCCAAAGTCGTGAATACATTTCCTCCACCAAGCCAGTGTGACGCATGCGGAGACATCGATCACTCTAGCCACAAGGTATTGGCAGCAATGGTGATCAGAAGATCAATGAATTTCTGGGAAAGATCCTGAGCAGATAGGTGTTGGTGAAGAGAGAGGTCTAGAAGACATCGGTCACACTGATTTTGGGTTCTCAAGGACCTCATCCATCCATCCATCCATCCATCCATCCATCCATCCATCCATCCATTCATCTCATTTCTCATTCATTCAGTAACTGTTGAGTGCCTGAAGCCTATTAAGGCCATTTTCTAGGCAATGGAAATGCATGAATGAACAAAACAAAACAAAAATATCACTACCCTTATGGAGTCCATGGTCTACTGGGTAGAAGCAAACAAGAAACAATGAACTTAATAGGCAATAATGAATTAGAAGATGGCGAATAGCATTTGTAGGGGTGGAGTAGAACAGGTTGGGAGGATGCTATCTGAGAACTTCTGTACAGTTTCAATAGAGCGTGAGAGGTCAGCATCATAGGGGGTGACATTTATGGAAAGGAATGGGGAATGGCTCACACAGGAGTCTAGGGCAGAGGGAAGAGCCAGTGTGAAGGGCTTTGGGGATTGGGACATCATTTTAAGATCAATGAGAAAGTCTCTTGTGGCTGGACATGGGACATTCCAGCAGACAATGGAGCTCGAGTGGTGGGCATTCAGAGTGCAGAGGGACTTGTGGGTCACTGTTAAGGCTGTCAATCAAAAGCATGAGGATCCCTGCTACCAGACATCTGAGAAAAGTCTCTCAGAAATCTTCTCCTCCACCCAGGCAGTTCAAGTCTCTCCAGCCAGGTGACACCCATGTCCGGGGTTGTACCCAAATGAAAATGGCATAGACCATACAGGAGGCTAAAGGGACAGCAGTGGGGAGGGAGGACAGACCAGTTCATGAGGCACACTTTCAATAATGGCCTTGCGTTCCTACTGTTTTGTGTTAGACACCCCTTCTAGAAGAGATAACCCTAAGAGTTCTGAATAGAATAAGCCACATGCAAAGCCAGGCTCTTTTCACGATATGAAGTGACATCCTCTGACTTCTGGTTAGGTTCAACCTTCGTGGATACCAGTAGGAGCCTGGGTATGAGTTGGGCCCTGTTGTGTCTTCAAGAGCTGTCTGTGTTCCTCAGCTGAAGGTCACAGCACTAGCTGAGGGAGAGGGCATCCCTCCCCCATTAGGTTCCAGTTAATAGCTGCCTCCCCTCGCCCCCTATAACTTATAGGCAGTAATTACCTCTATGCTCACTATTAGCACTGGGAGATTGTACTACTGTGGTATCTTTATGCTGCACTTATGCTTTTGTGATTTGTTCTTTTAGTTGACTCTCTTCAAATGATACATTTGAACCTATTTGTTACTTTTGGAGAGGATTAAACACGTGACTCCACAACAGGAATTTTCATATAACCACATGGTTTTGCGATACTGGGTAAGTGCCCACTTCTCATTTCTCCAACTCGAGAACATGGGTTGTGAGCCCTTCTGAATCTCTTCAGCACTGTCCCCTCTTGAGTATCCCATATTTCAATAGTACCACCAGTCATTCCATGTCCCAAGCAAGGAGCTCCCAAGTCATAATGCTTTGACCCATTCCAGCCAGATGCCCCCTCCTTTAAGGGGTTTTTTAACTGTTCTTAGCTCACATCTATCCTTAGTTTATGTCTTAGTGGTTTTATTTGTCTAGTTGAATATTTTCTTCCTTGCTGTTTTTCATCCCACCCAACCTCTATTTCTTGCAGTCAGATCTGTGGCTGACAACAGATAGATATTAAGATACTATTATCTTAAGACTTGAATCTTGGGTCCATGGTACCCATGCAACAGCAGTGCACCCTAGATCATGACTCATCATCTTTTCCTCTTAGATGGCTACAAATTACACTCATTCACCCATCCACATTCCGCCTTAATGAGCTACTTGGCATAGAAAGTGATTTTAAATTATTAGAAACCTAGTTTCAATGATCACAATGAACCACAAGGCCTATGAACCACAATTACAGCCAGCATGGCACAATAGCCCTAAGTGGTGTTTATATCTTGGCGCTAAACAACAGTGTTTGACAAGAGGAAAATCATTCCTGATATTAGAAATCTAGCCAACTAACCTGGGCTGGTAAGGCCATGGAGCTTAGAGGAGAACCTGCTCCCACTACCTTACTAAAACAAGCAGAAGTCCTAACTGCATTCTAAATATTTACCCTTAGACTTGCAGATAAGCACAGCTCTCACTCCTCACCAAAGAAATAACACATGATCTTGGTTACTTCAAGACAAACTGATCCCTTCTCTTCCATTAATTGACTTACCAAAGGGCAACTACCAAACTTAAAGATAAAAAAAAAACATTAAAAAGCAAAGGGACATATGATCTTTATTTTTAAAATCATGCCAGGTAATGTCACCACTTGTAAATGGGATCTATAACCTTTACCTTCCCAGGGTACTTACCAGATGAGATTGACTTTGACAAGACAAAGACCACTATGAAAACAAGAACCCAGGATGGGCTGTTTGGGTTAAATGCTGAGAGATTTAAAAACCTAACTCAGAGAGAACCATTTCAACTCAAAATCTGAAGGTACAGATGATTCCTGACATGAACCAAACTGATAGCCAAGAGAATTATAAACAAGGGCCCTAGGAGTCCTTACGTCTCTATAAAAGACACCAGTTTTTCCAAGAGAAACTGCCTGCAGAGAAGAGAAACCAATTAGGGACTCTCGCGTTTGGTACAGGATCAGAAAGCAGCTATGCCTGACTCTTGACCATACACCCCAATTACGGTTCTAGCACTCAGCAGTCCAGCACCCCTTGGCTGGCTAGGCAACAGAGATTCTGTCTTTCTTGGAAAGCAAAGGAAAGGAGCTGGAGGCTGGAGGCTGAAAGGAGAAAACTAGCCACAATCCCACCTCCTATCAGCTTGCATGCAGGGCTCCCAAACAGCCTTGGCATCAGGCTCAGCCGTCCCCTCCAAACACATCCTGTAGAGGGAACACTCATTCATACTTGCTTTCTTTCAAGAAGACAGAAAAACAGGCCATCCATTAATAATATCAACCATGGGCTCACTAAAGCCTATAGGCATCTCGCCAATACAAAAATAAGCATCTGGTTTATCCATTAGGTTCACAACAGTTCACTGGGCCAAGGGGTCCGAAAGGCTTTGCTTTTAAAACGGAGAGTAGAGATGCAAAGACGGAGCACGTCCTGAAAGTTCACCGAGCACCACACTGAGATTTCCCATTTCCATTAAGGTCCAGAGTTGGCCACTGATGAGATCCATTACTTGTTTTCAGCTGTTAGTGGGGCCCTGCCTGGCAAGCTTTAGCATGGACACACATTCGTCAAGGCAAGCTTGTGTCTGCTGAGGCCACGCTGCTGGCTTAGAGAAATAACACAGTCTCCACTATGCTTGAGGTTGGCAAAAATCTAGCCTATGCACATTTTTTCCTTTACCTTTTCTAACAAGTTGGTGAACCAATTACTTTTGTTATCTCCCATTTTACAGATGAGGAAATGGCAAAGTCCCACACAGAAAGTCAGTCAGGAAGGACGCCAAGGACGGAGCTCTGGATGTTTGTACACCTTTGTTCCAGATGCCCAGGGACCTGTCAGTGAGGATTTGAGAGTCGTCCTGTGCGTGCTGCACAGCTACCACCCTGAACTGGATAAACGAGAGTGAAAGTGTTAGTGAACCCCACTCCTGTCAGTCAGTCTCTGTGAACCCACACCCCACTCCACAGCCCCCAACAGCCTGGTAGGGTCAGGTGACCTCGCCTTGCTTCTGAGCTCCCCTCCTCCACCTGCCACAGGCTTGTCAACAGCGAGCAACTCTCTATAGTTCTTCGCAATCAGGAAGATGATTAACCCAGCGTTCCCCGCTCACTCGCTTCATTATCATCCTCCACCCCACGAGATAAAAGTTGAGTTAAATGACATTTAAATTCTTCCTAATAAGAGGAATTAAGTTCTGAAGAGTAAGATTTTTGTCAGAGAGCTCTGGAGCCACAAGCCATTGATGTGTAAGATTTTCTTGTCACCCTCCCCCACCTCCAGGGACTAAGTTTTACCCCTCCTTGGGTCAAATCTCGGCCCTTCTCTCCCCCCAGCAAGATGAGGATGACGACGCACATGAACTATTTTGTAAAAAGACATTATTCTTGGATCCTTATTTCAGGGCATGACTCTCGCCACCTACCTGTCATGAAAACCCTGATTCCTCTCTCCCCCTCTCCTCTGTGACGCATGGAGCACTCGCTCAGAATGCTAAGCAGGCACATTAACCATCGTTGGCTTATACGTCTGGTGCTAGGCCACTTCCTGCCTCATCATACAGTTCAGACTGGTTTGTGTGCTTCTGAAATTGTCTGTGTTGAAACGTTAATGCGCTACGTGACTGTATTTGAAGGTGGAGACTTTACTGCAGCAATTATAACTGTGGATGCAACGGGCAGAGCCCCAAGTGGACAGAACATTTTAACTGGTACCCCTCAGAAGAGATGAAGAGTCATTAACAGGTCTTCCCCTCCTCCCCATGAGGACACAGGGGGAGGGTGTCAGCTTGAGGCCAGGAGACACCACACTATATGGACTATGAGGATTTTTCTGGGACTCTCCAGCTTATAGAACGATGGAGTCATTTTCAGTGGTGAAGCCACCCAGACTCTGGCATTCTGTGATGTCAGCTTGAGCTAAATCACGCCTGGCCCACAGTGACAGGCTCCCCGGGTGGCCTTGCTGCTGCTACAGGAGTTGTGCTTAAACCCTGGAGCTTATCACAGAACTCCCTAGCCAAGAAGCATCACTCTGGTCCTGGGACCCTGAAGAAGCCAGGTACAGGAGGTTCTTTGTAGTGTCCTGATCTCAGACTCCCCAGCTCTCCTCTGGGACCCGCCATTCACTAGCCTCTTCCCTGCACCATCTCCCATCTGCCCCTGTTGCTAGAAGTTACCCAGGATTCTCTGGAGTACAGATGCCTTGCCAGAGAACACATGGGAGAGTGTCACAGTATCATCCTGTGTGTCACCCATGAGGCGTCCCCTTAGTTTCATCGTCTTGGGGGTAAAAGAGAATGTAGAGGTAAGGAAAAACAGGGTGCTCTTGGCTTGAATGGACCTATAATTTTACCCAGAGACTGCCAGAAATCTAGACTGAAGTGTTTCAGGAAATAAAAATTTGCAGATCATACTCACCCAAACCATTTTTTTTTCTGGTTAAACAGCAAACCCTTCAGAAACTAATGACACATCCAACCCAGCCATATCACTCAGTGACAGCACACATCCTCAGTCCCTACCACACGTTTAAACAGATGTTTCTGCCACTGGGGTGACCTGGGAGGGCCTTTCACTTTCCAAAGGCTCCACAGCAAAGGGACACTGAAGCTTACTACATCCTGACTTGCCCATGGTGGCTCAAAGATGTCAGTGGAGGGGGCACACCTGGCATATAGTAGATGCTCAGTGAAACCCATTGAAAGACAGAAAATGCCTCCAAGATGTAACTCATCTTCTACAATTTTCTTTTGAACATCTGGAAGATAGTCACACCATAGTTTTCTGACTGGAATACGAATTAGTTTGTGAAAAAAAAAAAACCAGACATCGCTTCCAGATTCCGCACTTATAAACAGGCCCACATCCTCCCTTTAAATCGCAATAATTCCTTCCCAGATGTTGCTTCTCCTTCAGACCCATAAATTTAAGCTTTTCATGATGACGCCTCACATTTGCCTGGCACTGTGGGCCGTTCGGAGCGTTTCTGCATCTCCTCTGCCTCATTAGACTGCCTCAAGTGCCCTGGGAGGCGGGACAGCGCCAACATCCCTAATTTACGGATAGGCAGGCCAGCTGCTGCTCTACCAAGCAGGCCAGGGTGGGTGTGGACTCCATTCTTTTCTTGTGTAGAGAGACACATGGTGCCCCTTTGTCCAGCCCCATCTAGGTAGATATGTGGGGTGATCCTGCCCACTCCTGTTCCACACAGCTCTTGGGGATGTTGTTTCTTTAAAGCTTGGACTCCAGTGTGGACAAGTTTCTCCCCTGGATTCCTCCTGACAGCTCCTGAGGCCAGGCTGTAACATTTAATCAAGACTTGCTCAGAGTCTTGGGGAATGAAACCAAACAATAGATCAGGAGGCAGGGGAAAACCGTGGAAGAAAAGCAACCCACAGACAGGCAAGCTGGCCCCTAGCCTATTCTCCAGGGGCTCTGGGCTCTGGCTAGGCTCAGCTTGGAAGGACAGCCATGCCCCGGCATTCGATGGACTTTAGCATCAGCCCCAAAGGAACTCACACCTAGCCAAGTGTATGCTTTAGGTCTGGGCCCAATGAGAGCAGCGGCCCCCTCTCACCTAAGGCCTGGCTCTTCTTGGGGACACTTGCCTGGTTATTTAGGAGTGCCTGCAGCCTGTACCCCAAGCACGCAGGTAGCCAGTGCACCAGAAAGGAGCAGAAGAACATCTGCTTACATCAGGGGACTGGAGACAGTATCCTCCAGGTGGGTCATCCTGGTTTAGCTGCACCTGGTACTGCTTAGGGTCCCTCAGTGTCCCCTGCCTCTCTGGGCCTTGACTTTTTAACAGCTTTAAAGAGGAGTGTTAATGGAAAGTAGCCTTGCAGGGTGACGCTGCGTGGGCTTCAGGCTCCGTACATTTCTCATTCTCAAAGACACATGAAGGCGGCCTGAGTCCTTCTCAAAGTTTGGGATCTGGAGCTGGCTCACAGGCTGCATGGCATAACAGGAATTTCATGTCTCAGATGCACTGGTGCAGGGGGTTAGCTCAGTCTGTGCTGTGGGCGAGAGTGTGGAAGACACACCACCCTAAACAATGATTCTCAACCTGTGGGTCGAGACTATTGGAAGACCATCAGAAAACACAGTATTTACGTTACAGTTCATAATAGTAACAATATTGTAGTTATAGAGTAGCAACAGAAGCAATCTTATGGCTGGGGGAGTCACAACACAAGGGGCTACATTATAGGTTGCAGCAGTAGGAAAGTTGAGAACCAGGGACCCGAGATACCTGGCTCCAAGTCTCAGCTCTGCTATTGAATAGCAGGGTGACTCCATACACCCAACCTCCTTTCCCATTCACGTCTGTCTCATCCATCACATGGGGATGATGGCACTAAATATCAAGGATGTTCTGAGACTTAATTAATATTCAGTCTGGGCCTCTAGCCCCACCCCCTCCCCAGAAACTGGCACACCAAAATCCAGGCCCAGAGTCTAAGCCTTTAAGGCCAGCAGCTGAGAAGCCCCTTTTAAGCCTCGAATGGGTCTGGGAGGCATTGCTTTCTTGGCCATTAAAGAACTATTTTACTTGAATGGATCTGAGGCTGTTCCTACACTCTCAAAGGAAACAAAATTGTGAAAGAGAGTCTATGGAGATTATGAGATTTTTTATCCAGATATGATGAATTATCCATTCAAAAAATAAACCACAGACAGGCATGTTTCTCCATACCCAATCAGAAAGCAGTTATTACCAGGAATTTCTGTAAGTATGCTGTTTTTCTTGGCCAATGTAGAAACTGCCGAGGAAATGAAAATAGAATGCAAAGCTGACTCGATTTTCCTGATTGCCACCAACATGTGCAGGTAAGTGGCTTGGATGCAGCAGGGTTTCATGGTTCCTTGGGAAACTGAGGGGCTGGGGGTGTAGTTCAGTGGCTGACTGCTTGCTTAGCATACACAATGCCCTGGGTTTTCTCTCCAGTACCGTGTGTGTGTGTGTGTGTGTGTGTGTGTGTGTGTGTGGTGTGTGATCCTGCCCACACACACCCCCTCATTGGTCTTGTGCAAACTACAGCGGTGACTATGGAGTCAGGCCAAACCCAGGGCAGTCTGCAGGAATGCATCCCGCCTTAAGACCATAGACTGCCATGGGTGGTGTCCTGACGCAGGCAGGAAAAACAACGGCACGAAAGTGTGCAAGAGAGACTCCTGATCAGGAGGGATGTGGGATGAGAACTCAGCTGCTTGGCTCCCACGTTCTCTTCCGC
Organism: Mesocricetus auratus; assembly: GCF_017639785.1. NCBI lineage: Eukaryota > Metazoa > Chordata > Mammalia > Rodentia > Cricetidae > Mesocricetus > Mesocricetus auratus. The sequence goes on along the minus strand of NW_024429205.1, from coordinate 17,668,229 downwards.
CTGAGGATCTTTCCACGCTTGCGTGTCACCAAAGAGCTAGCAGGAAAGTCCCCAGAAAAGATTAGATAAGACCACAGCCGTCCTGTAGAGAGCCCCTTCTCCACTCTCCGGTGAGCATTAAATCAAATATTCCTTGCCGCATTACTTTTCAAGCTTGGTGTTTCTAAATTCAAAGACATCTATAAATAATACATACTCATTTATATGTACATTTAAAGGATAAAAAAATAACAAAGACACCTGTAGATTCTTATGAATACTAATAGTCTACTCCCAACGCAGTGGAAGGAAACGGCAAATAAGCGAGTTTCCCTCCACTCCACCTCGGCCCCTCCCCAGCAAGGAGGGGGTCTCTGTTCTCTGCCTCTTCCACGGTCACATTTAGCCATCTGCTTCTTCTTTTATATGTGGGACTGTGTATTTTTCCTCTTCAGTTTTATATGAAACACTTAGCAATGAAGTAGCAAATAAAAATACTACATATCATCTAGAATTCATATAAAACCATACTTGGCTTTAACGCATCTAAAGGTTGATAAAATGAAACACATAGATGCTTCTGAAAGGCCTATTTATATTTTATTACGCATTACACACATCGTACTCCATTGAGAAAATTTAGAAGTTGATGTGGCTCCTTCTGTCACAAGGAGGCCTGTTGAAGGTTACCACATTCAGAGAACATCTTCCCTTTGGAACACTGGGCTCTCCTGGCAGTCACCGCAAGGGACAGAAATGGCTCAAGTAATCAGTCAGCACTCCCATTAGCCGTTGGAAGGAGGGAAACATCTCTCCCCCTAAATAGTGTTGTCTTGGCGTTACCTAGCTACCACCTTCCATTCCTGGTCCTCATCCTGAACTGATGACCTGCACAGAGAACCCTCACCTGAGTCAAACACTCAAGTCAGCTGGAAACAGGCCCAGTTGGTCTCTGCCCCCATTTTATGACCCACCTCTGTCCAATTCATTGGTCAGACTGACTTTGGTTGGTGCTGGGAGAGCTCTGGCTAGAACGACCAGGAAGGCATTAAGCTGACCCAATCTGGGCATTGGAGGATGGGGAGCCCGGAAGACCAATAGGAAGTTACTCAGAGGGACACATGCCCCGAAACAAGCACTTAGATTGAAATTATCTCTTTGGGACTGAATTCAGGGAGCATCATAAGAGAATGGGGACCCGAGAAAGGACATCAGGAGTAACAGTGAACATATTAGTAAGCGGGTACCTCTGTGGGCAAGCTGGACTTAGTCCGGCAGGGGACCCGCTAGAAGGCTGTGGAGAGCACCTCAGACCTGTCCACCAAGACATGAGGAAAGCAGGATACTTATCATGCTCCATCTATTCCTGGTGCAGAGTGCTCCACCCCACACTCCAAGCCTCAAGGATGAGCTAAACACCCTTATGCAGGGACAGGCAGGAAGTGGGAATTGCTAGCAGGCAGCCTTTCTCCCTCAGTTCTAATGGCAGACTTCAGCTCTCTTCAGCATGGGTGCACTGGTAGTGACTAGGGCCTCAGTGTCTATTCTCAGACTATTATGTGTGTGGGAGGGGGCACTGCTTCCCACAGCAACAGACCTTGAGTATGCCCATCCCCTCAGCAGAGGCCACGTCAAATGCGTTTATAATGGGATCATCTGGTAGCTGTCGGCCGAGCAGCAACCATGTATGAAAAATAACATTGAGGAGCAAATTAAGTGGTCTGTCTGCAAGCAGCCCTGTTTGGATGAGGAAGGGCTGCTGTTGACAAATCTATTAAAATTATACATAAATTACCTAAGAGTACATGGCTACATGTTCAGAACGAGGGCATTGATCTTGGGCATTTTACATATGGCCTAGATTAATTCATCTCGCCTCACTTGAATGGAGTAGCGATGTTGAAGAAAAGAGGCGGGGAAAAATAAATTATGCCTGCCACCTTCCAGACTCAAAGAAACATTGTGAACTTTCATTTCTCAAGATGATGACTTTAAACACCGAGATTTCTGGGTACTGCCGAGGTCCTCTAAAATGGGGGTCCCTCTACTAATACTCTAGGTGCCTCCAGAAAGAGAGTGGGGAGGTCAGGTGGACTCTTGTCAGGCAGAACTGGGAAAAGGGATGTGAGATAAATGCCTTATGTCAGGAGCTATCTTAGATGCTCCAGAAGGGCATTAGGGATGTAGGATAAAAAGGGAAGGGAGCCAATGGGAATTGCCCTAGCCAAGCGTGTTATATAGCGTGGGCAAGCCAGCTATTCCCACAGGGAGCCTTAGAGAGCAAAGGAAGAGTACATCTTCCTGTTGTCTCATCACAGAGGCCAGGAAGTTGGAACATTTTGTCCATCTTCCATTTGTCCTTGGCTGAGGATTACTAGCAGGGAATAAATTCCCTGGCACTCCTAGTCTGCCCCAAACGGTCCGCAAAGGGTTCAGTGACTCTGGGGACAAAGCCTCCGACGATTGCAAACTCTCTGTGTTGGGGATTCTTAACCTCTCGTTACTTGGATGGGATTCAATTTGCTACTTTGAAAAGTCTAACGAAAACAGACTACCCCCACCCCCATGTAATCATGGAATAATATTATAATCATTTTGTATGAAAATTGCATTATTTCCCTGATGGAGGCACTGGCTTTAAAACTCCCAGGGCTTCACCTGCTTTTCAAAGTCTGAGGTAGCAGGTTCCAATTATCTGAAAAACATTTAAAACAGCAAATGGCACAATACATAGTGTGATCCAGATGGAGAGAATGCACATTTTCCAGGACGGGCACCCTGATTAGTGACTGTGATTGTTAAACACGTTTCAGGTAATATAGTGATAATGGACATTAATAGTAGCAATAGTGCTGAAGTGCTGAAATATAATCATTTCTGATTATATTACTATTTCCTTTTGTGGAGCACAGTGCATATTTCCAAATGACTCCGAGGCTCATTAACTGGCACAAAGGCCCAGTGGTGGGTCCACAGAAAGGGGGTCACAAGGGGTTTACAGTTCCTGGTACTTGGAATGGAGGAAAGATGGACCCGAGTTCGTAGGGGGCCCAGCCGAAGCAGCCTGGTCTCTGTGCTTTGGCTTCCTTGGAGACCTATTTCCCAGGCATCAGTGACCAAGGGGCCAATAAGAAATGCATCAGTGTGCCATATAACAAGCTAATGTGCTTAAGTGGGAATTCTGCCTATTAACATTTTGGGCTATGTCCACATATGTAGTTATCTTTCTCCTCTCCCTTAATATCCGTCAAAAAAGTACGGTGCCTTTTATTTAATATGGCCAATTATATCAATTAACGGAATGTATAAAAGTAAAAAAGGACCCATTAATTAATTTATTTGACATAGCCATATTAATTAGTCTTGGGATTATGACTTCACCATTTTAGTATGGCTATAAATACTTATCTTACTTATTTATTATATTGTACAGGGTTACACAAGGTCATTCTCATGCAAGCATATAATTCAGTTTATATTATAAAACCTTTTGGGGATTTATTTTATTTTTATCTATGTGTGTATGTCTGTATGGGTGTGTGCACACATGTGTGCCAACAGAGACCACAAGATGAATGTTGGATCCAACCTGGGTGTTGGAACCTGAACTCCAATCCTCTGTAAGAGCAGCAGGCATGCTGAGTCATCTCTCCATGCCCATAAACAAACCTTTAAAGATCATTTGAAAAGCAAGCCAACCAGGGGTTAATTGCTGCAAGAGATGGCAAATGTTCATCTATAAGGCACCCGCTCCCAAACAAAACAAAACAAGACAAAACAAAACAAACAAACATACACTTCTGGGAACTGGGGCTTGTGATTTGCAGTAAAAATTTCAAGGAAGGTCTAATTCTCAACAGCAGTGAAGCTGTAGGAAATTGCCAGTGGAGTCCAGAAGCTGCTCAATGCACACAGCGCTGTGCATACAGACAGAGGTGACGCTGGGAAGGCCAGCTGTGACTCATGACTCATGAAATTTAAGTGGAAAAGGCAGTATTTATAAGTTAACAGTTTACATAGTTTGCAACTTCAAACATATCTAACACAAGGAATTAAATTGTAAAAATAATTTTAAAATTCCATCACCCCCCCTCAAATCCATATATTTGGGTTACTAAACATTATTTGAGACTTTTTCTTTGGGTAAGCAGGGAAGCTGGGCATAAAATTAATTTTCTTAGCACTACAGGTGGGTGACTAAACACCCTAGTCAAGTTGAAATTTAATATGGAGTCAAAGCCACCAGAAAAACCAAGGTTCTTTAGTTTGACAGTTCCTTCATTTTGCATATGGAAAACTGAAGTCCAGAGAATTCTGTATCCTGTTATGAGATTATTATGGAAAAAAGACAGAAGAAAGCATTGGCAAACAGAACCAGCTTCTCCCACGGACACCCCTGTGATCAAGCTCCTAGTTTATGGCTTTTCTTTATTCCCAGACTGGAATAATTCTGGGCTGTGACTTCACAGGTGATCAGCCAATTCCAAAGATTCCATCTGCAGAGAACTTTGCTAACCCTTGGGTACCATTATTCACTTTTCAAAGCCATTCCTTCCCCATCACAGAGCACATAGGATTTACTAGGTCCTATCCAAACCCCATTCTTGCTTCTGCAAAGAATTAAGATGCATTTATTAAATAAGAAAATCTGTCTCTGTACTTCTTTTCAAATGGGAGGTTTACCAATAAAATTTCCAGGTGGGGACTGTCCTCGTCCTTGGCTTCCCTGACCAATGGAGACTTAGGTAATCCCCTTTGTCCCCACCAGTCCCTTCCACCTGCTAGCCTTGGTTTCTCCCAGCTTCTCCCACGAACACCTGGACAGGGAGAGATGGTCAATAAGATCAAGCTCTATTAACAGGCAGAGCAGCTTAAAAGTGTGACCTGTTCTGATTATAGATCTGGGAGTGGAAGCCTCCTTTTAATTCCGTTTACTATGCAAAACCATCTTTCTCCCTGAGATGGAGAAGGGATACACCGGACAGTGGGATGGGGTGTCCTCCTGTGAAGCTTACAGGACAGGGGTCACAGGAGGCCACCAGGTTCACACACAGATCAAGGCAGCCGGCACCAAAAGCGATTTCCCGTGAGCACACTTCCCTGAAGTGCTTCTCTGTGCAGCCAGAGTGCCTCAAAATTAATGGCTACATGAGAACTCCCAATCAGGAGGAACTAAAGTCGCTGCCTGAAGGCTGTTCCTCTAAAATCGGGAGGCATAGCATCTCTGGCGCAGCCACAGGAAGTTCTGGTACCTAAGAATTATAAACTGAGGTCTTGTGGATGCTCGCAGCTGGTCCTGGAGCCAAAGGGGAAGCAGAAAGAACCACAGGCTAGGTCAGGTTTCTTTATAAACATCTTAAGTCAAGACTTGGCTCCTTCAGTTACTAGCAAGCAAAATATGCACATGCATAATATAAAATAAACAATTATTTAAAAAAAAAGCTATTCTTAAGACATACATCTGGTTCCTCTCATGTGGAATTCTGTAGTGGTTCCCCACTTGATAGACAAAATCCAAAACTAGCATGCTTTTTCTAGAGCTACACACTGACTTCTGCCCTCGCTACGGATTGTGCCTCCATTCCGAATTCCTAGAGGCTCCTGGGCTTGGGCCTCACACTCTATATCACATCACATCTAACCATACCTGTGTCTTCCTCTTTCCCCTGAGCCCCTCATCTTCAGTTTATCTAGCCATGTTCAAGGGCCTACTCTCTGAGCCCCTGTAAATACTATACACACATTTTGAATTCTTGGTCATGGGGTTCCCCAGCCAAGGCCCTGGGAGATGGATATCAGCTTTTCTGGTCTATGCCCACTGGGTTCCAGTAGTACCTCTTCCCCTCTGAGTCAGAGAAATCAAAGACATCTTCTGACTTTGCTCAATGCCCCTAAGGGTGAGGAGGAGGAGGAGGTGGTGGTGGTAGAGGAGGAGGAAGAGGAGGAGGAGGAGGAGGAGGAGGAGGAAGAGGAGGAGGAAGGAGAAAAAGGAGAAGGAGAAGGAGAAGAAGGAGAAGAAGGAGAAGAAGAAGAAGAAGAAGAAGAAGAAGAAGAAGAAGAAGAAGAAGAAGAAGAAGAAGAAGAAGAAGAAGAAGAAGAAGAAGAAGAAGAAGGAAGAGAAGAAAGCTATTTTTGGCAAAGATCCAGTGAAGTGAATTAAACAACTGCCAACCTCACAAACCTACAGGCCATACCCAGTTCATGTCTCTATCTCTGGGTCCTTGTCTCATGGTTGGTGTAAAGTACATGCTCAAGAAATGCCTGTTCCTAGGGAATACAAATCTTCCAGCATTCATTCTATCATCTTAGAATGAGATTCTAGTCCCACGGTCCCCTCCAATTCTCCCTCTACCTGTCCTTTGTAGCTCTTCCGTATCATGATGAATGAAACCCCTGGCAGTACTGTCTGAGCCCCCTGTCTGCTTCCTTGCCTCTCCCGTCTTTCCCTTGCTGAGGTCCGCAGTGATCTCCATGTTAAGTCAGCAGATAGTCTCCACTCTTCGGCTTGTCTGCTATCTCAAGATGCCTCTGGCACTGGTGGCCATTCTCTCTCTCTCTCTCTCCCTCTCTCCCTCTCTCTCTCTCTCTCCCTCTCTCCCTCTCTCTCTCTCTCTCTCTCTCTCTCTCTCTCTCTCTCTCTCTCTCTCTCTCTCTCTCTCTCTCTCTCTCTCTCTCTCTCTCTCTCTCTCTCTCTCTCTCTCCCTCTCTCTCTCTCTCTCTCTCTCTCTCTCTCTCTCTCTCTCTCTCTCTCTCTCTCTCTCTCTCTCTCTCTCTCTCTCTCTCTCTCTCCCTCTCTCCCTCTCTCTCTCTCTCTCTCTCTCTCTCTCTCTCTCTCTCTCTCTCTCTCTCTCTCTCTCTCTCTCTCTCTCTCTCTCTCTCTCTCTCTCTCTCTCTCTCTCTCTCTCCCTCTCTCTCTCTCTCTCTCTCTCTCTCTCTCTCTCTCCCTCTCTCCCTCTCTCTCTCTCTCTCTCTCTCTCTTTTTTTTTTTGCTTTTTGAGACAGGGCTTCTCTGTATTGTTTTGGAGGCTGTCCTGGAACTCACTCTGTAGACCAGGCTGGCCTCAAACTCACAGAGATCCACCTGCCTCTGCCTCCCGAATGCTGGGATTAAAGGCGTGCACCACCAATGCCCGGCTGCTGGTGGCCATTCTTGAAAGCAGGGATGATAACTGAGATATCTAATGCGATGGTCAGGACATGAACACGAGGAAGCCCTAGCCAGGGAGAACAGTTCATGGGAATTTCTAACTCCTGCCACTGTGCCCGCTGACTCCATCACTGTAGTAACTTCCTGGTCTATATGGATGCATCTTCCTTCCTGTTGTTAAGTAACAGGGCTCTTCAGGATACTTTCTTACTTCCTCTTCCTCTTTAAAACCCTGTTCCCTCCCTCGGGATCCAACTTCTGCACAGAGTTCAATAACCACCCTCCACAGACTGATGACCTCCCAAATGAGTTGTCTCCAGCTCCACCTTCAAGTGCCACAGTCGTGCATCTGACCTGCTTATGTGACACCTCTAATCGTGTGTCTCAAAGGTGACTGAAGCCCGTCATGGCCTTCTCTAGTCCAGACAACTCAAAACAAAGAAGCAGAGCTGGGCTCAGTAAAGGTGTCTGCTACACAAGCAAGAGAACCCGAGTTCTAATCCCCAGCACCCTGAGAAAGAAAAGAGAGAGAAGAAGTTGAGTGTGATGGTCTGCACCTATAATCCTGGTGCTAGGGAGACAGAGACAGGAGGATCCCTGACTTGCTGGCTGGCTGGTCTACCTTTATCAGTGAACTCACAGGTTCAGTGAGAGATTGTCTCAAAAAAAAGGAAGTGGAGAGTGATGAAAGGACACACACTTGCCGGGCGTTGGTGGCACACATCTTTAATCCCAGCACTCGGGAGGCAGAGGCAAGTGGATCTCTGTGAGTTCGAGGCCAGCCTGGTTTACAAAGTGAGTTCCAGGACAGCCTCCAAAGCCACAGAGAAACCCTGTCTCGAAAAACCAAAAAAAAAAAAAAAAGACACACACTTGAAGCACACATGTATGTACTCCTACACACACAGACACACACACACATGCATGCAGGCACACACGCACACGTGCACACATGCACGCGCACACACACGCATACACAGCGCAGGTTGGAGAGATGGAGAAGCGGATAAAGCACTCACCCCCCGTTATTAATCGAGCAGCTATGGAGGCCGCCTGTAATCCCAGCACTCGGGATGCAGAAACAAAGGATCCCTAGGCAGGACTGGTGAGCCCTAGGCTCAGTGAAATACCCTATATCAAGTAATAAAGTGGAGAATGCTCTAGAAACATACCTGACATCAACGTTGGGCTTCCACATATGTGTACACATGTGCACATGCACCTGGGTACACATGTGAGCCACCCCCACGAACATGCATACATGTGCGTACATACCACACACACACACATGCAAAGCAAACGAAGAAAAACGAAAGAAGCATGGGCCTCCCCAGCACTTCTTGTCCTCAGGGTCAGTCCCACAGTCCCACTAACCATCTAATTGCTAACCCAGCGGCTAAGAGCCACCTGCAGACTTCTGTCGTCCACACCCAGCCTTTATGTCCTCCTTTTTCACCTGCTATGACACTTCCTTCTTTACAACCGTCTCTTTTCCTCATCCCCCTGACCCTGCCTTACTCTTTCCCCAACCTGCTGTCATGCTGGTCATCAGAGATTTTCTTTCTTTTTTTCCAAACTACAATCCAGTCCCATTTATTCTCTGCTTTTAGCTTTTTCCACAAGACTCAGATGAAGACGGGAGGTGAGGCGAGACCCTAGGCTGTGCATGGCTACCACTGGTCCTCCTCTGAGCATCTCACGCCTATCAATTCTTTTGCACTATTCCCTTTGGCCTTCTAGGTTCCAGATGTCCTGTAGTCACGGCACAAAACTGTCACACACAGTGTCTCCCTTTCTTTTTACCAGGTTAATGATGATTCAGATCCCAGCTCCATTAAACCTCTCTGGAAAGCCATTAGAATTTGTTCCTGATCATAACTTATGATTGCTTCTGATGAGTTTATTCCTTCCTTCAGCTCAAGCTCCATGCAGGCAATGTCCTCTTTTGTTTATACCAGTGTCTAGCTCAGAGGTCAGTAAACCATCCTGTAGGCCAAAATTATCCTAACACCCATTTTTAATGCCTCTTTTAAGAAAAATAAATCTAAGCTACATTCAAATATGTATGTGTTACCTATGGCTGCTTTTAACCTATGAGAATTGAGTAGCTGTGATGGACATGAGGCGGTTCTTAAAGACCAAAATATTGACTTTCAAAAGTCGTCTCCCAACTCCTGAGCAAGAGTGTCTAGCGGGGAAACAGGCATTCAGGGTGAGCTTGTTAAACGGGCTCTTAAAGGGGCAAGCTGGAGACAGATTCATGTATATCCTTAGAGTCCGCAGTGTAGGAGACGTCAGTGTCCTGTCTCTCGGGTAATGCTGGCCACCTGCACAGCACTGAAGTCTGTGGGTGCAGCCACCGGTAGCACTGTTGGGCTACTTGTTGCTGCAGCAAAATTCCCAACACAAACATTTCGCAGTCTTTCGGCTGCACTGCGCCTGAGTGTGGTGAGGCAGAGGGTGTATGGGGAGCACCTGGTGGTGGCAAAGCTGTACCGTATGCAGACCAAAGGCAGAGGGAAGGGCACAGGAAGCCATAGGGACTTCGGGGAGGACTCCCCCGTGATCAGTTCCTCCAGCTATATATAGATCCACATCCTGAAGTTACCGGAGACACTCCCACCCAGAATGGTGCCGCCACCACCAGTTAGAGACCTGGTTTCAGCTAAAGGACCCATGGTGAACAATTTATATCAAATCATGGCACTGCCCTCATTCTTCCCCAGGAATAGGAATCCTAGAATTTTCTTTGATTTCCCAGGTCACTAGGAAAACCTTTCAGAGCATCCATTTGACTATGGAGACTTTATTCCCACTGTTTCCGAGTTTGGGAAATCCTTGTTGAAGAAGCTGGTGTGGGATCTTGTCACAATCCTTGTGATAGACCTAAAGTTACATCATGCTTAGGGAAAATGAGTGAGTTCATGATTCTGGGGGAAGCCTCAACTCTGCAGAGAAGGTTCTAAGTGAGAAAGAAACCCATGACCTTTATAGAACCCTTCGAGAAGAAGAACCAAAGAAAAAGGATATAGGAAGGAAACAGTGACCCCAGGCCACTACTCCAGGTCAGTAGGGGTCCCCAGCCTCTTCCCACCAGAAGTACTCCTGCCCCAAAGTATCTGCCCATTCCTTGTTCAGAGCCCTTGTGAGTTCAGCCTTGGCAACCCCACCTGCTATGAACACATCCTGCACAGGGTCACTCTGTATCCTGTGCTCTCTCCCTGGGGTCCTCCTCTGTCCTCCTCAGAGACTGTCACCAGTTCCTTCTGGTTCCAGCCCCAAATCAGGATAGCATAGCGCCAGGCACATAACAGGGGCTCAGAAAATGCCTGGGGAAGGGCCCTGACTGCACTTGTCACTGCTGTTCTGCACAGGACATGTGTGATGACCATGGATGCTCTGCTCCCTATATTCCTGCCTGTGTTTGCAGTGGCTTTTGTAGGTGGAGGAATCTGGTGCCTTCACCCATTCTAGTTTGTCCCAGAGCCCTTCAGCACATTTGGATGGGGTTCACAAGGACAGCCTCATCATTGCCTGCCCCGTGGAGGATTGGCATCTAATGGGGCTACTTTTGAGATGCCATCCTGGGAAACTTTCCAAACTGAGAAGTAGCCACCTCTTCTGTGTTTTACAGCAGGGGCAGACTCCAACATCTTAACACTCTTAAGTTGTCGGAGAGCCTCATAGCGGTGGCAAAGATGCAGGAGGAGGAAGCGTTCAGTGTGGCAGGAACAGAAAAAACGCAACTTGAACACAAATCCCCAGAAATCTGCCCAACTGGCAGAGGAATGTTTCCGCTCCTCACTCGCGGGTGCTAGACGCACATCGCGCAGCTCTACTAGAGAGAGTCTCAGAGTCAGTTCTCAGATGTTAGGATCCGCAGAGGAGAGAGCGGGCCCTTCAGAACAAAGGCTGGTTCCCCACTCCCAGGACCCCTGAACACACGCTCCCAACTTGCTTCTTTCCAGGCCACTGGCACAGCTTCACAAGACTCTGCCTGTGGGACCGGGCTGGGCTTCTGCGGAAAAGGCTTCTGATCAGCTGTGCCTGGCACTGCCCCATTGTGCCAAGGGCCTGGGCCCTGGCCCTGGGGATTTCTCTGCCTTAGCTCCTTCAGCTATGACAAAAGGGAGGATGCTGACCCCTGTTATTACACAGGAGACTGCTAAAAGGGGGGCTCCTTTAAGATGGGCAGGTTGGCTTCAAGTGTTTCCTAGGACTGCCATAACAAAATACCGCAGGCTTGGTAGTTTAAACAACAGAAACTGGTTTTCTCGTAGTTGCTGAGTCCAAGATCAGTGTCAGCAGGTTAGTGTTTCTCCTGGATGCCTTCTGCACAGCTTGTAGTTACCTTCTCCCGTATCTTCATCTGATCTTCTGTCTGCTGTCCCTCGGGGTTTTCCTTCCACATAGTCACCAGTTAGATGGACTGGGGTCCTCCCATAGGACCTATTTAACGTTTCTCACCTCTTCAAAGGCCTTCTGTCCAAATATAGCCACAATGTGAGGTGCAGCGGGTCAGGGCTTCTGAGTATGAGTCTGGGAGAAGATGATACATCTTGTAACCATGGTTGAGTCAAAAGAGTCTGGGCATGCTTGCCCATGCCATGGCAGCATTAATGGGCTTGCAAATTCAGCTTCTGCCTGTCTTCTTCAGTATAAAATGGCAAACTTCTGCCTGCCTTCAGGAAGCTCCTCAGAAGAGAGTGGAACTAAATTCCAAGTTTTAAATAAATTTGTGCATTGCATTCTTATTTTTTTTTCCAACACAGGCCTTCATGGAAACCAGACAAATCAAAGTTGAAGACAGTGCTAATTGTGTTAACGCTAATAGCAACCAGAAACCAATCCAATTGAGCAAAACCACAGTTTTCAAGTTGCTTAAAGTTTGAAAAACACTAGATTCAAATTGAAACTCTGAATTACAGTGCGTAACATTTGTTTAAAAAAATCAGGGGCTGGAGAGATCACTCAGTAGTTAATAATTTTTGCTGCTCCTGTAGACCTATTGGAGTTAATTTCCCAGGACCCAAAGTGGGCAGCTCACAATAGCCTATAACTCCAGTTTCTGGGAAGGGTGGTATATTGCACTCTTCTGGCCTGTAGAAGCACTTGTAATAATGAACACACACACACACACACACACACTTAAACATATTTTTTCAGATGATTTTTAAAAATCGTTCTCAAGAGGTCATGGACCAGGTGGTCCAATTTCACGAGTAAACTACAGCTTTGCCACGTTTGCAAAAGTGACTCGAGTCAGCAGGTGGGGGAGGAGCCAGGCTTGGGAAAATGACCATTCAAGGAGTGATGGGTAGTCTTTAATTCACTATCAACCTATCTTTAAAGGCTACAAACTCATTGCACAAGAGTTTCAGACAAAACATGAAACCAATGTGTTCCCCTACCACAGCTCCTGTTGCTACAACGTGTCAAATTTGATACAAAGCTCTCCATTCTCTTTGGGTGACAAGAGTGGGTGGTGTGGCTGTTTGATCTGCACATGACACGACACAGGTCAGGTAAGCAGGAGACATCAAGAAATATCTGCTGTTTTTTTTTAAATGATCATAAAAGAGATCTGGGCTAGGGAGAGGTTGGAAAAAAATAGCAAGAGCAGAGAAACTGCAAAAATGACAGAGAACCTATGAGCAGGCCTTCTAGCAGGCACAAGAGACTGCAAATGAAATAAAGGAATCATTATTTTGTGTTCGGATATGATTATAGGAAGAATCAGAAAGAGCTGACTAAATAACTGCTTTAAAATGTATAATCTGCATCTTTTTTAAAAATAAAGCCAGGATTTTGTAAGGAAAGTATATCAAGGTTCCACAAAATATCAAGACTATACATTTTTCAAGACAAATTTAAATGGAGTCTGCCTGGAGGTTTAAGTAAAATCCATTCTACTAAGCATAAAAATAGGATTCTTTAAAAGAAAACAATTACTATATGAAATAAAGAATAAACATACCAGCTTAATCTTTTCCTAAGATCATCCTACAACATAATCCACTGAGTCTCCCTACTTTGGGGACAGGGTTGGAGGGGATGAGGGAAGCAGAGCTGGGAGTCTAATAAGAAAGCAGGAACCAGACAGTGTTTACAGGATCTGATGCAACGTCAAGGGTCATGGACTTCATCCTTGGGCAAAGAGGAGCCATCAGAAGTCTCAAGAGGAGGGCTGATTTAATCACATGTGTATTTCCCAAGATGACTCACAGGTTAAAGGGTCCTAATAAAACAGGAGCCATCCCGAAACAAAATCAGAATAATTAAGCAGGGAGTGAACTTCTTAGAAGCATGCCTGGCCTCCGAACTCATCCTTCCATGGACATCAGCTGCTAAGGGGTCTTAAGTATAGAGATTACTGCCCTGGGCCCCAACACTGTCAAATCCTTCTACATAGATGCTCTCTTCAAATGCAGTCCCCAACAGCTTCCTTTTAAAAGACTAGCCATCATTGAAATAACAAATCTTGGAGTTGCCAGGGAGCCTGAATTTCCCCCTTCTTAGGAAAAAACAAACAAATAAAAAGCTCAAACAAAACACCCCAACAAGCAAAACACCAAGTTCTTATTTTATGGTCTAGCCCTTTCTAATTATTTATAAAAACAAAAGCAGGCTTTTATTTTCTTTTAAGCCACCACCTGTGACAGAAAACACACTGGTCATAAATCCTGTTTCTCTAGTTTGATTGAAACAGAGCCCTGGCCCATCAGGTTTGCTGACTTCCATTTTTCAGGGTGTTCAGAGAGGCAGGGATCACGGGCATCATGAAGGAAGGCTCCCCACTCCAGGCAAAGATGGCTCTGCTCAATAGGTTCTTTCTCCAGAATCCCCATTCAGAAGGGAAATGTTCTGCCTGATGTTCAAACAGTATTTATAAAATTCCACCATGAGAACCACACCATCAGCAAAGCCCAGAAACTCCAGAGAGACCTTGCTCCCTGGTACTAAAATCTATGGACAGGTTTTCCATCACATCACATGGGTGTGGGGAGTCCCAGGGCACAGATTGCCACAAAAACACTGCATTGGTCGCAGCTGAATTTCCTTAGGATTATGTTAACTAGCTGATAAGCTGTTGTACATAGACATTTGCCAGACCATTTCCAGAGACAGTGTCTGTACCCACAAATCAATAAAAGACCATGTGGACACACATATTTTTAAAAATTTACTTATTTCTGACAAAATGCACACTCCTATAAAAAGACACAACACAGTTCTTGGTCTGTATAAGTTTACAACCCATTTCTCAAGGGAGACAAACTTAGACATAAGAAAAGACAGAAAAATGCACAAAGAAACCACAGCTCCAGTGTAAACTGAGTGGTTTTATTCAGTGCCTCGGAGCTAGCTCTCCAGATCTCCCCTCTGAGTACCCCCAGTGGAGTCCACTGAGTGTCGCAAAGCCCTACCCAGCAACACATAGGAAGGTTGCTCAAATGGGACGCTGGCAAGCATGTTGGGGTCGAAGGGTGTATTTCCCTTTGTTCTGTCCTCTGACCTCCCTAAATGCAGTGGTGTCAGTTTTATAGCTGATGTTAATAGTCCGTGCATCACTGTAGGTCACCAGCCACTTAGTGAGACACTGTCAAGAGGAAGAACAGTATGTTAATGGCTCCTTTTGGCAGGGCTGCAGTAATACTAAGCCGGCTCACAACCTCAGCCTTGAGAACACGTCAGTGGTCAACAGCCCAGATGTGCTCAAGTCCATTTGCAGCTGAGAGTCCCCCAATATTTCAGAATCCACTGTTGTTTTACCCATATTCCTGCCTAGCAGCAGCCAGAAAACGACAGGTTTTCCAAACTGAAGACATTCCTTCTACTCTTCCTACAGACACAACACAAAAATCCTGAGAGAATAGAACAGTGCCAAATCCAAAACTCTCCCCTCCTCGAGGCCACGTACAGGACATTAGTTACCACCAGGCATTGGGAACAGGGGAAAAACAGACAGCAGAATCCCAGAGCCAAAGAGGGTCCATGAGATTGCCCTGGGAAAGGAGGTGTATGTGCAGAAGGCTGTAGACAAGAAAGGGCTTGCAAGATATGCACAAGGCTCCTTTGTGTTCAGGACATAGTGTGGTTCATATGAGAAAATCTGTGTAAACTGCTGTAAATGTTTGCTTGGAAAGATGAAAGCACAGAGAGAGGGTTTCTCTCTCTCTCTCTCACACACACACACAGAAAGAGAGAGAGAGAGAGAGAGAGAGAGAGAGAGAGAGAGGGAGAGAGAGAGAGAGAATGTGTGTGTGCGCAAGCAAGCTCCAGATAAAGCTACTACTAGAAAAACAGGGAACTTTACCTCCTAGGCCCTTCCCATGTCCCAGGCACAGCCTGAAGCCCCTTAGAATAAACACTGAATTCTTCCTGTATTACAATGAAAAAAAATAGGCACAGCAAAGATAAAGTCATTTGCTTAAAACCACATCCCCAATTGGTTGCAAAGCCAGGATTCATAGCAAAGTATCTACTTTTTAAAAAATGTTACTTTGAGGGCCAGGGAGACAGGTTAGCAGGCAACACACTTGCCATACAAGCAGGAGGACCGGAGTTTGGATTCCCAGCACCCACATAAATGCCGGGCAGGCACGGCAGCCAGTCTGTAATCCAAGCAGCTGGGAGGAAAAGTCTGAAGGTGGCTGGATGGAGCTGGCTAGCCAGTCAGGCAGAATCTCTGAGTTCTTGGTTTAAGTGAGAGACTACGCCTCATTATAAAGGGTGGTAAGGGATAAAGGAAGTTACATCACACACACACACACACACACACACACACACACACCAGCTCTGTGTACATGTGTACCCATATACTTTCAAACATGCACACACTCCATATACACATGCTGATAAAATTCTAAAATGTTACTTAGTTTATGGTAAATGAAAGAACACGGTCAACAAAAGATCCTATGCGACACAATTCCTTTCACACCAGTGACCCACAATAGCAAAATCACAGAGGTGGAAGTAGATTAGTGGTTGCCAGGGAAATGGGGGATGACTTGTAATGGGGACGAGGTTGCTTTTTGAGGAGAGAAAAATATTCTGAAGCTGGCTACGTCCACGATGTTGCACATTTCTGTGATTACATTAAAAGGCACTGGATTGTAAACTTCGAATGGGAGAATTGTACAGCGTGCAAACTGCATCTCAATGGAGCGGTTACCATCATCATCATCATCATCATCATTTTACTAAAAACAAATCTGGGAGGACTGAACCATGTGGGGGGCAATTTTGTTTCAAGGGAAATGGCTGCAAAAGAAAAACAGGAGAAATCTCTACTTTCTTTATATTCTTCAGTACAGAGATGTTAATTGCTACACTACCTCTGTGCCACCACCCGCCATGAGTCCTGAGGCCTCCAGGCAGTCCCCCGTTCTCTATAGATGTCCTGAAAGGGACCAGACTTCATGCAGGTCACAGTCCTCTGCTGTTTTAGAAGAAGGTGGCTGTCTGAGAGTTATTAGTATGAACCAAGAAAACATCAGAGACAGACAGGCCAAAATCTAAGCTGCAGAAAAAAACAAACAAAACAAAACAAAAAACCCTGACCCTCATAGGACCCTGAGAGGCTAGGGCGAGCAATCTGAGATTGGCAGTAGCCTGTCTTACCCAGCTGAGCTGTAACAAGACAACCCTGGAAGTCCCGGGAGTGTCATGTTCTGTCTGGAGGAGAGACAGACGAAAGCTGCGGGACAAGGCCAGCACTTGAGTCGTGATGAACTTGCCTCATGTTCTCCTGATTGTGTTCTGAATTGTAGAATTGTTTTCCCTGGTGTTTGTCACATTGAGGACATGGGCCTTTTAATTGGCAATGGAACGTGCCGCTTGAGATGTCAAGTGACTGCTGAGGAGCAGCTCTGTTAAGTAGAGGCCCTGCCAGTTAATGGCTGTGTCCCCGAGTTGAGGGGGTGGGGTTGGGGAAGCCCTGGCCTGAACACAGTTCAGAGCCAGAAGGAATAGGCCTATGCATAGCCTTGCTGGGTAGTCCCTGGGTGCCGAGTTTGCATTAGGTTTTACCTGTGTGCTTTCAAACAAAGCATGTGGTCTTTCATGCCTTCTATTCAAGCTATGTTTTCTAAAGCTGCTCTGGTACATAGAGTCACATGAGAAGTTGAATAGTGTGCCTAAAGTCCCCTCATAAAGCAAAATGCTCACCCTGGTGACCGTAAGAGACGATTGCCTACATTGCGAGTTTATAGGCTCTTTCCCCCTTAACCTTGAGCATGACCCCTAACTTGTCTTGGGGGAAATGCATGTGAACTTCTACCCCCTCTTCTGTGATTGCTGGAGAGACTGGCTTACCTAGCATGGAGTCTGTCAACTCTCTCCAAACATTTGAAAGACTCCAGAAAAGAAAAATAAAACTACTTAACTGACCCACAGCTGGCTACATACGCGTGAATGAAACCAGGCAAGGACAAAAGACCTCGCTGATCGACAGAGAAAACAAAACATCTGTTTAAATTAGTGAGTTTAGGGACAGCTTAGCATGCAGCCCCATTACATCAGTAAGCAACTGATACACTTTGCCAGTTGTTGGGTAGGGGGCATCAATCCCAATCCTATACAGGATTCAGAGGCTAGCTCCAGACTCACAGACACATAATCTATAAGGACCAACTGCAAGCCTGCTGAAGGAGGAAATGGGAAATAATACACATTACAGTCAGCCAGTAGTCCCAAACATATGAGATGGGAGAGGCAGGGCAGGTTCCCGAGCTCAGACCCTGCCTTCAAACCTGGTACAACACTGTATAACTGTCGGGAGGAGGGTGTACTTAACATGTGGCTCTGCAGACTGACCCACTCACCATCTCTTACACCATCTTCTTAGCATGCCTTCCCCATGCACTCTGGATTCTAGCCGTGACCTTGGATCCAGCTGGCAGGAGCCCTTCTATAGACCCGGGGATCTGGAGCAAGAGGGGAACCACATGGCTGGGGATTTTTCAGTTCTCTGGCAAGCAGAGGCAAGGAGACTAGCCACGAGTTTTATGGATGTGTTGAAAGCACTAAGGTCCCTGCATACTTGATAGACAGTCATTGCAACCCCTCCAGCATCCTAGATGGAGCCCGAGGTCAATGTACCTGCAGCTGATAGTTCCCATAGTGCAATTTTAACCCCTACAATTCCCAGTGTGGAAGCAGAGTATACCTTTGGTCTAGTTCTGCAGTGTCATCCAATCATTTGGGGAATTAATAGTCCTTCCATTAATCTCTGCTTACGTCATTACCCTGTTGTACCAGTTTTTTCTTTTAGGCCACCAACCAGCTCCCAAATCATGACACAGAGACTTATTAGTTTTGAGTGCTTGGCCTAGCTTAGGCTTGTTTCTGGCTAGCTCTCTTAAATTAATCTGTTTCTCCTTATCTATCTTTTGCCTCAGGGCTTATTACCTTTCTTACTTATGTATATCTTACTTTCACTGCTTCTCCAGGCCTGTCTGGCTGGTATCTGCATGGCGTCTGTATGGCGTCTGTCTGTCTTCTTGCTCCAGGTGCTCCCCTCATTCTCTCCTCCTCCTTCTCTCATTCCTCCCTTTTCTCCTCAAGTCCAGGTTTCACCTCCCATTTATTCTCTATGCCTGGCAGCCCAACCTATCCTATCTCTGCCTAGCTATTGGCCATTCAGTTCTTTATTAGACCAATCAGGTGCCTTAGGCAGGCAAGGTGAAAGAGATGCAACACATCTTTACCTAATTAAATACACACCCTTAACATCGTTAAACAAATGCAGCACAAACAAACATAACACACCTTTATACAGTTAAAGTGATATTCCACAGCATAAACAAATGTAACACACCTTTGCCCAGTTAAAATAATACTCTACAACAGCCTGTATTTTCTGTTTCCTGATGAACTGTTATGGACCCTCTTCACCACCACACACTTCTGTGTCCTTATCTGTAAAGGGACACATATATCAACTGTTTCCAGGAACCATTGCCTAATGATCTGATTCGGTTATGCTATTCACATTAAATATTTGCAGCAACGCCTGATGTACAGAAAATGTTCAAGATCTTGCTGTTTAAATTTGCAAATCTAGACAACAGCTGGTGTCAGGGCACTCTGAGATTAAAAAGAACCCTGGGGACCAAAGAATATTCATTCTGAGTTTCAAAGCCTTTCCCTAGGCTTCATGCCCGTCCTGAATCTTCTAGGAATGTGATGTCCTCCTATGCTAATGAAGCCTGGGTATTTTCAGTCTTAGGAATTGCATGCTTCCTGTAGAGGGGCCCAATTCTATCAAGGAACCATCTTAATGGTCTCATTAAGTTAGCTGACCAGTATCTTGAGCCTCAGGCTTTCCTCAGAATCACAATCCATTATGCCATTTGGTGGCCTGGCACCACAGTAATATCTCTGAGAAAGGTCAAGGCATTTGCCTCTCCTGCAGTAAACACTTGCCTGTGACAGTTTGGGCCGTGTTTCCTGCTTCCAGAGTTTATTTCAGATTGTGGGCTCTGCAAGACACAGGCCCTCTAGATAAGAACTAAGAATACGGTAGTGGAATTGCTGAGATGAAGAGACAGGTGACCCTTCAGAGTTTGGGTCACCTGGACTCCAAACAAAGTCATTGCAGTGTTAGGGACATGTTCAGGCTGCTTGCTCAAATACAACAGTGCAGGAACTCCCAAATAACAAGAAGGGTACATAGACAGAAATTTAGTCACCTTAGGCACAAGCAGAGTCTAGGGCTGTAAGACTAGAACAAAGGGAAACATAAAAGGGCAAAGGCAAGGAAAGCTTCCTCCTAAAGCCCATGTACATTAGGAAGCCTGCTGGTCATCAAAATACCATGAGGAGAGGGGGATTCACATCCTTCCCAAAACCAGGAGGCTAGACGGTGGGCAGTGAAGGCCCAGCAGGAAGATCATCTGATCCCAGGGAAGACACAGCATTCTGTCACGCACACCAACATGCTACCAGAGACCAGCCACGATGCACATGTGTTTGACAAAATCAAAGCCAATGCCTCAAGCTGACTGTGGTCACTAAAGTACCCGTCTGCACCTGTGTAGATTTTAAACTGCCTTCTGCACTTATTTCTACCCTGTGTAAAATGATAAGATTTAAGGGATGAAACCCACTTGACCTGAAAGCAAAGGTATTTTTCTGCATGAACTAAACTCGTCCAACAGTAGTTTCTTTGAAGAGTGCAGTAAATCTAGC
Source organism: Mesocricetus auratus (assembly GCF_017639785.1). NCBI lineage: Eukaryota > Metazoa > Chordata > Mammalia > Rodentia > Cricetidae > Mesocricetus > Mesocricetus auratus. The sequence continues at coordinate 17,647,906 of NW_024429205.1, read as the reverse complement.
CTGAAACCAAGGTCTGCACATTGTTCAAATATTTCAGCGGCACGAAGCCATCAGTCTTGTGTGATTCCTTAGCTTCCTCTCCTCCTCCCACAAGAATACATTCCCGTACTCCAAAACAGCTTGCAAAGATGTATATAAATAAGAAAGGGAACGCAACGTAAGGAAATCAGGATAAATATAGAAGAAATAAGATAAACCCAGGAGCAGGAGGATGATCTAATGAATTCTCAACACTCTTGAGTTTCACAGGGTTTTTTCTTAGCACATCTCTCAATATAGAACCCTGACCTGTCACTACAGTGTTGCTCATCAAAAGCAATTCCACAGGGAGCCAAAGAGTGCAGACTAGCTCATGGTACCCAGAGAGCCCAGCATGATTCAGGAAGAGCTCTGAGAAAGTCTGCCTCTGAGGAAGGGATGTACCAGCTGTCCCCAAACCCCTTCTGAAGATACGGCTGCCTTTGATAAATCTGTTGGTAGATGTGGATTGCAGAGTCTGATATGATGTCAATTATGGTTTAATAGTATGGACCACAGCTACTCCACAATGCAGGCTAAGTGTCCCTTTACTGGCTTTCACCATCTGGAACTGGGCTGTCTCCAGACTGTGAAAAAGCATGGCTGGGTATTCTCTCCCTTTGCTTACAGGTATACCAGGGCAATCTTAAAAATTCTCAGGTCTGATGCATCAGTGGACAAAAGAGGAAGTTGACAAACATATAGAAATTTGGTATCTAATTTTTTTCAGGGGATGGGGGGTTGGGAGGATGTATTGCCAATCTTTTAGAATAGCATCAAATCCAATCCTACTATCATGCCATTCATTAGAAAAACCTTCAAATGTACTGGGTACTTAAGAAGACAATGAAATTAAACATGCATTAAACAGGTGCATTCTTCAACAACACAGAAGTGAAAAAAACCTTGAAACTACAATTTGCTATGCAAGACTGATAAATTTGTTCACAAGACCAATAAATTTGTCAATGTAAAAGTAAAATAAAATGAATACATAGCAAAAGAAGACATTTAAGAAAAGTCAAAAGACAAATGGTCAAAGATGGGAAACCTTATGTCAGAAACAATAGTTTAATCTCACTGATATTAGAAAAAGCTCTTATAATAGAGAATAAAAAAGGCAAAAGCATAACACAAAAAAATCAATAAAAGATGCGTATCACTTACTGGAAGAGGAAAGAAACCTGCCCCCCCCATTTAAGACAAACTAAACAACTTTTCTGATAACAGAATAAACATAAACCTAAGCTGAAATATTATTTCTCACTTATCACATTAAGAAAGAATCAAAGTTCTGAAAAGTATTTTGTCTGTGGAGATAAACGTTCCCACAGATTCTCAAGGGAGGGAAAGCACGAAGCACTGTAACCACTGGGTGGAGAACTGAGTCACACTGAACAAAAAAACCACACCGATTTTCGTCTTTTCAAGCATCATTTGCACCTGAAGATACACCTTCTCAGGCACAGAAACAATATAGCTCTAGAGATGATTTACTGCAGCACTGTCTGTCAAAGAAAAGACAAGAAATAACCCACGAGTCCACAGATAGGAGGCTGGCTGAATCCACTCACGTTCACCCACCCAGTGAACCCATTGCACAGCAAAGAGAAGGGAGACAGCCTTCACGGCTGCTAAGGAGCGATTTCCAGGCTGAACTGAGAAGCAGACAGCGCAAGGTGAAGAAGGCACACAAGGTGCTCTTGTCCTGTCTAAGAGAGAAGGGACATGAAAATGGATATGGAACGTGTTTATTGTACAAGAGTATGCAAAGACTAATGAAAGAGGAGCAACACACTTCCTCACACAGGGGAGGGGATGAAAAAGACGCGTGGATGCCGAGTCCCATGAAGTTATGGTATTGTGTCGTTAAGTCAGATAAATAGTTTACATTGTCCAAAGTAACTGAATTAATTTGGAGAAAGAGACTTAACAATCCCAAGAGGGATACAAACAATAACAACAACAACAAAACACACAAACACACGAACAAACAACCTGGAGCTGGAAGGATTGCTCAGTAGTTAAGATCATCTATTGCCCTCTAAAAGGACCTGGGTTTGGTTCCCAGGACCCATGTTAAGTGGACCCTAACTACCTATAACTCCTGCTCCAGGAGATCTGACACCCCTTTGGTTGCACTCATATGCATATTCCCACATACAGACACACATGTGCACGCACAATTAAAAAATGAAATATATCTTCAAAAGAGCCCATTTCTCAGGCTGATAATATCAACACAGAAAGAAATGATGGAGACGCATGGTTTTCAAGCCCCGTGCTCTGGGTCTGTAATGGGTTATGTCATAAAGGCAGACACACAAACACAAATTACAATGAAAGAATTTCACTTGGTCATTTTATCCCTGGTAATAATATTTTGAGTTATCAGTTTGAAGCTATTCTATCTTAACATAAATATATATATGTATCTTTACATAAATGAATTCATATAGGAGAATCGGAATTTCAGTTGGAGAAGGCACAAGACAAAAATACTTAGACACTGAAAACTAACAGGAAACTTGATGTAATAAATTTGAACTTAGATGTGGTTGAACACATAAATATGTTTCTTAGATCTATCTGGTAAGGGGTTTGAGATCTCTAAGGAGGGTTCTTGCTAAAAAGAAAGTTTTTCAGGAAAAAGGGATGGATTGTAGGTTTGAAACAGTGGAATTACAAAATCTGTGTGTAAAACTGAAGAAGGGTTCCAGGATAACAAATTCCAGCAAATAAACAGAGAGTGAATAACAGTTAAAAAAATCATTCCTCCCTTGCAGATTAGCAAAGGGTACAACAGCCGTCTAGAGGAAAGAGGCTGCGATGTAGTCTATTTATTCCCCACTAAACCATAGTCTTACGGTTCCCTGTTAGTTTCGGTTCCCTGTTAGCTGCCCTTCTCCACGGTGCGGCTTCAGGTCCCCACTTTAACAGGATGAACCACTTCACCAGTGAGTGACATCTGACAAGGAGCCTCTACACCGCACACGCAAATCCCATGCTCAGAGCACACACCCCCGTTCCATGTAGTCTTAAAGCACACACTTAAAACCTACAGGGGGTGTGGCGGTGGAGGACAAGTTAGATGAAGGAATACCTGGGCAAATGCAGGACACGGGGCAGCTAGATCGATACCCAGGGACGCCAATGCCATGCAGAGAGCAAACAAAGCAGGGCAAGAATAAAAGTAAGAAATCAGAGAGACGATACCAGGCCGGTGCTACAGAGGAACTGATAAAAAAATTACCCACAGGACTTTTCGGATGTGGGGAAATCTGAATGTATACCTTACGTGAAATGAATGATTAACTTTCTTAGCTGTGATATAGCAGTGTGCATCTCTCTAGTTGTGTGACTTTGAACAGTTCAGCAATCCACACGCAGAGCAAGCCACACTCCCTTCATGTGTGTGCATGCACATAAAACGAATCCAATATGGCAAATATTAACAGCAAATGAATCTAGGCGGTAGGAGTCTAGGACTTTATTCTATTATTCTTTTTTTCTCCTTTTCTTCTTTAAATTTGCAGTTCTGGGACCACCCACCAGGCAAACATTCCATCCTGAGCTCTGGCTTAAGTTTTCTTAATATTTAGGGTTTTTTTTCCTTCTTTGAGATAGGGTCTTACTATGTAACCCAGGCTGGCCTCAAACTTTTGATCCTCCTGCCTCTGCCTCCAGAGTAATGGAACTAAAAGAATCAGAAGTGTTAGTGTATGCTCATAATTCTAGCACTCGGGAGGTTGAGGCAGATTTTTTTTTAGGCTAGCTTATATTACATAGTAAGCCTCTGTCTCAAGGTTTAAAAAAAGGGAGGGTAGGTCTTAGAATGGTTCCAGTCCAAGGGCTAAAGTGGTATCACATTCCACAGGTTGAGACAAATTTCAGCTTGTAATTAATACAGAGAATAGACAATTACTTATCTACTAGAAAAATTCCTGTAAGACACCCATAAAATACTTAACACATACAAAATTACTTTCTGATGATATCCCAATTGTGGTGGAGACTATGACTTTAGTGGCCTTCGAATGAAACAAGGTCCCTGTACTAGGGCCTCTGAGTGACAGCACCCCCTACATACTGTACATGGGGATGGCCAAGTCCATGAGTTTCCTATTTCTGTCATAGTGAATTGTCACAGTGACTTTCTATGTTACAGTTATTGCCTTAGGTGGTCAGAAGTGGGAGTCTGAGGTTCCTCCCAGTGAGTCTCAGTTAGGGTTTTTGTTGCTGTGAAGAGACACCTTGACCACGGCAACTCTTATAAGGCAAACATTTAATTAGAGTGTCTCGCTTACAGTTTCAGAGGTTTAGTCCATTAACATCATGTGTGGGAGCATGGTGGCATACAGGCAGCTGTGGTGCTGGCTAAATCTTGACCAGAGGGTAACAGGAAGTCAACTGAAACATTGGGCAGTATCCTGAGCATAGGAAACCTCAAAGTCTGCCCCTACAGTGACGCACTTCCTTCAACAAGGCCATATCCCCTCCAACAAAGCCACACCTCCTAATAGAGCCACTCCATATGAGATCATGGGGGCCAACTACATGCATGCTACCACACAGAGTCTCTGGGGTAAAGAACATGGTCAGGCCTTTCTTTATCTTGCCTGCTTTCTCTTGCTTATAGCCCCTTCTTCCATCTTCAAAACCAAATGCTAGTGCCACTACAATTTTTCCCCTGGCCCCAATTCTCCTGTCTCTGACACACATGGACCCGTGTAATGACATCAGCCTATTGGAGCTAACTTTTCCATGTCAAGATTCTCAATTTGATGAAAACTGCAAAATCTCCACCTCTCTGAGAGATAACACAGTCAGGATTAGGATGTGGATATCTTTGGGAACCACTGGGATGCTCATTGGGACAGATGACCATGATGGTCAATGAGATACAAGCAGAGTCTTGGTAAGTGTGTGCACATTGGAATTTACCTATTCAGTGTTACCCACCTCTTTAGGATCCTTTCTCTTAGACGCCAGCATCATGCAGTGAAGAACCCGATTCAGGCAGAAGGTAGGCCACACAAAGATCAATGAAACTCTGGATAATAGCCCTTGTTGAGTATTGGCCAGGATGTGAGGGAGCAAGAAAGCCATCTTGGAAATGCATCTTCTGCTCCTGGTCCAGGCAGTGCAGATGACCCAGGAAGGGCAGAGGTGAAGTGTGTTGCTGAGCCCTGCCCAAGGCATAAGCAAAGGAATGACTGTCCTTCTCGTAAGCTACTACATTTTGAGGTAGATCTTTAACAATGATAGCACCCAAATTGAGACAACTGCTTGCTTTAAACTAGTTGGAGGATGTACAAAGCATGTTGACTTTGGGTTTGCATTATTTATCATCGATAGGAGAGCCTGTTACCTATTGAACCCGTTCAGGGTTTGCAAAAACAAAGATAGACTACCCATTAGAAGACAGGGTATCTCTTCCAATAGCTTTAGCAAGAGGGAAGCCTCCAAGTCTTCTAAAAGGGGGATGAAACCAACAATGACCACATTATAATGAAGGACTAGAGTACTACAGGAAGTCACAAGCTCATCTATCAGGAAGCCTGCGTCCATCCCCTGTCACTAAATGCAGTTCTGTGAGATAGATGACTTCTCCCGGGTCAATAAGATGAGCACGGTTGTTGATTCCACCCAAGGCTATTGTTTTGAGTGTTTGATTTAGATATTAGCTTGGTGGAGTTGGCCTGCTTGCTACACTTTGCCCACATATTTTGCTGAACTGGAGCTTCCATCAAGCTACTGGCTCAGCTAACCCATAGCCCAAGGGACTGATTTTCAGCATCTTGATCTTGCCAAGCTATAGCGCTTGGAGGAAACCAGTTCCTTTCTGCACTGTGAGAATTTGTGATTTTATTGTGCTTGGAAAATATGTGTAAAATCATTCATCCTCCATTCCCTCCCTTCTGGGTCTACAATGCTTCTAGCCGTTGCAAGGGGTGGAGGGAAAGGATGAAGCTTTTTGTCAGGGAATCAGTACCCAAGTCTAAATCATTTTTTTAATTTATAGCTCTGGTCATGAAAACATTGACCTGGCAAGACATGGGATTAAGTGGTGCCCTGACGGCAAACAGTAAAATCATCCTCATTTTTTCCCTATGGCTCCCAAAGCCTGGCAGTATCTCTAAAGCACTTGCAAGTCTTCACATAACTACCTTGACCTAGACCCACACAGTCACCCAGCCATCTCCTCTTGCTTTGCAGCGATGAGTGAACACCTGTGGCTTTGTACTGCTAACCGTAAGAGCCACCTGGAGGATCTGCAACTGGGACTCATCTCCAGGGTGCCTGAAACCACAGAGAGTAGGGAAGTCAGAGTTACTCAGACTCTGACGCCCAGAATGCAGTGTCTCAGGTCGATGTCCTGTGATTAACACTACATTTAAAGGAAGGAAAAATTTGCATATATGTGGCTTTGAAATGCCAACTTCTAAGGGAGTAATAGTAGACTCTTTAGAAGAAGAGAAGAACAGTCTACAGATGTTACTGAGTATGGACAGTGCGCTCAGTTCTAGGCATTGTGGGTGATGCCAAAGAAATGCAGAAATGGCCCCATACTCTCGGAGTCCAGTCTTCTTTTATAGAGCCATGGAAGTGGCAATGCTAGTAAGAAGGTCACCAGCTAATGAAGGCAGTAAACCACTGTCGTGGCTGTGGGTGGAGTTTAAGAAAAGTTACTGATTTGAAAAGCTGGAGGCAGAAATTAGAAATAGCAGGAGGGTGGATCTAGAGGCGTCTCATGCTTGAGACATGACAGCTGGCAGCAAAAGAAGTGAGAGCAGGGAGGTAAGCAAGAGCTGTGTTTTCTTAAACAGAAGCCACTGACCCAGCCAAGTGCAATAGCCTGGGGCCATCAAATATGGGGCAAAGGGACCCAAACTCCTCCACAGGCCTCGAGGCAACTCAAGGAGGGCAATGAGGACAGTTGCAACTATTCACAGCAACGTTCCATCTGCTGTGGTCTCCACATGTCCTATATCCATTGTCTAACAGGCTGGGGATGGTGTCCAGTGGTCACTATTTAGAAAACTTGCCATCCAAAAAGAGTTTATTGAAGTCTGGGCACTTAAATGCATAAACTTAGTGGAGTAGAAAATTGATTTACGTGCAGCAGCAGCTCATTCCCCAAACTTGGGGTTTGAACTTGACTTCTCCTTCACCATGTCACCTGAATGAATCCTCGAGGCCTGGGAATTCTTTGTTATGCTCACTAGGACAACCGTGTCTCCTGGACATGGTGGCCTCTGGTAGCCTAGTCCAATCTAGCTTGGTCTTTGTGTAACAGGATTGTTTATGAGGGTGCACCTGTGGCCCAGTACTGGCACACACATAGTTCCCAGGGGGCTCCTGAATTCTGAAGAAGACACATTTCATAACAGTCTCTGGGTCATTTAAAATGTGGTTTTGCTGGTCCATCTAATACTTCCTCCCCACCATAGAGTTTCTTGTTCTGATTCTAAAAGTCATTTTTACTTTTTTTCATTGTGTGTGTGTGTGTGTGCATGAAAGTGTATGTGTAAGAGTATGAGAGAGTGTGTGTGAGTGTATGCATGAAAGTATGTGTGTGAGTGTATATATGAAAGTGTGTGTATGACTGTGTATGTGCATTAAAGTGCGTGTGTATGAGTATGTGTGTGAGTGTGTACGAATGAGAGTGTGTATATTAGTGTGTGTATGAGAGTGTGTATGAGTGCATATGTGAGCATGTGTGTGAAAGTATGTGTGTGTGACTGTGTATATGAAAATATGTGTGTATGAGTGTGTGTGAGTGTGTGTGTGTATGAAAGTGTGTTGTGAGTGTGTATATGAAAGTGTGTGTATGAGTGTGTGTATTAGTGTGTGTATGAGAGAGTGTGTGTGAGAGTATGTATGAGTGCATGTGTGAGTGTGTGTGTATGAGAGTGTGTGTGTGTGAGTATGTGTGTGAGTGTGAGTATGTGTGTGAGTGTGTGTGAGTGTGTGTGTATGAGAGTGTTGTGTGTATGAAAGTGTTTACATTAGTGTGTGTATATGAATGTGTGTGTATGAGAGAGAGTGTGTGTTTGTGTGTGTGTGTGTGTGTGTGTGTGTGTGTGTGTGTGTGTGTGTGTGTGTGTGTGGTGGAGGAGATGATGCATATATCATAACACCAGTCTGGAGGTCTGAAGACAACCTTGTGTTTTGGGCCTCATCTTCTTTCTCACTGGGGACAGTCTCTTTATTGTTGGTAGCTGTGCATGCCAAGTTGGCTTACAAGTTTCCGGGGAGTCTCCTGACTTTACCTCCCATCACCCTGTGGGGCACTGGGATTCCAAACATGTGCCACCATGTCTGGTTTTAAGTGAACCGGGGGGATCCCAGGACAGGATCTCACATTTGCACAGCCAATGCCTCACTGGCTGAGGCATCTCTCCAGCTCCCGATGCTGTTACTTTTTAGGTGTTTTTTCCCCTCCAGGAAATTCTCACCTGCTCTTCACCCCTCCATCACCCAGCCTACATCCCAACACTCCTGAGCATGCAGAGCTGTGAGATGGTACTTCCGTCAGTTCTGTCTCTGTGTGTTGTTGTGTGTGTTGGGGGACATGTTAATGCCAATGCCGCCAGTCTCTTTATACAGGTCCACTGCAGGTCTTAGCAGGTGGTAAGACGGCCACTGATCCTGACTGCCCCTTCCCAGGCGTTGGCAGGCATAGTCTGGCTCAGCTGCATGACGCCGGGATGTGGTGCTCCATTCACAGCTAGACTGACAGCCAACAGGCCTGGGGAGGAGAACTTAATCCAAGGATCAGCAAAGCTCGTCTTACCCCATTACGGATGACCATTTACAGCATGTCAAAACCCAGCCCCCTGCAAAGGTACTTCATCTGACCCAAATATTTGTCCTTCAGTACAAAATGTGTATATAAAATGCCAGTAACTGGCTGGCCAGAAATGGCTTTGGGGAAGGGATCTTAATCTTCCCATTTCTTCCTTCCTGTCTAAAAGCACGAAATTGGGGACAGCATCAGTCATTGGTGTCTATTCTGGACTGTCCTTTGCCGACCACCCAGGGGTTTAATTGGGGCTGCATTCCTTACAGGTTTATCCCAACTCCAGGGGAAGTCTGAGCAGGAACAGCCTCTCCCATGCAGAGAAGACACGCTTTGTCACAACCCAGGGTCCTGTTTGTTTTGAGACAGATTCTTGCTATGTAGCTCAGGCTGGCCTTGAACTTGTGATCTAACCTCTGTAGTGAGATGATTGCAGGCTTACACGAGTATCCTGGCTCAGACAGGGGTTCTTTCAACGACCCTGCACACTCCCAAACCCCCACGGCATTCAAAGAGGGGAGGGCTACTTTGAGTGAGCACTGCATTCAGTGACTCATCCCTGCGTGAAGTGCCTCCCCTCGGCATCCCTCTCTTACCAAACACCATTAGGGCTGCAATTTTTCCCCAGCTCCCTGTTCAGAGGGTGATGGGTCACGTGAACAACGCTGCCAGGTTGGGTATCTGCTTGGGTCCCTTGTGGCCACTGCTTGCCCCACTCCCAAACAGCAGCATAGATGAGTCAGAGAGACAGAGCCTCCCTTCGCTCTGACGCAGGCCATATCCTACAGGGTCTGCAGCCACCACAAAGCAGGAGCTCTGGTAACCGTGTAAAAGAATGATTTCTGGGACTTTCTCTCTGTTGAGTTAACTGCTTTGCTGGGGGTGGGGGAATACAAGCCTTGTCTATCTGGGGAAGCCCCACAGCATAGACTGTGTGCTAAGAGACACCCTCAGACCCACAGACAGTCAGCAGACTACTCCTACAACCACTGTGACAACTCAGGCCACAACAACTCCCTTCAGCCACCGTTATGACACCCCAAACAGCCCACCAAATCCCTCTCTGTTTCTGTGTCACCCCACCACCGATTGCTCTTGGAGGAAAGGGCTAATCTGTCATACAATTCTGGATCACAGACCACCGCCGAGGGAAGCCAGGGAAGAAACTCGAGGCGGGAACCTGGGGGCAGGAAATGAAGATGAGCGGCTTACTGGCTAGCTCCTCCTGGCTCGCTAAGCTTGCTTTTGTATACAATTCAGGACCGCCTGTTCAGAGGTGGCATTGCCCATGTGGGCAGTGTCCCCCACATTAATACTTAATAAAAAGATGTCTCACAGACTTACCTACAGGCAGTCTGACGGAGGCATTTTCTCAGCTGAGATTCCCTCTTCCTGGCTGACTCTAACTTGTGTCAGGGTGCCAAAAAGCTAGCCAGCACACTTGGTAATTAATAAGGACTTTTGTCGATTGCATCCTCTTAGGAAGAAGGCCCCAGACACTCCACCACCTTCTACCCCGTAATGCCTTCATTCCTAGACAGACCAGCTTCTTTTCCTGAGGCTCCCAGCTCAACCATGATCTTCAGCAAGGTTCCCCACATAGCCTGTCCACAGCAGACCCCTGCCTGCCGCCTCCCCTAGAGACCCCATCATGCCACCCTGTGGAGTTTCAGTGCAATTCATCACACTCCAAAACGAGCTTTCACACGTACATGCTTCTTATTTGGGACTCATGTGGCTCCCTTTCCAGAAGCGGGAGGACATGGCTTTTGTGTGCGCTACCCCATCTCCCCTGCATGTGTCGCCATGGCTGCCACGTAGCAGATGCTCGGTAAATATTTGCCTTCATAAATGAATAAATAAGTCCTACCATTTGAAAAAGAACCTGGGAAATAACTGGAGGTAACCGGGCAAGGGCACGCATGCCAGTATTGTTCATAGGGGGGGGGGAGATAATAATTTAAATAGCCAACGAAAGAGGATCGTGTCAATCAGGGCTTTGGCATGATTAATTATTGAATGCTATTTAGCATGGATGAGCTAGTTATTCAAGCACTGGTGTGGAAAGATGCCCAAGATATTATAACAAAAGCAGGTTACAGTATGCACAGGCATGATCCATTGATGGCTTAAAAAAAACTTCTAATATTAATATCACACACACATATGCACACAAAAAAAACTTAAATGAGAGCAAAGAAAATTCGAGAAAGGATGCTCAGGGCTCCAGCCCCATGGCTTTAAACTGTGTCTACTTCTGAGGCAGGTAGTATGATGTAATTCAATTGATTTCTTTTGCTCATATTTTCTGATTTTTAAATAATGAATGCATATAGCTTCCATAATAAGAGAAAGCAGGAAGACGGCAGAAGAGGAATCTGCTATGCAGACTCACATCATCTACCGAGGAAGAGCGGCAGGTGGAGAGGTGGCCCGCAAAAAAATCCCTAAGACAGTCAATCCCTAGACGGAACGGTGGGGAATAATGAGTCTCTTCGTGTTTTGAGCCGACCTCAGAGAAAACATACTTGTTAGATAATAAAAGCAGAGGCTCCCGGGCATATTTCTTGCCATGGAGAGAAACCTGCTGTGGCTTCCTTCCACGATATTCTCTGCTGTTATTCTCCACCCTGAGCGTGAACACGGGGCTCCACGCTTTGAGAAGGGATCCATCTGCCAACACCGGGCACCTGGACTCTCAGCTCTAATCCTGGGAAGAGCTGATGGGGCTTTAGATACATTGCACACCTCATAAACGTCCAGAATGGGAACCTTCCTAAGACCTGACTAGTGGCCCAGGGACAGTTTCCAGGCCATGTGCCAGGGAGGGCAGGAGAGCTGCTCTATCCGGACTATAACAAGTCACAGTCATTGAATGCTGAGGTATCTGGAAAGCCATTTCAGCACGAACTGAAAACCAACCACAAGGACAAAGACCGAATCTATGGTCATCATGAATTAATTCAAAATGGACCAGGCTGTGTGGGATCTGGTACAATGCCTTGTCTCTGCACTTCAGTTCATCATCGATCAAGTGAGGTCATTAGAGACAAAGGTTTGTGGGGGTTCGAAGACTGTGGCTGGGGGAACCTGATGATTACTCCCTTGAAGACAATAAACTACCTTCCAAGTGCTAAGTTAGACTATCATCTTCCTTGGCAGAGGCATCAGGAGCTCAACAAAAACAAAAACAAAAACAAAAAAACCAGATCCCTGTGGCTTGGTCCAAGTTTTGTGAGCTTCCTGGTGGAGGGGACAGTAAACAGTGTTCAGATGGCTGGGAATGGTATTGAGCACTGATGTGTGGCTGCCCCTTTTTGCCAGGCGAAGTGCTTAGAGAACCCCCTTTTTCAAGATAGGTTGTAACCATTGATGATTTACTGGGGATCCAAGTTTGGGGCGGGTTTGTGAATTCCAAACACCTAATTATCAATAGGTGTCTTTTACAGAATCTGCACCGTATCAGGTAGCTACCAAAAGCAGTGTCTATGACTCTAGATAGCCATCATCGGGATTTTTTCAGGACAACCAGAGTGGGGAGGGAGGGGGGCCTGGATAGAGAAACAAGACTACAGAAGGCAGCAGTGTGGGTGAGGTTCCAGGTCAACTGCATGGCACTGCCTGTGAGTTCACTGTAAGCCCAGAGTCTCAAACTCAGACAGTTCTACTGCATTGGAAACCCAGCAACAGCCGGGCAGTGGTGGCGCACGCCTTTAATCCCAGCACTTGGGAGACCAAGGCAGGCAGATCTCTCTGAGTTTGAGGCCAGCCTGGTCTACAGAGCGAGTTCCAGCCCAAGAAATCCTGTCTCAAAAAACAAAAAAACAAACACAAACAAAAGAAAACAAAAGAAAGACACCCAGCAATATATGACTAACGAGCCTTCCAGGGGACCATAATATGACATAATGTGACACGGCGTTAGGGCATTAGTGGAAGGAAAGGGGGCTGTGCAGTCATATGGCCCAGGTGGCTCAAATCCCAGATCTAGCAGCTGAACATACCTGGGAACTCCACACGGAATCGCTTTGCTCGCCTATAAAATGGGCGTCATTAATTCCAGAAGGATTGTTGGGGTGGCTGGCTCTAGTAGCTGATCTATATCAAGGCCCTCTGCCAAGTGCCAAGGAAATATTTCTAAGCTGGAGAGTCACTAGAAAGAAACTGATGCATATAGCAGTAGCTGCAGGTTCTCACGGCATGGTTGCTGATTTCTCTCTCCTGAGTCTCCAGTTCTTAAACTTTTGCAGTCGTATTACTCTGAAAGCCAAAAAGGGGACAGTGTGGCAAGTGTGGCACCAGGAATCCCTGAGGCTGAGGCACTTCTCCGGGGCTGTGGCCGTCGTGAGGACGTGCAGCAGGTGCTCTGTCATTAATCCATCAGCAGCGACAGCCTGCAATGCTCTGTCAGGATGTGACATATTTCAACACCAATCAAGAAATGAGCTTGCGAGCATGCCGATGGCTAATCAAGGCTGCAGACGGGGACACACTCTGGCACACTTGTTAATGGCATTCTCCATTAAACTAGAGCCGCCCAGGTGTAAAATAGCCACCGTGGTAGGAAACTGCGTGAGGGCGGGGAGAGGGGCAGACAGACAGCTGATGGGCTTTCCATCCCCGTTTCACTTAACTACGACACGGCAGAATATTCCTCAGAACAGTTTCTAGTGTTTAAAAGTATGTCACAAAATTGACATCAAGGACCCCGCTCCTACACTGACAGGATTTTTACATTTTTATCTTTAAATATTTCCCAGTAGGTGAATTACCCAAATTAGTCAATAATAGAAGCCAAAATGACTATGTTTAGCCAATTGAGTGTGACACCAAGCTGCCTGACCACATGAGCCATCTCTCCCTCAAAGCCGTTTTAACCTGACTGTCTACAGGCCTTGAAAGGTCGCAGTTACGCTGTGATGATGAGGAGCCACAGCAGGGGGTCATAAACTAAGGAACACGGATGTGGACATACAGAGTGCCCCCTCCACACACCCTGCAAACCCAGTAAACAAAACAGAGTTACTGTTAACACCTATGCATCTTTAAAAATGTGATTTCCACCATTATCAATTTTTCTTCAGTATGCATCATTTAAAGCAGGTTTTCCCACTGTGGCAGAATTTTCCAGCAGTCTAGGTTCAAGCCATTCAGGAGCGAGGACTTTTTTCATTTTTTTTAATTCATTCATTTCCTATAGTGACAGTCATATTGTTTCATTCACCTCCATTTTAGTGTAAAGACAGTATGTCGTAAAAATATCCAGCCTAGAAAATCCTTTAGAAGGGTCTTTTAGAAGCATCCTCCGAAGCTTTCCATATTGTAAGTAGTTGATGACTTTTGTGATGTTTCAGGGGGCCAGGGCCCTAAGTTAAGTCGTCAGTTTGGGAAAGAGAGTAGGGATACTCTGCTGTCACCCGACATATGAAACCCCAGATCAGAAGACTTGGGTATGATTTTTTAAATAGCGAAACAACACAAGTCCATACCACACGGTAAAAACAAGCAAAACAAACTTTTTAGGTAGAAAAGAAACATCGGATGAAGCCCTTGTAGAAGTCAGATTCCCCAACCCCTCATAGCAAATTGCATTACATCTGCTAGAACACAGAAGCCCCCAGAAGAGCTGTCAGCTGTAGCTGGGACCAGCTGTGCTCAGAGATCTTGGCACAGGGACCTGGCAAGATTGCCCTTTGCTGTCCTGGTGGCTGCTCCAGCCTCATTTGCTTCTCAGGCCATGTGCTTCATGGGATGTCTACAACCTGCGGGCCATTTAGAGACTCGTGACCAGGATGCTAAGAGGACACGAAAACTCAGTGTGAAGAGCGGGGGGGGCATTATTACAGCCTTGGCATTTATTTCCAGCAGCAAAGGACACTGTCACTATCCATATGGTCTGAAAGCTGACCCTACGGATGGCAGGTGATCCATGGGGCAGAAAGAACCAGAAGTAAAGAGTGGGTAGAGAGACTTCCTCTCCTTCAGACTAGGTCTGTAGGAATGGATGGCCAAGACAGCTTGATCTGATCCCTGGAGGTGACCAGCAGTGGTGAGGAAGTCACTTAGCAGGAGAGCCAGTAGGGAGCTCCTGAGTCAATGATTCTATAAATAATGGTACCTTGGATTGATACATTTGAGGATGGGCTGTGGCAGGTCAACCAACTGGAATAGATACAAATAAATGTTCCCGTAGGATGGGCTACAAAATACCTACAGAGCCCTGACCACAGTAGTGTCTGCGGCTGCCGCTGAGAAAACCCTCTGTAGCGAGCACAGGCAGCTTCCCACTTCCAGGCTGTCTACCAGGGTCTGGGCCGTGCCTCTCAAGAGCCTTTCCCATGACCCCGAGGTCACCTCCCACACTCAAAGCATTTCCAGGTCACGGCAAGGGTGCCATCGAATTTTGTGATTAGCCCTCCTAAACCACCCTCCAAGGTTCCCTGCAAGAGGGCACATTTGGGACGCTTTTGGATTTTTGTTTAAGGCCCCTGGCAACCTCTTCCCACTTCTATGCTTTGATGTGTTTCTTCTAAAGCAAACAAAACTTGCTTTGGTGACCAGTGTCCTGCAGTCCTTTCTTTCCCTCTTGCACAAATGGTGCAGGGGATGATATCTTGCCCAGATGCTATTGTCCTGCCAAGTCATGTGACAGCCAGTTCTCAGAAATGACTTCGCCTGCCCTGGGTATTCCCGAACAAATCTGAGGCAGGCTGGCAAAGCAGCTTATCTGGGATCAGCAGGAGAAGGCTCCGTCCAGACTGCTGCGTGTGGGCACCTTCATCCATCGGTGACGTTAGCTCATTCTGTGTGACCGGGTCCTGTGATAGCCCTGGGGTGTGCATTTTTCTAAGGATGCGCTTTTCATTGTGATCAGCTTTGAGAAAATGAGGCAAAGACAATATTATAAATGCCCTCATCTCCGCTTAGCTTTTGGCATTGACTCCTGGGTCTAGGTAGGATGGGTGGTGGGTGACAGGCCTTTGCCCAAGTCCAGCGAGAGGTTGTTTTCTCCATGCCACGCAGGTATGGAACCTTCTCTGTCCTCCCCCATTTTTCCTTGTCCTCACTTCCTACTGAGTGTCCCAGGGTTTTGTGTTTCCAGATCAGTATTTCTACTCCTGTTTTTGACTAATGAGCTCCTTTCAGAGTCATCTATAATTTTATAAACCCTTTCAATTAAAAAAATCATTTTCTCATTTTTTGGTTCGGCTTATGTTAAAAAGATTTTAAGTTAAATATTTTATATGAGTATTTTATTTAAATATTATATTAAATGAGCATTAAAAAGCTATCTTTAATACAGTTCATTACATAGGGGCATATTTCAACATCTTCCTTTTAATAAGTTACAGACAACATTCCATTTCCTTTAAGTTAGTTGTGCAAGAAAGGATGAATTTGTTGACACATTTTTTTTTAAAAAAATGACACTTTTCATTCTGGGACCGAGCTATACCTAAGCCATAATTAAAAGTTAATTAGATGCATGGGCTTCAGGAGTAAACTCACAAACTACTTTAGTGACCTGATCTTTAGAATATGTGTGTCTTGTGCTTCAGACAGCTCAACCATGATGTCTCTGCAGCACTCCTGCCATCTAAATGAAACGCTAACACAAGATTCGGGGGCGGTCACATACCCTTCTAAATGACACGCATCAATCATAGCTTTTATTTAATCAATTAAGAGGCAAATCAAATGATGTCTGTATTACTCGGCTGTTTCTTCCCCCACCCTCTGTCTCTTTCTTCATTTGATGTACTAAAGACATCTCAGTGACCTACATAAGGACTCGGATCAGGTGATCTTAACTTATGGCGCTGGTAAAAATAACCTTGAGGTGAATCTGCAAAATTATCATTCCTCAGCTCCTCATTATCTTGGGGGTGGCTCAACATAAACTCTTTATGTTTCCTGTCTTTGTCACTTTTTATTGCTGAACCAGTCTACTTTGGTTGCAAACAGAACCATAGCTAACAAATAATAAAGACAATTTAACAGCCTATGGCAGCCAAAATGAACCAAAGTGATAAACTAATTGGTGGCTGGGTCTGATTTCCATTAATTGTGTACTTTGACTCTCTCTCTCTCTCTCTCTCTCTCTCTCTCTCTCTCTCTCTCTCTCTCTCTCTCTCTCTCTCTCTCTCCCCTCCCTCCCTCCCTCCCCTCTCTCTCTCCCTCCCTCCCTCCCTCCCTCTCCCTCTCATGCGCACACATACACACAGGTACACACAGCTGTGCACAGAGGCCACCCAAGTTAGATTTTTCAGTGCAATTACATCTATCCATTTAGTGAATTTTGATAACATACTTTGAATTTAATGCGTTTCCCACCTTTCTAAACAACAAACTCCAAACATCTGTTCTTGAAGTGCTGAGCCTACCCATCCTTATCTGGAGAAGGAATAGGTGGTGCTGTCATTTAAAACATGAAGAGCAAGGAGACTGATGTTGTCCTTCAGAGAGCAGACAGTAAGTCATGCCCGTGGTGGGTGAGAGGTATGGAGATCCGGGCAAAGGAAGGGAGTGAGAGATGGGGTAGAGCCATTAGCTGCATCACTATAGATGGCAAGCAGGGGCTAGGAGAGGTTGAGCTGTGACCTGGTATAGGCAATGTCCAAGGGGGAGGCTCCAATGGGACTCTGGATGCAGGTTGGGAATGTGATACGGAGAATTGCTGCAACCCCTTAGAGGAAGGTTCTGTATTATTCCTCAGAGAGAAACAGGTACTGCTGTTATGTCACATGCATCCACGCTACAGCCTGGGTGCGGGAGGCAGAACTGTGCTGGGGTTACATGGCTAGGATGCTCCAGGAAAAGGGGCAGGTCTTGAGCACTGCTTCAACCAGCCAACCCCCACATGCCCACGCTAGTGAACGCATGTCCTTGATGTGCCCAGCCCTAACTTTGAGGCTAAGCTTCTGTGGATAACCTAGTCGCCATCAACACAGCCCCAACTGTCAGGGGAATCACACATGGAAAAAGTCAGAGGCTGTTTCACCCTGAAGGAGACACCGGACCAGAGTTCTCTAGATCCTCTGAGAGTGTGGAAAGAAAAAATTACTGTGCAGCAGCTTGGGAAATTCTCTAAGAGGATGTGAGTGCAAGCACCTGGGCAGCTATAGGTCAGGGCAGAAGCTGGCCTGGCCCTGAGGTCATGTGTCTAGGCTTTCTAGGCTGAGCTGTCTTATGTCACCTCTTATATCTCTAATGGAGGTCTGCTTACCCAGCAGAGCAGTCTCTGGCATTCCAGAGGGAGGAGGGAGAGTAGAGTATGCAGGTGGGTGAGAATCTCCTAACAACTCCTCTGGGGGCCACAGTCAAATGCACACTCCAGCTGAGGCTTGTGGCTCCATGATGCGCTGAGCTCAGTTCTGCTTGCCCATGCCTTCTCCCTCGTCTAGGCCACCTAGGAGGTCCCCACTTGGGCAGTGCTGCAACAGGATCTGAGTCTTCAGATAAGCTCCTCCCTCTCAGTCGCCCCCAAACATATCATAGGCCCTTGAGACCCAGTGTGCGTCCCCCTCTACCCACAGACCTTAGCCACACACACCCCAAAGGCTCAGCCTGACCCACTTCTTCCAAGGTCCTCCCTCCCTTCGTCACAGCCAGGCATAAGCTAACACCACCAGATCCATCTCCAGACCTCAGCTCCCGGCACGCTCTGCTTACCCCCACCGTGTGGCCTGGGGCCTAGCTGGGTCTCCTTTCTCAGATGGTGGCCCCCAGGGTTCTGAAAAGCAGTCAATAGGGCCCATTTACAGGCTGCCTTTGTTGAATGCCTGGAGTTTTTCATTTTCTAAGAAACTGGAACATAAGTGGCTGGTTGGCATTTTACAGACAGAGGTGTGGGCGAGTGACTGTATCCCTCACAGGCTTGGCACAGTACAAACAGAAAATTTGAGGCTCCCAAAGGGGCAAGACGTCCGTCATCAGTCAGGTTTACGAACCAGGCCCTGCCTGCCTGCCTGCCTGTCTGCTCATACATTTACACAGGGACACTCATATAGACACACAGACACTCATGAAACACACAGACACACATAGACAGACACACTCATATACATGAACACATATACTCATTGACACAGAGATACAGACACTGATACATATGCATAGTCATACATAAACACAGACACTCATATGCATGAATATTCATGTACACAGATACACTCATTCACACACAGAGGCACATATGACATATTTATAAATACACAGAGAGACACAATAACTGTCACACAGACATATTCAGAGACACATTCATACATAAAAATCCATACAACTTGGCTTATGTCCTGTTCTGGCTAATCTTATGTCAACTTGATACATCCTAGAGTTATCTGAAATGAGGGAACCTCAATTGAGAAAAAGCCTCCATAAAAACCTGCTGTACAGCATTTTCTTAATTAGTGATTGTTGGGGGAGGGTCCAGGCCATTGTGGGTGATGCCATCCCTGGGCTTGGTGGTCCTGGGTTCTATAAGAAAGCATGTTGAGCAAGCCAGTAAGTAGTACTCCTCCATGGTCTCTGCATCAGCTTTTATCTCCAGGTTTTTGCCCTGTTTGAGTTCCTGTCCTGGCTTCCTTAAGTGATGGACTACAATGTGGAAGTATAAGCCAAATAAACCCTTTCCTCCCCAACTTGCTTTTTGGTCATGGTGTTTTGTCACAGAAATAGAAACTCTAAGACATGCTCTCTCTCTCTCTCTCTCTCTCTCTCTCTCTCTCTCTCTCTCTCTCTCTCTCTCTCACACACACACACACACACACACACACACACTATCATCTAATGAAGCACACATGCTATCGGTACTGTTGTCTAATGAAACTTTATTTCCAACACTCAGGACAAGCAGAAGACACTTTGGAGCAGAAATCTCCTCTTCTTCCTTTGATGAGTTAACAATCAGGGAGAGGATGAGAGAGTCAATGTTACCTAGAACACAACCTCCATTAACCTAGCAGTGGGTAAATTACCGACTCCTAAGACCCGGGTGTCCAGGAGGTACCACAAGATGGGCTATAGTATCCTTGATTTCACTGAGCAGATAACTAGGACTGAATGGTTCAAAGGACCCGGCACAGGATGGAAAGAGCATGGCACAGAATCTCAAGGAATACATGTAGCCTGGATCTGGCCCACTTTCTATGGCCTCTGTCAAAGGAAACAGCCAAATTGGACAGATCATTGTGGACCCAGAATTCTTTCATGCTGTGACTCATTAATCAGGTGGGGCTTAAGTAAAGGGATGATTGGAGAATGCATGCTATATACAGGACTTACGGTGCCTGCCATAACTAGAGGCCCCATTGAGGAAGAAGATTCAGCAGTGCATTGCTGGAACAAGGGGTAGACATGGAGGGACCATGGTTGGGTCTTGGCAATCAGTCCACTGTCTCACAGGCACCGAGGAGAGGTCACTGCATAATGGACTCCACCCCGAGGAGCTGTGGTAGTTAACTAAACACATCAGGTGGCAACAGAAACAATACAAGCTAGGTATGATACGAAAGGCTGGGTAGAGAGCATTGATGCCTATAAACAGAGTACCAGGATAAAGACATATGCATGCCTAAAGTCAGCAATGGGGACCGACAACGGGTGCTGGTCCTCGGAGGGATGAGACTCTAGTCCCTGCCCAAACCTGGCACTCCACGGAACAAGCTCTTTACTCCATGTAACCCATATGAATCTTGACTCATTTGTCAACTGGGGCCCCATTATGGTGAGAACTACAGGTGAGAGGTGGCAAGGATGTGGTGAGTTTGGAGGAAGGCAAGGGACCACAGTACTTTGGGTGGGGTGGGGGGTGGGGTGTCCTCAAGCAGAGTTCTGGGTGAATTCCTGCAGTGGACAGCTATGCACTCACTTTATGTGAATATGATCACGGGGGAGTCAGTGTGGGTCAGTGGGAAGGACACAGACCAAGCAGGTGGGGTTCTTCAAGAGCATGTGATCCAGAGAGTCCTTCAGTGGTTGGAACCATGGGTTACCAGATGCTGACATCATCTTCTCAGTGCCTGGGCAGCCAGATAATCCAAGTTGGCCACACAAGGAGCCAGGATCCCAGGGTATAGGAAAACATTCTGCAGTTATGAATAGAAAACAACAACGGGAAAAACAAAACCAACAAATGCACATCCTAGCCTCCATGGGCATCGTCCATGAGGCCTCTGAGGCTGAGAGAAGATGAGACAGCCACCCAGCCACAGGAAGACCAAGCTTGCACAAGTATTCCAACTCTAAACAAAGTAATTGGTCCCATATCTTCTTCTCTCAATGAAGCAACCACAGCTAGTCACAGAATCTTAGGAACAGAGGCAATGGTGGCTGACAGGGGGAAAAAAAAAGTCGGCCACTCCTCAAAGTGCAACCTGCCAGAAGCTTTTCAGCAGGGCTGGAAGGTGCTAAACTGAGCCCTGGGCTCCTCATTAAGGTTACTGTTATCCTGAATAGTCACTTTGCTCAACATTTTTCAGGGAAAGGGCAATTAAAAATCTATTCTGAATGCAGTAAAGACATACTTTTAGAAAGGAATTGAGCAGACATCCTGAAAATAACATAAAACGCCCAAACCCCAGAGTGATTAAAGGAAGATAAATCAAGCATGATGTGACACGGACAGGACAGCGGAAGCCTTGCGGCCTCATGCAGTCACAGTGTCCCAGGTGAGGCACCAGGGGACGGGTGGACAGCAGTTAATATTGTGGTTGTCTGTACCCTAACTGGGACCCTCCAAAAGGGGTGGGGTGGGGTGGGGGCGGGGTGTCACTAGGGACATGGTACCCTCACCTTAACTCTGCTTTCACGGGCTCTAGATGTGGCAAGAATGATGCAGAGAATAGTAAAAAACACCGCCCCCCCCCAAAAAAAAACAAAAACAAAAATCGGGGGGAAATCTGTGTGATGGCTCTGAGCTGGGTGGAGGGTGGAGCCGGTATCCATAGAGAGAGGAATTTCAAGCCACAAACTGGACTCCTGGAATCTCTCCATTGGGGGTTAGTCACATCAGCCTGAGAATCTAGAAGCCTGGCTCTCTGACTGAATTCACTTTAATTTAATTAGTAAGACAGCAAAAACCAAACCAAAACAAAAACCACAAAAAGTGATGGTGGATGAGACAGGAGAGAGCTCCCGACGCTAGGAGAAAGGGAAAAACCCTTTGTAACTGGTAGATTCTCTTACCCATCAGGCTCTGCTGCACTTTGGATCTGAAATGTGCCCCTGGAATCCCTGTGAAGGCTTTGTCTCCAGCTAAGTTACTCCTGGCAGGTGGTGGGAGTTTTCAGGAGTGGAGCATACATGGCAGGCAGTCTCCTGGTCTCTGGAGACATGCTGTTGGAGGGGACTGAGGGACCCCAGACTCTCAGATTCCTCTCCACTCTTCTTCCCAGTTATTAGAGAAGTTTTGTTATACTGTGTGCTCCCTGTCATGATGTAATACCTACTGAGACTTAAATGCAATAGGATCAACTGAAATCTCTGGGACCCTGAGCCCATGCACTGTTTCCCTTTCTAACTTGATTATCTCAGGCATGTGTTCAGGGACAGAGAGCTGGCTTACACAGTCCCTTTGTGGAACTAGTGTTCCAATAAGTCAGGCCTAACATGACCATTAAAGGGCAAGGAAAGGAGATCCAGAGTTTTAAGAATGTCTATGATGCAAGCTTTGAGTTTTTCTTTCTCTTTTAATCTTCCTAATACCCGTAAGGTAGAGAGAGGGTGTGACCGTCCCTGTCTCGAAGATGAAATAGCTGTGACTCAGAGTTAAGCCGCTAACAAAGTTAGCGGGGGCAGTGGTGACATCCCCATTCTGTTCTGCATATTGCTGCAGCTGCTGGAGTCTATCCTACCCCTTGCACTGGTTACTGTTTAGCACAGGCTAAAATCTAATCAACAAAGAAAAGTTCCTGTGTCAGCAGCAGTCCGTGGAGGAGAAAGTGAGCGTTAACAAATGCCTGATTACTGTAAACTAGCCCAGAAATGCCAGGCTACTAAATCATGCTGAGGCTTAACATTTCCAAAGCAAAGAACTTGGTCTGCTGGCTCCTGGCAGCTTCCCACGAGGCCCTTCCATAGGCCACAGGTTACCGCTGGGGGTAGGAGAGGCAGAAAATGGGAAGGCAGAGGTTGGAATGGATTAACTCACAGTTGAAGATTTCCAACTATGAGATATTCCCTTCTGAAGTGGTTGGACACAGCAGAGCCTTTGTCCAGTCAATCTTATACAGGGGTCAGGCCCCCGTCTACTCAAAGACACAGGTGAGGTGAGAAGGGAACTCGAGTGTGAGGGTGGGCTGGAAGGGCACGGTTTCCTCAGTTCTGAAACCCCACTGCTACAGTGAGCGGGCAGGACCACACCACGGAGTGCATGGATCATTGTTCAATGTTCATAATGTGCAAGGATTGTGCTGGGGCTGGGTATCCCAGAAAGGAACAGAGCAGATGTTGCCCTCGATGAACTCACGGTCCAAAAGATGGGAAGATGGTCTGCTTTGTTCTCACAGGATGGTCATGCCAATGGTTTGTTTTCCAAATGGCATCTCAAAGCTACAGCTGGCACGCAGATAGCCAGATAGGTTCTATGTTCCAGATGGATCATTTGGACCACAGGTGAATGAGAAGGAACAAGTTCAGAGGTGGGGTTGTTCCAAATCCAAGGAAAGAAGATAGAGTCTGAGCCCAGGTAGGAATCAGAGAGGAGGAGAGATGCAGGGAAAGGAAGAATGCATGGTCTGAGTGGGGCAGGATGTGGGAATCAGGCAGGGGAAGGTTCCAGAGTTTTCTGATGGGCTAAGATAGGAACGTAGAGAGAAAGGAAGACTGGATGTGAGGCTAGGAGGAGAGGCTGAGCTGCGTCACAGAGTTGAAATGGAGATGCTCACAGGATCTCCTGGGGAGATGAACCTTCCACGTGAGTATGGCAAATCTTAGCGTCAAGAGTGAGGATTGTGTTGACGAGAAAGACTTGGTAACAATTCGTGGGAGCATGGACAAAGCTCAAGGATAATAAACAGAGTAAAAGGACAAAGATGGAGTCCCAGATAGGCAAGACAAGCAAGCCTGGCCAGGAGGGTGTGGAGCATGAAGCCAGCAACCTGTCTAGATATTTACCACACTAGATGGGCAGCAGAGTGTCACATAGCTCCTAGAAGAGGGATTTCCATACAAACCGAGGCAGTAGATCTACCGACAGAAGGTTGGGAGCATCTTAAATGCCACAACATGAACCTCACAGGTCAAAGGATCCTGCAGCCCTCCAGTCAGGACTAAAGTTATACAGTGTCTCTTATGTTTGCATGAACACAGGCTGGATTCTGCCGCCAAATCACCCACAGGAAGACCCTTTGTCTCCACAGGTCAAAGTTTCTGAACCTGGGAGGACCTATAGTATTTGGGAAGACAACTTCTTTTTAACCTACAGGTGGAAACAGAGAAGGACGAATCATGCTCACTTGGGGACTCTGGACATCCCCAGGGACCAATAACTATAGTGGTACACCTCTATCAGGCACAAGAGCTGGTTCTCAGGTGTTGTGAATGATTTGAGGTCTGCCTCCAGAGAGTTGGCTTGGTCAGTTTCAATTCTCAGTTCCCAGCAATGTCTTCCTGGCTGCTGGTTATACTTATCTTCGTGCTTTCTGCTCACTATGACCCTGAACAGGGAGTATGATTTGCACATCGGAAATAGGATTGGAGAACACCTCGGCATTCACAGAAGTTCGTTCTCATAAGTGGTTGTCTTGGAGTTTAGACCCAGGTAGTCTGGCACCCAAATCCTCAGTCTTCTTACTCTCAAGAACTACTCGACTCTTAAAATATCTGGGGATGAAAAGTAGGTTTTCAACATCAAGTTCTGCAAAGTAACAATCCTGTGTTAAATATCAGACAGCTACTCATCTTAATAGAAGAAAGCACACTTTCAGCACTCATACACCAACACTCAAATTTACACATGCAAACGCCAAGCCTGCTGCTTCCCTGTCCCACCAGTTTGACTCACGGACACAGTTTTTTGACCAGATGCCAATGATGCAAAGGAGCGTGAACTGTGTGGCATGACTGTGGTAGTAGCACCCACAATCACAGGACTGGTGAGCTGGTGGCACATGCTGGTGGTCATGGGATGGGGATGGGGCAGCAAGGGGACTTTTACTGGGCGAGATCTGGGAGTGCCTGGGTGTCTGTCATTCCTGGCCACATGGTTGATGAGCCTAGTGCTTTACCTTCCTCAAGACCCTAGACTGCCTAACACCCTAGTTTTAATTCCCCTTTCTGCTTCAGTTAGCTAGAATCCATTTCTGTTGCTCGCAACAGAGTTCCTGAGTGATGGAACACAGTCAGAACATTGGCCAACACTTCAAATGGAGTGCATTTAGTTTCACAGAAATTGCGGTGTCTGCATTTTTTTTCTCCTTTGGCTGCAGACCCATCTGAGACAGGCCAGGTTCTACAGAATAGAGTTTGGGGCAGCTCTAGTCTGCCTCTTCCAAAGGAGTCAGAACCAAGGGCCAATAATGGGTAAAGCATCACCCATGCTTGTCATGCATATGGTAAAGGCTTCAGCTGGCCTCTCTAGCCCTATTACCCGGCCTCCTCTCCCACCTCCCGCTGTGTTCTGTATCTGAGAGGGGGTTTCCACTGTTTGTAGGACGCCAGCACAAATCCACTTTTCCACCAGTGCTAACAGTACCCACACCCACTTCCTCTGCTCCTGCTGCTCTCTCAAGCTCCTGAGTTATTCCAGCCTTGCTCTCTGTACAAATTCCTTGCTTTAAATTGTTTTCATTCCGAAAAAATTCCCCCTCAGAACCAGTCGCCTCGTCTGGCCAGTCTCCCTGAGCTCCCCATGAAAGAGACTAGAGGCTTTGCCCATCCTTTTGAGACTCGCTTTGTCTTCTGTCTTGGTGAGATAGAGGACAACCCATCTCTGTCCTCTGCAGGAGGATCCTTCAAAGACAATTAAGTCCCTCCTCAGCCTCTTTCTTGTGAAATGAAATTATCCCTAATCCTTTATCCTGTCTTCAAGAGTTCTATTTTCTGGTCCTTTTATGGAGTGGACTCCATCCGGGGAACAACACAGCTAGGAGGGCTGAGGAGTGCTGGCATGGGGTTTACAGGCATCTTCAAGAACAGGAAGCTCTTCTGAGACCATTTGACAAGTGCAATAGCCTTGCTTTTGAGAAAAAACAGTCTCAATTCACCATCTCCTAGCCTGATGCTACCCCACCCAACGGCAGAGCACCAGGTCCTGTTGAACCCATGAAGGAGAAGGTCAGGTCCGGGTGAGGAAGGATTGCCAGGAACAAAACAAAGGTTTCCAGTGCCAAGTTCAACACTGCATTTTGTGGGAAGAGATGCATGATCTAGACAGGGGATTGATGGGGAAAAAGAACAGATATTTTGGGATAAGACTACCTAGTCATGAAGCTAGGGTTTTCATCATTACATCATTTGTTTCTTGAAAGTGGGGAGCTGGCTGGGTGGTGGTGGCACATGCCTTTAATCCCAGCACTTGGGAGGCAGAGGCAAGTGGATCTCTGTGAGTTCAAGGCCAGCCTGGTCCACAGAACTTGTTCCAGGACAGCTAGCACTGTTCACTGTTACACAGAGAAACCCTGTCTCAAAAAAAAGTGAGGAGCCATGTCATTCTTCTTCTGTCTCCTCTTGTGCCTGGATTTAGAGAAGGGGTAGGAAGAGGGAATCTTAATAAGGAAGTAGATAATTACATATATTCGTAAGTCTCTTGCCAACACAAGTGGGCAGAGGTCAAAAGATAACCTTAAGTGTTGGTCCTTGCCTGGTACCCTGTTTGAGACAGGGCCTCTTTGCTATTTACAGCTGCATACACCAGCCTAGCTGGCCTATGGACTTCCACGGATTCTCCTGTGGCCTTCTCCCAAGTGGTTGTAGAAGTATTGTGATTATAGATGTATACTACTGAGCCCAGATTATGTAGTGACTTCTAGAGACTCAAACTCATGCTTGTGTGGTAAGCGATGTACCTAGTAATCAATTCTTCAGCTATCAGCTATGATACTCAACTAACATCTCCCCAGTTCAGTGTAGTGGAAATGGTAACATCATGGCAACCATGTCCCTGAGTTGGAGCGATAGACTCTTTGCCACAGAGAAACACTGTCACACAGCATTGGAGCATCGTTAAAGCAGGGATAGTAGGCCAGGTCCTCAATCCTTCAGTGCTTCTCCATCCATGGACTAGTCCCCATTGTTAGCTTCCTCGGAGAGATGGGTCTTATATGGCCAGATCAATGCCAGGGTGACTCTGTAGACAAATTATCTACTTAAAGATGATCCCTAACATGACATCAAGAAGTCACTATAATTCTTTTATTAGAAAAAAAGCATATATCTATAGTCCCACAAGTCACTGGTCCTGACACCTTCATAGGTCTACCAGTTTCTTAAATGCATCCTGGGCCTCACCTTTCCCCCATATGAATAGAGAACTACAGGCGTTTTTCTGAAGGCAAACAAGAAAATTGTCCAAAGAACCAAGTAATCTTCAAATGTCAAAAACATCTCATGTGTGAATCACTTTTAAGTAAGAGCATGGGAATTTGGCAAGGTGACAAGCAGTGGTTTACAACATTAAAGGTGATTTAGAAACAGACAACCAGTCAGAAGTGGAGAGAGAAGGGTGCCCGAGCCAGCCCAAACCTGCCATCTCCCATGACAAGCCCAACACTGGCCATTTTCCCATTTGTGAATGGATACCTGAGTTTCAAGCTACCTGAAGAGGAGACGAGTGATTCTCAGAACCTCATATGGATTCCTCAGGCCAGCCTTGCCAGCCCGGAAGAGAGTTTCTGCAGCACTGCCCTTTGACCCCCTGCATTAGCTTGAGACCGGCACTTACTTCCTCCTTTGCCATCTGATGAATGCAGGATAATTCGACTTAAAAGAAACCGTGAAATGCTTTTTGTTCAGACCCAGGTGTTTGGGAAACTTTCCAAGATGCATCTGGTCCACAAGGATGCTCAGTATCCCTGATTCTCATAACTCTAATCTTTCAAGATTATAATCTTCTTGTCTCTCCCCAGCTTTGGAGGGTGACCTATGAAGCGCCAGTGACCACCTATCATTATTGGTAGACTCCTATGCTTGCCCTTCTCTGTGGTCCCAGACGCATCACTCTGTTGGGACCCGGATGCAGATCAACGACGTGAACTTGTCTGCAGTAACTCTGAAATTCCTCAACTAATGACTTGGTCCCTCAGAGTCATGGGCCTTCAGCATGCTGACGTCATTCAGAGTGCTGGAGGAAGGCCAGCTCCAAATGTCCTAGGACAGAACCTCTGATATTTCCTAAGGAGCCTAAAGGGAACTAAAGGTCATGCCAATGTCAACATGAGTAGGAAAACATCCATGACTAAAATCTTGGCTCCTATGGAGGCTGTAAGTGAGGAGCCTGGGCCTGAGCACTAGCTTAAGTGACTCAGATTAGAATCTATCCTCACTTTGCCAAAAGAGCCTGAGGAGACCCTCAGAATCAATCACTCAACATTGCTGACACTCGGGAGCTGCCATTTCCACATCTGGGGACAGTGACATCAGATGCTATCAGCACCTATTAAAATCCCAGCCCAAGTCTTCGTGCCCCAGTGCAAGGGGAATGAGGATATTTTTGTCTCGTTTCATCTCCTGACAGCAGGAAGGGACGAGACCAAGAAAACCGTTCCGGCATATGCAGTGGAAGGAAATCGGCCGACCTCACGGCTCTCTTCTTGGAGTCTCGTTTTAACTGGATACTGCTCACCTTGGCCGCTTAGATGTCATACCCCATGCCCCTGTATCTTTACCATGGCTGGTCACCTGGCCCCTTGCTTCTCCTCACACACCCCTTTGTAGACTCCAGCCACAGATACCACTCCCCATTCCTTAAATGCCTCCTGCTTCTTCCCTAAGTACCTCCCTGTCCCCACTTCTCACCCCGGGCCACGTGTTATCCTTAGCTACCTCCTGCCCAGCTCGATGGTTACTTCCTCACAAGGGATTCTGGATAGCCTTCCATTTCAATATGTCACATTAATACTCTGATCCCATCAGTGTCTCCTACCCTGTACTAGACTCTCTCTCTCTCTCTCTCTCTCTCTCTCTCTTTCTCTCTCTCTCTCTGTGTGTGTGTGTGTGTGTGTGTGTGTGTGTGTGTGTGTGTGTGTTCTTCACCATTTTTATTCATGCTGCTTCGCCTGGAACACAGCTGGAGCTTAATGAGTATTTATTGAATGTCCAATGTGTACATGATCTCAAATTTACAAAAGCTGAATTTTCTTCTTGGCCTAGGTGACAAGGTATATTTTAAACATGTTTATATATATATTTATGCATTTTGAAGTTTGTGGGTCTGAACTGGGCAGAAGAGAAGAAAGAGGGAGGACTTGAGAGTCTGGAGAGCGAGCAAGAGTTAGTAGCCAGGATTCCTTAGTTACGTGGTTTCTGTGTTTATGCCTGTTTTATTACATTTAGACTTGTCACAGCAGCATATGGTGGAGAGTACACAGGAAATGCCCTCTTCCACACCCAGGAAAGCATCACCTCTGGAAATTGGGGGAGGGGACAGTCCTTGGAGGTCAGCTGGGGGGTCAACAACATTCCTTTTGGGCACTTAGGTTCTTCCTCCAAACTACTGCAGATGATCTATCTACCTGAGTGGATGTCTCTGCCCCTGCGCACTCCTGCCTGAGTGACAGTCAGACTCAAATATCGAGTGCTCACCTGCTACCACCACGCATCTTAAGAACTCTCAGCCCCATCCTGAGTAAAACTTGTTTTTCTCCTTGCACCATGTGGGATTCAGAGATTGAACTCAGGTCACCAAGTCTATTAGAGACAGGTGACTTTACCACCAAGTCATCTCACCTGCCCAAAGTGACACATTCTCAAAAGCCAGCAAAATCAGTCCACACTCTTACAATGAAAGCAGCTATTTTTAAGGTGGCCGGTAAGATTCTGCATGGCATCTCCCTGGCCCAGTCTCCCTGTCAAATTGATTCTTTACTTTCTCAACTCAGCCTCAGTGGCCTTCTCTCCTTTGCTGAAATGCCCCGTGGTCTCTCCGGCACGTGAGCCAGTCCCTTCTGCTTAGACCACCATCCCTACCCTACCCTACCTCTAGCACAGTGGTTCTCAAACTGTGGGTTGCAACCCTTCTGGGGGTCGAACAACCCTTGGACAGGGGTCACATAACAGATATCCTGCTCTAGCAATCCACCATTTAAATCTCAGCTGTAACAGTTAATCAAGGTCTCAGACCAGTCACCACCCACTCTCTGAATCCCAGACAGGGCAAGGCTCCTTGTGACAGACAGCCCAGTTTTACCTTCCTTCCTGGTGTCAATGCTGCGTGAGCTGTCCAATAAACATGTGTTTCCTTCAGCCTACTGTAAGCGCCTAGACCAGTCGTTCTCAACCTTCTCAATGACGAGGCCCTCTCATATACTTCCTTGTGTTGTGCTGACCCCAGTCACAAAGTTATTTTCATCTCTGCTTCATACCTGTAACTTTCCTACTGTTGTGAATAGTAATGTGAAAATCTGCGTTTTCCAATGATCTTAGGTGGCCCCTGTGATCCCCCTGCAGGGGCTGAGACCACAGGCTGAGATCCCCGTCCTTGAGGGAAACACCCAGCTCCCTTTTCGCTCTTTGTCCAGTTCTAGCATCAACCGCACACAATGCTGGGCACCCAGAAGGCACTCGGGTATTTGTTGAAGAATAAGATAATGGGTTTGGGTTTTTATTGAGGGACGACATGTTGCCTCGCAGTCTGGCTTCACAGGAGATAGTTTCAACACAGAGGCATTGCTGATGGCAACATATTCCTTCCGAGGAAGATTTTCAAGTGGGAGAAAAAGCAACCTCCTCAAACCGGCATAGAAAGCAAAGAGTAAAAGATGAGCTGTTCGTCCAACAGAGGAAATGCACACGACCGGAACATTCTTGAGCCGTCTGTGTGGAACGCAGGGAGATTCCACCCCCACCTCAAGCCATATGCCAGGCAGAACTGGGGTAGGAGGAACCCTTTCTTTCTCCACTCCCGAAAGGGGGCCTTCCTGTGGAGGAGGAGACAATTTTAAGCGAGCCCAGAAAAGGGCTAGGAATGAGGACTACAGTCACATTTCCAGCCATCCCTCCTCTCTGTTGCTCTGTTGCCCCCTTGGAGGGGTTGGTTCCCTCTGTGCTGTGAATGGCAATTCTGAGTATCCACCAAGGATCAACTCTAGGGTGTCTGACGGCTTCTTCATACTAAAGTTGGCCTGGCTGAGAGTATGCATCTGAGTAAAAAGGGTGCTACTATCGGTCGGTTCTCTGCTTATCCTGGGTCATCCTAGAGCCTGTCCCCCAGACAATTCTTCATGGTCAGTTCTCCCCACCCGTCCACAAGGCAGGGCTGAGAATTCCAAACACCTATCTGAACAGTTCCCCCTCTCAGCTTCCCCCCCAAGGGAGGCCTAAAAACAAGTATTCATGATAAGATGGTGTGTCCCAAGGAAACCCATTTCCAGGGCTTGGACCTAGAGTCAGAAAGAAACTGAACTGAAATGTGTATAAGACATAACAAGAGGTCCTCTAAATAAATAGATCCTTGAAAACTATAGTAACGGCTTTCTTAGATACTATGGAACCAATGCACAGTAAAATTATCAGCATCTTTCTTTCTAGAGTTTTTAAAAAGTCAAGGCAGTGGTGGCACACGCCTTTAATCCCAGCACAAGGGAGGCAGAGGCAGATGGATCTCTGTGAGCTCGAGGCTAGCCTGGTCTACCGAGTGAGCTGTGGGACAGTCAGGGCTACACAGACAAACTCTGTCTTGAAAACAAAACAAACAACAAACAACAAAAAGTCCATCCAAAAGAAACGTCAGTAACAAAAGAAATGCACTAATTGCTTCCCTATTCATCATTAGAATCATTAGAAAACATGGCAGGGCTCGTTTACTCTATGCAACATCCAAGGATAAGATTCTTACGGAATAGTGCGGAGCTCATCTGAGGAAGCGCACAGATGTTTACAGAGCATGTGAGAGCAGACTCAAATAAACAGAACCAGGAAATGGAAGCGCACATTCCTAAAGGGGAAGGCTCATATTGTCGGTAGGATGTCAATTCTTTGTAAGTCAATTTATAGCTGCCGTCTAATTCAGGCAGACATCATGTAATGCTAACTCAACAATCTATTTTCTTTTTTAGTTTGGGAAAAAATGGTTCTAAAGTTCAATTGGTCTGCTAGTTGTATCATATACAGTAGCCAAAAATAATTTCTGGGAACTAATACTGACAGAGATAGTCTGCACTTCCAGAATTTAATACACAAATAAAAATCCTGTAATTAAAACAATGTGGTTTAGTATTAGGTCAGAATGGAAGCAAATAAATGGGCTAAAAATACATGCTTGCTCGCCCACAAGAACTTAGTATAAGTGAGGCAGTGATTTAAATTGGTGGGGGGGGGCAAGACAACAACAGAAAAACCCTTTCTTAATCAGAACAGCGAGCATTAGATATTAAGAAAAAGTTACTTTTTTTTAAGCCTCAGAACAAAATGAGAAACCAGGACAAAACGTTCAATGTGCAAAATGAATCCTCAAACAAGTAGAAAAAAATGCAAATGAACAGGTATCTAAAGCCAGGAATGGGAGGAATCTTGTAGCATAAAACAAGAGAAGCAGACACACAGAACTGCTTAACAGGACAGAGCAAATCAGGTCTTCGGCATACCCAAGAAGCCATAAATGAATTTAAAAGACGAATGACAAACCAGAGAAATATCCCAGCGTTACACCAAAAGGTTAATATCCTCTTATGCATAAAGAGTTCTTATAAATCAATAGGGAAAAAAGATAAATATAAATAGAAGAAAAGCAAAGGACAGGAATGTCAATAAATGCTGAAATAAATGTTCCACCCCACTGGTAATTAAGGAAGTACAAAGTGAGACCACAGATACCATTACTCACCCACCTAACAGACTGCAATTTAAAAATTACAAAAGGCAGGAGTGGGGCAAAATGGGTGTTCACATGGTCATGGGAGGGTGAAGGAGCCTCGTCTTTCTGGGACAATGTGACAATATAGATCTTCAGTATATGCCTGCCCCTGCTGTGATGACTGATATTTCCAAGAATTAATCCTAAATAAATACTTCAAAGTGTCCACAGATATTTTGTTTAACACAGTCTTCTTGCAGTATATTTTATAGTAAAATTTTATAGCATTAAATAACCACATTATCTGAATATTCAACAATAGGAAATTAAATAAAACCTGGCACATTAGCATAAGGAAGTACAGTCTTCTAAAGATAAGGTTTCTAAATGAGCAATGACAAGGCAAAATCAATGCAAGATATAGGGGGGGAGAGCAGGACATAAAATGATACATAGTTTCACCCCAATTCTGCTGAGGGCGAAAAATAGTAGACTGTAAAATGTTAATTGTTTTTATCTCTGAGTGGCAAGATTACGCTTGGTTTTTCTCTCAAATTTTTCCATAAAGAGCATTACTTTTATAATTGGAAAGTTACATAATTTTTAAAAGATCAAACATTGGTGATTCTATTTCTAGAATTCCATCCAAACATGATGTCATTTAACTCTCAACCATCCCATAGCCTGGTATGATTATTTTCATACTAACACATATAATCAGAGGTACTAGTTCATAATGTGGCATGCCAAATATTGCCCTCAAAACTGGGTCTTAGCACAGCTGCCCATTACCAAAACTGTGAATGGGAACAATATATAGAATAGCTACCACAGTGTCACCGATGGGGACAAACATATATATTTTATGGGCATGGCTAAGTAACATGGCTGGGATAGCACTCAACTATTCAAAAGTGGTACTTAGGAATTACTTTTAATAATGGGATGATACTTATCATACACTGAATTAAAAAAGCAAGTTGCAAAAATTCATATGCGAACAAGGTACCAATTGTAAAAATGCAAACCAGAAAATATAATAAAGTATACTAATAATGGCTATCTCCAGACAATAGGTTTACTAGAGATTATCACTTTGCACCAGAAAATTCACTTCAAGTATCAAACATGTTCCACATTGATTTAAATGGTATTTATTTAGCACCACCCCTCTCTTTCTGATCCCTACCAATCCCTTAAGGCCAACTTCACGGCTAACTTCTCCCACGAAGCACTCCTTGATTTGTTCAGACCAGGAAGTTCCAAGTAAAGCTTCAGGGTTGGACAGATGGTTCCACAAATAAGGGCAGTGGCCAGCCAATCTGACAACCTGAGTTTGGTATCCAGACAGTGGAAGGAGAGAACTGACTCCCGTAAGTTGTCCTCTGAGTCTCACACAGGCACCATGGTGTGCCTGTGTCAACCCAAACACAACATAAATTAATTAAAAACAAACAACAAAGCTTTGGCTCGTGCCTCCAGAAACTCTCTCCTGCGCCTCTTACGACATCGTGGCTCTTAGACTGGCCTTCCTATCAACCTAGAGCCCCCCAGGGAGCCTCCTATGTTTCAGCCGAGAGCTCCTGTGTTGCAGGGTGGCAGAGCTGGTGTCCACAGAAATGCCATTGCTGAGTGTGGCCTGGTCCTCCTGTTGGAGGATGGCAGAGATAATCTCAAGAGTGGAAGCTGTGTTGTCTGAGTACTGGCTGCAGACCACAGCCCATCTGTCCAGGATGAAGTAAGAAATAAATGAGAAATGAGAGAATTCCAGACGATGTAGCAAATTTTCCAAAACACCAAATTTATCTAAGTATTCTGAATTCTGGGCTTACGCCCTTCCTGCTCTTCTGTGTTTTGGAATAATGAATACAGAGGGGAAAGTTTTAGCGTTATTTATCAAACGGATGCCTGGCAATCACAAGCTACTTTTCTCGTTTTTTTCATGTCTCCAGCTCCATAAAAGAACAAATATTAAGGCCAACTTTTTTGAATGGGAAGGAAGTGTTTAGATAATTTGTTACCTTTGCAAGCCAAGTATTAGTGCCCACTAAACAGAATGGGAATAATTGTTACTCATCAGAGAAACATCCCTAACTGCTCAATGCAACACACATTATTATTTTTCTTTTGCCAATTATATTTCCTTATAAAATTTACAATTATCTAAATTTCACTCTGGTTGATATCTTTTTTTTTATGCCGAGTCTTCCTATGGGGACTGTATATTCCATACCAACAGGCTTAGCTGAGCTCAATATTGACATGGGGTAGATACTCAATAAATGTTTATTAAATAAATAAGGAAGAAACCGGAAGCTGGAGATGGTGAGGGCTCCTTGTACTGATGATCATTGACCAGATTCTCAAATCATTGATAGGTTCATCTACGTAGGGAACCCATGGATCTTGGGCCTGGAGCTAACTCTTGTAAAGGGTTCCTTTAGGCTCCAGTCACTGTGGGACTAGACATTTGAAAGAGTGAATAAACACAGAATAGCGTTCCTGGCTGGTAGCACTGGCTTGCACACAGACACATGCCTCGGTTGTACACAGCTCTCCGGCTCCCTTCCCTCTCTCCGATTAACACTTCCCGTACCCCACCCCTCTCCCCCTCTCTTTAAAAACAAATCTCTCTTACAGTAGTTGATGAGAAAATGCCCTCTTGTGGGCGTGACAGTGGACCACCTCGTCATCATCACAGATTTCTGAAAACGTAGTTGTTCAAGAGAATTCCTTCACTGGATCTGAAGATGTCTATATGTATTTTTAATTCTCAAGTATCAACCCTTTGTTAAATAGCAAATACATTTTGTGGGAAGCCATTAAATGATCCTCAGTGCATGTCTGCCGTGTCGAACTTAGCAAGTTCTGCTGATCCACGTCGTCACAAAGATAATTATTCTCTTTTCTAAACTTCTGTGCGATTTGATAATGACTGGGTGACTTTTTTTTCTCTCCCTCTAATCATCGCCCAGAATCTGCCTCCTTTCTGCTCCCAGGAACCCATCACCTGAGATTGACAGGCAGCAATTGAAAATAATAAAATTATGTAAGATGAGCTTGTAATCACCTGCATTTCACAAGAAGCAAAATGCATTTTGCTCCGGCTGGGGAACAGAAAGTTTCTTCCTCATTTTAAATCTGTATCAGAGGTAAAGCCTTCTATTAAAACACAATTCTCGGTATACTCGCAGCCTCTGGCAGACTGCCAAGGAGACTATCATGGAGCTATTGCTGCAGAGAAGCAGTTTGTCAAAGGCACCGAGGATGCTCCCAAGAAATCAGGCAGCCTCCTGATTCTAGGGAGGGCTTTGCCCATGCCTACCCCAGCTCTGCTCGCCAGCTCCTCCTGCACATGGAAACACACACACACACACACACACACACACACACACACACACACCATAGCCATCTTTTATGAGGAGCCACAGGAAGGAAAGCATTGAGATAATCCCCTCTTTAACTATCTTCACACACACACACACACACACAAACACACAAAATTGTCAACCAAACCCACCACATTTGGGATTTTTCCCCTCCCTCTTTTGACTCCCTTTTTTCCCTTTTACTGAACTATTTCATTACGGTTATTAAATTGCAAACTCTGCAATCCAAGACCTGGTTAACTGCAACCTTTTTTTTTTCTTTCTGGATATTATTTACAGGTCTGTGCGACCACTTGGGGGCACAGTTATTTGAGAACACTGGCATGGTGAGAGACAAGCTCGTAAGCCCGCTTAGCTACCTTTAGGTCTACAAACGTGACTCTTTTAAGAGCCCCCAGGTGGAAAAGAACCCCGAGAAATGAATTTTTAAGGGGAATCTACGATCGCTGTGACAAACATATTTTATAGGGGCTTATATGAAGTCAATTAGTCCTTCCCTTTGAAAAAAAACTGGCTGCTTAATTTTTTCTCCTATATTATGAGCTGGCATTTCCCTGTTTCTGTTAGTATTAATAAGAACCTATACACAAACACCTATTGCTCACTCTGAGAGCAAGAAGTGGCAAAATTAACCTTACTCTTACAGCAATATTTCACTCGGGCTAGGTAAGTATTTTTTTAAGTATGGAAATATGAGGATTATTTTAATAATTGGAAATTTTGTAGGTATGGAGATGGTTTCTATTAGCATGTTATATTGTGTTTTCAGCTTTCTGTGTGGAGTGTGTGCTTCAGTGTCACCATAATTATGTTTCTGATTTCTTTTAATTAACCATGTTTCCATCATAGTTAACGACTATTCTTTCAACCAAACATATGATAAAGTCACATTAAAAGCTTCATTTTCAGTTTTCAAAGAAGTGCTTTGTATTTTTTCCCAGGGTCCCTAGAGAAAAAAAAATATGCTAATTTTAACACCTCACCTCTGTACCCAAATGCCTGAAAAAGAAGACGTTCTTCCCACGAAAAGCCAGGCTTTATGCTCCATGACCAGATAGAACAGTACACTGATGGGCACAAGGGAGACATGAACTCAAAGGAGACGAACACGGAAAACCAAAGACAGGCTGGACTTTCACCAGGGCCCCCAAGGTCTTTGCAACCTTAGGTTAACATACTGAAGGACTCTTAACCGGCCTGTGGGAAAATGGGCCAAATTATCTTTGCTGCGTCGGAATCAGAGGCAGAGTCATTTTACACCCTGCTGATGGGATGGATCACTTATCGAGTCATACGTTTTAAGAAATCATCCTTATTTGCACGTGACAACACCTAATGCGGTCAGAGAGGAAATTCTATGGGTTTGCACTTTCCGACCCAGGAGGGCTACAAGCCATGCTGGGAGCTCAGGATGTGATCCCTGGCTGTTCCCTGGCTCTTCTGCATGTTGGCTTGTTGGGAATGGTTCTGGCTCTGCCTAGTCCATCTTAGACACGGCAGCCTTTCCTCTGCCTCGTGTTATACAAACTGTACTACACAGCAAACATTGGCCCAGATCTTTAGAGGAAAACCAACAAAAGATGGAATATATTAAAAAAAAGATGAGGCCACCGTTTCCCCCAGGAACACAAGACAAGGCAGGGCAGCAGGGGATTTCCACACAGCTGGGAAGTAACCACCTTTACCAGGGAGTCCCTACCAGCCTTTACAAGGGTGACCAGGACCCTAACAGGCAGACAAGATAGCAGAAAAGGGGCGGAGCGGGGGAGGTGGAAACGAGTTATTTCACCCAGTTAGAGGCCCCCTTGCTCAGCAATGACTCCAGCCTCTACAGGAAAGAAAGTCTTTTAAGAAGCAGGTATTTCTCTGTCCCAGATCCTTAGTGTCCAAGCCCTGGCTTGCAGAGCTGGGCTCTGCTCTTGAGCTCCAGACTATAGGCATGAACATGGCTAAAGAAGGCTATCACCCAGCCTTAAGGGTCCAAGTCAGAAATAAAAAAAGAGTCTGAGCTGGGGACTGGCCACCCAGCCCCTCTGCCTGGAGGAGATGGGTGTCTGTCTGGTCCGTTCTGTGGGTAACTGTCAGAGCCAGGGATAAATGGCTGCAGCAGGCTATTATAGTTTAGGGATGTCACCCTATGAGCCAGTCACCAAGTCATCTCTAGAGCAGTCGCAAAGCCCGCTGGCCTCCCAAGTGAGCTTTAACTTCCTGCAGGGGTGATGTCCCAGGAGCCATACAAGCGCCTAGTCCTCTCTCTGGTTGCCACCCTTTTGAGAGAACGCCTTTACCTCTGGGTGGGCAGTCAGTCCAACAAGTCAAATAAGAAAGTGTTTGGGCCAGGAAGGAGGATTGATTGGAGAGGGCACAAGCGAACTTGTGGAGTGGTAAGAATCTTTTATTGTTTTGAATGATGATCACATAGGCATCTGCAATTACCGAAACTCTGTGTAACGACCACTCAGATCTATAGATTTCACTATATTGCCTCAACTGTCAGAGAACAAATCAAATAAATACATCCAGCACACTGCTGGGATGAGTACCATAGAAATGTTGTTCAACTCTCAAACTTATCTTGAAAATAATGAAGTTAAAGGGTTAACCTGGGGGGTTGGTTGGAGAGACGGCTCAGTGGTTAAAAGCACTCAATGCTCCTCCAGAGGACCTGACTTTAATTTCCAGCTCACAACTGTCTGTTAAGTCCAGTCCCAGAGGAACAGACACCCTCTTTGGGCCTCCTCAGGCACTCCGTGTGAGTGCTCGCACAGCTACGCATGCAGACAGAACACTCACACACATAAAACAAAATAGAAACTAAATTTTAATTTAGAAAGAATCCGTTGGGAATATCTGGAAATCTGTTTATCACAATAAAGCACAATAGCTTTTAAAAAAATCGAGCCTCTTCAGCCATTTTTAAGTGTACAGTTCTGCGTGTACTCATTCTGCTAAGGGTCACTACTAGCCATCTCCACACACATTCTTTTTTTCCAGACGGAAACCGTAAGCCCATTAAACAGTGGCTTCCTGACTGCCACCATTCTGTCTTCCTGTGCACATTTGTGTACCTCAAATGATTGGACCCCCACAGCGCCTGCCCTTTTGTGACTGGCGTTTCACTTAGAATGCCCCTGCATTTCACACATGTGACAGCTTCCCCTTCCTTCCCAGGGCCGGATGCTACCCCTCTCTGCACAGGTCCAGCATCTTGTTTGTCCACTTATCCACTGGTGGACATGGATTACTTCTGCCTTTGGGAATCATTTGCACGGGTATGAGCCACACTGATGTACTGAACTGTGCGCTTCTATGTGGTCCATGCTCAGTGTGGAACTGCTAGATCCTATGGTAATTCTAGGTTAGGGTTTTGGGTTTTTTTTTTTTTTTTTAGGAAACATGCATGGTATTTTCCACAGTGCTGGCTCTGCTATGCATTTGTACCAGCAGTACATGAGGCTCGCAGTTTCTCCACATCCTTCCTGACACTTAAGCTCTGGTTCTGTCTGTTTGATAACAGTCATCCTAATGTGCCCCAAGTGACATCTCACTGTGTTTCTGGCTTTCAGTTCCCTCGTCATTGAAATGTCGAATATATTTTTGTATGGTTAGTGGCCACTTGAATTCTTAGGTCATCCTCTAATCCTATCATTGTTGGGGTCAAAAAATTGTTCATTGTAACCAGGAAGTCCTGAGAGCAGGACTCTCCTGACATAGGGTCAATCTCTAGACAGCAATTGTCTATTCCTACTACTTCCTTCCCCTGTTCTTGACTCCAGGGGGCACATGGGTCACAGAGACAAGACAAGATGGTGAACTGCTTTCCCAGTTTCCCAGCATCGAGGAGACTCAAGTGGCCAGCTGTCTATTCTAGATAGGAAAAGAAAAAAGAAAGGGTCGGGAGACCAGACACTCTGGGAGGGAGACCAAGAATATCGACAACAACAACAAGCTCTTGGCTTGTGACTTTGCAGTCCAGCGAGTGCCCACCTAACCTGGAAGCCAGGTCGGCTTTTTCGTGTGGTTTCTGCAGAACTGCGATTTTAATTCTCTTGTGGGAGCTAGAGCAGGGTTAAGGCTCTGGAGTGCCCTGGTGTCTCCTGGCTTCAAAGGAGAGCCCACCAGGCGACTCATGGACTAGAAGGACAGCCCATCATGGTCTCCCATGTCCTGGAGGGAGAGCCCATCATGGTGTCTGATGTCCTGGAAGGAGAGTCCACCATGGTGTCTCATGGACTAGAAGGACAGCCCATCATGGTCTCCCATGTCCTGGAGGGAGAGCCCATCATGGTCTCCCATGTCCTGGAGGGAGAGCCCATCATGGTGTCTGATGTCCTGGAAGGAGAGTCCACCATGGTGTCTCATGGACTAGAAGGAGAGCCCACCATGGTCTCCCATGTCCTGGAGGGAGAGCCCATCATGGTCTCCCATGGACTAGAAGGAGAGCTTACCATAGTGTCTCATATCCTGGAAGGAGAGTCCACCAGGAATAACAGCCAAGACAGAAGAAGCTCATCACCTTCCTTAGCTAGAACCCAGGGCTGCAACCCTTACCTGAGGACAGAGCTCACAGCCAGTATAGAGCTGACGTATCTTTATCTCAGCCAGACCTCAGTGAGAGCTGCTCAGGGGACATTGGTCTGCCTGTTTCTTTCTTTTCTGTGTCCCAGTCCATGGTGCCTGCCAACTTCACTAGCCAAATCTCTTCTCTCTAGGGAGCTCTGTCTACCGACCCATCTGACCTCCAAACCAGGGCTGCCCGAGAAGACCTAGTCAGATACATGGGCTCCTGAGGAAATGCCTCTTCTGTCACGAGAGAGGCAGAAACTACACAGAGGGGAAAAATAAGTGACTTCTTCAAACATGGTTTCCAGGAAAATCATTTTTCTCCTCTGGGGGAAAAGGCACTGTGAAGTCTTTGTGCCATTTCACTGTGGAAAAAGCCAGCTGCCTCACACCGCATGAAGAGATCCACACACCCCTTTTCGACAGCATGCTGCGTGGACTGGTGGATTGAGAGGCTCTGGTGTGTCCCTGTGGCACAGCGAGGCTTCAGCAAGAGCTGTGCTCCTTTCACAGTTGGAATATTTTTCCAGTTTTGATGATTAAAGCTGGTTGGAACAGCATGAACCAAATAGATTATAGCATTCCACTCACAGAAGGTTCTTCTCTTAGAGGACAGGCTGGCTATGATGCTGCATGAGGCCTCTAAAGGGCTTCTAAATGTGGCCCTTGCACTTGCCAAACTCCATGGCCCTTGACTTTTGCTCAGAAAACCTGATTCGCACTCTCTGAGTGAGGTCATCATGCATTTCTTTCTACCATTCCAATAAATAAATCCAATGACAAAATAACCCTCCTCATCCCAAGAGTTCAGGGCTAGGCATTTTAACAAATTGGCTTCAACACGGAAGTGGATGGGTACGTTACAAGGCACCTGGGCTAGGATCCTTGAGGTCACACTGGGGAAGCCACTGGGCGTGAGTGTGAAGGCAGAGCACACAACCTCCTTGTAGTTAGCAGAAATGCTAATCATGTGCCGGGTAGGAGACAGCAAGCAGCTGCCCCTGCTAAATTGAGCACTAGTGGACTAGGCGGAAGTCAGCCCACCTGTCACCCCAGTGCTGGAAAACCTAGCTTTGACAATAAGGGATTCCATGCCCCAAGTGTTCTAAAACCCAGCCCATGTTTGACAAAACAACTGTATGTAGGTTCCTACGTTGCTGTCTACCTCTATCTGTGATAATCTGGTGTGTGGAGCTTTTTATTTTAGTTTTAAAATTTATTTATAAAATGTATTCATTTTATGTGTATGGTCATTTTTGTCTGCATGCGTACCAGGATACCTCATGTATGTTTGGTGCCCTCAGAGTCTGGAAGAAGGTGTTGAATGCCCTGGGACTGGAGTTATACACAGTTGTGAGTCACTGTGTGGATGCTGAGAATCGAGCCTGTGTTCTCTGGAAGAACAGCTAGTTCTCTTCATCAAGAAGCCATCTTTATAGTTTCTTTTTTTTTTTTTTTTGAAGCAGGGTTTCTCTGTGTAGCCCTGGTTGTCCTGGAACTAACTCTGTAGTCCAGGCTGGCCTTGAACTCAGAAATTCACTTGTCTATGCCTCCTGAGTGCTGGGATTAGAGGTATGTGCTGCCACCACCCATCTTCTCTTTAATTTTTTTTACTGTGTGTGCATTTGTACTCTGTTTCTTAATGCACTGTGTTTGATGTGTTCACTGTGTGTATGGAGGAGTACCCACATCCTCTTCTACCCGATTTCTGTCTTATCCCTGGGGACAGTCTCTCACTGATCCTGGAGCATGCTAACTTCAGCTAGATTAGCAGCTGTCTCTTCCCCACCCTTTCTCCAGCTCTGGGGCACATATAGTAACTTACCCGCTTTTGACAAGAGCACTGGGTATCTGAGCTCAGGTCCTCCTACTTGAGCAGCAAACATTCTTACCCACTGAGCTATCTCCCCCAGATTTTTATTTATTTTTTTTATTTCCAATCTGTTAGGAACTGATATATGACATCAGAGATATGGCTCAGTGGTCTGTGTCACGTTTTGCCTACTATGTACAAGGTCCTGGGTTTGATACCCTGACACTGGAAAATCAAACAAACTTGAATGTAGTCCTACTATGCACAGCTAGAACCATCCACAACTCGGTTGATGTGAGTTCCACATTGCTCCAATTGCTCTCTGCCTGCTTCAGCAAGAGGAGCCATTGACTGTGTTCTTGGCCACCAAAGCAATGTTAAATGCAATCCTAGTTTCGAATAGCTCACTCTCAATTTGCCTTGGCACCAACTGTCTGGAAAGCCACCATTGCTGACACCTTTCAACGGGCTTGGAGAGACGAGCAATGACAGCAGCTGAATGGACCCCAGGGGTCAGGGCAATACGGCACTCACCAGCCAAATCTCCTCACTGGAACATCTCTCAATTTCTAAGTAGAACAAAAATTCTACAGTGTAGCTGACCAGTAAACATCAAGATGTGGCCAGGCCTGAATATAATGACAAAGGCACTCCTTTAGGATCACAGACTCTATATACCTCAAAATAACTGCTTGTTTCTAATATTTGGTATATGCTGGTGCTGTTATAAGTGCTCTGCAAATAATCATTCATGAATCCTAAAAGATTCAGTCCTCGGATGTTCAAGTGAGCATCCCAGGGAGCTTGGACCTCAAAGAAAAAGCACCAGAAGTACCCAGGGAGACCTAAGTCTCAGATGTAGACTCACACACAAACTTTTGCTCAATTCAAAAGATAATGGTAATAAGTTTGTGTGTGAAGGTATTTGAATTTGCAACAGTAGGTCTCTGTTCCTTTGAGTTTATTTCATCCTTGAAGAGAAAATTAACTGGACCTCAATTTCTTAAGTGTCACCTGTGGTAATTAGCAAGCAATATAGTTAAACATGGGAGTATTTTTATTATACAATAGACCATTTATAGTCCTTATAGAAGGCACATTGACCTTTCCTCTTCTCTATAGGCAGACAGTTGTGTAGATGACATACTTGGGTATCTCACACCCATCTCCCATACTTGATCTGACCTTGTACAAACATCTGCCTCTCTAACTCATCCACAAAATGGGAATGACTCTACCTCCATCACAGGGTAAGAAACAGGATGAGGTACCAAAAGACAAGGAGGATTCGTTCCTCAGTGCCTCTCTGCAAGCAGGAATTGCATCTATGCTCAAAGTATCAAACTCACCAGTCAGCCTCCCTCGGTGACTAGGTCTAATGGTAACCGTGGTTCAGAAGCCAGTGTCTCCAGCTGAGAGAGTTAGCTGAACACAGAAAGTGAAAGAGAAAGGTAAAATTGTTTAATTTTTCTCAAATCTAAGCCTCACTCTTCATGGATGCTTGTCAATGTTACTACACGACCAACAACTAAGCTGCTACCTCTCTAATTCAGTGAAAGTCTGTGACTGGCTGGATTTTGTTCTTCAAACATTTGGTTTTTCCAAAAAAACAGCCACAGCATCTTCATGTGAGGTCATCCTTCACCCTTCTTCTCAAATTTGGGTGCCTTAAGGATTAAGAAGTCCCTTGATCTACCTTCTATACACAGAGAAGGGAGGAAAGCAGAGATGGTGTGCTAACTGGACAGCTATACGAGAGGCCCGAGAGCCCAGAGATGGCTAGCTCTTGCCATGGACACTCTTCCCCAGCATTGCCTGTGTTACGACTTCCTTGCACGCTTGACCTCAGGTCTGGAACGAATGCCCCTCTTCCAGGGAGCCTGGATGCACCTGGGTGGGAAGCCTTAAAAGACACAATAGAGACAAGTCTGTGGTGCTCACTGGAGGCCCTGTTCACACCCTTTCCCAGCTCACAGAGGACTAAGACAAAAAGTAAAGCCAGGAGAGAATCGAATTGCAAACACAATGCTACCCTTCTCCCATGGTCTCTGTCTCTGTGATTTGTAGTGCTTTTACTTTTCTTTAGAAACAATGCTGTTTATGAAACAGTACAGCTTTTAAAATCTGCACAGGGAAGACACTTGGCAAGTGAGCCCGTTATGAAAGACAAGACTGTGTCAGCTCTCCGGAGTCCCAGATAGATCCAGTTATCACTGGGATGATGTAGTTCCAAAAAAAATTAGTCTTCAAAGTCTCAAGTCATAAATCCTCCAAGATTCCATTTAGATTACTTAGAATTCATCAACAAGCATATTTAATAGATTTAGGCCCAAATATAGCATCTAAAATTCCACACAATGACAAATTCTGAATGCATAACTACACAGTCAACGTAGGCTTTGATATTTATCACTTTATACCTACTCCGGGGCAAAATGCACACA
Organism: Mesocricetus auratus; assembly: GCF_017639785.1. NCBI lineage: Eukaryota > Metazoa > Chordata > Mammalia > Rodentia > Cricetidae > Mesocricetus > Mesocricetus auratus. The sequence goes on along the minus strand of NW_024429205.1, from coordinate 17,602,926 downwards.
GACAAAATATTTTCACTGGGGAATTTCATGTCAGACACGGACATTAAAACTGGGGAAAGTCCAACTACCCTTTACTAGGTCCAAGTATATACTTGATTCTCTCCATATTGCTTTTTTCTTTGTAGCCATTTCATTTGACACAGACTCACTATGGAAATAGGTCCCATTTAGGCCTACAAAAGTTGTCCTCATTTGTCTTCTAGTAGTAAGTGGAAGCAGGTAGACTGGTCCAAAACAAATAAGCCCAACAGTGAATGATGCCTAGACTGGGTTAATAGCCTTAAACTCAGGTTCCTTCTAATGTCATTACTTACATAAAATGTTAATTAGTAAGAGTAAGGCATGGTGGGCCACACTTTAATCCCAGTACTCATGAGACAGAGGCAGGAGGATCTCTGTGAGTTCAAGGCCAGCCAGTTTTATGCTAGCCAAGGCTACATAGGGAGATCCTGTGTCCAAAATAACAAAAAAGTTACTTGTCATGGCTGACAAAGTACACGAAAGGCATACGTGTGAACTGGTACAAACACACTAAAATTCTGTGTGTACTATCAGAATTGCACACAAGGCCTGGGGATGTGCTTTAGTTGGTGGAATGCTTACCTAGTTTGCATGAAGTTCTGGATTTCATTTTTAGCACTACACAGAGAGAGAGAGAGAGAGAGAGAGAGAGAGAGAGAGGGGGGGGGGCAGACAGACACACAGACAGAGAGACAGAGAGAGAGAGCGAGCACGGCACATACACAGGCACACACACTTGCATGAAAATTAGTAGCTGAAGGTTCTGAGTTCGAACTCAGCAGTATGATGTGGCTGGAAATGGCTGGGCCTGTTCATATAGGCCAGTTGCTTACCTCTGAGCTCCACCATCATTTGTAGAGTGTGGATAATCCCTACTTCATGAGTTTGATACGAGGATTAGTGATAATATATGTAAAGTACTAAAATATGGTGGGCAGCCATAACCAGAAGCTATTATTATTTGATTATTGGGGCTTGAGAAAGGTTTTACTGATTGAATAATAGGTAGATTAGCTGACCTCTGAAATCCATGGCAATGCTAAAATTATGATACTAAAAATGGAATTAAAAGTTCATAACATCAAATCCAAAAAGGGTATTTTGAACTGCTGGAATTGTGATGCAAATCATCTTATGTTCTCAGAATTCATATTATCATATGACGTTCACAGACTTCAGCACACACACATACACGCTGATGTATCATTAAAATACACAGGATTAATGCCTGGAGGGTTCAGCGTCCCTACCCCCCACTTCAGTTGGCTCCAGGACTTGTGGTCACCTCTCTGAATGGCTGTGCTCCAGAGCTCTGCTATGTGGAGAGTCTCTCTGTGGTACAGGTTTTAACAGGATTCCATCTTCATTTTGAAAAAACAGAAATTTTTAAGTTAGTTAGTGTGTGTGTGTGTGTGTGTGAATCTTCAACATTTTTTCAATTTTGTGTGTGTGTGTGTGTGTGTGCGCGCGCACGTGTCCCGTGCATGCTTTTGGGAGGGATTAGCAATGGGCAGCAGGAGTCGCTGCTCTCCTTCTAGCATGTGGACTTCGAAGCTAGTCCCTTTGCCCATTAAGGTGCCTCAGCGGCCCAAGGGGTTCCTTTCCTCTAGGCCTAGGCTGCTACTGTGCTTCCTTGTGAGAGGAAGGGTCTTCCCAAGGTTGCACAGAGACTGGACTTCAACTCCCATGGGAAGTCCCTATGGCCACCCACTCTGTACTGTCACCAGAATTCAGTCAGCCCCCCACCCCCAAAGCAAGGCACTAGAGACTGGAGAGGCTTTCAAGGGAATGCACACACCAAATAGGAAAAACAAATGTCAGTAATACCTACTGCATTTGATATCTGACATTATTTTGACTGACTGCATTCCTACCAAGTCCTTAAAACCAGAGACCAGCTTTTGTTAGTGCTAAAGCGGCAGAATGCAGTGGTCTTATTTCTGGGTATATGCTGTCAAAGAATGAAAAGCCTCTTTTCGGAGGATACCTACGCTGCAGCATTACTCACATAGCCAAGAGCTGGAAATGACCCATAAATACACTCACTAACAAACAAAATATACATATGCTTAATGGAATACTAATCAGTCTTTAAAGGGAAGAAAATTCTGACATATGAGACTGCATGGATGAAAACTTGATCATGTGATGCTAAGTGAAATAAATTATAACATGATAAATGTTTTATTTCATTTACATGCAGTATCTTAGACAGTCAAGTCTATAGAAACACAAAATAGAATGGTGGCTGCCCAGTAGAGGGAGAAGAGGACAAACATTGGCATTTAATGGGGTGTAGGATTTCCATACCACAAGATGAATAAGTTTCCACAATCCCTCTCTCAGTAATATGAGTAGGAATACCACTATACTGTTCAAATAAAAATGGTGAAGATGGTCAATTCCATGCTATTGTTATAAAACATAATTTTATTAAGTGGCAAAGTATATATTTGTGTGTATAAAGACAAATATATGTCTATATGTATTTGTATATATTTATCTCAAATTGGTTAATGATTTAAAGGTTTCAAAACGTCATAACATGAATGACAAAAAGAGACACCTGTGGTGCCAGCAGTAGACTTTAATGTCCCGGGAGCTGTCCTTTTTACCTAAACCGGATGCCCTGTTGTGCCCATGCTACAGGGTTCGTGCTTAGGTGTCTGAGTCATCTGTGCAGCTGCAGCATGGAGTCTCTCGGAACCACGTCTCGGAACCACTTCCATGCCGCAATGCTACTCTGCCTCATCCGAGGGGGCTCTCCTTTGCCATCCTGAAGGTGGAAATGCCCCAGAACAATGAACTTCATTTCAGTAGCAACTCTGTTGCAGCTCTCGTGGTCAACTAGCTTGTTTCTAAATGGAAGCTACAATTTTCCTGGTTTCCTTGAAGACAGCAGAGTCTGCCTTTCTGACCCCAGACCTTAGCAAAGCAAGTGGATAGCTGTTGGAAGAAAAGCTTTGGAGTTTGATTTTAGGATGGCTGTGATCCTAGCATTTTTTTGCTCATAGATTCTGGTGAAGAATTTCGATATATACCTCTACTTATTAACCAAAATTATTATAACAATCTTCTATGGTAAGAGCAATAAAAATTCCTCTTCTGCACCAAGTAGAAATACATTCGCAGTTTCTAAACATTTGCCTTAGCACTAAGAAAGGGGATGGTGGAGACATATCTATCTGTCTCATTCTCTAGTCGACTTTCACTGTAACTACACCAGTTTCGTTTCATTCACAGCCGTCAAAGCTGGATTTCTTATTCGTGGTGTTTCTTTCTCCCCCAAGTAGGCGCTTAGTTGACTGATTATAGAATTATAAGGTTGGCTATAATTCCATTTCTCCTTCTGACTTTGAACTTAAGTGTTCCAATTACTTTGCCGATGCTAATAAGTCGGTATCGTGCAAATGCTTGCCTTGATATTGCTGAAATACACAGAGCTGTGATTAGCATGGGATTGCATCATTAGAAAGCAAAGTTGAAAGCGGATGAGCAAAACCATCGCTTGCAGTGAAGGAAAACTGCCCGTTCTGAGGACTTACAATGTCACTGTGATCCTAGAGACACTTGGTGCTATGTCTAAATATATATTGTATTTTGAAAAAAATTCCCTGATGTTATGGAACTATTACTGGAAGAGAAAATATCTTATAGAAAGACAAGCCCACTCTAATATACAGCTTTGATAGTTCTTCGAGCCTGATAGAGCTAAAGACACAAAAGAATCCTTATACTGCAAAAGGAAGAGGGGAAATGGGAAGAGAGGATAGGAAGAACAGGAAAAGGGAGACAAGGGTATGAAGGAAAAACTTTAGTCAATTCTGTTAGAATAAAACTGACGTCTAGTTATATATGAGTATATAGTAAGCCTGTAAGAAAAAGAAAAGCAATTGCAATCTCTCTCTCTCTCTCTCTCTCTCTCTCTCTCTCTCTCTCTCTCACACACACACACACACACACACACACACACACAAATGAGATACTAAAAGCATCAGCACTGATGGTGTTATTTGAATTAACTCCTTTATCTCACTGTAGTACTGTGAATCATGTAAACTTTTGGGAACTAGGTAAGGGAGACAGGGAAATACTTTCAATTAGGAATGAGATGTAACCAAATCAAATGATAAATGGGAGGGGGAAAGAAGGCACAACTAAAATTGATGCCAAAGAGTTATAAGGTTAAGTAAACAAAACCAGAGTGGCTAACCATGGAAATGGATGAGTATTGAAATGGGCAAGATTTGACTAGATTAATGATATGCCTCACTTTGACAGTGTTGGTAACAAGTTTAACACTCCATCTACACTAACCTCTACACTTCTAACGTGTTTATTCCTAGGAAATAGGGGCTGGATTTAATGATTTCTTTCGCAATAGTCTACAAGCAATATGCGTCTTCTAAAAAAAACATTACGGACTCAATTCTCATCTACTTGAAAAAACAAAACAAAAAAGGCTTTATGCATTTGCTTTCTGGATGTGAGGAGCTGCAGTTAGCATAAGTCATTCTGTTGGGCTTCTCAGTGGTCTTTGTTCTAATAAACCCCCACAAAACTGAATTCTGGTGTGGCTTATCTCCCACACCAAGTATTTGAAGTGTGACCACCATTCATTAGAAACATAACTTGAGAGACCCAACATTAGGTCCCCACCCCCACCACATACAGAAGAAACCAATAACCCTTAATCTATTTGTTTCCATGGCTACCATAGGATGTTTTATTTCAGTAAAACTCTTAGGTATTTCGTTTGTATTGTTGCTTGCAAATGAAAGTTGGAGACCTATTCATTTTCACAACTATAACAGAAATGGGAAGGTTGGACCAAAGACAATGTTTTTCTTAATCATGGACTAACAAGATCCTTGTGCAGAAAAGTTATTAAAATTGGCTAAATGCATCAGCCCATAAACCAAGTTAAACATTATTAAATTCCTATAGGGTTTAAGGGCACACATGCTACTGATTTCCTGATTTGTAGCAAGGAGATGAATCTAATTCACTACAGAACAACATATGGGACCACAGACACTGTTACCCACTGCTCCATACATGTAGGAACATGCAGACTGAGTATCAAATGCATGCATGACAACCAACTCTTAAATTACTATTCGCTTACCAGATACGTTTTCTCTAAGTGTCAGGACGAACAATCTGTATAGTTGTCCAACCCCCCCCTCGTGAAAAATAATTAAAAAGTTAGCTCTCCATCTCCCTCCCCCCTTAATTTAAATTTAAAAAGTCGGGAATGAGGTGGGCTAATTAAACGTGCTGTCATTCAGCCCGAACAGAACGGAAAGAATTTCTCAAATCTGCCCTCCCCACGCTGAGTTAGCAGTAAGACCACACCGCAGGGGAGAAACTCTGTAGTGACTAGACAAATGGCTTTAAAGAGAATGAAATGAGGATAAATACAGCTGTAACCAGGACAGATCTGTCACTGCAAGAGGAGTCCGAATCCTAGCGTTGCTCAGCTGAGGAGGGGCTGGAGCCTGCAGCAGCGGAGGAGCCTGGTTGTCCCAGAGCTGAGGAGTGGAAGTTTCTCGGCAGCCGCAGCCCGGCGTCTTCCACGTCTAGTCCCTCCGGCGAAGAGGTCTCGCCTAATGCTACATAAATATCTGCGTTCACGATTAGCCCCGGGCGCGCGGCGTCGCAAACGCCACAGGGAGAGAGGATACGCTTCGCAGAACCGCGCGTGTGGCAGCAGCGGCTGCTCCTCACCCATCATCATCCCTGGGGACCCACAGGAGATCTGTCAACTGACCGCCGCTGCCTTTCGGTTCCAGAGGCCAGCGATGAGAGAGAGCGTGGTTCTCAGCAGGCGGACCCAGGCATCCAAGACTCACGCTTTGCAGTCGCCCGCTCCTCTGAGAGAACAGCCGCAGGCAGGCAGTGCGTCTCCGCCTTCCCCGGGCAATGCACACCGAACCTGCCCCGGGAACAGCCTCGGACCGAAACTGGGCTCTGGGCTCCGCGATCTGGGCTGGAGCGAGCACGCCTCTCTCCCCTGGGGCCTGGGGCCGACACTGCCCAGCGCGGGCACCCGCGCGCGACCGCAGATAACCCTCCTGCTTTCGGCCAGCTCCAGGCCATGGAGACCCGGACGTGAACCCGCGGCCAGCCCGCACCGCCCGTGGCAGTCCGGGCGCGCGGCCACACTCCCACCTACGTGTCTCCAGGTCCACTATCCCACACATAAACAACCCCTCCCCACTCGCCACCACCTCCCCGCCCTTCGCATCCCCGAAGCTGTCCTCCCACCTCCAACCCCCACTGGAAACCACAAGGTGTCAAGGGAATGAACGGGAGGTCACAACACGGTTTGTGTGGGTTCCATTCAGATGATTTTCAAGCTCTTCTACCTCGAAAGTTACTTGGGATCTAGTGAAGAAGCCCGGTCCCCAAATGCTGGATCTGAGAGCGCGAGGGGCAGAAACCATCATCCAGCTTTCCTCGGCACACAGGCGCGCACCTCCCCAACCCGCAGGGCACACGGCCACCCTGGGGACCGGCTCTCCGGTGCTTCCAGGGCCCCCGGCACTGCTGGGGCCCTGGGCCGCGCAGGGGGAGGTGGCCAGGAGAGGGACGCACACGGCCCGGCCCAGCCCAGCGCTACCCGGCTCCGGTGTCACATTCGCTTCTAGCACCTCCGACCACCCCGACAGTCCCCACCCCCGAGGCATTCCCTGCATAACACACCCGGGGGCAGGAAGTTTTTTTCCCCCCTTTTTTTCATCCCTAGAGCAGCGCAGGCGCAAGGGCTTCTGCAGGCTTGCGAGTCCAGACGCGGGAGGCTTCAGCTCCAGCCGCCACCGCTGCCAGAGCCTAGCCCAGCGTTCCGGGTTCCGGGCCCCGTTCCCAAGTCCTGCCTGGCCCAGTAGCTACCAGGACCCTGGGACGCCCCCAACCCCCTCCACCACACACACTCTGCATCCTAAGAGCTCCAACCTGACCCGGCTCTTACCTGCGGCCGCGCCGCTCCGGCCCCGGCCCGACGCGCAGAGAGCCCAGGGTCGCGGATGGGTGCAGGAGGGTTGATGGATAGGGGACGGCGCCGGCGGGTAGCGGTAGCTGGGGCCGCTCGCGTCCTGGCCGGGAAAAACGGATCCAGGTCCACCTCCTCGCGTTCCTGCTCTCCGCCTTCTCCCCCTTTCCCTCCTCCTCCCCCGCCGCCGCCGCCTCCCGGCAGCCCAGGGAGGATGCCCGGGAGAGGGAAGTCAGTCCTTCTGCCTGTCAGCCTGCGCGGCTATGCGCGGTGCGGCGCGGCTCTCATCGAGGCGGCGGCGGCGGCGGCGGCTCCGGCAGCATCGCCCCCGCCCTCTCCCCGCAGCCGCGGCGGCCGCGGGGCTGGGGCTGGCTCCGGGCTCGGGGCTTCGGGCTCCGGGCGGAGGCTGAGCTCAGGCTCGGCGATAGCCGGGGCTGCGGACGTGCGCTGCGGAGCCGAGGCCGGGGCTGGAGCTGCGGCTAAATCGGCGGTGACAGGGACAGCGGTGGCGACGGCGGCGGCGGCGCGGGGGTTGGCGCGGCCGCGGCGCGGGGACCATGCTCCCTTCTGGCTCGCTCCTCTCCGGGTACCGTCTGCTTTAGCTGCGAGGGAGGCGGGCTTCGGCGCGCAGCCAGGGGCGGGCGGAGCCAATCACGGGCGCCCGAGTAGGCGGGGGCGGAGGGTGGGGGAGGCGGGGCGCCCCCGGCCCGGCTCAGCGCTCGGCTCCCGGGGCCCCAGGGATCCCTAGCAGCAGCGCGCCGGGCCCCGGGCTCAGTGCCAGCGGGTGTGTCCATCGTCGGTCCGCCGCCCCCGCCCCCTGCGATGACTCCCGGCTCGCCCGGCTCTGTGGCCGCGCCCGGTAGACTCGCGGCGCGTGGCCGGGCTGCTGGGCTATGGCCTCCGCGTTCCGAGAGCCCAGGGTTGGAGGATCCGGACTGAAGGGATCTTCCCTTCTGCTCTCAACACCTGAGGAAACTGGTGGAAAGTTTGAGAAAGAGAAGTCCAATCGTCTTTCCGCTTCCGCCCTCCCTATGACAGTCGAACCACGAGAAGGAGCAGGAAATGTCCACATCTCCGAAGGACCACCGCGAGCCACGCCAAGCCAATCCTGTCTCCTTGCTTCTGCCCTGACTCCCTGAGCACATGAGAACTTTCCTGTTTTCACAGCCCTCCCTGGGTTGTTCAGACCTCACAGGCCTGTCTGCCTACTCTGACACTCCAGATGCAGCAGCCAGCCATCCCTCCCAAGGCCCGCACTGCTGAATCTTCCCCTGTCCCTCTGCGTGCTGTCTACACAGACCCTACCTGGAATACTAAGAGGAAACTTTGGCTGGAGACCTGTGGCTACCCAGTGTGGGCTTTTTCATCTCGCCAGAACACTTCGTTTTCTGTGTTTGTCTTCCTTGGCTTGCTAACCCTGAAGGTCTGTTTTTTTTTTATTCCCAGCCTCCCCCGAGCCCGCCACCCCCCAAGCAACCCCCATCACCTGTTTTGAGATTCAGAGAAAGAACCTGTGACTCAGTTTCCCTCCATCCCCCAGGCCAGTCTGAAGGTTACGGTCGGTCAGTGGGTTCATTTCCCTCCCTTCATTTGTCTCCACCTATAACCTCACCTCCAGGAAAATACCCTGAGGACTAAGATCTGGTTAGGAATCGGAAGTGGGTGACTAGCAGAGGGACATAGCTGGTTCTTAGGCTTGTGGCTCCACCGGTGACTACCAGGGAAGACCAGGGGCTGGTCAGTGGTTCTTCCTCTCAGTGGTCTCCTATGATGTCGGATCCACAGTTCTGCTGTCTTGGCTGTAAACTCAGTGCAGGGGCTGTCTATCCTTTAATATCTTGTAGGAAGCACAGCATAGTGTCATCTCTGATAAATAATAAATAATAATAAACTACTGAGGGCAGCAGGAGAACTGTCAGCAAAGAAGGAAGACACCGGGGAGATGGCCCATTGGTGGTAGAGTAACTGCATCTCCTGGAATAAATATCAGAAGAAGTTTCGGTGTAAGACTTGAAAGGCTTGGGTTAGGAGTGTAGAATGCTTGCATCCCAGAGGAATCTACCCCCATGACAGGACATCCAGGACACTAGTGTGACAGTAAAGCAGTGATAGAAGGAGACAGGGTGGGGAAAACAGCTCCTAGAGGTCCTCAAACTACACCTGAAGGTGAATGGCAGGTGTGGTTTGAATGCTGAGTTCTTGAGATGGTAAATGAGGTACTAGAAGAGCATAGGTAGCAGAGAAGAGAGCCGGATGCCTTGGGATCTACAATAGTAGCGTAGACAATATCCCAGGCAACCCAATGCAAAGGGAAGGAGAACAAAGCCACCGGCCTCCAGTTCCGTGGGCCGCCATCCTCCGAGATGATCTGTGTGTGCATGCCAACAGTGAGCACTACAGGACTCCACCGGCTGCATGCCCGGCACTTTCCTGTACAGTAGCTGTATGCATTGCAGAATGCGGCCAAGGTTTGTAGGGTCTGGGATAGGTTAAAATCTGGCAATTTGGACTTGTGTAGTTTCTGACCAATTGTTTTGAAGGATCCTCAAGTGCATGAAGACACAGTGCACTCCGGGAATTCTTCCTGGGCTCTCTAGGTGAGCCTGGAAAAATGCTCCCAGCCGCTTTGATGAGTATTATCATACAAGAGAGGCTGACTGGAGCAATGCCGAGGGTGCAGGGTCTAGGGTGCTGCAAAATCTCCAGGTTTGATGCTTGGTAACTGCATAACAAAGGGGTTGAAATGTCCGGGAAAGAGATGAGCTACACAGATTAGAATCACAGAGCTTGTGTCCACCCTTTCCTCACCATACTCTCCACCTGAGCTGGTATGCAAATAGGATTTCAAGAAACCATGTTTTCTTTTATGGAATTATGTCCAGCTGTGAACTATTTTCTGTGACGCTCACTGCCTTTTACAAAGTTCTGCCCTTGTGCTGGTTAGGGTCTTGTTGTTCTTGATTTGATACAATCTAGACATTCGGTAAGAGGGAACCTTGATTGAGAAAATACTTCCACCTACATGGCCAGTAGGAAAGTCTGTGGCTTGTCACATGTGGCAAGTGTCCCTAGAGAGTCCAGGAGAGACTATTGGTTAATGTGCAGCCTCGGTTACAGTGGAGACCCATGCAGACAGTGACATGTGTGGAGTAGACTGGCTTGAGTCTAGGAGAGAAGCTGTGGGTGGCAGAGCTGGAGAGGCATGTCTACTCCAGTTGTTTGGAGCCCAGAAGGTTGTGAGTTCAAGATGTTATGTTTTGGACACTGTGTTATTGACAGTGTTGGAGTTTGGTTTTGCTTTGCTTTGACAATGTTTGTGCCCTGTCCTTCCTTCTTGGAGTAAAAAAGTATTTAAAGCTGTTTGTTTGTTTTATAGGCATCCACAATTGAGAGGCTGTGGACTTTAAAAGAGAACTTGAAGTTTTAAAATATTAAAAAATAAAAAAATGTTATACTGGGTTTTATATCATGATAATAACAGGAGATCTTGGCATGAAGAAGGAAAGGTTATTGATTTAATAGTGATGTGAGTGTTACAGATTGGCAGGAGATCCATTGTGCTGTCTTTTGGTTTTGTTCTTTCCAGCTTGACACAAGCCAGAGTCATCTGGGAAGACTTGGACCCTTAACTAAGAAAATGCCTCCATGAGATGGACTTGTAGGCAAGTCCGTGGTGTACTTTCATGGTTGACAATTAACGTGGGAGGGCTCGGCACACTGTGGGTGATGCTAGTGCTCCTGGATTCTGTACGAAAGCAGTCTGAGGAAGCCATGGAGAACAAGCCAGTGAGCAGCACTCCTACATGGGCTTTTCAGTTTCTCCCTTTAGGCTCCTGCGTTGAGTTCTTGCCCTGATTTCATGGTCTAAGTGACTTTGAAACCTGGTGAGAATTGTTCCCTTTCCTCTCAGTTACTTGTGGCCGTGGTGTTTATCACATCAATAGACAGCAGACTGGAACACCCTGAGCTACTGGATGAACTCCATTTCATCTGGATCATTGTAGCTCATTCCTTCATTCCTGCTGCACCTATGGCCTTGGGTCCATATTGTGTGAGCAATCTCTTACCTGCTTTCATAGATCTCACTTATGTCTAGATGTCTTCTGGTTGTTCACTCTGGTTGTTTTATGTTCCCCAGGGCCAAGCTCCACATTTGGCATGGACTTCTCTGCATGCTACTTGGGAACTGTTGGTCTGCATGTGCACGGGGACCTCTCTGGCCATAGCTGAAGATTTCTCCATTGGCTCTGTGAGGTGTATTCCCATAGCCAGCCCACCCTATGCTGAGTCACAAGTTGGGTTCTAGGGTCAGGATTAATATGCATTCATCAAGTGGGTGGCTTACGAAAGAATGGACTCATAATAGATGGGAACTACATTGGAACACTCAGAGCCAATGGCATTCTTTGTGCAGCCAAGCAGACAAGGGCTTTGTGCTGGAAAATCCCTGCTCTTATCTATAGGATGCCACCATCAGGGTGACCAGGGAGTCACATACACTTTCTGTGCCAGGATGGACTTCTCCTTTATTTGTGTCTATAGCAACAACCTCGGCGGTGTAATCACTTACTTGGTGGCTACTGCATGCTGAGCACCGTACCAGTGTCTGCTATTAATGATACCTTGTCAGTCATCACAGCCGCCTGTGGAATTGATATTATCAACTGCCTAAGTCCAGGGAGGGTAAGAGGAGCTCCTGCAGTCACACAGCAAGCTGGTAACAGAACTGGAATTTCAGTGTGCTTACTTTCAAAGCCATTGTGGTTTTTTTTCCCCACTCCACTGAAAACACCAATGCAATTTCTTTTGCTGTTAGCCCAGCATCTTCCCTTGCAGTGGACACTGGATGCTGAGTTTTGCCTTTATTCATAGTCAGTTCTGAACCCAGAACCAGAAACAGTTCTAGAATACAGAGCACTCATGTAGACAAGGGGCAAGTGTCTCTATGATTAGTGAATGCTTGGGTTCCTTCGAAGAGTGGAAGCCTCGTCAGAACCCTCAGGTTTGACAGGACATCTGTCTTCAGCGGTACAGTGGATATAAACAGAGCAGCTGCCAGGCTCTGCTGGCTGGAACTTATGCTTCTATCACAAACCTGTTTTTCTAATGTAGTGCTCTGCTAAAACGACCCCTACTCAGCACCAAAGGTATTAATAAGTCCAACCTAACCAACTGTTCTTCCAGTGGCTAAATCACTCTATAAAAATTGGTTTAGCACCTACTGTGTGTCCTGCAATCCAACCCCACACCATTGATTAAGACAGGAAATGCCAATTGCTGAAGTGTTCCTGGGACTACCTTACTCTGTGATGGGGTGGCCCCAGGAAGCTGCTGGGGCCTGTTTAACTGTTTGCTTGCTTGTCATCATTTCACCCTGCTTATTCTCCCAAAGGCATTAAGACAACTAAGTAACATTTTTGACTTCTTCTTGACAAGGGTTGAATTAGCAAGTGTTAGCAAGAAATATAACTTAGTGTTCAGATGTGGGGGAGGGTCTCCAGATGTGAAGGGGTCACAGATATCCCTAAGATCAAGGCTGGTCAGCATGGCTTCTTGGAAGGGGCAGGTTTAGCAGATCTGAGGTAGTGGGAGCATTGGGTTGAGGGACTGATTCCGAAGACAGTTTTTGAAGTGTAACTCGTTGCTCAAAGCCATTGGGAGGGGGCGAAAATGAAAGTATAATTCCTCTGTTGCCTAAATGAGTGAAATATTAGATTCTAAGGCGCAGAATGGAGCTGATGCTGTCTTTTGGGGGGGGGTTTTAATGGCAAGGATTCAGCTCCTTTTTTAGTACCACTTGTTTGCAGGTGGCAGGAGTGCTAATTAAACAGAGCCACTAACAATTTTCCTGGGTGGCTCTGACTCCCAAACTGGCAGGAGAGATAGTCTGTGGTTCTGAGACCAGCTTCCCTCCCCATCGATGCCGTGATGCATCTACGGGGGAAGGGGGCGGACATAGTTATTGGTTAATGAATTATTTATAACGATCAAACTTCAACTTTACTTTTCAATGTTTAAGAAGAGGCCAGTGTTTATGAGAGAAAGTGTAAAAATAAAACCCAAATGATAGGTAGGATCTGGGAAGGGAAATTTAATTGCATTTTAGAGGATTCTTTTACTCACTGGAGCCTGTTCAGTAAGGATAAAATTCAGGAGTCTTTTGAGAGAGGATTGAGCCCCCAATGGCTCCTGACATTTCTGAACTGTTTTTAAGAATAAAGAGGCAATGAGCTTGTCTGACCCCTGCTATGTTCCGGAGTCCATTGATGCCACTGTTTGTCAACTCTCTCTGGGTTTTTGGCAGGGCTGAAGGCTGGGATCATGTCAGGACTGGTCATTCTGAAACTCAGAATTAGACCAGAGGCAGAATAGTGGACTGTTAGCTAGACCAGGGACCCAGATTGTTCTTGTTTTATGTATCCATTTATTTATTACTTTTTGACAATTTAATACATATCTATAACATAATTTGGTCATTTTTACCTTTCATTCCCATCTCTCACTCCCTTCCCTTCTCACTCCTTCTTTCCAAGTCTCCCTCCTTTTTTCATGTCTTTTGTTTTGATTTTTGCAACCCACTGGATTTAATTAGGGTTGTTTGCAAGAGTATGTCTGGGTGGGAGGTCATTTACTGGAGCATGACTAACTAAACAGTAGCTATAGCACTAAGAAAATGACTCATGCCCCCATACACACACAGTAACCATCATTGCCAATTCTGAGAGGTGCAGGGCCTCTTGGGCATCCCCCCATCTCTCTGGAGTGTCGACAGGCCCCAACTTGTGTGGGTCTGGTGCAGGTAACCACAGCTATTGGGAGTTACCGGTTGCAATGGTTGTGTCATGTCAGAAGACAGTTCACACCAGTCTTTCCCATCTTCCGGCTCTTGTAGTCTCTTTGCTTCCTTTATTTAGTAAGCAAAGCAGTGAGTGGTTCTCAACCTTCCTGGTGCTGCCACCCTTTAATACAGTTCCTCATGTGGTGGTGACCCACCAACCATAAGATCATTTTCATTGCTACTTCATAACTGCAATTTTTGCTACTGTTATGAATCGTGATGTTAATATCTACTATGCAACTCCATGAAAGGGTCGTGACCCACAGATTGCGAACTGCTGCTCTAGTGCCATGTTCCCTGGTCTTCGCTGGGATCCATGCTGTCTAGCTGTATGCCAAAATCTCTATGTGCTTTGGAGGAATAGCAGGCAGAGAGGCAGGGAGATATCTATCTATCTATCTATCTATCTATCTATCTATCTATCTATCTATTTTGGTTTTTCAGGGTTTCTCTGTATTGTTTTGGAGGCTGCACACTAAGATTCCCTCTGTTAGCCTCGAACTCACAGAGATCTGCCTGCCTCTGCCTCTGGGATTAAAGGCATGCGCCACCAACACCCGACAGGCAGGGGGAATCTTAGTGTGAAGCGTTAGGCAGCAAATCTCATTTCTGTCATCCATTTAACAAACAGAGCCCGTACCAAGACTTTGTCTAAAGACTTTCTGTTTGTCTACACTTCCAAAGCAGAGGTACCCTGTGGCATATATACAAGTAACAGGCTGTCCTTCCTCCAAGGAATGCATCCTTTATATTCCCCACAAATGGGAAGCCTAAGAATGAGATGCCTAACAGTCAACGGAGTTTTGAGATACATCTTTGTTTGCAGTGTCAAGCACCTAATGGTTTCCGGCGCTTGGGGATCCGTTGGAATGTGTAAATTTTCACTTTGTCTTCATATTGATCTCCGTCGGCATTCCTGAAGCTGCACCATGCACTTTCTGTACAACAGAACCCAGGAGGAGGAATTCCTGAGTCCATGGCCAGTGGAAAGATGAGCATCAGCAATGTTGCGCAGAGGCTCCACTCTTGAAGCAAGGGTGTCAAAGGTAAGAGATGACTTATGTAGCTCCAATAAAGGCCATTGAGTGTCCACTGCATCTTACCAAGCATGTTAAAATAGCCCCAAGTTTGTGATCCAAGCCACCATCTGGTCTAAAAGAACCTTTCTGTAAGAAAACATGAGATGCGAATTCTCAATGATGAAGCAGAAGACTCCGCCAGCTTGCATCCCCAGAGGATGCATGAGCTTTCCTTACTAAGGGAGCTCTTCTCTTGGATGCTTAAGCGGTGGCTGTTTTACTGAAAATTCTGCTCACGTACGACTGCTCAGAAACACATTATTTTTATTTATTTAAGACTTATCATTTACCAACTTGGGAGAGGTCCGAAGCAACTCACAGGTTAAAGCACACAGTGAAAGAAGGTCTTCCAGAGTGAAGCAGAGGAGATAGTACCTGAAAGGGAGAGATGGGGAGGAAGCCTCAGGCCAAAGTATAAAAAAGCACCGCAATTAGGCTGTGGGGGAATGCAGGGCAGCGGTACCACATCTTCTGATTATACAAAGGAAGGTGTATTTTTTTTATCATGTCATAAAATGCTCGGAGTGGAAACTGCTTAAACATGATACTATTGTCACTGGAAGAATGGGGTGTTCTTGAGATAAAAAGGTTTCAGCCCTAGCATTCTGGAAAAAAAAAAGTCATGCTGCCACAGTCCTACATCTGTGCTCTTCATGACATTCGAAGCTTTGAACAATATTTACCAGAGGGTTTTCATTAAAAGACCCAGATCCTTTATAGGTTGTTTTGTTGCAGAGTCAAGGGAATGGGCAAATGAGATGCATTTCCTGTGGATGGCAGTGCACCTTCCTGGACAGCAGCAAGTATCTTTTTACTGAACTCTAAGCCCTCAAGCGTGTCAGTAGAGTTTCAGACAATTTCAAGATAAGTTCTGGGTGGTATAAAAGTTTGGTAGAAACAATTAGAATTTAAATATGAAAAGAGATTGGAATTAGAACAACTTGGACATAAGCCTCAAAAATTGAATATCGTTTGGGATTGGGGAATCTTTGTAGGCCGACCTACAGGATCAATTCAATTCAACAGAACTTAAGATTTCAAAATGAGCCAGGCGGTGGTGGCACTCGCTTTTAATCCCAGCACTCGGGAGGCAGAGGCAGGTGGATCTCTGTGAGTTCGAGGCCGGGCTGGACCGACAGCCTCCAAAACAATACAAGGAAACCCTGTCTCGTAAAAACAAAAACAAACAAACAAACAAAAAAAGATTTCAAATGGTGGCAGATAGAATCTCATAATTATGACTGAGTGTTTTTATTGGGAATAAAGAATAACATGTGGTGGTACATGTGTATGTATTGTTCAAAGGCAGCAGAACTGTGAGTTCAGAGGAAAGACTATCAAATAAAGATGTACCAATGATGAAAATGCCAATAACAGCAGACACTCACTTAGCACTTACTATATGTCAGACACTGTTCAAAACTCTTTTTCCGTTTTTCCTTTTTAAATGTTAAATTGTTTTTCTTAATCCTTTCGTCAAAAGATGTAGAAATCAATGAACCTTGAGTGTAAAATTTTCAGTGCTGACACACCGAGAGAAGGGAGCTAGCTTGCTATTATCAGGTACTCTGAGGGCGGAGGGTGTGTTGGCTCCTTGTAGACACAAGTCTCAAACCCCCAAATGGAAGTTGGACTGTACCTTGCCCCAGGTTAACTCTGAATGTTCTTACCTGATGGTTGCATGTCTGGTGCTGATGGAGTCTGCCCTAAAGTTCGGGAATTATTATGAAATGTTTGTAAGAGATTCAGTTGTATTAGGCATCACCCAAAATTCTTAAAATACCAAACATTTACTGTCTTCCACAATGCCAGGAGTCCTGAACATAGCTGGTGGTTTGGGCCTTAGGGATACTTGTAAAGTTTCAGTAAGGTATCAGCTAGAGTTACAGAATCAGCATGCCTGAAATCCAGGAAGTACACTGTACCATGCACACGGTTCTACTCACGGGCCTCTAAGAATGTTGAGGTATCCAGCCCCCAGGATGATATGCAGAGGTTCCCAACTCTTTTCTTCATTTATTTATTTTATTATGAATATGTGTGCATGCATTATGTGTATGTGTGAGTGTCCACATGCCACGGCATGTTTCTGGAAGTTAGAACAGAGTCAGTTCTCTTCTCCTACCATGTGGGTTCCAAGGATTAAAATTAGGTCATAAGCGTAAGACACTGAGTCATCCCATTGGCCCAGGAATTCTGAACTCTTAAGGTTGGACAAAGGATTAATTTCCAAGTTCATACATGAGACTGTTAGCTGTAGGCTTTATTAGGTCCTTGTTGATGAGTAGGCCTTCACATAGCTACTTCAAGATTTGGAATTGTGCATATGTCTCTCTGTGTGTGAGAGGAGAGAGAGAGAGAGAGAGAGAGAGAGAGAGAGAGAGAGAGAGAGAGAGAGAGAGAGAGAGAGAGAGATTTTTGAAAATCTTCAAAAGAATGAGGGAATGTTAGACTTGAAAATGAAGATGGCTCAAGAAGGCAGGGGTTACCTTAGTAGACTTCTTAGTATGTAATTACCGAGTTGGCATGCCTGCTGTTGCAGTCATAATGGCTCCTGGGGAAGGTCACCTTTGGGTAAAGTGGAAAGGGGGGGAAGGAGGGGCATAAATACAACAGAGTCACATAAACCTTTGCTAATTAGGTTAATCAAGGCAGCAAAATTGTAAGTACAATGAAAAGCTCTTCTTATTTGGCACGAGCAGCAAATTAAAAAAAAAAAAAGGAACAGATAAGTGATTGCAGAAAGTTGTCTAATGGGAAGGATTTCTGCAGTCCAAACTCTTCCTGAGCGCCACCATGTACCAGGCAAGGGGCCAGGTTCCGAGGATACAGAGATAATCAAGAAAGGGACACTGCCCTTGAGGATCTCCCTGTCTAATGGGATACAAACCTAAATGAATGCCATGCAGCATGAGAGGCAGTCCAGGAAGAACGGGGAGAAAGGGGAAGGACGGCTTCGTCAGCGCCCCCTAGAGGCGGGTGAGCCATGAAAGACCGACTTCGCCCAGCAGTCTTGGAGAGTAGGAATTTACCAAGCTGACAGGAGGGAAGGCAGAGAAAACAAGAGCCACCCAACATGCCCGTGGGGCAGCACACGTGAGCAAGGGTAAGCTGCCGGTGCTGTATATGGTTACATCAAGTCAGTCACGGTAATCTGAGAGGAACATGGAGGCCACTTTGCAAAGAGCCCTGGGGACCTGAACAGAATTCAGAACGGGCAAAGCAGAGTTGTGCAAAGCATGGCCTACAGAAGAATCAAGTGGGAATCCTGAAAATACATACTCCTATGTCTAACCACTCATCCACTTTGACCTATTCTTCACCATAAGTCTCTTCCTGTACTACACTACACTCCCCAGCCTCCTTTGCAGCCAGACTACATTTCCCATCGTCCTTTGCATCTCTGTTAGGCTAGTTCCTATAGTCTCCTTTACAGTTAGGTGTACTCCTGTGACTGAGGTCCAGCCAACGGCAGACAAGTAGGAGAAACCTGTGCCATTCCCTGATCTGACCTGTTAAAATTTGACCTTTACCTTCTCCATTCTCTTTCTCCTCTTTTCTGTGTTATTGTAGACAAACATAGGTGCCTTAGAAGTTCGGGGCTGAAGACTGACAGATCATCAAACTTGAAGAAACCTTTGGAGAAGGCTGCCCACAGATCTAGGACATTCATTTGGGTACTCTATGAGCATGAAAATTAAATGTTACTGAGCTACCATGCATACTGGGATGAGTTGCAGTGTTTACTCTTGCCTTAATACGGCAATTGACTTGGCCTCCGAGAATAGATTTGGAGAAAAAAAATATATGTATACACATACACACATATGTATGTATGTATGTATGTATGTATGTATGTATGTATGTATATATGTATGTACCCCAGGAGAGTTTGAGACCCAAGCCCTTGCAGATTTATAGTAGACCAATTAACAGAATGCTATTGGCCTCCTTATCTTTGCTAAAGAGAACAATCTGACTGAAAAAGAAAAGAGAACTTTGGCGAGAGGCAAAATTGAAGTTTGAGATGAGTAAAGATATTCTAAAAGCACCAGGCTGCTGTAATTGAGCTGAAACCTCTTGGGCAGGACAAATTACACTCTGGGGAGTAGAGAGAACTCACTCCTGAAGACACAGTATAGATCTTCCACTGGTGATGTCTAAGCGAAGTAGAGACCAAAAGAAATGGCAGTGTTAGAGGTGGCAAAACAGCTCTGCTTTTTAAAGATGGGGAGAGAGCACGGAAGCTTTTCTCCCATCCGTCCTCATTAGATTCCCTGATCAGGTTATTGACGATGATTCATGAGCATATGAAAAAAAATGGAGCAGAACTCCCTAGACGCCAAAAGCAAAACCCCAACAAAGTAGCGGTATTCCCAGTTTTGTGGTAGGCTCATGTACTGGTTAGTCTTTTTACTAACATGGCATATCTGGGAAGAGGTGACCTCAACTGAGAAACGTGCCTCATCGTGGGCAAGTTTTGATTAATGGTTGATGTGGGAAATCCTGGGAAACTGTAGGTGGTGACACCTCTGGGAAAGTGGTCCTAGGCTGTATAAAAAAAAGAAAAATCAGCCTGAGAAAGCCGTGGGGAGCAAGCCAGCAAGCAGTACTCCTCCTTCAGTTCCTATCTCCAGGTTTCTGTCCTGCTTGAGTTCTTGCCTTGGCTTCCCTCAATGGTGTACTGTGATTGGGAAGGGTGTGTAAGCTAAATAAACCCTTTCCTCCACAAGCTGCTTTTGATCATAGTGTTTTTAGCACAGCATTAGAAAACAAAGTTTTCGAGATTGTTATGTCAGGGAGCTGTTTTAGCTGAGTAGACACAAAGTGTACTGAGGCTGGATATTTATTAGGGTATCTCGTGCTGAATCTGTGCCCAAGATGAAGTACAGTGGGCCTTCCACACTTGTGAGCAGAACAAATCGAGGATCATAACTATTGGGAGGAAATTGCATCTATGTTGGACGTGAGTATAAAAATGGTTTTGGTCATATTTCCCTAAACACTGTCACACAGTGGCATCTCATTTACATTGCATTAGGTATTATGGGTGATGCAGAGATGATATACCACTCATAGGGGCATGTTCATAGAAGTATGCAGCCATGCCACTTTACATAAGGGGTTTGAGAATCCTTGGGTTTTGTATTTTCCAAGGTCCTAGAATACTTCCCAGGACAGCAGCAAACAACAACTATAATTTTAACTGCATACCAGAATACCCAGTAGGCAGATTTAGTTGTTTTATGGCCATACTCAAATATGCTGACCAATGCCACTGTAAAAAATACATTTGATATTCTTACTAGCACTATAGACAGTGATAACTTATTTCATATTTAACAGAATTTGAGATGAAATGCAGAAAATACTTTTATTGACACAACAAGGCCCAAAGAACATATAGAGTACTAAGCTAAATCTAATGGTACGAGATGCAGCACAGAAATGATAGCATTAGACATCTAAGCTTTAAAGAATCACCTATGAAGTCAGGGTGAGAACAATCAGCTGCAATACAAGAGATTACAGCACACAACAGCATGGTGTCAGTCGGCCATGTTTTTTAGCTGCTCGAATCATAAAGCCGTTGTAGGTTTGATTGAGGGATGCCTGATGGAGGAGCTCTCTAGGTTCACTGGGAGTCATGCCTTATGTGGAATTTAGTTATGATTTCCCATTTGCAGATGTTTAAGATGTCCAGAGAATGCCTACCAGAGTTTTACCTGGTAGAGGTGTGTTTTTGGGTGTCAGAACATTTTCATTTGAAAAGCATCTAAAGAACTGAGACAAGAAGGTCTGATGCCCAGGAATGCAGTGGTTATGTGAAGTCTCTGGGGTCACCCGAGACCTGTGCATACTTACCTGAAGGGGCGTCAGAAGCAATGGGGCTTAGGAAAATGGCCTGGTGGGCAATTGTGGTGCTTCTGAGAATGGAGGGCTACCCATACAGTGGAGTGTAGATAGTTCCTTTGTGTGATGACTTAGAAGAAAAGAATGGCTAGCATCCTTCTAGACATCAGCAGCTGTTATTACCGGCCACCATTTCTAAGAACGGAAAGTATGCCTGCCATTAGCTGAAACAGACTCAAACGCTTGGTCTGCTTGTATTGTGTGGTATAGCAAATGACCACAGGACCCTTGGCTTGAAACACTGAACATGTATTATCTTGGATGGGAACTCTTAAGAAATCTACTGGACAGCTCCTTCAGCATACTCCGGTGGGGGGATGGAAGGGGGTGGTCCTTTCTCTTGCTTTTCAAGCTTCAAGGGTCTCTCCGCATTCAGTGTTTCCTGGCCCTTCCTCTGTCTTCCAGGCTCACAGCAACACACATCGTGGTTTTGCCATCTCTGGTGATGGCCTCTTGGTATTGTATAGGTCCATCTGGATAGTCACAATTTACCATTAAATTTCAAGGCCTTGAACCGTATCTGTATAGTTCCTTTCTCATGTAAAGTAAGATGGTCACAGCTTTGGGGGTATTAGGAATTAACATGACGATTTAGAGAGGCATTAGACTGTCTACCCCAGCCCTTTTGTATATTGATTTTTTTTTAACTTAAGTTCTCACTGCCTTTGAGGGTTGGGTGTCATTTCCACTCAAACAGAGAGAAACAGCCCGGGGAAGGTAAACGGATGCACAGCAGTGACATGCTTAGGTGTGGCTGGGTCTTGAACCTGATTCTAGCCCAGTGTCAATCACTGTGAGTTGTACCTCTGTGTTGGCTTGTGCTCAGTCAGAAACTTCAAGCATTGGCAATCACTTTTCTTTAATAGTGTTAATTTACTCGTGACACTATTGTGGTTTATTTTTCTAGGCTGTAATGTTAAGTCAGGCATGTCTGGCTAATATTAAATTTAATCAGTATTCACTTGCTATGTCCTTAGCATCTTTAGCTACCAGCTTCTTCCTTTCCTGGATTTTTGTCACCTTGAGCCTTCTCAGACATAGGGGTTTGGAACGGTGTTATTTTCTGAGTTAGGATCTGATGATCTTTGCAGACTAAATGTTACACAGCTGCAAACATTTGTTTTCAACCCAAAGTAACAGAGTTATTAGGGAGCGCATGTAAGGATTCTAGAAGTGCTTGTTAAAAGCCCTGCAGTTCTTCAGGGCAGCAGGCAGCTGCAATGTTGTCACCACATATGGGGTGGGAGATGTCCAAGCACTGTATTCAGGAGAAGTCCCTGCTTTTCCCACACAGGCACTCAGGTCCTGCAGAGTGGGCAGTGAGCAAGTGTCCTGCTCAGGCTCCCTGTACTGGGACATTTACTCACCACATCAGAACATCAGTGGCCAGGTTTACCCCCGTGCAAACAAAGGAAAGATAAACCAAGTGATGGCCCCATTCTACAGATGAGACCCTGAGGCTCAAACACTGGTTGTTTGCATAACCAATTCAGGTTAGAGAATGAGACAAGTTTAGGGACCTATGTTCTAGTCTGTCCCTGGGACAGAGTGTGTGTCATATATTTTCTCTGGTCTTCTTTCTAGCATGTTCTTTTTTTTTTTTTAATCACTGGTGCCTTCATCATCTACACACAGCCTAGATCTGCCTATGTTGTGCTATACTGGAACAAAGCAGAATTGCATGTGGACTGTGGCTAGTTGGATGCAGAGGCCTTGGGCACATACATGGGGTGGGGGTAGGAGGCAGGGACATCAGGAAGATTCTGCCAGCATCAAGCAAATGAGTGAAAGACTTCACAGAACTCAGGAAGGGATGGCTTGGAGTTGGGAGCTGTGTCCAGACTGTGGTAGGAAGGGTGGTTGAGAGGATTCCCACCCACTGGGTTCAGATCTTGTCTAACTGTGGGCTGGCTGCCTGAGCCAGTGACTTCTAGATGATTTTCAGACAGCAGTGCCATGCAGAATTTGTCAAGTTCACACCATTGATGGAAGGCTTCAGGGTCTAGGAAGGAAGGGAAAAAACATTTTAAAATACTTTAACAATTAATGCTAGATACTGGGATAGAAGGACAGAACCTGCCCTTCCTGGGGATCTATTTTGTGACACACACTGGATACAAGGAAGAATGCAACACACCTCTGTTGGGGTAGTCTTTTGTCAATAAAGCACTGTTGAGCCAATAGGAATCTAGATAGGTAGGACTAGGAGTCCAGGAGGATTCTGGGAAGGAGAAACACAAGAAAGTCGACATGTGACGCCATGGGGTAGGAAGCCCGGAACTATTCTCCGGTAAGAGACATACTTAGATTAACAATTATGGGGTAATTACTTAAGTCAGAGCTAGCCAGTAAGAAACAAGCAAGGCCAACAGCTTCATAATTAATATAGCCTCCTGTGTGTTTATTTGGGACTGATGCTGCTCTAGAACCAGGCTGGCGGGAAGGCTTCTCTCAAAGAAAAAGCTTCCTTTAACACACCTCCCTCAGAGAGACCAAACATCACAAGTCAAAGATTACAACCTCAGACAATGTAGGAACCAGACAGGGTGATTTTCAGTGAAGATAAAGAAAGTAGCAGGAGCTCTGGCATCTCCTGGCCTGGGAACTGCAGTCAGGTTGACTAGCCCCCAGAGGACCAAGCAACCAGGAGCCTGCTGAGAGTGCTGGCCTATTTCTACCCCCTCTCAGGGCAGAGGAGAGGGAGTGCCTCAGACCGGACTGCATCCACCATGAGATCCATCAGAGTATTGGACCTGCTTGTACCCTCCGGGAGAGAACCTTGGACCCGTACCCATTAGGAAAGGAAGAGACCCCACCTGTACCCACTGGAAGAAGGGATGGGAAGACAACAATATAAGAACACATTCAACAATAAAAAACCACTATGACACCACCATAGTCTAGGGACTGTACCCCAGCAAGACCTGAACATCCCAACACAGGTGAAGCGGAAGAGAAGGACCTTAAAAACAACTTCATGAAGATGATAGAGACCCTAAAAGAGGAAATGAGAAAATCCTTTTAAAAATTGAAGAAAAGACAAACCAAAAATTGCAAGAAACAATTCAAACAGTGCAATGTTTAAAAGCTGAAATAGAGATAATTAAAAAAAACACAGTCTGAAGGAATGCTGGAACTAGAAAATGTGAGGAAATGATCAGGAACTACAGATGCAAGTATAATCAACAGAATACAAGAGTTGGAAGAGATAATCTCAAGCGTTGAATATTCACTAGGAGAAATAGATTCATCAACCAAAGAATATCTTAAGTCCAACAAATTCCTAACATAAAATATACAGGAAATATGGGACACCATGAAAAGGCCAAATCTAAGAATAATAGGGATAGAAGAAGGGGAAGAAACTCAACTCAAAGGCATAGAAAGCATATTCAACAAAATCATAGAAGAAAAATTTCCCAACCTAAAGAAAGACATGCCAATGAAAGTACAAGAAGCCTGCAAAACACCAAATAGAGTGGACCACTAAAAAGTCTCCTCTACACATAATAATCAAAACCCCAAATACAGAATAAAGAAAGAATATTAAGAGTAGCAAAGGAAAAAGGCCAAGTAACATTTAAAGGCAAACCTATCAGAATCACACCTGACTTCTCCATGGAAACTCTGAAAGCCAGAAGGTCCTTAGTGTTCTACAAACACTAAGAGACTACAGATGCCAGCCAAGACTACTATACTCAGCAAAGCGTTCAATCACCATAGATGGAGAAAACAAGATATTCCATGACAAAACCAGATTTAAACAATACCTATCCACTAATCTAGCCCTACAGAAAGTACTAGAAGGAAAATTTCAACCTAAGGAAGGTAACTATGCTCACAAAAACATAGGCAACAGATAATCCAACTATATCAAAAGTCAAAAGAAAAAGCAGGGTATATCCACAAACAACAATACTACCACTAACAAATTGAAAACAAACAAGAATTAACACTCAATGGTCCTTAATCTCCCTCAATCTTAATGGTATTAATAGGCCTATAAAAAGACACAGGCTGGCCGGGCGGTGGTGGCGCACGCCTTTAATCCCAGCACTCGGGAGGCAGAGGCAGACGGATCTTTGTGAGTTCGAGGCTGGGCTGGACTGACAGCCTCCAAAACAATACAGAGAAACCCTGTCTAAAAAAAAAAAAAAAGACACAGGCTGACAGAATGGATACGAAGACAGAATCCATCCTTCTGCTGCATACAAGAAACACACCTCAACTTCAAAGATAGTCATTACCTCAGAGTAAAGGGTTGGGATAAGATTTTCCAGTCAAATGGACCCAAGAAACAAGCTGGTGTAGCTATCCTAATATTGAACAAACTACAAACTAAAATCAATCAAAAGAGATGAAGAAGGTAATTTCAATTTCATCACAGGAAAATCCATCTGGAACAAGTCTCAATTCTGAATGTCTATGCCCCCAAATACAAAGGCCCCCACATTCATAAAAGAAACATTACTAAAACTGAAATCACACATAAGACCTCATACAGTTATAGTAGGAGACTTCAACACCCCACTCTCATCACTAGACAGGATCACCAGACAGAAACTTAACAAAGAAACAAAGGAACTAACAGAAGTTATGACCCAATTGTGTTTAACAGACATCTATAGAACATTCCATCCAAACACAAAATAATATACCTTCTTCTCAGCACCACATGGGACCTTCTCTAAAATCGACCACATACTTGGCAACATAGCAAACCTCAACAGGTACAAAAAAATTGGACTAACCTCCTGTATCTTATCAGACCAGTTAGAATTCAATAACAATACAAATCACAGAAACCCTACAAACTCATGGAAATTGAACAATATGCAATTGCACCATTCCTGGGTCAAGGAAGAAATAAAGAAAGAAATTAAAGACTTCCTAGAATTCAATGAAAATGAAGATACAACATACCCAAACTTATGGGACACTTTGAAAGCAGTACTAAGAGGAAAGTTCATTGCACTAAGTACTCATATGAAGAAACTGGAGAATAGTCACAGTAGAGAATTAACAGCACAACTGAAGGCTCTAGAATAAAAAGAAGCAAACTCACCCTGGAGGAGTAGAGGCCAGGAAATAATCAATTTAAAGTCTGAAATCAATGAAGTCGAAACAAAGAAAACAATACAAAGAACCAATGTAACAAAGAGTTGGTTCTTGGAGAAAATCAACAAAATAGACAAACTTTTATCCAAACTAACCAAAAGGTAGAGTGAGAACATGCAAATTAACAAAATCAGGAATGAAAAGGGGAACATAGCAACAGAATCTTCAGGTCATATTTTGAAAACCTGTACTCCACAAAATTCAAAAATTTAAAGGAAATGAACAATTTTCTGGATAGATATCACCTACCAAAATTAAATGAAGAACAGATAAGCAATTTATACAGATCTATAACCCCTAATGAAATAGAAGCAAACTAAAAGAAAAAAAGAAAAAAGCCCAGGCCCAGATGGCTTCAGGGCAGAATTCTACCAGAAAGTCAAAGAAGAACTAATTCCAATACTCTTCAAAGTGTTCAACAATAGAAGCAGAAGGTTTGTTGCCAAACTCTTTTTTACAAGGGTACAATTACTTTGGTACCCAAACCACACAAAGACACAACTAAGAAAGAGAGCTACAGACCAGTATCACTCATGAACATTGATGCAAAAATACTCAAGAAAATACTAGCAAATCAAATCCAAGAACACATCAGAAAAATCATCCACCATGATAAAGCATGCTTCTTCACAGGAATGCAGGGATGGTTCAACATATGAAAAACCACAGGATCTTCTCACTATATGCTGAAAAAGCTTTTGACAAAATCCAACACCCCTTCATGATAAAAGTCCTAGAGAGATCAGAGATAATAGGAACATACCTGAACATAATAAAATCAATATGCAGTAAACCAACAGCCAACATCAAACTAAATGGAGAGAAACTCAACGCAATTCCTCTAAAATCAGGAACAAGACAAGGCTCTCCACTCTCTCCATGTCTCTTCAATATTGTATTTGAAGTTCTAACTAGAGCAATAAGACAACAAAAGGAGATCAAGGGGATATAAATTGGAAAAGAAGAATTCACTATTTGTAGATGATACGATAGTTTACATAAGTGACCCGAAAAACTTTACACAGGAACTCCTATAGCTGATAAACACCTTCAGCAAAGTGGCAGGATACAAGATTAACTAAAAAAAATCAGTAGCCCTATCATGTACAGACGATAAATGGGCTGAGAAAGAAATCAGAGAAACATCACCCTTTACAATAGCCACAAACAACATAAAATACCTTGGGGTAATGCTAACCAAACAAGTGAAAGACCTGGATAGTGAGAATTTTGAGTCTTTAAAGAAAGAAATTAAAGAAGATACCAGAAAATGGAAAGATAGGAAGGATCAACATAGTAAAAATGGCAATCTTGCCAAAAGCAATATAAGATTCAATGTAATCCCCATCAAAATACCTGCATAATTCTTCACATACCTTGAAAAAACAACAATCAACTTTATATGGTAAAACAAAAGACCCGAGATAGACAAAACAACCCTATATAATAAAGGAACTTCCAGTGGCATCACCATTCCTGACTTCAAGCTCTATTATAGAGTCATAGTCCTGAAAACAGCTTCGTAGACAGGTAGACCAATGGAATCCAATTGAAAACCCTGATATTAACTCACACACCTATGAACACTTGATTTTTGACAAGGAAGCTAAAATTATACAATGGAAAAAAAGAAAGCATCTTCAACAAATGGTGCTGGCATAGCTGGATGCTGGCATGTAGAATGCAGAAGACTGCAGATAGATGCATGTCTCTCACAATGTACAAACCTTAAGTCGAAATGGAGCAAAGACCTCAACATAAATCCAGCCACACTGAACCCTTAGAAGAGGAAGTGGGAGGCACCCTTGAACGAATTGTTACAGGAGACTGCTTCCTCAACATAGCTGTGCTGCTTCCAGTAGCACAGACACTGAGATCGACAATTAATAAATGGGACCTCCTGAAACTGAGTAGCTTCTGTAAGGCAAAGAACAGTCAATAAGACTAAAAGGCAGCCCACAGAATGGGAAAAGACATTCACTAACCCCACATCTGACAGAGGGCTGATCTCCAAAATTTACAAAGAACTCATGAAGCAAGTTCTCCAAAACACCAAAGGATCCAATTAAAAAGTGGGGTACAGAACTAAATAAAGAATTCTCAATAGAGGACTCTAAAATGGCTGAGAGACACTTAAGAAAGTGCTCAACATCCTTAGTCATTAGGAAAATGCAAATCAAAACAACTCTGAGATACCATCTCACTCCTGTCAGAATGGCTAAAATAAAAAACACCAAGGACAGTTTATGCTGCAGAGGAGGTGGAGAAAGGGGAACACTCCTCCACTGCTGGTGGGAGTGTAAACTCATACAACCACTCTTGAGATCAGTATTGTAATTCATCAGGAAAATGGTAATCAGTCTACCACAAGACCCAGCAACCCCACTCTTAGGCATATACCCAAAAGATGCGCATTCATACAACAAGGACATCTGTTCCACTATGTTCATAGCAGCATTATTTGTAATAGAACCTGGAAGCAACCCAGATGCCCCTCAGCTGAAGAGTGGATAGAGAAAATGTTGTACATTCACACAATGGAGTACCACTCAGCAGACAAAAACAATGGAATAATCTTGAAATTTGCAGTTAAATGATGGCACTAGAAGTAACTATGCTGAGTGAGGTACACAAGTCACAAAAAGACAAACATGGTATGTACTCACTCATACATGGACTTTAGATATGAAGCATGAGAGTGCCAGCCTACAATCCCAGTGCCAGAAAGTGTGAGAAACAGGGAGGACCCTAAGAGAGATATGCATGGTACCCCAGAGAAGGGGAATGAGCCAGGATCTCCTGAGTGGACTGGGGACATGGGCGGAGGGGACAGGGAGCTGGGGGAAAGTGAGGGGGAGAAGAGAAGGGGAGAGGAGGACATGGGGGAGCAGGAAGGTTGAGTCAGGGAAGAATAGAGAAGAGCAGGATGAGAGATAAAATAATAGAGGGAGTCATTATAGGTTTGAGGAGAGATCTGGCACTAATGAAATTTCCAGAGGTCTACAAGGATGACACCAACTGGCAATATAAGCAACTGGCAATATAAGCAATAGTGGAGAGGCTACCTTTAATGCCCTTCTCTGATAATTAGACTGACGACTACCTTGTTTGCCATCCTAGAGCCTTCATCCATTGGCTGATGGAAGCAGAGGCAGACACCCACAGCTAAACACTGAACTGAGCTGAACTCTGAAATCCAGTTGCAGAGAGGGAGGAGTAATGTGCAAAGGGGTCATGACTGGGTGGGTGAAACCCACAGAAACAACTGACCTGAACAAGGGAGAGCTCATGGACCCCAGACTGTGAGGCCAGCATGGAACTGATCTGGATTCTGAACAAGGGTGTCAGTGAGGAGGCCTTGGCAATCTTTGGGGCCTCGGGTACTAGATCAATATCTATCCCTGGCATATGAATGGAGTTCGGGAGCCCATTCCACATAGAGGGGATGCTCTCTCAGCCTGGACACATGGGGGAGGGCCTAGGCCCTGCCCTGGATGATATGACAGACTTTGGTGATCCCTCCATGAAGGGCCTCACCCTCTCTGGAGAGTTGAGTGGGGATTGGGTGGGGGTTTGGGAGTGTTGGTGGGGGGCAGGGGAGGAGGGGAGGGAGAGGGAGCTGGAATTGATATGTGAGGTAAACTTGTTTCTAATTTAAAGAAAAAAAAGAAAAGTAGCAGGAGTAACAAGGAGCAAGTGGAGGAGAGCTGTGTGGGAGCACCGGGCCTCGGTTTTTATGCCAGCACTGGGGTGTTAAGGCTAGGACAGGGGACACACACACACACATACACACACACTAACACACACACACTCACTGGGGTGTTAAGGCTATGATAGGGAACACACACACATACACACACACTAACACACACACACTCAATGGGGGTGTTCAGGCTATGACAGGGAACACACACACTCACACACACACACTCACTGGGGTGTTAAGGCTAGGACAGGGGACACACACACATACACACACACTAACACACACACTCACTGGGGTGTTAAGGCTATGACAGGGAACACACACACTCACACACACACACTCACTGGGGTGTTAAGGCTAGGACAGGGGACACACACACACACATACACACACACTAACACACACACTCACTGGGGTGTTAAGGCTATGATAGGGAACACACACACACACTCACACACACACTCAATGGGGGTGTTCAGGCTATGACAGGGAACACACACACACTCACACATACACACACTCACACACACACTCACTGGGGTGTTAAGGCTAGGACAGGGAACACACACACATTCACACTCACACACACACTCAATGGGGTGTTAAGGCTATGATAGGGAACACACACACACTCACACACACTCACACACACACACACACACTCACACACCCTCCTGCCACAGCTTGAACCCAGGGCCTCATAAATGCTAGGGAAATGTTCTGCCACTGAACTTGAGCTACAGGCTGACCTGGAGGTGCCGCTTTTGGAACTAGTCTACCGAGAGGACTCCATTTCTTAAAGTTCACACCCTCCTTCTATGTTCACGGATGGCTTTATATCCCATTGGACTGTTGCCCCACAACACAGGCATGTATAAAATGTATTTAGATCATATCCATCCCTCATTTAACCCTTCTAACTCCTCCCTAGACCATCCCTGTATCTTTTCTTCCTTCCCCTCCCCTTCCCTCCTCTTCATCTCTCTGAAACCCACCAAATCCAATCAGCGCCTGCCATGTGTGCTCAGGTATAGGGCTAGTTACTGGAGCATGGGTCTAACCCTCAAAAAAAATTGACTGTCACTTTCCAAGACTAGCGACTCCACTCTCCCAATACTGGAGCGTTGACTGACTTAATCTTGTGTAGGCTCATTCAGGTAACTACAGCTACTGTGAGTTTATTAATGTAACTGTCCTGTCAGGTCTGGTAGACCGTGTTAGGGCTGGTACTGTTGGATCTCTGGCTCTTACGATCTTTATGTCCTTTCTTCTACAATGTTCCCTAAGCCTTGAGCAAGGACAGAGTGTATGTGATATATCCCACTTAAGGCTGAGAACCCCCAGGCATTTGTTCTCTGTGCTTTGGCTAGTTGTGAGTTTCTGTGTTACCCATCATCTACTGCAAGAAGCTTCTCTGATGAGGGAGGAGAGTTAGCGCTACTCTATGCATATGCATTTAGAAGGCAGTTTGATACCATGTCTGTTTAGCAAAATGGTAGTAGTAATGTGTTCTCCCCTCTGGGACTCTTTGATCTCCCTGTATGTGTGTCTAACAGCCAGCATATCTCTGATAAGCTAGAGGATCATAAAATAACTTCTAAAAATATTCAGCCCATTTTCTTTTCTTTTTTCATTTTTTTGGTTTTTTGAAATAGGGTTTCTCTGTGTAGCTTTGAAGACCAGGCTGACCTCCAACTTACCGAGATCCACCTGCCTCAGCCTCCCAAGTGTTGGGATTAAAGGTGTATGCCATCACTGCCTGGCTCAACTGACTTTCTTTACAAAATACTTTATTAAGTTACAATTCATATACTATAAAATCCATCCATTTTAAGTATGAAATGAAATGAATTTTAGTAAACTTGTGGAA
Source organism: Mesocricetus auratus (assembly GCF_017639785.1). Taxonomy (NCBI): domain Eukaryota; kingdom Metazoa; phylum Chordata; class Mammalia; order Rodentia; family Cricetidae; genus Mesocricetus; species Mesocricetus auratus. The sequence continues at coordinate 17,571,387 of NW_024429205.1, read as the reverse complement.
ATGTGCAACTGTTCCCATATCCAGTTTTAGAACATTTCAATTATCAGAGAGAATAATTTAAGGGCACAATACAGCAGGTGTAGCCTGGCTGGGCCTACTTGAACACACATTCCTGAGAGTATTGCACTTAGGAAAATCTGCTAGTGTATTTTAAGTAGTTACTTTGTGGTATGCTTTTGGCGGCAAAAAAAGTAAATTGAAGCTGAAGGGAGAAGAATCTGTGTGCTTGAAATCTTAAGAAATCATTATCTATTTTGTGGATCACTTCATTAATAAACAGATTATTACAAAAGTAATTATTTTAGAGATGGGAAGTGCCATTAGCCAGTATGATGTTGTTGCCTATTGGGACATATAAGAAGTCTTTTTAATTTGCTCTTTAAAAATCACTTACACCCACAAAACCACTCCAGTCAACGAAGGAAATCTAAGTCTGTGCAAACCTTTGTTACCATGGTAAAAACAGCTTTACCTTTTTTTTCTTCTTCTTCTTCTTAATTTATTTCCAGCCAGATTTTCTTCCTTTCCAGAAGTCAGAAGTCACTATTTGGGTTCAGGAAGTTTTTGTTGAGAAGGACCCCAATCCCAAGCCTTTGTCAAAGTGGCCACTCACAGCCTGGAAGGTGCCATGTTGCCACCCTGGTACTCTGGAGTGAAGGGAACACTGAATTATGGGTGCTGCTGTCGTTTCTACTGTACACACTCATTTTAGGAAACCCAACAGTCAATTGGGCCCAGCGGTGCAGTCCTGTAATCTCAGGTATTCAGAAGGTTGAGGCATGAGGATCATAAGAGGAAGGCCTGGCTGGACTACAGAGCAGGTTCAAGGTCAACCTGAACAATTTAGGGAGACCCTACTTCAAACTGAGAAGAAAAGCCAGGGCTGGCAGTGTATCCTAGTGATAGAGCACTTGTATAGTATGCTTGAAGCCTTGGATTCAAACCCCATTTCAAGAGAGAGAGAGAGAGAGAGAGAGAGAGAGAGAGAGAGAGAGAGAGAGAGAGAGAGAGAGAGAGAGAGAGAGAGAGAGAGTTCAGAAGGATTTCCCTGCTGAGTGCGCCACACATCCCTGTCCAAAACTTCTCTATTATTGTTAGGCTGTAGGCTCATGAAATATGAAATCTGTCTCCAGGTGAAATGGAATCAGTTTTCCTATCAAAACTGAGGGAAATACAAAATGCATGATCTTATGTTAGAAAGGCTTCCGATGCCCTGGAGTTCTGTCTGTGAGGATATGGAGGGGTGGACATTGTGCTCCTGTCCACTTTAATGGGAAGAGACAGGTACCCCAAACTGAGCTTGCATCACAGACGACTTCTTTTTAAATTAAAAACTGTATTTATCACACAGTCGAAAAGGTTAACCAGATTAGAGGGATAGCTTAATACACTGTGAACAAACTCACCCAAGGTAGGGAGCAGACACACCCCAGGACTTCTCTGACATTCCGCCCAGTCATTACCTCCGCAGTCACCAACATCTGTTTTCTATCAAAACTGACTATTTTTTGCCATATAAATAGAATCACATAATATGCATTTTTTTAAGACTGCCTGTTTTCATTTAATCTCAGTGTCTGTGAAACTCATCATGCTAGTCCCTATAACAGTGGTTCTTTGTTTTAGTTTTTCTGAGACAGTTTATTTAGTCCTGGCTGGCCTGGAACGTTCCATAATCCTTCTGCCTCTGCCTCCTGAGTGCTAGAATTGTAAGAGTGTGCCACCATGCTAGTAATAGCTCAGTTTTGACATTACCGTATAGTACTCCATTGTAGAAACATACCTTCCTTCTCTTGCTAGCCACGTGGGCAGCTTGCAGCCTTTTATCTGTTTTATGGCCGCTTCAACTCAACATTACCCAGTCAGTGAACCCACCTGAGCAATTGTATGAGCTATTTTCCTCATTGTTGTGAGGAAATAGCTGACAAGAAGCTACTGAAGGGAGGAGGCAGGGTTCATTTTGACTTGAAGTTTAAATGTAAGTCCATCATGGCAGGGAAGACACAGAGGCAGATACATGAAGTGGCTAGCCGCATTGCGTCCCAGGAAGCCTAGAACAGATGGGTAGTGGGGCCGGACTGTAGAGCAGTGCCCCAAGCTGGGGACTGGTGTTCAAACAGGTGAGCTTAAGGGGTCATTTGTACATCAAACCACAACAGTATTAGAAATGCCCTTTCCACCTAAATTGCATATTTTATTATTGGCACAAGCTGTTCGTAATGTTATCCCATTAACTGCTTACTATTTATGTTTCTAGGGATGAGAGCCCTTTCATTATTTTTATTAGTAGTTTTCTTTTTCTCTGTTCTTGGCATTTCTAGGGACTTGTAGATTTTGTTAGATTTTTAAAGAACCAAAGTTTGACTATGTGGATTGTTTTCCTACTTTCTAGTTCCTCTCAGATATCCGCTCAGATATTTATTATTTACTTCCATCCAATTTATTTGCCTTATATGGGGTGTTCTTTTCTAGCTCCTTGCTTTTCTGTTATTCCTTCCTCCTCCCTCAAATATAGGTTTAGGAGCAGAGTTCTTTTTGTTTTGTTTGTTTTGAGATAGAGTCTCACTTGGTGGCCCAGGATGGTCTGGAGCTCATTATGCAGCCCGCGTTGGTGACAAGCATGACAATCTTCCTTCTTCAGCTTTTTAAGCTCGGGATCATACATGTTAGCCACCGCACCTGGCTTGAGGATATCAGTTTTATCTTGTGGGTTCTTTTTGGTACTTGCCAAACACGCCATGTACAGAGGTCAGACGTTGATGCTAGATGTCTTTTTAGATTGCTTTCTACCTTGCTTTTTTTGGACACAGTTTCTCTCACTGAACTTGGAATTTAATCACTGGCTAGACTTGTTGGTCAACAATTCCCTGGGCTCCACCTGTCTCCCCTGCCACCCGCCTCCCCCCTCATCCGTCTCAACATCTCTGGGCTGAGATCAGAGAGACGTACGTAGACTTTGCATAGGTACTGCACAACACTGAGCCATCTCCTCAGTTCCAAAATGTTGCTCTCTCATTATCATTCAACCCAGAATCCTTTTCCAATGTCAATTGACATTTCTAATTAAAAAATTAATTAAATTTGAAACATAGATTACTTGGAAGTACTTAGTAATTTTCAAGTATTCCGGGGCTTTAAAAGTATTTCCTATTGATTTCTAGTGTATTTTCTTTCTTGTCAGAGGACATACTTTGGAGTTCAGTCCTTTGAAATTTGCTTTGAAATTTCCTTTGTGGGATGTTCCCCGCACACTTGAAAAGAATGCAGCCCTATTGTTGTTGAGCTCACCGTTACATATGTCATTGAGGTCAAGTTTGTTTATCATGCCGTTCAAGTCTTTATCTTTCTGGACTTATTGTCTGTAAGTTTTTCTATCAGTCACTGAAGGATGTGTTGGAAATCTTCACCTATGATAATTGATTTGCCTTTCCTTTTGCTTTGCATGTCTTAGATACGTGCAGGCTTCAGATGATCCAATCTCCCTGCTGAATTGACTTTTTGTCATTGCGAGCGCTCCTCTTTATCTGCGGGAATACTTTTTGCCTCTTTTGCCTTTTTACTTCACAGTCTTGTTTTGTCTGATATCGGGCAGAGCTAAACCTTCTCTGGGTTAGTTTCTTCATGGCATATTGTTTTATATCTTTCCACTTCCGAATTTTTAGACTCTGTGTTTGAAAATAACATGTAGCTGTTTTTTCCCTTTTCTTCTTCCTTTTTCCTTTTTTTTTTGTGCCCTGACAACCTATTTAAATTGGATGTTGATTCCACTTAAATTGAATGAATTCCAGATGTTTTACCAGTTTACTGTTAGGAATAAAGTGGGTGGGAACCTTGGCAGATTCCATGGCAGGCGAGGATGAACGAGGCGGAGGACAAACACAGCTTAGTGAGAAATTTTATAGATAGGGAAGTGGGGGGGTAAAGAGACACAGAGACATAGAGGCAGAGAGAGGACAGAAGAGAAGAGGAAGACAGGAAAAGCCCCGTCTGTCCCATGAGAACTGAAGGAAAGAGAGCATAAGTGGGCGGGGTCTTTCTTTTAAAGGGGTCCTCTGACCTTGGGCTGACTAAGGTACTGCCTGAGTGCATTCTGCCAGGTGACGGGCAGGCCAGCATAATCCTTGCATTCATTCTATCTCTTTAATTTATATTTTTAAGCTTTGCTGACCACAGGCAATCCATAGCTCTTTTTCCTCCTCCTTCCCTATTTCCACCTCTGCCTGTTTCTTTTTCACCTTTCTTCACTGTTTTTATTTTTATTTTTTAATATGTAGAACTGTTTCTTAGCTTCCAGGACAGACCAATAGACTGTGGGCCTGATTTGGGTCTTGCTGATAGTTTGTCAGCCTCTGCTGGAGAGTCATCACATGTCTCAACAGAATTCACCCTTCAATTAATAATTTCATGCTTCTTAAACAATACATGGGCCTTGCAAACCTTAATCCCATTTCCCGACCGACTCTCCTCCCGTTATGCTATTTTGGTCCCGCACGTTACTTCTTTCCATATTTAAGAGCCTCCAAGACGTCGCTGTTTTAAATAGTCTGTACTCCATTACCGCTGTTCTCTAGTTTACTATTTTGACTCTCACTGCGGCTTTCTCCTTCACTATTCAAATCGGGATCATTTCTCTTTCTTCCCTGAACGATTTCTTTAGTATTCCTTTAAAAATGCAGTTTAAAGTTTATTCTTTAGCTCACAGATGCATATAATGTATTTTGATCGCATCCCCACCCTCGTTATCCTCTCCTTCATCCCTCCCAGTTCTGCTAAATGTCTTCTTCCTACTTCAAAGTTGGCTTTCTATTTTCCTGTTTTCCGCCCCCTCCCCAGTGTGTAAAATATTGATAATATATTTCTTTGCTTTCCTATTTGCTTGAAGACATTTTTTTTTCTATGCTGAGCGCTGGGATTAAAGGTGTGTACCACCATGCCCGGCTGTGCTTTTATTAAGGATATTTTCATTGGGTATAAAATTCTGTCCTCTCCCTGTCCCCTGTCCCCTTTGTGTTAGGTAGGAACACTGCTGTTCACCAGTCCTCTCCCTGTCCCATTCTGTGTGGGCAGGAACGCTACTGATCTTGTCCATTCCTCTGCCCATTTAGAAGTTTTCCTTTGTCTTTGTTTTTGGGGGTGGTTCTTTCTGCTACATTGTGTCTGTGGATAGTCCCCTCTGTATGAGTTTTCCTAGGAGCTCCTTGAATTTGTGGACTGACATTGTCCTTGGCCTTTCTTCAAGTGCTTATGTCTGCACCATTTCCTTCCTTCTGTCCGACTGGATTCAGTATTTGTTACCTCTTTTCGTTCTCTCTCTCTCTCTCTCCCTCTCTCCTCCTCTCCCGCTCCCGTCTCTACCCTCTTATTCCCTTTCCCTCTTCCCGTATCTGAATATACAGATATGCATGTTTACTCCTTTATCCTCTCCTTCCATCTAGCTGTTTTTCTATTGACTTAATTTCCAGTTTAGAAGCCCTGTCTTCTGCTGCTAAGTGCATCTACTGAATTGTTAGCTAGTTATTTTTTTCCTCAGTTCCAGAATTCATAATTCTCTTCTCCATCTTCTCATCTTGTTTGGATGAAAATATTTATTAATAGTAACCCATTAAACTGTCTGTTAATGATAGTCATATCAAGTATTGACAGTACAACTCTATGTCTCTTTCTAGCATATATTTTAAAACATGCTTTCATTTTATATCTCTGGGCATGATGGGTAATGCCTTATTGAAAATTAGATATTGTGAATGAAATATTGTTGAGCCTCTAGATGCTGCTTTTGATCATAGAGGAATTTTCCTTCCTTTTTTTCCTAGCAGGAAGTGAACAGATGATAGATCATCGTTATCCAATCAAGAACTGAGAGATTTTGAGACTGGGTTTCAGGTTCTGTCAGGGGTGGCCTGCACCTGGCTTATCTTTTCCCTTGGCTCATAACCCTTTTGTTGTCTCCACTCTAAGTTTGGGCTACTTTCCAGCACCCTTCCTTCTGGTGTGTCCTCAACTTTCTTCCCAATTCTGCCTTTCCAGCCTTCTGGAAGCTTCTTGCTGTTTGCTGTCCTGTCTTCCTTCTTGTATAAGCAATCTTCAGGAGTCAGGAGATTCTTTGAGAGGAAATTGAAGGCAGTTGCATGACCTCTTTCTCTAGAGTCAGGGTCCTCTTCGTGGCTATGAACTCCATGTTTTGTCTATCCAGACCTGCGTGACTACCATGGTTCTAGCCCAATGTTTCCTCACAGTCTCATGATACCCAGTGGGAACTGTGGGCAGGGGAAGTTGTGAGGGAAATGGAAGGCTCTCTCCCTGTGCTTCCCCTCTCTCCAGTATCTTGGTCCCTAAAGTCCTGCTTGCTTTTATGACTCTCTGATGACTCCTAACAGCTGTTTTCTGCAATATATTTAGCTTTTATAGTTGTTCTCTGCAGGACAGTTAACCTGACACAAGCTACTCTGTCATAGACAGAAGGCAAAGTCTCCAGAGATTTATTTTTAAAAGTGGTTTTCAGGACATGTCCTGAGGCCAATGCACATTCAGCTGTATCTCTTGTATCTATTGGAGGCATCCCCAGCAGGGGGCTGGCAAGGTCCTTTGGTGTCTTCAGCATCATGGAAACATCTTAGTAAGCACCGCTGAGTGGGATTTGCAAGTAGTGTTTTAAAATTGAGATTGATGTGCCAAGTATGATTATTCTTCACTAGATCACTCACTTTTCTGTAACACCTTTTCTACAACTCTCTGTGGAGTCCACAGTCTTTTTCTTTGTACTACTGTGAAGCTAGTTTGAAATACCCCCCACCCACACGTGTATACACACACACACATACACACTCACTTAGCCTCCTTCTTCCTCTGGGAATGTTGACTTCAGTGTTCTGATTCCTCTTGATCACCGTGAAGTCTCTTCCAATCCCTGGCTGTCAGCATCTTCACCAGCTCATTCTGGCTCTGCTGGCAAATCTGTGTTTTATTATTTGGGTGAAAGAAACCTTGTGAAACAACAGGACACTTTAATGGGTCTTAGGGCCACAGAACTCATTCTCTTAAGGTGGTTGGCCTTGTGACACCATGGGTCTGTTATCCGTGGGGGAGGGGGAACATGTAACATTCCAGTGGGTGTAGGCAGATTTTTCTGTCCCACTTGCCAGCTCCCAAATAGCCACATGGAGACTTCTTATTTATTATGAAAGCTCAGCCAATAGCTTAGGCTTGTTTTTAGCTAGCTTTTATAACTTAAGTTAACCTATTTCTATTAATTTGATTCCTGCCTTGTGGCTTTATTACTTTCATTCTGATGGCCCATGCTGCTTTCCTGCCTCCTCTATGCCTGGCTGGCAACTCCTCCTTTCTTCTTCCCGGCATCCTTTCTGCCTGAAAATCTTGCCTAGTTATTGGCTGTTCAGCTTTTTATTAAACCAATCTGAGTGCCAAATCTTCACAATGTACAAAAAGATTATTCCACAGCAAGTGGGTCTCACAGGGACTCCAGTGTGAATGTCAGCATGCATCTGGTCCAGCCTCAGGTCCCCGAAACTTCTACACCCACGTCTCTTCTAAGTTGTACTAAGTTGTACTGCCAATAGTCTGAACATTACTAGGTGATCCTGACCCCAGCTCAAGCAATCCTCTGTTTTTTTTGTTGCTGTTGTTGATCCTTCAGCCTGAGGGTGGCAGTAGATTTGGACTGTGTTCATCTTCAAGCGTCTGGGTCCTCTGTTCTTTCCCCAACTTCTTCATCATGTGTTATGGCCATCAGAGCTGTTGAGGATGCTCCGTCTGAGTACTTGGAAGGGCCACTGCTTTCTTGTTTAGATTCTTATTATCGTAATAGCTAAACACTGTATTTATAACATCGTTTGCTTTCATCCATGTGTAATAGAAGCATCCCTGAAACACATTTGTCTCCATTCCCGTCTCATCTCCCAAGATAAACAATATCATTTCTTCATCCAACAAATATTGTGTTAAGAGATACAGCTGCAAACAAGAAATGCCCTGTCTGTGACCTTGTGGGACTCACATCTTTGTGTGCAAGACAGCCTTGAATTCCTAAACTAAGGTGTGTCGAAACAGACTGAGTTAGGGGACAGACAGCACTGCCTAAGTCAGTCTGTGCAATGAATATTACACAAAGATGACTCCAGTTTCCTCTTCCATAGAGGAATCCTCCAGCTCATGTTACTCCTAGCACACTCAGATTCAGCTAAGAGGATATTACCCGCTTCACGGGATCATGTATGATGAAATGAGTTGCTAGTAGATAAAGAGACAAATGCTGGGAAACAAACACATGCTGAAGGTTTATTTTTAAGAGGAGTTTCCAGAGTGCATAGAGACAGCAACTACCAAGAGACAGGTGAACAGTAAGTGAGCCTGGAAATGAAGCAAGAAGGCCTACATTCAAAGCTTAGATACAAAAGGTTGCCAGCAGGGTCTCACAGTGGCTGAATTAAAGTTACATCACTGGAGAGCTTTCCTGGAAGCCAGTTAAGAGCCACTCTGACCTGGGTATGAGTGGAAGCAGAAGGTTTCTTTCTCCTTTGATTGGTCAAACTGTCACTTCCTCCAGGAAGGAGCACTGGCTTCTAGACTGGGCTAGATCTTCTTGTTGCATGCTTCTTGTACTTCTTCTGTCACTGGCCTTCCCCTGCCTCCTCCTCCTATTCTCTCCTTCTTCTCCTTCCTCTTCTTTTTCCTCCTCATTAATATCTGTTGAGCACCCATCACACTGTGGACCTTAGATAGGGACTTCTTATGAAGGAGTCTGGGTAGCAGCTGAAGTCAAGGGCTTATGTAATTCTTCCATAACTTAAGACCCAAAGATTCTTAGAGGTGTGTGTGTGTGTGTGTGTGTGTGTGTGTGTGTGTGTGTGCATGTGTGTGTGGGTGTGACAGTATTTTCAACTTTGAAGGTTTCTAATCACCAAAGGCTCAAGATATGCCAAGTGTGATTGTGTTAGCATTGTGTTTTCAGTTCTGACAAGAAATGAATCTGGGAAAGGGCCCAGGTCTCTCTCTTCCTCTTTGTGTTCATTCTTGAAGTGTCGGTGAGTGCCATGGTGAGCCAGCCCTGCATGCTGTGAACCTACCATCCTCTCGCCTTCCTGATAGACCACGCTCCAGGTCCTCAGTGGCTCTCTCGCCTCTTTGGATTCGGATTTCAATGAATCATTTATTTACATTTTATTCATAATTTTAATCATTCTGCAAACAATATTCTAATAGCATTAAACAATTGCAGAATCTAATAAAAGCCAGCCTTAACCTCATTGGAATCTCATTAAGAGGACGGCTGCTCTCTCTCTTTTTTTTTCTTTTGCTAAATTGTTGAGATTATTTTGCCGGCTTTTGTTTTGTTTGCATTACCCTGGAGATTGGGGGCATAGATGGGATCCTAGGATGTGGGCTCACACAGCAACAACATTTTACTCACTTTGTTGAATTTATGAATGAAGATGCTGAAGCCCAGAGAACTGAGGGGGCTTTCCTGAAGTCATGTATTAAATTGTGGCTGCTTAGAACCAGAGGTGTGACCCATGTCCCTTAGCCCTGCATCTCCCCTGTGATATCTATGGTGTATGTAAGTACGTGTAGCTCTGTACATATGGACACTGGTGTGTTGTGAGGTATTGTCTTCAGGAACACTGCAGCCATAAGGTTCATCTCCAAAATGGTGGGGTAGCTTCAGGCATGTTTGCTCAGGCTACTTTGTTACTTGCCTAAGCTTTCCTATACGAGTCAGGAGTGTTCTATTCAGTTCCACCTGTCTGGAACAAAGGCCTCCTGTGTTCTGGTCTCTGAGATGGGCAACTCTTTATCTATTATAAGAAACATAAAATCCACACTGAGATGACTCACCGAGGTCACAGGTCAAAGGAAAAGAGAATGAAAGAAAGAGAGGCCCAGGCAGAAAACCTTTTTTTTTTTTAATGGTTTCATCAATGCGTGCATGCTGGCATCTCTGTCTCTTGGAAGGAAAACCCACTGCTCATATTAATAATTATGCTAGCTTTTGTATGGCACTTTACAGTTTACGCTGTGTGTACTTTTGAATCCATTATCTCTTCTCGTCGTGTGCTGTGGGAGATGGAAGGTGTGGGGGAACAAGGAAGCTGGCTTCTTTGGGGACTAAGCTAACTGTCTTTGTTTCTCTAGGAGTGAGCCCTCCGAGGGGGGTGGTGTTATCAGAAGTGGGCACTAAATTTACTCTTAGTGAGGCTGTGTAGTAGAGGAAAATGCCTCCCCATCAGCCAGCTGTCTTCCTTGAGACCCTCAGCATGCAGCTCCACGTTAGTCGGGTTGCCTATGCTGATTTCCTGCCTGGGTCTTCATTTCTCCTTGTGCTGACTGCTTGGCTGGACTTTGCATCTTGTTCTGCTCAAGGCTGGGTCCCGTCCTCTGCCTGTGGCTGATGCTAGAACTCTCCTTCTACAAGGCTGGACTGCACTGGGACAAAGCTGATGTCACCAAAGGTACTTTGCCAGTTGGTAAATCCTGAATTTCCTGTGGTGGTGTGTATCCCTTTGTAATAGGCTCTTGGACTACTGTAGGTAATGTGTGGGTCTGAAATTCAAAGAAAATGAAGCTATAGGAAATTTCCAGAACTGGCTTGATCTTGCTTTCTTGGGACAGTGGGGAAAATGGCAGTGATACCAAAGATGCATACCATTTCTACCACACTTGCCACTCAGACCAATTAACCGGATTTCCTCTAGTCTAAAAGGCTCCAGAGAAAGGATACGTCAGTGACAATTCACACCACCCCCCTTGTTCGGTGACTCCCTCCTCAAGCGAACTCTTGCTCCCCCTCACCTCCTCTTAAGGCGTGTCCATACCTCCTGTCTTTAAGGGCTCATCTGCTCCACTCACTGTGCTGTCATTGCTTGTCCCTAGGGCATCCATGTGTGGCTCTTCCTTTGGATTGATTGTCCATAGCCGATGGAAAACCCATGGCCTATTTTCTTGCCGGAAGCTGAGCCTGGTGAATGACCTCAAGTCTCTTGGTGTCAGGTAACTTCTCAATTCCTACCCGGTACTCAAGACAGGAGAAGGTGAGGAGGTAGTGGTCCCTTGAGCACTTAGAAAACTCCCCCTGCCACTTCTCATTTACCACATTGGACACCTGGCCGAGCATGCTATTTTTCGAATTTCCCTGGGCTCCGCCTGGGAATCCAGGCAGTCTCAGCTGTGTGCTGGGATTTCCTAGTGAAGCAGTCAGGCCAACTGTCAAGCTCTCATGACCCTAAGTGCTAGAAGGACCTGCATTCTCCCTCTGCCTCTGCTACCATGGCAAGGACATTCGCTTTCATTTTTCGATTCATCTGGGGCACATCTCTGCCACACTCTGCTTACATGTTCTGTGACCTTCTTCCATGCCTCCCTCTGCTTTCAGTAGGCAACAAGCTTTTTAATCTAGAGTAGCAGAAGATGCAGGGCAGAGAAAAAAGAAAAGCACAACAACAATAACAACAACAACAACAAAAAACCAGTTTAGTGAAATTTAATTTCCAAAATGTAATTTCCCTTTTGTTCCCAATGTCATTTCCCAAATGCCATGGTATTTTGTAATGTCAGTGACAGCGTGGATGGAAGAGCCCCTTGGACATGGTCATTTGGTCACCTCTGAGTGTGTTTCCTGTAGCCTTAGACCTTGCTGGCTGACACATCTCCCTTCCCACAAGTTCACATGCTACAGTCAAACATGAATAACCCAAGGCCACAGACCACCCTTCCAGTCACAGTTTCCTTATGGGCTTAGCTCACTTAATACAGAAATATCTGCCCCAGAATTGTGCTTGTGAGTATGCTGAATAGAATTTTGACATTATGTAGAAGATTTCACATTTACCGTCTTAATTTCTGCGTGTCTCTTTGCATACATTCAAATGAGAAAATTCTGAAAGTGTCCTCTTCAGATACATTTTGAACAAAATAACAACTTTTTGCTCATTTGGGGTCAAGCCTTCGGTAAGCAAACAGCCCCAGAAGTGGTCTATGCCCTGTAACCTGTCAACTCTTTATGGTCTTTAAAAATAAATATGAATAGTGAGTGGTATAAAAGCAATGACTCTATGAGAATCTTTATGTGAATCCCAGGGGAGTTTGGCTTTGGGGGCCGGCAGAGAGGATCATGTTTTACTTTGGGATCGAAACACAAATCTGCCAACTTCCTTCCCCCATCCCTGGCACTTGTATATGCAGAGCTTAGCATCAGAGGGCCAGATATGCCGTCTGACAAATTGCATCACTGTTCAGATCAGTGGATTTGAAGGGAGGATGTGGAGTTAGAACAGGACTCATTGTGGCCACAGTGAAGCTCCTGAGGGGCGACGTGAACCACAAAATGAAATCAGCCATTAGACCCCCATCTGAATGCAGATTTTTTTTGTCCCTCCTCTAAGAACTCCCTGGTCACTTGCCTTCTGGGCTCCCTTCCTTTAGGTGTCTACCATGCTGATCTTTCTGATGCTTCCCCAAACCCAGCCTCACTTCCAGCTATGGAGTTAAAGGCTGTGGAACTGTTCTAACCTCTTCCCTGATGGTGGGGAGCCACCTCCCGCTTTCTGAGTGCATCCTAAAGATGTCTTCCAAGTCCAAGTGTTCTCTGCTCAGAGCTGCCTCCACTGCCCTGGAAGTTGTACTCTCTGCCCCCAGTGCAATGTCCTACCATCCCGGATGCACACAGGCTGAATTTCCAGGCCATGCAGTGGCCTCCACTGCCCGGTCTTCACAGGACCTGGGCCTTCCCTTCACCTCCAGTGTTCTTTGATTTCCTGATGGCGAGGCCATCACATTTCTATCTTCCCTTTCTTGTGTCATCCACCTTGGGTCTCGGTCCATCCTGGCGATCAATAGCTGACAAGCGGGTGATGGATGGCATCTTCCTTTCCCTCCATAAACTAAAACTCAACTGACACTAGTCCGTTTATATCTAAATCACCCTCATCATTCAAAGACTGATTGGACAAAGCCAAATTGGAACGTGAGCCGGCAAATTCTTTCTCTCTCCGATCCGCCTGCACTTACTGCTCTGTTCCCTCCCAGGCAGGGTCCCTGTGGTTGAGAGGAGGCCAAGTCATCCTGCTTGTAGACAGCAAAGGTATAGTTGCTTTATCTCTGGATGGAGATTATTGAGAGATCTTCTCTTTTCACCCAAATTTTTTGATAATATAATGAAAAGATTGTGGCTGTGTCTCAGAAATATAACAATATACCATCTTTCCTCAGTACAATCAAGCAAATGATTACTCTTTTCGAAAAGAAGGATTTGGGATTTTTCCATAGCATTTAGAAAATACAGCACATCTCTTCTGTTACAGGATCAATGATGATGACGATGACGGTGATGGTGGTAGTGGTTACTGTGTGAGAATTGTTTGGACCTGTTTTCTTTTTCAGGATGGAGTATGGACACATGGGATTTTAGCCTCTTGTTTTCTCATTGTCTCAAATGTGTCATCCTGATCTGCACTGCTGGTTAGCCACGGTTGTGTTTCGATAACTTCTCTGTTGCTGTGGCAACCTGTTGAAATGCCATCTAACTATGATAGGACATTTTCTCCCCACGTTGAGGGCTAGCCTACATGCTGTCTGGAGTCAGGCCAGCTGCCAAGTCCCCATTTCACTATCATTTGGCCAGAAAATGTGGATGTTTTATGTGTCCTGTATTGAAAGATACTCAAGACTGGAGGAAGAAAAACACTGTGAGATTTTCACGGCATCAAATAGCTGGAGAGACCCTTCCCCCACCCCTGTACTAAATGGATGGAAGTGGCTTATTGCTTTCGTACCTGAGAGACACAACATTGAAAATGTAGAAAAAACTTCGGCCATCTCTCCTGGGGGAAATCTCAGCTGTACTCATGCCTAAAATATGTTTGCTTCATCCCAACTTGGCCCCTCCTTCCTGTGACCCCCCCACCTCTACCCACACTCAAGTTCAATCTCCAGGAGGGCTTCCTCTTAAAACTCCGGTCTCCTGCATGCAGTCACCCGCTTGGAGTCTCTACATGATTGCTGCACCAGATCTTAAAACAACCGTCTCTGTTACAGAGCTCTGGATGTCTCCTCAGATCGTCCCTCCTCCCATCTCCCCACCCCAAGGGCTGGTGCTCCACAGGCCAGAATCTAGAAACCTCCTGGGACCCCTCCGTCCTGCTTCTACCCCATTTGCTCTGGCCTAACAGTGCATTCACCAGCCAGTCCTTTTGCTAAATTTGTCCGTTCTATTTTATTCTATTGAGACAGAGTCTTATGTATCCCAGTCTGGCCTCAAACTTCCTACTGGAGCTGCAGATGGCCTTCTCCAGCCTCCACCTCCCAAGTTCTGGGATTACAGGTGTATGCTAACATACCTGGCAGCCCTGTTGATTCTGCTTCCAGAATCTACCTTCTGGTTCATTTTCTACATGGAAGTCTTCTTAAAACGGATGTTGGGGCCGGATCACTCACCTCTCCAAAACTCACCACTGACTTCCTGTTACACTTAGAGTATCATCTGGGTTCTCTGTCCAGATCTCTAAGGCTCTCAAGCATGTCTGGGACCCTGTCCTGGGCTTCCTTCCTTCCCCATACTTTCCCTCCTCAGTGGATACCCCCTGTTCTTGGCTACACTACCCCCACCCCCTGCTACCCCTTCTTCCTTGCTGGAGATGGAGTCAAGGGCCTCATGCCTGCTGGGTAAACGTCCTTAGACCTAAACTATATTCTCAATGGGAGAATTCTGAGTACCATCCTTTCCCTGGCAGCATCTCCTTCTTAGGTATGTCTTGGCCACTCTCTGGGAGTTTCTTACTCTGCCCACTATGATAGACCAGGCTCAACTTTCTTGTGAATTACTCACAGTCCTCCACATTCTAGAATGACCTGCTTGTCCATTTCTGTATAGCCTGGCTCCCTGCCTGGGCCATGAGATCCATGAGGGCAACACTGTGGGCATTTCCTTCTCTGTGCCAAAAACAGTGTCATGAATTGAGCTCATGGGAAGAGATGAGCAGGTGACAGTGACACTTGGGAAGAGGTGCCAAGATTGAGGAAAAACACAAGACCGTTTTGCTGTCCTAATCCTAGAGGTGGCTCCAGCCCCACAGTGGTGACGGTGGGCAAGCTTGTCACTTCTTATATTTCTCCTTCCCCTTCCTCCTCCTCCTCCTTCCCCTTCCTCCTCCTCCTCCTCCTCCTCCTCTTCTTCTTCTTCTTCTTCTTCTTTTCTTGCTATAGCTGTTTAAAGATAAACATGTACTCAGTTGTCACGCAAAAATTAGCACAAATTTTTCTGTTAGAAATAGATGTTATCCGAAAATACTTGACACTCTGTCTAGTACAGAGAAATTCAAAATTAAATATAAATGTCCTGTAACATAGTCTTATATGTTACCATATTCTGGTTATTTTTTTATGGTAGACTGCATCTTATTCTTAGTGGGAAAAAGGAAACCATCAGTGTGTTCCTAATACCATAAAAACCCTCATTTGATTATTCATCATTATGTATATTCATTTGGCTCATAATAGCCTAAAGTAGAAATAACCCAATTATATATCAGCCGATGAATCCATGAATAATATGTATATAATATCTAATCCACACAATAAGAGTATCATTTAGCAGTAAAAAAAATTAAGTACTGATACATATCACAACACCGATGAACCCTGAAACATCCTGGGAAAGAAGCCAGTCATATAGGGTGTCAGTCTATGATCCAGAGTCAGAAGTAGACAGAAAGTAGATTACTCGTAGCCTTGGGCTGTGGAGTTTGGAAGGAATTTGGAGTGACTGCTAATGGATGTGGCATTTCTATTTGGGGTAATGAAAATGTTCTAAAATGGATGGTGGTGATGGATGTTCAACTTTCTGCATATTCTAAAAACTACAGAATTATATTTTCAGTGGGTGAATTCTAATGGTATGTGAATTATATTTCAATAAAGCTGTTTGAATTAATTAATTTATTGAATTAAAGTGAGAGAAGCCTACTTCTCAGATGACAGCATGGCTGAACAGGCTGTGAGGGGGGCTTTGTGTTAAACGCCAGCTTTGATTAGACTTGGATAATCGATCATCCCCTCCCCCTTCTGTCTCACATTTAAATCTTTTGGAACCTTGCCCCTGAGGTGAGCCAGGTGGGGTGGTTATCTTTCAAGAGCTGAGCTGATGTGTGGCCAGCAGAATGACAAAGGGATGGTCTGTTGCTCAGTGGGCACAGACTGGGCATCCTGGAGGTCCAGCTAGAGGAGAAGGAACATCTTTAATCATAGAAAATACACTAAAAGAATCCTTATGTGACTTCAACAGACACTGGCTCTGTTGATGGAGGCACGGAGATGAACAAAAGAACCTCTCCAGGGCTGAGGGTGGGGGTGTCCCCTAATCACCTACAGGTGCCAGAAGTCCGTGAATCCGGTCCTTTCCAGGAGAGTTTCCTGAGAAGTTAATGTTGGGTAAATGAAACAGACAAGCAAGCAGACTAGACAGTAGGCGTGGTAAAGCAGCTAAGGTGTTTGCATTTGATGGACAGCACAGTTTGAGGCAGGCTGGGCAGTTTTCCTCATTCGTGACTTGCCTGAACAGGGTAGGATAGGGTGAAGTCCTCTCTCAGGCCAGGGGAGCTAGCTGAAGAAGCCGGATTTTGCAAATGCCTGTCTGTGTAGAACTAGTGGGCTGCAGTAGCTTTTAGCAGGCTGCTTGGTCCTGGTTGGAGAGCTACTGAAGACTCTGTGAGAGACATTCGCCGCTAGAGGGAGCATCGTGACATTCTACATCACAGGCGCGGGGCTCTCCTGGGCAGCAAAGCTGACTGGCCAGAAGCCAGGCTTTGGCGGGGGAAGGGATGTTCTCGAGAAACTCTCTCCACCTTTGCTCTTCCCATGTAAAGATTTCTCAGAAGAAACCGGACCTGAAAATCCTTATTTGCGGGGGAGGGGAGGGTTGCAGAACTCCCTCTCATCCTGTGGTCCTAGAGTGTAGGGTACCCACTGAGGCCTGCCTAACCCTGCTTAACTAGTTAGAGAGAAGACAGAGGAGTAAAGTGAGGCTAGGCTGGTAGATGGCCTGCCGGTGTTAGAGGGCTGGAAAGAGCTTGGAGAACTGGCTGAAGAAAAATGAAAAGTGGGGCAGAAGGCATGGTGGGTGGGTGTGGTCCTGACACCCATGGCTTGTCAGGATGCTCTGATTTGTCCTTTTAACAAGTCACTGGGTAAGGGGGAGCATGGGATAGCTAGAACATGCCCCTGCTGTCTGTCTGTCTGTCTGTCTGTCTGTCTGTCTGTCTGTGTCTGTCTGTCTATCTAGGCACAATGGGCTCTCTACTCGTTCAGTTGTGCTAGCCTCCTATGGTGCCTGATCTTTCTGGAAGCATGGCTAAGACTGAAATGGTGGTGGGTGTTCAGAGCAAAAGCCTTGGTTCTTGGTTACCACCTAGATGGTCACTGTGTTCTTGGACTATATCCTAGCTCTCATATGACCTAAGCCCCACTCTAATAGGAGGCTCAAAGCCCATCTTTGGCTTCTCACCTTGCTTCTTGAATCTGGGAGACAGATCCCTTAGCAGCTATTGAACATAGGCAGCAGGTGTATAAGGGATAGATGCTGGATATGTGCCCGCCCACAGCTCTCAACAGAAGCTTCAGGACGATGGTACCCCATCTGCAGCAGAGCAGGTCAGAATGGGCCTGCTGAGGCTCCTGTCACTGCCATTGTGAATGTTGGTGATCACCATGGTTACCTGGAGGCTGGGAGCTCTGACAGTTGGAGGCAGAGCAGGAGAGATGGCCTGTAAACCTCCCTTGGTGAATAGGAGATCCTGGACCAGAGAAGATATTTTGCAAGGGTTTAGATGATCCACGAGTCAGAGGTCCTTTGCTTATTCTGCTAGGTCTTAGGTTCTAAACTTAGGAAAGGGAAGAGGGGAGGAGAGGTTCTGGGACTGGTCCTGCGTGAGCTCAGAATGAAAGAAGGTGGATGGTCACAGAGCTTAGAGATTCATTAAGATCCCTGGGGACCCAGGGGAGGGCTCTGGTCCTTCATTCACCATGCCAGCCTGGGGCTGTGATTATCCCCTCTATAACAGGATGATGGCCAGGGATGCAAGATACCTGCACTACAAGTGTTTGCAAGCTCCAGTTCCCTTCTAGGTCTTGGTTTTCCAGTCTGCAAAATGGGGTGAATGATTAAGAACACGCCCATCCACTTCATGTTGAGGAGGAGAATTTCTTAAATGAATCGTTTTGTGTACTGAAATGAGCAGGCAGTTTGAGTCTCTGGAGAAAAGGCCTTATTTATCATCAACATAAACTCATCTAGCAGAAACTCCATTTAGCGCCTTTGCTGCCTCTCTATTACTAGGCGACCTCTGTGAGAACATGGGGCTCTGCTCAGCTGTCCAACCACCGCAGCTCTGGGAGTTCCTAGAGCCTAAGAGGGGAGGGGGCATTGTGTGAGCACTGAATAGATACTGAAATCAGTGGCGAATAACAGAGCTGGAAACTGAGGCTCTGGTAGGACAGCAGAAGGTTGAGTTTCACAAAAGGCCCTTGCTGAGTGGCAGAAGCTTGGGGAAAAGGTGTGTGTGTGTGTGCGCGTGCGCGCGTGCGTGTGTGTGTGTGTGTGTGTGTGTGTGTGTGTGTGTGTGGTGGAGCTGGGTGCAGAGTTCACTGCCAGCCGAGAAGATCAGCTTTGAAGCTGTCCTTTTGTTCCCCCACTGTCATATGTTCACTCATAGAATGAGAAAAGGAAACACAGAAAAATAGAATTAAAAAAAAGACATCAAATCAGTTGCATGAACCAGACTAGATTTGAACACACAGATTCTGTGCTATGCCTAGAATAGAAGGTTCCTCTGAGTGTGATACCGCCAACATGGAAACTTGGGAATACTTGATCCCTTTCACCCACTCTGTGTAACATGCTTTCTGGTCATAACACTTTGTAATTTTTGCTATATTATATATCTAATATACACTACACCATTACACACGCACACACAGGAAATCTGTTTCCCCTTTTGAAGAATATAGTAGAGCTGGTAATAACCAAAATGACAGGAAGTGAATGATATGACCTGAGTCCATTCTAAAATGGGCAGGAGAGGCGCCAAAGAAAGGCCCAGAGTGACACCAGTGTTCTGCTACATAGGGTAATGTCTACCTCTGCAAAAATGGTGTCTGTCCCTTGGTGTGGGTCCTGATTATGACAGACATTTTCCAGAGTGCCTTGGTTCTTGAGGCAGACCATATTCCCCCACCTTTTAAAAAATTTAAATTAGAAACAAGCTTGTTTTACATGTCAATCCCAATTCTCTCTCCTTCCCCTCCTCCCCTGCCCCCCAGCAATCCCCTATCCCATCCCCTTTCTGCTCCCCAGGGAGGGTGAGGCCTTCTGTGGGGGATCATCAAAGCTTGCCACATCATTTGAGGCAGGGCACAGACCTTCCCTTGTGTGTCTAAGCTGAGAGAGTATCCCTCTATGGGAAATGGGCTCCCAAAGTCCATTTGTACACTAGGGATAAATACTGATCCACTGCCAGAGGCCCCATAGATTAACCAGACCTCCAAACTGACATACTCCTTCAAGGGATCTGGAACAGTCCTCTGCTGTTTTCCCAGCTGTCAGTCTGGGGTCCATGTGATCCCCCTTGTTTAGGTCAGCTGTTTCTGTGAGTTTCACCAGCCTGGTCTTGACCCCTTTGCTCATCATTCCTTCCTCTCTGCAACTGGATTGCAGGAGTTCAGCTCAGTGTTTAGCTGTGGCTTTTTGCTTCTGCTTCCATCAGCTACTGGATGAAGGCTCTAGGATGGCATATAACGTTAAGGTAGCTTCTCCACGATTGCTTAGATCGCTAGTTGGGGTTATCCTTGTAGATCTCTGGACATTTCCCTAGTGACAAATTTCTCTCTAAACCTATAATGGCTCCCTCAATTATGGTATCTCTTTTCTTGCTCTCCTCTATTCTTCCCCTGACTCAATTTTCCTTCTCTCTCATGTCCTCCTCTCCCCCCTCTTCTCTTCTTTTTATCCTAACTCCTTCTCCTCTCCCCTCCATGCTCCCAATTAGCTCAGGAGATCTTTTCCCTTTTCTCTGGGGGACCATGTATGTCTCTCTTAGGGCCCTCCTTGTTTCCTAGCTTCTCTGGATTGTAGGCTGGTAATCTTTGCTCTATGTCCAAAATCCATATATGAGTGAGTACATACTATGTTTGCCTTTTTGTGACTGGGTTATCTCACTCAGGATGGTTTCTTCTAGTTCCATTCATTGGCACGCACATTTCAAGATTCCATTGCTTTTTTTTCTGCTGAGTAATACTCCATTGGGTAAATGTACCACGTTTTCTCCATCCATTCTTCAGTTAATGGGCATCTAGGTTGCTTCCAAGTTCTAGCTGTTACAAATAATGCTGCTATGAACATGGTTGAACAGAGATGTCCTTGTTGTATGAATGTGCATCTTTTGGGTACATGCCTAAGAGTGGAATTGCTGGATTTTGTGGTAGACTGATTCCCATTTTCCTGAGGAATCTTCATACTTGATTTCCAAAGTGGTTGTAATAATTTTCATTCCCACCAGCCGTGGAAGAATGTTCCCCCTTCTCCACATCCTCTCCAGCATAAACTGCCATTGGTGTTTTTTTTTAATTTTAGACATTCTAACAGGAGTAAGATGGTATCTCAGAGTTTTGATTTGCATTTCCCTCATGGCTAAGGATGTTGAGCACTTTCTTATGTGTCTTTCAGCCATTTTAGAGTCCTCTATTGAGAATTCTCTATTTAGTCCTGTATCCCACTTTTTAATTGGATTATTTGGGGTTTTGGTGACTAGTTTCTTGTGTTCTTCGTATATTTTGGAAATCAGCCCTCTGTTAGATGTGGGGTTGGTGAATATCTTTTCCCATTCTGTGGGCTGCTGTTTTGTCTTGTTGACTGTGGCAGACCATATTTTAACAAAAAACAAAATACAATTATCTATCTGTCTATCTATCTATCTATCTATCATCTATCTATCTATCTATCAATCATTATCTCAATCTATCCATTTGTAATCTATAATCCATCCATCTGTTTATACACTATCTATCATCTATTTTTATATTATCTATCTCTATCTATCTACTATTTTTCTATCTATCTAATATCATTCTATTATCTATCTGTCATCTCTGCGTCTACATGTAGTGTATATCTTTTTTTAGTTTAGTTTTGTTTTTGTTTTTACTAGACAGGGTTTCTCTGTATTGTTTTGGAGGCTATCAGTCCAGCCCGGCTTTGAACTCACAGAGATCCGCCTGCCTCTGCCTCCCAAGTGCTGGGATTAAAGGCGTGTACCACCACCACCCAGTGTAGTGTATATCTTTAACATCCCTATATGTCTATATCTATTTATCTATGTATGTCCATCTGTTCCCTACCCCATCCATGTCTTTTGTTGGCCTGTCTTATTTGTACTAATAGTTCTTTTGTCTGAATCCTGAGTCTCCTTGGCCAACAGTCTGAACTTTAAAGTCTGTTGATTTCACACATCCTTTTTATTCCATCAAGGCACACAAAATGGCCAATGACATTGGTGGTAGTAGTAGTCACAGGGGGAGAAGTTAGAAGTATTGCCATCTTTGTGTATTTCTATGTCACCAATGTGCAGGTAAGGCCAGGATGAGAAGCACAGCATAAAGCTGGACCTCCTGGACTGGGCAAGACCATAATCCAGTGACAGCAGCTGTGCATGGCCCACCGAGAAAGGTGCTCTCATTATGGGATTCCTGAGTGTGCACCTTTGCATACCCGGTTCTCATCGCCTAAGATTTATTCTCAGTCCCTGGGTGTGCTATCCATTAGAGAAGATGAACTGCTTGTCACTGAGAATCATGGACCCTGAAGGCTCTGCCTTTCAGTTCTCCTCTCAGACTGCTATAGTCTCCCTTTCCCGAGGGTGCTGTTGTTCACCTCTCTATGGTCCTGTCTTCTCTTAGTTTGTATAAAGTCATGGAGTAAATGTGGCTGTCATGTATGTTCTGGGGGAAAGGTAGGGCTTGCTGGCTAATGGGTTGGATTAATGAGGTTCAATTTACCAGATTCTTTGGCTAGGGTTCTTCTCCACACATCCTGCATGGGTGCATGTACAGAGAACATGGGTGATATTACTTTGGATCTGGTGATGGCATAACCTTACCTACTTCCAGGGTACCAATGGCTTCCTGTTGCATCCAGAGTAGGCTCTGGGTTCCTTTCGCAGCTGGCCATATCTGTGGACCCCCATCTTGCTGTTGTGGTGCTTCCTCTCTGCTCATCCTGCCTCAGCTTCTGAATATTCCAGGCTCTTTCCCAAACTAAAGACCCAGTGCTGCTCAGCCAGGCATCCTTGAGCGTCTCACACCCCATCACCCCCTTCTGCAGCTTCTCTTCTATGCTTCCAGTCTCAGACAAGATGTTACCTCTTTGGAGAAGTCTTCCCTGGCCATGGTATCCACCCCTCCATACAAACAAACAAAAACCAAGCATTATCCGTGTCTTCAAGCAACCTTCATGTGAGCTGGGCCTATATCCCCCAGACCCAGAGGGAAGCAAAGGATGCAATAGTTCATAGTCACTAGATGAATAGTTGAGCAACATGTGGAGCATGTTCTCACTCTATGACTTAACCTAAGAAAGCCATAACCTGTCACTTTTGACTGGTGTTTTGGAGCACTGGGAACAGACATAGGCTTTTAGCATAGTAACATAATAACAGAATTACACATGTGTAGGACACATGGTAGCTGGAAATTAGGGCTTTCAGGAAAAGCCATTTGGCATTATCTTTTTTACTTGGAGCAGGGAAGGTGTTCTAGTGTTCTTTTTGTTGCTGTGATAAAATACTAACAAAGAGCAACTTAGGCGGAGAAAGGATTCATTTGTCTTACACTTCTAGGCCACCGTCTACCATGGAGGGGAATTAGGACAGGACTTTGGAGCAGAAGCCATAGAGGGGCTCAGCTTGCTCACAGGCTCATGCTTAGCTAACTTTATTAGATAGCCCAGAACCACCTGTCCAGGGATGATGTCACCCACTGTGGGCTGGATCCCTACATCATTTAGCAGTTAAGACAACTCCCCATAGATATGCCCTCAAGCCAATCTGATTTATGTTTTCCTCTTAGATGACTTTAGCCTGCATCCAGTTGGCAAGGGTAACTAGGCAGAAGGCTTGGGATCCCTGACAGCTGCCCATAGATGCTGGAACATTGCCATATTGTAGAAAGAGATGTTGTAGTGTGTGTGTGTGTGTGTGTGTGTGTGTGTGTGTGTGTGTGTGTGTATGTGTAGCAGGCCTCAAAGGAAGTGATTGCCTCCTATGTGGAGGCGTTACTAGGAATTTCCTTTGGTGAGGTTATGGGGCTAGATGACCTTTGATTATCAGATTGAAATGTCTGCCCATCTAAAAATGATTCTGAAATGTCTCTGGAGGGTGGTTTCCACCAGCAGGGGAAAGAAAGTAGGATGAATGAACAATCCCACCTCATAGGTTTATTACTTCTAGTCTTTCAGAAAAACACCTCCTCCACCTGGCAACTATAGTAGACTGATCCATTAATTTTTTTTGTGTATACATGTATTCATATGTATGTGTGTGTACATACATCTGTGTGCATGCATATGTGGGGGCCAGAGGTCAAGCTCAGATATTGTTCCTTAGAAATTGTGTACATGGTGTTCTGATGCAGGGCCTTCCACTGGGAACTGGGCCTCACTGATTAAGCTACACAGGTCAGCTGGTGAGCTCTTTGACCCCATGGCTGGGGCTGCTGATGCATGTATGCCATTTTGCCTGGCCTTTTGTGAGGGTGATAGGAATCCAGCTCAGGACCCTTTGCTTACACAGCAGAGTGATCTTAGCCACAGACTGGGCTATTATTGAGTAAATAACAATAATAATATGTAATAATAAATACTATTGAGGAAGACACTCATATTCCCCCTTCTTCCTCTCTAGGATGATGTATTGAGCTTGCACACAGTACATGGAGGTGAGAGTGTCCCCAGGCTTGGGCTGCTGCCGTCTGCATTCTTCGGCTTTCTCCTCTCATCATGAGATACCTGGATAAGCCACAGTTCCTGAAGGAGACCCAAGCAATGGAGCCGACCCAAGCTCAGCCCAGTGCAGCCAACTGCAGAGAACCTGCAAACCCATGGCTGAAAAGAAAGGCTGTTACTGCAAGCCTCTGAGACTTGGGGCTTGCCTGTTATGCGGCATTATCATAGAAAACCTAACCCAAGAAAATCTAATCCAAACATGTCCTTTGCATGGAAAGACTTCATTGCCTAGGCCTTTGTGTTGAGAGCATCATGGAAGAGATTAATAGCTTTGTGTCCTGGCATCAAGATTTAGGAAATGGTTTCTGGTTTTTTTCTCCCATGAAGAACTCTTTCCGTGACCTTTTCCTGAAGAATGCATTGTTCACACCCATAGGGTAATTCACAACCTTTGTTAAGACTCCACCTCCTCCCTGTGAGCCACTTTTAGTCACTTCTGCCTGGGGCTTTCTTTGCCTGTTCCAGGATGACATCAGGCTTATGGGAACACTAAGCAGGTGGAGTCCAGAGATGAGGGGCCTTTGAAAGGTGCAACAAAGCACAGAAAGCTCAGTTGTCTGGGCCTCCTGGGAGAGCAGAGTAGGGGAGCAGATGCATGCCCACCGTGATGCTGGGTGTGGTGTACATGCCCTAACTAGAGTGTCCTTTGTGACGTGAGGGGGACACCACGTAAAAGACTCCTCCCTTCATGCCGCCTACCACAGGCAGGTGGTGTCTTTTCCAGAGCCTTAGCTTCTTACCTTGCTTGCCTCGCTCTCTGAAGCCTCTAACAGCTGAGTGGGGTTTGATGTGGAGAACAGCAAACAGAGGTTTGGAATGAGGCAGAAACAGAGCCAAAGGAGTCAAAGCCCTGGAGAAAAGCATGAATGGGCTTGGAGAGGACAAAATAAAACAGCAGAGACATCTGTACAGGTCTCCCCTACCTCTCAGAACAAAACAGTTAGGAGATAAGAGTGGTATGGATGGGAGGAAATTCTTTCATTTTTCCACATTGCAAGCTGGAGAGATCCAATAGGCTGTTTATGAAGGACAATAAAGAAGATACATGAACTCAGTAAAGGGTTTGTTACAAATATATCGGGTGAGTTTTGAAAAGCCAGGGTTTTCTCCCCGCTTTTGGATAAAGCTGTCAGCCAAGTATTAAAAGATTTTCTCTCTCTCTATCTCTCTCTCTCTTTCTCCCCCCTCCCCCAAAGCAATAACTGACACCCACTGGTTTTGTTACAATTGGCAGAAAAGAGCTATCATTTTTCTTTAGGATTTGGAAATGCAATCAAAGACGGGCAGATTGGAGCCCGAATTAAATGAAGCTTAAACAAACACAAAGAAAAATCTCGGCTGTGTTTTTTTTCTTTTTAAACAAACAAACAGTGGAATTGCAGCTCCTTGTTGCTAATTTGAAGCTGTAAAGAATTTGACACAGTCACTTGATAAAATGGTGCAAAGCAGAGAGGCGGATACTTTTTGCATGTTAAGCACCGAATGTTCTGATCATTTTATGAAAGTAAAAACCCATTGTTTTGGGGGAAACTCTCTAGTGAAGCCTGTCTGGCAGTTTAAAGGGGAAATCACTGATGACTTTTCTTCTGTTGACTTGAGGACGATTAATTTGTTCTGGGGTAAATTAAATGAAGGAAAGATCCAGAGCATGGGGGCATCAGTTCTGTGCGGCTGATTTCATGTTTGCTGGATTTTCGGTTGGGTTCCTATGTACCAAATCCCCACTGAAGGTGTAGACACATCTGCACCAAAGAGTTATCCTTGTGTTGTTACAATAATTTTGCTTTGATTCATCCTGATATAGAAAGCCTTATACTCAGAAACCTCCTCTCCTAGTTAGCTTGGACCACCGACTCGACGCAACCCCGAGTTATCCCAGGGAGTCTCAATTTGGGAATTTCCTATGTCAGATTGGCTTGTGGGCATGTGGGTCATTTTCTTGATTGTTGATCATTGTGGGAGCGGCCAGCCCTGGGCAGGTGTTCCTGGGCTGAATAAGAAAGTCAGTTGAACGTGGACCAGAGGGAGCAAACAACCAAGTGGCTTTTCTTCACGGGTCCTGCCTCCAGGTTCTGTCCTGCCTTCCCTCAATGACAGGCTGTGACATGGAAGTGGAAGATGAAATAAACCCTTTCCTCCCCAAGATGCTTCAGTCATGGTGTTTATCACAGCAACAGAAAGCAAACTAGAATGGCTCTACCTACATCATAGGCCTAAGAATCAGGATGAAGACAAGGTAACCCCTGAGAAGACAGAAAGGTGTTCATCCACATAGGCTTGCTTTGACCATCTTACTCAGGCCCATGGGCAAGATTCTATGATTCCGAGAGCAATACATTTTTGTGAAAACCCAGAGTGAATTTGAATAGAAAAGAGGGCCCTCTGTGTGCAGGGACAGGGACCTCTGGACTTACCTGGCTCTGAAGCAGAGTCACAGCAGGACAGAGTGAAGCTGACAGATGTTTGAGGAGAGAGCTGTTATGGTTTGGATGGAAAATGGCCTCCTCTGGCTCATGCCTCTGAATGCTTGATCGTTAGCAGATGAGGCTTGTTGATGTAAGTTTTCTGACCCAGCGGGAGTCCCGCCACCCTTGAGCCCCAAAATAAACACACAGAGACATATATTAATTATGAAACTATTGTCTGATTACTAGGGCTTCTTATTGACTAGCTCTATCTTAATTATTAACCCATTTTCATTAATCTAAGTATTTCCATATGGTCTTATCTTGCCCGAGAAGGGTCCAGACTGCTAACGTATTTGGCGGCTACAGGTCGACTCCTCTCTGCCTACACTTCCCAGAATTCTCCTTGTCTCCTAGCCCTGCCTATCTTACTGCCTGGCCAATCAGTGTTTTATTCATCAACCAATAAGAGAAATATATATATATATATATACATATATATATGTATATATACAGAAGGACATCCTCCCATGAGATGCTATTTTGTTGAGCTGTAAAACCTGTCAGAAGAGAGGCCTAGCTGGAGGCAGTAGGCCAGTGGGTAGTGGATCTTGAGGCGTATTGCGTAACCCCACTTCCTGAGTTCTGGGGAGGTAGCCCCACACTCCCAACACCGCAGCTGTGACCCACTCTCCCTGTCGTGCCTTCTCCACCAGGATGGGCCGTGCCATCAAACTATGAGTCAGATTCAATTCTTCGTCACTGAAGTTGCCCCTCCCCCCTTCAATCAGAAATTTGGTAGCAGAGAGGAAAATGTGGTGACTACAGAAGCAATGTGGTGCCATCTGATTTCCTCAGTGGTGTTTTCGTATTTGCAATTTGCAGTTTCCCTCTCTTCAGTACAAGGACCAAGTATGTGCGAAGTATAGGTTCCATGAGGTAGAGTTTGAGGTACTTACCCCGTGTCATGAGTGAAGGCCTCTCGGCTTTGTCAGTGATGGCTTCCCACTGGCCTTGCCCAGTGCTGAGTCCCTCCTCATTTACCCCCTGGTGCCCCGCTTCCCTGCCTAGCTGCAGTTTTGGTCTCTCCAGCCTCTAGAATGTCAGCTTTAGGGGGCCTTGGGTAACTGACTATTGCCTCCATACTGTGCTAGCTGTCTTTTATAAACATAGATTGAGGGCTAGAGGGATGACTCAGAGGTTCAGAGCAATAGCTCTTCCAGAGGTGCTGAGTTCAATTCCCAGCAACCACATGGCACCTCACAAACGTCTGTGATGAGATCTGGTGCCCTCTTCTGGCCTGTGGGCATACATGCAGACAAAACACGGTATACACAATAAATCTTAAAATAAAAACAAAACAAAACACAGAAACCAATGAATGCTTTCTCTACCTTCCTACAGCAGTACTGAGTATAAATTGTTGAGGTTTGTGTGTGTGTGTGTGTGTGTGTGTGTGAGAGAGAGAGAGAGAGAGAGAGACAGAGACAGAGACAGAGACAGAGACAGAGACAGAGACAGAGAGACAGAGAGAGAGACAGAGAGAGAGGCCACTCACACATTTCTGTCCTCTTTATTTTTTGGAGACAAGATTTCTTTACTGAACCTAGAACTCACCATTTTGGCCAGGCTGACTGTTCAGCAATTTCCCAGAATCTTCTTGTCTTTGCTCCCCAGGGTTGGAGTTTGAGGCTTGAGTAGTTATCCCGGGATTCTTTTGTCTCTGCCCAGCCCCTCCTCCCCTGCTCCAAGGTGCTGCCCTGCCCAGCTTTTAAAATCGTGGATGCTGGGGATTTGAACTCAGGTTCCTTGCGTTCACAGCAAACACTGAGCCTCTTCCTCAGCCCCAGGGTTTGGTTTTGATAGCTAACATTTTATGCAAGTGCTACCATTTAGAGAGAAAACTCTCATGCTTTGGGAATGTTCATGATGCATCACCCCCACCAGTCCACCCAGGTCCCTTCATGGTCACACGGGTACTCAGGAGCATTGGCTTTCAGGTACAGACGTGGTTTGAAGAGACAGTGAGAGTCACATCTTTCTCAGTAAAACTTTCTGACAAGGGCTGTATTCTTTATTTATGCATGCCTTTTTGTTTATGAGGCATATGCATAAGCACAATCATATAGTGTAGATGTATGTACATGCTCATGTATGTGCATGTATGTGTGCTGCCATGCGTGTAGAGGTCAATGTTGGGTGTTGTCTTCTATTGATCTCCACAGTATGTTTTGAGATAGGGTCTCTCATTAAACCTGTACCTTGCCATTCTGCTAGACAGTCTGGTCAGCAAAACCTAGAGATTTGCTTGTCTCTGGCATCCCCAGTGCTGGGGTTAGAAATGTCCTCCACCATATCTAGCTTTTATGTGGGTGCTGGAGATCCAAACTCAGGTCCATATGCTCACATAGCAAGCACTGTAACCCCTGAGCCATCTGCGCAGACCTTACTTATATTACCTAGTATATCATATTGTCATTTTTCAGAGACACTTGATGTTTGGTACCGATGCTTATATTGGCTTGGAATCAGAGATGGCCTGCAAAGTGGATCCTGCTCAGAGCTAGAAGCTCTGTCATGGCCACATCTCTTCATCTCTGTTGGTCTCAGTGTCCACCTACTACATAGGGAGAAATACCCTGTTTTATGGACTATGGTGCAGATTAAAGTTGGTAGTGCACATAAAGTGCTTTGTGCATTACCTGGCACATAGTAAGCACTCAATAAATTTTAATTCCCCCTTTCCCTTCTCCTTTCTTCAGTTCAATCAAGCATTATGATAGATGTGTTTCCCGTGCAGTGTAAAGCTTTTTAAAGTGCATATAAATCAATTAAATAGGGCAATGCTGTAACTGATCATATAACGTTTATTTAAGAGATGCTGGGGAGAGTGAGCGAGAAGATTAGGGCCTTGTAGACTGCCTGCTGTGAACTCAGTGAAAAAGGGAAGGCTGGGGCTGGGCCCGGTCTCCTGTTTGAAAATTTGGAGATCAGAGGAATGGCCTCAGGATTTGAATTCTGGGTAGGCCACAGAGGAAAAGACAGACAGCCAGGTGAGAGGCCTCACTGCAGTGACTTCAGTGTCCCTAGATGGGAAAGCAAGTAATTCTAGACTTGAGACTACCACTTACTCTTTGTTGAGAGGCAGGTGCATTTGCTACACTTCCCCCTCTGGCTGCCCGAGAGCCTGGAAAGCAGCATGCTTATAGCTTCCTTAGGCTAGCTGGAGTGCCTGCGTTGTGGCTTCGGGTAGCCATGGGAGTGAGGTTTTCCAAAGATGGATTGCAAAGAAGTCAGGGTCCCCAAGGAGTTGTTCATTCAGTGGTCGAGGAATGACTTAAAATATGCTTCAGATTCTAGACAACCCTAAAATAAATCCCGGATATCCTGCTCTCTGGGGAAGCTAGGAATTCTGCTTACTCCTGCTGGTCCTTGCTCTGGCATCCTGCTGACCCATGCTTTAGAGTGGAATGCAGAGGAGGAATCTCTTGGAATGAGTTACCCTTCAGGGTAAAGCTCCTGGGATTTCTTTTTCACCCAGCACCCTTATGTAGTTTTTTTTCTTTATTCTTTGCTCTGTGGGGGGCCCCACCACCCAGCTCCCAAATAAATACACAGAGACTTGTTCTTACTTATGAATGTCCAGCCTTAGCTTGGCTTGTTTCTAGCCAGTTTTTATAACTTAAATTATCCACTTCTATTTAGCTATGTTTTGCTTCTGAGACTTTTACCTTTCTTTATTCTTTGTCTTTCTTTCCTTCTTAATCAGTGACTGGCTGGATGGCTGGGTGGCTGGCACCTGGTGTCCTCCTCCCTCACCTTCTCTTTTCTTGCTTCTCTTCTCTCTTCTATTTATTCTCTCTGTCTGGCAGCCCTGCCTATTCCTCTCCTGCCTAGCTTTTGGTCATTGAGTTCTTTATTAGACCAATCAGGTGTTTTAGGCAGGCAAAGTAACACAGCTTCATAGAGTTAACCAAATACAACGTAAAGGAATGCAACATATCTTAGCACCATTAAACAAATATTCCACAGTGGAAACAAATGTAACACATCTTAAAAAATACTTCACAACATCCTTGCCTTCTCCACCACTGTACTGACCTAGAGAAGGGACAGAGTTAGGTATGACTCTTTTTGTGGCAAGTGTATGTGAGAGACAATTCTCCATAGACTTTTTCATGCCTACACACGTGTAAGCAGAGGCACTGAGGACCTTTACTCAAAAGATTCTTTTTGGGATTTTTTTTAGAGTAGGATAAAGACAGTGTCTCCCTCTAGGTTAAATGGGCATTTGATTTTTCTTTGTCTTCCTCGAAGCTATAAGGTCAAGTAAGTTTATGTCCATTCAGACAGGGTCGGGTTTCCTAAACCTGAGACCACTCAGATGTGAAGCAAACCCATAGTATATGCAACATTCTATTCTTTGGTCCTCTCCACTGGCCACCTGGGACTTGGACAGGCATGAGGAACTCATAAATGGCACACGCCACGGTGCTCGTTGGACTGTGAATGCTAATGTGCGCTGTTTCTGACCCATGAGTTTCATGTTTTTGTCTGCATCACAAACCCACATCACCTTGATGGCTTGTGGATAGGATAAGGGATTGGAGCCTTTCCTTCCTTTACAGTCCTTCATAGTGAAGTTTATAAAAGGCTCGCTTGTAGGAAGCCGATGTCATGTCTAGTAACGAACAACACATGCAACAGCTTTTAGCGAGCCTTCATGCCGTTTCTGTGTCTCCATCTCTCTCTTTCTCTCTTCTGTCCTGTCCTCTACATCTTCCTGTTAATATTGTCTGCATTCTGGGTCTTTTGAGATGTCTGGAAGTTTGATACCCACCCACGCCCAATCTTGAGATGGGGTCTTTGAGTTCCAACTACTCTAGAAGTATCTGATGTTCAAGAAATAGTCTGTATTAAGCCCTCCGGGTCTGACTTCTCCCTCTCTTCTCTCTATCCGGTGTGGCCCCATGCATCTTTCTCTCTCTGTCTTTTCCTGTGTCACCTGTGATGGTCCACCGCCCTCATGCCTGGCTATATCTCATGGTCGGTAATATTTGGATTGATTGTCACCCCCAGGAAGAAAAGGATGTTCCAGGGGTGCTGTGGTGGAGGGCACCCTCATTGGAGACTTCTATTAAGTGTGAGACACATTCACTGTCTTCCCTGCTTCTCTCTCTCTGTGACTCGCCTCCGATGACAGTAGCATCAATGTCTGTCGTTAGCATTAGTCAGAGAGGGCTCCTTCCAGGAAGATTCTTGCCCTCCTCACTATGTGCTTCACCACCTTCCTTTTGCTTCCCCCACTTTCCAGATCTGTGCCTAGCACACAGTGGGGACACACTGTGATTCAAATGCACAAAGGAAACAAGACCAGATGCGAATCTGTGCTGACACAGTAAGGCCGGTGTCTAGTTTCTAGCTCACATTTAAAAAAATTTTTCTATGTTAGTGAGAGCTTTAACTTTTCCCTTCCTGCCCCTATACAGGTGATCAACTGATAAACCTATTAGCCTTGCTGAGCTTCTCATGTCCCTTGCCTAGTTATGGTAACAATGGTTAGTTAGTCCTTGGAATTCATCTTTTAGTGAAATGGGGTAGAAGTGCGGTGAAACCAGTCCTCATTATAACACAGTTAAGTGAAAAAAAGGAGCCCAGGAGAGATGAGGTCAGCACAGCTGTGGTAGTTAGGAGGGGATCTCAGTACTGGGGGGAGGATAGTCTATGGAGCTCTGGTTGATAGTAGACTGCATGGTAAGCTCAAAGTGGCCTCCCGTGGATCTGCTTGTACCCCTCAATGTCTCGAAATACATTTTTGGATCCTTCTCATCTTAGAGCTCTTTCTCAGTCATCCCAATGGATAGATAATTACGTTTTAGTGTGTATTTCATGTTTTAGATGACAAAAGTGAACAATGGAATGAGTTAAATGGTGTGAAGAATCTTGGAAAGCTAGACACTTTCAGTTTAGACTGTCTTGGTTCCCTCTTTTTGTTCATCTCCTTATTCATTCATCTCAGTGAATGTCACTTAATGGATCCATGCTCTGTCCTGGAGCCTCTGACAGCCTGTGTTTGGAGATGGTAGGCAGTGTTGAATGGAACAACTGTGTCCCTACTCTTGGGCAACTTGCAGGCTAATGGGAGATCATTGAGAAATAAATGCAAACTACTGTCGGGCTTTGTAGGGTGCTTTGGGAGTGAAAACTGTGTACTGAATACTGAATACTTAGCTTAGGTAACCAGGAATAGCTTAGCTGCAGAAGTGCCATTCCTACAGAGCTCTAAAGAGTGAGGGGAAGTAGCCTGGGTGAGGAAAGGAGGGAAAGTCATTCTGGGCATAATATAGCCTGCTTGGTGCTGCAATCCAAGTATGTAGTTTGGCAGAATATAGTGAATAGAGGGGAAGAGAAAACAGAAATGATATTATCAACTAATCAAAGAGAAAAAGAAAGCATTTATTCCAAAAGGATCTGAGTAATGGACTGATTGGGTCCTCAGCTGAACCGTGGGCTCACTAACTGGCTTCGACCAGAGGCTGAGAACAAGGAGGGTACCTAACACTGGGTGATGGAGTCTCCCAGAGTTATGAGGGCAGAGGGGATTTCATGATATCGCCTTCATCCTGTATTATGCAGTTCTGACGATGCATTGTCTACCTAGATTTCCCGGAGCAGGCTTCTTCTGGCTGGGTTTGGGGGGTCTTAATTCCTACTGCGGAGTTCAGAGCTCATGGTGGGGTTCTGAGGACAGAGGCACCTGTTAGATGCTCAGAGGCCCTGGCACTCAGGATGCAAAGGCTTCCTGCAGCATAGTCGACAGCAGCCTATTGAACATTTTCTAGCATTTTCATGAGTGAGTGAGTGGTTTGTGGGTGCCAGGAACATGCTCATCCGTCAGTTTGACAATACACCAAGAGTACATTAGTTATGCTAAAAATAGTCTGCGTAAAAGACAAGGCTCTGGAAAGCAGTACTACTGAAGTCCTAGAGTTCTGCCAGGACCCCTTCCCTGCAAGGTGATTGATAAAGTCATTTTCTGTTGTGTTTTAATAACGCTGAGCACATCACACACTCCAGCAGGCTGTGGCAACTCAATCACTGGGCCAGGCCCTGTCCCAAGGTCTCCTCCTACCAGGGTGGTCTTCTGAGCTGACTTCTCTATACCATTCTTGGAGTGGTATAGTCCAGAAATGAGGGTGGATCTTGATTTAGTATACCACAATTGAAAACCAGTGGCTTCTACTTGTGGTTGGATTGTCTCCATTCTTTTTTTTTTTAGTAATTAATTTTACATCCATACTGCAGTTTTCCCTCCCTCCTCTTCTCCCATTCCCTTTCCCCATGTCCCACCTCCAGTCCACTACCCCCTCCTGTTTCTGTTCAGAAAGAGCAAGCCTCCCATTGGGTTCAAAAAAGCATAGTATATCAAATTTTGGTAAGACTAAGCACCTCTCTGGGCAAGGTGAGCCAGTATAAGGAATAGATTCCCAGGAGTCAGTCAAAAGCATTAAGGACAGCCCCTGCTTCCATTGCTATGAGTCCCACAAGTAGACTAAACTACCCAACTGTCACATGTATGTAGAGGGCTTAGGCTAGTTCCTTGCAGGCTCCCTGGTTGTTGGTCCAGACTCTGTGAGTTCCTATGAGGCAGGCTAGTTTTTTCTATGGGTTTTCTTGGGATGTTCTTGATCCCCCTTGTGTAGAAAGTCCCACAGCCACTTAGTCCCCAAATAAACACAGAAACTTATATCAATTATAAACTGTTTGGACTATTGCTCAGGCTTCTTATTGGCTAGGTCTGTCTTAATTATTAACCCATTTCTCCATGTGTGTATCTCCATGTGGTCTTATCTTACTGGAGAATGCCTGGGCATTCTACCACCCTGGTGGCTACATGGCATCTCCTTTGCAACTCACCCTCTGTATTCCTTTTCCCAACATTCTCCTAGTCTGATAACCCCTCCTATCATTCCTGCCTGGCTACATCCATCCTGTCCATTGGCTGAAACAGCTATATTCATTAACCAATAAGAGAAGCATATATTCACAGCAAACAAAAGGACATCTCCCATCACCCCTGTGCCTACGATCCTTCCTCCCTCTCTTCTGCAGGGTTCTCTGAGCTCAGCATAATGTTTGGCTGTGGGTCACTGTGTCTGTTTCCATCAGTTACTGGATGAAGGCTCTCTGAGGACAATTAGGGTAGTCACCAATCTGATCACAGGAGATGGCCAGTTCAGGCTACGTATCTACTATTGCTAGGAGTCTTAGCTGGTGTCATGCTTGTAGATTCCTGGGAATTTCCCTTGCATCAGGTGGATTGTCTCCATTTCTTACCCCTGGAAAGAATGGGAAAGAGAGAGGGAAACCAAGGGCCAGGGTCTGCACTAACCTCTGCCATATTCAATCTGTCCATTAGGACCATAGCCATAGCTACTACTTATTTATTTATAATTGAAAAATGATTACTCACATTTATGGAGTACGTTGTGAGGTTATGCATTGTAGAATGATCAAATCGGACTTTTAAACCCAACCCGTCACCTCACCTTCATTTAGAGTTCCACTACAGTGTGTGGAGTTCCCTTTTCTCCACATCTTTACCAGTGCTTGTCACCTCTCATCTCTTTGACAATGTAGCTGACATTTAATGAGGACTTTCTCAGTACTGGCCCTGTGCTAAGTGACTTTCACACCAGCCCCAATGCGTAGGAGCCAGTAACACCCGAAGAAACTGAGGCTTTTTGAGGAGTCTGAGGACAATTAATTGCTTTTGCGTTCACAAAGAGATAGGGACTTTGAGGTCCTAGTCTGTGAGCTGTGGGTGGAATGTTCAAAGTTGGAAGCGAGAGGCGATGGTAAGGATGACTTTCTCGGGGAGAGGCGGATCCCGGGTGGCTACCTGAAGATTTCTGAAGGATTCATGCACTATCTTTGAAAGGCTAATGGGGGCCCTTCATTTGAAACGTAGTCACATCAACCAAGTCCCCCGCGGTGTGTTCCGGATGTGGAAAGCAAGGCAGAGTAACTTCAGATCCCTGCAGTCTGTGTGTGAGCAAACCAGCTCAGGCAAGCTGCGTCAGCCCTAGGACTGCACAGGACACAGAGTGGTACACCACCGAGAGTACTAATTGGAGCCACTTCTTGGGGCTGTACACCTGCCTCCAAGTCTGCTCTGGAGGAAGTCAGTGGCTTTTGTCTCTCTCTGGCTTCCTTCACCCTCCTCAAGATTCCTTCTGCTATTATTAATATTTTTTTTGTTTACTTCGATTTTATCAGTATGTATCTCAGGGTGGCATTGAAATCACAATCCTCCTGCCTCATCCGCCCCAGTACTGGGATTATAGGCACGCACCAACATGCCCGGCTCCTTCACATGCTCCTCTTAATTAGAAGTCTATGATCTGAGATCTCAGGGCTGGCCGTGTGTCTTCTATTTTCATAAGAAACCTGCCTCTTCATGCAGGAGCTGTGATTGTGCCTGTGACTCTGAGGTCCCTGGGCACAGGTCAGGAGTTTGAGCCTGGACCGAACTGGCTAAGTGTGCACTGAAATCTGAGCATCTCAGTATCTCTAGGGAGCCAAGCCTTCAGTATCTTCCTAATGCTTTTTTTTAAAGGGTGGGGAGGTGGAAGAGAGGCCCTTTTGTGGGGAAAATCCAATTTTCATTTTTCTTCCTCCTTTCTGGAACTGAGTTTGTTTGAGGGAGCAGGAGGGCCAGGCTGACTCTCATTGCAAAGCTAGATCTCCCGCCTTCACTGTGGTTTTGTCTGACGGCCACAGATCGAGGCCTGATTGGAACTGATCTTCCCCCAGGCGCTTGGCGCTTGGCCTAATAGGCTGACAGTCAGTAATGTGTCTAGAGAGGCCTGTGTCAATGCTGCTCCTGGGTCAGCATCTCTTCTGTCCCTCATCTGCT
This sequence comes from Mesocricetus auratus, assembly GCF_017639785.1. Classification (NCBI taxonomy): domain Eukaryota; kingdom Metazoa; phylum Chordata; class Mammalia; order Rodentia; family Cricetidae; genus Mesocricetus; species Mesocricetus auratus. The sequence continues at coordinate 17,535,008 of NW_024429205.1, read as the reverse complement.
GCATCCAGGATGCTCCCTGACACCCGTGATACACTGGGACCTGTGCCAGACTGAGTAGGGGCCATTGGCAGCCAGACAGAGACAGGGACCATCTTCAGTGACCCTGGGCTTTGGAGAGGAGACCTGCTTGGCAACAGAAGACTCTAATTCCAAGTTGATGACCTCTTGTGAATGGATGCCCTACTTCCCAGCCATATCAGGGCCAACTGAGTTATCTTAGCTCAGGCCCTGTCTGATACAGGCTACCCTGGGAGGATGCCACTATGGACACCAGGCTCCTAGGGTTTAGTTTGTTTAAGCTGCCATTTTGCCTTCACCAAGAACCACCATGTACACTTTAGTTGACCCCAGGAGAGAGTAGAGACTAGAAGGGGTCAGGAGACCTGTGTTTGGCCTTAGCTCGGTTGTCAGCTAACTATGAAGTCTTAAATGTCCTCTGGGCTTCAGCATCTTCCATCTGTAAAATGACTTAGGTGGGGCTACACGATTTTCAGACCAGGCCAGACCTCTGAGTACAAACAGGCCCTTAGATGCCTCCTTGCAGAAGTCCAGCACTGTAGGGAACACCCAGAGAACTGGCCGTACCACCTGCCCTGGCTAGTCTTATGTCAACTTGACGAAAGCTAGAGTCGTCTGAGAGGAGAGAACCTCAATTGAGAAAGCACCTCCATAAAATCAGGTTGTAGGCAAGCTTGTAGGGCATTCTCTTGACTAGTGGTCAGTGGGGGAGGGCTCAGCCCGTTGTAGGTGGTACCATTCCTGGGCTGGTCCTGGGTTCTCTAAGAAAGCAGATTGAACAAGCAAGCCAGTGAACAGCACTCCTCCATGGGCTCTGCATCAGCTTCTGCCTCCAGGTTCATGAACTGTTTGAGTTTCTGCCTTGGCTTTCCTCAATGAACTGTGAGTCAGGATGTGTAAAAAAAGCATACCCTTTTCTTCTGAAATTGTCTTTGGTCATGGTGCTTCCTTACAGCAATAGTAATGCTAACTGAGACACCACCCTTGCCTTGCTAAGAGAGAAGTCCCATTCTCAGCCCTTGCGTGGGGACACATTTGGTGCAGAGGCTTTGGTAGCACTACACTTAATTGAAGAAACACTCGTGGCATCCTGACAGAGGTCTGCTAGGACAAACGTTCCAGGTCTCCATTGGGTGTCTGGCTGGAGCTGATAAAAGCAGAGGTTCTTGCTGTTAAAAGCAGCACCAGCACCACTCAGGACCTGGTTGGAAATGCAGGACTGCAGCTCCAGGCTGAATCAGAGCCTGTGCATTAACTGTGGGTGCCTGCATGCTGGGTATTTCCAAGCCCTGGCGTAGCCTCTCACCAGGCTGGAGGGTTGAGGCTGCCATAGCCTCTCCATAGCACATGGTCCTTGTTACTTGTTCAGATGGTTCACCTGTTCTTGCTTAGGCCTGTAAGTGAGACAGTCACATCTGCAAGCTCCCGTTAGAGTACCAGGACTGGGTGTTGACTCTTCATGTCTGCCTTTGTTGTGTCTGCCTCACATGGAACAAATGTCCTTCTTAGACTTTCACATTCATTTATTTGAAAGAAGACTTTTAGTGCTTCTATGGCCAATAGATTGCTTGGAGAAGTGCAACTCAGCCTTTCTTTTATAATGCGTGCCTGTGTGCATGTGTGCGCGTGCGCACACACACACATACACACACACACATGAACACACATATACATACAAACATACCCAGATAAACATACACACATAAGCACACATACATACACAGACACAGACAGACACAACTACACACACACACACACACACACACGCATAAACACACATATTCCTACATACTCAGACACACTTACAAAGACAGATACACACACATATAAGCACATTACACACATACTCATACACAGATATATGTACATACACACATACAGACACACAAATATGCATATATACACAGAGAGATAAACACTCACAACCTATAGATGGAGACACATTCATGCATAGACACACAGAGATACAGAGACTTACAACACACACACACACACACCCCTCAAGAGGGAATGAGAGAGCCTTTAAAAAAGATTGTGTATATCATGGCTTTTAAACCAGTCTATTATTCCAGGGAAGTCCATGAACTGTGAATTAACATGCTGGACATATGTTTATATGCATTTTGTTCTGATGAATGAGAAAGGGTCTACGGCTTTTCTGGATTCTCAAAAGAGCCTTTGACTTAAAACAAAAGGCAAAGCACCCTGGTCTCAGTCCAAGTCGGCTTTTTGGGGTTTACTTAGCACCTTGTGGTTGAAGATGACCATAGCCTAACTGGAGGAGTCTTACTGAAAACAACCCCTGTGTGCCAGTTAGGCATGGCTTTGCTCGCCTCTCTCTGCTCCTCCAAATTTCTCTTTGTTCTTCCTATTATCTCTATCAAGGACTATTTTCAGGGCTGATTGGAAACAGAGAGTGGGCCTGGCGGCACAGTGACAGGGGAGAATGTTTGCCGGAAAAAGCATGGGCAGTCGTTGAGAGCAAAGGCAATTAGCCTTCAGAATTGGCTGGTATTCCTTACTTCCCTTCCTTTTCTAAGTGAACCAGCGAAGCCATTTTCTAGAAAATGGCCAAGAGCAGATTCAGGCCTGCAATCTCCTTGTCTCTGCCCAGATGGATGTTCTGGGACAGGAGCCATGTCACCACGCTCTCTGCTGTGCTGGGCATTCTGGTCTCTGAGAATGATTGTCTAGTCATCATTCCAGGGTTCAGCTGTGCCCATGACTGAGGGCCATCCGGGGAGTCGTCTGTCTCCTGGGTTTCGAGGCCACTCCCATTGCAGAGAGGGAGCTCACAGGGCCCTGTACCTGCCAACAGCCCGCAGGAAGGGCTGCACTGGAGTATTTGCAGCATTTGCAGGGGCCTCAGCCTGGCTGCTGTCAACCAGCTTCTGACCCCGTGCTGACCTGATCGTTTATTTCCGAGAGCAGATGGCCTTAAATGCTGAGATTAACTTCTCGGTCTTCATACGGTGGCTCTCTCAAGGATGTGACACTTATTTCTCTCCACATTCCCTACCCTTTCTCAGTTTTCTGGGCAGTTCTAATCACCATATCCCTTAGCCTAACCCCAGCACCTTGCTAGGTCTTACCCGTTGTGAGGGGGATTTGGTTAGTGTAGCCCATCAGCTTTACCAAACAAACACATCTATAATTCCCAGTCTACATCTTTACCAACCAGGCTACATTTCCTTATTTTGGGCCTGTTACATTCAGTGTCTCTAATGATGCATCTCTCATTTGAACGAGTTTACCCAATGTCCCTTTAGGCAGGGCTCTTCCCCCACTTGTCAGGCGGCTTCCTAGCTCCGAGTTCCTTATTTATTCTGCACACAGCCTATTCCATTGTTGGGAAACCTGGGCCTTAGCAGTGTTTTCCTGAGGTGTGACCTCAATATGTTCTTGAGTTTGACTTTCAAGAATTTTTATTGAGCATCTTTTTGCATCTATATTCATGAGGGAAATTGGTATACAGTTTTCTTTCTTTCTTTTTTTTGTTGTATCCTTATTCAATCAGCAAATGGGCCAATGAACCACATAGACAGTATTCAAAGGAAGAAATGAAAATGGCCAAAGAATACTTGGAAAACAATTCCTGACATCCTTCTCCATCAGGGGAATGGAAACCCCAGCCCGAATGGCCATTTTCAGGAAAACAAATGATAATAGATGCTGGTAAAGACACAGAGAGGAACCCTTGCACACTGCCAGTGAGAGTATAAACTAGTGTATTCTGTGGGAATGAGCATGGAGGCTTCTCAAAAGAAAGAAAGAAAAGAAAAGTAGAAGTGTCACTGGTGGATATACACCCAGAGGATGCTAAGTCAGCATACCACAGAGGTACCTGTATATCAGTGCTTATCACTCTCCTACTCACAAGACCCAAATTAGGAATCAGCTTAGAATGGCTTAAGAAATATGGTAGATATACTCAATGAAGTTTATCTGTCTATAAAGAAGAGCAAATGACATTTATAGGAAAATGATAGAACTGGAGTTGATTATGTGAGGTAAAGTAAGCCAGACTCAGAACGACAAAACTTTTTTTCTTTCATATGTGGAATCTAGACTGAAAAATATATAATCTCTTCCTGTATATGCTGTGCATTTGTCAGCCATGAAAGGAAAAGGGGGTATGCAAGAGGAGGACAAGATCTAAAGAGGACGAGGGACAAGAGAAGACAGTGGAACAAAGTGACATAAAAACAGAATAGGAACAATTGGGGGCAGGCAAGAGACTAACAGAAGGTGACGGAGAGTGAGACAGCGCCATGGGGCGGGGACAGGACCAGAACAAAGTAGTGATGTACATATGAAAATGTAATAAAATAACTATGATTGCTTGTATGCTAACTTAAGTAACAACATTTAAAATTTAATTTAAAAACAAAGTGTCCCTTGTTTAGCTAGATGGCACCTTGGGTGGAGACACTCCTATGCTTGGTGTCCTGGATTTAGGTCCCAGAATCCCCATAGTGGAAGGAGAGAACAGACTCCTTCACATTGTCCTCTGACCTCCATATGGATGCTACGGTGTTTACTTAATTAGCAGTGTAAAAATATCCTTTACAATGGATTTTGGGGGCTGGAGAGATAGCTCAGTGGTTAAGGATGTGTAGAGGACCCTCACCCCCCTTTTTATCATAGCACCCGTGTCAGGTGGTCCACAACCACCTATAACTCCAGTTCCAGGGAATCCGATGATACACTTCTTTGGTCTCCACAGGCACGGCACTCACTCTCACAATCCTGTAATCAAATGCACACATACACACAAGTAAAAAAAATTAAAAGGGTCCTTGGGTCAGCTGAAGCTACCCCTGAGACACTATAGTCCTCTGGACTAATTAGGGGTCTGGGCTTTGGAATCCACTGAGTGGAATTGAAATGCCTGATTTCTCATTTATTAGCTGTGCGACCTCAGTAAAATTATACAGCGTCTCTAGGCCGGGGGTTGCTGTGAAACAGGGCTAGCGATGCTCCGAGGACAGAAGGTGTTTGTGAAGATGAAAGGTCGCCGAGACAGAGTGGGGTACATTCGGGAAAACTAGTGCTATAATTGTTTTCTGCCTTCTTTAAATTTCTCATTTGACTTTAAATTGCTCTTATTTCGGCTTGTTCTTCAGTGGTGTGTCTGGTCTACCCAGCTAACCTGGGTGTGGCAGCCTCTTTTTGATTCTTGCCCTTTTCTTAGGTGGACTAGGCCCGTCATGCGCATTCACCAACAGGTGGTCAATTGATTCGAGTCAATACGACTTACACAGTTTAATTAAGGCAAGCTTGCAAACAGTTCAAATTCAGCCTTGATTAGCCAAGCCTGGTGGGTTTGCACTGAGCAGGACAGTGATAATTGTTAACCAAATCCTCTCTTCTCTTCCAAACACTCAATTCCCAGAAAGAGGCAGGACACACTTCTGAGCTTTCCGGAAAAGCATTCTGTCCAAGACAGCATGTGACAGTACCACTAGTGTGGGGGGCAAGGAGAGGCTGTTGGAGTGCAGCCACGACATCCCCGGGACCTGTAAGGAATGTCCTGGAGCTGTGTTGAGGAAATTCTGGAGGTGGAGTTGTCATGAGGCGTGGCTCACATCGGCATCGCAAGGCCATGCAGGTTGACATTCCAAACAGGTGCGGTGAGCCCAGGCTCATAACCTGATCTACTCCCTTCTTCCTATGTATCCTGGTGCAGGGACTACATAAAAAAGAGATTCCAGGGAGAAGTTTCTAGAAGCCCCATTCCTCTCTTTCTGCTTGCTTATCTCTATGCCCTGGGCTGGCTGTGAGGTTCAAGGGAGGTTCAGAGGAGGCTGGGATTTTATTTTCATATGGTCAGGCCAGGCTATGGGGAGACAGAAAATGTAGAGATTAAGGTCTGGCTGCTTTAATGAAGAAAACGAATCTTTCATAGTTTAACGCACCACCCTGGCCTCTCGCAGCGAGTGGGTTTGTGTTTAGCTAAAATGTTTAATTTTATTTATTTATTTATTGCAAAGGAAATTGGATCATGGGGACATTAAAGGTGGAGGAGTGAAATGCATAAGGCAGAACTCACAGCAAGTCACAACCTTGAGCAAGCGCCGCTCACCAACCAAGCAGAAAAGCAACTAATTAGACTGTGGTTCTCCCTGGGCTCCTGGACGTGAATCCCAAGTCCCTCCCTCGCAGGACTGCAAAGGGAACCAAAACTCCCACTGGGCAATTGTCCTGGGGAAGCAGTCGTGTTTTCTGGGCCCGTTGTACACTTGCCTGGGAAGGGGCTGTTCACATTTGTAGTAACACGTAAGCTTGATCCTGATACTGGGAAGTTAACAGTTAGGGAAGGTCTCTCTGTGCACGAAGTGAAGGACTCCAGCCAAGACGGTGGAGTCTCTGCCAAAGGCTCACCCTGAACCACACAGTCCAGTGCTCTCTGCAGAGCTAGGGATCCTACCAGTGGAATAGCTCATCTCATACCATGGGGAGCGTGTTAAGGTAGAGCGTGGGGGAAAAACACTGAGAAACATTGAATGGCATGAGATCATTCTTCAGCACTCCGCAGAGACCAGGAACCATCAGTACTGAGCAAGTGAGAGCAGGAGGCCAGTTCTCAGGATTTTGGAGGACCACGTGATTCCCTAGCTATGTCTAGAAAGAGGAGAGTGTCGAAAGACTGCCTGAGCAAACATGTCAGGCCACTCTGTTATTGTTTCAGTTCACCGGTTGGACAGAAAATGCTCCCAGGAAGTAGCTGGGAGTAAAGAGGTTGCAAGAGGGAGAGAGCCTGCACATCTGAATTGCTATTTGAAAGCCACCCAGAGAGCAGTGGACAGTTGCACTGGGGGTGACTGAGGAATGTTTATTGTGCCAGGCCACTGGGATTCTGTTTTTTTTTTGTTACACTGATAGTTCATCTTGCCTAATGGGATGTATGGGTACAAATCGCTCATGCATGCTCAATTGTATGCTAAAGAAAATATGGGGCAGTTAGATGAGTCCAACAAGACACTGGCAGAGAGAACTCTGCTGTGAAAAGGAAGATCACAAGGGAAGAGGTGGACACTACTGAGTGCGGGTCTACACTGGTTCCTACTGGAGGGATACTGCATTGTCTCTGCTTTGTGCAGCTCTAGGTCTGTATCTGACTTTTGAGGGCAGCAGGGGCTAGACAGTGTGACAGTCTGGCCCTCCAACTTCAGACTTGATCCCGTCTCACACCCAGCAGGTCACTTTGGCATCCGGAGCCTCAGATTGCTCTGAGAGACCACTGGAGAGAAACGAGGGCAGCTCTCTCCATTTCTCAAATGATGAATATACTCTTTTCACCTTGTGGCTTTTACACAGGCACAAGAGAAATGTGCATTAAGGAAAGAAATGACTTTATATCCTCAGTGTGCTTGATGGGAGGTGTTGGGACAGGCAAGGGACTGGCAAGGGAAGTGATTCCAGCAGTCAGCTGGGACCCCGGTAAAGGCACTGCTGGCAGCAGGCCTGGGAGGTATCAGGGCATGTCCCTGCCACCCCCACCCCCAGTCATCTGGATTCTCACAGGGCCACCTTGGAGGTTGCAGCACATGCATCTTTAATTTTTTCAATTAACAACAATATAGAACAAATGGAGTGGAGTTTTAATTATTCATAATTCATTTAGGAATAAAATCTTTGTAAACTGAAGAAAGGGAAGGGCCATATTACCTTTTTCTTAAGCCATAAAAAAATACGTAGATCAATGAAAGGGACAGAAAATGGACTTATGAAGCTGTTTTTGATGCATTTTCCCTTTGGTTTGTGCACTTAGAAATGAAAGTTGGTGGGTGATGGTGGCCAGAGGATTGCCTTCACCCTGTCCCAGGAGGCCAGTCATGTACTGTGTGACATAGTTTATCACTATCCCTTGCTGGGTCCGCATGAGCTATTCCGGCCAAGAGTTCTGAAATGATCAGACCACTGGTAAAGTCAGCCTGCATCCTGCATGTTAGCAAGCAGTGGCAGGGTGTCTCTCTACACCTGGATTCCAAGGTCTCCTGTCTACCTGGAACCTACAGCTGAGCTTTCCAGGAGGCGTGTCTCTTCATGTGTAAATAAGAATAGCATACAATCAAACAGAACAGTCAGTCCTCTTAGGCTGGGAAATATAACTATGCCATCTTTGAGGTCTATTTTATAGCTTTAGAGTCTGGGTTCAGAGAAGGGGCATCCAGGGCAAATACAGGAGTTGGAAGTAGGTGTTCCTGAAGTCATCCTTGGAGAATAGGGTTTTAAAATGTCAGGGTGCCACTCTCTTGAGTCCGTACCTGCACTCTTTGGTATATCTTATTTTCTGTGGGTTTCTCTTAGCAATGCCCTTACCCATACTCTGCAGATGTGTGTCTTTTCCTGCCTACTGCTTCTTTTTCTTTCTGTGTGCTTAAGCCTGCATTAGAATATCATTATTAAACCCCGACTCTGGGGCGTGAGGGGATGGCTCAGTGATTAAGCATGAGGGTCAGAGTTTGGATCCACAGAAACTTGTGGAGATGCAGGTGGGTGTGGTGGCCCACCAACCCCAGCCTCAGAAGGCAGAGACAGGATATCCTCAGAGCAAGATGGGTAGCAAGACTAGCCACCTCTGGATTTTATTACGAGACATTTCCTTGTTGAATAAGGTAGAAGAGCAATTAAAGATAGTTCCTGACACCAACTTTAGATATCCACATGCACACAGGTATGCAGAAACAATGTGTATATAAGTACAACACACACACACACACTCACACACTGGAAACAGGGAAATCACCCCCTTCTATATGAAAAATGCGAGGAGAAGGAAGGAGGATGTTGGAGGTGAGGTACCTGTAGCGTTACAACACAGTGATGGGTGAAAATGAGACTGGCCCCTAAGGGTGGAGAAATGAGTCTATAGTAGTGAGTGTGGCTCTAGGTTGCAACCTTGGGTTCCAATGTTTCTTCAGGCTCCCTTGCCGCATGTCTTAGTACCTTTTCTATGGCTGTGACAAAACACCATGCCTAAGGCAACTTATATAAAAAAAGCATTTATTTGGGGATCATGGTCCCAGAGAATGGGTCAATGGTCACCATGGCAGGGAGCAGAGAGCAGGCAAGTGGGCATGGTGCGTGGCCCATAGCTGAGAACTTACATCTATCTGATCCATGAGCATGAGAGGCAGAGACAGAGGCCTGGGGAGAGAAAACTAACTGAAAATGGAGTGGACCTTTGAAGCCTCAAAGCTCACCTCCAACGACAAGCCCATACCTCCTAGATCTTCCCAACTGGTTTCATCAACTGGGGACCAAAATTTCCAATATAAAACCCCACGGGGGCCATTCTTGTCCAAACCAACACACCGCTACTCCATGTTGGCTCAACAGTGCTCTTGTATAGACTCTTGAATCTCTCAATAGCCAAGCATCTCTTAAAGTGTCTGTGTAGAGGTGCAGCTTCTCTGATTATGTCTGTAATTATTCTTGATATTTACCAGGGTTGAACGACAGCATTCATGTAGGCAGTCCAGGCCTTCTCTGTCCTGATAGGAAGGGACCTGGAGTATGGCTGGAGGAAGAGGATGGGCATTTGAGGTCTGTTAACTTCTAGTGGGACAGAGAAGGGGCTTCAGTGGTTCCTATAGTTACCTGGGTGGGATTCAAGGGCCGTGGGGATGCCAAGATGGCCGCTGTTACAATTCAGTGGCGTGGGAGATGGGATGACAGCTAATAGGGAAGCATTCTCAGTGACTAGAGAACTTTTGTCACACTTGTCACAGCTACAACCATCAACCAATGAGACTATCTGCGGGTGGACAAAACCAGTGAGACCCCCCCCCCAACACAGATGACAGTTCTCTGAGGGGGTACTTGCCACCTCTGCCATGCTACCTCCTCAGTTTCTGTTCCCAGAGATATGGGCTGGAAGAGGGAAAGGCCTGTGTTTTTTCTTTACTGGGGACATCATTTTATCTATGGTTGGGTATAATCGGATGAGGGCCTGTGGGATGGACCAGACTACCTATAACTGAGACTGATCGGAAAGCAAGGAGATCCACCCAAGATATTGTTAAGGAACAGTGAGGGGGTTCAGAACAGGAGTGAAGGCAGTACTTGGAGAAAACATCAAACATATTTTTGATTATATGACTCAGAAGAAAGGCTGATTAACAGGTCAGTTGTTAAATATTCGTAGAGTCACCTCAGTAGACAGGTATAATCACAATGGCAGGAAACAGTCACCAAGACGGGGAAAATGGAAGTGACCGCAAGTATAATCAAACAATCATAATTTCAGGAACAGGCAGCAATTATGCAAAGACAAGCTCTGGACCTGAAGTCAAGGGTGGGAATCACAGAAATAGTCAGGTTTAGACAGCTGTAAGCCTAGAGCACAGGCATTGTCACAAGTTCTGGAGGCAAAGCACAGGGCGGGGTGGGGGGAGCAGGTATGTTCTGGGACTCGTCTCACTGCCATGAGGAAAACCACAGACGAAGCCTCAGATTGACACATGCAGCAGCCAATCCCAGACACAGGGATGTCACCTCCCTAGGGTTTCCTGCTTGCTGCTCTCTGAGGTGGATACTTCTGAGGGATGAAGCTTGGTGCTGGGGCACACTAATGGAAACCAGTATTTTAAAGTCTTCTGGGCTTGCCCCGGGATGGTCTGTGACCCAATATGCCCCATCAAGTCTGAACTTGATGGCAGAGACTCCTGTGCTAGAGCAGTGGTTCTCAACCTGTGGGTTGTGACCCCTGTGAGGGTCAGAGGGCCTTCTCACAGGGGTTGCCAAAGACTATCAGAAAAACACAGATATTTACATTACGATTCACAGCAGTAGCAAAATGATAGTCATGAAGGAGCAATGAACATAATTTTCTGGTGTGTGTGTGGTGGTCACCATAACATGAGGAGCTATAGGAGAGGGTGGCAGCATTAAGAAGGCTGAGAAACACTGCTCTGGAGAGTCAGGAGGCCTGAGGTGACATCTGGTATGGCGTTTCTCTCAGGTGGCATCTGTGCTCTGTCACGGTGTACCACTCTTGGTGAGTGGGTAATGAAGGGCTCTCAGGCAGAAAGCCTCCGTGATCAAGTAGCTCATTCAGGCGGGCTACTTCTCTGGCTGTCCTCAGCCTGAGACCAAGTCCCGAGTAACGTCTGGAGCCATGCCAGCTGCGCGTTTGCCAGTGGCAAGTGGGTGAAGACGTGTTTTCCACAAAGGTGCCGGTAGGATTAGTGGAGCTAACTTTGATGAGTAAGAACCAGCAATGGCTACCTAACAGGAAGTCAGAGCAACAAAATGATGATGTCCCTGGTTCGTTGCTGATTTCCTCAGATATCAATTTCGGCTCCAATCTAGTTAAAATTTCCCACTTCAGGGGCCACAGAGACAGCTCAACAAACATTTGCTGCTCCTGCAAAGGATGGGGGTTTGGTTCCCAGCATCCACATGTCAGCTCACAGCCATCTCTGACTCTAATTTGAGGGGACCAGTGCCCTCATTTGGTCTTCATAGACACAAGGCATGCACATACATAATGCACATATACACACATACACACAAACACATAAAATAAAAGTAAATCTTAACCCCACATGACCAGCTCTAGGTTTTACCATTTTGACCCAGAAGCCATTTTCTGTTACTGCTTCTATATTTGCGGAAGGTTCCATGCCTTCAACATTTGCCCTTATACTGTCTGGAGCTTTGCATTTGCCTATGATCTGTCCACTTTGGCCTTGGTCATCTCTGCTGGCTGGTGAGATGTCTTCGGTCCAGAGTCAGGGAAAAGAGAGAAGGTAGGGAGCGGGGCCAAACCATAAAGCCTGCCACAGCGGCTCACTTTCTCCACTAAGGCTCCCCCTCCATAAACATCCACAACTTTCCCAAAACTGTGCTTCCAGCGAAGGACAGCTAGTCTTCGGACACATGAGACTATCGGGGTGAATTTCACATTCAAGCCACACCGTCCCAGATAGAAGAAAGCCTTTCTTTAAGGATGAGGTCACCTAAGCCATCGAGCTGTGCCTGAGCATCAGTGGCATGCCTGGGCTGTGAGCAGCATCTCGAACAGCTCTGAGCTGCAGGACCCATTGTGGCCAGGTTGTCTGTCTTCCATTAAAGAACCCCGAGCACCAGGTTTTCCGACTCTCCATCTTTGGCTCTCCCATGTCCCTGTATCTGGCATAGAATGATACTGGGCAGGCAAGGGAGAAACTCAGTTGATGCTTTGAGGTCATGCTTTTCATCCAGATCTCATGTTATCTTGATCTTCTTTTCCTCTTGGTTTCTGAGATGCTCCCTCGAGAGCTGCCTCAGACTAGGCAATGTTATTTATTATATTGATCACCCATAACATTCCCCCAAGGCTCAATGTAGAGGGAAGTGACTGGTCCTAATGGCCCAATTAGCTTTATTATCTTCTGTCTCCTGATGTAATGTTTCTGTCGCAGCCTCTGCAGCAAAGGGGACGAGCCAGGATGGGAAAAATGGAGTCAAGGTTGTGAGTCTTGCTGAGTTACTAGCGCTCCAAGTGACCTTGGATAATATTCTCTATTGATGGCAATCTTTTAATTATAAAAATATAAAATGCCTTGAAGTAGCGATATTTCAATTATAAAAATATAAAAAGCATTGACTGGGTCTGAGGCAGCACACTAAATGTTTTAGTGGGTTATCCTTGTTGAAATCTCCCAGCAAACCTACAAAGTAGCTATTGTTTCTAGATGTATTTATTTCATTTTATGTGTGTGAGTGTTTTGCCTGCATGTGTGTATATGTAGCATATGTGTGCTTGGCACCTGCAGAGGTCAGAAGAGGGCATCGGATCCTCTGTAACTGAATTGACAGATTGTGGGTCACCATGTAGGGCTGGCAGCAGAACACGACCCCGTGACAGACAAACAAGTGCATATGATGGCTGAACAATTCCTCACCACCCCACCCCACCTAGTGCCATTCTCAAGGCATCTTATAGGCTCAGAGGGAGTAAGTGCCAGGCCTGAAGTTTTGTAGTTGGAGGATTGAACTTCAGATACATGGATTTAGAGTCAGCAGTTGGAAACTTTCCATTACCCTGCCTCTTCAGCTACCTTACAGGACAGTGGTTTTCAACCTTCCTAAAGCTGCAACCCTTTAAGACAGTTCCTCAAGCTGTGGTGATCCCCAATAATAAAATTATTCTTCTTCACCGGGCAGTGGTGGCGCACGCCTTTAATCACTCGGGAGGCAGAGGCAAGTGGATCTCTGTGAGTTCGAGGCCAGGCTGGACTGACAGCCTCCAAAACAATACAGAGAAACCCTGTCTTGTAAAAACCAAAAAAAATTTTTCTTCTTCTTTTGCTCCTTCTTAACTGTAATTTTACTACCGTTATGAATCATAATGCAGTAACTGTGTTTTCTGATGGTCTTAGGCCACCCCTGTGAAAGGGTTGTTTGACCCCAAAGGCTGTTGTGACCCATAGGTTGAGAACTACTGTTCTAGGAGTACAGCTGATCTAGGAGTACAGCTGATCTAGGAGTACAGCTAATCTAGGAGTACAGCTAATCTAGGAGTACAGCTAATCTAGGAGTACAGCTAATCTAGAAGCACAGCTAATCTAGGAGTACAGCTAATCTAGGAGTACAGCTAATCTAGGAGTACAGCTAATCTAGGAGTACAGCTGATCAGGTAAAGGAGATAGGTGCTTGCTGTCCTGATGCCATCCCAGCAGCTCCTACGCTTTGCACCAGGATATGTAAGCATTACTGCAGCCTTCAGTCGTGGGTCTCTAGAGTAAACAACGTTAGAGCATAGTTCCTTTGAATTCAGACCCATGCACTTATATTTATTTATATTCCTCTATAGACATAATATTTACATATATAAATACTTATGTATATATTTATCTTAGGTGTTTTATAAGGCTGGGTTCCCCTCATCACACAGCTCACTTTTTGACTTTCTCTTATTACAACTGTCCCTGCAGGAAGAATTACCTGGACCTTCCCCCAGAGGGCCTGGCTAGAGATGAGAGTGGATTCTGTTTGTAGTGTGTGTATGTGGGGGGGGCATCAGATGCCTGATAAAGGGATTTTTTAATCTTTATTTTATGTGTGTAGGTGTTTTGCTTGCATGTATGTCTATGCACCATGTGTATGCCTGGTGCCTGAACAGGCCAGAAGAGGGCTTCGGGTTTCCCTGGAACTGGAGTTACAGATGATTGTGAACTGCCGTGTGGGCACAGGGAAGCATCCCTGGTCCTTTGCCAGAGCAGCCCATGCCTTAACTTCTGAGCCATCTCTCTAGTGTCCCACATGCGCCTTTGAAGCACAGTGGTGACATAATGACATGGGTGTTTGTGGAAGATCACTCCAGAGGCCACGAGGAAGAAGGCAGGAGCAGGGCGAGTGATGAAAGAGAGGAGGCAGGATACAGTTTCATTGTGGACCAAGGACCAAGGCATCCTTAGTACAGACAGACTTTTGTCTGTTATGTCCTCGGTCCCATGAGGACAGTGGTTGAAAGATTCACTCTGTTTGGCTTTGGAATCCTGCTGTTTTGACTTCTGGTTGCCCCCCCGCCCCCAAGTGTCCCACTCCATTTGATGACTTAAACATTAGAAACCCAATCCAAATGCATTAAGTTTGGGTCTAGCTTGGGCTTGCAAGGTTCTAGGGCACCGTATTTGCTTTTTGCTTTATTGTACCCTCAGTTCACTTACTCTTGCACTCAAGAGGCACCTGCATCCACAGAAGGGTGACTTCTCAAACCAGAAGAGTCAGGAGCCCCTCTGATGATTGGTGGCCACTCTGACAGTGGCAGATCTGGAGCTCAGGGCTCTCAGGGTACCATGTAGGCACTTTATCCTGGGGTCCCTAGAGGCTGGGGGGGACGGGTGACACCAAGGGCTGCCAGGTGCATTCTAATGATTGTTTTCACTGAAGAATTTTGGACTCCACGCTATACAATTTTCATCCTTTTTGCAAAATGGATGATAATTTGGGTCTGTCTTGACTGCCGGTTTTGCAATGCTAATATTGGTGGGAGGAGGGTTTTGCCTAAGTTCTCTTAAAATATGAGAGTTTCAGTCCAAAATATGTGAATTTTTAATTGCAATCTTGGCAGCCCAGGGTGGGTTTTGTGTGAGCATCTGTCCCTTCCTCCTTGTCCCCCTGCAGCCTCCGCCTTGCCTCTCTTTCCCTCGCTAGCCTTTTCCTGGGCTAGGATTGCCCCCCCTCTTCCTCACTCCCGGCACTGAGCTTCCCACAGCAGCAGGACCCGGCTCTGCTTTCTGCCCCAGGGTAGGGTCAGCAGCTGTGCATTACCAGGGTTTCCATTACAAATGCTATTTTCCAGGGGCTTCTAACCAAGTCACACACATTTGTTTGGGCTTGGAACCTAGCCTCCTGGGCAAGGTCTCAGACTGCACAGCCTCGGTGGCTCTGTGCAAAATCTCATTACTGTCACTCCGGCCATTTTCCTGGTGGAGAAACTAGACAGCAGATACTTTCAAATGCTGTTTAGGCCTCGTGTTTGTGCGGCAGGGGTAGCAACTGTTAAAGAAACACCCTCCTCCACCCTGCCCACCCCATCAGTGATCAAACACTGCACGAGCTGGGGTCGCCAGGAAGTCTCAAAATATACCTTATTTCCCAAGCTCCTTAGTTTTACACAGCCACATGGTCTGACAATTAAAATTAATCTATGTGGTAAAGTTATTAGCGTTTGAATGTTAGCACTGGAATATCCACAGTGACCTCTCCTTCTGGGCTGGTGTTTGTTTGATGAGGATTCCCAGGCATCGTCAGGACTGAAAGCAACGCAGTCACACACGCTTTTTTATTAATTCTAGTACTGGGCCTCACCTTGGGAGATCTCCAAGTGTTCCGTAGGGGAGCTCTGATTTCTCCAGGCAATAGCTGGAGGAACCACAAGCCAGCTATTGCAAATGCCAAATAGGCTTCTTCTGCCCAGGCAGACAATGAAGACCCAGAGAGAAGCCAATGGGATGTTTAAAATTGCAGGGAGCCATTGTTCTAGGACTGAAGCAAGACACCTAAATGACCATGGTTGTCAGGCGTAACCTCATGCCCACCGTTAATGGGTGTCTGTGCTATTTCATGTCATGCCTGTGGCCTTCTCCTAGCCAGTATCTGTCTAACTCAGAGGAAGGAGCCATCCGTTTGACCATGCTTGTCCTCATTATGGTATATAGCATACACACATTAGCTTCTAGGGGACTATGGACGGACTCATAAGAGAGACAGAAGGGAGCATGCTTATTAATACCGTTAGTAGATAGAGCATGAAGCCAGAAAGATAACCCATCAAGTGGAACTCCACCAATAGAACAGAACATTGTGCGGGTACTGGAGACACAGCAGGGAGCGATTCAGCTGGAGAAGGGAGCTCTGATGATAAGAGTTACAGGATGGAAGTAGGGAGTTCTGCAAAACAAACAGCAGAAAAGCAATTCACAGACGACTAGACTGTGAGTCCATAATGGAGAGTTCGGGTGGAGGGCCTTTGGAGGCATTCTTTGCAAGCAGATGTCATGATCGCAGGTCCAGAGGGTTAATGTGACATCTGATTGGGGATTTATTGAGGAGAGGAAGAGAAACCAGTTATACCCAAGCATGACTTCTTGCTTGCTTCTGTTTAGTCATTAAGCAACTTGGTTGTCCTGCTACTTCTGTCACTCAAATTCCTTGGCCATTCTTACCTGCCTGCTCCAATATATTAGATCCCTAGGATTCATCTTCTGATAAATACTCACCTTGCTCTATGATGACTCCTTCTCTGTGGTGACATCACCCACGTTCACACTCCCATCTCCTCTCCTATGCAGCTAACATTAGTGCCTCCCTGCCTACCTACACCATCCCCTGAACATGAATCTGTGCCTATACCTATCTCGTATCCCTGAGAAATCTCCAGAATGTAGAGTCTACACCCATGAGCCCACTTGCAGGGCTTAGTGCATTATTTTGTGACAAATCCACTGCAGTCTGAGACATCTCCTACTTTGCCTCCCTTCTGATCTCTCCAGCTTGCTGAGTTTCTGTCTTCTTTGTGAATTCTTGTTGATACCTCTTGTAGTTCTGTCTCTATCCCTTTTCTGTTAACTTAAAACATTCTGCTTATAGAAATCCTTAGGTTCAAAGAGGATGTCAGTGTTCCCAGAAGCTGTCTCCTCCTTTGATCTCCATGGCTATCAGTCACTTTGCTATGACCTGTTACAGGTGAGGCCATGCTCTTGGAAATGATCCCCATCACCCTGCATGTCTCATTGCTATAAGAGACATGATGGCTAAGGCTTTAGGACAGTGTGACACTCTGAGCACCTGCTCATTCCACGAATGAAAAGGGTGGGTTTTACAATAAGCCATGTCCCCTACTCATCAAGATTCTGTGAGGCAAAACCCTCAAAGAAATTGCCTGTCTCCAAGTGGTTCACAGAATGAGTTTGTTCTAGTTTTGAGTTTTTTTTTTAAAGAACCAATAATACAAAGCACGTAGAAAGTCAGAAACTCAGACAGGCCTGTGAAATAGGTGTTCCAGGCCAAAGCTAGAGAGCTGTAGTGGTCCAGGGCTCCTGTGTTTTGGGTGTGAACAAACTAGGTAAGGAGAGGACTTGATCCCAAGCCTGTGGAAGGCTTCCCATCGCTCTCACTATATCTACTTCCTGAACCTGTCAGAGGATAATGAGTTTTTTTTTCAGATTCAAGAAGTACAGGGGGCTGGGCGGTGGTGGCGCACGCCTTTAATCCCAGCACTCGGGAGGCAGAGGCAGGCGGATCTCTGTGAGTTCGAGGCCGGGCTGGACTGATAGCCTCTGAAACAATACAGAGAAACCCTGTCTTGTAAAAACCAAAAAAAAAAAAAAAAAAAAAGAAGTACAGGGGAATGCTTGTTCACCTTGGGGCCCCAATAGCTCCTGGTACATGCACAATGAGGCCAGAGAGAGGAACAGATTGCCCTCACTCTAGACCCCTTTCAGGACAAGAATAGAGCTCGGTGGCATTCCCTGACAATCTACCACTCTTAAGGTGTCTATCCTCTCTGTACTCTCAGTGTTTCTTAGAGAACAGGAATTATGTCTTTGCTATCCCTATCTAAGCCCAAAGTGGGGAGTGGAGCCTTTCTCAGCAGGCTCCATAAATACCCTTCATCTTCTCCCATCTTCCCTTTCTCTTCCCCACTCCCATCTGCATAAATACACACTTGCTGTGGAATGAATATAATTTACCTGTTTGGAAATGAGAGTTCTGGGAGAAATCGAAGGTATGTTCTTTTTCAGGCAGCGATTCTGTGTGTGTGTGTGTGTGTGTGTGTGTGTGAGAGAGAGAGAGAGAGAGAGAGAGAGAGAGAGAGAGAGAGAGAGAGAGAGAGAGAGAGAGAGAGAGAGAGAGAGTAGAAAAGAGATGCCCATGTCAAGGGACAAATCTTGATGGACAATACAGACTCTCACTGTCCGGTTTGTCTTTGACCTTCAGATCCTGTCTACCATTCTTTCAGTCATAGGCCTCTGGTTGTGATGGGGATTAATGTAGGAGAGATCACTGCCAATTCTTTTTAATTAACATATTCTGCTTTTGTTCAATGGCAGGCTTCAGGCTATGCTACTGTGCATAGCCTGGCTTTCTTTGTGTCTCTCCCTAAGATACTGCCCATGAACACAAGGCTTTCTTGGAAGGGGTGGGGCTTCCCTCTTGGGATAGGCATAAGTGATTCCACTGACCTCCCCTCTCTCCTGCAGCTATGAGCTGTGTAAATGGCAAGGCCTCCCCTGCCAAAGAAAACAAACAAGCAAACAAATAGACAACAAAGAGCTCTGATGTGGAGTTCTCATCTATTTTCATGTTGTTCTGGAAAACATTCAATAAAAATGACTTTAAGGTTTTAATACTTGAAACATCAAAACATGTCCCTCCTCCCCTGGAAGAAAAAGGTTTATTGAGTATACTGCAAAGGGGGATGACTGAGGAAGAGCAATGGTTTTAACACCATGGTTTCTCTTATGACTGCTGAAGGAGGGACAGTCACTTTTCTATGCCTCAGTGGTTAACCCTCCACATATGCTCATATGCACAGCACTAATTGAATTTGATGGGTTATTTTTAAAAAGAGATAGGAAGATGGGTGGAAATGGGAGATATGTTGGGGAAAAGTAAGAGGAGCTGGAGTGAAGGAGTAAGGGATGGGCATGACGAAGAGTCCAATTTACTGTATGATCTGTACTAGAGATAGATTTTCCTATGTGTGTGAACACACAAAGAGATACAGGCCTACACAATGAGACCTGAAGTCTCCAGTTGGTTATCCATCAGTAGGGCTGACAAAACACTGAAGAGAGTAGGTGGGAGAAAGCCCAAGTTTTCATTTGGGTGCCATTACCTATCTAGAGACTGGTTTAATTTCCAAGTTTCCTTTCAAAATGTGAGCTGTGGCTTTACAGTGTTTATTAGCTTATTGTTTCTGTAGAGGCAGAGAATACAGAGGATTTTGTGAATCTGTACAATCCTAGCCAGTCATGGAGATGTGTTAATTAGTTATTTAGTATAGCCACGGTTATTTCTCAAAGAAAAAAAAATGTACAAACATAACAAGTAATTGCTATTAATCTTAATTATTATAATGACCTCCCTATAAACAATAACTGTCTGGCTACCCTGTCACATGTTTATTTCATTGCTGACAAGAGATCTTTAAAAATCTCATGGTAAATTAATGCTTTTACTGTTAGCTTCAGTATGCTGGCTGTGGGGAAGAAATATGATAGCTCGGTTTATAAAACTGTTCAAATAAATTCTTTCTCTCTAGCTTCCATATTCTAGATTTCTCATCTTAACATAATCCCTAATGCTTTATTCCCCATATTTCAAAACTCCTTTTCAGTTTAAATGGTTTTTGTTTCCTAATTGACCAGAGTGAATGCATATGTCTGCTTTGCAATGAGGCATCTAAGAATCATCTAACTGTTCAGTGACTGGCATCAATGATACAAATTCCTGTACTGCTGACGGGTTATTATAATTTTGCTTCAGGCCACCGTATGTCATGCTTAGCCCTGTCTGAGATAGCTAGAGGAGGATGCGTTTAAGTAGCATCTCCAGATGTCTTTCAAGTCAACCCAGAGGTTAAGACACTCTCCTTGAAATACCCAGTAAGCCAGTTGTAGAATCAGGACCAGAGTGTATTTAAGTGTATATGTGTTCCCACTGGCTCCCCCAAGTGTCATGGTAATAACCAATTGATAAAGCCGAGTTTACTATTTGCCCGGGTCAGTTTGGGTTGTGTCTCAGTTAGGCTTCTATGGCTGCGATAAGACACCATGACCAGGCAGGCGTTGGTGGCACATGTTTTAATCCCAGCACTCGGGAGGTAGTGGCAGGCCGATCTCTGTGATTTCGAGACCAGCCTGGTATACTGAGTGAGTTCCAGAACAGGCTCCAAAACAATACAGAGAATCCCTGTCTCGAACAAACAAACAAACAAAAATGACACCATTACCAAAAGAAACTTGGTTGGGGAGGGTTTATTTCATCTTACAGCTCTCAGGTCACATTTCATCATTGAGGGAAGTGAGGGCAGGAACTCAAGGCAGGAACCTGGAGGCAGAAACTGAAGCCTCTAACTGGCTTGCCCAGCCTGCTTTTAACTCACCTAGAACCACCTGCCTGGGGATGGCACCATCCACAGTTGACTGGACCCTCCCACATTAATCATTAGTCAAGAAAATGCCTCATAGGCTTACCAACGTGATGGAAACATTTTCTCATTTGGGTTCCCACTTCCAAGATGACTCTAGTTTGTGTCAAGTTGATTAAACAACAAAATAACAAACCAGGAAATGTTGCTTCAATGAATACCATTAATAATACTATAGACTGACTGTTTAAATAGCAAGCATTTGGTTTTGCAATTCTGAAGACTGTATATTCAAGGTCAAGGTGCTAAAGGTGTGCTTCTGGGATTGCAGATGGCTGTCTTGTCTTTGTGTTTTCAAGTGGAAGAGAGCAGAGAAATGATAAGCTAGCTCTCCATGGTCTCTTCATATCAGCATGCTCACCCTATTCAAGAGGTCATTCATTATCTACACCTCCCAAGCTCACTCCTCAAATCCCATGACAGTAGGGGTTAGATGCCCACATGAATTCCAGTGGGATCCAGACATATGGTATGTGGCATTGTGGTAACAGAACAAAGGCAGAGCCAAGCTGGCATATTTACCAAGACTGAAGTCAGCACCATAGTGGACCTCTCAAGGTAGAAGGACGGTTAGTAATAACAGAGTCATGATCTGTTATAGTCTGTCTGGAGACAATGAAAAGGCATTGAGAAGACCAAGGGGAAGAGTTCAAAGAGTCTTAGGAGACAAACTGCCACTTGCTGTTTTCTATTCAAGAATCAATGGATCTTACAACAAGTTCCTGATTTGAACAACTTTTACTTCCCTGGGCAAGAATATTCTGGAAGGTGAAGTCGTTTTAGTGTGAGTCCTATGTCTAGTTTGATTCTTAGCATGTGTGTGTTTAGTTATTTATGCCTTTAGTTATTTTTATTCATCTTTTGATGTGTGTTGATTTTTGTACTTCCATCTCCACAGGCTGCTGTCTGTTTCATCTTCGCTGTGGGTATAGCAGTGGCTTTTCCCTCCTCCACCCCAGGGCACCTACCCCTCAGAAATAGCAACAGAGATTGCAACCCCTCTTCATCGTGAGGCATGAACTCAAACTTGAATTTCACAGAAATATTTCACATGTAAGTGGAAGTTAGAATTACCCTAGATGAAGTTACTTGAGCCCCCACCCCTATCCCCTGGACTTGAAGAATCTCTTGGGGGGAATGCTTAGATTAATTATTTACAGCCTTGGAAATTGCCATTCTTAGCTTGTGTGCCAAGGGACAATAGAGAGAGAACTGTGGATACTTACAGGTGTGTACTCAGAATATTGAACAGTATGTAAAATTAACTTTCATGTCAACTCTTTCTGATGAACTGCACGGGTCATGGGATATGTTAGAGGAGGAAGAATGTGTTGCAGGAGTGACAGCATCACTACACATCTGGGCCAAAGGGAGCCAGGCTGCTCACTGCCAAAGAGAACTTTTTCTTCTTTGCTTGTAACGGAGTAAGTAAATCAGCTCACTCAGGCAGTGACACAGAGCTAAAGGGAATGGTGTGATCATTTGTATGGAATGTGGTCACTTCAATTGTTCTGGGAAAACTCTACCATTTGAAAGTGTGCCACAAATGCTCAAATCTTGGGACAGATACTGCTTCAGATAGCCCGTCAGCATATTGGTTAGGGTGACTATAGCTCTTGACAGCTATTACCTAAATGTCAATTGTCTAATATAATAGGTTTAATGTCTCACCTATGTGGCAGTCTACTTGGGGTATTTCTGGATGGCAGATGAAGTTCCTCCAAAGGGTGATTAAGGGGATCAGACATTTTTCATCTTTAGGCTCCACCATTAGTGAAGACATCTGTCTTCTGTACCCAGGACACTAGAGGTGAAAACACACACTTAAACCTGGCTTGGAAGTGATACATTGCACTTCCATGAACATTGCTTAGGGAAGAGTGGGAACCTGCCTACTTGCAAGAGTGACCATGCCAAAATGCAAGGGAGGGAGCTAGGAAAGGCAGCCCTTGCCCGATGGCTGCCTCCTAGTGGCAGCTACACGCAGTAGCACAAATTGGTGGACAGCTAGTTGTCACTAGCACATCATGTCCCCTGGAGAATCAAAGTCTATACGCATCCTGCATCCTACACTTCAGACCACTCTCAACAAGCTCCATTTCACACATCCAGCTCTAAGTCCTGGAGTCTGAGCCACAAGGTCTGGGTATGGCTCACTGTGTCTCAGCGGCCTGAGAACCAGAAGCCATGCACCCACCCTCTCCTCCGTCATCCCAGTGAGTGTCAGCTAGCAGAGGCTGTGTTGCTTTTACAACTCCAAGTCTGTTCTGTGAGAGAAATCCTCTTATCCACCATGCCCTTGTTTATCGGCTCTGTAATCTGGAATGTCCTCCCCCATTTCCTTTCCTTCTTTTACTGGCATTTCTAAGGGGCAGTGTTCCTTTCTTGCTTGCTTCTTTATGGTGTGGGTGACAAGTGTTGAGAGTAGTTTAAGAGTCATACATTTTTTAGAGGCTAGGATTATAGTTTCTTCGGTAATACAATTTTGTCAAAATCTCAGCAAACTTCTCATCAACTTGTACTGTGCAAGTGAAGATGTTCATATATTCGCCCAGAGTGATGAAGCCAGCCTAGTTTGTTTGCTTACTTTCCTCCATGCCTTGACTCTAAGCTTAATGGAAGCTGTGATCTTGAGGCCATCTCAAACAGCCTAGGTGGGAGGATAACACCCTTAGTTTCCTCTCCACTTGAGGGTGGAGTCCCCGTGTTAACAGTGAAGTCCTCATGGACCTTGATTATGCGAACTTTTTTCATTCGAATCTCTTGCTCTTCAGGGTCTCATAGTTGGGTGCTAGTTCTAGTTCTCTGTATGCTTTTCCTTACCTTACAACCCAGCCATTACATTTTTATTTCTTTGTGAAATACTGACTTTTCCCAACCAGCATCCTCAGCCATTCACTCTGTAGGCATGTGACCTGCCTCTTCCTATGATGGCAGATAACAGTGCTAAATATTTTCCTGTGGCACAGTGGTGGGTAGCCTCCGTCACCTCAGTCTCTGGTGTCTATTGCTTTATTCAGCCATCCCACAACTGGGGATGAAACACATTCATCTTACTTTTTCTACTGTGGTATGACAATTATTTTGCTATTCACACCAGTTTCTGCAAACACCTTTCTTCTCTGTGTCAGTGTCTCTGACTTTGGCAGACCTAACCCATCTCCTCTTCCTGTGACTCCTACGTTGGAACACAAATTTCTGGGCTTTGCTGTGATCTCTCAAATGGTGAGATGATGGGTAATTTTTCAACTGATCTTAGCTGCTTACAAAGTGTGCCATTAATTACTATTACACCTAAGGTATTGCGTTTTCAATATAAGTGTAGACAAAAGCTGTGTGTGATAACTCAGGCAGGGCATGGAAAATGTTCCATGAGGACTGATTGATTTTTTTCATAGACTTTAAATTTTAAATTAGAAACAATCTTATTTTACGTATCAATCTCAGGTCCCTCTCCTTCCCATCCTCCCATGCCTCCCATCAACGCCCTATCCTATCTCCCTTCTGCTCCCCAGGGAGGGTGAGGCCTTCCATGGGGATCATCAAAGTCTGTCACATCATTTGGGTCAGGGCCTAGGCCCTCCCCCATGTGTCTAGGCTGAGAGAGTAACCCTGTCTTTGGGAATGGGCTCCCAAAGTCCATTGGTGCACTAGGGATAAATACTTTTCCACTACCAGAGGCCCAATAGATTGCCCAGGCCTCCTAACTGACACCCACATTCAGGGAGCCTGTTTCAGACCTATGCTGGTTTCCCAACTACCAGTCTGGGGATCATGAGCAACCCCTTGTTCAGGTCAGCTGTTTCTGTGGATTTCCTCACCCTGGTCTTGACCCCTTTGCTCATCGCTCCTCCCTTTCCACAACTGGAATCCTGGAGTTCGGCTCAGTACTTAGCTCTGGGTCTCTGCTTCTGCTTCAATCAGTTATTGGATGAAGGCTCTAGGATAGCATATAAGGTAATCATCTATCTCATTATAGGGGAAAGGCACTGAAGGTAGCCTTTCCACTATTGCTTAGATTGTTAGTTTGTGTCATCCTTGTAGATCTCTGGACATTTCCCTAGTACCAGATTTCTCTTTAAACCTGTAAAGGTTTAAAGATACCTCTATTAAGGTATCTCTTATCTTGCGCTCCTCTATTCTTCCCCTGACTTAATCTTCTATGTACTCCTCTCCCCTCCTCTTCTCCCTTCCTCTATCTTCTAACTCCCTCTCCCCTCCCCTGTGCTCCCAATTTGCTCAGAAGATCTTGTTCCTTTCCCCCTTTCCAGGGGACTCTATATGTCTCTCTTAGGGGCCTCCTTGTTTCCTAGTTTCTCTGGAGGTGTGGATTGTAGGCTGGCAATCCTTTGCTCTATATCTAATATCCATATATGAGTGAGTAGATACCATGTTTGTCTTTTTGTGACTGGGTTACCTCACTCAGGATGGTTTCTTCTGGTTCTATATATTTGCATGTGAATTTTAAGATTCCGTTGTTTTTTATTCCATTGTGTAAATGTATCACCTTTTCTCCATCCATTCTTCAGTTGAGGGGCATCTAGTTTGCTTCCAGGTTTTGACTATTACAAATAATGCTAGTATGAACATAGTTGAACAAATGTTCTTGTTGTATATATGTGCATCCTTTGGGTATATGCCTAATAGTGGAATTGCTGGATCTTGAGGTAGACTGATTTCCATTTTCCTGAGGAACCACCATACTGATTTCCAAAGTGGCTGTACGAGTTTGCACTCCAACCAGCAGTGGAGGAGTGTTCCCCTTTCTCCTATCACGAGAACTTGACCTTGTAAACAACCATATCGTTTTAAGCTTATAAAGAGGCAGCCTGAATGCCATGGAGAGCAGAGGCTCTGCTGCCCTGTTGAATAAACTTGGCTTTGTGTGTAGCATATGGAGAGTAAAATTCTCCATGCTGCCTTTGGGTGAATTAGTATCCCTGGATACTATTTCAAGTCCAGTTTCTGTTTTCAGGAGTGTCAGCAAAGTTGTCAGGTCTTCCTACTCAGTATAACCTGTTGTATTGGAACTTGAAGACTGAAGTACTTTACTGAGTGACCATTTACAGACCAGTCTGACTAAGGTTGTGGACTTCCTTGAGGGAAGACAAACTGTCATGACTGTCCATTTGTGCCTGACACTCACAAAACATGGTGAGTTTTATATAAATAGAATTCAGACCATCATGACCTCTGTATGTAGAGGCTAACAGAGTTTTTGAGTCTTCTCTTCATAAAACTTGATGGCAATATTAGATCTTATTATGAACTACTGCTGGGTCTACTTGACCTTATGACATGAAGGGTTTGACAGAGCCAGGTTTATGATATGTGGTCTTGTCACCCAGGGCCTTCTTGTACCCCAGGATCACAGTCTGTCTTAGAGCAAGCACTCGTTTTTTAAATGGAGAGTGGTACTTTGATGAAAGGGTATGCACTTTATCTAGAATGCCAAGGGTCTATGCTATGACTTTCCCATTGGGACCCATGTGTTGTTTTTCTGCTGTAACAGGGAATCAGGAATCTGCCTCAGCTCCTGTGCATTTGTGTCTACTTGGGTTGTGTCATAGTCTTGGAGTATTGGAGTATTCCCTTTCTCTGGGATGTGTTTTCCCTGCCACTCTTTCTCTTTAATGAGTCATTACTATATGAACATGAAGTTGTATAGTCTTTAGTCCTCACAACACAGATTTTCATTTATCAAAAGGACTGGGGGTATGAGAACAGAATCAATCAAGTCTAGATGTTGATAAAAGGATCATAGTTTTCTTACTGAGAAATTCCATCTTTTCTACCCTTGTTTTCTTGCCACTGTACACATAAAAATGTCTTAATAGTCTGCCACTTTATGTCCAGCAATGCTGAGATCTCATCAGATCTCACCCACAGTCACGGGGGAACAAAAAGAAATGTCTCTGTTGGAGAAGAGTTGAGCTGTTCTTTATTGACAATGCAGCTATGCACTCTACAGCAGGCTATTCAGCTTTAACTTAAATGTAGCTGTAGTCACCTACCTTTTCCTTTATCTTCCTTGAAACCCTACTAAAGCAGGAGCGGGCGAGTAAGACAATACGAATGTTGTGAGAAGAAGAATAGAAATGGAGACAATGGTGGATGAGTGATTACAATAGACACTTGGAAAACAAGGATGGAGTGGCCTGGCATCTAATTTACCTAGGCAGAAGAGTTATAATTTTTAAGTGTTTACAGAAGGTGATATTTGTAAGACGTGGGCTTGTTTATTCTTCTGGAACAAAAATGCCCAAGAGCTGGAAATGAAAGACCAAAAGACCACAGGGGTCTGAAAATAGAATCTGGCTGACAGTCATGTATGAAGTTTGAGTACCATCATTCACTCTTCACAGTCATGACACATTGTCTTATCAGCAGAGGCTACTTACGAATAATGTAAATACTGTCAAAATAAAATTGAATAACACGTAAACTTAATGGAAGGATAGGAAGAGGAAAAACAAGGATTTGATAGCTTGTGAGCATCCTCTCCCCTTGCTCCAACATTCTCCCCACCCCCATTCATTCTTCATCCATCTCCACTTAAATGGGGATAAGGCATCCAATGGGAATCAATAAAGCATGACACATCAAGTTGAGGCAGGACCAATCCTGCCACCCCCCTTCATTAAGGCTGAACAAGGAATCCCACCATAGGGGAATAGGTTCCAAAGAGCAGTTCACACACCAAAAACAGGTCCTGGCCCCACTGCTAGGAGCCCCCAAAAGACCAAGCTACACAACTGTCACACAGATGCAGAGGGCCTAGGTCAGTCCCAGGCTGGCTCCCTTGCTTGTCTGTCCAGAGTCCGTGAACTCTCACAGGTCAGCTGTCTCTGTAGATCTCCCCATCGTGATATTGAACCCCCCCCTCTTGCTCATGTAATTCCTCTGCCCTCTCTTCAGCTGGATTACCAGAGGTTGGCCCAGTGACTGGCTGTGGATCTCTGCATCTTCTTCTATCAGGTACTGGATGACGGCTCTCTGATGGCAACTAGGCCAGTCACCAATCTGATTACAGGGGAAGGGCAGTTTAGGGACCCTCTTAGCTGGAGTCATCCTTGTGTGTTCCCAAGAACACTCCCTGGCACCAGGTTTCTCCCTAATCCCACTATGGCCCCTCTATGAAGATATCTCCCCCATCACTTTCCCACTGCATCCCACACACAACTCATGTTCCCATCTCCCATCCCTTCCCCTGTACTCCACCACCCCTGCTCCCAGTTTACCCAGGCTATCCCATCTACTTCCTCTTCTCAGGGAGATCCTTATGTTAAACAAGACATTTCTATGAAAAAGGACATTAATGTGGGGAAGGCATGATGACCTGTAGGGACGGTGGATACAATAGGGGCAGGGAAGATACGAGAGCGTGGAGGGGCGAAGGAAACAGAATGTGCTATATATGTATGAAGTTGTGAAAGAAAAAAATTAATAAAAAGAAACAAGAAAACAATGAAAAGGTTCCAGGCAGAAGAGAAACAAGGAAAGGAGTTGAGACAGGAAGCAGGAGATGATGGTGGCCCAGGGGGAAGAGAAGAGAGGGGAGGAGAGGAGAGCATTGTGCCGTAAATAGTGACCTCCCTATTTAAGAGATTGCTCTGGAGGAAACAACTGAGGGTTTTACTTAGATATTTTTTCCTCAAATACCACAGAACAGAGGGCCTTTCCTCATTTTTCTCTTTCATCTTGATGGAAATTTCATATTTTTACACTATGTATGTAGCCGTTCTGGTGTCCTTTTGACAAGTCTATCACATTTCTGACAGGTGCTTTTTTTCTCCACTGGGAAAAATCAGAGTGGGTGGTGACAGCTTCCTAGATGTTCTGCCAAGGCTGTGTCCCAGCACAAAGCCTCTCTGGGTCATGGAACAACGGCAGAGGAGCCAGAGTTGTGCTCTGGGGGTTCCCACATTCTGTTTAATTTCACCCCACCCTGTCTTATCTTTCTTTCCACTATTTTATTCTCCCCTTCCCTACTGGGTTTCTTCTCCTTATCAAACAGGGGTTGAGGCCACAAGGCTTCTTTGGAGCTTGGGGTGGTCAAAATCAATACCAGCCTCTCAGCAGAAACCAGTATTTGATTCTGTGAAGTTACAGGCACAGGCTCTCTTTGATGGTGTCAATTGGGGTGGGGACAACGGATGTCTGCCAAGGACACTGGTGCCCTCTGAAGAGCACAACCATTGGGAATGGAGCCTCCTCTGATGAATGTCTAAATACTACTGGTAGCTTTGGGCTCTGGTTTCCCTTAGTTTCTATGGACTGAGCAAGTGTGAGGCCTGGGCCAAGTGTGGGGAGTGGGTCTTCACACAGAACTCTCCTCACACCTGTCCACACCCTTGAAATGCTCCAGGGTATGTGAGATATTTTCTGGTCAACCTGCTCCAACTCAACTGACCGCCTTCTTATTTGAATTCTCATTAAAACCCACACATGCCTCTGCGACACGTAATTGTGAACAGTGGAAAGCGGCCACCAATGATGAAGGACTCACTCTCTACCAGTCTTCTCCTCCACGCACTACTGATTGCTTGTGGTGATAGGGCAAGGGGAGAGCTTCCTGCGGCTCACAGAGGTCAAGCACTCGGCTTTCCGTCTGAGTCCTCTGCAGCCACCGGAGGCAGGCACAGACTGTGTCTTATCCACCTCTGTGTGCCAGTGCGTGAAGCCACTGGCTTGTAAATGACTGAGAGTTTAAGCGAATGGACTGAAGTCAGGCACTTGCTTTCTCTAGAGAAAAAAAATCATCCAATTTGATTTCTACTGGCTTCTACATCCCATATGCTGTGTTCAAAATCCTTCAAGCAGCCTCCTGACCTGTGAGTTGGTCCCTGAGGCCTGGATATATCTTTTTAAATACCAGGATGAAATAGATTTGCCAGGTCCCTGGAAGGAGAGGCCGTCATCAGCTGCAGAGAAAAGTGTTGAATTCGACCTGGAGGCAACGCAGACCTGGGCTGGTCTGTTCTGAATTCATGATAAAAATGTTCCTGTCTATCTTCATGATACGACTCTTACACAGTAGCCATTATGCTACCCCTCATAGGTGGCATCTAGTGGGATTCAGTCCACACAAGACATATGCTCTATACCTATCAAGCATGAAGGGCTTTATGGGGTTTGTATTGGAACTGGTACAGACATGTGCCATGATACTTTCTTCTTCAAGGAGGTAGTATAGGACAGTCACCACACTCCCTGTTTCAAGAGAAACATGACAAGGTGCATCTCAAGACCTTTCTCAGGTCTCCCCACCCACAGAGTAACCTCCTGCTTGGCTTTAAATCCACTGAGACATTACCTTAGACTGTGAACTTCATGGGTATGATCATACAGCGTGCAGTCTTCTGTGTTTCATTTTTCAGCATTGTGGTCACGAGATTCCCTCAGATTGTTGTGATACATACTTGTACTTACTTATTGACACTGAACTCAATAACATTCTGTTATAGCAGTAATACTATTGTGTATGTGTTGTGATGCACTTATGCACACATTATATTGGGTATATACATCTAGGAATTGAATACTGGGTCACAGGCATTTGCATTTTCCTTGTCAGTAAATATTGCTGACTTATTTACAGTAGTTTTACAACTAATGATGAGGCAGATTTTACTTCTTCATGTCTACACTAACACAGCGGACATTTTTCTTTTGTGGCAGTCCTTCTTTTGGGTACAGAGTTGTATTGGGGATACCACTTTCACTGACATCCTGGAGCTGTTTGGAGAATTACATAAATGAACATAAGCACTTAGAACCTAAACAGAGCGTAATGCCATCAGCTTATTATGGATCTTAAAACACCAGTGATGCCCCTGGATGCTACTTCCCTCCAAAGAGTGTCAAACCCATTTGCTAATTCCCTGTATCCAGCAGGAACTGTGGCACCTGGGAATTAAAGTGTTTCATGACTATAACTAGATTACTCAGAACTGAGTGGCTGAGGAGTTCAGGGTCCCCAAGGCTGAATGAAGAGTAGAGAGTGTTGCCACTACTAGTTCCCAACAAGCATTTATTCCATGCCTTTGTATCCAGCCCAGAGCTGTACAGGGAAGTGACACAGTTGGTGCATAATTAGGACTTAGGGCTGTCCCCTAACATGGAGAACCAAGCGTGGGTCTGCATGGAACATGAGGTAGTGGAGGCAGTCTATTGGTATTATGTCACCTGACGCATTTCACGTTGCAAAAGGCTGGAGGATGGGAAAGGGTACCTACTTTTCAAGAAGGTCATTCATGGGAGTTGAAGCAGTAGCCTGTTTCCTACGGCCCCTTCTTCTGCAGATTTCAAAGGCAGCATACCTCCACCCCTTCATTCAATGATGCATGTGACCTGTGCCTAGGCTGGTCCGAATTGCCTCTGACTTCACCACATCCATAATAGCATCTGTATTCTCAACACTTCCGCCTACACACAGGCCAGCATGGTCTCGTACCTGCACCCTTGAGACATCCCTACTGAATGGAGAGTTCCCTCCAGGAGACCCTGGTTATGTTAGTTTGCTAGGCCCCCCTAGCACTATAAATACAGGGTGGTTTAAATAACAGAAATTAATTTCCTCACTCTCTTGGAGGCTAGAAGTCTAGAATAAAAATATTGGCAGGGCTGACTGCTTCTGAGATCTTTCTTCTTGGTTTGCAGATGGTCACCTTTCTGTTCCCTCACATGGTCGCCCCTCTGCTATTTCTGTCCTCATCTCCCCTTCTTATGAAGGCAGTAGTCACAATGGATTAGAGCCCACCCTGTGGTCTCGTTTCTCGAGAGCCCTCATATTCAATAAGGCCACATTCTTAAGTGGTGAGGGTTAGGACTTCACCGTACAGATGTTTTAGTGGAGGGACAATTTAAGCCCCTTCCAGGGACCATATATTTTCTCTGCAGGTGACGTATCTCAACCATGATTTTTGTCTGAATTTCTTGCACTTGTTTGTGCTTCTCTTCCCTAGCCGTACACACTTCCTTTAATCTTCCCTGCCTCTCACACCGCCTGCCAGCTCTCTCCCCACCCGCACGGAGCCTTCTGTCTTTGTAGCCCATGCTTGTCCAACGCCTAGCATGCTTCCCGTCTGTTCCACTTGGTTGAACACTTAATCCCAGTTCTCTCGTGTTCCCTGCTGTTTCACCCACTGTATTGTGTCTCTTCCACTTGACTGTGCACCTCTTGTGGACAGAAGGCCTGGTTTTCTTTCTCTTTACATCTATTTAGTGTTGGGCACGAGGCTAGTGATACATAATATTGTTGATTGATTAGAAAGTGACTTGCACGGGCCCTGCGAGGCACTCCATAAATGCCAACCCCGAATCCTTCCTTGGTGGGAGGGATAACTCTGTATTCCCCAGCAGCTGAAGGAGCCTCTAGCACAGGGAGTTTTGCTTTAAGAGGCAATGAATTCAGGGACCTGGGAAAGGTTTAAACATGAGTCTTAAATTATTTGCTCAGCTTTGATTTTTATTTTACAAGATGCCAGGGCAGTGCTGGGAGCTATTTGCAGAAGGGGTGCGTGAGAGAGATGAAGAGAGACTACAAGTGGATTTACCCAGATGTTACCTCAGAAAAATATGTGTGCACTGGGCAGGGGCTTCTCCAATTCGGAAGCATGGAGAACTGTGGGTTCTGCCCCCAGGCGTACTGGAGGGAGATTTGATTTCTATTCTTTCCATGTTGTCCCTCTGCTGGGATGCATTGAGCTAAAGCCACTGTTGAGTACGGCCCCTCGGAGGAAGAGAAGGAAAATCAGCTATTTATAGGCTGAAGTCAGACTCGACCCACCTTTTCAGCCTGTAATTTACAGTATATGATGAGAAAATGAACTCCTATTGCCGCAGGAATGCGAAAGGACAGGAGACGGATTTTTTTTTTCAGGAGTCTGGAGTTTGGCTCATGCTCTTATGAGATGTCTGTGAAAATCGGTCTCTGCGCTTTGCCAGAAGACAGAGTTCTCTGACTGCAGTGACTGGTGCCTCGAGTGCCCATGTCCTACACTCCTGGAGACTGATGGCATCTTCTTAGATGTGTGGGAAAGGAGGAAAACAGGAGCACAGGAAAGGAGGCATGCAGATTCAGTGTTAGAATGAAAACAGCGCTCTGAGTTCACAGAGAAGTTCATGTGACGCCCAAGAACAGTTTTGTTGTGGGGTTTTAGGGGAATAGCATTGCTTTGCATTGACCCTTGACCACAACCTTGGTTCTTGTTTGGACTAAAGCACCTGGCCTTATTCAGAAACTCTGTGTGAAGTCAATATTTTGACACTCAACAGACTAATTCTGGAGCTATCAAGAGGACACATAGAATTCAGAGTACATGCAATACTGAGCAGGCTGTGGAGGTAAATTAGGCATACATGGTTCCTGCCTTGCATTAGAGTGAGTGTCACTATTGCAGGACTCAAAGAATATACCCAAACAGCAGCCTCTGCCATTACACTTGGAGCTGCAGTTGTAATTGATCAACTCTTAAGAAAACCCTTGCTCCCCCAAACTTGCAGAGCAGATGTGAATGCATAGTGTGAAATACACTTGCCAGGAATATGTGTGGGGCGTGGTGGATGGAGTGAGAGGAAGAAAAGGTACTTGATGACTAGACACAGCTAAATACCTGAAGGGAATGCTGGATTTGGGGAGGGACACACACACACACACACACACACACACACACACACACACACACACACAGGAGGGGGAGGGAGAGGGACAGAGAGCAGAGAGGGAGTTATGAGACATAGGAATATAGAAACCCAGGACTACAAAAGTCAAATTATCAGAGCGGCTTCAGTAGTTATAGCATAGAAAAATACAAATTTGGTCATTGTTCATTGTGAGGTCCCTTCTTAGGAGTGTTGGGAGGGGACCAGTTGCTTGATGAATGAATGGGGCATGAAGCAGTAGACAGAATATGGTTGGGGAGATTTCTATGTGTTAATTAGATCAACTTTTCTGTCATGTTGTGTGTATCTTTTTCATCATCACTAATTTCTGTGCTCAGGAATTTGTTAATTATGGAGCTCTGAGCTCCTGGAGATTCCCATTATGATAGCTGATCTCACAGTTCCACATGGTAATTTCATCTTTGCCTTTGCATTTTATCATCGTGCGAGAACAATCTTAGGGTTACAGTACCCTCTTGGGAAATTGTTTCGTTTTGGTTCGGTAGTGAACATCTTTGCCTTTAAGAACTCTTTCCCCCAAAATACCATTTTGTTAAGCTTCTTTTGATTGGTTGGCGTTTATCTAGCATATCTTTTTTCACCCTTTAATATACAGTAACTGTTTCTAAGATTGCCTCTTGTAAACAGTACATAACTAAATTTAGCTTTTCTATCCAGTCTGACAATCTGGATTTTGATGGCTGAATTTAACCCATTAAATTTTGTGTAATTACTGTTATATTTGGATTTTTGCTTTCAATTTTCCCTTGCTTCATATTTCTCCTCTATTTCCTATGTAGATGTATATTTATTAATCCTTATGCCTTTTGCTGATCCAAAGTTAGGTATTCAATTCCCATTTACAAATGGCTACGTTAGAAACCATTTTATGTAAACTTTGACCAACAATATTAATCAACAGTCCTATAATTATCATGAACAAAATAAGGAATTTAGAAAGCATTAACAGTTCTTCATCACATTTATTTTGCTCAGTACTTATAGTTCCATCTTGATTTGTATGACTGAAATTAATCACATTTTTATTATTACATTGCCATTGTTTAGAGTTACACATAATGACTATCAGAAAATTATCCTCAATAGAGATCAGGGGCCCCTCTCTCAGTTGTGAACAAATTAGAAGCTATAGATTTGGATGACATGATTTAAAACTTGATTTAATGAATGTAGAGGAAGCTTGATGACTACACTCTGTCACACTTCATCTCCTACTCCCCCTTCCTACTTCCAGCACTGTTATTTGACAACCTCCCAATGAGCAAACGCACATGCCTTTGACTTGAAAACTCCAGGGACTTACTGACAGTTTAACTCCCATGTCCCTAGGTTACTGTGTATCTATCTCTCTGCTCATTTATTTCCTGCCATTTCTTCTTGCACCTCACTGCTATGGCTTCAACTTCTTTTGTCTTAACTTTTATTGTTTATGTTTAGAGGAAGAAAATGATTCCTCTAACAGAGGCTACTAAGACTTAATTAAATTTGGTACTTCTTTATCAAGTGATAAGTTAGCAAGGTATAGAATTCTATGTGAACAATTACGTTTCTATGAAAGCTCTTTGAAAATGACATCCTACTGTCCTCTTACTCCTACAGGCTCTAGTAACAAGTTTACTGAAATCTCTTTGGAAAGCACGTCTTTCAACTATGCTTCGTAGTAAGCAGTACAAATTGACCCTCTAATTATATTCTTCATTAAATTTAGGAGAGCACCACTCTGAAATTTACATGAATGACTTTTTTGGCATTAGCTTATGAATTATGGCAGAGCTTTACTGAATTAGTAAAACATAGTTTCACTCATATATTTTTAGATAAATAAAAGTTAAGATTTGAATATTTTTATTCCCACCTCCAACAGATCATCTTGTGACTACCCGGGGAGGTTTAGAAGTGGAATGTCTACAAAATCATCCATTTTTGGAGGTTTGATATCATTTTCAGAAGCTCTCCCATGAAGAAAGGGGTGGAAGGGTGGGAAGTCTATGTAATTTGATTTTCTTAATCTAAGTGATAGACTTGAGTATTTGTGATCCAACAGGGAAAGAACCAAAAAGGGGTGGGATGAGCTTAATTTCATACAGGGAAGAGAGCATTAAATGATATAGATTGTGAAAACTTGGGAAGGTAGCAGAGGTCTTGCTCTGAGATAGGGATTTCTACCACTGATTCTTAAGCTTCTAGATTTTTCTTCTGAAAGTGAAATTAATTCAAGCCACTCCTAAAACCCCTATCCTCTAGACCTCAATCATACTCCCTGATAATTTCTTATTGCCTAACTCTAAACTCCCATGTGATAACACAAGTGCTTTGATTACTGCCAAGACATGATGGTAACCAACAACTCTCTAATTGGAATTGAGACCTGCTCAACAAGAGAGAGAACATGCTTGGTACTGGAAACCTAGCTAACTATTAAGTGCTAGCAAAGTTATAGGTATTGGGGCGGGGGAAGAACCTAGAATCACTATTTTGCCAAACCAGTAAATCCCTAACAACAGTCTGTAAATAGTTACCCTTATAACCACAGAAAAGTGTAGTTTTCACCCCTTATCAAGGAAAGTGGTCTCTTTGCAACCGAGAGACCACTACAGAAACCAGAACTCATCAGCATGCAGAACTGTAGAGCCTAGTATCAGTGGATGTATCTATAAGCCCTGCTGAACCTAAGGCTCAGGGGACATGGAGGGAGATAGAGAAGAAAGACTGTAAGAGCTGGAGGATCCTGGAGTTTGATGTGTATTGCCTGGTAGTGTTGTAAGTTACAATCATAAAGTCTCACCAGTGTGACTGCCTAAACATGAGATTAACAAGGACAACACCAATAGACACTCCAAAGTCAAGGAATAGCAAATCAATTGGTTATCCTTGAAAACATGGACATATCATACAGACTGAGCAGGTTATATTTACACACACACACACACACACACACACACACACACACACACACACATCCAATAGCGGTTAAAAGGCCTTTGAAATTTGAGAAATGTGGGGTATATGGGAGGGCTTAGGACAAGAAAAGGGAAGGAATTCAAATATTGTTAATACTTAATAATTTAAAACTTAATTTTTTCATCACCATTCCTTACATGGTCTTACTTTCCACTTCTCCTTTCACTTGCTCTGAGCAGTAAGGCTAGTTTACTTGGCATTTTCTGATCGAGGCCTACATTTTTCTAATTTCTTTGTATTGGTTCCAAGTTCTTCTTTATAGTCTCACAGATTCACAAATCCCCCTTGCAAGACTCAACACAGTCTCTCTTCTGTGATCTTTTTTCCTCAGTTCTTCCAGTTGGAGGAACCTCTTTTTGTGGTGTCTCAGGAAGACCTTGGCCAACAGCATACTTTGGTTATAAATATAAAACCTTTGGGCAGAGAACACACCTCCTTCACCTCTGTGGCTTTTAGGGTAGCTCATTCACAAGAGATTTCTTCACATAACCATAAAGGAACATGAAAATGTTTTATATTTGCACTGATGTGAAAATTCCTTCAGGGAATTATGAGAATTGTCCCTGCTAGCCAGGTGGCCTTAAGCTTCTCTAACACGTCTGCGAAGCTGAGGTGGGAGTGAGCCTCCCAGTTTACTTTTATCTATGTGAGAGCGGAAGAACTCACTCTGAACACTGCACAACAGAGTGCAATAGACTGAACTAGGGAACTACCTACAGGTTTATTGCAGAGAGAAGGTGCCCTGAGATTGGCTTTTAGATTTGGCCATGGGTAAGACTAGACCCAGACTTAAATCCACTTCTATCTGGAGATCTCTGAGGAAGTATTCATTACATTCATTACTGCTCTGCTCTCCAAAGGAGAAGAGAATGGACTAGAGGCTCTCCAAATACTGTGCACTCTGATGGTCTTTGAGTCTCTCCACATAGGGCCTTCTGGTCTACCTTTCTTCCTATCACTTGACTGCACCTGGCTCTTCCTGAGATATTCCAAGTGTCCCACCTGTTCCAAAGGAAAAATTAAATGTCTGCAGAGCAGGGAATTTAACGTGCCTCTAATCACTTTGTGAATTTTCTCAATCTTCTTTAAAGGAGTGATACAAAGTAATAGGGAGAAACCTGAGAATATTCTAGGATTTGACAGATCAAATTGGAAGGCAAGATCCTGCACTCTCTAGAGTTCCACTAACCTGGGCATGTCTTGTTGTCTACCTGAGATTTAAAGCTGATAGCTGGGCAGGATGTTTCCCAGAGATTTGATGAGATCTGAACTAAAAGCAGGCCTATATCATGGGTTTGTAGACCTACACTGTGCCCCATTAAGGGATAGTCAAGCAGCTTGTACATTCACCAGTGCTCAGCATGGCACAGCTCCTCACCAGCCTTGTCTATCTCCCACCAGAGATGCTTCATCCTCTTGACAGCCCACATAGCATACAATTCATTCTCCAGGGAAATCTATGCCTTGGCCCCTCCACATCCCAAATCCCAGACTTGTCATCTTTTTTATTATGGACTCTCAGTACAGTGGGGCAGCAGTATGTCCCTGTACGCGTCCACCGTGCCCTAAGAGCTTCATGTGGTGGGATCTTTATGTGCTGTGTGAGCAGACACTGAAGGTTCCGGTTCATCCTCCTCCCCTGAGAGTTCCGGATGGGAATGACACTGTGAGAATGCTAAGCCTCCTGCCAGACAAATTAAAGGCTTTGTTCTATGGACAGCAAAGGCCCTTGCCTTCAAGAGCAACTCCCAGCAGATTCCTGGGCCTGGAGTCAGCATGCAGTGTGAACTGCCCGCAGGGGGGCGTGGGCATCGGCTGGGGAAATTTTCTGTGATTACTGGGGTGGGATCAGACCCTCAGTGGCCCAATGCCCTGCCAGGCCCACTGAGCAGCCACTCCTGTGTCTGGCCAAGGCTTTACACAGCAGTCATTTTCCGTTTCTTACAGAAATGCAAAGTGTGGCTGAATGGCAGACAGGACTGGCTGACTGATGTACTGGGAAAACATTCCAGGACCTGGATTCCTTGGCTCTGCTCTGAGTTCTGAAGGGCAGAGATAGCCATCCAGTCAGTATCTGAGGTTAATTTGGCTGTCACTTTCTGGGATCTCCTACTGTATCATGCAGACCATGGCTACAGGAACCTTACCTTGCCTCGAAGATACCCAAATGTGCCGTTGCACACAGAGAGAAGACCACAGAGAATGGAGGCAGAATGTGTGCTACAGCATCTCAGTGTTTTTTTTTTAACATATGTCTCTTTTGGAGAAACATACATCTTGAAAGTTCTTTTAAAGTTTGTGTTTCAAAAGGAGTAGAGTGTTTTTAAAATTTTTTTGGTTTCCAAATATGAAATTATAATATTGAATATGTTTTTAAAAAAACTACAGATGTCCTCCCTGAGATGTTTAAAAATCTTTTTGAGGTATAAAATTCGCATACGGTATAGTACATGGATTTCCTCGCACACATGCATTGGATTGCATACCACCCAGATAGATAAGCAATGTTTTCAGCACCTTAAGGGGCCCTGTCACTGTCCTTCCAAGCCAGTGCCACACCCACCCCATCCACATGGGATATAACTGACTCTAACAACTCCTTGAGCAGCTTGCTTTGTCTGCCCTTGAGCTTTATATTCGCAAACATTTGACTTTTTTTGTGTGTCTGGCTTCTTTTGCTCTACTATGGGTTACAGCATAGAGCAGTCTAGATTGTCTCACAGTGGGGTTCACTCTCAGAATCCCCATTGTGTTGAAAACATCCTAAGGAAAATGACCTTTGTACTCTCACCCATTGCCATAGCTTAGCTAGGGTAACACGGCTGCATCCAATTGTTTCCCTTTGAGGTCATGTGACTTACTGAAAGCTGCAACTCACTGCCTCACTGCCTGCCCATGGCAGATAGAGACAATTATGCTGTACAGCAACAGGGCTGGAAAATATAAAAATTCCTCTGAGTATGTTTCCCTTTTGCCCCACCATAAAGCCAATGTGTTGGTTGGAGCATCGGAACTTGTGGGCAGTCTGTGTGCTGAATTCTTCATCGTGTGTGTAGCATTGCAGCACGTGGGAAGCTTCATGGTGACTTATGTATTCGTTTACTCCTTTGAGACTACTGCTGTGGCAGAAAGTCCCCATCATTGGAGTTATGGATAGAAAGTCAACACTTCTTTTCATGTTCCTTAACTTGGGAGCCTTGGTTTCTCTCTTGCAGAATGGGACGATCACATTTATCTCACAGTTCTTGGTGTAATGTAATAAGCATTCTGTGAATGAAACTATGATTGCAGAGGGGTGCAAGCATCTTGGGATATTGCCCGGGTCCACCGGGGCTGGAGGAAGCTACCTTTAGGTCGAGGGTATTTGGCTTTGCAGTGGGTTGCACTGTACCCATGACACTGTCACAGAGTGTGTGAAAAGATAAAGTACAAGGAGACAAGGTGGACATGCAAGGTTTCAACTGCTGGACGCTTAGAAGAGCATACTTTAAGTTAGTGCCTACGACCTGCATGTGTGGCATGTGCTCATGGCCACATACACCCATTCTTGGCTTGAGTCATTCAAGCTTAGAGACAGAGAGATGCTTGTATTAGAAAACTGTAGAAAATGGGGAAAAAGGATGTTAGAGCTGGTCCTAGATGGAGGTATCTATATGGTGTGGACAGGAAGAGCCAAAGATGACCATGGAGAAGTGAAAAGCTAGAGTTGGTTTGGAGATTAGCAAAGGCCCAGACTGCCACCATTATTTCTGCAGCTAATAAGCTTGAGCTCAGTGTCAGACACTGTGTCGTGTATATGAGGGTGCTCTTATGTCATCTATGTGTTCTACAGTACAGTTAATCCAGTGATGTCCATCTTTTCATATGAAGGTCAAAGCCATTGACTACATCTATGACACTAGGGCCCTTGAGCCATTTTATCCATTGTGCTCTTTTATTTTGGAGCACTGGAGGTCTAACACATAGCTTGTAGTGCCCTGAGATGTTAGGCTGGTACCTCTGGTGGTAGCTAGTCCTCCCTCTTTAGTGCCTTAGCTGGAAAGACTCATAGTTGAATGGACAGTTGGTTCAACTTAATTGTCCTAAAGGCTTTGATAATGGGAGCACCTGCCTGTGGCTCCTGACCTGTGTGTACTATTTTCATGTTTTATGAAAGAGATTGGAAGCTAGACCTTTGTGTTGAGGGAGAAATTGGAGGTAAGGTTTATAAGGGAATGCATTATGTTCCCCTCTCTAAATTTGAGTGTCAAAGCCCTAAATCCTATAACCTGAGAAGGTGGTAGGGTCCTTAAAGATGCTCTGACTATGGTATCATTCATAAAAACTGATTAGGGCTGGGTGGTGGTGGCACACGCCTTTAATCCCAGCATTTGGGAGGCAGAGGCAGGTGGATCTCGGTGAGTCCCAGACCAGCCTGGTTTATAAGAGCTAGTTCCAGGAGAGCTTTCAAAGCCACAGAGAAACCCTGTTTCGAAAAACCGAAAAAATAAAAAAAGAAGTGATCATGACAGAGACACATAGAGAGAGAAGACCTTGGGAACATAAGACAATGGCAGTCATCGATCAGCTGATGAGAAAGGCCACAGGAGAAGCTAACTGAATCTGTTGAAACCTCAGCCTTCTTCTGTGAAGAAGAAAATTTGTTCTTTAAGCTGGTCAACCATGTCTACTTCTGTGATACCCCCAGAAAACTAGTATAGCAAGCCACTCACATCACTTAAAGCACAGAGAAGAACATTAAAATTGCAATAATAGCAATGTTAATCTTCATTGTCAATGTACTGCATAGCTATCAATATTCACAGGCCATTTTTGGGTGAAACACTTTGTGGGGGTAGGAACCACAAGATGGCTCCTTTCTTAGTTGGGGACCTGCATTTCTTTTTAAAATCCGTGCCTGGCTTCAGGACTATTCATTACTGAATGCTGCCTGACCTTGCTGGTTCACCTGTACATCAGGCTAACAGAAAGTAGCTCACCGTATTTTACCTGTGTATTTTTCAAGGACTACAGTTGCCCCTTGTCCTTTGCTGCTGGACTCAGGGAGATGGGATGCTAGGAGGCAGAGCTACAAGGGGCCTCTGGTTCCTTCTTTCAGATACATTTGGGAAGGAGATGTTTTAGGAGTACAGGGGAGCCTGCCACCTCACCAAGGAGATAGATCACACAGATATATATCCTGGGACCATCATAAATGTCTCAGCTCCTGATGCATCTGAGTGACTTACAGAGCCAATAGCTTTGATCAAGTACCCAGCTCTACTGGATTAATAGAAAGATAATGAGAACTGAACAGCAAGAGACTGGGAGTCTGTGGGGGAGACGGCGGGATGGCCTTGGGGAACGTGAGGCAGGAGGAGCTGGTAGCTGTTGTTTTGCTGCTCTCCAAGCTTGCTGGGTAGTCTGACTTTTCAGGGTTGTGATGTAGAGATAACCATTGCCCAAGAGACTGGTGTTTTCTGGACATGAGACTTTCTCCCTCCAAAGTGCTCTCATCTACATCCGCCCTCTGTTTCTCCCAGAAGCCCCACCAACTGAGAGGCAGTTAAATGTCTGTTCACTGATGGATGATAGAAGTCTCAATAGAAGGGATAGGGCCAGGGCCAGGAAGGGCACACCTAGATTCTGCTTCCATAGTCACTGACTTTCTAGCAGTCAGTACAGGGGGAACCCCAGACATCCAGCTTTTGCCTGCATGGGTTTACCCTCTCTGTCCATTTGCCTCTTCACCTGACTTCCCTGTCATTCCTTTCTTCCTCTCTTACTACCTCTCTGCTTATTCTTCCTTCTCTTCCTCTCTAGTCTTTCTTGTAGCATATCTACTCTTTCCTTCTCTCTTCTCCCCTTTCATTCTTTTATTGTTTTTCACTAGCATGGTTAATTTAATCTCAATTTAAACTAATTGTTTTTGAGGATGAGCATTCAACACATTGGTCATTGCTAGGCTCTGGGAACATAGAAAAGAAGAGATGGGCCAGTCCTCACAGAGCCAAAAATCAGGAGAAGAACATGGATGGTGACATCACAGAGGTTAGAAGAAAAGATGGACTGGTAGGCTGAAGGCCCAGTGAATAACATTCCTCTATGTCTTGTCCTACACAAGGCAACCGAGAAGCAGATAAAATCACTAGGTAAATGGGAATTGAAACTGTGCTCAAAGTACTGAGGAATCTCTATGGGAGGATATAGCTTATTTGTTAGGCATGTGGACTGCCTTATACTGACTCTAAAAGTCTAGCCCACTCAGCTACTGATCCCCAGGCAGCTTGGGCAGGGCTGCTCCTTACATCAGGATTTGCATCTAGATAAAACCCATGGCCTAAAAGAGCAGCTATGTGCTGGAGGGGCTTTTGTGGGGGAAACATTTTCAATGACAAAGGAATTGAGGAGGAGACCCCACAATTCCCGGACTCAGGCCAAAATCATCAATGAATATAAATGCGATGAAAGTGAGTGGTTTGGGAGATAGATTGGAAGTAGGTGACTATTTCTCATTTGCACTTCATTTGGAGGAAGACCAGTGTGGGAAGAAATACATCTTCCAGTTTCTCTATTTGGTATCACTACTCACAATAGGTGTGTGTGTGTGTGTGTGTGTGTGTGTGTGTGTGTGTGTGTGTGTTTCATTACACAAGAGAAGAACTCAGTCTAGTCTAAGGGCAAAAACTGGCCTCTTCTTACATGCCAGAAATGACACTTAACTTGACACACTTCAAGAACTGCTACCTACCTCAGTGTGATAAGTGCCAAAAAATACTAGATAAAATCAGTAGCCTTATTCCCCCTCCTTCTCTCTCTAACCTTCTCCTGCGCAAACCAAAACTCGAGGGGAGTCTTTCCTTCAGTTATTCAGTCAACAGATATATATTTAATGCCTATTAGACGCAAGCTACTTTACTATGCAGGAGAAATATAAAGATTAATAGGAAGTGGCTTCTGCCCCAAGGATTAGTATGCCAGGTGAAGTAGACTCATAAATAGCAGAGATGCCAGACTATGACTAGTATGCCTGTGGCTGTTGTTGAAGCATGTAAGAGCTCTAAGCAAGTTGTGTTAGGGCTTTATAGGGTCCATAAGAGGAAGGGAAATTTGATTAGGGGAGGAAGTGATGTTTGAGATAAGCCTTGAATGACAAGTAGCATACAAATAAACAGACATTGTCTTGGCCTTGCAAGTAGAAGGAACAACATCATAGAGGACTCTCTGGAGATAGGAATTCTAAGGATATTTCCAGAGATTACTTAGTAGTCCATTTTGTCTTAAGTACTGTATAAGAGGGAAGAGGCAAAAAGGTAAAATCCACGCTCTTGAATGTCATCATAATTGTCCACACGGGTAAATGTGAAAGTTGCTAAGACATGGTTTGTTTAAATTCACATCCTAGAACAACCATTCTGAGCAGTGCTATTGAGTAGAGGGAGCAGAACTTGGTGATGGTAAACTCATTAGGCAGCTTTGGAGCATTCCATGTTAGTCATTCTGACCTTGAGCAGCAGCAACCAGGTAGGAACAGGTGCACAGATTCCAGGGCGTGGCCTCATTTCAGGGCATTGTACAACAATACTTTAAGGTCTTTCTACACAGGAGGGAAGAAAGACAGAGGCATTCCACTTACAATTGAGACCATTCAAGACATGTGTGAAAGAAGCTAATGGAATGCGAAGATTACAGTGGGGGTTCCCTCAGGACAGGTAATCATGGTGGCAGATCCAACTTGATGAAGTATAAAGGATGGGGGGGGGGTGAGCAGACCTGCTATAGCCCAGAGAAGTTCAGAATACCTGATGGAAGAAGGGGACTTGTGA
Organism: Mesocricetus auratus; assembly: GCF_017639785.1. Classification (NCBI taxonomy): domain Eukaryota; kingdom Metazoa; phylum Chordata; class Mammalia; order Rodentia; family Cricetidae; genus Mesocricetus; species Mesocricetus auratus. The sequence continues at coordinate 17,490,884 of NW_024429205.1, read as the reverse complement.
GTGCTCTGGTGGGCCTTGCTCCCTCGGGTGGAAATGAAGTTCTACTAAGGGTGGAAATGAGAAAAGGAAGATCAGAGAGAGATGCTTCAAGACAAGACAAACTTGGCTGTGCATTAGCTAGACTGGCGGCAGTGTTCTGAGCCCTGCATATGGGCCCTGCTGCGGGATCCTGTCACTTCTCTCTGGAGTTGCCAGCATCCTTCCATTACTGCTTGGACTTCGTGACTTTCTTGTTCTCAGAAAGAAAAAGGAGCCTATTAAGTGAAGTGGCTGCCAAGTGTATTTTAAGATGAACAAAGCATAGATCACTTTTTTCCCTCACCACATACCATACATAATTGTATGAAGGGCAGGATTTATTTGGTTTGCATTATGATTTTTCCCCCAAGCTTAATTACAGTGTTAAAAAGGCAACTCCAACTTGAAAGGAACAAGCTCCACAGTCCTAGGGACCAGCATGACCATTCTGGATTTGAAACACTATTTCTTTGTGAAAGGAATTAATTGTATATGAAACTTTGGGGCTTATGTAAAACACATTTTATGAAAATAAACTTGAACAGTCATTAAAATGAATAGTTGTTTTAAATAAGACTCTAACTCCATAGAAGTGCCAAGGAATTTTAGATGCCTCCTTTATGGGCTTTGTTTTGAGTTCAACTCTACATTTACCAAGACAATATCAGGGCCCCGGAGCTAAATCTTAGCTTGTAATTGGGAGTCAAATGTATAATTCCAATGGTAGATTAGTAGGGGAGGTAAATTGCAAAAAGCTTGTGTGGTGTTTAGGTCCAAATAACTTCACAAGTAAGTAATTCTATGTTGGGGGAAATCCAATATGTCAGTAGGAAATATTGTTTGGCCCCAAACCAAGGAGCTGATGACGGAACTTTGGCTTCAGATTGGGACACTCCCTGGGCAAAGGCAAAGCATAAGTTAGAAACGGGAAGGATGATCCCTGTGTTCTCACCCTCTGGAAGTCACATGGGATATCTCTATCTTAGTACTCTTTGCATTTTAGGGAGAGTCTAGAGATGAGCTCTTTCAGCTGGGACAGGACTTTTGGAACTTGAGCTAGAACAATGCACTTCACTGGGATTCATCAGGGCAAGGATGTAGAGCTGGACCTTTTCCTCAGTGTCTGGGAGGTCACAGAGTTGAACCTAGAGCGGTGTGTTGGAGGAGAAGATTTGGGTCAGATAGTTTTGTTGTTGGTATTCTGGGCTTTCCCTGTCTACAGTTGGGGGGAAGGTGAGGCTCAAACACCTCAGAGAGTGTACACTCAGCTTCCTCTCTGGAGCAGGTGGGAAAGTTACGGTATTTTGTATTTGTTGGAACCTGAAAGCTTGGTTCCTTCTCCTTAGACAAAAGCTGCTCCCATTTCCACATCTCCTACCACACACTAGTGGTCTCTTCTGCTCTAAATTGTGAGCATTTCCCCTGATCTTACGGCCCTGCTTTCTTCTCTGCAGTGACATCTTCACAGTTACATAGAAAAAGCCTTTGAGAGGGGGAGGCAGAGTGGCCCCTGTAGATATATGTAGAAAGGTTCAACAACCCATCCTAGCTTGGCACTGAGGTCAGTGATTAGCTCACGGGCATTGACCTTATCCCACACTTGGTAGTGACATTTTTGTTTCCTGTAGAGTTGCTCTAAGTTTTCAGTAAGGCATTTTCCCCTCCTCCCACAACTTATTATAAGTAAGTAGAGGGATGAGAAACAGTAATCAGGATATATTTTGTGAGAAAAGAATCTATTTTCAATAAAAAGGAAAAGAAACAATGAAAGAGGAGGCAATTTGGCCGCTCATTATTAACTTTAATAAGTCTAAAGTCTGACTTGCAACTGTGATATAAGTAAATTTCTGTACAACAAACATTTGGAAATAGACGATAAAGAATAAACACATCAGTTACAAAACAAAACAACAAACAAACAATCAAAACACCAAAACCCCACCAAAACCAAACCAACCAACCAACCAACCAAACAAACAAAAACAAAGCAAATCAAACCCAAACAAAAACCCAAGTAAGTAGTAGAATTACTTATATGTGAAGTTATTTGGACCTAAATGTCATACAAGTGTTTTCAGTATCTTACCTCCCCTACCTAATCAACCACTGGATTCCCAATATAAGCTATAATTTAGTGCTGGACCACTGATATTGTCTTAGTAAATGCAGAGCTGAACTGAAAACAAAGCTCGTAAACGAGGCATCTAAAATTCCTTGGCACTTCTGGGGAGTTAGAGTCTTATTTAAAACAACTATTCATTTTAATGACTGTTCAAGTTTGTCTTCACAAAATGCCCTGTGCTCATCTGTTCACCTCTCCAATTCCTGGAATTGCACCAGTGGCTCACATGGTGTAGACGGTGAGGTCAATAGTAATCAGAAGTCTCCAGAACAATGGCGCAAGTTTAACAGTGGAGAGAGAGCACCTGGGTAGCTAGTGCCTCTCAGAGCAGCAGAACGCCCATAGCAGAGGTCCTGCAATGCCCAGGCAGCACAGTGGGTTGCTCTAAAGGGGTCTCCTAGATGTCAGGACTGGGTGAACATGTACTGCTCCTCTCCTTTGGGTATGCTCCTTGACCAACTTGATTCTGGTTGTCCTCTGTGGAGTAAGTGCTTGTACACAGTGGGCATGAGAGCGTCTGATGTATTAGTCTTATAGCTGCTGCAGCCTACGCCTCCAGAATAACAAAACCGCAAGCTGGCTCTCCCTTAGCCTGAGTCTGAGGCTGAGCCCCATCTACTCATGTCTGGCTCCTTGAGAACAAGAACCAGGTCAGTCTCATCTTTTGCATTCCATAAAGAAGGACCTTCCGTGACACATGGAACATGACCTGTGCTTGGAAAGACTGGTTAAATGATTTATTATTATTATTCAGCAGAAACACATTCAAAATTCAAAGTACTGAAGTGCATTTTGGTTTGGACCCCAAGGGCGTAGCTGGGATTACTGGGTCATGACATTTCTCCTCTTCTTCAATGGCAGGGCTCAGTGAATCAATTCAAAACCATTAAGGTTTTCAGAATGACAGGAGGAGAAATATCCTCCCAGTGAACACTCTTAGGGTACTGTGACCGAACACCATTTTCTTGAACCTTAGACTGTTTTCTCATTTTTTTTTCAAATCCCATCAATTGCAATCCCTCCTTGAGGCCGAATATCTGCTTTTTTCCCCTTTCCTATTTCTTGACACAAAAGCCTATAGAAAAGGCTTGTAGATACATGAATTACATACCTGTTAGTAACACTGTATGGCTTCACGTTCAAGAGGTAACATGGAAAGAGTTGGCAATTTTTCTGAGTTTGTAAATCTAAAGAGGTAATTGCCTTCAAACCAGCAGGAGTGGGAACCAAGGCAGGAAGCCTGGCTTTGAGGCCTGGGCCTTTCTAACTACTGTTATCCTTGTCTATAAGCCTTTTAAAGAGAAACTGTGTGCTGTATGTGCTGTGTGTGTGTGTGTGTGTGTGTGAGAGAGAGAGAGAGAGAGAATATTGTGTGTGTATTGTGTGTGTGATATCTTAAGCAAACTGTTTTTCTGCAGAAGCACAATTGAATTTGAAAATTTAAAGTAAACACATCTTCTGCCAGCACATGTGTTGCACAGAATGAAGCCTATTCCATCCACACCGTTGTCTGCAGAGCAATGAGGCCATCTCCATTCAAGTCCTAACACAGGAATGAGGATAACAGCCCAGCATTAAATATTAAGGTCCTGATTTTTCCCTTCACATTCTGCTGTTCTCTTTCAGAGAACACAAAGAACGCTGACATATTTTCGGGAGCTCAGGTGGGTAGTTAATGGACTGGAGATGCTTTCAAGTCAACTGGAGCGATACGTAAAGAGAAAACTTAATTACACCTAGAATTCAGTGGGTTAACTGGGTGATCCGAGAAGATGCCATGTCTCAGAGCATCTAGGATACTGCAGATTTTTGATCCCTTAAGCTCATGCACTTTAAGGGGGAAAAACCTGCCAGTTAAACTACAGCCACAGAGATTTTATGCTGATTGAAAGAACTCTTTAGTCCTTATCTAGTTCATTGTAATACATTAAAATGAACATATAAGTAAAATAAGCTGGCTATGATGTTTCTTTTTCCCATGACAACTCTTCATATGAGTCTCAACTTGGAGTTGGTCATTCTTGTAGTACTGCTTGCCATGACATCAACAGGAACATATCTCCCTGATCTGGGGTCTTCTTTTCAAACCTTGACCCCTCACTGATACTCTCCAGAGAGGAATGACTCTTTCTTGATCTAACCACAAGGTAAGAACTCAATATTCATATCTGCTTCATTTTAAATGACTTGTTGACTGGAAGATCAAAGTATGCAATCATTTCTTCTTGCCATTAGACCAGCAATCAGGTATATTGAAGTATGGGTAATGACCAAGTCATGACTTAAACATTGTTCAGTGATGATGCAAGATGCCATTACTCACACAGGCTACCTGGTAAAATACTGCCTTCCCTTCTAGTCTCAGACAGTCACCATGTATAGCTGAGTCTAAGGTATAATTCAGTTGTGGTGGTTTGAATAGGAATGGACCCCATAAAATCATGTGTTTGAATGCTTGGCCCATAGGGAGTGGCATTACTAGGAGGTGTGGTCTTGCTGGAATAGGTGTGGCTTTGTTAGAGGAAGTGGGTTACTGGGAGAGGGCTTTGAGGTCTCAGAATATCAAGTCTGCCTAGTGTGTCTCACCAGCCTGCTTGATCTCAGTTGCCTGCAGATCAAGATGTAGAACTCTCAGCTCCTCCTCCAGCACCATGTCTGCCTTCTTGCGGCCATGCTTCTCACCATGACAATAATGGACTAAGTGACTGAAACTGTAAGACAGACCCCATTGAATGTTTTCCTTTATAAGAGTTGCTGTGGTCATGATGTCTCTACTCAGCAATAGAAACCCTAACTAAGACCAATTAGATGTTTGGATAATGATGCCTGTCACTTTAGTGATTAAATTCTGTATGGAAATGAGAAGCGTAAGAGCAAAAATTGCATCCAACAAGTAGCAAAATGTGGTTCAATGAATGATCCTATCTAAATTGCCTTTGCTTATCTTTGCTGTGCTGGCTCCTTGTACCTCCTCAGCAATGGCATATTCCATACCACCTGGAATGTCTCTTGTTCTAGTGGCTAATATGACTTTCTTGAAAATAACAATTGCTAGACTTTGTAACTCCAGGGCATTGCAAAATGCCTAGATCTTAGTGGACATTTGTCAAAAGGTTGTAGATGGAGAGAGCAGGACAGGGAAGACTCAGGAATAGAGACATGGCAACCAGCTCTAGGAGTGATGGAATCTGCAAAGCAAGTGGTGGAAGGCTACAACAGTAGGGGAGCTGGTGCCAGGTAATAGGGAACTTCTAGAACAATCATAAAGGATATTATGCACCTGATAAAGGTCTGTGTAGGACCCAGAATGGACATTGAGTCATAGATGAGAACACGGGAAAATGAATTGGTCACCATTTAACCATGTACCAGGTGATGTAATACAGAGAATCTGATGCACCAGAAGCTTCAGTAAGGTTGGTTGTTCTCCTCCTTGTGGATCTGTCCATCTGTTTACATATAGTTTTCAGTAAGAACAATGAATGGAGAGCATATTCCAGGCACTGAGGATACCTAAGAAGAACACAATACACCTTTGTTTCTCTCAGGAGATCACATTATGGTAAAGGAGATACAACTTTTATATAATATATGTATATATATCAAATATATTTGTAAAATATTGACAGTGTATATAAAGCAGAATATTCAGTTTTCAGAATATTTCATGGAGAGTGCTATGAGTATACCAAAAAAAGAGTGATCAATTTTACATGGGTAGGTCAAAGAAAATCCCATATAGCCAGGATGATTTTTAAAATATTTTTGACCAAGAAAATCTATACAAGTTGTTCCCATAGAAGAGTGTTCTTTTCTGCTAAAAGAGGGTAGTGCAGAAGTAATACATTGTTCCTAGAATTCACAGTTAATGCTTGCACAGTGAATGCTTGCACACTGAAGCTGTTCTGGACACTAGTAGTAAAAAGAAATAGACAAGTCCAGCTTATTTGCTTTGGTTTAATGTACCGTTTCCCAAATGTGGTTGGTCATTGATCCTTTGTAAGACAGAAAGCACATTAATACTTCAATAATACAACATCTATTAATATCTTGAACCCATTACAATCTTTAAGAATCATGATAGATAGCCTGAAATGAGTGGTGCTTATCTAAAGACAAGGGACCCAAATGTTCTTCTGGGTTCTGAGGATTTCTGTATTCTTTAGCGTTTTCACAAGGATTGATTTTGTTAGATACGGCACATGGTTTATGGCTTTCAGTATCCAAAATTCTCTTGACAGGCACCAAAAAAGAAAAATATACCCATATAATAATTTCTGTTTCAAAGGCTTATAACTTTGTGTGGGGCTGTTACACTTGGCAAATGAGAATAATGTTTGCAGAATAATTCAGAGACCATAATGTACATACACTAGATGTAGTATCTCAGCAGTGGGACAATGAGTTCTGGGACATCTGGCTTGTGACTCTCTTAGACTTTAAGTTTTATGTGTAATTTTGGTGCCAATGCAGAAACCACTTATCAAATTAAATTACCTGGAGATGTTTTCATTTTAGCAGCTGAGTATTTTCAATGCTCCAAGAAAAAAAAAAGGACTCTATTGTTACAATGAAAAAGTTCAACTTTCAGTGAGCTATAACAGCAAAAGCTTACTGATGAACCGGCTCAGAATGTCTGCTGTGATTGAAAGGACTTGGATGACTCTGAAAACATTTTTGATTAATATGTATTAATGATTGCATGTAAATGGGGTTCAGTGCAATATTTCAATGCACATATGGAGTGTAATGATCAAATCTGCTCTTTTTTTCCATTTCTGCCCCCCCCAACTGCTAGCAATCACTATTCTGCCTGGCTTTGGTTGTTTGATCACCAGCCACGTGCACTGGGGCAAGCCTGTCCAACATGTCCACAACGTGAAATCTGAAGTATCGACAACAGCTTTCTAGAGATGTATTGTAATTTCTAGACCTCTAGAAATTACACCTTTGATATTGGCCACTACCATTCCTTCTTTCCTAGATGTCCATTTCCTTCTTTTCAGCCCAGGAGGAAACCACAGAAAGTCTCAAGCGATTGCTCTGAATCAGAGATGTAGTTCCAGGGCTGGTGTAAAGACGATTTCTTTTGTGTGTATTTGGTAAAGAGAAGATCTTGAGAGGTGTTTCTTAAATGAACGAGTGAGTGAGTGGATGGATATCCTCCAGTTCACCTCGAGCAATATCCAGACTTGAGCCTTTTACACAGTTAAGGGAAGATCAATGGTCTTCTGAGGCTAGGCAGCATGCAGCCCTTGATGTCTAAACTCATTATAAACCTGCTCAGATGTCACCGTGCTAAATCTCCAGGATAGCTAGACCCCAAAACATTTCCTCTCACCTTCCTTCCGAAGTGCTCCCCTTTGCAGACCTCTAGCCAAGCCCCCTTGTCTGGGAAACGTTCCAAGAAGGAGGAGTCCACGAGCAAAGCTTGGAAGGCATCCGAGAGTAATGAGAAAAACACATCTCGCTGCACTCAAGGCTCCTTCTGCTCAGCTTTGCCTGTGCAAGCTTGTGCAAGAGGCTGAAAAGCGCATTCTTTAAAATCCTGGCCCTTAAAAGGAATGCATCTTCGGCTGAAATGTCAGTTTGGCTGTGCCCCAAGTACGGGACAGGTTTTTGTTATTGCTTTATTTATTTATTTTGGACATGATAAAACCCAGCCCCTTCCCCTCCATTCTGGAGATGGTTCATAGAACTGATGAGATTTCAAGCTCTCACCCAGCCAAACTGTATTGGATTTTTATCACAATGTAAAGATTCTGCAAACTGTATTTCTCTCCTCCTTTTTTAACCTCCTTCACAACCTGCACTTCGAAACCTTGTCTTATTCAGAACCAGTGGCATTAGCTATATCTAAGGGAGTCTCTCCTCTGGCCCCCGAGGGTCAACTGCGTCACATCATTTCTCTCACCTTTTAAAAGCCAGTCTAAGTGTCCACCTCCTTTGCCCTTAGCAGCTGGGTCAGCAGCTGTGGGTGGCCAGAGGATGAGCTCATCCCCTTGTCTCATTGCCTGGCTCATGCTCATCCTGCAGAACTGCCCCTTGCTGAGTTAAATCTGGGTTCCTGAAGCATCATTTTTTTCCAGTAATTTATTTTTTGTCTTTGGAGTCATTACACATTGTTCTTTTAAATGGGTTCCAACTTTGTTTGGAAGTTTGGCTTTGCTCACTTCTGACCTCAGAGCAGGCCCTTTGAGTTTAATTGCCTGATGGTACTTTAGAGTTGACCAGAAATTACTTTTAAAAATCCTCCTTGTACTTGGAGAGACCCAGTGTCCCTTCTACAGAGAGAGGGTTTTGACTGGATTCTCCTACCTCTTATTGCAGAGTTCCAGTGTCACACTATGTGCCTCTGAGCAAGCAGAAACAACCACCTATCTGGTGGCTTTCTGAAAGGTAGGACTTTTGCATAAAAATGCAATTACTATATGCTATAATGATATCTGCTATGTGCAGGGCATGTGAAAGGTGGTCTTTCATGTAGACAAAAGCTTCAGGTGTTCATTCATTTGCTTGGATGTTCTATGTCATGTGGATACAGGATAAGCACAGAGTAAGATTTGGGGAAACTGGAGACATCATCATATATATGTATATATATATACACACACACACACACACACACGCGCGTGCGCGCGCGCGCGCGTGCGTGTGTGTGTGTGTGTGTGTGTGTGTGTGTGTGTAGATATGTTGCTCTATCTCCTAATGGTCAGAATGCCCCTGTGGTTGAACATCCTTGAGGCTGAGGTTAAGCTGTTGTCACTCTCCTGGAGATGAAGGTGCCAATTGCCGTACATGCACACTAACGAAGGGTCTGCATCCTCAAAAGACCCCGATTTCATAGCCACTTTGTGATGCTGACCTCCTCCCACACTTTGTGGGCTTTTCTGGATGATGATGGGAAGAAATCCTTTAAAGCGAGGCACGGTCCATTGTTGTGGGAGGTGGGTTACCTTACCAAACGAATGCACTACCAACCTCATAAATATTCATCCAATTTTATTTAAAGCCCACACTGAAGAACCCACCTGGCTGCTTCCTTTCTTAGGACAGCCCGCTCCAGTCTTTCCTTGGTGTGTATGATTTGTGTTGCTAAATAAAATTCGACTTGACAGCCTGTGCCTCTCAAGTGAATTCTCTCCCTGGGGAAGAAAAGAACTGGAAGGCCCCATCCCCCACCCCAGACCCCAGACAGTGCGTGACTGTACAAGATCTTCTGAGCACCCAGCCTGGGTAAAGCCTTGTTCAGGGTGTGAAGGGGCAGAGAGAAGAACCTCTCTTACTACAGCCTCAAGGGGCTTTACAGTCAAAAAGGAGAGAAAAGGTTTGTGCAGAACAGAAAGCATTAGTCCAGGGAGAGGCATGCCCCTGAAGTTGTGATTTGTGGCTGCTTGTCACTGTCCAGATTACCACAGCTCTCTGTTTCTTCTCCTGTGTGTGGAGAAGGTGATTCTGGAAGTTACTAGCATTCCTGAAAGCCTCAATTTCTAGCCACTCCTGGCAGGGAAAACCAAAACAAACAAACATCCAAACACAATACAACAAAACAATACCAAAAACAACACCAATAAATAATTCACAGCAGCAACAACCACACAATAGTGACAAAACTCCTTGACTTCTGGGGGTAGGGTCTACTTTTTGTTCTTGTAACTTTCTCTAAGCCAGATTCTAGCCACCTCCACTTTCTTTGTTCCTAAGTGACTTTGATTTTCAATACAGTTACAAGTGTGTCTTGGGTCTTTTAATGTAATGAAATAGCTTTTAAATAAGGGCAGGGACACTGGGAAAAAGGCCGTGACAGATTTTCACCTTTTCTCCCTAGCCATTAGTCACTAGTCCTTGCTTGTGTGACCACTTGAGTGTTGCTGGTGGGGGGAGAGGGGAAAGGAGGCACATCTGCAGGGTATGGGAAGGGACTTTCAGGAGCTGCAATCTACTCTGAGTGTCGGATTCCTTTGGGTTTTCTGTAGGAACAGCTTTGTGTCCTTGTGCCCAGTGGTAGGCTGTCATAATTTCTGTTCTCTCTGATCTGGGAGTAGGGGGAACTGCCATGTGGGAGAAATTCTGGCACTGTCCTAGAATCGTCCTCTGAAGATGTCCTCTGAAGGTTTTCATGTCTTCTCACTGTTTCGGTCCTTTCTGCTGGATGTATACACACACACACCCACACACACCATTTTTCCAATAAATCACCCACATACACACCCAAAGAGAGGAGGGAAGAAGAGAGAGAGAGAAGGAGAGAGAAAAGAAAAGGGAGAGAGAGAATATACAGACAATCCTTGTGAGGTAGACAACATGAGAGAAGGTGGCCATATGGCCATTTTCCAAGAACATGCAGGGATATATGTGGAAAAATCCTGGTCTGGGGATGGCAAGCTTCACTTCCAGTTCTTAGTTTTAACTCAGTGGACCTGGATATGTTGTTTCCCTCTTTCAAATTTGTGTGACCAAGTGCTTGAAGGATGGTGTACATTTTTTTTTTATTCTGGGTCCTTGATTGATGCTTTTCGTCTAGGCCCCAGCCCTGTGAGGTGTTGTACCCTGACTCCCATGGGTGGTTTTGAAGCTAGCTAATTGCAGTTCACATAGTTGGACTCAACTTTCAACTTTGGTCCCAGGCATCCTACCAGACATTACTTGTCTGCCATTGGCCCAGTGGAAATTAAGATCTGGTAGATGTTGATCTTTAGTCCCTCCCCCATATTAGGAAACAGCAATACTGTAGAAAGAAAGGTTCTTAGAATCACAGGAAGTTCTTAAAAATTATATTGCCAAGCATTTAGTAGTACAATGGATTTTGTGACAAGCCAAGTTGTTGAACCAATAGTGTCAACAAAAAGACCAATTTGAGATCAGACTTGAAGACCTCTTAATGTCCCTGGACTGGAATCCAGAAACATCTCCGAGATTGTGGGATGCAATATGATAAGAACCAGGGAATACTCTCAGAGGACAGAGCCAAAGCCAGGGAGGTCAGTTAGATATCAAGGGTGAGAGTGCAGGTTCACCTCACATCTTTCTTACCTTTGACTCAGTCTGTGGCTGTAATCTACTAAGTTATAGAGGCTTCCAGTGCCCTTTGAATGTTCAAACCAGTTTGAGATGGGTTCTTTCATTCATGATTGGAAATGCTTTAGCAGATGAAAATGGAGCCTTTGTTTAATAGTTAAGAGCATGGATCTAGAGGGCAGACAGACCACTTGGGTTTGAACTCCATCATCATCTACCAATTATATCATTTCTTGTGCTTCAGTTTCTTCACTCATAAAATGGGAATAATGTTTCTGCCTCATAGTGTGATAGATAGGTATAAAAGAATTTATGGCTAAGAATCTGAAAATGCCTAGAAAGATGCTTTGCACACTTCACATGCCACATTAAAAATATTGAAAAAATGATTTAAAACCACCACCACCACAACAACAACAAGAATCATTGGTTGTAAAATCCCTTATGGACGCTAACTTTATGGAACTATGGGACCAGATAACGATAACACAAGCATCATGGCATCATGAACCTGAGTAGAGTTCTCAGGATTTACTGTGAGGATTATTTAAACAGAAATGCAACTTGTTTATGCTTGTGTGCAATTAGTTTTCCACTGACTCCACAGATGAGCTCGAGGTTAATTCTGTGTAGCGTATGTACTATAGCTTTGACCAATCAACATCCTATTGGTCACCTTTTCTAGTCAACCTAGTGCTCCAGGTTAGAGAAGTCCTCAAAATGTTCACTCTCTTTCTCACTTGCTGAGTCACACGTTCTTGACTCCTTAAGTGGCCTAAATTATTGGTATCATTCTGAACCTACTCCCCAACTTTGGGCTTGAAGATTGTCTGAGTCACTCCATTATTCCCATCTCCTTTATCCGGTGAGTCACCAAGTGTGTCCACCAGTTTTCTTTTCTTTATATCAGGATACCTGATATAAACAACAAACGAAGAAAGATTCTGACTCAGGGGTTAGGCTTTGAGGTCTCCTTACTCAAGCTACACAAGTGAGACAGACCACTTCCTGTTGCCTGTGGGTCAAAATGAAAGAACTCTTAGCTTCTTTTTTAGCATCTTATCTACCTGCATGCTGCCTTGCTTCCCATCACAATGATAATGGACTAAACCTTTGAACTGTAAGTGAACCACCCCGATGAATTATTTTCTTTTTATAAGAGTTGCCATGGTCATGGCATTTCTTCATAGCAATAGAAACCCTACCTAAGACACTGCCTGACCTCTACAAAGTACCTAGTACATGTTAGTTGTTAGTACTTTCATTCATCTTTTTCATCTTTCTCTTTGTATCTAGATTAAATGCAGGAAAACTCCTGCAAGTCTTTCATCAATTAGTTCTTCAGTATTCAAGATTGAATTCAACACTGAATCTTTTCATAGGATTGTCCTTAAAGATCTGTCACATTTTTGCTTTCTTTTAATTGTTATCCTCTTTGCTCTAATAAACTGTCCATTATCAGAGGGAAAACATTTAGATGTCTTCTTTAGCACTCAGAATGATGATTAATATGAAGCAAGTGCTCAAGAGCTTTTTAATAAAAGAATCATGATTAGTTACATTTTCTCTCTGAAACTGTAATGAACTGAAATTTGTGGTCAGCTGGAAACATTCAACTCAGATGCTCATGTGTAGTCAAGAGACTCCTGTAAGTCCCATAGACAAGGATTAAGGAAAATTTCTGATCCATCATATGGGGGTATCCAACATGGAGGCCCTGGCATAAATATGTACTGACCCACTACTTCTCAAAGCAGCCTGTGAGAGTGAATATGTCTTAGGTCACAACTGGGGACTCTGCTCCAGCTGTCTTAAACAAACACACAAAAGGGATGTATTGTCCCAGACAAGAAGGTTGAAGATAGGATACTTCCTAGTTAGTAACCCCAGGAACTCTGCTTCATAATGGAGGACTCAGATTTAGACTCTTCTTATCTTCCCAGTTCCCTTTACAGGATCTGGCGTTGTCTTCTGTTTTTTTTCCCCACTCAAGGGAGCCTCGCAACATTTCTTGAGACAGAGAAAGAGAGGTTGTGTTTATTCACATAAGAAAGAAAACACTTCACCCAGAAGCCCCAGCGGATTTTATCTTATCTATTATAGGCCAGAAACTGGTTACAAGACTGTATATAGGAGCCACTAGCAAGGATAAGGCAATCTTCATGTTGGGTCTAACCAATAAGGACTTATTTGCATCTAGAGGAGGAAAAATAAGCACTGGAATAACATCAAGGGTTTCCTAGCATGAAAGAAGAAGATGGCCACTGGGTAGGTAGTCAAGGATATCTGCCTTTGCAGCACTCATAAAAGGGAGAGAGATGGTTCCACATTATCTGTAAAGACATCATACCTATTCAAATTTTATGTTAAAAACAAATAAAAATAACGTATTTACATGTAAATAGAACTGACTATGATCCAAGAGTGGGTTAGCCTTTGGGTGAAAAATCTCTGCATTTATCACAGAGGCTTTCCAGCTCAGCACTTCCTAACTCTTGAAAATTATCCAGTCATTTGAGCCTTCAGGGTAATTGCTTATGATTGGAGATAAACAAACACATTTGCTCGAATAAAGCTTACTTTTTATCCATTGTAAAGGCATAGCGTTAAAGCTCTCAGCACCAGTGTGTCTTTCTTCTGATTACCCATGATCCAACCCTTCCGTGCTTTTCATTGTCTATTAGGAACAGACAGAGCCAACCTCAGCATATCAGCAGAACATGGAAGCTTTCTCTGGCCTCACCCCAGCACAGTGCTGCCTGCCTCCACAAGTCCCCGACACAGATACACTTGCCAGCTATCAGACATGCTCCTTTTTCTTTTCTTTCCTTCTTTCTTTCTTTCTTTCTTTCTTTCTTTCTTTCTTTCTTTCTTTCTTTCTTTCTTTCTTTCTTTTTTTTTGTGCCTCTGGTCTCTGTCAATCTGCAACCTTTACTCATCCTTCAAGGCCTGTGTCAACAAGGGAGTGGATGGATATGCTCCAAGAACGAATTTCAAAAGAAAACATAAAAAGTATCCTTTAAAATGAAGTGTAATATTTTCTAGGCTTCCTCAGGCAAGTCTTATGCTTCTTTTTTCACCTGGGTGTAGCACCAGCATCAAAGTGCCCCTCTATTAGAACCTTATTGTGTCTTGCTGTAATTACCCAACATCCTCAAGTGTAGGGTCCGTAAACCAGCCAGATGGCTCTGTGACTGTCTGCTGTGTGTTTCTTGCCTAAACCAAGAACATAGTGGGGGTAGGGGTGGGTAGCAAATGGTTTTGCATATAATCTTATAGTTTTCATAATAAATCACAGTTAACTTAGTGGATGCATTACTTACTGCCCTCTCTTAAGGCACATCCCAATTTGAATCATAATCTGATCATTTATGAATAGATTAGCCACTAGCAAATGGGCACATTTCTGCATATTTACCTTGACGTATATGTACTAATGGCAGAGAGAACCATTAGTGAATTCATTATTTTTGAATTCAACTTGCACTTCTACAGCTAAGGTTAATTATTGATTTGTTTTATTCTGTGATTAAAGCCATTAGCTACTATTAGCAAATGATGATGTTTATGCATGTTTGAATATCAGCGGGCTTGCTTTTCATAGCAGGGGCCCAGGCTAAATGATTGCTCTCTGGGACTGAAATCTAGAATGGGGGTATGCACGTATTCTCTGGTAGTAACCAGTGATTTTTCCTGGTGATAAAGAATAAACAGAATCTGATTGCCTCCACTAATTATTCTTCTTGAGCAGATACTGATCAGAGTTTACTTTTAATTAGTTTGGCCTCTGTCTCCATCTGATTTTGGATGACCCGACTTCTGAGCAGGAGATGGAGAGTCCAAGAACTCTGCTATCTTTGAGGCCTGCAAACCCTGCTTGTAAGTGGAATGGGCTCATTTGCTCTTTGAAATGCTTGGGAATGTATCTTAAGGCTCACAGATTGGCTTTACCCAGGCACAGTTCTGCTGATGAATGGAAGGCATTGAGTGTTGACATCCTCTCTGCCCAGGCTGTACCTTTCCTGGCTTCTCCCTCACTGGGGTAAGGTTGACCTGAATCTATCTGGCACCTCTTCAGTTGGGTTTCTCGATGCCCGTGTTCAGGGAACAGCCCATCCCTGTCAAAGGCTTAACGTTCCACATCTACAGAAGTATAGGGGAAGAAATGGGAAAGTTGTGTGGGATGCTTTCTGAATTGGGTTTGTTTCTATCTGTATTCTCACTAGCCAGAGCTTACATAGAAGCAACTGTACAAAAAGGTGGGAAATGTAGCCTGACAGTCTGTCTGACAAAGGGAGAATCAATTTAGAAAGTAATTTGGCTAGGGTGGGCTGCAGTCTCTTCTGCTCTTTAAAACCCTGGCCACTATCTCAACCTGTCATTTCTTTCTGTGATGCTAGAGGAACCACCCATCCCAAGATAATCCCTCTTGAATAGTCTTCAGCTTTCTCCCAGGAAAGGCAGAGATGAGGGCTTGAGAGAGTAGTGACAACTACATGTCTCACTTCCTGCAGATCTAACACAGTAGGCTCATGGTAAACATTTGCTGAGTGAATAACTGTCCAATTGAATGATTTTTGGTGAACCTAAGGCTCCTGACACCTGGCTTTGACATATATTCCTCTTAGAAGGCTCATCTCTTCACCCTTTTCACAAGCCTTCCCGATGGTTATCTACAGTTCATCTTTCCCTGGGAGACGGTTCAATTAAGACACCTCAAAATGAGTCTATGAGTTGAAGGAACAGCCGACTGCACTCTGATTAACTCCCTATTCATCAGTCACAGAGATATATGATGGGAATTACCAAGGCAGGCAGGAAGGAGGACAGCTGGGCTGGAAGGAGGGAGGTGGAAGCTGGGAGATCAGAATTTGGGGGTATAAAGAAAATGGGGAAAAATGATAGTAGGGGGATCCAAGTTCCCAAGAGAAGCCCCAGCACATAACTTGAGATATGAGGTCTTCTTGGAAATATATTCTTGATGCCTTCATAATTCATTATCTGACACTAAAATTATGTTGAACTTTCTCACAGCATGAAAGGGAAGCATACATTAGTGGTGGAGAAGGCAGATGACTTTCAGCCTTTACTGAAGTCTTAGCAGTTTTGTAGTGGGGTCTCTTTAAGTTTTGCGACCTTAAAAGGACCAGTGTGATGGTGTTTCTCATATGGAGAGGCTGTAGCTCTCTGGGTCTCTCTGGGTGATAAGTGGACATCTCTCTGAGCGCTGTTGAATTTTTGGGAAGACCCCTTTCCATCACTGCTTCCTTTAGGATGCTAATGTCTGGGGATGTCCAGCATCTGCTGGTTGGCTGGCAGCCTAGCATTTCTTGACTTGTGGCTGTTACCCCACTCTTCACTTTCCTCTTCACACATCTTCTACCTTTGTGCTGTCTGTCTTTGTGCCTGAGTTTTCTGGGTTTACTAAGACATGATTACATGGACTTATGGCTACTCTAGTGACCCCACCTTAACTAGCTATCTGAAAACACTCTACTTGTTAAGAAAATCACCTTCATAGGTCCCGAGGAATTGGACATCAGTATCTTTTGGGGAGAGGGACACAATCTCACTCACTGCCATTACTAAAGGTGTGTTGGAAATAATGAGCCCCATGAGCCTGAAACCTATCCCTTCCTCTATGCCTAGTGCCCTTCATCCTGATAATTCCTAAATATCCCCCACTATATGTCTTCTGAGAAATTCCTTCTAAACATGGAAAAACTCAGCTTTTCTCTGCCTTCTTACCAGTCTACTCCTTGTCCTGTGGCTACTGGCCCAGGAAACATTACCATCATCTCCATGGTCTAACATTTCTCCTCTCTCCTACTTGTTGCCTACAATGGCCCAAGAGGCCATGTAACCTTGCAAACCTTGATTTCTGATTATCTCACCAATCCCAATGACAGTTTCCTTTTACCAGAACATTTGCCTGGAGTTTTACATCAGTTTCCTTGCCACCCACCCTGCTCAGTTATGATCCACCTGCATGTGTGGGATAGCGATCTTTCCACAGTGAATTTTGCTCATAATCTTAGTCTCAGAGCATCATAGTGTTTCCTTTTCTTGCTTTTAGAATATATTTAAACAATCCATAATATGTTTTGTTTTCTTTGTCCTTTATGGTCTATCTCATTTTCCTTTTGTATCTCATTTTTAGTTGCCCCTTTTGTTCTAAAGTGTCTTTGAGTTATAGCAGTTGAAACTTCCCCAGACACACTCTTCTTTGCCTTGCAAGACCTTCCCACATGCATTTCCTTTGCTTGGAAGATTTCCTCTCCTCCACATTCTTTTTCCTTCAACAGCAAATAAAAGTTTACATGATCACATCTATGTCTTCTGTCCAACCTCTCTTTAAGTCTTAAGAATGTTCTAATAATGCCTTGCCTGTCACAGGGCCCCGTGGGATCTGAACTTCACTCATTCTCTCCTCACAATGCCCACCCCTGTGGCCAGCATCAGAGTCAGCCTCATGGTCATGGGAAAAGTGTAGCAGCAAAGGGCTGTGCTCAGAGAGGCCCTGCAATTGGGATTTGATGCTGTGTAGTTGTTGACTTTCCTAGTCTTAGTAATTCTACCTTTGCACCTGTCTTTGCCATAAAGTCATGGAGATGATGGTACATGTGGTGGGGGTTCTTCCTCTTACCAAATCACCAGGGGTGGATTCATGAATGTTTACTCTGCTTCTTTGACCCAGAAACTCTACCACTCTCTTTGCATAGTAAGAACCTCAGTCAAAGTGTGACATAGGGCCTCGTGGTAAGGACCAACACATCAGAAGACGCTGTTCTCAACTCTGAGCCTTCCTAAGGCAGTTCCATTCTGGGAAGATGAAGGTACCCTATAGTACCTGAAGTAGGCTTGAGAACTTGCTGAAGCCCAGAGACGAGAAAAACAGGGTAAGGAAAAGGAGAGCTTTTTCTGATTCTGGAGAAGGGACCCCACATTCTTATGTGGCAAGAGAGCCTACAGGTTATACAAGTTATATAGTTGACCCCGCCTGACATATATGGTCAGAGATGGTGAAGTTTCAGTACTCTCAGCCATTTCTTTAATCCATCATATCCATAATGCTTCCCTTCTCCTCCCTTTCCACTTCTATGGCTCCCACCCAGAATCCAGCTCCAAGACTATTTAATAATGCCTCGTTTGTCTCTATTCTTGCAATCTGGGTACCCAGTGAAGCATTTGGCACCGAGCAGGTATATGATGAACCAATTCAATAAGTAGGAAAGCTAGTCCTGAAAACATTCCGTTGATACTTCTGCAGATTGTTAAAATGCCTGTGACGTATTCTACTGAGAAGTAACCTTGGGGATTATTTAATCAATTCTGCCCTGTGGCCTTTGCCAGGAGTTGGTCAGAGCCCTGGGCTAATCTGTATGGGCAGGTATGTTCTTACTGTCTCTACCCTTCACCTTAGGAGGGTCCTGTTGCAGGCTGAGAATGCACAGCTGGAGAAGCAGAGAGACTTGAAGGGCAGAAGCTATTACTAAAGCATTTGAATGACCAGGAGGCAGAGTTCAGTGCTGGAAGTGGAGATAAGTTAGGTCTTTAGCAATGTTTGTTGAATGGCTTATAAGTAACAACAAGGCTGAAAGAACCAGCAGTGCGGTCCTACGACTCACTCCAGGAGGGCAGTGTGCGCAGAAAGAGTGCCGTTTGCTTTCAGTTTCACTACCCTGCCTCAGTTTCCCCAATAAGCTACAGACTGTAGGAGGTTCTCTGGACCACATGAGAAATCTTTCTTAAGAAGGGGAAGGATGGATGCCTGTGCTCTGGCTGGTTTGGTCTCTGCCACTTTGGCTCCCCTAACTCTTAGTACAGACTGGAAAGTCCACTGGGTTAAATCATCTTTACTTGCTGTTTCAGTCCATTTGAGCTGCCACAGCAACAGAAAACACCAGAAACTGAGTCGCTTGTAAACGACATTATTTATTCTCTCTCGCTTCTTTCGGATACATCAGATCCAAGCTGAAGATTGTCCCATATTCTGCTTTCTCCTCCTGATCTCTTGCATGTTTCACTCTGGTTTGATGCCTACCCGACACAAATCCAAACAAATGCACTTTTCTCCATTTATCCCATCATCTTCAGGTATATGTAAATGATTTTCATGTTTTGTATTAGTGGCTGATGATATTAAGTACATGCTAGAGGAATCAGGGAAGGGAAGGGAAACTGGAAAGGAGTTTGAGATTTTGACATCTATGTAAACACAGGACCCAACATAGGCTCACATTCAGCCTCCGAAGAAGGTACAATACAGAGACTTAAATACCAGTGACAAAAGTGGGTCTAATGTGCCCTTTATCATTTTGTGAAAAGCAGTAAGGAAGAACTCAGAAGCACAGATGTGATAACGATTGAGAATGGTAGGCACAAGAAGTGTAGATGATAAACAGACATTCATCATTTTCCAAGCATCCTGGAAGTTCCAAGTGTACAACAATGACGAGGGCAAACACACTTTAAAAATGAGCTAGAAAAGAAGACAACATACATGATTTAGATCTCAATGTTCTTGAGGGGTCTTTAAACATGTACATGCATATAAGAACTGGTAAGCCCTCCAAGCAAGGACAAGGACTGTGTCAGGAGTTGGCAGTCAAATACAGAGTATGACAGCAGGACTCTAAGAGTATTAATGAAGGTTCCAAACACAACAGGACTCACTCTGTCCATGTTAGATCCTGAACATTAGTCACTGTGTGGACAAAGAAGGCTGAAAAGGACTATGGCAGGTCTGTCTCATCAGTGGACTCTGTGGCAATCAAAAAGTGTAAATAGAGATAGATGCATTTTCTGGTAAAACACGAAAGAGCAAGAGGCTTTTCTTAAGCTTCTCAATTGCCCCTCTACTGACAATAGTTAAAGAGTTGCTTCCAGAAAGTCTAAGGATAGAACGGAAAACAGCCTGCACTGATACACATATTGTGATTTTATAGATTCCACAACCTGTTTGTATATTTTATTCACTTGTTGAATGACAAAATATTTGTGAATAATATAGTAGAACTATCTATGAGGAAGGTCACATTTCAGTTTATGGAATGGTATCATTCATTCAACTTTTAAAGTACTGGAACTATTACCCATAATATCAACAGCCAGGCAATCTTTACTAAATTTTTAAAGAGAAAAGTCAAAGCGATGAATGAATAAAACATAGTGGAGAACTATGAAAGTGTGTGCATCAGTGCAGGCTGTTTCCATCTCTACCTCAGAACACCTGAAGCAGGACTTTGCCACTGACCAGGATGAAGTAAAATAGATCAGCTATAGGATCCTTCTTAAAGGAAAAGGTAGAAGTACAAAGTGTAGTTTTTAGACACTGGACAGAAGGTAGTGCTGGACATTGACCTTGAGTGAGAAGTGCTGAAGGGCAGTGTTAGGACTACCCAGCTCATGCCACAGGGGCATTTCTAGTTATAGGGAGAGGAGGTTCACATAGACTGCATTTTCTTTCTGGAGTTGAGGAGGTAGAATTCAGATTTTGGAGATGCCCAGACAGATATACTTAAAAGGATCCTAGGAGACTAGCTGCATGGAAGAAGAGTTTGAGAACATTCTAGAGGGTTCACCTCAGGGGCCTAGCATAGTAATGGTCTCTATATGCCTTCAGAAGGAACACTGAAGAGCATGGGAGGAATGAGTCTTGATCACAAGGAGACAGAAAAATGTTATATTCTTACCAGACAGAGCATTAAAACATTACAATACACAGACACCAGCTGAAACACCCAGCTTGTGAAATATCTAGTTATTTCCTCCTTGGTACACCCAAACTGCCTCTTGCTTAAGCTACCTGGTTAATCCTGAAAGAGAGAAAGCCTCCAAAGGGTCACGCTTTCCCCAAATAATTTATCTGGGTCTCTTCAAAATGCTCAGGTATATTACGGAGATATCAAGTATAAAGCAAGGTAAAATTCAACCCCCCAAATTATCGTGTATTCAATAAATAAGGAAAGCGTGAACACAATTAAGAAATTAGTGGACCAATCAATCAATCAATCAATCAGATCATAATGAGGAAATCAATGAATCAGTATATATATAGCATATGCCAGAATGCCAGAATGAGCCATCAAATACAGTCATTAGAAATCTGTCCACCGGGGCTGGAGAGATGGCTTAGAGGTTAAGAGCACTGACTGCCTTTCCAGAGGTCCTGAGTTCAATTCCCAGCAACCACATGGTGTCTCACAACCATCTACAATTCAATCTGGTGCCCCCTTCTGGAAAAACACTGTATGTGTAATAAATAAATAAATCTTAAAAAAAAAAAAAAGAAATCTGTCCACCTCTGGGTGTAACCAGTTCATCCAGCATGCAAGAAAAGCTTTGGATTTGAGTCTCAACCTTACTACTAAGGAGTAATGATATAAAAAAATCATGTTGTATGTTTAAGAAGTAAAGATTTCAAAAAAGGCCTGTGAGCCAAAATCAGCCTGGAGTTTGCTTTTTAAATTTTTTACTGTCTTTATTTTACCTCTCCCCCTTTTCTCATTTTCCTTTTGTTTTTGAGATTATAATATAATTACATAATTTCTCCCCTTGCTCTCCTTCCTCCAAACCCTCTCATATTTGATCTCTTTCAGTTTCATTGCCTCTCTCTTCATTGTGGCTACATGCCAATATGCGTAATATATGTACGCATATATGTATATACACATATTAAATGTATGTATAGACACTTATATTCCCAACATAATCTGCTCAGTCTTAACAATGCCACTCAAATGCACATGCTCAGGTTGACCATTTGGTATTGCACAACCAGCTGGAACTTGCTTTTGTATGATAGGAGTACCAAGAACAATTATTTCCTCTTCTCTCCTCCTCTTCTTTATTCTCTTCCATTTATTCCTCCTTTCCTCTACTCTACTGTTTCTTCCTTCTTCTACATTTAAAAAAAGTCGTAAGAGAAAAATGTGATAGGAAACATTTATTTGTAAATTGAGCTTTGAGATGCGGTGAGCAGTAGATATGCTGCAGAAGAAAGGAAAATGGGATTTGAAGACATAACCACACCTACTGTTCACATTGTAGCGTAGTAACACAATGGGTTCAGAGAAAAGACTCTGAACACCATCAAAATGTGGGGATGACTGGAAGGGCCCTACCAAACACAAAACTGGACCCTCTGAAAGAAGGGGGCCCCAGAAAAATCTTTCAAAAACAATAGAAAAAACTTGCTAACTTCGATTAAGAAAAATAGTAAGGATGCTGTTTCCAGACTTTTAATGAACCACATGAAGAAAACTATGTCACAGTGCACAAAATCAAGTATTCAGAACCAGTAGCAAAGAATGTACTTTTTGTGTGGTCCTGGAATCAGTGAAGAACATCTTTAAAATAGTAGGAGACAAAAAGCTGATTACCTACAAAGAATTCAAATTAAACTGGAACAGACTTCTTAGTAAAAACTATTCAATTTAAGACACAGACACTCGATAATTTTCAAATATTGAAATGAAAGCAACAGTCAGCTTAGAATTATATGCCCTGTAATAATCTGTTTCCCAAATGAAGTCCAAACACTTATGTAGGCACACGAAAGTGGAAAGATGTCATCACCACTAGCAAAAGTGGAAAGACGTCATCATGACTAACAAAAGCAGAAAGACAGCATCATCTCTAGCTGAATTGCTGCTGTGTAGAAGTGCCCTCCAGACAATCTACAAAATCTGAGTCTCCAAGAAGCAGTGAAGCATGCAGGAAATGAAAACTGTGTGGGCCAAGTTAAAAAAGACCTTTTCTTATTTAAAACACATCTTTAAAGGGTAATTGATTGTTCAAAGTAAAAATAATGAAATGATATTGAGAGAGATTATAACTTACAGATGTAAAATAGTACCAAGCCCAGGAGGGTTAGGGAAATATTCTTACATTTACCTGTAAAGTAAATGTTACTGGAAGTGATGGCTGTAACAAATTAAAGATAAACAGCTAAAACTAAGAGAACCAGAGGTAAAACTGTGACCATGAGAAAGTAGAGTCATAAAATGTAATTTAAAGCAAAGTTTAGAGAAACATATTTCATAGTAACTAACATTATTCAAAAGAAAGAGGGCCAAGTGGAAGAAACAAACAATAGTTTCAGAGATAAGTGAGTTTATTTTTTGATAAAAAGAGAGAATTAAAGCAATAGGAAATAACAATGATGGTGTCCATGCATCTAAAAGAAAATCTTTCAACATAGGTGAATAAAATATTCTTAGAATCAGAAAAAAATTTCAAATAGATCAGCTATTATAGTTTGACATTTTATAACCCTTTTAGTAATTGACAGGAAACATCGACATAAAATCAAGAATGACATAGAGGAATTGAATGACACCATCAATCAACTACCTAATTGACATTTATAGAGCATACCACTCAATGACAGCAGAGTAGAGATTCATCTCAAGTGCCCTTGGCACTTTTACCAAAGTAAACTAGAATATGGGTCATAAAACAAATCCAAAATTTAAATTCTTGATCATAAAATAAATTGTAGTATATTTAAGAAAATTAAAATTATGCCAAATACATTCTGTAAACAGACTGGCCTTAAATTAGCACTCAATCACAGTGAGATATCTTTAAAACTCCCCAGATATTTAGAAACAAAAGGGTACATTTAAAAATATTCCTTCAGTCAATGAATAATCAAGATTAACTAGAAAGTATTTTGGATGGGATTACAATTAAAATTGACATATGGAGATTTTTGGAATGCATCTAAAACAAAATTTAGAGAGAAATTTGTAGTCCCAGGTGCCTATCGTAGAAAAGAAGAAAGTCCTCAATGCAATTCTCAAACTGGGGCTTCAAACTTTTGTAGGTAAGCCAAGTTCACTGTCTGGTTTTTGGCAATTAAAGTTCATGTTTATCCAATGATGTGCTAGCCGTGGTTGCTTTCATGGGTTTGCAATAACGTTGATTAGGGGTATGAGCATCAAAACCTAAAATGATTATTCTCTAACCTTTCACGAAAACATATGCTGGCCCCTTATTTGACAATCTAGAAAGAAGAAAGCGAATGAAAGCTCAAGTAAGTAAGTAGAAGGAAATATAAATACAGGAGCAAAAAACAAATGGAATAGAAAAATAAAATTAATGAAGATAATGAAAATAAAGCACAATTTTAAAATAAAATTAACACTCTCCAAGCCACATAGAGTAGAAAAAAGTGAAAGAAGCATGGGTGGGGGAAAGAAACACATCAAAATACAGTACAGAGCTCTGTGTTGGGGCACACCCATAGGAGGATTGCTTCCAGATTAAGGCCAGTCTGGTCTACACAGTGAAACTTTGTCTCACACTTCCCCTCAGATAGATCATGCATAGATATGTTAATAGCACTATGTACGTAAATTGACAGTCAATTAACTCATCTTCCATTATGTTGTAATTTTATGTGTATGAGTGTTTTGCCTGCATGCACATCTGTGTATCACTTGTGTGCAGTGCCTACAGAGGCGAGAAGAGGCTGTCAGATCCCCTGCAACTGGAGTTAGACTGCATTAAACTGCTGTGTGGATTCTAGGAACGGGACCCAGGTCCTCTGGTGGAGAAGCCAGTGTTTAACCCTCCAGCCATCTCTCCAGAACAATTGCAACATGCGGAGAAATGAATGTTGGTCCTTTCTTCACCCTACATACAAAAACTTGAAGTGGACCCTAGACCTAAATTCACGCACTAAACTGCAAACTTTGGGAGAAAATGATAAAAAAAAGTCTCGTTGACTTTGGATTTCACAAAGATTTCTTGAATGTGTCCCAAAGAGAACGAACTATAAACATAAAAAAAATCATCAACATTAAATTACCAAAATTAAAATCTTATATTTTTCAAAAAGAAAGCAAGTCAGAGAGAGAATTATATGTGGTAATGTTTTGCTTGTACAAATAAAGTTTGTCTGAAGATCAGAGGATGGAGCTTGCCACTAGCTAACCATAAGGTCTGGAGGTCTGTACAGACGACAGGAAGTGAGATGGCTGGGTGAAGAGAGGATATAGATGAGAGGAAACAGGAACACGCAGGAGGAAACAGGAATTCATTCTTTTTTCCCACCGGGAAGCTAATGAGGTAAAGATGGTTTTGGCTTGTTCCTTCTCTCTGATCTCGCAGCATTTTCCTCTATATCTGACCTCAGTTTTTTAATTATTATTATTTAGATCAATTAGGATTACATTTACAATTATACTCTTAGAAAGTATTTGTGAAGCATATATCTCATAAAGGATTTTTGATGGGTGTGTGAAAACACCCCACTCTCAATTATATAATGCTGTGAAACAATCTTTATACAATGTAAATGCACATTGCTTTCATTGTTAATAGAAAGTTAATTGGCTGATAGCCAGGTAGGATGTGATTTGACAAGACAACCTGACACAGAGAGAATGCTGGGAGGTAGAAGAGCAGAGACTGGAGTCATAAGCAGATGTCACAGAGGTAGCAGGAGAGGGACATGCCATGCTGATAATGGTACTACCACATGGCAGAGTGTAAATAAGGAATATGGGTTAATTTAAAAAATGTAAGAGTTAGCTAGTAACAAGCCTAAACTATCAGCAGAGCATTTATAACGAATATAAGCCTCAGTGTGTTTATTTGGGAGCACCTGTGGGACAGGAAAACTCCACCTACAATAAAAGATATGTGTATCAATTAAAAAGTAGACAAACAGTTTACCCAGTATTTCCTGAAGAGCATACACAGATACCAGATGAATCCTTAAAAAGATCCTTGTTAACATCGTTTATTAGGAAAAGTCAGTTAGAACTAGGTATTTTATAACACACCCACTATAAAAGCTAAAAATAAAGACCAACTGCTAATTATTGGGGAGGAAAAGAAACAACTAGGATTCTGATATCTGTTGATAAGAATGTGAAATTATATAAATGTTTTGGAAAAATGGAAGTTTAAACCTCAGGCCTCATGAATTGGGAGGTCTTGTAATAAGTTAAATGGCCTTTCCTGTTGTGGGAATTTGGTCCAATAAGCCAATGGTATTGGGGTGACTTGGCCTAATGGGTATGGTCTTCTCTGGAGGTACATGACCAAATAAAATCCCCAGAGAAGACACATATGCTCTCTTGGGTGTAGGCATATTGGCAGCAAGTCATGGGAGCATGTGTGGCTGGGGGCTTGGTTCTGATCCCCTTTTGTAACAAGTGGCAGAAACGGCAAAGGTATATCGGCTGAATCCATAGTGCCAGAAGCTTCATTTTGTACTGTGAGTGTACTTTATTGATTGGCAACTTTTAAGAAATCTGACTTGATCCTAGAATTCCCTCCATCTTTACCTGGTGCCCCACGTTGGGTGCCAAATGTAAACAGAGGTTTATGTGTCCCACCTGGTCCTACAGCCACTTTTAAAATAATCACTTAGAGGCTCAATAATAATTATAAACTGTTTGACCTATTGCCCAGGCTTATTACTAATTAACTGTTACAACTTAAATGAACCCATTTCTA
The DNA here is from genome assembly GCF_017639785.1 of Mesocricetus auratus. Lineage (NCBI taxonomy): Eukaryota > Metazoa > Chordata > Mammalia > Rodentia > Cricetidae > Mesocricetus > Mesocricetus auratus. The sequence goes on along the minus strand of NW_024429205.1, from coordinate 17,464,249 downwards.
TTAATCTATATTTTGCCACGTGCCTTCATGGCATTACTTGTTCTCTAGTACATCTTGTTGCTCTAGTGGTTCCCTGGCATCTGCCCCTGACTCCACCCTTCTCCTGTATTTCTGCTTGGATTTCCTGCTTGGCTGCATCCTGCATTGCTATAGGTCAAATCAGCTATTCTCGTAACCAATGGGAATAAAACATATTCACAGCATACAAAAGGGTTATCCCACAGCACATCCAAATTCCTTTCTGTATACCCTCCAAATGCCTTAAAGATTTTTCCCAAGATTGTCTATAGTTATTTTACTTTCTGTAGTTCAAATTTAGAAACAGCTCAAACGTCTATCAGCAGGTGAATAGTTAAGTAAATTGTAATGTATTTAGGTAACCGAATGATATAGCCCATTATCAAAATGAACAAGCCATTAGTAGTACACCAATATGAATGAGTCTTAAAAGACTTTTCAGGAGTACAATATTCCAGAAATTAAAGAGGTCAGTGCATATTTGGAGATGGGGAAAGAGAGTGAATTCGGGATCTGAGAAACCTTTGGTGATAATGCATGCACTAGTTACTCTGATTTTGGTAAGATGTTCCCACACATAGACATCTCAACAATGCTCAAGATTTATTCATTAAATACACCCTATTTGGGCTTCATTAAGTATATCACAATAAGGCTGCAAAAAAGGAACAAGCTACTATTGGTTAATCTGAACCAAAGTTGAGAAAACAGAAAGAGAAATAAACAAATCAATAGTTAGAAATTGAGGCTTCTAACATCACAGCTTATTTATTGATATAATAAACAAACAAAAGTAGTAGCTAGGCCAACAATTTTATCCAAATTTACCTTGTTTCACAATAAGAGAAAAATTTGTCCACATTCTTCAAATGTATATGGAATTTTCCTTAGGTCAAATCATATCTTGGACCGTGCAACAAGACTAATTCCAAAAGTTTGGAATTAAATATGTAGATGGTCTCATAGTTTAAAACTAAAGACTATACTTTTAAAAACCTGAGGGAAAAAATAACAGGAGAAATAAGAAAGCATTTCAAATAAAACATACATGACAATATAAGTTACTGTATAAGCGATGTAACTGAAGTAGTTCCAGTGGGGGAAATTTCTACCTTTAAATGCTTGTGTTGGAAATAAAAGTGTTTAAAATCAACGATTTCAGCTTTGGCCCTATAAAGTTAGAAAATCAGCAAATTTACATCAAACGAAAACGAAAGGATAGAAGAGATAAAGCAGGAGTCAACACAACAGAAAACATGCAGTAACAGTGAGCTGAAGAGCTGAACCTAATAGGGACAAAACAAGAAAATTATAGACCAGTATCCCTACGTACAAGAAGATAAAAGGCATCGCTAGTTACTCACAAATCAAATACAGGAATGTATAAAAGCACCAATTGTGACTTATCCCAAGAATTCTAGGCTTGTTTAGCGGTAGCAAGCCAATCGATGCAACTGACTGTGTCATCAGAGAAAAAAAATCTCACATGATCCTCCCCAGAGATGGAGAAAATGAGAAGCTGTTCATGATAAGAACTGCTGACAAATTAGAAATTGAAGGGAACTGTGTAGCGCGATGAAAAGAATCTGTGAAAAATCAACAGCTAGTGCCATACATTAAACATCGAATATCATACACTAAATCACTAATATTGCTTTCCCCCAAGAACAGCAGCAAGTTATCCACCCTCATCTCCTTGATTCCTTAATGAACTGGTCCTAGACAGTCACTTAAAACAAAAACAAAAACAAAACAAAAACCCAGAAAGCCTGGGAAGGAAGAAATCAAACTCAGGCTTACATGATGAAATAAAGTATTATAAGGAATTTTATAAATTTTATAAAACCCATAGGGCAACAAATGAGTTTAGTAGTCCTACAGTGTGAAAGTTCAACAAACAAAACTTAATTATACTTCTATGGTTTGGCAATAAATAATGAAAATGAAATGGAATAAAATACCATTTTGCACAAAATTTAAGGCAAAATACATCAAAATAGCCTTTCCACAAGAGTGCTAGATTTTTATGCCAACTTTTATATAGTATGGGACCAACAAATTAAAGAAAGACCCAATAGTACTATAGGTCATGGTGATACACTCAAAGACCCAGTGTTACTCAAATGTTTATTTTTAAATTTACACAATCCCAAGCATACGAGCCTTAAAAAGCAAATTGACAAACTCATTTAGAACTTACATGGAGAAAAGGAGTAAAAATGTTCAAAAACGTAGAACAAACTTGGAAGAGTTACTCTATTTGATTTCAGGACTTTATGAAGCTATTAGAATTGAAGTTATGCTGTGTTTTTCCTGTAGACAAAAGGATCATTAGTGTCAACTTAAAAAATCTCAATTTTATATCAACGTTGATGTCAAACAATGATGATGTGACTTAATGGAGTGGGAATTTCTTTTAATAAGCAATATCAGGACAACTGAATAGTCATATATTAAAAATACTCTGTATACTTTAAACCCTAACTCGTTACATCCACAGCAAACTATTCTTGATGCCCATGTATCTAAAACACACAAGGTAAAGTTATCATGTTCTACCTTGTTCTCACAATGAGGACAAATTCTTCAAGGTACAACCCCCCCAATTCTGTATCAGAATATACAGGAGTTTATTAAAGTTGAAAAATATCCACTCACCCAAAAATATTCTTTAGAAAGTTCAACAGTATGGCATAAACTTGGTGAAAGATTTGTGAAATGGAATTACCTGGTTGCTTTTCCCAAAGGAAGACATATGGATGGCCAATAAACACAACAGGACTAGAAAACTCAGCACTATTAGTTAGAATAAGACACCATAAAATTGTAATTGGTAGAATGGTTGAAGTTAAGGAATCTAGCAATGTTGAGTGTTGAGCTTCTAGAATTCTAGCACAACCATATGGTCACTATTAAATCTTTTATGTGGCTTAATTTAAGGTTACAAATAAAAGGACCAACTAGGACATATCTTAAGGATACAAGATTGCTTTAGTGTATTAAAAATCAATAAATTAGCCAATCAGTCAGTCAATTAATCAATTCTCTTGCGCTCTGAAGACAAGCCAAGACAGGAGAATGTACAAAAACACCATGCATCCATGAAGTGTTACTCAACAGTAAAATCAAGCTACTGATGTATAATGATGTGGATGGCTCTCACATTTGTGTAAACTTCTGGAGAATGTAGTCAAATCGGAACAGTGCTTGCCTCTGAGGTGGGCACAGTTGACAAGAAGGAGAATGAAGGCATTTCCTGGATAGACGGAAAATGTCTGTCTTTTCCTTGATGCAGTAATTACATGTTTATACATTTATTAATACTGATAGCAACAAGTTAAACTATAAACTTAAAATATATGTGTTTATTACGTGTTTATTATATCCCAATTAAAAATAATATGGGAGATAAGGAACTTATGCAAACTTGCCTTTTTGTTGTGTTTGCCTCTACCCTTAAAGACAACTACCATTAGACATATGGCTTATCTTTTTGATTTCCTTTACAACACTTCTACAAACCTATGTATCTATGTGTGTGTGTGTATATATATGTATATATATATATATATATATATATATATATATATATATATATATATACCTTCTTTGGAGTTCTTCAGAGAAAAAGAGGCAATTAGATATGTGTGTGGTGTGTGGCTATGTTTATACAGTCAATACTTGTATGTATAGGGCATACCCCACACACACACACACACACACACACACACACACACACACACACACACTGAACAGGGTGAAAGGAACCAGAAGAGGTAGGCGAGAATAGGAATTAGCACATGAGATTATGAATTCTGAAAAGTGTCATGATTTGCTTTCTATAAGCTGGAGACCCAATAGAAGATCTGGGGCTGTAAATCGGGTCTGAATATGAAGGCCCGACAACCAAGGGAGCTGCTGGTGTAAATCCCAGTCTCAGGGCAGGAGAGGGTGAGATGAGGTGTCCTAGCTCAGGAGACAGGCAGGAAGCCAAAGCAGCAAATTGCTCGTCTTTCCATGGTGTTTTCATTTGCTTCAGGCCCTCAGCGGATTGGAGCTCTTTTCCCACAGTGGGGAGGGCTGTCTGCTTTATAGAGCCCACAACTTAAATGCTGACCGACGCCTGCAACACATTCACAGACACACCCTGAAGCAGTGTTTAATCTGGGTACCCCCAAGGCCAAACTGACTTTTAGCTGCACCGAAACACCCAAGTTCAGTGTCGCTAGAGGGTTCTTTTATCCCATCTCTGTTCACTCTTGAATGGCTGGATTTTGTCATCAGTTTTTCCCCTTTCTTTCATAAGGGACTAAAGAGTGTTGTGTTTTCTGAGCTCTCACAGGTCTGTGAATACATGTCTGACACCTTTATACTTGAATAACCCCTTGTTGGGCCTATGATTTTTGTTTCACACTTTTATTTTCTCCTCAGAAACTCACAGACATCATCCCATTTTAGTTCTAGTTTTTGGTGTTGCTCTAAAGAAGCACAAGGCTCGTCTTACTTTCTGCTTTTCAAATAGTGCCCAAGGAATCACATCCCCTCTTTCTCCTCCTTCTTTCTTCTGCTCAGTCATTTTCTAGGACCCGTCTTGCTCATATTTATTCTGTGTTGAATTTCCTATAACGTGGTCTATTTAGAATGTTCTTCTGATGTGAAAATTGGATTTTTCCTTCATTTAAGGAAAAGCTTCCCATAATGTAGTGTGTATGTGTGTCTGTGTGTGTCTGTGTATCTGTGTGTTTTGTGATGCTGGAAATTAAGCCAAAACCCAGGGCCTTTTTTTGTGTTAGGCAAGTTCTCTAGCATTGAGCAATAAGGCCAGCCTGTAATGCATATTTATTTATTTATTTATTTATTTATTGTTACTCATGTCTCTACTTGAATGATGCAAATTAGCTCTTGGTCTATTAGTATTATTTTGACAATACATATTTTAATATATGTGTCCTAGATACTGTTACTCAGGTTTTTTTTGTGCCTCTTTCTGTAAGCTCCGTAGACTCTGAAGGAGACCTGGCAAATAGTGCAGAGTAGTATCAGTCCAGGGCATCATCGTCACGCTGTCTTCAGAAGGACCAGCCCCTGCCCTGTCCTCTTGCCTGCAGGGAGCCAGTTGGAGCTCTCAGACCAGGTTTTCAGCATCATCACGAGGTGCTTGAACAGATACTGCTCTATCCCTTAGTTCTTCATTTCATCCCAAATTCAGATCTCAGGAAAGGCCACCAGGCTTCCAGTCTCCAGGCTCTAATTTCCTAATCCCAAACCATTCCTGGGATTCAGACCTCAAGCCTATGACTTCACCCTTGATCGCACTCACAAGCCCACACTAGCCTCAGTCCATCTCTTAGTCTTTGTTTCTTACAGAGCACCTGCTGACTCCAGAGCGGAGCTTCTGGGCTGTGGATTTTCTTCCCACCCATCTACACTCCTGGATTCTGGATCAGAGTGGCTCCTGTTCCTCGTGTATATGTGTTACGGGATTTCTGCCCAGGTCTCGTAGGTGCTTTGCCTCCAAATAACACACGAGGCACTAAATTATGAAGCTGTTGGCCATTTGCTATGGTTTCTTAATGGCTAGCTGTGACTTAATTATTAACCCGTAATTACTAATATGTATTTTTATAAGGACTTACTTTTCTGAGGACATCAGACTTGTGCCCTTTCCTCCTGGGATCACGTGGCGACTCTCCACCCTTGACTACATTTCCCAGAATCCTCCTCGACTCCTAGTCCTACCTATCTTGCTTCCCTGTTGACCAACAGTACTTTATTTATATGTATAAGACAAACATAAACAGAAGACCATCCCCATCATATATGGGTTTTCCTTTCAGCCATGTCACACTGCACAGAGGACTCCTCTGTCTCCCAAATGAGTTGTAAGTTTCTAGTGCACTGGGAACCTCTAACTTTCCTATGATGCCTGATAAAGTGCTAAATCAAGTAGGGAGACACCCATAGACAAGCCGAGAGCTTTCTCTCCGAGGTATAAGTGTTTTTTTTAAATCACCTTTATGAAAAACAGGGATTATCAAAAAAGCACTCTACCCTCTTTGATTTATTTTAGGTATCATCAGGATTTGAAAACACCCCTTATTTTAATCCCAGCACTTGGGAGGCAGAGACAAGGGGATCTCTGTGAGTTCAAAGCCAGCGTGGTCTACATTGTGAGTTCCAGGACAGCCTCCAAAACAACACAGAGAAACCCTGTCTCGAAAAACCAAAAAAAAAAAAAAAAAAAAAAAGAAAAGAAAACACCCCTTACCACAATTATTGCTGACATTGGTGTTACACACACGGAAGTAGAGAGCTGGGTAGACTTGCTTAGTCCTGGCTCCTCCACTCTCATGCAGAAAGGCAGCCTCCCACAGAGCTTCTCCCATCTCCTGTGAGTGGGCTACTGCATCACTATGCTCACAGTGGACTTTCTCTTCTTAACTTACACCTACCAACTTCAGCAGAGAGTGAGCTGTCCACCTGTACATCTCTGCAACCACTGTGTGGGTGATGTGCAAACACGTGTCGAATTTCACATTCTTACCAATGTCAGAATTGGGTGGGACACAGAGGAGCCCCTGATGTTTGCTGAATGCTCAGCATGGGTGTTTGTGTGTGTGTGTTTGTGTGTGTATGTGTGTGTGTGGGTATGTGTGTGTGTGTATGTGTATGTGTGTGTGTGTGTGGGTATGTGTGTGTGTGTGGGTATGTGTGTGTGTATGTGTGTGTGTGTGTGTGTGTGTGTGTGTGTGTGTGTGTGTGTGGCTGGGTAAAGACAAAAAAGGTGGATGTGCTGTGGGAGTGTTTAGGCTGCTGTGAACTGGTTATTTCAACCCAATTCATGATCCCCACCCTTCAAAAACAAAGCTTTGTTTCTGATCAGTGGTTTCAAAACATAAAAATCTCAACCTGTGTGATCAGGCAGGCAGCCTGACCTTCAGACTGAATATTTCCTCTTTTGTATGGTTGGCTTGTTTGAAGCACAATCCAGCAGGGAGCAGACTGATGAATTTACGCACAGTTCTACTGATTCTCAATTGGAGGGGGCCTTTCAGACCAATGCTTGACAGAGCTTGGATATTAAGTGTCACTCAAAGGTAACTTGCAAAGAAGATAGATGACCATTGCTAGGTAAACCGTAACTTTCCATTCCAAAGCTGTGCCACTTTGAAATTCAAAGCCCCCGTGCCTCCTCAGCGCATTGCATTAAGTGAGTAGTAATTTTATTTCTCATAGGACAATACCAGATTACTATTTTTTTTAGTCTGACCTTTGAGAGGAACAACTTTTAATTCCAATCAAAGTTTCTTTTGAACCTTAAGAAAAATATACTGCTTTAGTTCTCAGAAGATCTTGACAAAGGGACATCTCTCGCAGAGCCAGAGACTGTTCACTGTTTACTAGAGTGGGTCTCATTCTGGATCTTAATGAGGAGGAGACTAATGGGGAAAAATTGATCCCTTCAGAATTTGTCAAGTGAAGTGTGGCTGGCTGAAAATGTCACTCTCAGACAGCACTGTTCTTGGTGAATTATATGGAAGTTAGCCAAAGTCACAAAGTTCCCTTTCAGGCTGGGGGATATTGACTGTCACCCGGAGAAGAATCCGATCTAATTTCTATGATGCTGTATAGCAAATAAAAAAGTGATTTACGATGTTACTATCAACTCCCTTAGAACTGAGGGGAGGCTTTATTCCCTGTCCTGAAACTGCAATATGATTTAAGCTAAGAAGCAGCATTAAGAATTGCTCTTGTAACCTTAAGACTGCGATAGGGCTGCACATTTATCCCCATGGAGAGAGAGTCACATTATGTTAGTATAAAGTAGGTTTCACAATGAGATAAAGTATGTTTTTTTTTGTTTCAGAGAAGTATGTGTATTTGCATAGAAAAGTCTGGAAAGATATACTTGCATAATCACATAAGAAATAAACAAGGAGAAAAATGCAAGCCAACAGAAATGGGTAAAGCAAACAAGTACATAATTCCTCAAAAGAGCCACAAGGATGGAAAAGCAAACATTTCAAATTTCATTTGTAATCACAGAAATGTAATTTAAAATGACAGTGAGATATCTTAACTTTTGCTTATCAGTTGTCCAAAGGTGCTTAAAATCAAGCAGTAAGGGATACCTGTACATACTCGGAAGTGGTGTGTGCTGTTACGTATTTTTTAAAGTATGTACTTTCAGGACTTTATTGATGTATAACTAATACTTTTAAACAATGAACTCTGCACAGTATGTACAAAGTGCATACCATTTGAGTAGACAACTGGATTAAATTGGTCATATGTATGCACTTACAATGCCATGGCAACATTTAGGGTCCTGATGTATGCACCACTTTCCCAAGACTCCTTTCCTTGGTAACCCTTCCTTTCTCTTCTGTGTTCCACTCTTTATCCTTGGAATTTTTCTGTTATTATGAATCCCATGACATTTTCTAGAACGTTAGATAAATGTAACCATATCATACATATCCTCTTTACACTCAGTATAGTTTGAGTGGCATTCGTTTTGTTGTAGGTTTCTGAAGTACAATTCTTTGCTGCCTCCATGTTGTTGCATGCTCCTATAGCTCATTTCTTTGTGTAACTGGATGGTATTCCATCACGCTGACATCACCATGATCTATTCAGCTACTTCTGGGTATTTGGATCATTTCCAACATTTGATCATTACAAATAAAGCCGCCATGAACATTTGTGTACAAGTATTTTTGTGGAAATATGCACTTCTCTTTGGTAAATTATTAGGAGGAGAATGGATAACATATGTGGTAGGTCTTTATTTAACCGAGGGAGGAATTGCTAAGTGATTGCCAAAGTGATTGCTCTGTTTTCCATTTTTGCTTGCATCCGTTTTCCTGCCCTCTTACCACCAACTGGATGGGCAGTCCTTAAACATTAGCCAATCTAGTATCTGTGCAATGATACTCATAGTTTTAATTTGTATTCCTCCAAAAACTAATGAGATTGATTGTCCCATTTTATGTTCAGTTGCTATTTGTATGTTTTCTTCAGTGAAATATCTATTTAAATCTTTGGCCAGTTTTAAATTGGGTCATTTGTTTCACTCCTATTAAACGATAGGACTTTATATAATTTTCGTAGATCTGTAAGACATATTTACAAATGTGTTCTCATGGTTTGTGGCTCTGCTTTTCATTTCTGTAGCTATGTCATTTGAAGAATGAGAGTTTTTGACTTGTGATGAAATCTAATTTGCTGAGTTTGGGCATTTAAGAAAATATTTTCCAGACTTTTGGGCACTAATATTTTCTCATAAAAGTTATGTTGTTTAATTATTTATTTTTGAGATGGCCTCAAACTCATTATCCTCCCAACTTAGCCTTCAGAGTGCTGGTGTTATATGTGTGCTCCAGCACTGGCCACAGATTCCACAGTCTTGGTTCTCACATTTAAATGTTTAAATGTTTGGAGAGAGATATGTGTTCAGCTTCTTTGGCTGCATATTCTTAGCTGTCCTACATCATTTGTTGACAGATATTTTCCCTCACTGAACTGGCTTGAAAGCTAATTGTCCATATGTTGTTCATCTGTCCCTGTACCCTCTACTTTTCTAATCTGTCCATGTATTCAAGTTTCTATTTTAAAACACTATTATTTTTAATATGTGTGCTTGTGTATGTCTCTGTGTGGTTATGTGCCCTCGAGTGCCTGTGCTCTCCGGGCCAGAGGCATCTGATCCTCCTGAAGTGTGAGTTACAGGTGGTTATGTTCTGCTTGACATGTATGCTGGGAGTCAAACTGTGGGCTTCTGCAAGATCAAGTACACACTCTTGATGACTGAGCCATCTCTCCAGCCCCTAGTTCGTGTTTTTACTTTTACTGTATGGTCTTGATCACTGCAGTTTCATAATCAACATCGACCTTAGACATAACCCCTCTTCTCAGTTGTTTTCAGCATTCCAGATATTTTGCATATTATGGGGATTTTTTTTAGAGCCAGAAGAAGAGAAAATGAAGCCTGCAAAGTTTTTCCGAAGATTTGAACTTGCACGTTAACCTGGGGAAAGTAGATTTCTCCGTCTCTCTCCTTGCCCCTTCCTCTCACGATGGTGAGCACTTGTTTGTATTAACACGTGCATGCAGATGAGTGGGTACATGTGTACACATGCACGTGGGAGATGAGGTTCATGTTAGGTACCTTCCTCAATTGCTTTACACCTTATTTATTTATTTATTTTTCTTTTTGACACAAGGTCTCTCATCAAACACAGAGCTTATCAGTTTGGGGACTCCATTTGTCTTTGCCTCTTCCTGGGCTGGGGTTTCAGATGCCGACCACATCAGCCAGCTTTTATGTAGATACTGATGATCCAAACTCAGGCCCTCATGCTTATGTGGTATGTACCTGGTAGCCATCTGGGAGAGAATACATTTGTTAATGATCTTTTGCTTATTTGAACCATGAGTGTCATTTATAGCTCCATTAACTTGTGTCTTGCGAGATCTATCAGTTATGCTTTACTGTTTCTAGTGTGTAAGTTTTGAAAACCCTTTGCTAACTTTATCTCTAAGAAGTTCATATATTTTTTGGTGCTACATTAAAGTTTTCACATTTCTTTTTCTGATTGCTGCTATTATATGCAAAATTGATTTTATTTGTGAATCTTGTATTGTGAAGCCTTGCCAATCTCAGTTATTAGTTGTAGTAGCTCTTCTGTATAAGATACAGGGTTTTCAGTGTAGAGACACCATCTGTTAACACAAAAAGTTTCATTACTCCATCTGAAATGGAAACAGTGCAATGAATAAAAGGGGATCTAGGATACTTTATTAAATATAGAAATCACTTACACGGACAGCATCCAAGAGAAGCTTTACTTTCTTTTTCTCCTGTGTGTCTCTTACTGGCATGGCCAGTATCTAAGGTATGTGAGCTCTCTCCTACATTCTTCAATATGGATCTTGTTTTCTCATGGATTTATGGTCTAAGATCTCTGAGATGACATTGAAGTACAGAAATTAGAAATATTTTCTCTTTTAAAAATTACTATGTAGTCCAAGCTACTGGAATTGGAGGCATTGGAGACTTTCATGATTTGGGTATCCTAGATTCCATGTATGAGAAAAAGTTTGCAACATTTCTCTCTCTGACTTTGGCTTATCTCACTTAACATGATGTTCTATAGTTTCATTTGTTTTCCTGAAACTGGATGATTTTCTTCTTCTTTTTTCCCCCTTCTTTATTTAAATTAGAAACAAGCTTCTTTTACATGTCAATCCCAGTTCCCTCTCCCCTCTCCCCTACCCCCCCCCCACTTACTCCCTATCCCATTCCCTTTCTATTCCCTAGGGAGGGTGATGCTTTCCATGGGGATCTACAAAGTCTGTCACATCATTTGGAGCAGGGCCTAGACCCTCCCCCATGTGTCTAGGCTGAAAATTCTCTCTAGTGGATTGGGCTCCCAAAGTCCATTCCTGTACTAGGGATAAATACTGATCCACTACCAGAGGCCCCATAGATTAACCAGATCTCCAACTGACATCCACGTTCAGGGGGTCTGGTACCGTCCTATGTTGTTTTCTCCAGCCTGGTCTAGACCCCTTTGCTCATCACTCCTCTCTCTCTGCAACTGGATTCCATAGTTCAGCTCAGTGTTTAGGTGTGGATGTCTGTTTCTGCTTCTATCAGCTACTGGATGAAGGCTCTAGGATGGCATATAAGGTAGTCATCAATCTCATTATCAGGGAAGGGCATTTAAGGTAGCGTCTCTACTATTGCTTAGACTGTTAGTTGGGGTCAACCTTGTAGATCTCTAAACATTTCCCTAGTGCCAGATTGTCTTTAAACCTATAAAGTTTTAAAGATACCTCTGTTAAGGTATATCTTTTCTTGTTTTCCTCTATTCTTCCCCTGACTCAATCTTCCTGTTCCCTCATGTCCTCCTCTCCCCTCCTCTCCTCCCCTCCTCTTCTCCCCTTCTCTATTTCCTGACTCCCTATCCCTTCCCCCCATGCTCCCAAATTAGCTCAGGAGATCTTGTTCCTTTCCCCTTCTTTGGGGGACCATCTACGTCTCTCTTAGGGTCCTCCTTGTTCCCTAGCTTCACAGGCAGTGTGAATTGTAGACTGGTAATCCTTTGCTCTATGTCTAAAATCCATAAATGAATAGGATGTTTGTCTTTTTGTGACTGGGTCACCTCACTCAGGATGGTTTCTTCTAGTTCCATCCATTTTCCTGTGAATGTAAAGATTCTATTATTTTTTTCTGCTGAGTAGTACTCTGTAACAAGCATTCTTCCCGCCAGCCTGGTCCCAGTGCCATAGTGTCAACCACAAATAACACACAGAGATTCTATTAGTTACAATGTTGTCAGTCAATGTCCAGAGCTTCTCATTGGCTAGTTCTATCTTAAGTATTAACCCATGACTACTAATATATATTTCTGTAAGGATTTATATTTCTGAGGATGGCATCCTGAAACATCCTCTTTTCCCAGGGATCATATGGAGACCCTCCACCTTTGACTACATTTCCCAGAATCCTCCTCAACTCCTAGTCCCACCTGTCTTGCTTCCCTATTGGCCAACAGTGGTTTATTAATCAACCAGTAGGACAACATATACACAGAAGGACTTCCCCCATCAATACTCCATAGTGTAACTGTACCACATTTTCTCTATCTACTCTTCAGCTGAGGGGCATCTAGGTTGCTTCCAGGTTTTGTCTATTACAAATAATGCTGCTATGAATATAGTTGAACAGATGTCCTTGTTGTATGAATGTGCATCTTTTGTGTATATGCCTAAGAGTGGTATTGCTGAATCTTTTGGTAGACTGATTCCCATTTTCCTTAGGAGCCACCATACTGATTTCCAAAGTGGTTGTACAAGTTTGCACTCCCACCAGCAGTGGAGGAATGTTCCCTGTTCTCCACATCCTCTCCAGCATAAACTGTCATTGGTGTTTTTGATTTTAGCCATTCTGACAGGAGTGAGATGGTATCTCAGAGTTGTTTTGATTTGCATTTCCTGGATGGCTAGAGATGTTGAACACTTTCTTATGTGTCTTTCAGTCATTTGAGATTCCTCTATTGAGAATTCTCTATTTATTTATGTACCCACTTTTTAATTGGATCCTTTGGTGTTTGGTGACTAGTTTCTTGAGTTCTTTGTATATTTTGGAAATCAGTCTTCTGTCAGATGGGGGTTGGTGTATATCTTTTCCCATTCTGTGGGCTGCCGTTTTGTCTTGTTGCCTGTGTCCTTTGCCTTATAAAAGCTTCTCAGTTTCAGGAGGTTCCATTTATTAATTGTTGATGACTTTCTTCTTAATAACTCAGATTCCATATGTTGCATTGTTTTACCCATTCACGTGTTGTTGATAAACATCTAGGCTGGTTACATAACTTGATTTCTGTGGTCAGTGCTGTGATAAACAGGAGTGAGACGATATCAGTGTTGGATGCTGATTTAGCTTCCTTTGGCTGAATGTGCAGAAGAGGCATAGCAGGGTCACAACAGTAATTCTGATTTCAGAGACTTTTAGGAGCTCCTATTCTGATTTCCAAAGTAGTTGGACTAATTTGCATCTCCATCCTCTGTGTGTGAAGGCCTCTTTCCTGCTCTTCTGTGTTTGTTGTCATTGTTTCTTTTCATGATACTGGCCATTCTGGCTGAGGTGAGATGGCATCACAGTGCAGTTTTAATTTTCATTTCACTGGTTGCTAAAGATGTTGAGCAATTTTCATGTATTCATTGGCCATTTCCACTTCTTTCAGGAGTTGTCTGTTCAGCTCTTTGGCTTACATATTGATTAGATAACATACTTTCAGTGTTAATTTATCTATTATCCATATATATTTTCTTGAGTTATTCAGATGTCCTTAACATTAAATCCTTGTCAGGTGAATTATTGGCAACATTTTTCTGTGGCCTGTAGCTTGTCTCCACACTCTGGTACCTGTTTCCTTTGATTATGTGGAAACTTTTTAATTTGATGAAATCCTGATTTTTCTCTATCTAATATTATTTTTTAGGCTATGAGAGTCTTACTCAGTAAGTTACTACCCATTTCCCTTCAGTCATGTCAAAATTCGTCTTTGATACCTTTTGTATTGATTTTTGTATAGAGTAAGAGGTAGGGATCAATAGCATTATGATTTTGAATATTTCTCTCTGTCTGTCTCTGTCTCTCTCTCTTTATCTCTCTTTCTGAGAAGGTTCTCATTCTGCAGCTTAGGCTGTAACTCACTGTGTAGCTCAAGGGCCTTGAGGACGTGGCAGTCTAAACCTTTCAAGTGCTGGCATTACAGGTGTAAGTCACCATTCCTGGCTGTCAACTATACAACTATAAATGTTTGATATACTGTAGAGTCCTCCTTGGAGTAGATATCTCTTTGGTGTAGAGAGGGAATGGGTTGAAAACCTATTAATTATAAATTCAATTTCTTTGATAGATGTATAGTTTCTAAGGATATTGGTTTCATCTTGAGTGTGCTTTGGGGGATTGTGTCTTTTATGTAATTCATTATTTTCATGTATACCATTAAAATTTTAGTATAAGGATATTCATAATATCCTTTTCTTCCCCTTTTAGAACATGTTGAAGTTGTAGTGATGTCACCTGTCATTTGATATTGGCAATTTATCTTTTATTCTTTTCCTGATTAGTCTTGCTAGAGGTTTATGAATTTTATTGATCTTCTCACATAACTAGATTTGGGATCCATCAATCTTCTCTATTGATTTTCTGTTTTCCATTTCATCGATTTCTCCTTTTTGTGTTTGTTTTTTTCTGCTTAATGCAAAGTTTAATTGGCTCTTATTTTTCTTATTGTGGCTGTTGATTTGAGATGTTTCTTCAGTTCTAATGAAAAACAATAGGACTATGAAGTACTTTTATCTGTGTAGCACAAATCATATATTTTATTTTCTAATGATCTTTTAAGAATTATTCTTAACTTTTATGTTTTTGTCTATTCTTGATATCTTTTAACTACTTTTAAAACTTCATTAGTGAAGATATTTTGTCTTTCACAAAATTTTAAAATTTATTGAGATTTCATGACACACTGAAGTACTCCCTAAATAAGTTCCCTCTACACTGCAATACTCTGCTCTGTAAATGTCAGTTAGTATATATTGAATGGTAGTATTGTTTGAGTCTCCTAAATCCTTTTTGACACACATATATATGTATGTATATATATGTATACATATATACATATATACATATAAAATTTTGCAATTAACACATACAGATTTTTCTTCATGAATTCTAAAGCTCTACTTCAAGGTGCATGGATGTGGAACTACTAGCCTCCTTTCTGAGTTGACTCATTTCATGTAGTAATAATCCCTATTTATACTTTGTAATATTCTTGATTATAAAAATCTTAGTTTTATATTGGCATTTTGATACTACTTTATTTTCATTTGCCTTAACATGGGTCATTTAAAACTTTTAGTTTTAATCTACATTACTTGCATTTACAGTGAATTTCTATAGAGTTCCATACAAATGAATCTTACTTTTTTATCCACCATATAATTTCTGCATTTACTTGGAATGTTTAGACCATTTACATTTAGTGTACTCATTCTGCTTATGTTCTGTAATTTCCTTCTTTTTTAAATATGTTTTCCCCTTCATACTTTCCTGTTTCCATTTTTTGTATGTGCTTATATGTATGACATACATACGTGTGTATTTGTGTGTGTGTGTGTGTGTGTGTGTGCAAGCACGTGCACATGTGTATGTTCATGCATGTGCATGTGAAAGTCAGAGGGTAACTTTTGGTGTCTTTCTCAGTCACTCTTCACTTCATTGTTTTTCAAGACAGAGAAGGCAGAGTCTCTCACTGAACTTGGAACTCACTGGTTCATCTAGGCTGGCTGGTCAGTGAATTCCAGCAATGGCTAGCATCAACACGAGCGTTACAGATGTGTGCTGCTACACACAGATTTTTACATGGGTGCTGGGGAGCTGAACTTTCCTTTCCTGTAAGTGAGATAAAAAACCCTGACAAAATCAATGTAAGGGAGAGAAAGTTTATGTGACTAACAATTCCAGGTCTAGCCCATCATTGCATAGAAGTTAGGGTGGCAGGAATTTAAGCAAATAGTCCCATCAGAAGGACAATGAATTAATGTATTCATATACTCCTCTAGTTCTTTCCATTCCATTCAGTCCAGGACTCATCCCCTGAAGTAATGCAGCTCACATTAGGGGCAAGTCTTCCTACCTCAATTAAGAAAATCCATCAGGCATGCTCACTACCAACCTATTCTAGACAATTCCCCATCGAGACTTATTTCTTAGATAATTCTGAATTGTGTCAAGCTGACATTTAAAACTAACCATCACAGGCAGGGAGCACTTTACCAACTGAGTGTCTTCTTAGAATTTCTTTTGAATAATTTGATATTTATATATAACTTCATTTCATTTGTTGTTCATAATCACTTGGTATTTAAAAGTTGGTTAAACTTTAGCAGGGATAACAATTTTTTAAATTACTTTTTTTATTTAGGTTAAAAACAATCTTGTTTCACATGTCAATGTCAATCCCAGCTCCCTTTCCCTGTCCTTCTCCCCAGCCCTCCCTACCAGGATCCATAGTCCCCCCACCCAATCTCCACTCTGATCCCCAGGGAGAGTGAGGCCCTCTGTGGTAGATCTCCAGAGTCTTTCATTTTGTCCAGGGCAGGGCCTAGGCCCTCCCCCAAGAGTCCAGGCTGAGAAAGTCTCCCATATTGTGGCATGGGCACTCGACAACAGTTTTTGTAAAAAGCAAGACACTAAATATTTTAGAGTTAGTGGACTTTGATTTTTACCAAAGCTACCAATCTCTGATATTGTAGCCTGAAAAAGCAGCCACAGACAATAAATAAATAAGTACATAGTTGTAAATAAATGGATATACTCAGGTTTTGATAAAATGTTATTTATAGAAAGAAGTGTCAGGTAGCATTTTACCTGTAAGATGCAGTTTGCTGACCCTTGTTTATAGTTCACGGCTTTATCTCTTAGAGCCTTAGAAGAAAAACATTATTATTTATTATAAGAACTTAGCTAATAGTATATGTCTACTTCCATTATGTAGTATGTACGCTGTTTTATTTTATAATTTATCTCTAAATAGGCAACAGATTTGACAGCAGAGTATTAGAGCTAAGAGTTTTCTTCAAAGGAAACGGAAAGACAACATTTCCAAAGTAAATTGCTTTAACAACGTATTAATTTCTCATGTGCTGCTTTCCTTTGTCCAATTAGAGATTCTCAGAAACATCATTTTCCTTCTGCTTGACTTTCTTTAATATTTCTCATAGTAAAGGTTTGCTGGTGACGAATTTGCTCAGCGTTTGTTTATCTCACCAAGTATTTTGTTTTCATTTCCAAAAGATACTTGGATTATAGAATTCTAGATCGCCTTTAAAAACCATATTCATTTTTATTCCTTGGCAGTTTCATATATATTCATAATGAATTTTGGTTGTTTTTACCATCTCTCATTTCCCTTCCCTTTCTTACTGAAGCCTTTCTTCCTATCAAGCCCTCCTTTTAATTTCATGCTTTTTAACAAGTGACTCACTGAATTTTATTTGGGTTGCTTACGTAAGCATGGGAATTATTCATTTACTTGTTTTTAAGGTTGGCTTTCATGTAACCTAGACTGACTCTGAACTTGTTAAATATTGTAGGCTGGCCTTGAACTTTTGGTCTCTTGCCTCTAACTTTAAATCGTTGTGATTAAAGATCTGAACTATAATATTCATTGGCAAAGAGAAATTTACCAGTTTTATATAGATAACAAATACGTAATGAACACATGAGATAGCCACCTCTGGGGAATAATAGCCACAGTTTAATTAAGTTACTTCCTGTGTATGGGTTGTCAGGTGTTGGGAAAAAAAGAGAAGTCATGTCATTTTCTCTTTGAGCAGAACTTTCTGATTCTATGCAGTTGGATGTGGCCACTGGTATTCAACTGTGTCTTCCCAACTTGATGATGTCTTTATTTACAAAGGTTTGTTCAGTGGTGAAGATGCCAATTTAGAAAAACTGATGTCTGGCGTAAGGTGGCAGATTAAATGTGATGTCTATGTGATGCAGGCTAAAATAAAGTACAGCAATTTCTACCCCAAAGAGATAAGAGACTAAAAGAGCATGAGAAACCACAAAGAAGATAATGGATGGTTGAAAAGTATAAGGAAACAAAAAGAATGCAGCTTGAAGGATGGACTGAAGCAGTTCCATTAAGATAATTCAGACAGCACTAGTGAAAAGAGACTGGCAATTCCACAGGGCAAGCCCACAGTTCACACAATCAACATGTCCATCTGGGGGACTTGGTGTCCATGTGACACGGGTCAGCATTGGAGAGCATGGGTCACTTTTGTCACCTCTCATGTCCCAGAGGGCTATGGTTGTAGGGATCATTCTAATGGGGAACCTGCTTTAGGCTGAGCTACCCTGGGCCCTGAAAACAAGCAGGGAGGCCTGTGGGAGACTTGACACAGCTCCTGGATGGGAAGTAGCAGTGGGTGGTGGTTGCAGAGAGGCTGAAAGTTGGACATGATCATACTGTGACATTAAAGGGCATAGTGGTCAGTAGCCCTACCCTAGGTGGTGGGAATCAGATACCGTCATTTAAGGACAAGTATGAAAACCAAAAACCCTGTGCCCAAGGTTAGGTGTGGAGCCCAAATTTTTGAGGCCTCAGTCTACCATGTGTCAAAACACCAAAGCTCAGTTCTCAGGGAATATTCACTTCCTGTTACCATCTTCCCTTCCCACAGGGCATTTAATAATAATCTGTGGAATTTGAAAGCACCGAGGCTGGTCTGCATAATTCCCAGTGGTGCACTTTATTCTTCCATTTCCTGATGTACTTGGGCGGGACACATCCTTTGCTTTTGATATTAGCCAGCCCATGGCATAAAAACTGGGGAGCCTGTGAAGCAAGGTAAATCCTGACCGGCCCGTAGTCTGTAAAGCTAAGGGGGGTTAGCAGAGGCTCCTGGTGCACTAAGCAGGGACCTGCTAGAGTGAAGACAGCCCTGTCAGCTGGGGCTGAGCCTGAAAGACTCTAAGTTAAACTGACTCCCACCTTTGCCTTTCAGACTTTGATATTAGAGGGACTGGAAGGAGTTACTCCAAAACTTAGAACTTGGGTAATTAACAATCTTCTTCATACACACACACACACACACACACACACACACACACACACACACACACACAGAGTTTCCATATATATCCCATATATGAAAGAAAGAAAAATGTGATTGTTTGGTCTCTCTCTTCCTCTCTCTCTCACACATACACAAACATACACACACAGAGTTCCATATGCATATACATATATATCACACATATATACATATCTTTAGACACATACACATATATATTTATAAATCTATGAAAGGAAAAAGGTGAGAATTAACTGAGTCTGACCTCTTAGTTCACACACACACATACACACACACACACACACACACACACACACACACACACACAGTCTAGATCCCGTATATGAAAGAATAAAGATAATTATCTTTCTGAGTTTCATTTGTTTCACCTGACAGGAAAAGTTTTAGTTCTATAAATTTCCTTGAAATGGAGTAATTTCACACTTGTTTATGAATAAGTAAAACATGATTGCATATATGCATAACATTTTATCCATTCTTCTGCCATCTGTCAATGGGTATGTAAGTTGGGTCTATATTTTGACCATTGTAAATAGTATCCCAATAAAAATGGATGTGCCTGTTTTTCTGTGGTATGTTTACTTATGTTCCTCCCAATAATTCATGTCCAGGAATAGCATAGCTAAATCACACATTATTTTCGTTTTTGTTTTCGTTTTGAGGAATACCCAGATTGATTTCCATTGTAGCTACTTACATTACTACTAGTAGTGGATAGGGATCCTTTTTCTCAACATTCTCATGAGAATTATTTCTTTGACTTATTGATGATGGCCATTCTGACTGAAGTGGGATGTAATTTCAATGTTGTTTTTGCTTGCATTTCTCTGATTGTTAAAGATAGTGAGCGTTTGCTTTCATGTTTCTGTTTATTTGGCGATTTGTGTTTTTTATTTCAGAACTGTCTTTTTAATTGATTTGTCTATTGGATGATTTATATTGGTGTTTAGGTGTTAGAGTTCTTTATATACTGTTGACATTAATCCCCTGCTAGGTGTACAGCTGGTCATACTTGCCTCTTTCTGTAGCCTGCCTCTTTATTGTGTCATCATTTAATTTGCTGCACAGACCCTTTTGATCTCACACAACATCATTAGTCAATGTTTCAAGTTTTCCCAGTCTACTGGAGTTCTTTCCAGAAAGTCCTTGCCACTTCACCCTTATGGTTTCCTCCAGCAGGGTTTCAGGTCTTACAATAAGGTTTGTACATTGACGTTTGCCCTGGGCAAGAGAAAGGGGTCTAATGTCATTCTCTATATGGGGTTATTCAGTTTTCCCAGTGACGTTTATTGAAATAGATGTCTTTTTTTCATTCAGTGAATCTTTTGGTACCCTTGTAACCAACAGCAGCAGCAACAGCAGCAGCAATGTGTGTGCGTTTATTATAAGGTCTTCTGGTCAACCACAATGGTCAAAATCTGTTTTCATGCTTGTGTCATGCTGTCTTGTAGTGTTATCTGAAATCAGGCATGGTGGTATCACCAGCATTGCTCTTAGGGACTGCTTAAGCTAGTTGGTGCTTTTGCTTTCATGTGAGTGTGTGGATTGTTTTTCCAGTTCTGCAAGAATGCCTTTGGGATTTTGATGTGCATTGCATTGAATCTGTAGGTCACTGTGACCATGTAGCTAGTTTGACAATATTACTTCTGTTGATATATAAATGTGAGATGTTTTTCTACCTACTAGTGTTTATTTCAATTTCTTTCTTCAGTGTTTTCAAATTTCTACTGTAGAGATCTTTAGTCTCCCTGTTTAGGTTTATTCCTAGGAATATTTTGAAGCTATTGTGAGGAGGATTGTTTTTCTGATTTCTTTCTCAGCATGTTCATTTTTAGTATATAGAAAAGCTGCTATTTTTTTCCTGTTGGTTTTGTATCCAGCTACTTTGTTGAGTACATTTATCAGATCTTAAGAGTCTTTAGGGCATTTTCAAATATAGAATTTGTAAGTAGGGTTGATTTGACTTCTTTTCCTATTTGTATCTGTGTCTCCTACCACCCCCTTACCTTATTACTCTGGCTAAGACTTCAAATAGTATTTTGGATGAAGATAGAGAGAATGGATACCTTTGACTTGTTCCTGATTTTAAATGCTTTTTGTTTCTCTCAATTTAACATATGTGAACTTGAGGTTTATTGTATGTAGTCTTTATTATGCTTATATATATTTCTATAATTTCTAGTGTCTTCAGGACTTTTATATCATGAAAAAATACAGAACTTTGGCAAAGGCATTTTCAGCGTCTATCGAGACGATGGTGTGACTTTTGTTCCTGAATCTTCCTATGTGCTGTATTATCCTATATTGACTTGCGTATGTTGAACAATTGTTACATTCCTGCAATGAAGTCAACTTGATTGTGGAGTATGATATTTTTAATGTGTTATTGAGTTCATTTGGCAAGAATTTATTGAGAATTATCCATCTATGCTTGTCATCGTTTTCTTTGTTGTTGTATTGTTGTCAAGTTTCGGTAACATAGAAGTAATGGAATGAATTAGTGTTTTTCCCTATTTTATGAAATAGTTTGAGCCACATTAGTTTTAGTTCTTTGTTAAGGGTCTGGTGGAATTTAAGTAGCAAGTCCATATCACCCTGGACTTTGATTTATTAGGAGAATTTTTATTACTTATTCCTCATTATATGTATGTGTACGTTATTTTTTAATTTTGTTCATTATACCTCTGCTTAGGATGTCTATTGTCCCCTTGCTTTAAGTTTGGTGCATCATCTCTTCCTAATAACTTTCTTATAGATTTTTCTGGTCCTTTTGTTTCTCAGACTTTGAGAAAATTCTGCTCTTATCTCATTAAGTTGATGTTGTAAGCCTTTTGTTTTTAATCTAAATGCTATTTACCCCATGGATTCTCAACCTTGGTGTCCTGATCATTTCCCAGACTGGGAAGCTGTGGCCAACCTTGCTTGATATGGTCAATTGGTGGTATTTTCCATTGTGTTTAATTTGATTTATTTAGCCTTTCCATTTCCAGAAATATTTTGTTGTTATTGTTGTTTTTAATTTTCAAAAATTCAACTTCCTTGTTGGCTTTCTCATTCCTGTTGCTAACTTTCTCTTTTGAATTTTATTTTTATTTACTTATGTCTCTCTCTCTCTCTCTCTCTCTCTCTCTCTCTCTCTCTCTCTGTGTGTGTGTGTGTAAATAAAAGGGGAGGAGGAAGAGAACAAGTAAAAGGGGTTCAGGGTGGGGGAGTGTGGTGGTGGTGAGAGAAGACAAATAAGGCTAAATATGAACAATGATATACAAGTATGAAAGTGTCATAATAAAGCTCATTTTTATCATGAATAACAAAAGCAATATTAATTGTACCCATGTAAGCCTGCTGTATATACAAGGATCAGATTACAAATGTAGAGTGATAAGATCCTATATGGTTTCTAGGGTACTTTGTTTTATCACCCAGGTCAAACCAGGCCCTTCTCTGAACAATGTTTCTAGAATAGGCTATTATCCACAATAGCTTTGAAATCAGGTGTTTAGAGCTGAGGTGTTTGTCTAGGTCCTATGGTAATCTGATGAACCATCCAGCTGATAGTTAATAGCTGGATGTCCATGACTCAGATATCATGTCTCTCTCTTTCAGGCATGAAGTCACCTTTGGATCTTTGAGTTGTCATGATTATCTCTGGATCTCTGATGTATAGACTCCCCAAAATCTTAGCCTCTACCTAACAAATCAGGTCATGGTTTCTGTTTCTGGCTGAGCTAGTTCTTCCCTAGTGAAAAGATTCATTTGTAGTTGGAAGTTTCTTTTGGTTATAAATTAAGGATCCTATGACCACTAATCATAGCACAAGACTATGAAAGTAAGAGTGAAATCATTGTGACATTGGAGCTGTATAAATGTGGAAGAGTGATATAAAACTCTGATATGAAAAAGGACACATAAATGTAGAACCACATTGCAGCTTTTCAAGCAACATGTACATGTGGTTGAGAGAGAGATGTTGTGATTATGCACAACCCCAATACCTAGTGCACAGCATTAGGAAGTGAGAGTTTGGGAATCATAACCTATGCTGATATTATAAATATAAGAAGATGCCTTGTCCTCCATACCCATGAGCTCTCACCAGCCTGATGGGCAAGCAGTATATCTAGTTCAGAAGAGGTAGGTATGGCCACAGACAGAAGAAGCCTTTGCCTTGGATTCCTTTTCTGTGATAAGTCTCCAGTGTCTAACTCAACAGAAGACCCTTGTGTTATCCTGCCTCCCCAGAAGAACTGCAGGAATTTGGGGATCTTTGAGATCTTTGGGATCTCTGGGAGTTTTACATTTGAAAACTTCAATGCTGGCAAGTCTGAAAAGTTCAAGGACAGACCCTAGAAAAGGTTTGATGTTATTCTGCTTCAGTAGATGCTCAGCCTTGAGTTCCCTACAAATCTTTTGTTTGAGAAATTACACATGTACATAACATGTTTTGATTATACCCGTCTTCCAATCATCTCCAAATCCTTCTCTATGCCCCACCATTATTCCTACTCAATCTCATGTGCTGTGTTTTTAAACCCAGAGTCCATTTAGTGTTGCCTGTGTGCACATAAATGTACAGCTGTCTATTGGAGAATGTATAGCCTCTCCAAGATCACGTCCCTAGAGAAAACTGACTTTCTTTTTGCCAATGGCCTTGAATTGTCCATACCCCCACAACTAGGAGTGGATCTTCACGAGCCCATCTCCCTTTCATGCAGAGATCCTGACTGATCTGATCTTGTGCAGATCTTTAACATGCAGTCACAATCTCTCTGAGTTCCTGTGTGCAATGGCCCTGTCAACCATGGCAAAAGCTCCATGGCAGATGCCACTCCCTCTGCTTCATACAGTCCTACTTCCTCTTCTGCAATGTTTATTGAGCCTTACAGGGGAGAAGGAATGAGTACTCCACAGTCTCTTATTCTCTGAACACTCCCCAGTCTTGTGTCTCTGTATTAATCTCGATCTATTGCAAAAACAATCTTCACAGATGACAGTTGAAAGATACTAAAGGGTGCTATGAAGGGCAAGTAATGGGACAGGAAGGGTTAAATGGGATGGAGGTAGGTGGGCTGGGTAGAAGAGGGAGTTCGAGGAAGGATTACTAAAACTAAAAACACTCAAAAAAATCGTATGGAAATATTGCAGCAGAAGCTTCCTAATATATATATTAATATATATATAATACATGTACAAAAGGAGTTCAAGAATTAATGTTGTAATGGGATAATGCCTCTCCTAGATACTGTAGTTCATCAAATAAAATATACCTGTGCCAGGAGTACATTACCCCTTATCATGACTCCCACCAAACATCATGGGCTATTGCTATTACTTCTGCTTAATCTTTATAGCTCGATTCTAATACTCTACTACTGAAGGCACAAAAGACTGATTCATGGGATATGGAGAAATCAAACTCACACCAACCTGAAAGTCTTTTTCCTACTGGTTAGCCTTCATAGTGCTGGAAAGTTCTGAGTATGCTACCAGAAGAGGCAGGTAATGAACATGTTTACTCAGTAGTTAACCTTGGGAGCTACAATAATAACTGACCCATCTAGATATGCCTACTATCTAGCATTGCCATGAACATTATGGGAATAACTACCTGCTTTCTGATGGGATTTAAATCCTGTTCCACATAAGATAACTCATTCCTGGTTCTGCTAACTGGGCTCCAAACCCGTGATTGACTAAATCATAAGGAGAACTTAATCCTGTTGTTCTCCTAAATGCATATAGAAACAAATGGTCCTCTAAGTTCTTATCCTTATACCCACAGACAGGCCATCTTTTAAGCCTTGAGCTCTTAATGAGATAGCATGATGTGGAGATAACCTGAGTCTTTTCGACCTCAAAATCCCCCAAATAAAAAGTATATTTTTGTGAAGCTCCATCTGTATATTTTAATATTTTTCTTAATACCTAAAAGTTTCTTTTTCTCATCTGCCTTCTCTCTCCTTACCATGCCTTACTCTCTAAGCAAATAAACCTCATCTTTACACATTTGATCAGATGAGATGATGTCAGCGAGTATGGTGTAAAATGAAGAGGGTTTTGCAAGGCAGAGAGTTACTTATGTTTATTGCACCAGCTTCTATTTGAAAGGCCACAGCAAAGACATATGTTTACAAAGCAGTTAACTCACATAATTCTGATGTTGGCTGCTTATCAGGGGAAGTGGGGAGTCAGAGAGAGCAGAAAAAGAGTCAGTGTTGAGATGACTCAGAGGTTAAGAGCACTGGCTGCTCTTCTAGAGGGCCTGAGTTTGATTCCCAGCAACCACATGGTGGCTTACAACCCTCTGTAATGAGATCTGGTGCCCCCTTCTAGTCTGCAGGCATACATGCAGATAGAGCACTGAATATATAATAAATAAATAAATCTTAAAAAAAAGAAAATAGCTTTGGTCCAGTAGAGTTCTGAGCATGCATTGAAGAAAAGAGAGATTGGCATTAGCATGGGAGTAGAGGACATAATGGCATCGTTTAGAGAACGGAGCCACAGCAGACTCCTGGGATCCTTCCTGGTGTAACACAAGGAATGTTTGCTAGAGTAGCTAGCAAAGGTACTCTTGGGCATAAGACTTGTAACTCACAAACCTTACCTGAGGCATTGATTTTCCTGTTGATAGCTCATGGGAATTTTGGTTAACAACTGCCCATGGAGAGTGAGTCACAGCATATTGCTGCTTTAGTGCAAGAGGCGGAGGATCCAGAGGAGAGTTAGGTGGTGAGTGGCGTCTGGTGTTTGTGGTTAGTTTTCTAATGGAGGGTCTGCTTCACAAGTAGAAGTTCTTAAAAGCTTGCATATGCATAACACATAGAAAAGTTTATATTCCATGCCTGGTCAACTTGTAGGATGATACTGCATGAAAGATTATGGAGTCAGAGATAACCAGCTGCAGCAGTAAACACAGTCAGGGCCCAAGTTTCTGATAGGCGAGAGTTTGACCTCCCAGGATGCATCTATGGCCTCAACCCATAAAAACGATCAGAGAAATCTAATTTCTTTTCATGGGTCTGAGCATGTAATGTCTCCTCACATAAAAGGATACCCTAGAGGAGAAAAATCAGGATGAGACACTTTACTTTTATGCATTGTGGGTCATCTGCTGAAGGAAGCCAAAGAAGTTATGGGGTTGGTTAAACTTAAATTGTGGTTAGGAATTACCCACCGATCAGAACATTAACCCGTGATTCAAATTCTCTTGTGTCCTTCTATGATATTGGAAATGGGTCTTTGATGGATATGGCCACATTCTGATACCTCTCATTCCAAGCCATCTTAAGGCCATATCTGTGCTTTATATGGAATGTTAAATATGCTGAAAATTATATATATTATATATAATCTCGTTCTATGGGCCCATAAAGCACTAGTTAATATAACTTGGTATGCATAGCATACATGTCTGCACCTGCATATGCATATAGCAGAAGTTAGGGGAAAATTCCATAAAGTAGGACCAAGGGTGAAGGTTTTAACTGATGGTTAATGGCAGGTTTGCAAATTATAGTTTGTTCTTCTAAACAGCTGATGCTGAGCATTGCAGGGCTGAGTCATTGGTTAGGACTGCACATCTCTAGCTTACTCTCACACCTATATGTGACATTGAGGAAGGGCCACTTGTGTCTGACTGGAGGAGGTATGGCTAAACCTTCTCTTCCTAAAAGCTGACTTAACTTGAGCCATCAACATAATGCCCAGAGTCCAAATCAGGGCTTCTTGGACTGCAACACTGCC
This sequence comes from Mesocricetus auratus, assembly GCF_017639785.1. Classification (NCBI taxonomy): domain Eukaryota; kingdom Metazoa; phylum Chordata; class Mammalia; order Rodentia; family Cricetidae; genus Mesocricetus; species Mesocricetus auratus. The sequence continues at coordinate 17,437,300 of NW_024429205.1, read as the reverse complement.
CAATTCTTATTGTAGTTGGGTAGTATTGCATTGTTTCACCTAAAGAGCACTGAGAACCATCCATGACCATGCCTAGGGAAGGTTTTAAACAAATGTAACCATGGCCTTTGCTCAAATAAATTAATCGATTGTGGATTCTGGAGCTTGCTGCTGATTTAATTACATGTTGCATGATTTCAGTAAACAGAATTTATTAAAGGAAAAATGTAGCTGAGAGGTCGTTGGAGAAAGGAGAGGAGAGAAAGACCTGGGAACAGATAACCAGGAGTCCCAGGCATGATGCTGTGTGTAGGGGAAGGTGGGAAATCATTCACTAAATTAGTTAACAAATTTTCTTTGTATAAAATAAGGAGTGTCTCTATGGTAGACATCGGCAGTTTTCTCTGGTCGCACCTCCATGTCCTCTTCTATCTTTTTCACTTGCTGTCTTATTTCTCTTTCCAAATACTCCATTCAACTTCCTTTTTAAAAAAATTCCAGACTCTGCCCATGAAACAAAACATGCTAGTTGTCTCACTGAGTCTGGCTTATTTCACTTACCATGGGGTTTTGCCAACTCTACCCATTTTTATGCAAATGACACAACCTCAGTAATGGTTATACCTGAGTTTTACACACACCCCTGTATTTCCTTTATCTCATGGACACTGATTTTATGCTGTTTGCTGTTACCTCATACCTGACAAGAAGCAATGTAAGGAAGAGAGGGTTTGTTTTGATTTGCAGTTTAAGAAAGTGTACACACAGTTTATCATGGCAGGGAAGGTAGAGAGTATGATTTTAATGTGGTGAGACACATTGTATATTATAGTCAGAAGGCAGAAGAACTCTGCTAACTCACTTTCTTCTGTTCACTCAGTCTGGTACCCCAGCACATGGGATGGTGCTGTCCACATTGGGTGGGTCTGTCAAATAAACCTTTCTGGTAACTCTCTCATGGGCACACCCAGACATATAGTCTTGTTCTGTCTAGCTAGTAATGAAGATCAATCATTGCAGGCACCTAGATTGATTCTATAAACTTGCTATTTTTTCTCTGTAGTTTTGGATGCTGTCTTGGAACTTAGTCTGTAGACCAGGTTGGCCTCAAACTCGCAGAGACTCACTTGCCTCTGACTCCTGAGTGCTTGGATTAAAGGTGTGCACCACCACCGCCTGGCTAAACTGGCTATTCTTAATAGTGCCAGAATACACATGGGTGTGAACGTGACTCTTTTATTCCTTTGGATTTACACTCAAGAATGATGTAGTGGGTCATACAGTTGTTCTATTTCCCTTAAAGTGGATATTGGTGATCTAAACATAGTGGAAGCAGTGGAGATTCAGGAGTACCCATGTCTCCAGTAAAAGCTTTTGAAGTTATCTTAATCCAAGTCCTTCCTAGATTCTCATTTTATATTTTCCTCTGGGATAGAGGTGGGCCATGGTAACACTGGAAGTTTAATCCATTGTGAAAAAGGGGGCTGCCATCTAGGTTATTAAATTAGTATCTGGAATCTCACTTCAGTTTCCTTTAAATAATGTCATATGCTATTATCATCTGAAAGAATCCTTTGCATTTGTTATTATTTATTTCCCAGTAGCCTTGGCAATGCAAGGGTAAGGATAAATGAGAATGTATAGTCTGTCTAGGAATGAGAGAAACAAAAGCTTCAAACATTTACCAAGCAACCACCATGCCAGATACTGTGTGTGTGATCTGGTTCAATCCTTGTAATTATGCATGTGGCATGTGTGAGGTATGTATTATTATCCCCCTTTTATAGATTAGTCATTAATTAGGACAGCGGCCAAAGTGGAATGCATGGTTGAACAGGTTGAGAGCCGAACTGTCAAACATGATGCCCTGGCTAATTGGCGGGTTGTTGATAGAGATTATTTTGCCTGTGGGTCTGCTAATCTATGCATTGAATTTGGCTCAGAAGAGATGACTGGTAAAAACAAATTTATCTGAAATAAACATCACAATATTATGTTTTAAATCTCATGTATAAAAATTCAAACCTAGAGTACATGTATAATTTTCCCCTTCCTTTTAGGTCTCTTTGATTTTAAAACTGCTGTAACAATCACAGTCAATTTTCAAGTGTTGATGATAACAATACCTCCCTGAATTTTTATACAGACTTTTTCTTCCAAGGACCTTGAAGTGCTAAAAATGTTGTCATCTATACAGGCAAACCTCGAGAATATCTAATTTAGCAAATGTCAGTGATAAATTCTGCTGGTGCCATTCTCCATGTCTTTGAATATATTAGAACACCCTGGAAATAAGAATGTTTATTCTACAGCAATTGACTGCTGGTAATACGGTTAGTTGGTATAATTTCATGTGTATTTACCATTTATCATTTAAATAGCTGCTTGGATTAAAAAATCCTTCCTACTTGTTTTCTATCTTGAACATGGTAGATAATACCTATGGTCTAGTGCCTTCTCCAGGTTGCCTAAAGAAATACTGGTTGTCTTTATCTAACTTCCTCTTTGATGTTGTGAGAGAACTTGCATGACTAAGACTGGGAGAACTTGAATACAGTGTGACATTTGAAAGGTTGATAAACCACAAAGACAGTTCTTGAATAAGTATGAAACAGTGGATACTGTGAAGGAGAAAAGAATGTGTAATGCTCAGTGCAGGTCTGTGCAAGCTTCCCCAGGCAGGATTAAGTGCATCTCACCTACTCCTGACCCATCTAGCCAGAACCTCCTGGGAGGTGACCAAGCAGGACCTGAGTTTGTGTGGATTATGAAGTCATTCCATCTCACTGAGCCATTGCAAGCATTTCCATCATTGCTCTTTATTTCAATTTTCAAAGACTTAATTAGCTAAGACTAAACTGTCCACAATAGCAGCGTTATGCTTAAGAGTCAATTAAATTGCAGGCAATGTCATTACATGGACTAATGCAGATGGCAGGATCCAAGAGAGAAGGAGAATGAGTGCCAAGCATCCTGGACCTTCAAGAAGTGTTGGGGGCTTGGCTCCCATGGGCCTCTCTGCTCTCTCTGCATAGTCATGGTTGTCTGGGTTTTACACATCAGTGCAACTACACTCTGTTTGCTTTGCTTGCTGCAACCCCCTCACAGACCTAAACCATCCTTAATTCTTCAAGTCTCAACTTAGATCACTTCATTCATAAAACCACCCCTTATTTGCTGTCTGTTGACAGCCATTGGTGATAACAAGAACTCCAGGCAAGTTTTGGAAGTAGCAACTCATCTCAGGGTAGCTTCATGAAGCCAGAATCCAGGTAGGATATGAAGACAGAGGCCATCATGATATTTGGTGATTGTACTTAAATTATAGGTCCTTGGAAGCTTTGAGAAGTTGGGAGAGGAGTACAAGTAGGAACTCGACCAAGCTTCATTGGCACGTGGACTCACAGACACATCAAATTGTGCTTAGTGTGATTCACGGGTTGGAATAAACAACTGAGGTTCAGTGTTATCTTTATATCCACACCAATCCACACATTATCTATGTATTCATAATTCCAAAAGAGAGGACTCTGCAGCATTGTGTGATAGTCCTTGATCTACAGCTTCCTTTCTAGACAGAGCTTGGACCCCGTCATAAGTGTCATGACAAAAAGGCACAGAAGAGGGACATATGCCCTTTGATATTCTAAACAATTAGAATGTATGTTTGAGTTGTTATTCAGTGAGCATGCTTTGGATGTTTAGTATTAGTTAGGTCCATATGTACAAACCTGGGGCATCTTAGGTCGATGTCCCAAGTAGTCTTTTGCGACAACATCTCATAGCTTCCAACCCTCTCTTATCGTAGCTTTCTGACTCTGTCCCTCCATTTTAAGTCATCACATGCTTTTATGTTCCATGGTTGGAAGGAGGAAATGGAGAGAAAGGGTATAGGAAGCTTCCCCAAGAAGATTGACAGCTGTAGGGGTACTGTGTACTTATTCCTGTGCCTTTATAGCTCTCCTTTCAATGGCCTTGTGCCATGCCATCTGCATTGTGCTGTGTATACAGGGTTACCTATTCCTCAAACTCAAGCTGGACACTGTAGAGACACTGGCCCCAGAGAGGGCTGTGAGTCTGTCAGAGCCTGGCTGACTTGTGGCTCATAAATGCAGCAACTTGCATGTGCTACAGAGGGTCCAATCTGCTGCCCATTGCTCAGCCCACCAAAATGGCCTCTGGCCTAATAGCAGCATGCAGCCTTTTCTCTCCAGAGGAACCCCTGCCCTGTGGGGCCTTCACGCTGTCATGCTCTGAATTCCAACTACACATGGGGCACGCACGTCACTGGAGTCATTTTCCAAATGAACAAATTGTGTTTTCTTCTTCGTTGAGTCTGATATTTGAGCCAATCTGTGCAGCAATTTCCTCCTCTTTGTTTTGCTGACCCTGAGCGCTTTCTCAGCCCCACCGTAATTACGGCCTCTCCTGCCACTGGGAGTGTGGCACGTTCAGCCACAGGAATGATTTAGCTGAACATGAAGAGGAAAGAGGCCAGATTCCAGGGCCTTTGTCTCCATTGCTGATGCTGGTTATTTACAAAGTCAGCTCTTATGTATTGAGTCAGAGAGAATTTCCTGGTGTCATACGGGAAACAAAGGTCTGTGGGGACACTCACCTGCAGGTCTCTCACTTATGTGACACCTCTATGGCACTCAATGCTTACCTGCCTCTTCAGCTCTCTCCTCCCAAGAGAACAGGGATATTTCCAAGGAGCGGTGGGGACATTAACATCCTATGTGCATGCTTGTCTCAGATGCCACATCCATTGACATTGCCTTTCCTTGTGTGAACCACCATGGTATCTTGCCCTTGACTTATAAAGGAATAAAAATGAATTGTCTTCTTAAAAATAGGTACTTCCTAAGGAAGAAGGAAAGAGTATGGCAAATATGAAGGGCCTAGGACTGACTGAACTTCATTCCGTCTGTTCATCCTACTTCCTTCTCTGAACCCAGGAACCCATTATCTAGCATGCTTTCTCATTTGCTATCTATCTATCTATCCATCCATCCATCCATCCATCCATCCATCCATCCATCCATCTATCCATCCATCCTTCAGTCTTCCCATCCTTACATCCTACACACTCATTAATCATTTCTATTATCTGTTAAGAGATTGAATTGTGCTTCTCCCCCAAATTTGTATGCTGAGGTTTCAATCCCCATAATCTGAGAATATGACTATGTTTGGAGATAAAGCCTTTGAAAAGATAATGAATGCGGAGTGGGGTCACATGGGCAGGTCCTAATTCAGTATGACTAGTGTCCTTCTCAGCAGAGGCTAGTGGAGAATAAATACTGTATGAAGACACAACAAGAAGATGGATATGATACTAGGCACAGTAGCCCACACCTTTAATCTCAGCACTCAAGAGACAGAGATGAGCATATATCTGTGAGTTTGAGAGCCTTCTAGTTCTCCTAGTGAGTTCAAGGATATTCAGAACTACATAGCAAGATCCTATCTCAGAGGGAGGGAGGGAGAGAGAGAGAGAGAGAGAGAGAGAGAGAGAGAGAGAGAGAGAGAGAGAGAGAGAGAAGGAGGAGGAAGAAGGAGGAGGAGGAGGAGAAGTAATAGTAGTAGTAGGAGACTTATTGTGAAGTTACTGCATTGATAAGTAGGGCTTCCCAAGTTTCTCAGAACCTGGTATGAACCCCGAGTGCTGTAGACTTAGGTGAGTAGGCCAGCCCTGGCTCTGTTTCCTTCCTACTATCTAGCCTACAAGGCATGAAAAAAAGGGAACGCCTCATCACTGACCCCACTTGGCCAACGTGACCAGTAACATGTAACTGGTGACTTGATAATTCAGAGACATAGGAGAACTCATATAGGGCCTTTCCCAGGGAATCCTATAGACAGTCTGGGGATGAGCTAAGTGACTAAAGTAAAGGAGCAAAATTGACTACAAATGTGGGACTCTAGCTTATAGTTTTAGGCATGTGCACGTGATACATTGGCTATGTGATTACTGTCTCATGTTTCTGATGTTAATCAGTAGTTCCTGGTACAAAGGGTCTTATGCTTTGGGTGGGCTGATCCTGCTGAGCAAATAGAAGAGTAAGAACTCAAGCTCTGTGCTCAGGCTGTGAAGACCCATCTGCCTTTTCAGGCTTTCAGTCTTGAGAGGGGAGAATTTCACAAGACAGGCTCAGGGCAGGTTCTGGACATGGTGTGAGTGGCCAAGTCAGTGGCTCAGACCATGGCTGCTGCTTGAGGAGGTCAGACCTGAGGAAGATCAATGTGGGCTAGAGCAGTTCATTTAAGTAGCAATTAGTTATAATTAATCAATTATGTAATTGAGTAGCACTTAATTATTTACTGCCTTGTTCGGTTTTCCAACCACTCCAAGTGCCAGTTTTGTTTCCCCAACCAAAGACAGAGCTCCCTGAGAACAGGGACAGGGTCATTCGTTGGAGCCCAGTGGGGCCAGGGGTCAGGTTCTCACATGGAAGTGCTGTTATATGAGGAAATGGAGACCATGGGGACAATCACTTTGAGGTCAAAGCAGCATGGTTCTGCCAAGAAGTGACTATGAGTGAGTCAGACGCTGGGATAAACAGAGAGCAGCAAGGGACCAATGTGGCCTGGAGTGAAATGGGGAAGAGGGTCCCTTTGGTGAAGAATGGTGACAGGGACACTTGCGACATCTTTACACAATGTGAGGGACATGTACCAGGAAGCTATCACTCAGTGGAGATGTGAGCCTCCTAGAGGACTTCAGGCTAGCCCTCTGAACAGAACTCCAGCAGAGCTATGTTGAGATCACACAGGGCTGTGGAATGTTGTGTGAACATAGACACAGGACAGCTAGTTAAGCCTCAGGGGGTGTCAGGGCTCTAATGGGGCTGTGCTTTGGGAATACGAGCTGCCACATTGATGCCGGTTAGGAAATCAAGGATATTGCAATGATGTACCCTTGGAAAAGCATCATAGGATGCCTTGAGACTTCAGGCTTGTGGGAAGAGAGGCATAGCCATAAGACAGCCAAATGAATCTGAAGTTCCATAGAAGGCAGACTCCCACAGTTAACACTTAATGGGATCTTGAGCTTGGGGTGGGGGAGTGCCCCATCCAGGGCAACCTCTTAAATTCCAGGTTCCCATAGCTGGCTCAGGTCTGGCTCATTTGCAGAGAACTATGGTGCCTCCTCTCTCTCCATGAGGTCAGCAGTGTTATTACCTGTATTCACAAATGGGGCAGAACACCCCGAGACTTGCAGACTGATTGCTTTCATTAACTTTAATTGGATTCTTTCGCACATGGAAAGAGAAGTGTAACCAGGGTTTAATTGGAAGAACATCTCAGACCCTGGGTGACACAGGATTGTAAACATTAAAAGTGCTACAGCTGTGGCAGTGGAAAAATGTTGAAGTCACTTGTGTTTGTAAGAACGGCTCCCAGATTTGGAAGTTGGCTGGAAAGTTCTGGGTGTGTCAAGTTTGGGGATTTTTCATTGTGTGTGTGTGTGTGTGTGTGTGTGTGTGTGTGTGTGTGTGTGTATAGGCTTGTTTATATCGTAAACAATGCGGAATCAGATGTTTGCAAGTGAAATGACAGAAGAGTCCAGATACATCCCAACTCTCTCTTGTGCCAAGAGAGAGCGGCTCTAGTCATAGGTCCCTCAATGTGGGGCCATGCTCTGCACTGCCCTGGAGCAGCATGTGCAGCCTCTAGAATTGAGTCCAATCTTGCTAACCCATCTCTCTGCTTTATTGAGTTGCAACTTATCATGCCTGTCATATGCCTCTCCTCAGAGTGGTCAAAGTCCCGGTCAGTCTTTAGGACCCAAGCTTTATGGTCTTGCTGTGAAGACTTGGTCAACGGCTCTGGAAGAGGAGGCTGCTCAGTGCTCTGTGGTTTCACAGAATTCTGTTTGTACCACAAGTCCTGAAGCCACCCTGAAGCTGGGGAGGGAGAAAGAAGGGCTCCCGAGCTCAGAATTCCCAGTAGCAGCTAAAGCACAGTCACTTGGGGGTAGGGAAAGAGCTTCTTATGGTCATACCGCAGGACCCTAGGGTTCTACAAACAATTGAGGAACATGTGAATAACTAGATAAGTAAATGTGAGGCTCATTCAGATAGTAGCCAGGAGTTTGTCAGTTAGTGTTGACTGTCGGGGATTGCTCTTCGGCTCTCCTCAGAGCCTGACGAGTCCTAAAGAGTAGGTTGTTGCCTATAGGACTACCTTAGCCTTTTGCTGCTTTCCCGCATGCCTAGCCCTAAGGAGTATGCCTACCTGTTACACACTGTCTGCCTCTATTTTCTGCACATGTGCTTCTTGGAGCTTGTGCCGAGATCGTTCCTTCTCTCTGGGTGGCAACACCTGACACCTCCAGGGGTTCTCTGTCTTTAGGCTCAGGTAGAAGAGCTAACTGAGGTACCGAGTAAGCCCTGGGTGGTGATGATAGTGACCACTGAGTCATTTCTGATGCCTAGCAGCCACGTGTAGGTACAGCCCACTTGTAGGTACAGCAGGGTCTGAGCCTAATACACACCATGGATTTGATGTGAAGGACTGTCTCAGGCACTTAGCCAGTGAAGAGCCCACCTGGACCTCTTTGCTTTCTCTGGAGTCCTGTCTACTGACCTACAGCTGCTTGGCCTGGTCAGATGGGGGCTTGGCACTCACATTTTCCTAGATGTGTGCTGAGGGATCCTTCCAGAGGTCACTGAGAAGCACACTAACAGGTCACGTGATCCCCAAGGGCTTGCTTTTCCCCACCAACCATTTTTCAATTTAAAATACAGTCTTTTCAAATTCATGTAAAGAAGTAAGTCATCATCTCAGTTATTTTTAAAGCAGAGGTAACTGTTTCAATAGCACACAGGCTGATGGTTCCAGCAAGAGAGTTGAGATGAGGAGAACTAACTTGCTGAGATGAGGGGAGACTGAGCTCTGGTCACTGGCCAGATTTTTCTGGCTCAGTTTCCTGTGTACCAGTTTGAATGTACAGGTGTGTCAGTTACTTTTGCATAGCTGTGACCAAAATACTCAACAGAAACAACAGAAAGGCCTATTTTTGCTCATGGGTTTGGAGGATCCCTAATTTGAAAGGCATAGCATCACTTTGTCTCACAGTCCCCCCCTTGTCTAGACAGAGCAGAAAAGCAGTGACTATGGCCTGAATCTCTGTGGAAGTAGTTTTCCAAGGTCCATCCCTAGTGACCTCCTTCTGCAGCCTTCAAAATACTACCACCAGCCAGGAACTTGGCACTGGACACACAATCCCCTGGGAGACAGTTCAGATACAAACCACAAGAGTGGGTGAGGTACTTGGCAAATGATAGCAGCCAGGGTGGGAACATGTAGCCACCGAGTACACAGAATGAGGTTAGTCTTAGTTAAAATGTGCTCTACCTATAGAAAATATACTCCGGAGTTCAAGATCTAGCAGAAAATAATTGCATGAAAGAAAAACTTAATACTTTTATATTGATTATATGCTAGATAGTAGTATTTTGAATATGATGGTTAAACAAAATACATTCTTCAGTGAATTTTGCTTCATTTTATTGTCTTAAAGGAGGGCTATTGGAAAATTTGAAACTTGGTATGGCTTGCAGTTCTTATACACAGATCTGAGTCCTTTGACATAGAAGGAGGGTGGAGGTAGGTTGGTTCCATGATAGTGCCTGCTTTTGACCTGACATCAAATCTTAGAAAGCTGATGGGACCAGAGACCTGGAAGAACATTGCCTTTGTTTTCTACTGCTGTAGCAAAGACTATGACCAAAAATTCTGGAGAAGAAAGGATTTGTTTTAGTTTATAGGTATAGTCCATCATGAAGGGAAGTCAGAGCAGGAACTCAAGGCAGGAACCTGCAGACAGGAGCTGAAGTAGATGCCATGGAGGATGCTGTTTACAGGCTTGCTCCTCACAGCTTGCTTAGCCTGTGTGCTTACACAAGTCAGGAGCACCTTCCTAGGTGTGGCTCCACCCACAGCGCACTTGGCTTTTCTACATTTGTCATCCATCAAGACAATGCCCCGCAGATTTGCCTACAGGCAAACCTGATGGAGGCATTTTTATTCTTCAGTTAAGATTCTTTCTTCCCAGATATGTTTATACTTATATCAAGTTGACACAAACAACCAGCACAGTGTGTATCTTCATAGGATAGACATCCCTTTGTGGCTTGTTGTGAGACTGACAGAGGTGAAGTTCCCCTTGGAATATTTGTCCCTCGTTCTAGATCTATACTAGTGTGAGGTGAAACATGGATTTCTAGATGGGACTGGACTTAGTTCAGACATTATTAGGGAGGAGAATTATGTGAGTTGATTTCTCTACTTGAGACTTCATGGTCCTGACCACTGTTGCAAGTTGGTTTCCCTTATTGAGACATCTATCTGCAAAAATTCACCACCTGGCTCCCCAATGCTGTGTATAATGATAACCAACAAGCAAACCAAACCAAACCAAAACAAAACAAAAAAGTCCCATTGTATATAATGGCAAACCAGTGGTGGATAGAGGCTAGGGCTATAGTTCAGTGGTAGAGTGATTGCCTAGCATGTGCTGAGGAACTAGTTCAATCCCCAGAGCTAATCAGAAAAAAGTGATAGAGAATGTTTATACTACTAAGAAGTGAACACTGTTGACTAGTTCATGAGTCTTACCATGCAGGCATGCAAATCCTCTATGAATTTTGGTGTCTGATAACATCCAGTTTGTTTGCAGTGAAATGGAGGAATCTCTTAGAAACACTTGATGTAGACACCTTTCTCTCAGCACCCCCTTGGTTTGCATTCTAATGCCTTGGCTTTATTTCCAGTCAGTGAATATTTCTTCTGCATTATCTGATGCTGTTCTGGGTTCTATGGAAGAATGTGCCAGGAGAGTCATTTGGAGGCTCTTTGGTGTCACCCAACATGATTTCTCAGGGTCATTGTTTACGTTATGTCTTTATCCAGTGTGCTTGGCCGACTCTCCTGGCATGGACTCCTTATTCACACAGGACTTAGAGCTTCAGTTTCTCACTGAGACATCAGCAACATGTTATCCTTCTCTTTCTGCTGTGGAATTTAGAAATGACTTAGTCTCCGTTGCTTGTAGGAACTTTTCTGAGGCTGACCCCTGGCTTCTATAGTCAGTCCTGGATTTGAATCGAAGGGGAGTGATGGACAGTTGAGTAGATCTGAACGTTCTCTCCCACTGAAAGGAAATCATCAGCATATCCATTCTTCCTGGTTTCTTAGGTGGATGAAAGAGCTTTTGTCATCTATCTGTGATCTGGGGGATTTTGCTCCCCTCTGTGTGTGTGCATGCATGTTTTATGAACATATGCATATGCTTGGACATGTGCAATTGGCATGCAGAGGCCAGAGGTTAGTGTTGAATGGTTTCATCAAATTGCTTTTGTCCTTATTTTTGAGACTGGGTCTCTCTCAATGAACCAATAGCTCATAATTTTTCCTAAGACAGTGAACTCTGGGAAGCTTCCTGTCTCCATTCCCTGCTCACCCAACCCAGATGGTCTTGTAGATGCGTGCTACTGGACCTGGTTTTTACATGGGTTCCTGTCAAAGCTCAGATTTTCTTGCCTGCTCAGAAAGCAATTTGCCTGCTCAACCATCTCCCTGATTGGGAAATAGTCTGTTAAACTACCTATTAAAAAGATCTTTCTTAGGGATCTATTCCAAATAGATGAATATATTCCAAAGTCCAGCAATACAGGCATGTTTTCCTTTTCAGTAGCCTTGTCCTTGACAGATGTCTAAGTGGGAGAGTGTCAGATACAGCAAGCATGATTAGATATTCTTTTCTCCTGTTCAGGCAACCTTTAGGGGACCAAATGCTAAGCAGACAAAGGACCCCTTGCTGTGTAATTCAAAATAAAAACGAGTATTACATTTTAAACATTTACTTTAAAAATAATGACCCAGATAGTTTATTAAGCATTTCAAATGCCGATATTTTTTATAGCATATATTTGGTGCTCCAGTTTTGTCAGTACCCTGATTGTCACTTGAGTTGGTTACTGGGAGCCCCATCAGAACTGAGAGGCAGCCTGTGGGTGACTGTTGCATGTTGACTCGTTGGCCTCCAGCTGGACATGCTCTTTTGGGGGATTCTATAATCTTTAGGAAGTAGAGTCTTGCTGTGGGAAGTGGGTACCAGGGGGCATATGTTTGAAGCTCTCCAGTCTCTCTCATTCTCTGCTGCATGTCCTCCAAGAAGTCAATAGCTCCCTCTTCCACACACTCATGGCACCATGGAGTTCTACCTTACCATGGACTTGGAATCAGTGGGGATAAGGACTACAGACTGAGATGCTTCCTCCTCTCTTCAGCTGTTTCTGTATGACAAGTGGTATCTTAGTGATAGTCTGGTTAACACAGTGACTGAGAGAGACAGGTATCCAGTACAGCCATTGGGAACCTCCCTGGTCATCCCTGGCCCTTGCACTTCAGAATTCTTGAACTGAATTTTACTGCTGTCACAGGTAGAAGAGGAAAACCTTGTGGTTTGGTCTCTCTCTATATTGTTTTTAGTGATCCATATCAAAGTACTTATTATGGATCTGGCATTAAAAAAAAATGGTGCATCATTGTACCATGACCAGTGTCCTTCTTTTAGAGGTTGTGAAAACATTCACTTGACAGAGAGCTGGAAACAGAGGGTCTAAGACCCAGCGGTCCTCCTTAGCCACTCATTAATAAAGAGAAAGTTTATCTCAGGAATTCCTTGCACAGTGCTTGGCATGAATGAGTGAGTGAATGAATAAATGAGTGCTCTCACCCATAATGGTTTCAGAAATACAGTATCATTTTCAGTCACATACTAGCATACTCAAACCTTTTAATGATAGACTAAATTTCCCAAAATGAGAATAGATGCCAAATATTTATTTATCTAGTGGATTCTTAGAACAGCATCCTTCATCCTTAAACCTCAGGGTGCATTCAAATAAAATTACAAATAATTAAAATCTTTAAAAAAACTCATAAAAACCTTAAAAACAAAAATGATATTTTATGGCTAATAAAGCTAGAATATAGGCATGATTACAATGCTATGTAATCATGTACGTAATTATTACATAAATAATATATAATCATCCTAATAAACCATGCAATTCAGCCACTCCTTCCCATGAAGCTTCTCTATTTATAGCTCTGATGTGGTTGGCAGAGAGGGCAAAGATAGATTTGGGGGATGCTCGAGGATTAAGCACAGTGTGTAACTTGGAAGAGCCTGTGTGGCTTACTAATTTAAGAGTCTACCTCTTAACTGAACGAAGTAAACTAGCTTCAGGCTCAGAGGTGCCCTGAAAGAAATAGCTGGGTACCTACGAGCTTGTTTTTCTCTGTCTTTTGCCCCACCCACCCTACTGTCTACTTACACCCTCCTGTTTACTTCTCTGTCCCCCCACACACATGATGTTCCTTTGCCTTTCTATGTGCAATTAAAGTTCCCAGAGATCCATTGTTTGTTCCTTACCCAGCGCTAGTCTCTGTAAGACAGACAGACGCACAATCTTGTGATCTCTGGTCATTTGCTCATCCTCCATGGATGTCCTTCATGCTTCTATTTAATGGAGGAAGATGGTGGCCTCTCTTGTCTGCATCTTCACCAGTCTTCAGTTGTCCCCTAGTTAAAGATTCACAGTGGACTAAATAAGGCAGTAGAGGTCACACCACGGAGGAAGCACATGCAGCACGTTGACAAGTCACAATGGAGTAGGGTCATCGGAAAGGTTGAATATGCACTGATTTCTCCATCTTTGCACCCTTCCCCCATTAAGCATTCTGATCCAGGGGCACAGAGCTTGATAGCCAAGCTGCTGAGAAGATCATTCTTTGAGGAACAGAAGTTTAAGGAAAAAAATCTTAAGTATGGTTTCAAGATTATGATGACTTCCAACAGAAAAAAAAGCCATGCCCTGCAGTTGTTTAGCACGAAGCATCAAAATAACAAAACAAAACTACCCTTATGTGTTTCTGTGATTGCCTGCATGTATCTGTACACCACATGCATGCATGGTGGCTTCAGAGACCAGGAGAGGGCTCTGGATCCACTGGAACTTTAGTTACAGGTGGTTATGGGTTGTCTAATGGGTGCTGGGAACTGAACCTGGGTCCTCTGCAAACACTGCAGGTGTTTTTTTTTAATCTGTGGAGCCATGTCTCCACACGTTTGCCTATCTATAGAAGATTTTCTCAAGGCTCCATGCAATGAGCAGAAGAACCGGAGCTGGAGCATAGACCCTTTCTTCAGTATGTAGGGCCTCCAAGAGCTGGCCCATTACATGTTTTTGTGTGTGTATGGCTAGGGCTTATTCTGTTGGCTTTGTTTCACAGGGACCCTTCACTCAGTGGTGCTGTCAGTGGAGCAATGTGCCCAGTACTTTTCAGAAGAGTTGAGTGTTCCATGCATGTTACAGAATCTCTCATCACAGTCTCTCTTCTGTGATTCACAGAACATATTCTCATTAGAAAGGAAGCCAGATAACAAGAGTGCAAGATGAAGCATCATTAAGTGGGGGCCTATCTCTGGGCCAATGAGAAGCATCCCATCACATCAGGAGACAGGCAACACAATGGGTTGTGCTATTGTCCACCATTCCCAATTTAGAGTCGCTATGCAGTGAGGTCAGCTGGGCTCATGTCAGACAGGGGAGATCTAGGACTCAAATTATTCCTACAAGTTAGCAATAGTGCATTTGTCATCTTTATGTACATAACCAGCACTCGGGTCCAGGAAGCACAGTCACTCCAATCTCTATGGTCCTCAAATAATGGCAGTGAACTCAACAGATGCATCACCAACATCCTTTTCATTATAATTCTAAAGTTCCATTCTGTCGCCATAACTTTCCCCTTTCTTTCCAACTATGTTCAATTAAATTTGAGTTTACTTCTATTGTGAGATGGTCTCTTAAGATAGATTTATCTGTCCTGTAAGGTTAGATACACCCCAGTTGGCTGGGGTTCACTAGACATCACTTATAGTTCATACCATTGTATCCTAATCCCAATGTTTTCACATTCTGAGGTACCCACTGCCTTCCAGATCATGGCAGATGCCTGGTGTTTAGATCCCAGGATGACATTCAGCAAAAAGGGAATAGCTGAGATCCGAGATTTGTGTTGTATGTCATGACTCTATTTTGTTATGTTTCGAAAACACCAGGAGTGTCTCAAGGATGTCTGTATTTTCAACAGCGATTCTCATACTGCAGGAAAAAATCTAATCAGTGGCTTCTAGGTGAAGATAGCCTGGGTTGAAAATCATTTGCAATGAACTACCCAGTCTGAGCCCTCCACTATGAAGGGGATTCACACATTGTTTCCTTGGCATTGATCATATCTAGGACTCGGAGGTGGCTTTAATTGTCACTGTCACATTGTCCCATCTTGCCTTTCATGGTGCAGTGGATGCTGAGCTGTCTGGTCTCAGATGATGTCTTTTTTTGTAGGGCTTCCTTATCCTTGGGCTCTGCAGGGAGCTGATGATTCTTCCAGGAGATGCAGATGCCTCTAACACCAGTAACAAGGGATGGACAATTGATGACCTTGTGGTGGCTGCTGTCCTGCAGAGGGTGAGACCAGGGTTATTCACAGCTTGGTAATTGGCACTGATCCTGAGCTCTTCATCCTCAGCAAATACAGGCATCAGGAGGGCAGCTCCCGATCAATGCAGGGGCATCCAATAGACAGAACCCCCAGAAAAAAATGCCAGAATCAAAAATGGATTTGTGTTTAGCATGCCTTGTATATCCTGGTCTGGTTATGAATAATTTAGCCTTTCCTAGGCTGAATAGACTATATTTAGCAAGCCTATTTTGCTTATAATACATCCTGTCCTTTTGTAAAGAAGCATAAAGCGTGAGAGCTGCTTAGAATTGGGGTAACTTCATTTTGTGGGAACAGAGGGATCTTCATCTGCAGTCTCATCCTACCATGTACCTGGGAGAACTCAGTCAGGAGTCCTCAGGCCCATGCAGCTGAAGAATCCTGGAGAGTGCAACTTCTCTATTGAGTATAGGGCATGGACACGCTGCCTATGTGTTGATGGCTCTTGGCTATGTCATCTTTTAATAGAAAGCATGGTGGCAAGATTTAAGGGGTACCAACAGTATTGGTTCTTGTTATCGACCCAACTGGACAATGACGGCAAACACATCAAATAACCTAAGGGGACTTTATTAGACTCCTGCCAAAGGTGTAGGAAGGCTGAGGGAACTCTCACGGGATAGTTCCAGAATAGGAGGCACAAGGTCAACCACTCCTAGGTCTGTAAAAGCAAATTCAGAGAGCAGTTTCCAGAATTTGAGAAGTGGAACTGTATGGGTTAGCCCTTTAGAGGAGTTCAGTCTTTGCTGAGGGGACTGTCCATGGTGGCATCTCATGGAGAGAGCCGAGAAGGCAGCCATCTCAACAGACTCTGCTCCTCCTTTCCCATCTCTTGCAGATATCCCCCTTCCCCACTGACTGCACTTAACAGAAAACTAGAAGCACGGGAGCTCCTTCCCTAATCCCCAGAAGCCTCCTCCTGGAGATTGAAGAGAGGAGACAGGACCAACAAATGGTCTCAGTACACCCTGTCAGTGCCTCTTGTGTCCAGAAGCCCTAGAAGTGCTTTGCTGTGGGTCGTGTTGCATTGTCTCTAGGAGGTTCTTGTCAACTTGCAGATATCAACTTTGGGAAAGTGTCATATCCCTTAGTAAGTGGTTCAGGCTGTTTCACCGGATTGTCTGCCTATCATTTGTCTTGAGGATAGAACCCGGTGGGACGAAAGTGGTACCAATGGCTCAGACAAGGCATGTTTCAGTGGGAAGTAGTGCACCTCCGAGGACCTCATGGAACTGCCATGGCTGCCTGGATGGTGGGAGGGGGGAAGGCTATGGAACTGGAAGACAGACTCTTTGACCTGTTTTGGAAGCTGCTGGAGGAGGATCTTTCAGCCCACTGCTGAGTGTCAGGGGGTCTCCTGGAAATTTGTTAGCCATGTTGGTTTTTCAGAAGGTAGAACATACCCATAAATAGCTGAGACACTATGAAAACTGATTAAGATTCTCAGCTTCTCTTCAACAGTCTATTTAAATGCTGGGTGCTAAGTACGAGAGCGTTTGTTAAATTGTTTTCTGTTATTTTCAGCATGTTTGAAATGTATCACATGTAAAAATAAAGTAAATTCTAAGTTCATTTTAACATAGAAACTGATCTCCCTGGGCCGTGGGAGAGCTATGAAGGGCAATGAGGGAGAAGTTGAAGAGGGGGAAAAATGGGATCCCTTCCTACATTTTTTTTCTGGACAAAAACCAAACAACTCTGGAAATAGGCAGATGTGTTCTTGGCTTGCACCCATGCTCCCTCCTGCAAGACCCACCCAGTTTCCACCTAACTTCTGAGTCTGTGACAACTCTATCGTCTCCCAGGCTCTCTGGCCCCACATCTGCACTCTGGATGTTCAGCCTCCAGGATCACTGCATGACTTCTCTTGGGAAGTAGTTAGAAAGTATTCCTGTGGTGCTCAGTAGACTGAGCTGGTGCTCAGTAGACTGTGTTAAAACGTAGTGGTTTAGAATGACCAACCCATGATAGGGCTCTGTGAACACAGTTGCCTGTTTATGTGTTTCATGGTGTCTGAGTTTGAATTGAAATGGTATCGTGGGCTTCCTTGATTCTAGATTTCTGTTTGTTGGGTTTCCTTTGGTTCTGGTTCTGGAAGTTGGCTGAGTTCTCTGATTCTCTTTCCTGTGGCCCCTCCTTAAGGCTAACTTAGACTTCCTCATGGCACATGGCCTCAGAGTTGTGAGGCTCACTACCTGGTATTTGCTTCCTCCATTGAAGTGGAGGCTGTATGGTAGACTAATAAATGTGGAATCACTCTACCCTACCCATATTGGCTGAAGCAAGTGCTATCACCAATTCATTCCAAGGGAAGGAAAAGAGCTGTCACTTTCTGGAGAAGGGGGCATACATGTCACAATGAAGGAAGGAATCAACAGGGGCCATCTTTGAAGACTTTTTTAAAAAAATTTCTTACATTTTTAAAAACCACAAATGAGTCGGGCTGACTTCAATTTACACTGTGGCAGATGATCAATAGGAATTACTAAAAATGTCTATGAATTCTTTGATGGCCTATCCATAGAGGTGTGATTATATCTCCTTGAATCTAGGCAGGTATGTGGCTGCTTAATTGGACATAGTGGAAATTACTCTAGGTGGTTTCAAAGGCTAAGGCTAGATCCCATGGACCACATAGCTTCTATGTTGTTCTCTTGGAATGTAGAAGCCAGGTACCAGGTGAGAGTCACACCACCAAGAGGTGCCTTACTGGAGGGACAAGGCTGAGCTCCAAGATAGCCCCTGGCACTGTCTACTCTCATATGAGTGTGCTAGCTTGGATGTCTAGTTCACCTGAAACTTCATGTGACATACGGGTCCAGCTGACATCTCCCTACCAGTACTTGAGAGACGTCAGCTGAGACATCAAAAGTATGTCCAGAGACATATTCTTCCCCAGTTCCTCATCCACAAGATGGGGGAGTGAGAGCATTATTTTAAGTCACTAGGTTCTGAGGGGAGTTGTTATGCAGTGATGTTCCTGGGATGATTTTGAACTTTCCTGCAAGTATTTCTGTTTAGGGACTTGAAATCCAACCATAAAGTAAGGAGTGGAGGAAGGGCATCCCTGAGGATGGATAATTGTGACTGCCAGTGATCACAGGTGAACCGACAAGCTGTGCCTGTGGGTCAAGCTCCCCGAAGAACTTCTACTTTCACAGATTCTTTTCTCTCTTCACTTAGGAACCCACAGGTGGAACCCAAGCCACTTCCCTTCCTGACTCTGATGACATCATGTTAAAACATGACAGAAATACCTCCTTGCATTTCTGGGAGACTTCAGTCATTTCCCATTCACTAAATCGCCTAGCATGTTGGTTGCCATGTAAGTGCCCACTGATTCACTCATCTAGCTTGTATTTACGGAGGAAGTAGCTTGTGGAATCGTGGGTTAGTTCTCAGGCCAGAGCCTGTCTTTATGTCTTGATTGTTTTTCATACAGCTGCTGTACACACAAAGCTTCTTCCATCTTGCGTCTCAGGTTCAGGGTGCGGAGAGGGAGTTTCATTTTTAAGTGGCAACTTATTCTGGCCTCAAACTATAAGGCATATAAGAAACTTGTGGCTTAGAAGGGCTCCCAGATTTCGTGCCAGGAAAAGAGTAACCCACTGATTCAGAGCGAGCATGTCAGGTTAGGACTCAGGAGCCATGACACTGGGGAGTGTGCCAACTGGACACAAAAGGAGTCACAACTGAGGGATTAATGACATTAGATTAGCCTGGGGGCACATCTGTGGGACATTTTCTTGGTTAACAATAGATGTGGTAGGGACCGGCCTACCACTGTGTGTGGTGCCACCCTTGTGCAGGTGGTCGTGGGAAGCACACACACACACACACACACACACACACACACACACACACACACGTGGATGCACACACACACACAGGCATGTATGTATGTATATAAATGTATATATGCACAGTGTGCAAGCCATGGGAAGCAAGCCAGTTAGAAATGTTCCTCCATGGTCTCTGCTTCAGTTCTTGTTTTCTGGCTCCTGCCTTCAGTTCTTGCCCAGGCTTCCTTTGATGAACTGTAACCTGTAAAGCCAAGGAAACCCATTCTTCTCTTTGTTTCTTTTGGTCTTTGTCTTACCATAGCAACAGAAAAACTAACTAGAAACAGGCCTCAGTTTCAGAGTTGACACTTAATAGCTGATTGAACTTGGGTGAGTTATTTAACCACTCTGGCCATCATTTCCTCCTCACTGAAGTAGTAACAGCAATAGTAACTGTCTCTGTAAGACTTACCGAAAGCTTCAAACTGAGCATTGGGAGCACGTTGGCATGTAGTATGGGCCAGCCTAGCTCTGAGGATAATGATGATATTGTTATATTATCATTATACTTGACCTTAGAACCCATGCAGACCCAAACAGGCAGGTTCTGAGTCCAGACTCTTACCCTGAACAGAGTGAAGTGTAGGAGGCACTGGCATTTCTGTGTTATAGAAAAATGGGAATTTCTAAGGCGAGACAATGGCAGTATCAATCCCTTTCCCTCTCTCTTCTGCTCCTTCTGCTCTTGTTTTCTCATTTCCTCTTCTCTCCTCTCCTTTAAAATGATGACAGCATGTTCAAGTTGTGCAAATCAAAGGCATAGATTAGAAACTGGAGAATGAATGTGCTTAGCAGACCCAGGAAGTCTCCAGGGGACTGAAATTGATTACCCAGAGTGTACCACACAAAGTGATTATTTTTTTCTGCATGTGGTGAACAATGGGAATGAAGTTGAGGGCTGGAAGTACCTCTCTACGCCAAACAGCTTAACCCCATGGGTTTCCTAATGATGGAATGGAGTCACAGAGTGTACAGGCAGAAACTCTCTTAGAAGCCTCTTTCTGGAAGAGTCTATGTTAGAGGAAAAGCAGGATATTTTCCAGCAATTTGGAGAGGGCACCCTATCTTTCTAGGGAGAGGCTGGGATTTAGGGAAGTGAGGGATTGACTCTTTATGTAGGAGGTCATCAAGACCTGTAAAATAATTGCTTTTCTCTTTCCCTAGATAGCAAAGAACCCCCTTAAGTAGACCCTGTGTCGAACTCACTCAGTCCGTTGTCATCTGGGCTAGTTTCCAGTCTCTGGACCTTAGCAGGACTTTGCAGGACCATAGTTGACTTCCCTTGTTGGGGAATCTTGGCTCAGGATTGGGCACAGACTGGAGGATGCCTCTCGGGCTAGATCTTGTTTTGTGATTGGTTTTAGATTGGCTGTGGGAACTTGCTTGAGGGAGCTAAAGTCACTGTAGGGGATGAAGTCACTCTTCCTGGATAAGCTGCTTATCCACCCATCTCAAGAGGTAGAATTCTGATTTCCACCTGCGGTTCACCTCTTTTCATCACAAATGTCAAGATTCATTTGAATAAAGAGTGAAAATCAACCCAGCTCTCAGCTCATCTGATTCCGTGGCCCACATTAGGCAAACAGCACTCCTCTAGGACATATGGAGTTCACTGCCTATGAGCAGGCAAGGCCTGTATATTACCTTTGTAATCATCTCTTGATCATGGATAATTTACAGAGGGCTCAGCTTGGGCATTCAGATGATGACAGGCCTCCATGGAGGGGAAAAACCCACAATAATACTCTGAGTCAGACAGGCATAAGTGTCTGATTCTTGGGTCCTTTGAATCCTGACACAAGTTTCCCATTTCTCTTCTATAGTAGTAATTCTTAAAGTGAAGGATGCATCAGAATCATATCTCTCTCTCTCTCTCTCTCTCTCTCTCTCTCTCTCTCTCTCTCTCTCTCTCTCTCTCTCTCTCTCTCTCTCTCTGTGTGTGTGTGTGCGCCTGAAACAGACTAACTCTAAGTCATAGAGTTTAGATTTGGTGGAAACAAGATAGAATCTAACATGTGGATTCGTAAGTTCAAAGTGACACTGATGCTCTTAGCCTAGGCACGAGTTTTGAGAACTTCTTTGTTGGATGCTAAGTTCTCAAACTGGGATGTCCTGCTTCCAGGCACTGGTTACTTAGTTTGCCTATCAAAACCCAAAAATGTTTTACATAGTGCTACAGGTTGGTCCCCAGACCTGTGGCATTGCTAGAATGCACTGAAAAGAGGTCCTTACTGTTTTTCTAAAGAACAGTTCTTTATATTCTGGAAGCCTGGTAATGGATTTGGAGAGGGTGTGACACCTCAACCAGCAGAGTGGCATGGAATCTGGTCTCCTTCTATATATCCTGTAGACACATTATGCATTCTTTCTCTGAACATTGCATTTTGGACTGAAGCATCACCGGCTTGATTTTAGTCTAGACAATTGTGTCTTTTCTTTTTTAGACAGTGTGCAGAAAATATGCTCTGCTAGTTTTTGTGAGTGTAAAAAAATCACAAAACTCACTGTGTTAGAAATTCTATAGACTCTGATAGTACACAGACAACTGAAAATAAGCAATCAGTATACCCCTACACACACACACACATAGGAAACACACACATAGTAATACATACTCCAGATAGGGCAGTGATGACAGAGTAAAGAAACAATACCATTCATGTCCAGTCTGGTGGACAATAGTTTATCAGGCTTACAGAGGTATGGTGCAGGATTATTTACAGGAGTGTGGGTGACCCCATCCATCTGTACCACTGCTAAGCCATCTCCGAATGGATGACAGCTTCCCTAGAGTTGCAGAGATATGCCATCTCTTTTTCAGTTAATCTCCTATATACTCTAGCACCTCCCAATACTACATGCAATGGGGACAGAATTATGTGCTATTGAAGGGATGTAGGAGGGAAAGAGTGAATAGCTATAATCTTAGGTGAAAGTCCAATGGTCCCCATCTCCTTTCCATGAAGAAATGTCAACAGACTCAGCCTCTTGAGAGTCTCCAGCAGTTAAGCATAGCTTTTCTGACTTCTTGAAAGCAGAGCCTGGCGGACAGAGTTTCATAGCACTCATACAAATGTAAGCACAGTAAACACATAACCTCCCTATAAGCACATTCTTGCCTCCTATTCCTGTGCATGTACTCATGTCATATGCACACAGCTGAGCATATACATGACAACCTGTGATGCACATATATAACATGTAATATACACATCACAAATACATGCCCATATAGACACGTTAGACATACCCTCCACACAAACATACACCCATGCAACATTCACACACACTAATATACACCCAATACCTATGAATATATGCAGCAGGCGTGCATGTATGTATCATAAAGCATATCCATCACACACACACACACACACACACACACACATAGACACACACAAATAAAATCACATACAACACCAACTTCTTTAGAGACATTTATAAGTGGGGATGAATGAATAATGGGCTGTCTGAGTATTTACAATGCAGCCAATGAAATTTGAACTCACTGGAATTTGGTTGTCAGCATTATAATTCTCCCTCTGGGCTGTCAAGGAGTGAAACTGGGACACTCATTTTTGGAGCTGTTGGGGTTTCAAGCTCCTCTGTGGTCTTGATAGTGACTTGGCATGCGTTCAGTTGTGGCTGGCTTTCCCTCTTGCTCTCATGGGTCCACAGGACATTTTTTAAAAGGTTGACCACTGAGTCACCATGTCTCGTTAGTGGCAGCAGTTATTTTATCTGTGAGAATAACTGTCCTTCTTAGCTTCTCAAGCTGTCACCTGGGTGGTGATTTATTACCTTCCAAAGCTGCAGTAATTGTATAATGATGCAAAATAATGACAAGCCGTTCTGATAAACTTTATTACCTGCAGCATCTTGCATTCTAACTGCATTCCAGCATGCACTATGGGATTATAGAGCACCTACAGGGCTGACAGGCAGCAGCAGGGCAGCTTTCCTGACTTGAGGAAAGGAAGGGGGAAAAAAAGAAATGGGATTCAGACCTTGTGAATGGAGTAGCAGAACTGGGCTAATGTGAATTGATTCTGTTTGGGGCATACATGCCAGATATGGTTGCCTACCTACAGTTTTTATTAAAAAGACACACAGACACACAAGCATAGACAGACAGACACACACACACACACACACACACACACACACTGTACTTGCTTTCTATTTTTAAACTTGGAAACAATATTAGACCTTAGCAAATTGTTAGTGTAATACATGTTCAAGACAGTGGGTATAAGTCATGGGCTGTTGAACATCAGTTTCCATCATGGTGTTTCATCACAGCAGTAGTAAGAGTAGTAACTATAATTAAGACAAGTTAGACCAGGTATGTGCCATCATAGCTGGCCCCAGCCTCTCCTGCAGGTAGATGTGGGACCATGTAACTTCCTTATCTGGCCAATGAAATGATAGGCATTTTCAGGACTGGCCAGGTCACCATCCTAGCACTGTGCAACTTGTATTTTCTTTCACCTTACAAGCTGGGATGCCAATATATCATAATAGAAAGACAACACATAGGCACACATCACACACATACATATATACACAGTGAGAGAAGAGGGGAGTGTTTGAGAACATAGTTACTGCTAGAGGAGACTCTCTTGAGACCCCAGGACTGTGATGTGAGTGAGGAAAGGGTCTGGGATCTCTGAGTTTAATTCACTGACACATCACACTCTGGCCCATTTGGATGTCTTTGCATCAAGAATGCATTTGAGCTGGGTGGTGGTGGTGCAGACCTTTAATCCCAGCAATCAGGAGGCAGAGGCAGGCGGATCTCTGTGAGTTGGAGGCCAGCCTGGTCTGCAAAGCCACACAGAGAACCCCTGTCTCGAAAAACCAAGAAAAAAGAATGGACTTGTGGTTAGTCCCATGTTCATTGCTGAATCTCCGGCTCCCGGAATCTTGCTCAATTCTTTATCACTAAAAGCTGTCTGCCTCTTTTTGGAGTCTTCAAGGTAGAAGCATCTCAGAATGTGAGGCAGATGGTCAAAATTGCATCCCAGGGTCTTAACCACAAGTGCTTCATAGGGGGTTAGCTGTGAGACAGATCTAGGATGAATCTTCTTCACCTAGGATTCTTGATAGTTCGGGCTATGCCGTCCTCTTATGTGGAGGTTGAACAGGATTGCAGAAGGCCCGGCATTGTCCTGATTGTCATTGCATGTCACATGAGCACTCTATCTCTAGTTTAGAGTATCAGAAATGTCTTGAGACACTGACAGAAGCCCCTGGGTGGGATACAAAGTCACTGATCATCAAGGACCATGAAGATGGAGACTCAGACTTCAAGATGTTCCTTTTTTCATTTCTGTTGTCAGAAAAGGTTTTCTGTTCTTACTTCCTGTCATGAGTTGAGATGCCCCTCATAATACACGAAGAGCAAATCTGACTCTTTGAGCTTTGAGTTTGTCATGCTGCTTTACTGTTTCCTCCTCCATGTATCATCGATAGATGCAAAGCTAATTGCCCTCAAACTCAGTGGCTTTAACTAATTTGACATGTAGTTTCCACGGATGGGTGAATTCGATGGCTTTGCTGGTGGCTCTGTCTTGCAGTCTTTTGGGGATCACAGTTGGAATGTTGAGGTGACTGTATCTGAAAACCTGAGCATAGCTGGGAGGGTTTATTTCTAACATACCTCCCTCGATGGATTGCTGGATGTCTTCTTTTTGTCACCCTTCCAGCATTCTTCGTAGGCTGATTGCATATCCCCACAACACGGCAGCAAACTTCCTGAGGATGCATCATGATGGTTAATGTTGAATGTCAACTTGGCAGACTCTGGAATCACTTCAGAGACAAGCCTCTGGGAAGATCTGTGGAGGATTTTTTAGATTGTGTTAGCGGAGGTAGAATGGCCCGATGTTACCGGGCGGCACTATTCCATGGGCTGCAGGTTCAGCTTGCATAAAAAGGGGGAGGCCAATTGAGCACTCACTGCTCTGCATCCTGACTTCAGGTGGCAGTGTGACCAGCTGCTTCATCCTCCTGTCACCACCCCCTACCACCACGGTGGACTACAGTCTTGAACTAAAATAATAAACCTTTCCCCTCCTCTGTAGTTGCTTTTTGTCAGGGGTGTGTTAGTATAGTATCGAGAGAAGCAACCGATACATACGTGATCCGAGAGAAAATGAGGACAAGAAAGAAACTTCATCGCCTTCCAAAACTGAGCCTCTGAAGTCACGTGCAATCAGTTTGCTTTCTTTTATTCATTAAAAGCAAGCCACACAGCCCAGGCCACATTCAAGAGAACGGCATCTTGAAAGCATCCAAGAATCTGTCCTTATAGCTACACATCTTTATGAACTCTTCTCCTAAAAAGCACAAAGGTATCTCTTTCTACAAACTGGTTTGCTGGCCAGTGCTGGCTACATGATTTGCAAACCCCCCAACTCTGCTTCCTACAGAAATGTCATGCAGAGTCCCTGGACTGTGGCTGTGGCTCACCTATGGTCTCTTTAGAAGCATTATCTGATAAACGTGGATAGTTGTACATTTAGAAAGTTTGGAAATTGACCTCTCCCAGTTTTATAGGGCATTTCTCCAGAGCGTTTCTGATCCCAGCTCCAAAGATGGCAGAGGAACCTTGCTTTGTGTTTCCCTTTCATAATTTAGAATGGTGCCTGTCCAGCTAGGACTGACATTGTCAACTTTCGCTTATGTCTCAGAATAGGGATGGAAGTGATTTGCATTTTTCCTGAGTGTAGCCTGAAAACATGGCCCCTAGAGGGAGATGCCTTGAACAGCACCAAAGGCTGCCTAGTGAGAATGGGAGGTGGAGCTTCTTTCAAGGAAGTGCTGAGTTTGCCTCCTCCCAGCCAACATCAGACTTTTCATGAGTGAGACACAAGCATCTACCCTTTCAAATCTATACATTTTTAGTCTTTATTTGTTACAGCAGCTACCATCATCCAATACTTACTCTTGACTGTATAACTTTGAGAAAGTTACTAGTCTTTCTTGTCTCCTCTAAAAAATGGAGATAAAAGAGGCCATCGCCTCTTGGGATTATTATAATAGATAAGTACAGTCAATCACAATAAAAAGTGTCTGGGTCATACATAGTACATACTCAGTTAGGTTACCAACTTCTTATTAGCTTCACTAAAATGCTGTTTGCCAGACTCTGTCACCTGGGAAAGACTTGTTTCAAAGAAAGTTTCCTGTCCTGATATGTCAGGTTCCAGCAATGCTTGAACTACAAGGCAAAGCTGTTGTGTAGTTTGCTTTAGCGAAAGTAGTGGGCCTGGGGCTGTGTAATTTTCCTTTGGTGTCCTAGCTGTCACAAACTTGAGGGGTGTTTCTTGCTGTGTCCATAGGAGATGTCCTCTTTAGACAGATGTCTCCTGAAACCCAACCTAGAGCACTGAGGGGACATCTGGCTTCCACAGGTCTACTAATGCCCACTGAGGGGACATCTGGCTTCCGCAGGTCTACTAATGCCCACTGAGGGGACATCTGGCTTCTGCAGGTCTACTGATGTCCACAGAGTCATATAGGAGCCCTTGGGCATGCAGAGGCTGAAATCACCCTTTGCCTTCCCCTTTTCCACAACCACTGTTGCTTAGCTTACTCTGAGCCCCTACTTGCAGAACTGTGGAATGGCCATTTTTGTTTTCCCATTCCAGCTGTGTGTGGGACTGGGTGCCCTCAGTTAGACCCATTTCCACTCAGCTGGGTGTATCTAGCACTCTGCTGGTTACTTGTAGTATTGAGCTGGGAGAGGCACTGGGGAAGTGTATGCTACCTCAACATTTTGGCTACTTCTAAACAAGCTGGAGATTTACTGAGGTCAGCAATGGCTGGATGATCAATAAGGCATTTCAGATAAAACCCCATTTTTGCCTCCAGCAAATTCCCAGCGTTACTTTGCCTTTGTAAACAACTTCTTAAGGAGTGCTGATTGTAAATCATCTCGGATGCACCTTTATGCCCCTCATGCCATGTATTCCTCCTAATAATTTTTCATGGTGGCCAAGAAGAGACATTTGTACCAGTGAAGGCACGGAAGCCCAGAGGATGAAGTTGATTCATTTAAGGTCAGTGTGTGTTTGTAGGGGGCAGATGAGGATTCCAGGCTCTCAGGTCCTGTACCTGCCTGGCATAGTGTTCAGCATCTTATTTAGCAATGCGCTCAGCAACCTCCCTGACCTGGGTCAATGCCCCCCACCCTCACATCTGAATAGCAGTGTTTACTGCTGGGTGGGCTGCAGGCAGCCACATGTCCAGTGATGCTGTCAGGGCTGGGGAGGGGCTTCTCTCCCCTGCGGTCTGGTTGGTGATCACATTTTCCTCTGGACCTAATTACTTGAGAAGAAAAGACGGTATAACAGTGAATCCATTGAGCTGCTCTCCAAGCAGCCTGCAGGCACAGGTAAGCTGAGTGTGAGATTTGCCCAGGAAGAAAAAGATCAAGCATGGATGATCTGCAATGGAGGACCTAATGCTACCTGTGTGGGTCCAGAACATCTTTGCATGTTTCTCCCCTACCTAAGAGAAGCAACTGTTATGAAGGTTTCTTGTCCTGCCAGGTCCAATCGTCCTTCTCAGCCCCAAATAAACACACGGATGCTATATTAATTATAAAAGTGTTGACTGGTGGCTAGGGCTTCTTATTGGCTAGCTCTGCCCTAAGTATTAATCCATAACTACTAATCTATGTATTTCTACATGGCCTTATCTTACCAGAGAATGCCTGGTGCATCCTATCCTCCTGGTCTCCACATGGAGACTCCTTTGCAGAGCCTCTCTGCCTACCTTTCCCAGAATTCTCCTCATCTCCTCGCCCCACCTATCTTCTTGCCTCTACTGGCTGTAGCCAAACAGTGTTTTATTCATCAACCAATAAGAGAAACATATATACAGAAGGACATCCCCCATCAAGCATTCTCTGAACTGTGCTCGGTGTGGCAGAGGTCAGTACCGATCTGGATTTGATGATGATGGAGGAAGGGTTAGACTAATTCTTGGGACACTCAGGGGAAGAGAGCTGAGGAGTAAGTACATTGACATCCTTGGGCTTAGCTTGAAGCTTTCAGGACAGTGACTGAAGTTCCTTCTGGGTTCTGCTTCTCAACTCCTAGTTTCCTGTGTCTTGCAGTGGCCCCCTACCTGTAGAGCTAGGCTTAAATCACTTTGTCATTTAAAGCTATGAATTTACCTGTGTGTTAAAATCATGGCTAAGTGCCAGGGTAGATCAAGTATTGATCAGAGGACAGATATATCTTCTAACCTGCTATGGCCAGGGAGGGCAGATTTGGATGGCAGACAATGAGTATCACCTGTAGTGGTTTGGAGGCAAAATGTTCCCCAGAGGCGTATCTGCTTGAACATTTGGTACCCAGCAGATGGTGTCTTTTTGGAAAGTTGGGGAATTTCCATAGAAGAAGCTGGTACCCACCTTGAACTCGTGATAGGCCCCACTTCCTTTCAGACTCTAATTGCTGAGTAGAGGTACAATGTGACCAGCTACCTCACACCCCTGCTGTCCTGGTTTCTCCTTCATGGTGGACCATACTCAAAACAGCAAGCCAAATGAACCATTCCTTTCTTAAGTTTTCCCTATTGGTTGTGGCAATAAAAAAGAATAAGATACAACCCTTTAACTAGGGCCAAGTGTCTTCTCTCCTGACAATTAAGCACTGAGCTACATCCCCAGTCCCTTTCTACCTTTTAGTTTTCAGGTCGGGTTTCACTAAATTGCCTAGGATGAGCCTGGAAGTACCAGGCCCGGCAAGTTTTTTATTTCCCCATCCTATCACACATTGTTTTCTGATCTGGATAGTTCTAGGGACTGAACCCAGGGCAAGCATCCCAATGGAGCTAATCCCTGCCCAGATACACTCATCATAGGTTCTAACTGGCCACAGTGGGAATGTGTGCACCAGGGGACTGATACTGCCTCCAGGGGTCAGCTGCTAAACTGCTACACAGCACTAAGACTTGCCTGGGAGTATCCTTCTGAGCTCAAAAGCCAGGGATCTCCAGATGTTGTGGAGGCTTACATTTACATATGTCCTATCAGTGACTTCCAGGAAACCTCACTCCTGAGTCCGGGTGACCTATGCTCATTCTCTCCTTTGCTCTGCTCTGGCAGGTGCACCGCAGGTTGCCGTGTCTGCCTTGCAGGCTGGGAATTCTGTGTCCTCTCAGTTAGGGGAGAGGCCCATCAACCTTCAGGTGACGGTTGCTATTTCTCTTGGCACTGCCTGTCAGGCAAGTGCAAAGCCGCTTGCTCTGACCTCCAACTTTGCCTTTTCTTCTCACCATGAGCCTGCTGCCTCCATCTCAGCCCCATAGCTGATGGCCACCATCTGCTCACTCCCCTCCCTTGATCTCAGGGTGGCCCCTCTGCTGGGCCAGCATACACTGCCAAGGCCCCAGGGGGATGTGTCACTGACCAACTCTAAGATGATCTATAGGAAGTTCTCTAACTTTATCCTCTTTGGTCCTCAGTCAGGGCCTACAGAATAGGATCTCGTATTTGGGGACAACTCACTGTGGCTAATAATGGACATGGGCTCCCATGGGCATTGTATTTCATGCTTTTCACGAAGACTCACAAAGTAGATGTTTCTCATAGCTCTACCCTGCTGAGAGGGATCAGATGGCAGCTGTGCTTCGCCCATCAGTGGTGAGATGGGTATTCCAACACAGGTCTGTGTGGTTTCATAGCTCATACTTTTCATACCTGTCCCTTCACTCTCGGCTCTGTCCGTGGGATGGCATGATGATCAGGAGTGAGGCCGAGAGCTGACTTGGGATGCACCTGCAGCTAGAAGGCTATGGGTGACTAGTTCATGAAAGATTTAAAGGGGAATTTAAAGGTGACTTCTCTGGGGTTAGGAAGGGCACTGAGAGGGACAGTCTCTGGATCTTTCCCTTGCAGGATGTAATAGTTATGTGGAAGTTGTAACAAAGTTTCATAAACTAGGTAGTTTCGTGCACAGAAAATTGTCTGCTTATGTCTCTTTAGAAGTCCCACATTGGGGTGTTAATAGAATTGGCTTCTTGGGAGTTATGTCTGCTCCATGTCTCTCTGCTGGTAGTAGCTGCTGGTAGCTTGGTGACAGCCTGTGGTCTTCCATTGCTTATAAAACATTGCTGTAATCCCTGTGGCATTCTCTGTGTATCTCTGTATCTACATCTGGATTCTCCACCCTTTTATATCAACAATATTTATAGAAGATTAGGACCCACCCTAAAGATGTCATCTTAATTTATTATATCTTAATTGACTCTCCAAAAAAAGATCATGTTATAAGCCACTGGGTGTTAAGTCTTCAAATTATAAATTTTAAGGAGACATATTCCAACCCATAACATGTTTGTCCATATGATCTCTCAAATGGAGAGAAATGATTTAAAGGAAATCTTGGTTTTCCTGTTTCATATTACAAACATGTTTCTGCATTGCACCTTCTGATCAAAATGAGGTTCTCTTTTCTGGAATGATTCCTGTCTTCTTAAAGTCACATAGAACAAATCCTCAGTTATCTTCCAAGTCCTTTAAGAGCCCCAGACCTCATTTCTCAGGGAAGAGTGAGCCATATATAGGCAAAGCTTGTCCCTCTCTAGATGTCTGTATACACTCCTTCTCCACACTAGATGGGTTTTTTTTTTACTCTTTCACTTTGAATATATTCTGTCTTGCTGGCAGATCACTCTGCACAGTTGAGATCTTTGGTTACTAATGTGCAAAGTAGCAAAACTCGGGTGGCTGTTAGGAGCCATGCCTGTGTGGCATGTTCCCACCAGTGGACTAGATCTTCATAGACCTTGTAGGGTTTGGTCACCAAGGGAGAAACCTTAGCCAATTGGGAATGCTGCTTTCCTACTGGGACTGAGGGGGCTGCAGATAAATGGAAAGGAATGGAAACGGTTTTCTTAGCTCCTCGGTGCTTCTGAGAACACAAACATGAGGCCATGGTGACTTTCCTGTCCAGAAGATTTCTCTTCTCATCATAGGCTGAAAGACTTTGGAGCCTGATGGTAACTCTCAAGCTCTGAGAGCAACTGTTTCTTTCTCCAAAACACTCATAATGTGTATGTCACCTGACTTGACCACTTATTCACCCATTCTTCAACCTGCCAAGGACAAGTTGGGCCCAGAATGCGGTGAAGTGTAGGAGGAGAGAATATTCTGGACCAAGGTGCAAGGGTCAAAGTGTCAAATGTGGTAGAAAACATGGCAGATGCCAAAAATGAAATTGGGTAGATCTGGGTGTGTTGAGAGGGAGGGAAGCCCCTTCAGGAAAGCCAGTCCCTGAAGACTACATTTACCCTGAAAGTGGGAGGTTTTTATGTCTGAGAGGGATGTGGTGGATCCCTCTGGATTTGAGGCAGGGAGTAATTGGGGTGGAGATGGGATCACAGTCAGGTGATGATTGGAGAGATTGTTGTAGTAATACAAATATTGACCTACTCACTCTTCAGTTCCTGAGTTTCCACTCTGGGTCCCTGGTGTGGGAGGGGCCAAGTGAAATGGAGGGGGTAACTCCATCCATTGCTTTCAGGGTAGCTCAGCCTCTCTTTGGATTGGCCAGCCTGCTTCAGGCTGAGCCCTGTGCATTTTTCTCATCCTGGCAAAACCACTGGGGGATCAGGAGGCCGTCGGCTGTGTTTCCTGCTTCACAAGGAGAGCTTTGTTTGAAGAAGTTTCAGAGTGCAAAAGTCAGATTGAATACAATGGACACACAAAATGAAATTGCTCTTTACAAGAAATACAGGCGCAATAAAATGGAAATACACTTGTTTTAACACGGCAAATGTCCTGAGGATTTCTGAAGGCTACTGAGCGGGTTAGGCAGAAGTGGATGGGAAACAGGAAGGCGGTTTGGAGAAGTTGTGGGAAGACTGAGTGTGTGTGTGTTGGGGTGGGGGTGGAGGGTTATGCTATCGGGAAGTGTGGATCCCCCTTACACCAGTTACAAAAGCCATTCCAGCACAGAGGCTGCGCTGGGGTATGAGAACCATCCATCTCCCCACTCTGCACCGCTGTGCCCCTTTCTTTGGCATTCTTCCATAGTCAGAGCCAGCTCTGGGCTCAGTCTGACTGACAAGTGGCTTTATGGACAGCTCTTGCCCCCCTGGACTAAGGGCCATGGAGAGAAAGCAGAAAGTCTACACACGGAACATGGAAATAGGAACACTCCTCTCTGAAATTGAACACTTTAATCATTGGTTAAGGCTTCTTTCTGGGACCTGAGTGAGGACTGTATGCTAGTCTTCATCTATTAAGAGGCATTCATTAAGCGCCTGCTGTTTTCCCACATTGCTGGAAGGCTCATTTTGCAATCAAGACTCAAGCTGCAAACTGGCAGTTTTCAGGTGGAGCGGGTTTTGTTTGAGTGGAACGGTGCCATTTATATTTCTTTATTTAAGTCAAAATGCCATTTGTAGGAAGTCGCATTTGCCAGTGAATAATAGCCACCTGACCCAGGCACTCCTTTGCTGGTAGCTTGTGTGAGGAGAAGACACCCAGGTCTATGCACAAGATGCATCCTTTCTGTTCAAGGTGTGAGTCAAGGTTCTGGGTAGATTGAGTTGGCAGCAGCTACCTGAGAGAGTCTTGGGGAGAGGCTGGGAGACACTGAACTTCTCTTTATGCTTGATGTGGCTTTCATTTCAAGAGCTTTGGACTTTGGTCCCCAGACAAGTTGGAGTTTATAAGTGATTAGTGATTGGAATGACTAAACAGGATGCTTCTGAAATGAATTTGGGTCTATTTTGGGAGGAGGAGGTGGGGACTAATTGCTCAGCCCAAGTCTCATCTGAGTTGATTTCATCCTTCTCCTGATTCATTCTCGGCTTCATCCTATGATGAATGATGGAAGCCGGCACTTTAGGCAGCTGGGTCATATGCCTCCTGCTCAGGAGTTCTTGTGCCTTCCCATTCATCCAGTCACTCATTAAACAGTGAGCACCTGCTATATGCCAGACGCAGTCTCAGATGCTGGAGTACAGCAGTGAATGGAACAAAACAAAACAAGGCAAAGCCTTCTCATGTATGTATAGGAAGGAGAGGGTGGGGTACAGTAAAAGAAATTACTAAGTTTTGTGGCATATTACTTCTCTCACTGATGTAACAAGACACCCAGCAAAGGTAGTGTCACGATGGGGGTTTTGTTTTGTTTTATAGTTGTAAGGAATACAGTCCATGGTAATAGGAAAGGCACAGCAGCAAGAGCATGAGACATCTCGTCACATTGTGTCTGCAGTCTCAGGAAACAGAGAGAGAAGTGATGCTTAGTTCATTGCATATGTTTGGTTCAGTCTGGAGCTTCAGTGCATGGAGTGGTGCTACTCAGAGTTAAGGTCGGTCTTCCCACACGGATCAACCCGTGCTATAAACTGATTCTCAGAAATGGCCACAGGTCCATCTCCCAAGTGTCTGTAGACTCTAGCAGGTTAACAGTCAGCACTAGCCGTCACATAGGTGGAAACTCGGAGTCAGTGGAGGCTACTGCAGCAGGCCAGGATGGAGATGAGGACGACCTGGATGTGCACAGTGCAGTGCCTCTATGGTGGAGAAGCTGAGTCGCTGGTGGATGTGAAGACAGAAGGCTTCCTGCTCAGTGAGGTAGGCAGGGATCTGTTCTGCATCTCTGCACTCTGAACACTTTCCTGGACCCCGCATATAGTATCAACCCATTTAGTCATCAGAGTTCTATTCCTTCCTGTCCTACTGCACAGGGTTTGGAGCCCCAACCCCAGTTACTAAATGGGTCACACAGCTCATGAAGAGCAGCAGTTTGGGGCACTTTTGCCCTCACTCAAGTTGAAGTGGGTCCCATTGTTTCCAGTCCCAGTGAAAGACAAGGGTTCGATGCTGAGTGAAATCCAAAGCCACCCACCCTGGCAAGGTTGGGGTCATTATAGGCATGGATCAAAGTTCTGAGGGTACCCACCATCACCCCAGGTTCTCATGTCCTGTAACCAAGAACTGGACCGGGGATAATATGGGCAGCAGTAGAAATAGGGACTTTTTATTAAGGGAGAAAAAAACACTTCTAAAAATAAAATGGGCCATTGATGAAGGCAGGTCAGGAAATAATGTTGCTGGGCCATGAGAGCCATGTATTTACCATCACCTGCATTTGGATGCTGTGGGTGTTCCCTAAGCATGTTTTACAGCCCAGGTAGGGAGGGGTTTCCAGTTTTCCTGCCATCAGGTTTCTTTCATATTCAAATCTTGATGCATCTCTTCACCCTACTTATCTGCTACAGGATGGAGCCTTGATGGGGACCTTGATGGGGACCTCTACTGTGCTGTGTTGGGGCCACAGATGGGGAATATTTTATTCTCCCCCACGCCCCCATGTTATGCCCATCTTCTGTAGTTGGGCTTTCAGTGGGCTTTATTTGGCACTACTTTTTCTTTTCTTTTCTTTTCCTGGAACTTCACATTTTAGCAAAGACCTGAACCACATGATACTGGAACTAATTCTTGTTGTGAACCAAAAGACCTAAGTAAAAAAAAATAGAGGTTCCAATTGGACACAGTAGTCTAAATGCATACAGACAATGGAAAGCTCACTGGATTTTCCCACTGGTCCAAAATTGGTACCCAGGGCCAAAACACAGGATAGACAAGTCCTGTGAGTCAGTGAGCCTGCTAAAACCGAGGGGCAGCTCTCATGTTGCTGCCACCAGCCTCATCCTATACCTCTCCTCAGTCTCTATGTGAGAGAGGGGAGGAATGAGAAAGTATGGGATCAGTGCCATCACAACATGACAGGAGAATCTTTCACCTTTTAGTTCCCATCACCAAGTCAAGTCAAGAGGACTAAGACAACAGAGCCATTAGTGTTCTAATTCCCGCCTTAAATGTTGCTGGTGGCCAGCTTTCTGACCAGGTCCTGTGTCTTCAGTGGCAAGAGGGGAGGAAATGAGGCAGGGGTAGGCAGTGGGAACACAGAGTGTCTAGAGAAGGGGCCCTAGGTTTGTGTTTCTGTGGGTGTTGTGGAAGGTGGGTGGAGTGGACATGTCCAACCTATTATATCATCTGCTACCTTGGAGTTGTACACTCTGCCATAAGAGACTAGAGTGGGTGGTTGTATATGGAGACAAGGGCAGAAGCCTGTCTAACATCTAGGGACAGATGCAGGGAGGGCAATGGCCCTTCAGAAGTTCCTTGTTGACAGCTGAGGTCAACAGAATGGATTAGCAAAACTTGCATTTCTGTTCCTGACTCTCTCTATCCTCATAGGAGAGCATCCAAATCTTGAAAAGGTAGCAGGACCAAAGGACCAGAGTCCCCGGTCCATTTGCCAGGCTCTCTATCAGCCTTGTTTGGAAGTGGCAGAGGAGAGAAGATGAATTTTAAATTGTGAGGTTAAAATTTTAAGCCGTGTATGTGACTTTTAATAACCACAAGTGATCAGAAGTTTATGAGATTTGATGAAGGCGCTGTTAAAGGATGGGAACAGGAGAGGTGTTTGATTAAAGGTGGAGAATAGAAAGGCGCCTGTTTGCATCCAGCATGCTCACAGAGGCACTTTATAACCCTGCAATGTAACACAGATAAAGTATTCATCATTCTAATCTACCCCAGACTGACCTCAGTTACCAGTGAACAGTCTGGGTCCCCTCAACTGCATCAGCTACCCAAAACCCCCAGAGTGCATCCTGCCAGAATGTAGACTTCAGCATCACATCATCCAGGACACAGAAACAGGGGGTCATGATCTGCACATGTGTTCACTGAATCCTGATTGATTATTACATGAGTAAAGTACATCCCATGGGGGAGGAACCAAAGCCAGGCTTGCAAAAGCATCTTGAAGTTGGGAAGGCTCCAAAAGAGGGAGCAAGCAGCTGCCACCTGACAAGAAGAGCCGTCTCCACACAGGAAAGTTTCCTGGGGAACCTGTTAGGACTGAGTTTTGGGGAATGTGACAGCTCGTGGGGGCTGTCTGAGTTCTGAACCTCTGGTATCAGGGAACATATCTAAACAGCTGGGGTCTGTCTATGAAAGAGATCTCAAGACATGGCTCTTCCTAAGGAAATAGTGGCAGATTTTTAAAGATGGAAAACATACTTTGAAATCCCCCTCTTTTTGACAGAATAACTGTATTCTTGGCAAGTGGTATTTTCTGGCCACAGTGCATGTTTTTACATAGACATGATCATAGCTGCAGGTGTAATCTCAGTCCCGTTAGCCCTGTGTGTAGACTTACAATCATTCCTCCCCAGAGCTGAAGAATAACCTGCTGTAAATTGAAAGCACAGTGAGCAATTCTCACGTGACTATTAGGATTTTGAAGATGATACATGCCACACTGCATGAAGTCTCTTCCGACCCACGGCATTTCTTCTTCCTTTTGTACTATCACATGGAGATTCTTCTTGGCTATGGGATTACAGAGTCTGGGTGGGTCATTGCGGTTACCCACAGTGGCTCTTTGTAGTGGTTATGATCCGTAACATGTTCCAGGAGTCAGACTCTACTGAAGGTGTAGGAGGGGTGTCCTGTAGTGACATTTCATGGCCATAAGTACATCATATTAAAGAAAGAAATGCTCGGATCTTTGTAGACAAGTTGGCCACCATGATGTACTTTGAAGGAACTCCAAAGGTTTCTGTATCTAAGTAGGTTGGCTTTTATGTCCTGTCTGGGACATTTATCCATTCCTTCCTCCCACCTGTGATCAGTTATAGTTAAACTCTGTAGAACTCACTGTCTCTTTGTCACTGAAGAAGCCAATGTCCTCTAGAAAAGAGGGTAGAAGTCTCTCATTCACCTTAAACCATATTTAAGAAGCAATCCTTGTACCTAGATTGCCTCAAAAAAAAAGAAATTAATGTCTTTTGTAGGAAAATTGTAGAACTGGAGTTCATGTTAAGATAAACAGGCCATCGTGTTAAGATAAACAGGTCAAATTCAGAAAGAAAATATCTCATTTTTCTCCTATGTAGGTCTTATATTTTATATGTGTATAAGTTATATATGTATATGTGTGTGTGTGTGTGTGTGTGAAAGCAAATTATTCTTTCTGATAAAAGAGAGTAAAGGGATGGAAGAGGGGAGAAAGTCAAAGTGCATGATATACAGGAACGAAGTGATCTTACAAAACTCACCACTGTGTAAAATGAATGTCAGATAATTGATTAAGTACAGATTAATGTGACACAAAGACATCTTGTCTTTTGTGTTTCCTTGAAAGCTTTCAGAAGCAGAGTGATGCATGCTATATGAGAGGTGATTACAGTGTTCTAGAGTTTGAGAGAGCATCACTGTGGAGCTGTGTGTGATGTGACTTGGGTTACACCACCCAAGCTACCACACAAAGCCCCACAGTTAATACCAACTCAGGTATCTATGCCAAGAAACAGAGGGCATGCCACCTCTGACCTCCATGGGACTGCTCTGAGCTCTGGCCCGTAGCATCTTAGAATTAAAGACCTGGATTGCTACGTGAGCCTCCAGATCATACCCCTGCCATTGCTCACACCGTTTCCAGCTCCTGAACCTTTTGCCAGAAGCTGTCAGTCTCATGCAGGTGGCCCTTCTGCACCATGTGTCAGGGGACACCTTTGCCCCTCCTCTTGAGGCTGCAATCTGATGTTTCTTTTTCCAACTGTGGACCACACAAAGGGCGTTTGGAAAAGAAAGTATTACTCTGTACCCTTCTTTTCTGGATTCCAAGAAGTTTTAATACGGTGAGTAAAGAAGTAGCAGCTGGAGCTGCCTCTGGATCAGGGCTTGCTTCAACCTTGTCCTTTGGTGAGTGTCTCTAATGCAGATCCATACATCACATGTATTTCTCTTACATTGTTTTCACCTAACTGTACTTGACACCTCATTTGACAATGTCAACATTCACAGTGGTTCTTCAATACGTCTGACAGTATCAGCCCTTAAAATGTTTTCACAATACTTACCTGTAAGCACCTTTGACAAGATCAGCATTTGAAATGTTCCACGGAGCTGTGTATTCAGTTTCCGATGCCAGCAACTCCAGCTTTCATAGCATCCACACACAATGCCTGCCTGCTTATTCAGTTAACTTTCCCTTTTGAAAGCATAGGAAACATCAGGCTTCGTGATATACTCTTTTTTTTTTGACATTGGGCACAAAGATCAAGATTTAACCAATACTTTCATAAAACGTTAAGCACACTCAAAATCAAATAACCACTAACCAGCATTTATTGGACTCTCGCTATGTGTCAGGCAAACAGCCCAGGTGTTGCCATATAGCAACTCACTTATTTCTTCC
Source organism: Mesocricetus auratus (assembly GCF_017639785.1). NCBI lineage: Eukaryota > Metazoa > Chordata > Mammalia > Rodentia > Cricetidae > Mesocricetus > Mesocricetus auratus. The sequence goes on along the minus strand of NW_024429205.1, from coordinate 17,398,644 downwards.
AACTCACCCTAGACAGTCCAGATCCTGTTACAGCCAATGAACTTGAGCTACTGATTGGTTTAGCCGTTCCAGCACACAGAACTGCACTTGAGTCCAGCCATTGTTCTTAGGGCTTTGGGACTTTTCCTCCTATTGTGAACTTTAGGTCATGTGTCATTATGAGATTGCACGAATGAAGAAGTACTTTAGGAGCAAATAAAAATAGTCATTTGTTTCCTAGGGTATTGAAGGAGGGAGCCAGGAAAGGGAAATCTTTGATGGGACTTCAAATGTTCCATATGAGTTGCTCTAAGCATGGAAGCTGGGAAAATGAATGGATGCATATACATTTCAGATAAGAGTTAACAGGTGACGTTATCTAGGCCATGTGTGGAGAAAGCAGAGAGTGCATGAGACAGAAGCAAGTTTGGGAAGGGTTTTGACCTTGTCAAGGCTCCAGTCCTGCATAATAAACCAATAAGAGATGGGTTTACAGGCACACAACTTTTATTGATATTGGCATGAGCAGGAGTTCTCAGAAAAGAAATGAAACCCAAAGAAGCCTGAAGACTCTAGGGCTCAAATATTATTTTAACAAAGGAAATAGAATTTGGGTTTCAAAAGGAAGATAAATTGTAGGGGAAATGCCTAGCAAGTATGTGGGGGGGGAAAGTAGTGCTTAGGGGCTATATCTGCTTATAAAAATTTATCTTCCTGTTGAGTTCCTTCTCCGGAGATGAGTCCCTTGACCCTTCTGGAACAAGGTGGGAAAATTGGTGCCCTGTTTGCAAGCAGATGCAAGAGAGGCAGGGAATTCTTTCTGCCTGTGTGAATTCCCTTCTGCCTTCAGTGAATGTTCCTTATGGGAAAGTGGCCCGCCCATTTTGGGGTGGTGTACTCTGATTCACTTCAAATACCATGCTAAGTAATCAGGCTTTTATACACAGTGAGAGATTTTAAGCTTCAAGAGGCATGGTTAGATTTGTATGTATGAAAATGCATTCTGGCTGTAGCCAGCAGGTGATAGTCCCTGAGATGTTGGAGGTGGGGAGGACACTCCCAGTCTTGGCTTCACCCTGTGAGTGGGGGTGGGGAGGGAGATGGGGAGAGAGAGAGAGAGAGAGAGAGAGAGAGAGAGAGAGAGAGAGAGAGAGAGAGAGAGAGAGAGAGAGAGAGGGAGGGAGGGAGGGAGGGAGGGAGGGGACCTGTAATTTCAATTTCCTGTGAGGTTTCCGTGGCCACGCTGTCTGTGTAGGACTTTTCACTACTGCTTTCCAGACTCAGGCCTGGAGAGGCTCTTGGGCTTCTCAGAGCCTGCCTGCAGAAGACCGTGCACACTCATCTCCTGTAACCCTTTGTGGGATCTCAGCAGCTGCACATCAGAAGCTGCCACTGTTTAGGATAGCCTTCCGGTCCTCAGCTGGCCCTTCTTACTAAGTGTTGTGTCTAGAGTCCTTTGTTGCCATTTTGAAATGTTTAACACAAAGAGAGATGGCTGTGGGTGACAGGCAATGGCGACTTTAGTTTTGTTCATTTCAGACCTTGGGCTGTACCCACAGATGCATGTGGGCAAGAGGAAGGTGGGATCTCTTTACTCTATTCTTGGCACTGATAAGCAGATCGGACTCCCTACTCCTCGCTTGGTCCTAGGACAGCCCAGAAAGTCACACTTCTGGCATCTACCTCCTGCCTCTCCTCTCTTTCTTCAACTCCTGGGAGACTGAAAGCCCCAGCCTAGTGCCATTCTCTGGGGCCAGCCGTTCTCCTCCCAGGGAGAATTTCTCTCTCGAGCTGGTATTATAACTTAATGATGTTCCACCAATAAGGAGAAGGTAATTGATTGTTAAGCGAAAATACAAATTGTAATTGAATCTGTCACATTCCAGTTTTTCATTACCCCATGACAAGTCTCTTAGTGCACTGGCAAAGGGCCGCGGGGATAGAAGAGGGACTGAGAGAGACACATAGGGATGGGGGTCATTTGACTTCCCTTCCCAGTCCCAGCACGTGGCAGCAAAAGACATGCCCTTTCTAGCCATCAGCTGCAGCACTGAGACTCTTGCACACTTGAGTGTACACAGGTGCACATACAATCACCTCTGCCGTGTGTGAGACCGAGCCATATGAAAGAACAAAAGTGGGGCGCTTCCTGCCTGTGGTTGTCACATGTAAACTTGATCTGTGCTTCGGATCGGTGTTTTTAGCTTCTGCCTGGCGGTTGGGACTTTCATAACCATATGTGGTCAGAGCGTTTATGCTACCACTCTTACTGATTTGATCTCATTTAATATTAAGGAGAAAATATAGCGTGGACATTAGGAAGTCAGTAAGAACCAAGCTGTTTGGATTTGTTTTGCCATTTTCTCCCTTACTAACTGTTGCAGCCTGGGACACGTTAATGGCCTTTTGGGCCTATGTTTTGTCATCTATATAATAAGGGTGATAATACTTATTTACCATTTAGAGCTCCATGAGGATCACAGAGTTAACTTATGTAAAGCATTTGGAAAAATACGTATGTCAAAATTCAACGGTAATGAAAAATAACTCATATCATTGTTTCCAATACCAAGTGTTCAGTGTTAGTGTGAGCCTAGAAGTCAGAGCCCAAGGCCAAACTTCCCATCAAGCAGAGCGTGGCTGGGGCAGACAGGGTTCATCCCTGGAGAGCAGAGTGAGATACAGCCATTGTTTCTGTCATCAGGATTTCTCTGGAATGAGAGTGCGTCTGAGTAGAGCTCTAGGGTTACAAGTGGGTTTTAAGGCTCTTTTGTCTCTTCTCCTTTGATAGCTAACCCTCATTTCATAGGGTTTCAGATGTCTTGAACTTTTGGAATATAGCATCTAGCTTCTGATAGCTGTTAGGAGACATGTTAGCCAGATCCAGTGGTATGTCTCCTCATGCCACTTAAAGTGACTCAGATATTTTTGTGAATTTGCCTCCACCCCTTCCTTTTCTCTCCTCTTAAAAAAATCATATGTGATAAAAACATTTACCCTTAGTCCTTAGATTAAAGAGAAGGAGCTAACACATTTTCCCAAAATGAGGACATCTCAGAAAGAAAATATACTCCCCTACACACACACACACGCACACACACACACACACTCACAGACATACAGAGAGAGAGAGAGAGAGAGAGAGAGAGGGAGAGAGAGAGAGGGAGAGAGAGGGAGAGAGAGAGAGAGAGGGAGAGAGAGAGAGGGAGAGAGAGAGGGGGAGAGAGAGAGAGGGAGAGAGAGAGAGAGAGAGAGAGAGAGAGAGAGAGAGAGAGAGGGAGAGGCACCTACAGAAGCATACAGAGAGACACAGAAACACACATATAAAAACCTGTTTTTAATCTTTATTTAGTATGGTATCTATCACACCAACATGTCCAATAAATGTGTTGAAAAGTAATATTCTCCTGTATTTCCACCCACTCATAGTGTTTTGTTGAATTTGATTGACAGACAATGAAATGCTTATGTCTTTAAGGTTCGAGCCAATGCATGACAACAGTGTTATACTCTTGCAGAACCACCATTGCAAACCATATGTAAAAGTGTTATCATTCTGGAAGCTTCTATCATTCTCCCACTCCAATATTCTCTGACCAAAGCACTTTCCTCCTAATGCCATCATTATAATTACCTTTGATTGATTTTTATCCATTCTTGTAGTTCATATAAGTAAAACGATACAGTAACTGTTCCTTTGTTTCTGAACCATTTTACTTATCATGATTCTTTTGAGATTAATCTGTGTTATTGTAAGTATGGGTAGTTTGCCGTTTTTCTCATGAATAATATTCCATTATATGACTATTTTGGACTGTGTTCATCCATTCTTCTGTTGATGGACATTTGGCTAGTTTTCAATTTGGGGCTATTATGAATACAGCTGCTATGAAAATTCTTACATAAATCTTATTGTACACACATGTCTTCATTTCTTTTGAGTGTGTGTTTAGGAATAGAATTGCTGTGTCTTAGGGTGGAGACATGCTTCCTTTTTATAAAAAACTGACAAACATTTCCTCAAAATGGCAGTGCCATGCTACAACCCTCCTACAATGTCTGGTCCAGCTGTTCTGCATGCTCAAAAAAGTTTATTGGTTTTGCTTTCAGCCATCTTAGTAGATACAAAATGGCATCTTATTATAGACTTAAAAATGTAGTTTTAATGGCTAATGATATGAAGAACAATTTCATATGTTGATTGGACATTTCTATATCTTTTTAGAATTTATATCATATTGTTTTTCTGTGTAAAAATACCGATATAAAAGCAGGGAGAGAAAAGGAGAGAGGACATATCTTCACTGTGGAGAAATAGTAGGATAATAGGCTAAGTCTCAAAAGGAGGGTAGGGAATGTCGTTTAAAGTTTAAAATATTCTGTGTGAAAGTTGAAGGAGTCTCCACAGCTTCAGAGGCAGGGAGAGGTCACCTTTTCAGCAGGGCTTTTTCCAGTCAAGTGTACAGAAGTCTGAAGGGCACACACTTTAATACTCACTCCATATAGCCTTCTTCCCTAGGCAGATGAAGAGTGCCAAAGGGCTTGGAAGGCAGGGGTTTGTTTATGAGAGTTAAATGTCAGCAACTCCAGAACTGCTGTGTGCCAGACTCCTCTGTGTCCATTGTCACCTAACACTCCACATGTCCACAGGTGTTACCTACACATAGACTGTGGGACTTCAGGGGTTTGGTACCAGAATGTAATAATCAGAGATGTAAGAGACATTGGTTGCTGTAGATTCATAGGCCAAAGTAAGCCCGCTTGACTCTCCCATCACTTGTTGCTAGAATGTTCTTTGTCCCCGTGTCTTTTGTGGAAAGTGCAATTTTGCGTGGAGGGAATCCAAGCCTCTTAGAAACTGGCACAGCAGATCTTTGAAGGGTTCAGCTGGCACAACTGGCAGAGGTGCCTTGTGCAGATCTGTAATTAAATGACCTTGGCCTATGGTCAAGCAATAGCTCATCCATCAGTGTGGCATCACTGGGATGCTCAAGAGTTTCAGCCACCTCAGTAAGGTCACCTCACAGACCATGCTGATGGAAAGGCCTCTCCAGCTCTGACTCTGTGGTGAACTCTCACACTCTTGACAGCCACAAAGTGGCTGGTTTTTTTTTAATTTTTTTTGCATACCTGGTTTCCATTGCATTGATTTTTGTTCTCATCTATCGTTGTATTTATATTGTCTATTTTGTCTAATACATCATTTTCCTAGCTTATGATGATGGCTTAGATCCTTAATGCCTCTCACCCTTTTCATTATAGGTCTCTAAAGCTGGGTATTTTACCTAAGTACTGATTATATGTGTGTATGTATGTATTTGTACATCCTATATATTGATTCTACTACCACTTCATTTGGAATACTTTTTTATATTTTCCTCCTTGAATTCTTCTTTGACCCCTGTGCTGGTTGGCTTTGTCAGCTTGACATTTATTTAGCCATATCTGGAAGGAGAAAATCATTTGAAAAAAATGCCTCCCTAAGATTGGCCTGGAAGCAAATCTGTGGGGGTATTGTCTTGATTAATGGTTGATGTTGGAAGGTCCAGCCCATTGTGGGTGGTGTCACCCTGGGCAGGTGGTCCTAGGTGGTATGAGGAAGCAGACTGGAGAAGCAAGCCAGTAGGTAGCCCTTCTTCATGTCTTCTATTTTAGTTTCTGCCTTTGATTTCTGTGTTCCTTCTTTGGTTTCCCTTTTATATTGGACTGTGACTGGAACATGTGAGGTGAAATAAAACCTTTCTTCCCAAGTCGATACTGGTCAGAGTGTTTAATCACAGCAATAGAAACTGTAACTAAGTACCACGGCTATTAAGTATTTTTCCAAATATTCAGAATTTTTCTTGATTAGTGATTGTTATATTAAACTTAATGCTGTGCTTATCACAGAGCAACTCTTTTTTTTGTTTGTTTGTTTTGTATTGTTTTTTTATGAGACAGGGTTTCTCTGTATTGTTTTGGAGGCTGTCAGTCCAGCCACGCCTTGAACTCAGAGATCCGCCTGCCTCTGCCTCCTGAGTGCTGGGATTAAAGGTATGCGCCACCACTGCCCGGCTCACAGAGCAACTTTTAATGCTATTGATATTCTTAAATTCAGTCTTTAGATGATCTTTTGGAGTATTCTCTTCTATTTACTTAAAACATGTTGTGGGGGTTTGAATAAGAATGTCCTGCATTGCCAGACTGGTCTACAGAGCAAGTTCCGGGACAACCTCCAAAGCAATACAGACAAACCCTGTCTCTAAAAACAAAACAAAAAACAAACAAACAACAACAACAAAAAAGAATGTCCAGCATAAGCTCATATTTTTGAATGAGAAGTCACCATGGAGTGGAACTGTTTGAAAAGTTTAAGAGATGTGGCCTTATTGGAGGAAGTGTGTCACAGGGAGTGAGCTTTGAGGTTTCAAAAGACCACTCCAGGTCCAGATCCTCTCAGCCTGAAGATCCTGATGTAGCTCTCAGCTACTGCTCTACTGCCATGTGTGCTGCCATGTTCCCTGCCTCGATGATAATGGACTAAGCCTCTGAAACTTTACAGGACAAAGATCAAACTAATTCTCTTTTCTCAGTAGATGATAGGAAAAGCTGCCGTGATGTAGCAATTTTGTCACTTTCGTTCATGAATTCAGTGCACTGTGGTCATATTTCTCCCCACCAATACTTACTGGCCTCATTCTTCCTCTAACTAGTCACCTTCTGACTTTTATATATGTTTTTGTTCACGTTCAGGTCTTGGGCAGGTTTCCACAGCTGTGGTGTGTTCATAATCCAAATGGCTATGTGTTATTCCAGTGACATTAAGCTTCTCGTAACACACAACACTCCTCCCATCCCCTGGCTTTTACCATCTTTCTGACCCCTCTTTTGAGATGTTACTTCCGTCTGGGGTCATATAAGATATACGATTTAAGGCTAAGGACTCACAAATCTCTTATCATCAGCATTTTACAAGTTTCAAGTCTCTGTATTATTAATTGTTGTCTCTGAAAAAAAAGAAGCTTCCCTTACTAAGGGACACCAGCCCATGGGTACAAACACAGATATCTAGAAGGCAGTTTGATTTCATATCCATTGAGCAAAACATCAACAGTACATATCATCCTAGGGCTTGTGACCTCCTTATCTATAATCTTTGATCATGTTGATGTCAAGCATGCATTTTCTCCCAGGCAATGGTTTTCAGATATGCTAAGAAAGCTGTTGGTCACCCAAGTCTTCCCAGTCGTGCCTGTATTGCATCGGTAGGCACATCTTGCCTGTCAGGTTGATGTTGTAGCATGCTGGGCACATAGCTGGGTAAGTCATTGACAATTTTCCTCCCCCAGCATAGAACCTTCTGGAATTCTGAAGGCTGAATTGCAGAGAGGAGACTTCCAGCTCTGTCCTAGCTTGGTTTCTCCATATCCTGTATCCAAAGGGCACATAGAGTCTTTAGCAATAGTGTCTTCTCTAGTTCTGGTATGTAACAGAGAGAACTCTATTTATCACTGTGGATTTGTCTGTTTATCTTCTTTGTACCTCCATGTTTCCTGATAATCTAAGCAAATTTTAGGTTGCACACACATTAAGATGTCTTTATTTTCTCAGTGTATTGAACTTTTCATGATGGTAAACGTGCTTTGTGTCTTCATTAAACATTTGTATCTTGAAGTCCACTCTGTTTTCTATTCATTTAGCTACATCACTTTGATTTGTGCAGAATGTTTCTATGGCATAATAGTTTTCCAAGTTTTTAATTGAAACCTATGTGTGTCTTTATATTTAAGCCATGTTCATTGTGGGCAAAATACAACTTGTTATGCTTTTTATTCATTCTTACAGATTTTGGATTTTACTATTAATATTTCATTAATATACATACTGGTATGACTTATTTTAAGTCTACCATTATGTCATTATTTTGTATTTCCATTACCTTTTGTATCTTTTTTCTCTCTAACCTTTTTTCTTTGCTTTGTGTAACTGAAACATTTTTAGTATTCCATCTTATTTTTTCTGTTGCCCTTTTAATTATTATTACTGTTACTTGAGGAATAGTTGTCCCAGACACATCACTATCTTGTTATCAGTTTACTGTCAACTAATTATTAATTCCTGAATGATGCAAATGATGCAAGCAACTCATAAGATTGCATTTCTTTTTCCTTCATATATATATGTATATATGTATATATATATATATGCATCTATATAGGCTATAAGTCCCATAGTACCTTTGAAAGAAGAGTTTGTGGATGTTAAAACTTTATACACATATGTATGTATGCATAAATGGATGCATGAACAAGGAAGGAGAGGAGTTTATAAGGAAGAGGAGAAAAACTTTGGAAAAAAATCTTAGAATAATTACACATATTCTTAAGCTTTGGTGGTCTTTCCTATGTCCCTGAAAAGACCCAGGCTTTTCTCTGATATCACTTCCTGCAGTTGTAAATATTCTTTGTTTTTTTTTTTTTTTTTTGGTTTTTCGAGACAAGGTTTCTCTGTGGCTTTGGAGGCTGTCCTGGAACTAGCTCTTGTAGGCCAGGCTGGCCTCGAACTCACAGAGATCCGCCTGCCTCTGCCTCCCAAGTGCTGGGATTAAAGGTGTGCGCCACCAATGTCCGGCTGTAAATATTCTTTTAAATGTTGTTTCATAGTACAAATGTGCTAACAAAATATTCTCTCCAATTTTTATCTATCTAGAAAAGTCTGCATTTTGCCTTTACTCTTAAATGTCTTTTTTTCCAGATATGGAAGTCAAGGTCAAGAGCATTCAATTTTAAAAATAATTTAAGATATGTGATTGCCTTGTTTTATGAGCTCTCTGGTTTCTGTGTAAACAGCCACTGTGACTGTATTGGTGACGTATGTGTGCACTGGCTTTTCTGGATGCAATGGGTGTCATCTTTGTTCATGTTGGGCTGCTCTTGTTGACTTTGAATTTTGGCAATGTTTTCAGGTGTCAGGATGACAACATTCTGTTTTTCACCATGAAATATTTTAGTAAGCTCTTTGAAACTTCCCACTTGATATCTCCAGTTAGTTTTATAAAATTCTTGACTGTTATCTTTTTAGATATTATTTTTGCTTTCTTCTATTTCTTTTCTTCTTCTGGACCTCTAAATTTCATCTATGTTGTATCATTCAATATTTCTAGAGATCTCACTCAGTTTCTCTCAGCCTTCAGGTTTCTTTCTCTACATTTTAGTTTGAATACTTTTTTCCTGTCTTGTTTTCAAGTTTACACATTCCCCTTTATAATGAATCAAAAATTTTAAAAGATCTATCTATCTATCATGCATGCATATATATCTGCAGGCCAGAAGAGGGCACCAGATCTCATTATTGATGGTTGTGATCCACCATGTGGTTGCTGGGAATTGAACTCAGGAGGACCTCTGGAAGAGCAGCCAGTGCTCTTAACCTCTGAGCCATCTCTCTAGCCCGGTAAATCTAATTTTTAAGCCCACCAAATGGATCATTCATTGCTGAGATTGTATTTCTTATTTACAGCATTTCCACTTTGTTCTGATTCATACCTTCCATTCCCTAATGAAATTCTTCATCTTTTCATACTTTGTTTGCAGTTTCCTATAGCTTTGAAAAACATGTTGTTTATCATAGTTTTCAATTCCCTATATAACAGATGCTAGTTCTGTATCTTCTCTAGATCTTGTTCCATTGCTTTTTCTTTGACCACAGTAATATCTTCCATATTTGTGTGTGTGTGTGTGTGTGTGTGTGTGTGTGTGTGTGTGTGTTTTGTAACTTTCCATTGTGTGCAAGAACATACTTGTCCAGGACAAAGGAAATAAATCAGCTTTCACAAATGCCTTTGTTCATCAAGCTAGTAGTATGGAAAGATATGCTGCTTTGCTATGTGGCTGAGCAGGGCCTGAACTTTGCAGTAACTTTGGATGGATTGAGTTCTTGTGTACTGCTAAATGTTTTGCGAGTATGATTGAAGCTTTCCCTGAAGCAGTGTTTAGATATGTGAGGATATGAAACTTTAGAGCTCTCTAAATTTTATGGCTTTCTAAACAAGATAGTCTTTTTTATAGCCTGCTTGCTAGATGAGGGGTCATTTTGAAGAATTCTCTACCTTTCTAGTACGCCTGGCTCTCTTTACTTTGAGAGGTCTCTTTCCATCATGTTGTCTCATTCCCAGATTTGGAGGGGTGCTGCGCATGTTGTGCAAAACTCTCAGAAGATCTGGAGTATTTCCCCAGGTGTCCTGCCTGCCTTGTTTCAACCTTCAGTCCTGTGCTTTGGGTATTGGATACAATCTGTGGTGTCCCAGAGCTTATCTGCTAGATTTTTTTTTGCCTCTCAACACCTTCACCAGGTCACACTGTCTTATACTGAGGGACATCCCCATATGTCTTGTGATAAGGAACCTTCTTTGTCCCACCCTGACCTTTGGGTCATCACTCCCATTAACTTGATGTAGGTCAAGCAGGAGACCTGAGTCATCCCTGGAAGTGATGTCATGGCTATCCATTTCCTACATGGCTATGGAGAGGGGCACTTCTTTACTTTTGAGTTGCTCCTTCTACAGTTTCAATAAGGATGAGAGCAGCTCCTGACCTCTACCCATAAGAATTTGCTCTTTCTCAAATGTAATTCATTTTGGCTTATTGATACCCTCAGCTCTCTCTAATGAGCTTAAAATTGTAATTTTATAACATATTTCTTCTAATGTCATGATGGAATGGCACGCCTCACAACTCTGACTCCTGGACAATTATGCCCATTTTATTGCTCTGTTGGCTATAAGCCTTCATTGAGGACAATAGGTAGTTTCATATATGAACAACAAGAGATTATTTGATTCTAACCAATTGCCCCTTTACTCTTCTGACATCCAAAAGTCCATGCATACTGATAAAGACACATTTATTCTTAAAATAAAATTTTTTACTTTTCTAGGTCATTGCTTGTAACATTTGGAAAGCAATATTGGGAGATATGTTCATTTCAGCCATCTGATGTTTGACTGTGTGACATTTAATACAGCATTTTTTTCTCTTTGGCTTTGAGCCGTGACTTGAACTAGTTCAGAACAAGCACAGTGGAGACCAAAGAATTCCCTTGCTCCTTTCTGGTAGGGCCACAACCACTTTCTGGGGGAAAGAAGAACATTTCCATAAAGCACAAGAGTGCTCTAGGTAGTCTTGTATTATTCCTGTAGGCAGTGATAACTGGTCTTAAAGACCCACAGACTCTCCATCACCCATTCATTTTAAGAGCCAGCTTTCTTCTGTCTGTATTTTAACTTCTTCTGGAGGTTTACTCTGCCTTTGCTTGGATGTAGGGCTTCACTTCTCCCTTGTTCTTTGACGCCCCATGTTGTCTTTTGCTAGGAGTGCTGCAGAACCATCACACAGGGCAGTTTGAAAGACAACTAGGCTCAGAAAATTAGGAGGGAAGAGTATGTTCACACTGTCAAAATTCATACTTACTTCAAAGAATGCCATAGAACCTTGAGCTCCATTAGGAATAAAAAAAAAACCACTGAAGGTAGACATGGTTATAATACCAGAGGTAGTGAGATGCTTTTCATAATGTGGTACTAATAAATTTAATAAATCGTGATGAATGCAGAGCCCTTCACACTTTGGCATGTGACCATTCACCTAAGATGTGCTCAGGAGGTCTTGTGTCTGGGCATAGGCAGACTGACCCTTTGCACTTTGATTGGCTATGCATCAAAGTTTTCTTCTTTGATTTATTTGTGTTTAGTCTATGATGAAGCAGGGAACACTAACTCCAGGGCTCATTCCTAGTAAAAGATAGCAACAGTTTCTTTAGTAAGGTACACAAACAGACCTATAAAAGCCTAAACAGTCACAGCCCCTACACTCATCACAAAGGTATGATTGTCTTGGGCTAATTAAATGAAAATTATTGTGATATTGTTGATAATAGAGAATGGATCCTGACTTCTGCATTAATTTTGCCACCAGATCTGGTAATTGTTGACATTATTACAAGTAATTAGAGATTTTCTATTCTAAGACTTTTATTTTTTAAAACTTTATGTATATGCATGTTTTACCACATGAATATCTGTGTACTACATGGGTGTTTGATGCCTGAGAAGGCCTGAAGAGGCCATGAGATACTCTAGAATCAGAGCTACAGACAGTTGTGAGTTGGCATGTAGGTGCTGGGAACTGAATATTGGTTCTCTGGAAGAGCAACCAATGCTTTTAACCATCGAGCCATCACTCCAGCCTCCTAATTTTCCTGAACTTTTATAAAGTCTTAATAAAAGTGGCACCTATGCTTCTATTATTATAACTATATCTTCAGAATTCTACCTGATGCCCCCACTCTGCTATACAACTAGCTTTATAGACTTAATATAGAATTTGCATCCCCTTATTTTCCCCCTGTTTTTCTCATTCTTGCATCCCGAAGCCCCAAATCTAAAAAGTCTTTGGAGTTTTCTTCTATTCTCCATATATAATATGTAAATCTTGCTGGCTTTACCAGTATCCATTGATGATGTGAATTCATGTGTGTTTTATAAATGTGTGCACACGCATGTTTTTCTCAACCTGCTTTCTACCAGTGTAAGAGATACATAAGGCTGTCAGCTTGCAAACAGAAAAGGTATCCTTTAGCTGACATTTTAGGAGGGTCTGGTCTCAGTTCCATTGACTCTGATGCTTTGGGCTTATGGTGAGGCCACACATCATAAGAGAAACACATGTTGGAGCAAAACCTCTTGCTTCAGGTTTGGATGCAAGACAGAAAGAAGATGGGATTAGAGCTTCACTGTCCCCTTTTGGTATTTCTGGAGACCTAAGACCTTCCTCTTGGCTTCTCCTCTAGAAGGTTTGATAAACTTTCCAATGGCACCATTCTGGGGTGGGAGCACCTGTATGACATTGGCCTTGGCGGCAGGCAATATACCAGGTCCAAACTGTTGCAGTGCTGTAAGTCAATACAGATATATATTTTGTGTTAGCATTTCTCTACCAGCCTTACTAGAGTATGAATACTATGAAAGCAAGTGTGTGTGTTTGTGTGTGTGTGTGTATGCACGCATATGTGCACACACTCACATGCCCACCTTTGTGTTTGAGTGTGGAGCTCAGAATGCAGGATCAGACTTCTTCCTCAATGGCTCTTTACCCTTTTTTACATTTATATTTAATTTAATTTTTTGTATGTATGAGTGTTTTTTCTGCATGTATGTGTATGTACCATGTGTGCACAATGACAGAGAGGGTATCGGGTACTCTGGAACTGGCATTGCAGAAGTGGTGAGCTATCGTATGGGTGCGGGAAATCAAGCCCATGTTCTCTGGAAGAGAGGCCAATGCTCTTAACTACTGAACCGTCTCTGTAGGACCTCTATCTTGTTTTCTTTTAATACGCTTATTTATTTATTATTTATTTTTATGTGTGGGTATGCCTACAAGTGCAATAGCATATGTGTAGAGGTCAGAGGGAAACTCCCAGAAGTCAGTTCTCCCCTCCCATCACTTTGGCACTTTGGTTTCAGGTATCAAAGTGGTATCATCATGTTTGTTGCAATGTGCCTTTAACGGCTAAGCCATTGGCGATCCCCAACCCCCACCTTCATTTTGGAGATAGAATCTCTTGCTGAAACTAGGACTCACAAATGGCTGTACTGGTTGGTTAACAGGCTTCTGGAACCCTCTTCTGTCTGCTTCTGGGTTCTGAGACTTAGGCGAGTGCTCCCACGCTCTGCTTTTCGTGTTCATTCTAGGGATGTGGTCTCCTTAGGTCCTGCTGCTTGTGTAGCAAGCACTCTCCTCACTGAGCAGTTTCCCTAGCTGGAGGTCAAGGGCCTTAGCAATCAATTCTGCATCCCAAAGTGCTTAGGATCCAGAACAGCTGAACAAACCTTACCTTGAAATTTCTTTGTAACATTTGCAGTTGGGAATGAAATATTTTCCAGACAGGGGGCACCATGTGCTGAGAGTCAGGAGTGTTTGTCTAATTTCACTGGGCACAAAAGTTCTTGGTTCAAATGGAATCTGCTTGGCAATGGTCAAGGTCATGAATATAACACACATTGGATCAAGTTGGCCCATTGAGGTCCCTGCATGCACAGTACTTTATTGTTTTAATTACTTGACAACATTAAACAGACAAGTTCTCTGGATCTCCTGAGAGCCTGGGCCATCAGGCAACACAGAACTCACATTTGTGTTTTACAGCACATTGATATTGCTGCCCTGGGGCTGATTCCCTGCTTTCCAGTTGGCTGAGGAAGGACCTTTCTCAGCCCATTTCACTTCTTTGCCAAGATAACAGCCTGGCTGTTGAGGGCCTCTGAGCCCAAGACCTTGGCTAATCTGGCTTTCTTGACTATCCTGAACAGTCAAGTTCTCCAATCCCCACCAGCCTGAGGTTAATCTCCAGTTCCACATGGGCCCATGGAGATTTGAGGGCTAGTGCTTGGTTGCCATTTTGGCCTGGGTGTATATAGTACAGCCTAGTATTTTTTGCCTCTTCTGTCTATGTCCCAGACATTTTCAGAGAATCGTGTTGAAGTGAAATGGCAGATGTTAACTAACCACAGCCTCTACTCTTATAGAAGTAATTGAAAATTCTGTCTAATGGTTATCGCTAGGACACATTGACTAGAAGAACTCATGGTCCAAGCATCACCTTTAACCAGAAAAGTTTCTCTTTCGTGTCTCTGGACCAAGACACATGCAAGGCATGTGAGCCTTTGAAATCAATTGTACTCCTTGCTGTATGTTCTTCAGAAGTTAGGATCTTTCTGGAAAAGTGTGTAGCCCATCTGGATCAGAACCAGGTGTCAATCATGTCATGTTCTTGTTCTCTTCAATGTAGCTGATTTCCCAGAGAGTTTTGCATTTCTCAAGGGTGGCAGGAGGTCAGCCTTCTGTGAGAAATTACTCTGGAAGATGAAGTTGCGAATCAGAATTTCTCTCAATGTTTATATAACCATAGTACATAGCTGTGGAGATTTCCCTTGGGTTAGAAATGCCTATTCATTTTGTTATATCGGGAGGGGGTTTTTAAGCCACAGAAGGAATACCAATAGTCAACACAAAACCAGCACATGCACAGCATAAAACTGGGACTCTGACGTCAACCTCCATATTCCATGCCATGGTCATATCTCACCTATTGAGTTGCTGTTTTAGAATATTCCAATGATCAATATGTATAGTGCCTGTCTGGGAGGCTGCAGTAATGGATACAAGGCTTTGGCTATGGAGACACCACTTCCTATGTCAATGAGTCAGTTGCTGGTTTTCTCAGAAGAAACTTTTAAGAGGCTTCCATGAAATGTCTTCCCCTCCCCCCTAGCCCCAGTATCCTTAGCCATCAATTAAACCCCCCATTTTCCTTTTGTAACTTTGTTAAAAACTCAAATCACATGGTAAGTGACAGCGTTGACTTCAGGGATGCCATAGCTTGAGTCAGTCTGGGATGTGCTCAATGTTTAGCTCTTTGGAAAGCAGTACTGATTAGGAACGTTTGCCCACCTCAGATCCCAGGATTCTGCCACAGCTGTGTGTGTCACCGGCAAGGCTCATCTTTTATGTTGATTTCTATTAGTGAATGTATAAATACAGCCTGAGGAATGCTACCTGTCCCCCAGCTCTTGAACCATAAATACAATACAGAATGGTGAATTCTTTGTAGAAGTCACCTTGGTTCAGTTGGGAGAAAAAAATTACTGATGTTCTTTGAAAAGGTAGAGAGTTTGAGGTTTTTTTTTAATGTAGCTGAATAGGATTTTAAGAAAGCAGAATTATAATGTGGAGTGAAAAGAAAAGCGAGAGGTTGGGTCAGAAACTGGGTTATCAGTACAATGCAGAAAGGCAAAATAAATGCTAATAGACTGCACATGTGCCCTTCCTGCTAGATTAGAGACCAGGAGGGCGCCTGCTGAGTGTGGACCATTGTGTGGCCGCACAGAGCAGAGGGTCTGGGCTATTATCCCCTGCTCATCCCCTTGTGCCACAGATGGTTCCTCTTGCTTCTCTTATCAGGGCCGCGCATTCAGTCTCTGCAGCTTGATCTCTTCCTCACTCTTCTGCTCATACAAAAAATGGATTGATCTTCTGAAAGAGAGGGGCTAGGACAGGGGCTGTCTCCGAGGAAAAGGGGAGGTTTGGGAAACGAAAAGAATGGGAGGCCAGGTGCAAGGATGGGGTGGGGCGGTGGATCCAGATGCTGTCCGAGGTGATGGGGACAGCCCCGTTAGCAGCATCCTGTTCCCAAGGCCTTTAAGCTCAGCCACCTGGAAAATGGCCCTGCCTTTTGTGCTCTAGAGACCTACAGCTCTCAGGTGTTGAACAAGAGGCACAGGCTCGCCTTACTTCCCCAGGGATCCATAGCTGCCGGACCAGTCTTGCTGTCTGTCTTTTCTGCTCCTGTCCCGGGAGACTGCTTCTGAGCTGGCGGATGGAAGCTGCGAATACAGTGTAGATGAGCCAAGGACGAGGCCTCTGAGAGCCACTCCTCCGAAAACAGCTAACCCAGAACAGAGAGTCCATTCTTGGGGTTGAATCTTAAGTCCAGGCCGGGATTGATTTTGTGTCTTCCTGGTTTGAATCCACATGAGACTTGGTGGCTTAGCCACACACTCAGGCTTTGTCATTCACCAATGGTGGAGTATCCAGAAATCTACCATGATTTTCTTGAGGCTGCTTTTTCAACTATAAAATGCTACTTAATTCATAGTGCTACTGGGAGGGTGGTATGAGTTAATTCACACACACACACACACACACACACACACACACACGCACGCACACAGGCACGCACGCTCACACGCACAGACACACACATCTTAGGAAAATGAGTGGCTTAGAAATGATACCATAAGAAGATAGCTAGTTCCATCGTTATCGTGATTATTCCAAAAATTTGTATTATTATTATTGGCCACATTAACTGCACACTATCATCATGCTATAACACAACCATCAGACATGATTGTAACATGTACTCTTTTCCACCAGCTGCCTGGGTCCTGCAGCTGTCTCAGCCCCCAAATAACACACAAGACACTATATTAATTATAAAGCTGTTGGCTGTTTGTTATGGTTTCTTAATGGCTAGCTCTGATTTAATTATTAACCCATAATTAATAATACATATTTTTATAAGGTTTTATCTTACCAAGAATGCCAGACTTGCATCCTCTCCTCCAGGGATCACGTGGCGACTCTACTCTTGACTACCTTTCCCAGAATCCTCCATGACTCCTAGTCCCACCTATCTTGCTTCACTATTGGCCAGCAGTGCTTTATTCATCAACCAGTAAGACAAACATATACACAGAAGGACTTCCCCCATCACATGATGATTCATTTGAACCTGACTTTGGGGTCAAGGCTGTCTGAGACTTCTTTCTGACATACCTGTACCACAGACTTTGTACTATTTACCATTCAAACTTTGGTCTCCCAACTGTGATTGTTGTGGGTGGAGGGATGGGATGATGAATGTACCTTATCAGGCACAGGGTGCGGTCACTAGAGAAGCTCAACAAATGGAAGCTGTTACTAATTCTTTTCTTTTGGGGGGGCGTTCAAGACAAGGTTTCTCTGTGGCTCATTGGAGGCTGTCCTGGAACTAGCTCTTGTTTACCAGGCTAGTCTTGACTCACAGAGATCTGCTTGCTTCAGCCTCCCAAGTGCTGGGATTGAAGGCATGTGACACCACCACCCGGCCAGCTGTTACTATTTCTGCAAACCTGTGCAGTCAAATATTGTGCATGCCTGTGTCCTATTTGGATCTGGCTGATCAGTTCTGCTTGTCTGTGTTTTGTGTATATGTATAAGGTGTGTGTGTGTGTGTGTGTGAGTGTGTGTGTGTGTGTGTGTGTTGGAACCATGAGTCTTAATTAGCCAGGTCCTTCGTGCTCATGGATCCTGTGTGTCTTTGATCAAGCTTGCATCTTTCTCAGAACCAGGTTCCTGGCAGAACTTAAAATTCCATTATCTACTTATCAAGGGCAAGTCTTGGTTAGGACTAAGAGATCTGAGTCAATTCTGGCTTCCTCATCAGTATGGAATAAGATACTGTCTTTCCCTTAGTATGTCTTATTTTCACACCCTATAAACCAGAGGATGGGCCCATATGAACCCCAGCCTCTACTATCTGTTTTCTATCAAGATCTAGGATGTTCTGTTTCCATCATTGCCTTCATCATCATCATCTTGTAGCTTTGATGTATTATTTATTGCTTCTTTGTGATTCCCTCCACCCTCCTCCTCCTCTCCTTCATTCTTTCCTCCTCATTTTCATTTCCTGAGGCAGACTTATTCTGTGGCCCATACTGGTCTAAAACTTGTGGTGAACCCTCCTGCCTCCATCTCCTGAGTTCAGGGATAGTAGCTGCAAGCCACAAAGCTCATTTACCCTGTTTTCCAAGCACCGCTTTTGCTATGTTTTATCAAGGGAAATTGTGAATGCCAGATGGAGAGAAGGGCCAATCATCTCTTTTAGTAGATCTAGCTGGGAGGAGAGTCTGGTGAGAACCAATACACTCAGAGACAAAGAAATCCATGCTTCTGTCCTTTATGCAGGCTACTCTCCCCCCACCCCTTGTGGGTTAGTGTGCTCATATACTGGAAGATTCTTCTCCCAGTGGGAAAGCCTGAACTTCCCTAGGTCCCAGATGCTGTTCACTTGATCAACTATGGAGCTGTGCCTTGGCCTGATGGACTTGAAGAGGACAGGCTCCATCCTTGGTCATGCAGTGTGTCTGTACAACCCTGGGGAGCAATGCTCATATCCACATCCATCCTAAATTTATCATTATTATAAGAATTTCCAGCAGATGGCCATAAAGGGTCTTGAGAAAGCAAGCCCTGATTTTTTTTTTTTGCTTTTTAGTTCTTCCCTGCCCTAATCTTACATGGCCCTGTTCATGACACCATTTTTCCTCTGTGCCCTTTGTTAGTTTATCTCTAAGATTTCCATTTAGAAACTGCAGAGATATGTTAGGGAAATTTAATCATCATGGACACAGTTAGGGAAGCGTCAGTGTACTTTCAGCCTCACTGCCTCCTTGGTGGGCAGGAGGAAATGGAACCCAGTCACTTCCTTGAGGGTCTCAAGCCTCATGTCCCACTTTAGAGTTCTAAAACTAACTACACTTCCTGCTATCAAACTATCTTTTCAAATAGTCCAAGCCAGAGGAAACTTGATCCCACTCCCTTACAGGATGTATTGCTGCATTACTTGCCCTTTATTCTTGGAGATATATATGTATGTATGTATGTATGTATGTATGTATGTATGTATGTATAGGTAGATAGATAGATAGAGATAGACTATTGTGTATATAAATTTTAATGCAAGGCTTATGAATCTACAAGTCTCGAATGAGAGTTGCTGATAGCAAGATGTGGTCTTAGGCTGTCTTCATAGGACTTAGCTTATTCACTTAGACTCTGAGCCAGGAGTTTCTCAGAAATGAAGTTATGACACCCACAGGCAAGGACTGCTGTTAAAATCAGTGCCCCAGTGAGCGTATGTGCAACTCTTGGTTCTACTGTGCTCTGGTTCTTTTAACGTTTTCTTTTGGAAAAAGCTCTTCAATTAGGAGTCGTTGAGTTTAAATCTGAGTATTGACTTCATTATTTCCTCCTCCATCTACCATTGGCATCATAATCTTACATTTTGAATCTTACAGTTTTTATCATCTGAAAAACTGGGAATATAGTATTTACCTTGTCTAAAGAACTGAGTTTTGTTGTTGTTGTTTTTAGAACAAGTAGACAGAAATTACAAGGGGATTTTTGGAGATTTTATTGGGTAAAAAATATGATAATTGTGTCAGGAATTCCTAACCTGTCCCCTTAATTCCTGTCTTCACCAAGAATAGGCAAGAATATTTATATTTGATCATTTGCACCTTTATTTCTCTAACATTTTGTAGCAACCTTCCATGAAGACAGAGCTTGTCATAAAGAAATGTCACCACACAAACACACACACACACACACACACACACACACACACACACACAGGGGATGCCTACTGTAGACACTGATCCCTCCATTTCTCTTTGACCAATGTAAAGATGAGCCCCCAAATAAGGTGTCTCTACTTTTTACATATGGTACCACTGATCTCCCCTTCTACCCCAGGAAATAAGTGCTTCCCTCTCTGTACCATGTATTCCCAGTTCATTTTCACAGGCCAAGCCTCTGATTGAGAGATAAAACTCGAGCTTTGTAGCCTATGGCTTTCCTTCCAACCTTTCCTCTTCAATTAGTTTACCAAGCCATAAATCTGGAGATGATCCCTTCCCCTTATTCAGAACCCAACCCTAATGAAGCCAGACATCTCATTTATGGCACTTGGCTCTGCTGGGGGTTCTTTTGAACGAAAGAGATCTTTGCCTAGAAGAACCAGGAGGCTGTACCCATCAAATGGTGGTCTCACTGCAGGGCAAGCCATGAACCTGCCTGAATTATGTTTATCTTCGATTTTTTTTTACAGGATCACTTGCCAAAGCAAAACATACTCTGTGAAAAAAATTCCCCAGCATTTTGAACACATTGATACGCAGGTAAAACAAATCAGTCTCAGTATTCTCTACATTTTCAACACTTTATTTTTAAATAATAATAAAAAAGTCCCCGAAGCAAATACTATTTTGAGACTAATTTCTGGTGATTCCTAGCAGGCAAATCGCTCACATTTTCTCACCCTGATGTTCTTTTTAGTCTGAGAAAGAAACGTCTTAGGGGAGGATGATAGCTTTTACTCTTCAAACCTTGAGAAGATCTCTTTAGGAGAAATTCCAGGATCCTTTGGTAGCTACAGCAAGTGGAGCAGGGAGCAACAGGTAAGAAGGATGACAGAGACGTGGGTTGGAAAGCAAAATACGTCAATTCAGCAGTTCCCAGCCAGGCCAGGAACAGTAGAAGCTCTTGGGAACACTATATACATTTCAATTCCCACACCTCTCTGATTTAGCTTGTTTGGTATAGGGGTTGGGAGCCTGTGGCTTTGTAGAATCCATTCCTATACCTTGGAAATCAGAATGGCTACAGAAGAAATATATGGATTTATATTTCTCTGTAACCACAGGCCAACAAAAGTTTCAATTATCAAACTTTTCATCTTTAATATTGGGATAACAGTATGTAATCAGGATGTTGAAAGAGGTGACATCATATTCATTTTTCAGTAAATGATACAAGTCACAGAGCTGTGAAAAGTTGTTGTTAACTACATCTCCAGTCCTGGAAGAACCCTGGAATCTGCATCAAAGGAATTCATAAAATGTTTTGGGTCTTATAGAATAGACAGAGGATATTTGGTTCAGATTGAGGAAATAATTTAATCATGGATTAAGTTTGTATCATGAGAAGATGGACTGAGGTTATCAATTCAGGGGACTCTGGCTGGGAACCATCATTGTATACTTGGGTTCTTCACATCAAGTAATATGAAAGGACTAGAATGAGGAGGTGAGTCTTAGAGGATTTTGACAATGAGAGGTATTGACTGTAACAAAATGGAATTCGACACAGACACATATAAGACTGCATTTGTATCCCAAACCTCAGCTGCCTGTGACTAGGGTGGAGGAGACGGTGCCAAGCTGAGGTATACTGAAAAAAATCTACTACTATACCCAAAATGATGATGTCACCTAAAAGTAGGATTTACCCTTAGAAATCATCATCCACATGATTCTTGTTTTAAAAAAATCTTGCTACAGGATTTTAAGATGTGGTCACTGTGTAAAACCATTGTTATACATTTCAAGTGATCAACCCAGTACTGCTTGCTTACAAATGATTAAGACTGTCAATTCTCTAGTCATTAATGTATCACTGTACAGACGTAAGAATGACTGCCCATCTGAGTTCCTTCTAGATAACTGTGCAGGCTGTTTCCTGGTGGAAACCATCTAATCAGGGAGATCAATGGACTGCCTATCATCTGTTGAGACTGCACTGAAGGCCCCATGTGTAATTGCGGATTTGTCCATTTCTTCCTTTAATTATGACATTTCTTTTTGTCTTATGTATTTGAGACCATTATTGGAAGGAGAGGCATTCACGGTTATTACATCTTTCTGAAAGAACTGACTCTTTCACGAATCCAATTCTCTTTGTGAATTTAAAATCTGTGTTTAAAAATCAACACCTGCTCTTAATCTATATACTCCAGTCTTCGTATGCTCAGTGAGAAATACTTTGTCAGCCATTTATTTTCAATTCATCTGTGCCTTTACCTTTAAAGCTGATTTCTTATATATAGTAGATGGTTGAGTTTGGCTTTTTCACCATTCTTACTGGTTTGCTATTTAGTTGAATGTGAAATTATCAATGTGGCGGTATCTACATGCAACATTCTACTATTTTCTCTATTTGTCTGTCTGATTAGTTCTTGGGTTTCTTGGCTCATCTGCTTTTTTCTTCTTGCCTTAATTATTTTGACTTATTATCTTATAGAAATCATTTTTGAGTTGATTTCATTGGATCTTTAGCTCCCGTCTTTATATACTCTTTTTCTGGTGGAGGTTTTTCAATACAGGTAATTTTGACTTTTAGGGAGATTTGGAAATGTTTTGGTTGTCACAGGGGACAGTGCTACTGGAATCTAGTGGGAAAATGCCAGATGTTGTACAATATCCACCTACTGTGGAATGATCAGTAGCGGTGAAGTTGAGAAATATTATTCCACAAATTTTAATACATATCTTTAATTTTCATAAATTATTTAAAGTTACTATTTATTTCATGAAAATAACCTTGACATTGTAGAGGTACACATGCTCCTGCAATTCTTTACACTATGCACACTTAATAATGTTTACTTTACATGATTATATGTATTTTGAAGAAATAAAAAGAAGTGTCATTACATCTATCACTGTTTTGGCAATTCCCAGTGTTCTCTATTAATTAAAGATGCAAGTTTTCATCTGGTATCCCTTCTTCTGGATTTGAAGGACATTATAACAATTTCTTTGGTGAATGTCTTCTTTTTTGGCCATACATTGTCTTGTTTTTGTTTATCTAAAAATGTTTGCTTTGGTCAAAATATACAGTATGGGATTCTCAAAGTACTAACACAAATATATTTTCAAATATTTATCAGGCTTCTACTCTTGAATGATATTTTGGCTTGCTATAGAATTCTGTATTGAAGGATTTTTCTTTCAGCATTTTGAAGGTGCCACTATGGCCTACATGAAATGCTGGAAGCCATCAAATATTCCTTAGTGTGTGATGTATCTTGTCTTTTAGCTACTTTGGGTCTTTGCTCTTATTCTTTGTTTCTCACAAACATAACTTTTATGTACTTGCTTGATTTTCATGATATTTATTCTGTTTGTGGTTTGTCAAATTTTATCCCTTGACCTCAGCTTCACTGATATTAAACAACACCTCTGCACATTTAATGTTTATAATTTGGTGAGACTGAGTATGTATATCCACCCAAGATCCCACAGTAACATTCAAGGGGTCTGGATCAGTCCCATGCTGGCCTCCCAGCTGTCGGTCTGGGGTCCAAGAGCTCTCCCCTGTTCAGATCAGCTGTCTCTGCCGGTTTTGCCAGCCCATTCTTTGCCAATTTGCTCATTGCTCCTCTCTCTCTCTGCTGCTGGGTTCCTTGGGTTCAGTTCAGTGTTTAACTGTGGGTGTTTGCCTCTGCTTCCATCAGTCACTGGATGAAGGCTCCAGGATGGTTATAGACATCAAGTTCATTATCAGGAATGGGCATTGGAGGTGGTCTCTACACTATTGCTTAGCTTGCCAATTGGTGTCATCCCTTTAGATCACTAGAGGTGACACTGGTGCCTGATCTGTCTTCTAACATATGAGTCCCTCTTCCCCCTATCCTACCCCACCAGTCAACCTTCCTGTTCCCCCATGACCTACTCTCTCTTCCTCTTCTCCCCCCTCTATTTCCCAGCTCTCCCTCCTCCCACCCCTCGCCGTGTTCCCCATCTCTTCAGAGGATCTTGCCTCATTTCTCTTCTCTTGGGTACCATGCATATCTTTTAGGTTCTTTCCAGTTTCCCATACTCTCTGTCAGTGGAAGTGCAGACTGGCACTCTCCTGATCCATATCTAAAATCCATATATGAGTGAGTACATACCATGTTTGTCTTTTTGTGACTGGGTTACCTCACTCAGGATGGTTTCTTCCAGTGCTATCCATTTACCTGCGAATTTCAAGGGGGATGGTGGGGGGGGTGCGGTAGGAGGGGAGGGAGAGGGAACTGGGATTGACATGTAAAACAAGCTATTTAAAATTAAAATAATAAAAAATATTAAAATAAAAAAGAGCACACAGTAACTAAATGTCAACACCTCCTGCCAAGCTTTCCTGGGTCCTTCCCTTTCTTATGTGTGGGAAGATGTGGCCTCTAGTTATTCCACACTGTGTAACAGACCTCTGGAGCACATCCATCCTGCATAGGTGGAACTCCACAACTACTGAACACCTCATTTATTCTCTTCCTAGCACCTGATCATCATTATTCTATTTTCTATAAGAGCTATCTATAAGACTGTTTTCAATAGTTCATATGAGTGGAATCATTCAGTAGTTTTCTTCTGTAATCAACTTAGGATGTCTTCTTGGTCTATCCATGGTATTGAAAATAATACTGCTTTTCTTTCTTTGTAAAAGGCTAGATAATACTCCATTGTGTTTATGCCACACTTCACGTACTTCATCTGTAATCATCTGGGTTATTTCTGTATAGGGATGATTGCGACTACTGCATAGAATACAGGAGTGGGCACTTCACATCACTCTCAACAGTGGACCAGTGTTCTAATTTCTGCACAAATGTGGTGGTACTTGTATTTATAATTAAATAGCTATCCTAAGAAGCATTCAGTGATATCTCACTGTGGTCTGGGATTGCGTTTCCTTTTTGTTGGTGTGCTTAGTGGGTGCATTTCTCTGTGTCTGTCCATTAAATTCTATGACTTTCTTTAATGCAATGCCATTCATACCTTTTGCCCTTTTAAAAATTTTCAGAAACATTTGTAACATTGGGTACCAGGTCCCTTACATATTTTCAAAATTAATCTCTTATCTGATGGATGATATTTGTAAAACCTTCTTCTAAGATTGGTGATTTTTCTCTGTGTTGCCCCCATCCCAGTATGAATATTTTCTTGTTTGCATTAGCTTCTTGAGCAGAGAAAGCATATTTGACAAAGTGAGGGAGATTTTGCAACAATTACTTCTTTGAACTGCACTCAGCTCCCTTTAATTCTCTCGTGATTTTATTTTATTTTTGGCGAGGATGACATTTGGATAGTGTCACATAGATCAGAGATGCTTTTCTTCATCTATTTTTTTAGTTTGGATAATTTCTATTGATTTATCTGTGGATTCTTTTCTCCCCCTACATTATATATGGCTAAGTGATTTTGGTGGCTGTAATGTTGGTTAACAGCTATATCGAGGAATCAGATGAAACGCAACAAATTGCACACACTTAAAGTGTATACTTTGATAAGTTCTGTCACACAAACACACCACTACCCATAAAAGCACTGTCTGGCTGGAATAATGAACACAACGGTCAGTCCCCAAAGCTTTCTTGTCTTCTTCAGTCACAGTTCTCTTTTGTCTTCCTATCAGCCCGTTTGGGAAACACTGATTGTTTTTCAGTCACTGTTGATGAGTTTCCATTTTCTTTATTTCATAAGAATGCTGTGATAAAGTTTTCTTCTCTTGTCCGTCTTTCTTTCACACAGTTCTATATAATCCTTTCATATATTTGTGTGTGGCTACTTCGTTCACTTGCCATATGCAGTAGCACTGTGTTGCAAGAGTACAACACTTGCCCTGTGCAGTAGCACTGTGTTGTAAGAGTACAGCACTTGCCCTGTGCAGTAGCACTGTGTTGCAAGAGTACAACACAGCTCGTTCATGTGTTCATCTCTTCAATGCTCATTACTTCAAGCTTTTTTGGCTACTCCCCATGAAATTACTAGGAACATGCTCAAATCCTTTAATGAGAACATGCTTTCATTTTTCTTTTTCTTTTTTTTTGACACTTTCTCTGTTGAATAATACAGTATTTCACACAGAATATCAACTCCAATTAAATAATCACCAAATAACACCAAAATGATTAAATACACTTTTAAAGGTTTGGGGTTTGTTTGGTTTTGTTTGTTTTGTTTTTGGCATGAGTCTTCACTGTGTATCCCGAGCTGACTTTGAACTCATAGAAATCCACCTACCTATGCCTCTCAAATGCTGGGATTGAAAGTGTGAACCATTATGCCCAGATAAAATTCCATTCTTAATGTATGTGTGCATGTGTCTGTACACATTCACATACACACTGTGCATGAAAAGCACTGAATAGAATGGTAAATATATATTGTTGTAACATAGATGCTATCAAGGGAATAAGACCAACATAATGATAGAAAATGCCTGCAAATTATGTAGCTAATAATGATTTAGTATCCATAATATACAAGCTCCTCAGGCCTGGCAATATACACCTGTAACTCTAGCACTAGACAAACTAAGAAATCTAAATCACAAGTTCAAGGTCACCCCAGAAAAACAAACACACTCTAATATCCACTTATGAGTGAATACATACAGTGTTTGTCTTTCTGGTCTTATGTTATCTTATTCAGGATGGCTTTTTTTAGTTCCATTCATTTGCCTACAAATTTCATGATGTCATTGTATTTTGCTGATGAGTAAAATTTCATTATATAAGTGTACCATATTTTCTTTATCCATTCTTTGTTTGTTTCCAGGTTCTGGCTATTACAAATAATGCTGCTACAAACCTAATTGGGCAAGTGTCCTTGTGTTATGATTGAGCACCCTGTGGGTGTGTGCCTGAGTGATATTGCTGGGTCTTGAAGCAGATTGATTCCCAATTTTCTGATAAGCTACCATACTTATTTCCAAAGTGGCTGTACAAGTTTTCACTCCCTTCAGTAGTGGAAGAGTGTTCCTCTTACTCTACATCCTCTCTAACATAAGCTGACATCAGTTTTTTTGATCTTAGCCATTCTGACAGGTGTAAGATGGTTTCTCAGTGTTGTTTTGATTGCATTTCCCTGATGGCTAAGAATATTGAACATTTCCTTAAGTGTCTTTCAGTCATTTGAGATTCTGCTGTTGAGAATTCTTTGTACTACAGTTTTTAATTGAATTATTTTCTAGTTTGATGTTTAGTTTCTTGAGTTCTTTATTTATCTTGGAGATCAGCTCTCAGTCAGATGTAGGGTTGGTAAAGATCTTTTCCCATTCTGTAGGCTGCTGTTTTGTTTTATTGACTGTGTCCTTTGACATACAGAAGCTTCTCAGTTTCAGGAGGTCTCACAATTATTAATTGTTGCTCTCGTTGTCTGTGATACTGGTGTTGTACTTAGGAAGTGGTCTCCCATGCCAATGTGTTCAAGGCTACTTCCCACTTTTTCTTTTATCAGGTTCAGTGTAACTGGATTTATGTTGAGGTCTCTGGTCCATTTGGACTTCAGTTTTCTGCATGGTGATAGATATTCATCTATTTGCATCCTTCTACATGTGAACATCCAGTTATGCCAGCACCATTTGTTGAAGATGCTTCCTTTTTTCCATTATACAATTTTGGCGTCTTTGTCAAAAGTCATGTGTCCATAGGTGTGTGAATTAATGTCAGGTTCTTTAATTGGGTACCATTGATCCACATTTCTGTTTTTATGCCAATACCAAGCTGTTTTTATAACTATAGTTCTATATTAGAGCTTTAAATCAGAATAACCAAGCTACAATCAACAAACCCAGAGAAGCTAGGAAAACAGGAGGACCCTAAGAGGACACACATTGAGGGCCCCAGGAAGGGGAAATAGTTAAGATCACCTGGATAAACTGGCAAGGGTGGTACAAGGGAGGGGATGGGGATGGGAACATGAGGGATAGAGATGTTCGAATTGAGGGAGGGACAGAGAGGGAGAGCAATGAAAGAGATATCTTGATAGAGGGAGCCATTATGAAGTTAAGGAGAAATCTCGTGCTAGGGAAATTCCCTGGAACTCACAAGGATGACTCCAGCTAACACTTCTAGCAGTAAGTACAGAGTATCTGAATGGGCCTTCCTCTTTTATCAGATTAATGAACCTATATCCAGTAACTGATAGAAGCAGATTCAGTGACCCGAGGCCAAGTACTGGGCCAAGCTCCTGGAATTCAGTTGAAGAGAGGGAGGAGGGATCATATGAATAGGGGGATCAAGATCATGATAGGGAAAACTACAGAGACAGCTGACCCGACTCACAGACTCTGGACTGACAGTTGGGGAACCTACATGAGACTGAACTAGGCCCTCTGAATGTGAGTGACAGTTGTGTGACTTGATTTGCTGGGGGTGGTGCACTGGCAGTGGGACCACAACTTACTCCAGGTGCATGACCTAGCTTTTTGGAGTCCATTCTCTATGGTAGGATACCTTGCTCAGGCTTGATCCAGAGGGGAGGGGCCTGGTCCTGCCATACCTTGGTATGCCATACTTTGTTGACTCCCCAAGGGAAGACTTTTCCCCTGTAAGGAGTGGATGGGGGAGGAGTGCGGTAGCCGGGGGTGGGGTGGAAGCAGGGGAGGGAGGGGAGTCTGGGGTTGGTATGTAATATAAAAATTTTAATAAAAATAAAAATAAAAAAGTGAGAAATGTTTTGCTGCATTTTCAAAAAAAAAGAGAGAAACACACTTTCTCTCAAAAAATAAATAAATGTCTTTCAACACCACCCACACCCTCACATACAAACTGGCAGCTGGGGATGTAGCTCAGTGGTAGAGTGCATGTTTCATGTGTATGTTTTCATTTTTCTTGGTTACCGTGTAGAACTGAGTAAGTGTGCTACATATGTATGTATGTATGTACGTATGTACACACACACATGTATATATATATATATATATATATATATATATGGTGTGTGTTTACATTGTTTAGAAATAGCAAAAGGGTTTGCTAAAGTGATTGCAGTGTTTTACACCAGTCAGCACTCTATGAGAGTTTCAGTTGCTCTATATACCCACTGTCATTTGTTATTGTAATGGCCATTATTTTTAATTTTAGCCATTCTAGTTGACATGTAACAGTATCTCATTGTGGCTTAAATTTGCATTTCTTTAACAGCTAATGAGGCTGAGCTTCCAGAATGTGCTCTGTTAGTTTCATATATCATTTTGCTGAATTGTTGGCTTCCATCTTTCACTATTTTTCATTATTTTGTTTCTTATTATTGAGTTTTGAGAGTTCATTGTGCATTCTGATACAAGTCTTTTATCAAAATCTGTGTTGCAAGTATTTTCTTGTAGTCTGTAGTTTGTCTTTATATTCTTGTAACAGCAGTGTCATTCATTGAAAGGTAGTTGTTTTAAAATTTTGATAAACACCAATTTATCAATTCTCTTTCTTTTATGGATTCTTATTTTTTATGTCCTTACTAAGGTAAATAAAAACTCTCGATGCTTTCTTTTCTAAGAGAATTATAACTTCAGATTTTATACTTATGCTCAATTTGTATATGATTCAATAATGGTTAAAGTTTATAGGGCTTATAGACTGATGTTAATTACCTACTTAACTGAAGTATGTTGAGGTCTAATTATGTACTAACATTTGTCGGGAAGACTGTCATCTCTACTGGGTTGCCTTTAAAGTTTTTCTACAATATGAAGATAATCAATGTGCAGATTTCTTCCTGGATGACTCAGTGCATTTCATGAGTCTACTTCTTATGTTGCTTGTGGTGCATTGTCCCCTATTATTGTTTTATGTTATAGTTTTTGGCTGGAATGCCCCTCAAATAATCACGTGTTAAAGGCTTTGCCCACAGCTTGGGAATAGGAGTGGGTGGAAACCTCTAAGGGGTGGAATCCTTTTAGGGGTTTAAAGTCATTGTACAGGGTCCCACTCTTGAAAGAAATGTGGAATGTCCATCTCTTCCCCCGTGGCTTTGCTTTACCAGATATCTCATATCATAATGGGATACCTTACTGAAGACTCCAAAGTAATGGGAGACATTCATTGACTGTGGACTTTAGATTTCAAAATTGAGAGACACAACAAACCCTTTACTATTTTAACTTGGGTATTTTAGCTATTTCATTCTAGCAACAGAAATCTGAATTCTATACCTTAGCATAAAATTTGGGATCTAGTAGTATGAGCTCTTCAATTTTGTTCTTTTACAAATTATTTTTGGAATTTTATAACCTTAAGTTCTTATATGAATCTTAGATCGCCTCTCAACTTAGCTATTTTTTGTTGAAATTCCACAATTAAAATTTCACTTCAAGCCTTCTACGATAATTTGTGTGTGATTGTGTTAAATCTATAGATTATTTTAAAGAGAATTAACATCTGAACAACACTGTGTCTACCAACCGAAGAGACAGTCTTCATTTGTTTAGCTCTTCTTCAATTTCTTCTAGTCAAAATTTTGCTGTACAAACATTGAAAATGTTGACTCAGATTTAGCTGTAAGAATTCCCTATTTTCAGTTACCACTGAAAATTATATTGCTTTAGAATTTTAAAAAAATGGTTACTTAGTGCTAGCAAATTCAATATGATTGATTTTTATACTGAGCATATATTCTCTAATGTATTTGTTTTAGTTACCTTTCCCATTGTTTCTGTAGGTTTTTATACATGATTCTGTTAACTCCATAGAGGGACTATGGACTGACTATCCTGGGATTCTGAGGAGTGTGATATATGAACTTTCAAATTTATGGCAATTCACAGATATATCAGTGTTTGGGTTAATGGCCAATGCTCTTTGCTGTATGATATTACTAAGCTATGGTGTTCATATATGCTAGCTATATCAGGGGCATTTTTGTACTCTTATATGGTTGCTTTACAGTGATGCTTAATGGGTACAGAGTTGCCCTAAGTTAAGAAGCATATGAACTGTGTTTCAGACAACTTAAAATTTCAGTTTTGTAATTTCATGTGCCTCTTTTTTTTTTTGATAGTCTTTTTCTATGCGGAGGCTTTCTGTTTTTAATTACTTGCTGAAGATTGTTCTTTATTTCTTTGGGCATAGTTACAACAACGGATTTAAGGTAATTTTTCCTTGAATGTCAACATCTACTCTGTAATCTCAGGGTTGGTCTCCATTTTGTTGCATTTAAATATGTCTAGTAATTTAAGATTTTATCTAGGATATTTTGTAGGTACCTTATTCTTTTTTGTGTCTCAAGCAAATTTTCTAATGAATGTACATATGTGTGTTTTCAAAAAGATGCATTTTATTCTTTCTCTCTCTGTACATGTGTGTATGTGCTTGTCTGTGTGTCTGTGGCACAGAATCCATTGGAGCTGGACTTAGATGGTTGTGAGCTGCCTGATATGTGTGCAGGCAATCAAACTTAGGTCTTCTGCAAGAACAGCACATGCTTGCTTTTAAAGGAAAAATTTAACTTGCTGGGCTGAGCAAAATCATCTCACCTCAACTGGGTTGTTGTCTGTCCTATATGTGTATAGCTAAAGAGACATAGTTTTAAATATGGATACAGGTCTTCCCAAATTTTCTCATTTCACAATTATTTTTTGAGAAATTAATCCATAAGTTCTCCTCCTAGTTCTCTTGTGCCCCCTTGCTCACAAATTCATGACCTCTTCTTTAATTATTATTTACACGCAGAGACATAGGCTCTCTCTCTCTCTCTCTCTCTCTCTCTCTCTCTCTCTCTCTCTCTCTCTCTATCTATCTATCTGTCTCTGTCTCTCTCTCTCACACACACACCATACATACAATACAATCTGAAGAGTCCAATTAGTGTTTCTTGTATGTATATGCACACATACATACGTACATACATACATACATACATACATGCATACATACATGCATACATACATACATATATATCTGTCTCTGTCTCTCTGTCCCCCCCTCTACACATACATGCACACACACACACACACACACACACACACACACACACACACACACACACATATATATATATATATATATATATATATTTGAGATGGGATAACCTATCAAGGGCTCATCTTTGGAGGATACCTTACCTCTCAGCATCCATTGATTGCCTCTAACTCTTCCTCTAGGGGTGGAGCCTTGCAAGATTTCCCCCATTCATGGCAGTATGAAAACTGGTGCTGTGATGATGTAGGTCTTGTACAGGTACCACACTGTTGAGTTTTTATGGGTGTAGTTTCTTTGTCATAGACAGAAGAGTATCTTTCAGGAGACATTCTGGTCCTTTGACTTTACAGTCTTTTTGTCCCCTTTGCTGTGATGTTCCCTGAACCTTAACTGTGGCTGTGGCTGTTGCATTGTAGATTCATTCATTGTGGATGGGCACCTCATGGTTGATTGTTCTCTGCATTTTGATCAGTTGTGGATTTCTGTAAGGGTCCCCAGATGATGTAAAAACGAACTCTTTTGACGAGGAATACAATTTACACTTGTTTTGTGGACATAAGGATAGTTATTTAGAGTGCAGTTGGGAATTATACTGGCTTACGAAAATCACAGTAGTGCGTTATTCTCGAGGGACCATGACCCCGCCAGTCATGGGTAGTTTCCTGGGTTTCCAGTACTATGCATAAATTATCTCCCATTGAGTAGGCCTTAGGCCCAAATTGATGGCTGTTGATATCACAAAGAAATAAATGCCACCATTTTGGCTAGGTTAGTGGGACATTGAGCTCTTAGGATCTGCTTGTCTCTTCCCCATAGTGCTACCTGTGTTATGTTACAGGCTCATGAAACTGTATCTGAATTTTAGCTCAAGTGCCGGAAATTTGAATGCAGGTTCCCATGCTTGCACGGCGCATGCTCTTACCCACTGGGCCCTCCCTCTAGCCCCTCTACTTACCTTCTTGAAAACTCTGTCAGTACGATGTGATTTTCCTCTGTGTTGCTATTGTCATTTTAGCCTGGGTCCTACATTAAGCACAAATAAAATATAGCAGAACACAAACTTTATTTGAGATACTTCAAACACAGCCATACAGCCTACTGGTTAACAAATTCACAGCACACCTACACATTTAAGAAAGAAATACTTGTTTTTCTCTGTAACTGTGCCTGTGATTGTTCCTTACAAAGAGCTTGCTGATCATTACAAAGCTATTTTATTTCTGTTCCATTGTATCTCACTTTATATCTGCCCATCTCGTTTTCATCAGTGAGTGCTGGACACTTACCTGTCCATCAGAAGTGTCAGGATGGCTGCTGTGTTAGTATTACATTTACTTACAGGATTTCTCAGCTTCAGATAGTGTTTATTTCATGCTGACAATGGGAGAAAGGCAGCCAGTTAATCTAGACAAAATTGAATTCAGAAGTGCCCCAAATCTAATTTTACTCACTTCTTTATTCCCAGGTTATTCTTCCTGCTCCCTTTGGTTGTGTATGTTTCAAATCATTTCCCACTGTTTATTTTTAATTTCTACTTTATTTTAATTATTTAATAGATGCCATCTGTGTAGCACCTGTCATTCATTTAACAGTTTGCTTTCTGCTTATGAAACGTCAAAAGTATTTGATGGGCTGCTTCATTGGTGCCACTATTCTTCAAGCTGCAGACTATGGGACCCAGCCTTCCTGGATGCTTGGGAGAAACAGGATTCTTGGAGATGAACATGGTACTTGCTTCAAAGACACAGCACCAAACTGTGTGTGAGAGGTAAAAAACAAATCAAAAAGTTCTCGTTGTTCCCCTGCAGATTGTGCACAAACACATGGATTTTTAAAGGCATCGTACCATGATCCATCACTGGTGTTAGGGATCATTGCACTGAGTGACTAGTATGTTTCCAAACAAAGTCATTTCCCTTTCTACTGTTGGGTTCACTGGTTAGGGAAATGAAATTGTGGATCTGTGTGATAATACCTACATATGCATTGAAGACCTGGCCCTGGAAGCCGTGTTAGCTTTGAATCATGGGAGACATGATTTCACAAAGGGGAAGAGAAGAAAAGAAATGGAGAGGATGCTTCTAGAAGTCTCAGAAGCAGTAATAGTGATGGTAGAGTTTATCAACATCATTCTAACCATTCCTGATAACTTTTCATAGCTTCACAGTTTAGGACAAACCCATTTTGTGGAGTTCTCTGTCCAAGCCTGTTTTGGAGGCCTCCATTCTCTCTTTAAAGTAAGTTGTTTCAGTGAGGCATCCCTTTAGCACTTTGCCATCCCGTGCACTGGATGTATCTGAAATTATGTTAGAGTTAAACTCAGTACTATTGTGTAGCTGTTTCCTCTGATCTGTAATATTCCTAGCTGGGGTGAGGGGTTCCTTATGATTCAGGAAGTAAATCAACTTAGAAGCCTCAGGAAGCTCCTGAAATTGAGAATATTCACAAAGCTTCTCTATAAGATTGTAGAAGCAGTGATGGTTGCAGAGAAGAGGAGATTCTGAATGACAGAGCAGTGCTGTAGTGGGAGCTCCAGGGGTGGAGATCTCATGAAGCATAACCTGTGCTGGGCTGGTGGTGGACATTTTGGTGATGTAGCTACTTTTAAGTTATTCATGCTTCTGTAAGCAACCTCTATGAATGACCTGAATAGGCTTACTTGTTCAACTGATCTAGACTTAGGTGGAATCTTTTCTTTGGCCTGTCCTGGTTCCCTATCTCAAACGGAGAGGTATTTGTTCATACCTTCCCAGGAAAAGTCATATAACATACGTTCTCAGTTTTTCTTTTATTTTATTAAGGGCCCAGCATCATCTAAATACCTTGTGTGATATTGTTGAGAACTCCAAATTGATGGATGTTGCTAGGGATCCATGCTTTTGAAATAAGTACTGAAGAAATGTCCTCTAAACACGTTTTAAGATTACACATGCCATTTATACCTTAGCAAGAATCAGCTTGGAAGATTAGTTAGCTAGTATGGCACCATCTGAACAGAATTTGACCATGGAAGTAGACAGATTGAATGTTTGGGGACAGGAATGAAGCCAGGGAATTGGTGGTATGGGTCTATTTTGTAGGGTTGCAAAGAAAAGGAGAACACAGAAGCAGTGGATTGTAGGGAGATTTTTTTTGGCTCTAGGAGGTTCTTTGGAGCCAAACAGCAGGGTTTCTAGATAGATAGGAACAGCCTGCCCTGGAACAGACTACAGCTGAGTTGGGAAGATGGCACAGAGGAAGTAGCAGGAACCAGCAAGGGGAACTATTGTCTGTGCTTCCAGTCCCCACTCTTGGCCAGGCAGTCTGCTCTGTTTTCCAGAGCAGCCCTGGTGAATACCACAAAGCTTGAATCCAGCAATGGGTTCCTCATCATGTTCCTAGCACATCTGCAATGCAGATCACCCTTGTCTGCAGGCCTTCCTTTCCTAATACCTGTCTTGTCTCCAACTTTGCTTCCTCTGTGCTGCCACTGTTTTTCAGCTGTTCAAATCTTGACTTTGTTCACTTGATGTAGCTGTAATCTCCTATCCCAGCCCTGGAACTAGGGGTTATTCCCTCATGGAAATATGTCCTTTCAGATATTAATACTGCTTGTTTCTTGTCTCTGCCCAACTGTAACCTCATCAGACTCTCTATTGCCATCTATACTTTAATATGACTTTATCTTTTCCCAAAGCAAATACCACTGCCTCATCTTGCATATATGATTATTTCTGCTTAGGCTGTCTGTCGTTGGGGCATAGGTTCATTGAGCATAGACAAGTTGCTTGTTTATATCCCTGCTGATCTCAGAAGCAATGCCTGGTGTGTTGCATAGTCTCTAAACAGAGGAGTGAACAAATGACTTCTTTGTCTCATTGTAAGGTAGGTGTGTATGTGTGTTTGTGTGTGTATTTTCCATTTCTGTGGCAAAATGCCAAGGATAAATCAGCTTGAAGAATGAATGATGTATTTTGTCTCACAGTTAAAGGGGTTCCACTTTGTATTTGACTCAGTTGACTTTTTTCAATTGCAACAAGCTGGAATATCATGGTAATAGAAATGTGTACAAAAGAATTTGCTCACAGCAGTATGGAAAATTAGGAGAGAAACAGCCTGGATTCCCCAATCCTGTTCAAGGGCATTTGTGTCCAATAACCTACTTTCTCCAACAAATGTTGTACATCCTTAGGTCTCTACTTCCTTCAATGGCTCCAATGTCTGGGCATCAACCCTTCAGCACATGAGCTTTTGGGGGATATTTAACATTAAAGTTATAAAACATTTGGAATACTTAGCTTGTTGAAGCTTCGTTTACCTGGTTGAATACTAGACAAGTTTGTTTAGATCTGCACTTAATGGGTCTTTGGAATAACAGGTTAATTGGTACCAAATTACTGAAGCAAATATTAATAGTAGAAACTGTCCCTAGAAAATCATAGTAACCAAAAATATGCACTCTGTTTTCTCAGCCCATCGTATCACTTATATCACTAACCTGTGACTTTGTTTTGTACCTTCTTAGGACATGAAACAGTCTAAGAGTTCCAGGGAAATGGCAGTGATAGTGACAGAGAAGCCTGTGAACCAGTATGGCAAGGGATTTTTATTTTATTTATTGATTTCTCTGATCACAAAATGGTAGCTGCAGCCTCTGGATTACCAAGATTGGCCAGGTTAGTTCAAGATCTTATGAAAAGCTTGGCTCTCGAGGAAAATGAAATATATACACTTAACAGTTCAAGTACAGCCCCATAGAGAGTAGAGAATGAACGTCAGCCCTTGCTCTTCAAATGGCTTTAACCTTAATGAAGGAACTTGAGTTACAAGTTATTGTGTAATAAATATCCTTTCACAATCTTTGCCTTTTAAAGGTACATTGTGTAGTCACTGGGTCTGTTACGTTTTTTAACAAGGTGAAAGATATTAAAATAATTTGTCTTGGTTTCTGTACTGTCTCAGAGTTGTAAGCATCACAGGATGGCGTCTGCCAGTCTTTTATTGGGCTGGTTGGATGAATGCACTTGATTGGATGGAGTCAACAGAGTGTAACTAAACAAAATGCCTGCAGAATCTGGAATCTTTTGTGCCTCATGGCATTTTCCAGGAGAGATCCTAGAGCTGACCTAGAGGTAGACTCACCCACTAGGCATTTGGGTAGACTAATTAATCTGCTGAATTCCTTGGAGGATTGTCACTAGCTCTTTTCCTCATGTGGCTACAGAAGGGTGAACGCCCACCTGGAGGCAGCCAATGTCATGAGACTTATTCCAAGACTCTCTTTGTTTCCCTCCTTCAATAGTGCCATCGCTTTTTTGGAGTCTCTGAGGAAGAGCCCCGTGAATAGGTTTCCTTTTGTCTGCTAGAGTGCTGAGTACTTTATACATTTAGGAGTAAGGATGGACACCAAATGCTTCATAGC
Organism: Mesocricetus auratus; assembly: GCF_017639785.1. NCBI lineage: Eukaryota > Metazoa > Chordata > Mammalia > Rodentia > Cricetidae > Mesocricetus > Mesocricetus auratus. The sequence goes on along the minus strand of NW_024429205.1, from coordinate 17,361,383 downwards.
CAACAGCTAAGTTAGAAGCCATGGATGTTACTCCAGGATGAGGTATCCAACCAGCCCAGACACAGAGGCAGACTGCCAGTGTCACAGCCAGTGTCAGTGTTTGGGCAGAAGCCCTGCTCTCTGGGGCCTGGCTGGCTCCTGAAAGGGATGTAGCGAGAGCATTCTCAGATAACTTTTTGAAAATCCACCAAGGAAGCGGTCATATAAGAGGTAGAGGGACAATACTTCTCCACCATATACAGTCTATTTGAAGACACCCATCTCTGCCCCTCAAATTAGATGTACAGGCAGGTCCCTCTTGCTGAAAATTTAAATTTTCTCAGTCCTATCTGCGCCATGTGTCCACCTTTTCTGATCTGCAGCCTCCAAATTTGTCATGTAGACAGTGATTCTGTCTTTACCCTACTGTGTTAAACATTGGTGCCCAGGTACCAAAAACAAATAGAGGGATGCATAGCAGGAAGGTGGCTCTTAGCTCCCCTCTCTGCTGTTTCCCAAGGCCTCTGCTATGCTATGGACTGATATTACCTCCCATTTGCAGCAAGGGACCTGCCTTTTAAGGGGCATCCTGGAATCCTCTCTCCCACACTGTAATTCACACTGCACGCCATCACTGGGCTAATGTTCTGAAAACACCACTCTTACTGAGTCACTCAAACTCCCCAAGTCTCCATTTCCTCATTGCAAAATGGATATGTTTATGTTTTCCCTGCTTGCCTGCCTACCTCCTACCTTTGTGGAAAACATCAAAAAAAGACCATGGTGGAAAGTGCTTTACGAGGAGAAACACGATGTGCATACAGAAGTAAACCAGCCCATCTTGGAGATGGGGCCCTTCTGTACCCTACTGCCTACCCAGCCAAGTAAGCTGCTGTACTGGGTGTTCGAGGCTTCCATGAGCAAGCATGCTCTACAGGTATTTGTCCTTCAATTCTCTACAACCTTGGTTGTCTTTCCCTAAGCCACCTGGCCTTTTGTGAAGCCTTCCTCCAGTGTTGTTCCTCTCAGGGACCCCCTCCACCTTCTGTCTGGCATAATGCTGGCTCTGTAGCTAAAATGAGTAGTTCAGTGTGACTGTACATTTAAAGACATCAGCGCAGTCTATAAGGACCCCTCCTACTTTTAATTGAATTACTTTGGAATGAAGGCAGAGTGGCTGTGTTCCTTTAAACATCCCAATGACTCTAAAGTGCATCCAGGTTGAAGAATGCCTAACTTAGGCCTTCCATCACCCCTGAGCTGTTTTGGTTTCTGAGTTAAAAAAAAAATCCTCCCCATTACTCTCAGTTTTCCTTAGACCAGAAGCCGTACTTCATATCTTTTGTCCAATGTTACTTTCTGTCTCTTCAGGACACAGCAGGGTTCCATACATGGGACTTAGCAAGCCTGTGTGAGCATGCTTTCATTTGTTCATTAGCCCTGTCTCTTCTGTCCTCTGAGTCTGAATACAGCATTAGTTATCTCTGTGGGGTGGGCCAAGGATGAGCCTCATTTGTGCTTACCAATGGGAGTTTAAATCCCTTATGTTTGCTTGGTAACCCAGTAGGGGATGCCAGCAGGAAGCCTGTTTTTCTGGGCAGCCTATGATAGGTCTCTTTCTTGGGGCAAGGTCCATTTTGTGGTGGTGGGAGTTAAAAAAGAAGAAGTAAAATCATCTAGCATGAATACAAGGAGACAGTGTGGGGCATTTTCATGGACAACCAAATCAAAACCATATTTTCTGTTGGCTACATGTGTTTAGGGCCAGCATGCCCAAGACAAGCATCTCTTAGTGATGACATATCAGTTTATTAAACAGTGTTCTCTGACCCTCCCTGATGGGCCAAGCCCACTGTTCCCATTTGCCACAGGAAGCTTATGTGGGGTTTTCTCAAATCCGTCTGTGGACTGGATGGTTTCAATTATGGGAGGGAGCCTGGAGCTCTTGGACCTCAAGAATGGAATTATTGTTAGCAGACAGGTTTACAATGACTCTTAGATACTGCTCACACGCTGCACAGAAGTGGTTTCTACACCCACTCCCTCTGATCTTTGTGCATGGAGGCTGTTCTTATTGTGGCCACTCAGCTTCAACCACTCAGAAGCAGCGGGTGGGTTGCAATATTCACGGAATGCTCCTGTTCATTTCTGTTATTGTTAACACGTTTTAAAGGTATGTTTTATTCATTTTATGTGTGCATATGCAAAGAACTCATATGTGCTACGGTATAAGGCAGAGGAAAACTTTAGGAATCAGTTCTCTTCATCCACCATGGGATTTCAGGAACCAAACTCAGGTGATCAGGGTTGTTGGTCCAGTGGTTTATCTATATAAACTAGGCTCATAACTCAATGCACATCTTTCATGGTGGGAACTGAACCCAGACCTTCACACACTTCAGACTAGCATTTTATCACTGGGGCACACTCCAGCCCCTCTGTTATTCTTCTGTGTGAATTTACGCATTAGGTACTGTGCCACCCATTGTCTCGTTGAGTATTTGTAGCATTTAAGTTTTTCCCAGAGCACACATGATCTCTCCAGGCTTTGCTTAGTAATTTTGCTTCAGGTCATCACCTTTTCAGGAGCCCTTTTCCTAAGAAGTCTTTCTCTAGTTGACCGAGAAAACAACATAAAAACAAAATAAAATGCCACCTTGATTATATACTTGTTATGGCTGCTGAAAATTTGCCTTCTTGCAGATACAAAACCCCAGGTTGTCCACTGTACTTCATATCCAGCGTTCTCTGTCACGTCTGCTGCGCGGCCTGTGTCCGAGAACGTGCGGAGGGTGTCGGGGATTGACAACACAGAGACTTGTTCAATGATGTAAAGAAAACTTTAAGCAGGCCCCAAAAAGGTTCAAGAAAACTTCCTAAGAAAGGCTCCCACCAGAGAAGCTTCTGCTCTCTCCTCTCCCCTGGCTGGTTCTGCTCTGACACCAAAAACTGATCTGGCCGTGGCAGAAGAGGCGGTTAGTCTTTGGACAAGGTCGAGGGTGGTTTCTGTGGGCAGGCCTTTTCCAGGAACTTATTGCCCCCGGGCATTGTATTGTTTTTAGTAAACATGTTTTTAGTAAACATTGTCTTACAGCTGCCTACTCCCAGGAAGAAGGGGAAGTGGGTCTCTGCTCAAGGTCTGGTGTTCCCACAGTTCTCCATCACTCTTTAAATCTCTCTCCTAATCAGTCAGTTGGCAAGAACTCAATAGAAGACTTGATTTGACAGGCTCACTGTTAACAGTGACCAAGGCAGCTTCAAATGTCAGTTGTGGCCTGCTACAAATGCCTCCCCTTGTCTCCAGCCTGGACTGCCCTGGGTTTGCTGAATACATGCTTTTTTTAAGGACTTGAAATCAAGATCCAAGAGTGAGGATGCCACGTTGATTGGTAAGGAATCCAAACTGCGTTTGTACCTGGTAGATGGGTGGAGTGAGCCATCCAGATGCACATTTCTTGGTGTTTTCGGGAGATAGCCTGGCTATGGACTCTTCAGTCTTTGTGACTTGAAGATTTGGCTCTGGCGTGACAGTAGCATCGATACTCTTCATTTGCCCTGACATTATGCATGTGTGCGTCTGTGTGTGGTCTGCAGTAATTACCGTCTATGCCACCTGCCGCATCCCGGAAGCATGAGGGGGTGGCATGAGAGCATTTGTGCATTTGTGAGACGCTTTTCAAAATTCATTTATTTCAATAATTTCTCCTCCCTCTCTCAGGGTCAGTTGGCACATCTGCCGTGACTATACCCCTCGTTTCCTGGCACTGGTATCATCAAAGACACCTGGTTTCTTCCTGCTCTGTGCAGAGGGGGAGGCATGAGGGTCTGTGGGCTCAGCATCGAGCATCTGAATCTCACAGAGACATTTCAGCAAGTGTGCCGGGAAGACATATGCTGGTAGTTATTTTCCCAGAGTCGGGAACACAGCCAAAAGTACTTTATTTCATTCATTCCTTTGTTCAATATGATTTAGGCTACGAGTGTATGCTTTTCCTTGTGTGGAGACTTATGGGGGTAGGGAAGGCAGAGCTTCATAAGGCATATCTCCCCTCAAATCTGAGAACACACACACACACACACACACACACACGCACACACGCACACACGCGCACACACACACACACACACACCAGATGCTCATTAGACTGGGTGATAGAAGCTGTCAGTCTGGAGAACTGGTCCCCTGGATCCTGCCATGATTGAGTCTTCAGCCCTATATTCATTCCCAGGCTAAACTTGACTGGTGTAGCTATGAACAAAATTCTGCACATGGAAGGGAAAAAAGGAGTATTCACATCTATGTTGAGTAACAGAACCTGAGCATGAAAAAATTAAGATCTGTTTTGAATCAGTATTGTGGGACTCGGTTGTATCCTTGGTAAATTCCTTTTGAATGTAGCCTACAGTGTTTGGGGCCCTGACTCCAGCAAAGAGGTTTTTGATGGAAACTCACATTGTTTGTGAAATATAAGCAATAGCTTAAGACTGTCACATTACAGGGAAAGTGGTAATGGGGACATTATTTCCTTAAACTCCTTTTGACACAGGGCCTCACTGTACAGCCTAGCCCAATGTTGAGTTTATACTTTTTTTGTCTTGTCTCTGGAGATTATAAATTTGCTTTACTATACTCAGCAAGAGGAGTGATTTTATTTTCCTTTTTTTCCAGTTCTTGGGATGCAACCCAGGCCTTCCATGTAATGCCCAGCTACATTATACTCCTGAGCCACATGGTCAGGTGAAATTTTTATTTGCATATTCCTTGTATGTTGTAATACTTGGAGGACCCAACCCAGGTGTTCTGCATGTCAGACCACCATGCTTTAGCAATCACTTACATTTCCAACTAGGCTGTCTTTTGTGGAACAGTGTATTCTGGAAAAGTGCTAGCACTGGCAGCATAGATCTAGGAAATGAAAGGAAATGCAAGATCAGCATGATCCTGTGACATGATGACACCAAGTATTCCGGAAAAGAAGGAGCCGGGCGTCCTTGCTCTCCCCTGGAAAGTGTTTCTCTAAGGGTATCCACTTTGTGATCTTTTATCAATATATGTAATCTTCCAGGCTCTGTCTTTGGGAAATTAATTCCATTTAATTGCTACAGGTTTGCTGCACTTTAAATAATTCAGTAAAAGATTGACAATAAAATGTTTATCAGGTGAAAATATTCTCCACAGATCTCACACACCCACGTCTGTCTTGTAAATGCTGAATTTGAAGGCCTAGGAAATAGCTGGGAGGCTATTGATTTTTTTATTCATTTGTCTATAGAAAGAAAATTATAGAAACAATAACAATCATATGTGTGCAGTTTTGAACACCTACACTGCGTTAAACACTCCAATTTTCTATCAAACTGAACAAAGATGGAAGACCTGGTGATTCTGTTCTTAAGGACTCTGATCACATAGAGGTATATGACTGCTTCCAGAGATTAGTGATGTCCATGTGGACAAGTTACAGGGAATTCTGGAAATATTTCTCCTTGGTCCTCATGCTGTGTAAGGATGCTCTACTTAGCATTCAGGACCACAGCTGACCAAGACGCTAAACCAGAGAGGCTTATGTCCAGTGTGTGAGCAGAACTGTCACAGACCCTCAAACCTCAGTAAGCTGGAGCTGCCAAGCACATAGCAGAGAAATGACCATAGCAGCGACAAGAAGAAAGCCTTTGAAACTTGGCTCTGTGCCCCAGAAGAGACATTCGACTGCAGCTTCAAACTGTGCATTGGAGGGAGTGCTTTCCTATTTTTTTGATACTTCCTGTTACTAGAACCTGCTGACCTCTTTCCAGACAATAATCTGTATGTATTAGAACAAATTTAAAAAAGACCTGCTCATTCATTCATAGTTTTAACAGTTGCCTACAGTGGGAAGTATCATTATAGATGGGCTCAAAACAAGTATTCTGAGCTGAGACATTCAACTTTCTTTAATAATATTATCTTCTAGAGCAGGGATGAAATACTTTGGATCAGAGTCCATTGTTTTACACCTATTGTGTCATTTTTATGGAGTTTCTTGATGCATGGAGAAAGTCCGTGTGTTTGGTACTTGGTAGCTAGTGAAGGTGTTCATTTAACACAGTGATATGAGAAGGAAGGGCTGGATGGGTCTTGCACATGAAGGATTTCTTTTTATTCTATATAAATCTCAGAAGTCTCAATGAACATTACAGTAGGTAGAAAGCCTTGATAACTAACTGAGCCTAGATCTTAATTATCCCACATGTACCACAGGGTATCTGGAATACAATTGTGGTTTAGTACTGACTTTCCCAGGCAAGGCATTCACTGCATAATCTGAAAGAAGCCTGGACAAAATTTTGTTCAGGAATTTACAAAGAATTTTCCATCATGGAAAATCATGATCCCCAATGGTGGTGTTGCTCTCGGCACTGTCGCTGTCTCACAACCTACTGATAACAATGTACACTTCTCATTACCCACTTCATCCTGACTTCTAGGTTGGTCATCCTCCAAAGGAGTGACTAAATTGAAGCATGTATTCTATTGTGTCCCCTTCTCCACGTGTTTCTGTACAACACAGTATTTAGGACATTATACTTGGTGTTCTATTTTTGCACAGTTGTCATCAATGATGCTTTTATGTAAGAATATCATTGCAATATTGAATGGGATGAAGTAATTATTGCGCTCAAAACTTTAGCAAGCATTGTTTTCTAGTTTGAAAAGTCAGTTCCCTGGTGGAAGACAACAGTGCTCCAAACAACCTGAGTCAGGAGTGTAGGCATGTGTGTTCAGAATCAACTGTTTAAGTGTTTGTTTTATGACGTTTATCCCTACACGGGTAATAGTATCCAATGATTTTATTGTTTTCTACATAATCATACCCATTTACAAACTAAGAGGTGTATTTTATTACAAATTATTTTATCTGATCTCGCCTTTAGCTCATAAGTAAGACATAGTATTTTCATTTTAAAAAGTTATGTGAGCAGGCTATTTTGTTCATGACTTTCACAGTGGGTCAGCAAGGGACCTTAGGAATAGTTGCTATGAAGGGAGATCTGACTTGGATAGGGTTCAGATGAGTGACTGGGTGACAAATCCTGTAGCTAATACCTGCTACATAGAAAGTGTTAGTCCTCTTCCTTCAAGCCTCCATGGGCAGTTAACATTCAGCTTCCTGTTTTAGATCCTTTCCTTAGATAGCCTCATGATTTGGCTCAAGACCAACTTGCTAATTACCGATCAGCGATTTGTCAACTGAGCTGATTCCAATTCCTCCTGAGTGTTTTCTTTCCCACCCAGAGGTTCAGTATCATTTTATGTCTTTTCCTTCAAAATACACTATCATGTTTGCCTTAGTATTTCTTCTCCTCTCTCATTTTACATAGTTATCCCTTGATATTCCTTCCAGAACTCTCACTAAATACCCAAATCTGTGTGTCCTCAAATATGATAAATATGAGGCATGATATTCACATTCTCCTGTGTTAAATCACCCTAAATTATATTACCTAGTATTATTTATACCCACACATTACCTAATGCAATGTAAATATGGTGAAAATAATATCATACTGTTTTCTTTATGGTTGGAGGATAGAGATAAGAGAACAACTACATCTTTAGAACAGATATCTTTTGTTTTCAAATATTTTTGATTCATAGTTGGCAGAAGAATCCACAAAAGTGGAACTCTGCATAGCAATGGACAGCCGTATATATGTAAGCACACACAAATACATCCGTGCAGGCTTACATATCACATTTTTTTCTAATTTGCAAAAGTTTGCTGTTGTATCCCCATTGTGTTAAATATCACACACATAAACATTTGCAGACCTGATTGTTCTGTGATTCTCTTTATAGCTGCAGGAGCCAACCCAGTGTCATACACTGTGCTTAGTTATCTGGCAATTTTAGTTCTCATTGCTGTGTGGTGGTTCTCACTGTCTGTCATGGCTTTGATGATTTTGAGCATAGGTCTGTTATGCAGAAGACTATCCCACAGTTTGGGGTTTTGGACATTTCTTCACCAATGGGCTCAGGTTCTGCATTGTTGATAGGGACTCTATAAAACAACAATGGTGTTTTTGCTCAGTGCATCATTTCCCAAGGTGGTTGGCACCTACTTTCACTTCTCTGCATGTACATGTCTCACTATGGACTCCTGGGTTCAGTCTATTCAATAGGAAATTACTGTCTACTGAAATCATTTATTTCAGTGCTTAAGATTTTCCCAGTTTGGATCCTGGGGTTCATTTGTAATTAGGTCCCCTGTCTCCTGGGCATTTTCTCCTTCTTTCCACAAAAGGATCGTCTCATATGCCTTACCTCCCCCCTGGAATCAACCATTTTCCCCCAGGAATTCTTGATTACTTTTAGAAACAGAAGCCTGGTGCTGGACCTGCTCATTGTTCCTGGTTTATTTCAGTTCTAACAATTCTCAGCAGACAGAACTGCATCTCTGGATCTTTCCCTATCTGTAGCTACAACTGTATAAAGCCTATTCATCTAGCTGATAGAAACCCCCAGTAACCATCAATATCTCCAAAAGCTATCTACCATCATGTACTTATTCTAGTCTCTCCCTTTACATTCTTGGCAGCAAGAAACTTGACTTGTGTGGAATTACTTTACTTATTTTCCCAGTCACCTTGTAGGTAACTAATGACCTAACCATCTGGCCACAGGGACTGTTAATTCACAGTGTCTCACTGATGCCAAGGGAGTCACCTCTCTTCTAGGCTTACCCTGAGAGGATGAAGGAAATATGCTGTTGCTTATAAAATTCATTTCAGGGTAACAGCAAAAGTACTTTTATAGTGTATATTGACAACTTTTCATGTCTACCATGCAATCATTTCCTATATATCATATCTTATACTTACATCTTGGTTCAATTTGTTTTTATGTCTGAAAGGTGGCTCCGTTCTTTGTTTCCTCTACAATCATGTACACTATGAAGTAGTGGGCATGGTGTGTCATTCCTTCCTTCTATGGTATCTGGGGTGTTGCTGGAGTTTCTTTCCAGCCTGGTCCCACAGTCGATTAGCTCCAAATAATCACAGAAAGACATATTAATTTATAAACTGTTGGCCGATGGCTAGGGCTTCTTACTGGCTAGCTCTCTTTTAATTATTAACCCATAACTACTAATCTATGTATTTCTACATGACCTTATCTTGCCAGAAAATGCCTGGTGCATCCTATCTTCCTGGTCTCTACATGGCATCTCTTCTTGGTGGCCTCTCTCTGCCTCTTCTCCCCAGAATTCTTCTCATCTCATAGCCTTGCCTATACTTCCTTGCCTATACTTGCCTATACAGCCTGGCTGCTGGCCAATCAGTGTTTTATTAATCAACCACTAAGAGAAACATATGTACAGAAGGACATCCGCCACCACTAGGGTTCCTCCTGGCAAGTTTGCTTTCACTCTGTGTTGGATAGTCTTCTTAAAGACGGAGATTTTTTGTTTTGTTTTTCTTTTTTATTTAAATTAGAAACAAGCTTGTTTTACATGTCAATAGCAGTCTCCTCTCCCTCCTCCCTTTCTCCCCACTGATCCCCTATCCCATCCCCTTTCTGCTCCCCAGGGAGGGTGAGGCCTTCCATGGGGGATCTTCTAAATCTGTCATATCATTTGAAGCAGGGCCTAGGCCCTCCCCTGTGTGTCTAGGCTGACAGAGTATCCCTGTATCTGAAATGGGCTCACAATGTCCATTTGTATACTAGGGATAAATATTGATCCACTACTAGAGTTCCCATAGATTGCCCAGGCCTCCTATCTGACATCCACATTCATGGGGTCTGTAACAGTCCTATGCTGGTTTCCGATCTATCATTCTGGGGTCCATGAGCTTCCCCTTGTTCAGGTCAGCTGTTTCTGTGGGTTTCTCCAGCCTGGCCTTGATCCCTTTGCTCATCACTCCTACCACTCTGCAACTGGATTCCAGGAGTTTGACAGTGTCTAGCTGTGGGTGTTTAAAGACAGAGTTTTAAGATTTTTCTTTCAGGGTTCTTTGATATTCTGGTTATGAGTAGCAGTGAATCTTTCTCATCTAATAAGTGAGGACATTTTGCAATCAGCATTTAATCTTTCTGATTCCAGAAAACTGGCCTCCAAGTGTTCCTTCTGTAATATTTCCTCCATTCTTGTCTGTAATGCTCACTCATCCTATACTGTATCTCTCAGTATATCCCTTGGCCTGTAGGTGTATTACGAATAATATATCACCACATTTATATTTCTGTATTTTCTTTCCCTTTTTCTCAGCATGTTCTCTCCTTCATTACTTTGCTTTCACCTCTATTGTCAGGCCAGAGCTGATTCCATTGTTGATTTGAAGAAATCATATACATTCATTACTATAGTTTCCATTTGTGAGATTCATCATTGACTCATTCTCATGCTTCATTTTTGTCTTTTCAGTGTAGGTTTTTGCTCATTCAAGCCAGGCATTTCTTTGATGCTTCTCTAAAGGGATATAGGCTGGTTTTGAGTTTTGCTTACTCATTTTTTTTCTGTTTTCATTCTTACTGTTGTGTACTTTTTTCCATTTCTACAACTGTAAATTTATTTTTTTATTTTTTATATCTCTTTTATTTATTTATTTATTTTTAAATTTAAATTTAAATTAGAAACAAGGTTGCTTCACAAATCAGTTCCAGGTCTTTCTACGTTTCTCTCCCCTCCTCCCATGCCCCCCCAACACCCCCCCCAATACCCCCTCATTTCCCCAGGGAGGGTGAGGCCTTCCATGGGGATGTCTATAGTCTGTCATTTCATGCAGGGCAGGGCCTAGACCCTCCCCCAGGAGTTCAGGGTGAGAGTGCATCTCACATTGTTGGATGGGAGTCCAAAGTCCATTTGTATACCCAGGATAAATACTGATCTACTGCCCAAGGCTCAATAGATTACCTAGGCCTCCTCACTGACACCCACATTCAGGGGGGTCTTGATCAGTCCCATGCTGGATTCCCAGGCATCAGCCTAGGATTCAAGAGTTAACCCTTGTCAAGTCAGCTGTTTCTGGGGTTAAACCATCCCAGTCTTAATCCCTTTGGTCATCAGTCCTCCCTCTCTGTTACTGGCTTTCTTGGGTTCAGCTCAGTGCTTAGCCATGGGAGTGTGCCTCTTCTTCCATCAGCCATTGAATGAAGGTTCTGTTTCCCTGACTCTCTGGCCATGGGATTGTAGGCTGGCACTCCCCAGATGTTGTGTACTTTTTAAATGGTTTGGAATGTTGACTTAATGGGTCATTTTCAGGGGTAATATTCTGTTATTAGTATTCCATCTCTTTCTTGGGTGTGCTTACTCCTACCTTGGTAGTTATGTTGAAGAGATACTATAGTGGCTGTGTTAGTTACCTGCTCAGTTGTATAACCATAGCAGTTATTGGGTCTGTTGGGAAGCCAAGAGATACCTTTGTTGGAGTTGTATTTTTGTGCCTCTTAGCTCCAAGACCTGTCATAGTTGTAGCTTCCAGAGCACTTAGGGACAGGCCCAATTATGCCTATTTTCTCAAATATTGTGTATCTTTGGGTGTATCAGTTATTTTTCTCCTTGCTAGGACAAAATACCTGAAAGACACAGATTTATGGGAGGAAGAATTTAGTTTACTTCAGTTTCTTAATGGGGAAGGAAGGGCTCCTGTCTGTAACAGTAAATGGACATAGCATGGACATAGCATGGGCATAGGTCTCGGCTGTCTCTCTCAAAGCCTATTCCTCCAGCTCTCTATTTCCTTAGATTTCAGTCCCACTTCCCCAAGATTCCACTGTCTCCCCAAACAGTGCCCCACCTGTAGACTAACTGTTTAAACACATGAACATTGGTGAACTTTTTTAATCCCTTTTTTAAAAAATTTATTTCATTTTATATTCCAACCACAGTTCTCCCTCCCACCCCGTTGCCCCTTGCCACCCTCCTCACCTCCTCCCTAACTCACCCCTAGTTTACTCCTCTTCACAGGTAAGGGCTCCCTTGAGGAGTCAACATAGTCTGATGCAAAATAGGTTTGGGCAGGGGCTGACCCCTCTCCCATGCGCTAAAACTGAGCATGGCATCCTGCCATGTGGAATGGGCTTCAACAAGCTAGCTCATGTACCAAGTTTGTATTATGGTCCTACTGTCAGGGGCCCCTCAAATAGCCCAAGCTTTTCACCTATCTTCCACATGCAGAGGGCCTTGTTTGGTACCCTGGAGTCTGCACAGCTGTCAGTCTAGAGTTCATGAGTATTCACGAGCTTGGTTCTGCTGTCTCTGTACATTTCTCCATCATGATATGACCTCCCTTCCTCATATGTTTCCTCCTCCCTCTCTTCTACTGGATTCGCAGAGCTCAGCCTGGTTCTTGGTTGTGAATCTCTGTGCCTAGTTTCATCAACTATTGGATGAGGGTTCGATGATGATAGTTGGGGTTAATTATCAATCTGATTACAGGGGTAGGCCAGGCTGGGCATCCTCTTTTTTTGCATCCAAACCTGCCATTAGAGGAGGTTTTGAGAAACTCTGTCCCATCGCTTTAAGTAGTGAGCCTGTTTCTTAGTCAGGATCCCAGGGAAACTGAATGGCAGGAACTTAATGCCTTGCTTTGATCCTGGTGCTCATCAGTCTACCATGGTCAGAGATGGTTACACTTTGGAGTTTCTGTTCCTATTGTGATTCTTTAAAACACTTTACTAAGGCGATTCCCAGGAATCCACAAGGATAGCTCCAGCTTAGACCCTAAGCATTAGGGGAGAGGGTGCCTGAACTGGACTTCCCTTACAATCAGATTGATGACTACCTGAATTATCATTATAGAACTTTCATCCAGCACCTGATGGAAGCAGATGCAGAGATCCACAGCTAAGCACTGGGCCCAGATCCCAGAGACTAGTCGAAGACAGGGAGGAGTGATAAGATGAGCAAAGGGGTCAAGACCATTTTGGGGTTACCCACAGAAACAGCTAACTTGACCTAGTGGGAGCTCACTGAATCTGGACTAACAGTGGGAGAACCTGTATGGGACCAAACCAGGCCCTCTGAATGTGGGTGGTTTTTGTGTGGCTTGGGCACTCTGTAGGGACAGTAGCAGTAGGACCAGGATTTATCTCTAGTGCTTGAACTGACTTTTTGGAGCCCATTCTCTTTGGAATGATACCTTGCTCAGCCTATACATGGGGGAGGGTTGGTCAGGCCTCAAAGAGATGTGTCAGATTTCGTTGACTCCCTGTGAGAAGTCTTACCCTCTCTGAGGAGTGAATGGGAGGTTAGGGTCGGGAGAGAAGGAGGAGGGGAGGGAATAGGAACTGGAATTGGTGTGCAAAATGCGAAAAGATTTCTTCAAAATAAAAAATAAGAAAAGCAAACAACATTTTTTATTTTGTTATGTTATTTCTGAGCCTGGTTGTGTTTTTGCTTTGTTGTGTTTTAAATATATCATTGCTACATGTTTCGAGCCAGGGTGACAATGTCAACATGTGACTCTCAGAGCTGTTTTTATTGAAAGTTTCCCGTTTTTATCGAAGCAGAGGTAACATTCTGGTAGAGAAGAATGTGGTTTTTAACTCATAGAATCTGCCAGCACAGTTTCAGGTTAGAGCTTTGGGAGAATTAGTCTCCATCCCTCACGGAATCCCAGATTCTCCAAACACACCACTACTCTGGACCTTGTTTATCTCTCAGTCCAGGAAGTATTTCATAGCAAGTTTATGCCTGTGGAGACCTTTCAGTGTGGCTCACATGAAAAAAACCTTCTCTGGTGTATTTCCTTATCTTGGTAGGAATGAAGGGAGTAATAAGCAACCATCTCGTTTTGTAAAGGGAACTCAAGAGGTGCCAGCATCCCACCCCACAAAGAGCAAGCATCTTAGTAATTCCTGAGAAGGTGACCAGATCTTTAGCAATCCACAGAATGGAGTCCAAGGAGATATTTTTGGATTTTAGTTGGCGAGATGCTTGCTGACATCGGTATAGTCAAGCCTCTTCTTTATTTGAAGCCTATGTGTTTCTCCTTGTAACCTATTATCATGATAATCCAAATGCTTCCCCAACATACAGCTGTTCAGACATGGGAAGATACTCCTTTTTAAATTCTAGGGTTCTCTTCTTTGGTTAATCCCTTTTATTTCCTTTGGAGCTGAATCCTGTGCCCCAGACACTTCATTATCCTTACCATAGCCTTTCAATATGCAATATTTGGTTTATTAACCATTTTAAACTTCTTTTTTGGGGGTATATAGTATTTAAGCAAATGAACATATAGTTTTATAGTTGAGATAATGTAAGCAAGGATGACCCAGACTGGTGTGTTTGGCTTCTAGCTCTCTTTATGTGCATAAAGATTTGATTGGTTCCATCACAGGCTTTGAAGTCATTACTGTTGCTTCTACTATGGGTCTTGCAACCCATTCTTCTTCAAGTACATGTTCAGGATGCTGAGTTTTCAGTTTGACCTGGTAAATGGTTCAGTGCAATTCTGTAGTCCTTCCCCTGCTATCATTTCAGTCAGGGAAGAGCTACTCCCAAGGCCGGTCCATAGATCGGGTAATGATGTATTGATTGCTGAACAGGTGGTAAGGGTGCAGTTTGATTTTTATATACAATTCCACTTTTTTGCCCTTTGACTGGTTGCCAAAAGGTGTTTTATGTCATAAATTCATTACAGAATGATAATTTTGATTTTAATGCCTGCCAGTTGCTTTTATTTATTTTTTCTTTTTCTTTTCAAAGACTGGTACTCTGAGGCTACGTGAGGATTAGGAAAAGAGAAATTGTGATGTGGTTTCTTAAATTGGATATACCCAAAGAATGTGTTCTCTGGTGGAGGACTCCAATGAGCTTCTGTGAATTGGTTTGTGCTGAATGGTCTCAGGGATGTATTTCCCCAAGAATGATTCATGGGCTTCCATAACCTTATGAGATACCCATGAATGATTATCTCCACCCCTGTATTGTTTAGAAATCACATGTCCTATATCCTTGTTAGGAAGAACTTTTCATTTGGTCATATGGAAAGCACCAAGACTTCAAAAAGTAATGACTTTCTTATGGAATGTTTACCATGCTTACTTAGGGCAGAACTCCTTGACTAGAAGCCTGAAGGATCCATCCACATTCTGCAAAATTAACCTTCCACTTGGGGTGGCACACTATGGGAGATGCTTTCCTAAGCTGGGCAGCAGACCTGTGGATGCTGTGCGGTGTATGTTCATTCAGAAATATGCTGCATGCCTGGCACATGTTCTGTGGTCCAAGAGACTGAGGCACACTTGTTTGTTTCTGATTGGGGAATTAATCTAAATCGTCATCCTATAAGATACACCCACAAACTTATAGCTGCGTGGTTCTTGTGATATACAGCATCAGGCTGTGTCAGTAATTAGGGGAGAGAATAGGGGATAGATGTCATCAAAACAAGGTGGGATAGCTGGGCATGGTGGCATGAGTGTGTAACACAAGTAAGAAAAGGAGGCAGTACTGGTGGATCATGGGGGAGTACCAGCCAGTCATTCTAGCCAAAATTATTCAGATTTAGTGAGAGACCTTGCCTTAAAAAAATAAAAGAGAAGCCGGGAGGTGGTGGCGCATGCCTTTAATCCCAGCACTCGGGAGGCAGAGGCAGGCGGATCTCTGTGAGTTCGAGGCTGGGCTGGACCGACAGCCTCCAAAACAATACAGAGGAACCCTGTCTCGAAAAAACCAAATAAATAACTAAATAACTAAATAACTAAATAAAATAAAAGAGAATTGGAGAAGTGATTGAGGATACATTCTGACATTAAACTTTGACTTCCACAGGTAACTGAATAGGTACGATCATCTTCACATACACACACACACACACACACACACAGGCATACACACACACACACACACACACACACACATGCATGCACACACACGCACACCTGAGGTGAAGATAGCCACTATGGTAGAGATTTTAAAGTAAATGTTTATGAAAATGACTAGTATGCCCAGTTAGGAAAAGAGTTTGTTTGATGCTATAGCCATATATATATGTATGTATGTATGCATGTATGTATGTATGTATGTATATATATGTTATTACTAATGAAAGAGATAATGTTTTTGGGAAAAAGGAGCATAGGAGAGAGGGTCAGAAGAGGGATATGGGGGAGTGATGCAGATGCAGTGCTTATGTGTGAAGTTCTCAAGACAATAAAATTATTTTTTATGAGAGGAAGGAGTTATTGAATTAGGGTAGAGAGAATGCAAATGTTTTCCCTGTCTTGACTGATGCACTAAGGAGAAGGGGAAAGTGGGCTGCTGTGGAGGGATACATCTGGAGGGTGGCAATTGCACAATTCTCAATCCTCACCACAGAGTTTGAATAGTCATGACTGATTTGAGGGACCATCCTGAGCATCTCCAAGAGGAAGCATGATAAAATGCAAACAGCCTTGTGAGACAGAGGTTCCTGTCAACTGGCAGAAATACTTGAGATCTCTTAAATACTGGCTTCTCCTCCCTTGTGAAAGCAACATGATGCTCACCAGCAAAGTTCTTAGCTGGAGGCTACCCAATCACTAGGTAGTCATTAGGAGATATAAACTATTGATCATTATTTGTCTGATGTTTGTTGGACACAGCAGGCTTCCTGCTAATATCTTTATCCACGTCTAAGGCTGTCAGTCTATTGACTTTTCTTTTTGAAACCGGTTGATTGGAGTGTGAGATGCAGAAGAAATTACCTTTAACCAAAGAATGGAATACTTGATCATGCTACTTGTGCAGAAAAGCTTGGGAAGTCTGTGATGATCCTTTTCTTTGTTGAAAGGGCAGGAGGCAGAAGTCTGGTAGATTACGCACAATAAAAATAATACAGAAAGTAAGGTTTAGTGGTCTACACAACACTAGTCACATGGCATCCCTGGCTTTGGTTCACTCGCCTGAGTGAGGAGTTATTGTGTTTTGAGGCTATGGTGACAAGAGGGCTGAGCAGTTTCCCACAAAGGCTGCAGAGCCTCTGACTTATGTGAAGCACAGAACCAATGGCAGAAGCTTTGGATTTCTGCAGTAAACTCTGTGTTGTAGCCAGCTGCAAGGATTTCTTACATAAACAAACACACAAGACCTTTCTTGAAGCTTTCCTGTTGCCATACAGAGGTCTGTATTATAGGCCCAGGCCAGATGGGCACAAGATATCCTGTTTCCTTATTCAAACCAAATACTGAGTCATCTCAGAATGAAAAGCACTTACCTCACAAAAGTCATATACTCACTGGAGATGTAGCTCAGTTGGTAGAGTGCTTGCCTACTGAATACTAATCTCTGGGTTCGATCACCAGCATCAATTACAACTGGATGCAGTATATATCCATAGTCCAAGTACTGGAGAAGTTGGAGCAGAAGGCTCATAAAGTACAAGGTCATACATCTACATAGGAAGTTTGAGACCAACCTGGATTAGACTACATGAGACTTAATTTAAAAAAAGCAAGGAAAGAACATTTCCTTTGCTATTATGTGTTTATCTGAAAAATATGTTTCTCATAGGAAGCATGCATTTGGTCTCATGCTTTTAAATCAAGCATTAGTATCTCTGATATTAAGAATACTTTTATTTGGAGGCAAGCATCATCTATATTTAACAAAAACATAGTATCGTCTGTCCAGTTTCCCTTGATGAGGTACTGTAAAATTACTAATCATTATAACTGTTAAGATAATTGACAATCCACCAAATTTGTTCTGATCTCCCAAGTTTTACTTGAATTTATTTTTGTTTTAGTAGATTTGTCCAAATGTAAAGTTCTCAGGAATTTAGGGTCATATGTCTACTGCTGTAAGATATAGAGGATTCTATCAAAGTCAAGGCCCTTGGGTTTTCAACCCTACATCCCATCTGTCTTGAATTCCTAGTAAACATTAACCTGCTATCCTTCAATGATATTCAGTGTTTGCATTAAGCGTGATCTTATCTATGAGTTTTGTATAAATGTTCTGTATTAACTTGATGTGTTTTTCCTCATTTTCTAAGTTTAGCATTCTTTTCTATTAAATAAGGAATGTATATTAAATTTTATAAAATAATTTTTCTACATTATTTCATATACTCATATAATATTTGTTCTTCAACATGTTAGTTCCATGGCTTTAACTACTTTAATTTTTAATGTTGAGCCAGCCCTGTATTTCTGGAATAAATCCACTTGGCAATGGTACTTAGCTATCTTCATGCATCATTGGATTTGTCTTGCTAGTATTTTATTAAGGGTTTTGTTTTGTGAGTTCATGGGAGATATTGGTGTCTTTCTTTTCTTTTGGTATTTTTGGTACTGTCTTTTTCTGGTTTTATTAATGTCCACTTTTTTATTGAAGTGTTTGAATCACTTATATTTAATGCACTTATTAGTGTGGTTAAGTTTAAATTTACTATGTTAATTTAATTTTTGATTTGTTCCATCTATTTTTATATCTTCTTATCTTTGTTGTAATTTAACTTTTGATTGAGTTATGTAAAATAATGTTATCTCTCTCTTTTTTTACTTATACCAATAAGTTCTTTGTTCAATTATTATAGTAATTCAGTTTTAGTTCAAAGAACACATATTTAAATTTTTTTTTTTTTTTTGGTTTTTCGAAACAGGGTTTCTCTGTATCGTTTTGGAGGCTGTCCTGGAACTCGCTCTGTAGACCAAGCTGGCCTCGAACTCACAGAGATCCGCCTGCCTCTGCCTCCCAAGTGCTGGGATTAAAGGCTTGTGCCACCAACACCTGGCTCATATTTAAATTATTATAGTCTACTTTCAAATAATATTAAATCAATTCATAAAACATTATAATAGTAAACTTCAAGTATTCGTAGACCTTCAAGTCTGCCTGATTAACTTAGGGGAGTGGCTAGGCTCTGTCTGCTTTGTGTGTGGGTCTTGACCTAGAGACTCATTGTAATCTGGGACATCAACACATCTCTTCTCATTTGTTCCTCCTCTGTCAAACATTATTGAGGACCAAGTCATGCAACCATGTTTCACATATACTGCTTGCTTTAGTTTTATCTTTTCAGATAGGAGGCTGTGATGATTAATGTGATTGCCAACCAAATTGGATTAAGAAATGCCTAAGGCATTAGTGAAGTATATCTTCAGGTGTGTCTGTAAGGGTGGTTCTAGAGTTGACTAGATGACAGGCTAAGACCTGCCCTGAATGTTGGTACCACCATCCCATGGGCTATGCTCCTGGACTGGATAAAAGGGAAAAAGAAACAGCTGGGTACCAGGATTCCAATATTTCTGTTTCCTGATCTACCCAATATGAGCAAGGAGCCTTGTAAGACATTCTACAGGGAACAGCTCCTCTTGCTATGCCTTCCTCTCCACCCTGGACTGCACTCTCACACTGTAAGCTTAGCACATAATTCTTTCCGTAAGTTGCTTTTGGTCAAGTATTTGGTCAAAGCAAAAAGAAAAATGACTAATAGAGGGGATCAATTTTCTCCTTTCTCATTTTACAAAGGCAAATCTTGCTTTGCCACTTTGAAAGGAACTTTGCAGAGTTTATGCCAGGGTTAAAGAGACTTCCTTGAAAGGCAGTCTCAGTTGCTGTCTGGGTGGAATTCAGACACCAAGGTTGTGTGACATGGGTTGGAATTTTACTCTTAGAAAGACTCAGCTTTTATAACAGACCCTCATGGTGTGGTCAGTAGACCATCATGTGTGCAGGATGATGGAGCTTATGCTCCCGAAGGAAGCGATTTGCATATGAGGATTTTGTTAAATATATACATACCCTCCATGCCATTCATATGTGTTTGTGAATGGCATAGAATCCAGGACTAGGAAATCCCCCACTTCATACCTAACAAATCACATCAAAGGTGAAGATAATTGAAGACAAGAGATGCCATTAAATGCTTAGAGAATCATGTAATCTTGGGTTCTGGAGTGCCCTCTAGAATAGCTTCCTGACTTTAGGTAAACAGGGCAATTTCACCTTAATTTACATATCCTGGCAGTTTTAAGTGTTAAGAGACGTTCAAAGGGCCATGCAATGTCCCAGTTCTCTTTCCAAGTGTATCTGACAACTACTTTCAACAATGATTTCCTATAGAAGTTTTCCTTTTGCTTACTCTACTGTCTTCTTGTATAGTTATCTACCCAAAGTTCTGCCTGTCCCCTAACTAGCTAGCAGCATGCTGTTGAAAGGTGTTTAATATATCCTGCCTCCCTGACCGAAGACAAAACATTTCCCTCTCAAGTTTCTCTTGGTGGGCTTTAAAGCTACACAATTAACAATTCCCCCATTCTTTTTTGGTCCCCTTGTGGTCTTGACCTCTGATGAATGGGTGGCTATATCATAACACTACCACCACCCACATCATTTGTCATGTCATGGCACAGTCACAATAGCCTCTCTGTTTGTAGAAGTCCAGGAGCTAGAATGTCAGGCAGGGAAAACTAAATAACTTTTGCCTTCAGTACAGTTTCTCCTGTAGAGAGCCACAGGCCACTGAAGGCTGGTTTGAGACTACTGAAGCATGGAACATACAACTAGTGTACAGTGTGATTATGAAGGCTTTATTACCATCATGCTTGGTCTTAGGAAAATGATGCTGATGCTTAGGAGAGGGATGGGAGTTGTCCTCTTTAACAAAACAGAGAGCTATATTGTTCTGGCCTCTCCCAGTGAAGTCCTGTTATAGAAGGTTCTTACACCAAGAACAACTGCAACTAATGGGGGAAAGGGGGTTGATATAGGATCATTAGCAATGGTTAACAAGTACTTACATGAACATTGCCATGGGATAGTCCTAAGTATTATGCATTAACAGAATATTCCTAAGTCTTATACATTAACAGGATATTATTAATCCAGAATGCCAAAAGCCACAAGTAATCCAAAATGTTAAATGTTTTGGGTACTGTCATGCTACTCAAATGGAAATTTATATCTGATCTCCTATGATGGGTCACAGGAAAAATACAGGCACAGTAAAACATTGTAAAATGTTAGGTGTGCAAGAAACAAATAAATTTAATGTTTAGACTTGGATTTCATGCATAATATAGCCCATTCTATATATCTAATTATGAAACACTCTAAAAAACATTTCTGTAGTCAGGAACACGACTAGTCCCAAGTATATATGATAAAGGATGCTCGGCCTGTATCACAGTTAGTTTATATCTTTGAGGTAAATACTGCCTACTTTCTATGTAGGATAAATTATTTGACCAAGACTACTCGAATTATAAGTAGTGGAAGTGAGATGCAGACCTTGTCATTCCTATGACTAAGAATTTAAGATTCTTCTTTATCAAATCACAACAAAGGAGCAACTGGGTCTCTAGGCAAGCAAGGGGTTGTTTTCAATACTGGATTAAAGAGAAGAAATGCTAAGACCTGTCTCTACTGGGATTTCAATAGGCTTCTCCACTTTTTCAGACCCCTCCTTGATTTAGGATTACCATATGATTAATTCTGGTCAACAAGATGTGGGCAGACACAATATTGGCCAAGTTGAATAAGTAATCATTTGATTACTCAGGTTTCTTTCTCTTAATCTGTTAGGTAGCTGACAACCTTGAAGGACATCATCAAGGTAATGAGGTGGAATCATAAGTAGAGCAATCTGGATCCTTGCATCACTGCTTGGAGGAGGGTTACCTATGAGGCCACATAGCTGTTGGAGAGTGTTATGAACTGCATTGTTCCTCCAAACTCCTTAACTGATCCAGTCCCCTAATATGACTATATTTGAGACAAGGTCTGTAGAGAAGTAATTGAGATTAAATATGGTCGTCAATGTAGGGCCTTATTGTGATACCATTAAGTGTTCTTAGTGGAGGGATATCACTGGGATGATGTTTCTGATAGTGGAGTGACTGTTGCTCAAACTGGAGAATCTGAGTTTAATCTATAGAACCCAAGTGCCCACCATGTACCTATAATATTAGTCATGGAGGGATGGAGACAGGGGCTCCTGTCTCCCTGGGGTTCACTGGACAACCAGTGTAATTCTGGGTTCAGTGAGTAAGAGACCCTGTCTCAAAAAATAAGGTTGAAGACTCCTCACATTGATCTTCATTGTATGCACACACTGACACACTATGAGGCAGCAGAGTACAATTGTTCACCTCCCCATGATTTGAGGATTGACATGTTGAAAATATTGAGATGTCATCTCTCCTTTTCAGTCCAGAAAGAGAGGTCTCACCAGAACAAACATCCAGTGTGCCTATGTCTGGTATTTCTATCCTTTCAACTGTGAAAAGTAGATCTCATTTGCAGAATTTAGTTACAGCATTCCAAGCTAAGAATGGTTAAGAAATAACTTTGTGTTCCTTTACTCCACTGATATTTCAATTTATTTGTTACCACAGCAAAGATGAATCTCCCTGGATTAATTCCTTCCTAGACTTGGATATCCATATTGCCTAATGGCTGTTTCTCTTAAAGGCTTTTCATCCGGGTGAAGAAAGCCTATTTGGATCTTTCAAAGAGAGATGTTTCCTCAGCAGCTAGGAAGAACTGTTTTCTTTCAAATATTGTTCAGTCTTTTACTGAACTTCAATAGAGCAATCAAGAAGTTCAGGTTGGGGAAGTGAGTCTCAGTCTTCTGGTGTTTAAAATGATGGGAGTAACATTGTGTTTTATCTTACTACTCTTGAACCTATGTCCATTGGTGATTTGTAGTAATATTCTAGGATCTAAAATAACATGTCATTTGGTTGCTTGAAATTTTAGTAGAGTATGAGGAAAATTCATGCCAACAGCCCTCATGTGTTAAAGTGACATACCAGCCCATCTACAAAGAACTTGAAGGGGTGATCTCAAACCTCAAAGAATTCTGCCAGTACTAACAGACCACCCATCTCCAGTGTTTAAAAAGAGAACACTACAAAAGGTGAAGTGATGATCAATGATTACTTTTGAAAAAATACATTAGCATTTGGTCAGCTATTCCTTTACATCAGGGATAAGAGGGGATGCAGAGGTTTCTTCCTCCAGTGATGAAGAGGACAGTCAGAAGCTGCATGTGTGTTTTTGGACATTGGTGGACTCAGGGGTTAGATGAATGGATACTACAAAGAAGGATCTTGCTCCTCTGTTTCTCCTCTCCTCCCCTCTCCTCCCCTCCCCTCCCCTCTCCTCTCCTCTCCTCTCCTCTCCTCTCCTCTCCTCTCCTCTCCTCTCCTCTCTCTCCTCTCCTCTCCTCTCCTCTTCTCTCTTCTCCTCTCCCCTTCTCCTTTCGCCTCCCCTCCTCTTCCCTCTCCTCTCCCCTCTCCTCTCCCTGCCCTCTCTTCTCCCTGCCCTTGCTCTCTCCCTCCCTTCCTCTTTCCACCCTAGTCCTCTGCTTCCCCCACCCAGAACTGCTGTAGAAATGGTCTATAATATGTGTATTATAGAGTGCAGGAATTCTGAGGAGAAAGATATGCATGAGTCCAGCTGCCCAAAAAAAATCTGCTAGAGAAGTGAGGGATGGAAGAGACACAGAGACAAGGGTGGGCCACAAAATTCCATAGACTGAAGGAATGCAGCTAATCATAGGAAAGATTACTCTTCTGAAAGTGTGCACGATTAAGGTTCCCATAAACACCCCACGAGGAAAATATTTAGCTTTATACATTTGCCATATTCCAGGAGCATCAGCACCAGATTACCCCACCCTCATCACTGTCCATGCTCCTCGTCAGACTCTTCCTTCATCCTTCTCCTCCTTACATTCATCCTGAGTCACAGACTAGAGCTGCACAATTGGTGTGTTAGTTATGTTTTCACTCATTGGGCAAAATACTCAAAAAAGTAACTTGAAAAAGGAAGGGTTTATTTTCCTTTTATTTATTCTTTGAGATTTTCATACAGTCTAGTTTTTATCATATACTTTCCCATCTTCAAGGTATTCTCCTCTGTTCTCTACCCACCCAAATTCATGTTCTTTTTCTCTGTTAAAAAATATTCAAAACCAAACAAAATAAACAAATGAACACACATACACTCACACACAGCCATAGAATCTGATTTGTGTTTAACTACTTTTGAGCATAGGGCCATCCCTGTAGTGTCACGGATATAGCCAGTGTCGCTCCATCAAGAAAAACAAAACTTTATTTTTAATCTTTCTTATTAGTTATCAGTTGTGGACAGCTTCTTGGCTAGGGTTGAAATTTTGTGTCCACTTACCCTCTTCCATGCTATGATTTTTGTCTGCCTTGAGTTTATTCAAGTCTTATGCATGATTTCACAATCTCTGGTAGTTTGTATGTGTACATGTGGTGTCTAGAAAGTGCTGCTTCCTTGAAGTCATTCACTACCTCTCGCTCTTACAATTTCTCTGCCTCCTCTTCTACACAGATTCATGAACCCCTAGGGGAGGGCTTTTGATAGAGACATCCCATTTAGGGCTGAGCATGCTAAAATCTCTCACTCTGTAGGTCTCTGTGTTAATTACTATTTACTGCAAGAAAAAAGATTCTCTAATGAGGGTTGAATGATGCACTAATCTATGGGTATAGCTATATGTCATTAGAAGTTATTTTGTTGTGATATTCATTTAGCAGAATAATAGTAGGGTGTTTTTCCCTGGGGTTATCGCCTATCTAGTCTCAGATTCTTGATCTCATTATCAGTATCAAATATGGGAGTGGGTCTTAACTCCAATTAAAAGTTGTTGGTTACTCCTCTACCATTTGTGCCGCTATTGTACTGTATATCTAGCAGGCAGGTTGTTATGATTTTTGATTCTCTTAGTAGTATTTGAATTCTCAAAACATGGATGTTTACTGAATAAGTGGAATCCAATGCCAAACCACATTTAGTTGTGAATTCTGAAGAATATTTGTGATATACAATGCACAAACCATATTTATCTTTTAAAGGTGGCACTTAAGCTTGATTATATGCTAAATCCTACTGGAGTATTTCATTACCTGTGTGAGCCCAGCCAGTATTCAGGTATATATTGTCCTTTTAATTGTGTACTATGGTAACCTAGAGAGACAAGTATGTATTCTGAATGGGAAGAGTGGAAAAGTTGATAATTGGCAAATTATCTGTATGATAACTTTATCTTTTCCACCAAAGAGGACAGATGGCTAATTGAGGAATTAGAGGCAGTATATGAGCATCATAATTCTGGGTCAGCAAGGATCCTTGGTATCACAAAAGAAGGAATCTTATATTCCACAAAGGCCTTGGTAGCTGAGGAATTTAACTCAAACACACAAACATGGAAGTTTGAGCAAAGCAGTATTCAAGTTGGGTTGTATGCCAGGAATAATGCCTTCTCCTTTAGCAAGAGGTCAGGAGTTGATGTTTCATGGATCTTCCATACAGTGTAGAAGTGGTCACCGGTATGAACCTTGCACATATAAGTCATTTAAAGCCTAGCTGTGCTTTGTAAACCGCTTAGAGGTCCCAAAGGCAAGGTGTTTGGCAATCTGACAGGGCACATGGATTCAGCTCTAATAGGATCAGGCACTGCTATTTTGTTTGCCTGCTGCTCCTGATCATTTTTCTCTTCTGCCTTTTATTTTTTTCCCCAGACCTTTTGGTACCCAATGATTTTTGATTAATTTATTTACCATCGCTGGGTGATTGATGCTTCTTGGTGCTGGTACTTTGTAACTTTCCAATTCTCCTAGGTGTCAGTGTGACAGCTCCCCAATGATGGATTAGGCCCCTGTTCCCTGCTCTTTTCTTTCTCCCTATGTGCCAAGGCTCTTGGTTTCAGCAAATATAAATACTTCTAAATGCAAATTTAATGACTAAGAGTACCCAATAAAACGTACAAAGATGTATGATATTTTCATACTTCTTCACTCTTACATGGAAACCTAAGGAATCAAAAGTTTTTGTTATATTTTACATTTGGATATCTGATTTGGGAAATCCCCTAAGGTCTTTTTTCTGACTTTTGACATCTCCTGGTATCTAACATTTCTTACCTTCTCATCTGTCTTGCTGGTTTAGATAAAGCCACTTTCATTTTGTAATACATGAGCTGAAGTTGGTGAGGAGAAAGGGTACTTATAGTTAAGTCCTTATTCATCAAGCTCACAACAGGGGAAGTACTTTTCTACTAAGTCCATAAATACTTACTGAAGATTTATTATATGTAAGAATGAAATGTGAACCTTTGTATAGGATATTAATTTTCCCTTTATTTTATAGAAAAGGTGGGTGAGGATCTGGGAGGCTAATCTGTATTTTAAATAATGTCAGTAGAAAATGTAGGATAAACATTTGATCTCAATCTTTTCAAATTTATAAATTTGCATTTTTCCATGATATTATCCCGAATAGGTGAAGGAACTCCAACATCCAATGGACATATACCTGTGTGGATCCAAACCCCACTCCTGATACCAAAATTTGTATTAGTCAGGGTTTTCTAGAGGAACAGAGCATATAGAATGAATCTATCTCTTTGTCTCTCTTATCTATTAACTATCTATATCTATCTTCTACCTATGATCTTTCTATCAACTTATCTATATTTATTTCTATCATCTATCCATATTTATATATATTTCTATTTATCTATATACATCTACCTATCTATATCTATATCTATATCTATACATAGTTCTAGATCTATATACAAAGGGGATGGCCTACAGGCTTTGTCCCAGCTAGGCTAACAATGGTCATCTATCAATAGAAGGTTCAAGAATCTAGTAGTTGTTCAGTCCACAAACCTGGATGTCTCAGCTGGTCTTCAGGATAAAACCATAATCCCAAAGAAGTATGCTACAATACTGATGAGGAATGTATTTTCCAGTGAGAGCAAGAACAACCAGTCAAAGAGGGCAATCTGCCTTCTTACATGCCCTTTGTATAGCCTGTCAGCAGAAGGTGTGGCCCAGATTGTAGATAGATCTTCCTACATCAAGAGATATGGGTTAAAGGTGATTCTTCCCACCTCAGAAGATCCAGATTATAAATGGGCCTTCCCTCTTCAAATGATTTAACTAAGAAAATAAAATCTCTCACAGGTATGCACAGCTGCTTGGATTTTAGTTAATTCCAGATGTGGTCAAGTTGACAACCAAGAATAGTCACCACAACACCACTCCCTTGACAGCTTGACACAATCTTATCTCCTTATGTCCTGCTTAATTTCCAAATTGAGGTGGCTTATGTTGGTTTATTTTTATATCACCACAACAAAATACCTGAGCTATGTGGCCTCCTAAAGAAAAGAGTTTTATTTTGGTTGATATTCTGGTCCAAGTTTGAGGCTTTGATTATATTCATAGCATTCTTGTTGGCAAAGCCTTAGGGAGGCACATGACATAATATCACTTGTGATATGGTTCAGATTTGTGCACAGGCATGTGTCTGTGTATGTGTGTGGGATGTATGTTAACTATCAACATATGTACCCTTCAAGGACACACAAATCATGCAAAGTACAGCATAGCTATAAGCATGTTGCCCATCATGAATGTTGCAGCTTCTTAAGCTGTGAGCTCCAAACAGAATCTGGGATTATGTGGGAGATCTGCACCAGTGAATATTCTCTGAGTGTGCATGACTGAAAATTGACTTGCAACAAGACATGCAATGACTCAGAGTTGGTTATGCCAGTGCTCAGCCATGTTGCACCATGTAGCTTAATCACAGCCTTGCTTCTGAGCAAACATGTGTGTGCTTTGCATCATTGTATGCTGTCAAGACACCCAATGGCAGTAAATACTCCCAGGGTCACTTGGGCCCAGATTGAAGCCTCCCTTGGATGTTACAAACTGTACTGTGCTTTCACTTGACACAGTTTTATGCTCTTCAAGAAATATAGTGGCATGATTAGAGAAAAGGACTTCTAATACTTTTCTGTCACTCTTCCTTGGCATGTAAGTATCAAATTAGTGTGCCTTGGGATTGCATTGTGTTTGAATGCTTGATTTTAAAAGATAGCATTAGAGTTACTCACTTGAGATTCATAAAAAATCATTAAATGACTTCTGGCTTAGGATTAGGACAGAACTTCCAGCAGTTTCTGAAGTAGCCCTAAACACACTGCTGCTATTTAGTGCTACATATTTATGTAATGTGGCAATCTCAGCATAGACAGTTATAAAATAAAAATATTGATCAAGTCTGAAAAATCATTGAAGATCTTCTGTGTCCTAAAATGTCAAACATTTAGCCAAGATTGAACTCTATGGGTTAAAAAAAGCACTTTTATATCATTAGTATTCATAATCACTTTAATCTTTGATTAATAGTAAAATCAAATATATACCAAAGAATTGTTTCTATGATTATTATCATAAAGATTTGATCTGTACACATTTAGGCTGCAGTTGCTTAAAAATACCTTGGGTGAAAAGGGGTTGTAAGTGAAGAAGCTTAAGCCTTGGTATAGTTACAGGTGCTTCTTACTGGGGCTACCTATCCATGTGCTCATGAGTGTGAAACACTTTAGAGTGAGAGTGCCACCCAGGGACCATCTCGAGTCCCCTTGGCTGGTGTAATTACTAGCCCCACTTTGTAGATGAGGTCAATTTATTCTGGAAACACACCTTATATGCTTTTCTTATATCTATTTATATTAGCTTTTCGGATATTGATAGTAAATAGATTTCTTACCTCTCCAGATCTTCATAATTTAGTATGATCCCAGAATAACCAAGGACTGACGTTTTCCATGCCAAGATGCTGACTTGAGGTGAGGACTATCCTCTAAAGGGTCTGTAATCAAGTGATGGAGAGCTGTGTGCTCTTGTATGTGAGCCTTGCTTCTTTGACTAGAGGTTTAACCCATGAGGGCAGGGCCTTCCCATTTCCCCTTTCTCCTACAGTGCATATGAGTGGTTGTGTAGTGAGGACTCAGTGGAGACACATTGTCATCTGGACACAGTCATCAAGTATTATTTCTGCTTGTATTGTTTCCTGAGTCAAGAAAGGAGGGAATTGGGACTGAGGAGTTGGTTCAGTGGATAATGCACTTCCCAGGCAAGCACGAGGAATGTAATTTTGATAAAAGCTAGGCTGGTGTGGTGGTAGCCCACCTGAAATGTGACTGCTTGGGAGATTGAGAGAGGAGATTTCAGGGGAAATCAGAGAGCTCTGAGCTCAGCAAGAGCCCCTGCCTCAGTAAATAAAGATAACTGACAACAACCTCTGGCGTCTACACATGTACCCACCCCCAGAAACATCATTTACATATACACCATGTATGTACACATATGTGTGTACTCATAACAAAAGAAAAGGAAAAGAGATATAGGCTTCTTTGAGGTTGTTTAGAAGTTTCCTTAGAGTTCCTGTTTCTGATAGGTGGGGAATGCCTTGGATACAATGGCTTCCTATGATAACCTATGGAGGAAATGTAGCACATTAGATTAAGATGCAAGTACACAATGATATCAATATATACTGCTGATTTTCCTCCAGGATCTTCAATCTGCTACTACTGCTACTACTACTACTACTCTATTGATGATGCTACTACTACTACTATCATCATTATTATTTTTCCTTGACTTTGCTCATCTGCCAAATGGGATAGTGGTTTCTTATTAGTTCTCAAGGAATGTGTGCAAGGAATGAATTAGCTCTTATTAATGTACTGCAAACTTCTTGGTGACAGTAGCTACATAAATATAGATTGTTCTTGTTTTAAACAAGTGATGCTAAACAAAACCAAGGAATATTAAATTATGAATTTACAGAAGAGATAAATTATGGAGGTAGTTATTATTTAAATTGGAGAAATATTTCTCATTTTCAGCCCAGGGTTCCTTTACTAAGCAATCTGTCTTGTGCTTTTAAAAAAAGTAATTCAATTTACAAAAATTTGATTTGTGTGCAACTTTTTAGAAACATTTATCATGCAAAGTGAGACATCATCTGACTAAATTAGAGAATTTACCAGTATGTTTTGGCTTAGGACAGATATCATTTCCTCCAAGAAATAGAATATTGGCAAATTGAATCTCACATCTCCCTTTCTCAAGCGAAGAACATCCAAGTCCAGTTCTGAAGCATCTGGTTTGGCAATTAGCGGTAGCAGTGGAAATACTTGGAAGCATGCTTTAGATCTGTCAGGAAACCACCGATGACCTCAAGTTCACAAGGGCTCAGAATTCTCATCTGGAAAATTAGATTGGTGGAGACGATGGTCTCTTCCAGCCTTAGAGTTCATTGCTAAAAGGAGTGATGCAAGCTCACAAAAGACCCGAGCTGGCAAGCTGTCAGTGTGTAATAAATCAAAACATAGATGGATAAACAAAGTCTTGGTTTTCATTTCTTTCCGCCCAATTCTGAAAATCCTGAAACAGAGCTCCAAGTTTACAAATAAGAAAATAAAAGCCAGCTCAGAAAACTCAATTCTTTCTTCATCAACTTAACCTCTCTTGACTACTCCTGCACCTTTAAGCCTGGTGAGGAAAAAAAAGTAGATTCCATGACACTGTCTAGATGGCTCTTTCAGAAAAGAGACATGCAGATAGAAGGTCATGCCACGTTGATCCTGGGAAACTGTAGCCTGCCTTTTTACCTTTTACCTCTTACTATGGCACACTGTCGTTGCCAGGAGGGAAGAGACACCAAGTCATGGTGGTAGCTCACCCTGAGTCTCTACCCCAGTCCCATTACACTTTCCCACACAGGTCAATGGTGCCATGGCACTGGAGACGTATGTCCTACTGCTAGTGTGACTCTGCCCCCACATCCATCAGTTATTCAGACTCAGTTGTCTTAGTCTCAGGCCATGGGTTATCAGTCCTCTTTAGCCTCTGCTATCCTGGCAAAGCTGTGTTTCCTTCCTAAAAGTAGAAGGAGAGTTGCTAAGGAACGCCATTAGTATGCCGGTGGCACACCAACCTCACAGAGTTTTGGCCTCGGCCGTTTGACTCTAATCAGAAAATCATTTTTAGAAAGATTTGTCAGTGTAAGAAAACAAGCTCCTGAACTAAATTGGGATCTGGATTGTTCTGCCCTCCCTCTCCATGAGCAGGCTGCAGCAGATGGGGAACCATCAGTTTTATGTGAGGTTCATTCATTTCCCTGTGCATTTTCATCTGTTGCCCTGGAACATGGGTGAGGCCTACAATGTGGGAGCAAGGCTCTCAAGGTGTGGGGCATGTCCTTCCTCCCCTCTTACGAGTTGCCCGTCTTTGCAAGGGATCTTGGGCTTCTGATGTGTGATTGTGTCTTTCTCCTTCCAGATCTTCACTTCCTACATCAGTGAATTCACAGCATGTCTCCAGGAAATTAAAGTAATCCATTATATATTGTCTCCCCATCACTGAGGCAGGGATAATGGCATTTAACCCACCTTTTCAGCATAGTGAGTGGCCTGTCAGGATCTCTCCTTTCAAAGGACAACTTGGAAACACTTTAATAAATGCTCCCTAACTGCGTGTTTTAAAAATACATGGGGTCAAATGGCAAACTTCTCGGTAATACGTGCTTCAGCAAACAAGACTCTGGTTGCCATTAACTCTACTTCTGTATCTCTTCTCTTCTCTCCAACAATTCCATTTCTCCAGTGACACATATCTCCATCCGGGTGTACAGTCTTAGTGGGGGTTGGGGCACCTAGATCCTGTTCACTACAGATCAGTCCTTTCTGTTCCTGCAAACATTTCTATCTCTTAAGCTGGCAGTGGTGGTGTTGTGTGACCCATTGTGTCACCAGCAAATAGGCAGTGCTGAGGAACAGAGAGATGGAAGTCAGCTTGGTGGTGGTGCATGCTGTAAGTGAGCAAGCTGGCTGATGGAAACATTGCACTCCTGTACTCTGATGCTGTTCAGTGCAATTAAAACCTAACCACATGCTTTGGGAGACATCTTCTGCTGGCCACACTGACTTGTGCATTACCGTCATCACTCCTCATCTCATGAACCATCAGCACAAAGCCCGTGTGTCACTGCTAGTGAACAGCACAAGATGTGGCTTCTCATTTTATGTTTTTAACACCTCTTCAAGGGGGGGGTAAAGGGCCACAGATATTCCATAGCCCAGGGAAGATGCTCACCAGAATGCAGTGTGAATCTTTTTCTCTCATTCTAGGGATAGGGAAATAGAGTGAATGATAAGCTTCAGTGCACTTTGGGTCT
The DNA here is from genome assembly GCF_017639785.1 of Mesocricetus auratus. Classification (NCBI taxonomy): domain Eukaryota; kingdom Metazoa; phylum Chordata; class Mammalia; order Rodentia; family Cricetidae; genus Mesocricetus; species Mesocricetus auratus. Next base: position 17,329,410 of record NW_024429205.1, on the reverse strand, counting down.
GAAATATCCCCATGTGGTGTGACACTATCCTGGAGAGACATGAACAAATGTCTACTCACTCCAGAAAGGGAACTGAGGACCAAAATATAGATACCACCAAAGTCCAACTTGAGTTTTGTTAGGACAGGATTGTGGGTGAGGGCTTACAGGAACAAGAAATGACTCAAAGACAGCAGCATCACCAAAAACATCCACCCCCGTATGGGTGACAACTAGCAACAGGAGGAAATGTGGAGCACCATGTACAACCTTCAGGCAGCCCAATATGTAGGTACTGTCTGTACCAGTTAGTTCAATTGGTTTAAGCCTCTCCTAAGTGCAGATTTTTTGACTGTCTCTCAGAAATACTTACTGCTTATATTTGCTTGAGGAGGGAGGGACCTACTATATATGGTCAGTTTCAGGGACTTCCGGAAGCTCTTTTGCCTGATCTGAGTAAGCTTTCCTGCAGGAAGGAATGCCACCCACCCCCCAGACATCATCCTATTGTTTGACTTCCCTATAAACATCCTAAATATTAAGAAGCTTTCCTCCCAGATGGAAAGTTTTAATCCCAGGGGAAACGAAACTGCTAACAGCATCCCATTTGGAACCCCTGGTTTGAGGAAGAGCTATGGTAACTTAGAAAGTGGTTCCTGGCTGGCAGAAGTATGACACTATGGGTGGGTATTTGACGGTCATACCTACTCCTCATTGAGGCTGAAGTCTCTGCTTTCTGGTCCAGCAAGATATACAAGGTATCTGCCACAAGCTCTCACAACACTAGAGCCCTGTCTTTTCCACTGTAATAAGCTGAAACCCCCTTGAAACCAAGAGTGAAAATAAATAGAAGAATAAATAAATAAATTGCCAAAATGAACCTTTCCTTTTTTCAGGTGCTCCTATCTGGTATTTTGTTAGGCACAAGAAATCTAACTGCTGCAGCTCTCCTGAATGTTCTCAGGGGCATACGATGGCTCTCTCACCTGCAAGGACATAGCTCAAACTGAGTGATATTAAGTCAGCTCTGTGGATATTCTTTTCAGTGCTTTTTGCTGATTCTTATTTTTCAACTGAGGTGCCTGTATTGATACATGCCCCCACAGCCCCCTTGGATAGGAGACTCTTTTTTTTTTTGGTTTTTTGAGACAGGGTTTCTCTGCATTGTTTTGGAGGCTGTCGGTCCAGCCTGGCCTCGAACTCACAAAGATCTGCCTGCCTCTGCCTCCCGAGTGCTGGGATTAAAGGCTTGCGCCACCAGAGCCCGGCAGGAGACTCTTTGAATAAAAATATCTTAGTTATAAGGGATGCCTATGATTCCAATGATGTTCCAGGAAAGTCTGAATGTTTTCCTGTCTCTACTTTGTAAAAGCCATGGCTTAGAAGAGCTTGGAAAGATGATCTCCATGAGTTCATCACATAAAAGCACAGGATGCACAAATCATTCTTGCTCTGCTGCAAAAACAGTAGCAGGTATAGAAGCAACCAAGGTCAAGCCCAACACTCCCGTGAAACACGTTTGACAGTGTTTTATGTTCTGAACTCCTGGGATATGTACCTAGGAGAATCCACAATCATTAGAGCTCTCTGACCAAGCATGTGTGTTGTTGAATGAAGGTTTCTATCCACTCCACAGAAAGACTGAGGAAGCAGATCTCAGCCATTAGCCAGATTGATAGATCCTCTCCCCCGCACCACATCACACATAGCATACAGACAGGAGAGAGAGAGAGAGAGAGAGAGACAGAGAGAGAGAGAGAGAGAGACAGAGAGAGAGAGAGAGAGAGAGAGAGAGAGAGAGAGAGAGAGAGAGAGAGAGAGAGCACTTAAGCAACAAAACCCTTTCCTACACTAATAATACCTTCTATGGAATTCAAAACAACGGCAGTGGGGTCATCTCACTGCATGGTAGGGTGTAGCGAATGAGAATCATGCCAGTGGGTGTCCTTGTCTGTCTATTTGCTGCATGATTCCCTCCCCTCAGCATCTTCCCAGGTCCACTCTTGGAACCCTACTGTGAAAACTTCCGATCTCATTTACCTTTTGTGTTTTGCAAGTGAAGGTGCCTAGGTTGGGAGGTGTGGTAAAGCCTTGCGTTTGCAAGTATGCATAAGAATTGGCCAATAGATGCATCAAAAGCATTCATCTTCCTAACTGAAATGGAGAAGAGCTAGAATGATGCTGTAGATGTTGATTTTTATATTCAGGGCAAAAAGAAAGGACTTCTGTTCCCCTCTCAAAGTGCTCTTTTCCTTGAGCCCCTTGTTTCTTTCTGGGTCTTGACTGTTTACATAATCTAGCTGGGCTGGGGATGAGCCCACAGGAAGGGACTTTCTTCTGTGCTAATGCAGGAAGGAACATGGCATTGATCTTGCTGCAATTATAAGCTCAATGTGTTTCCCTTGAATTTTTAGAAAAACCAAAGGTACTTTGCAAGTGCAATAGAGCTTCCAATTAGGCATTTAAGTTCCCCATTTCTGTTTCCCTAATGACTTGACTTGCTCTCTTGCTTTATGAAATGAAAATAGCTTTATTTGGGCGTGAGAATGCTGCTGATTGCATGTTTAATATGCCTTTGCAACAAGGTGCGGTTTGTTTCTAGAACATGCGGTGGATAGGATAATACATTTCTGTGTTCCTTTCTCCTACATATTTATGATTATTACTTCAGCTCCGGAGCAGTACAGGCTGGATAGAAATGTCCAGAAGACTGGAATGTTAGGCCTACAAAAGGAAAACTAATTTTGAAGTGAGTTCAATGAACTTAGGTCCTGATGGAGGAGAGGATGCAATGTCCTAGACTTGCTTTTTCCCCCCCTTTTTAAAATTTAAGTTGGAAACAAGCTTGTTTCACATGTCAATCCCAGCTCAGTCTCCCTCCTCTTCTCCCCCACCCTCCCCACCAGGCCCCCCAATCCTCCACCCAACCTCAACTCCAATCCCCATGGAGGGTAAGGCCCTCCATGGTGGATCTCCAGAGTCTGTCATTTCATTCAGGGCAGGGCCTAGGCCCTCCCACAAGAGTCCAGGCTGAGAGAGCATCCCTCATTGTGGGATGGGACTCAAAGTCTATTTGTACCCCAGGGATAAATACTACCCAAGGCTCCATAGATTACTTAGACCTCCTCACTGACACCCACATTCAGGAGGGCTGGGTCAGTCCCATGCTTTCTGCACAGCCATCAATACGGGGTCCAAGAGCTCCCCCTTGTTTAGGTCAACTGTTTCTGTGGGTTAAACAAGGCCAATCTTGACTCCTTTGCTCATCAGTTTTCCCTTTCTGTCACTGGATTCCAGGAGTTCAGTTCAGTGTTTGTCTGTGGGTATCTTTCTCTGCTTTCCATCAGTCGCTGGATGAAGGTTCTGTTGCCCAGACTCTCTGGTAGTGAGATTATATGTTGGCACTCCCCTGATTCATGTCTAAAATCCATATATGAGTGAGTACATACCATGTTTGTCTTTTCGTGACTGGGTTACCTCACTCAGGATTGTTTCTTCTAGTGCCATCCAATTCCCTGCAAATTTCAAAATTCCATTGTTTTTTTTCCGCTGAATAGTACTCCATTGTGTAAATGTACCACATTTTCTCTATCCACTCTTCAGTTGAGGGGCATTTAGGTTGTTTCCAAGTTCTGGCTATTACATGATAACAGGAACTTACCTTATCATAATAAAATACCCCAAGGTACTTTATGTTGTTTGTGGCTATTGCGTTTATCATGAATGGGTATTTGATTTTGTCAAAGGCTTTTCAGCATCTAGTGAGATGATCATGTGATTTTTGTTTCTCAGCTTATTTATGTGGTGGATTACATTGATGGATTTTCCTATGTTGAAACATGCCTGCGTCCCTGAAATGAAGCCTCCTTGATCATGGTGGATGAGTTTTCTGATGTGTTCTTGGATCTGATTTGCCAGTATTTTTGTATTTTTTTAATTTTTATTTTAAAATTTAAATTAGAAACAAAGTTTCTTCCCATGTCAATCCCAGGTCCCTGTCCCTTTCCCTCCCCTCCTCTCACATCCTCCCACCAACCACCCCAATACCCCCTCATTTCCCCAGGGAGGGTGAGGCCCTCCTTGGGGGTATCCATAATCTGTCATTTCATCCAAAGCAGGGCCTAGACCCTCCCCCAAGAGTCCAGGGTAAGAGTGGACCTCTCATTGTTAGATGGGCCCCCAAAGTCCATTTACATTCCAGGGGAAAGTACTGATCTACTACCCAAGGACCCATATATTGCCTATTCTTCCTCACTGACACCCACAAACAGGGGGTCTTGATCAGTCTCATACTGGATTCCCAGCCATAGGTCTGGGAATCAATAGCTAACCCTTGCCAGGTCAGCTGTTTCTGGGCATTAAAACAGCCCAGTCTTAACCCCTTTACTCATCAGTCCTCCCTCTCTGTCACTGGGTTCCTAGAGTTCAGCTCAGTGTTTAGCTGTGGGAGTCTGACTCTGCTTCCATCAGCCATTGGATGAAGGTTCTGTTCCCAAGACTCTCTGACCATGGGATTTTAGGCTGACACTCCCCAGATCTATATCTAAAATCCATATATGAGAGAATACATACCATGTTTATCTTTTTGTGACTGGGTTACCTCACTCAGGATTGTTTCTTCTAGTGCCATCCATTTGCCTGCAAATTTCAAGAGTCCATTGCTTTTTTTTCTGCTGAATAGTACTCCATTGTGTAAATGTACCACATTTTCTCTATCCACTCTTCCGTTGAGGTGCATCTAGGTTGCTTCCAAGTTCTGCCTATTACAAATAATGCTGCTATGAACACAGTGGAACAGATGTCCTTGTTGTAAGAATGTGCATCTTTTGGATATATGCCTAAGAGTGAAATTGCTGGGTCTTGTGGTAGGTTTATTCCCATTTTTCTGAGGAATGTCCATACTGACTTCCAAAGTGGCTATACAAGTTCTCCCTCCCACCAGCAATGGAGAAGTGTTTCCCTTTCTCCACAACCTCTCCAGCATAAACTGTCATTGGTGTTTTTGATTTTAGCCATTCTGACAGGAGTAAGATGGTATCTCAAAATTGTTTTGATTTGCATTTCCCTGATGGCTAAGGATGTTGAGCACTTCCTTAAGTGTCTCTCAGCCATTTTAAACTGCTCTATTGAGAATTCTCTATTTAGTTCTGTACACCACCTTTTAATTGGATCCTTTGGTATTTTGGAGACTTGCTTCTTGAGTTCTTTGTAAATTTTGGAGACTAGCCCTCTGCCAGATGTGGGGTTAGTAAATATTTTTTCCTATTCTGTGGGCTGCCTTTTTGTCTTGTTGATTGTGTCCTTTGCCTTACAGAAGCTTTTTAGTTTCAGGAGGTCCCATTTGTTAATTGTCGATCTCAGTGTCTGTGCCACTGGTGTTATGTTCAGAAGTGGTCTCCTGTACCAACTTGTTGAAGAGTATCTCCCACTTTCTCTTCTAAGAGTTTCAGTGTGGTTGGATTTATGTTGAGATCTTTGATCCATTTGGACTTAAGTTTTGTACAAGGCAATAAGCATGGATCTATCTGCAGTCTTCTGCATACCAATACCCAGTTATGCCAGCACCATTTGTTGAAGATGCTTTCTTTTTTCCATTGTATAGTTTTAGCTTCTTTGTCAAAAATCAAGTGTTCATAGCTGTGTGGGTTAAAATCAGGGTTTTCAATTCGGTTCCATTGGTCTACCTGTCTATTTTTGTGCCAATACCAAGATGTTTACAGGACTATAGCTCTATAATAGAGCTTGAAGTCAGGGATGGCGATGCCTCCAGACATTCCTTTATTGTATAGGGTTGTTTTTGGCTATCCTGGACTTTTTGTTTTTCCATATAAATTTGATTATTGCTGTTTCAAAGTCTGTGAAGAATTGTGCCAGAATTTTGATAGGGATTGCATTGAATCTGTAGACTGCTTTTGGCAAGATTGCCATTTTTATTTTGTTGATCCTACCAATCCAAGAGCATGGGAGATCTTTCCATTTTCTGGTATCCTCTTTGATTTCTTTCTTTAATGACACAAAGTTCTTGATATATATGTTTTTCACTTCCTTGGTTAACATTATCCCCAGATATTTGATGCTGTTTATGGCTATTGTAAAGGGTGATGTTTCTCTGATTTCTTTCTCAGTCACATCATCATCTGTATATAATAGGGCCACTGCTTTTTTTGAGTTAACCTTGTATCCTGCCACTTTGCTAAAGGTACTTATCAGCTCTAGGAGTTCCCTTGCAGAGTTTTTCGGGTCACTTATGTAAACTACCATATCATCTGCAAATAGTGAAAGTTTGGCTTCTTCTTTTCCTATTTGTATCCCCTTGATCTCCTTTTGTTGTATTATTGCTATAGCTAGAACTTCAAATACAATATTGAAAAGGTATGGAGAGAGTGGACAGCCTTGTCTTGTTCCTGATTTTAGAGGAATTGCGTTGAGTTTCTGTCCATTTAGTTTGATGTTAGCTGTTGGTTTACTGTATATTGCTTTTATTATGTTCAGGTATGTTCCTGTTATCCTTGATCTCTCTAGGACCTTTATCATGAAGGGGTGCTGGATGTTGTCAATGGCTTTTTCAGCATTTAGTGAGATGATCATGTGTTTTTTCTTTCGCAGTTTGTTTATATGGTGGATTACATTGATAGATTTTTCTAATATTGTACCATCCCTGCATTCCTGGGATGAAGCCTACTTGATCATGGTGGATGATTTTTCTGATGTGTTCTTGAATCCGGTTTGCTAGTATTTTATTGAGTATTTTTGCAATTATGTTCATGAGGGGAATTGGTCTATAGTTCTCTTTCTTAGTTTTGTTTTTGTGTGGCTTGGGTATCAAGGTAATTGTAGCCTCGTATAAAGAGCTTGGCACTGAGCCTCCTGCTTCTATTGTGTGGAATACTTTGAGGAGTATTGGAATTAGGTCTTCTTTTAATTTCTGGTAGTATTCTGCACTGAAGCCATCTGGGCCTGGGCTTATTTTGGTTAGGAGACTTTTGATGACTGCTTCTATTTCATTAAGGGTTATAGGTCTGTTTAGATTGTTTATCTGTTCTTGATTTAGTTTTGGCAAGTGCTATCTATCCAGGAAATTGTCCATTTCCTTTAAATTTTCAAATTTTGTGGAGTAGAGATTTTCAAAGTGTGCCCTGATGATTCTCTGGATTTCCTCAGTGTCTGTTGTTATGCCCCCCTTTTTATTTCTGATTTTGTTAATTAGCATGCTCTCTATCTTTTGGTTAGTTTGGACAGAGGTTTGTCTATTTTGTTGATTTTCTCAAAGAGCCAACTCTTTGTTTCATTGATTCTTCTCAATGTTTTCCTTGTTTCTACTTGATTGATTTCAGCCCTCAATTTGATTATTTTTTGGTGTCTGCTCCTCCTGGGTGAGTTTGATTATTTCTTTGTGTTTGCTCCTACTGGGTGAGTTTGCTTGTTTTTTTTTCCTAGAACATTCAGCTGTGCTATTAATTCTCTAGTGTGACTGTTCTCCAGTTTCTTCATGTGGGCACTTAGTGCTATGAACTTTCCTCTCAGCACTGCTTTCAGAGTGTCCCATAAGTTTGGGTATGTTGTGTCTTCATTCTCATTGAATTCCAGGAAATCTTTAAGTTCTTTTTTTATTTCTTCCTTTACCCAGGGATGGTGCAATTGTGCATTGTTCAATATCCATGAGTTTGTAGGGTTTCTGCGATTTATGTTATTGTTGAATAACATAATGCATGGTGGTCTGATAATACAGGGGGTTATTCCAATTTTTTGTATCTGTGGAGATTTGCTATGTTTCCTATTATGTGGTCAATTTTAGAGAAGGTTCCATATGGCGCTGAGAAAAGGTATATCCCTTTGTGTTTGAGTGGAATGTTCCATAGATGTCTGTTAAACACAGTTGGGTTATAACTTCTATTAGTTCTTTTGTTTCTTTGTTAAGTTTCGGTCTAGAGGTCCTGTCTAGCGGTGAGAGCAGAGTGTTGAAGTCTCCTACTATTAGTGTGTGAGATTTTATGTATGATTTGAGCTTTAGTAATGCTTCTTTCACGAATGTAGTTGCCTTTGTATTTTGGGCATAGTTGTTCAAAATTGAGACTTCATCTTGATGGACTTTTCCTTTGATGAATATGAAATGTCCTCCTTCATCTCTTTTGATTGATTTTAATTAGAATTCTAGTTTGTTAGATATAAGGATTACTACACACGCTTGTTTCTTGGGTCTGTTTGATTGGAAAATTTTTCCCAACCCTTTACTCTGAGGTAACGTCTGTCTTTGATGTTAAGATGTGTTTCTTGTATGCAGCAGAAGGATGGGCTCTGTCTTTGTATCCATTCTGCTAGTCTGTGTCTTTTTATAGGCAAGTTGAGACCATTGACATTGAGGGATATTAATGACCATTGACTGATAATTCTTGTTTGTGCTTGATTTATTGGTAGTGGAGTTATTTTGTGTAGGTTCTCCTCCCTTTTTCTTTTGGTGTTTGGTAAAGTGGGATTATCTGTTGCCTGTTTCTTTGTGAGTGTAGTAATCTTCATTGGGTCTAGGTTTTCCTTCTAGCACTTTCTGTAGAGCTGGATTCATGGATATGTATTGTTTAAATCTGGCTTTGTCATGGAATATTTTGTTTTCTCCATCTATGGTAATTGAAAGCTTTGCTGGGTATAGTAGTCTGGGCTGGCATCCTTGTTGCCTTAGCATTTGTAGGACATCTGTCCAGGATCTTCTGGCTTTCATAGTTTCCATTGAGAAGTCAGGTGTAATTCGGATAGGTCTGCCTTTATATGTTAGTTGGCCTTTTTCTTTAGCTGCTCTTAATATTTTCTCTTTATTCTGTAGGTTTGATGTTTTGATTATTACATGGCGAGGTGACTTCTTTTTCTGGTCCAGCCTATTTGGTGTTCTGTAAGATTCTTGTATTTTCATAGGCATATCCTTCTTTATGTTAGTGAAGTTTTCTTCTATGATTTTTTGAGTATGATTTCTGTTTCTTTGAGCTGTATTTCTTTGCCTTCTTCTATACCTATTATTCTCAGGTTTGGCTTCTTCACAGTATCCCTTATTTCCTGGATATTTTGTGTTGGGATTTGTTGGGTTTGAGATTTTCTTTGGTTCACTACTGTATATCTTCAAATGAGTCTTCAACACCTGAGATTCTCCCTTCTTTCTCTTGTATTCTATTGGTGATACTTGCATCTGTAGTTCCTGATCGTTTACCCAGCTTTTCTATTTCCAGCATCCCCTCATTCTGTGTTTCTATTTCAGTTTTCAATCCTTCAACTGTTCGAGTTGTTTCCTTCATTTGTTTGGTTGTTTTTTCTTGGTACTCTTTAGATTCTTTGAGAGATTTGCTTATTTCTTTAATTTTTCCCCCATCTCATAGATTTTTTTGTTTGTTCTTTCTTCTATTTCTTTAAGGGATTTCCTCGTTTCCTCTTTGAGGGTCTCTAGCATCATCATAAGATATTTTTAAAGGGCTGTCTCCTCTGCTTCATCTATGTAGTGCTTTTCAGATCTTGCTGGCCTTGGTTCTCTAGATTCTGGTGAAGTCATGTTGGTGTTTCTATTGCTGAGTGTGCGCTTATTCTGTCTTCTTCCCATCTCTTCCTCCAGTGGGTGTAGGTGGGGTCTTTCCATCTCCACTGGTCTCCTTCCTTCCTGAAGCTGAAGCTGGTGGCGCTGACACTGAAACTGAAGCTGAAGCTGAAGCTGGGGTCGCCAGAGGTTAGGGCCTGGAAGGGCTGATGACTTTCCTGAAGCTGGGATTGCCAGAGGTTGGGGCCTAGGAGGGCTGAAGTCTTTCCTGTGTGGGCGGGTCTTCTGGATGCCAGGAGTGTGGAACCCAGAAGATCAAGGGGATGGGTTTTGGGCATGGGTTGGGGAGAGTCCCCCTGGAGGCCCAAGCTCACCTGAAGCTGGGATCTCTGGAAGTTGGGGCTTGGAAGGGCTGATGTCTTTCCTGTGTGGGTGGGTCTTCTGGGGCCTGGAAGGTCTGATCGATTTTCTGATTTCTTTCTCAGCCCTCTTATCATCTGTATATAGTAGGGCTACTGATTTTCTTGAGTTGATCTTGTATCCTGCCACTTTGCTGAAAGTATTTATCAGCTATAGGATTTCCTTTGCAGAGTTTTTTGGATCACTTATGTAAACTAGCATATCATCTGCAAATAGTGAAAGTTTGACCTCTTCTTTTCCAATTTGTATCCCCTTGATCTCCTTTTGTTGTCGTATTGCTGTAGATAGAAATTCAAGTACAATATTGAAAAGGTATGGAGAGAGTGGACAGCCTTGTCTTGTTCCTGATTTTAGTGGAATCGCGCTGAGTTTCTGTCCATTTAGTTTGATGTTGGCTGTTGGTTTGCTGTATATAGCTTTTATGTTTAGGTATGTTCCTGTTATCCCAGATCTCTCCAAGACCTTTATCATGAATGGGTGTTGGATTTTGTCAAAGGCTTTTTCAGCATCTAGTGAGATGATCATGTGATTTTTGTTTCTCAGCTTGTTTTTTTTTCAAAGGCTTTTTCAGCAGCTAGTGAGATGATCATGTGATTTTTGTTTCTCAGCTTGTTTTTTTTCAAAGGCTGTTTCAGCATCTAGTGAGATGATCATGTGATTTTTGTTTCTCAGCTTGTTTGTATCGTGGATTACATTGATGGATTTTCATATGTTGAACCATCCCTGAATCCCTGGGATGAAACCTACTTGATCATGGTGAGTGATTGTTTTGATGTGTTCTTGGATCCGATTTACCAGTATTTTATTGAGTATTTTTGCATCACTGTTCATGAGGGATACTGGTCTGAAGTTCTCTTTCTTAGTTGTATCTTTGTGTGGCTGGGTATCAAGGTTATTGATGCCTCATAGAAAGGGTTTGGCAAAGTCCCTTCTGCTTCTATTGCATGGAATACTTTGAGAAGAATTGGTATAAGCTGTACTTTTAATTTCTGGTAGAATTCTGCACTGAGGCCATCTGGCATTGTGCTTTTTTGCGGGGAGACTTTTTATGACTCCTTCTATTTTCTTTGTGGTTATAGGTCTAATTAAATTGCTTATCTCTTCTTTATTTCATTTTGGCAAGTGATATCTATCCACAAAATCATCCATTTCCTTTAGATTTTCAAATTTTGTGGAGTATAGATTTTCAAAGTATGACATGATGATTTTCTGAATTTCCTCAGTGTCCCTTGTTATGTCCCCCTTTTCAGTTCTGATTTTGTTAATTTGCATGTTCACACTCTGCCATTTGGTAAGTTTGGATCAAGGTTTGTCTATCTTGTTGATTTTCTCAGAGAACCAGATCTTTATTACATTGATTCTTGGTATTGTTTCCTAGTTTCTACTTCATTGATTTCAGACCTCAATTTGATTATTTCCTTGCAACTACTTCTCCTGGGTGAGTTTGCTTCTTTGTGTTCTAGAACTTTCAGTTGCACTATTAAATCTCTAGAGTAACTATTCTCCAGTTTCTTCATGTTGGCACTTAGTGCTATGTTGTGTCTTCATTCTCACTGAATTCTAGGAAGTATTTAATTTCTTTTTTTATTTCTTCTTTGACCTAGGAATGGTGCAATTATGCATTTGTGTTGTTGTTGAATTCTAATTTTAACCAATGGTGGTCTAATTTTAACCATGGAGTTGTTCCAATTTTTTTTTGTACCTGTTTAGGTTTGATATGTTGCCAAGTATGTGGTTGATTTTTGAGAAGGTTCCATGTGGCTCTGAGAAGAAGATATATTCTTTTTTATTTAGATGGATGTTCTATAGATGTTTGTTAATCCCAATTGGGTCATAATTTCTATTATTTCCTTGGTTTCTTTGTTAAGTTTCTGTCTGGTAGTCCTGTCTAGTGGTGAGAGTGGGATGTTGACGTCTCCCACTATAATCATGTGAGGTTTTATGTGTGTTTGAGTTTTAGTAATGTCTCTTTTATGAATGTGGATGCCTTTATGCTTGGGGCATAGATGTTCAGAATCAAGACTTCATCTTGGTGGATTTCTCCTGTGATGAATATGAAATTACCTTCTTCATCTCTTTTGATTTATTTCAGTTTAAAGTCTAGTTTATTAGATATTAGGATTGCTACCACTGCTTATTTCTTGGGGCCATTTGATTGGAAAAACTTTTCCCAATCCCTAACTCTGAGGTAATGTCTGTCTTTGAGACTGAGGTGTGTTTCTTGTATGCAGCAAAAGGATGGATTCTGTCTTCATATCCATTCTGTTAGCCTGTGTCTTTTTATGGGTTAAGACCATTGATATTGAGGAATATTAATGACTATTGATCGCTCATTCTTGTTTGTTTTGGGATGGTTGATGGTGGTGGAATTATATGTGGATTTCCACCTCTTTTTTCTTTTGACTGTTGGTAAGGTGGGATTATCTATTGCTTATGTTTTTCTGGTTGTAGTTACCTTCCTTGGGTTGGAGTTTTCCTTCCAGAACTTTCTGTAGGGCTGGGTTAGTGGATATGTATTGTCTAAATATGGTTTGGTCATGGACTATCTTGTTATCTTCATCTATAATGATTGAAAGCTTTGCTGTGTATAGCAGTCTGGGCTGGCATCTGTGGTCTCTTAGTGTTGGTAGAATATCTATCCAGGACCTTCTGGCTTTTGGAGTTTCCATGGAGAAGTCAGGTGTGATTCTGATAGGTTTGCCTTTGTATGTTACTTGGCCTTTTTCCTTTGTTGCTCTTAATATTTTTTCTTTATTCTGTATGTATGGAGGTGTCATATTGTTTTTTTCTGTTGCTGGGTGTGTTTTTATTGTCTCCTTCCCATTATTTCTTCTTGTGGGTGCAGAAGGAGTCTCTTCCTCTCCTGGTGGGTATGTGACCACGGTTCCTTTCGAGTGGGTGGGAGCACTGGTGGCTTTCCTCTTGTGTGGAAAGTATCAGGGCCTTGGCAATCTCTGGGAAGGCTGGACCCTCACCTGTCCCATGGGTGGAGAAATGGACTATGGTGATGGCATTCTTTCGTTGGGCTGTCTCCTGCTGGGATGGGAGCTGCAGTGTGCAGTACCCTGACCTTGGCTAGTTGTGCGCAGGTCGCAGCCAGAAGGCAGACTATAAACAGGCCCGGGCCTATCTAGCCCTGTGGATGGAGAAAGGGACTATGGTGCTGGCAGTCTCTGGGTGGGCTGAATCCTGTCGGGATGGCATCAGCCTTGCTCAGACCCCAGGTCTCCGGTGGTTCTGCTTAGGGCACCCGGAAGGCAGGCTGGAGGCAGTCCCAAGCTTACCTCACCTGTCCCGTGGGTGGAGAATGGGACTTGGAAGCTGTGTCCTAGACTTGTAAAGTACTTAATACTAGGGCATAAGGATGGCGTTTGGGGGACCAGCAATATAGAGGATAAGGAAAAGAACCAGGACACCTACTATACTTTACCAATAGAGCAGTGGAACAAAGCACGGTGGCGCACTCCTTTAATCCCTGCACCGAGGAGGCAGAGGCAGATGGGACTCTGAGTTTGAGGCCAGCGTGGGCTACAGAGCAAGTTCCCGGACAGCCAGGGCTACACAGAAAAACCCTGTCCTGGAAAAAAAAAAGAAAAAGAAAAAAGCAGTTGGAAGCACCTTTCTAGACCCCATACATACACGAGTGGTGTTCTGGATCAAGGAGGGGATTGCCAGCAAATAGGGTGAACGTTTCCAACTTTATCTTTGGAGATTGCATGGAGATGGCTCCAATTTCCGGAAACCCAAATATCCTTCCTTCCCCCACTTTCTGAATCACCGAAGACACTGAATAGACAGGAGCTCTTCCAGTCTTCCCTATGACTGACAGCATTTCTTAAAATGCTTCAGTGATCTCCATTCTTTTCACTGCTCAGATCTCCATCATTCAAGCTGCACAGAGCTCCGAATCCTCCATAGACCTCTCAGCAGGACTCCGCATGCATATTCACCCTTTCAGCCTACACTGCACCCCACTGTTGCTCCCTGTGTAATACAGGAAGTTGTATCATTTTCTTCTTTGGTTGGATCCAGATCCGTGTCCTGGGTGGCTTGTCCCTTGATTGTCACGCACTGAAAGCACACATGGGAACTACTAGAAGCAGCATAGCCTCTTTGGGCATCCTGGCCAGCAGCCAGCGGCTGTGGGTGCGGGGCATGCCTCCAGGTTCCCCAATGCTACTGTTGCATAGACTGTATGATCATTAAATGTAGAGAAGGCCACAGCCATGGCCCTGCCATCCGGGTGCTTTGCAGTCTGGGGAGACTCTCACCTCTGCTCTAGTTTAGGATGCTCCTTAGCTAGCTTACGTGTCTAAAGTGCCCTTGAACAGAAGTGAGATTATGGAGGACCTTGGCCATTGCTGCAAGGCAGCTGTGAGTAAAATATAGGGGGAAAAGAGTAAGGGAGGTCTCCCATGGTTCACTTCCTTCTTATTTCTGGGAACACTCTGGGCCTTCCTTAAAGCCTATCACCCGCTCAGCAGTGCTAGCTGGCCTGCTGAGGAAAGGCCTGCTTTACCAGTCTGAAGGAGACCCTGAGGTCATTGTGTCCATTCCCCTGCCTTCAGGCAGGATTAGTGATAAGCTGGCCCTGCCAGAGGATAATCTCTTCTACTTGTAAAAGCTTCCAGAGCAGTCCTGACTCTCTCTGGAGACCATTCATTGCAACTTTTAACAACTTTCACCATCAGGAAATTCTCCCCCATAGCTATCCTAAATCCCCTATGCTGGGGATTAAGCTCTTTTTCTTATTCTTTCCTCAGCAACCACTGCCAAGACTTAGCCTGCACTGCCTAAGAACTCTTCTGATACCTGAAGATTGTGTGAAATCCTGCCTGCCTGTCTTTCCCCGATGAATAATCCCGGCTTCCTTTCTTCCCAGGCCCTGATGCCCGCCTGTTTACCACCTTAGGGCTGCCTTCTGAGTACCACTGAGGCTAATCTCCCTGGTGGGAAGGAGGCCAATATGGGGTAAGGAGTCTAGGAAGTTCCTAGTCCACCTGAGGTGAACAGTTGTTCTGGAATTCCTAACTAGAATGTTACTTTGCTGTCCATGAGTGGTACTTGTGCTGCTAATGGTAACTCAGCCTGTGGAAAATTTTATCCTACAAGCTGCCAAATATGCTTCACTTCCTTTCTGTAAAGGCAAAGTATGTCATTCCCACCAGCAGAATGAATGTACTTCATTTCCTCTGGACCAGTACTAGCAGCTGCCACTTCTAGAAGTAAGGACTAGGGAGAGTTGGGATGATCTGGAGTTCCTGTGGCTCTCTGGACAGTGTTTAGCAAAGCATGGGGCCTTGACATTTTTCCTGGATATGGATAATCAGGTCCCTGGAATCCTGCTCCTCTTGAGGCAGAGGCAGAGTTACCACAGATACCCTGCTGATTACCTTCCTCTTCTATGCTTTCTGACCTTCAGACTTCTATGCCCTCCTTTCTGTGGGTACCAGTGTGCTCAGCCACTGCTTCTTGGCTTGCACAGCGCTGGTGAGGTCCTCTGTCCCTGTACCTCTCTGCCTCGTGACTACCCCCATCACTGGCTGACCCCCATGTCCTGCTTGCCATAGATCTCAATTTTAAAAACCATCAAACAGCTTTTCAGGGATATTCACAGCCAAAATGTGCTCATTCATTAGGTAGGGACAACATGGGTGGGACAGACAGATTCCCTAAGAAGCATGGGGAGGGGGGTGTGGGAGGATAAAGGCATTTGACCCTGTGTTCTATTAGAGGTATCAAAAGTCAGTTCCCAAGAGGGCTAAACGTGTTAGGTGGTGATTAAGTGTAGAAAACATGGCTAGGGCTTTAGACAGACGTCCTGGGGCAGGTTTGGATGGATGGGATTTGGGCACCAGCAAGCATTGGCGAAGGTAGTAAAGGTGGGTCTCCTACAGAAAGGAGCTAAGAGGTACCTGATCGCTTTATACTTCCAGTTGTGTTCTGCCCACATACAAACCCAGTTCTTTTAAAAATTATTTTTAGTTTATATGCATTGGTATTTTGCTGCATGTACATGTGTGTGAGGGTGTCAGATTTTGGAGTTAGACAGTTATGATCTGTCACATGGATGTTGGGGATTGAACCCAGGTCCTTTGCAAGAGTAGCCAGTGCTCTTAACCACTGAGCCATTTCTCCACCTTCCAGTTCTTTGCACCTATCCTTTCCAGGAGAAATCTCCCTTTTACTCATTGACAAACAACAACACAGTATCTAAGGAGTGCCTTTGTGCTAGAACTCTTCTAACCCAGGGGCTCGCTGTAATGTTCTGCAGATACTGGAAGGCTGTGATTGGTTTAAGGTAAATGGGATTTTCATTCTTTAGGTCTCTTGGTTAGAGTGGTAGGAAGTATGTGGGCTGGCCATGCATCTGGGTCCAACTATCTCTAACTGTTGAACAGTCTCCTTGGCTTGATCCACTGTTCTGTGTAGTAGTTTTATTTTCTATATACCATTTGTGTTGTTAGAAGCAGTATTCTAAACTTGGGTCTTCAGAGATAACAAGGTAAACAAAACTATACTTCGGACTAGTACACAAAATTCTAATATATCTAATAGATATCAGACATATTCTAATATGTCTAATAGATTCCTATTCCCAGATGTGAATGCCATATATAACCCTCCTCCCTTGAGTGTGGCCACAAAGTGTAATTATGATGTGGCAATCACTCCAGTAATTAGCTTATTTTTATGGTGACATTGACTTCAAAGATGACTGACAGGCAAGTCAAAGCATTATTCTTTCTATCATTGAAAGATAATCTATGGGAGTGATTCATTGTGAGGGAGATTCCTTGCTTTTAGTCTTGAAGATGGAGGATTCATATGACAAGGAATGAGGATAACTTTTTGGAGCTCATAGAAACCTTAGTCCTATGGCCCTTACGATTTGAAATCTTCTTGATGTGGTATTTAAATATGTCTTGCAGACTCAAAAGCCTCATGTTGAAACTTAGTTTTTAGTATGAAGTATTCAAATAGCAGAAACAACCCCAGAATCATGTTCAGAAGCGGGGCATTTGGATTAGGACTAGACAAGGCTATCAGTATGAAACCATCATGTTTGAATGGTTGTGGCTCTTTAGGAAGAAGAAAAGAGACCAGGAAGGACATATACCCAAGCTTCTTATAGTTTGTTCCATCATGGGATTCTGTAATCCAGACCATCACCAGATGTGGTCCTTTGTTTTTGGACCAGAACTATTGAGGTATGATAATTCTCTTGTCTTCTTCACTGACTAGCCTCTGATATTATGCTGTTAGCAACAGAAAGAACACGATGGCTCTCTCACACCTCAGAAGTGTGAAAGAGGGCTCAAAGCTCTAGATGAGAATGCAGTCATTCTGGATCCCCGGTTTTCACTTTCTGAATCCTTAGCAGAGCACCAAGCAATTCTGTGCCCAGACTTCTGCTCTGCAGAACTGTGAGCTAATAAGTGGGTGTTGTTCTCAGCTGCTGAGTTTGTAGCAATTTGTTTTGCAGCAACAGAAAATTAATGCGTGAGGGAATACAGAAAAGTAAACATGAAAAATTCAATAGTGGTAAGTGTTGTAGAGAAGATTAGAACACAGCATTATAATGGAGTGTGGGCCCCATGGCCACTTTAGAAGAAGCAGTTTCAGAAGGCCACGCTGAAATGATGCTCCAACTGAATGACAACAAGAATTCAGGGGAATACAAGGAGGGGACCAGATGGAAGGAATATTCAGGACTAAGGTGGCTCAATATGCTCCTCCCCCAGAGGAATGTGTGTGTAGAAAATGTGCTTGGCCATTCCCCTTGTACGACTGGAGTGGTCTTGGTAAATGCTTGTAGATGAATGACAGTAAAGTTTGTTGTCAAATGGTTGTTGGTAGAACTGACTCTGTCCAGAAACTGCCATGTGCTAATTTAATTATCCATCCATCACTTAACTTGTACTATAGACACTCCTGGGCATCCCTAAGTGCCCATCTTATACAAGACTGTGGGCATCTTCTCTGATGGGAGGTATATTTGCATCTACCTTCTCAGTGCTGAAGCTCTGACCTGAAATGGCACAGAGTTAGGAGGCAGGGCCTCTGGGGATACTGAGGTAAGGAGGGTGAAGATGAGATTAGCATCAATGCAGGAGGAGTAAGGGGGCATTTCATGTTTTCCTTGTTCTCTGCTATGCAGGGATATAAATGATGGTGTCCTGCAAGTCTGGAAGGTGCACCTCATCTGACACTGCATCCATGGGCACCTTAATCGTGCATTTCTTGGCTTCAAAAACATGACAAATTGAACTGCCAGTCTGTGGGATTTTGTAGTTTGAGGCTCAGTTAATGGAGATACCACAACACCAGACAGTTGAACTTAGATATTCTTAAAGATGAGAGTTCAAAAAAATAAAAATCATGAATCTAAAGAAAATAAGAGTAAACAGAGCTAAAGTTTTAAATGAAATTAACAAGAAGACTAAATGGTTGGATCCAGAGATTCATATAAAGAACCATTCCATGTTCTGAAGGCGTAATTTACTGGACAAGCAAATGTGGGAATTAATAAATTCTGTGCCTCTGTACTTGCCAAATTCCATTAAGTTTCCCCTCCTTGAGTTTGCATTTCCTGGAAGAGGACTGCAAGAGTAGACAGACATTCAGCAAAACGGTTTCAGGAGAACCAGCTCCAGTGAATACTTCAGGCCCTGGGGTTGATATGAGCCCACGTTAGGATGATGAAGGCCGTTCCACATTAGAGGGTGAGATGATAGAGACACTGGTTAAGAAGTAGGGAGGATGAGTTCGAGGCCGGGCTGGACCGACAGACTCCAAAACAATACAGAGAAACCCTGTCTCATAAAAACTAAAAAAAAAAAAGAAGAAGAAGAAGAAGAAGAAGAAGTGGGGAGGAAACTGAGCTTGAGTAGCCTCCAGACATTCACTGCTGAGAGGGAGCGGGTGGCTAGGAGTCCTACACATGGGTTGATTCTATGTCACACTCATAAACCATAATGGCCTGTTTCTAGAAATTCTTCCAAACCTAGAACTGGGCTGGCCAAGAAGACTGGAGGTGCCATCTCCAGAGACTTCCTAGGCCTCCAGGGCAGAGGTGAGTGCTGTGAGGGAGAGCAGCCTGCACTACCACTTTTCCTAAAGTGAAAGGTGGGTTACCACCTAGTGAGCCAGTAAGGCGAGCATCTGCAAACCTTCCTGTCCTCTCTCACTGTTGCCTTGCCACCTGTCTCCTCCTCTTCCCTAAATCTGCCCATAAATAATTAATGACAGCAACAGTATGTTCTGTTCCTGTAATGGAAGACACCTTTTGGCAGCTTTGCATCATTAGTGGGTTTTTTTGTTTTGTTTTGTTTTGGTTTGGTTTGTTTTCACTAACAGAGTTGCTCACCTTGTGTCTAAACTGGGCCCCCAGAGAATCTCCTCTGAGAGACTTAGTGTCAGGACGGTCAGTCATCATGACCACCATGCATGTCTCAACTGTGAAACCTGAGCAGTCTGCATCTGGGGAAGTCTCAGCTGCTAAGAGGGGGGAAAGTTTAAAAGCGTGGTGAGGGTCAGACTCAACTCAAGACGCTACGCTGAATTCTGTGTAAGCGTGTGCTGAGGCCAGTGTCCCCAAGAGCCTGGGAGACGGATGTTTGGAAATATGAGACGTTAGGGAACACCTTCAGGGGCTGAGAAAAGAAGACAAGGACAGAGAAAGGATGGTTTAAGCCTCCCACCTTCATCTGCTTCTTCCATGTCTGAGGAGAGGCACCATAATTCTTCCTCAGGTCCCACTGAAAACGATGTTGACTGAGAGAACTACCAGTGGTTTCCCTTATGTATACTAATCTCATTCATTCATTCATCCATTCAGCAACACATATTAAGACTGACTCTTCTTTCACACACACACACATCCCCCAAATCTGGCTCATTCAGAACACATATTTTTTTTTCTGTAAATTCCAAACTAGTCACCAAGAGCCAAAGGATTTTACACTTTCAGCGCTGCCAAGAGACCTCTCTTTTGTTTTTGAGTATTTGCTGGCTCTAGCTTACTAGTGTATTCTTGGCACTGGCACCCTGTTTAAATAAGTTTACAAGTCTCAGTGGGATGGAAAAGGAAGGAAGCAGAAAGCATCGGCTGCCTCAGGAAGACACAAAGGAAGGCAGGGGTGAGAGTGGGAGACCAGGGCTCTGCGGGGGCGTCCCAAGCCTTACAGCAGCCGAGCACAGGCCATATTCGAGACAGGAAGGGATCCATGAGGGATACAGGAGCCTTGTGGATGGTGTCACCTCTCTGGCAGGAACGATGCTGAGCTGAGCGAGCTTGTGGGCTGGCCCATTATGTTAGGTACTTTGCTCATCCCTTTGACTCAACTCCTGGCAAAGGCAACTTAAAGATTTGTGTTGCCTTGCCACTTGAGGAGCCAGTCCGTCAAGGTGAGGACGGCACAGGGGTGTAAACACAAGATAGCAGACCACTTGGTGTCCACATGCAAGACGTGAAGGGACATGCACTCCAGCATTCCCCAGCCTTTCTCACCCTACCCCCTTTACTTCTCTTGAGCCTTAACTGGAAAAACAGTCACAGTTGCTTTCATACATATATTTTCTAGGTGAGTCTAATTTCAGTCAGGGTGACAATAAACAACAATGATCACGTATGGATGTCCATCACAACAGGACCACAAATTCAATGTGAAGTAATACAACTTGTTCTATCAGGCAAGGCTTCTGAGCTCATAGCTGCTCTTGGTAGGATGCCAAAGAGAGGCTAGCCTACCATTCTCTACCCTATAACCGCCGTGTGTAAAAGGAAGGCATCATCATCTTACTCATTCTCCAAATTTTTGTTCAGGGCTATGGGTCTTTATCTCAAAAAATCTTGGTGCAATTGACTTAGGATAATTCATATAAGCCTGAGGGGACATAGTTGCTGGTATATCAGGAGGCTTGGTCTATTCGATATTTATCAGTAATTTGGATGGAGGGGGATGGCATCCTCCTGTGATTTGGAGAGAATTGACACGGGTTGAGAGAAACTGTGCTTGTGTCAGAATTGAGAGTTGAAAAGCTTGAAAATGGACTTAAATTCAATAGATAAAACGCCATACTTTTTAGTGAAACACTCATAATTGTATAACTACAGACCAGGTAATCCCGGCCCATAAGCTTTAAGCTAAGACTTAGGAGTCTTACCTCAGGATACGTTGCATTCATTTATAAGTTCAACAAATATCTATGGAAGCCCTGGTACTAATGCAGAGGTGAAGGCTGCAGCCGTGAATAATGTGACATCATTGCTGGGTGGTTTATACCCTAACGCTGTAAGGTAGTAAAACCTGCAGCCTATAGCAGGATGCACAAAAGAGTAGGTTCTGTGATGCGACCCAGCCAGAAGCATGCCATAAAGGTGAGAGGCAAAGTAAGGTAATGAGCAATGAGATGACGGGTCACTGTTGATTTATTTAAAGCAATTGTGCGACATGGCTGCTTAAAAGCAGCGGAATCCTCAAGTCTACGGAAAAACGCGTTCCACCAATCAGGGTGCCTTATTCAGAGGTTTCTACCTATGTCCCTACCCTGACCTCATCCAGCTGCAGGGTCACCCATGAAGGTTATTCTGCGCTATGCCTTTGCAGCTTTGCTGACCTTGGCCTCCTTTCGGTAGTTTTCCATCTCTGCTCCTGTGAGTCATTGACCATGGACAGAGCCCCTATCGCAGACCACTTCCAACATGGCCACACACCATCTGTGCTAGCATGGGAGATGCTGAGACTGGCTGCATCTCTTCTGGCCAACATGGGGCCCACCCACAGTGATCACCTCATCACCTTCAAGTGTCCAACTTGACCTATCCCACTTCTCTCTTTGTTTCAAAGTCCTCATTTGGCATCGGCTGCCAGAAAAGACTCAAAGGGAATATTTTTTCTGTTTTATTAATGTTCTTTCTCCTAAGTTTTGCACAGTGTGTGGGATAAATGCTAATTTTTCTAGGTGGGGGAAAAAGTTTTCTCCCAAACTTCCTGAAATTTTATTAATAATGTAGCAAATGAGACAACATATTCTGAGGGCTTAGAGAATCCCAGGGAGGCAGCCTGGGCCTCTGAGCACCAGCTCTGTTCCTCCTGCTGTCTCTGTCTCTCTCTCTCAGGCAGGGAACTGCAGCACGGAAGAGCAGAGGGCAGGGGAATTATGCATGAACAGAGAGAGGAGCCGCTGACCTTCTGTGTTTAAAGGTTAAAACGATTTCTTGGGAAATGGAGCAAACTCACTAATCAGAGGCTGTTCTGAATTTTTCTGCAAAAATTAGACCTAGTAGCTCTCTTCGATGCTCTGTTTAAGTGGCTGTGTGTCTAGATATTCAGCAACCAAGTTAGGTTAGGCTCAATTTATTGAATACCTACTATGTTCCCACCCTAGCAAAAGTTACATAAAAAATATGAAGAAACACATGAAAAGTTTATGTTACTGACAATCAGTAATCAGCCTGCCCAATTAGCCAGTTTTCTTCTTTTATATGATTTAGAAGAAATGCTGCAGTCATGCCAGGGATTTACCAAGAGGGAAACATGACCACAGCACACCATGGATTCTCCCCCATTTCCACAGCCATGGTGCCGGTGATGAAGCTAAGCTCAGGATGAGGTGATGGACGTGATGAGGTGAGGTCTTGGCCATTAGGCCGTTAGGCTGTTAGGCTAAATTGATGGGAGTCGAGGACATATCTCCCATTCAGATATCCAGTGAGCATGCCCTGAGCACATTCTCTGTGGTCAGCACTGTAGTAAGTACTAAGTGATGGATACTAGAAGGCCACTCTTCCCTTTCTAATAGATCAACATGGTAGAGACAGAAACCGTTTCTGTTTTGGTAGCTGCTGTATTTCGGGACACAGAGAAGTGTGGTGTGTATACAAACATCATTTTGATTGAATAATGAATGAAAAAATGAATTTGTTGTTGAAATGGTAGAAGGGGGTAGAGAGGGAAGTGGGGAAGTGTGCACATACACACGTGTCTTAATGGGGTGGCTGGGTGTTAAAGTACAGTGTGCATGGAAGATGGAAAAAGATGGAGCAACTGATTTTCCCCACTGGGTGGGAACGGGATATGAGAAGAGAATTCACAGGTATATTATACTGTATATTATACTTTTATTTTTAGAAAACTCTTTGATTAGGCAGAGAAATGAATTTGTTAAAGGTCATGGAACTTAGAATTTGTAGGAGTTCAGGACTTCTAGACTTAATGTTATAGACTCGTTAGTTATGCTAATAATGGCAGAGTTGTACAGTATGGAGGAGGCACCATTGCCCCTTTGATGGACACAGAGGTGATTGTGTTCACTATTAACAGAATAGTGCTGGGCAGTGGTGCTGTAACAGAGCCTGTCATCTCTGCTTTGCTCACACAAAACAAGCCCTGTGTTGTATGTTTTTTCATGCTCCCAGTCTCAGATTGAGAATCTGACTCAAGTTCTTCTGACTTGAGAGTCTTTGGTTGCCTTAGGTAACTTGCACTCTAGCTGCAAGGGAGGCTGGGAAAAATGAACTCCTGGTTTGTATTTCATTCAGAGAATTCAGAGTTGAGGCATTTATGAAAGATGGAAGTGTGCCCAAAGGTATGATATAGTCAAGAAGAAAAATAAAGGATGACGTCTATAGGATACAAGGTTCTACTTTGCAAGGGATGACATTGGAGTTGGGTCAGAACAAATCACTAAAAGTACAAAAGTCTGGACTCTTACCCCTAAACAGCTGAAAGCCCTTGATGAGTTTTAGGGAGTGTAGTGACATGGCCAGATTTGAGTTTTATCATGAAGACCCTGAAGGCAGAGTGGCAGCAAGGTGAAAAGGACTGGACCCTGGAGTCAGCATGATTATTAGCTGTTAGAGTAAGGGACTCAGGGACATGGTAAGAGCTGAGGAGGACCTGGGACAAGCAGTGGACATAGACATGGAGGGAAGGATACAAAGGACATTATGGAGAATATACAGGCTAGACATGAAAGTAAAGGAGATACTATGAAGAATGACTCTGTGCGAATAAAGGGATTGATGGTGGCTCTCACTGAGAAAGATAATGAGCAGAGGGCTTCAGGAACCCGGGTGTCATGGTACATGCCTATGGTGCCAGCTGAGGCAGAAGTATGCAAGTTTGAGGTCAGCTGGGTTCCATACAAGACCCTGTCTCTAAATACAAGTGTGTACAGGGGAGCAGAAAAGAGAGGGAGCATCTGGCCATACAGGAGACAGGATAACTGGGAGGGAGTGTTTTTGCAGAGGAGGAAGCAGTGAAGATTGGAGGAGGGTGCATTCGTCAATGGGGAGGACTTGTCTTTCCCTGAGATGAGAAGACAAGAAATAAAACCAGCTATTTGGGGAGTTGAATTTGGCCACTTTGCACCTTAGGGGCTTGAACTATCCAAGTCCTAGACCCTTCTTTCTAGCTCCTCTCTATGACTTGTCTCCTCCTCCTGCTTCATCTACATCAAGGATTAGCTGACTTGCCTTAAGGGATCAGATGGTAACTATTTCTGGCTTGCGGGATCTGGGGTTTCTGTGTCCAGTAATCAATTCTACTGCTATAGTGTAAATTAGCCATAGCCAATCTGTAAATGAAAGGATGAAGATGTGTTCCAATAACGTTTTATTTTAAAACTAGCCAGATCACAGTTACTGACCCCGATCCAGATGGTTCTGACCCATCCTAACCCATGGAACATGCCATTGTTACACTTTGTACTTCACCTACAGAGCACTCCTCTCATCTTCAATTCACTAATTGTCTAATTGTGTTATACCTAGACTCCCGTGTGAGTGTTAGGGCAGGGGCCATGCTTTCTGGCACTGTGGATTCCCCTGGACAGCTCAGGTGAGACACCAAGCATGCATCACTGAATGCCTTTCACTTACTAATTTAATTCAACCTTCCCAGCATTTCCAGTAGTTGAACAGTGCTATTGTGTCTATTTGAAAGATGGGGAAGTTGAGACTGAAATAATATGAATTGTTAGACATCATACCAGTGGAAAATGCAAGGGTCATGGGGTGCAGATCCTTAAATTTGCAAGAGAAGCCCTTTACCAACTGAGCCACATCCCTGGTGACATCCCTGAAGGACTCTTGATATCCTTCTGCCTCTTGAAAAGCAGCTAGTGAAAAGTGAATCACAAAAATCAGAAGCCATGCTTGTCTTTTGGTGTGTGGTTGGCCATGGTAATGCAGGATGCTCAGGGAACATCATGTGGGAACATGGCATGGTCCATGTGGGGTGAAGGCAGAGCTTTTTTCTGCACTACAGGTGACCATGGAAGTGTTACTTTCAACCTATAATGTTAGATGTGGATGGATGCAGCATCAGAGGCAGGGGAATTTCTGGCACTGTCTGTTGATGCAACTTGGGATTTCCTAAGAAGTTCTCTGAGAACAGAACAGCATCCAGAGCCCAGATCAGACAGTCCCAGCATCAGGCTTGGACCTGAGCACTTCAGAATGTTGTGACATGGTCACATTACTTCATTTGACCTTGATTTTCCTAAGCACAAAACGAGAATGAGATGACCTTTGTGTGGTGTTTTGGTGGCAATAAATAGAAAATTTATGTGCAATGCTGGTCTGTAATAAAAGCCCCATTAATTGGCGTTGGGCTCTTCTGAAAGCCTGTGCCTGAAGGGCTCCATGAGAACATTATCTGGCTCTGAATTGTGAAGCCATGCCTTCAGCATATTTTCTCTCTCATGCTCCATTGTGCAACCCTCGTTTCTCTTGCCTGCACCAGCTAATGTTCCCCGTTCTAATCAGTCTGTATTTAGCACAGTCAGCCACCTACCACATGCGTGATCTAGGTTCATATTAGTACAGTGGTTCTCAACCTTCTTGATACTGTGACCCTTCAAACCAGCTCCTCATGTTGTGGTGATCTTCCAACATGAAATTATTTCATTGCTACTTCGTGACTGTTATGAATTGTAAATATCTGATATGGGACCTCTAGTGTGACCCACATGTCGAGAATCACTCTCTTCATGTCATCTGAATTGTGCATACAGTTGTGTGTCGGGAACAGAATGCATACTCAATCTCTCCTTTACATGGGCATGAACTCCTTCCCATATATGTATGTGGATCTGTGTTCATATATAAATGCATGTATTTGTATTTATGTATATGCTACTCACATGACAACCCTTAGTTCCTGATGAGGTAGTTTTTCTCCTCGTAAAAAGTGAGTTAGATTGTGTTGGTTTTTGCTGGGGTGTAAGGATCATAGTATATCACAGACACAAGACAGGTCATAAAAATTAAAAGGACAGGTTATATCTGATAGGATTAATTAATTTTGGCATGTGTGTGTACACGTGTGTGTGTAAGCTAGGGAGACTGACTGACAAATGCATGAACTCACTTACACTTTGCCCTTCCATGAAATCCTCTATCTCTGCCCCAGAGGGCATGTGTCTTTAGTCAACGTCTATGAAATGGTGGCAGGTTACCTGGTCAGTTTGGGAGCAGACTTACATCTTTGCCTTGCCCAGTCCTCAGCAAGGAGAAAGGCCAGCATGCTACACAATGAAGAATGGGAAGAAAGGAAGTTTAGGTATGGAGAGAAAAGTCACTTAGATGTTGAGAACTGTTTTAAAAATTTTTTGAGTAGATCACATGACACAGACTCAAAACTTGCATATAGCTGTAGAAACAAAAGCAACCCTGCGCCACCCTTCTAAGATGTGGAGCTGTGCAGCAGGAATTCAAGATGACTCTGAGCGTTCATCAGTCCTTAGACACCTTTGAAGGGAATCCTTGACCGTGTCTGAAAGTGGAATAAACAGCCGCTAAGACTCTTGGTGTTAGTACATTTCAAAGATGATGCTATTCCTAGTGTTTGGAATTCACCAGCTGAGAGGCGTTATTTCAGAACATAGTCTCAGTTGAAAATGCTCCAGGAAGAAGATAACCTGGGCATAAGTTCCATGACCTTGCATCAACACACTGGCTTAGACTGAGAGAAGGCACAAAAGAGCAGAGAGGGCAGTGCAGCAAACCATGGAGGTCTCCCTGTGATCAGGATTCCAGATCCTGGCCACATACTTCCAAAGCTTTCACTTAGATTAGTTGGACTCTGTGTTTTATAACCAGTAGCCAAAAGCTCTTGCTGGCATAATGTGCGGCGTTTGCAGAAGGAATTGATGAAATGTAAGTGTTAACCAATGGCCCATAAATGTATGTATTTTAAATATTTTCCATTGTTTTTTACAAACTATGATTTAGAGCTTGCTTGCATCACACTAACACACAAAAGCTAATAAAACATAATTCATTCCTAAGAGAATCTATAACTTATTGGAAGAGACAGGATCAATACCTGTGTAGGGAAATATCTCAGATACAAGGGTGTTATGAGATTCTGATGAGGCACAGATCTGTGGGGTCTGCACCTTCACAGGCATCATTCTTCCCCTTGACTCCAAAGACAGATTTTGACTATTAACCAATGTCTCCCCTGCAATAAAGGAAGAAAGCAAGGCTTGTGAGCTGGAGGAAGACAAGGGGTTCTGTGTGGAGAGACTGAAGAGAACATCTTCAGGATGAACAGGAAATCTGACAAAAAAAAAGAGTTGAAATAAATATGCCTATAAGCTTCAGCCAGAAATCTCTTGATGTCCTTTGAGAGGTATAAGTAGAGAATGTAGCTCCTTTTTGGTAACCTTGAGTGGTTGCAACTTGGCTGTTTGAAATCAGTCCCACTCAGAAGGTTCCAGTTACTGAAGATGTAAGCAACACTGAGAAAGACATCATAGTGAGGAACTGAAACCTGATTTTTTCAAGGTTGGGTGGTAGATGTCAAATAGAAGGATGAAGTGGGCGGGGCATACATGGTGTATGTGGAAAACAATAGGGCCAAAAGGTTAGCATGAAATGGAAAATTCTAGGGATCCTGACATGACCCTCTTCTTCTCTGTGGGTTGTCTAACATCTGTCTAACATCTGCCAAATCTTTCTCCTGAGCCTCCTACAGGATGTTGTCTACAGAGACTCGGCCATGGATATGCAGGTCTGGATTGCCCTACCTATATTCTGGAGATTGCTGTGTCTCGTCCAGTGAGCCACTGATCTCTTTGATTCTTCCCGATAGGGTCCTGGTTGTAAGAATCATGAGAAACCTTCCACACTTTTTTCATTCCTATGAAGTTTCAAGTCTCCTATCTAGGACTATTTCCTATGTGACAAAGACAGAATCAAAGTCGCAGAAACAGATAAAATATTTATGATGAACCTGGGAAGTTGGTTTAATCATAGATAGCTCTTTTCCTCTTGTGTATTAATTAATCCTGATAGATGCCCCGCCCCTGTCAGATAAAAATTGCCCAGAAAAGGCATACACATAGAAGAACAGCATTTGGTGTATTTCAGATTGTCTTAAACGAACAAGCTTTGAATATTTCATGAGTACAGCAGATCCATCACCAGAGAATACAGTTGTGATGCTTTTGTGATACACAGCCACCCTTCGGTCCTAGAACAATGCCCCATGCTCGCTCTGTGGGGTCCCTGAAGCCCATTTTTTATAGGAACTGAGCAGGATGAGACAGTTCTGAGTCCATCAGAAGAAAGTACGAAACGCAGCATCACTGAGCAGCTCATTTTCAAATTGCATGGCTATTTGATACCTAAGGATAAAGAGACCTTGGAATGAACATCTAGAATTATGGCCTGCTTTCGTGGCTGTGGTACCTAAGATGCATCTTTTTCTGTATGTACCAACGCATTTTATCCTGAAAGTGACAAATGCTGACACTAATGCTAATCTTGTCCATCTGCCACTGTGATGACCCGCTGCAAAGAACCCTTTAAGAACTTTATGTATTTTCCCCCTCATTTCAGTCATCAAAGTTCTTAAAAATTCCCTATCATTTTTAATTTTTATTTATTTTTTCTCAACATATGTTTTTATTTAAATTAGAAACATGCATGTTTCACATGTAATCCCAGCTCCCTATCCCACTCCTCCTCCCTTGTCCCTCCACCAGCCACCTCTACAGCCCCAGGCCCAATCCCCACATCATTCCCCAGGGAGGGTAAGGCCCTCCTTGGAGGGATCTCCAGAGTCTGTCATTTCATTCAGGGCAGGACCTAGGCCCTTCCCAATGTGTCCAAGCTGAAAGAGCATCCCTCCGTGTGGAATGGGCTCCCAAAGTTCATTTGTACGCCATGGTAAACACTGATCTACTACCCAAGGCCCCAGAGATTTCTGAGGCCTCCTCACTGACACTGCATTTGTGGAGTCTGGATCAGTCCCCTGTTGGCCTCTCAGCCACCAGTCTGGGGTTCAAGAGCTCCTCCTTGTCCAGTCAGCTGTCTTTATGTGTTTCACCAGCACAGTCTTGACCCCTTTGTTCATCACTCCTCCATCTTCGTCACTGGGTTCCAGGGGTTTAGTTCAGTAGTGTTTAGCTGTGAGTATCTGTTTCTGCTTCCATCGGTCACTGGATGAAGGTTCTAGGATGGCATATAAAGTGGTCATCAACCTTATCATCAGGCAGGGGCTATTAATGTAGTCTCTTCAAATCAAAACAACCCTGAGATATCATCTTACTCGTGTCAGAATGGCTAAAATCAAAATCTCCAATGACAGCTTATGCTGGAGAAGATGTGGAGAAATGGGGGAACACTCGCCATTGCTGGTTGGAATACAAACTTGTACAGTCACTTTGGAAATCAGTATGGACATTCTTCAGGAAAGTGGGAATCAGTCTACCATAAAACTCAACAATTCCACTCCCATACATATATCCAAAAGACGTCCATTCATACAAAAAGGATGTCTGTTCCACTATGTTCATAGCAACATTATTTGTAATAGCTAGATCCTGGAAGCAACCTAGATGCCCCACAACTGAAGAGTGGATAGAGAAAATGTGGTACATTTACACAATGGAGTACTACTCAGCAGAAAAAAAAAAACAATGGAATCTTGAAATTTGCAGGCAAATGGATGGAAATCATCCTGAGTGAGGTAACCCAGTCACAAAAGACAAACATGGCATGTACTCACTCATATATGGATTTTAGACATGGATCAGAGGAGTGCCAGCCTACAATCCCAGTGCCAGTGAGTCTGGGAAACAGGGAGTTTCCCAAGAGATATTTTTATTTTTTATGGAGAGGCGATATTTCACTCTGGTAGTTTAATTCATGTTCACAATGAAACTTCATTTTCTGGCATCCACATGTGAGACAGAGGGAATAGCAATGAGAAGACGTTGGGTAGACAGACAGTGGATAACACTGCCCCTTCAGTTTTTGATGTGAGGAGCGTGGGGAAGGAAGGTGTACAAAAGTAGTACAGCCAGAGGCACGCGTGCAGTGAGCAGACAATGCAGGAGCAGTAACAGAAGCCAGGGCAGCCAGCATGAAGAAGTTTCGGTTGCCAGACTTCTCAAGGAAACTTCCTGAGCAGATTTTTAAAAAACACCATTGCCAAGTCTTACTTCAGACGGATGTATTTTTAATAATTTATGCCTCAGAGTGGACTAATTCAATTAAACTGCTTTCCTTCTCAATTCTAGTTTAGACCACTGAATAAATGGGAAGTTTGTTTGGGAGACTTAATTAATCTTGTACCATGGATTAATTAATTAATTAAGCAATCATTTGCATGCTATTTTCTATGTGTTTTGCTCACATGAAGATAAGGAAATCCCAATAGATAAACGAATGTACGAATGCTGTGCAACTGTGCTATAGCATTCCAAAGCCCTCCAGAGGGTCTTGTTTCTTTCCAGTACATTGTCTTCTACAGTCACACCTTCACTGTCCCCAATGATCCTCTTCTCCTACACATTATGAGTTTGCGTTCTAACATGGCTAAGACAGAGCAAGATGGGGGAGGGTCTTGCTCTGTGTGTATCTCATAGGCAGACTCAAGAAGCAGTATTCTGAGAGGTATTGAGGAATTTGACAACATACAGCATGCAAGATTGTCACTTAAGAAGAGAAAGCAAGGAGTGATGGAAGTGACCCATTGGGAGGGGAAACTGTAGATATAGTAGAACGGTCAGGTTGTGTCATGGTGAATGTCAGTTCTTAGATCAACAGTATCTGGAATCATCCTGGGGCCGGGGGTGGGGTGGGCTCTGGGTATGTCTGTGAGGGAGGTGGTTGATTAGACTACCTGAGGTGGAGAAGATCCATTCTAAATGGTGGCTCCGTCCTATGGGCTCTGATCCTAGACTGAATAAAGGCAAGAGAGGGAGCTATGCACCAGCATTGATATTCTTCTGCTTCTTGACTGGAGACATAATATAACTATCTGTTTCAACTCCTGCAGTCATGCCATACCCAACAAGATGGAATGTATTTTCAAACAGCAAACCCAAATAAACCTCTCCTTCCTAAAGTTGCCATTGTAAAATATTTTGTCACCGCAAGTAGCCAAGAAAAAAAAGACTGTTTTGTTTTTTAAGACAGGATTTTTCAGTGTATCCCTGGTTGTCCTGGAACTAGCTCTATGGCCCATGTTGGCCTCAAACTGAGAGATCTTCCATCCTCTGCCTCCTGAGTACTGGAATTACAGGTATGTGCCACCACTGCCTGGCTACAGATTGCTTTTTAATAGTTTCTCTTGACAGCTATTATATATAGTCTTATCAGGTAAAAATGTAAAGACCGAAGAAGACTAGACACCAAGTGCTACATTCTTTCTTTGTGGAAATGTATCTCATATTAATAAACAATCCATGGAAACCAAAGACTTTCAGGTTTAAATAAAAAAGGAGGCTATATAGATTTTTTTCTTTCAACAGAAGATATCAACATATGAGTTAACTTTTCTATATATAGACAAGCAAAGGAGAACACTTATTTCAATCATCACAAACAATATTTAAATAATGAAAATCTACTTTTCTGACTTAATAATATAGTATAGTGAAGCTGATGAAAAGGACTTCATATTTTAGTGGTTCACTCATACACACATTACTACACATTACTACTTGTATCACATATTGAGTTTACCTCCCCTAGGAGTCTATGAATTCTATTAGAAGAAGTATATTCTTTCTATATAACAACCTACTGGTTGAAACATTAGTAGTGATCCATACAGAACCAGGCTGGAATGACCAAAGAATACACATTCAGGGGTGTTAAAAACTGTGTAGTAGGAGAGGTCCAAGGATGTGGACGTTTTCCCGATGAGGGATGGTGATCAGTGGTAGAAGAGGTTGGAGACAAAACATATGAATAAAAACTGTTGTATGTTAAAAATAGAAGCTCTTTTGTCAAGACATGAGGTGAACCTCTTCAATTAAAGTGAAAATTAAATGATAAGATATTGGCTCTCTATCCTTTGCAATGCTAGTCTCTGAAGAGAAAGGGGCAGTCAGTGGTTCCTTTGTTTGATGGATACATAGTGGTGATTTTGGAGACCAATCATCCTGTAGCTATGACTCACCGAGGGGCCTAATTTACTTTTGGCAGAAACTCAACTCATGCAACTCCTTTGTTACCTGGTGAGTGTTTATGCTGACAAAGGTTGGATTGAGTAGCTGACTCTAAGCTTGGGACTCTGCAGCAAAGAAGTAAGGGGAACATTGATTTTATAGAAAAAATTTAAAACCTAAACTTAATTAATGTTAAATATATTACTCCTAAAAGGAGACAAAGATGGCATAACTAATGATGATATGCCTGTTTGTATACGAAGTGCACACCATTGGCCTTACTGTGTACTCTGTGCACACGTGTGTATACAAACACCATAGAATGTGAACACTCATATAGCCATGCATGCTGTCTCTTCACAGCTGTGGTTCTCAAGCTTCCTAATGCAATAGCATTTTAATACAGTTCCTAAAGTTGTGAAGAACCCCTAACTGTAAACTTATCTCATTGCTACTTCCTAACTGTAATTCTGCTACTATTGTGAATTATAGTGTAGATAACTCATATGCAGGATATCTGATATGCAAGATATTTGATATGTGACCTCAGAGGGGGTCATGACCCACAGGTTGAGAATCACTGACCTTGCATGGGTATCATTTTATTCACTTATATTTGGGGCAAGAAACTCAAGTGCACTGGCCTTTAATATGTTTTCCTTTCCTTGTAAAGATATTTTAACTATTACATTTAGTTATGTTTATATGGATGTTGTGTTTGAACTGTGGCTGGATGTCTACAAGGCCAAGGTCATGGGAAGCATACGCACTCTAACTAAAAATCGTATCTGAGCCTCAGAAAGATAAGAAGCATCTTTTACCCCAAGAGACAAATCTGGGAGAAGAAAGTCCTCTTTCCACCCTTGAGAGATTGAGAATAAGTTTCAGTATCTGAACTCATGAAGCAAAACTCTTGTAGCCATAGTTTTCACATAAGGAGGAATGCAGTCAGATCTCTATTGCTCGCCCTGCCTAAAAACCAATTCAAAATGGACCAAAATCCTTAATGGAAGACGTGAAACTTCTGCTAGGGGAAAACACATTTGAAATACTGAGACCTGGGCAAAAGAAAGGGGTTTTCTGGAGGAAAATATACTCCAATAGCACAGGAAATAATCCCAGTAATTGACAAATGTGATTATGTGATATTAGAATGCTTCTGACACAGACACCAGAGTGAAGAGACAACCAATGGAATGAGAAAACACCACCTGTCAGGTGCACATCAGACTGGGGCATTGATATCTAGGGATGAAGAAATACGAGAAGTAAACACCAGAAAAAGTCAAATCACCCAACTAATAATTATGACAACAAACTGAATAGATATTCCTCAAAAGGAGAAATATAAGTGACCAATGAACATACAAGCAAGCATTTAACACCTTTAGCTATCTATCAGGGAAGTGTAAATGAAAATCACTTTGATATCTCATCACATACCAGTCAGAGTGGCTATCATGAAGAAAAAAAATGACAATTGGGGATGTGGGGGAAGGGGGGACTTTATTTACTGCAGATGGGAATGTAAAGTTGTGCAGCTACTATGGAAATAGCTCACTATTCCAAACAAACAAAAACAAACAGCCCGAAAATAAAAACTACCAAATGACCAGCCTGTATTGCTCCTAGGTATTTACCCAAAGGACTTTAAGTCAACACATCACAGGTATCTACTAGCACATCCAGGTTCATTGCTTAGCTATTCACAATAGCCAGGAGCTGAAAGGAGACTAGCTGCTAATTAACATATTAATGGATAAACAAAACGGAATTTTATGCAGCCATGATGAACAATGAAGTCATGCTACTTGCAGGAAAAACTGCAACTGGAGGTCTTGATGTTAAGCTAAATAAACCAGGCTCAGAACTACCTTGTGTTTACTCTTAAATGAAGAATCTAGATTTAATATGTATTTATTTACTTAACCACAGGTAGGAATGTGAAGTTGTGTGACCCTTACAGTATTGCCTCTTATTTTGAGTTTTTTTTAAATCAACATTATACTTTATCTCCATTTGGTTTAAGTGATATGGGACGTTTCAATGATATTAAATGAAATCTCCTGGGATAAGAGGAAGAGGTGGCATGAAGAAAATGTGACAATGAAGAATGATCCAAATAAACATTCTTGGTTAATAGCAGTACTTATAGAACAACCGTTTTAATTACAAAAAATCATCTCACTCCCAAAGTATTTCAGATGGTTCATAGCTTATAAGATTGTTTTGCAGAGATCAGGGGAAGAAAAACTAAAATATAAATAAAAAACATTTCTGAGGTTTCCATAATGTAGAAAAACAAGGAAGAGATTAAACTCAACTTTTGAGAGGTCAAAGTGTCAACATTATTAGCATACATAGCAACGAGTAATAAAATATCTTATGTTTTATAGGTTTGTTTTAATGCCCAGCATACCAAACGTGTTAGTAAATTTCAAGTGGAGTCAACAATATTCCCTTGCTGCTGATACAAAGTTAGTGTTATCACTTTGGAAGCCCTGTTAACTCATTAACTACAGGAATTCTGTTGAGTTGAGACAGGAAAGGGTTCACTGGACATCAGTGTTGTGGTGGAAATAATCTTTCTTCCTGTAGCGAAGAGATTTCTGGTTTCTCATTGAGATAATCGATTCTAATGTTATTAAGTAGTGGTCCAATAAATCTGCCCTTGTATTTTTCTGATACAAATACAATATACCTACCACTGTTCAATATCTTTCATATGTGAAGTAATAAAACTAATTCAATATGAAATCTTGTACTTCACATGTAAATTGGATTGCTACGGGCCATTAGACTCCTTATATAAACAATATATTTTCTTTTAAGAAAGAAAATACTGTGCCCGTTTTAACATTCTGAAAGTTTATAGTGCACAAAATCACATTAACAGAGCAGATGATTGTCAAGGGTGTGGCTAACACAGACAGAAAACAGAACTCTTGATTTTCCAGTAAAATAGCTTTAATTCCATGGCAGTTTCCAAGATGACTACCAATAGGTGCATGCTCATTGACATCAGATGTAATTAAAAACTGTAATTCTAGAATTAATCTTTAAAGTGTACACAGAAGACAGTGCCCAGTGACTGAAGCAAAGGAGTTCAACCAGGGCAGCACGGTTCCACAGAAAGGTGATGGCATACGAAGTCAAATCTGGTCATGCAGTAGGATGTCATCTGATTGCTTTCATTGTAGCTGGTCAGTACTATATGCTTGGGCTTATTTATTTCCATTATTCACAAAAATCTGCAAAGCAGAATTCAGTAGACAAACCTTGCCCAAGTATGCTAAAATATTTGTATCTTGGCCTCCTTTGTAACAAGGATCCTTGTGCTTTGCCACAGCTGTCAGAGTAATGGCTGCCCCCCTCTTTTTTTTTTTTTTATCTGGGTTGGCTTTATTCCCAGATTCCAAATGAAAGAGACAGCATTTTACTTGACCACCCCATTCCAACCGTTAAATACTGTGCCTTCAGTCTCTGATGCTCTAATGGTCGATTAAAGTTGATAACAGTCTGTCCAATTTCCATTTTTTAGCATCCAGCTTGCTGAAATTGTAATACTGTAAAAATCTGAAGTCTTCAGGTCCTCCCTGAGAATGTGTCTGGATGTCAACACATACTAATAAACAAAGGGAAAAATAGGATTGTCAATAGGCCTTTCCAGTTTGCAGAACTTGGTTAGCAGTGTGGTTGAGCCATGTTTGTATGGAGGTGAAGTAGTGGATAATCAACTGGTCTACCAAATGGGATCTGTACTGGAGCTACTCACAGTGTGGTTTACATCTGCATAAGAGGAAGACCCTCAATGACTTTGAAACCATTCCCTCCCTGATGGGGGAAGTCCTGTGTATATGTCAATAAAGCACTGTTGGCCAATAGGGAAGTAAGATAGGTGGGACTAGGAGTCAAGGAGGACTCTGGGTAGGAGAAACACAGGGAATCAAGTTGTAACTGCCATAGGGATAAGAAGCCTGGAAAGTTCTCTGTTAAGAGAAATACTTAGATTAACAATTACGGGATAAATACTTAAGTCAGAGCTAGCCAGTAAGAAACAAGCAAGGCCAACAGCTTCATAATTAATATAGCCTCCTGTGTGTTTATTTGGGACTGATGTGGCTCTGAAATCAGGCTGGCGGGAAGGCTTCTCTTTACACCTCCCTGCCTGCCTTACTTACTGGTAAACAATAAGTCTTTTTTCCCTTATGAAGATCTTCTTTTGTTGAGAAGATACATATAATCATACCTTTTAGGCTTTGTCGTTTAGGTTGAAAGGTCACAGTGCTACAGATCTATGAAACATTTTCTCAGATCTAATGTCTCAGTGGGTTGGAATAAAATAGCTTGAAAGACTTTCTCCTCCTCCAAAACCAACAGCAGGTTGGTTCTCTTGAACCTTAGAAAAAATGGAATTAGGACCATGGTTTCAGATGTGGGTCTGTAGACCAGTAGAATTCTGAGCAAAGCAGTTTGATCCTAGTCATCTGAGTGAAGGAAGAAAGGAATCAGGACTTCACCATGAGCGTACTCCCTGCTTCTGCAGTGTGCAGTGTCTACTCAGTTCCTTTCACAGTGCCAGTCAGCTCGCCTTTCTTAACCACGCTTGGATTCTTTCTCTGAACATGAATGAGCTCCCAGAGTTCTCATCTTTGGTAGGCTAGTCTCATTTTTTTTTCAATCAGTTGCTCAACTCCGAGATGCTTTTATCATGTTGGAGAAGCAATTGCCCATTTTCTGAGTCTTTGCTGCTAAAGTAAGTGTAGACGAGCCCTTCAGACTGCCAAATTTATCTCTGCGGGTAAGTATGATATTTCTGGGAATGTGGCTTCAGCCTCTCTTTCTATCCAGGCTGAAATGAAGACTGGAGAATTTGAAGGCCAAGTAATTGGTTCTTCAAACTGTAATCTCATCATAGAAGTAGTGTTCCCTTCCCTTAGACAAACAGTTTTTGTCTCTAGATGAATATACTTTATTGCTTACATCCCTTCCTCAACTGGAACTCTAGCTCTCACCTACTTTATCTTGGCTTCAGGGGGGCTTTTTCTCTAAGAGACAAGAGGACACCTGTTTTCTAATAATGTAATGAGAGAAGAATATATAGAAATTCAGTATCAAAAATTGATGTGATGACATCCTATTTGGAGTTATATTAGCAGAAAGTTTGTCCCACATAGTACCCTGTGAAGCATGTGTTTATTGTTCTTTTTTCTTCAGAATATAGAAGGTACTGGTTGTGATGATTGTTTTTAATTATCAAGGTGACAGAATCTAGAATCACCTGGGATAAAGGTCTCTGAGCATCCCTGTGGGGAAAACTTGCCTGCTGTGGGTGGCACTGTTCCCTACACGGAATCCTGGGCTATATAAGTGGAGAAAGGGAGTCAAACAGCAAGCATCCATTCATCTATCCATCTATGCTTTCTGGTTGTAGATGTGATGTAGCCAGCTACTTTAAGATCCTGATGCTTTACTCCTCTGCCATGATAAAGTATACCTGAACTCACAGCCAAAATAAAACCTTTCCCCCTTCAATTGCTTTTGACAGCAATGGAGAAATAAACTGAGACATTGGCACTTAATGTTTTTCTCTAAAATGTATTTGAACTCCAAGGGGCCCACACTTCAGACAATATGTATAAGTTAAGACCACACTTCAGACAATATGTATAAGAAAACAAAACCTGCATCCTAGACTGTCCTTATTTCCTAGAATTAGATATCATTAGGTATTTACCCCATAGAACTTTCTGGTAGCCAAATCTATGTCTCAAAATTTCACTTCCAGTTATATAAATCCTTATCATATGGATTTTCTTTTATGTCTCCAGACACTCCTGAAGAAACTCCTGTGACTTTATACTATAACAGTAATAATAGTAATTAATAAATAATAGTAACAGGAGTTTACTGACTAGTACATCATCATCAGGTATCGGATACTCTTTCAAGTATGCGAATAAGATGAATGCATTGTTGTCCTTGTGGAACTCTGTGAGGCTAGTAGCATGAAGGTTACCATTGTACATACAAAGGAGCCGAGACAGTTTGGTCACAAAACTTTTCTAAGGTCACAGAGCTGGGTGAGATTTGGACCCAGGAAATCTGACAACTAACATTGTCTGTAGCTTATTTTATGGTTATTTTTCTTGACCTGGAATGGAATGAGAGGTTGTTCTGAGCCTAGCATTACTGAGGGGTATTTGGGTCTTCTGTGTGCCTATGAATTGTAACATTTCTCTGATTTCTGTTGGGTGTGCTCCTCTGATAAGCTTTTCTGATTATTCCTTCATGTGCTTTACCAATTGTAAATCCTGGCTTCACACCTAGGAGTTAGACAGAATGCTCACTTTTGTGTTCTGTCACTTGACAATATTCAGCACCCCCTGCATCTTGATCCATCTGTAAAGTGGCTTCTATAGTTCTTTAAGATGAGACTTGACAATACAAGATGAGTGGGGAAGACAGAAATTACAATAGGAGTTTGGAAGAAAATAGAAAATAATTAGAATAATAGGTAAAAGAAAGCAAAAAAAGTCTGTTATGTAATGCCTTATGAATTGGATAATTTATAGGAAAGTACTTGAAAAGCCTTTGATGTTCTCCAGTGGGAGGTGGCATTATTATGATAATTGTTGCATTTGTTTTATCATCTTCACCTTGGGATTCTGGTTTCTGCCAATGTTGAACACAAAAATAAGTCAGTAGATAGATTGGAAATGCTGAAAGCTGGTTGCTGTTGAAGGACCACAGGTTAAGATGCTGTCTTCTTAGGGCTCCTGCTGACCTAGTGAGTATCTTGGGTATTAAGAGAATGTTGTAGTTTGTGGAGCTGCAGTCAACGGCTGAAGAAAAAGACATACCTGTGCTGTAAACCAGAGAAGGGAAAGTCCAATCCTCAAATAAAGGTCACACAGGATCATTCAAATGGAAGAGGAAAGACACAGGCTACCACAACACAGAACACTTTACCCAACCCAGCCAGTAAATATGAGAGAATCAGTAACAATCTTGCCAAAGTATCGGAGAATGAGACAAGGCTTGCAGAGAAAAATAGGCCAAGTGTGAAAGGGGGTTGAAGGGAGTAGTGACCAAAACTGGCAGAGATGTGGA
Source organism: Mesocricetus auratus (assembly GCF_017639785.1). NCBI lineage: Eukaryota > Metazoa > Chordata > Mammalia > Rodentia > Cricetidae > Mesocricetus > Mesocricetus auratus. The sequence continues at coordinate 17,289,968 of NW_024429205.1, read as the reverse complement.
GCCTGTTTAAAAGTCTCCTCAAAAACATAGAAAATCCCCTCAAAAACAGAAGCAAGGAGGGAAAGAGACAAGGAAGTGGTAGCACAAGGATGACCTTGAAGAATAATGAAACCAAAAGTCCAGTGAGAGGCTCTGTTGCAGCTCAGCACCTAGAGAAATCAGTATTGGATGGCAGGATTCCGAAGGCATTAAGGGAGCTTGTACTCTCTGAGCTAATCACTTCATGCACTCATAGTTATTGGGGGATGGGGGGATGACGACTAATGAGAATCTAAGGATGTTAAGAAGAGAAGTGATTGTAAAAGGTAGTTTAATATTGAACCTAGACAGAAGCATTATAGAAATGCAGTTCAATACAGCTAATGTCAACATGCAATGGGGGACATGAAGGAGGGACCCAAGCATCCAGAGGGTAATGGAATCATTGGCTAGAACCATGATTGATTTTCCCCCCCAAGAACAAAGCTGGTCCAAAAATTGATTTTTCTTGTGCACAGGAATTGGCTGACTTAAATAACAACATAAATCTTTGAACTTACACATTTGGCACTGGGGTTCATATCTTTTATTTCAAAGTTGGGGTTGCTTGGCTGTATGGAGCCTTGCCACATGGCTTGAGAGAAAATCAAGCAAAGGCAGAGGCAGGTAGGAATTTAGCCAGATCATAGTTGAGTGGGGAACACAATGTCCGGTTGAATGGAACTTTTGGGTTACTCTCAATCAGAGGACTCTGACACAGTCTTGGGTATAAGAAGTACTTCCCAACAAAACTAGGAAGATATAAAGTGAGATTTGGCTAAATAAAGCTAGATGCTGTCATAGTAAATCCACTGGGTATGAAGAGATCTTTGCTTTGTATCAAGAAATCACTTACCTGGTAATTTTGATAAATTTCTGGAGGCTCACAATAGACTTGACAAAATGAAAAACTGACAGAGTCCATGGCCTTAGATGGATAGTCTCTATTTTTGTGGGATTTACATGAGTGAACTCCACCAGATTCTGCCAGTGAGGAATCAAGCAAGAACTCATAGCTCTGGCAGCTGAGGGAGGAAAAGCATCCTTTGTTTAAAGAGAGCCCAGCTCCTAGAGACAGCGGTTTTAGCACTGACCTGCTCCACTTGGATGATAACTATCTGTCTTCCTTCAGGTACCTCTAGACTTCCTGTCCCATCTAAGACAGGAAATTTGAAGTTGTGAACATCATAATGCAGGACAAAGACTTTGGAAGACTGAAGTGAGGATGGGACACTTCTGTCCTAGCACATTTTATTACTACAGAAGTAGAACTCCAAGAAAAGGTCAAGATTTGGTTATGAAAGAATAAGACGTCCACTTAAGAATAATAACTCTACTTAAGACCTAGTGTAAAAGGAAGCTTGAAGAACATGAGAGGCAAGCCAGAAACACCAGAAGCATTTGAATTCTCTTTTAAAAAAGAAACTCATTAAATATAGGCAGCTCATAGCCATCACAAACTGAGGACCATCTTATTTCATCTCATATTATTCCATACATCTTGCCTGAATTTCCACTCAACATTTTAAGGTGACCTGAAGAGCCAGATAGTAAAAGCCAGAAGAAACAACACTGGCATTGGAACCATAAAATGTAACACCAGATAGAAGGGAATCACAGACTGGCAATGCGGACAGACATATGGAAACTTGACTACTCCCATGTTTGTTCCATAGTTGTACCTTTGGGGGCATGTCGTACCAGAGTAGTCATTATTATAGCTTGCAGGCTTCAGAACTGGATATGATTGATGTTTACTTCTTTCTTTGGTTAGTGTGCATTGAATCTTACTTTCACTAAATATGAAGTTGTGTACTGTTACTATATAGATTTCAACAGATAGCAACATATATCTTAAATTTTTATTTTATTTATTTTTTATTTTAGAAGCAATCTTATTTTACGTATCAATCCCTCATTCCCTCACCTTCCCATCCTCCCAAGCCCCCCATTGACCCCCCAACCCATCTTAAAAATTTAAACACCAACTTTTAAAAAAATGAAATGATGTGTTAATAACTTGATGAAAATGATATGTCAAAAGTAGAGAAAATTGAGAAAAAACAAACTCACTTAAAATAAACAAAAACCACAGAAAAATGTGCATATGACATGAATAGAAGCACTTACACACAAACGATTGATCCAACTGTATTACTAATTGCTTAAAGGTCAATGGTCTAAATACAGAAATTGAAGGACAAAACTTTTCAGAGCAGATATAAACAGGATTCACCTATGTTTTGCCTAGAAGACATTCAGATATATTAAAGTTGAAATGTTGGAGATACACACCATGACAACACCTATCAAAGACAACTGGGATAGCCATGAAACTTCCAAAGCAGACTATAAACCAGAGAATATTATTAGAAGTAAAGCAGGATGCTATAAAGGTGCAAGGAGACATAAGAATATTTAATGTGTGTGCAACTAACAGAAGAGTGCCAATATACACGAGACAAAACTAATAGAACTTTAAGAAGAAGTGGTTAAGTCCATTACTGTAGCTGAAGACTTTAATACCTCACAGTAATTGGAAGATCAAGCAGGCTGAAAATTAGTAAGGGTATAATTGGAAAAGCACCGTCAATCATCTGGTTCAAATTGACATTTATAGAAGAGTCCATCCAATAACAATAGAACTCACGTTTTCCTCAAACTCACAGGAAGAATTATAAAATAGACTACATTGGGCTACAAAAACCCATCTTCACAAATTTTAAATGATAGAACTTGTGTCAAATACGTTCTTGGGTAATCATACTATTAAACTAGAGATCTGTAAGGAGAAAGCAATTGGAAAATACCCAAACACTTGAAAATTGAGCAAAGCATCACTAAATAACTGATGAGTGGAAGAAGTCTCAAGAGCACTTAAATATTGTTTTGAGGTAAATGAAAATGAAAAATATACCTCACCAAATGTGTAGGCTGCAGTAAAAGCGTGCCTGGAGGGAAATATATAGTATTGAAACCATGATCGAGAATATAGGCTCCTACCTCACGAAACCAGAGAAAGAAGAGCAGTCAAAAACTAATTCAAGCATAGTAAAAGAATTCTTAAAAACTAAAACAGAAGCCAATGGAATTGAAGACAGGAACCCAGCAAAGAAAACTGAGAAACCTAATTCGTGGTTCTTGAAAATATCAGTGAAACTGAAATTTCAATTGAGCCTATCCCAAAAAATGGGATAGATGGTGGGAGGTGGAGGGGGGAATTTTATCAAAATTAAAATAAAAATAGGATCATAACTACTGATTATATAAGCATTTGTTTATTCTTAAAATTATGTGAGTGTAGATATTTCTGTAAATCTGTGGATGTGAGTGTAGGTATTATCTTGGAATCTCAAGGTTTTGAAATCCCCTGGAGCTAGAAATACAGGGGGTTATGAGCCACTACCTGTACAATATGGATAGAACCAAATCAGGTCCTCTGCAAGAGCAGTACTTACTCTCAACCATCTTGAGTAAAACCTCCAGTCCTGATTCTATAAGCATTTAAAGGATAAAAGAACACTTGGTATAACACTATTCCCACAAATATAACATTGTATATTAAAATGGATTAATTTAATTAGTTCTTTGTGAGTTCCATATGTGTTTTGATTATATTCACCTATAACTCTTCCCAGATCCGTCCCCCTCCCTTCCAAAATCTGTGTCCTGAAATAAAAAAAAAGAGAAACAAAGGAAAATTAATGTTTCCCAAATAAACTTAAGGATGTGGCCTTAGAGTAGTTGACTTACCAGGGTCTACACTCATAGAGTAAACAGTTTCTCCCTTTACCAGAAGATAACAGTTGATATTAGCTTTATGGTTAGGTGTGGGATTTTGTATTCAATTCCCATCTCTGTGCTGGGATTTGATGTAGCTTGAGCTTGCACAGGATTTTTTTTTACATGTTGTTTCAACCCCTGTACATTTATGTGTGCAGCTGCTCATTTGTGTTCAGAAGACATTGCTTCCTTATACTCAAGAGTCTACTGCCTCTGACTGTTAAATTATTTCTATTATCTCTTCCTCAGTGATCTATGAGCCTTGGGAAGACAGGGTGCAGAATATATGTTCAGTGTGAATGAGCACTCTGTTGTCTTGTATTCTCAGTACCTTGGCCAGTTGTGTTTTCTATGTTAATCAGCATCTATTGAAGACAGAAGCTTCTTAGATGAGTGTTGATAGATGTCATGGTCTATGGGTATAATGGTAGGTCATTAGGATTCAGTTTGATACTGTGTCCATTTAGAAGAATAGTAATAGTATGTTCTCTTCTAAGGCCTATGGTGTACTCAGCTATAAGTTCTTGGTTTGATTGTGGAGACAGATATGGGTTTCATTTTATGGAGAAAGACGGAAATCCAATCAAAACATCATTGGCTGCTCCAATAGTATTTGTGCCACTATTGTACCAGTGACGATGTCCTGCCATGTGAGTCATTATTGTATCTCACAGGGTTCACAGTTGCGTGTAGTTGATGCTCACTTGTCCTCTCTGGTAGTGTACATGAAACCTTGTAATACAATGGAAGCTAGCCAATAAGGATGAAGCTTCCAGGCAAGTTGCAGCTTGATTTCTACATATTCTAATTCTCAGGTATATGGTGTCTTCTTCAATAGAATCTTACTGTAAAGTTTTTGAGGGTAACTAAGAGCAATGCAAATATACTATAATGTTTAGAGATCTATAAGATTTCACTGCCAACAGTTCCAAAAGAAGGAAACCATGCCTGACGCTGAGCTTTTTAATTTGTTAACTTCTTTGACAGTTGGAAAATATCAAGGTTTCATAAAGACAAATTATTCTATGTATAAGTTAAATAATACGTAGCTATTCTTTCAAAACAGATAAAAGAAAGCAGCTGGCTCAAATGGTTTCACTGGTGGATTCTACAATGCATCTAGAAAAACAGAAACAGAAGAAACACTTCCTAGCTGATTCTATGATGTCTGCATTACCCTCATACAAAAACTGTATGGTATCTTAAGAGAGGAAACTACGGGTAAACACATGATCAATGTAGGAGCAAAAGCTTCAATAAAAGATTAACCAGGACAGGAAAGGCATCAGCCTTTCCAGGCTCCAACCTCCAGCGACCCCAGCTTCAGGTGAGCTTGGGTCTCCCTGGGGCCACTCCCCATTCCCCACCCATCACCCATCCCCTTAATCTTCCGGGAACCCGCTCCTGGCATTCAGAGGACCGGCCCACACAGGAAAGGCTAAAGAAAATGGTCAAATAACATATAAAGGCAAACCTATCAGTATCACACCTGATTTCTCCATGGAAACTCTGAAAGCCAGAAGGTCCTGGATAGATATTCTATCAGCATTAAGAGACTATGGATGCCAGCCCAGACTACTATAACCAGCAAAGCTTTCAATCAATATAGATGGAGAAAACAAGATATTCCATGACAAAACCATATTTAAACAAAACATATCCACTAACCCATCCCTATAGAAAGTTCTAGAAGGAAAACTCCAATCCAAGGAAGTAAATTACAACCAGATACAAATAGGTAATAGATAATCCCACTTTACCAACAGCCAAAAGAAAAAAGGGGTGGAAATCCACATACAATTCCACCACCATCAACCATTCCAAAACAAACAAGAATGAGCAATAAAATGTCATTAATATCCCTCAATATAAATTGTCTTTACTCGCCCATAAAAAGGCACAGGCTAACAGAATGACTTAGAAGACAGAATCTATCCTTCTGCTGCATAGAAGAAACACACCTCAGTTCAAAGACAGATGTTACCTCAGAGTTAAGGGTTGGGAAAAGATTTTCCAATCAAGTGGACCCAAGAAACAAGCAGGGATAGCAATCCTAATATCTAACAAATTAGACTTTAAACTAAAATCAATCAAAAAAGATGAAGGAGGTCACTTCATACTCATCACAGGAGAAATCAACCAAGATGAAGTCTTAATTCTGAACATCTATGTCCCAAATACAACGCCATCCATGTTCGTAAAAGAAACATTACTAAAACTCAAACCACACATAAAACCTCACACACTTATAGTGGGAGACTTCAACACCCCAATCTCACCACTAGACAGGACTACCAAACATAAATTTAACAAAGAAACAAAGGAACTAATAGAAGTTATGACCCACTTGGTTTTGACTGATATATATATATAGAACATTCCATCCAATCACAAAAGAATATACCTTCTTCTCAGAGCGACATGGAACCTTCTCAAAAATCGACCACATACTTGGCAACTTATCAAACCTCAACAGGTACCAAAAATTGGAAGAACTCCATGCATCTTATCAGACTACCATGCTTTAAAGTGAGAATTCAACAACACAAATTGCAGAAATGCTACATACTCATGGAAATTGAATAATGTGCAATTGCACCACTCCTGGGTCACAGAAGAAATGAAAAAAAGAAATTAAAGACTTCCTAGAATTCAATGAGAATGAAGACACAACATACCCAAACTTATGGGACACTTTGAAAGCAGTGCTAAGTGTTCACATGAAGAAACTGGAGAATAGTCACACTAGAGAATTAACAGCACAGCTGAAAGCTCTAGAACAAAAGAAGCAAACTCACCCCTGAGGAATAGATGCAAGGAAATAATCAAATAGAGAGCTGAATTCAATAAAGTAGAAACTAGGAAAATGTTAGAAAGAATCAATGTAACGACTTTGGAGATCCCACAAGGAGGGCCTCACCCTCTCTGGGGAATGATGTGGGGATTGGGTGGGGGGCTGGTGGAGGGGTAAGGGAGGAGGGGTAGGGGAGGGAGCTGGAATTCACATGTGGAGCATTCATGTTTCTAATTTAAATTAAAAATATTTAAAAAAAAGAACCAATGTAACAAAGTGTTGATTCTTTGAGAATCAATAAGACAAACCTTTATCCAAACTCATGAAACAACAGAATGTGAACATGCAAATTAACAAAATCAGAAATGAAAAGTGGGACATAACAACGGACACTGAGGAAATCCAGAGAATCTTCAGGTCATACTTTGAAAACCTGTACTCCACAAAATTTGAAAATTTAAAGGAAATGGACAACTTTCTCGATAGATATCACCTGCCAAAATTAAATCAAGAACAGATAAGCAATTTAAATAGACCTATAGCACCCAAGGAGATAGAAACAGTCATCAAAAGTCTTCTAACAACAACAACAACAACAAAAAACCCAATTTCAGATGGCCTCAGTGCAGAATTCTACCAGAAACTCAAAGATCAACTTACACCAATTCTCCTCAAAGTATTCCATGCAATAGAAGCAGAAGGGTCTTTGCCAAACTCTTTTTGCAAGGCTTCAATAACCTTGATACCCAAGCCACACAAAGATACAACTAAGACGAATATCCCTCATGGACATTGATGCAAAAATACTCAATAAAATACTGGCAAATCTCATCCAAGAACACATCAGAAAACTCATCCACCATGACCAAGTAGGTTTCATCCCAGGGATTCAGGGATTGTTCAACATAGGAAAATCCTTCAGTGCAATCCACCATATAAACAAGTTCAGAAACCAAAATCACATGATCATCTCACTAGATGCTGAAGAAGCCTTTGACAAAATCCAATACCCCTTCATGATAAAGGTCTTGGAGAGATCAGGGATAACAGGAACATACCTAACCACAATAAAAGCTATGTACAGCAAACCAACAGCCAACATCAAACTAAATGGAAAAAAACTCAAGACAATAGCATTAAAGTCAGGAACAAGACAAGGCTGCTCACTCTCTCCATACCTCTTTAATATTGTACTTGAAGTTCTAGCCAGAGCAAGAAAGGGGAACATTCCTCCACTGCTGGTGGGAGTGCCAACTGATACAGCCACTATGGAAATCAGTATAGAGATTCCTAAAATGGGAATCAGTCTACCACAAGACCCAGCAATTCCACTCTTAGGCATATACCCAAAAGATGCACATTCATACAACAAGGACATCTGTTCCACTATGTTTATAGCAGCACTATTTGTAATAGCCAGAACCTGGAAACAACCTAGATGCCCCTCAACAGAAGAGTGGATAGAGAAAATGTGGTACATCTACATAGTGGAATACTATTCAGTTAAACACTGAACTGAACTCCTGGAAACCAATGTCAACAGAGGGAGGAGTGATGAGCAAAGGGGTCAAGACTGGGATGGTGAAACCCAGAGATATAGCTGACCTGAACAAGGGGGAGCTCTTGGATCCCAGACTGATGGCTGAGAGGCTTGCATGGGACTGATCCAGACCCTCTGAATGTGGGTGTCTGTGGGGACACCAGACCTTGAACAGAGACCCACTTCCCCTTCGGCCTGGGAGTAGGCAGCTGTAAGACAATGTTTACTGAAAACATGTTTACTGAAAACAATTCAGTGCCATAAAGCTCTTGGTAGGGCTCCGGTAAGGGCTTGCTCACTGAAACACCATGACTTTGATCCCCCCCACGGCTAGATGCTTCTTCCTGCTCCCTGCTGTTTCTCCCTGATTCTGGTGCTGGAGATTTAACGACCAGCCAGGAGGGTGAGAAGTCTGTGAGAGCTGTGAGAGGTGTGTGAGAGCTCGGTTGGAGAATTGTATGTGTATGGATGACAGAAGTCTTTTAAAAAGGGAAGTGTTTTTTCTTGGGGAGTTCTCCTAAGCCGACTTGGGGAGCATAAAGTTTTCTTAAAGCAACCGACTGCTTGGTCTCTGTGTCATCTATCCCGACATTCTCGGATGCAGGCTGCTCAGCAGGTGCGACAGGTGTCAGTGAGGAGACTCAGACAATCTATGGGGTTTTTGGGTAGTAGATCAAAATTTATCCATGGTACACAAATGGACTTTAGGGACCCATCCCACAATGAGGGATGCTTTCTCAATCTGAACACTTTGGGGAGGTCCTGGGCCCTCCCCGGAATGAAATGACAGATTCTAGAGATCCCCTATGGAGGGCCTTACCCTCCCTGGGGAATGGAGTGGGGATTGGGTGAGGGCTGGTAGGGCTGGTGGAGGCAAGTGAGCGTGGAGAAGAAGGAGAGGGAGATGGGACTGACATGGGAAGCGAGCTTGTTTCTAATTTAAATATATAATAAAAAAAGTATATTAAAAACGATTAACAAGTTGAATCCAACATTGTATGGAAAGAAACGTCATAACCAGAAAGGATTCATTTAGAGTAAGCCTTGGAGATTAGAAAGGTAGTGAATGTTCACTTGCTCAGTGTAGCATTAACAAACAGAGATGGGGAAATCAATAAAAGAAAGAGAATCTGTGTTTATGGACTGTAAATACAAGTTGGGGGAAACTGAGGAGGGGAATGAAGCTAAAACCTTAGTCTTTAGATCCCCAGGCCAGAATAAACCTTTAACTGGAAGGACAGGGCCCTGGTGCCTTTTAAACAGAAGCAACTCCATAATTAGTTAATTCCTAGTTTTAATTGCTTATCTTGGTTTTGGAAAGGCAATACATGCTTAAGGGGAGATTTCAAACAATAGTAAAGGCCATGAAAATAAATTTTACTTCATTTCAAGATGTTATGTAAATTGTGTGTGTGTGCGCGCTTTCTTTTTCCTTTAACAGTGTTCTAATCAGAGTTTGTGCCTGAGATTGCTGAGGACATATTGACTGACCCATCTGTGAACTCTTCAGAAGTCATATCTAATCACTAGTGTTATTATTATTATTATTGCCTTTTTATAATGAACATGGCTAATTTCAAAATTCGCCAAAAAATATTCAACCTATATATGGTAGCATCCTAAATAATGTACCAAATGTATTGCCTTTAATTCATTTTGAGTGAACAAGCCAAGGGTCAGATTGAGATTGATGAGACTTGACCAGCTTCTTTTGAGTCTGTATTGAACATAAATGTATGTATAGAGTCTGACAAGGAGAAAATGTCTAGAAAATATCTCTGAGGAGAAAAGCTATGAAGGTTCCCCACTTCATCTGACTCCAGGGCATGCCTATGGGTGTTTCTAGGTCTTCTCTGTGAATGTCAGTGTTCATAAGGCTTCTTAGTTCCTCCTTAGTCAGAGTCTTGATTTGCACTGTGGCTTTGGAACCTAGTACTTTGGTTTGGGGCATAAGTCTGTGCAATTACCCAGCCTCTGTTGATGACTGAGGATATGTCATATCATGAAAGAGATCTCTGCTTTTCCACAAGTCTCTTAGTTTCCTTCATTCAGCTACACCAGGGCAAAGGAAGTAGGGGAATGTACAGAATGCTCAGACATACTCTCACATTCAGTAGTCGTACAAATAATACCTGGCCCTAACTGAAGACATTTCAGCCTTCCTGTTCTTTCTGATTTGAATTTTTGAATTATCACAGACATTTTTCAGTCTTTAGAAGGCAAATTGCAGACCACATTTATGAACTTATCAAATTCAGTACAGTCAACTAAGCAGGGAGTGTGCATGTTAAAAAGAGGCCCGTAGCAACACTAAACCTTGGACATTAGCCTTAACTGATGATATAGAGATTTTCTCCTGAGAGTGTCATGTATTCTGTTGTTGAAGCAAAGGAGAATTGTTCTCTTAGTCACACATCTATCAGCATGGGACCTTTTGGCTGGGTGTTGCTCAGAGCTGAGGATTGGAGAATATTAGCCTTGAGTCAGGAATTTGACAGATAAGATATAAGAAATGTGAAGATAGATACCTTTCTGTCGATCTGGAGACTTAAAATTTAGGAAGGATACTGTATCTCTGACAATCTAAAAAATAACATCACAGCAAAAATCAACTAATGCATAAAAAATAGTAATGTGTCAATGAGTATCTGGAATGGTGCAGAAATCTCTAGGAGCCCAAAGAAACACTGTGATGTGATTGGAAGTCTTCTCCCTGCACAGTGGTCCCCAGGAGAGCTTTTAGTCTGTAACTAGCAGCCTGTCCCAGAGATTCTATGTAACAGTGCTATGCTCCTAAATACTCTACTTTTGTTGTCTAACCAGGTGTGGCCACTAGTTTTGCTTGGAATTTGCTCATAATCAGATGACCTTTGGCTTAGTGACATTTCCTACTCCACAGCATCCCATGTTTACACAGCTATGTAAAGCACACTGATGGGAACTCCATGGGGACACTGGTAATCCTGGCATTTATCCTGACAGGCTTTAGAAAAAAGGGTGCCTCTCTTCCTGGACAATGCTAGTTTTTATCTCTTTCCTGCTGCTTGTTTGGGTGAAGCTAATGTAATTGTTCAGCGTTCTCATTCTTTCTCAGAGGAGTAATTGTTATTTTCACCACCCTATAAAGAATGCCTTCGACTGTTCTGAAATAGCACTATCAGAGGCCAGTTGTCCATCAAGTGTGTGGATGTGTGCAAGGTTAGACTCAGGAAGTCAAATGCCTCCAATCACCAAATGAATCACCTAGAAACCTTATTAGGAACTTTCCAATGACAATTTCAAATATATTTATTTGACATTAGTACGCTTTGCTGACTTGAGTTTGCTCATCTCAGAGAAAGAGGTAGGGTGATGTTGAGCAAGGCCGTCTTGGTCTTTCCCAGGGAGAAAGTATTGATGAACTTGTATAGTGAAAGTTCAGTGGGGGAGAGAGTTTGATGTTGGAGAACTGAAGAATACCTATTGCCAGCCTCCAAGTGAGAGTTTTGACCACTACTTTGGTAATTTTGAAAGCTCTAGGCTCATTTCAGAGAAGTCACCCTCAGGCTCATATATGCCCTACCCTTGAGGAGGAAGTGTTTGGTGTGGGGAGTGGACCGAGCAGATCATTATTAAGGATGTTAAAGGGCTTTGAGGTTAATGTGAGATGATTTGAGTTGTAGTTTACCTCTGTTTCTCCCTTCACAGGTTTTACTAAATTTGCCTTCCACCCACAATCTTCCCCAAACACTTCTCATTACCAATTCCCCTCTTATCTGTTGGATTAATCCAATGGGGGTTATATCAATCATTCTTTCTGTGATTTTTATATCAGACACTTATTATTTGGTTCCAACTAGTTTTCCTGTGTGGCTAACCTGTGTTTTGTTTTGTTTCATGCTAAATATTTATGCTTGGAACACACACACACACACACACACACACACACACACACACACACACATATTTGGTTTGGTGATATCAGTAATCAAATCCTGTTTTGTACCAGTATAGAGATATAGTTAGGGCGTTTCCGCACTAAGATCTTGCCCACTAATGTAATTTGATTAAGACAAGTTATCTCTCTGGATTTCACTTTAGATCTCAATAAACCAGGGATCATTTATGAAGCAAATTGGCCCCATCAGCTCAAGGCTGTTGTGAAGACAAGAGAATTTAAAACACACATGAATGTGTTCCCAGAGAATTTGGGGTCAAATGAATTGGAAGGTTTTTATGAGGAGCGGCATTGACCTTTGTCTTTCACCCTTCCCCCTTCTGTGCCTGCCCAAACAACCCACTTGCACACTCCCATCTCACATGCATTATCGGAGCTCTCTGAAGCTTCCCCGTGCTCCCACTGCTTACACTCTTTTACAAGGCCTGCTGTCTCATATACTACAAGCAGAACAGAAGACCAAAGTCTGATGCTCGGTTATCAGCAGACTTCAGTTATTCTCCAGACTCACTCTTTGATTTATGGATGGCCATTGTTCTTTTTTTGCTTTTTATTTTTTACATTTGTGTGGTGTGTGTGTGAGTGTACATGTGTGCACGTGTCTGTGCATCCACTCAAGTGCATATGCCAACATTATCCATGGCACACATGTGGAGGTCAGAGGGCTTCTTACCAGAGTTAGTTTTTATTTTCTTCTTACATGTAAGTTTGGGGAATTGAACTCAGGTCTTCAGTTTTGGCAACGAGTGTCTTCACACACATAAGCGTCTTTCTGGCCTTGCTTTTGCAGTGTTTGGGATGAGATTTTACTTTATATGGAGAATGGCCTCACACTAGCAGCAATCCTCCCGTTTAATCTCCCATGTGCTGTGATTGCTGAAATGAGCTACTCCACCCTTTTTGTTGGTTTGCCTTGTTTTGGTGTCTTCCCATCATTTCTCTCTATTCTGTGTCTTAATTAACTCTTCTTACAAGACCACTGGTTGTATTGGAACTAGATCCATCCATACAATCTCATTTTAAAGTAATTATTTCTTAAGAGTTCATGTCCAATAGTCAAGTTCCAATGTTTTAGGAGTCAGAACTTCAACACAGAAATTTGGAAGGCGATAAAACTGAGACCAGTATAACCTGGTTGCTCTTATGATTTCACACATTTTCAAATTGCCCCATATGTGTGTTTCCATAGCATCCTCCTTCATTTTCCCTGAGCAGGCCATTGCCGCCACTATAATTTCTCATTTATTTGCCTATATTCTTCACGAGAGCCTCATAAATGTGAATATATACCTTCTATGTTCTTCCTGTAGCCCCAATTACTAAGGCACATAGATTCCTAATTAATTATTGAATGTTTGCTGTGTTACTGAGTTCTTGTTACTATTGTGGTATATGAAATGAACCAAACAATGCATTAATATTTTTCTTGTGTAATTGTTATAGGCTTTTAAATGTAAAACCTACAAAAACTATATCAGGTAAGCATTCTTGCTAAAATCATTGCCTTATAGTTGAGAACATAGAAGCATAGAAAGATGAGAAAGAACAAGCAATCTACCTAATACCAAAACAACAGTGATACTAGTAAGGGTAGGATTTGAATCCATAAAATATGGATTCAAAACTTTCATGTGTTTCAGTACTAACGAATATTGTGGGGTTGTGGTAGAATGGTTGTTGTTTTTGTTTTGCTATTGCTTTACTTATTTATTTTGTATTTAAGTTTGAAACAAGCTTGCTTCACATGTCAGTCCCAGCTCCCTCTCACTCACCTCCCCCCCTGCCCTCCACCAACCAACCCAATCCCCACCCAATCCTCACTCCACTCTCTAGGGAGGGTGAGGCTCATCATGGGGGGAATTCCAAAGTCTGTCATATCATCCAGGGCAGAGCCTATGCCCTCTTTCATGTGTCCAGGCTGAGATAGCATCCCTACGTGTGGACTGGGCTCCCAAACTCCATTTGGAAACCAGTGATAAATAGTGATCTAGTACCTGAGGCCTCAAAGATTGCTGAGGTCTCCTCACTGACACCCACATTCAGAGAGTCTGGATCAGTCCCATGCTGGCGTCTCAGCCATCAGTCTGGAGTCCATGAGCTCCCCCATGTTCAGGTCAGCTGTTTCTGTGGGTTTCACCAGCCCAGTCTTGACCCCTTTGCTTAACACTCCTCCCTCTCTCCAACTGGTTTCCAGGAGTTCAGTTCAGTGTTCAGCTGTGGGTGTCTGCCTCTGCTTACATCAACCACTGGATGAAGGCTCTAGGATGCCATAAAAGGTAGTATGTCAATCTCATTATTGGGGAAGGACATTTAAGGTAGCCCCTCCACTATTGCTCAGATTGCCAGTTGGTGTCATCCTTGTAGATCTCTGGAAAACTCACTAGTGCCAGATCTCTCCTGAAACCTGTAATGACTTCCTCTATTATGGTATCTTTCACCCTGCTCTCCTCTATTCTTCCCCTGACTCAACCTTCCTGCTCCCCCATGTCCTCCTGGTCCCTTCTCTTATTCTGCTCACTTTTCCCTAACTTCCTCTGCCCTCCCCACAAGCTCCCAGTCCACTTAGGAGATGCTGTTCCATTTCCCTTTTAGGGAGAACCATGCTCATCTCTCTTAATGTCCTCCCTGTTTCCCAGATTCTCTGGTGGTAGGATTTGGGCTGGCACTCCCCTATTTCATGCCTAAAATCCATATATGAGTGAGGACATACCATGTTTGTCTTTTTGTGACAGTTACCTCACTCAGGATGGTTTCTGCTATTGCCACCCATTTGCCTGCAAATTTTAAGGTTCCATTGTTTTTTTCTGCTTAGTAGTACTCCATTGTGTAAATATACCACATTTTCTCTATCTACTTTTCAGCTGAAGGGCATCTAGGTTGCTTCCAGGTTTGGGCTATTACAAAAAGTGCTGCTATGAATTGCTGAATCTTGTGGTAAATTGATTCCCATTTTCCTAAGGAATCTCCATGCTGATTTCCAAAATGACTGTATGAGTTGGCACTCCCACCAGCAGTGGAGGAGTGTTCCCCTCTCTCCACATCTTCTCCAGCATAAACTGTCATTGGTGTTTTTTTTTTAATTTTAGCCATTCTGACAGGAGTAAGATGGTATATCAGAGTTGTTTTGATTTGCTAATGGCTAAGGATGTTGAACACTTTAAGTGTCTCTAAGCCATTTTAGACTTCTCTATTGGGAACTCTCTATTTGGTTGTGTACCCCAATTTTAATTGGATCCTTGATGTTTTAGAGACTTGCTTCTTGAGTTCTTCGTAAATTTGGGAAAATGTCAGATGTGGGGGTAGTGAATATCTTTTCCTATTCTGTGGCATGCTGTTTTGTGTTGTTGACTGTGTCCTTTGCCTTGAAGAAGTTTCTCAGTTTCTGGAGGCCCCATTTATTAATTTTCTATCTCAGTAACTGCGCTATTGGTGTTATGTTCAGGAAGCAGTCTCCTGTACCAATTTATTCAAGGGTACCTCCCACTTTCTCTTTTAAGTATTTCAGTGTGGCTACATTTATTTCGAGGTCTTTGATACAGTTGGACTTAAGTTTTGTGCATGGTGATAGACATGGATCTATCTGCAGTTTTCTACATGCCAGCATCCAGTTATGCCAGCACCATTTGTAGATCTATCTTTTTTCTATTGTATAATTTTAGCTTCTTTGTCAAAATCAAGTTTTTGTAGGTGTGTGGGTTAATATCAGGGGTTTCAACTCTATTCCATTGGTCTACCTGTCTATTTTTGTGCCAAGACCAAGCTGTTTTCAGAACTATAGCTCTGTAATAGAGCTTGAAGTCAGGAATGGTGATGCCTCTGTAAGTTCCTTTATTGTACAGGGCTGTTTTGCCTATCCTGGGTCTTTTGTTTTTCCATATAAGTTGATTATTGTACTTTCAAGGTCTGTGAAGAATTTTGCTGGTATTTTGATGGGGATTGCATTGAATCTGTAGATTGCTTTTGCCAAGATTGCCATTTTTACTATGTTGATTCTACCTATCCAAGAGCATGGGAGATCTTTCTATTTTCTGGTATCTTCTTTTATTTCTTTCTTTAAAGTCTCAAAGTTCTTGCTATGCAGGTTTTTCACTTGTTAGCGTTATCCCAAGATATTTTATGTTGTTTGTGGATATTGTAAAGGGTTATGTTTCTCTGATTTCTTTCTCAACCCATTTATCGTCTGTATATAATAGGGCCACTGATTTTTTTGGGTTAACCTTGTCACTTTGCTGAAGGTGTTTATCAGATGTAGGAGTTCTCATGTAGAATTTTTCTGGTCACATATGTAAACTATCATATAATTTACAAATAATGAAATTTTGACTTCTTCCTTTCCAATTTGTATCCCGTTGATCTTTAGTTGTCTTATTGCTCTATCTAGAACTTCAAGTACAATATTGAAGAGGTATGGAGAGAGTGGATAGCCTTGTCTTGTTCCTGATTTTCGAGGAATTGCATTGAGTGTCTCTCCATTTAGTTTGATCTTGGCTGTTGTTTTATTGAATATTGCTTTCATTATGTTCAGGTAAGTTCCTGTTATCCCTGATCTCTCCAGGACCTTTATCATGAAGGGGTGTTGGATTTTGTCAAAGGCTTTTTCAGCATCTAGTGAGATGTTCATGTGATTTTTGTTTCTCAACTTGTTTATATGGTGAATTGTATTCATTGATTTTCGTATGTTGAACCATGCCTGCATCCCTGGGATGAAGCCTACATGATCATGGTGGATGATTTTTCTGATGTGTCCTTGGATTTGGTTTGCTAGTATTTTATTGAGTATCTTTGCATCAATGTTCATGAGTGATATTGATCTGTAGTTCTCTTTCTTAGTTGTGTCGTTGTGTGGCTTGAGTACCAAGGTAATTGTAGCCTCATAAAAAGTGTTTGGCAATGAACCTTCTGCTTCTACTATGTAGAACATTTTGAGGACTATTGGAATTATTTCTTTGAATTTCTCATAGAGTTCTGCACTGAAGTCATCTAGGCCTGGGCTTTTCTGCATTGGGAGACTTCTGGTGACTGCTTATATTTCATTAGTGGTTATAGGTCTGTTTAAATTGCTTATCTGTTCTTGATTTAATTTTGGTAAGTGATATTTATTCAGAAAATTGTTAATTTTTTTTCAATTTTTGAATTTTGTGGAGTAAAGTTTTAAAGTTTTGAAGTTTCTCTGGATTTCCTCAGTATCTGTTGTTATGTCCCCCTTTTCATTCCTGATTTTGTTAGTTTGCATGTTCTCTCTGTCTTTTGGTTAGTTTGGGTAAAGGTTTGTCTAAATTGCTCATTTTCTCGAAGAACCAACTCTTAGTTGCATTGATTCTTTATATTGTTTTCTTTGTTTTGAATTTATTTATTTCAGCCCTCAATTTGATTATTTCCTGGCATCTACTCCTCAGGGGTGAGTTTGCTTCATTGTATCCTAGAGCTTTGAGTTGTGCTGTTAATACTCTAGTGTGACTATTCTCCAGTTTCTTCATATAGGCACTTAGTGCTATGTACTTTCCTCTTAGTATTGCTTTCAAAGTGTCCCATAAGTTTGGGTATGTTGTGTCTTCAATTTCATTGAATTTTAGGAAGTCTTTAATTTATTTCTTTATTTCTTCCTTGACCCAGGAATGGTACAATTGCATGTTGTTCAATTTCCATGAGTTTGTAATATTTCTGCAATTTGTGTTGTTGTTGAGTTCTAAATTTAAAGCATGGTGGTCTGATAAGATACAGGGGCTTATTCCAATTTTTTTGTACCTGTTGAGGTTTGCTTTTGCTATGTTACCAAGTATGTGGTTGATTTTAGAGAAGGTCTCATGTAGCACTGAGAAGGTATATTGTTTTGTGTTTGGATGTTATGTTCTATAGATATCTGTTAAACCTAATTGGGTCACAACTTCTATTAGTTCCTCTGTTTCTTTGTTAAGTTTCTGTCTGGTGGTCCTGTCTAGTGTTGAGAGCAGGGTGTTGAAGTCTACCACTATAAGTGTGTGAGGTTTTATGTGTGATTTTAGTTTAGTAATGTTTCTTTTTCAAATGTGGGTGCCTTTGTATTTGGGGCATAGATGTTCAGAATTGAGACTTCTTCCTGATGGATTAGTTTGAAGTCTAATTTGTTTGATACTTGGATAGCTACACCAGCTTGTTTCTTGAGGCCATTTGATTGCAAAAATCTTATCCCAACCCTTTACTCTCAGGTAATGTCTGTCTTTGAAGTTGAGGTGTGTTTTTTGCATGCAACAGAAGGATGGATTCTGTCCTCATATTCATTCTATTAGCCTGTGTCTTCTTATAGGCAAAGTAAGACCATTAACATTGAGGGAGATTAAGGATCATTAAGTGTTAATTCTTGATTGTTTTTTGATTTGTTGTTTGTGGTGTTATTGTTTGTGAATTTACCCTGATTTTTCTTTTGGCTTTTGGTAAAGTTGCATTATCTATTGCCTATGTTTTTGTGAGCATTGTTACTTTCCTTAGGTTGAAGTTTTCCTTCTAGTACTTTCTGTAGGGCTGGGTTAGTGGATATGTATTGTTTCAATCTGGTTTTGTCTTAGAATATCTTGTTTTTGCCATCGATAGTGATTGAAAGGTTTGCTGGGTATAGTAGTCTGGGCTGGCATCTGTTGTCTCTTAGTGTTGGTAAAATATCTATCCAAGACCTTCTGGCTTTCAGATTTTCCATGGAGAAGTCAGGTGTGATTCTGATAGGTTTGCCTTTGTATGTTATTTGTCCTTTTTCCTTTGCTGCTCATAATAGTCTTTCTTTATTCTGTATGTTTGTGGTTTTGATTATTTTGTGGTGAGGGGACTTTTTTGTGGCCCATTATATTTGGTGTTCTATAGGCTTCTTTTGTGTGTTCCTTTAGGTTGGGAAAGTTTTCTTCTATGATTTGTTGAATATGTTTTCTGCACCTTTGAGTTGTGTTTCTTCCCCTTTTTCTATCTCTATTATTCTTAGATTTGGCCATTTCATGGTGCCCCATATTTCCTGGATATTTTGTGTTAGGGATTTGGTGGACCCTAGATATTCTTTGGTCAATGAATCCATTTGTTCTAGTGAATCTCCAACACCTGAGATTCTCTCTTCCAACTCTTGTTTCTGATGGTTATGCTTGCATCTGCAGTTTCTGATAATTTCCTTATGTTTTCTAATTCCTGCATTCCTTCAGACTGTGGTTTTTCTTTTATTCTTTTCTCTATTTCAGCTTTCAAACCTTGCACTGTTTGAATTGTTTCTTTGCAATTTTTGGTTTGTCTTTGCTTCCATTTCTTTTAAGTATTTTCTCATTTCCTCTTTTAGGTTCTCTATCATCTTCATGAAGTTGTTTTTAAGGTCGTTCTCTTCTGATTCATCTGTGTTGGGATGTTCGGGTCTTGCTGGTGTACAGTCTCTAGATCTGATGACATCATATTGTTTTTTCTGTTGTTGAATGTGTTCTTATAATGTCATCTTACCATTCCTTCTTCCAGTGGGTACAGGTGGGGTCTCTTCCTTTCCTGGTGGGTAGGAGTTCAAGGTTGCTTTCTAGTGGGTACAAGCAGCTCCAGTACTCTGATGGGTCTCACGGTGGGTGCAGGCAGGTCTTAGACTCTCCCTCTCCCAGTGATTGGGAGCTGGATTATCACAGTGCTATCAGCAGACTTGAGGTTGCCTGGTGAGCCAGGCATGAGTCAACTAGTCTCCAGGCTAGGAGATACTAGAGAGGGCAAGTATAAGGCAGTTGGGACAGAGGGGGACTGGAGCTCATCTCTGCTCTGAGTGGGCACAGACTGGCTTGGGACTCTCAGCAGGCTCTGGTTGCTTGGTCCTCCTAGGGTGAGTCAGGTGTGTCGACCTGGCTGTAGTCCTCGGGTCAGGAGTTCCCAGAGCAAAACAGTGTGTTTTAAGATTATTCCAGCTTGTTGAGTTCTGCCAAAGCCTCCATTGAGTCCTGTTCCACATAAATCATAACTGTTGTGTTTGTTTAAGAGTTATTTAGTTTTTTTCAAGGTGAAGGTCAAGGGAGGGATGAGGAGAGAGACAATATAGATACTGTGTTTTGAGTTAAAGGAAAGGGAAGAGATGCAGAATAAGGAATCTAAGGGGTCTCAATGCAGGTGGGAGAATTCTTCAAGGTCCTTAAAGGGTTATGGGCTCTTTAGAGATGGTGCGAGAGTTACCTGGGTTTTGTTGTTGTTGTTGTTGTTGATAACAGTATCGGAATTCTTGAGCACTTGAAGACTTTACCCATTGCCAGGCTAGTCATTTGAGATGGGGCCGTAAAGTTCAGTTATAATTCTTCTGCATGTGTGTCCCTGACATTGCCTTTATTAGTAGAGGGCAATAAAGAAAGAGATACACTTCTGGTGGTCATCAACACCACAGAGGAAGAGGTATGAGCTTCAAAGACGCACAGAATCTAGTTGGAGTGTTGAGTGAGAACAAAAAAGGTAAGGAGACAGAATCAAAGTTGAGAGGGAATCCTGTAGTTGGAGGACTATGCACGGTAACATACATGGGTGATTCATTACATGGATGCTTCAGCAATCACCAAGAATGAGTCCCATCACCATGCTTCACAACATACTTCAATGGTGTGTTAAGGTCATGCTCTCTTGAATAAAGTTCATGTACTTTTTTTCTTCAGAATTTCCTTAAGTGGAAAAGGCACAAAAATTGGCAGCTATCATTTTTTATTTGGTTTTGTTTGTTTTAGTTCTGTCTGCCAAGGGACATAGTCTTCTTTGACCTTTCTCCAAAGTGGATTAGTGCCTATGTACCAGGCAGGTTTTCATCACCAAAGGGCAGGAGTGCTTCTGCCTCACCCTCTATCTTTTCAGGGTGCTATTCTTGTAAGCCAAATAAAATATTTATTTTAAAACTCTAAGTTCTGAATTGCATCATCTTAATTTTTATCTTGAGTCTTTTTCCTGTTGTCCTTCCATAATAGACAATTAAATATATTTTAGAAATACATGTATATTAGAAGTTGGAAGTGTAGATGACTGAATGAGAATGGACCCATAGGCTCATGTATTTGAATAGTTGGTTCCCAATCAGTGTTACTATTTGGGAAGGATTAGGAGGTGTGGTTTAGTTGGAGGAGGTATGTCTCTGGGGCAAGGCTCTGAGATTTCAAAAGACTTGGGTGATTCCCAATCTCTTTCTGTGCCTGTAAGTATGGATCAGAATATGAGCTCGCAGCTGTTCCTTCTCTCTAACACCATGGAGACTGAACCTCTGAAACCATAAGTCAAATTGAATGCTTTCTTTGTTCTTTAGTAGTGTGGGGTTAGAGACAGGGTTTCTCTGTGGCTTTGGAACCTGTCCTGGAACTAGCTCTTGTAGACCAGCCTAGTCTGGAACTCAGAGAGATCCACCTGCCTCTGCCTCCTGAGTGCTGGGATTAAAGGCATGCGCCACCACTGCCTAGCTTGAATGCTTTTTTTTATATGTTGCCTTGTTCATGATGTTTAATCAGAGCAATAGAAAAGGAGGTTTCCTTTTTTGAACGTTTCCTTCCTTCGTTCTAATCTGCTTCCCAGTGTGGTAAATTGACATGCCACTGTGTCTTCTCTATGAAGCAGTTTGATTTTTAATGGGGGTAGGATGGTATATATTTGATGGCAAATTTTCAGTGGGACCATTGACTCCAAGATAGGTAGGCAATGTGTCCTTTGTCTAATTTCCAATCTTTACCATCAGATTTGCCTGTTCTGGGAGAAGACCAGGGTGACTTGAGGAAACAGTGCTATGCTGGGCGACTTCACAGATTTGCTTGTTGCTAGGATGAAACCTGGGTCATGTGAGGAAACGGTGCTATGCTGACAGACTTCACAGATGGTAGTTGAATCAGAGGGTGAAGAAATATTTGATCTGGATGTTTCTTTCCACCTTAGCAGAACTATCCGGTTATAGACATAAATTCAAAAATTTAGTTTTGACCCTGAAAACCATCCATTCACCCCACTCCTGATCTACAGAGCCATGTCCACCTTGTTGCCTCAACCTCTGGTATACATGGACAAGTTACAGATGTTAACCTTGTTCTCATGTACTGAGGCAGGGGTTCAGTTTTGGACAGGAAATGCCTCTGCCATGAAAACCTAATTGGCTCACTTCTGTCTCTCAGACTTAGGTCACTTCTTTATTATCTTGGAATGTTCACATCCATTTTTTTCTGATTGTATAAGTCTTACTTGTTGTTTAAACTCAATTACAGTGATACGTGCTCTCAGAAGCCTTCCTGACAAGGAAATTCCACAATTTTCCATGTTCTGATAGCTCTCACATCTAGCCATGGTCTAGCATACATTGCCATTTTTTCCCTCCCTGTTCTAAATCTTTGCCACTGAATTGTAAGCTCCTCAAGGCTGATGGCTCTGCCCTTTTCAATCTTTGTGTGACCAGAAGCTTTCTGTCTCAGAGATTTGTTTATAGTACATGTGGAATGAATGGGCAAGATTTGCTGATTTATGAGCATACCCTCTAATGGAAGACATATGGAGTTCATTGGCTTGGAGTTTGGGTGTCACTACTCCCACCCTCACCCTTTTCTACAAGTTATCCTCTTGGCCTGGGCCAGCTGAAGCCATGGAAAGTAGATAAATCACCCAACTCCTAGGTCAGACAGCTCAGAGACAAATGAACACAGCAGGTCGTTGCCACTATAATGATGCAGTGGCCGTTCAGTTTGCCAGCTTCTGGACAACAATAGATTGCTTTCCTTCTCTTAACTTTAATTCCATTTCTCATAAACCTGAAATTGCACTTGCTATTTTCCAAGCTCCCCCCCCCCGCCCAAAACCCTGCCCGAGTTCATGTCAGTGTTTCCTTAACTAACATTTTTATGTCTTGAAAATCAATTCAGTGTCAGATATAAAGACATACTCTGTCTCCAACCTGCATTTTCTGCACTGGTATCAGCACTCTCCATTGGCCAGTATATGTCTTGAAACTCACTTGCAAGTTTTAGTCTTAGCTGCCTTTTTATTTGAGCTTTGTTTGGTCCTGTGTTGCTGTTTATCACATAAAATTTTTCCTTCTCCCTTTTGTTAGATATATTCCCACCCAACAGAACTTTTGGCATTATGAAGCTGAAAATTTATTATAAATCTTCCTTTTACCTCCTTGAATGTGAAGGTTTTGTGAGAATGGAGAGATTTTGGGATTAAAATGAGATGTTTGGGAAAAGATTTGACTCAAACTCAATGGACTGGCCGAGAGTAGTACTTAAGACACTTCGTGTAGATCCATGTTTACTTATCAGACTTTTCTTTATGCCACGCATGCAGTAGCATGGCGATTTCAGCACCATGGACAGCAAAGAGTGTCTTAGGAGGTTGTGGCAAAACCCAAGTTCGGGCACTCTCATTAGGACACAGGAGGAACAGTTCCACCCTCAGGTATGCCCTTGTTTAACAGCACATATATTGTGATCTGCTAATCTGATAGAAAAACACATTTGCTTTTCCAAGCCATGACAATTGTAACATTTAGTAAAAGGCATGTTCTTTGTAATACTGCCACCAAGTCTAAAATTCTAACTTTCGTATTTGCTAAGTGACCAGTTTGTTTTCATGTAACTTTGAAAATCTGCCCCCTCATAAGATTTAGGTTTGATTTCTATTGCTACTCCTTATTATCTGTACATCTTGAGCAAATGAGAAGTCTCTAAAGCTATTTTCACATTTCTTAATCTAGGATTTTAAAATATAATTTTTCATAGTTTTGATGGAACATTAAGTGAGATAATACACATAACATGGTTGGAAAATAAGTAATATTTTAATATAAGTATTCTTAATTTAGTAGTAATTACTGTTAATATT
Organism: Mesocricetus auratus; assembly: GCF_017639785.1. Lineage (NCBI taxonomy): Eukaryota > Metazoa > Chordata > Mammalia > Rodentia > Cricetidae > Mesocricetus > Mesocricetus auratus. The sequence continues at coordinate 17,266,097 of NW_024429205.1, read as the reverse complement.
TATGGAATAATCGGTATTAATATTATTACCATAATAATTTTTGAACAGTAAGTGATACAATGTATGAAGATTGGACAGAGAGGAGGCACACAGTAGAGTGTAGTTAGAATATTCTCACTTTTCTGATGTCTGGAGACCATCCTTTAGTTTGTGTTCATCAAACATTGACTTGTAAGTCTTATAAGGACCATTGAGGGAGGACACATTTATACCTGTGCCTGTTTGAATTGGTTTGTCACTTACCATGGGATGTAGAAGCACAAAGATTCTGGGTGTTCCAACAGAGAAGCATAGAGGGAAATGAAGAGTAGAAATTTCTCACACTACTTTTTGATTTGGTTAATACGCAAGTATGATTTAGAGAACTGAATGATAGACAGCCAACTTAGGTTGCTTGCTGCATAGAATCTATTTTGTGATTTCTTGTGTGACACTCTGGAATGTGGCATAGACTGGAAAGAGTCTCAAATAATGTGCATAAAACTCCAGGAAACCAGCCTGTTGGTTTGCAATGATGATTCTGCCTACAATCAGGCTATTTGTTTCATTCATTTCTTCATTCATAGATTCATACATCACTACATCACTCATTCACACTCAGTGATCATTTATTGATCAAAATGCTAAGGTCTCTTGAAAAAAAGATGATTTAGTGCACAGGATGTTATCAATGATTAGAAAAAGATAAAATATATTAAAACTGTTAATCAAATGAATCAAAGAATATTAAGTACTTTCTACTGTATCAGGCAGATAATTTATATTGAGAATAATCTGGTTTTATTACGTTTTCTGATATTATTTATGTTGTAGAATTTAGAGAGTGACTATTTAGACATTGAAGTTGGAGGGTGACGGGAACTATCCTCAACATGGGTTTTGAGATGAATGTATAGCTTGATCATAGACAAGTGGAAAGCAGTGTTTCACCAGGAAAAAGATGCGGTGTGAACCAACCAGCAATGAGCACAACAGAATATTGAGTAGAATATTGAGTGAGAGATGGAAGTCAATGTTCAGGTATTGAGAGAGGAATCTGAGCGGTTAGGAGCTTAATCTGTGGCTCCATGTGGCAAGCTATTGGGTTTAGTTGCCGTGGCATGTGTAACAGAACAATACTTCTAGAAAAATAGTTTTTCTAAATACTTTCATGCTGCTATTTCAAAAGAATGCTTATGAGTCATATTTTGCATCAAATGTGACACTTCATAAATAATCTCTTTTTTGAAGAATGACATTTTTAATTCAGTCACTTCAAAGGTGTAGCCTCCAGAGTGAACCCATGCTGACTATTCTCAATGGTTGTGAATGAAATACTTTGTCTCAGAGATGGGAGGCTGGTCAGCCTTCATCCTTGTGAGGGATTAAAAATTTCAGATCACAGTTTGCTGTTTAGAATAAAACAGAGTGCAATGGTGGACACCTCTACTGTAGGAAAGGTCTTTGGGGAAACTGGTTCCTCTAGTTGTTTTATGCCTTTTTAGCTTGCCAATGAGATAGAATGTCAGACAAGATAGACATTGCCAGAGGACCAAATGATTCAGTGAAAGCTTCATGGAGGCAGAGATTAAATAGACTTCAGAGAGAGTGGGTATTTTTCCAGGTAGGTATTAGAGGATAGATTGATACTGAATTGACTTTAAGTTAGGAAGTAACACAAGGATGCTAAGGATACTACCTAGAATAACAAGTTTGTCCTGGCACTCAGGTTCTGTAGCCTTTTATTTGATGCTTCTTTCTCTCTTTCTTCTCTAGCTCTGTCATTTGCTGCTGGCATGACCCCTTAGTATCTCTTTATAATCCCTTTGCTGGCCTGCCCACTACCAAAAGCTGGAAGATCTAAGTATGACCTGGTACCTGTGCCTGTCACTTACCTGAAAGTCCAGCCTTGTTGCACCAGATGCAATACACACAATTCTGCTTCCATCAGAGATTTCATGGCAGCCTGCTGCTCAGATGCGTCCCTAGGCAAGCTATGCTGAGCTGGGCCTTCTGGCTCTTTTGTTTGCACACACCAAATTTGAGATGGGCTATCATTAACCAAATGGAGAGCAGCTGTGCTTACTGAGAAAATGGCTTAGTCAGATTTGTGGACATGTCAGAGTTTTTTTTTCTTCTTTCCAGAATGTCTGGCTATAGAGTCTGAAGGCCTCAGGAGCATGTGTGGCATCCTCAGTTAATGTTCTAGAACATCTTCCTCTTTCCAGCCATAATGTCTTTGGGCCAATCTACAATGAAGTCCTTAGTTAAAGCGCCTTGCACTTGCAATAAGTAGGGTTTTACCTGTTAAAAGACAAGATCTCAAGCAACCTTGTTTCTTATCTAAATTTAAACTGGAAAATAAAATTTAAAAAAAATATAAAAAAAAGACAAGATCTCATGTTAAGCAGTTCCCAGCCAGGAACACCAATGCTTGAGTGTGAGCTAGCTGCTGGCAATTTCTACGAGTTAAATAAAGCTGGAGAGGAAATCTACCAGGAATGATGAGTCCAGTGAGAGTCTCTTCACCTGCAGGAACCAGGGAAAGAATGAGGATCCTTTTCACATTATGTGCATAAGAATCATCCTGTACTTGCACATAAATAGTTACTTCAATCACATTCTGTAATGCTATGATTTGTTTGCCCATGTGATAATTTTTTTTTGGAAATGGGATTATTTTCAGGTGTTCTGAACATTCTCTTGTGTATGCTTACATCAATACAGGCATGCATTTACTTTGGATGTGTATCTAGGAATGGAAGTTATGCATCATACTCTAAGTAATTATTCAGTCCTGCTTGACATTTTGTGAGAGAAGTCATGCTTTCTGCATACTCCTCTACTGTGCATGAGACTTAGAGTTACTCTACACCTACTTCAAGATTTGACATTCTCCCCCTTTTCCATTTTAGCTTTTATGTTTATGTGTGCATGAGTGTGTCTGTGCGTGAGTGTGTGGGTGTGATAGATAGATAGATAGATAGATAGATAGATAGATGAGAAGTTTGTGGAGTTGGGTAGATCACAGAGGAGTTTGTGCTACTCATATGCTCCTGCATGTGTAGCCTTCCACTGCACCATAGTCTACCCACCAGGACCTTACCCTTAAAGAAAACTAAGTCTCTCTCTCTCGGTGGCTACTCACCACCTATATTTTTTTTTTGTCTAGAGGTGGAATTTCATGCCCACCTTCCCTTTCCATTCTGGAATTTTTGTCTGGGCTGAGTTTGTGCAGGTTTTATGCTAGGTGTCTTGAATGCTATGAATTCAGATGGACATCCCGCTGCTGTTAATTTTTACATAGTCAAACTTATCAATCTTTTCTCATTAATGTTAATATTCTATTTTAATAGTTTGATTTATTCTAAGGTCATGAATACATTCTCCTTTATTTTAGAAACATTATTGTTTTATGGTGCATGCTTTTATCTACAATCCATCTTAAATTCTTTTTTGCATATACATACAATATAACATATATAAATGGAGATATACATACATACATACTTATATTCATACATACATGTTATGTATGTATGATGGAGAGTACATGCGTTCTTGTTCTTGAGGCAGTACTTTTGCCTCAAGCCAAGTAACTGTGTACATGTTGGGCTGCTTCCAAGTTTCCCATTTTATTCCATTAGTGTGTTTGTTGACGTTTGTCCCAATACTAAACTCTCTTAAGTACTGTATCTTATGATAGGTGTTGCTATCTGGTACATGGCTATCATACTTCTCTTGGCTGGTATTCACCTGGTTTATCTCAGTCAATCCATTTATTTTCAGCCTTCTTTTTTCTTCAAATTTTATCCTCCCAGCCCTGCAAGATTGCCCACACCTCTGCTGTATCCTTTGCTGTTTATTAGTGGTTCTCTGGCAGGTTTGTGCGTCAGAATTGTGCATTTCTCTTCTGGGAAACATGGCCGATTTAGCTCTACTTTCCATTGCTCAAGGATTTTGGCCCCTCAAATCCTAAATTTACTTATTTTCTTTTCTTTGTATATTTTCAGAAAAAGTTTTCTAGCCATCTAGAAGCATGACTCTACTCACAAAGCAATGCTCCTAGCCTCTGAACTCAAGCAGATTCCTAAGACCTTCTTACTTACTGTATACATTTAAATACAGACATGACAGAGAATCTATTAATGTGATTCACCACATTATTAAATGAATGAAAAATCATATTATTGCATTAATAAATGCAGGATAAGATCATTTGATAAATTTAACCCAACTTCATAGTAACAACTCTCTTGGAAAATTAGGCATAGAGAAAAATTTCATCAGTCTGATAAAAATCATTTAAAAGTTATTTCAACTCATATGTAAAACCTAGAGATTCTATATATGAATGTTATATTATGTGATATTTCAATATAGTTTATGCAAGTCTTAAATGAGGTTGAACATGAGCCCACTTCTTTATAACGAAAGCACTCAAGCTCAATTCTATAAGTTGTTTGAAGTGTGCATTATGTTTTTTTCTGCAGTCACCCTACAGCACAATAGCCCAACACCTCTTCTTACACCTATGTGTGACTCAGTCTCTATGTACTTACCATTCCCCATTCTTTTCTTCCCACCCCTACAAAGCTGATGATACCCCCTCCCCATGTCCTCTTCATATCTCTAGGATCACATTCCACCTATGTGAGAGATGGTGCCGTACTTACCTTTCTCTGCCGGTTTTTTTCATGTAGCATAATTATCTGAGTAGAAGTCTTACTCTACAAACCTACAGTTCACCTCAACATCTCCTTTTGATGTTCTCTTTTAAGACTGAAAGGAAGACAGAGACATCACTATCAATGTTATCGGTTACAATATTGATGGAGTAATGCATACACACATTTTGACATTCACATCCCCTGATACAATCATGTATGGCACACATGCATTAATTAAAAGGTAAGTTACAAAAAAACGAGTACAATTTTCTTAGAAACACTGTAAGAACCAAGAAACAATGGGTAGGCTTTGAGACACTGCTGTTACCCAAATATGAAGTGACCCCACCTGTACATAAGCCCAGTTAGTAGAATGCTTTCTGAGTTTGCACAAAGCTCTGGGTTCATCCCAAGCAACTTATCAATCAGGTATGGTGGTACATGCTCCTAATCCCAGCACTCAGTGGGTGGAGTCAGAAGGATCAAAAGTTCAGCTTCGTCCTTGGCTACATAGCAAGTTTGAAGCCATTCTGGGCTATATGAGACCTTGTCTGAAAACAAACAAGATGCAAAAACCATGGAGAGATGCTGTTTACTGACTTGCTCATAATGGTTCCATCAGCCTGATTTCTTATAGAGCCCTATGAAAACACATTCCAGCTCTTTGTCTGAGACAGATACTTTCTGTCTAGATTTGTGTCAACTTGATACAAATTAGTATTCTGAAAGGAAGGAACCTCAGCTGAGAAAATTCCTCCAGAAGATAGAGCTGTAGGGCATTTTCTTATTTAATGATTGATGGGGGTGGGTCCAGTTCATTGTGGGTGGGGCCACCCCTGGACTGGTGGTCCTGGGTTCTATAAGAAAGCAGACTGAGCAAACCATGGTGAGCAAGCCAATAAACAGCACCCTCCATGGCCAATTTTTTGATAATTTCAGTAATGTGGGCACCTATATTAATCCATGGTTTGGAATGCCCTTCTGAGGCATCTCCTGTAGTCTTGTTTCTGAGCATGGAAGGGATGAATGATGGTTGGAAGCTGCTCTTAAGCCCAGTTCTATTAGGTGAGGGACATGTGGCAAATTTTCTTTGCGGATGGCTGGGTGCTCACTAAAGGAAAATAACCTCTCCAGTACTCATCCCCATCAGGACTGTGGGCTGTTCACATGAGACTCTACATGGGAGTGGGACAGCCTGCTGAGAGCAAGGAAGCTTGGCTGGAATTTCATCCGAATGTGTTTCACTAGAATCTTCCTTGGGATCAGATAGAATTACCAGATGATAAAAGAACTTGATTACCGATGGATCTTCACACAGGGATTTCAGACCTCAGAGAAGATGAGAGTCCCAGACCTGGGGGAGACCCAGCATGGTTTTCTGCTTGTCTTATTTTTACTTCTTAATTAACTAAAATAATTATTGAATGCCTACTATGTGTCAAGCTTTCTTCTAAGAGATATTTTCTTTCAACACCCCATTTTGGTATGTGTGTGTGTGTGTGTGTGTGTACATGTGTGCTTTGTGTATGTTAGTGTGGATGCCCACATGGCACATATGTGTAGTCAGAAGAAAAGCCTTAGTTGTTAGTCCTCATCTGACACAGAATCTATTAACTGTTCTCCAATGTATATGCCAATATAGAGCTAGAATATGAGTTTCTTATTATTCTTGTCTCCACCTTTCTTGTCGCCTGTGTTTAGAGAGGTTACATGGTTCTACTGTAGACCAGTATATATAAGGTTTCACACTTGTGCAGCAAATACTTTAACCACTGAGCTGTCTCCATAGTCCTATTTTTAAAACTTTGAATCTACTGTTTTGAATCCCAGTTGGCACATCTTTTAAAAAGTAGAAGGAAATATGCAAACTTTTTGTCAGTCAACCTCTCCTAAGAATAGGGGTTTGGTCTCTTAGCTTGAATCTCAGATATACTAATTGGCTCTTTCTTAGAATAATGTTGCTTCTCTATGAAGACTTGACCCATATGTTACTCACAAGTCCCTGTACTCAAAGACAGAAGAGGAAGTGGCTGCAATGATTTGAAAGGGAATAAGTAGTACAAATGAGGTTGATTTAGTGTGAAAGTGAGAGCTGCAAAAGGGGCTGATCTTGGCTCTAATACTTTAACTCACAGAAAATGGCTTAATTCATTAAGTCAGGAAGAAGAGTGTCCCCTACCTAAGGGGATGCTGACGCATGTCACATCTTTCCAAACACCACATATTGACTTCTCCTTCAGGGCTGTTTACCTAATGACTTTATTGGTATGTCATGACAATCTAAGATGAAGGCTTGTATGGCTCTATCTTGGTGTAATGGAGCAATGGTCAGCTACGGTTCTTCTGTTTATCTGTCTTTGTGCCAGGTGGATATAGAGAATATATTTCCCCAGGGGTTGGGGATTGGTCTTAGTTGGTAAAGTGATAGTTGCATAAGCATAAGGGCCAGGGTTTGATTGTTTTAAGTCAGGTGTGGGGATGCATGTTTGTAATCCATCAGTTGGTAAATTGAGACAGGAGGATTCCTGAAGATCACTGGCTAGTCAGCCTAGCAGAACTGGCGGTCCTCATAAGAAACCCTGTCTCAACAAAATAAAGACAGATGGTGTCTGAGGAATGACACCAAGGCTGTTCTCTGACCTCCACATATGTATATACATGTACTTATTCACTTGTGAAATCATTTGTGTGCATATACTTACAAAACACACATATAGAGAGATAGAAAGAGAGAGCAGGAGAGTGAGAGAGGGGGAGAGAGAGAGGGAGGGAGAGAAACAGGGAGAGAGAGAATATCAGGAATTGATTCCTTTTTAGAGTATGTGACAGTTTAGGGTATGTAACAGTCCTTCCATAGGATGTTACTGAACATGTTCTTCTTGGAGTATTTCTGTTGACAAGCCGTATGCAATGGGGAGAAGAGGTCTTATGAATAAAGTTAGTCCCCATGTCTTTTTCTGTTACAAAAGTACTTTTTCTACCCTTACTCTCTCTTAGGTTTAAAGCCTCTGAGTTGGTGCTTTCCCACCACTTAACACTCCTCCTAAAAGTAATTTTTCATCCTCAGTGAGGCAAGGAAAAGGAGAGTGAAGAAATAAAATAGATTTATACTTTAGCTGCTTCTGATGGTGCCAGCTTGGTACTAAGGGTGACACCAGAGAATGAAGTGGCAAATAGCTCAATTGTGAACTGTCGGTGCCCATATTGACTGTAAGAGGGTAGAAACATGGCAGCTTGTACACATCTTTATGTATAGATTTCTTCAGATAAAATCCTAATTAATTAGCAAAAGTTGTTTACATTGGAAAGAGTTTCATTTTATTTGTGAAATTTAGTCGTAGAAGTAGCTTAGTGGGTAAAGTACTTGCCTAGCAAGCATGAGGACTTGAGTTTGAACCCCTAGAATCCAGGTAAAGCTGGATTTGAAAGTGTACACCTAAAATCCTGGCATTCCTATGACAAGATGAGAGGCAGAAACGGGAATCTCAAGAAGCTCAAGGGACACTTAGCCTGGGAGACTTAGTGGAAAGTAAGAAGCCCTTCCTCAAGCAATGACCAGTATCTACTGATATTGTCATCATGCAGATTATGGCTAGTTTAGGCATCCATTTCTAGGACATATAATCTCCCAGAAGACTTCCTGGTCTGCTGGTTCTTACAATCTTTCAATCTTTCTTCCTCTTCTTGCGTTATATTCCCTGAGGCTTGGGTGCAGGTGTTGTGAAGTAGAATCTACTGCCACCAACCTCCACATACATGTACATGCATGTACGAGAGAGAGAGAAAGAGAAAGAGAAAGAGAGAGAGATTAAAATAAAGAAATGGCAGTCTCATGGCTGAAATGTTTAAAACAAAGATAGGAAGGCATCCATATTGAGATTTGAACATGAATCTGATGGGAAGAGAGAGACACTGAGTTGGCTCTGTTGACCCACCTTGTCTGTGGTTTAATAGAATTGACTTTGCCATACAGGACTTGTGAGGAGCCTCCTTGCTCTGAGTTGTTGTTAATCAGAGATAAAATGATATAGTCCCAAGTTAGCAGCAACCGGTCCTGTATGGATGTAGGTCAATGGAGAGTGTAATTTTTGTAATTTTTCCCAGTCAATTAAAATATTTTCTAAAGAATATTAAAGTAACAAACGTGGCTGTGATCACTGCCTTTCTGTTTGCTGTTTCTTTATGAGCGCAGAAGTACAAGATGACATGGGAAAAGGGAACCAGAGAGAATGATAGGGACAGCCATGATCTCACTGGCTGCCTCGGAAAACAGTATGCTCAAGGGGAAGGCTCACAAAGGCTGTAATTGCACACCGCCTTGCAATTTGGGGCTGACCTGGAGGGATTGTTTTTTGAAATAAAGATTTAGGATGAATTCAAAGGAGCTCTCTGATGAAGACTCTAAGCAAAAGCCAGGTTAAGTAAGGAATGGAAAACAGCCTTGAATTAAAGCTCCAAGTGCATCTTGGGATTTATTTAAAAATTTGCTTTTTATGAAGACTGTTTACTTCAGTCTTTCAAGTCTGAGCCATGCAATTTAAAAGTAGCACTTCATTATGGAGAATTTTGAGCATACATAAAGATAGACAAAAATCTCTTATTGATCAGCCCTGTACTCATCTTCCATACTTGATTGCAACTTACCAACTTGAGCTCACCCTTCACACAACCCTAGTACCACCCATCCTCACATACTATTTTGAAACAAACCCCGTAAGCCACATGATTTCATCCGTAAATATTTCAGTGTGATTCTCTAGCAGGGAAAGCATCTCTCCTTTAATAAATCAGATAAACATTTTGCTCATCCCTCCGAGCCTGTGGGGAGATGGACTATTTAACATGTAAGGTTATACTTAAGGCAATCTTGATTTCCCTTAGAATCCCACCTTTTGGTTCTCAAACTTAGAAAGGTAGTGCAAAGTATAATGGCTCCTGTATTGGGAAGACCAGTCTTGAATGAGTGCAGGATGGTCAGTCATCCAGTCTGTATTAACTGGGCCATTGGACACCAAGCAGATTTAAGTCACTAACTGCAGAGGAGAGGAAGAGGAATTAAGAGCTTCAGTGTAGTCAAGGGAGAAGAGATGGGCTTTCATTTGAGACAAGCTTTTGTTGTTTACAAAAGGGCAAGATGGACCTAATTAGAAGTAGAACAACACAAATACAACCAGCACAAACAGGATGGTGTGTTTCCCTGCTGTGGAGGCTTCATACAGGTTAGATGGAGCCAGCTGAAAATTCTCTGCAGATGGGGAGCATTCTGGATCCTGGATGGATTTTGGCCTTCCCTCTTACTCTCGCTCTGAGATCTAAGATCAGCTACTCATGGTAAGAGAGGGTGATGTGAGTATCTTCAGGCTTGTGTTCCCAGGACAGGCTAAGGTAGAATATCAAAATACTGGTTCATGATCCCTTCTCCAGCATATGAGCCCAGCAAGCCTGAGATGCTGTTGGCATCCACAGCATAGAGTAAACACACTGGTTCCGACAAGGAGAGCAGGGATCGCATTTGGAAATGCAACCAATCATTTATGGGGCTCCCTCTGCGAATCTTGAGTTCCAATGATGGACTAATATGGTGGGATGACTTTTTCAGTCAGCTTTTTTTCCATGTTAAACCCTCTGTAGCTATTCAGCAAGGCAAAGCTCCTTTCTGATTTGCTAGTTGGAAAGTGTGAGTGTCCCAGGCTGTTTGTTGATCATGGGATGTAAGTCCCAATTGGTGAATGAGACCCTAATATCTTCTGGTGTGTAATGGATGACCTTTCTCCATCTAGTCTTGGTTCTACTTCACTGGTTTCTTGCTGCCCACCAGGTCCCCACAGCTTCTTTGAAATAACCACTCAGAGACTTAATATATACTTATAATTGTTTGGCCATTGGCTTAAGCTTCTTACTAGCTAGCTCTCTCTTAATTATTAACCCATTTCTATTAATCTGTATATCACCATGTGGCCTTGGTATACCAGTGATGCCCTGACATCCTGCCTCCCTGGCAGCTACATGGTGCCCACCTCTCTCTATCTGCCTTCTCTCTGCCTCTTTGTTTGGAATTCCCACCAAGCTTAATTCTGCCTGCCCATTGTCCCAAACAGCTTTGTTCATCAACCAATAAAAGAAACACGTAGTCACAGCATACAGAGAAAATCATCTATCATTGGAGTCTGTGTGAGGCAGAGCTTCAGTTAACTCAGCTTTCTAGTAATATGAATGACTATTTTCCAGACATGCATAGAATAGTTCATCAGAAATTTTCCAAACCACACATAAAAGAAAAAGCATAATGATGTATTGTTTCAGCAGAAGGAAGGCATGTCTAAGAGGCCTAGACCTAAGACCTGTAAAATTTTAGACCCTACGTAATGTCACTTATATGGTTCCCATGAATGTCAAATTAGGTGACACCTCTGTTATCATTCCAATTCTTCTTTGCTCATATTATCGTTATTATTTAAAAAAAATACCAGGCTGGAGAAACCCACAGAAACAGCTGACCTGAACAAGGGGGAGCTCATGGACCCCAGACTGAAAACTGGGAAACCAGCATAGGACCTACCCAGAACCTCGGAATGTGGGTGTCAGTTAGGAGGCCTGGGCAGTCTATGGGGCCTCTAGTAGTGGATCAGTACTTAATCCTAGTGTAAAATTGGACTTTGGGAGCCCACTCCATATAGAGGGATACTCTCTAAGCCTAGACACATCCAAATGATGTGACAGACTTTAAAGATCCCCCATGGAAGGCCCCACCCTCCCTGGGGAGCCAAAAGGGGGTGGGATATAGGGCCAGTGGGGGACAGGGGAGGAGGGAGAGGGATCTAGATTGACATGTAAAAGAAGTTTGTTTCTAATTTAAATAAAAAGATAGGGAAAAATCCATCAGGTGTTATCTTAGTTATGGTTTTATTGCTATGAAGAGACACCATGATCATGGAAACTCTTATAAAGGAAAACATTTAATTGGGGCTGGTCTACAGTTTCGGAGGTTTAGTCCATTATCAACATGTTGAAAAGCGTGGCAGCCTGTGGGTAGACATGGTGCTGGAGAAGTTCTACATTTGGATTCATAGTCAACAGGGAATGAACTCTGTACCACATGCTAGGAGTAGCTTGAGTATATGAGAAATTAAAGACAGTTCCCATAGTGACACACTTCCTCCAACAAGGACACAGCTACTCCACCAAGGTCACACCTCTTAATAGTGCCACTCCCTGTGGGCCAAGCATTCAAACACATGGTCATATGGGGGCCATTCCTGTTCAAACCACCACAGATGTATATGACAAATATTGCCTTGATCTATTTCTCTTGGTGGCATAATGTTACTATACTCAATAGGTAATGGGAGAAAACTGGTTTCATTGGCTGGTATAATTTGAATGAAGACTATGCCTTGTTTCCTTCTTCCCCTAAGATGTGTATCTTCTTGATGATTAATCAATTCTGAATTCCTTCTCATTTTGATTTCTAGGTCCCAACTTAATTCTTCCTGAGTGCTAATAATGGATTTTAATGTTCTCCTGGACTTGAATGACCCAGAGAATAAACACACTTTAAAACCATGCAGTCATACTAGGACTTTTAAGTGTGTAACTGGTTGGCCCTCTTCCTTGTTCTGTCCTTGGAATTATATTTAGAAAGTTGCATATTAGTATTTAGTAATATTTGACACTATAGTGTTTTATATTCTCTTGCCAACCTGGTGATGGATTAGAAGCAAATGAAACTCGTTTATAAAACCCTCGGCCATTTTGTTGGAAATAGTCCCTTTTAAAAAGACTTCATCTATCCATTGAGGCTAGGACACCCCCCATAATGATCCATTTATTATTATGGCATTATATCCAGTTGTGGTATAATATAACAATATCCATTTTCTATTAAGAGAAATTTCTTTCATGGGAGGTGAGAGCTACACTTACCTGGGGGTATTGTCGGGGCCCGAATATGGTATTTCTATATAGGCCTCAGCTCAATTCCAGGAGCTTTGAATCTCCTGTTGTCTTTTAGGTGTTGGCTGGTTACCTCCACATGGCCTGGCCACAATGGAGAATGACTTCTAGTTTGTGTAACAATATAACTAGGCCCAGCACCCATCATGGGGGCTAGTGGAACATATCTGAAGACTCTCGAGATCTGTGTTACTGGAAGGTCTGAGGGTTTGTGTATGTGCATTCTAGGACCATATCTAGGGTTAAACGAAGTGTTTCCTAATCAGCCCTATATACTTGATAATAGATGCCTTCTGCCAGTACCCTTACTTTTAGAAAGCTATTTAAGAAGATGCTTGAATAAACTGGTGTCTCCAGGATGGACTGAGAGCTCTCATGAAATGACAAGATATTTCTGTCTCATTCTTAATGCCTTTGGGTAGCTAGGACTTCTCTGATCCACATCCTCCAACTCAGGGTCGGACTGGGGCTGTTCATCTGGTTCTGAACACAGCCCTAAAGATATCAGTCCAGAATAGATGGATCTTGCAGCATAGGACTGATATAGGCTGGACCCTGGCAGGATATGAGGATGAATAAGTTGTAGAATTTGGTAAGGAATTATTCTCGTCTAGTAACCTTGTAGTGGTGGATATTCTACCAATTTCCTGTATCTAAGGCTCAGAGAACTTCATGGAAGAAGGAGCAGAAAGATTATAAAGAACAGAGGACCAGAAATTCTTCTGTGAGACCATGTTTCCTAGAATTACTGCCTAAATTAAACAAAACCTGAACAATGACAGTATCAGTGTATGTGCTAACACAGAGGAGGAAAGTCTCATGAGGTACCACCCCTAGACAGCAATTAATGGCGGCTGAGAGAGCCATTAGCCTCTCCTAGAGATGAGCCCCTTAATTGACTATAGAGTACAAAGTAGTCGCCATTAAAGCCTATATACACAAACAACAAAAATAGACGTAGTAGTTTGCATATATATATATAAAACAATAATCAAAAGCGGACCATCAATTTGAGAGGAAGTGAGGTGGAGATATGGAGTTTGTTGGAGGGAGCTAAGGGAAGGGGGGAAGTATTGTAGTCATGTTTCAAGCACAATGCATTTTCTAAAGGAGTTCATCTAAGTGTTTCTTCAGCCATTTGCCTAGCCTTTCACTAGGCACTGTGGAGAATACATCGTTGAAAACTGGGATTCCTATTCACAAGGAGCTTATGTCTAGGAAAGCACAGGGAGACAAACAGAGGAATGAAGACTGAGAAGTCAGAGTCCTGGGTTTTGCTGGAGGGATGGCTGTGGCTTCCTCCCTCAGTTCCCATCCCCTGCTACATACTCATCTTTCCTTCTTTGCTACCCCACCTCTGCCTATTCCTGATGCCCTCACTTTAGAGTTCGCTGGTTCCTGTGACACGGAGGGGAGTCAGCTGCTGCTTGTATTTTAACGCCATCTGTCTTTCTGCCCATTCTCTGCTACACGGACTTTGGTTGTTGTTTTTGGATGTCTGAGGGATTCCAGAGTGTTTCCTAGAATGTCTCTGGGAGGAAGGCTGAGGTTACCATGTGCATTGCGTTTCACTTCTCCCTCTCCCCTTCTTATTTCTTTCTGTTTGGCAAGGCCACAGGAGCCAGGTGACGGAGTCCTGCTGAACTTGGCAAAGCAGTCTTATGACACTAATCCATTGGGTCACCTGAGCCATGCATGTGTGGCAAATAATGAGGTCTGGAGGCATGTAAGGCCAACAGTATGTTTAGGGAACAAATCCTCCTTCCCTAAAACCCAAGGCATTTCTTTCTCCCTTTCTTCCGTGTTCCTCTGTTAGAGAAAGGGCCTATTCGATCCTGCCTCCCCTTTCCCAATCTTTAGCTAATGTTCCCCAGCACACTGCTTAGTTCTCCCATGAAGCATGAGCTGGTATGCTTGCCCTTAAACAGAAATCTTACCAATCACAGTCCCTTAAACCCACCTGTGTATTTGTACTTGATTCTAAGAAGCTACTTACCATGGCTAATGAAGTCCTCACCTTGTTCCATTCCTTTCCAACTTCATGTCCTCATTCCCCTACCAAGTGCTGCGTGATCTCGAACCTACCCACCCTTGCACCAGAGACGCTGTTTTTGCACATCTGGTAACTGTGCTTGCTGCTTCACCCTTGTTGACTGTCTACATCTGGAAACATCAGGCTCTGTGGCCCCCAGTCTTCTCTTTATTCCAGCCTTTCAAACTGCTCCAGCTAGGGTCACACCCTCACACGAGCACCAGTGCTGCCTCACATTACCCTGTCTTATTATAATTATATTTAAGTGTGTATTATGATGATCTGTCAGGTACGGAGGGAAGGGATTACTTTCTCATCCATCACAAGGCCACTTGGACAGCTAGCTGAGTGTACTGTTAAGTGTTTGCTAATGTTAAGTAGGAAGGCGCCTCGATCTTCCAGAGCCTTTCCTTGCTTAATTTCTCTGAAAGTCATTTATTGATGCATATGTGCCCTCATTCCTGTACAAATATTGACTAAGTACCTACTATGTGGGGAACTCCTTTCCCCTTTCTCTCGGCAGCAAAGCCTTGATCAAACAGACATAAAGGAGAAGCAGCTGCCAATCCGTCCTCTAGGAAGCTCAGCTCCACAGGCCTTCGTTATGAGTCCTAAAGCTTCAGTTTCCTTTTGTCAGCTGTTTCTTTAATGGCCAAACTCATGGTGGCAGTGACAATGGATTCTGCATTAGTATTAAAAATTTATCTGATAAATAATGGATTAGAACCTCTGTTTAATAATTATTAATGCACTGCAATTTCAGTTGCCCAAATCTCAAGATGTTTTAAACATAACTAATTGAAAACACAATTAACAGCAACTTGCAGAAATACATCTGAAAGGCAGAGCACCCTTGAAAACCTCAGAGTCCAAAAGAACAAAAAGCTCAAAAGCAACCCCTTCCCCTCCTCCCACGACTTCTCCATGAAGAGACGATGTTGGGCTCCAGCAGAGAAGGACCACGGTGCTTGGCAGAGCTTGCAATACAAAGATAGGATAATGGCAGCTTTTCTACAGCCACTAAAATGTCAAGTGACCACTTCATTACATTCAGGGTTGTGGGGATGTGCCTGACCCACAGGCTATCTTCAGACATTTGCACAGGATGGGTCTTTGGAGGAAACTCTGTGTCACCCTGGGCTCTGAGGCTCCTGTGGCTTTGTGGCTCTATGGATTCTATGTCCTTCTTGTGGGTGATTCTGCACAATTTGAATCAGCAAAACCCAGCACTGTTGGCTCTTTGTACTTGAAAGAAGGGCCAACAAATGCAAGCGGATCTCTGTGAGTCTGAGACCAGCCTGGTCTACAAGAGCTAGTTCCAGGACAGCCTCCAAAGCCACAGAGAAACCCTGTCTAGGAAAACCAAAAAGAAGAAGAAGAAGAAGAAGAAGAAGAAGAAGAAGAAGAAGAAGAAGAAGAAGAAGAAGAAGAAGAAGAAGAAGAAGAATGGTCCTTGGACTTTATTGCTTCAAAAAGTCAGGAAAGAGAAAACAGACTGGGACATCCCGAAGATGGACTTGGGCTGGTTGGGGCTCCAGGATTCTAGAGGAAAATGGAAGCACTGAGCTCTGGGCTGGGTGTAGCATGGCCAAGTACGGGTTCTTGAATCTGATGATTTTGTTTCTCATTATATTTTCAAGGCCAGGGAATTTCTTCTCTTCACAATGGCCTTTGAACTTGAACCTTCTGGCCTTCTTGCTTCCATCAGTAATTGATAGGGATTTTTCTTTCTTTTGCTAGGGGTGGGTTAGGTGTTCAGTGACACGTGGTAAGGAAATTAATCAATGACAGTGATTGGTTTTCAACAAATGGCAACTGCTTTCCCAGTATATAACCTTGTCTATTGTGCCTGCATGAACAATCTAGCACCAGGACACCAAACTCTCCTATGTGTATGTGTCCAACCAAAATAATACAGGCATTGGATGCTTGCATGCTATTCTTGGAGAACACAATGGAGTAGGGTCTGCAGAGATATCTCAGTTTGATCCCCAGATTTGTGCTTATTATAATTCCAGTGCTGAGGATAAGGAGCTAGGCAACCCTTTGGGGCTAGGCGGCTGATCAACCTAGGTGAATTCGTAACTCAAAAGCTAGTGAGTGATCCTGTCTCAAAACACAACGAGAGCAACCTGAGAAATGACACCTGAAGTAATTCTCTGGCTTTCACTCTCACATATGTATGTGTGTGTTTCTATGCACCTGCACACACATGAACATACATGTACTCAGATGTGCCAAACAAGCAAATGTAAGAAAAGGGATCTTCAGGAGCCTGGTCTGAGAGTCATCATGGACAGTGGCTTGACTAGAACTTGAGGTATGCTAGTGGCCAGACACAGAAATGCAAGGATATTGCAAAGTATCTGAAGTGCTAGCTAGACTGGCAAGTTTGACTGTCACTGTAGACAGTAACAATTTTTTTCTTTTTAAGCTAGAGAGTTGCATGGATTTTAGCTTTATCTGTTTATGTTGAAACGGTGGTGCTTAAACTTTATTGAGCATCAGCACCTCCTGGAAGGTGAATTTTAGTATAATTGCTTCTGCATGAGGCTGTGGAATTGAGTTCTAAGTACTGAGCTGATAGTGATGCTGCTGTTTTCAGAGACTGAGATGTGAAGCCACATCTTTTGGGGATGTCCTGGCAGTGGACTGGCCTGGAAAGGTGAAGCTGTCTATGTCAAGCAGTAAGACACAATCTTCCCAGGCTATTTTCAACTAGGAGGAATTGCTCTAAAGTAGTGGTTCTCAACTTTCCTAATGCTGTGACCCTTTAATATAGCCCCCCACGTTGTGATGACCCCCAACCATATAATCATTCCATTGCTACTTGATAACTTTATTTTTGCTACAGGTATGAATCATAATGAAAATATCTCATATGCAGGATATCTGATATGTGACCCCTGTGGGGATTACGACCTATAGGTTTCGAACCACTGCTCTTAAGCAAAGGGAGATATTACAGAGGAGCCTCAACAGGTTAAAGCCAGTCAGATTAATGAGAAACACTGGCATATCCTCCATGATTTTTCTCCCTGTAATCCCAAAAGATGACAATGGTTATCATGAAGAATAGCATAGAAAAGAGACTTCCTGGTCAGGACAGAAGATTGTTGGTTTCAATGTTCCAAAGCTTGAGGGCTATGGGAACCCATGTGTGCCTTCTCACTGGTTTCTTAAGAGTTGTCAAGACTGCAGAAGCAATGCTACAGGAGAAGACCACCAGATACTGCAACCAGGGTGAGTTCAAAAGGTTCTAGCATATAAGATGTATGCAAATTTGGTCCAAATCTGAAGATGAGTTCTTCATTAAATGTTACACTGTTGGATGCCACCCTTCACTCACTGAAGCCATGGGCTGTTGTGATGCTGTTGCCTTAAGTCTGAACAAATCTGGTGGAGATGAAATTTCTGGTCTTAGTTAAAATTCCAGTCCTTATTGGAACTAACTTATAGGCAGCTACACTTTTCCTGAAGGCTACCACATTCTGTGTCCCCCGCTTTGAATTTTTAAAAGATAGATTCTCACTGTGTAGCTCTGGACCTCATGAGATACATGGACCTCTCAGAAACTAGGCTTGCCTTGAACTCCCCATCTGCCTATACTATAATTAAAAGGATGTACCATCATGTCCAGCTAGGCTGCAATTCTGTTGAGTACAATTTGTCTACCCAAATTTTGTACCCACAGAGCTGAATGGAGCTGAGCATAGAGATAACAGAGAAGCCTACAGATCTACACAGCCACAAGTGGATTATGTGACACACTTTCTCAAGGCAGAAGTGATACCTGGTATTTCTGTAATGGCTGAGCCAGTGGACAGAGCTGCTTGGACTGCAGAAAGTCAAAGATTGAGTTTTGAAGCTTCTTTCTTAGACACACTTTTGAATACACTCTTTGGGGTTGTTTATTTTTGTTTCTGTTTTTTGCCTTAAGGACATAATATATGGAACTCCATGATGCAGTCAAAGCAATCCAAGTTTAATCTCCAAGCATTCATCTCCCAAGTTCAGATTTTTTTCTTCTCTCTTCTCAGCTGGTGCATTCCCCAACTTCTGAATGTCTAAAAATACCCAGCGTGGTTCCCTCTACAAAACACCAGCACCCTGCCAGCTGTTAAATAAATAAACTCCAAACAGAAATGCTGTAGTTGTGAAATAAGATATATTTAATTAAATAAAAAAGGAAAGCAAGTGCTATTACAAGAACATAAAACTGTAAGGCATAAGATAAAAACTAAATTACTGCAAGGCAGCTCGATCCAATCTAATCCTTGAAGATAAAGATGAAACCAGAAAATTGCATGTATTGAGAAATCAACATAAGCCCTGAGCAAATATTAACTAGAGATCTATAAACTGGTTGATAATAAACAGTAGTATGAACATTAGGATTATGACAGGAAATGGAAGTAGGATCACATTGGGTGAAGGGGCCCTGAGTTCGCCTCTCCATCCTGCTTGGAGCAAGCCTTTAGTTAATCTTGTTTGAGAGACTTTTCCATTAGCTAAATTGTGAGGGAGCATTGAATGGCGTGGAAGTACCTGGGCACACTTTTCTCTGTCATCTCCTGGAAGATGTGGAAATTGATGTGTTCTCATCTTACCAGGCCATAAAATGGAGCCTGCAGATAAAACATTTGCTTTTTACCCTGGGTTTCTAACTCAGCTATTGACGCCGTTTTAACTGTGTATTTAAGCATGAAGAATGGTCCAATTACGTGTTAAGTAGCCCCTTTTTATGGTTCTAATAAAGGTCCATTTAGATGTCTATACTGACAACTCAGTTCTTTGGAAGGGCATTTTTCAAGTTGCCTGCTGAAAGAGGACATTTCATACCAGAAAAAAAATTCTCTCTCTCTCCCTTTTAAAAAATCTCACTATTAGTTGGAGAATGCCGCTTTGGCTTTGAGAGGAAAGAGAAAGCAGGGCCTTCCGGTGGGGAAGTCAGCAGTAGGCAGCTGGGAAAATCAAGCTAATTCACAGGTGAAGATGTCCTCTTTGTTAGGGTTTCAAGCTCTGGATAAAGACACTCCTTTGAGAGCATTCACTCATGTCCCACCCCACACGGGGAGCTGCTGAATGCCAGCCAAATGGGAGCCCAACTCTGGAGAGCAAGGGGGCGGCTCTGGCAGATTGGGAGCAGCATTCTCCCTCACATCAAGGTTCAGGGACAGCTGGGGCCTCCAAGGGAACCAGGAGTCCCTTTGGGGACAGAGTTAGTGTTCTTAGGCGCCTGGGGTAAGTGTGTGACCTGGGGGTTCTTAGGAAATAGGTTTTTCTTTGTGGAAAGAAAAATCATGTTTAGTGAGACTTCATCAAAAGAATTCTCAACAAAAAAAGATATCCCTTGTGCTCTCAACTCTGGACAAAGGTCTTCACTATCTCCCGAGTCAAGGTCTTGTCATTAATTCCTTGTAAGTCTTTTGGGGAGGGGTCTCCCGTGGCTGACAGTAGTTTCGTGAAGACAGGTGCTGTGTGTGGTGGTTTTCTGGGCTTCCAGAACAAAGCCCATTGGATTAGAGCAATGGCTTAAACAAGAGAAACAGTTTTCTTTACAGTGCTGTAGGTCAAAGACCAAGCTCCAGGTTTATTAGGGTGTTTTCTTCCCAGTCCTGTCTCCTTGGCCTGTGTGGGCCTCATCGTGACCTTCTATTCACTCATGACCCAGTCTCAGCTTCCTTTACTTAGAAGGTCATGCCAGCCACATAATAGGGCCCACCTGAATGACCTCACTTACGTTCATTCCCCTATTAAAGACCCTCTCTCCAACTACAGTCACATTCTGAGCTCTCATGGGTTAGGGCTTCAACACTTACATCTTAGTAGCACACAGTCCAGCTCCTAACAGGGCTGCACTCTACTCCTCCATGCTTCAAGGTGCATGTACATATATCTCCTTATCCTTCTGCCTCAATTTGATGAAAAGAGGGCAAGAAGAAAGCACAACAAACATTAGCTATGACTGTTCTCATTTTGTTTATAGAGAACTCAAGGTCAGTTGCCCTGCATCAAAAATTCTGTTGAAAGGTAAAGAAAAATTTGACTTTCAAAGATTCTGCAAATGTCATTCTTCCCCCATTCGGGCTCTTCATCTCTGCAACTCCTCATGTAATTAATATGAGTTAAGGCCCATGCATGCATACTTTTTTAAGGTACCCAAAATGATCCTAAAATGCAGCTAGGATTTATAAATCACTGTTCTTAAGGTCTTTAGATACATCAAGGTGGCCCTCGATGGTGAGCTGTTTATTTTGACACCTGACTTCTGAAACACGAAGAGACGATCAGGCACAGTTTGGGAGCGGGATCCATTTGTGGCTGTTTTGGGTAGTGACATATGGGTGTTTTCCATAGGTGATTGGGCCACAGCTTTTCTTTGCGTGAAGAAATGAAATGAACATGGACAACCTTACATTAAACTTATCCATGGGAAGAAACAATGAGCTTCCTCCAGGCTGGATAAGTCAGACCGTGGTCATGCAGTATCTCAGGGGCTCCTATGGTGGATAGGCAGGGTCAGTGGGCATCCTAAGAAGCAAATTCCTAGCCAAAAGATCAGACATTAAAGGAGGGAGGTAGAGAGAGAAACTCTTCTAGAAGCAACAGTGATAGGGCTGGCATGTGCTATGGGAATATCTCCGGTGAAACCTTTGGGTGTTCTCAACGAGTTTTATACAGTCATCTTGTATCTGCCTTAAATTCCCACTTTTGCATCATTAGCTCATCAGTGTTTCCCATAAACCTGCTTGGATCTTTCTGAGCAATCAACCCTGGTAGAATAATGACAAGGATCCCAAAGGGACAGGTTCTTCTTCCTCTGTGCTCCAAGGCATTCAGTACAGTGGCTCTTCACTGGAGCTGCACTTTTGAAATAAGCGGAGTCTTTCCAAAAATGTTAATTGTGGGTCCTAACCTGTCCCTGCTCTGTTGGGGGCATGGGAGTCCATGTATCTGGTCCTGGACAGCCTGTGATATAGGGACAGATTATAGTCTCTGGCCTCTGGGTAGAAAGGCCTGTGACTTAACTCTGAGATAAGCCTGAAGCAGATGAGACAGATGGAACAAAGCTGGTATGGTTCGTGCATTTGTAAACCCAGAACTAGGGAGGCAGGGGCAGTCACATCTCTGGGACTTGCTGGCCAGACAGCCTTGCCAAATCAGAGAGCCCTAGATTCCGAAGAGGTACTTATCTCAAAAAACAAAGGGAATGGATCCTGAGAAAAGGCCCTGAGGTTTCCCTCTGGCCACACACACTGCACACATATGTAACTGCTATCCCTCACATGCCCCTAAATGCACAGAAAAACACACGCACATACTTGCACATGTGTGTGTTCTCGAGCTCATGTGCACACACTCACAGAATGAGAAAGAGCACTGAGACAGACAGACAGACAGACCGATAGACAGATAGAATGAACACAGGCCCACACATAAATCATAAATCCTAACTCTGAGCCTGTTTCCTTGCGTTTTGACATAAGTTCAAGTACTTAGAGCAAGGATTAGTTTTGGAGGGTCAGAAAAAAACACTGTATCCTTTTAAGAGATAGTAGGCAAAGCGTTACAGGATGAGTGTCACTGTGATTCTGGAAAGGTGAGGGGTCTCAGTACATGCAATCATATGAAGGATAGATAACATGCTACTTATAGATGTGGGAAACACTTAATGAAACACAATTTGAGGTTGCTATGGGGAAGAGGAAGAGCAAGGTGCTTTGGAGGCATCAGGCTGACGGGTGAGTGGCAGGTGGAAGGTGGCCATGCCCTCTTGCACCCCTCATCCTACTGTCTCTACAGTGTTATGACAATTAGAGTAGGGAGCCATTGGGAAGCAACAAACAGTGGTTCTCAACCTGTGGGGCTCGATCCCTTTGACAAACCCCTAGCTCCAAAAATATTTACATTATGATTCATAATAGTAAAATTACAGTTATTAAATTGCAACGAAAATAATTTTACGGTTTGGGGCCACCACAACATGAGGAACTATACTGAAGGATCACGGCATCAGGAAGGTTGAGAACCACTGAACAAAGACAGATCTGAGGTGAGCATGGTGAGGATCTCTTGGACCACTGAGAGAAAATCAAGAGTGCAGAGGCAGAGGGGGAGGAACGAGCTATTTTGTTTTTAACAATAAAGGAGCAAAGATGCAGACTACACAGGGGTGACTTCATCCCAGACTCAAAAGCCCCTTCACGTGTTCCTGACAGTAAGAAAAACCAAAAAGGAAAAACCTGTTCTTGTCACGTGACCACACTCCTAACCTACTTTAACAAGTTTTATTTTCTTAGTCATTAGTCATTGTTGTCTCACATTCTTAGAGATTTTGAAGTTTCTCTTAATCTCTCCCAAATCCTGTACATTCTGGAGGTAGCCCTGGGGACGCTCAGAGGGCCCCAGAGATGCTGAGAGCTCCTAATGCTTCCCTTGTTGGAGGAGCTTTTTCAGTCACCCTCCACATTTAATTCACTTGATGCCTGTGTGTGTCAACAGTGGCACCTGATGCATGGGGCAGGTACCTGCTGAGTGTAAATGGACGTACGGCCCTCACTTCAGGGAAGAGAAGTGAGCTGTGCAGGACTTTCGGCTAAGCACATTATCAAGTTAGCTCTGTATTAGGGGGGAGAAAGTAAATGTGGTTTATATAGGATATAATCAGATTTAACTGACAAGCTTTTAAGAGTTCACCCCTTGATAAGAAAAATACAGCCAAACAAAATCACATCAGTAAAGCTATGGTAAGCACAATAAAGCAAAGAAAAATCCTTGAAACTGAACATCTAGATCAAAATTGTGTGGCAAAAGCTGTGTGTGTGTGTGTGTGTGTGTGTGTGTGTGTGTGTATTTGCATCAGGGTTCACATGGATGTCTTCTCTCTTATTTTTTGAGGCAGGGTGTCTCACTGAACCTGAACTCTCCATTTGGCAAGTTTGTCCGGACAGTGGCCTCTGGGTCTTTGTGTCTCTGTTGTCCACATCTGGGACTACAGGTAGGTACATGATGCCATGCATGACCTTTTACTG
Organism: Mesocricetus auratus; assembly: GCF_017639785.1. Lineage (NCBI taxonomy): Eukaryota > Metazoa > Chordata > Mammalia > Rodentia > Cricetidae > Mesocricetus > Mesocricetus auratus. The sequence continues at coordinate 17,242,428 of NW_024429205.1, read as the reverse complement.
ATGTTTTGCTGTGTATCCCTTTGTGCCCTGATGAGTCTGGTCATACAATGTGGCTCAGAATTTGTATCGGGGATCACATATGTGTACCTTTGTCATTCTCCTGATGAGTCTGGTCATACAATGTGGCTCAGAATTTGTATCGGGGATCACATATGTGTACCTTTGTCATTCTCCCTGGATCTCCCGTTCCATTCTTGGTTATTTCTGTCTACAGCATGATTCCCAGGTTGGTTGCTCATTCCTCAAAGGCTATAAATCCACGGTTTCACTGTAGCCTGAAAGGGGAAGCGGATGGTTAATAAAGAAAGCTATGGATGGTGATTTTTCTTTTTCGTCTTGCTTGGTTCTGAGGCTAAAAAAAAATTACGGCATACTTCAAACTTGAGCAGTGGCTGCAAATGTATTCACTGTTGAATTCGTCTGTGAGGTTATTATACACAGCTTTGATGTTACAGCAGGACTACCTGGGTCGTTTTGTTCCAATTACTCAGTGCAGAGGAGGAGGACTTCCATGCCACATGAAGCCACCCAACTTTGATGTCTTGTGTGGAGGGTGCCCTTCTTGGGACCAATCTATCAGGAGGGACTCCAGGTAGCTGGGCAGGTCCAAGTGACAGGGCTCTAACCTGGGTGCTGTGTCTACGCACAGTGATCTAGCTGTCTCAGTGCGGAGAGGCATGGGAGGGGAGAGGCCATCCGTGTGGGCCCTATCAAGCACATTTCCCATTGCATCACGGAGGATTTGGAAATAACCTCATTTTCCTCAATTAGGAAGATGGAGATTGTAATGGCTGTACTTTGCTCTCTTCAGCCGTCTTTCATCTCTGCATCGCAAAGTGCTCTGAAAGCATGATTAACAGAGCTTCCCAACTCCCCAGCCGGACAGGCGCCCCACTGCCTGCTTTGGCAGAGGCTAAATGGTTGAGGCCAGCTCTCAGGTGAACTCAGAGTAATGGGGGAGTCTGCTGACCCCAAAGCAGGGCAAGGACAGATGCTGAGAACCTCCTGGGAAGGAGTGGGGAGGGAATGGCAACCCAGGCTAAGGGGGATTGCTGGGCTGGGAGGCTAGACTCTTGGATACAGCCCTGGATGTTCCCTGGATGTTCCGCTTGCCTATTGTCTTAGCATGGGCTTGTTACTAACGTAGCAGCCCGAGGTCACCCAAGTCTCAGGATCAGTGTGTAAAAACTAGGAAGTGAATTTTGAGATCTCATGCGTCTTTCCACTTTGCCATGCAATTCTGAGGAGGTGGGATCCTCAGACCACGTGGTGTGTCATTTGAATGGCATCCCTTCTCAGAGCCAGTCACCCTCAGTTGCTGTGGGATACCAACACCACTGTTGCCCACAGCTTTCTCTTTCTTTGTTACCTTGTAGCTACTGCAAAGACCTCTACCTCTGCAGAGCAGATGGTATTCAAGGGCAGCTCAGCTGCTTCATATATCACCCTATCTCCTTGTTCTTTTCTTCCCAATGTAAATACCAGCTTGCTCTGTTTTTTGCCATGGGATTGCTGGCTACACTGTTCATTCAGGTGGAACCCTTCCTTTGAGATCCTTCTATCTTTCTACAAAGTCTGCGGTTGTGTGTTGAGGCATTAACTCACTCAGCCTATCATACTTTAGATTGTGATCACCTGGGTTGGATTCCCTGGCCTCGTCACTCCTGTCCTCTGATACTTCTACCTTCTGGATGTAGTCCTGAAGCATGATTAATAAAAACCCAGAGACAGATACTAGCGTTCAAGCTTCAAGCTCTGGATTTTTATTAATCATGCTACATCCTTCCATGTTTCCCATGAGTTTTTCTTGGTATGTGATGGACTGAGAGGTGAACCCACAGGATTAAATTTTAGGTCTGTTGTTGAGGAGTTGGCATGGTTCGTAAAGTATTTGCCTTTTGTGTATCAGGACCTGAGTTCAATCCCTAGAAACTATGTAAAACAAGCCGGGTACAACAGCATGTGCCAATAATCCCAGAATTGGAAAGGCGAAGACAGGTGGTGGATCCTTGGAATTCTCTAGCTAGTTAACCTAGCCTAATTGTCAAGTTTCAGACCAAAGAGATATCCTGTCAAGATAAATAGATAGTGCCTGGGGAAGTGCACCTGAGGTCGTGCTTTGGGTGCCATCCACAGGTATCTGCACACATGCACAAATTTGCACACACACATATGCATGCATTTCCACATGCATACACACATGCATGCATGTACTAACACACGTACATATGCATGCATCTGTGCATGCACACACATATATCTGCTTATTCATGGGTGCCTCAAAATGTTGCAATTTGGGGGGAGGGGAAAAACAACATCATGTTGGACATACCGGGGGTGTTCTACCAGTGTTTGCAAACCCTGAGGGTTACCCAGATGAAAAGCCTGACAAGGTGAAGTCATGCCCTGGAAGATAGTTTGCTAATTGCAAACCTCTTATTTTCACTCTGGAAATCTCAGCTTGCCTTCTTAACTTTCCCAGGAAGAGAACAGGGCCCTGGAGGGGCGTTCACCTGGGCCCTAGCTTGTCAGGTATGAAGGCTGCCCCTTGCTTCTCCTCTCACAGGCTTCCCTGGCAAGCCACACACACACACACACAAAAAGATGCTCAGAGGTGGAGCTGCTGTGTTTTGTTGTGCAGGTTTCTCAAGTGTAAAAAGCACAATAAAACTTAATTCTATCCCTTTTCTGGAACAAACAGAAAGAAAACTGCTGAAGTGGAAAATTCAAAATGAGAACTCTAGGACGGCCATTAAGTTTGAGTTTTAAAAACTGCAAAGGATGCTTTTGAGTATTCCGTATGTGTGGGTGGGGTGGGTCTCCCATTGTGGGAATGTTCAGTACACTCCCATTTTATATGGGCTCCTGTGTCCCATGTGAATTCCCCTGTTTGGACTCATTGCCAGCCCTTCCTTCTTACTCCCCTCTCTTCAAGTGCCCGCTGGATTCTTGTGATACCATTGTGCCTCCAGCTTAACCAAAGTAACCCTTCCATGTCCACAAGCTGTTGCCCTCACTCCTGGGCCTCCCTGGCCCTCCTCCTACTTTCTCAGTGTCCTGGCCACTTGGTTGCCTTTTGTTGCCATTCACCTTGGGATAAGGATCCCCAGGGACAGACCTGGATGGGAAAGGGTTTTGTAGCATCTTGACGACTAACTTTTGACCTCATAGCCAGCTTCCTCCAGGGTCTTTATAAATTTCCTTTTTGGTTGATTTGAAATAGGGTTTTACCCTGTAGTCCAGTCTGGTCTTGGTCTCATGGTAGTCATCCTGCCTCAGTGTCCCCAAGTGCTGGTATTACATGTGCCACCATACCCTACCTTCTTCTCCGCTTTGTATAGGTCAGGTTGTCCTGCCTGACTCTTTGGCAAATGACGGAGTCCTTGCTGATATCAGTCCCCATGGCTGGACATGTGAGACCTGACTTGTGTGAGTATTGCAGCAAACAAGTCTGAGTAACACAGACAGCAGGGGCTTGACAGAGCTTGATGGAGGACTTCTTGTAGGAAGAAGTTTGAGGGACAGTAACTGTCATACCTACATGCAACACGAGCAAATGTTAGGCAGAGAAGTCAAGGATACAAAGGAAACTAAATGCACTGTCAGGCATAATGGAAGGGTCCATTGTAATGGGCTCTTTAAAAAGTGACAGAAGAAGGAACAGTAAATTGTCTCAGTGTATGTCTCTTTAGAATATTCATTTAACCACTTTATTTTACATTTCCTTGCTTATATCAGGCCACAGCCCATTATTTTGTAAATGCCCTGGCCTGTTCATTTATTCTCCATAAGCTTTAAGTTGCCTTCGGAAGTAACCAGCTGCCTGCCAAACATATGTGTTTCTTTCCATCCACAGAGTCATGACCCAGAAAGAAATGTCAGTCAAAGCAAGGAAGAAATCATCACCACCTTGCATTCCCACAGTGTCCAACAAAGAGCTGTGGACAATGGAAATGTGGGCATGATTGACAAGCATTGCGGTTGAACCAGGAGGGTTAAACATCCCTGTCTGATAACTATTTGGCAAAGCCATTGAGGACTTCGTAGTGGGCAGAGCCACAAGAGGGAAGGAACCTGGGTCCCAGAACGAGCATATGAAACCATCTGAGAACCATGACAAAAATAAGTAAGAAATCATTGTATGAAGCTGTCACAGTAACTTGCAGAAGTGCTACCTCAGAGAATGCATATTGCTTTAGGTAATCTAAAGCCTGTGTGCAATTGCCTTTCCATAGGCTACTTGGTTCATTCATCATCTCTCTCCTCTCCCCAACCCTCACGCAGTGGCTCAGGAGCTTCTACTGTTGAGTGAGAAGGTTTCAAAAAAAAAAAGATGATATGAATCAAGATGCCAACAAGGATAAGAAGGTGAGTGAAGGGAGTTAGTGAAGGAATTTCTTCTCCAGGCTCGATTCTTTTTTTATTTCTGGGTCTCTAGAATTATGAAAGTAATGGAGTCATGAATATAATTACCTCTATTCTGTAATTACCCAGCAAATACCATATGAATACATCGGGGGTTTGAGTCAGCAGATCTGGCAGCTGCGGAGTTTGATTATGATGATTTAGCTGTTGGGAAATGCCAGGGATTAATTTTAGTCATCAGTGTAGGAACAACAAGGAGAAATGGCCCCCGAATGAGGAAAGGCAGGATATGGGGAGAACACTTAATGCCCATGAGGTCAGTTTGACAAAGGAACGGTCCATCTGGAAGCCGTTCACCCCTCCAGCATCACAACACAGCCACAGTGAAGCAAAGGCTCCTGTGCCCCTGCTGTTTGTTCCCCAGGAATCCACTCTGCTGGGACCTCATGTGAGGTGAGACCAGGATGGCAGATGTCTATGTTTGAGCTCTTTGGTGTTGGCAGTGGTTTTTGCGCTGGACTTGGCTCGGCTGTTCCCACTTTACAGATGGAGATAGTAAGGCTATCGGAGTGGATTGTCCAAGTGGCACCAGCAGGGTATTTTCACTGTGATTGTCACGTTTGATATTGGCCAGTCTGAGGGATACGTCATGTTTACCCAGGGGAAAAAGGCCATTTCTTTCATGACTTCTTTTTGAAATGGTTTTTAGAAGACTTGCCAAGAAAACAATGTGGAAAGCCAATGCTGCTGTTCCAGGGTTGAAATGGAAAAGTTGCCTAAGAACTTGTGGTCCTTTAAAAGAGATAAGGACCCCTGGAATCCTTCCTTTATGATCACAACCACTCATTACATATCCTTAGCTTTACTGTTGAATCATGCTCACTCCATCCCAGGGGCAGTAATAATGTGTTGGATCTAGGATCATTCTGAATTTCTAGTAGACCAAATTGCCTTTTTCCCTTTTTGTACTGGGATTTGGTGTTCACAGTCTACTGACCTGGGTATTCCCCAGTGGGTGAGTTAAGGAGATTCCCAGACAGACCTGTACAGAGGCCAGGAGGTCACTCAAAGAGCTCCAGGGACCAGTCTTTGAGAGCCATTACCAGGTTGTGGTGGGAATTTTGGTGATATAGCTGCATTTTAATCACGCACAATCCTGTAAGCACCTCCTCACTTGTACTCATATAAGTAATCCCATTGGTTAACTCATCAGTTTGCCAACTTGGACTTTGGTGTCATTGTCACTTTGGTCTGGCATTTTTATCTGATGAAAACAGACACTTGTTCATGTCTCCCCAGAAACTGTCATAATATGCACATGACAACCTGATCTAGCCTTGAGGAAAGAAACACAGCCAGGGACATTTCGAGATTCAGAGCTGGCCTGAGACATAGGAGTACATGGTGTCCTATGGCAGAGATGAAGGAGTTCATAGTAGATTCAATATAGGTTAGTCCTTTTGCCTGCATTGGGGTTAAAGGCATCTGAGGAATCTCTTGCCTTTACTAAGCAAACTTTTCTGTTTACTAAAGACTGCTAGGCTACTTTTTCCAGGGTCTCCCCTCATTTTCTCAGGGATGCAGAGCTGATGATCATGCAAACATGGGCAAGCTAAAATGCTGGTCTGGGTCTCAGTGACTCCCAGTTGGTAAAGGATGTGATACCATGGATGACCCTTATTTACACATATAAACAACACTGAAAACTTGGGGTAAAGCTTTTTTGAGGACAGCTGCACCCAAAGATAGTTTCTGGATATAAAGAATCACCTACACAACAACCATGCCGACAATTAAGCCCCATGTTGCCACAGCTCCCTACATTGAACTTTGTCAAGAACCTTAAAGTTCACCATACTTTAAGATCTGCAATCAGACCAAAGTACCACTTTTGACTGACCCTCTAAACTAGTTTCCTGATGCTGACATGAAACCTATTACCCTGAACTCCAAATGTTACACCCAAGCTGGGCCATAACCACTTCTAATGCATAACATAACCCAGAGGTCTGTTTAGGAGCCAGCACCTGCCTAATTCACCCTGAATAAGGACTATAGCCTCACCCCACTTTACCTTGGCTCTCAAGTTAAGTATAACTGGGTTTGAAAATATTGATTAAATTCTATTCTTACCTGAAAATGAGAATCTATCTATCTATCTATCTATCTATCTATCTATCTATCTATCTGTCTATCTATCTATCTCATATATCTGATGACATACTGATCTTAGGAGTTAAGGTATGACCCATTTGAGAACATATTTGTGTAAAAGATTCTTGATTTTAAAAGATTCTTGGTTATCAGATCTTAGCTTATTAGGGTAAATGGAAAAAATTTAAAATAATCACGTGACATGGTTGATGGTGCAAGGTATAGTTTGAGCTCATTCTGTACTTTCTTAACCCCGAAGCAGGAGTATAAGGACTCATAATATATATATATAATATATGCTTAGAACACTCATTAAATGTGTATTAGTCTCATTATCATCATAATTTTCTACTTCAATAAGGAGGGCCTCTGAAATCATGAAGTTTCACAAAATAAAAGTAACTTGAAAGTAAAGGCTCCTTGGTTTTCACTAATAATTTTCAACATTGGGATCACATTTTCATAAAGATATTCTTCCTGGAGTTCAAGCTAAGTTGCACAGACAACTTTTCTACCAAGTAGAGAGGTCAGTGGATGACACGTTCTTAGACCCATGGGTTCCATTCAGTATGATGCAAGGAGGGGAAATAATCAACTCTGGAATTGAGGTTGTTATACCCATGGTCCATTGCTCACCAGTGATTTAAAAAACTCATGCATTTGTTCATTCACTCATTGCATCATCTCTGATATATCCTAGGCACTGAGCATCTGAGCCAGGTAGGCATTGTTCCTCCCTTTGCAGATTTTTCAGTGCAGTGTCCAATAAAAATCCAGGTCATGTATTCAAGGTAAAAACTTTAGAAAAATTTAGGATATAAAAATTGGTTGAGTCGAGGTAAGAATAGAGGAGAGCAGGATGAGAGATACCATAATAGATCGAGTCATTATAAGCTTGAGGAGAGAGCTGACACTAGTGAGATCTCCAGAGATCTACAAGGATAACATCACCTGGCAAACTAAGCAATAGTGGAGAGACTACATTAATAGCCCCTCCTTGGTGATAGGGTTGTAGACTATGCTATATCTATATGTCATCCTAGAACCTTCATCCAGTGGCTGATGGAAGCAGAGACAGATACCCACAGCTAAACACTGAACTGAACTCCTGGAACCTAGTGACAGAGATGGAGGAGTGATGAGCAAAGGGGTCAAGACCATGATGGTGAAACCCACAAAGACAGCTGACCAGATAAGGGGGAGCTCTTGAATACCAGACTGATGGCTGAGAGGCCAACAGGGGACTGATCCAGATTCCATGAATGTAATTCCAGTGAGGAGGCAGCAGAAGTCACTGGTGCCTTGGGTAGTAGATCAGTGTTTACCGTGGAGCATGAATGATCTATGGGAGCCCATCCAAATAGAGGTATGCTAGGTCCTTCCCTGGATGAAATGACAGACTTTGAAGATCCCCCCAAGGAGGGCCTCACCCTCCCTGGGGAATGATGTGGGGTTGGATGGGGGAGCTGGGAGGGCTGGTAGAGGGACAAGGGAGGAGGGGTGGGAGAGGGAGCTGGGATTGACATGTGAAGCATTCATTTTTCTAATTTAAATAAAAATATATATTGAGGAAAAGTTGGTTTTAATGGGTGAAGTTTGCCAGATCCATACTTAGTGGGGGAGGGACCGAGGAAGGTCATGCTAAAGCCTAAGGGCAGGCAGGAGGCTACTCAGTAGAAGCATGTAGGAGAAAGTGTCAGCACAAATAAGGCTTCTGGATTGCATGAGACTGGAACTTACTGTTGGATAATGCTTGCAATGTATGTGACTTTGCCACCAATAGAATGGCTGCTTTTTGTACCACATTCAATAGAATTTTGACAGTTATTACACACATTGTTGAATTTTGTTAGCAAATACATTAACGGAAGCCCATATATTTTTACTACACCACAAATGCATATTTAAAATAGCCTTTAGATTTTAGAGTGGTTTTAGATGTAAGGGGACACTGAACAGAAGGCTCAGAGATTTCTCATATGCTGTCTGCCTATGTATGCTATTAATTTTTGATATCTTTGGTTTCCTTTGTAATCTCAAAGACTTTCTACATTAAAAACATCACGAGGAATATCAGGCATGGTGTTACAGACCTGATGGAAGCAGGCATACTAACTTTGCAGGTAGCCTGGGCTATCACAAACAGGGCTATATACAGGGCTAGGGAGATGGCTTAATGGGCAAATCACTTGCTGTACAAGGACAAGGACCTGATTCTGGAGCTGTAGATTCCATGTAAAAGCCTGCTGCAGTATCTGTAGTCTCAGTGTGTGTGTCTGTAATTCTATCTCTGTGGGGAGATGGAAGGCGAAACAGGACAGTCTTCGGATTCTGGCTTATATCCCAGCTAACATGCTATGTACAGCATACACAGCAAGAGACCCTGTCCCAGAGAAGGCGGGAGGTGAGGACTGCTATACGAGATTGTCCTCTAGCCTCTATGTGTGTGACATGGTACACAAATGCCCACACTCAACGCAGGAACATAAACATACAGACATAATGAAGATAAGGGAGGAGAATTTTAAAAAGCTACAACAAAAATAAAACCCCACACCTCAAAACCTAACCATGTTGAGCAGGGTTCTAGGTCACAAAACTTGACCATGGCATAAAGAAGGTTAGGACAAATAGTATCACTAGTAAGAACAGCCTGCAGAATCTGAGGAGAAAGGGAGGGGGTGGAAGGGAGGGATGGAGAGAGGGAGGGAGGGAGGGAGGGAGGGAAGGGAAGTAGGCTTCTTGCTCCAGTATAGGAGGGGCAAGAGGAGACTGGAAAAGTTGAGGGTCACTAGGAGAAACTGAGTTTGGGCCATAGATGGTATGGAGGTACAATGGTGTTTTCAGCAGAAACTGATTAATGTTTCAATTGACAGTAGAACAATATATCCACCCTCCTCACTGTTTTGTATGACAAAGGAATGAAGGATGCAGTAAGCAATAAAGCAGGGGCGCCTGGAACTTAGACAACGGTGACAGTCATGGAAACGTAGAGAAAGGGGATGGAGTGATGATGTATCTTGGAGGTAAAACTGGAAGCCTGTGGTAATGAGTTCCAGGTGGGAGGCACCAGGAAGAGAAGTGTCAAGGATCATCCCACGTCTGTTACTTAAACAGCAGCTGGTGATGGAGCCATTGTGTGTGATGGAGATGAATGGGGAGGGGCTAGAAGAAGGGGAGTGTTCAGTTTCAAATGTGTGTCAGTTGAAATCCTGCGAGGCATCCGAATGGACGTGTCAAGGAAGCCACTGGATAAATGAGCCTGCAGTTTACATGAGGTCTGGGTGGGAGACAGGAATTTGGAGATGCCAATGTATAGATGACACAAAGTCAGGGAGATGAATGAGGCTGCCTTCAGCAAGAGTGAGATGAGAAAAGGAGTGTAAATGGCTCAATGGAACTGAAAACTTTAGAGGTAGTACCATAACACTGGGTAGCTTAAGTAATAAGTGATCATTCAAACAGCTAGCCATAGCCATGGACTTACTTTGTCATCGGCAGCCTCATAATTATACTGTATACATACCTCTCGAGTTTTACAATAACCATGTGAAGTAAACTAAGTGGCAAGCAAAGAAATATTTTGCCCTCTTATATTAGTCAGCAGTAGAGCTCAGGGTATGGTCCCCAGTCTCCAGACTTCTCTTCATCTTTGGGGGATTTGCGGAACATCATAGCCAGAGTCATCTGTTAGGAGGAAGACCCTGAGTTTAACATCAAAAGAGCCAAAAGAAAACTATTCTAATATGGAAGGAATGTCAACATAGTCAGGCGTATCATAGAAAAGGCCGTTCAGTGGGAGTGTGGGAAGTTATTAGCAGACACTGACTGGTATGGCTTTGAGAGAAAGCAAGTTGAAGACACACAGATGGTCCCCAACCATGCCCCGGGATAGATAGAAAGTTTGGGGCGAATATATTTAAAGTGCTTAGCACACAATGGAACTGCAATACATGTCACCAATTTTAATCCCTACCTATGTTGATCTTGAGGTAACAGAGTCCTGGATGTTGGTGCTCATGAGTGTGAATAGATTGGCCCAATATCTGGTCCGCTTGTTTCTGTATGTGCGAGCATATTGTCAATGAGACACTATAGGATAAATATAGCAAGTACCTCATTCTGAGTAAACTGATATAGAATGAAAGGCTTGGCTAGTGTAAGGTAGGAAGGAAGGTTTCCTATGACTTGTCCTGCCCAGTGAAAAGGCAAATGGACAGGCTAGAAGGAGAGTGTGGAGGAGAGATCTCTGGACTTTAATAGGTGATGCAGTTGACTGGAAAAGAGATGGACTCTCTTACTGTTGTTTTTGTTTCTGCACAAAGAACAAGGAGACTGGCTTTGTCCTAAGGTTAGTAGATTTTAGGCAAAGCTCCCATTTGAACACCTTCCTGGGAACTTTCAAATGTTTTCCCTCCACAGGAGCTAAAAGCAGTTTCTTAACTGAGCAGAACATACCTCTTTTCACCACAGCAAATGGTCCTAAAGGCTGGTGGGTAGTAGCCAGGGACCTTGGTGCGAGCGAAGGCACGCTGGAGAAGCTCCTACGGAAGGGACCTTGTACTCTAAGTTAGAAAGCAAGGCTAGTATTAGGGCAGTTCCTGGAGTCCTTGAGTTCTCCTCAAGCCTTTCCCAAGAGAGCACAGGAATAGTACATCTCCCTTGTCCCAGGACATGTCCTCGCCCTGCTGCTGAAGGGAGGTAGACCCAGTGTAGGAGTGAGTCGTAGATGTCTGCCTTTGAAGAAGTCATTGCTCATTTCCTTGCCCATGGAGCTGTGTAATGTTAGTGACTGGAGAGAAGGTGGACATCTTTATATCTTCATCAGGTATATCCTTCTCCAGTGTCAAGGGTCCCTGGTGCAGCATTGCTGAGACCTTTGATTTATGTTCTGGATAAAGTCCTCAGGGGTAATGGAGCAGAGTTAGGTAAGTTTTAATGGGCTGTAAGACATCGTAGGTGTCCTCTGGGACTGGGCTGGGCCACCTGTAACATGGGTAACCAGATTTGACTACAAGCCCCAGATGAATGTGGGGTGCTTTGTGGCCGTCTGAGCATTTGGAACCTGCCCCAGTTTTTCTGATATTAGCACATTGCTCTTCAGTAAATATCCCTTTTTCACACAGTTTATATAAAGCCTTCTGCAAACACGTAGTGTGTCCTTGCTAATTTCTGAAGCCACGGAGTGCTGTGTGAAGGTTTTGGAGGAGGTAAAATGAGGTAATCCCAAGGCCAACTATGTAAGAATGTGCAGGTAGTAAATGCATTAGTCAGGGTTTTCCCAAGGAACAGAGTTGATAGAAGAAACATATGTTACAAAGGGAACTTATTAGACTGAGTTGCATGACAGAGGCCAGGCAGTGAGAATAGAGTGTGAGAATACAGCAGGAAAACCCAGCAGCCCTCAACCCATCTGGGTGGCTGTCTCAGAAGTCCCAGTCTGGCGCTGAGGTCAGCAGGTTATTAGAAGGCCACTGCTCTTCTGTCCATGTTTTATGGAGACTGACAAAAATCTGGATCCTAGCATTGGAACATGGTAGAAAGATGAGCATCGGCAGAGTAGATGCACTTGTAGACAGCAAGGAGGGAAAGCCTGTAGGCTAAAAACCTTCCCTGCTTTCCCCTTGGGTTTCACTGTTTCTGGGTCACAGTCAGAGGGTCGTCCTTCCTCAGTCGGTCTTTTCAGGGAACAGAACACTGTAAAGGACCCACCCAACAGCATGTCTTCTAGTTGATTCCAACTCCAGTCAAGCTGACAAGTCGATTTGCTATCACGGCGACAGTGTCTCCCACACAGGGGTGCAGGCCGCTCACTCTCTACGCTGGGCTTCCGAGCCTGCCTCCAGCTAAATCACAGCTGCCATTTAAACTCTGGGGTAAATTCCACATCTGCTAGAAATCCTTTGGTCATTTTTCTTTTTGTTTGCAGCATTCCTTTATTATCATTATTACTGAGACAGAACTCCCACCATATAAAATGTATTAGTCAGGGCTCGGCCATTAAAAATGAATTAGTGATGGTTGGAGCATTCTCAATGTTATGTAACTGCCTCCTCTGCCCTGTTCAATAATAAACATTGTTATCACCCTTCAAAATAGGCATTCAGCATCTACTCTCTATTTTTCTCTTCCTTCAGCCTCTGGCAACCAAAAGAATGCCCCATCTGTCTCTATGAATTTGCGTTTTCTGTATATTCACACAGATAGAAACATACAATGTTTGGCTTTATGTGTTTCAGGTCTTTCACTTAGAGAAATATTTATGGGGCTATTCAAGTTTCTTATTGGATCATATAGTAGCTGCATACCTTTCATTGGGTAAATAATAATGCTGTTGCGTAGATATACCGCAGTATATTTATCTATCTGTTGGTAGACATTGAGTTAGTTTTGCCTTCTGGTTGTTGTGATACTCTGAATGCTTGTGTACCTTCTTACCTTCTCTGTCCCACTCCCTTTTGGGCAAGTACATCCCGAAGAGTGGACATCCTGATTCACATGGTAAGTCTATGTTTAAGTTTTTAAGAACTACTGTGTCCTATATAGTGACTATGCCATTTTACGTTTCTCAAAAAACAAACCTAAACTATTATTTTTTCATGGTAACCCTTTTGCAAAGAAAATGATTGTATCCTAGGTGCATGTAAGATAACCTGTGGGTTCCCTGTCAATTTCACTCTGTCTTGAACCTTATAGTTTCCAATATAGTATCTCATTACTTGTTCATTTGTTTATAGTCTCACTGAGTAGTCAGCAGCACATTTTTGTAACTAATCCTAGCTCTGGAGTAAAAACTACCTGGATCCAAGTTCTGAATCTGTGTATCTGTTGGCATTTGGATTATTTTGGGAAGCAGGTTGAGACAGAATCTATACTATTTTGGCATCACCCTGCCATTATGTCAGTGGTTCTCAACCTTCCTAATGCTACAACCCCTTAATATAGTTCTACATGTTGTGGTGACTCCAAACTACACAATTGCTTTTGTTGATACCTCATAACTGTAACTTTGTTGTTATGAATCATAATGCTGATATGCAGTATATCTGATGTTTGGGTCATTCAACTCCCATAGAGGTTGCAACCCACAGGTTGAGAACCACTGCTCTGTGGAGATGAGAATGGCCTGAATTCTTCACCATCATTATATATTCCTTTACTCTCTCTTGTCCCCTGTTTTCCTTTAGGTATTTATCTCTGCCTACTTTAGTCCTATGAGTCAGGATTTATTTCACATAACATAAACATCTATTCAATTACCCATGCATGCCATAATTTCACTCTTCTTTGTTGTTGAATGAAAATTCCCCTGCATGTGTGTACCACAGTTACTTTACCCATTTAGCTGTTGGTGGGCATCTAGGCTGGTTCTACATCTTGGTTATTGTGAATTGTCCTGCAACAAACATCAGTGTGCAAGTGTTTCTGTGTTATACTGACAGAATCCTTCAGACACATTCATTGGTGGAATAGATGGTCAGGTGATAGTAGTCTTATTTTTTGGTTTTGAGGAACTTCCATATTAGTTTCCATAGTAGTTGCCTGCTAAGGTCCTTGTTGCAAAAGGGATTTTGAGACAGATGTTTTCAAGGAAGGTTTGAAATTCATACCCCTGCCTGTACAGAGAGAGCTACATGGATCCCTGTACAAACAAAACTACCCTTCATTTCACTTTCATAGCTCCTTAGTGGCCTCATAAGTGCTCCCTTTTTGTGGCCAAACACTTGCTGAAACTAGACGCATTGAGATTATCCAGCCTAAATTGACTTACGTGCAACTATAGTAAACTAACCCTATCATCTGATGAACATTTAAGGAAAACCTCTATTTACTTTCTTATGTAAATGCATGATTGGGCATACATGATTAAAACAACATACATCATAGAAAAGGATTGGTGCTATGAACAAAGGCTTATCTCACCCAGATTTGTCAATCCTAAGAGAAAGCCACCCAGACCCACTACTACTAACCATCTCCTCCTCCATCTGAACCATTAAAGGAAACCCTAGTAACCAGGTATTCTTGAGTGTACTATCACCCAGGACATTCCCCTGCATTGTGTCCACTAAGCAATTCTACCTGTTTCTGAATAAAACCTTTTGTAACTTTGCTATCCATATACACTTCTCAAACACTTCTTTAATACCACATGATAGCAAGAACTCCAACTAGATTTTGGGGTTCCCAGTAACACCTGTACTAGGCAATAGTGGAGGGTGTGCCCTTTATCATCGCAGTTTTACCTTAGTCAGGGGATGAAGAGAGCATGAAGTTAAGAGCCTTCAGAAATAAGGCTCCCATGTGCAGTTCTCTGGCAGAGAGAGAGAGAGAGAGGGAGAGAGAGAGAGAGAGACAGAGACAGAGACAGAGACAGAGAGACAGAGAGGGAGACAGAGAGAGAGAGCACACATGGGCTTTTGGTTTTGCCATGGCCAGCAAACATTTCTGTGTTTACTGTAGCTTCCCCAGTTGGGAAAGCTGCAGCTGCTCCCCACCCTTGTGGCAAGTGCAGGATTCCTCTCCTGTGTCTAATTCAGAGTCAGTCATCGTGTGAATCAAGTTAGATCCCTGGATGAGGAGTTGGTGGGTGTGGACGAAGAACAGAAGGTCTGGCCCTAGTGAGACAACTTGACTTCATTAACATGTTTCTCTTGGCCTTGGCCACTTAGTCGGAAAGGATGAGTGGATCAAAGATCTTGCACAAGCCCCAGCAGCTCCTAACGCTGTATAGTTACAGCTATGCCAAGATATTTTTAAGTGAATACTTCTTCACAGATGATTCAGTTTAACAATCTATCAACAATGTGAAGCTCTTGGATATGGTTGTATTCTGGGTGGTTCTCCGCCCACTTAGAGATTGCTCATTTGGATGTCTACTAAAAGCCTTAGATCTCAGATTTTTTCATTTATTCACACCCTGGTTTTACCCTCGGGAAATGAGGAGCCTCCAAATTTCCAAGGGTGGAGAAGAAAGAAGTATACACTGGTGACCATGAAATGTTTTCCCAGAAACACAAAGAGAGGCCCTTTCCTGGCACTTGTGGTTATAGAAAGAGGACAACAGGAGTTCTTTTTGGGCAACATATGGTACAGCCCTAATATTCAAAATCTCCCGAGGCTACGCAGAAAATTCATAACCTATAGGGAAGAACTGGCCCTTTAGACGCTTTCTGTAACTACTAAATCTAGAAAGGGAACTGAAGCACTCTGGAATGAAATGAATGCTCTCTCCTCTCCTCCCCCTTCCTCTTCTCCCATTGTCCCCCTTTTTCTGTCTTTGTGTGTGTTCTGAGATTAAGTCTCACTACGTAGCCAAGGCTGGCCTCCAACTCATGGTTCTCTCCTTCAGCACCAGCCTCCCTCACTTTTGAAACGACTATTTTTAGTAGCTAAATGAATATCATGCTACAAAAAGAAAACGTCATGCCGCATAGGTGACAGAAAACAGTCCTTCCAGCTGCTATTTCAGGAGAAGAGAGACGTTGGAAGGTGGAAGTCACTTCCAGGGGATGATGTGGCAGACTCTGTGTTTGGGAAGCTGTGGGCAGTTCATCCTTGTGAGAATGCAAGGGAAAATTCAAGGGAAGCCTTTGGAGCAAATAAGATATTTGAATCAGATCTTGTGGGGAGTTTGGATAAGTAGCAGGTGGAGACACACCAGGCCTTGCTGAGAGCAAGCTTTCCCCACTGGTTGGTATTAGGGTTTACTGTCTCTGTCTCCTGTTTGCATAGCAGCCTCAGGCTCTTCACTCCGGAAATTGTCACTTCAAGTCAAGAACAAGGAGAACAACAAATTCTCAGGAGAAATCTGTGTCTCTCCCTAAGTGTTGTTGCCAGAGTGGGAGGAAGGGAACTTGACAGGTGATATTTGGGGCTTTGGGATGAACAGCATACTTTTTTTTTTCACACTGCTGCAGGGCATTGGGTTGTCCTGTGATGTTTAATTGTACCCTACCTACTTTGATGGACGGTGCTGAGGTCACCCACAGCCTGCTGGGGACAGGTGCATCTCTAGCAAAACCTGATGATGTTTGTTATCTATTTCTGAAGAGGACTTAAGGCAGCCTGTATAGGATAAGGGATGTCCTTTAAATGGGGTCATTACAAAGGCAATTAAGGCAGGGGTGGAAAATACACAAGGAATGGCAGGTGAGCATGGCTCTTTCAAGTAGCCTCCTGGCTGCCAGAGAATGGGATGTCTCCTACACTCTGCTGCAAAGGAGCTGGGCATGCTAGAAGAGCCTGGACCCAGGCAGCTGGGCAAGCAGTACACAATGCCCCAAAATGCAGCAACCACAGCTCTTCTACAGGCACGGGAGACAGGCTGCATACAACTTGTTTGCTCTTTTAGAGCCTCCCATTTTCTTTGGCAGACACAAACAGATGTGCCTCAGAAACTGATAGAGGGTGACAAATTTAAGGTTTGCTGGGAGCATTATTTTAAGAAGCAGGGGAGTGCTTTGCTGTGGAAACTTCCCCATCCTAGCCCACCCTCAATCTCAGGAGGAATTCCAACTCCTTCTGCATGCCCTCTTCTGAAGGATGTGCAGTGGCGTCATCTCCTGCGGCCCCAAGGACCCACCACTCAGAGTCATTCTAGGAGCCTAGAACCAGGCTTCTAATGATCTCTCTCCTTTGGAAAAGTCAGAAACTCCTTTGGGATGCCCCGGGAGCCTTCTCTCCTTTTCAAAGCAAGCTGAAGAACCATCCCTGAGAGGCATTTCTGAGCAGCAACCTGTTGAAGAGGAGACAAATAAAGACCTCGTTGGGAGACCCTCGGGTTTTCCTGTTTGCAGCTGCCTCATCAGAAACATGAGTCTGCTACCTGGATGGTGGCAGAGACAGGGAACTATCCTTCAAATGGCTATGGGTCAGACTCTGCATACATTTGTGTACTGTGTTTGTGGGGGGGGGAGGCTGCATGTTCCACAGTGTGTGCGAGCGGCTCACACTGCAAATGATGTGGTGCCGGAGGCCCACAGACACTAGGAGGTTTGTCTCTGCAGAAACATTATTGCCCATGCATGTTTCACTTAGTGGGGGTGATGTAAACCAGGACCTCAGAGTATCCCCCCACCTGTGTTCCTCCTCAGTCGCTTGTGACTTCTGGAAGTTGAAAAGCTTGAACACCATCTACTCAGGTGCATTGAAGATGGGAGCTCCACCGAGGGGCTTGGATGGCCCCATGCTCATCCTGAAGAGGAGGTTAAAGATGAGGGTGGTGGGTTTCATCAGGAGAAACAGCAAGCAATATGTTCATACCTTTAATTAATTAATTAGTTAATTAATTTCCTTTATGTATGTCTATACTAATTCTGACTCTCATCCTCATCTTATTTCCTCTGAAATCCTTGATTACTAAACCAATGATATATTGGCTGTGTCTTCTGTTATTTTTAAATTTTTATTATTTTGTAATAATAAGTTATTATTATTTTGACATTTGAGTCAGGGTCTCATTTATAACAGGTTGACTTTGAACTCACTGAGTAGCTGAAGATGACCTTGAACTTACTGTCTTCCTGCCTCTACTCCTGAGTGTCCTGGGGATAGAGCCCAGAGCTTCCCACATGCAAGGGATATACTCTACCAGCCAAGTCACACCCACAGCCCATAGTAGTCTGTGTCTTTTAAAGACTAGCGTGTGTTAAACAGACTTCTAGGGAAAACTTGACTTTTTATTTCATTTTAAGGTAATTAAGATGTATAGAAATATAAATGATGAGATAAAAGGTAAACATCTCCATAAAGCTTGACATAGACAACCATTCTCCTCCAGAGCATTCAGATTTTCTATATGAATTTGTTAAAACTGCATTTTCAAGCTATAGTTTACAGAGCATAGATGATGTGTGGGCAGGGCTGGCTCCTCCTGAGGGTTGTGAAGGAAGGAACCATTCAAGGCCTTTCTTCTTGCCTCGCAAGGGACTGTTTGCTCCCCATCTCCTCAGAGGAGCTTTTCTCTGATACCTACATTTACTTTTGGTTGTTTGGTTGGTTATGGTTTTGGTTTTTGTTTGTTTTGTTTTTCAAGACAGGGTTTCTTCTGTATTTCTTTGGAGGTTGTCCTGGAACTCGCTCTATAGCCCAGGCTGGCCTTGAACTCACAGAGACCTTCCTGCTTCTGCCTCCTGAGTGCTTGGATCAAATGCATGTGCGGCCAACACCTGGCAGTTTCTGTGGCCAAGATTCCTTTAAAAAATAAGGACAGAGTTCACATTGGATTAAGACTGTCTCTAAAAACCTCATTGTAGCCTGAATGTATCTGTAAGCATCTTATGGAAATATGAACCTATATTCTACAGTGCTATGGGACAGGATTTCAACATATATTTGGGGATGTGGAACAAAATTCAACCCATAACGTTGGATAAAAGCCAAGGTTCCAGGAATCCAGAGACTTGAGTTCAGATCCTATCCACCTTGCTCTTGCAGAGTCTTGGGCCTGAATGTTTCACAGCAGTGGCAAGGGTAGCTGCACTTGGAGGACCACCAGGGTCCTTATCCACTAGTTAGAGTTTGAGTGGCTCATCTGTTTTTGACAGGGCACTGGCTGATATTCAGGGGTGCAATTCTGAATGTATGCTGGAATGTGTAGTTTTATGTGGGGATATTTGTACCACACATATCCCATGGGTTATACTCTCTGGTTTCATAGAATGGATAACCACTTTATACTGTTCCAGAAGAGTCTTTCCCCTTTCCTACCTCCTGTTTTTAATCTCAGTGTTTGGAGAAATGGCCCTTTTTTTAGCTGTAGCGCTATGTTTTTAAGGTTCTAAAAATCCTGTAAAAACAATAATTTTGGGTGAGGTAGTCAAGGAATTCAATGAGTTTTAGATCTTATTTGTGGTATTTCATAAAAACAAACTAATGTTTACCTTTTATGGGAATAGTATTTTCAATTTGGAGAGTTTGCCCCCATCCCTCCCTTTATTCCTCTACTCTAATTCCTAGAATAGTCTGGCAGAAATTGTACCTAGTAGAATCCTTTGTGTGTGCCTGCCTTCTGACTTACTCTCGTCATCTTTGCAGGATGGCTTTGTTTTTGTTAAATGATAGAGTTTAAATGTTGATCCATTTCAGCAGAATGCTCAATCCATCAGCATATAATTGCATTAATATTAATTCTCATTTCAATGAGAAAGGCACTTGGTAATCACTTGTTATTTAACCCTGACTGCAACCTTTCCAAGAGAGAAGAGGACGTGTTGACAGGTTCTGAGATGAGCAATCTTGATGTCTCCCTGTTCAGGGTCACTGTGTGGGGAGAATGGTATGCTTCTCTGTGTAACCTGGTACTGTGCACACATACCAAGACTTTTACGCAAGAAAGGAGAGGGAGTGCTGCCTACAGTAGGATTCTGGAATCCAGACTTCTGCAGAAAAGAGCTGAGTGCTGTGGATGTTTGTCAAATACAACTAGGAGATTCTCTCAAAACAGATGTCCCCTGGGTCATTTCTCATTGTGATGCTCTTCCCAGGCAGCAGATGTGCTTGCCAAGGTTTCTTCTCGAAGAAAAGCAACTTCCCCCCTGGGATTTGGAGGAGGCTGTCTGCCAGTGGAAACAAACTTCCCTCACAGCTCCTTGAAGTGGTCCATGAGGAACGAGGTCCAAGGCCTCCCAGGCATAGCTACCTTGGCCTGGAAACTCGTTTTTGTCACGTCTTGCGATAAGAACAACATGTCTAGCAGCCTCTCTCCTGAAGTAAAGTGAGGATTGGCAATCAGAGGATAGCAATGACTTTGTAGAAAGGTGTTCCTCATCATCAAGAATCTTGTTGTCATGCCGGGCGATGGTGGCACACGCCTGTAATCCCACGATTCAGGAGGCAGAGGCAGGAGGATCTCTGTGAGTTCCAGACCAGCCTGGTCTACAAGAGCTAGTTCCAGGACAGCCTCCAAAGCCACGGAGAAACCCTGTCTTGAAAAACAAAACAACAACAACAACAAAAAAAAACAAAAACAAAAAACAAAACCAAAAACAAAAACAACAACAACAACAAGAAAAAGAATCTTGCTGTCTGGCCCTGGGAGTCATAAGCCATTTGGTCTTAATTTAGACAGTTTCTTTTCTTTCTTTTTTTTTTTCGATGCGAAAACAAAGAGTATTGTAGATATTTAACGAGCTAACCCCATTAGCTCGGGCCCTTCTCCTGCCATCACGGCGGATGGCTGGAGAAAGACCCCAAGCAACCTCGAGGCAGGGACTTAAAAGGGCAGCGTAAGGGGAGTGTCTAGGGGTATGAAACAGTCTCAGGATTGGTGTGCTTCCAGGTTTGGGTGACCCGCCCTGTGTTGATTGGTCAACTGGTTGCTATGGCCCATAGGCCCTCCCAGGGCGGTTGCTATGCTCTGTACATCACTGTTGTGTACTGTCTGTAAAGCACACCCAGAGTCATAAAGCACAGCCCTGCCAGCTAACTTCTGATTGGCTCCTTGCCATGAGGAGATCTGACCTCCTAGTGACCAGGACAGGAACCTCAAGGTCATGCAAGCACATGTTAGCCTGTAATGGCTGCTAAAATGGGGGACTGGTCACTACATTCCCCACTTCTCCAAGTACCCATGACAGGACTCAATCCTGAGTCCTGCCTGTTAGGGGCTCAAAGGGGTGTTAACAGGCCCTGCCATTAGCCAACAGACTTTTCTGAGGGAGTGACATTTGTATCTATTATCATACTGATCCCTATGTAAGGGAGTTTCCTTTTGACTTAGCATAGACAGCTTCTTATTCACACACGTTTGAAATGGTGTCTCATTTAGAGCTGAGGAGGAGTCTTAACTTTTTCTGATACTTCTGTGTCTACCTCCTGAATGTTGCTAATATTATAGGTATATTCCCCCAGGACTAATAGGTAGTGGGGATTCTAAGCCAATATCCCTAAACTCTAGTCCAAATATGGCTGACTTGTTCTGTCTTACATTGCAGCTTATTTTAAAGAGCAATAAATACATCATAGAAACTTTTGGGAAAAGCTTTGATCAGAGAAAATTAATTTTAATATAAAATCAATACATATAAAACCCTAATGGGAACTTTAAAAAAATGATAAAATCATGAGAGGATATCTTGTGCTCGTGTCTATAAGCAGCCCCACGTTGCAAATCCCTTTACATGCGGTGTGCTTCAGGGGAGTTACCCCCAATGGACGCAAACCAGTTATACTCAGGTTAAACGAATCACAGAGGAGACCCAGCGGATGTTGGAAATAATGCTTTGTTTAGGGAAGGGGCTTCGTTGGGAAGTGCTTCTCCATTTTGAGGGACCTGGCAGGGAACGTGGGTGATCTATGACACAGCTTCTGTGAACAGATCAAGGGCTGAGTGGGGGTCTTCTCTCTTCTTTCCTGGTTCCTATAGATTGGTCATTTCCAGGCAGGCGAACAGGTTCTTGTTCTTCCAATGTCTGCCTCCTACTCTTGTCCTTCCAAGGGCAGGACCCAGGTCTCTAGCTCTGTCCTACCATCTTCCCACAGGGCTCTGCCTTCATCAAGTTAGTTGATGTTCATGGGATGAAGGTCTGTTCCTCTCTGAAAACAACCAGCTCGTTTTTAGCTGATTGGCTCTTCTCCCCACCCTGGCCTGTCAATTTGGTCTCACAGTCCTACAGGAGTCTGGAGTTGAAACAGGAGTTTCAGCTCCAGCTTTCCAGAGATTTGAACCTTACAGGAGAGAAGCTGGATCAGCACCAGTTCTCACCTCACAGATGCTCTCAGGGAAAGTGGTAAGGATGCTATTAGCAATTTCCTGGGGCAGGAGGCAGTGGAGGGATAAATGAGGAAGGCCACCTGGTCCATGTGGTCCTGTCATCCAGCTGTCACCTCTCAGGGGACAGTGGGTATCAAGCCTCCTTCTAGGCCTAGAACAACAAGGCCATGAACCTACCACTGTGTTTCCAATGCCTGGGAGCTCAGCCCCTTGAAAAACACAAGACACCCACAGGGAAAGCTGGGTTAGCTAAGTCTGGGGATTAGTGGCTGCACAGCAAGGCCTCCATATCTGTTTTGATGAATAATTCAATGAATGAAGTGCCAAATGGCTACCAGGAAGGGATGTGGGGGCAGGGAGGGGAAGTGCTCTGAGACCTGGGAAAGTCAAAGGGGAGCTTCTAGAGACAGCTCGGTGGCCCTGAAGGACCTGCATTTGTTGACTAGACCTTGAAGAATGAGAAAGGTGTCTTGCAGGAGAGCAACCCCAGACTGGAAGGAGCAGAGCCGAGTGGAAACAGGGCTGGATATTAAAAACATTTCTTAAAAAGCACTTCATTTCCTCCCTTTACTCTTGCAAGCCCTTGTTTCCCACGGTTCCCCACCCTGCACACTCCCTCTGATTTCCCCTTTGATATATTTTTTTTTAAGGCAAGCTAGGGAAGGGTTGCATTTTAAAGTCTATGTTGCCTGCCAAGTTGTGTTCCCAAGTTCTCTAAGCTCCACATGCAGCCAGAATAACTTTAGGATGAAGCTCATTAATAATGTGCATGGCAAATCACAGCCTCTGTAGGAGGCCTGCAGAGGGGGGTTCTGCCCTTGTCATCTAGCTTTCAGAAATGGCAGCTCACAAATAGGACACCCTGTGCCAGCACAGCCCGTAGGTGCCACAGCTGTCCACGCAGGTGTCCTGTGGGGAAACTACTTGGGTGAGATTTTTTCCACCAAAAAGGCAGGCCTCATGGGTAGGAATCTGATATCCACAAACACAATTGCTTCCTGGCTGAGCATCCTTTTTGCATGTTCTTGGATACCCACAGCTAGCTGGGGGAGGGGACTTCCCAACCACACAGCACTTCGCACGAGTACACCCATTAGTTGTAACTAAGTAGGCCTCTGCAATGATTACAAATGAACTGAGCACCCAAGGGACTATGCTCATATAGGGAGCAATTCCCGTGGTCTTCACCTGACAAGTCAAACAGGCTTCCCAGTAAGCCCTGGAGGAAGGCAGGTGACCACACACACACACACACACACACACACACACACACACACACACACACACACACACGCACACACGCACGCACGCACGCACGCACGCACGCACGCACGTTTCAATGAGCTGCATTTCCTGGGAGCAGATGGTACTCAACTGTGTTTATTTTGTGCAGCATCGTCAAAGCCTGGAGCTGGGGCCCATGCTGCCCTCCTAGCATGTCTGGAACCTTTATCCTCCCGACCCTTGCTTGTTTTATTCTGAGTGCATCTGTGCCATCCACCTACCACTTCCTCTTAGGAAGGGAAGATGCCCACTGTTTGGAGCAGGCTTTCCCAATGATCCTGTCACCCTCAGTTCCCAGCTCCTGAGGATCAGGAGGAAGCTCCAATCAGGGCTAACATCTTGCCTTTAAGTCAGAAGCCTTGTGCTAGTCGACAAAACAGCCATTACCCAGGATACCAAATCCACTCTGTGAGCCTAGTGGGTGGTATCTTGTGGATGTCTCTTTGGCTATTTTATTTCCTGTTTTGAAAGGCTCCATCACTGTGCCTGTGATATCCCTGAGGCTCTGGGTAGACAGTGCTTCATTAGACTTTTTGAAATAGGGGCACAGACTCTAGGGGTAGGAATGAGCATTAAAACCAACAGAAAACAAATTGGGAGAGGAGTGATGGATGGCAGTCAGATTTCCTTAGCAGAATGCAGTGAAACAAGAGGAAAGATTAGTATTTATAATAATGAAAGGGGATCCCTGAGGGAACTGTGTGTCTGTTATTGAGCTAACCCTTTGCATGATGGAAGCCCAAGCTTGGTGATCAAGATCGAAGACTCGTGTTCCATTGCTTGGGTCTGAATCTTGGCTTTGCAGCAGACCTTCTGGATCTCCTGAAGACAAGTAACTTAACTTCCCCAAGCATTAGTTTGCTTGTCTATAAAATGGGACCAATAATCCTATGTTTCTAAGAAGACTATTGTGGCAATTAGGTGAGCTAATTTGTGCAAGCTATACATAACAGAGTCTGCATCTTGTGAATACTAATTAATTCTAGCACATCTTTAGTCTTTATTACTTTCACAGTTTTTCTATAACCATACCCTTAAATATGAATGTTTATAGATTTGATAAAATCTTTAAATATTATGAATATGACAGATGTAATAAAAGGTACACAGTCAGGCATGCCGATAACCCCAGCACTTGGGAAGTTGAGGCAGGATGATCAAGAGTTCAAGGGCAGCTTCAGTTATGTAGTGAGGGCTATATGAGACCCTGTCTGCAAAACCAGATTAAATAAAAAAAATTAAAAGCCAATGAAGCAAAATTGCAGAGATCAAGAAATTATCATGAAATGAATCACCAGATCAAGAAATAAGATCAGAATATTTAAAACTCTGTTGGTGTCCCCCATGCTACCTCTTGATCATCTCTGTAGGTGACAGAGAAGAGGGATCTTCAGGAGGTGACAAAGCCATAGAAAGTTTGTCTGCCTTATAAGTAGGACTCAAGAAAAGAAGCTAAGCCTTTACCTTCTATGTTTTTCTACATAAGGAGACAGAGACAGTGTTTGTCCCTGCATGTGACAGATGCTACTTTGAATGCAGACAGCAGTTTTTACCATCTTAGCATCTTGACATTGGGCTATCCTGTCTCCATGAACATAATGTATTTTCTTATTACATATTTTGTCTCAGGTGCTTCATTATTGAAGCTTAAATAGATGAAGATGGTTGTCTGTCTGCTGTAATTATTATACCAGACAGTTCAACTTCTATTTTGATAATGTAGCTGCAATTGATCCACTTTCATTGCTGTATAGTATTCCATTGCATCTAGACAGCACACTACCTCCCAATTTCTAGACATATGGGTTGTTTCTAGTTTTCCACTGTGAGGAATAATCATGCAATCAGTATTCTTGTACATACTTACAGAGGCACATTCATGCTGAGTATGTATTTAGGAGTATATTGCTGAATGATTTTTTGTAAGATTTATTTATTTTACTTTAGGTATATGAATGTTTTGCATGCATGCATGCATGTATGTGCAGCATGTGAATTCCCACGAGAGTCCATGTAGCAGGGCTTATAGATAGTTGTGAGGCAGTTGTGTGCTGGGAATTGAACCAGCAAAGAGCAACAAGTGATGTTAGCCCCTGAGCCATCTCTCCAGCCCCTATTGCTGAATTATAAAGCATGAGTATATTCTCCTTTATAAGGTAGGGCCAGCTAGGTTCTTTTTCAACTGCAACCATCTGCAAGGCCATTACATTCAAATCTCAGCCAAATTTGTGAGTTTTACCCATCTCCATGTCTCTTCACGTTTATCATCATCATCACTTTATTTGAGCTATTCTGATGATCATCTACTGGAACCTTTCTGCGCTGTTATTTTGCATTTCTCAGTTACTGATGAGATCCGGTGTATTGTCTATTTGGACACCTTCTGTTGTGGGGGCCTACTAAGTCTATTATCCATTTTCTGCTTAAAACATCTTTTTGTTGCTTTGCAGAAACTCAGTGTGTTGCAAGTAACTGTTTCATTCCATGAGAGCTAAGTTTAAACTTTAGATTTTTCTTAAATAGTAATATTTATCAAGTGATAAGTTTGATATTTAGTTATTTTTCTCTAAAATGAGGATTTAAATAAAACTATGACTTTGTCCCAGTTAAAATATTGGGTATTGCTGACATGCTATTCTAGTTTCTACTTGAGTGCTAGTGTAGAAAAACGCTTGTTGTATTTAATAGATTGTATTGATTTATTGCTTTTATTGATCTTTGGAAATACTCTGGATTATTGGAGGTAATAGCTCTCTTTTGAGAACATGGAAGTTCTCCTCATTAGCATCCATTTTTCTATGAGGCTTTGGGGGGTGTAATACTATATGCACAGGGTTCAATTTGGTGATCTATTGAGGACCATCAGGGTGAACAATGGCTTTGACATTAATCAGATGGAAGGAAGAATTGAGCCCATTCACCATATGCTTGCTGGAGATTTTGTAATAAAATGAACAGGCTACTTTTCTTCCTCTCTGTGGTGTCAAGCCCTTGAGTTTTCCAAGCAGACTAGCCGTGAGTGAAGTAGCTCTTTGGGGAGATGCCTATCTCCACAGATAGTGCAGTTACATTGTTTCAGTACACCCCATGGAAGCAGTGCAGGTGACAGGGTTACACCACTGGCCACTTGTGTTCCATGTGCATCAGTTTGTCCCATGGCCTTCCCCTGTGCCTGTTTGCTTCCTTTTCTTCTGTATACCTGTGGGTCCAGGACAGGATTTTGGGCAGCACCAATGCAGACACTCACTGAGTGCCTGTATGCACACACCACCGCCCATGCTCACAGTCACAAACACAGAAGTTGTGTGCAACAACAGCATGCACGATGATGTAATAAAAATGTATGATTCTATCTGCTTCTCTGGGCAGTTTTGCATATTTGTTCCTGAGGGGTGTGCCCCCTTCAGGAAGAGTGTGCCACTGTGTGCCATTTCAATAGTAACCACCACAACCCTGCTTTCAGAGAGAAGCCCAGATCAACCTGAGAGAAATGCTGTGAATTCGAAATGGTAGGTACTTCTGCCTCCATCCTCGGCACCCCACTGCTCCCTCTTTGTGGCACTTTCTCCCGGAGGGGACAGCAGAACCTAGCACCAACCTGCTCCTCCTTGTGGAGGTTCTGTGGGGTTAGGTGCCCATCTCTCAGAGCTTTCAGTCTTGGCAAAGACAAATCTTTCTGCCTTCCTTGTGGATGTTTCTGTTGAGCCCTCAGACCTCCTTGGAACTTTTCCACATATGGCAAGAATCAGAACATACATCGCTTGTGCACTCACAAAGAATATGCCCTCTTGCCCAGAGACCTCAGGCTGCCACTTCCGGGGAGCAGGAACAATTGCTAGTTTGACTATAGTCCCAAGCTGGGTGACCTTGGGCTGATCACTTAGTGTCTCTGAACCTCAGGTCATTTCTTATTTACATAATGGGATTAATAAAGCCAAAATCAAAAGATTATTTCCAGGACTCAATGAGCTAGTGTTTGCCAAGGACTTAGCAGCGTGCGACACATAATGCCTGGTCAAACAGTGCCAGCTCTAGTCATTAGTAGTTTCTTTAAGCATACTTGGAGCAGGCAGCACTGGAAGCCAAGGCTAAGGATGCACCAAGTTCCGTTTAGACTCTGTCATGCCCAGCTTGCAAGCAGCTTGTGCTTCAGGGATAGTTCTAGCAACTAAACTGTCAGTCACAGCACAGTAAGCGGTGTCTGCTGGAAACAGGGAGTGCAGTGGACAAGCCTGAAGCCGTCCCCAGGCTCAGGAAGCTGACCAGGAAAAGCTAGGACCAAGGAGCAGAGGTGCTGCTGGAAGCCCTCTTTTTGCAGATGAGCCCTCTCCTGCAACAAGCAAAAAGCCTTCCCTTTTCGCGTTTGCCCTTTAAATATTATGTTTGAAAGGGCTGGGCAAGTTCAGTCCCAATGTGAAAAGGCCAAGTAAAGTAGCTTGCCCTTGTAATCCCAGAGCTGGGGAAGAGGAGACAGGCAGAGCCCCAGGGTTCACTGGCCAGCCACCCTATCTGCTTGGTGAATTCCAGGTCAGAGAGAGACTGTGTCTCAAAAAAGCAAGGTTAACAGTACCTCTGGCCTCTTCATGTCTGTACAAGTATGCAATCCACTTACACACACACACACACACACACACACACACACACACACACACACACACACACACACACACACACACAGTGTATGGCAATGGATATAGGCAGTGGAAACTTGTTTGTGTTTGATTTCATCTGATTCTCAGCGCAGTTATGTATGGTGCTCGCTCCTGGAGAGTGCACCTCCTACAGGTAGTGTGCACACTGCCTGTTATTTACATATTTATCAGGGTAGAGAATGCCACCTTTTCATGCTTCCTTATAAGTTAGTCGAGAAAGCAGCAGACACCGAGATTTTCCACACTCTGTCTGTGGAAATGCAGCTGCATTTGCCACCTTCTCACAAGCTGGTAACTAGCTCCACAGGTAAAACCCAGGCCCTTCTGTCTGGCCTGGGGTGGGACTTGAGCTGGAGACTGTGTTCATGGCAGCAATCAGTGTGCAAAGCCAGGCTGGTGAAAGCTGACTTGGGCCCCTGGCTTGGGAGGATGAGTGATGGATACCCTATCTGATAATCAATGCCTTTCTTGGTCCTTATCTTCCGAGGAAATGCTGCCCAGTGTTATCACAGGCTGAATCGATTAGAAGCAGAACTTTGAACTCATCTGCTCAGGGAGGTCTCCCTGGAGTGACGCTCAGCTCTGCTTTGACATCGCTCTGGTGCCTTGCCTGCCTGCTGAAAACCAAGCTGCAGTTCAGACATGGCTATGCTCTGTGCGAGCCCAGAACTCCATTCTCACAGATTAGCTTGGGCAGGAAAGATTTAATAAATTCACCTGCACAAGGTACATTCAGCCTGCTCCCTTTGCCTTTTTTCTTTGATAAAATTAGTTTAGACAATTTATTTTGATCATATTCTACCCTCCAACTCTTCCTTTTCTCAGATCCTCCCTAATTCCCTAACCAACCTAACTTCTTTCTCTCTCTCTCTCTCTCTCTCTCTCTCTCTCTCTCTCTCTCTCTCTCTCTCTCTCTCTCTCTGCTCATTCACATACAACCTTTTGGTTTTCATTACTGTTGATAGTTTTTATTTTGTCTTCTTAAAAATGTAATACAGTCTCCAGCTATCATCTCAAAAGTCTGCATTGGAGAGGTGTTCATGCTCATTTTAGACTTCTCAGCAGCGGCTAGGGCACAAGTATACCTGAAGCTCTTTATTCCATTTCTATTTAGATTTAGAGGATATTTCCTTCCTTCCTTCTCTCCCTCCTTCCTTTCCTCCTTCCCTCCTCCCTCCTTCCCTCCCTCCCTCTCTCCTTCCCTCCCTCTCTCCCTCCCTCCCCACTTCCTTCCTCATGAAAATGGATTCTTCTTTTACACAATGCATCCTGAATCCTGACCATAGTTTCTGCTCTTTCCACTCCTCCAAGCATTCCACCACCCGCCTGCCACCACCTCACAGAAGAGAGGGAGGAGAGATTATAGGAGTCAGAGGTTATCGAGAATGCCAGGAGAACATGGCCCAGTTAACCAACTATGCACCTGGAGCTCTTAATTGAGAAATGGGGTTAGGAGAAAGGGGCATTCCTGAGGTATGTGATCACAGACTAGCTCTATGCTGAGGACAACTGGGGACTCCACAGGAGAAACATGTACCCCAGAGAAGTCAGGGAGCTGGCTGTCAGAGAATGGCGCTCCTGTGAGGCACTGGAGGATACAGACGGGCTTGGGATGGACTTGGTGCATTGTGCAGTTTGATATGACCCAGAACTTCAAGTGGGCATGCAAGCCAAGGAGAAGGAGGTAGAAACTGCCATGGTGTCTCAGGCAAGCCGGCTAATGTTCTATAGCAGTTTCCCTCTACTTGAAACTTCTCTTCAGGAGGGAGGCTCCTGAGACTCTTGAGAAAAACAGAGGTAAGCAACATGCTACATGTATGGGAATGTGAAAACCTGGAAGAGTCTAGAATCTGGCCGTCTACAGCCCCCAGGGTAAAACAATGCTGGGGAGAAGACTCAGATCAGCCTAGCTGCAGGAAGATTTCTTGGACCCCTCAAGCTAATTGCAAGTTATGCACAGAGGTCCAGTGTCACATTTTCTGGGAGTCATTATCCATGTCTGGGTGGTCTTTCCAGTAATACAGTTGCTTTTGAGTCACCTCTACACCTGTAACTGACCCCTCACCCATACTCCTGTTACTAACCATTGATAGCCTGGTTTGTTGTGGGTTCCATATTGGGAATGAATATGCATGGGCCTCATCCAACCAGCTAAGAGATTTGATATGGCTTGAATTTGAAATGCCCCTCACGGACTTCTACGTTTCATATTGGTCCACAGATGGTCATACTTTAGAAGGTTGTGGAGCCTATGGAGTGGGGGGTATGAGTGGCAGAGGTAGGTTACTGGGCATGGATTTTAGAGGATTTTAGCCAGGCTACTGCTTCCTGTTCTACAAGATGTGAACGACCACATGGAAACCTCGGTTAGCCATGGATCTAGTTGTGCCAGTCATAAGCCTTCCTTGCCATTATGGACGACGCCTTCTGAGACTGTAGTTCAGCTACCCACCTCCTCAAGGTGGTTCTATTGGGCTTTTGGCCACAACAAGAAAATAGTGAAAACAGGACTTGAGGTAAAGACAAACCTATCCTGAAGGAGGCTGTCTTCTGTAGACCACCATCCAAGAATTTGCCCTAATTTCTAGCAAGCCACCCTACAGACTTGAGTTTAAGGTAGCAACATCAACTCTCATCTGAATAATCACCCTGGCTCTTTCATAAAAACATATCTTGAGTTCTTTGGGGGGGGGAAGCAGAATTTGCTTTTGTAAGCAGTTTTTCTGAGTTGTATGAGAGACACCTGTCTGGAAGGCTGCTTGTTGGCTGCTGTCCTTAGAAGGATGCTCTCGCTGTCAGGTGCGGGAAGAAATGTCTTTAGTAAGGCAGATCATGGGAGACTCCCTCACTGTAGCATGGATGGGCAGAGTAGGTTTCCACAAGGGCAGTTCTTAAGAATCTCTGTAAAAATGCATGGCGCCATCTGTCTCTTCTCCGGTCTTTGGCTTCAGAGGAGCTGAGCCATTTTAAAATTCCCCAACAAGAGACCCCAGGCACTGGAAGAAGTGATGAACAGATTTTCAATTTGGCCTTAATTTGCATGAATCATTTTTTTCCTTTGGCATTTTAAATCACTGTCTCAAACGAGATGCTGGAGATGGGGAGTGAATTCTCCCTCGAGACAGCCAATTCTTGGTTGTTCTGGAAATGACTGAGGGTCTAACTTTAACTCGAGAGGTGAGAAATAACATGGGAAAGACTCAGGATGGCACTCAGGGATGTGGCCCAGTGCTTATAGTATTGGCCTAGAACTCTTGCAAGGACTTCCTCCAGTAGACACCTCCTTTTGTGGTTTCTTTCTGTCATTTCTCTCACCCAGAACAGATAGTAAGGTCCTCAGTTAGAGCCTGAAAAGACTGTGGATATGTGGTGGCCCTAAGTGTATGATATTTGGGATGTGTTTTGTGGGGATGTGGAGGTGAGAGATGTTTACTGAAAGCGATAGATGATAATGACTTTATGCTTGCTAAGTGCTCCCCCCCCCATTTATCTCAGGTACTGGCCTGGGCTTTTTTTCCTCTTCTCTTGTATGCCACATAACTCTTACTCAGCTGGGGTGAGAGGTTAAGAAATGTGCTTGGTTACTTGGCTAGTGGGTGATGGTAGAGCTGGATTTGAACCCAGGAGGTCTACTTAGGGCCTGTGTTCCTAAACTCAGATCATGCTAATCTTTCTCCTGAGCTGCATCTCTGTTGTGACACAAGTGGAGTCTCTTTGTCATGTCTAAAGTATGGGTCTGACCCCTTGAGCAGTCCTTTGTGCACCAGGCTGAAGGTCTCCAGAACCTTCCTGGGGACAGCTGGTACTGGTACAAGAATCTTGCAACTCATAAAGGGATAGGCTATTTCTTACCCTGCAGTGAGTTCCTCTTCCTTGTTCCGCTTCCTTCTTGTATGGATTGAAGGTCTGTTTCCTATTTTAAAGGCCTCTGTTCTCATCTAGACCACTCAGAGTGACTTTGTGTCAGAAAGTCTGAAGATGACAGGGTTTCTTTGTGTAACAATCCTGGCTATTCTGGAATTTGCTTTGGAGACCAGGTTGGCCTTAAACTCACAGAGATCCACCTGCCTCTGCCTCCAGAGTGCTGGGATTAAAGGTTTGCACCACCACTTTCTGACTCTGAAGGGGACTCTTTGCAAAGGATTTTCTATCTGATGGAAAACACGCTGGATCCATATAGTAGAAACAGAAATGTAAACCTCCACATCCAGATTCAAATAAAACTCTTGCCATGGATGAACTCTTTCTATCTCACAGGAAGACATGGCGGGTGGGTGGGCAAATTGGCAGTGCCCTTCTGGATGCTCTCTGTAACATTCTCATGGAAAGCCACCCCTGGGTGTTGCTTGAATCTTGTCTTCCAGGCCACAGAAACAACTCTGGGCTAGTCAAGAAAGGAAGTCAGTGGGTGTAGTGAGGAGTGGGGTAGAGCTGTAGGAGTAGGGTAGAAGCAAGAAATCACAGTCAGCAAGCCACTACTGTGTGCCGCAGTCCAGTGTTCACCTGGTTCATCAGCTGTGGGTCACTCATCGTCCTCAGCACTCTGGTAGCCAGGAAACTGGGCAATTTGTGTTCCCAAGTTCCGATAGCTATTTGCCTTCTCCCTTTAAGTAGTTTCCTGTTCTGTGTGTGCTGTGACACTGGAAGTACAATGTCTAAAAAGCCTGTAACCAAGGTTGTACTGCCCAGAAAGTGTAAGGATTATTACAGTAGTATTAATTGAAGATTTAGGCAAAGCCTATGATAGTTCATGAAGCCTGATGCTTCTTGGTGAGTTGGCAAATCACCCACTGCAGTTCTTGACAGAGTCATCGTCAGTGTACCTTAGAGATACCTTCTTGTATAGATGGGGACACTTAGGTCACATACAGGATGTTTATTCACAACAGGTCCCAGGATACTTGACACCCAGGCTCTGGGTCTTTCTACAATGACTCATGCCTTTCTTGGGGCTTGATTTGAGAATAATCTACATACTGGTCTTGGCTGCATGGCTGCCACTTATGATAATGTTCACCTATTTATTCACTCAGCCATTCAGAAGTATTGTGATGTTCCAGGTACCACTTTGGATGTGGGATGGAGTATGAATCAAACATCCATCCCTTGATAGTTATTTTGTGGAAGACAGATATTCAGCTTGTATTTGGTAAATGAACACTGTGTCAGAAGGTGGTGAGGACAATGGGGAAAGTCAATGAAGAACAGAGCCCATGGGGGGCAGACCTCAGGTTAGGGACCCTCAGAAACTCTCGAAGAATGGTGAGAACAGGAGAGTTCATAGGCCTCTTCATGGATCCTCTAGCCTGACAAATGTCAGGAAGCAGGCTTTGAACTGGATTTTGAGATTCAGAAGACCACAGGAGAGATACAGAGAGACCAAATCACCCAGGAGAAGACCAGACAAATATTGGGACGGCTGAGATTAAGTGAGGCTTGGCTGAGCACCAAGGAAGTGGCATCACATGGAAGTCAGGGATAGTTAAAGCAAGGTGGGGGGAGGGTAGTCCTTAACAGGTGGCAGAGAGAGTGAATGTGGCAGGAAAGAAGCAACTGGACCAGAGGTGTCATCCAAGAGTCGCAAGTGGGGCTGTGGAGAAACAGTAGGTGGAGTTTGTCTGCTGGGCCTGGAGAGCTCTTGTGATTTTTATACCCAGAGATGACATTGCCAAGAGGCTGCTTTACAGATGTCATGCTGGTGACTGTAGGAGAGTCACACTGTAGGGAGAAGGTAACTGTAACCCCTGGATCATGATGTGAGGAGAGGAATGATGGCGTGGAGGTAAGAAGACCCTCAGGACTTCATCCTTGGGTTTTGTCCTTTTAGGTCTGAGGATGTTTTTCTGGGTTTTGGAAGGACCAGCACCCAACCATGAGCATAAGCATGTGACAGTTTTCTGTGAGGGA
Organism: Mesocricetus auratus; assembly: GCF_017639785.1. Classification (NCBI taxonomy): domain Eukaryota; kingdom Metazoa; phylum Chordata; class Mammalia; order Rodentia; family Cricetidae; genus Mesocricetus; species Mesocricetus auratus. The sequence goes on along the minus strand of NW_024429205.1, from coordinate 17,208,351 downwards.
GACCAGGAGAACTGAGTGTCTGAAGACAGACTCCAGATGTCCAAGCTGCCCCAGATGTAGCACTGCTGCTGTGCTCAGCCAAGTCTCTCTTCACATCTCTTTCCCTGAGTATGACTCACACTTGGCTGGCCAAAGTAAAGTGGACTCTGGGAGACAGCCACCAGGGGCAGCTGAGGTCACGGCAGATGTCCTTGGAAGTGGAGCTGCACAGGGAGATGCAGGTGTGTAGCCTGTTCACACTGTAGCAAAGGAGCCCAGCCAGAGTCATACTCAAGTTGCTACATAGCAGCAGGACAACTTCTGGAGGTGGGCACTGGAGACTTGAGGATCCAGGCTCTGGGCCCTTTGGTTTATTGTATTTGGATGGTTGGAAGGAGAAACACTAGCCCTTGTATTAAGTGTCTCTTACATGAATCATAGGCTCAAATCATGGATAGAAATGATCTGGAAGGGGGAATGATGCCGTGGTTCATGCCAGGTCCTACCAAATACCATTCTGGTCTCTGTTAAGGCAGACACAGGTTGAGTGGTGAATGGGGATTTGCTAGTTCCAGCAGCATCATGTGTAGAGGACCAAGGAGGCCCAGGCTCATGAACAGCAGAGATAGGCAGGTTGCTAAGATGAGACAGAGATGTAGACATGAGAAGGATCCCCACGTGGTGGCAGAACTGAAGCTAGAATCCTGCTATACCACCACTTCTAGCCCAGTGCCTCCCATGTTCCCTGGGGTGCTGAAAAGAGCCAACTGAGAAGCCATGGGGACTATTGTGTGGCAGGGGGCCTTGAGCACCAGCAGTGGGCAGGCACTGTGCATTCCTACCCTCTCTGGGTGGATGGAAGTAGGTGTGTTCTTTGTGCTTAATTATAGTGCACACAAGCAGAGTGAAGCTGCTTGGAAGCACATGTCATTTTGTTTGGGGATAATAGACAGGCAGGCTGGAAAATACCTATTAACTCATCCTGTCCTACTCCTTCCAGAGCTGCAGAGATCTGCACCAGATCTTTTGGGCTTTCTTCAGCAGTGACTCCCACAGAGGGCCCTGGACGGGGACTCTGGGAAGGTGGTGACCCCATATATTTCCTTTTGGGGATGGTCATCTTTTTATAGATGGGTCTGGTTCTGAAGACCCTCTGGTGCCTTGGAAGTCAGGGAGCCTGGACTCTTCCAGCCATGTTCACTGAGTCTCTGCTCTGCCTTCTCATATCTGGGGTTTCACAATGGCCCATACAAGGTCCCCTCAACAGTCCCAAGCAGTGAGAAACATGGCCATCAATCATTCAAGTTCATGTCCCACTGTGGGAAACACTGCAAAAGGGGACAAGTCACTTTGGTACCTGCATGTTGGGAAGTCATCTGGAAATGATGGCCCCTAGCTGGTACAGAGTTCACCAGGAGGAGGAATGGCACCCGGTTCTGGCTTCTGAGTCTCCACCTACAGGCAAGTCTCTTCTGGTCAGAACTTAACATTTCGTAACTCTGTGCCTTATATAAATACTCTCCCCAGATCATTTCCCACCCCACCCCACCACTTCCTAAGGAATTTGTATTAAGTCATCAAAACTTAGCTTGTAACTGTAACAATGCAACCTTCTTGGACATCACAGTTAATTGATCATTTGCCTTCTTCCTTGATGTCTTTGACCTGGTCCTATAATTTCTAGAGCATTTACCAATTAGTTATGATCAGTTCCCAGATGTGTGGATGCCATCTCTCCTCTTGATCTCTTGTTCCCGGATGGTGTGCATTAAAGGCCAAACTTCTCTTTTCATTTCTTAAATTTCATACATGAGTACTGTTTTTTACAATATTTTCATTCCTACATCTCCCTTCTCTAAATCCTCCCATGTCTAACCCACTCTCTCAGATTATTGACCTCTTCTTTAACTTGTATTCACATGCATGTATATTAGCTATTGAGTCTCCTTAGTGCGGCTTGTAGGGCTGACCACTGGGGGTTGGAGAACCCATCAGGGTTCTCAGGAGAAGATTGAATCTCCTCTCAGCAACCATTAATTGTCTGTAGCTCTTCATCTAGGGACAGGGCCTTGTGAGATTTCCCCCATCCACATTGGCACGCCATCTCCTGTCATGACGCAAGTCTTGCTTTGATAACTATATTTCTGTGACTTAATGGTTGTAACTTCAGGGTCCCATATAGAAGACAGTGTCTTGCAGCTGCTTTCCTGGTCTTCTGGATCTGTAAATGTGTGCACAGATATGTGGTTTAAATAAGGTTATACTACTTGGGTGTTAATGCTTACCTACTAACAGCTATAGAGTCTCAAATAAAAGACTCCAGTGTCAGGCACGGGAAACCTTATTTCAGGTTGTTGGTCAGTGGAGTTCAAGAGACTCCTTAGATAATATAGGCTATTGCTATTTTCCTTGGTTGCCTCCTAGAACTTGAAAATAAGACCCTATTGCTGAAGACACCACACATTCACACATTTTAGATACTGGATTTGGAGGAATTGAGCTGAAATGTCCCGGAAGTCCCCTCCATGAAGACTAACTTTTATATAGCTGAAGAGGCTATGCAAGCTTCCAAGGGAGAAAAGCAACCAATAGTCTTATCCAGCTGTAACCCTTATGACCACATCAATAACTGGTCCAGCACTGGTATAGTAGTGGTACTTACAGCTTGGGGTTAGCCAGCAATTGTCTAATTGGACTTAGGACTTTCTCAATAACATGGAATTCATACCTGGTATTATAAACCTAGCTAACTACCCATGCTGGGGAGGTCATGGACACTAGAGAATCAACCACTGTCACATTCCAAACCCAGTATAGTTATAACTGAATTCTAAATTCTATCTTTCTAATCTGAACTGAAACAAATCTCAGTTGCTGTATTGGACTCAGACCACTGGCATCCCAGCCCTGCCCAAAGTTCAGGGTCTTTTTCCAGAGGGCCCTGCTATCAGTACTATCAGTAGCTGCCTGTGTGTCATTAGCTGGTGCACACAGTTATGTCAGATATTTGGCATTTTTTCCTCTTTCACAGACTAAAGTGAGCCCTTGAGCTGACCCAGGAGGAGTTCTTAACACTTATCACCTGGTATTGATGACTGTGTATTCTGCCTTCTCTCTTTATGCCTGGAGATGAAGGAAGAAATACAAGCTCCTGTTACAAAGAATATTCCCTGGTTTATCAGCTCTCTCCCTCACAGCTGGGGCTCTGAATGATTTCTTAGTTCCTAGCTTTTATGCCTATGATCAAAGTGCCTGAGGCGGTGAGAGTTGGAGGCACCTGCATTTCTGGCCGAGTCCAGTGCTGTCCTCTTTGGGACTGTTGGGAGAACCTGTGGCTCCATGGGCTTTGTGCAGGTGAGTGTGGCCTGACAACAGAGGCTGAAGAGTCCCAGCTGCCCTGGGACATTGGGGTCCAGTTGCCTTTCATCCAGTGAGAATAACCCCTCCTGTTGTCTTTCTTTGCCCCCCTCTTTCTACTTACGTCCTCCCATCACCCCTTTGTACAGTCACTTCATTCTCTCCAATGAATCAAATGCAGAAAAATCCTTGAGCAGGGTTTCTCACATCAAAGGATCAAATAACCTGTCTTTGTTTTTCCCCTTAACATTTTTTCCCAACCACAAAAAGAAAACAGGCATTAAAGGTGAGAGAAGGAAAGAAAAGTTGTAGTCAAGTAATTTCAAGTTGAGAAGTAGAGCAGCTGAGACCCAGGATAAAAATGTGCACTCAGCAATATGGTCCTTTCCTACAAATTAATTAACCCAAAGTGCTTGTTTAATTAGTGTGAGGGGTAGGGAATTGAGGAGCTAACAATATCTCTCACCCAGTTTGGAATTATGTTCACAAAAGAGTTTCCTCTTTCCTCCCTGAGAGGATGAGAGAACTGCTCTCATCAATCTAGGATCAGTGGGGACCTTAAGGCTGGTGATAATTCTGTAGATGGCTTTGCCCTCTAGAGAGGGGGTTTGCAGGTGTACTCCCCACACTCCCTTCCTCTGACATGGCTCAGGAAGGTCTTCACACAGTGAAGACGGAGGCTGCTCTGTTCTGCTCTTGAGAAAATGGTTTTGACAGTAACCCCAATAACACATCCACATCTCTTGTCTCTTGGCCATTTTCACTCCTTCATATCACATCGATGCCACACATAAACATTCTGCATTTACTGCTCTTGATGTGAGTGCGGATATTTGTTTCTTCTCAAGGAACGAGAACATTCGATTTCTCAGTTGCCCTGACAGCTATAGTTTAAGACAATGTCACGGTCTATTTGCAGTTGCTATTAAAAATCACCCAACACTTGATAATTTATAAAGAAAGATGTTTATGGGTCCCATATAGTTTTGGGGGCTGGCAAGTACAAGAACCTGATACTAATATCTGCTTTGCCTTTGGTGAGGGATTTGTTGCTGTTTTATCACATGGCAAATGGCATTCCATTGTGAATTGGAGCAAGCATGTTAGCCAGGGACTATCTTCTTCTGTTTATTAGTCACTGACACTATATGAGGGCTTCACCCTCATGAGCCAGAAAGTCCCAGTTACCTCCCAATGCTCCTCTCCAAATACTATAAGCATATGAAGATGGGATTTAAGTTTCCAACACAAGAACTTTTGGGGGATACATTCAACCCACAGCAGATCCTGTCTCTGATATTGGTACAAGAATCTCTGTGGAGGGCATAACCAGGGATCACTGTCGTGGGGATGTGGTGAGTTCTTAATCACCCTCTCTTTTTTTTTTTAACCACAGACTCTTTTGGTATCTGGTGAGTGCTATGGGTTCATTCTTAGAATTCTAATTTTAAATATACATAAAACCAAGGATTATAAAGGAAGCTAATTTTTCCCAATGTACACTTATCAGAATAAATCAGGTATGTGGTACACTCATACAGTTTTTAAATGAACTCATTAAAATGCTCCATCTGGTTACAGGTTCAATTGCTATCATTTGCTTAGATGAGTGATAATTTGAAAAATCTCAAACAATCATGACATACTAAACACACCCGATTCCTGCTATTTCCAAGCCTTAACTATCATGGAAGTGTAGTGGTTCACGGCAAAATTCACTGTTGATGGAAACATCACATTTCAGTAAAAAGTTACTGAACATAAATGTTGTCTTCATCTGTGTCCATTGTTCTTCGAAACTCAGCTCATGGACCTTTGGCTGAGTTCCTGCTGCTAGATAAATGAGTTCTTGATGGTTATGAACTAAGCCCTTGCCACTTCTACATTTCTTTCTATTGGGGGCTGGTGGCAAAGTAGGTTTTCTCCAACTTTGGGGAGTGGTTATCTCAGATTCACTGAGAGTTGTGTTTTTAAGAAATTCGTCAAGGAAGAGGTGGGACAGGAACCAAGTGATAGGCCATGTATGCTAGGCACAAGACAAGTTCTTTTAGGTTGTTGATCTGTGCTGGTAGGTGAAGTAAATGTGGGATGAAGAGGTGTGTATAGTTACGCTACACCCTGTACTTCTTGGTGAGGAGGGACTGCCTACTTAAGAAGCAAACTGGTCACATTATGCGGCAAGTGGGAAGTGATTACAGGCCAGTTGCAAGAAACAGGGAGATGCTGTCAGTGAAGAGGTAGGCAAAGCCAAGTTCCCTATATTGGAAACCATCAACCTTGTGTCTGAAGCCCGTGAGCCCTGAGGCAGGCCTCTCCCTAACTCATCTGGAAGAGGTGCCCTTTGGCATCACGCAAGTGTGGATTCAGACATACTTCTGAGACCATGGCTTGGGGCCTGCTGTTCCATGTGCTCTGCAGGAAGCTGGGGCCAGCATTACTAGCAGTGCTAGGAGCTCAGAGACAACCCCCTGGTGTCATTGCCACTGCCACAGTCTTCCCAGAGTCTCTAAAGCAACAGGCTCAGGCTTTGGGGACAAACAGCTATAAGCCAGTAGCTGGCTTGCCACCTGTTTAGTTCCTTAGATAACTAATAATCTCTGAACAGGAAAACATTTTATCTGTCTTAGTTGTTCTTCGGAGGACCAGAGTGGGTGATTGAACTTCTCTGCTTGAGAAAGAGAAGTTGCTCCAGGTAAGATTTAATTTCAATGAAGGAAAACGTCCCCAAATGTCATTTCCCCTTAATATGTTTTGTCCTTGAAAATAGAGCTTGCATCAGATAAGTGAATTACTACCTAAAATCTAAGTTCTCTGGTAAAAACTCAGAGCTGAGCTGGTCCTGGGCTAAAGCCTGTAAGCAAAGCCTGGCCCCCTCAGCTCCTCTCTGTCAGCACAGAGCATGGGTTCTTCCAGGAAACGAGGCCAAGCCCACTACTAAATGCCCAGCCAAAGCTTCATAGTGAGAGATTTCAAGCAGTTCTGGGTCAAGCAGGGGTGAGGGAGCCTGTTTTGCCCCCTGTGTATGTTCACATGTGTGCAAGAATTCACCTTGTGCTTCTCTGGGCTGCTCTGAAGGGCTGTTAGTCCTGTCCCTTCACTGACACTTCTATTCACGGCATGTGGGAGGCACTGTTAGGCAGCAGAGGAGGGGTTGATGAGTGTGAATCAAATACAAGTCACTCCATCGAAGCAAACAGTGTGGAAGGAGGGACAGGCGACCGAGTTATTATGAGAAAGGACCTAAGAAACCTCCGTGTGAAAAATTGCTCCCGAGAACTTTGGTCTAATTGATGGGAGGGGTGTTCTACAGCTAAGAAGAGGGTGTTGCAGTATCTCATTGGGTGAAGTGAGAAAGTGGGTCACACGGGGCTTTCTTGGGTACTGATTGTGGAGAGCCTCTGAATATACCTGTGGGCTTATCTTTCACACCTTAACAATGCTGAAACCCCTTGTTAAAGCAAATTCACAAGTGGTGTTGTTTTATTAGCATTTTTGTAAACCTGTAACACAACCCTGAATTATTCCAATTCTAGAACAAAAGAAATAAAGTCCTAGAGATGAGAATGACTTGTGTCATGCCTGAGGACTGTAGTGGTCTTGCAGGTGAGCCTGTAACAGTGACCACACCCCTTTGGGCGTGGCCTCTGGCAGACTGAAGCAGAAAAAGAGAAGCTTGAGGCTTGGGCCTAAATCATGCCTAAAGGGGTGTGGCCAGCGTTACAGGTTCACTTGTGCGATCACTACAGAGGACTCTGATACTTGACAGGAGTAACAGGGGAAGGCATAGTTGGCTTGTGCCTCCCTCTGGTTCTTGGAATAATGGTCTGGATCCCATCTTCTCTCCCATTCTAGCTCTTGTCAGGCTGGGTGCAGCAAAGGCTGATTGTCCTATTTGCTTTAATGTACAGCACGTTGTCCTATTTGCTTTAAGTCATTAATCATTGAGTGCGATGACTATTATAATCTTATGTGAAAAAAGAAACAAGAAAGAAATGAGGAGACCCAGAGTAGTTACAGAACTTGGTTCAAGTATCAGAAGCAAGATTTAAACTGTTGCACAGCTCTATCTTCCAAACGGTAGCATTCCTGCCTGGAGGAAGCTAGGAGAATAATAGTAAGACTCAGGAAGGAAAGGAAATTTACAAGGCCTGGGAAGGAAATTGAATTTCCAAGGCTCAGGAAGGCAAGGAAATTTACAAGGCTGGGGAAGGGATGAACGATGCAAGGTTCACAAGGCTGGGGGCGGGGGAGACTTTATGCATGGTGACATTTGTTTGGGACAAGAGACCATGACAAAACTGTATGTGCAGGTTGGTCAATGGGCACTAGGGACACACCTTCTCTGAGTCATCACCTGGTTGGGCCTTCTGGTGAGGCAATTGCCTTTGTGTGGTTTATGCGCCTCTCACCATGCTTGTGTTAAGTAACTCCAATAAACTCATTAGTTTACTAACTAGATTTCAGTAGAGCCATGTTTTGGTTTGCTGTCAATGGCCAGTCTGAGCTGCTGTGTGTATGGCTTCCTAGGAAAAGCCAGGCAGTCAAGATCTATAGCCACACAGCACAATACAAACAAAACATGAGGCACAATTAGTGAGCCCCGGGCAGGCTTTTAAATTGTGTAGTAGTCACATTAAAGTCATTTAATAATAAGCAGAGATATTAATCTTATTGATGTATTTTGCTGAGTCTAACACCTAAAGAGTACTATCATTTTGGCATGTAATCAATGTTAAAAATAATTAGTGTGGCATTTTAAAACATGCTACGTACGTGTTTTGCGCTTGTAGCCCAAGGACTTTGACATGAGTTTAGCAGCTGTGCGTGGTGAGCAACGCCACCCTAAAACTTACTTTGTCCCAGTGGGCTCCCTAAGCTGTTCATGGGACTCAAAGAACTTGAAGGCGGACCTGTGGGAGCAGTGGCTTCTGGGTGGCAAAACCACAGCTGTGAAGCACAGAGAAATAAATGCAATCAGAAACAAAGTATCTACACCAGGACCATTGTGCAGACAGTGGCAATCTGGCGACTACCAAGCCACACTTTGAAAAGTTGGAGAAGGCTGTTCTTGGAGCTCACGGGTATTCTGAGAGCTAGTCCTGTGCTTCTCAAAGACTTCCTCCAATCTCCGTGGTGCTCTATGTTGGGAAGGAGTCTGGCTTATTAAACTCCACTACCAAGAGCAGCCGCATTCACATGGCCAAGGTCATGGCAAGGAGAGTGGGAAACCTGAATTGCCTTAGCCCCGCTGTCTTAGCAGCTGTGTTATTTATGTATGTATGTATGTATGTATGTATTTATTTATTTTAACCCGTCTTTGGTTGATTATTCTGTTGTTATTTGTTTGTGTTCTATTTTACTCTTCTGATGGAATGGGTATTGTTTGCACGGGCAGCCGAGTCACAGAAACCCCAAAAGGCAAGGCAGAGGAAGAGCAGGGAAAGGTAAGACATGTGAGTTTAGTTTGAAACATGCCTCCTTGGGCGCTCACAAATTCTGTAGAGGTGGGATAGGTTGCTCTGAGTCTGAGCTTCCCAGCAACCAAGGTGAAGGAGAGCAGAGTAAGTGATGCAGATCGTAGAGTAATGGGAGACAAAGCTAAGCCACAGAGGAGTACCACAACCTCAAGCTCAGAACCCTAAAGAACTGAGCCGTTCTTCTGGACCCCTGGAAATGAAACTTCAGAGGTCTCCAGGCTAATCTCAGCATCTTGTTGCAGCTCAGTGGTGTAACATCCGCACTCTCCCACTCTTCCACCTGTCAAGGGTTTCCGCTCTTACTCCGCTTAGACTGAGGATGTAGCGCCTCTCTGTCCCATAGCCATCCCACAGCGGCTTCTTAGCGCACTCTCCGGATATTCAAATGAACTGGCTCTATCTGAACAAGTGAAAAGATTTAGAAGAATGTGACTCTAGTGAAGGAGCTGTCATGGGTTCCTCTGGTCCTGCCCCCTGGTCCTTTGCTCCCCGCATTAATGTGAATGGTTTCCTTGGCCGTTATTGCAGCCATCTGTAGGCCCGGCCCTAAATCTGGGCACATGAGGTTGGGAGTTAATATGTTCCTCCTGTAATCCTTTCCCAGTGTGCTGGTGGAAAGAAGGCTGTGAGGACCAGGGAAGGCTGAGCCCCAGGAGGGTAATTGCTTAGACTCCTGGGGGTCTGGTAAAAGTATACCCAGGCAGAGAACCATCACTGGGCTGTGATAGACAGGAAAAAGCCAACTTATGTTTTGTCAGACTACTATAAATACAGGATTTATTGGCTAGAGCAGCCGGCAGTATCTTAACTAATACAGTGCTCCCTTGGGAAATACTCCTGAACACAATTCCTCTCAACCAAGAACTGAAAGGTTCAAGCAGCACCCAGCTCAAGGTTACTTTCCCTGACAGCTACTAGGATGCAAATATTCTGTTTCAAGGAGGTGGGTGGGTGCGAAGCCTTACATTTCAACAGTCACCTAAGGTGGGAGCAAGATTAACACACTCTTGTCACAGTTCTGTCACCTTGCAGAAACTCTTGCCTGGGTGGAAAGCTCCTCTCTTCTCTTGGAGATAAGCCAGGCGTCCCTAGGTAGGAGCAGGATCCTTCTCAGACAGGCATTTTGCTTTACCCCCAAATGTGGGAACAACAGTACTCAAGGCCACATTGCCTTCTGTAGTCAACTCTCCTACAGCAATTTTTGCCTGGAAAAAAAGCTTTAAAGAACTCTAACCCTTTAAAAGTTGAAGCAAACCTTGGACAGTGAACTTGGGCAGATCCTTTCTTTTATTAAGTTGGGGTATGACTGACATGCAAAAAATCTTTACCTGTTTGATGCATATAATACAAGGACTTGGATATATATACATACATATATGTTGTATAAATATATATGTATGTATATCCATTATCAATACCATCTCCTATGTGATTATTATCACCACTATTTTTCATTAAGAGCCTCTAATACACATCCATATTTATTGCTGCTCTAGCTACAATAGCGATGAAATGGAATGAGTCCATATGCTCATCCACAGATGAACGGATAATGAAGTGTGGTACATATACACTGTGGACTTTTTTCAGTCACTAATAAAAGTGAAATTATGGAATTTTCAGGTAAATGAATGGATCTGGAAATTATTTTCAAGTGAGGGAACCTAGACATAGAAAAACAGGTTCTGCATATGTTTCTTACATGCAGATCCTAGGTTTTAATGAGAGAAAGAGAGTGACAGAGAGAGAGAGAGAGAGAGAGAGAGAGGGAGAGAGAGAGAGAGAGAGAGAGAGAGAGAGAGAGAGAGAGAGAGAGAGAGAGAGAGAGAGAGAGAGAGAGAGAGAATGTGAATATAGGCATCCTAAAAGGGTCAGGGGTCTGGGGTGGGAGTTGAATAAGGAGGACCAACTAAACAACTTATATTTGAAAATACCATAATGAATCTTCATACTTCATAGGCTAATGAAAAATAAAAAAAGAATACCTAACATAAAATCCACCCTTAATAGGTTAAACACACAACACAGTATCATTGGCTATGGTACTTTACCCTCTGACGGTCCTCTACAACCTGTTTACATGAATGAAACTGGACTCATTTGGCCATCACCTCCTTATGTCTCTCTTCCTCTGAGACCCTGGTAACCAGTAATGCCCTTTCTGCATCTGTGGATGTGACCATCTTAGGTACTGCGTATGTGAGGTCCAAGCTTCAAAGCAGCACTGGAAGTGGCTCATGGGACTGAGCAGAGGAATCAAAAATAGAGAAGACATCCTTTACTCCCTAGCACTCAGACCACCAGGCAACAGATGCTAAAGGGTACCCAGGCTCACACAGGCACACACAGGATGCACAGGGGCCTCCAGGCAGACACACACGCACAGGCTGGCTGGCAAAGGCAAAGACAAAAGCACTCACCTCCAATCTCAAGGCCATGGTTAAACATTCCATACAAAGTTGGCATTCTAGTAGGGACAGTTACGCAACAGATTTGCTGCTTACTTTTGGGTTCCCCAGGCCATTTATTTTGTGCTGACTCAGCCACATCTTCCCTCCTCGGTGATGCACAGCATTATCCATCTTGGCCCACGCTGGATATCCACAGTCATACCATGTTTTTCTAAGTATGACCTGACCCTAATTACCTCTGTTCCCTAAAACACATATGCCATATAACACAGTATTTGCCTTTGGGGACTTGGATCAGTTTACTTAGATGGTACTCTCTAGTCTCATCCGTGTTTTTGCAAATGCTAGGATTTCCTTTTTCTTGAATCCTTAATAATGTTTTATTGTTTATATACTTCATATTTTCAGGATATTTTCACCCATTGATAGATTATTGGGTTGTTTCTGTACTCTAAGTAACATTTCCGTGAACATGTATGTGATATTATATATGATTCAAATACCTTTAGATAAATACCAAGGAACAAACATCACATTTGTTTTGGTTACTTTTCATATCTACCAAAACAATATATAGCATTGGCATAAAAATGGGCACAGTCCAACAGAACAGAGCAGAGAGCCTAGTTGGCTGTGTATAAGGCTAAGGTATTCGAAGACAAGGTTCTAAATCTACAAAATGGGGAAGAAGTAACATCTTTAGTAAATGGAACTGAGAAAAATGGAAACCTATCTGATAAAAAAAAGGAAGCAGACTTTCATATTACAGCACACACACAGATCAATTAAAAGTGAATCTGAAACTCAAAAGACAGACAACAGTAAAACTGTCTGAAAGAAACACTGGACCGAAGCCTCTGACATTGATCTTGACGATGATGTGTTTGGCTTGAAACTGAAAGGGTAGGCAATGGAACAGACAGACCAACCAAGTGGGATTGCTAAGAACTGAAAGGCTGCTGGTTACTTTTGGGGGTTAGGGGCAACTCAACAAACTGAAAAAAAAAAAAAACCTTAAAGGCAGGAGGATATATTTGCAAGTCACATATCTGGTAATGAATTAAAACAGAACTTGATTTAAAACTTACCAAGGCTGCCAACTACTCATAGATCCTCAATAAGGGTGGAAGTTGGACAGTATCTTCCCCATCTACGTGGCAGTTTGACTGGCTTGATCTTGTGCCGGTCTTGAGCAGTTGTGAGTTTATGAGTGTCTTAGCCACGCCATGTCCAGATGACAGTATTTCACTGCCCTCTCAACTCTTTGGCTCTTACAATCTTTCCACCTCCTATTCCAGTATATCCCTTGAGTTTTGCAGTGGGGTGGGCAGATGTCGATAAAGATGTCCCATTCAAGGATGAGCACTCAGTCTCCTAAGCTGGTAGCTGCTGCTGGAGGCAAAATCACTCCTTTTGTGCAGGTACCACACCATTGCACAAATGGGCAGCACTAATTGGACTTAATGAGTTATAAACAACAACAGCAAAGCATGTAAAATTAGGAGGGGCATGTTGTATGTGGCGAGAATATGGAGGAAATTGAAGGAGTGGAGGGCTGGGTATGATTCTATTTGATTGTATACAGATATAAATTTTTCAGAAATAAAGTATAATTACAGTTTTGAAAAATAGCGATCAAAAGACTTGAATAGATGTCCCTTTGAAGACGGACAGATGGACAACAGGTATATGGAAAGGTGCTGTCAGCATCAACAGAGAGATGCAGTTCAAAACCACAGTAAGATATTGCTGCATTCCTGTTAGGATAACCGCTATGAAAAAAAACAAAATAAATAAACACAAATAGAAACAAAATAAATATTGCTAAAGAGGGGTAGATTTAAGGCACACTGCTGTGTGAGAATATGAATTGGTACAACCATTGTGGAAATCAATTTGGAGATTACTCCAAAAATTAAAAAGAGAGAGGGAATCTATGGCTCAGTAACTCCTTCTGGGCATTAGTTTCTAGGTGTGACACATGATAAATTCCCAGGTTTGTTTTATACTACAATTCTATATTCTATGTGTAAGAGTCTACTGAAAAACTGAAAGCAGTTTTTGTTGTTTTGTTTTTCCTGCTATGTCCCTAGAGTCACTACCCTTTCCTGGTGTGAGCCCCTGGGACATTCCGGGTGCTCTACAGAGTTAGATGATTTGCCCTTGTGGAGGCAAAATTGAGGCATGGAGGCTACGAGAGAGAGAGAGAGAGAGAGAGAGAGAGAGAGAGAGAGAGAGAGAGAGAGAGAGAGAGAGAGAGAGGGAGGGAGGGAGGGAGGGAGAGAGAGACAGACAGAGAGAGAGAGGGAGGGAGGGAGGGAGAGAGAGACAGAGACAGAGAGAGACAGAGACAGAGAGACAGAGAGAGACAGAGACAGAGAGAGAGAGAGAGCGAGAGAGAGAGAGAGAGAGAGAGAGAGAGAGAGAGAGAGAAAGAGCTGGGTTGTAGTTAAATGCTACAGTGCTTGCCTAGCATGTATGAGCCCCCCCCCCCAGTTTGACTCCTGAATACTGAAAAGAAAAGGACAGAAAAGAACCAAAAGGAAAAACATTCCAGGAGGGAATGGTACCCAGCTGTGCTTAGCGATGATGGTGTTTTCATAACATCATGCTCTAAGGAAGCCTTTGGGGCTTACGAACCTTGCAGGCATCCTTTGCTTCTGATGAAAGTTTATCATTGAGTCATGTGTAGAGCTTGATGATCTGCCCAACAATGAGTTCATAAATTCTCCGGATTATAGTGAACAGATGAGAGCAGTGACAGGGAGAGAATTGACAGTGATGAGAGGGGGTGGAGTCTAACACTAGGCCAGTGCCTGTATGTGGCTGGGACAGCTGATGCCCCACCCGAGGAGCACATCCAAGTACCATTTTAAGTTTCGCTGTAATTGCTCAAGACTCATGTCCTTTGTCCTTAAAGTGGATGAAGTCAAACTGTGGCTAAGGGTTGAGATGCAGTAAAGACAGCAGCCCAGGGCTCAGTTCTCATTCTTACTTGAACTTTGAGGCACAGTCTTATTTTGGATTTTTATTCTGTAATTTTTCCTCTCCTGAGATGCTTTTAGGGTTGGAAAAGAGCGTGCACAGATTCTTTCTCAGGATACAGGCTGAGGCAGTTGGGATAACTGGAGTCCCAAGCTTTGCTGTCTGCAGTCCTAAGTGCTTTTCTCCCAAACTCGAGCTGTAACTAGAAGGACCTGCATAAAGCCGGGGTTTTCTTACATCTGATTGTTCTACTTGTTGGTTTCCCTTCACCTCAGGATCTTGAAGGAGGTCTATTGCTTCATCCAATTATGCCGGTGCTCTGAGGAGGGAGTCCCTGGGGACAGTGCCTCCTAAACTTTAGTGTGCAGGTCAATCATCTGGGCAGATGCTAAATGTGAGCATCCTGCTTGAGCACATCTTGCGGGGAGGACTTGAGGTTTTGCATTTCTAACCAATTCCTAGGTGATGCAGTTGCTGCTACTAGGAGGACCACACTCGTTGCACGAAAGGTCCAGGGTACAATACAACATGCAGAGACGCATGCTGGACTGCACAGCTTCCCACAGTAGCCAGGTAAGGGGCTCTCAGAAGCACAGAAAGAATTTCCTGTTGGGCTTCCTTCCATTCCAACAGCTTTTTGCTTTTGTGTGCTTGCTGGGGCACATTTGGGCTGGGGGGGTGTCTTGTACCTTGTGTTTGAGCTAGGTGTTCATCAACCTGAGACAAAGTAAGCTGGGCACAAGCAGATGGTTGAAAAGCCTGGCTGGGGACACAGGGACTAAGACACTTGCTCAGGTCCCTAGTCAGCATCTTGGGTCAAAGCACAATTCCTTTCTGTTCCCTCATCCTCCCAAGACACCTGGGGGAAGGATGCCATGGCTCCTGGAGAGGCTTGGCTCCTTGTATCCTGACACATGCACGCTTGCTGTTTTATAGAAAGAAATGTGTCTTGGCTGGAGGCCCACACTTCATTCCAGCATATCCTTTTTACCAAAAGAGCTGTCCCTGGAGCTGCCAACTGTGTTTACGAGAAATCCATCCAACAATACTTTGGATCTGGGAGCATGCCCCGACCGTAAACATGGCCTTCACAACCCCACAAAAACCTGGCACAATGTATTGGCGTCTTTATTTTTTATTCCATATGCAAAGGCAGTTTATTTTCTTTCCTTTATTTCTTTTTTTTTCCAGCTGGGAAAACTCCTGTCGGAGGATGTAGTGTCCTTTCCAGATTCAATATTATGCAAACTGCATATCAGCATATGGAGTAAACAAATATGTCCACGAAGCTTCTCGATACACAGAGAGATGGAGGCCTCACCAATGCCTAGACACAGACCTGAGATCTGTGCAGTGGCTGCTGACTTTGTCTCCCCTTGTTTTATGCCATCTTGCTTCCTTAGGACATGTGGCTGGAGTCTGAGATCTTGACTGATGGGCCTCAGTAAGGGCAAATGTTTGGAAATCAAATGTGAGCTCTTCTAGCCTGGGTGTGTGGCGGGGACGCCTTGTCTGGGTCTCAGTAAGACACTCATGTCTCAGACATCCTGAGGCTACTCACTTTCTCACTCTTCACACCCCATCACAACTGTGAGACAGATCCTCAGCCACAGCCACTGCTGCAGAGTCCCTGCTTTCTCTCTCCTCCCTGCCTGGAAGGTGTAGATAAAGGACAGCAAGAGGCACTGAACCTCACTGGTGAAGAGAGCTGAGCCAAGTCCCTTCCCATCACAGGTTTTCAATTCCAGACATGGCCAAGGCTGGTTTCTGCTTTGCAATCCTCTCCGTGTGTGCTGGTCCAAACATGCTCCTGTTGCTATAATCCCTGTGAGATTAAGCACCTTTTACATTGTCAGTCACAAGCAATGATGGGTTCTTAGATTGATTTGTGAAAGGTAAATAATGAATAGATGGAGAAGCTGGTATTTTAAGGAAGGTATGCTTTAAATTTTTTCCTTTCTTCTCCTTTTTGTTTTATATTTACTTATATGGTGTGTGTGTGTGTACCACAATGTGCATGTGAAGGTCAGAAGATGTCTTGCAGACACTGGTTCTCTTCTCTGCCCCGTGAGTCCCAGGAATTGAACTCAGGTGGTCAGACTTGCCAGCAAGTGCCTTTAGCTGCTGAGCCATCTTGCGGCCCAGTCATGTTTTCTTCTGTGTAGTGCAGCATCATGTTTCTCCAATGCATCTGCATCCAGAGCACAAAGAGACAAGCACATCAAAAGACTTGCCTTCAAAACTGAAAACTTTCCCATCTGCCACCTCTCCTATGCTGTCGGTGTGTGTTTTCCTGCATCTTCTGTTTCCCTTGGGCTGTAGCAGGGGAATCTACCTTTTTGAAAGAGTTCTGCTTGCCTACACGTGTCACGTGTGCTTCTCTCAACATAAGAACTTGGTGTGTGTTCTGTTCACAAGTGGTAAGGCACGAGCCCTCCTTCATCTTAAGCTACCTTATAAATCTGCCTTTGTAGAAATAGTTGCTCAAGCAAATTGGCTTTGGTTCCTGGACCCTGATAAGCAGGACATTCCCTCTTTATTGTTTTAGAGGGGAGATGAGCTCAGAGATTTCAGGAGAAAAAGGCCTTGGACCCAATTTTGTGCCTGACCAGTTTCCCTGGACGCCACGCTATGTTACCAAGCAGATGGCTGTGTCATGTACTTGCAAAGACTGTGGGCATACTGCATAGTCCCTTTGTCCCAACAACTCTGGAGGTTCCACTAGCAATTTTATGCAAGATGACAGGAAGAGAGGTTGGGAAGGCCACAGTAGGAACAGCTGGGTGGACAGTCAACTATATTTAATAATCAGATATCTTTTTGTTAAAAAACAAAAGAAACTAACAAATAAAAACCCTGAGTATCTGGTATTTGTTTTAAACACCTATCATGAAGTTAATACTTCGTGTAAGCTTTTGATGATTGCAACATAAAAGTTTTCAGAGCCCTTCTCTCTTTAGGATGTTATTAAATTTAGTCTTTCCAGTGGGGAAAAGGGACGAATCAGTCAGGCGAAATACTCTTAGGACAATCACTGTGTCCATTCAGTGTTCTGTTCTCTATGCCAACAAAATCTCCCAAGAATACCACAGGAAAAAAAAAGTTCCGAGGATTACTGTCAGATTAGCTTGTTTGCCCCCTGCCTCCACAGCCCTTCTGACACAGACAATAAAGACAAGCACAATGGATTATACTAATGAGTTTGCTTAGCAAGGAGCAGCATTGGCCATGTGGTTGCAATGTGCAGTTGGCGGGATTCATCTCCCTGTCTCACTTCCCAGTTCCCTCTCCTCTGAGTCTATCATCAGATGGACGCGCCATCCAGGTCATGAGTGGGTGCATTTTGCCCTCACCGCTCTGCTTGCCCCTCAGAGATGGCTTTTTGGTTATATTTCCTTATCTTTCACACCCATGGACACTGTGGTAGGCAGACACTAAGATGACTCTCACAGTCCTCTGTTCGTGTGTCTCCCCATGGCTCGACTCTCCCCATGAAAATATGGGATGCCACCCCTGTGATTATGTTATCATATGGGAGATTCCTTTTGGCTAGCAGATTCTCAGCTGATCTCTTTGCTGTTTTGATGGAGTAAATGATCATGTTGGAAACCCACGTGGGCTTTTAGTTACTAAGGGCAGCTTCAAACTGTTAGTCAGTGAGAAGCTGGGGTCTCAGGCACAGGGAGACAATTCTTCACACAGCATGCATGAGCTTGGAAACAGATCCTTCTCCAGTCTGGCTTTTGGCTAGGGACATACCTTGATCAACCATTTCTTGTAATACCACACAGAAGGCCCTCCCAGCTGTGTGCTCAGAGTCTGGACTCTCAGAAACGACGCGTTAATAAGTGTGGTGTGTAAAGCCCCTAAATTTGTGAAAATCTTCTCTGCAGTAGTAGAAAGAGGCACGTTGAAGCAAGCAGGAGTCCCTGGCCCTCTACTTCTTGGAAAGGAGTTCGTGTTTGTTTTCTTCCTTACGAAGTTCTCCTGCAGGTCACTGTGAAAATGAAAACCTGGATGTTTTACCAGAGAGTCCAAGTTTATGACTATTTCTATCTGTGCCAGTAAGCTGACCATCTCTTCTGAATTCTGGACCTAAATGCAAACTGAGAGATCTTTACTTGGAGGTTCCACCCGGTAGATTAAAATGTGTTCAGATCAACTTCTCATCTTTCCAAATCTGTCACATCACCATTGCTTTTTATATAAGGTCATGACACACCACCTAAGAGTATGTATCCTTGCCTTGCCATTCCCCAAGACCAACTGTTCCCTGGACCCTTAAATTGATCTCACATTTCAGATCTCATGCCAGGAAGGGAAAGATGCGACAAAGGCTTTGCAAAGTATCTCCTTGCTCATCTCTGTGACTTTCATTGTGGCCTGCAGGCCTGTAGAGTCTTTTATCTGAGAGATAAGGAAGCTGTAAGTATTTAGGCCAGCGTGACACACAAGTGAGCTGCTGAGGTGCTGGTCCTGAGAGTGGCATTTGTTCCACCAGAAGAAAGAGAAACACTTGCTGCAGACCTGTGTCCCCAGCCTGTCCCCATCTGTTAACCCTGTGCCATCAGAGTTCCTGAGCAGTCATCTCCAGACTTCTCCATTGAGCTGCCTTCATTTGGCACTCAAAGCTTCATTGTAGAACCAAGATTTTCACAACTGTGCAAACCTCCTACGATTGCTTTTGATGATTCCCGGGTTGAAACACCCCTCCATGTGTGTATTTTATGTCGGAGCCGCAGCTTGGCAAGCACTGACTTTTCAAATGTGTGTAATGAAAGGTGGTGCCATTTCTTCAGGTAACCAGTCAGGAAGGCAAAAGGGAGCTGTGTGTATGCCTCAGAAAAAGTGAGACAGGGATCTCAGAGAAATGTCATCGGGGAGAAGAGGAATTGAACTCACATAAAAATGCTAAGAGACTAGGGGGAAACGACAAAGCAGGAAACCAGGAGGCACGGCGATGGGCAGATCATGCTGTACAAAGCAGTGTTTGGAAAGGTAGGAGGGCGGGCGAAAGGTGCATAAGGATGAGGAGTGAAGCTGCCAGGAGCAAGGTGTTTGCCCTGCTTAGGCGCTGTCAGTTCTCCCGCGGCTGACAAAAAGCACTCCCCATCGGCTCCCAAATTGTCTAGCAGGCAAGGATGATAGAACAGGCCCAACTGCACAAATTGCATTGCCATCCCAGTGCCAGTAGAAGCTGAGTAGTTGCTTGAAAGTACTGCAGAGATCCCGGCATTGAGTCCAGAGACTAAAATTCCCCATGGAGACATGTGAAAAGTAGAGCCAGTTTACGTAGTAAGCCACATGCTCCACGATACTTTATGGTAAGATCTGCAGCACGTGTAAATCCAGCCCTTACAATAGATTTCATGTGGGTTATGGGGACACACCCAAATGAAACTCCTGGAGGCAGTCCCAGAGGAGGAAAAGATGACACAATGCAGTCCCACGGTTGTCTGACAGCTTGCTTGGCTGCAAGGGGAGAATTTGGTCTCTGGAGAGAAGACACAGCTGTAATCTCTCCATTGACACAGTGGGCAGTTTTGTGTTTTAATAGAGCTGGCATGTCACCTTCGGGAGATGGTCACTGAAGCTGGGTGTCAGAACAATAGCCATTGGGAACAACTGGTCTGATGAGCATGGTCCTGAGTGCTAGATGCCAGAACTGAGTTCATTGCCAGAACATGCAGATTCTTCTCAACATTGTAGACAAAAAGACCATTAAAGCTCTTTGAAGGTATTTATGTAAATATACTCCATATGTGTGCAGCTTAGTCTTAACTTTTTGAATGGCCAAATGGCATTTAGTTTTCTATGTGATTTATGGCAACAGGCAAAATTTCTTAATTTCTAGATATTTAAAAAATTTCTAATTATTTGTTGTTTACTTTTTTTCATTTAAACAGCTATCCTCAAACAATAACAAACATTCCTTTTAATTATTTGTAGTTAACGATTGCTGTATTCCTTTCATATTTTTAAAACTAGCACACCATCTCCTTTGACTTTTTGATATGAACAAAAGGTTTTCCATTGACATTGAATTATCTGTATTTTTTATGTATCCCCCACTTATCTCCAGGGCTCTATCTTTTTCCTTCGCATAATTCAAGTTGCTATTACTTTATTTGAGCATCACAAGGTCAGATTCCTTCATGGACCTAAGCAGCTACTGTACAAGAACAGACAGCTGTGGGCTGGGTAAGGGAAGGACCTTTGGTTCTGCGACAAGGAGGAAAAAGCAACAGGTCAGAGAGTGTACTTGGACCCGGGACTTCCTGAGCGCCATCACTTTCTCATACGCAGGTGACGTAGGGAAGATGGAGAGGTACACAAGAAAGGGCCGAACAAGCCAGCAGCAGCAGTGAGGGAGGGCTGAGACACTGAAGGATGAATCACAGGAACTGATGGAGGACCATTCTGGCCAGAGCAGCGTTACAGGTACTTGCATTTGTGACTATGCTCCAGCACCCCTGAGTCACCTGGTGCTGGTGTCTATACCAAGGTCAGGAGTGAAATTCATTGTTAAGTCATGTGTCATCCCTCCACCATCACCTTTGAGACACAGTGCCATGCAGGTAATCTAAGCTTTCCTCATATTTGCTATGTAGCCAAGGATTCTCTTAAATTCCTGTTCCTTCTACTCTCAAACTGTGCTTATAGGTATGTGCCACCAGTGGGGTCCCCTGCCTCCTCCCTCCCTCCCTTCTCCCTCTCCATTCCCTTCTTTCATTTTCTAGTACTTTGTATTGAACCCCAAGGCTTTGGTACTTGCTCTGCAAATGCTTTACCGCTAAACTAATTCCCCAACCAACGACATGCTTTCAGGGAGGGAAGCCAAGGCTTGTGTGGTTCAAGAATCACAGCAGGAGTTCACATGGTCCTCTGATGGATGGCTCAGGTCTCCCTTTCTTTCTTTCTTTTTTTTTTTTTATTAAACTAGTAACCAGTACCATTTGTATAGACTAAATGTCCTTGGGATTCTTTTGAGTGTTCTTGGAAGTGGTGCCCAGAGGGAAGAAATGGGGTATTTTTATGGTGGTGGGATGGGTACCAACATGTATTGAAATTTGAATAGTAAAGGTTCCCCATTAGCTTGTCAGGGCTGTTAGAGCAGACAGAACAGAGCCTCACAGATTGGTTGGCTGAGCAACAGAAATGCTTGTTTTTCCAGGTCTGCAGACTGGAAGTCTGAGGTCAAGGTGCTGGCTGAGTTGGTTTCTTTAGAAACCTCTCTTCTTGGCCTGGAGACAACCTCTGTCTTCTCAGGACGTCCTCACATGTCCTCTTTGCTTGTGTGAAGATTTCCACTAATTATAAAGCAAATTATTGTTGGATGGGCACTTATCCTAAGGCCTGTGCTGCAACAGAATTAACTCTTTAAAGACCCAATCTCCAAATACAGCCACATTCTGGGCCACTAGGAGTTAGGGTTTCAACATAAGAATCTGAGGATGTACAGTACAGCCCTTAACATAGACCTTATTGTTTATTATATATTTTTTAGAAAGGTGAACATGATAATTCACCCAAGTCTGCTTTCACAATGAAATCAGATCTTTTTTTTTTTCCACTTTTCATTTTTGGAGACAAATCATTTTGAGATGATTTTGTTCAGAGTCTGCTAATATCTTAAACTAGTTGCCAAACTCCTTATCTTTTTCTGTGTTCTGTAGCAGGTACTATGGGCCTACACAGCCTTTCCTGAAACCATTAAAAATAAGTGTATTTCAGAATTCAGAACCTTGAGTTGTTAGAGAAGTGGTGAGCATCCTTGCGATTGCCTATCTTGATGAGAGTGTGGGTGTCTGTGACATCAGATATAATAAGGCATATTGATATTTCACAGTAGGATGCATAAAGAGATTTAAACCAAATAAGGACCAGTTTGTGCTTAGCCATTTACATTTGAACATATTCTGCAAGGGTCTCTGGTGCAAAGAATGAGAATTGGGGCTGGAGTGATGGTCCGTGGTTGAGAGCACTTGCCTCTCCTGCAGATGACTTGGATTTAGTTCCCAGCACTCATATGGCAGCTCACACTGGTCCAAGTCCTGTCCCAAGGGATGCAACATCCTATTCAGGCATGCACATGGTATGTATGTGTACACACATGTACAGGCAAACATGCAGGGATCTGTTTGAAAAAGCATAAGGAGCACTCCTTTGGAGATTACCTGGTCTGCTTGGCTCAATCTGCACCTAAAGCATTAAGAACAAGATGACATGTGTAGTCAGATCGTGGATCAGGAAGAAGCCAGGTGTTAAACATGAAAGCAGCCAATACTGAATCTGGAGTAAAAGGAGTTTTCAACAAATTACCTTTCCTTCCTATTGTATCTACCTCTCTCTGAGGGTAACAGCTCAGGGAAAGTAGGTGTTTCCTATAGCAGTTGTCTTCTTAACTTCAATACAACCTGCCAAATGTCCCAGGCAACTAGTGCTAACCCACTGTGTATCCTGAGAGCAAGCCACAGTACAGCCCCTGGCCTCAGTTTCTCCCCCGCTATACTGAAGACATGAAGCTTTGGTCTGCCTCCTAAGATTCCATTTCATTGTGACTTTAAAGCTGGTGGACAAGCTCTGACACACACGCTTCCCTCCTCGCCTGGCTATCAGCTGCCATCTGGCAATTAGCAGCCTCTGAGGCAGCTAATCCCACTCTGAGCTGGATTAGAGCTGAAGTTTAAAACATGGAGATAGGCAGGTGATTTCTGTTTGAGTCTTTTGGTCCTGCTGTCCCTGGCAGCATGCTGAGGAAGAACAGAAAAACTGATTTCTTTCCCTTACCTGGGAGGCAGTCATCCTGAGCGGTATCACGCAGGGCGATGTGCTGGGCTGGAGGAGGCTCCAGGTGAGCCCCCGGGGAGCTTCACCCCAGAGACATGAGCAAAGTTTGCTGGACAAGAGGAGTCTAGAAGAGACTACCTTTAGTGTTATAGCACTGCCCTGGCAGGGACAATGAGAAGCCTCGGGCAGAGAGGCCTGGATTGTTTTGAACCAGGAGTTCCAGATGCCATAAAGGGACTTGGGGTGGCAGCTGACAAGCCCCTTGGCTCCTCTGGGGTGCCCTCTCATTAGGCAACACAGTCAGAAACCAAGCCCATGTGTTTGTTCATAGCCCGAGGAGATAATTAACTTATATCCACAGAGGGCCTTGATTACATTCCTAGCATGCTCCGAATGAGAAGCCTCATCTTGGAAGTGCCGGTGGGGGTGGGGGCAGGGAGGAGTTTGCAATGGTTGGCTGAGGAGTCATTTGTTCCGAAATTGGGTGAGTAATCAAACAAATGCCTCTTTTCCTAATTGTTGATAAAAGTCAGTTGCCTGGGCAGATCTGGAGACTCACTCCTGAGAGAATACATTACTTGAGGTGAGCATGCTTCCGAATATGTTAGCATGATCTAGGTACATTTCACATAGCTTGAATTTAGCAACAAATGGCGCCCATTGTGAATTTTATGTCGAGCGGGCTTAGGGGAGGGAGATTTATGCCTGCATTTTATGGATGGCTTGTTAACTGCTGCCTGGGACCACTTTTTTTTTTTTTTAACCGATGATTTTCTTAGATACCTAATTGAGCATCTACTGCATGCAGCTCAATACAAGGTGCAAATGAGACGAAAGAAAATAAGGTCCCTTCACCTTTGGAAGCCTATTAATGCCTTACAAAATATTCTTGAACCCAGAATTCATTTTGTATGTACGGGTGTTTGATCTGTGTATATGTCTGTGCACCATGTGCCTGTAGTGCTGGCAGAGGCCAGAAGAGGGCGCTGTACCCCTTGGGACAGGAATAATAGCCACTATGTCAGTGCTTGGATTCAAGTCCATACGTATACTCTGCAAATGCAACTCGTGGTCTTAACTGCTAAACCATCTCTCTAGCCCCTTAAAGAATTTGCACTTATTTTTATTATTTTAAGATTATGAATGTGTGTGCAGATTTTTGGGGGTTGTAATGTACACATGAACATAGGTGCCCAAGAAAGTGCAGGTGCCTGCAGAGACCACACATTTCCAGTCCTCATGGGGCTAAGTTTCAGATGGTTGCGAGTTGCCAAGGGGGGTTCTGGGAGTCAAACTCAAGTCCTTTCGAGGAGCCATACAGGCTTTTAACCACTGAGATGTCTCTACAGCTGTGAGGGTATTGTGAGGTAGTTTCCTGAACTGAAACATACTATCCTGGATTCATTAAGGCTCGGGATACAAACAAAATGTACAAAACTTGGCATGCAAACAACTTGCAAGTCTTGTACACGATTCACAGGACCCCTCTCCAAGGTTTAGGATCTGTAAAGGCTACTGGAGAGAGAGACTGCTCAGGTGGCTTGCGAATCATACGGGGGCTTCAGAAATGCAAGTTTTGTGAGTCATCAGCCACTACAGTCTTTTTAGCTGCTTTTGGGGTCCTCCATGTGCCTGTAAATAATCCCAATAAACTCACCAGTTTACTATGCTAGACTTGGGCGGAATGATTTCTTTATTCTGCCATTGGCACTCTCTCTGGGGTTCATATCACCCTAGGAAAAGTGCCATACCATTGGACCTGCAAGATATTCAGTTGATGATGAAACCAGAGTGGACCAGAATGAAATAGCTTACATATTTTTAAAAGCCCACGTGCCAGCAACAGCAGTAAATAAGTATTATGTTGTTGAATTCTTCTGAGGATTCTGTGAAATTGCTGTTTTTACTACTCCTGTAACCCTGAGAAAACTGTGGCACAGAGCTGTTAAGCACCTGCACTGAGACCAGTAAGAGAGGGCCTGAAGGGGCATGGAGTTGGGACTTTCTCAGTTCAAAAATGCCATGTGTCTACATCACTGCACTATACCACTGAGCTACATCTCCAGCTCTGGGGACACCTTTGGCAGTGCATTCTCCAGTAATCTGATGAGAAAGACATGTCAGTGGTTTTGTTTGCTAAATCTCATAGAGCTACACTGATGTACTTAAGGTCACATATCTTGTCTATCAGGGAGGTGAAATTTCCAGTGTCAACTACATCTGAAGACTGGCCCCTTGGGCACATTCTGTGTGATGCTCATTAATTCTGAGTCTCAAGACCACAGAGTCTCTGGCCTACCCACTTGGACTGACTTCGAGTTTCTTGTGACTTGATTTCCCCTTCCCTTCCTCAGAAAAGTCATGTCAAGAGGGACAAAATGAGATGTGCTTTGTTGATGAGACGTCAGATTTCTGTAGAGCAGACGGAGAAGGTGTGGGTAATTTTCTCAAACATGTCAATGTTTGTTCTCCATGGTTATTCCACGAAGTTTCAATTTCCCTGAAAGAATTACCTAGTAAGATAATGAGGCTAAATATGCAGCTGTAGCAAAAGAGAGAAGAAAGCAACTGAAGTATAACATGATCTAGGACCCAGATGTCCAAGACCTGCTACAGTAAACTTGACACAGTTTAGCTTGTACATTGTTTGGTCTATGTTATCAAGAAGAGAAAAACATATAAACAAACTTGGTGCTTACATAATCCCCAGTTACTTCACACAAAAGCAGAACAAGCACTTTGGAGAAAAATAGCCATTTCATGTTCTAAACCGAAGGTTAATTTCTCTTGAAAAGAAAACTCGCCAGTGTTTTCCAATTCTTCTAAGTCCAGGACCTTTTGATGGCAACAAGACCTCACCACCCACTGAAGATTACTCGTGCACAGAAAATGCATTTGTGTTCTATATACTCCTATGTTAACCAGGATAATTTCGTTGATCTTTACTTTCTATACAATGTAGTCAAAGTAAGTGCCACTTGATTGTCCAAGTACAAAATCAATCCCTCCATTCTGTAGGGATATTACTACCATTTCAAGGGAGCATAGTAGCCCTTCTTAATAAACAACCATCAAAGGAATAAAGCAATTGGCAAGAGGCATCTGCACATGTTGAAAATACTGGATGAAATTTGATGAGCATCAGGGTTTATATTATGTTAAACTGTCTCCACTTAAAATGGAAATGGTAATTTCAAGAGGTGCAATACTTGATGAAAGGGATCAAAGTTGTCACCATATATGGAGTAAGTCATTTTCAGCTGCCCAGCATGGCTTGCTGAAAAGGACATACTACCCTGTGCTCTTCTTCCTAGACTAACTGATCTGGGTATAGCTGTGAGGGGACACCAGTCTAAACCAAGCCTCATTCTGTGAAACAGTTGACTTATATTCTTCCTAAGTGTGATAGTCAAAATAAACAAACCAAAGGAATGTTCCAGATGAAAGGACAGAGACCAGGTATGATGAAGGGACCCAATGTGTGATCCTGGGCTGAATAAGAAATTTGAACCAATATATATGCTTGATATGCTCCTCTCTCTCTCTCTCTCTCTCTCTCTCTCTCTCTCTCTCTCTCTCTCTCTCTCTCTCTCTCTCCTATAAAGGAGCATATTACAACTAATGGTAACATTTGAATGAAACCTATCTATATATTAGGTAATACTAAATATTAAAATATTGTTTTCCTGGTTTTGTTAATTCCACATTGATTATGTGAGCAAGGAGCACAAACATACAGGCTGAAGTTTTCAGAGTAACTGAGGACCATAATTTGCAGCTTACTCTCAAATGGTCACAAACATGCCACACCAACCCCATGAGAAAGAGAGAACATTAATAGCTCTACAACATGTTATGTCTGTAGTTTTGACAAACTATTCAAATAGAACTTGTCACCATGACCAAGAATGAACTCTCTCTTTCTCTATTTGCAATATTTGCAAGGTCCTAGAGAGCCTGTAAACTGGGAACCAGCAACCCCACCTACAGGATGGAAGGCCATCTCTAAGTCAGTCAACTGTTAGCCAGCATCGTCTTTGACAATAAGGCCATTTCCAGGATACTTTCTTTTTAATTGACTGATTTTGTAAAGTCATTCCACCTCAGCAGAAGGGTCCTGTCTCTGAATTTTATTATTCTTTATTAACATAGAGAAGAAAATGACATCATGAGAAGGGTTTAAGTATTTCTCACCTTAAAATATCCTTATTAGTTACCAGCACTTTCTCCCGCCTCTTTATTACTGTTATTTATATCTCACTAGGAAGATTTTCACAAGCATCTTTCTGTTGCCTTTCATCACCCCCTTTTGATATATTCTCTTCGTCTGTGCTTTTTCTTCCAAGTTTTTTTTGTATTTTATTTGACACCGACAGTTTTACAAGGAATGGTTTTAATAGGTACATGCTGTAAAATGGAAATATTTTACTAGGATATTACATAAAATACACAGAAGAAACCAGGGTATAAATTATATTTTTATTGTAAGATTTTACTGCAAATAAGTTCACATATACAATCTTTTATTTATGATGAGAGCAAATTCTTTTTACTTATAGCTGCTTTTGAATGTGGTGCTTCAGTGAGGGAGCTTATGTGTAGCTACATAAAAGAAGCTTCGATTTTGATGAGAAATGAGAAAACCCTTAGTTAGGGAATGCTGTTTTTCTTGTTGACTTACAAAAGAGGGCAAAGAAAGAGTTGGCTCAGCTGGTGGTGGGGAGGTCAGAGAGACAAGGTCATTTGTTCCCTTAGACATTCAAAGATGTGTGTGGTGAGCTATGAACAGGGTACTGATGCTACATAGCCCCCACCTACCTTGGCTCTACCTCACCCAACCTACCCACTTAAACTTGAGCCTACTTAACTTTTCCCTTTACTGAGAAAAATACTGCTCACGCATGGAGACCTGTGGTAGCCCCACCGAGCAAGATCCTCTTATTCATGGCAGCAAATGAGATGGAAATGCATTCATTACCTGTTGTTTCTCATTTACAATTTTACTATTATTAGTTTTTTGGTTTGTTGTACAGGGGGTAGAATCCAGATCCTCAAGTATGCAAGGCAAGTGCTAGACCACTGAGCCACACCCCCTGACCTAAGCACTAATTCAGAGCTAAATGCTGTCTTCCAAACAAGAAGATCATAAAAGATGCTAAATTTCTTGTTTAAAACTTGTGCTTTAAAAATTATTCCAAAAAATTGTGCTTGATTTGTTGTATCATTTTTTTCTTCCTTTCTGAGATAGATTTGTCCCATCTCACCCAGATCAGCACCCTATTTACCATCTATTTACTTATAAATAATCCCTACTCTTTAGGGTCCGAGTAATACTTGACTGCCACAGTGTACCTATGCTTCATTTAAGTAACACAAACAACAAGAACGGGCTTTAAGGAGTCGTCAGCGATTTGCTCAGGCAGGCTTAGTTCTCCTGTAAGCCAAGTTCTCATCTGAATGTAGCATCCTTGGATTATCAGCCCTGAATCTCTCAGAAAACTAGGGACCCCCCCTCCTCTTCAGTCATCTTCAGGCAGACATCAAGAGTGCCATGAGCCAGTTCTGTACAGCTTGGGTCTACCTCTGGCAAGAAATGAAAACTGAAGGAATCAGTGTGGCTGCTCTATTGCTTGCTGACTTGCACTTTTTATTTTACTGAAACAGGAAATTAACTGAAATGCAGACTTGGCCCCTGAGAAGAGGTGTTCTTAATTTTGTCAGGTCATGAAAAATGTCTCCTGGAAATGGGATCTCAACCAATAAGACACTTTCATTTAATGACCTCCCTACAAACATTTATTGAGTCCCTTTTCTAGGCTTATATACTTTCTCAAAGATTCGCCACCTCTTGACATACCATTTATTTTAGAGATGCTATAATTTTTCCAATTTCTCTAGTGAAATTAAGTCACAGCAATTTCTGTGAGGCAAATTTTCAGAAAGAGGTTCTTAAGAAAATCAATGAGTGGGATTATTTGACTTTTAATTTGCCCCCTTTCTGTTGTAAAAATAATGTGCTCTCTCTCTCTCTCTCTCTCTCTCTCTCTGTTTCTTTTCTCTTGCCTTTCCCTCAGTTTATTGTTTTTGAGACAGAGTCTTACTATGTAGCTCTGGGTGTCCTGGTACCCACTATGTAGACCACACTGGCTTCAAACTCACAGAGATTCGCCTATTTCTGCCTCCAAAGTGCTGGGATTTTAGGATGTTTGCCACCACATCTGCCCTTTCCATTACTATTAAGCGCATTTTTTCCCATAAGCTAGAGTGCTTGCACAGAGTCATCTCTGAAGTTTATTCTTTGACATTATTAAGATGTTCTCATTCGGGGTTTTTGTTTTGTTTGCTTTTAACACAGAACTAAAGTTTTGTGCAAGTTCCCTCTGAGCCCCAGAGGCAGCTTGCATTTTTCTCCTTTTGTTTTTTGTCTCTCTCTCTCTCTCTTATTTTTTTTTTTGTGGACTGGTGCATGTTCAGAAACCTTCTATTGTCAAATTTTTCACATGTCCCATGTTCTGAGTTGGAAGACACCCCAGGGCTTAACTCTGCTAACCCATTGACTTGCTGTGCTAATTAGTTTCATCAACTTGATGCAAAGTGGAGTTTTCTAGGAAGAGGGAACCTCAACCGATGACCTGCCTCCAACAGGTTGTCCTATGAGCAAGCACATCTTTGGGGCATTTCCTGGAATAAGGATTGGCGTGGTAGAGCCCAGTCCACTGTGGGTGGTGTCACCCACTGGATAGGTAGTCATGGGTTGTAAAAGAAAGGGAACAGAGCAATCCACGGGAAGCCAGTCCAGGTCTGTTCTTCCATAGACTCTGCCTCTGTCCCTGCCTCCAGGCTCCTGCCTCTAAGCTACTGCTCTGGCTGCCTGTAAGGAATATCCTCTCCTCAAGCTGGTTTTGGATAGTGTGAATGACAACAACAGAGAAGCAGACTAGTATAGAAAGCAGTACTGGGGACATATGGAGTTGCTCTGATGAACCTGATCATGCGGGGAGAGAGGATTGTGATCATGCGGGAGAGAGGATTGTGAAAGAATTTGGAACACTGGGAGAGAAAAGCCATTGAGTTTGGTGAGGCATAGCTGTGTAGCCTGCAATAATTACATGGAGAGATACATGGAGGATGGAGGCTTGGCTTGTGATTTTCCAGAGCGAAGCAAAATCTATCTGTGGTGTTTTTGTGATATACTTAGTTAAGAGTCTGTGGAAAGGAAGAGCCCCGTCTTTATTGGAACAACTGATGCTACTTAGCTGGGGCTGAAGAGCCAGTAGGGATTAATAAGAGACCAGCATCCTTGAGGTAAAAATCTGGGAAGTATTTTATTGGGGTCAGATCACAGGCTATTCAGAGAGAGTTGAGGCTACCGCTCAAGCTAGCAACTGAGCGTGGTAATGTGTAAGAGTCTCATGTGTGGTACTCTTCTTGATGGCATGACTGCTCTAAGATTGAAAGGTGTCAGGGTTAGTGTCTGAGGCTTGACAGTGTGTGACAATGTCATAAAGAGGCCAAAAGAGGTGACTGATGAAGGTGTTTCCTCAGTTTCAGTCAGTTGAAGATGCCAGGGCCACAGAGTGACCACCAGTGAACCCCTCCCTCGCAAATTGGTCAGAGCAACATAGAAGCAAACCAGATAGATCACTTACTGTTAGGGGGAAGTCCTGTGCATTTGTCAATAAAGCACTGCTGGCCAATAGGAATCTAGATAGGTGGGACTAGGAGTCCAGAAGGAGAAACAGGAGGAGTCAAGATGTAACGCCATGGGGTAGGAAGCCCGGAACTATTCTCCAGTAAGAGAAATACTTAGATTAACAATTATGGGGTAATTACTTAAGTCAGAGCTAGCCAGTAAGAAACAAACAAGGCCAACAGCTTCATAATTAATATAGCCTCCTGTGTGCTTTTTTGGGACTGATGCAGCTCTAGAACCAGGCTGGCGGGAAGGCTTCTATAAAGGAAAAAAACCTCTTTTTACAAAAACTTACTTTGTACCTGGTCAAGTTGCTTATTTAAATCTCAGCTTCTTCTGTTGCAATGAGAGTAATAACAAGCACATACCTATCAGAGATGTAGATTTTACTGAGATATGGACCTTGAAGGCAAAATGTATAACACAGTGTTTGATATATAATAAAAGCATTAAATAATGGTGGTGAATAAGATGGTGATATGATTGGCTATCATGATCTATTCATAACTTCAATAAGTTTTTACATGAAATAAAAATGACAGGAACCACAGAAAATATCTATATGGGCTTCACTGGTGGTTCTAAGAAAAGCCTGGTTGGTTTCACCTGGGAATAGGTTTAGACAATCAAGAAAATCTTTATAAACAGACAATAATTTCACCCAGTTTTCAAGGCAAACTGACACCTCTCTAACAGTATCCAATTGACACGGATAGCTAAAATTCCTCGTACTGGAGATAAATGGACAAAGACTAGGTGACAGCTTTAGCTGAGTCAGGGGTGAGGAGAATTTTACCCCGTGGAGATGATGAGAGACAGATTTTCTAGGTGACAAAGTAACTGAGGTATTTTTAAAAAGGCATGTTGCAGTCCAGCACTGGGCTGAGCTCCTGAAGTCCAGTCAAAGAGAAGGATGAGGGATTACGAGAGCAGAGGGGTCAAGGTCATGACAGAGAAACCCACACAGACAGCTGACCTGAACAGAACTCATGAATTCTGGACTGACAGCTGCAGAGCCTGCATGGGACCATCCTAGGCCGTCTGCATGTAGATGATGTGGATGACAGTTATGTAGCCTGGCCTGTTTGTGTGGTACAAGCAGTGGGACCAGGATTTATCCCTGGTGCATGAACTGGCTTTTTAGAGCCCATTCCCCATGGTGGGATACCTTGTTCAACCTTGATGTGGGGGAAGGACTTGGTCCTGCCTCAGTTTGATATGCTAGGCTTAGTTGACTCCCCATGGGAGACCTTACCTCTCTGAGGAGTGGATGGAGGATGGGGAGAGGTGGGGACGGAGGGGACAGAGGGGACAGTGGTTGGTATGTAAAACGAATAACAACATTTAAAAATTTAAAAAATGAAATAAAAAGGGTGTGCTGATTTATTTCATGCAGTAGAGACAAGCGGTGGCAGCGGAAGGGGCGGTCACTCAAGAGATGACGTCAGAAAGATGTGGAGAGAAGCAAAAGCTCACAGAACAGAGAGATTCATCTGTAATTTGGAACACCGCCACACAGGGTGCTGGGTGGTTACTATGCTTATGAGATCCCTCTGGTGGCAGAGTGGAGCCTAGATCAAGGAAGACAGACTTGGAGACTCTAAACAAGCCTATTGCACTGGTCCAGCCCTGAGGGCACAGGGTCTGCAATTCACTCTATATCACCGCACTATCTACCACTCCATTTATGTGGTGCATGACTCCTGCCTCGCATGCTCACGGCACTTGATGAACTGGTATTCTGACTATTCTCATGATTTTCACGGTTACATACATGAAAACTTAAGTTTTTCTCTTACTGGTGCTTTCTTTGAAGTGGGGAACCCACACGTCTTCATAGACACTTACAGATAAGTCTGCTTCCTGCGAGTTTCTCCGATCACACCTCTGCCATAGCATACTTGTATACTGGATTTTCGTGGCACCGTTGGCGACATTACCAATCCTTTCTTTGTCATTTTAAAAGGCATAAAAGTATTGTTTTAATCTGCCTTTCTTTGATATCTAGAGAAATAAAATGCTTTTCCCATTTGTCTTCTAATTATGTGTCCTCCCTTGTGAATGGCATGTCATGTCCTTTGCCCATTTGATAAGCAATTGTGTTCAATCCCTTTTTTGGCTGGCCTCTCTCCTGGCAACTCTCCACATACAATTTCCCCACAGGCTCACTTTCTAATTTCTTTTCTCTTTGATCTATTGAAACCAAATCCTTTGTCTAACTCAATAATACAATAGACATAACAATTCTAATTACTCTATTGATTCATGGCTACTACAGTTGTGAGCACATTAAGAAGCATGGGGCTTTGCCATCAGAGAGTAGGCCTTCAAGGTCTGGGCAGCATGCTCCACAGATGTGTGATTTGGTTTCAAATGTTTGATATTTTAACACTCTGAGGTGGTGTGCTTACCTGTAAAATGGGAGCAATAACATGTCAATTAAGAACTGTCTTTGGTAATTACAGACCAAATAACGTACCTAAAAAATAGTGTTCTAATCTTTTGTGTAAAATATTTTTATTTGTTGCTTTTATTCTCTGAAAATTATGTACACAATGTATTTTAGTCATATCTACTCTTCATTCACTCCCTTCAGCCCCGCCACCAGTCACATTATCTTCCTCCCAACATCATGTCCCATTTATTTCTGAATCCAGTTAGTTCTGGCCATATGTTCATGAGTATAGTGGGTTCATCAACCATGGCATAGGCAGCCTATGTGGTCACCACCACAAAGAAAATGACTCTGGTATCCTCAGCAGCCATCAACTGCCAATAGGTTGGTTCTCAGGAGTGTGACACTGGGAGTTCCTCTCTCCTCCATATTGGAATTTTTCTTGGGTTTGATCCACTATTATGTATAAGGAACTGCAGAACTTAATTGGAAATTTCATGAAGTTTTCCCCTTCATGGAACGTGGTTGTGGCTTTATACTTATCACAAATTTGCTTTTTTAGTCTAGGGAAGCAACTGTGTACTGTTGGACAGCAACAACTCGGATTTTATTATCTTACTTGTTGGACAGATTATTTGTTATATTAAGATCCCCAGAATTTTCTCTGAAAGAAACTATGCATGCTAAGTCAACCAAAACAATCCTGTTTATTAGAATCAGGTAGTAAGACATGAAGCATTTACTATCTCTTGAGATAGATCCAGGCTTAGAAGCTCTGGGTTTCAAGGTGTCTCTGTAGCTGTCTAGCTACTTTCTTGAGTGTCTATAAATTTATACCTCAGAAAAGGGTTTCTCATAAAGTCATCAGTGCAGGCTCTTGAGGTAGGTCCAAAGAAGGACCCAAATATCTATCACCAGATGAAGTCAATGACAGATCTAGAACTGTGGCCATATGTATTCTGGTGTGATGGTTAGTAAACAAACCTCATAAATTGTTAGCCATAGTAACAATACAGATTTTCTGCAACACCACAAAACCTTCACAGATCTCTTGCCCGCTGAGAGAATATAGAAACCTCTTGTTCTCTAGATAGGGTTTATTATTATTATTACCAGTTGAATTACCATAATTCTGCTCTTGACAAAGTGTATTCATTATAAGTGAAATTTTTGTTCAGATCTTGTAGTTCATGCCTGAAAGCAAAGATATTAGAATTAATGAGCATTTTTGCTGATGAGAAGGAAAATCACTGAAGGGTGATTGGACCTTAGCCTTTTAATGGGTCTGATATTCTCTTTTATTAGGTCTGACAAGGGTGTTATCTGGCTCCCTTTACACCATGTGCTGTGGTTTAAGAGAACCCTTTGTACCATATGAGTATAGCTCTTCTTTCCCTGTAATATGGCCTAGCAATGTCGAAAACATATAAACAGAGCTCTACCTCATTGAATGAGACTGGGCATAGGGAGGGTGACAATGAGAACTTTGTTAGCAGGTGGTGGGAAGGCCTTTGGTGGGTTTATTAAAATGTCAATGTAATTTGATTCTGTGTTTCCTTTTACACAGTTGGCAGGCGACAGGATTTATAAAGAGAAGACCATTCAGCGAACTAGGTGACAACTCTGAAAGATGTGGCTGCTGCCAAGCCCTGAAGACAACAGTGGTATGATGGTGATGATGCAGGGAGTGTGGTCATAGACACATTTTTCAGGAAGTTCAAACGGAGGTGGATGTGTCCTGGAACCTGATGGAACACAGGATTTTGGGCTGAATCAAAGGAAACATAAGGAGACGCCTCCAGGGCCTTATGTGATTGGGTAATCTTACTAATGTGTTGGGAGGAATTTTCTTACTGAGAAGAGGCATTCATTTTTTTTATATCCTAAGGGCATGAAATTATAGGAATCAGGGAGAAGAGAGGAGGCATGAGTGCTAGCTGGCAGTGCCACTATTTCATGGACATCACACAGACATGCGTAGGATGTGGGCTGAAGAAGGTGTTATTTCAAGGTGTGTGTGGTAGGACAGCCACCATATTTCTATGAGATGGACGCAGACATGAATGCGAATCTAGCTGCTCCTCTGAACTGTCTTAATTCCGGATAGCAAATGTGATGGGTGTTGTTTCTTACTACAGCTGGTTCCCTAGCTTACCCTATACCAACTGGGTGTCCTTTAATACCGTTCTCACATTGTCATGACACTAAGGGAATCTCAATATCAGAGGAAATGGCTTTGTTAGTACCTGCACCTCATGGTGGAACTTGATTTGTAGAGGTTGGTAAGGAGCACAGAGGAAAGAGTGATTAGTGATTAGTTATTAGTTGTAGTGCCACAGGAGACACATCATTTTCTGCTTGGTTGTGAAAGATGAGAAGGATGTTTCCAAGAGAAGATAAAGGAAGGATACTCCAAGCAGAGGGAGAGGCAGTAAAGCCACCGAGTGGTGAATGTCTATTCGGGAAACAGTGAACTGAACAGCAGAGGTGCCTAACCAAGAGCAACCAAGCATTTATTATATGCTAAGAACTTTTAAGCTCTTCATGCATATTAATTTACTTAATCCTTAAAACAATCCCCTGAGTAGTAACTAATATTATCTCCATTTTACAGAGTACGACATAGAGGCTTAGAGATGTTAAGGGACTCTCTCGAGGTTGTAACTAGTTGTGGCCTAGAGCCAGGATTAGAAAGACACATCCTGCATCTGATTGGCTAGATAGAAAAAAAGGATAGAACTTAACACTGCAAGCTTCAGGCTTATTCTTTATCTCTGTCCTTCCCAGAATCTTCCATTGAGGGTACCAAACACAACACATTTGGATGCAGGAAGGATATTCTTGAATTTTGTATTTGATTTGTCTCACCTTTTCAAATGATTGAGTAGTATCACATTTTTCCTTATAATTCAGTGTACTTGAACATATGCATAGTTTCTAAGTGAAAGGCATGTAGAAGTTAGGAGGGTTTGGACTAATTTTATTTAATGGAAAAATTATAAGTCAAATAAGAAATGTTCTGGACCAGGGATTCTAGCATGGAGCCACTTGACCAGCATCAAGACCACCTGAAAGATGGATGGAAGTGAAACTTCATAGGTCCCAATACAGACTGGCTGGACCAGATACTCTAGGCCTCTGGATCCATCAATCTGTACACTAACAGATATCCCAAGTGAGACCTGAACCCATGAGGTAGACAGAAAAACTTTTAAGATGAAAAGTGAGCTGATTTAATTTAAATCCTAGGAAGGTAATTCTAGAAGGATTGACTAAAAGTTTGAGATATTGGAAATGGCTACTAACATCAGCATGGCAAGAGCTGAATAGGTTTGGGGTCAAGTAAAGGAAGTAGGAGTCTGAAATTCTGGAGAGCAAGTGGATGTGGGTGTAGCACTAAAGATTCTATCTAGCTTATAGAGCTCCTGGTACCATGTAGAGAGTCGAATGTGTGACAGTGGGAGCCTCTAGTAAATGATGCCAAGCAAATCAAAACTTATAAAGGATATTCAGGGTTATCAGGCAACTGGAAATTCAGACATTTAAATCCAGAAAAGGGATAGACCTGTACAATCCACCCAAAGATTCATATATTATTTAAGATTGGACCCTAGTAAAATAGATATGAAAAATGATAAATTTAAGGCTGTGTAATGGCTCTGTGGGTAAGAGTGCTTCTATGTTAGCATGAGAACTCGAGTTCAAATCC
The DNA here is from genome assembly GCF_017639785.1 of Mesocricetus auratus. NCBI lineage: Eukaryota > Metazoa > Chordata > Mammalia > Rodentia > Cricetidae > Mesocricetus > Mesocricetus auratus. Next base: position 17,171,555 of record NW_024429205.1, on the reverse strand, counting down.
CCAGTACTCATGTGAAAAGCTAGGCATGACAGCTGGTGTCTATAATCTCAGTATCAGGAGGTGTAGACTGGAGGATTCCAAGACTTCACCAGGTGTGATGTTATGCTTCCTATTCAGTGAGGGATCAATCTTGCCTCAAGGAAATAAGTCAGAGAGTGATAAGTGAAGACATCTGATATTTTGCTCTTGCCTCCATGTGCATACCCAGAGACACATGCATCTATGCACTCACATACAACACATATATCCATACATGAAAAATTGTGGAGTTTCTAATAGCTAAGACCTTGTGGGGAGTAATTAGGCTATGTGGCATTGGCTCCAGAAGGGATTATTGCCCTTTCTTCAGGGATGTGCCATATCTCCAGGATCTAGATTAATTACTAAAAGAGAGGGTTGTTAGAAAGTGAGGCCACACTGCACTATTAGCTTTTTCTGAATATTCCACTTGTCATTTTCACACACATCCCTGCTTTGTGATGTATCCCACACATCCTAATCTGGCTGGGAGCACATGGGCCAATGTATACTTTTCCTTATAAAACACCCAGTCTCAGGTCTTTCGTTAAAGCAACACAAACTACTATAGTTCATAAATACTAGTACACCAGTAACATATATGTAGTAATACAAATGTTATATATGGATAAAAGAGAGTTCTGCTGGCTGAAGGGATAGCTAAGACTAGGAAATAAAATCCAGGAATTTTAACCAATTTAGTCTCATGGCTCCCTATGTAGATGAAGAAAGCTGGTAAGCCCTTCTTCAGGGTCATATTTTTAAGTATATAAAGTAAAATACACAGCATTAAAGATATCAAAAGCAAATTTGTGACAGTGTGTGCTGTATGTGTATGTGTGTGTGTATGTGTGTAAGCCCCCTACAAATACATACATCAGAAATACATATATATCCATTAATAAATCATAAAACTGCCCTACTAGTGATGTTATTCTCTTAAATTCAAAGATGTGATTGTTGTAAATGGTAATTTGAGATGTATGAGTTGTCTGTTATATGATATGAAAATGTTGATGATTTTGACTAATGACAAAAATTACAGCCATTGCCGACATCTTCCAGCTTCAGTGCTTACATTTGCAATTTAACTGGCTGCTAAGTTCAATTAAATGTTAGGAACATACATAGACTCCTAAATTTCATGTGTGGAGGCCTTACAAGATTCCAAATTAAGAACTCTTATGCTATGTGAATCTTGAGGCCATTTCCTTTTTTTAAAAGATTTATTTATTTATTATGAATATAACATCCTGCTTCCATGTATGTCTGCATGCCAGAAGAGGACACCAGATCTCATTATGGATGGTTGTGAGCCACCATGTGGGTGCTGGGAATTGAACTCAGGACCTCTGGAAGACCGGTCAGTGCTCTTAACCTCTGAGCCATCTCTCCACGAAGATCATTTAACATCAAGAGAAGTTGGGAATAGGCACAATTTTGTTTTTCTAATCAGAGACTTGTGGTTTTCTTGTGCTTTCTCTAAACTATGCTTGAAAGTTGAAATCATTGCTTGGAAGTTTCTTAGTTTATTTTATTTCTCTTTGTCAGTATTTTCCCCACATGTAGTAAAAAAAAAAAAAAACAGCCAGTAGGTGTTTTGGACATTCTTCTGGGAAATCTCTCTAGCTATTTCTCCCAGTTTGTTGTACATATTTTCCATTACACATAACCAGAGGTGACAGCTTGAGTAAATATCCTACCTTTTGGCCTTTCTTCAGCTTCCAAAAGCATTTTTCTCATGTGTAATATACTCTTGATTATGGTTTAAACTTGAAATAAACTCCATAGGCTCATGTGTATAAATACTTCGACCCTAGATAGTGGTGATGGTAGTGCAGTTTTGGAATGTTGTAGAAACTTTAGTAAGCAGAACCTTGCTATAGAAAGTGGGTTACTGGGAGTGGGTCTCACTTCCTGTCTATTTTCCACTTTCTGGCTATAGACATAATGTGTTCAACCAACTCCCACTTTTGTTGCCATGGTTTCCTCACCATGATGGATTACATCCCTTTGAACCGCAAGGCACACTAAGCTTCTCCTCCCTTAGGTTCCTCCTTGCCATGGTTTTGATAATAAGGATAAGGAAAGCCATATAGTCTTCAAGGATCATTTTAGAGTTCATGTTTTTTTGTGGCTTTATTCATTTCCATCAATTTCAGGGTTATGTTGCATTAGCATTGTGTTTCCAGGCACAATAATAACTTTAAGCTTCATTAGCTTAGATTGGCAAATAATTATGTTCCACAATGTTGTTCTTCAGGATGTTGAGGAAATGTCAAGAGTACATTCTTGTGCCCATCCATGTCAAGCCAGTAGCCCTTCCTGAGATGTTTAGCTGACAGAGACTGGGCTATAGGATCTAAAAAATTATGCAAACTGCTTGGTAGAATAGTTGAGATTAGAAACTGATTTTCTAGCTCCTAACAAAGATTATACCAGATTGCCAACTACCTCTGGATGTTCTTTTATTCCCTTCCTATAGGCAGAAAGGGAAAATGGGCTTCCTCCACAGACAGGGAGTCATGTCCTCGGCATGCTGACATCTGTGCATGCTGCCTGAGTCATACTTGTCAGGCTTCTCCAGTGTTCACCTCTGCTGGTTGCCTATGGGAATACTTTCTAACTCTGCTACCATTTCTTGCTATGTATCCTCACGAAGGGACAAGCCACATGGTCTTAATATGTTTGATTCTCCAGGACTGGCTGTGGATTCTGTAACAGACTGATGAAGAGCAAGAATCCCACCCTCATCTTTTACTCTTACAACTGGGGTTGCCCAGTGTCCCAGCCTCTCTGTTGCTGTGATAAACACATAAAGTTTCAGTAGGAAAGGATTTACTTGGCTTATAGTTCCATGTCACAGTCCATCACTGGGGGAAGCCAGAGCTATAACAGAGGCAGGAACAGCAGAGTAAATTATTTACTGGCTTTCAGTCCATGCTTGCTCTGCTGCTTCCTGAATACAGCCCAGGCTCACCTGCCCAGGTCAGCACTGATCACAGCAGGATGGGCTCTTGTTGGTCTTTAGGCATCTGTAATGGCCTGTCCTTGGGTTTCTGACAGGATATTCCCTCAGATACAGTCACTAAGAGCATTTCCTGTGCGTATTCACTATGTTCCCTTTTTAAAGGGTCCTGCCCAACTCCCATCCTCCTCCCCCTTCTCTCTCTCTCTCTCTCTCTCTCTCTCTCTCTCTCTCTCTCGATCTATCTATCTATCTATCTATCTATCTATCTATCTATATCTATCTATCTATCTCCCTACATCTCTCTGTGTCTGTCTCTCTGTGTCTTTGTCTCTCTCTGTCTCTGTCTCTCTGTGTCTCTGTCTCTGTCTTTGCCTCTCTCTCCTACTGCTCCTGTCCCCAGAGGCCAGTCTCGCCCCTCTCCTTTCCCCTTTTTATGATCCCTCTCCCTAATTAAAAAAGAAAACTTCTGCTTGAAAGGTCTTGTTGTCTTTCTCCCACACATCACTTTTCTTAAATTGCAACAGCCCTCCCACATCAATGATTCATCAAGAAAATCCCCACACCTTAAACATGCCCACAGGTCAGTCTGATGAATGCAATCCTCCATTTGAGGTTCCTCTTCCCAGGACACTCTAGTTTGTGTTAAGTTGATGAAAACTAAGGTGCACACTCAGTACGGGTGTAATATTTCCTGATCTACAGATGGTAATGTTTGTGTAAAGAGTTGTTTTATTTTTAGTTATGTTTGGATGTGTCTGTTTGTGGGTATTTACAACTGAATGAGGGTACCCACAGAACAGATCCCCTGGAGCTGGAGTAAAGGAAGTTGTGGGCCACTCGTGGAGGGTGTTGGGAATGAAACCAAGGTCTCTTACAAGAACAGCACATGATCTTACCTGCTGATCTATCACTTCAGCCCCCAAATAATGTATTGGATAAGCAATATATTAAAGATTCACCATCCATCAACAGTGCCTGGTATGAAGCACTATTCAGCCCTTGTGCTAAAATTATAAAATTCCTAAGACCTTCTTCATTCAAGTACACCTGTGGCCTCCTCTTCAGCATCTGAACTGAGTTTCATTTTTGGTTAATTTTTTCTCTGTTCGTTTTTACATGTCCTATTCTCTCATCTCATCTCATGGAATACAGGGACTATTTTTGAAAAAACAATAGTAATGAAAGCATATTAACAATATTTCACTGGGAAAGATTAATGTGGATTTTGGTAAAATATTTTGTTTCTTTGAAAATAGTACAATGAGCAAGGGGGAAAGGTGTCAGGAGAAGGAAAAAAGGCACAGGATCTTATCTTAAGCAAAATGAACACGAGAAACAAACTACAAAGCAAGCGCTGTATACAGTTATTGACCAAAAAAAGAGAGAGGCTGAGGTTTGGAAAACAAATATTTTTCAGCACAGACACATACAGAGCCAGAAGGCATTTTAATGTTTTGTGTTTTTATATCATCTATGCCAAGAGAATTTATGATCAGAACATTTCTTTGTGATTTTTGAAATTAATAATACAAAAAAGAATCTTGGCATATGAAATAAGAATTCGATTTTTCACAATGGACCCAGCAATGGCACAGAATGCCCCCACCAGCGGAGAGGAAATTTAGACTCAGAGGGGTTTGCATTTTTTTTCTATCGTTTTCTAAAGAAATAACACATAACAATCTAGAAGTCCAAATAGGCAAATGAGTGTGGCCCATTTAAGAGTTTAAATGGTCAAGGCACCTAGGTTCTGATGAATAAGCTACTCACCAGCCATTGAACCATGTCTCAAATCAGAATAATTTATCCCCTCAAGTGAAATGCTTTCCACCACGGTAAATGGACCGTTGTATTGAATGGGCAGGTTGGTTATATGCTAGGCCAGTAACCCAGAGCAGGCCTAATTGTAAGAGTAGAAGGGGAGACAGAAACTTAAAGAGGTCGGTTTGAAAAAGCACGAGGCCAAGAAGAGACAAAGAGTGTAGACATTATGACTTCCATTCCAATGGTCTTCCTGTGTCCTCACGCCAGCTCCCTCATGGTAAGCAGGCAGAGGGGCAATAGATGGGGACAGCAGCAAACCACCTTGAGTCAATAGTCACTTGTGGTGATACTGGAATTGAGGAGACAGGGAAATCCCTACACTGGCAAAATGAAAATATACATTGTAATTGTTCATAATTAAAAGTTTAGATTTTTGTAAAATCTGCTATTAAGAAAATGGAACTACAAGCCTGGGAGAGACATATTGGCAAATATAAAGCACTGCTATCCAGAATCCATAAATTACTTTGAAAACTAAGTAAGAAAAGCAATCAACCCAGTTAAGCATGAAAAAGTATTTGAACAGATACTTTATCAAAAATATTGATGGCAAATGAGACTATAGTAGTTTGCTCATCCTTATTAGTTAGAAAAAATGCAAATTGAAACCACAATGAGATCCACATCAAGTCTGTGTCCATACCAACCTGAACTTGTCTATCTCTGATGTTGAGAACTAAGCAGGGCCAGGCCTAGTTAGTACTTGGATGAGAGCTCCACATCAAACAGATGGGCCTTAATAAAGGCAGACTGTAGTGAGGTATCCACCCTGCCCACCTGTAGCAGTGACCACACCCATTTGTATGTGGTCACAGGTTTGGATATGAGGGAGGGCAGGACTAGATCTGGGGTCCCATACCTAAGAGCTCTCTCTTGCATCTGGTCAAGTCACAGAGGACAGCCTGGATGGATCCTTGGAGCTGGAACTTGTGGCGGTCACCCGCTTCTTGTGTAAGTGCGTTTTCCCTGAATAAACTTCACTTAACCAGGACTGAGTCTAGTGAATCTTGATCCCCACGCAATAGCAGACAAGTGCCAAATGCACACGTATAGCAATAGGAAGTCTTTTTCATTGCTGGCAATGCAGTCTAGGCAGACATTTTGAAAAGCAGTGCTGTGCTTTCATGTGTTTTCCCAAGAGAAGTCAGAACTTTTTGTCACATACAAATCTGTTCACACATGTTGTAGGTACTTTAGTCACAATAGGTCTGAACTGTAACAACTTAAATGGACTTCTAAATGCAGGATCCAACTATAGTGCAGCCACGTAAATGGATGCTGTTTGGCCATAAAAGGGATTAAATTATTGATACACACCACACTCTAGGTGAAAGGCAAATGTGTTATAACAACACAACAACTGAAGGAAACCACACTTAAAGGGCTACACTGTGAACAAAAAAGAAGTGTGACGTGTACGCACAGGCACGTGTGTGCGTGCGCGTACACACACACACACACATACACACTTCTCAAATGGTGTGTGTAGCTGCCACAGGTGAGCTAACTAAGAGGAATCACCGTGCATGACAGTGTTGAAACTTTCTCTACATCTTGATTGGAAGGCCATGTAATCTTGTTAGTTAAATTCATAGAACTGAATCTCAGAAAAAAAGTTGATGCTATAAATATGTCAATTTCTGTGGAAAGAAATATGTGGGATCTGACTGGAACAAAAGCACATGATAGTTAGTCAATATCCAGTGTAAAACTATAAGGAAAATTACAATTATCTCACATCAGCTGCAAAGTTAATTTACTACTTAAAATGCTGAATACTCATAAGAAAGAAAGTCAGGAGAGTTCTGGAAGAAAGACCACATTGAACTTAAAATCTATATACTAATGATAATCACCACTACAAATTGAATAAGTGGTTTAAATAGCTAAATATGATAGTATCAGTTAAAATAAAACAATGGACTTATACTGCCTATACTGGGCTGAGGATAAAACTCAGTAGCCTGTGTGAGATTTGGTTACCACAAAACAGAAGGAAGGAAAGTAAAGCTTTTGATTAATAATTTATTTTTCCATACAGAAATAATGTGAATAATCAAGTATCCAGGATGCAAGCTTCCAACTATTTACTCAGCAAAGGCAAATAAAGATAAAAAGAAATAGAAACAAAGATCATTAATCGGAACCACTATTCTGATATTCTCAGAGTTCTTGAATACAAAGTGAACTTTCTTTCCTAGGCCTGTATGCCTGGGATATTGCCTAATTTTCTTAAGTATTTGATATTTATATTACACAACAAACCAACCTGGTAGGCTTGGATTGACTGTAATCCACAGTATTGCTGCAGTAGCCCTTATAGTTCATATCTTCTTGTTGACTCTTGAAATCCTCCTTGCTGTATTTGACTCATTTATAATCTCTCCTCTCCATTTGAAAATGTAGAGACTCAGCTGCTTTCACAATTTCACCATGGTGAAGAGCAATGCTTTGTATTTGTATTTTTAAAAAATGAGCAAAGAGAGCCAGAGAAATGTCAATGAAAGTAAACTTGGGAGTACTCTAGCCATCCTTACAAAATCTACATGCCACTTTGGGAATATCAGAAAGGGTTGATTCTGGCCAGACGCATAAGCATGACTGGGGACCTGGGATCAGCTTGTTTCCCATGACATGTTCTGATATGGATGAGGTTATATGAGCTTTTATAGTCACTAAGCAAAAGAAAGCCTTAAATCAAGGTACTTTCCAAGTATAATGGTGGGAACACCAAGTGGGTGGGTTACAGCAAAGCCAGAAGAGGGGCTATTTTATTTATTTGGACGTTATCTGATTACATTCTTAGCTTTGAGGTTGGTAGAAGAGAGTGGTCTGTTAATTAATACATTCTAAAGATTTTAGCTGATAATTAAAAGATTGTTATGTCGAACATAGAGGTGGGCAGAGTGCCTGTTAAGGGACTAAAGGCTCTGGATAATATGGATAATATTAGTTCTTGATTACAGCATTTCAGATCTCCACAATCATGTACTTCTAATTAGTCAACTGGCCTTGTAGAACCTTATAGGTGAAGTTTTCCCCTCCCCGCCAGAAACTTTGGTTCACATACTTTTTTCCTGTCTACTAAAATAACAGTAAAAGCAAAATGAAACAGTACATGCTTTTCAGTCCTGCTGATGACATAAAAAAAGTAGTACACTGAATGTTCACCGAAATGGCCTTTTAATTTCTAAAATTATTTGAGATAGCACAATGGAAGTACATCATGAAATCTTAAAAAATGTACATTTTGATTAAATAATTTCCACTTAGGAATTTAACTAAAGGAAATAAGTTGATGGGAGAAAAATGATACCTGACCCACATAGATGAGAACCAGCCAAAATAGCATTAAAATAGAAAGCTAATTAAGTGTACACCATTAAGGAACCTGGGTAAAAAGAAAAGGAAATTTGGCAGAATATACATTTGACAGGGTGGCTCTTAGCATGAGATTCAGACCTGGCTTCCTGTGGCCAACACTTACATTAAACATATATTCCCTCCATAAAACATCCATTCACTGTATGTCAAATATGTATGTATGTTTGTTTGTATGTACGTATGTAAATAGTGTGTGTGTGTGTTTAGTTTGATGTATTTCTTCATTATGTGTTTCCTTTATCTTGGTGAGTTTCCCCATATTTTCCTCATTGCTTCACTGTGGTTTTTCCTGTGCCCTGAACCATATCAGGCATGTAACACCTATGAAATAAACAGTCCTGGGTGAGGGATTGAAAAAATAGTAAAGCCTTTTTAGTGGTCTGAGTTTGAGGCTGCTGTTGTGTTGTGTACAGCTACTCCTTTACTTAATAATATTGTAAATATTTCAGTAAGCCCAGATCTAAATCAGACATCATAATAGGTTCTGGTTCATATAACCCTGGTATAATGGAGCTCATGGTATCATGGGAAATGTGGTCACCAGGGTAGCAGTCACCAGGGAGATACAGATGGAATGTGTATCATAGGTTGTTTACTTTCTTGGGGATGAAAGAAGGAACTTCCTGAAGGAAATTCCTTCTATCAGAGCTGTAGGGTTATTGACGAACACACTCTAATGAGCTGTTCCAAGAGGCTTCTTCAGCAACAGAGACCTCTTGCTTTCCCCAGTGATTAGGGTGTGGTCATGCAGGTGAACACTGCACATGAAAGAAGAGAGAGGCTCAGAGATACCCCCAAGTGGGGAAGTCTTAGAGTTTCATTTATTTAAGGGTTATGGGAAACTATGGTCAGAAAACAAAACAAAACAAAAACCAAAAAACAAAACAGTTTTAAAAGAGGGAAAAGACATGGTTGTATTTGGAGTTTGCACCCTGGGATTAAACTGGATTCTGTAAAGCATGGAGGTGTATCCGGAGGAGGCAATCTCAGGAAGCAATACATTCCTGGAATGGATAACTAAGTCCTGGGTCTAATTCCTGCTCTTTGCCCTGGTTTCCACAGGTAAAGGAGGTCCCTATCCCATCTTCTCCTGGTGGGCTTTAAGGAGAAGGAGCTTTGCTTCACAGGTTGTACAATCATGCTGCTTGGGTTTTGCCAACTTGCTAGAAACTATAGACACTTGGGAAGAGGGAATATTGACTGAGAACATGTCCCCACTTCCCCACAAGACTGGCCTGTAGACAAGCCCATGGAACAATTTCTCGATTCATAACTGATGTAGGAGGGCTCTGACTACTGTGGCAGTGTCACCACTGGGCAGGTGGTCCTGGGTTGTGAAGGTAGACTGAGAAAGGCATGGGGAGCAAGCCAGGACACAGAAGTCTTCTATGGCTTCTGTTTGGTTCTTGCTTCTAGGTTCCTTCCTTGAGCTCCTGCCCTGTCTTCTCTCTGTAGTGAATTGTTACCTAGATATGTAAGCTTAAATAAACCCACTCCTTTGCCAAGTAGAGTTAGGCCTTTGGTTTTTTGGTTTGTTTATTTGTGTGTGTGTGTGTGTGTGTGTGTGTGTGTGTGTGTGTTTCAGAGCAACAGGAACCAAATGAGGACAGACAAGCTCTTTGTGTAAATAGGGTTTTGTATTCTTCATCTGACCTGGAAAAGGGAAGCATCGAAATGTAAAGGTTGTATTGGCTCAGTTCTCATTTATTAGCTGTGGGATGGCTATATTCTTAACACTGTCCACCTGAAAGAATATGAGTGTATGGGGCACACGGGGCAGGGGATGGACAATGAGGGGTGGGGAACAAATGCAAACAAACTATGATAACACATGCGTGAGGCTGTTTTGATGAACCCCATTGCTTTTTTTTGCAAACCTAAGAAATTAATGATAAATAAAATAAATACAGTAAAGAAAAAGAATATGAAAGTACTGTTTTCAGTAATTTTTTTCAATCACTTTGATTATTTACCTCAAACCTGAAGATGGAGAGCAAGGTACATATTTTTATTGCTATAACCATATAGATTAATTTATTGACAGAAACACAAATTTGCCTCAGAACAGTAAATAAATACATCCCTGCAATGTTCTCCTGGTTTTCTCCTATGAGCTCCATGAATAGACAACAAGAATAAGGTTTCCCAATGGAGCTCCCCAAACCCACTGGCCAAAGCCCCTTGCTTCTCTATTTCTAATCAATTCCTAGCCTGCTGAGGCTTGGGACCCAGTCTTTCAATTATTCAAGAATGGGAAAGCATCTGTTGCCTGATGCAGGATTTGCTTTTATTCAACAGAACAAAACCACAGTTAGTGGGAGCCAATACCCAGGGCAGTCAGGTCTCTAGATGCACACAGGTTTCTAAGAGAGGGCAGATGCTCTAGGAAGCTGGTGGGTTCAAACAGCATACAGTGTGTGTGGAGTAAGGGGGTAAAAGACTAAAGAGGAATAAGGAGTGCGATGGCTTGAATGGGAATGACCCCTATAGGCTCACATGTCTGAATAGTTGGTCCTCAGATGGAGGAATTATTTGGGGAGGATGAAGAGGTATAGCATAGTTGGAGGAAGTGTGTCAGTGGGAGAGGGCATTGAGGTTTCAAAATCACACACCATTCTAAGTTAGCTCTCTCTGCCTCATCCTTGTGGACCAAGATGAAAGCTCTCAGCTACTGTTCCAGTGCCATGCCTGCATGCCTGTTACCATGCTCCCTGCCATGGTGGTCTGATGTGGGATAATTCTCTTGTTCACTGTAAAGATTTGTCACTGGTATTGGTTTAATAAAATGCTTATTGGCCAGTAGCCAGCCAGGAAGTGTGGGCAGGACTTCCAGACTAGGAGAATTATGGAAAGAGGAAAGACAGAGACCCAGCCTCCAGCCAGACACAGAGGAAGCAAGATGAGAATGCATTACTGAAAAAAATGTACCAAGCCATGTGGCTAAACATAGATAAGAACTGTGGGTTAAATTCAGTTGTAAGAGCTTGTTAGTAATAAGCCTGAGCAATCAGCCAAACAGCTTATAATCAATACAAGCCGCTGTGTGTTTATTTGGGACTGAATGACTACAGGGCTGGGCAGGACAGAAAAAATCCCTCTTCGGTGTTCCTCAACTCACCCTCTAAAGCTCTTAATAAAGAGCTTAATAAAATCTTTCTTCTATAAGCTGCCTTGACCATGTTGTCTTATCAGAGCCATAGAAAAGTAACAGAGATAGTGAGTATGCCAACCTCATCTATTTAGCTTGGGTATATGGATATACCAGAAACCTTAGGCTGCAGTTCTGGGAAGGCTACTCACCAAGGAGCACTCCTAGGCAGAATGATAGGAACATTCAGGTTCAACACAGATATCAATGCTAACCTCCCCATGTCTGGAAAAATCACTTCTCACACTCACACTGGGATGTAGCTTGTGAAATTGAAAATGCAGCTTATACAATCTCCAAGCTTCCCTTGTGCCTAGTTTTTGACTTCAGGACTAGTCTCAGGGTTTAGTATCAGCCATTGCTAAATTCTCTTCATAGGATGAAATCAGTTTTGTTATAATTTGCCCTGTTTGCAACCATCCATCCAAACCTGTTTATGGAAATATTGAGGCCTCGCTGTATGTGAGAGGAAACCCCTCAAGGAATCTCAGACTACCTGGCTTCCTGTAATGTAGTCTGATTATGAAGGGCCAGGTGAGAATCTTCTTTACTTTTGCTTCCTCACTACACTCTGAAGTCTGGTAAGTTTGCATTAGCAGAACCTTTTAATGAACCATCTAGGAGCCATGAGACCCATTTGTTTACCTAAATCTTCATTCAACAAGCTTCCATAGAGCATCAGCACAAGCCAAATAGGGGAAGTCAAAGATGCAGGAGCTTCCACAGAGTATCAGTCCAAGTCAAATCAGGGGACATCAAAGATGCATGGAGAACACACACGGGCTTCCTTGATGAGACTGGTATGTAAAAAGGGAGCTACATTGTGCAGGTTGCATGTACATGAAATTTAAGAGCATTGGGAGTAAGGTCAGGAAGCACTGCCCAGAGAACCCAAGAGTCACTCAGGGCAGTGGGATTCCAGGTGACAGTCAATTTCAAATTGCTGTGCTACTTAATTCTCAGTATAAAATGTGTGTGTGTGACTCAGGACAGTCAGAAAATAATAAAATTAACAGTTGCCCACAATAAAGAAATAACAACTAAAATATTTTTATGTACATTTAAGATAGTTGATAACTAAAAATGCTTTGATATGTGTATGTATATGATATTTTTAATACCCACTATTTCATTCTTTTAGAAAAAATTGTCAAAATAATACTTGGTAATTTGAATTTCACTTGATATCATTGATTTATTAATGTCAATTAAAATTTGCTTCATTATTTTGTAACTGTAATTCATATTTATTATAGAAACCCCCATTTTTATTTTCATAAATCCCCATTTAATAGATTTAGGTTATTCTAAGTTTTCACTATTATATGCAACATTGTGATATAAATGCTTATCTTTATGTGAGATTATTAGAAGTAGGTTATCTAGTCCAAAAGCTGTCTAAAACATACACTGTTTGAGTGAATTTTAGTTTTCAGGCAAATAAGGTGTGAATGCTTTTGTGTGTGTGTGTGTGTGTGTGTGTGTGTACTGAGAGGTGCATAATCATTTTCCTTAACTAACATTGGGTACAGCATTTTGTACATATTAGACTAAATATTTCATGCTCATCGTCTGATATAATAATTGTTAACACTTTAGCCCAACAGCTCATATGCCATGATAGTGATATTTGAAGAAAAATCAATCCATTAACATGTTCCATTTATCAAAGCCCCAGTCTAGTGGTATTTGGAGGCAGAAGGGAGGCATATCAATTTTGAAAGTAACAACAATGTTATAGTATTATATGAATTGTCCATAGCTCAGCACCTGTTATTTTAAATACAACTAGATTAGGCATCCAACAGGAGCCCCTGACAGCTGTTGTGAGTATCAGAGTCCACTACACTTGCATCCCTGTGTATCAACTGATATTGTCCATGTTTTCTTTAGAAATAGGGGATCACAGATCCTGATTTACCTATACAGCCCCGATCTGTCCCTGTGGCCTGGAAGGGATACTCTTTTTTTTTCCCTAGAACTGCCCCAGTTGGGCAACAATTGGTTTTGAGAAAATGTACCAAAGATTGGACAGGGATTGGGCTGAAGGATTGACAGCTGCTACCCATTCCTTTGTACCTTGGAGTGGGTCATCTTGGCTTTTGATTATCTGAAACAACATGCTCCTTGTCATGTGAACTCTCACTTATCCAAATAATAGCTGAGAATCAGAGGGAAGTAGAAATGTCTTATATTGTTATTTTGAGCAGAGTCTCACTATGTAGCACTGGCTAGCTTAGGACTTGTTATGTACACCAGACTGGCCTCAAACTCATGGAGATCTGCCTGTCTCTGCTTCCCCAGTGCTTGGATTAAAGGCATATGCCACCACACCCAGCAACAACTATCCTCTGAGAATAATAAAATTGCTACCCCCATGCATAAGAAACCTTCTCACTGAAAGTCAATCTATTTCTGTTTCTGTCACAGACACTTCCGCCCTGCAGCTTTACTGTGTTATTTCCCACCTGCAGAGATTATAAGGATGTGTTAAAAGAGAGACCCAGTACTTAAAGAAAACACCTTGGCATCAATAAGATGCGATGGTGTCAGTCTGGAGAAGATGAAGAAGCTTAAAAGCAAATGCAGGAACTGTTAGTGAAGGTGCAAATAGGCCTGTCTGCAGTAATGGATGGCGAAAGAGTCAGTGCAAAGGATAACAATACAAGTTCATACTAATGATAGTGATTCATTAAGAACGTGTTTTAGTGCATTTTGTGGGTTGCGTTTTCTTAAAGGCAGAACAGAGTGAACATTTTAGAAGGGGCCTCAGTCCAAAATATTTCTTGTTGCTCAAATTAGATTTACAAAAAGCTAAGCCTTGAGCGAGCTAAGCACCCTGATTGTATAGAATGACTTAACCTTCAAGAGTCATGGGCAGCTAAGAATTTAATATATAAGGAAAGGCATTTAAGTTGTATTTCCTGCCCTCAATAACTGCAAATTCTTGTTGGTAATATAAGGTTTCAACCTTTCTAGATGTCTTTGCATTTTAATAAAGGACTTTAAGAGTCTAAAATGCCTTTTAATCCCAAAGGAGTCAAGTTTCAATAATAAAAATCTAGGCAGTGAGAATACAGGAGAAAAGTTTGGGGGGGCACAGGATTTTTCTGGTTATCTATGTGAGGAGCTGTTGGCTTTCTTTCATGTGGACATGCTTCTGAAAACTAGATTGTCTCCAGAGTTTCTAATGTCCTTTGCAGTCATGAACCACCGCCCCGCAGGGACCCAATGGACTTGAATTGTACCCATAAGGCACAGAGCAGAGTGAGTCAAACAAGCTCATGGCCAAGAAGAAGGCTAAGGAGTCCCCAGAGTGACCAGGACTACTACTCAGGACTAATCAGAAACAAAATTATGGATCATTTAAGTGACAAGTAGTCCCAAGCTCTCAGAGTCAAGACCTTTGGGGTTCTGAGAATTCTGGCTGAATATCCAGCAGGCCTCTGCTCATTAATTCTACCCATGACAATGTTTAAAGTGTAATGAAAACTCAATGCAAAGGAATTGGAAAGTTTGAGTCTTTCAATGTGTTTCTCCCAAGATGCATAGCCCTAGGACAGAGGACGAGGGCTCTGGAAATAGAGATGGACAAGACGACCTCCCTGGTACTGATGCTCACTTCATTAGTTTCCTGGCAGGCAAAAGGCAAAGAAGAAAACAAGACACCCTAACTTAGAGGATCAAGCCAAATCCTTGGCCCAAATGTTCACCCTTCAGTGAGATTACTCAACTCTGCTGAAAGACAGTCCATTCCTCCCTCATGTTGTTCATGCCAGCAGTTCACTTTGTTTCCTACAGAGGCTTATCGTGTCTTCCACAATGCCTCTTCTTTCTGGGAATTAGATTCTGGGTCTCTGACATCCAAGCCAAAAGACAGCCATTTAGGTTTAAACTGCCCTCTGTTGACTTCAGGTCTATTTTTTTTTATTGTCTGTTTATCACTCCCTTCTGCTGGAGAACAAAGGCCCAGAGAAAGCATGTCGCTAACTCTGCTAAACCAAGACCAAATGAAGCCCTTGGGCTGAGACAAAGAGTGCGTACTTACTGTACATGACCTCAGAGGTCCAGAGGAACCTTTATCCCAAGCAGTCTCCAATTTCTGCATTTGATGTGTGTAATTATGTCTTAAAGGCTTATGCCTCTGCGGCTTGTTTGGATTTGTCTCATGTGTCAGCTACCATGTACCCCGTCAGTGCTCATAGAAGATGTGTCAGGGGAGATCAGTCAGGATACTGGTTGGTTCAGAAACAGGCATAGCCCAAATGGAACTGAAGGTAGAAAGACCGGTTTCCCAGTTCATGGCTTGATCTCTGGAGCTTATCCTGTGTGGATTCCATTCCCTTACCCCACATTCCACCCTCATCGCTCAGTCTACCCTCATCATCATCCCCATCTCCCAGAGCGGTGTGGTTGCTGAATTTGGTGTAGCTCATGCCACCTCACTACAAAGTCTTATTTTAGCATCTGAAAACACTCATATATTCTACTGTACTCTGAAAAAGCTAGCATCAAATTATTGGAGTTTTGTGAACTCTAGGGTTTCACAAGTCTGTTGGTATATATAGTGTATTGGCTAGTTTTATGTCAACTTGACAGTGGCTAGAGTTATCAGAGAGGGGGGAGTCTCAACTGAGTAAATGTCTCCATAAGATATGGCTGTAGGCAAGCCTATAGGGCATTTTCTTAATTAGTTATGCATGAGGGAGGGCCCAGCCCACTGTAGGTGGTCCTAGGATTTCTAAGAAATTAGGCTGAGAAAGCCAGTAAGCAGCTTCCCTCCATGGCCTCTGCATCAGCACCTGCCTTCAGGTTCCTGCCTCGTTTGCGGTTCCTGTCCTGACTTCCTTTGGAGATATGAAACAGTGAATAAAATAAACCCTTCCCTCCACCCCCAGTTTTCTTCTAAGACATAGAGTATGGAAGTCAAGGAAAAGAGGGTGAGGGTCTGAGCCCACAATGCAGGCTCCAGAAATCAGTTTCTAAAGAGACATTGATCAAAATCCCTAGACCTGAGACAACTCTCCTTGGCATCTTGGGGTGCATGGGAGCTTGTGGAATCCTTGGAACATCCGAAAAACATTTATATCCCTTGGTTGGCTCCAAGAGGGAGCAGGGAATACTGTCTCTAGGGAGACACTAGATGAGCTCTCAGCCATGGAACAGGGCACAAGGACTCTGTACATACATGTATACATAGGCACACACATATAGAGAGAGGGGGGGAGGGAGAAGGACAGCAAAGAAAGGAGAGACACACAGAGACAGACAGACACACAGAGACAGACAGACACACAGACAGACACACACACACCACACACACACACACACACACACACACACACACACACACACATGGTGATGAGGCCGAGGAGGCAGAGAGACACAGACAACACACGCACACTTGATTACAAAGGAGTAGGGACACCCTGAAGGAAAATACCCCACCAGTGGTGAATGAATGATTACATGATGTTTTTCAGCTGATGAATTTAAATTTTACATAAAACAAAGATTTAGAGGGAGGAACCAGTGACAAGCAAAACCCGGTGTTACCGGGTCTTCCAAGGCTGGATGCTAGTCCTTGATGGCTTCCTGTGACAACTGCCTGTTCTCCCAAAGTGTGAGCCAGTGTAGCCCACCCCTCGGTGTAGCTCATTTCACATCATCTACACTTTCCAATAAGCTTTTACTTTATTAGATTGCTTCCTGGAAGAGCCAAATATTAAAAATCACCGGTCAGTCGGTTCTTTATTCTGTTAGTCACCAAACTGATTTTTTAAGCTCAGAACCAATAAAGCTGTGATGGGGAAGAACAGATATAGATTTCTCTTTCCCACACACTCATATATAATAATAATAAAACTTTATTAAACAAGAGACATGTTGTTTCAGGGAATTTTTCTTTCCCTTCTCTAGTGCCCTGAGGCTAAAATATACAATCTTATTAACTTCCTTGAAGAAATACTCCATTCCCTTGGTGCAAATGCTGAGCATTCATCTTCCTGGACCTGGAAAATGAGACAGGACCTTGACAGGGAGGTGTGTGGGTCACGGTTCTACCTAGGGAAATCTGTGGAAGCCAGTGTGATTAGGAGGTTCTCTGGGAATCTGGGGGAGAGTCCAAGAAGCCCTCCGGATTGACTGTTCCTGGATGTCACTGGTGAAAGAAAAAGACAAGAGTCTTGAGAGCAAGTCATTATGGTGTGGCATGCTGGGTATGAAGGAGATGGAGATGCCATTTAGTCTCCCACCCGGTCAACAGAAGAGGGGGTGGGCGTCTGGAAAGCAGCTGCTGCTTTCCCAGAATCACAGGGAATCAATAGTGGCATAGGAAACAGAGGGCTGGCACTCTGTTCCGAGCCGCCTCCTTTTCCGAGTCCCACTCAACAGCGGCAGATTGATCTCAAATCCCGGAAATACATCTGTGATGGTAATAACACGGGGCCCAGCATCCCCCAGGGCAGCAGGAGCCGGGCTGCCTCATACATGGCTGCCCCCAGCAAAACTGGTCCTGCTACTCTTGAAGCAGGAGAGGCAGTCAGCAGGAGTAAACGTAGGCTGAATGAGTAAATGATCGCTGAGATCAGGTGGAGAGGGAGATTAGATCACAATATCCATGGTACAAATCCAGCCTAAATAAACGTAAATAGCAGAATGGATAAAGTAAATATGGTACGCATGCAAGATGGAGATTTGTTTAGCTGTAATAAGGAAAAATTGTCTCATTTACAGGAAAATGGATAGAACTGGAGATGATCATGTTAAGTGAAATAAGACAGACTCAGAAAGGCAAATATTGCATGTTTTTTCTCATATGTAGAATCTGTATTTAAATACACGGACATATATATATATATGCATATATATTCAATATATATTATGTATTTGACATGAAGAAGGGAGGAATGGGTATAACATGGAAAGGAGAGAAAAAATAGAGTAAGGGAGAAGAAAAGGATAAAATGTGTTTTTCCTTATGAAGCAAGTTGGCCTATATGCTGCAGTCCTGTTAGAATTAGTGCATTGAAAAATGTTAAAGACAAAGGTGTAAACTGGCACTGAGGGTATCCTGATTGGGCTAGCTCCCGGTTCCACCTGAGATGGGGAGGAGGCAGAGGGACCAGTGGGGCGGAGACAAGAACTGAAAAGCAACATGCAGGTCTCAGTGGCTCCCTAGCCCTGTGACAAAGGAGCAGGCTTGAGTAGCAGTGACTGGCCCACACTTCTTTGCACGAATGCATGAGGATTCAGAGCCATACTAAGGAGTCAAGGTATGATGCAAGTTGAGCATGTCTCCTTAAGCCCAGGCTTTGAAAGCTTAATTCCCAACTTGTGTTTGGCAACAGTTTTAGAGAGGGAATGTGATTAAATGGGATCCTAAGCAAGGATCTGAAGGCAGGTGACAATGAATTCACTAGACCCAAGATAAATGATAAATGGGTGTTTAATTGGGGAACAACTTACACAGATAATAATAAAGAAATGCCACGGCCTTTCTGTATCCTTCCAATCCGATCTGCAACCTGAGAGACAGAGAGAGAGAAAGAGAGAGAGAGAGAGAGAGAGAGAGAGAGAGAGAGAGAGAGAGAGAGAGAGAGAGAGAGAGAGACAGCAAAGGAGGGGAGGGGGAAGAGAGGAGAGTGGAGGGGAAGGGGGAGAGAAAGGAGAGCGAGACCACACCTCATGCTTTGCAAAGGGCTGTGACCAATGTTACAGGTTCATAGACAAGATGCAGCTACACGGACCCTAGTCTTCTAGGGACCGTGTTCTTGTAAGAGAGGAGGCACCAGAGTGTTCTCACCACTCTACCCCCGAAGATGCCACATGAGGAGCAAGATGGGTCTATAAGCCAGCTGGAAGAAAAGCTTCACTAGAAGTCAATCTGGCTGGTACCTTCACCTTGGTCTTTGCATCCTCCAGAAGGGTGAGAAAATGCATTTCTGTAGTTTGAGTGACACAGTCTGTGATATTTCTGATGACAGTCCTTGATGATTAGCATGCAGTGAGGGCTGGAATCTCCAAGGAAATTTTAGAAGGAGGAGGGGCCATGGGTGCCCCTTTTTGCCACTTGCTGTAATGTAATGGGGCAGTAGTCTCTGATTAGATAGTCTCAGTAGAGGTGAACAGCCATGGGTTCTCCTATCTCTGCTATGTTACCGTTTATCCTCTGCTGGGGCCCTAGACATAAGACATACAGTTACTGTCATTAACTAGAGCCCTTCCAGGAAAATGGGAATGGATGACACGAGCTCCGAAGGCCATTGTAGTTAACGTCTCCAGTCCAGGTATATCATTGGAAATGTTAACAAACACACAGGTTTATCTTGAAGGATGTAGTATTTTTTTGTGTGGAAGGATTACAAGTCTTTTAACTGTATATAAAGGGAACAACAGTGGGGTCGTTACAACAAGCAGTTACAAATGCATTTCGGATTGTTTAGTTGTGGTGTGTCTTGCTTAGTAAATTCTAATGATGCGAATGTCAAATGCATGTGATTTTCTGAAAACAGTTCTGTAGACATTTGTATTGTATAGCACATGCTTCCAATACACAATAGTTACAGTGACCCGGGCAGCCTCCTGCACCGCTTTTTCTCCACCCATTACAGTAGCTTTGTAGGCACCATTTGTAACCCTCTGCATCCTCCCAGGCAGTATCATTCCAGCTCTGGATGCTGGATCCATCCTCCACCCTGAGCCTCCCTGCCCTCGAAGGTTTTCTGTAGATCCTATTTAAGATCAACCACCAAGTGTCCTCCAGGCAATTACTGTGCACTTAGCTCTGTGTTTTCCTGAAGAGTGAGATAGGAACTAAAAAGACCTTGTGCTTATTTCCAACTTGAGAGATGGGGGAGGTTGGACATCTGTTCTCCATGACCTCAGATATTACTTCCTCTGTGATGAGTCCACAGTGGTGGTCCTGTTAATTCCATTTCCTCACGATCGCAGAAATAGACTCCATTTCTTGGTCCTCCTTCTCTGAAAATGTAGTCTACCTATAGGAACATGTGACAATTGAAAATGAATGAGAGAAGCATGTGTAGCTTCCAATCTTGTCTCAAAAAACCTTCAATTTTTTTCTTAGCTTCCAGTGGTAGGAAAGGAATATAAAGTATAAAATAAACAAGTATAAAATGCTGGGGCCTTTGGAGATAGTGGGATCCACTACATGTGTGGAGCTTGTATCTTTACTGACAGTGTGGAAAAGAGACCCCCCAACCAGCCACATGGAATTCTGATAACAGTAAGAAAGAAACTTGCAGTGTGCTAAATCATAAAATTAAGAATGTTTTGTTCTGGCAATTAGCTTGTACAGACCATACATTACTGGATATCCACGTTGTAAAAAAGAGCTGCTCAGCCTCTAAATGGAAGGCATCCTGAGACGGGAAGTTCATGAGCATTGTGAGTCCTGTTTTCTAATTTTGTAGAGCTTTGGGTACAAGTTGGGGTCAGTCCATTTTCAGAGCCTGCCTGTGATATGTGCCACTCTCTAACACCTGCTGGCTATGCTGGTAGCTGTGAGGGTTGCAGAGAGTCTATGGGCAAACCTCACTCATAGTAGTCCCATAGTGGAGGTAATCTTCCAAAACAGATATGGCTGTGACTTGCTGCAGAGAGTGTTGTGTTTTTCTTCTTATTTCAATAGGACATTGTGATTTCACATTGGGACCCCACCCCCTTAGTAAGTCACCCCTCAAACAAAATGTCTCAGCTTTTACTTGGATCTACTTAGGTTGAGGACAGTGTGTTTGGAGATAGGGGCTTTGAAGATGACTTCTGGTATACTTTGTAAAGCATGCTGGGCTACCCAGAACCAGGGTTCTGGTATTCAAAGATGGAAGGCTTAACCTATGGGTATCTGGTTGCAGACAGCTGGGAGCCAAAAACTCTTGATGTGCTTTCCTACTTAATTGAGAGATCCCAAAACACAGAAAGCCATTGCATTCTTAATTATTGCCCTGCTTAGCTGCTTTCCCAGCCAGGGCCTTGGCAACACTTGCCTCTGTATAAATCACCTTCCATCAGGATAACTGCAGGGCTTCAGGGAACATTTTGGAAAACTAGGATGTTAATGCATCAGGTTTTGTTCCAAGCAGTGATCTACCTCATGGGATTTGGGAATCTCTCTTTGAAATCTAGATAAGGCTAAGGAACCAGTCAGGGCTCCTGACCCTCTTGACTTCCCTCCTCCTCACAGGGATCACATTTATGAGATCAGCCACAGCTGCACTATACCCAGACAGCCTCCTGCCTGATCTAGCCACAGTCTTTCATTGCAGCTAGTTCTATTTGGAGGCATCTGACCATCATCCCCATTCTCTTCTCCTCTCCTTTTTTTCATAAATTGCTAACTAAATCCAGGAGTGCTTTGTACATTTAGACCATGGGTAAGTGTTTGTGGTTATTTTGATGTCAATTTAAACTTCATATTGTTTCTAATGAAACCTGACCAGAAGCTGTCCTCTCCTTGTACCTCAAGCAAAGATTATGCTGAGATGCCAAGGACAAAGTTCTCGAAGGGGAAGACAGGTATATTCCGTGAAGCAACTGAATATCATTTAGCCTTTTCACCAGGTCTGTCTCTTAATTCCTTCCAGCTTCCAGATTCTCTTGTAAAGTCTCGTATGACACTATCTGGCAGGGCTATTTTAAGTGGCTTATAAATATTTACCTATTTACTGTATTTCATTATTTTTATGTCCACTGTACAATAAAAAACCAGGACTCTAGGAGGGCGAGAGAATGTTTCTGTGTCATAGATGGAGAAAGTGGTGGGGTCAGAATGTGAGGCTGGGTAGCTTGCCTCCAGAGTCCATCCACTAAATCATAGTATGAATCTTTCCTCAGTCAGTATGCCTGTTCCTAGAACTAGTTTCATCATAGTATCCAGCCTTCTTGGAATGCCTGATCTCCTGCTGCTTGCGAAGATAAATCTTGGCTCTCAAATGTGCTTGGTTTCTACGTGAAGCTATCCTGAGCATTCTACCCCATATATAGTTGATCAAGTCTGGACCGAAACGGCTTGATCTGTGAAGACAGGTCATTTGGAGATTGGGCGAGGGAATGTGCACAAGTCTACACTTTCTGGTCTTTGAAATGATTATTGCACCTCCTTCACTGGATTAAAAGATGAAATCCAACAGCCACACCTAAAACATTTAGAACAGCATTGGTTTACACTGTGACATGGTATGCATTTCATTTGATATCTAATATGTGTTTATTAATATCACTTCAAATTCCTCCCTCCTACTGCTATTGGGTCATAGTTCTGCTTTCCTTATATGATTTTCAATTCCTGAATCTTTGTCCTCAAAGGTTAGGCTGTAGACAGTTTTTATTCCCTGGTTCCCAGACTAGTACAATGCCAATAGTAAACACTAATTTAATAGCAATAGTGACTTGATGAGTCAAAAGAGCAGCTAAATTATATCATCAGCCATAATGTTTTAAAGCTTCTTCTTGCTTATCCACTGAGTTTTATGTAAAATACAGCATAGTTTATTATCAATTTTAGAATAGTACATCTCCTAGATAAGCAAACAACTGTAGTCTCTTAATGGAATGACCAAATTAAAATAAGGCAACAACCCGGTAGGATCTGCAGAAAGGAGCTGGCAGTCTGGATGGGGATAAGGGCCAATTGTTAAAATGGATGCTTTGCAAGTCTTAGGAACTGAATTCAAGCCACAGAACACATGGAAAGAAAATTCAGATATTGTAGCACATGCTTATAATCGCTGGGTTAAGTTGGCAGAGCCACAGAGATTCACAAGGCTCACTCGTTAGCCAGTGCAGGCAAATTAGTAGGTTCCAGATTCAGTTGAGAGACTCTGTTTTAGAAAAATCAAGGAAGGATCTCACAGGATGACAGATGAGGTCATCCTGTCCTCCTCATAGATGTTCATTCATGTGCATGCACACACATATGTGCATCTGTACATACATGGAAATGCACATATATTTACACATGCATGAATAAGAACTCAAGAATTTATGGCTCCCTGTCTTATCCATGTAAGCTTTGCTTGCCAGATTTATCTTCAGAGAGGACACCATTTACTCATTGTAGGAGCCTAAAGATATACCTTCTGGGGGATTGAAAAATCATTTAAGACCAACATCTGATGATCACTTGAAGCACAGAGCAAAGAACCACACATAAAACCCTCTCTATTATTTGACTATTTGGATCCTCAGGCTCATTGATTTCAGAATATTTTTAGTGAATCATTATGAAGTCAATAAAGCTGCATGTCTTACAAATGGTCAGGAAGATTACCACATGGCTCCAGGTCTACTGTAGACTGGCTCTTTGCAAGACAGCTGCATCCCACTGCCTCTAGAAACTGGGGGCGTGTATTTCCTTCCAGGTCTGCTTATATACTCTGTGTGGGGGGCAAAAGCCTCTGTGTGTGCTCAGGGTAAAGGGATAGGACTACCAGAAGTCTTGCTCTGGTTGCCTTAACATGTTTGTTTGTATTCAAGGAAGTTAGCCCCCACTCCCAGAAGGAACAGGTGCACAGTCATCGAGCCCAGACACTTCTTTCCTTCTAATAGGAAGAACAATACCAACATATTCTTAGACATCACTTCCTGTCTCTGAGGTCATCAGCAGGACTCCAAATACCCACGAGAAGTATGAGGAAGAACCAGGGAGAGATAGGGCTCTGGATAGTTCTATATTACTACCTTCCATCTAGATCAAAAACATTCTTTGTCTGTTTTCCTATGGCATGCTGTGGAGTTGGAAAAAGTTGTTGCAAGTTCAGGTACAGATTTGCGGTAAATTAGTATTTTATCTCATGCTTGCCTGGCTCCCCTAAATGAACTATCTACTTATTGCACAGTGTCTTACGGATGAACTATCTACTGTACAACATCCCACGGTCAGTCTTCTGAGAATGGAACAGATTTTCTTTGGGGCATGCGGAGGAACAGAGATGACCAGTTATGCTCAGAAAGGGAGGTGGAAACCAAGTGGCCTTCAAGTTGATTTTGGTAGCTGTTGTGCCCAGGTTGTTGTTGTGTGTGACTTGTGAGTACTGCTTACATTCCCTGTACAGCAATATCTTCCCCGAACTCTTTCGAGTCTTGTGAGTGAGGTATACAGTGTCAAGAACATTCATTTCCTTCTTGTGTCTCAATACCTTTCCATAAGAGTCCATATCTTTACCCATTTTAGGTCAGCACTGCATGCATAGTACAGATCACCATCGCTAGTCGTCTCTCCATCTCTAGCCCTCTGCTCCATGTCATTGCCAGTCCCCAGCCTGCTTTCATTACATCATGCTCAGATAATGGTGTTTCGCCTGGACACGTTGCTCTCTCTGCTTCTTGCATAGCCTATACAACCTGACAGATTCCTCTAAAGTCACTGGCTTCCTCAAGACATCACAATGGCTCCCTATTGTCTACTAAAAGCTAGGCATAGCCTGGCTTTTAAGGCCCTCCAGCATCTGGCTTTAATCCTTCTTTCCTGCTCGTGACTAATTTGTACTTTATAATACTCATCATTGCATGATTTACACCACACTTGTGACTCCTTGTGTCGCCTAACAATTCATATCCTTCCAGGAATGCCTAACACTCTCTGTTCTGTCTCATCTGTCAAGTCATTTAATTCATTTGTCTGCACCCCTCTGGCACTGCTCTCTTAGGATCTTCCCACCTCCTGTTACTACCCAGGACTATGGTTGCAGCCTTGTGAGCTTTTCTGTCTATGTAATGGAAATATGGGCATGATGCCTCCTAGAGGCTACCATCAGCTCTGTCATTGTTACCCTACATTCCCTCTTTCCCATATCAACACTCACCCACAGAGGGCTGGGGTGGGTGGTTTATAGCTATTTCACAACTATTTTAAAAACAAGTGTTCTAAATTCCAGTTTGGGGACCTAAATAGTCGCCATGGTATCATCCTTCACAAAATAAAAGCAACATGTATTTATTGTCAACATTATCACTGGGGACATAGCCTGAAGGTTTAGCTCCTAGGTAGAAAAATCATTATCTTCTTGAGGGGGACATCCCAGAGCATCAGGAGGAGAAAGTACCTGTCACCCCATTCTGCATAGATGCTCTGTCTTTCACCTGAAAGCCTTTCTTTTTTCTCTTGCTCATACATGTCCCCCACCCCCGCTGTCCCCAATTTTCATGTATTCTTGTTCTCAGGGAGGGCAAGACTTCCCTTCTTTCTTGTCACTCTAAATGATTGACATCATACATAAACTAAAGATTAGCACAACTGCCCTGTATCAGTATGGCTGGAATATTTTACGGTGAAGCTAAGTCCAGAAAACTCAAGCCAAGGGGGGTGGGTGGAGAACACAGCTCCCATCAAATAAAGGCAGGTTGGTTTTCTTGAGAGGGTTCTCAAAGGCTGCTGGATCCTCACAGTCTAAGTCCAAAGAACAAGAGCTAAAGAAAACATACCATTTCTACACTTGATTCCAAGGTTGTTTTGTGTGGGATCCAAATTGTTAAGAATCCATATTTCCTGGGCTCTATCTACCTGGGTAACCTGTGATTCATGACTCCTGCTGCCTTCTATAATGATAGGATTGGAACATTACATCATTAGGTATTGAAGAGAAAGTGATATAATCTTTTGGAATGAATAAATGAATGAATGAGAGAGGGAGGGATGGAAGAAGGAAAGAATGAATGAACACATGCTCCACATGGCAGCCAAAGCTTGCTATATACAGTAATCTCAAATCCAAACCCACAGCCTCTCCCTGGAAGGACAATATATATGTAAATAGAGTCATCACATTTAGAATGTCAGGCCTCTGAGGTTTCCTCTGGAGCTCACAAAGGCCACTTCACATTTCTCCATGAAATTCCAAAACTTGACAGCTTTCTTAACACAGCGATGGTGTAGAATAAAAGCTTCAAAGATCAAGCTGTTTGAAAAGTAAACTACTCACTGTTCAGTTCAGAGGGGGGATTCTGAATTCGAGTACTTCACAGTCATCAAAACTTGGCCTTATGACACAACAATGATTTAAAATGTAAATACAGTTTTTCAGGCATGCAGATCAAGGACCAGACATTGCCCAAGCTTAGCTCTGTGGAGAGTGGGACTGAAATTGAGCTTTGTGAAAGAAAGTGACAGACTCCTGAAATTTGAGCTGTGAAAGGGACAGACTCCTATACTTGCTGGGTCATTGCCCCAGATCCAGGCTTTGAGGACTTCAATCTGCAGAGTTTAATGCTGCAGTACCCCGCCCCTCATCTCCCAAGGATGTCAAGGAGGTACTACATATGCATGCCTTCAGACACGCGTTTTTACAAGGGAACTGTGCAGTAAATGCAGTTGAGCTAATAACTGAAGCAGATGGTCTTTTAAAAAAAGAAGTACTCTGTGACCTCCATGAAGGAAAGGTTGTGTGTGAACCACATCTTGCTTTTGCGTCCTACCTGTCCCTGTGTGTACAGTGGTATCCATCTTCAGGTGTGCATATGTGCTTATGTGAGCATGCTATGCTTAGAGGTTCTCTGTTTCTTAAAGTGTGTCTGCCTCCATGAACCCTACCAATTGCTGTTTATCTTTTATGGACTGAGGATGATGGACAAGATCCTTGGTGTGGGGTGGGGACTACTGTCAGCATAGGCCTATTAGTCCCTCTCCTCTGCCTCCTTAACTGTGGGCATCTGCTGCCCCAGGACCTGGCAATGTGGGCTGGGGCTGATGCCAGCCCCTGTGGAGCCAGAGCTGTTCTGAGGTTCCCTGACAGGAGCTGGCAGACTTTGCCTGGGGTGTGGGAGAGGACTGATGACCTCTAAGTTCCCTTCCAATCCTAAAATCCTGTGACAGATTTAGATGACACGATACTGATAACCCTCTGTATTTAAGGATTACCCTCCTCCATATATGACTGTAAGTCTAACTTTTCTTGTGACTCTTTGCTACTTTTTCTGGAAAAACCAGCCTAAAGAGTGTGACATCTAGATAAAAGAGGCGACTCATCAGTTTTGATCTTGATTTAAAAAACATTGCAATATGGTATTGCTATTCATATAGGTATGTGAAAATACATGACCAAATATGACATTTTTCATATATAAAAACTTATAAACACTTTATAACCATACCAAAAATATCCAGAAGCCCTAAGCATGAGTAAGTCAAGCTTAATATTTAAAAGAATATAGAAACCAGTGAAGCAAACCAAGGATGTTGCCTATGGATGTAAGGTTCTGGAAATGATTTCCTGAAATTTAATTCAATGAATATATATTGAAGGTTGGGGGACCATGCTGGGTTTGACTTTTTCATATAAAGAGTCCTGTTTTATTCCAGAGACTGATACAACACAGCTGCTTTTATAGGGATGTGTCAGTGTGAGAATAGAAAGTCACTTTATTACCAAGGATCAGTCATTGGCCAGGACTTCTGCCACACCACACATTATATATGCATATAGGCATTTAGTGCTTAATTTCTAATGCTTAATCAGTCATTAAAGGTGGTTATTCAGCTCCATTATATATCTGAGAAAACTCAGGAAAAGGGTAAGTGTCTTGACCCAGTTCATAATTCAGATAGTGAAAACAAGGGTGTTTAACTTCAAAACCCAAAGACTCAGTCTTATACTAACATTTGGCTACTTTCCTTAACAGCCACAGTAGCTGGCAGAAGGATTAGGGAGGATCTCTCTGTGTCTTGTGACAGGGAGCACAACTACCTAGGATTCAAGGTATCTTCCCAGGCCCCCTGTACCGCAGGGGCCACCCTACTTCTTATTTGTAATGTGCCGGATGGTGAATCCAGGTGTGAGTGGTGGCCAGGTTTTCAACCTGGCTTTTAGCAATAGTTAACTATCCAATTGAGGTAGGGAGTTTTCTAGCCTATTTTTCATAAGGTCTTTCTTCTGTCTAAGCCAATGTAACTACAAATGCAACCTCCCTGACAGATAGGCAGCCTATTCAGAGGCTCTGAATGCAGATGACCTGGTTCTGGTCAGGAGCGTGCCTGCAAGTGGGGGGCTTTGCAAAGGCACCCGTGCCGATCCCAGGGTGAAGCTGTGTGCTTGCCTTTCAGCCTTCTAGAATCTACCCACGTTGAAGTCTGTTCTTCATCCAAGGTGACGCACACATGGAAACAGCAGGTTGCTCCCCGGCAGCACAGATCCATCTTTGCCCCCCGTGATGGGCTCCACTCGTCCGGCAGCCACAGGCGAGACGTGTTTTATTCGTGTACATCTTTCTTGTTTCAGCAGATAATGGACTCTAGTTAGGAGACAACACAGTAAAGGCAGCATAAACATGGGGATGTGCAGCTGGAGCGAGACTGCATATAAATAAGAGTGCTGGGAGCCAGGAAGGTAATAAGTCAGGAGTGCAATGGAGAAAAGGTTATTAAAAGCCGAGCTTGTAGTAATCTGCAACAAGGCTGGGAGCTTGGAGCAGTGCTTGATTAGAAGAGGACTAAAGGCAGCAGTCTGTTTCATCTCTGCTGCTGACTGGCTGGGTAACTGGACACTGCACTTAAAATCCTGCTGCTATAGGCTTTGTTCAATTGTAAAGTTGGGATTTTACACACTTAAAAATATTCTAGGGCTGTTGTAAAGCTGTGTACCTGAAGGCATTATGACACACAAAAAGCTGAAAGTACCACACAAATGCAAGGTTATATTATTCTCAAATTTTGAAAGTGCCTGAAATTACTCTTAGACATTTGAGCTCTCTTGTTGGCTGAATATCAAGCAATGCTCTCCTTTATATAACAAAAATCTCTCATGGATATAGCAGTCATAAAAGCATTGTCTGCTACAGTACAGCCAAAACAGAAAGACCTCTTTTTTATTAGCTTTGCATTAGTCAAGATCCAGTAGGCTATGCTGCAATAACAAATGAACCTTGAGATCCCAGTGGCTTCTTAACAACAATGAAAAAGAACATGTGGTCTTTGTGAGACAATTCCCAGTGTATGGGGGGGGGGTTCTTGTGTTTCTTCGAGAAGCTGGGGCTTCTGACCCTTTGGGTGTGGCTTCGGGAGGACAGAAGTGAAAGACGGGTGCTTGAGGCATGGCTTCGTTTTGCTTGGTTTTTCTCTTGGGTCTGCTGATCCATTAGGAAGGGTTCTTCATATTCATCTGTGTAAGTGTTCCCCAATAAACACCCATTCATCATTTATCATACCAAGAGGTTTGTCACTTCTACTCCTGTTGCTATGACAAGGACCCAGTTTTAAGGCTCTGACCCAGCTAGACACCAGGCTGGGGCTAAATAGAGAGGTTTAAGGGGTACTTTGCCTGTCTTGCTGTAATTATATTTGGCCTCTGGCCAGGGAAACCTTGCAGCTGCAGAAGAAACTATACCACACTTTGATGTTATTCTTCTGGCCTGCAGGCCTGCAGACAGGCATAAACTAAAGCCAAAATGACTTACCAACCAGCTATTGACGTGTTAAGCCGGTCCATTGTGATTCTAATACTGGAAATTTGTGTGTCGGCTTCCTGGCTTATTCAAAGTAACACTTAAGTAATTTAACCATATTTCCAGGCTAATTGCTTCCATGCCATCTTAGCCGCTATGATATAATTGGGATAGTATTACCTCTTAGCCTTCTAATGCTAAGGCTAATAGCTTTGGTCAGGCATTTTACTATTGATTAGAATACGTTATTAAAAGTGTAAGATCATTGTGCGAAAAGAAAAACTTGTTAAATGCAGTCATATATATCTTACAGCCTAACAGCTGGCATTTTCATAGTCCGAAGTCATCAGAAATTGCTGACATTACTTTCTACCTACAACCTGTCTCAATGTTAAAGTGATTCAGTGGGAACTTTTAGACTACAGAGATTCCAGTGGCAGCATGACTGAGATTCTGTTGTTATTTATGTCTCTGCGTACAGAATGAAGTGGACATCTATAGAAAGAAATTAGTGCTTCAAAATAGCACTCGGTGTTTAAGTTCACTTTAAATACCTTTGCCAGATGGACAGCCAACTGTTTTCATCAGTGTTTGGAAATTCCCTGCAGTAAAATGCTGGTGTGTAAAGGTTAGCCATTCATTTTATCTTCAACAATGCAGTCTGTTCTTAGAGTGAATCCATTCTCTCAGTTTGTGAGCTCGATGGTTTGAATTTGCCAGTCCTAAACTCCATCTGCTTGTTGCCTGTCAACAGTGGAACAGATTTCAATAAACTTAGAAGCTGTAAATAAATTGTTGAATAAACCCAAATGATAGGCAAGTCTTAAACACTGGAGTCTGTTGGACATTATACTTAATTAAGACACAGAGAAGTGGTGACTGGGGAGATGGCTTAGTTGGTAAAGGTACTTGCTTGTGTAGGATTGAGGACCTCAACATCCATGTAGAAAAGCTGGGCATGGCTGTGGATGCCTGGAATAAGCATTGGATGGAGACAGGCAGGTGTCATTCTGCATAAAGAATATAAGGCAGCAAGCCACAGTTGTATTAACAATGAGGAATAATTAAAAGTGATTAAGGGTTTCTGATGATTCATGCAAGTGCATTGAATGGTTGTCCATGATTTTACTTTTAATCTTTATTTATATTTATAATTTAAGATGATTTTTTTTGTGAGGTCAACTTGAGCCTGACTTTGTTGTCTGGTCTGGAAGTCTGTCTCTTAATCTTCATATTTATTTTGTACTTAGAAGGGAATCTATCATGTTTAGTTACATCTGACGATTTTATCCTTCTCTATTTTTCTTGTTACTTAGTTGTTTTTCCATATTCTCTTTTTCCTTAATTTGGAAACATTTAGTGTTTTCAATATTGGGTTTTAATTTTTTGTTTATGTAGACTGTGTGTGTGTGTTGATATGTGTATATACAGACATGGGCATACCACGCATGTAGAAGTCAGAGAAAAACGTTGGGTGCCTCACCTTGATTGAGACAGATATTCGGTTGTTACTTTACTTGTATATGTCAAGTTTTCTGACCTGAGTTTCTGAGTGTGTCATATCTTCTCTTGTCCCTGCAGTAGCTCTGGATGCTCATGACATGCATCCAGATTTCACTTGGGTTCTATGATTTCCAAGTCAGGTCTTCACGCCCCCTGGACCATCTACCCGTAACAAGTTGTTGAATATTTTTCTTCACAGTTAGGGGTACCTCTAGAGCAGTGATTCTCCATTTTCCTAATGCTACCCTTTAATACAGCTGCTCATGTTAAGGTGACCCTAAACCATAACATTATTTTTGTTGCTACTTCACAGCTGTAATACTGCCTCTGTTTTGAATCATAATGTAAATATCTGATATGCAAGATACCTGAAGTGTCTAAAGGGGTTGAGACCCATAGGTTGAAAACCGATGCTCTAGTGAAATGATTCTCAAAGTGTCTAAAGACCTTAAGCATTATCTTTCACAGTCATTACTTGAGTAGCTTATCCCAGCTCCTCACAGGCTAATTCCAAGAATTACTGAATCAAAAACACTGATCTTGTAACCAAGCAACATATCTGATGAGGCCGTCTCTGTGAATCTAAGGTGTCCTGATATTTGACATTGTAACATTTAAAATACTCAAATTTAACACTCCATAATCTACCTTCAGATTATATTCTACTACTTGGCCCTCACAAGCAGTAAAATGGTTTCAAGTTTTACTTCCTGTTTGTGCATGTTAGTCTTTGTCAACTTGATATAAACTAAGAGTCGCCCGGGAAGGGAAAACCTCAACCTGAGGAACTGACTCCATCAATGTGGCCTGTAGGCAAGTCTGTGGTCCATTTTCTTGATTAATGATTGATGTAACAGAACTCATTCCAATGTGAGTATTGTTACCCCTGGGCAGGTAGGGCTGAGAAAGATGAGCAAGCCATAGTGAGTAAGCCAGTAAGCAGTGTTCCTCTGTTGTTCCTGCCTCTGCCTCTCCCCGAGTCCCTTCCCTGGCTGCCCTCAGTGATGGACTGTGGCATAGAAGGTAAATCAAATAAACCCTTTCTTCCCCAAGCTACTTTTGGTCATAGTGTTTATCGCAGCAAGGGAAAGCAAGCTAGAACTCCTTTAATGGTATGAGTCTGTCATCCGTTTGTCTCCACTTATGTAATATAGTTTATTTTGTCTTTTAAAAATTAGTTGGAAAATGAGGTAATATCTTTCATATTTATTTATATTTACCACTTCTGTTGGGTTTCTTCACATCTAAATGAGCTTCAAGTTCCTTTAAGTACCTCTGATAGCGAAGTGTTCTTAGTCACAGCTTCTCTCAGAGTCTGCTTGTCTCAATATACCTTTATTTCATTCTTGTGTTTATTGATATTTTCACAGAATAGATATTTCTAGGCTGACTATTTTGGAGCACCATAAAGATGTTATTCCATTTTTGTCTTGTTTACATTGATTTTGACATGAAATCTCTGTTTATTTTTACCTTTGCTCTTTTATGTGTTATTTATCTTTTTAGTTTGCTCTTAAATATTTTCTCTGTATCACTGGCTCATAGCAATTAAATGTTGATGTGTTTTGCTATTGTTTCATTTGTATTTATATTGTTTGGCTTTCATTAAGCTTCTTGGCTCTGTGGACTAACAATTTTTATCAAATGTGGACAAATTTGAGGCCATTACATTTTTAAATATTTTCCCATTCCTGTCATTTGTTTCTGACTTTCATTGCAGGTAGGTCACCATAGTTCTGCTTATTAACTTATTTATTTTGTGGAGGATCTTTTCTCTCTATGACTCTATTTACCTACTTAGAAATCTTTATATTTTCATATTTACTTATCTTCTACTAGTGTCTACTCTGCTAGACAGTCTGTTCAACATCCTATTTGCTAGCTAGAATTGCTTTTGTTTTTCTTTTGAATATTCCATATATAGATACACATTCACACACATATACATTTTATTTAAAGGATTAAATATATATGGACAATATTTACTTTTCAAGAGGTTCTATTTTCTTGGCACATTTCTGTCAGTTGATTTTTATTGTTAAAGTCAGTATCTTTCCTTCTCTGTCTATCCAATACAATATTTATTTACTTACATGGCTAAGAATTGAACCCAGAGCATTCAGCATGTTAGGCAATTACTTTACCACTGAGCCCCGTGCCCAGATCCTCAGTGCATCTTACTTGAATGCCTAGTATTGTTGCTGTGCTGTTGAAAGCTCAGGCTTAGTGTCTTCCTTTAAAGAATGTTAGAATTTTATTTGGACAAGCCATGAAATTATTTGTGGATTAGCTTGATCCTTTTGATGTTTCTGTGAGAGATGTTTCTGTGTTGTCATTTGTTTGTTTGGAAGCAAGCACGGAATAACCTTTGCTCTGGGGCTAATTTAGTTTGTTTCTTATTTTCTGTCTGTTATGAGTCTCCACTGGGTGAGCTGAATATTCAGGGAAGCCTTGCAGCATCAACTTATTGAATTCAAATGTGTTCCTGGCCTGTGTAAGCCTGGAGATTCATTTGCTTAACAGGATAGAGTTGTTCTCTGCTTGTCTTCATGTGGCACAGGTCTATGAATACATAGCTTCATGTTCAACATCATATTCAAGGAGACCTTATGATGGTTCAAAAACTTTGTTTTTGCCTATCTTTCTCCTCTTTGGCACTTTAAGCTGCAAATTTTCATATCTCAGGCTCCTGGCAATTATCATTATCTCAGGCTAATGAGACCCACATTCTTGTTTGATCTTCTGTTGTTGAGCTATGGGTTTTGAAGTACACCTAGAGGGAGGAGCGGATACTTTAGCACTCTTCTCTGCATGGTTAACAGACCGAGATCCTTGTTAAATTTCATGTTTTACGGAGGTTTGAATGGGAATGTCCCCCATAGGCTCATATTTCTGAATTCTTTGTCAGTGCAGTGGGTGGAACCATTGTGAAGGATTATGAAGTTTGGCCTTTTGGAGGAGGTGTGGTGTGTCATGGGAGATGAGTTTTCAAGTCTCAAGAATCAATTCCACCCCAAGTTAGCTCTCTGTCTCTCTTTGCCTTATTCTTGTGGACCAGCTGTTAAGTTCTCAGCTACTGCTCCAGTGCCTGCCTGCCTGTAGGTATGCTCCCTGCTATGGTGGTCATGGACTCTCTGACTGGCTGGAACCTTAAGCTCCAAATACTTTCTTTTAGAAGTTGCCTTTGTCATGGTGCTTTGTCACAGCACTAAAATAAGTAAGCACTGAAGGGACTAAGACAGTGTTACATTCTATTTTGTATAGTCTCTAGTTGTGGGGAGACCAGGTTTAGTATCAGTCTCTCTTATATTATTTTTTTGCCCATGGTGAAAGTCTCCCCACTGATTTACCTTGAACATTTGTTTAGATCTGAACAACAAGGCATTAATTTGTTTGATATGGGAAAATCCTGCACTTGGATTCTCCAAGTCATCTTTCTTCCCCTTTCCACATGTAAACTATGGCCTGAAAAACCCTTCTATGATGTATGGATATTGGGTTTCAGTATTTATATGTTGGAAAATAATGGGATAATGTTCCCGTTTATATCTTTAAGAGAGAAACTTCATGGTATTTTAGTATTATATTTTCTTACTGACAGTTTATATGGACTAGGCTAGGCATGTGCTATGGGAAAAAATGCCCCAAATTCCAGCATCTTGGAATTATAGTTGCAGGAATTTCTTGCTCAAGATAAATTTGCTACAGGGCAGTTCAACCCAAGAGACTGGACTCTTGTGCATGCATGGAATAGAATGGATTATCCAGGCTACTAGAATCCTTGGTTGCACAGTTTCCATACTTGATATCTGTGCTCACTATCGAATGAAGAAAGAACTGGGGTATCTTCCACAATTTTAATGACTTAACCTAGAAGCAAAGCATGCTATTTCTACTTACATCCTTTGGTCTCAACCACCTGGCTCTGTCCAGGTGCAAAGTAATGGAGATTCAGTGTGCCCCCAAATGATGAGAACTCCACACGGACTAGCATACCATCACTGTGTCTCTGGCTATCTGAGACTGGCCTCTCTCCATCACTGAAGAGGGCCTTTCTGACCAAATTGTATGTTTGTATTCTCTTTTACTTGTTTAAGTGGCATTCTTAAATGTTATCTTAATTTCTCTACATTGATCTTTGAGCTATGCTGGGTAGACTTTTTAAGCTACATTGCCTCTGGTGAAATACAGTGAAGCTAGAAACAGATCAAGAGAGAAACTGGAAATAGATTTATCTTTATTGTATGTACAATTCCCTGGAGAGAGCATGCCAGCAGGGTCACTGAGACAAACACAGGGTCAGCCATGAGACAGAGGCAGGCAGAGGAGTTGAAGGTAAGTACATCTGTTATGGCTTCTACAGGAAGGGAAAACAATGTAGGTCAGTTAGGTTCAGGAATGGCTAGTTTAATACTGGCAGGCTTTGAGGCTTAGGGTTGATCTTAGTTTTCTGATACTTGGCCCCAGTGTGAGCAGGATGTGTATATTGTGACAGATGTGTGATAGTCCAGTAAGGGAGACTGTTAAGGCATGGATTTGATTGTCCATACACTTAAAACTGAGATAAAACAGCATGTAAAAAAAACTATTATCATAAGATATTACTTATCATCTCCATTTTCTATTTATTCCCATTCAGGGCAGATCAGTTTTTCAATGTCATTGTTATTACCTAAAGGATTCTAGTTTTAGGACATGAAGGTCTGGTTCACCGATGAATGCACTTGCCAATACAATGCCTTCTACAGAAAGATTCACAAATGTCCCATCAACTTTGAGGTACCGCAGGCTTCCCCATCTGCAGCCTCATTTAAAGGAACTATCCTATTGCTTCTTATGCATTTGGGTGGGATAGCAGTCTCCTCGAGGGGCAGCTGGACCTAGGGGATGTCCTAGAGGGGCAATTGGATCTAAAGGCCAGGGGGCAATTGGACCTAGAGGATGCGCTCGAGGGGCAATTGGATCTAGAGGTCATTCTTCAGTTCTCAGTAAAGGAAAAGTCTCTTAAGAAAAAGCACAAAGAAGAACAAGAACCAAAACTGCAGCTAGGGTTCTAATTTCCAAAGCTCAGTGGTAATTAGAGCAGGTGAATGAAGTTTTACCAGGACTATAGATGCTTCTAGACCAGTGGTTCTCAACCTTCCTAATGCTGAGACCCTTGAATACAATTCTTCATGTTGTGGTGACCCCCAACCATTGCTACTTCATATCTGTAATTTTTCTAGTTATGAATCATAATGTAAATATCTGATATGTAGGACATCTAATTTCCAACTCCTATGAAAGGGTTTTTTTGACCTCCAAAGTGGTTGCAACCCACAGGTTAAGAACCACTGTTCTAGATCAAGTGTTAGTATGAAACTTCAAAACCATCACTTGCTTATGTGTAATAAGGGTTAATGGTAAAGATCTATCATATTCAGTGGTACTTTAGGAGTCCCCAGGACTTGAAGGGGCTCTCTGCCTATACCCCAAGTAAGGCCCAAGGTTGGTCTGTGGACTGCAGAGTTGGGCTTTCTGAGAAACAAGCATCCTGGGGGATTGGCATGTTATGATGTCTAGGTTATATAAATTTAAGACCTATTTGCAAACACTATAGAAAAGCTAAATTGAATTAATTTTTAGTTTCTTGAGTTGAAACACTGAATTAAAAAACAATTTAAATGTCTCACTCTGAGAAAAAAATCAATGGTTTAAAATTAATTTCATATTTTAAATTTAATGTTAACTCAATAAAGTCTTTTGGGCTTTTTAAGCTAATTGTCTTTGAACTTATTTTAAATTTAAAAATCTTTATAGTTTTGATAATATTTTCCACTATCCTCACTAATGTAGCTCACATCCAAATGTGGAAGGATATAGAAATAATTAGCAAGTCCCAAGTGTAAAAAATGATGCGTATATATTTGAAACATTCCTATTATTTTTATAGAATTATTTGGATTATATTATAGTACTTTGGGTTAAGCAAAATCTATGTGTATATGAATGTATATCATGTATATAAATGAAAATTTACATATTCATGGAAGAGTTTTAAGTCTGTATTAGAATGTTATCTCTAAGGGAAGGGAAGCATGGGAGATTTTCTATAATTTCACAATTTCTATTTTATTTGATTATATTTAGAACATTTAAGTATATATATATATATATATGTATACACACACACACACACAAAGTTGATAACAAGCAATTTGAAAATCTGTGAATTCCTGAATCTGCTTGCATGTGATCATATCAATTTTCCTCCCATATGAATGTGACTTAGAATTCTTCCTGGCGTTTTTGTCACATATTAGCAACAGCTTCAATACCTCAACAGTGATTCTTAAAACTTCATAATATTCTGCTTCATAAGTGGATAATCACTGTCTTAGTTAGGGTTTCTATTACTGTGAAGAAACATCAGCAGTTCTTATTAGGAAAACATTTAATTGGGGCTGGATTAAGTTCAGAGGTTCATTTCATTGTCATCATGGTGGGCAGTGGACAGTGTGCAGGCAGTGAAGCAAGGCACTGAAGAGTTACCTGAAAGTTCTACATTTGGATCCTCTGGCAGCCGGGAGTGAGTCTGGACTTGGGCTTCTGAGGCCTCAGTGCCCACCACCACTGAGACACACAACAAAGCCATGACTACTCCAGCAAGGCCACACCTCCTAAGAGCGCCACTCCCTATGGACCACGGATTCAAATAAACGTGTGGTGCCATTTCTATTCAGACTATCACAATCACTCATTTTTTATTTTTCAGATTTTAATTTCAGTAGAGATAAATGTTCATGAGGAAAAGTGGAACGTGAAAGTCTTTTTTTCCTGTTTATTTCCTCATATATAAATTAACACATCTTAAAAAACTTGATGAAACAATTCTATAACTTTTACTATTTATATAAGGGTGCTAGATGATATACAGTGAAAATTAATCCTGCTCAAGTGACGCCACTCCCTAATGACCAAGCATTCAATTATATGAGCCTATGGAGGCCATTTCTATTCAAACCACCATGGTCCCCTAAGTCTCCCTCACCCTCCAAGGGAAAATGTTTCATTTGGAGGAAATTGATGCCTAAACAATGGAAATCCTACAGAAAAGAAAGACAGCAAAAACACAGCAAAGACCCTCTGCATATATTCTTCCATTTTTTTCACGAATTTAAGAACCAAGACTGACTTCTTTTGGTGTGTGGGCACACGGCCTGTGATGCCATTAAGGCTGTGATTAAACAAGCTATCTATTCTCTTCTATACATTTTCATGAGAATGAAGGATAAGCTCAGAAGATTGTATTCTTCAAATTAAGTATAGTCTCCAGATGGGGAAATGTTAGTAAGCCAAGAGCTGGGTTTTCTGGAAATAGTTTTTCTGAATTGTTATCTCTATGGCCCTGCCTGTCACTGTGGGGTCACACAGAACAGTGGACATTTTAGACAGCAGAGTTCCCAGAAAGTTCCAGGCAGAGTGGCAAGGAGGGTTTGAGGGCAATCCAGAAAGAGCTATGTTCACCAAAGCAACTGTGGTTATATCTTGTTTGTACTCTAACAAGCAAGCTTGCTTGAATATCAGAGAGACAAAGGGGCAAGTCACAGCCACACCTTACCTCTCCAACTTTTCAGCAGAAAAGAGAGCAAACTCCTCTCTCCTCCCAACTTATAATCCTTCCTCTGTCCAGCCATATCAATTCCTGTCCATTCAGACCTCCAGGACTCTATGGTCAACTCATAGCTAGCTCTGCCCTCTGATCTTTAGGCAAGCTTTGTTAGAGTACAAACAAGATGTCACTGAAAGCAACAGGTGTTTCTTTGTAGAATCCATCCTCATATACCACACGTTTCAAACAACTTTAAAAGTGCGTGACCCTAATGGTCTTCACATCAGTGAAGGCCAACCCATCTGTTCTTCGGCTTGTAAACAGCTCAAGGTCACTAACACTGAGACTCTGAACTATGAAGTACTTCCTCCACCTGTTCTCGCCACGTCTACATTCTTCACCGTCGTTAGGTACCTACTGCTGGAACCATGTCTGCTCTTCTGAAAAAAAATCTCAGTGTTTTTACGAGTTTGTCTCTTATCAGTCGCTGCTGTTTTACTATCTCATTTTCCTGCCTCTTTCATGTTAAGTGACTCATCTTTTTCAAGCCTTTCCAAAACATTCCACTCGGTGTACATAAAAACCGCTCTCTTTTCATGCTCATCTTTCATTGGTTTATGTGACACTTAATTTAATTACATAAGTGCAACAGCATATCCAACTGGCAAACATAGATTTGGGTACAACTACACCTGACATAGCCTAGCATCCAGCTCAACTGGTGGAAGCTAACAGTGTTAGTATGTACCAGAGGTTAGCCAACTGGCAGACAGTTTTCAACATGCTGTGTCCTGAGTCAATGTGATTTACTGAAGAGATTGAGAACATGAATTTTAAAAAGTGGTTTGCTAAGGGGATAGGAATACAGATAGTTATGCTTCAGTGAATGCCACAGAGAGTTGCCTCATAGTCCTTATGGCTTCTCCCATATCTCTGGGACCCAAGTCTTGCTTACCCTATGAGGCTAGGAGCTTAGCAGAACTGTTATGCTTATGAACATGTGTACAGGCTGTTAAGGCTACAGCTACTTTGGAACTGTTTTTCTAGATTCAAAATTTATAGAAGGACCAATACACTGTCGCTTGAGAATATTCGTAATTATAGCTCCTTTGTCCACTTGATATCTAGGATCACCAGGAGGTGAGCCTCTGAACATTTCTGGGGATGATTATCTTATTAGGTTAACTGAGGTGAGAAAGCCCATCCATCTCAGGTAGTATCCTGAACTGTGTAAGAATGTAAAAGTGAGATGAGCTCAAACATTTATCACTCTCTTTTTCTTGATGGCAGATGAGGTCTATTCAGCTATCCCAAACCCTCACCATATTGATTTCCATACAATGATGGCTATAACTTTAAATTTAAGCTCAAATAAACCCTCCATTCCTGAACTGTTTTATTACAGCAACAGAAATGTACCGAAAACAGTACTCTAGCAGAAGGAACAGCGGCCTTCCTAAAGATTTCTTTACCCCAATCCCTGAAACCTGTGAAACCATAAGGTTACATGGCAAAGGGGAATTAAACGTGGAAGGTATCTTTAAAATTGGGAAATTAGCCTGGTGAATTTAGTGTAAAGAGAAAGGCTCCTCCAGAGGAGGGAAGCAGAAGAAAAAAAAGATGACTCAAGGATTAATGACCAAGACAGATTTTGAGAGAGCTCTATGTGACAGGGACTCAACACTTCATTGATAGCTGTGAGGATGGAGGAAGGTCTCCATCTTTTATAATCTTGCAAAGGCAAGAAAATGGGTTCTACCTGAAGAAAGGAAATAAGATAGCCTTTGATGTTAGCCTCAAGAGCTCTACACCAGACTTCTGACCAACAGGACTGTAAAATAAGTTTGTGTTTCTTGAACTCCTAAATTTGTGTTCACTTTTATAGTTACAATAGTAAACTAACCTGCTTTTCTTCTGTCCCCAACATCCTCTCTGCTAGTAAAGAAAATTACATTTAGAGGATTTTCTAACCTAATCACTAACTTTTCCAACTCAACACCCACAGCTCCGGAGCTCCTACAAGTGCTGTAAAGGAACAGACCTTTTCACAACTATATGTTTAAAATGCTGTAACTATCCAAAGAGAGGTTTTTTTTGTTGTTATTGTTTTTCTTTTTTTTTGTTTTGTTTTCTTTTTTGAGACAGGCTTTTTGTGTGTAACAGTCCTGAATGTCCTGGAACTCACTTAGTAGACCAGATTGGCCTTGATCTGAGATCATCCTGCCTCTGCCTCACAAGTTCTGGGTTTAAAGGCATGTATCACCACAGACCAGCACCAAAGGGAATTTTTAAAGTGATTCTAACCTGGATGGGGAAAAAACAAGAAACAGGAAAGACTCCACAGTGCATAATACTTGATAAGTTGAGGACCTGGCTGAGCAAATGTTAAGAACCTACTTTGGAGATAGGGGTTCTACTAAGGGCACCCCATTTCTCCTCTTTATGATTGCCTGGCTAGTTCAGCACCCAGAATGATCCTGTGGATAAGAATTGCCACCCTTTATTTTGCTGTATGACTTTTCCTATTGGACAAGGAATGATGCAATGAGGAGAATTATACTCCATTATTGGAGTATAAGGATTCATGCAGGCCACCTAATGGACCAGAGGAGAGAGAATAAAACCAAGAAACAGGTTTAAACCTGCTGTTACAGGAAGATAGGGAACTGGAGGAGGTTTCACTTTTAATCATCTTAAAAGCCAAGATGAGATACTTCATTCAGAGAAATAGCTTAGGGAATGATGATGATTGAGTCCCAAATGAGAACCCAACCTGTCAAATCTGGACTGCAGAGGAAGGGCTTTACTCTAGGCTCAGGTGTTAATGTAGGTGGCCTAGTGAAAAATGTGAGAAATGGAAGGTTGTAGGAGTTTTGGTAGTATTGTTGGTGAGAAAATATCCTGTCTTGGGGTCTTGTGACAATCAAGAAGAATGACAGTACTGGATTCCTTCATGGAATCATGTATAGTACATCATGAGTGTAATCCAATTCTGATTCAGAAACCTGGGTAAAAAGGATTCTCTTCAAAGTACAGCAGTGTCTTTCCAATAAAAAAAATAGATCGTAGATCAATAACAGTAGATATATGCAGGCTCTTGAGGATAGTAGAGTATGTTTGTGGTTATTTTTGGATATTATAAACTTCATATGGGAGAGAAATCTACCTGTGATGGGGATGTGGCTTAGGACAAGAGTCCAACCTGAAATTTAATATCCTCATGTGAAGAAGCAATGACCCTACTGTGTGTCTTCAACTTTAAGAATAAAGTGAGATGTCTACTTTGTAAACTTTTATGCCATTAAAAAATCGGTAATGATTAATATTTTCACAACTATTAAAGCTGACTCAAATTTACATCAATTCACTAGATTTAGCAAAGCTTTGGAACAATTTTTCTTGCGTGGTATTTTATTGGGGAAAGAAGGGATTGATTCCTTTGACCTTTGGCCTCATTTAATTATCTTGTATCTGTTCTCTCTGTCTTGTCCAAATCCCATGTTTCTACCTTCTTATATTCCATACATTCATCTATTGGTGTCACAGTGTCATATATCCAAATAATTTTGTTTTATTCAAATAATTTTGGACAAGGTCACCAATAATCTTCTAATGCCAGTTTTTTAAATGATATTAACAGTAAGAACACTAATGATGACACTAGCTAATGTGTCTTAAGGTTTAATTATGTCAGGTGTGGTTTGTAGTGAATTACCTGTGTTAATTAATTTATGTCTATGAATAGCGTACTATTATCACCAAATTAGCAATAAGTAAACTGTGGTACAGAAAGTCTGTTCCTTTCCCTAGTCACAGGAAATGGCAGAGCAAGGAAGCACACCCACACAGTGCTATTGTGGATAGCAATTTTAGCTGGCCAGCATGCTGAGCTATCTTCACTTGATGTCCTCTGCTAGAGGCAATCTCTGGTTGGAGAAAAGTCATTGAAAAGTCTTGTATGTGACTTTGGTTAAACAATGTAGATGACAGACATGATAATTAGGTCGAAGTATGCCCCAGATCTTGACATTGAAGGATCTCAGAATTGATGGATTTTTCTGAAGGGTCAAAGGCTGAATGATAAGTGTAAAGAAATAAAATAAACTGTAACATTATACATATAAAATGATATTGGTAAGAGAATCAGTTCATGGAGTTCATTACCATCTCTATGAGTTGTGTCTTTGAATGCATGTTGCATCTGTGTTGGTTTTTAAGATTACATGTGGCATCCTTTCAGTTCTCTATCTAGAAAGGATATCAAAGAATGTAACACAGGGAAAGATGTATATGACATTCATGAGGGTAGAGGGCCAGTTTATCATGATCTGAAGCCCAGAGAAACTCAAAAGGCAAGTTTATTGATGGCGAGCCATGATAGACTGAGTTTTTATATTTCATAATGTTATTGACATATATTAGCTTACAAAATAATTTATTTTATTGTGACATTTTCATGAATGCATATAATGAGCGCATGTCTAGAAGATGCTATCTTACAGCAGGTATCCTGGCCTTCTAGCCCTTATAATCTTTTTGGCCCCCTCTTCCATGATGTTCTATAACAATGAACAGCATTTCAGGAAATCCTCAATGGTGAACTGTGACACTCTGAGTAACCAACAACTATCTAATTGGACTTAATAACCACTCAATTGAAGGAAATTTATTTCTGGTAGTGTAATCTGAGCCAAACTTCTGAGGCTGGTGAGGACAGAGGCCCTAGAGGAGAACCCAACACTGTCATTTCTTCAAATCTGTGTAATTTCTATAATGTTTGTTATGCCCGCGGACAATCTTAGTTTTCTGCCCCTCACCAGAAAAGCTTCATTTTGCAGCAAATAGAAACTACTAGAGAAATATAATCCACAAATGGTTAAAAGTTAGCAACCCTTATAACTAATATTTGAGTTCTTTATATAATAATTACCTATTGGATGAATAGATGACATAGAGTTTTCTCCCTATGCCTGCATAGGGATAAAATATTTCTGCCTGCTTCTCTCTCTCTGACCTTTATTTCTTCAAAAAAACAGAATTGTTTAAATTTCATCCAATCCCATTTAACAAATCTTGGTTTTATTTCTTGAGTCACTAATTCTTATTCAGAAAATCATTGCTGGCCTGTATCTTGAAGGGTTTTACCTGTTGTTTCCACCAACAGTTTCAAAGTTTGAGGTATTATTTTTGTTGCTGCATATATTTGTATTATATATATATATATGTAGATATATATACACACACGTATACATACAGATATATATCATTGTATATATACAATGTGTATACAATTATATACACATGTGTTCCATATGTGAGGACGTGTGTGTGTGTGTGTGTGTGTGTATGTGTGTGTGAGTGTGCACTCATGGGCACATACACGCATCACTTTATGCATTTTATTGAAGCCAGATTTCTCGCTTGAACATCCAGCTTGCCAATTTGACAGGTCCAGCTACCTAGGTAGCTTGTGGTTGGGATTCCATGTGTCTGTCTTCAGAGTGGTATCATTACAGGTGGGCTGCTGCCAGTTTACATGGGTACTGGCGATATAATTGTTTCTCACACTTGTGTGACAAACACTTTGCCCATTGAGCTATTCTAGCACTAGAGTTGCAGAACTTGAGGACATTTTAAGGTTTTTGTTTAATATGGGGTGACAGGCAAGTATCCACTTTCATTCTTTCACATGTGGGTGTGGGCCTTTAGTTCCTCCAGCACTATTTGTTAGCGACAGTGTTGAAAGTTCCGTTGTAATTATTTAAAAGTCCTATGGGTGTAAGTATGCGAGTTTATTTGTAGGTCATCTACTCTATTCCATTGGTTGGTTTTTTAATGTTAATTCCATCCTGCTTCTTTCACGGTGGTCTTATTGTATGATTTGAAATCAGGTATTGTGAAACCTTCTAGATCAGTCCTTACTTAAGATTGTTTGGGCTATTGATGGTCATTTTATCTATATGAACTTTAGGATTATAGTTTGTTGTCCTTTGAAGAAAGTTACTGGGGTTTTGACCAGGATTATTTTCAATTTACATTTTGTCTTTAGTAATATGGCCACTTGACAATATT
The DNA here is from genome assembly GCF_017639785.1 of Mesocricetus auratus. Taxonomy (NCBI): domain Eukaryota; kingdom Metazoa; phylum Chordata; class Mammalia; order Rodentia; family Cricetidae; genus Mesocricetus; species Mesocricetus auratus. The sequence continues at coordinate 17,126,651 of NW_024429205.1, read as the reverse complement.
AATGTTGCTCATCTATGAACACAGTAGATGCATCTGTCTTCTCGTGTCTTCAGGTTTCACTGGTGAGTTCTTTACATCACTGCTTTAGGTTTACTATTATTTTACTCTTTCTTTAAGCTATTATAAATGGGGTTGTTTCTCTGTTCATTATTAGTTTATGAAAATATACTAGCTTTTAATGTTGGTTTTTCTGTCTTGAGAGCTTGCTGAATTTGTTTGCAAATCTGAAGTCTTTGTGTTTGCAACTTAAGATGTATAGAATCATATTGACAAATAAGAATAATTTGACTTCTTCATTTCCCATTCGCTTTTCTCTTATTTCTTTCCTCATATCTTTGGCTAAAATTTTCAGAATTATATTTATTAGCAATGTTGAACATTGATATTTCTTACTTTTATGTTTTTCTCATCTTGTTTGACAATGGCTGTAGGTTTCTCATAAACAACTACTATCATGTTGAAATATGATCCTTCTGTGCCTAATTTCCCAAGGGATTTTATTGTGATGTAAGGTTGAATTTCATCAAATGGTTTTTTTGTATCTATTAAGATAAATTGGAATTTTTGTTTTATTTATGTACTGTATTATAGCTATTGTTATGTTGAGCCGTTCTTGTATCTTTGGAATGAAACAAACTTGATTATAATTTTGTGTGTATAAGTATGTGTAATTTGTGTGTGTGTAGGAAGATATATATATGTATATATATATATATATATATATATATATATATATATAGAGAGAGAGAGAGAGAGAGAGAGAGCACATGTAAGTGTGCTAGTGTCCAACTGTGGTGGTTGAAGGTTAATGCTTAGTGTCTTTTTCTAAAATTCTCCACCTGATTTTTGAGACAGGATCTCTCCATGAGCCTAGAGTTCACTGATTACCTAGACTGGCTAGCCAGCAGTATGTAGAGATGTTCCTGTCTCATTCAAGCCCTAAACAGTGCTAGAAATACAAATGCATCTCACTATGTCAAGGTTTTCACATGTGTGCTATAGATGAGAACTCACATTTTTGTTTATGTAACAGGTGCTTTATGACATGAACCTTCACCATGGTACTTTGTATGGTTTTTCTCATGTACTTATATTTTTTAAAGGAAAGAATATAAATTTCTCTTGTAAAATCCTTGTACATAAGATTATACATATTTAATAGTGTTTCACCCTGCACAAATAGGAAAGTTAAGTTTAACATTTCTAGACTAATATAGCTGTTAATTTATAGACTATGTCAATTTAACAAGGTATACTTGTTTAGAACAATTTTTTCCCAAAGTTAAGGGCACAGCTAAGGTTTATGAAATGTTCTTTAAAGATGCATTTTATTCTTTGACTGTTTCATGCCTGTATAAAATACCATAACATCATTTTCTTGTATCCCCCTCTCCTCCCACCAACCTTCAATGACCCAAACTGCTTTAATGCACTTTTTTTGCCTTCTCACTCATGGGGTTTAACAGGATCATCTCAGTTTGGATGGGCATAAAGCTATGAATAATTCACCAGTGGCTACATCACTAAACACAGCGACTTACTCTCTCCCAGCAAACCTTCACTGTTATTGGTTTCACTGGATGGGGCTGAGTCCCATGAGCCCTTATTTCGTCTATTGGGTGCTCACAAGCTCCGTCTTGTGTAAGACCACAGGCAACTGTGGCTGTTGTCAGTTTTTGTCTTAGTTAGGGTTTTTATTGCTGTGAAGAAACACCATGACCATGGCAATTCTTATAAAGGGGATGGCTTACAGTTCAGAGGTTTATTTCATTGCCCTCATTTTAGGAAGCAGAGTGGCATGCAAACAGGCACAGTACTGGAGAAGGAGCTGAGAGTTCTCCAGCAGGATCTGCAGGCAGCAGGAAGAGAGAGACTCTAGGCCTGGCTTGAGCTTCTGAAATCCCAAAGCCCACCCCAGTCACACACTTCCTCCAACAAGGCTACACCTACTCTACTAAGGCCATGTCTCCTGAAGTTGTCACTCCCTGGTGACTAAGCATTCAGATATATGTCTATGGTACTCCTTCCTATTTAAACCACCACAGTGAGTAAACCAGTCACAGCATACCATGCTCATAAGACAGTATTTCATGGTCCTCTTCCCTGCTGTTCAACTTTTACATTCTTTCAGTCTGGTTGTCCGCCATGTTCTCTGAGTCTTGCAGTGGGTGGGTAATCCAGGTGTCCCATTTGAGGTTGAACATTCAGCAGTGCAATTTTTATGAGGATGTTTATGTCTATGGTTTTTAAAGAAATTGTTCAATGGTTTTCTTTTCTGGTTGTGCCACCTAGTTTTGGTATTAAGGCAATACTGGCTTCATAGAATGAGATTTTTAAGTATTGCTTCTCTTCATACTTTATGGAATAGGTTTTTTATTAATTTATTTTTATCTTTCAATCCCAGTTCCCCCCTCCCTCCTGGGATTACAGGTATGTGTTAAAACATCTGACATGGGTATAATAATAATAATATAATATTATTACAATGTTATAATAATTATTATTACCATTATTATTATTAGTTTGTTTAGAAGTTCGTCAAACACCAAGTTCAATTTTGGTAGGTCAGATTTATTTAGAAATTTATTCATTTATCATGTTTCTTTCCACTTATGGAGTCAATACAAGTTTACAAAGCAATATTTAATTCTGAAGATTTCAGGGGTATATGTTATTTCATTTTTTGATTCTTGGCTAGTTTGGATTTCTCTCTCTCTCTCTCTCTCTCTCTCTTGTTGACCACTTGTCAACTTTTAGTCTTTTAAAAGAGCCAACTTTTCCCTTAATTGGTCACTTCTTATACTGTTTTCTTAGATCTACTTGTTTAGTTTCAGCTTTGACTATTGAAAATTCTGATCCTCTTGTTGGGTGTTGACTTTTTTCCCTCCAAAACCTTGAGTTGTATTATTAGGTTATTTATTTAGGGTCTCTCTCTCTCTCTCTCTCTCTCTCTCTCTCTCTCTCTCTCTCTCTCTCTCTCTCTCTCTCTCTCTCTCTCCCTCTCTCTGGTAGTTTACTGTAAACTTCCCTCTGATCAAGATGAATGTGAAATGAGGCTTTGAAAGCAACTTTGTGGCATTTTGTATATTTCTGCCAGTGTGACTGTATGATGTCCAAATGTTTGCGTTTTTGTTGATGTCTGTGATGATGATGAAAGTCTGACACATTTTAATGTCTGAACATCATCACAATGTAGTCTGAAGTGACAAACTTACTGTTACAATAAGGCAGATGGTGTGCTCCTTAGCTTCCCCTTAGCTCTCTACTAAAACAGTGAAGCTGGGCAAAAAAGTAGAAGGTGCTGCAATCTGCATACAAGTTTGTCAGATTTCTACTGAGACACCAGACAAGAAGAAGAAAGGGAAAGTGCCATTTCAAGTGTGGTTTTGAAGTAAAGCTCTCAAAAAAATCTTTAATTGACTACAGTATATATGAATGTTAGCTTGGCTATTCTAGAATAATTTATTTCTCAAATACACATAAAGTGATTTTGTGATTCATAAATTTGATGAGTCAAGACATAGTCTCTTAAAAAGAAATGTTGAGTTATTTGCCTGTTTTTTGTGCAAATCACTTAGTAATCATATGAAGGCAGTGAAAGTCTATGGCATAAGCAATCCTGCCGCTTCTAATTAATGGAGAAAAGAGCTGAAAGAAAATTGGTGGTACATCTCCAGGCAGTCTCATGTACCATTTGATGTGACTGTTACTATGTATCATGTCTTTAAGTGCACATGTATGTGTCCTTATGAACAAGTGCATGGATGAGGATAGGTATGCTTGTATAAAAGCATTTTATTTTGTTAACACAGTACAAATAATTTTGAGGCAATCAACTCTCAACTACAGAGAATATATTTATTGGCTTTATACTTCCAGAATAGTGATCTTTAATTTTCTGAAACTTGTAGAGTTACTTAAAAGGTTTCTGAAATAATCACAAAACAGGACAGTGTCTGCTTTAGATATCCAACTTTTCTCAAGAATCGTGTCATGAGTATTTTCATCCTGGGTACCTGATCAAAATGAAGGGATGACAGACAGTGAAAAAATGACAGACACACATACAGAAAAGCTGAGTTAAAGTGGGTTGTGCTCACTCTGATGGAGGGAAATACTCAGAAACTCAGTACACATGTCATGTATTGCATAAGGAGGTGAACTAGCCAGTCTCAGTTGGAGGTCTCTGTAAGGGAACAGTCAAGGTTGTTGTCATCAGGGTGAAGGAGGCTATGGTAGCTAGTTTTTGAACATGGTGTAACATGTACTCATGGACCAGAAGAAGGTTTTGCCAATTCCCATGGACCTGATGAATTGTGATCTTTGACATGGCTATGCCAATGTCAGTAATACATATTGTCTATTCATTACAGACTCACTCAGGGCTTCCTCCACTCTCCATGCCCAGGAGTTTCCCACCTTGTCTTAAATATCATACCTGATTTGGGAACATGACTGTGAGGGCTCTTTGTCAAACTGTAGCCATCAACTCTCTATTCTCCAAGCAGTGGCCCTAATTATTTCTATTTTCTTTTTCATTCCAATTTTGAAAACAGAACACTAGTTTTACCTCAATTTTCAGTTGGGAACAGAGCCTGTATCTACCCAGATACAGATGTGTTCTTCAGTCCCCTACTGTCTAGCTGTGGAATGTAATTACATTTTAGTCAATAAGCTTATCATGGAAATGATACATCCACATTTCCATCTTTAGGTTGTATCAAGAATCTCTATGCCTTGGATTCTTTGCTTCTTTCTTCAAGCTAGAAAACAGTATTCGAGCTGCTCATACAGAGTCAGAGATGGACTCTCATTTCTAATGGTATCAGAACTGTCCAACCTGAGCAGTAAAATGAAAATATATATAATTTAAGCTTTTCGACTTTGGATCTGTTTGATATTCTAAGTTAAACTGTCCTAAGACACACTCTAAAAAGTTCTATAAGTAGGGATCATTTGAATTTTGCTATATCATATCATATCATATCATATCGTAGATGACAGTATTTCAGACCACCAAGATCTTCCTGGAAATCAGATGGAATTCCAGAAAAGCACAAATCAGGACACTGATGTTTCTTTCTCTAAGCAGTTACCATTTTGTGGGTTAACAGACAATAGCTTAACTTTTTCCCCTGGAAATCTACTAAGAGCAGGAAACTCCTTTTGTGTTTGAAGTCTAAAAACCCTTCTCCTTCATGGTTTCATGATGGCTGTCTTTGCTTGATAGTTATAATTTTCCTAATAAATCTCTCATCTGAAATGAAGAGAACAGGAGAGAGGAGAGGGAGAGGGAGAGGGAGGGAGAGAGAGAGTTACAGTAGCTATAAAGACAACAATCAGAAACTTAGAAATTGTTCTATTATTGTTGCTGATTATGAAATTTCTTTTGATACAATTTCAGACTTGCAGAAAACTTCTAGAAAAGTTGCAAGAATAGTGTTGCAACTATTGTAAGATCCTTTTTCAAGTTTTCCAACTTTCTGTTTTTAGCCCATTTACTGTTGTTATTCCCCTCTATTATCTATGATATTTGTGTGTGTATGTGTGTGTGTGTATTACCTATCTAGTATTTTCTGAATGTCTTGGTAGTGAAGACACTGTGTTTCATTACCTTGTATTGTTCAATTGCATATATTGTGTACCAATCCCTTGGTCATTATAATATTTATGTCATGCATTTTAGGGGGAATGTCTTAGAAATGATGTTTTTCACTTTGGAAACTTTAGAATGTACTGGGTTGAACTCTTGTAATGTCTTTATTTCTATTAATTGATTGTCCATGTGTAAGTACTTTGAGTTCATGTAAATATATCATTACTCATTGCAGTTTCACTTCAAGCTTTCACAACTATTATTCATTGATGGCTCTATGTCATTAAATACTTGGTGTATTTAAATGTATATATTTGGAGAAGGTATTTTGTCTACAAACACACATAATAATTAGGACTACCAAACTTAGAAGAAAGACTAGTTTCATTCCAGAAAAGTCAAATAATTCTTTAAAGTTTGATTTCCCCCTTTCAAAATTGGATAGAGGGAAGGGGTTTTTGTGTGATCTTGGGTGAAATGCCTTCTGGTGTTCCTTCTAGCTCTCTCATCCTAAGGTGACAGTAATTGTACACAGGGGCATAGCTAGCATCCAACAGACACAGTTCTTTGAGCTGTGAGCCTGTCACTTGCATTGTAGGATCTTTATCACCCCTGGTAGCTCTCCTCTGAAGCTCCAGTTATGGCAATGCAGAATGTTTGTAGCACAGGTGCTATTTCTCCAGCACCTTCATGCATTCCCAACACTGCATCCTTTGAGTCTGGGTGTGCTTGTGTTTGTTTTCTCCAAGAGTGTTACCCTGACATGAAGTGTCTTCTGAGATTTGGTTGAGAAAGGTATGTATATTCTTCCTGGGTCACAGGATGTGTCATACTTCAAAATCTTAAATGTCATAAAGAAGTCAGCTACCCCGAAACTGCCATGGCCAAGGATGTCCCATAGAAAGTCAATGTTATTCTCTTAGCCTAACTCGCAATCATCGTGGCTGTGGCATCAAATATGAGAGTCTACAGGTGATCCCAGTTACTTGAATTTCCTAGTTGAGATGCTTTATATTGTGGAACAGACAGGCTTCTCTGGGAATTACCAACCCACGAGCATAACGGAATAGTTATTATTTTCTAGCACAGAAGAGTTGCTGCTTAGCAATAGATCTGGAGCACTGGGGCATCTGTCCATTCCCACATCAGTCTTAAGGACTACATCACCTCAGTTGGATTAGGACAGATTCTGACTTTGGGAGGGGATTTTTTTGAGACAGGGTTTCTCTGTGTGGCTTTGTAGACCAGACTGGCCTCAAACATAGAGATCTGCCTGCCTTTGCCTTCTGAGTGCTGGAATTAAAGGCGTGTGCCACCACCACCCAGCTCAGACTCTGTATTAATGTTTCTTCTTTCTGTTACTTGTCAGCGGGAAATATTTTAAATGAAAAGATTATGCTATGGTGAGTGAGGTCTGCTTCTGATATGTCCTCTAAGATAATGGTGTATGACTTTTGTGATTCCATATAATGTCAAAAATCCTGAAATATTATCTGTATTTAAGCTCTGCAATTAGTAAAGAACTGTGGTATGTTTATGGAATTCTGGTAACTTCCATGCAATAAGTTTAACATCAAACATTATTCATACCTTGTCTTTGGAATGCCTGTGCTTCTGAAAAGTTCCTAAGAAAATAAATTTTATTGATGAGTCATATTTCTCCAATTCCTCTGTCTCCTTGTTTGATACAGGATAGTGAGAGCTGGTGAGTGAGCCCCATCTTCACACAAGTCCCTACCATGTTCTCCTCTTGAACAATGGAGGCAAAACTCCAAGAATTTTTCATTCATTCACTCATATATAGATTCATTCGTGTATTAGCTTTTGGTAACAAAGCACTGAATAAAGCAAGAGCAGTCCTTTTTCTCTTGGAGCTTATGTTTAATGCACTAAGGAGGACAAAAAGGAGATAATTTACAAAATTGGTAACTATGTAACACTACTTCTCAAAATCTGTGACAAATCATCTGATCTACCAGTCTATCAGCCAATCGATTATCTACCTAATTATTCTTCTTTCTTTCTCATAGGTCGGGTACAGATACATAGATACAGCCCATTTCACATGACTAGAATATAGTTTGAGCCATGTAACCTACCACCTAAGGATGCAACAATGGCATGCATACATTGGTCATAGTCAACAGCTCTGTAACTGGACTTAGACACACTCAAAGGGAAACCCTGCCTGGTAATGGAAACCTGGTAGTGGAAACCTAGGCTAGTGAGGTCACAGTTTTTGGAGAAGGACCTATAACCGCCACATTACTAAAACAGCATAATCTTTAATTATATTCTAAATATTTATCCTTACACATGCAGATAAGCATAGGTCTCAACACTTATCAAAGAAATGTCTCCTTGAAATAGACAGGGAAAACAACCACTATTCAAAATGCAGGGAAGAGCGATCATGTGGTTCCTGGTTCCAACTTATACATCAACAATATAACTCCCTCATCTAGGACTCAGGAATCATATTGAAAGAGGAATACAGAAAGATTGTAGGGCCAGGACATCAGGGCATTTTCTGTGCGATGATATCTGAAAATGCATTTATAAAGTCTCACCAACATGACTGCCTTACGAGCTGAACAAAGACAGAGAACAATGCTGGACATGATGAAGTGGATGGGGAAGGATCACAGGGCTTCTACCATCGACAAAAAAAAAAAACAACAGGCAAGTAAGGAATGCTGAGAGTAGGAGAATAGTCATTCCTGGGGAAGAGCGTACCCATTAGGTATCCAATAATGAATGGTCATCCTGAAAACATCCATACAAGTAATGTTATATAGTCTGAGTAGGTTATATTTAGGAATATATGTATTTAAATATACATATATTCGTGTAACAACAATTTTAATGAAAAAGTAGGATAAGAGTTTGAAAGAGACCAAGGAGGGGTAAATGGGAGAGTTCAGAGAGGTGGAAGGGAAGAGGGAAATGATATAATTATATATATTAAACCCCAAAATAAAAATAATTATTTTTTAAAATACCACGTAAGCTTGAAACTACACAGGCTTGTTTATACCCTGTTCAGAAAGATAAGTCTATATATTACTTCCTTGGATTGTGTAGAAATGTCCAATTGCTATATAAGCATGGATGTGTTTACTGTCTGTTTGTGTTTCATTACAAACTGTAAGCACAGACCACACTGAGTGGCCCAGTACGTAGTAGAGATGGCTGACATGTGATCATTTCTGTTTCTACACAGATTTTCTTTCCAAGCCAAAAAAAAGAGTAAAATTGTGAGTCAGATTCCTCTCAATGCACATTTTTTATAATTATTCTTTAATTTAGGGCTGTTCATAGAACAGCTCATAGGAGAATCCAAGAGTGAGTCCTGATAACATTTATTAAATTCCACCAGGGGCTTCAAGGACCTGCTTGTTCCTTTCACATTGTTTTGAGGATGTTTTGGGGTAGGCTCAGTGGAGATTCAGGGTAGTTTGCACTATCCAAGGTCCTAGTTAGTTTGTTAGTATGGTGATTTCCTAAGGTGTAGTGGTTTCTAGAGGGTAGAAAGAAGAATACTGTCAAAGTGGTTGTGAGACACTCCACTGCAAGCTGGTTTCTGTGTCCCACAGATTTCAATGACATTATCTATGCTACTATATTTTTATAAAGTATTTTATGACCAGGAAACGAAAATGAAATGGGACAATGAAATTTGAAATAAGTTTTTTCCTAGGATTTTAAAGCTGAAACAATAAACCCGTTTTTCTTTTTGTAATTTAAATTAGAAACATGCATGCTTCAAATGTCAATCCCAGCTCTCCCCTTCTCCCTCTCAGCCCCACTCCCACTCCCCCACCCCCAGCCCAATCCCCACATCATTCCCCAGGGAGGGTGAGGCCCTCCTTGGGGGGATCTTGAGAGTCTGTCATTTCATCCAGGGCAGGACCTAGGCCGTTCCCCATGTGTCCAGGCTAAGAGAGCATCCGTCCATGTTGAATGGGCTCCCAAAGTTCATTTGTATGCCACGGTGAACACTAATCCACTACCCAAGGCCCCAGAGATTTCTGAGGCCTCCTCACTGTCACTATCTTCATGGAGTCCAGATAAGTCTCTTTCTGGCCTCTTAGCCATCAATCTGAGGTTCAAGAGTTCCCCCTTGTTCAGTCAACTGTCCTTGAGGGTTTCAACAACATTGTCTTGACCCCTTTGCTCATCACTCCTCCATCTCTATCATTGGGTTCCTGCAGGTCAGTTCAGTGTTTAGCTGTGAGTATCTGTCTCTGCTTCCATCAGTCACTGGATGAAGGTTCTAGGATGTCACATAAGGAAGTCATCAACCTTATCATTAGGTAGGGGTGATTAATGTAGTCTCTCTGCTATTGGTGTTATCCTTGTACATCTCTGGAAATCTCACTGGTGTAAGCTCTCTCCTCAAGCCTATAATGACTGGATCTATTATGGTATCTCTCATCCCGGTCTCCTCTATTCTTACCTCGACTCATCCTTCCTGCTCCCCCATGCCTTCTTCTCCCTTCCTCTTCTTCCCCTCTTTTTCCTGGTTCCCTCTTCCCCCCAATGTTCCCAATATTCTCAGGAGATCTTGTCTCTTTCCACTTCTCTGGGGTATAATGCATATCTCTTGGGAAACTCCCCGTTTCCCAGACTCACTGGCCCTGGGATTGTAGGCTGACACTCCCCTGATCCATGTCTAAAATCCATATATGAGTGAGAAAATACCATGTTTGTCTTTTTGTAACTGGGTTACCTCACTCAGGATGAGTTCTTCTATTGCGGTCCATTTGCCTGCAAATTTCAAGATTCCATTGTTTTTTTTTCCCCGCTGAGTAGTACTCTATTGTGTAAATGTACCACATTTTCTCTATCCACTCTTCAGTTGTGGAGCATCTAGGTTGCTTCCAGGATCTAGCTATTACAAATAATGCTGCTATGAACACAGTGGAACAGGCATCCTTGTTGTATGAATATATCTTTTGGGTATATGCCTAAGCGTGGAATTGCTGTGTGGTAGACTGATTCTCATTTTCCTGAGGAAACTCCATACTGATTTCTGAAGTGGCTGTACAAGTTTTCACTCCCACCAGCAAACTGGTGGATGACTGTTCCCCTTTCTCCACATCCTCTCCAGCATAAGCTATCATTGGTGGTTTAGATTTTAGACATTCTGACAGGAATAAGATGATATCTCAGGGTTGTTTTGATTTGCATTTCCCTAATGGCTAAGTATGTTGAGCACTTTCTCAAGTGTCTCTCAGCCATTTTAGTCTCCTCTATTGAGAATTCTCTATTTAGTTCAGTCCCCCACTTTTTAACTGGGTCCTTTGGTGTTTTGGAGAATACCTCCTTGAGTTCTTTGTTAATTTTGGAGATCAGCCCTCCGTCCTATGTGAGGTTAGTGAATATCTCAATGCAATCCCCATCAAAATTCCAGCACAATTCTTCACAGACCCTGAAAGAACAATTCTCAACTTTATATGACAAAACAAAAGGCCCAGGATAGCCAAAACAACCTTACTCAACAAAGCAACATCTGGAGGCATCACCATCCCTGACTCCAAGCTCTATTATAGAGCTGTAGTCCTAAAAACAGCTCGGTATTGGCACAAAAATAGACAGGTAGATCAATGGAATCAAATTGAACACTCTGAGATTAATCCACAAAACTATGAACAGCTGATTTTCGACAAAGAAGCTAAAATTATACAATGGAAAAAAGCATCTTCAACAAATGGTGCTGGCATAACTGAATATTGGCATGTAGAAGACTGCAGATAGATCCATGCCTATTGTCATGTACAAAACTTAAGTCCAAATGGATCAAAGACCTCAACATAAATCCAGTCACACTGAACCTGTTAGAAGAGAAAGTGGGAGGTACCCTTGAATGAATTGGTACAGGAGACTCTTCCTGAACATAACACCAGTAGCACAGACACTAAGATCGACAATTAATACATGGGACCTCCTGAAACTGAGAAGCTTCTGTAAGGTAAAGGACACTGTCAGCAAGAAAAAAGGTACCCCACAGATTGGGAAATGATATTCCCTAACCAATTTCTTTTTTTTTTCAGAAAAAATGGAAACAGTTTTATTAGAAGTTTTCTACTTTAAATGGCATTTTTTTCTGGAAATAAAGAATTGCTTAATAATACTATTTAGAACTCTAGAATTTCTCACCCTACCACTAATTGCTGTGCAACACTGAGTGACTCAAAAATTCTGGAATATGGAAATAGAATGCACTAACCAATTTCTTAATTGGAAGACAGTGGCTATTTGTGACCACTCATTCACAGTAATTAATAATACATGATAGTAACTCTGGTCCTTAATAATTCCAATTACAAATACATTTTGTAAACAATGACTCTCTAAAATTAAGTAATCAGGTTATAATGAGAGGCTTAAGTTTGCCCTCAAACCCTTGCTAGGGTTGGTGAAAAATGGGCAAAAGTGTGTGTTAAAGCCTAACCTCTAGCTACCAGGTTGGTTGGAGCAAGGCATTCAGAGGTGTGGTCTTTGAAAAGGTAACCTGACTCTGTTTCTATGTCTGATATGTCTGTAGAGCAGAACATAGAAATAGAGCAAGGAAATTTGCTAACTCTTGGCACATTGTCAATCATGGGGTATATCTACTCAGGATTGGAACTGGCAAATAAGGCCCTCCTGTTCTTGTCCAGTTCTATTTGTCTGGGAAAAATCATTCTCACTTAAGGAAAAAAAAAAGATCCTCAAAGTAAACAACAACCACTACCTCCCAAGCCAAACAAGAAATACAGAAAAGTCCACCCTGTAGTTGTTTCTCCTGCTTTTCCTTCAAAATACCAGTGTTTATTTAATAGACCCTGAGCCCCAGGACGGAAACAAACAGATCAATCACCAGGGTGTTCCATTGTGCCCATCATCCTGAAGTCCATCGATGGTATTTATCTGAGACTGAAAGTCATCACACGGGGCACAGGTGCAGCTGATGTGGCATGACATTGCTGCTATATAAATAGCTGTGAGTGACAGTGAGGAGGTAGAGGAAATTACACCGGAGAGCTCCAGGCAGTTAGCCCACCTTCCAGCCTTCCTGCCACCCTCTGCTTCCCCAGTCAACGCCTGGTCACGCCACCATGTCTCATCATCTACCTCAATAGCAATTCCTCCCCTCCTGCTCTGCCTGGGGCCAAGATGGAGATGAATATCTAATGGGCCCTAATACCTAATATCTTTCTCCACTAGAATGAAATCATTTCTTTTTGCTCATTGCTAGCATGGAGACAGGCTGATTTTCTTGACAGGTTGCAAGTTCCCACAAGTAAAAGATCTGTTCCTGTTCGGAAATCCAGGACTGAGGGTTGAGATTTGCAAACTAAATTAAATTCCCACACAAACCTAACTCAAGGGTAGAAGGAAGCGTGGGGACCCTGCATTGAAGATGTGAGGGAGGATGGATGTCTTCCTGCAAGCTAGTACTTTCAGTAACTCAACAAAACGAAACGCTGCACAAACTTCTGCTGGTTCACACCATTCAGGTGGCCTGGCACTTGATTTGAATGCCACTCTCTGTGCCACTTGGCCATGCCATTATTGAGGAGGAGTAAAAGTCAACAATATTTTGGTGGTGATTTGGAACCTGTACTCTTGGTTTCATACTCAAAGCTCCTGTAGGTGCCTCTGTGTACACATTTTACTTTGGAGAAGCTACCCAGATGTCCTTAGGACTTGAATGTGTTGAATGGTTTTTAATTTGTAGATGTAAAGAAATGTCTGTCTTCCTCATATAGAATGGGTACATACAGACAAAGAAAGAATTCTGTCCAAGTCCAGCTTGTCTATACAAAACACTTGCAGGAACATGGATGACACAAGTATCTGGGAAGCCCCTCCCCTGGGCAACATAGAGGCAGCTATACCACTGAAGACATCTCACCTGTAGGTTGCATAACTCATAAAAAGCTGCACTATTAGAGTCCCCATGTCAGCAACATTGCCAAAGAGTCCTACTCATGTCATTTTCTTATCTCATGTAACCCTAAGGACAGCATAGATGTTAAAATATCTTGTGAAGCCTCTGACTTCTCTGTGAGATTTATGTCCCACCCCACTCCTCTTTCACGTGATGATGTTGTTAGGTCTCATTTCATGAGGGTCACGTGGGTGTGAGCACAGCTGCTCTGGGTAGAGGTAACAATGGTCAGGACCAACCACAAAGAATCAGTCACACATAGTAAGTATATATACACACAAATGTTTGCAAAGCCAAGTGGCTTAACATTCTGTTAAGGACACACATTGCTCTAGTTTTAAAACATCTGGTTTGCTTGAAATAAACAAGGCTGCTTCAGTCCATGATGTCTTGCACATAAATAATGCCAAGGAAGACCTTGTGAGTTATTGGTAGGGTAAGATAGGTCTTCCTGAACATGAGACTGCACTTGAGCTAAGCCAAGAGATAATATGGATAACACTACTCTTGTTCCTTGCCCTGGTGTCTGATTTTACCCATGGGAGACACACAATCTACATCATAGAATTCTGCAATTATTGCAATTGAAGCTTAAGAATGGTCAGAACTAATTCCTTAACTCAGTATCATTTTCCTCATAGATAAAATGGGTCAATTTTTATCTCTCTAGGACTTATCAGGTAACTGTGATAATAAGGTTTTGGTTAATTTGACAAACTAGAATCCTCTAGAAAGATTGAAAGTAGTTTGTTTTTACTCTTTGATCTTTGGGGGCCTCCACCCAGTTCTTAAATAAATTACACACTCAGAGGCTTATTGTTACTTATAAATGACATGATTTAACTTGCTTATTTCTTGCCAGCTTTTCTTAAATTAACCCATCTATTCTTTGCCTCTGGGCTTTTATCTTTCTCGTCTGTAAATCTTACTTTCACTCTTACTCCATGGCTGACTGTGTGGTTGGGTGGTTAGTCCCCGAAGTCCTCCTCCTTCCTCTCTCATTCCTTGATCTTTTTTTCTCTTTCTATTTATCCTCTATGCCTGAAAGCCCCACCCATCCTTACTTTTGCCTCACTATTGGCAGTTCAGCTCTTTTTTAGGCCATCAGGTGTTTTAGACAGGCAAAGTAACACAGCTTCACAGAGTTAAACAAATGAATCATAAAAGAATGCAACACATCTTTGTATAATTAAAACAAATGTTCCACAGCATAAACAAATGTAACACAACTTAAAATAATATTCTACAACAAATGAATCTTAATTGAGAAATTGTTTCCATTGGACTGGCCTGTGGGCATATTTGTGGCATACTTTCTTAATTGCTAGTTTAAATAGGAAGGCCAGGTCCACTGCTGGTGGTGCCATCTCTGGGATGCTGGGCCTGAGTTGTAGAAGAAAAGCAGTTGAACAAGCCAGAGGAAACAAGACAGTAACCCTGTTCCTTTATGGTATTGCTTCCAGGTTCGTGCTCGAGATCCTGCACCGATTTCCTTCAATGATGGACTGTGGCATGGAAGCATAAGCCAAGTAAATCCCAACTTCCTGCCAAATTTGTGTGAGTTACCATGTTTACCCAGCAGTGGAAACCTAACTAGGGCAGTAACTCATTTCGTTTTACAGCCATGCATATCTATGACATTGTACAAGGTGCTCTGTGTGTGTATAACTGGTGTCAAGGTGAGTAGAATTACCTGCAGTACAGAACTCTCAAACAGTAACTGGAAACCCCAGCTTTGCTACAGAGGAGAGGGCAACCATGCCTATATCCTCAAACTGTCATTGTGCATGCCTTCAGCAAGCCTTTTGTCTGAGGGATTAAACTTGGATACTTGTTAAAGGAGCACACCTTTTGATCATTTCTCTATTTTTGATGTTTCCAATATTTCATTGGATATGTATAGGGATAAACAGTTGATAAACCCACTATCTGGGATGTATATGAAACCCCCACTTTACTATTTGGAAGGTTTGTGTACTCCATTCAGTAATTATTGATTGACTTTTTCAATAATATTCTCATCCTATGGACAGTGCATTGTATCTTTAGGAGAAAAGAACAGGAGTTCTTTGTTTAGGGTCTCAAGAGTGAAGAGTTACTAATTTGTGCCTGCTTAGGAGACAATATGACCTAATACATCCTCCCTAAGTGTGGATTGTAGTAGTTACTCTAAACATATTTTTCAAAAAAGGGAAGTGATCAGTGGTGTCCTACCTCATTCTTAGATGTCTGCAAGGTGTCACAGCTGTGTGTTCATGCAAGCACCCTATGGAAAGTGCAGAGTTATGATGCCTTTGAGTAAACTTTACCATAACTTTATGACTGTCGAAGCAATATTTTGCACGAACCTTTATAAGGCTTCAGATCCTGTGCTCCCTCTTCCAGGCAACAGTCTGTTTACAGCAGCTAAATGAGACACAGCCCTCTGAGCATCTCTGGGCATCACTACCCATTTGCATATTTTATGGAGGAGGCCTTGGGCTTCAGGATTCCCTCTCCAGACTCTGACCAGCAAGTGGAGCAAGTATCAAACATTGTCTCTCCAGCACTTTTCCTGAGCAGTGAGCAAATCATCGTTTCTGATGACTCTATGATACTTCACCAGCCAGACCAAGAGCCAAATTGGTAGTAGACCCAATTCGGAGGTTAGCTTATTGGAACTTTCCATGTAGGCAAAGACTTCAGGTGTGCAGCAGTTGAGGCTCATTTTTCAGTTAGCCTTGCTCTGTAGAGTTGTCTTTATTGTTCACTTGGGGGTTCCTGCTCCCATCCCTGCCAGCTTTTCCTCTTGGAACTTTGCATGTGTCAGTTTACTCACAGATGCTGAGATGGTGTCACAATTGCAACTTGATGAGAGCAATTTTCCTAATAAATACCAGATCCCTTCTGCCAGCCAACATAGCTGGCCTGTGTTCACTGTCCCCTCTCCCAGCCCGCAGGTTCTATTTCCTAGGTGCTCCTCCGTAACCACTGGGGCGCTCTCCGTGGTGGTCCCTCCTTTCTTAAGTTAATAGCAGTGTCCCAGATACATGCATAACGGGTTTCCAATTCATTTCTTTTCAACAGCCCTTGGCAAACAGTTCTTCCTCCACCTTTCTCTTTTTTATTGCATGCCTTTACTTTGTCTTCTAAATCCCTGCTTGTGGGTCCCTAGCTGCCTTTATGGCACCTGCCCTTGTTAATATCCCAGTGCTGTTGCAGTTGCTGCCCGTGGGGTCTTAATGAGGAACAGGTGGATATTATCAGCTCACTTTCAGGAAATAAGATGGGAAGGCAGGCTATTACCAACCACAGCATTATATAGGTTATCTCATTTAAAACCACCCTTTTGCAGTAAATACAATTTCTCTAACTTTAAGATGAGGAAAAAAAACTATCCCGAGGAAAGCCTCTAAATATCATTCCTTTGAAATTCCCTAGAAGATTTGATGTCTCCTCTGCTCAAGTTCTTTTAAAACAGAGTCCTATTATCAATTACAGAGTAAAGGTTACATTCCTGAAGCCAACAGTCAAAAAGCCTGACTATATGCTTTCTGTTCTGTGGCTTACTCTTTATAAATACTGAGCTATAATTAAACAGGTGTTTTTGCTCTTTTGCAAATGTTTCTGTCCCTTTCCAATTTATGTGTCGCTGCTCCTTTAATTCCTTCCTTGCATCAACTTAGGTATACCTAAGGCATCAGTATAGAGCAGCAACTTAAAATTCACAACCCTAAAAAAAATAAAAAAACAAAAAACAAAACAAAAGGCTACTGACTTTCTGGGTTAGAGACAATTGCCCCTGCTCCAACTAACCTGGCCGTCTCCCTTAATCTTTAAGAACCAATCATGCCATGCATCATTGCCAGTCTGAAATGGCGACCTCATGAGGTGAGACTCATGCCTGATTCTAATTTAGCATCCTTCTAAGAGCTGATGTTGTAAAACAATAAAAATTGCTCAATTGATCATTTTGAGAAGTTATTCCATCTTGCTGTAACCACCATCTACATCTGTGGTTAATAACTAGTACTAATGGAGACACTTTTGACTAAAACATATGAAACCAAAACATGGTGCTAAATAATTAGCATCCTAAAATGTTGCTTAATGAAGGTCATTCTTTACCGTCCTAACATGGTTTGTTTTCAGGGATTGTATAAGGTTAAATAAGCATGGTTTTCTCTAATCTACATTCATAGTTCCAAAATAGTGTTTTCCTCTCAAATAGGGCATCCCAATCAGATTTAGATTGGAAGATTATCACTGTTACACAAAATGGCCACATTAAAAGTGAGGCGTGATTTCCAAAGAACTCATTTATTGTTAGCTTCTCTCAACTGGCTCACATTCAACCATTCAGTTAATTAACAAGCACTTAGATTCCTAGCCATGTATCTTTCCTGAATTCTAGACCTGTATACCCATTCATCATCTCAGCAACTCTACCTGGATGACCTGTAGTCTACAGGAACCTGAGATACCTATAATTGAATTTATTATTCCATGCTCCTTGCCCAGGAGCCAAGCCAAGCCACATAGAATCCACTCTGTGCACTTTATCTAAATCAAAGACAAGTGCCCATACATTCCCTTAGTAAATCTGCTCATTATCTTTTATTTCATTCCTCTTCTTCCTTAATAATATATACATAGTCAGTTACTGGATACTATTGATCCTGTTGCTGGATTAGCAATAGTATAGTTGTTGTTGCTTTTTTTTTTTACTTATACCATGCATTGTCTGACTTTTTTTGAATAAAGAAATGGATATCATTAATAATCAATTTAATATATGATGCCTGGCAACAAACCAGGTTATTTTTATGTGTTGCCTCATTTAACATGCTCAAAAGCCCTTTAAAGAAAGGCATTTCTGACAAAATGTTTCTTTAAATGAGAAAACGAAGACTTAGAAAGTTGAACTGCCTAAGGTGGCACAGCTTCTAAGTGGCAAAATGGGATTTAAAGTGAGTCCCCGTAACTCCAAAGTCTAATCTTTCTTCACTATGTGTTGCCTCCCAGTGAAGAAAATGACATTTTTGATTTAAAACATTCATTAGTTTATTCAGCACATCCATTGGACCAGACTTTTTTTGTTTCAGGCTTCAATGGTATAATGATGAATACATTCTGAAAAGAAGCCCTGCGGCTGTGAGGATTGGCTAGGCTATGCTTCAGTAACAAACATCTTGAGAATCTCAGTCGCTTCATTATGTAATTTTTATTCTATGTGCCTGAGCAAATGTGTGCCTGTGCAGAGACATGTGCGCGCGCGAGAGCGAACACACACACACACACACACACACACACACACACACACACACACACACACACACGCACACTGCAGGGTCCCCTAAGACTCCCTTATATCCACAGTCTCACTTTGAAGCTCAAGATGATAGAACAGCTGCTGCCTAGGACATGGCTGGTGACCTTGACAGTTTTGAGGCTAGAGTTTGGTGACACAAGTGCTGGGTCCTAGAACCCTCTAACCAGAACTGGTATCATCCCCTCAGAAGCTCATGTTCCACTGGCCAAACAAAGTCACATGTCTGCAAGCCAGAATGTGCCAGGAGGGTAATAAACATTGTTATTAACAATTTAGTGTTCCACTGCCAGCAAATTCATAGATCATAAAAGCCAAACATTTACTTTTGGGGAAAAAATCTTATTTTCTTATACCTTCATCATAAATGTCCCAAGGAAGAGCAATTTGCCACTAGGACTGCTCAGAGTTTAAAGGCACGGACTGTCCTCCTGGCACTTGCTGTTTATGTGAGTACATCTGGGGAGAGATGTTCCTTAGGAAAGAGCTTGTCTTGATCCCTCTGTGTCCTTGGATATTTGATAGAATTGGTTAACTAGAACAATATCTTCTGTTTGTAACGACATCTTTCCCCCCTCTTTTCTCTAGTCTCTCTTGATGAGGCCCATCTGATGTCAGCAAGAGGGAAGTTTGAACTTCCCACTGGAGCAAAGGAAGAAATAGGAGTTCCTGAATTGGCTTCAAGCAAGACCTACCTCTCAAGCTCATTTAAAAATAATTTAGTTTTGAGATAACAATTACAAAATTTCTTCCTTTCTTTTTCTTCTCCCCAAACCTTCCCATATACACCTCCCCTTTTGTCCTTATACTCACAGACAAGTGCAATATTCACCCCTCATCAAGGAAACTTGTCTTTGCAACAGATGGAGACCATTACACAAAACCACAACCAATTATAATGTAGAGTTGTCGAGTCCAGTCCCAAGGGATACAGCTAGAAAACAGGTTCTCACCTAAAGTTTCAAAAACGTTATGGAAGAGGGACAGAAAGATCACACAAGTCGGAGGATCAGAGAGTTTGCTGTGAGATTGTATCTCCTCATTACATCAGGAAATACACCCATACATTCTCATGAACATGACTGCTCAAACATGAGCTGAAGAAGGACAGCACCTATGGACATAACAAACTAGATGTGGGAAAACCCGTGAGGCTTCAGCCTTACTTAAAGAACTACACAAGGCTGAGAAAAGCTGGGCGTGGGAAGGCTGATCCTCACCAGGGAAGAGCACAACAGTTGGTTGTCAAACTCAGTTTTTCAAGAGACTCGGCATTATGGTGGTGGGAGGGGTGGTTGCTCCGAGCTAATAGTAACATCTTGTTTTCCATTAGGCTACAAGTCCCTGATATCCTTTCTCTCAGAACCCTTCTGGGAAAAACATTGATTAGCATGATTCAGTGATTCTTTTTGGATTTGTCTTAATACCATCCAATTTCCATCATGGCTCATCACTCATGGAGATGGAGATGAAAGCTTATTTTATAATCACAGAGGAAAACATGCACAAATATATTCTGCATATGGGCATTCAGAGAAGCATGCGTTACCCTGGTCCTGAGGCGTGCATGAAGGATTAGAGTGAAAACAACAACTATACAGATTCAAGGGAGACTGCAGTGTAGCATCTGGATTATTGCTCCAGTTCCAGACATCACACGGACCCATGGTAGAAAGGGAAGTTTACTCTCTGTCTAGACTTAATAGGAAAGAAATCTCTTAACTGAATATATGTAGGACAATCATCCAATAAGACTTGGTGTAGCTGTGAGCTTATGATCTACCTATATGTGGTAAAATGGAGAGTTAAATGCTCTTTTTAATGTGTTGTATTAAATTTAGGATTAGGACAAGCTTAGTGAAGGAGGAAGAGGAAATTAAAGAGTAGTGAAAATGAGCTCTGGGACACAAGAAACAGACTTAACTAGAAGTCCAGTTGACTGATTTGCTGAAGGTCTGTGCATTTTAAAATCGATTGGCATTGTGTTTCATATTTTCTCTTCATTGTCTTGATTCCTTTTTAAAGACTGAAGCACTAAATTCAAAGCATTTGTTCGTTTGGGGGTGAAGGGCAACATTCTCTCATCTCTGTTGTCTGCGTTGAGTTTGGTACCAGGCAGATTTGAGAGTTTAACAAGGAAGCCCCAAGAACCATTGGAAATCTGGAAGGATACATTGGGACTTTTCCAAGACTTGAGATGGAGGCTTGGAATGACTTGATATCATTTTCAAAGGACAGAAGTCCTGAGATGACACGTGGGCCACATGCTATATGTTGCATTAAATATTTCTAAATGTCCATCTTTGCACGTATTTCTGATAATTTCCTGTGTATAAATTCCCATAAGAGCAATTACTGGTCAGAGGTTGTGGGGACATATATCAAACTCTTGAAATGCATTGCCAAATTTGTGACATTGTTCACTTTCCTGCACCCTTGCCAACACTGGGGAGTGATTGCTGATGCAGACAGAGTCCCAGGATTTGCATGATACTATGGGCCCTGAGAAATATGGAGGAGTACAGATCATGTCCTGGCAGGAGGGGGAGTAGCCCACGCTGATGACTGTCCCCCCAAAAGAGGGAGTGGCCCAAAGCTGACAACTGGCACCATTATAAGATGACACTGGGAGGAAGCTACAGAGGTGAGGCTTCAAGTGTTTACTAAGAAAAGCAATTGGCTGTCCAAACTCACATCGGATGAGGTCATCACACTAACAAAGCATGCCCAAGAAGGGATAGTACACTAGCTACAGCTCAGGAATATCTTTGAAATTATTGGGTAATACTTTTCCCACCCTGTGATTTTTTTTGCTGTAAGAGGGCTCTGCTGTTAAACAATAAAGGAGATCTTTCTTGACTCGTCTCTGTTGCTTCTTATTGTCTGTGGGTTTCAGGGAGGCTGCGGGACTGGTGAACAGTTCACTTTGTCCTGTCCAACCTTGACCCAGGGGACCCACAGTGACCCCACAAATAAAAAGTATTTTTCTTCTAGAAATTTCAGCTTACCTCCATCTTCACCCAGTATTTCTTAGCCTGGATGGCTTTTATTGCTTCTCAGTTAGGAAAATAAGGAAGCTGTGTAGAAAAAGGATGGGAAGAACCTAGAAACAGTGTGGAATCCCACAAAACTTAGCATTTTTCCTCAGAAATTAAATATCTGAGAAGGATCTTTGTGGTTCCATGGTCTCTGAGGGAGTGTGTGATACCTCTTATTCTCTGTCTGTCTGATCACAAGCTGCCAACTTCATTGTTTGCACACACATACCCACACACATGCACACATACACACATATACACAAACACATACACAAAACCACAAACACGCATACACACAATCATGCAAACGCATAACACTTATACACACAAACACACACACACACACACACACACACACACACACACACACCATTTCTTGATGCTGCAGAGCCATAGCAGGTTGCAAATGCATATTATCTAGACAGATCTCACCAAAGGATTTTTTTTCTTATTGCTTTAGAGTTCAGGGATGGTGGTATTGACTGGTACTCTCTCTTATTTAGAAAGAATCTATTCTTTCCTTTGACCACTGGGATCAGAGGCAGGTAGATCATTCACAGGAAACAGAATCCAACACAGCAGTGCAATCCTGGCTGTGTTTGGGCTCCAGGGCAGAAACTCAATGAGCAGTAACACTAGGGAAAAATAGCTAATCAGAGAGTATTATATTTCCTCTCTACACCCTATGTGACCACTGAGTATATCTGGTGGACAGAATAGTGCACAAAAAATCATGCTGGGTCACATGCAATAGGAACTCTTCTCACAGGAATCCCTTATGGTTTGATAGTTCAAAATGTCCTCCAGAAGAAACTTACCAAGCTCTACAACCTGCTTGACCTAAATTCATTCCTGTGTGTATGTGTATGTGTGAACATAGACACATATTTATACTAACTTGTGTTGAATAAACTAACAAAAGCAACTTCAGATGTAATGTCACTGTCATTATCATCTCAATTTCATTTAGCATCATTGGAGTCCCACTGATTCACTCACAATGTCCAGTTCTATTCCTCAGCCCTTCGGAATGGACTGTCAAGTGCAGGACCTTATCCATCCATTCACCTTTGTAATCCCAGTGCACATTGAAAGTGTCTGGAGCCACTCAGCAATTTATTTTCCAGCTGAGTAACTTTGTGCAAGAATGAATAGTATAATATTATCATTATTCTATGCAAGGTGCCCCTTTTGTTTCCTCTCCTTCTAAATTTATTACTTCCTTTTCAAAAATCTCATTCCCTTTCTTGCCAAAGCACTCTGTCTGCCTTGTGTAATTTCCAAATGTGTTAGTTATCTCTGTATCATTGAAGGCTGTTATGTATGTTTTAATTAATATGAATATAGTAATTTACTGAAATCTCTTTCTGTTTTTACTTTATGGTCTCACATTATTCTATGCAAAACTCATTGGTAAAGAGTGTTTCGTATTCGACATCTGTTTCATGTATCTCTAGGTATCTAGGTTGTTGCTATCCTCCATTAGTCCCAAATAATGGGGTCTCTCTTAGTTGCTTTTCTATCGATGTGTCAAATTACACCAATGAAAACAGTTTAGGGGAGGAAGAGTCTATTTTGGCTAACAGTTTGAAGTTTATGTTCCATCATGGCAGGGAAGTCACAACGGGAGGAGCCTAATGTGCCTGGTCATATTATATCCACAATCAGACATCACATGGTTCTCTTTTATCCAGTCCAAAATCATAGCCTGGGGAGCAATACCTGTGTGGGTATGTCTACCTATTATAATTAACTTTATAAGACACTCTCTCACAAGCCTACCCAGTGGCCCATCTCCTGGATGATTCTACTGTTCATCAGGTTGGCTACTGATATATTGAACATCATAAGGACAAAGACATCTTCATAAAAACTTCCTTGGGTACCAAAAAGAAGGCTTCTTTGCAGTACATACTCTGGAATAGGGTGATAAGCAAGGTGATGGCTGATGTGATGTTTAATTTCCACAGGTTCTTCCAGAATCTCTCAAAGGTATTTCAATTCCAAGCATTTCTTGTACCTGCTTTCTAAACTTTGCTTATCAGATTGTCACCTATGACTGAACATGATTATTATTATTAGCTCTTTAGATCTCCCTGAGTTACCTATTCTTATCTGTTACCTATATTGAATTAGTTGTATTATCTCTTCCTGACTGACTTACAGAAATTCTTCATATATCTAGAAACTAAATCTTTAGTAATGCCTTCATTCTAGCTGTTTCCAGTGCTACTTTTGTACACAGTGACGTTTGAGGGACAGCAATATGTTTTTCTGTTTAATATGTTTTCCTTGTGGTTTATATATTTTTAGTTTTTTAATTAAATATTTTTAACTATGAGGTATATATCTTTTCAATCTGAGATAAGTGTGTATATTCTGCCCAACTTCTTCTGTAAATTTAATAGTATTGGCTTCTACAAAATTGTTTTAAAGTTCACATATTTATCTAAACTTGGATAATAAGACAGAAAGAGCAGGACAAATCAGTGGAATATGGTGTGACTCTTCCTGGGGCAATGTGAACAGAAGTCTTTCCATCTCATATATGTCACCAAAGAAGTGATTTAATCCAACTCTACCTATGAGTGTATTAGAGTTACTTAGAGAAATGTGGGTGAGACTTGGTCATTTGCATTACTAACATACCCACTGACCACAGGTGATGGCTCATGAAATCTGTGTCTCCAAAGTGTCCTGCATTGCTTGAAGGAAACTCCCTAGCAGGGTCTCCCACCGCCCCAGAAATTACTGCTCATATAAATTCTGAGGGAAGTTTTTTAAGTATTACAACTTTCCTGAGTCTGTTAACTTTCATGGCTTCCTTAGTCTTGGAATTTCCTTTCTTCTAGAAGAGCATATTTCCATTCAGAAGGAGCAGTTATTCTACATGGAAGTATAAAGAGGCCATTTTGTAAATATTGGGGAAGAATATGATAAGATAAAAGTAAATTATAGGAAAATGAACCACAAACATTAATATGTTGCTGTTTTTATTTTTAATTAAAATATAATTATATAATTTCCCTCCTTCCCTTTATTCCCTCAACCCCTTCTATGTCCTCTCTCTCTAATCCTTTACATGTTCCCCCTTAGTCCCTTTCAAAAATCATTGCTTTTGTCTTTGATTATTATCTTTTTCAATATCTTTACCTACCTGCTGCTCTTGGTAATTCTATTTGTTTATTTTATTGTTTTGCCTTAACTAATGCGAAGAGTAGATAAGTAGCTCAGTGGTAGAGCACTTACCTAGCATGTGCTAGGTCTACTACTATTACAAAGTAAAACAAAACCCACAACCACAATAACAGCAAAATACCTCCATACAGAAGAGTAAATATTCTCTTCAGTTACCTTACGTTCCCTTTGAAGTCATCTTTATAAACAAAGACTCATCACCTTCTTTGGCTAGCACTGTTCATAGGCATTAAGGAGTGAATCTCAGGTCCTAGATTGTCCATTTGGTGAGTTTAGTTGGTGCAGGGCGTCAGGTGTTGAACTCTGCTCAACCACACCTATATTCTCTCTCAGAAGATTTCCTTATCCCTTTCCACTCCAACAGATCACACACCACGGTACTTTTGTGTGTAGGATGTCAATGTCATTCCTACAGTATAATGAAAAAACATCCAGAAAAATACATTTCAGGGTCTTATGAGGGGTTAGAGTGGTATACCAGTTGGCTCATTATAGTGCTCTGATATGCCAGGTCACTAACTAACTTCATTTCTCAGAAAACACATACCCACATTGCTTCATTTGGGGTTCCTTGTTTAAGCCTATGTTTTTTCTCGTTTATGAACTTATTGTTGGCTGAGGAGGTGCTACAAGCCTGTTCTTGGCCATGATATGAAGAACTGGAAGCGAGTCAGGAGCTTGTCACTTTGGGCATCTGGTGCTGGAGGTTTGGGCTCATCAAGCTATAACTGTGGACTGCTTTGAGCTCTTTTACTGTGTTACATTATTTTATTCAGATGCCACTTGCCATCTTTTGAGCTTAAAATACTTCAAACATTTAGTCTTGTTTTACACATGATTATAACAACAGGTTTGTTGAAAATAATAATGTTAAGTACAGTGATTATCTTATGAAGTTCTATGTGCCCCTAATTAATTACATCTTCTGGAATTCTTGCAAAATAAGTTGTGCCTATTTCATGTTACAGATGAAGAAAACACAGTAAAGTTGCAAGACACTCAAAGCTACAATTGTTACTGGTAGAATTTCCTAAGACACATTTGTAGACATTTAACAACTTGCTATGAGGTCTCCTGGTCTGGTGCCTGTTGTTTTTCAGGGAACTTCTTTCCAGGCTTTTGGTAGCTGTAAGCTAAATTCAGTCTCTAAAAGCAAGAAGTCCTTGTTATTACGTCCACCTCCTGCTTTAAATATATGTGTGTTCGAGGAAAATCTAAGAATGGAAACTCAGAGACTTGACTTCTGGCCCTGATCACATGACTACATGAGTGCACTACTTTGGGTCAGTGTGTTATTGTCCACGGGTCTCAGGCTTCCATCTACGGTGGAGGGCTTTAGCTTGGCACAACTCCTTTTTATTCACTTGTCTGTAAAGACTTTGGAGTTTGGAGCTGGGCAGTGGTTGTGCACACATTTAATCCCAGCACTCAGGAGGCAGAGGCAGATAGATCTCTGTGAGTTCGAGATCAGCCTGGTCTACACCAGCCAGTCCCAGGACAGTCTCCAAAGCTACACAGAGAAACCTTATCTCAAAAAACAAAAAAAGAAAAAACAAAAAAGGAAGGAACGAAGGAAGAAAAAAAGACTTTGGAGTTTGTGATTGAATTGAGGGTTCAAGAAATCTCCACTTTCTGACTTACACCCAGGAGAAGGGAGTAACTGAACCTCCTCCACTCTGAAATGTATCTCCATCAAACACTTAGAACGTTCTTCCAAGACAACAGAGGTCAGTGGCAGGGTTGAGGTTTGATGCTATGATGCTGACATGCATTTTCTCCATTTCTCTCTCCAGAGTAAACCTAATGGGACTTCTTCACCTCCCTGTCCTTTCTCCTAACTCCTTCTGTACTCCATTCATAGGATGCCTTTTGCAAATGTATGGATTGGCACTGAACCATTGCTCACAGAAGGTACTCATGGAGTACTGGTTAGTAATATGCTGGTTGCGTTCATTTTCATAATCATACTCTATCAACAGTATCACTGCCTTCCACTGTTTGACATTTGAGACACAGACAGATCTTTTACCTTTTAAAGTACGTCAGTTGTGGTCCAGGTAGAAGTTGTGTAGGAGTTGAACTGATGATAGAGAGCACTGGTTAGAAGGATGAGAATAAAGAGAGTATGTAGCTGAAAGTCGCTTCAGAGTGAGAACCTCTATGTTGGTGGATCAGTAGGGGATGACTAGAAATCTCAGCATCCCATCTTTGGGGGTTATTATAGAACTCCCTGCTGTGGCTCAGGGGACTGCATTCCTGTCTGGAGATGAATGAGAAGTAAAGGGGATCTAAAAACCGCTCATACTTCAGCAACTCCATTGCAGTATCTATTTTGACAAAATAAACCATGGATTTGTCCTAAGGACTTAGGCAGCAGAGACTGTGGCCTCATCACTATTCCCGTTCTTGAAGACTTTTTCTCTCAGTAATGAGAGTGTCGCACGAGCGGGCCTTTCCCCAACTGCGCTGGCAACAGGACAACTTGTGCAGGGATGGATTTTTCTTCATTGATTCTAATCTTCTTCCTGACTGACTGCCTTGGCTGCTTTGACATATTGAACACTGAATAGTCCCTGAGTAATTCTTGAACATTTGGGGATCGTTTTTATTTTTACAAGACAGCAGAATCCAATGGAATGATTTATCCATGTACCAGAGAGGAAGGGGGAGGGGTTCATTCTGGGAATAAAAACAGACTCAACAGAGAATTAAAAAACAGACTGAACAAAAGATTCACACCCAGTCTTCAGTAATTTCATAATTTGGTAAGGATCCACAGGCTCATATAGAGATGAACATTAATGGATAAAGGGCTTTCACAGCTGTGTCTTCAGCCATGATTGATGAGAAAATGCTACTGGAGGGAGAAAAGGAAAATGAATATTTATTAATGGAATAGTGTCGGGGCTTAAAACCCAAGGAGATCCATCATTTCAAATTCAAGGTTGGATGCATTCAGAACAGAATATTCAATACAATGGCCCCATAGCTGAGCTATGGGCTAGAAAATTCACAGGCTCTGCTGTCATTTGGAACATGGGGAACTTTCTGGAGATGTTTTCTTGTTTCGGTCCCCACTGGCATCACCTGGAGTGGACAGCATTTCATCAGTAATCGTTAGGGCAACAATTGCCTCACCTGTTAGAACATGTGGAGTGATGTGGGCTGGTCATCCATCCAGAAATTAATACATCATGTCTGCATACTTTCCCTGACAATGATAGTTATGGCCCCTGTGCTGACAGCTAGGGAATTATTAGGAAGATTTTCTTCCTAACATGACTTCATTAGTTCTCCCTTGAACTTCACAAGGGTAGTGCTTAGCCAACAAGCAGCATGTATTACAATCTTGTGTATTGTCTCTCCAGAGAATCCTTTGCAATTCTTGCTCCCTTTAGATCAGTGAATTCATTAAGACCTACAAAAGTCTGTTTCTGTTTGGTGAGCCACCACTTGCCTGCTTTAACTTCATAAAAAATTGAAGATGGGAAAGCTCAGGCAGGCATTATTGGTCTCTTTTGTGATGGTATCATTTTCCATGTGAGCAGCTTGTTCAGATAATTAACAACACTGATATTGTGGCTTAAGGTTTTGACAGGGAAGGAGAAATTGATGGATGGCATTTAACTGCCTAATTTAACTTAAGGTGTTGAAGTATTGCTGGAAGCTTCAATGTGTAAGTTGCAGCTAATGGATATCCCCCAAACAGATCACCTTACCCCAACATAACCATATGCACACAATCTCATCAGTGCATTGGCTTCAATAAAACCTATATTTATTTTAGACTATGGGAAAAGTGGCATAGTGGTACTATAAATCAGCCTACACAAAACTTTTGATATCACTGTCCAGCTAGAAATCTTGACTCTTTGCACTGTCATAATTGTGTTGGATCTAATAGCTAATCTTAGACTAAAAAATTTGGATTGCACTAGTTTCTTGTATATGCTATTGCAAAGCATAAGTTGCCATTCTGTTAGGCATGGTGTTTCAGTTTATTTTAAACTATGGGTCTATCCCAATCCAGACAATTATAGTTTTGACAACCAAGAGCACCCGATGTTTAATTGTCAGTCCAAAGAAGGCAAAGACTGATTTCCTTGCTTAATAGTCAAACCAGAAGAGGAATTTCCTCTTAGTCTTGGGATGGCTAGTCTTCCTTTTGGGGAAAGCAATCTGCTTTGATCAATCTACCAATTTAAATGTTAACCTCATCCAAAAACATCCTCTCAGACATACACAGAGTAGTGTCTTGCCAAATACATAGGCACCCCGGGGTCCAATGAAGTCAACACAAAAAATGAACCATCACAGAGCTGTAGGAAATGAGTAGACACATAATACCTAATAGAATGCATAAAGCGGATCTGCTATAGAAATATTTTGATTGAAATAAGAGGATCTAATGACTGGTGACCTCTAAGAAAGCAGAGGCGAGTAAACGACCAAGCAGTATTTCTACCCTAGATGAGGGAGTAGACGGTATACTGGGGAAATGGAATAGAGTATACAGTAATAACACATATACACACTTCAACACACACACAATGCTTTTTATTAGATATAAATAAAACTCAGGGATCAATTAAACTTTAATTACACAGACCTCACCATTATTTTCACTATTAGGAACACAGCTACAAAAGTGTAAGTAATGAACTCTCTGAGTTTAGTAATAACACAGAGGATGATGTCATCAATTCATAGGCAGTCCCTTCAATCTTCGATGAAATCTTTTTCCTTCATTTTCCATAGAGTTTATCTCGGGTAGGCACTTTTTCTGGAGCCCACTAGGGAATGGAAGCAGACCTTAGGGGAGGGAGTGTGTCTTGTTTTGCATATAGGGGAAAGGTGGAGTGGTGCTAATTAGGCATGTGTAGAAATGACTAGCTAAAGATGGTGGGTCTGTGGATGTGCCTCCAAGGAACAGCACTTGTATAGCACATGTGAAGCACAGTCTCCAGCGTTACAGGTAAGTTAAGGAAAGAATAATTTTGTGGGAAGACAAGGAAAAGTTCTTAGAAACTAGATCCTGATGCTCAAACATCTTCACTGCTTTGATCATGGATCATGGGTCCGAGAGAATCATATGGACTATTAGACAGGGAAATAACTGAGAGGCTTTATGGACATTCAAAATATAAACTGATTTTTGTAGTAATAAAACGGTCATGTGACTAGTGGTATTATTGTCATTGGCCAGGGAGGAAAATGTCAGTTGGAATTATTCTTGATTGGGGACATGTATAATGGGCAGTGGGATACAGATTTGGATACATGGTTCTCCTACATGCAGAACTCTATAAAGTGCACTATGCTAACCTGCAGATGTTTGCCCTCAATCCCACTGCCATCACTGGTTGCTTTTCTCTCTCACACCTTTCCCCTGCTCCTCTTCCTTGGTTCTTTGGTTGTTGCAGGCATGAAGTGGGTGGGGGGAGACTGAATTTGATAAGCCCCAACAAACAGAAAAGCACAGAGGGAAAATGAAACATACCTCGTTCCCCAAGACTTTGTCTTTCCTTGTTATTACAAATGCTGTAACTCTCCATTCAGCCACTTGCTTTCCACAAGGTCTCTTTGGTGGAATGAATTGGTTGGCAAAAGGTGGACACCTGTTTGTCTAGAGATTGATGGCCTGGTTTCCAGAAGCCATTGGCATTCTGTTGTAGAAAGGGCTGCTCCCTCTTTGGTCTTTAATCTGTTAGTACAATTGTAAGTGAAAACTCACAAGGAATTGCATTATGAGCAACTTGTTGGTAGAATCATGTGGGATGCAAGGAGGCTTGTTCTACTCAGGCTTCTGACTTAGCCTTTGGTGAAATAAAAGTGTTCTATGATTAAAAGTCTAGAAGAATATAAGTGGAGGACGGGGGGGGGGAGGTGGTTAAAGGGAACTCGTGAATGGATACAAATATAAAATGAGTCACTATATAGTTAATGGAGAAGGTGACAATTTTTTGCAGTAATTTGTCTTTGCACTGTAAATAATTATGTGGAAGGATGCATGTGTGCATATATAGGCACATGAAATTATTCTGTGAGTTAACCTGAGAGCCTATATAAGGAACAACCTTGACTGCAGAAGAATGAGATGAAAAGTCCAGATGGTGACACCCTGACTCAGAGGGACTGTGCATTGTTTCAAGCTGCTAAATGATAGGGTGATTTGTTACCTGGCAATAGATAACCAATACATCATTTTTTGCAGAAGTAAAGATTGTGATAGGCACTGTCAAAGTTGAGTAGTTACAATAAGAGTATTTTAGGAAGGAGTTGATGGTACCAGGTTTAGTCACATGACTTTGTGTCCTATATTTCACCGACCCCTAACCTCTCTTTAGCAAGGTGTGCAGTCAATGGTTAGTTTCTATGGAAAAATCTCAATTTACTGAAGTTGAAGAAAAGAAGATATTTTTTAAGTTAAAACCTATTTGGATTATACATTCATTTTAGACTTTTCTTGGTATAAAAATAGTTAGGTCTGTTACCTACAGAAAATGGTACCCTGAGGTGATAATCAGTTAAACTACACTTATGGAGGCATTTAGAAATGTTGACCTAAGTAAACCATTAATGCAAATGAGTCCATGATAACAGAAAAAATGTAACAGACAATACTATAATATGTCTTACTTAAGAGACCTCCATTTACTAAATATTGTCCCTATAGTCAAACATGACTAACACTTTCTTTGTACTCTTCCTGCATGAGACTTGGGAATATGTGATCCTGAGACCCTCGGCATAGTCCCAGCATCTATTATTTTACCTATGACAGCAGCAGACTTCTCAGTGTTTAGAAAATGACTAGAGACATCTGGCCAGAAACCTGTTCTTGTGTAACCACAAGACTGGCTGGCTCTGACTCGTTCTGTGAATGATGCCTTTTGTTCTTCTTGGGAGTTAGAAAACTGACATCTTACTTAGTTTAGGAAACTGAGCCTTGACCAGTAGTAGTGACAAATGATAATGCCAAATGCAATTTAAAAATCATTAACAGCCATAGCAAAGTAAGTGTGTGTGTGTGTGTGTGTGTGTGTGTTCAGGCATATGTACACAGGTGTGTTGGTGTACTCACTTGTTCACATGTGCATGGAGGACAGAGGTTGACTGTGGGCATTTTCCTTTTTCACTCTCAACTCACCCCTTCCTCTTTTATTTGAGACTGGAAATCTCACTCAACCTGGACATCAACCAGTTAGGTTAGACTGGCAGCCCCTAGCACTGAGGTTATAGGCTTCACACTCTAACCTTTTTCATGGTTGCTGGAAATCTGAGCTTGGCTCCCCATTCTTGCACAGCCAGCCACACTTCTAACTCCTAGCTTGTGTGACTCTCTCTCTGGTAAATAAATATATTGTATCCCCTATAGCATCTGCTATCATCATTAGGTACAAGTTAATGTGTGTGTGTGTGTGTAGATCAGAGCTCAACACCATACCAAATATCATTCAACTTGTTTTATGTTTGATATGGTTTCTCACTGGCACAGAACTTGCCTATTTGGTTAGACTGGTTTACAAGAAAGCTCTAAGGATCTTTCGAGATGCTGGGATTACAAGCCTATGCCACCATACCCAGCTTTTTTACATCAGTCAACCCTAATCCTCACCCTAGCTGGAGAATCAGACTGAAGTGTCTCCCCAGTCATCAACGTACCTAAGGTTTATTATCATGGAACCAACATACAAATCATGAATGGAAGTTTGCATTATTTTTGTACTGCATCTTTAATCTACAGTGTGTATTTATTGTGTTTATAACACATCATATTTCTAGTGCTTGATATCCACATGTAACCAGTGTTTGCTGCTGTCAAAGAGTCTGATTCAGGATATGTGAAGAGACACTAACTACCTTTATGGACCTTCCCAGCCCCAGCCCAGGCTTCTGTAGGCTTCTAGTAAGCTTTCCCACCTTTTCTATTACATGCCTTCAAGCTCTGGAGCCCCCCCCCTTTGAGCCCTCTTCCCTCAAATTCTCATATTATACATTCCAGCTATACTTGGGGTGGAGGCTGTGGGCAGCGGGTTCTTGTAATCCCCCTCTAAAGCTCTTTTATTAAAACAGGAAACATAATGGGATAT
Source organism: Mesocricetus auratus (assembly GCF_017639785.1). Lineage (NCBI taxonomy): Eukaryota > Metazoa > Chordata > Mammalia > Rodentia > Cricetidae > Mesocricetus > Mesocricetus auratus. The sequence goes on along the minus strand of NW_024429205.1, from coordinate 17,093,479 downwards.
ACATTATGGCAACATTCAAACTGTTCATCAACTCTCCATTACATCTGCCATCTCCCTTCTGCCAGTGGAGGTAACTATGTTATTACAGGAGGAAAAAAATCTTATTTTAATTACAATCCAATCAGAAGATGCATCCATTATGCAGAGTGCTTTGGCATGTTCTAAAGTTTTAATTTTCTCACAAATAGTGGAGCCAGTGCTGCACAGAGGAAAAAAGTCTATATATTTATTAATTCCATCATTAGAAAAACATTCCTTCAGTATATACTGTGTGGAGGTATTGGTTTTTGTAGGGAGCATAAGGCTCTGTGGTCCTTAGTCCTCCCTTCAAGAAACTCACAGCTTTTTTTATTTTGAGGGAGTGGATAGTCACACACAGATGCACAGTGTGGCCACCTGTCCCTCAGAGAGCTCTGATTAGGGTTTAGTGGGGAGGTATCTGGGCAGAGGTGGGAATGTAGTGACGAAAAGCGTGGCTAGGAATTTGATGTGTCATCATGGATGGGAAAGGAGAGGTAGGAGGTGATTTCTGACTGGGAGACTGCTGTGATGATATGGCACAGAGAGGGAAAACTATACATTGGAATTTTCTGCAAAAACACATCTTTGTAGCAGGCTGATCTGGAGGCGGGTGTGAGCCCCCGTGGGCAGTGGGACTTTGCAACTAGGTCGAGCCGGTTTATGGCAGGATTTTCCTGCTGGGCTGAGGATACTGTATCTTATTTTCTGGGCTGGGTTTTGGAGAAGAAGCTGATGCCTGTGCGCCTTTGTGCACTCCAGTATGGAGTAGAAAAGAGCTGGGAACATTTTGTGTCTTGTGAGAACAAACAATATTAAAGTAATGGGTTTATGCATTTTTTGACCTTTAAAAAATGGTATTTTCAGCAAACTTCCTCCTCCCTACCTTACCCTTGTTAAATATTTCATCTCAACTGGAAAATACCCACAACAATGATTTTTTTAACGGTTTTAGCCTTTCAGTAATAAACCAAAATAAACAGTGGGGGAGCTTAAAAGGCCTTTCAGCTGAGCACGATGAAGGCAGACGCCTTTGCTTTATATTATTGTTAGAAAGCACAGAGTCTATCCTGGAAATCCCATACGGAGGAGAGAGTAGAAGGGGGACAGAGCACATCAAGGATCCCAGACCTAATATAATGGTAGTATTTCTTCCTTGCTCAGGGTTTATACACGTGCCCCAGCATCTCCCTGTCAGAGGCAGGATTCTTTTTCTTCCCTCTAGCAGGTCTTGTAGGGAAAGCCCCAGTGATAAAGATGAAGAAATCAAGACTCTTCTTTCATAAAGCCATTGAGAAAACTACAATGGCTTTGTAGCTTAATGCCCTGAGTGTAGCAACAAAGGCACTTTCTGACTGGAAGGCATGGTACCTTAATACAGCTTTTTGCCTAGACTAAATTACAACGTGTGTGTTGCTGCGATGACCTTGAATTACCTGGAGTCATGGATAATAGCAATGAGCAAATATCTACTTCTTGTCTGTTTGCATCATCAACCTTCCTGCGAGCCTTTCTTGCTCTATCCCTCCCACCTGGAATAGCTGTCTGCGCATCTGTTCAGACATTTGCAAAGCAAACATCTAATGAGTATCTACTGTGCTCCACATCCCAAGCGTTCACAGACAAATAGAATGTAGTCCTTCAGGTCTCATGGGTTGCATGTGTGTTAAAGCCTCAAGATGTCATATTTGGCTTCATTGTCAAGGCTATGGGGACCTAGCCTGACTTGTCATGGAGATAGCTACTCTTCTCAATTAACAACTTGGATGCTGACTGCTGACTCTTGTGTCCTCTCCCTTCCTTTTATTCGTTTTGAGACCCTAATGGCATTAAGAGATGGAACCTTTGGAAGGTGACCATATGGTATCTTTCTGTGTGAGGCTCTTTGCACTTCAAGCATGTGAGAGTATAGAAGATTTCATGTATAAATCATGGGTCCCCATGGGGCATTGAAGTTTCTGGCATGTTTATACTGAACTTCCCAGCCTTTCTAGCAAGTAATAAATTTCTGTTCTTACAAAACACATCTCACGTATTCTGAAGGTGTACATGGAGGGGGTGAGGCCTGTTGTGATTAGATGAAGGCAGCCCATTCCTTCAGTATGTAACCAGATTTTTGAATACAGGTATGTGTTTTGATGCTGGAAATGTGAGCAAAACAAATCATAGTCCTTCTATTCATAAAGCTTCCAAAGTTACAAAACAGAACAACAAAAGCAAAATCCGGTGAAAGTACTGTGAAAATAAAGAAATAACCTGTTTTCTTCCCTCACTCTGCTCTCATTTTCATAAATTCTATGTTGGGGAGCTCCCTGCCTTGTAGACAAAGTTGGCACTGATTGATGAGATACAGAAGACCCCAAAGTAATTTCCGAATCTTTCAGGGGGATGTAGGGGGAGAGGTGGGAACAGTCTAGGATCTGATCCTGAAGAGACTTCTGGAACTGGAAGCAGCTCTTGAGGATGTGCAGAAGTAGGCAGCTAAACCCCTTGAATCCCAAGTGAGCAGCTCAGGGGGCACATGCTTCATGTCCTCAGAGTCCATGGCCTTTCTCTGCAGTGGGTACTATGACAATTTCATCTGTTTGCTCTCATCCTAAAAGGACTGCTCCACCTGAATATATGTCCACTGGAATCCTTAGTCAAGGAGTCAGCAAAGCCAGCCTTAATTTCTGATGCTTTTCTAAAGAGGCACGCACTAAATGGTACTTTTGAGCAGTGGCAATTATAATACAGGATTATAAAACTCAGACATCTTCAGGGTTGACAAACATTAACTTCTTTCTCTTTCCAAGGTGAAGGCATGTACAGGTCAGATCCAGGTAGGCAACTAAGACTAATGAGGGGCACTGGCCATTTACTGGGGCAGAACTGATATAGAGAACTTCTATGACAGTTTATCATAATAAAAGCAACTTATGTACCTACCCATGTAGTCAGAGAGATTTTTGATGTGAGGCTTAGAATGTCCTTGTGTTTTACTCTGTGGTTTAGACATTTCAGTGGTTAAGTATGGAGTTTGAAACACACCAGTGTGTGAAGAGATATCCCATGGTTGGAAGCTGCAAGAGAGCAAGACACTGTCTGCAATCCATGTGTGGCCTCTCCTCAGGACTCCATGAAGTCCTTCTGGACAGAGTCCAGATGGAGTGGCCTGGCCAGCTGGTATAGCAGCTAGCTTTTATTGTTGGTTAGATGGGAGATGTGTCCAGTGAACCATCTGACAACCAGCCAACATGTTTTAATTGGTGCCAGCTGGGTGTCCTGCCCACACAATATTATCTCAGAGGTGGACCACCATAATCACAGTGACAAGTCTGGAGGGCATGCTGGCCTAAGTCAGTGGATCTTACCCATCAGTATGAAGTCAACTTGGCCAAGGAGTGCTTGTGAAAATCAGTTCCTGATAAATACTAATCTGTTGACTCTAGGTTGGTTGTTCAGAAAACTAAAATTTTATTTGGTAAGCTCTCCTGTGTTTGATGGACATCTGGCAGTGTTGAAGATTTGGTCCCTAGATAACAGTGATCCTGAGAAATGACTGGATCCTTCCTTATCCTTTGATGAATCATAATATAGTATTATTGAGGGCAGGACCTAGTTGGAGAAGGGAGGTCAGTGTGTTTGGGTTCTAGAAAGATATACTTTGTCAGTAGCATCTTTTCTCTCTGTTTCTTAGGCAACATGATGTGAGCCATCTCTGTTAGACCTTCCCTTTGCCTTCATGTGTTTGTCTTACCCCAGGAACAAACCAACGGGACTAGACCTCATGAACTGATGACATGAGCCAAAACAAGCTTTCTTTTAACTTACAATGACAAGAGTCTGACCAGTATGCCTGGTTTCACACTGCTCAGCCCAATCTTTAGTGTGGCTCACGTGGTGCAGAGTCCTGGAAATAGAACCATGGGACTCTGCTTTCTACACAGTCTTCATTCCTTTAAAGTTGACCCATGTGTATGACCTTAACTTTCCATACACAGAGGGAAGCCACAGTACTTGCAAAGGAGGGCACTGATAAGTAATGGTCACAGATAGGGAGGGGCTATTTACTGAAATAGCCTTGGTGATTATCACAACTATTATTAATATGACAAATGGGGATCACTGGAGAACTACTCTATTATACATTCTTATTTGTTTCCTGGTGCTTGTGTGTAGAGGGTTGTGTGGAGGGGGAGGGGAGTTTGTGTATGAGAGTGCCTATGTGTGTGGATTTGCCTTCCTCCAGGAATAAACTCCTGAAGACCAGAGGATGATTTTGGGTGTGTCATTTTATTACTCCCTGCCTTGTTGCTTTGAGACAGGATCTCTCACTGAACCAGAAGCTCTCGGTTTTTGGCTAGGCTTTCTTGCCAAAAATAAATTAATATATAATTCTCAATGGAGATTCCACTTTTCATCTTCATGGATTCAGAAAATACAAATTTGGTCTTATTTCCCAAGGACCTTTCCTGCCATTATACCATGTATGTGTGTAAACTATATCGTGTGTGTATATATTTTCTTTTTCCTCAACTCACTTAAAACTCCTTAACTATTCCTTGAACACTTTCACTCTAAGACCACTCTATGCAGTGAGGATGGCGCCGTGTGCAGAGCTGAGCTCTATGCTAAGTGATTTTACATGGACAATGCCTACCCTAGATTGTCTGCAGTGAGGAATTGTGGGTACATTTCAGAGAAGAGTCCGTGGAGATCTCTGCTGGCAAATGGAGATGTGCTACTGTAGAAGCTGAGATGAGGCCTCCTGGAAATAGCTACAGCCTCCAGGTCACCTCAGGTGCTACTGAGTTTTGTCACTAACTGACAAGATAGAGACATGACATCTAAGATATGGTAGTAATCCATTCTCTGTGCAGAACATTCTTGAGGATTCAGGGAGAAGTCAGGGAATCTAGTTCTTCTGCATCAGCTTCTTGTACCCTTGTGGACCACCCCTCGCCTGCTCTTCCATTTTGCACCCTGCCCCCACATGCTAGCATCCCTTCCTCCCTACCACTACTACTTCAGAGTCCCAGGAGTATGTCCCTGTCCTGGGTGCCCAGAACAAGCTCCTCAGAAGGTTAGCTTTGTCGTGACAATAGCAGATGTTTCCATACCCATTTCCCAGAATTTACCCTATCCTCTGTCTAAAAGGTTTGGCTTGGGAACAAAGGCAAGAAATGTTTATGGATTGCTGATCATATGACCTTCTTATTATCTCTTTAGCTCTTCCTCTGAGCAAAGGTTTATTCCCATTTACCTTCTAAGGGAAAAAAAAATGAAGAGTGTGCTCGTAAGGTTAATGACTTCGATTCCTATCAGCAGTGGAACAAAAAATTCAGACGCGGATGACTCATCCAAAAGGTAGGATAAAAGGCTCATTCTTCACACCTCCATGCTTATAGGCCAAACAAAGACGAAGCATGAAGAGAAGAACCTGGGTGTGGAGGGTGAACGTGTCTGTGTGTGAGCATGTGTGTATAGATTTGGAATGCAAAGAATTTTAAACAATATTCTTTTGCCCTAAATGAGACATTCCCCACACTCCTCCCTCTCTTCCCTTTCAACTTCTAGATATTTTATAAATTACTGTTTGAATAGTCCTTCCCTCAGCTCAGACACTGCTTCTGCCAGCATCCCTGCCTAGGTCTAGGTCAGCTGTCTACTTGAGTGCTTTCTGAGTATTCAATCCTAGTGCACTGTGATTTGCAATTGTTTATTTATTCGTGTGCATACACTGTTGGGCTATGATCTCCATAAGGGCTGGCAGCAGGATTGTCGTGTTCTCTGTCACAGCCCCAGTGAGGAGTAATGAGTATTTGTTAAAAGAGTGAATAAACAGCACGAGAAGGAGAAACAAATGGCAGCCAAGGAGTCCTGGTGTCTTGTGTGGGAAGATAGATGCTCTCTGTGTCTTGTGTGGGAGCAAACATCTGTAATGCTCTGCTGGGAAAGACACTGATACATTCACATTCCTCACCAGATACCCAGTAGTCATTTGCCTTACCCCATTTCATCTTTATAATGATGGGACTAAGCAAATCCTAAGGTTTAATGGAGAAGGTAATCAGAATTTGAGATGGATCTCAAAGGGTTGGTTGTGCATAGAAGGCAGGGAGAATGCTTCTACTTCTCAGAAGGCAGATTGAAATTGATCTCTCCACTTGGCAGTGTACAGATGACTGTGTGTCCAAAGGAGAGCAGAAATCATGCAAGTGAAGTGTGAAGGCTTTATGGGTACCCTGTGATTCCAGACACAGGAAGTCACCCATCCTCCAATCAAAAGTAACCACAAGGATAACATGATGTCATGCACTATGCTGACTGGAGCCATCCCTTTCTTCCTGTGACTTCTATGAAATGCTCACATGGCTCCTTTATTTACCTTGGAAACATTCTTTATGAACGTTCTTCTTATTGCCTGAATAGTAGATATTCTCTTAATTGTACAGGAAGGTGATGGTAAATTTTAATATTGTCAACTTGGCAGGATATGGAATCACCTAGGCATGTTATCTCAATGGGACATTGTCTAGATTAGGTTAGCCTGTGGGCTTGCCTGTATGGAATGATCTTGATTATATTAATAGAGGTGGTAAGACCTACCTTCTATGGTTAGCATCATCCCATAGTCAAAGAACCCTGGATTGCATAAGAGTAGGAAAAGGGAAATGAACAATTGTATGCTCATGTTCTTTGCTGTCTGCTTTCCAGGGTGGTTGCAATGTATTAGTGTGACTTTTTTTTTATCATGAAGGACTCCATTATGAACTGTGTGCTAAAGTAGAACTCTTGCCTTTAATTATTTTGTTGGATTTTATCACAGCATATCACAGCAACAGTAAAAGAAATGAAAACAGTTCAGAATGCTATAATGAGTTTTATAGACACAACAGGTTATGAACAACAGAAATGCACTTCACAGTTCTGTAATCTTGAAGGCCAAGTTCAAACTTAGCAGCACGGATGGGTTCTGGGAGAATTCTCCTCTGAATCCATACTGTTGTCTTCACCATGTCTCTTCACATGGTATGAAGAGTGCTTAAAAGTTCATGTTGTTCTTTAAAAGGGCATAGGCATAATTTATGATAGTCTTACCTCATGAATTTATTACCTCCTAAAGGTCCAATTCCAAATCACTAAGGAGGTTAGGAGTTCAAACACAAATCACAGGGGTTACAAACATTCAGTTCATATTTTGTTTTTCATAAGGAGGTCTGAATGATGACAGAAGGAGGATTGAGTCATGGAAGGGCAATAGACAAGAGAATGGAATTGGTGATGTTGGCTATAAAGTCAATGATGAGACTGAAGCATCATTAGTGCTGGAATTATAATGAAAGATGTGCCTCATAAATTCTGCTTTCTCTGTGTGTAGATGATAGGAGGAATAAATGACAGGCAAAGAAATTATATATTTTCCAAAGAAAGATAGGGCCCTGGACATAAAGGAAGGGAAGACAAAAGATGGCCCGTGTGATATTCATTTGTATATGTCCATCTATTGTCAGCCACTGGGAGAGAAGCCATCTGGTTTATCCTATAGAAGGAAAAAAAGCAATGTAAACAAGAGTACGACCAACCCTTGGGAAACAATTATGTGTGTTCTAAAGACCATTAAAAGCAGGTATCTGAGAGAGTCTACAGTATCCCTATAAGTCGAAAAAGTTGGAGCTAAAAGTACACATGTCCTCTTTCAATAAAATTTTGTTTCCTTCTTTGTTGTTATACTTCAGCAATCCTTTAGGACTATGATTCTGGTATGCCTTGCTCTGTGAAAGGAAGCTTGAGTTGTAGATTAATGTGGTTACACATGCTTACTCATTGAATCATCTCTTTGGCTCTATTTCAACCCAGTGCTAAGAATGGAGAAGCAAATTATAGGTAGCTTTGTAGAATTTTCTTCTTGATTTTCAAGGAACCTGTGTTTTCAAGATGAAAAAATATTTCCAATAAAAGTAAATTTGAAAACATGGTGAGTTCTCACACTTTAAAGCTAGTTCTGCTCCTACCTCACACAAGTCTTTGATTGCCTGAAAGTCAATGTAAATGTAATGTCTACCTTGAGATTTGAATTCATAATTGCAGCCAGGGCCATTCATATTGTCCTCTTAACAATCTGTTCCATAAGCAGATTCCATAAGAAAAAACAATGGAATCCTGAAATTTGCAGGCAAATGGATGGCACTAGAAGAAGCCATCCTGAGTGAGGTAACCCAGTCAGAAAAAGAGAAACATGGCATGTACTCTCTCATATATGGATTTTAGACATAGATCTGGGGAGTGCCTCCCTACAATCCCATGGCCAGAGAGTCTGGGAAATAGAACCTTCATTCAGTGGCTGATGGAAGCAAAGGAAGACTCCCACGGCTAAGCACTGAGCTGAACTCAAGAAATCCAGTGACAGAGAAGGAGGACTGATGATCAAAGGGATTAAGACTGGGCTGGTTTAACCCCCAGAAACAGCTGACCTGAAAAGGCTTAGCTCCCAGACTGATGCCTGAGTATCCAGTATGGGACTGATCAAGACCCCCTGAATGTGGATGTCATTGAGGAGGCCTAGGTAATCTATGGAGCCTTGGGTAGTAGATCAGTATTTATTCCAGGTATATAAATGGACTTTGGGCTCCCATCCAACAATGTGAGATGCACTCTCACCCTGAACTCTTGGGGGAGGGTCTAGGCCCTGCCCTGGATGAAATGACAGACTATGGACACCCCCATGGATGGCCTCACCCTTCCTGGGGGGAAATGAGGGGATATTGCGGGGGGGGGGGTTGGTGGGAGGGTGCAGGATGATGGGAGGGAAAGGGAGAGGGACCTGGAATTGACATGTGAAGCAACCTTGTTTCTAATTTAAATTTAAAAATTAAAAATAAAAGAATCTGTTTGTCTCTCTTCTGGCTGGTAGTGCCGTGGGATATCCTCCACACTAGGGTTTTTAGTGCAGGACCCATGCTCAGAGCTTCTAGTAGGTTTTGAACTAAATCTGAAGTTCCTACTGACAGGGTCCATTAAAGAGAAATGCCACAGAAGCAAAAGTTCAGTTCAGGACTCAATGACAATGTTCTCACTAGACCTGAACTTGTGATGCTAAGGTAAGATGGATCATCGTGGCTGTAATTACTGTAACCCACTTGGATTTCAGTATTAATCATCTGTCCTATCGGATCTTCCTGTATCAGTCCATCTAAATTGCAGGCATTTACACACCAAATGGGAGGAATCTGACACAGACATCTACAAAGGTGATGGCATTGATAGACAGGTGTTAACCAGACAGGATGATTGTGTCTCTATGGATAAAATGCTTTTTCCTCGGTCCTGGGTGGAAGGAAGTTTGTAACTAGTTATATTTGTCAAGACCTCCTCCTGTTTAAAAAAGTTAATGTGTAGTGTGTCAAACTTGAAGCTTTGTACACACTGTCATTATCCATTCCTCCCCTTCCTGTTCTTTCTTCCATACATTTTAAATCTTAAATGGAAGCTTATACAATCTAGAAGTCTTGATCATTTTCAAACCTCATAGTAATTTAAAAAATTGTTTTCCGTTTGTCTAAATAACCAGATAGTGGCAGTTTCCTCAAAGCAATGCCCAGGTCGGTGCCCATATCTTCTTTTAAGGCACAAACACTTGATGTGTTTGTGAGAGGCCAGGAAGAACAGAGAGTTTGAGGAAGGAGAAAAAAGTGAAATGACTTCCAAATTCCTTCTTAATCCTAGACGCTTAAATTTTTGTTAAAAAAAAAAACGTACCCATATGTGTGTGTTTGTGTGTTCATGTTCTAGTGTGTGTGCACCTGTATGTATCCATTGTGTATGTAGATTCACATTTGGAGGTCAGAGGCCAACCCTGGGCACCACCCTAGGTAATGCCATCTACCTCCATGACAATATCTCCTTTTAGCCAAGACCTCAGTAATTAGGCTTGGCTGGTTAGCCAGGGAGCCCCAGGGATTCTCCAGGTTCTGCTTCCCCAGCATTGAAATTATTAGCATGAGCCATCACACTTACATTTATATGTGGGTTCTAGGGATTAGCTCATGCTCAGGTACTAGGTATTTTATGGACTGAGCCAACGCCCCAGATCAAGATGTTCCAGGGCATTATCTGGAGACATAGCATATGTTGGTCTTGGGTCTGGGGACAGGGCAACTGATACACTAACATCTACGCCACATTAAAGCCATTGGGGACTGTGTGTGGTTCATGTTCTCCTATAGGTAGTGAGGTGTGCTTGGTAGGGACAGTAAGCTGGGAGTTTGGTAGGGAAGTTATGACTTTTGTTGAATTGAGTGTTTTTTTAAATGGGGATAAAGTATATTAATGAGCAAATATGTATTTTTAACCTCTTAAATTTAGCTGAGGGATTGTGTTCTGTGGAATGACAGTGACTTCCGCATGCTGCCTAATCTCCGTGCTCCTCTCCCTGCATAAATGGTATGAGATGTCCCTGCATGCTATGAATCTTAACTGTCTGTGCAGACTCCCAGTGTGAAGAGGTCAGGATACAAAACTAAGGGGAGTGGGGCTTTGTATGTGAATGGGTGTGTGTCCCTGTGCAAGTGTGAACTGTGGGTTCCTATATGAATACATTTACACAGTGTTTTGCAAGTGAAGGCCCATCCCTTTTTGAAAAACAGAATTGCTTTTCTAAAGCAGAAATGCTGAGTAAGTAGAAGGATGGCTCTGAGTTTTAGAAGGAGCCTCCCAGAAATTGGTGCAAGGAGCTTGCTAATGGTACTGGGAGGTGGAAAGGAAGAGTCACAGACCATGCTGTGCTTTGCATTTCAATCTCTGCAGATCCTCGCTCCCTGCCTATGCATATTTAAAATTCCTTTCAATATATAAATAGGATAATTCTCTCTCCTCATCCCCACCAGAGTTCATTTAACAGGCACAAAAAAGAATTGTACATCCAGGCCTATCTTTTCCTGCTTCCTGTTTTTACTATTTATTGGTTTTTCTCATTTTCTTTCTTCCTGTCTATTTTTTCCCTTTCTATGTTGTTCTCCTAAGATTAAATTGTGTCTCAGGATTGACCAGGGGGAGAAATACAATTTCTTCTAAACAAGGACAGGCTTTAGGGAGGTGGTCTCTAGGCTTGCTTTGCTCTTTGGCACCATCCCAGATCTTCCAGAATCCAATTTGAATAGAAAGCTCTGGGCATGAGGCAATCTGTGTTCTTGCAACCTACCCTTAGTGCAGTCTCCTATTATTGATGACAATTGCCCATTTTCTTCGTAAATGAAATTCTAGCACTATCTGTGTCCCAAAGGCACAACTGAAAGACTAAAAATTCTTTCATTGGAAGGATAGTGAGAAGGCACATAAACTAGGATCTGGGGAAAGACATTCATAACAAAAATCGAGCAAGCTCTTCTTCCTAAAAAATATTACAGAGCTTCAGAAAGCATCAGTTCAGTGGAGTGTCCTTGCCTTGTATGGATAATGTGAGTGGTTAAATCATTGTAGAATCAATTTGGACTATCAAACAATTGATTCAGGAAATCATACATTCTTACTTACCAAAAACTTATTACCTCTGGACAGTGAGTGTAGAATAGGATTTTTGTTTCTGACCCTTTGAACTTTCATTTTATTTCTGTTGTGATGGTGGTGGTTTTCTCTAGGCTCTGTAGAGAGTGGTCAGAACATGGAGTTTGGGGCTGAATTGCATGGGATCATTTCCCTGCTCTATCACATCCTGGTGTGTAGTTTTAGACCACAGTAGAGTGGTATAGGGATTATACGAGTTAATATTCTGGCTTCTTAGAACTGTGCTTGACAGCGTAAGCACTTTACAAATGCCAGCTCCTTTTATTGTAAGTCGCCATTACTGCTACCATTGACATCTGGAAGGTGTGCTGAATAGCATGTCCTGCATGAAAATATGATAATGGCTCTTATGTTTGCAACTAGTATCTATTAATTAAGAAACCATCATTTGTGCTCTGTAATTATATTTATTAAACCCTAACTCCTATCATAACAATAATTAGTTCTTGCTAATTAAATTTATCAAATTCCCCCTGGATTCATATCTTAGGTAAATATTTAGTAGCCCTACACTAATTATTTTAATCAACATGGAGTGTATTTCAAATGACTACAAATAGTTCTAACTAATTAGATTGAGTACAAAATAATATCTTATGTAATAAATTTGCAGGTGCTAAAAAAGAAGGGGATGAAACCACAGGATAATGTCTTAGCTACCTAACCATTGTCTGACTTAACTGTGACAGCATACTTAAGGCCCTCTAATACGCTAGAAGCAACAGCTTTAGAAGGTTTACTATGACTATTCTGATTTGTGTTCCACTGCCAATGTTTGGACCACAGATAAAACACTGTGTTTACCCAAAACCATGTGCTCTGATTTGAAATTGAATCCACTTATACTAGTAACTGGTGCAAGCTCAAGAGGCCAACCACAGCATGAATGAACTAGTAGCCATAGATGTAGAGGGATAGATTTCTGTTTTAAAAGAGCCCAGAGGTATAAAAGTGTCTCTTTTGGGCTCTGTCCTCTGCAGGCTTAATTCCACATCCTCAGACCATACTTTGTCTGTTATACTCAAGCTGAGAAGCACTCCTACCTTCCCTATTTATCCAGCATCTTCACAACAAAGGGAATGAATGCTTGAATTACAAATGGCTGATTGGCATCCTGTTGCTTGGAAACTGTGAGATCAATGCATCATATTTCATGATACAAATGTCTCTGACCCACCTTACAAAGACATGCATGTTGCCTAGTGGCTGGCTCACACTGCCCATATGCTTTTCCTTCTACGTGTTGACTGTAAGGGCTGTATTGTGAAATGCAAGACTGTGGTACACAGTGGTCAATCTCTAGCCACATTCACAGGGCTATTTGTGGCCTGGTGTTGGTGTTGTGGTTGACTATCCTTTGAGTCAAGCCACTACATGTTGGGGAGTTCATCTGTGTCTCCTTGCAAAAGAAGAATCTCATCTGGAGTTGTTTACTGATCATATCCCCTCACAGAGGGGTTCAAGGGTCATGAGACTCTCATCTGAGTATCTCTCCTTTCTATATGTTGTATATAATTCAACTTATATGACATGTGTACACAGTTCAAGGAAGAGTAGGGAGGGGCACTGTATCTGTGCAGTTATGGGGAATCTCTCATGCCTATTGATTAAGAGTTTTTCAGGTGTGGCCTGTTGGGGGAGGAATGCCTACACTTCTGTAAGTAGCTCCTCAGTCTGTTCTATAAGGAATTCCAGAAGTCTCTGGTTCCGCAGAATGAACTGTGGTGGAGTCATGTTTCGGTTTGTCTTTGGGGACATTAAGAGGTACAGATACTGCTTATGTCTCCAGGGAAGGACTTTACCAGTATCTAGAATATGGTTGTTTATGGTGAAGCTTGGTAAAGCAATTATGCATGTCTGGAATAAGACTCAGTTTACAAGCCACATCTGCAGACTATTCAGTGGGTAGATGTGCTTTAACCTGAATTTGCAGGTGGACGTTGGGCATACATTCTTCTTAAGTTCCATTCAGGAGATAAAAGAATAAAATGATCATGACTACTGCAGTATTGACAGATTATATTATAATAAAAATGTTCAGTTTCAGGAATAAAAATGGAGGTTAAAATATTAAGCCATCCAGGTAGAGAGATAAAGCTATTCAAAGTTGTCTTGAGTCCTTTCTTGTAAATGACAGGCGAATAATCATTCACAAGCAGGCAGCAGTGGATGCCCATGGTGTGGTGTCCAAGATCACCCCAGGCAATCCTGGCTTTCATTTTCACCAACTGGCTGTTAAGAACGTGGCTGCTTCTTTACAGCCTATAAACTACATTGTATTTTTATGATAAAGTCTCCAGTGGGCGAGGGAGACACATTTGACAGTGGATCTGCACTTTGGGTCTCTCCGAGATGTGCACACGCGCATGAGAATTACAGAAAACGTACAAGCTTTATTTCCCCATCTCATTAAGCTGTCATCTACTTTCAGTGCCGATCTATCTCTTGTTTTGAATATTGCTTCCCTCCCTCTTGGCTCTCCTTGGAGTATTTGTGATCTCATGCAGTCACCTTTATGATAGATGAATCATTCCTATGGCAACTGCAGTCATCATGAATCCTCAGAAAGAGCTGGCAGGAGGAAAAAGTCTCCATGAGAACAAAGACTCAAGGGTGTCATGGGGTACTAAGGGAAACTGGGAAAACTGAAATGATGGAGTTAGGAACAGACTGTGTGTGGGGAGCTACAAAGATGACATGACAGAAGTCTAGAAAGGTCTGCGTTTGCATAACATGACACAGAAATGAATGAATACACAATTGCTATGGACCTTCTGATGTCCAATAAAACTAAAAGAATCATTATATTATTTTTCATGATTTTATTTATTTAGTATATAATGTTCTGCCTACACTCCAGAAGAGGGCACAAGATCCCATTGCAGATGGTTGTGAGCCACCATGTGGATGCTGGGAATTGAACTCAGGGCCTCAGGAAGAGTAACCAGTGCTCTTAACCTCTGAGCCATCTCTCCAGCCCCTCGTTATATTGTTTGTATAAGAACCAGAACATGAGGTCTAAGATTTGGGGATCATATCTGCATCTGCACTCAAGAAATGTCTCTGAAGATCTCACTCTCTTGGTTCAACTACTTTTGCAAGGGATACAGCAGTGCTCTGCGGGGTCTCCAGCAGCTGAATGTAGCTGCAATATCAGAGTAAAAGCTTCTTGGAGATGTGCCCATAAGGAATGGAATTAGACAATGCAACTTTGCTCTTTCTGAGTTCAGTGTGATCTTTCTATATTTTAATCTAGACAATTATGCCCGATAGATGGGTTATACCATTCATTTTAACTAAGAGGATATCTTTTAGAATTGATCTAAATTAGGGCTGATATACACATAGCTTTCCTCCTTGCAGCTCCCATGTGTGCCCTTCAATTTCCTGTTCTGATCCATTGGTTCTGAAGAATCAGTATTGTCAGCTCAATGTAGGAAGATTGTTCCCATTTTTATATCTACCAAAACATGTCCACGAAATGATGCTAAAAGAAGGAAATGATTTATTTTATGTTTTGAATAAGAAATCTTGAATCTTTTTAAAAGAAGACCCTGCACATTTGTGCACTAAAAGGAAGCAGGGTGGGTGCTTTCTTTCTATGCCTTGCACAAGAGTCTCCTGGGAGAGGCTACCCCTTAGCTTGACTTCCGTTCTCTTTTCTATTAATTGGTTACATCAAAAAGCTCCAAAGTCTATGGCAGATTGGGGACAGAGAACTACCCTGTGTCAGCACATTCCTCCTCAAACTAAGAAGATTGGAGTTAAACCATTCACTTTCATGAACATTGCTCCCAGGTTTCCTACATCACTAAGTCCAATGAATTTTTTAGACTGATTCTATTTCATTTTGTATGTATGAGAGTTTTGCTCACATGTATGTATGTGCTCTACATGTACGTGGCCTTCTACCCACAAAAGTCAGAACAGGGAATCAGACCCCATGGAACTGAAATTTTGGATAATTGTGAGCCACTGTGTGGGTGCTGGAAATTGAGTTTGGGTTCTCTACAAGAACAATTAGTGCTATCCAAACCAGTGAGTCAGCTCTTTAGCCTTAATGCTATATTCTTAAGTCCCTAACTTGCATCAGTTTATCACAGTTTACCACAGTTGACCACACCCATTTTTACTTTTTTCTCTTTGCTCTCCCATTAATACAGTTTTTAAAAAATTTCTCTTGGCTAATTCTAGTATTTTGTTGGATATTTTCAGTGTTAAACTTTAAACCACTTTTTAAGTTACTTATCTATTTTAAGGAATTTGTTGATATTCCATGTCTGAGTTGTTGGTCATGGTACCATTGTCCAAATGTGTCTGTCAAGTGTTTGGAATCAGAAGGCAACTATCTGAATTAAGACATGTTCTAAGAATATGTATAGAAGACACGTATATAAACAACTGCAAAAGAAATTATTTAAACATTTTTGTATTGGCTTCATGCTAGTTGATAATACTTTGATTACATTGGAGGTTAATAAGGTAAATAAAATCAATAATTAGAAACAATGACCTCTGTTCAGATTGGACAGTAAAGACCTGTACAATGGATATACCCAAGCTCATCTCTAGTTCAGATTGTTCCTTTTGGCATTAGATAATGTAACCATTTGCTACCTTACCTACCTTACCTCTTCTATTAGGCTGTCATTCATGCACTTAAGCTCTGTAAAATGAAATGTGAATCATCTCTTAGTAAATCCAATTCTATTTCAGTGACCGATCCCACCAACGTTTCCATTTATGTCTCTTTCTCCACAGATCATGCTCCTTTGAGTACTACCGAATATACAGATGAGAATATTCATGAATCCTATGCTAGTTCTTCTCATATAAACACCAGTAGCTTGGAGACCCTGCCTCCTTTAAAACAGCTTGCTCCAATTGTGAATAGCTTTGTTGTAAAATTTTTTTTGAAATACATTGAATTTGACTTAGAATTTCTATTCAAGTTTTATTTCTGTCTTCTGAAATGCATCCTAAACAGGTTACACGCTGTTTCCATTTGAGAAGATTCTTAATATCATCAGCTTTGCTGATGCTTTTTCTCTAACATGTTCCATCTTATACATATCTTGTCCCATAGACATGCTTTCTTCTCACTCATTCTAAATCCTCATCTTTGAGCATAATATAGTTTTTGAGTATTTAAAAGTAAATGGTCTACCAATTTCAATATTGAAGTCACAGACACAAAAGGGACTCATGGTTGCTTTTTTTTGTGCCCCTGTTTTTTTTTTTTTTTTTTTTTTTTTGGTTTTTACGAGACAGGGTTTCTCTGTATTGTTTTGGAGGCTATCGGTCCAGCCCCGCCTCGAACTCACAGAGATCTGCCTGTCTCTGCCTCCCGAGTGCTGGGATTAAAGGCGTGCGCCATCACCGCCCGGCTTTCTGTGCCACTGTTAATATCATTTGGGTATGTCTATGTATTCTGGAGTTGTGATGGCTAATCTTGGTTGTTAACTTGCCACATATGGGGAGAAGGAACCTCCAATGAGGAACTGCCACCATCAGATCAGCCTATAGGCATTTCTGTAAGGCATTTTCTTGATGGCTAACTGATGGAGGAGAGCACAGCCCACTGTGAGTAGTGCCACCCTTCTTAGATATTTCTGAGTTGTATAAGAAAGCCAGGTGGAGCAAGCCACTGAGCAATGCTACTCTGTCGTTTCTGTGTCCAGTTCCTGCCTCAAGTTTTTGGCTTAAGTTCTCTAGATGATGACTACAAACTGTAAGCCAAATAAAGCCATTCTACCGCCAAGTTACTTTTGGTTATGATGTTTATCAAGCAACTGGAAAAGAAAAACCCACCAGGGAAGGAGTCATATAAAATATAAAGTATTACATAATATACATAAGCGTATTGTGAAAATCTAGGGCATCATGTGATATGACGTACCTAAGCCATGCCTTACCCCATACTATGCTAAGATAACATATTTGGATTTTGTGATGACATTTGTAGTTTTGTTTATTGCACAGCGAAGCCTATTTAGACACTGGGTTCTGATTCTTTCATTCACTGTGTTTTCTTTCATTCAGTTTGATGCCATGGAACATTGCATGGTAAAACTATATTTTTTCACATGAACTATGGAAATAAATCATAAAAATATTTTATAAAGAATAGGATGAAGTCATATTTATGTTTCAACAAATTATTTTTTAAATTATATCTTTTGTGTTTACATGCACCCATGTATG
Organism: Mesocricetus auratus; assembly: GCF_017639785.1. Classification (NCBI taxonomy): domain Eukaryota; kingdom Metazoa; phylum Chordata; class Mammalia; order Rodentia; family Cricetidae; genus Mesocricetus; species Mesocricetus auratus. The sequence goes on along the minus strand of NW_024429205.1, from coordinate 17,075,713 downwards.
CCATAGCACACATGAGCAAGTGAGATGCCAACTTGTGGGAACTGGTTGCCTCCTTTCATATGTGTGTGGTTTCTGGGTACTGAATGAGGTAGTCATTTGGCAAGAAGCACCTTTCCCCCACTGAGCCATCTCCTGGCTCCACACTGCTACATTTAAGAAAGCAAAAGTGAGAAGTAATTTTAGACATTTCTGTTTTTTCCCCTTTGGGAAAAGGTGCTAACATCTGGTAATTGGTGTTTTCTCTATAGGTTCTTTTAAATTATACATTATTGATCCAATGATATATTATGGAACCTTCCTAGAGATTGATGTCAAAAGAACCTACTCATAGATTCGAGTTAATACTATTATTTCTTCAACCTAGAATAATATTTTCTCTACGTTTTTCTTATATTCTCTGGGATTTAAAGTGGTTCCTAGCTGGATGGTGGTGCAAGCTGTGTGGTGGTGATGTGTGCCTTTAATCCCATCACTTGGGAGGCAGAGGTAGGCAGATCTCTGTGAGTTTGAGGCCAGCCTGGTCTACAAAGCTACACAGAGAAACCCTGTCTTGGGAAAAAAGTAGTTCCTGAAATTATACATTTGGGTTTCTTCCTCTTTTAGAGTCTCCTAATTTGGCCTAGTTTCCTTCTTTTTAATACCTATCTTTTACCCAAAGATCACTTAAGTTTCCATTGCTGCCATAGGTAATTGCATTTTTAATTTATTCATTCCATAAAAGTTTCTTTTAGTACATAATATGTATTAAATTTTACTTTAAAGGCTCAAGAAACAAGATTGAACAAAATGTATTAAACTAAAGCCTTCAAGAAACTCCCCATCTGGACATTAAGAACAGACTTGAGACACATATCATGTGATTAAAAACTGTAAAAAAAAAAAAACAAGGCAGGAAACTAGGACAAGAATTGGGAAGGGGCTTTCAAGAAAATCTAAGAGGCTGGACTGGCTGACTCACAGCTATAATCTCAGCACTCCAGAGAGTAAGACAGGAGGATTGCTATGAATTTGAGATGAGCTTCACCTACATAGTTGGTTCCAGGATAGCCTTACCTACAGGGTAAGTACCTGCTGTGATCAGGCACTCAATATGTCAATCAACCAATCAATCATCAATCAGCCAATGATAACTAAATGAAGGCCTTCCACATAATTTAATAGCGTGTACAAATAAGTGGAAGTTAAAAATGCACTTGTCTTTGTGTTTGCATATATTTCAAGTTGATTACAGTGTTGTGGAGGCAGGAGATAGGACTAGGGATTACGATGTCAATATCTTGCTTTTCATTCATAAACTGGACTTTATGTTATATATTTACATCTTCACATATACATGTATTTCAACTAATGTTGGTAAAGCCTCATTCTTTGGACTTTGAGGGTACAGTGTCTGATACCTATGTGCTTTGCAAAGGCATCCTCATTACTTCAAACATGGGAAAGAAGAAAATTGACTTCATAATTAGAAAGCTATCAAATCAAAGTAGGATTTATTAGACCAGCTATGTGCCAGAGTATATAGCGTGTATAAGGCCCAGGCTTCAACCTTTCACACAATACATATAATAATCATAATAATGAATAAAATAAATATTAATTAGATTCTTGCAAATCATAAAAGTTTTGGAAATAAAATAACTGTCTACAGATTCACTCTTAGTTTCATTGAAATTAGATGAATGTTGTAATGAGTAGGAGGTGTTTATAGAGTACACACAACAAAAGTCTGTCTGTCTTGGTCTCTTCTAGTCCATTCTCTGGGTTGGGTACTTTTTCTTTAGATGAGATATAAGGAAAGCTATATGGTGTCCCTGGTTACTCTTTGGGAATTCAAGATCTTATGATAATTTTAAGGACTAGTCCTCAGTCCAGTATTTATTATGGCCACTCTCATTTACCAAAAGTACATACTCATAGAAAGTAAATGTTTTTTCTCTCTTGTCATGGAAGTGCTTTTGGACCATTGATCTGGGTGAAAGGAGAGGTTTGTTTGGCTTCTTTTGTGTTCACATCTGAGAAATTGATCTTTTTGCCAAGTATCAGCTGTGTGTGGGGTTGGAGTTGAGGGGGAGGGTGGAGAAAGGAAAGAAAGGAGTGACAACGGATGGAAAAGTGGCAATTTAGAAAAGCGTTATACACAGTATTGGGAAGCTATGTAGAAAGGAAGCAAATACACCATAGCAACTAATTAAAATTGATAATGGAGGAAATGAAAGCCTTTCCAGTGACTTGTACTTTGTGTGACATCCTAAGGTGGTGCCTCAAAGGGGACAGAGCTCTGCATTTATTTGTTCAAGAGGTATTAAGTGCATACTTTACTTTTATATCCATATGAATAAGACATTTGCAATCTGTGAACAGCTCACATTCCATTGGGGAGAGTAGTAAACAAACAATTAGAATGTGTTGTGGTAAGAATACTAACAACATCATGCCTTGGAAATTAATGGAACTCAAAGGAGTAGCCTGTGTGCCTCCTGTAAGAGAGTACCTAACATCCGCTGGAAATCCAGTCTCCAATCTGGATTGAGCTTAGTGGGTAAAGACTAATTGTGTTATCTGTGATGTGAAAAGTGGTGTTAGTCTAGTAGTAGAGTTAAAGGGATAAAGGGAATGTTTGCTTTGATGCAGGAGATTAGAGTTATTAGTTGATGGGTACAGTGGTACACCATGTAGTGTTGCAGTGACTGAAGGACTGTGTATTATATGATATTTCCATGATATTGTAATGGCCCTGAGAAATCCTTACCACCTAGTAGTGTTGCTGTCGATAATTGTCTCGTGATGAAATTCTCAGATACTGCTGCTGCTGTGGGTATAAACAGACTTTCTCTACTGACGTTGTTATAAAAGTCTGGTTCCTACAATGATAGACAGTAAGTAACACTTAATAATGTCGATGGGCAACTACATTACTGGTTGATGTAGTTACTAGGCTGTTTGTTATTACATTAGAGTCTATTCTAATTATTTTTGAAGAAGTTTGCTATGCAGAAACAATATGTCATGCTTCCAGAAGTCTCACAGATGTCCTGTCTATTGAGTCTCTTTGGTGCATCATTTTCTGTTGTGCCTGATTGAATCTTTAATCTCATGTTGTTTTGCTCATCATGCTACTAAATGTTATATTGTGCACAAAATGACGAAGTTACCAAAGGATGCATTCCTCAGAACATATTCTAACCATAAGGAGACTGGGATGATGGATGTCATCTGGGATAAATCGCTCAGGAGAAGGTTAACTCTTTGGCTAGCATTTATGGGGAGGAAAATGCAGGCATTGGGACTAAGTCAGCATTGGAGCAGAATCTCCAGTATCACCCTGTCTTCTGATGATGCCATATGAATTTATTTAAAACTGTACGTAGTTATATTTCTAAAACAATTTAAAATTAGGTTTCAAACATATTACTATTACTCCTGTCCCAAATTTAGGAACATCAGAGGAAAACTATAATATGAATTTTTATTTTCAATATATCTAGTTTATAAATCTAAATATCAGGAATCCTATCTACATTGTGTCAGCTTCTACCAGCATCATTAATATAAACCAGGAGAGAAATCTGGGCATGTAAATTTGCAAAGGAAAATAAAGTGAGACAATTTATATGGCTTAGAAACAAGAAAGTCATTCCCAGTTATTCTCATATGTCACATAAAAATGCAGCTGACAAAATCAAATAATTAAATCATTAAAATATGCCACCATTTATTGCATTTAATAATTGCATTTAGTAGTCACTACAAATTAGGCCAGGAAATTATTACTTTTACTGCATCACAGATGGAAGGAGTAGGGGTCCAAAAGGAAGCAATATACAGGCTGTGCATTGGCACAGGTAAGAGTCAAGGCTAGGTTGGGTGTGGCATCCCTGCCATGGTGTCTAGATCTTTTCTGTGGGTGAAATCCAGTCATATACCTTCTGTTGATTTCTGAGCTTGAAGGAGAAGCTCAACCCATGAGGGTGAGGAAAAAATGCTTTCAAGGGGGAGCTTATAAAATTAACTATCTTGAGTCATTCTAAACAGGTGGGACTTGGTTAGAAAATCAAGTAAGATGTGAAAAGGGTTAATTATAACCCTTAATACAAAAGCTAATGTATGCCATAAGTGGTTCCTTTATTTCAATCTTCATGACACTCTGCAAGATAAATAATAGCATTCATATTTTATAGATGAGAATTTGAGGTGGAAAGAAGTTAATAAATTATCTAGGTTGACACAGAAAATCCACCTGAGTTGTTTCTTGCATTCTTGGTGTTATGCCTAGAAGAGTGAACATCCTCAATAAATATTTTTGAATGAATGAAAGGAAGTAATAGTATGGTCTGATTCCTGTGTACCTGATTCTAAAGGTCATTTTTTTGTTTTGCGTCTTACTCTTTATAAGTAAATGTATTGCTGTTTTCTCTCATAAAGAAAGCATCATAGAGATGTAAAGTAAAACTTAAGATGCATTAAATCAGACAGGGAAGGTGGCTCAGTGGGTAAAGTGCTTTCCACACAAACGTGAGGGCTTGAGCCTGAATCTCCAGCACCCATGTAAAAGCTGGGTGCAGAGGCAAATGTAACCCCAGTGCAGAAGAGTCAAGATGGGAGGAACCCAGGGCCTCACATGCTAGGTAACCTAGCTTATGCAGCAAACTCCATATTCAAGTAGAGGCCCTGTTTTAGAAAATAAAGCAGACAACACTAGAAAATAACTCATGTTCATAGTTCTTCACATGTACATTTGAACACATAAGCATATACTGTATACATAAACTCACAATAAAAACACAGTTTCAGATAATCTGCTATGTAGAGTGAGAAAAATAGGTTATGAAAGGCTCTCCACAGTGCACTCCAAATAGCCAGATCTGAACTCGTCTTTCAGGAGCTGATTGCCTTGACTGAATGTGGGTGGGGTTTTATGTTGGTCCATTAGTAAGCCATTTAAGCATCCTCCCCTAGGGCTCCTCTGACACTACTACCTCTCACTCTTGCATTTCTCCCTAATTCTCCAGGCCCTTAGCAAAAACTATTCAAACAAATGACCCTGCAGAGATCATAGGCAGCTTCAAGAAGACTGTTATTTTTTAACAAGGATCAAATAAATATAATTCCTTCTATCACAGGAAGGACAAAAGTGCTGCTCACTTATCACCGATACAACAAAGACAGGAATAAAATGCCCTTGCCACACTCATGGATTCTTAAAGAAAACAGGACCCTTTTTCTAGAAAGATGTTTATTTCCATATCCTCAGGCCAAAGATAAACCAACAGCAATGGAAATAGGAAGCAGGAGGTTAAGTCACTATAAGTGACTCAGCATGCTCCTCACTTAGCTTGTCCCAACTGCTAGACTGTCCTAGACTGCCCTGGAGGTAACCCTGATATTTACTGCTAAGCTTCTTCAAATCAATTATTGTAAAGTGTGTGTATATATATATATATATATATATATATACATATATATATATATGTCGTCAGGAGATAAAGAAGCTAGTCTGTTGCAAAGGCTCATCTGAGGGTGAATAAAAGGCAAGGAGGAGTAGTCGGGGAAATGGATGTTCATATAAAAAATACCAGCACAATGGTAGAAGACACAGACACAGGAAGGCATAGGAATAAAGTCTTAGTATAAAATTATGCTTTCTTGTAAGTCTTTGACCTAACACTTTATAAATACGTGTAACAGGCTCCTGTGTTCGAATTCTTTGTTCCAACTGGTGGCGCTATTTGGGGGAGGTTACAGGACCCTTAGGAAGTGGATGGCATCCAGAGAAGATGTTTTCCTGGAAACATCTGCCTTGAAAATACAGTTTCAGCCCACTGCCTTCTTTAGCTCCCTGTTTCCTCGTCAGTACCATGTAACAAGGACCTATTTAACATATCATCTGCTACAGACCATGCCCTCCCATCCATGTCTCCCATATCCACCACAGACTATCCATGCACTGAAATGAATTTCCCTTAAATTGTTCCTATCAGATATTCTTTCACAGTGATGACAAAGTAACCAATACATTTGCGCCCTGCAAATGCTTTACACTGTCACCCATCTCCAAAAATGTGAAGGCACAGCCTACGTGGAGGTCATGATTTGGGTATTCTCTGGATAGAAAAAAAAAGCATCATCGCAATCTGGTGTTTGTATTGAAAGCACAGCAGCAGAGGCAGAGAGGGAGGGAGGCTCATATCAGAACACCTGCTCCAAGATACCACCTGAGAAACAGCCAAGCACTCACAGGACAGAAACATCTGTGCACAGCTCCACATTCCAAAAGCCTTGAGTCACAGAGGGGGAGGAAACTGGAGTGAGAAGTAGGACAAGAGGGAATCTAACTAAAAGGAAGTAAGAAATTAAATGATTTGGATAATGTAGAAGGAGATGTTGAGAATCAAAGTGCCTGTGGAGGTTAGGGAAAGAGAAAGGGCTGTGAATGTACTCTTTGTAAATAGTCAGCCTGGAGTACAAATGATGAATATGGCTCTTATAGAGGACAAATCAACACTATGCTTTCCGACACAACGAAACTGAGCATACAATGCCACAGTCTCCCGCTGGCTGCTTTGGTAACCCAAAGCTATACAGAGTTTGAAAGCAGTCGGGTCTCTGACCAGTGAACATGCTGTGGCCACTGGTCGTGTTCCAGGTCTTTGCATAATTTGCAGTATCTATTGCTTCTGATTTGCAACTTCTTCTTTGGCTTCTATAACTCTGCTCCATTTTCCCATTCTGTTTCCTGTTCTCTGAAGCATCCATTTCTAGTTTTTTCTTTATAATTACACCCACATGAATCACTGTTGGGTCCGTTGTTATATATATCATTTGGGACTTTACTTAGGATTACTTTTACATGAATCCCAAAATATTTATATGGATAGGAAGTATACAAAGAAAATGTAAAAGTGATTCTAGTCTAAACTATACCATTCCATTTACAAGTTGTGTGTGTGTGTTTGTTGTGAGCATTTGGTCTTGAGGATGGAGCTTTACAATAAGCAGGCCTTTTATGTTGAATCTTCAAAGTTGCATAGGTGTTTACCAAGTGAAAAAACATATGACATCCTTAGAAGAAGGATCTTGGGAGCTGGGCAACTGCTTTGAGTATAGGGACTGTATTATATATAGGGAGGCCAAAGACCTGCAACAGGGAATGAATGAAGCTGGGTTTTTGTGCTTGGCTATAAAGTTTCTGCAGTCTAGGAATGTGTTCTGGAGAAGCAGTTGTTGCAAATCATGTTGGTCCTTCTACAGATACTTGATCTGTATGCTTTATGATGAACACAGGGTACTCTGTTACTGTTCAAAGGGGCTACAGTTTCTTGATTAATTATTGCACTGTTGTACACAGCATGCTGATGAGAAAACATTTAGGAAGGATGCCCTTGCCTGAGGAAGTCACATTTAATGCATTTGACCCATTAATTTGTGGCAATGATAAACCATATGAATTTTTTTACTGAAGTGCCTGGTGCCTTCTTAATGCATACAGAATTTATAGACTTACTAAAATGTTATCAAAGAATCACATCAATGTGGGCCAGGAATGTACCCATCCTCTAACAGTGCTAGACAACCGGTATAAATCCAGTTAGCTCTCCATTGGGGCCCAGAAAAGATAGAAAGTGAAGGTGAGAAGACATGATTTGGGTCTTCAAGGGGTTCTTGATGATAGGAATGAAGAAGACTGGAAACACCATAAGCTCAAGATCAGGACTCAAGCTTTCATTTTGGAAGCAGTTGGAAATAGAGAATATTGCTGGTGGATATTCTTACTGCTACAGGGGCTTTGTCAGTGGGAACTGTTTAAAGGGCAAAGAGACAGCCATGGGATATCACTGGTACATCATTGTAGGGCAAGAAGACTTGAACTCATCTAAAGTTACAGAAAGGCCAAAGAAAGGGGTTTTCAAAAGTCTGATGGCCTTGGACCCAGCAAATGGCAACAGACAAAATGCAGGAAGAAAGGGAAAGTTGAATCTGGGAAAATTCCTTGGTTTCTTGGCTGCCAGGACCCAGCAGGGAATGACACTGTTGAACAGTCTCTTGTTGTTAATCATTTTTCTCATTTTCCCTAGCTGGTAACCCTGGGACCATACTAATCAACTCCTCGTTTCTCCGGCATCAGCAAGCCTGCCCGTGGCATACATGGTTCTGTGGTTATTACACTGGAGTTTAATCATTGTCCAAACCCAGCTCCATGTCTTCCCTGCAATTTCACCCTTGATTCAGTTTGTGTTTTCCAAGAAAATGTAGCTGCACAGAGGTGGAAAGAATCTATTTAGAGAGGATAGATGGGAATGGAAAACCTCATCAAGAAAAAGATGGGACATAGGGGTGATGTATGGGAGATTTTCTTTATCCTGATCCTGTAGAGAGAAATGGAAGAAATCCAGAAAAATAAAGGAAAATCAATGAATGCCACTCTTACACAACTTGCTGCCTTTCTTCTTCATCCCATTGCATGAGGAAGGAACCTGAGATAGAAACTGGAAAGCAGAAAAATGATTAAATGAAAAACCTCAGGATGGGCAAACTGATATTTCAGAAGGAATTGTCTGCAAGTCACATTTGGCTTCCTCTCTGTCCTTCTCAGCACTGCCTGCCTCTTGAAATAGGACTCTTTCACATTCAGAAACAGAGTGGAGGAGTCTGGATGGAGTCAGTCATGGGTTCTTCAATTACTGGGACCTGCCATTCTGGCCAAATCAGTTGACGCTGTAAGACATAAGAGATATTACTTACCACTCTATAAAGTTGTCAAATTTGCAGACAGGCAAAGATTAAAATAGGCTCCTAAGGGACTAGCTCCCAAAATCTTCAGGGAATTCATAAATAGACATAGGTGTATTTATATTTTCTTTTAGAAATACAGTTAGATATTCTGATCCCCTAAAGAATACTTGATGGCAGAGAGAGAGAGAGAGAGAGAGAGAGAGAGAGAGAATGTTATTTTCAAGTAACATAAAATATTCTATTATTTTTCTCATCACTAAATACAAACATGTATATCTTGACTCCAAATTCCATGTCAACAGTCATCCCCTGTTGCTCCTTTGAAGCTATTCTCCAACATAACCTGTCCCTAAAGTTCCTTTTTCCCCCCTTGAAACACCCAAATTAGCCTTTCGCCTCTACTGACCCACTTCAACGGAAATGCTCTTGACAAGATTGCCAACAAGCATTACTGTTTTATAACTCCAGTAATTACTTCCTCCTCCTTGCCCTATTGGCCTCTGTGCAGCATCCAGTGAAGCCTTTTATCTTTCCCATTGCACACACTGTCTTAATTCAGTTTTCAAGTAAAACACTTCGTGTCTGTTCTTCACCTACCTTACAGGCTTCTCTTCATCCTTGATCAATGGGGCGTTTGTCATGGTTTTATTTGTCTGTTTGTTTAGTTTTTTTGTTTTTAATCTCTTTCCTGTGTGCGTGCGTGCATGTGTGTGTGTGTGTGTGTGTGTGTGTGTGTGTGTGTGTGTGTGTGTGTGTGTGCACCTGGGTATAAATTTGCCATGGTGCACATATGGTGATCAGGGGAAAAACTCAGATGTTGGTCCTTGCTTGTCATCCTAAGGCAAAGCATCTTACTGCTGTATATTCCAGGATAGCTGTTTAGGAGCTGTCTCTACCTCCTGTCCCATAATATGACCACTGGAATTATAGACAGATGCTGTCATTCCTAGCCTTACTTGGGTTCTAGAGATCTCAACCCAGATCCTATATTTGTATTGCAAATGCTTAACCCACTGAAGCCTCTCCTCAGCATGGTTTTCTGATTGTTTGTTTATTTGAGCCAGGACCTCACTCTAGATCTAGCTCGGTAGCCTAGGTTGGTTTTGAAATAATGGGATTATTCCTGCTTTAACCTTCTAATGATGGAACTAGAGTATGAGCTACTATACAAGGATTACATATCCTCTTCTGACTGCATAATTCTGGGATGCACAAATAGAACTTGGAGCCTTTATGCTCAATTGATACTCATCTCCCTATGATCTCAGAGAATAACATAGTTTCTCATACCATCAACAAAATATGATTTCTAAACACTGACTATGACAAGACTACCATTCCTATTGTTCATGCCAAGGGGCTACTGGTATCCTTGACTCCTCCCTTGCATAGTTGTTATTCATAATCAGGTTCTAGGGTCTCTACTCTTGAAATCCACCCAGAATCAAATCACTTCCAGCTACCTCTTGTCCAGGTCATTTCCTTAGGTTTGGATGATTGTGCTACAACCTATATTTCCAAGTAACAGAGAAGAGATGCATCCAACTGCGGTTACAGGAGGCAATGAGCATCTGCAGTTGATTTGTTGTTCTCTCAGTGAGTTGAATATGGGATGGAAAATGCATGGATGCTGTATCAGTGGAGATGCACCCAGAAGCCTATGCTGTCACTTTTGTCTCTGGCCCCCAGACCATTCTTCATACTTTGTGCCAGGCTCTGTGCTACAGAAATATACTACTTGCCCTATGTCTCCTAGATGTTCTTGTCCTCTGAAGTAAACAATGAGAGACGTGGACAGTATGTCAGAGGAAAAGGGAAGAGAATGAATCTGTTTTATATCATCTACCCTCTCTATTCCTACTGCATATCTGATAGTGACATTCCTTCAAATGCAGCACACGACAAATTATCTAAATTGTGCAGTTGCTACCCTTTGGGCTTTGGAAATATCACTCACTCCTCTGTTCTATTGTTGGTCCTCAGCTCTTTCATTATTCCCTGTTATCCCTTTGGTGTTATCAACCCTTGCGAACTTCCTTGGGTTCATTCTTTCTAGTAAACATTCTGAGATACTTCTCTATTTCCTGGTAGGAGCCCAAATAGCAAGTGTAGAATTACTTTTCATCATGAAATTAAAAAACAAAAAAATGCTAATTAGATTTTGTGACATTAAAGGAAATATTATAATGGGAGGGTACTGTTGTGGATATTACTTGAAGATATGTTACATTCATTGACGCTATGGAATATATGCTTAATGATGCAAAGATGTGTTGAGTTCTTTTATGATACATTTGTTTAATCATGTGAAGCTGTGCTACTTTGCTTGCCTAAAACACCTAATGGTTCTAATAAAGAGCTTAACAGCAGTCAATAGCTAGGCAGGAGGGGAACAGGTGGGGCTGTCAGGCAGAGAGAATAAATAGAAAGAGAAAAATAAAAGGAGGAAAAGTAAAAGAAGGAGGAGAGCTGGGATCCAGGGGTCAGACACCCAGCTACACAACCAGTCACAGAGTAAGAAGGAAAATGGAATACAGAACAGAGGCAAAAGGTAGACAACATAATTTAAATTAAGAAAAGCTGGTTAGAAACAAGCCAAGCTAAGGCCAGCCATAAGAACATTAGAGCTACAGGCTGCAGAAGTATAGGAAGTTCTACGCCATGGATGAGGCAAAGGCTGATATCTGCTACCTTGCTTTACCTGAGCCTTGGTAAGGGAGAGTAAACATAATGGAGCTCATAGAAGTATAGTGAATATGCTACACTGAGCATCTTTAAGCTCAAGGTCACAAGATAGTCTCCATTAAGATTTTGGTCAACTTATTTCAGGGATTTAAACTTTATATCATTTTATTTCTCCTGATGTTTGAAAACATTCATTCGTATTTCTTAATACAAAGGGAAGGATACTATCAGAAAATTGGAATATGAAGCAAATACAAAGAACAACAGCTAAATCTTAAATTCTGTCACTTAAAGATAAGTTTGAGTAAAATGTGTCTCTTTCCTTGGGATATTTTTTTGGAATTTAGAACAGTTCTCGTCTTGTATTCATGGTGTTTTTGAAGTGTGGTGAATATATATCAGTTACAATTTACAGTGCAGAGAATATAACATAAGAAAACAAAACCAAAAAATTGTCTTTCTATAATTTTGATTGCTGGTTAAATTTTATTGCTCTTTTCATCTTAATGTAAAGAAACTTTATTTCAGCCATTATTAGGAGTTTAAATGATCAAAATAAATTTCTCAGTTATCTGGGTTTTAAACCTGCTTTATATTACTTTTGTATTAACTCTGTGCAGTCTGCTTCTATGGAAAGACAAGGTTTATCTGGTGGTCTTCTTGGTAAAAATGTGCTGTTACTGTTGTCTATGGTCTTGGTTACCATGCGACTATTGTATCTCATCACAGTACTGTGTTGGTGGTGGCGATGTGTGTGTGTGTGTGTGTGTGTGTGTGTGTGTGTGTGTGTAGTTCTAGAGCAATGGTGTTCAACCTTCCTAATGCTGTGATCATCTAATACAGTTCCTTATGCTGTGGTTAGGCATAAACTTATTTTTGTTGCCACATCATAACTGTAATTTTCCTTCTGTTATGAATTGTTATATAAATACCTGATATGACCCATGGTCTTAAGTGAGAAAGAGTCATGAGAGAAAGGGAGTGTGACCCTTGAGGGTTGAAAACCACTGCTCTAGACAGTGAACGTCTAGAAGGGCAGAAAGTGGGGAGGGACAATACAAAGCAAAGCAGGTCCGTTGTGTGCTTGCCATGTGTGTTGTAAGTCTTAGCACATATGTGAACTGATGCTGGATCCATGGTTTAGCTGAGCAGCAAAGGATCTCCAGATCTTTGGTTTTCTGTTTTTTTTTTAATTTTCACTCTCAATATCAAACATAATTTTGATTTCTCCTGAGTCATAAGTTATCTTTTTAAAATAATTGTTTCTGAGAGGGTAATTGTGTTTGGGCTGTCTGTTCAAATCTCTTGATGGCTCAACTCCTTCTCTGTTGTTTTAAGACACAGAAAATGATTTATTTGTGTTTACAGTTATGCTCCAATACTTTTCCTCAAAGTTTTAAGTATTTTTTAAGTATTTTAGTTGTTTGACATTAATTTTGCTTTTAAAACTTGTGTATTTTAAGCTGACACTACAGTATAATTCCCAACATGTGTATAAATATGGCCTTTTCATTGATCTTGCTAATAATGTAGCAAGTAATCCCTGTTAATTAATGTTTACACAACACTTGACTATATACACAAATACCTTGACTATATATTTGATACAGTTCTTTTACTTTAAAGAAAGTTTTGATATGTGTAATCCTCTTAGATCTCCGTTTAGCATTCCCCTCCATTATCATTTGTCATCTTCCTTCTACTCTCTTCCCATGGTAGATGAGCAATTCCACACTTTTGTTAATGCCAGGTTTGACCTTTTGCCTCATTAAATATACCTCTACTGCTTTCAACATGGGCTTTTATTGGGCTTTCTCTTCCAGTTTTGAATGTTACTCAAATCATTTCTTTCCCCTTTTCACATATTGGTACAGATTACCTTAAAGCTCTAAGCTATGTTGTGATCTTGTTTGTTTCTACTCCCATCCTCTCCTCCATTCTGCTCTTCTTGCTTTCTGTTTCCCTTTCCTCTCTTCTCTGTTCCTTCTCCTCTGTCCACTGCCCTACTTGCTCATCCCTGGGCTAGGGATAGGACAAAAGGTTTCCTCATACTAATGAGTATTCTACCACTTTGTAATACCATGTGGACATAACAGCCCTGCCCCTATTGCTTATAAAAATGTGTGAGTCCATCTTGTGGTAGTGAATACTAGGTAATTTTATAAACTTGACGTATAGTTTTAATTATAAATAATTTTCAGAGTTCTTTTTCTAGTTGCTTATATTCTAGTTGTACTATATGAGTTTCTCATGATTTCATTCTTAGTCCGCTTGGGTACTGTTAAAATGATCTCCTGAGGTGTGTAACTTGGAAAAAAAAGTTGGTGTTTACAAACTTGGCCTGATGCCTAAATTTTTCAAAGAGGCTGTACTGGGAATAATTCAAGTTCAATGAACTGTGTCCATTTAAAGTCTACAGTTTGATGAGTTTTGACAGAGGCACAGTGAATCCACCAGTACAATCAGGTTGCAGACCAATTCTGTCAATCTGGCAAATATTTCCTCCTACATCTTTGCAGTCTCTGCTTCCCTCTCTCACCAGGTTTTATTTCTGTCACTTTAGATTAATTTTGAATATTCTAAATGCTGATATATATGCAGTCACACAGTATATAATCTGTGGTGTTTGGTTTCTTTCACATCTCATAACGAGTTTGCTTTTCATCCACGCTGTATATGTTAATAGTCTTACCAGGGAAATTGAGGCCTCATTTTCTGGATTCTTCATCTCCTTAGTAAAAGAATTTGAAATAGAAAAGAAGCTTGAAGATGATTTTATGAGTGATGAAGTGAAGTGAAGAACAATGAGACAGGTAGGCTGGAAACAGCTGCTGTGAGAGGAGGACGAGGAAGAGAAAAAATACAGAGCATTTGTAAGAAGCAGCCACATGGTGGGTGGGCAGCTGTATGATGCAAAGGGGTTGGGGAGACAGGTTGATAGTCTCAGAGAAACAAAGTGAGGAAGTTAAACTTTTCTGGAATAACCCTCACAAGCAGGGAGGCTATAGTAGAACAGGGTGGAAACTTTATAAGCAATTGCCTCTACAAGAGGTTTCTGGGAGGGAAATCCCATTTATTCCATCTTCTTTGCAAGGCTTCAGGTGACTCAACTTTTCTGGGAACTGCTAGTCAGATGATTGACAGTCACAATTCTAATAAAAAGAAGGAACAGTATGTGTAATGGTTTGGGTAGCTTAGAGTGTCAAGTGTCTCCCTGGGGCCAATGATAGAACTTAAATTCTATTATTTTGACCACAAGGAAGTAGTGTTTCCTGGATGAGCTTCAACAAAGCCTAAGTACTTACACACTGTATTTTATAAAGTTTGGAAATTGAAATCCTAAGGAATTACAAAGCTGAAGTTGACTTTTCTGTTATTATCAAGGAAACAGGATGTGGGGATCCCAAGTCTCTGTGACCTGTAAGGCTGTTATGACAATACTTCATGGCTGTGTTTTGCTAATATTTTCACTGGTGTTTTATTGCACAGTGTGGGGAGATATGGCACCATTTTCATGCATTTGTTGATGGTCATGTGACATTAGCAACTGATGGATTAACTGGAGAAAAAAATAGATCTTGATCATTCTTACAATTGTATCAGAAATTGACTCTGAATTTATTGATGTATAGGAGCCCACAGGGTTTGTGGCAATCACTTGACAATGACATCTTAAAGAGAACATAAATTCTAGGAGGAACAGATGATAAGGCCCTTAAAAATTTTTAAAAGTTGCCATAGACTAAAAGGTATTATTTGTAATTAATTTTCTATTAAAGTACTTCTATACAGACTATATAGTTATCTCATTTCAGGAAAATCATCCAGTTGGTGAATTATTTGAACTGATATCAAAAAAGAAATTTGGTAAGTCAATAAATGCATGAAGAAACATTTAAAACATCCAGTTATCAGAAAAAAAAACTAATTCTACATTTATTAGAATAGCAAAAACTCAAAGATCACCAGGCAGCAGTGGCAAACTCATTTAATCCCAGCACTCGGGAGGCAACTGTAGGAGGAACTCTGTGAATTCGAGATCAGCCTTGTCTACAGAGTGAGTTTCAGGACAGGCAGGGCTAAAGAGTAAAACCTTGTCTCAAAACAAAATGAAACAAAACAAACACAAACAAGAAAAGAATTCAAAAGACCACCAATAACAGGTGACAACAGGAATATGGAGTACCCTGAACTCTTATGGACTGCTGGCATGAATGGAAACAACACAGCTTTTCAAAAAATCAGTTTGCCGATGACTCATACCTGTATGTTTACTGTAGACATGCAAACATATGTAAACCTGTATACCAGAACTCACTTGTGTTAACAGCAACTTTAGTTATCATAGATGCATCCCAGAAAGAAGTCAGAATTGTAGAGCAGTAACCTGTTTCTGAATATTATACACAAATATGAAAACACTATCCCTGGTAAAAGAGGGGAAATATATTGTTGAAAATATTCTGTAGTCCTGTTGATAAGAGAATACTATAGAGCCCAAACTATTATAACAGGAAGCACACCAGTGAGTTTCTAGATTTGTTCTTTGAGGTGGGGAGTAGATGCAAATGAATGAGGAAACTTTCTGGGCGGTAACAGTTTTCTGTATCTTGATTGTAAGTGTAGTTATATGATTTTTGTTCTGTATCAGAATTCATTAAAATATAAGCATTGTTTAGTAGTATTATTTATTAGTATCTCATCACTTGTTTCTTTGGTCAACTTTTCACATATTTTTCTCTTTTTTATATTTTAAGAAAATTAATTTTTACATAGGTGAAACATTTAATTTATTCATATTCTTTTTACTGGCTTTATTAGTATCATTTCCTTTTTAAAAATTATTAAAGTTTATTTGAATATATATGTCTTATTTCTTATGTTATTTCTTTTTATCCTTTTCTTTTTCTAATTTAAGAATATACATGTTCTTCTAAAATCTTGCTAACCATTCTCTCATGTTTAATATTCTTATTGTTGATTTCTGACTTCTATTTTTATTATGATACTTACTTATCAAGAGTTTATTTTATTCTTCTAACTAAAATTCTAGATCCTTGGGATGTATATAAAACTTTTATTTTTGTCAAATACTTTATATCCTGACCACATTATCCACTCCCTCCACTCTTCCCAACCCCTCCTCTCATCTTCCTTCTCCCCCAGAAGAATTCCTCATCTGTTTCCCTTCAAAAAAAAAAGAGCAGGCCTCCCAGGGATCTCCACCAAATATGGTCTAACAAAAAAAATAAGACTTGGTACAAACCCTCATATCACAGCAAGATGAGGCAAGCTAGTAGGAGAAAAAGGGTCTCAAGTGCAGGCAAAAGAATCAGAGACACACCCCATTCCCACAAGAACACCAACCTACACAACCATAAGGTATTTGCAGAAGACCTAGCTTAGACCCATACAGGGTTCGTGTTCATTGCTTAGGTTTCTGTGAGTCTATGACCCCTGCTTAATCGATTCTGTGACCATATTCTCCTGATTCCCTTGACTCCTCTGCCTCCTACAATTCTTCTTTCCCCTCTTCTGCAGACTTCTCCTGGCTTTGCGTAGTGTTTGGTTGTGGTTGTCTGCATCTACTCCCATCAGTAGATGGATGATGCCCCTTTGATGACAATTGGATATAGGAGAATATCATTAGAAATCATTTCATTGACTTTTTTTTCCAGTCATGTTTGATTCTATCCCGAGTTTATGGGCTGTCCTGCCTCTGGTTCCTGGTCATCCATGCATTCTCAGAGGTGTGGGCTCCCTCACGTGGCTTGGGCCTCAAGTTGGACCAGTCATGGCTTGGCCACACCCACAAGTTCTGTTTCACCTCTGTGGGCTTGTATTTTACAATGGGAAGAGATTTGAGATAATTTGCAAGAAAAAAATTTACAAGAGCAGTGAATAGTATATCAATAATTGAAAAAACAAAGAAAAGGATTTTGTCTCTGCTGTGTATGACTATGGAGTGTGTACTTGGGTGTGTGTGTGTTTGTGTGTGTGTGTGTTATATGTACAGTGACAACAAGCTCTTGCAGGTGCAGTTTTAGATAAGTGGATATGTAAAGCCTTCTGCACAAGGTAAGATTTGAATGCCTCTCAAAGAATAGAGGATAGTCTTCTCTGGGGAAAAACCTGCAAACACAGGGAACTTTTATAGGGCAAGCTCCGAGGCAGGACTCTGGCTGGCAAAGCTGAAGAAGCCAATTAGCAGAGGCAGAGTGGTGGAGGGGTAGCAGAAGGTGACAGGAGAAGGTATCAGAGAGAACAAGGGTGGGGGTGTTAATGTCACTTAGGCACTGGCAAGGAAAACCAAGATCCGAAGGCATTTTTACTCAATCTTCATGAAATTGTTGTTTACTTAAGCAACATTTTACCCTTCTGAAAGTGTGTAGAGAAGTGCATTTGTTCTGCCAGATAGGCATAATTATTTGACTGTAGGACCTTTCAGCCTTTGTGAAAACTTTGACAACGGTTCCCTTTAAAGGCTTCTCTGTTCTCTTTTAATCTCATCTTTGTTCAGAGAGCTTTGACTCACTGGATCGATAACATCTGGAAATTGGGGGGCTCATACGTTTCCAAACTTTCAGAATTATCTAAATAATTGTTCATTGACTTACATCAAACAGGTCCGGATGATTTAATATGCAGTCTTTCCATCTGAGTATTTTGTCCCAGAAGTCTGCAGTGCTGCAACAGCCATTACCATAACAACAGGTCAGAATACAACTTCCCTCTTGTTTGAACAATCCCACTAGTCCCATTCTGTTATTATTTGTTTATTTTGCTCAGTTCTTTACTGGGCTACTTCGTGTTTGGTCAAGTTTATCTCGTCAGACATTTGACTATACTGTTCCCCCTTTCTCTGAGTCATACCTTCTCTGTCCTTGGTTTTCCAGATATTTTTACTTTTCCTATGTAGTTATTGTCACAGATTCCTATTCTTTTAGTTCATCATTGTTTAGATAAGGACATTCTGATTCCTATATTTCTGTGGAATAAAAATACTGTTAGTGGTGAGTTTAGATTTTGCTTCTTTCCTTACAAGTTAAACTCCATGTCTGTGTATGTCAAAGTGTGATCAGTTAGGTTCCTGGCTTTGATGGTCATATTAAGTATTTCAGTATAATACGGAAATAATTGCCTTTATTTATAGAAAAATATTTATATTAATCCCCATTCAGCACTACAGAAAATGATTTCATTTTTCAATAGATTTGAATGTGTTTAGTTTCTTCAACTCCATGATCCTGGTAGCCAAACATAAACACGAGTCTAGTTCCATCTGCAATCCTGACATGTGCTTTTCTTGGAGTCAGAGGAATTTCTAACATATTGCAGAAGCAAAGATGATTGGTATGAGCCCCAGGTTAATCTCATATTCATGATATTAATGAAGTTAAGATGAATTTGATGAGGTGTAACTTCTCCTGTTATATTTTTGCCCTGGAGGATACTTAAAAATAAGGTGATGCATATTGCTTTCCCTGAGTGACATGTGATTTTGCTCTGCTCTAGAAGATCCTTGATTTATTGAAAAGATACACAGATAGAAGAATATGGCAAATTGTGTAAGAACCATCCATCCATCCAATCCTATACCCTACACAATTTCATTTTACAACTTGCAAAGTTCTTGTTTGGCATATGTTTCTTTGTATTTTAGATCTTTTAATACCTGATTTACTATTTGAGATTTTGCTACGAAATAATTTTGATATGATTTTTCTTGTGCTTTGTCAGAGTGGTGTCTTGTCATCTTTGGGTGACAAGATCAGACACTGGCACCTCCCCAGTGTCATTCATAACCTTTGCCGGCACAACAGGCATTAACATCTAAGCACAATCATGCTTCCAGTCCCAACCTCTCTCATGTGCAAGCCCCTGGTAGACAGTTCTCTCTTTTATTGTTACTAACATGTGGTTCCTCTTTGTTAGAGGATTTTACTGTCACATAAATTACAGCATGCAGCCATGCTTCTTGCAATGCATGAAAAATACATGGAATGTAGTTCTCTCTTGCTCCCACGACAGGCAAATGCATGTGACTTAGTGGATGACAACCCATAAGAGTTTGCTAGGGATTGATTTCAGCCGCCAACATGGCTGGAAACATATGAGCCCCCCAATTTCCAGCAGTACCATCAGGACAGTCCCATGTATACCACTCCTGTGTTATGGCTTCACATCTGGTACTGTCCATTTCCTCAGGCTGACTCTTGCCACCCAGTAGCCTTCTCATCTAATATATGTAAGGACATTTCTGTTGTTTGCTACCAATGATACAGCCTAACTAAAGGATTTTTAAACTTTGTTCAGACTTAATGAGCATGTATGTTGTTTATACCAATCCATGTTTGTTCAATTATTCAGATCATGCTGGATATGATGCATGTGACAACCAATAAAGAATTTTCAGGACAAACTATTTCATTAACTCAACTGTCATATTGAATTTCATAGTGTACAACTCTGGATCAGGTTATAGAATAGCCTTTCTCTCTCCTTTTTCCTCTCTTTAATTTTGGTATGCAATCTCAGTGTGGATTGCCACCAGTTTGTAGGGGTAGCATGTCACCTTTTGAGCCTCTGAGGAGCTGTTATGTCCCATTGTCCTGGGCATCTCAAGACTGAGATCCAACATGCTTTCTGGTTCCAGGAAAACTGCTGCCATTCAGTGGTTAATATAGAAGGATAATACCAAAGAGATACAAGTAGATAATACCAAAGAATCGACTCATTCTTCTTGTTGGGAGCTTAGAGTGGCTGCTTTGCTCTTGTGATTTTAGGTACATGGGCACAGAGAAGAGAACATTAAGTGGTTTCATCTTGTTAAGGTTTCCCTGGTGTCATTTTTGCCCCGGTGTTTATGTAAGAGCTATGATTGGGTCTAAATGTTCAAGGCACAGATGCAGAAGGAAATGCTTTCTCTGTGTTGCAGCCAGGCTCTCAATGTGCAGTCTGGACAATGGCTTGGGCTTCCTGGTGCTTCCACTGCTCTTTCTCTCTCACGCTGTCTCTTCTTTGTGTATATGTCTATGTGCATACAAGTTCACACAGAAATATAAATATGTATATATATATATCTGTTGTGAGTATGGGTGTGCATCTATTTGTGCATGTCTGTGTATATATACGTGTGTGTGTGTGTGTGTGTGTGTGTTTGAGTGTGTGTGTTGGAAGCCCATTTTGAGCATGTCAAACTGTCTGTAGAATTCACTCTCTGATAGCTAGTGCTAAGCACCTGAATGCACACTGGATAAATGGAGTCCTTTCTGGAGCCTTCTCTCTGCTAGGCTAATGCCTCACCATCATGCTGCTAGTCTTTCCCACAGTCTCCAGGGAGCCGGGCCCCAGGCCCGTGCCACTTCACTGACTCCAGAAAGCTGTGTGCTTCCACGGTGGGGAGTGAGATAAGTGTGTTTATCAACTGCCAAGCTTGCAACGAAGGCCTTCTCCTTGTGGGAATGCATCAATCACTTCTCAGGACTGACCTTTTGCAGTCTTTCCTCTTGTAAATGATGTTTTGCTTTTCCTGATTGCAGAACAAAAATGAGTTTCATAATTAAGCTTGTGGTAGACAAGGTGGCAGTGGCCCTTTGTTTTCCCAGTTGTCTTAACACAGTGTTATGAAGTATGAGCAGGGAGCTGGAGCTTTGAGATGATGACATAGATGGGAAATTCCTCTGGGTTTGCTGGCTCCAGCTGGCTAGCAGAATGGTGTTTGTGACACTTGACCTCACAAAGTATTCCAGGCTTCTTCTGGGTACATTGACATACAGCTACACAGGAGCATATGCCAGGCTGCTCAAATGAAGAACTCCCATTGAAGCTGTATGTGATTATGTATTTATACTATCGGGTGTGCAATTGTGCCTCCGCACACAACTTGCATCTTGAAATTTGAACAAAGAGGCATTTATTATTTCCTGCATAGTGACGATGCATTTTCAAGAGCACTTTGAGACACAGTTCTGTTGATTTAACTTAGGCTGAAATCAATGGGATATTTTCCAAAGAAAGTTAAGAGGCCATGGCTTCATTTCACATACTTTCTTGTCCTTTGGAAGTAGCCAACCTGTGAACACACCCCGACATACATTACCTAAACTTTAAGAGCTGTTCCTATTATATTGTTTTGAGGCTAACATGAAACAGTAACGAAAATGTAATGAAAAAAATCAAAATAGAACAGGCCTGTTTGTGATCATTAAGACAATATTATAAAGGAAGAAATCGATACCATTGACCCAACTTTGATATTTTCTGCCTTAGTTCAGTGTTGTCACTACACATCTCAGTTACTAAAATCATTACAGGTTGGAGAAACTCCTACACTGTGTGATGCATAATCCTCTTCTAAACTGAGGTGTTGCATACATTGTATTACTCTCTTGTAAATGAAAAACAAGCCGGAGAGCCAGCTAGTACCATTGGTAATCTGGGACAGTTCCTTTTTCAGTGTGAACATCTTCTGACTAATTTCTGAATTCTGAAGTCTTTTAACTGTGTATGCCTTCATTTTGGGGAATGAACAAACATTGAATACAATGTCATAGTGCTTGACTCTTTACCAGCTTTAACAATGTATCATTGCAGAGCCTGCATATGACCAACAACAAACATTAAGGGAGGCCAAGGTCACATGGAATTCATTGGGTCTCATCTAACCTTACTTCCAAACTTTTTGCAAGTATTTAGACAATTCAATTAAATCCATAACTCAGAATTTACCTTTGAGACAAGGTTTACTATGTAGTCTAAGTTGACCTTGAACTCATGACTTTATGAGTTCACCCACCACCATACTCAGCATAATTTATATGAACAACATTAGAGCCATAGTATTAGCCTCTATTTATTAGGATTATATTATATCAAATAAATGATCACCTGACACTGTGCATAGGATCTTCCTCAGTTAAGACTGGGTGGTATTCCAGTAATATGCTTTCAGGCTTGCTATGCTGTCTTTTATATGACTTAAACATGATCCATGGGAGATATTGGCTTTAGTCAGGAAAACTACAGTTTAGAATGTAGATCCTAGATACATAATCAGAGCTGGAAAACTTGCAGACAGACTTCCTCACAGCTTTGTCTTCTGATTTAGGTTTTGAAAGCAGAGTGATGACGTTTTCTCTGCTTTCCTGCTCATATATAGGATGGGACTACTATCTGGAAGCCATGAATGGCCAACTCTATCATATTAGGAGATCACCAAAGAAAACATGACTCCTATGGGATTTTGCTTATCCGCTGTCTTTTTCTTACAAGATGGAAGTTTTGGCAAAAATATACTGCTACCTTGATAAATTGTCCTTAAATTAGACAGTGAGATGTTAAAGGAACTATTTTTTCCCTGTTATGCAGAAACCGCACCTTACCAAAGCAATGTAGTTACAGCAGTACTTTGGATGAAAAAAATCCCAAGAAATGGGGTCTCCAGCTTCTAGACATGAGGTTACTATTTCAGAAGTTCCTTTGGAAATTTTCCATGGTGGTCCTTTGAGAAGTTTTTCTCTCTATTTGTTAATGATACTAGTAGAAGGCTCCTATATTTCAAATGAGGAATCCAAGGTTTAAAGAAAGGAAATGATATTTCAGTAGATTCATCAAAGAAAAGATGAACTTGAGATTGTGGCAGGAGAATGGAAACTATAGAGAGTCACTTCAAGATTAACTGTCAGAGAACCCATTCCCACCTGACTCATCTTGGAGCAAAGTCCATGATATACAAAGGTGGGAGGAATGGCTACTGGGTAAATGGTAAATGTCCTGAAAAGGGTCATGAGTCTTGGGGTCCAGCATAGTCTTATCCTTGCTCAGTACCCCACTTCTTCTCTTGCATGTACTTCCCTTTCTTGATAAACTGTCTTTGGTTCAGTTCTTTGTCCTAGAATAGAAGGGTCAAGAAACTTCAGCCGGTGTCCCCAAGACTCAGCTCCCTGCTATAACAAGAGTCATCTTAGTCTAAGGAAGAAGACCATACTCCATTCAGTGGTGATGATCTTTCATGATTTAGTGTGGATACTCTAACTTGTCTTAACCCCAGAGATGAACTAAACCTTCCATTTTACTTTCCTACCTTAATACATGATGCAAAAACAGAGCTATGTAGAGAGGTTACTCTCAGGTTACTAGGTTCAAAGCAGTGACTGGGATGCCCCAAGCACAGAGCCTTTTCTATGTGACTTCAGACTGAAATTATGGCTAGGAGCTCAGGCTTTATACCTATGATTATTTTCTTTGGTAAATTAGAAAAGTCATTCCTAAAATACCCTTTGTCTTTTAACTTATGTCCAATAGATGTTTCTCAATGTATTGAAGGTCAAATCGTATGACAGACGTGCAAGTATTTAGAAAAGCAAAATATCATGTGAGAAGGCATTCTCAGGTTTACACAGAAATAGACCTCCCAAATGGGAAACATCTATTTGGTTTAACAGACACCAAAACAACTGTTATTGGTACCACACAGAAGTCTTTAGAAGTTCAGAATCATAAGACCATTCTGGCTCTAATGGATTAGGGCTTATATTTATTTTATAAATTTATTTCTTAAAACGTGTATAGGTGTTTTGCTTGGCCATGTCTGAGGAGGCCAGCAGAAGGCATCAAATTTCCTGGAATTGGGGTCACAAATGTTTGGTAGCTGCCATGTAGGTGCTGGAAACTAAACCTGGGTCCTCTAAAAGAGTCATCTCTTCAGCCCCAAAATTCTTATCTTCTAATAAGACACTCAAGTGATTTGTAAATATTTTAAAATGTGATATGCATTAGTATAATTAGATCCTAGCAGTTTCTGTCTGAGTCTTTCATGGAATAAAGAAAATGAATCAGGGTCTGTGAACTATGCAGGGTATCTATGTTCTTGTAGAGGATGTTTCAAGGGAAAGAAAAGTAACTGCTTATTTTATAAAGGAGTAATTCTCAACATTGGACATACAGTAGTATTCTCTGGAACATTTAAAGAAACTTACTAGCTGGGCCCCACTCTCTGATCATGTCATTTTAACTGTCATATGTGTGACCTGTTTCAAACATGTTCCCAACCTTAGCAAATAATTTTATCATGATTATAAAGTTGAGAAACAGTGCCTGCACAAGAAACATGCAAGTCTATTATCCATCTGAGTCACAAATGGGAAAGACCCTTTGAAATCTTCTCTGTGTTTTTTTTCTTAACTCCAGTGTGAAAAAATGCTATCATTTTCAGAGTCTAGAGAAAATGTGGGCAGAGTTCAGAACCCTAAAAAGAAAAGGTAGGAACACAAACATATTGTGATATCCATGGAGGTATACCATACACCAGATTAATCTGATTTCAGTTCTCTATAACCACTGAAAAATTTCCTTCATGAAAATTGTGTTTCTTCTGAAGGGGAGAAAATATCAACTATAAAGCCAGATAAAAGTTCAAGGTTGAAACAAACATAAAGAAGCCCCAGGTTTCTGTCTCTTTCATTTGATGAATATCTACTCTTTCTACCTCTGAGAAATAATTCTTTCCTGTATGGTCATAAAGTTTTTTACCCACAGAGGCTACATTCATTCTCTCCTCCCCTACTTTTTCTTATCCTAATTCCTTCCCTCTTTCCACTGTCCATTCTTTCTTCTTTCTTCTCTATTGAACACACAAACACTAAGTATCTCCCAGGTATACTAGAACTCAGTGTGGTTTACATCTTTCTATATGTGCATTACACTGTTTTGATTTTTTATGGTTTATATACATTCTCTATTCAGTTTGATATTTACAATGTAATCTGGAACATTAATGAAAGTCTGGAAAAGAAAGAATAGTGGGGGAAATTTGACTTCTTTGTTTAGAAGTTTTATATTTAGATTGTGAGCATCTTGGGGTCCTTATTTAATCTTTCTTACCTGAAAGTAACTCACTCCAGTGAGTTTCTCAAAGGTCAATTAGAATTTTATTCCTGACTTGTATGGGTATTATCAAATCTTCCCAACTTAGTGTATTGTGCAAGGTTGATGTGCATATTGTCGATTCCTTCATCTCAGCCATCAATAAAGATATTGAATAGGCAATAAAGATATTGAATCCTGTCATACTGTGGGACAAAGGCATGGGTGTTTACACTAACACTTATGACCCAAGCAATCTTGCTGATTGAATTTATATATTCTTCTCAGAGCAAGGCATGGAGCTCATGGCAATTTTATTTACACAAAGAAATTTAAATATTATTACAAACATTACAATTCAGTCTTGTAATCTCTCTGCTCTGATCTATAATATGCTTCTCACTACCCTTCTTACTGTGTTTCCAGCTGCTCTTCATTTTAGATTGAGTTTTTTCATAAGTAACTTGAGCTTTGGTCCTGATAAAATAGCTGCTTCTTGTTTGTGATTTCACCTGTTTTCAAGAAAGGATGAATTTCACCATAAGTTTTTTTTTATTCTCTAGTTTCTGCCTCCTATTTCCTTCATAACATGTAGTCCTTGCAATTCTTGGGGTGCTGTTTTGATGTCAGCAGAGGTACCAAACCATCTTTGTCCATGACCAAGATAGGATGAGTGCTTTCAAATGAAATTCTTAGGTTAGCATATTGAACACATGTATTTTGGAGTTTGACTCTAGCAGTTCTCAGACAGAGTGCCTAAGAACTCAGAATATTCCCAAACAATAATTCTTCATTTTCAAATGTCAGATAGTCAACAACCTGTGGCAAGACCTCTTCTTAATGCTTCCTCTTCATTTGGCCTCAGCGTATATTCTGATTAAGAAATAAAATTCCACTGCAGTTAATAATATGCCTGGTAAGCAGATGCAGAGTCGTTTATTTCCATAGAATGAAATTTCCATAGAATGGAACCACCCAATAGGATAGCTTTCAGTATTTGTGTCAATATGTACCACTGATTTGATGTGTTAATCACAGTTTGGAATAAATTTGAATGATGTTCATGCCCCTAAATGCTGGAATGTGTTGCTGCCTTTATTTATTTATTTATTTATTTATTTATTTATTTATTTATTTATTTATCTTTGGTTCACTGACCAACTGAATATTCCGGGGTATGATCTCATTGGTCATCTATGAATTTCGTTACTGTTCTCTGCATATGGATTACTCATTCCAGGTTTGGAAATGTCTTATGAAATAGTGTCCACATCTGTAAGCATATTGACTATTCCTGCCTCTTTTTTGATCTAACTTCTGTCCCAAGTCCCTCTGTCTTAATTACTACTTTCTCTAGTCATTGCCTCATCAAGAAGTTATCTTCATCCTTCACATATTCTTTTTCCATGTCTCCTGTTGGTTACATAATCTGGTTTTAATGGTATCTGACTTGCAGCATTTACTGGTTGTTTCTATATTCATTTATATATGAATAATTTTAAGTACCAACTGTATTCTAAAGACTGCATTCAGACCCATGATCAGTGGTGAACAAAACTGAATACAAACCCACACATAAAACCTCCCAGTGTATTCCTCAGAAAAATGGGGATAAAACTACCACAAGACCCAGTAACTCCACTCTTAGGCATATATCAGCAGAAAAAAACAATGCAATCATGAGATTTGCAGGCAAATGGATAGCACTAGAAGAAACCATCCTGAGTGAGGTAACCTAGTCACAAAAAGAGAAACATGGCATGTACTCTCTCATATATGGATTTTAGACATAGATCTGGGGAGTGCCAGCCTACAATCCCATGGCCAAAGAGTCTGGGAAACAGAACGTTCATTCAGTGGCTGATGGAAGCAGAGGCAGACTCCCACAGCTAAGCACTGAGCTGAACTCAAGAAATCCAGTAACAGAGAGGGAGGACTGATGACCAAAGGGATTAAGACTAGGCTGATTTAACCCCCAGAAACAGCTGACTTGACAAGGGTTAGCTCTTGAATCTCAGGCATCAGCCTGGGAATCCAGCATGGGACTGATCAAGACCCCCTGAATGTGGGTGTCAGTGAGGAGGCCTAGGTAATCTATTGAGCCTTGGGCAGTAGATCAGTATTTATCTCGGGAATACAAATGGACTTTGGACTCCCATCCAACAATGAGAGATGCACTCTCACCCTGGACACTTGCGGGAGGGTCTAAGCCCTGCCCTGGATGAAATGACAGACTGTGAACACCCCCATGGAGGGCTTCACCCTCCCTGGGGAAATGAGGGGATATTGGGGGGGGGGTGAAGAGCACGGGAGGAGGTGAGGGAAATGGAGAGGGACCCGGAATTGACATGTGAAGCAACCTTATTTCTAATTTTAATTTAAATTTAAAAATAAATAACAAAAATAATAAACCTTCCAGTGGGTTGAAAAACAGTTATTAAGTAATTGGAAACAGTATGAAATTAAAAATCCTTTTCTGTGTGGTTCTTTAAATGACTTCTGTGAAACTCCATTTAAAAAGAAATATTTGTGTTTAATTCTATATCATGAACAGCATAGTTTAGGAAAAGGTTAGAGAGATATAGAGTATTCTTGCTACAGAGAATGACAACTTAATTAAGATTCAAGGTAGCAAAAGATCCCTATACCAGTTGTGTGCTATAGGACAAGGTGCCATTTGTGGCAGATTCAGGTAGATGACATATCCTTGTGAAGAATTTTAGTCTCTATGGCAAATAGAAAAGCACTGATGGGTGTGTAGCAAGGAGTGTGTAGCAAGGAAATTCTTGCATTAAAAGTGTGTTTGGGGTTGTCTTAGAAAAGGTTGCTCATAAGTAAGCATTTAGGAAAGTTAGGAAACACCATTTAGGAAGATGTGGTAACCTAGGAAAGAATTTTTCCAGCTGATTCCAAGGAGATTGTCATAGAAATAAAGTTACAATATTCAGGAGGCAATACCATGAGAATTGTGCGATGGTGTGAGCAAGGAGTAAAGGGGAGAAAGATACCAACCATTGCTCCAGTGTACCTGGGGTTCAAGTCGAAAGGTCATGTCACTGAAGATTAATGTAATAGAAGGTAATACTCACGAGTTTGGTCTCAATGTTGCTGGTTTAATGCACTTTTGAAATAACTCGGTGGACCTCATGTAAATAATGAGCTACAAAGAGATTCAGTTAGTTACTGATGTGGGATGCTCAGGTGTATAGAATGCTAGTGAGTCTGTGACTGTGGTGGCAGTGCCTGAGAGAAAAAGGAGATGGAATGTTCACAGGTCTAACTTAAGCTCACAGAATAAAATATAAACAATATACACATTGCTCTGTTGTGCCCTTCATCACATTGTGCAAAAGCTATAGCCATACACTAAATTCAGTTCATATTTATGATATAATATCCTGGATACTTTTGTTAACCATCATTCAATTTTTTTCAGTTTTTTTGTAATATAAATGTGTTGATCTCCATCTTAGAAATACAGGCTTGGAAACTCAGAGCAGTGGGACAAATGTTTAACTCAGAAAGCAAGGGGTATCAACGCTGCATGAGAAACAAGTTTCCCCTCTCAACATGTAGTTGTGCTTATAATAAAACAAGCAAAGCTACTTTTTATTTGTCAACTGATTGATGTCTGATAAATCTGATATCTTCCAATTAGCTGTAGCTTCTGATTTTCCATTTTTTTCATTACTGTCTGTGAAATAAACCTCATCCCGTGCAAAATAATCCTAAATGATTACCTATCTCTGGATTTGGGGAGGCATGCAGAACATGCCAGATGCAGTCTGGCCCACATCACCAAATAGCAGGTGGCCTTTGAGTCTAACACCATTTAAAAGTGTCCTCAAAAGAACTTTGCTCTCTCCAGACTTTGTAGACCATTCCCACTATGATGCCAAGAGCATTTGGGGTAATGAAAATGAACTAGAAGAGAGTATTTCTTGGCGGTCATGTGTTCGTAGAGAGGACAGTGTGTGGTCTGACTCAAGCTACAAAGTTCTACTTGTTTGAGGCTGAGAAATTTCCCAGGATATGGAATTATTAGTGCTAAAATTTGGGCAGTCAGGGAAAGTACAACGGTGTCCCCTTGTAAGGTAGAAATCACCTTTTCCCCAGTATTTGTGAGGCGCCTCATAGAAAAGAAGGAATTTCAAGGATTACTTCAAGAACAAAAGGCAATTGAGAACAGGATTGAACTGGGAAAAGAAATGCAGTGTAAGTTGCCCGCCAAATTACCAGGAGCATGAATCCCTTCAGATCTATTAATGAGAAGCCATTAGACTATAACCCAGATCAGTTCTATGCTGCTCCCCAGGCCTTGCAGAGACACTGACAGAATAGTTACCTGCCCTCTTTATATAGCCCCCTGGGAATGTCTAACCTGGCAACTAGAGAACTGATTTAATGAAGTTGACGAAGCTGGATCATTTTTACGTGTTCAGTCTCTGCCTCTCCCCTCGATGGTTCCATTTTCCAAAAGAACATGGCACATCTTTGATTTGGAGGCTTACGTTTGGTGAAACAAAAATGCACGGTGTACACCGTGTACAAAGACATGAATTATGTGCATGTGTGTGAATATTGCTATTCCCCCAAATCAATTATGAGACCTGCAAGCCAGACTCCTTATAGTCCCTGCAGTTATTTGAATCTCTGAGTTCTTGTTCAACTCTAGTTTATCCTCGGTGTATGTATGGAGTAGGAACTGACAAGAAACACTTGCAAAAACGGGACAATAAGCTGTATGCTTCAAGCAAAGACATACTGGCAGACTTCCTGGTGTCAGAGTGGAGATGGAAACTGTGTAGAGCTCATTTGCTCTCATGTAACTTTCATGGATATCTTTTTCCTTCCTTACATGGTCTTGCTTTATGCTTCTGTGTAGGTTTACTTAAGGTTAGCATACAAAGCAGTGAGGCTCATTGGGTTATTTCTATGCATATATATTAATGTACTTTATTATATTCCTTTCTCTGACTGCTTTCTTCCTTTGTTCCATCTTTCTGGTCCACTCAGGTAGTCCCTGTTTTACTTTCATGTTACACATATTACTTTATCCTGTCTACTTTCTGTTTGCTTAATAGCTCACTCTCCTCTCTTATGCCCCCCTTTGTGTTTTTGTGAGAGACATATGCACACACACACACACACACACACACACACACACACACACACACACTGAAAGGTGGAAGGGGAATAAGGTGCATGCACAAATAAGTGCATTTAAATATAGATTCCATATACTTAAGAAAATATACTTGTCTTTTTGAGTCTTGCTACTATGGAAATCATATTGAAGTTCTTCAAGCTACAATTACAACTGTTTAAACCATACCTGCATATATATCCCAAAGACAATACCACAAAGATTGCCAGTGTATTCACATTTAATGCTACAAGAGTCAGAATAGGTAAGAAATGGAACCTGCCTAGACACCCACCAGCATAGAGATGGATAATGAAAACGTGGTACACATACACAGAAGAATTTTATTTAACTTCAAATAAATTGAAGTCATGACATTTACAGGAAAATGGATAGAATGGGAGAGCATTATGTTAAGCTAAATAAGCCAGACGTAACTATACTTTCCCTGAATGGTTCCACTCTAGATTGAATTATATTTCTGATGTATGCTCTTACAATAACCAGGGAGGTATGATTGATTGTCCCAAAGCTGACCTTTAAAAATCCAAGGAAGTATATAAAAGAACTACCATTCTTTAGTTTGTCAACGATATCTTTACAAAAAATTGAATGCAAGATGCAAACAATGTTTTATGGTGATATTTGTGATGCCAGCCCTCAGTTTTGCACATGTTTTAACTGTTTTAAAATAGATTATTAACTCTGGATGGAACATCAAAAATGTCTTATGTAGCATTCTTGTTTTGATAATGACGGAAAAATAATGACTTTCTTCAAACTACATAAATTTCACTAATGTCTTAGTCCATTTTCTGCTGCTGAAATACAACAGAATGTGTACTATATAAAGGAAAGTGGCCTATTTTTGTAGTTTAAGACGCTGTAAGTTCAAGCGCATGGTGCCAGCATCTTCAGGCATATGGTGAATACTTTCTTGCTGTATCACATGATGGTAAAAGACATTCTATAACAAGACAACAAGGAATTGGGGAAAGTCTGTTTTAATATAAATTCGTTAAACCATGAATGGACTAATCTTTTAGTGAGAGCTGTGTCCTCGTGAGCCAATGAACTACCCATGATCTTACCTCTCATTACCAAGAAGGGATCCGATTTCGAAAGCATGAATGTGTGAAGCATATTTAGACCACAGCAGCCAAGATCAAATGTGAACCTAAGTATGTACTATCTTTTCTTACTTTCTACTTACTGTCCATCACTGTATTTATATGAAACTGTTTGATGCCTTTCATCCATTCAAAACTGGAGGATTGGCTTCACTGGTGAAACTGGAAGAGACACACTCATTAAAATAGGAATGAAGCTGAAGGAAGGTGGTCTCTCTGACCCAAGGCTGAAAGGGATATAAAAATTAGAGGAACACATGAAGCCAAGAGCAGTGTGGGGAGCCCATGGCCAGAACTAGTTCTAACAGTTGAGAGCCAAGGAGACAGAGCCAAAAATTGGAGAGGCCAGGGAACAGTAATAAGATTAATAGATAATATACAAGACAGAGCTAACCTGGGAAATTGCTTGGCAAACCATTGTTGTCAGAAGCTAGCTTTTATGTGCCAGCTGCTAGGGAGAAGATGATGCCAGCTTATTTAAAGGGCCAGGTACAGCACAAATAAAAGAAAAAGAAGAGCTTGGGTAGATACAGAGGGGAGTATTGACTTTGTATTGATTTGTGAATCAAAGCCAATATGATAAATTAGAAAATGGAGGTGTGGATTAAATCAGGTACTTTACACACTAGATTGAAGTGATTATAATTCACAAAGTATGTTTCTTTCCTGAAGACTGGGGTGTGTGATAAGTGCTTATGTCAATTGATGTAGTTATAGTCCCCATTAGAGAGCCCAGACTATAAAAAGATTTCAACTTAGAAAATACCAATTTGGAGGACTAATCTCCAAAATATACAAAGAACTCAAGAAACTAGACATTAAGAGACCAAATTATTCAATAAAAATGGGGTAAAGATCTAAATAGAGAACTCTCAACAGAGGTATCTCAAATGGCCAAAAGACACTTAAGGAAATGTTCAACATCCTTAGTCATCAAAGAATTGCAGATCAAAAGATCTCTGAAATACCATTTTACACTTGTCACAATGGCCAAGATTGAAAACAGTGATAATAGCTTATGCTGGAGAGATGTAGAAAAAGGGGAACTCCCATTGCTGGTGGGAGGAAAAAATTCATACAGCTGTTTTGGAAATAAGTATTGCATTTTCTTAGAAAATTGGGAACCCACCCTTTACAATTGCGACAAACAACATAAAATGCCTTGGGTGTAACACTAACCAAACAATTGAAAGACCTGTATCGCAAGAACTTTGAGTTAAAAAAAGAAAGAAATTAAAGAAGACACCAGAAAATGGAAAGATTGTCCATGCTCTTGGATAGGTAAGATAAATGTAGTAAAAATGGCAATGTTGTCAAAAGCAATCTGCAGATTCAATGCAATCCCCATCAAAATCCTGGCATAATTCTTCACAGACCTTTAAAGAACAATCTCTTTATATGGAAAAACAAAAGACCCAGGAGAGCCTAAATAACTCTATTCAACAAAGCAACTTCCGCAGGAATCACCATCCCTGACTTCAAGCTCTATTACAGAGCTATAGTCCTGAAAACAGTTTGGTAATGGCACAAAAATAGACAGGCTGACCAACAGAATCTAATTGATCACTCCAATATTAACTCTTACACACATGAACACCTGATCTTTGACAAAGAAGCTAAAATTATACATTTTAGGAGGAAATGTATACATTTTAGAAGGAAAGCATTTTCAACAAATGGTGCTGGCACAACTGGATGCTGGCATGCAAAAGACTGTAGACAGATTCATGTCTATCGCCATGCTCAAAACTTAAGTTCAAATGGATCAAAATTCTCAACATAAATCCAGCCACAATTAACCACTTAGAAGAGAAAGTGGGAGGTACCTTTGAATGAATTAGTACAGTAAACTACTTTCTGAACATAACTCAAGTAACACAGACACTAAAATCAACAATTAACAAATGAGACCTCCTGAAACTGAGAAGCTTCTGTAAGGCAAAGGACACAGTCAAGAAGACAAAAAAACAGCTCACAGAATGGGAAAAGATATTCCCTAACCCCACATCTGACAGAGAGCTGATCTCCAAAATTTACAAAGAACTCAAGAAGCTAGTCTCAAACACATCAAAGGATCCAATTAAAAAGTGTGGTACAGAACTAAATGGAGAATTCTCAATAGAGGAGTCTAAAATGGCTGCGAGACACTTAGAAAGTGCTCAACATACTTAGCCATCATGAAGATGGAAATCAAAACAACTCTGAGATATGATCTCACTCTTGTCAGAATGACTAAAATCAAAAACACCAGTTTATGGTGGAGAGGATGTGGAGAAAGGCAAACACTGCCTCCATTGCTGGTGGGAGTGCCAACTCATACAGCAACTTTGGAAATCAGTATGGAAATTCCTCAGGAAAATGTAAATCAGTCTACCACAAGACCCAGCAATTCCATTCTTAGGCACTCAAAAGATGCACATTTATACAACAAGGATGTTTGTTCCAATGTGTTCATAGGAGCATTGTTTGTAATAACCAGAACCTGGAAGCAACCTAGATGATCCTCAACTGAAGAGTGGATAGAGAAAATGTGGTACATCTACACAATGGAATACCACTCAGTGAAAAAAAAAACCAATGGAATCTTGAAATTTGCAGGCAAATGGACAGCACTAGAAGAAACCATCCTGAGTGAGGTAACCCAGTCACAAAAAGACAAACATGGTATTTAAGCACTTATACATGGATTATAGACATGGGTCAGCGGCGTGCCAGTCTACAATCCCACTGCCAGAGAGTCTGGGAAACAGGAAGGACCCTAAGAGAAATATGCATGGTACCCACAGAAAACGGGAATGAGGCAAGATCTCCTGAGCAGAGGGGAGAGGAGCCAGGAAAAAGAGGGGGAGAAAAGGAGGGGAGAGGAGGACATGTGTGAGCAGGAAGGTTGAGTCAGGGGAAGAATAGAGGTGAACAGGATGAGAGATACCATAATAGAGGGAGTCATTATAGGTTACAGGAGAGATCTGGCACTAGTGAGATTTCCGGAAATCCACAAGGATGACACCTACTGGCAAACTAAGCAATAGTGGAGAGGGTATCTTAAATAACCCTCCCTGATAATGAGTTTGACGACTACCTTCTATGCTATCCTAGAACTTTCATCCAGTGACTGATGTAAGTAGAGGCAGACACCCACCGCTAAACACTGAACTGAACTGAACTGGATCCCAACTGCAGAGAGGGAAGAGTGATGAGTAAAGGGATCAAGAATAGGCTGGTTAGACCCACAGAAACAGCTGACCAGAACAAGAGGCAGGACATGGACCCCAGACTGATGGCTGAGAGGCCAGCATGGGACTGATCCAGACCCCCTGAACATGGATGTCAGTGAGGAGGCCTCGGCAATCTTTGGGACCTTGGGTACTAGATCATTATTTATCCCTGGCATCTGAATGGACTTTGGGAGACCATTCCACATGGAGGGATGCTCTCTCAGCCTGGACACATGGGGGAGGGCCTAGGCCCTGCCCTGGATGAAATGACAGACTCTGGATATCCACTATGGAGGACCTCACCCTCTCTGGGGAACGAAATGGGTATTGGGTGGGAGGCTGGGGTGGGGTGGGGCAGCTGGTTGTGGGGTGGGTGAGGGGAGGGAGAGGGAGCTGGGATTGACATGTAAAGCAAGCTTCTTTCTAATTTTAATGAAAAAAATATAAAAAAGAAAATTTGAAATGAATTTACATCAAGATCCAACAATATCACTTTTGGGCATATACACATAGGATGCACACTAAGGTCTCATTCTGAGGAGCCAAAGGGCATGACTTCAACACATGAACTCACAAGAGGATACAATACATTCCAGTTTAGTACTTGCTAAAAGGAAGTCAGAAGTTCCATGAGGAGATGCTTTATTATCTCTTCCCTCTGAATCCTTCTAGTTCCATACAGTTTATCTTTCCAAACTCTTTCTCTGTGGCTACACTTCAAATCGATCTCATCTGTTAGTTCCCAGCTGTTATTTAAGCTTGGGTCTTTTTTTTCCTTGACTGGATTATAAACTCTTTAAAAGCGGGGCATGTATCACTATCATTTTGGTTGCCTTAGCAAATGTTAGTCACTGGATATTGGTGACATGAAGATTCTCTATGTGGTGTAGAGTGGCCCAATGTTCCTCCCTTCTATCTTTTCACTCCAGCTTTTCCAAAATTTCTAAGTCTCCTTCGATCCTAGAGTCAATAGGAGAAAGAACCTCAGGAAATCCCATCCTTCTGTAGAACCTTTTAGAACATGACTTATGGCAAGAAGCCTAAGGACAGTATTAGAAAGAGACATTGGGCCTTTGCCACAGCATCTTGTTCACTTCCTCTGGTCAAAGTTATGAACAATAGGAGATTACATTCTTGACTAATAAAAGCAGACAGTCTCATCTAAGATCCCCATGATAGCCTTTAAAGTCACAGGGTACTCCCACAGCATTCATGCTGCTTGCCGCAATAGTAGACACAGAATACATCCATGAAGTATTAGTGCTTTAACATATAAAATGAAGGGAAATGCAAAAACATCCATGTGCATGTTCATTTGCATCTGCAGAAAGCCTGAGACAAATATGTTCATAGTTCCATATAATATCTACATTTTGTATAGAATATCGAGCAGATTACAAACGTATGCTTCTGTGACCTTCTTGAATAAATGATTGGGTTTTGTGGACCAGAGGCTAGAGATCGAGCTTGCTCCTAAGGCAGCGAAGCAGATGGTGCATTAATAATAGGGATATTAGGAAGATCGGCTTCCCAATTCCAGTGTATTCATTAATACACTTTAGACAGTTTAATTGCTTCCTGAAACACTAATTGAAAGAGGTTCATTTGCAAACGCCTAGGTTCTAATAATATAAATCTGGCGCAGTGCCACAAAAGCCCCTTAAATACCATTATAAGAAAAATTATGGCATTTAACTAAAGACAGCTAGATTTTAAAAATAAAATCAGTACAGCGAAATGTATAAATTTCTTTCAGAGGGTGGATAAGAAAACAGTACATGTGAATCCTTCCAGCACTGGCATTTGTGGAGTACTCACCAACGTCATGCAAGCGAGCCCTGGGATTATGAACATCTGGCAAACTCTGTGACTTCAGCAGCACCAAGCAGAATGTTCTCGTTTACATAAACTCATTTCCTTGAGGAATATCTGTGGAATCTGTTATTTCAAGAGACTATGTGACTAAGTGTTGTTGTACCTTTGAGCAAAGGACTTTCCTCTTAGAACCATGCTGTCTACTGACCTTCTTTAAGTCGGATTTCATGCCTTTATAGGCATATTGATTCTGCACACACACACCCAGTGTTTACCAAACAAAACTCTGAGCAGTTAGGGTAAGAATACATAAGGAGTTTGCCTCAATGTGAAAAATGAGCACAGATTGATCGTTGTAGCAATTCCTAGTTTTGTTTGGGGGAACAATTTCTGGAATGAATGATGGGTGTTGATGAATTACACATTAGCTGTTGATGCTGTGAGTAAACCATGGGCTTGTTATGAGAAAACAGTGATCAGAAGTTCAAAATCTCTCACCAGTGATGCCACCCTTTACATAACAGCAAGAGAGGTATGCTTTTCATCAATTGTCATTGAATTACCTTCTAGGAATCCAGCTCAGATTCATGCTCAGGACTATTTCAGGAGTATGCGACATCCACTTAGAAAATGGACAAGTGAGACTCACATTCAAAATGCAAGGAGTGGAATAAGCTGCAAATCAGTAGCTCAAAGCTTCTTTCAAACAAGATGGGTGGCATACAAATAGGAGGAGAAAAAGGGCCCACCAAACCTTTGTGGCAAGCCAGCAGAACTGCTTAGTGTCAAGATCCACTGAGCTGCTCAAGGAGGAAGTAATTTCCCCTCAAGAAAATAAGAAATGATTCATTGCTTTCAAATACTTGCTCAGCGCTGTTAGTTGTTATCGGGATGGAATCTTGTTCACAGTCCCACCTGTGATAAAGAGCAGCTGGCTTGACAGTATCTGCATGTGCATGTACACAGTTTAGACCAGACATATCAATCTATAATGGTGTTTGAGTGCTTATTGTAACTTGTATCTCAGTTACAAATTTAAGAGTTATGTTTTACTGTGGTCGTTTAGAGAAAAATGGAAAATAAGCTTTTATATTTTTATTGAAATATAAGAAGGAACAACTATCTCATCTCCTCCTTCCCAGTCTTTTGGCCCTAAATACCTCAAAGACAAATATTATGACTTCAATAAGCAGTCAGGTGAATTATCTCAGAGAAATAGTCTATACAATTCCATGAACTGTACTCTTTTCTCTTGGTCTCTTTTCCCTCTCCAGCTCTCTTTCTCCCCTCTCTCTCCATTTCTCACTTGTTTTCCTTCCCCCCTTTGTATTTTCCCTTCTCTTGCCTTCATTTCAAAGACTGCTGACAAGAAGTTGCTAACTAAACTTTGCTTGAGATAAATTTAATTAAAATGGAGATGCATAATCATTCTTTAGGAGGCATAGAAAGACATTTGGTTATGTATCAGCACAGGTTAGATGTGGGCAATAATATTTATGTTTGATTTGTTTCCCAAACGTGTGGAATTGTTGGTTTATCACCCTTTAAAAGGCAACGTTGAAAGTCATTATCTTTCCCTAAGGAATGGAACTGCATTTAATATAATTATCCCAGAAGAAGAAAACAGGACCCTGGTTACATACTAAAGTCACCATACCTATATCCTTTGGATTTTATCCCACCTTTCCCATCTTATTTCACTCCATACCATTAAAAGCTACAGGCAAGGCTCAGAAACAAGGCATGTCTCCAAGTAAATCACCTCTCCCTCATCACTTTCCTTTATCCCTTCATTCAGTGAGTTCCAAAAACTCGGAGTCATCCTGAAGTTTTCTTTTACAGTCATATCTCCTCAGTCACTGGTTTTCTTCTCTCCTCGCCTACCCTTTTAAATACAATCTTCACATATTTCCTCTTGAATCAAGTGTGCAAACCAGAAGTCTGACTTATCATCCTGCTGATTATGAGCTACAAAATAAAGTGCAAATTCTTAAGTGGCCTTCCATTCTATCTGGTCAGCCTCTTCTTCTTCTTTTTTTACTTGCAGGGCTTCTCTTCTATAAGCTCCAAAGAGTCTTTCAGTCATTCAGTGGTGGTATACACATACATACACACACATACACACATATACACACACACAGAGAGAGAGAGAGGGAGAGAGAGAGAGGGAGGGAGGGAGGGAGGGAGGGAGGGAGGGAGGGAGGTAGGGAGGGAGGGAGGGAGGGAAGAAAGGAGGGTCATTTCTTCAACTCTCTAGCAGTTATCCATAGAAGTCATAATTCTTTGTTATTTAAATTTTTATAACTTTAGTCTTTTGACCAGAGATTGGCAAGCAACAGATCTTCAAAAAACATGACTATCAATTGAAATGAAACATAACAAAATCAAAAAGTAAGATTTGGTTTTGGTAAGAAAAGATATAGGCAGAGTAAGACACAAGTATGGTCAAGTTAGTGATCTCAAAACATCTAACACAATAAGGCATTGTGAGTATTTATGTGGTATTTCTACCCAGTGATGTCTAGCAACAGAACCAAACCATGTATAAACTAGGTCTGTCTGATTTTATTGTTCAGATGTTCATACCTTGTTTTGGATCCATGCTTTACAAAGTGAATACATGTTTATGTCTGTATATATATTGCTGGGTGTTCATGGATGTGTGCTTTTTATATTTCAACACACTGAGGATTATGTTAAGACATGAATGATGACCATTTGAAAGAGTGGAGAAGAGTTACTTATACACGTAGGATTTATGATACAGAAGTTTTTCTTGCTAACAGATTGGTGACAATGTCTCAGATTCCCTTGTTTAGGAGGATATGCTGGTGATAAAATACAGAATCACGGTTTGCTAAGAAAATGTTTATCTGCTACTCTTATGGGAAGATAGAAAGAGAAGATGAATTGGAAAGCAAGGAGTTACCACTGAAGGAGAACAATGAGATTTACTGATATTTTAATGGGAAAGAGGAGGAGGGAATGAAGAATGAATTCTAAATCGTGTGTGTGTGTGTGTGTTGGGTATATGTGTTCATGAATGTGTTGCTCCATTTAGCATTTAGTGGCCAGAGATCAACTCCAAGTGTTATTCTTCAGGGAATCATCTACTTTTATTTTTGAGACAGGATCCCTCACTCATCTGGAACTTGAGCTCACTGAGAAAGTTAAGCTGACTGGTCAACAAATCCCAAGGATCTGCCAACCAGGACAGACAGAACAAGCATGCACTAACATACTTGGCTTCTTTTACATGGGTTCTGGGGATGGGACTATACCCCATATGCTTATGCAACAAGCATTTTCCAACTGGATTATTCCCCAAATCCTGGGTCAATTTTTGAATGTAGGCGTGCTACATAGATTTGCTTCTGATGTAATATCTATGATGTGATTGTGTCATAGCCAGTGACTTGTAAAAGCAGATACTAATCATAAGGAAACATTTAAAAGAAAGGGGACACAAAAGAGGTCAGAGGACTTGGGGATAGGCTCTGGGTGTATGGAAGGCCTGGGTTCTCATGGCAGACCATGAGAAAGGCCATCTCTAAGTCTTAACTTCCTGCTTTTGATATTTAAAAGCTTACCAGTCTCAACCACTCACATTATTTTCTAGCCTCTATTTTTCATGTCTTTATCTCTATTCACTACTAAAGAGTTCGAGCTACACACAGGGAGTTGATCTAAGAACTGCCAC
The DNA here is from genome assembly GCF_017639785.1 of Mesocricetus auratus. Classification (NCBI taxonomy): domain Eukaryota; kingdom Metazoa; phylum Chordata; class Mammalia; order Rodentia; family Cricetidae; genus Mesocricetus; species Mesocricetus auratus. The sequence continues at coordinate 17,035,426 of NW_024429205.1, read as the reverse complement.
TAACATTCTTGCCAAATCAAGTGAGATGTTTGAGGATAAATGTGGATTCAGACATTGCAACCACAAGAAAAAGACCAAGGCATAAAAGTGCCTTGAATTGCCTATAATTCTTACGTCCTTCAGATTTCAAATGCCACCTGACTTAGAATTGTATTCATTGACATAGACATAACTAGTGATATGTAAGAAAGTGTGCGTGTGTGTGTGTGTGTTCATGTGTGCACACACTCATGCATACAGGTGCATAAACTATGTCCTTCATATAGAGGCCAAGGGAGGATGTCAAGTACTTTCCTTTTTTGCTCTACATTTCAATTTTGAAACACTGTCTCTCACTGAACATGAGTCTCACCATTTGGGCTAGGCTGACTGGCCAGCATGTTCCAAGAGCCTGGTGATCTCTACCCCCAGGTTCTAGGGTTATAGGCACAGGAAGCCATGAAAGGTTTATGACCTAAAAGCACTAGGTGAACTAAGAAACTCCAAACAGGAAGGTTGGGTAGTTGAGAGCATCTTCTGCAGGCAGTTAAGAGCAAGAAGAGCTCCTTCCAAGAAGGTCCACACACACAGCTGTTGGTGTTTACAACTTTGAGATGGCAGGGAGACAGATCTGCAGATGGAGTCACCCAACCCTTTCCACTCTATTAAATCTGCAATTCACCCGCACATTGGTGGACAGTGTCTACTCCCACTGTGAGCCTGCGGCTGCCCTTCGCTGCACTGTTGAGATAAGTCTCCTCTTTCTTTTCTTTCCACACCACCTCAATTAATTCAGATCTAACAGCCACAACTGGCTTTTGCCAAGGTGCCAGGGACTTTCACAGCAACTACTCTTACTGACTGAGCCATCTCCCCTCCATTTATAATAATGTTTTTAGCTATACCCATTGTGTCTCCAATGAAAATCACCTTCCCTCCTTTCTCTCCCTCCTCCTGTCATGTATTCTTGTGTGTGCATCCTGAACAAACACAATGTAGATCACTAAAATCCTCAGTAAATAATTTCTTCTCTACTTGTTTGCATTTTCTTTTGTACAAATCTTGACAGAATTAGCCTTGCAAATCAAAAATCACAATTGAGAGGGAAAGGAAGCGTGTTTCCACTCAGCACACGGTAGCTTTTAAAGATTGGGGTGGTGTGGTTGGTGCATTGAGCATGCTCATTAGTACAGGCTAAGGAAATTTCTGCTTGAAGACACTTGGATTTGCCCTTCATTTGAACACAGTGGAACCTCTCTTAAGTAACCTAGGATTTCACAGTGAACCTCTCAGGTCTCCATCTCTAATCTACATAAATATCTTAATACTTGGGGCTATTTGGGATTGTTTTCTGTTGTGTCTTGGTGCATGGCTTAATTCTGGAGTTTGAAGGAAATCAGAGGAGGGGCAGGAGAGATGGCTCAGTTTTGAAGAGTACTTACTTTTCCTCGAGAAGACATGAGTTCATTGGTTCATTGGTCACTCACACCCACATTAGAAATTTGACAACTCTCCTTAACTCCAACCCTAGGGGATCTGACACACCTGATTTGCTTGCTTCCCAAGGGGCCTCCACACACATGACACACTCATTCACATGAATAAAATAGAAACCTTTAAATTTTTGATATTGTAATATAATTAAAACATTTCCTCCCTTCCTTTTCCTCTCTTAAATCCTCCCATATACCCACACCCATTCTCCTTCAAATTCATGGGCTCCTATTCTTTATTGTTATTGTATGACTATGTGCATATACCCCTTCCTCTTTCTCTTGCTGTGAAGGTCCACTTTTAGGATGTAACCTAGACCAAGTTGGTCCTGCCTCAAGGATACAGGATACAGGATAATTGCAAAAGCAATTTAAAATACTAATTTTTTATGGGCATGACATCTAGTGTAAGAAAGGAAAGCTTTATTCCACAAAATTCTATGCTTGTTTTTCTTATGGCTTGGAATTAGCCTTCATTCATGCCCCCTCTGTGCTTTAATTGAGCCTAGAATTTGTTTTCAAAGATAATTTAAAAGTGAAAGATCTCCTGATGGTATTTGGTCCACTTATGTAATTTAGCCCAGTTCTTTCACATGTCCTTTTTGTTCATATATCTGACATGAATAGAATAATACATATGTTCTTAAATACTTAATTCAGTTTTAATAAGTACAGCTATATTAAATTTTACCAAGTAGAGTACTTGTGTTTATTAGCAGTCTCTAACCAAACATGATGAAATGACAAGTATTCTCACATTTCATGTGTATACAGTGTGTGTGTGTGTGTGTGTGTGTGTGTGTGTGTGTGTGTATGTACATACTTGTCTACATATGTTAGAATCCAGAGGCATCAAGTGTCTTCATTTATCACTCTATCTTATTCTTTGAGACATATTCTCTCACCACTAAATCTGGAACTAGCATGTGTCCCAAGACTAATGGGTCAGAAGCTCCAGAAATCTTCCCCCCACCCCAGAACTGGGACTAAAGGTAGGTGCTGTCATATCTGTTTTTACAAGACTGCTGGGCTTCAGAACCCAGGTCCTTGTGCTCGCACAGCAAGTTCTTTACTGACTGAGTCATCTTCCCAGCCCCAAGTGTTCTCAAATTCTATGCATTCCTCTCTTCTCTCACAAGTACCCTAAATCAGGAGGCTTTATTCTATACACTTTATAGAAGAATACAGTTTGTTCAGTTTGATATTTTGGAATATTGAATTATCACTTGACATTATTATCTAATTTGGGTTATGTTTAAAAGTCAAAGTCATTAAATATTTTAAGTTTCCTTTGAGGTTTGTCTTCCCATATTAGGATTGAGTCATAGAGGGAAAGGATATCTGAAGGAAATTGGTAATGAATTTGCCAAACCTCATGTGTAAAAAGATTCAAGTTTCCATGCAACAGAAAAGCCCTAGTTCCTGTGAAGAGGAATGGGAGAGAATTTGATTCCAAAACTGAGAGTTTCAAAGAGATTTAGAGGTCAACATTTTCCTCCTCTTACTAAATGTGGAGAAGAAAAGTATTTCATTCTTTTGGTTAAGAACTCTGAACCCCAGGTTAGCAACTTATTATTTAACTGAGGGTTACCTTGAACTTATGATCCTCTTGGTCCCTCTTCTGCGTGGTGGGATTACAGGTATGTGCAACACATCCAGTTTATGATGTGCCAGAGATCAAACCAGGCATTGTGCCCGCTATCATGTACCTTAGCCATGGTGCTATGCCCTCAGAACCTATTTTTTTCTTTTTGTACAATACTCGGGAAAGAGGAAAGGCGATTGGGATATGCTAACAGATCAAGGGTCCTGAGAGTGGTGCTGGTGTAAACTATAAATCAGCTCTCTTTTAGAATGTGCTCAATAGTATGGGGAATGTCCTTCCTTATTGATAGTCTGTCTTATAGCTAAGGAAAGTCAGAAATTCTCCTCATTTGTTTGCTTCTGGTCTTTGATGACAAAACAAGCCAGACATTTAAAAATACGTTTCAACTGCTAGGCAGGTTGCTTACACAACGGTGTGAGCAGATACAACTCAAGAAGCATGGGTTTATGTATCTGCTTTTAAAAGAAATTGAAAGCATTCTTTTCTTCTTTCTTTCTTCCTTTATTTCTATATATCTCTGTACATAAACTCCTGGCAGCTTGGTTATATGTCATTAGCTTTTTGAAAGTAAAATATAGTCCTGAAGAGAACTTGGATGACAAACAAGAGAATTTGAATTTCTACATTGCTTCCAGTAACTGACTTGACAGCTTTAGACAGACATATTGATTAATAATTATGTCCTGGCAGTAAGTATCTCCACTAAGCCATTCTCCATTTTATTGTAGTGTAAATATGTAATCTGCATAAAATTAAAGCTGTTATGCACTTGAAAAATTGCCTGCTTGAGAGATGCTTACTCTAAAGAACAACTATGGCTTGAATTGCTAACCCCACCTTCTTTTTTTGTGAATTCAATGCTAATTATCCTACTCTCCATTTCAAAAGTATATTTCTTTCTATATTATTATTTTGTCTAAACTATTTTGTCTCCATCTTAGATGTCTCTTTATGGAGCTGCAAATGATATCAAGTGTGAATGTTCAGTGTTCATTTTGGCACCTCTGCTAAATGTTGAGCTGTTAAATTATGAAATTGTGTTCTTGTCATTCACCATTTTAGTCCAGGCTAAATGCTCCCTTAAGACATGTCAGTTTTCATCTAAACACAACCAACAGTGAGTGTCTTCTCCCTGGAGCATTCCCTATTTGTTGAAGATGTCAAAATTTCTGACTTCTCAAGTTGCACACAGGCATCACCCAACTGGTTAAAAAAATAGTGCATCTGGAATAATTAATGGCTGACTTGAGATATTCTACTATTAAATGCGTTTCAATTTCTTTTCTTATGTTTTTTAGTTTTTGTCTTTTCCAAAAAGAAAATGCCAGAAAATTTCTCTAAAATTTCTAGAGGTTAATGTGTTTGGAGGGTAACCTCAATAAATGACGTCACAGATATGGTTAATGTGGTATTTAATATAGTCATAGTGTTTCCAAGCTTATAGTTAAGTTTATTATGCTGTATTGCGAAGAATCATGAGAGCTGAAATGCACAAATTGTTTGCAGTTCTATCATGCACATAAACATGCTTCATAAAATTATAATCTTTCTCCAATTTAATTTATGTTGATTTGGGGCATTTCATAACTGACTTGTTAGACTTTAGTTATACTATGGGCACATTGAATACTGAGGTTACATCATGAACTGATCATTTGCAGGGTCATGGAAAAAAGATTTCTACTATGTTTGTGAGTACCTTAAAGAATGAAATAACCTTGTATATTTCTCAAAGGTAGACACCTATATAAACTTTTCATCTACTGCACATTGACTCTTAGAGCATGTATGTCACACCAGATTTGAGAAGAACCTGGACAGGTTCTGTTTTAAGAGGCCTGGATCCAAGTTTACAAAATGACTTCTGCAAAGTATCTCACAATTCATTCAGAAATGCTAAAGACTCAATCAGTGGATAAACTTTCCTTCAGCTGGCCTAAATTATGCTAGGGACTCAGCTACCATGCAGCTCTTAGTTACATAGGAAGCAATAGGTATACAAATGCCTAAATTTAGGTACACCAATCAACTGGATAAACTACAAAGTATGGCTGTGGAGATGAGCAGGTAAGAAGCACACATTCTATACTCTCTCTCTCACACACACACACATACACACGCATTTACAAATGCATACACACACAAACATAGACATTTACATACATGCACACATACATACATACACACATACATATACATACACAAATACACACATAAACAAACTAATATAAATATACACACAAATATACATACATATATACATACACACATCTATACAAACTTACATCCTCACATCCATACATACACAGATACATGCACACACCACACACACACACACAAACACACACACACACCACACATACACAAACACACACACACACACACACACACACACACACACACACTTGACTCACAATCTTCCTAAACAGCCAAGTCTGTACTCTCCTGTTCTGTAAATTCTTATTGCAAAGGTAAGAAAACCCAAACTCTTCCAGGTCTCCTTTTTTTAATGTTTTATTTATTTATTTATTTTTTGTTTTTTTCCAGACAGGGTTTCTCTGTGGCTTTGGGGACTGTCCTAGAACTAGCTATTGTAGGCCAGGTTGATCTCGAACTTGCAGAGATCTGTCTGCCTCTGCTTCCTGAGTGCTGGGATTAAAGGCATGTGACACTACCGCCTAGAGTGGTCTCCTATTTTTATCTCACTCCTAACACTGAAAACCCAAGAGAGCAATTTACACAGAACTCAGAGCCAAGGACAGAAACCAAGGTCACGGCTTAGGAGGTGTTTATTATATTTGTATGGAAAGTATGAAAGCCCTCAAAATTACTATGATTAAAAAGTTGAAAGGCTGTGTAAATCCTTAAATTTCTCACCTAGAGAAAAACCACACATTATCTCATGCAACTTCAGAAATATTTTTCATGATCATTTTTGCTTTGAATATAATGAGGTAGAGTATAGAAGAGTAGAGTTTAGATGTCTACCTGTCCTTCTTTGCTATATTTCTAATACTATCACCAAACATTGATTTAGAAATTGGCAAAAAGTAATCAAACATGGGTCCCCATGGCTTCACTGGGACAGAAGTGAATTGGTAAATGAGTATCTACTGCAAGGTTGCATCAAATTTATTAATTTATTTTTCTGTATGTTAGTTTGTCATACTACTCTTACTTGTTGAGTACCTACTGTGTGTCAGTCATTTTGCTAGGTAGTAAAATACAACAATGAATGAAACAGACAGCATCTTTCACTAAGATGGGTTTATTCGTAAATTAAGAGCAAGAAGAGAAAGATAACAATAGATATATGGTAAGTTGGACAATGAAAAATAGTAAGCAGAGCCATACAGCAGAGTATGGGGCAGTCTAGTGAAAGAGATTAGAGAGAATGTTACTCCATGTAAGGAAGATACTTCTAGTGACTCAGGGTTTGGATGATGGTTCAAAGGAAGCAAGCGTGCAAGACAATGAGTCATGTGGGCCTTGAGAGTTCAGTATTTGAAGCATGGGACTTTGGAAAGCCAATTAGATGACAGTCGCATGAAGGCATAGAATTTGGAGGTTGGCGACTATGTTTGATCTTCACTTCACACTGGAGATTCATAACTCCTCTTAGCTTACAGGAGTAAAGTGTGTTTGAGCTGAGTATGTTGACTAAGAAGAGACTGTAGATGTAAGAGGTTGGAAGAGCAGACCCTGAGTAACCACAAATTTAGAGACTGGAGATGGAAGAAAAACTTATAAAGGCAACACAGAAGGAGGAGAATGATTTCAGAGACCAAGAAAAAAGTATACTGTACCTAATATATTAAACATCTAGCTAATATCTAAAATGAACTGCATTTCTGACTATAATTTTATATGTATGATTAAGAAAACATTTCAAACATTGGGAAGACAATAGTGGTATGAGGGACATCATTTTAAAAATTAAAATTACATTTTAAAAATTAAAATTTCCGCCGGGCGGTGGTGGCGCATGCCTTTAATCCCAGCACTCGGGAGGCAGAGGCAGGCGGATGTGTGTGAGTTCGAGGCCCGGCTGGACCGACAGCCTCCAAAACAATACAGAGAAACCCTGTCTCATAAAACCAAAAAAAAAAAATTAAAATTTCCTCCTAACCTCCCCTCGACTTCCTCACAAATTCATGACCTCTTTTTATTTTATTATTATTGTTACACACAGACACACACACACACACACACACACACACACACACACACACATCCTGCCAATTCCATATAGTATTGCTTCACTCTATATCATTTCAGACCTGGCTACTTGATATTGAATAACCAGGTTTAGTAAAGAGGCAGTAGTAGGTTCAGAAGCATTTTTGTTGTCCACGTGTTTATATCCAGAAATGACACAAACACAGGTGAAACGACACTGCCCTCGACTTTATTTCTGGAGAGTTATGCATGCCATTGACCAACTTCATTCCCATACAGGTTTCAATCTTCTCAGAGGCTGGAGTAGTTATTTTTGCTATGCATCCCAAGTCTGGCTTGGGAACATGTTGTCTCCACCTACAGCTATGTCTGTAGACAGTCCTCAGGACTGAGTTCCTGTCAGCTCAAGAGAGTGAGAATGAATAATGAAAGCAGCCTTAGTGGAGACTGAGTTACCAGTTTGGAGAGAGAATCCAGTGATTCATCAGACAAACCAAGAGTCTACTCTGTATCAATACAGCATCCTTGGCAACAGAGATTGAATAGAATACTGAGGAGGGAAGAGAGTAAACAGAGACCCTGGGACAGCCAAGGAACAGACTAGCATCATATATAGAACATGAGGCAAAAAGGAGTTTTAATAATCTATATGTGTGCATAAATGGAAAAGGTATTTAATGACTTAGGAAACATTCTATTTTTTCCTGTAATTTTCCCAATATATGTTGAATGTTCTTATAGCAGGAAAGCACATCTGATTGAAAATAGATGAATTTAATGCCTTTGTAAATTTAGTTTTTCTTCACTCTTTGTCAGGGAAAGGAAAATGCTTCCTTCTAGTTAGTCATGTTTCCATGTTTATGCCCTGGACTCAAGCCTCAGCTATGCTAATGGCTGTGACAAGTTAGCAGCATCCTACCTGCTGTCACTACTGCTGGCCTGGGTACTGCCTTCTCCATCTGATGTTTTATTAATAACCTCGAAACTGAGGTAGTAAGGAGTGAAGCACATTTAAAACGATGACAATGAGATGCTGGGGAGTCCCTCATGGAGCCAGGTGCTCTGTTTTCTGCGCCTTTGTCCTCTACCTTTCAGACTTCCAAAGGTCAGACTTACTTCAGTCAGTCAGTCTTGTGCCTGCCTGTGAACACTGTTTTTGAGAGGTTGTGATTTGTTCTTGATGAAGTCTGGATTGATTGATTTTATTCTGAACATGTTTAACTTGCATTGTGTTTGAAATCTGGGAGGAAGAAAATTTGAAAAGTTCATATCTTACTTTATTAATTTTTTAAATAATGGAGAGTGATTATTCAAGCTATGATTATCCAGCAGCCTAGTTTGCCGAGGTTAAATTACCCATCATCACTGTGTTAAATTTTATAAAATTAAAAATGCCATCAAGTGGTTCCAGGATCTTATTCTTTTCCTTCCGACTTAAATGTAGGAGTACTCATGCCTCTTGTTTTATTTAAAGCAAAGAAGATAGCATGTGTTCAAAGGCTGTACTGGGCGCTGGAAAAAATAACTCAAAACAGAAAGATTGTTCAAGAGTCGGCACCTGCTTGCTTGCTTCTGTAAGGTTACAATCAGGGCAGTTTGCAAAGAAATGTTCATCTTGGGGATCACCGAGGCATACTTGGTGACATAAAACGATGAAACAAAACCTTTTCCTCATCTAAAGGGGTCATGCAGTTCTTAGTCAGCTGTTGTCCTTTGAAATGGAGAGCAAAGGCTTGTGGTCCTGTCTGCCTGGCTGGCCCACCTTTAGTACATGTCTAGTTACCATGGATTTGACAGAGCTGTAGTAGGCGGAGCCAGGACGGGAGCAAAGTGGATCACAGCAGGTGCAGGTGGTGTGCTGCACCCCCATGTGCTTGGGGAAGTGGATGATCACTTGTCATTCTTCCCAGATGACTCGATGGAGAACTCAGAGTGATTTGATGGCTTACAGGAGGAGAGAACACACGTGGAGTTTGCAGAATCTGAGACTAGAATCCAGACTTTCAAATTCTACACACTGCACCACTCCATGTTGGCTTTATCAGGCACGGTGTCCTGAAGCCACCTCAAGTTCCTTATTGCTAGTTATAGAACTTTCTTAAGCGCTTCCAAAAAACTTTTAAAAATATATCCCGTTGTCTCTTTTGTAAGCATCTGCAAACAATCAACACCTCTAAAATGAAATTCACCCAAAATAGAAAGGCCTTCCAGTAAGAGGGAGCCATAAAGAGCACACCTGGCATGCCTGAAAACAAAAGTCTATTTTGATAACTCTAAATTGGCCTTCAGCATTAGACGTATTTAACATGTTATAGATGATCCCAGAGTCAAACCCAGGCTGTCATCTGTACCTTTCTGAAGACATACATCAGATAGTTTATGCTGATGCCATTTACTGAAAGAGAATCGACATGAGTGGCTAAATCTGAGAAGTAACAGTGATTTTTAAAAACGTGTGTTCCTCTCCCCCCCTCCCACCTGGATATGATAAGATTCATTGACATAAGTGTCTGCGCTGTGGTCATCAGGCTTTGGCGGAGTGCTTGGCAATCTAATTGGATGGCTTCTAATCCAGAGCTCTCAGGCTTCTCATCGCCTGCCTCTACTCAAGAGCTCCAATTGATTGGACAGTGATGGGTTATAAGGATTTTCTCGGAAACTTTGTCCCTGGGCTTCCATACATCAATAGCAGAAGGAACAGGCCTCAAAGAGTGCCATTCATTGTTCTTGAGAATTATGCTCCCTGCTTCTCTTAATGGGTAGAAATGATTTCAGCATCTCCTTTGTCGCCTATCGACCAGCTCCATCTGCTACTGTCCTCCAGTCTCTTTAGAATCCTCTTCTCTACTTTCCCTACTAGAAGTCCAGCTTCCTTCTCTCACTGTTAATTATCTTCTCAGTATTCACAACAAACTCTGCAGGTTATGCAGACACCAAAGCATTATTTTTTTTGCCTTGATTCATCAAACAAGTGTTTACTGGCCCCATGTTACACACTGTTTCTGACACTGGAGATACATCAGCAAAGAGAGAGCCTTCTTGAAGTGCATGCTCCTGGGGAGAAGGCAGAGAGTGAGCACAATAATTAGAAGGTCAGATCATGATAATGCTATAAAAAATAAGATGGCATGGGTGTAGAGATGCATGGGGATGCCATTTTATTTTGAGCAATCAAGGAAGGTCTCAATCAAACCAGATGCTTGATTACAAACATGGAGAATGTAACTGTGAGGGGGAGAGTGTTCGTGGCAGAGAGACCAGAGATTGCAGTCAGGAACTGAGTGTGGCTGAGCCTGAGAAAGAAGGGAGGAAGAAGCCTGGAGATGAGGCCAGAGAGGAAGCTAGATCATGTAGGGTCTTGTATGCCATTGTGAGAGCTTGGACACTGGCTGCAAGTGATAAATCTGGACTCTGAATGGGTTTAAGACAAAGAAGAAACATAATCTGTCTTTCATTTTGAAAGAATCATTGCAACTGCAAAGATAAGTATAGGTGATATGGAAGGCTGGGGAGAGCTGGGAAAGCTGTTACAGTAGTCTAGGAGAGAAATGAACACGGCTTACGTTAAGCAGATATAATGGAAGGAGGAAAGTCAGTTGAGTTTGAGATGTTTGTCAGGATGATTTTCCTAAGGAAGCTTGAAAGTAATGATAGTGAATGTTTAAACTTCTCCAGCTCTTCAGTTTTTTTTTCCTTCAGCAAGAAAATCTCAGGTATCCTGTATGCCCTTGATACTTCCATCTCCAATCAAAGTTACAGGATACCAATGAAGAAACATGAAATGTGATGAGTGATTGACAGTCCTAAGAAGAATTCTGGTTCGTAGGTATTAGAGGATGGGAGGTTACCCAACATCTTCTCATCTGTTTCTTTACATATAAAATGGAAAGGCAGGTATCATCTCTCTTGGGGTAGCATGGATGTGTAATGATACAGATACGCTGGAAGCATTTGAATAGAATTCAGTAAATGTTGACTGTTACCAAAATTATTTTGTTACCATTTATGTTTCCTTCCATGTTCTCAGTGAGGGAATAGGAATGTCTACTCATTTCTGAATCTTGAACCTAATTATTCTGAAACTATTTATTCCAGCCACTCTCACAACTCTAAAACACTGCTTCTTGTGTGTTCTTGGAGCCACAGTTTTGGTTTCCAAATAATAGAGATAAGAGAGGAGTTAAATGGAAGCAGGCAAAGCTTTTACTGGGACATCTGCTACAGCCAGATGGAGAGGCTCTGACCATGAGCAAGTCCGTCAGTGACTCCCCAAAGAAACTAAAAGTGGCAAGGAACTCAGGTAGAGTTGCCAAAAGTTCCTTTCTCCATCCTTCATACAAATAAGGGAGTCAGGCATACAGAGAGAGGTCTTTCCTGGTCAGAGTCTGAGCTAAGTTACGGAAGTTCATTGTTTAGCTTTGACTGCTAGGGTAAAGCAGTTTTGCTGGATGCTGCCCCATGCTTATAGACCCAGGGGTGAACATCAAATCCCTATTTATGGCCTTGCTTGCTTTGCTGTGAAAGCACAAAAGAAGAATCTGATTTCCTTAGCTCCCTTCTGGGTGGTCTCAGGCTGCCTCACCGCCATGCTTAGCTTTCCTGTACTGCCCACATTACCCTGCACTTACATCCTAGTGAGTTTAAAAATATCAAACAAGGTCGTTTCTTGCTTATAATCATGGTCAACCTGGGAACTTATGCCTGTTTTCTTGAATTTTAAATGCATGTGTTGATGATATTCATTTAGTTCCTTAAGTCTATATTTTTGCTAATTTCTCTTTGCCATTCCCATCCTTGGTCTCTTCTTTTGCCCTTACTTTAATCTCATTGTAGGTACAGGGAGGCTGCTGAGAGCCCATTCTATCAACTCCTTCCAGATCCGATTTGCTAAGTAAGGCAGCCACATAGTCTCGATTTTTGGTTTCCTCTCTATCTCTTAAGATCTGGCTGTGGGTCCTCACTGCTTTAATTGTCAACTTCCTTGCAATGTAGGCAACTTGAGAGTGGGAAGGAGCATGTCCAGGTCCTACTGGCTAATAGAATTTCTTGCACCATGTTAGGATGTCACTAAATCCTGAAAATATCCCCATGAGCCTCAACATGTCTGTGTCCTTGAACAGAGGCAAATGGGTTACTGGAGTGTGTCATTGTGCCTGGGCACATTGGCTTTGTTTCACATTGCAGAACTTCAGAGACCTGAACTTCTCAAATGGATGTGCAGTCCCATAAAGCTGGGGGTGACCATTTCAAACCCAGGCTTACAGTTTGTGCTGTGAACCTACCCATATCTGGGGATTCATCCATGATGATAACAATGCACTATTAGATTTTTTTCCATTTCAAGTTTTATGATTGCCTGATGACTGCACTTGTATTCTCAATGCATTCCAAAGAGGACTCAAGTGCACTAATGCACACTCAATTTTTATTTAAAAAAAAGAAGATAAAAGAGGGTCCTTAGAGAAACATGGCAGCATTAAGAATTATTACAGAGTCTGAGACTCCTCTTCTAAGGTGTGGCATTGATATCCTGTAATTCTGATTTTCTTAATTTAAAACTTCTATTTTTGCTCCTTTTGCTTTAGTTGCTTTCTAAATAAAGCAGAGCATTTAAGTAGCACTTTATAAAGTACATTTATGCATAGTCTATTATTTAAGTAATCTCTAAAATATAGATGATTTCTTTGGAGGGAGACAAAAATAAACCAGTTTTGTGCCTTCAGGGAGGTTTCTATCTATTGGCATAGAAACAGACAAAATAATTAGCTCATGATTATGCAATTGGAATTACCACTATTCTATAGACAGGATAGGTCTCGTTGATAAGCTGTGTATTTAGTCCAGTAGGAGGAAGTCTCAAGAAGCTTCTGCCACCTCTTGCTCTCTTTGTTGGATGAGCAAATAGCTTAATCTGCTGCTTCCCCACCTGTCTTCTTGGGAGTGCCAAGAAGTCCCCGCCCATCCCCCTAACTCCAGCCAACTGTGTTGGGCTGGGTCTGTGAACTGATTGCATATGTTACCAAAGAAATTATTGGGATGTCAAATGGTGGTGTCATCTTCCTGGCAACCCACTCTTGAGCAGATTGTGATGCGGTAACTTACAGGCATATCATTCAAAATGCCAGTTCTACTGTTGGTCTATCCCCTGCCTCCTTACTCCAGGCACAGACCCCATCTGGCAACACAGAAGCACTAGTAGATCATCTAGAGTTCCATATCTTCAGATTTATTTTTCTAGAGCTGATGCTCACACCCTTGTTATTAGTCATCCTGATGAAAATGTCTGATCTGGTCACGACTGACCCCTGCCTACTCACTGCCTCTCTTTCAAATGACACTGTGTAGCAGACAGAGACCTCCTTGGCATTGTAATACACTTTCCAGCTATGCAGCAGCAGGCTGCATACTTATTAAGCTATAGCAAAACTTGATTTTTGTATCCTCAGCGACAGTTAGTAAATACTTTAACGTATGTTAAATTTTTTTATTTTCTTTTTTTTACAGAATAATTCTCACTTCTTCCCTCCAGACATCAGATACTTTCTCATCCTCATCTCTATTTTTGAGGTGATTGTGCGGATGTATTTATGTTCTGCCCCAGGTTTTCTTAGGGCCTTTTGATGTAGACTTAGTTTGATATTCCAGATGAACATTGTGTTTATTTTATTACAGTAAACCGTAATTTTCTTCAAACGTCAACAAGGATGTTTAAACTCTTCAAAGCCTGCCGTATACACATGGAATATGAAAGCCTGGCTTGTTTAATTCATTGATACGCAATCCTCGACGAATTCACACAGAAAAGCTGAGAAATGGTACTATGCACCAAGTGAGGTACTCTGTAAGCAACAGGAGGTTAGAAAGACAACAGAGCTTCTTGCTGATGAGAAATAGGTAGCACCAAAGTAAGATTAGTTTAGAGCTGAGCGATGTTGAGTTTAAATACCAAAGAGAGACTGTTAGAAAGTTTTGTGGAGAAGGGTGTGTTTAATTAACATTTCACTTCTTTTCCAAGGTAAAGGGAAGTCTTGTCTGCAAAATTCAATTTTACAAACTCATGTTTAACATAAAAAAAAACAACATGCATCATATTTGAATAGAGAGAACCTTTTAGAATTACTCTAATGTAAATGTAGAAATAGCTGGTGACCAACCTTCCTTTTAGGAATTTATGTGATAAATATTTCTTTCTATGTCTTTAGGAATTATTGTGCTCTTGCTATTAATGTATAAAATTAAAAGTTTAATTTAATAAACTTTAATGTGGTGTTTCACTTCTGGATATGTTGCCTCCATGCCCAATTTAAAATAAGGTATTTTTCATAATTTTAGATGAAAATAAGCTTGTAGATTGATGGCTGAATTTAGAACTGACATTCTCCTTATGATGGATAGAATTATGCAAAAAACCAAAGCAAACAAAACAAAAACAAAAAAAGAAGAAAACCAAAAGAAATACTGTGTAGAATATTTGTCATTGTCATTTCTCACCTAAAGTCTAAACTAAATATCCTATGGAAGAACAAACAAACAAAACAAAATAGCAACAGAAAACCTCCCTCTCTCCCTCATGCTGCTGCACCTCTGGGGTGTTGACTCTGTCTGGGGAGTAGGGAAGTGCTTGTCTTGTTCTTTGCTGCTGGTATTAGAGCAGGTAGCAGAGCTGCACACAAGAGTAGTTCTCTAGACCCTGAATAGTGAGGCATTGGTCAAAATACTTCAAGTTTCTTCTTTGTCTCACCCCACAAGATAGCAAGCCTTCTTTCCAGATCCCCTCTGCTGTGCTTAGACATCCTGTTAGTCATTGTGATTGGCATCAATTATGAATTAGAAGCATTGTGTCCTAAATGGCCAGATGATTGCCCTGTGATGACTTGTGGCTTGACAAAAGCTTGTACAATTTGAAAATAGGATAAAAAGATTCACAAACACATATAAACCAACAAGCTCTCAGCCTAATGTGGAAGAAGGTATCATGAACTCTTGAAGTTGTCATCCTGAAAAATAGAGAGTAAAAATAATTTGTGTGCTTGTCAACTCTGAAATCAGAAGTTGGGTGTTTCTTGGAGTGAATCATGATGAATTGCTCCCCCTAGATTTATAGATTATATAGATTTATAAATAAAATCTCTCTCTCTCTTTCTTGCTCTCTCTCTCTCTCGCTTGTTCTCGCTCTCGCTCTCATTCTCTCTCCCTTCTAAGCAAATGGAATCAGAAAGCCTTGATTGGTTAATGTGAATTTTTGGTCCCTTCTTCAAAATGAAATACCTTTTTCCAATTGCTCATCTGGGAATTTTTTTTTGACTTTGACATCCCTGCTATCCTTTTTCTGTCTCCTCCTCTCTCCTGCTCAAACTTTAAATATCTGTTTAATTTGGATCCCTAATGTATTAACATAGTGAAATAGATCTTCAATGTGTGGTTTTATCTTACCTATACTAATATCATCAGTAAATAGAGCTAGTTCATAGAGACCATTCAGCACATGATAAGGACATGAAAGAAGTAAGGAGCGAGGGAGAAATGGGGGTGGGCTAGGAGAGGACTCAGAAAGGGAAAAAGAAAGGAGAAACAAAGTGGCGCTAGTTACGCCATGCTAAGTTCTGTCTTCCTAATTGGCATTTTCTTTCTGCATTTATAAAACAGTCAAAGATTAAAAGGGGTCACTACTCTTCTGAAAGATCCAGGTTCTGTTCCCAGCACTCACACTGGACAATTAGGCAGCTTAAAATCTTTTATAACTTCAGCCTCAGGGCATCTAAAACCTTCTTCTGGCCTCTGTGGGCAGGCTGATATGCGGTACACACACACACACACACACACACACACACACACACACACACACACACACACACACGACCTTAAAAATTGTTTTGTAAATGATAGAGAAATGTCACTACAAAAGAGTCTATGGAATGGTACAGAGTTGAGACTTAGGAAACGATAGCATTTGGTATAATACAGTAGTGTATAGTGACATATGGTGGTTTATGGTGATAAGTAGTAGTATACTTTATGTATACATGGTCATTTGTTTTTCTAAAGCATTGTGAATTAATCATCCTCCTTGTCCACTAAGGACCATCAAGATGGTTTTCAGTATTTTCGTCTTCAAACATCACTGCAATAAATCCCATGTGCACGTGCAAATATTTATGTAGACGTACCATTACAAAAGAATTTATATGCCCAAGCTGCTGGGTTTTAAGTTTTTGAGACACTGTGCTAAAATCTTTCCCAGAAATGATTGTGTCAGTTTTTAACTTTGCCAATATTTTCACCATCATTGGCTACTACAGCAGACATTTTCAAATGTCTGGGCCAGTTTTATGAATTAAAAATTGTTTAATTTTTATTTTTATTTTCATTTCTAGTATTAATGAGGAGGTGGATAACAATTTTATTTATCGTATGCTAGAACTTCTTCATTATCTACTCTCTCTCTGTTTATTCACTTTGGTTTCCTGCTACGTGAAGGAATTTTAGTTTTGTTATGCACGAAACAAAGCTTTTCTTCTAGTTATTTACAAGGATTTCGGGGGAAATAGTCTCAAAAATTTGCTGTTTAATGTGATTTCTTGGCAATTGCTGATGTGTGTGCCATTTCATTGCACTCCTGTGCCAACAAAATTTAGACAGAGCCTTCCTGTCCCCAGTGGTGCTGTGTAACAAGGATTTCATACTACTTCAGTCCCAAAGGGAATCCAATTCTATATGTAAAACATGGAGTAATTCATAACACTAAATAGTTAATGGAATTGTGCACTAGCCTGGATTGATTTGGTATGCATGCACGGCTTTCTTCCTGGTGAACTCCTTGGTGTTCAGAGAAACATGATAGTGATTCTGACATGCCCTTCATGGTTTAACAACCTCTTTTCAAGGGAGAAATGATGCACCTGCAAATCAGGCTTTTATCTGGTCTGAAGTGATCAGAATCTGCATTATGTCTTAAGGGTAGCATGCAGGGATGAAGTTTTCTACTTAGGTTTTGTTTCAGGTTGTTGGGTCAAAAGATATTTATTATATGTGCAGGTGCGTTTTCCTTCTGCTCATGTTAGATTTGAATGTGAGATGTAAAATTTAGCCAATTTACAGCATCTTTAAGGGAATCCGTTAACTCATTACTAGTCTGGGAAATTATCTCCACCTGCATCCGTCTTTCCACATTACCAACTGCAGTCATACTACATATATACAGTGAAAAATACATATTTGAACTTCTTTTATTAAGGAAATTCCTAGGCCTCCTTATAACTAGGGAAATAAAATAATTACTGATGCCAAAAATAAAATCCAAGTCCTTTGTAAATCTGAGGAGGACCATTTATTTATGACATAAATATGCTATTTTTTAGTGTTCCTGTTACCAAATTCAAACTTCTTTGTCTGGATTGTAAGACTTATATTAAGATGCAATTTATATACATTATAGTTTATCTTATCTGTGATAGCTCTTTTTGGTTGTCAACTTGAAACACCTGGGGGTAGGTAAACTTAAAGAATTATTTCCACCAGATTGACCTGTCTATGGAGTATTTTCTTGATTTCTAGTGGAAAGAAGGTCCCATCCATTCTTGGTAGTGCCATCCCTAGGTGATTGGGTCTGGGCTGTGTAAGAATAGTAGTTGAATGTGAACCTGGGAGAAGACAGTAACCAGTGTTCCTCCTTTGTTTCTGTTTCAACCTCTTGCCTTGAGTTTCTGTCTTGACTCCCCTTAATGATAGAACTGTAAGATAAAATAAACTTTTTCTTCCACAAGTTGTTTTTGGGTAGTGATTTACAGCAACAGATTCCCAGGTAACATTAAAATATGTAATTCAGCCAGTTATTTATAATTATGGTCTTGCAACCACTGTTACCTTCAGGATATAAATATAGAATATTTGTATTACTCCAAAATATTTCCCTACAGTTCCTGACCATTCTAAAACAACCAGAAAACTCCAGGAAAACACAGTATGTATTTAACCTATTGTTTCTGATTTTTGAGAATTTCATGAGCATCAAATACAATTGTGAGTAGTCTATGGGATCATTTGCCAATTCCACAGTATCGTTTGTGGCTCATACAGGTTGTGACATGTATGAAAATCTTGCTCTTAGTATGGACTATAGTCAACTACATATATAAGCCACCATTTCTTTATTCATCAATTGATGATTGTGTGGTTTTCTTCCCAATTTATGAGTATTCAGAAACAAATTTCTGCTAATGTGTCAGTGGAACAACTTGGCCATAGGTATTCTTATGTTTAAACATAATTCTCCTGTTGAGAATCCTTCTGCACTAACAACTGTCAATGGATTTCCAGAAGACTACATAGTTTGCATTCCTGTCATCAACATACAAGACTTACAGTTTCTCTAAATGGTTCCAAGCACCTGCTATTGTTAGTCTTGTTAATTATGGCTATTTTACTGTGAATGGAATGACACCGCACTGCAGTTTTAATTTACATTTTACTGATGACTAACGACGTTAAGCATCTTCTCATGTGCTTGTCAGTCATTTGTCTTATGTGGTAAAGTGACTGTCAAATCTATCGCCCATTTGAAAATGTGAATTGTGTGGATTTTTATTATTGAGTTGAAATAATTTATGTTATGAATGCAATCTTATCTGAGGTATGCTCTGTGAAAATATTCTTTATATACAATTTCAAAAAGTTTTCCTAAAGTTTCTTGTGAAGAGCAAATGAATTTTTTTTTCATTTTGAGAAGACATGGTTTGTTAACTTTTATTTATGGTTAGTGCTTTCCCTATGCTAAGGGAGCTTCGTCAAACAAGATTATAAAGATTTTTCTACCATGTATTTCCTTATGTTGCTTTAGATTTCACTCTCTCTTCAGCTCTAGAAACCAAGTCAGGTTAATTTTTGCAAACTGATGGAATTAAAGATCAATGGTCACTTGCATACATGCATTTGTAGGAGGATCTTTAGTTGAAGAGAAGAGATTCATTTCTTTTCCACTCACTTACCTGCTAACTGTTATAAATAAAATGGTGTTGGAAAATGTGTTTTGGAAAAAAAGTGTACTAGTACACTTCTGGATCCTCTATTCAGTTTCAGTGATTATTGCATGATTTTCTCTTGTACTTGACTTAATTTTAAACCCTTTGCTCATTTCATCATAGCCTTAAGAATAGGTTGTTCCTGTGGCTTGACTAGAAGTATAATATGTTATGCTATCTAGCCTTATGTAAATGTGGTCTGTGACGAAATTGCCTATGGCCACATTTCATTTTTGCAGATGGTATCCCAATTGTTCAATAATCTAAATACACACATCATTTTCCCTTTCATCTATACCTTCCTCTGCTAGTCTCTGCCTCTCCATATTTTTATAATTTCATTCTCAACATGCAAGAGACTGACTTCTATTTTTAAACTTCATGATGGATTTATTGGAGCCCCAAATACATTTTTGGCATATTATATTTTTTATTTATGATGAGTATTTTGAGATAGAAACTTACCATATATTAAGTAGATTCTTCATACACATGTATGTGAGTTCTTCTCTCCCTCTCTGTACACACACACACACACACACACACACACGCACGCACGCACGCACGCACATACACAATCACATGAAAGAGAGGGAGAGAGAGACAGAGACAGAGACAGAGAGAGACAGAGAGAGAGAGAAGAGAGACTTTCTCTACATATATGTATCTTCACTCTGTTCAATCTAATGAAACACTATGCAACACACTTTGGTAACTGATAATCATAGCTTTATAAAACTCAAATCCAACAATGTAAGCCTTCTAATTTTACTGGTTTTCCAAACTGTTTTTTATTATTATATGTTGTTTGAGTGTCTATATAAATGATAAATCAGGCCTGCAAAGATGGGTTAGTGGGGAAAGACATTTGTCACCAAGTATGATGGGACCTACATGGTTCAAAGAAGTGAGAGAACCATCTAAAATAGTTTTCCTCTTCCACATGTACATATGTACATATACACCAAAATAAATAAGTGTAAATAAATACTCAAATATAACCAGCATATCAATTTCTATTAAAACATAAAAAGCAAGCAAGCTAATAAGCAAAATCCCTCTTCACTACTTTCGGGAGAGTCAACAACTGTAAGAAATTGAGGGTCCATATCCATGAACATGGTGTATGTACTCACTTATTGCTGTCTTTAGATTCTTTCAATAGTATTTTACATGCCAATATATCTGCTCATCATGGTAGTGTTTTATTTTGTATTCTTGAATGCATGTAGAATATTAGTAATAGATCTGTATGTATTCCTGTCTGCAAATTCCATCATCTTTCTGTTAGTTCTTTCCTATTGATCAATTTTAATTTTTATTATTTACTGTAAAGATGTCTTTTAAATCCTTTCATTTTCATGATATTCCTGATATTGTAGATTTTATTTTTTTTACTATTAGGATTTTCTTAATTTCTTTGAAAAATTTTGAACTTGTTTTATGTTGTTGTTTAGTAGTAGATTAAAAACTCATAAGATATGTTTCCCAGTTCACTATGTCAGGCTCAGGGCAGTGTCAGTTTTATGATTTAGTTTTAGTTTTAATTATGTGTAGATATTTGTGTGCATGTGTATGTGCATATATGAGTGCAGGACGTTGTGAGTAGCACAGAGGTCATGAGAATCTTTGGAGCTACAATTACAGGTGATTATGAGCTGCCAGAATGTGGGTGTTGGCAACAGAACATGGGTTCTAGGCAAAAGCCGTGTACACTCTAACTGATGAACCATATCTACAGTCCTTTGAAGACGCTATCATTTTATGCATTTTATCAGACATTTGTTTATTGTCACGTTCATACAGCTCTTTGAAAACTCTGAAAATTCAGTATCCTACTGTTGTGGGATTCTTTTCCAGCCTCAGGCAGCTGCCAGTCAATATATCCAATATCTACTTAGATCCAGGCTCCTTTCAGATCTTCATATGGAATCTCTATATAGCACCCCTTTCCTCTGGTATTCTAACTTGCAAATTCTGTTTTTCATTTCCTGGAGGTCTGATCTCTGTTGCCTCAACTCAGACAAACTATTGATCAACATGGGTTCTGTTGCCACTGGAAATCCTGTCCCATCCTCTACTAGGTGGTGTAAATGCTAGTGATAGTTGTTTCTCTTTCTTTAGGAATCACAGTCCTTGGCTTTCTGTACAATATCTTTAAGCTGATTTTCTATATTTGTCCAGTATCCTTATTGTGGAAAGTAGAAGAATGGCTTCATCATGGTCAGTTTCATGAATCTATTCTACACCTAAGGCACATGGTCTCTACTCTAATTCTGTTGATAATTGTATAATTACCATGTCTATTCATATTTCATGTAATTTCTCTACTAATATTTCTTTCTCTTATTCACTTAAAAATGCTAAGTTAAGCTCAATCAGTTTTTTCTTATATACAGGATACAAATCAAAAATGCATATTATTTCTCAGTTCCTATGATGAATGCTAAGATATACTGATGGGTAAGAAGAATTAGAGAAATACATAGCAAATCTTTCAAAACCACTCAACCTTACTTTGGTATATTGATTGTACATATATGTAAAACTGTAGAGTTTCAAAAATTCTGTAATCAGTGACTTTTATTTAAATCAATAGAAACATATACATATATGTCAAATTAATTTTCCATGAAGGAATTAGGTAATAATAAAAGAAGAGATAAATGGAGAAGGGTGGGTTCTAAATCTTTGTGGACAAGATGAAAGAAAACACAAAAAACTGAGGCATTAATATATACCAGTATGCTTGCAGTCATGGTGCAGGGAGGTTCAAAATGAAGAGTTTCAATGATTGCTGGGGAGTAATGGATGAAGAGCAGAATGAAAGAAACATCTCATGTACTAAGCCAAGGTACTTGGTTTTATAGTGTAGGCTTTAGAAAAGCACTACAGCTTTGGCGCCAGGTTCTGGAAAAATAAAGGAAAACATATATTCCAGAGAGTTTTGGTCCTTTGGAGAAGGCAATGAAAGGTGCTATTTGACTCAGTGACATTTAATTCCTGCTTTCTGTCTGACAAGGTGCCTTAAGGCTGCTATAAAATGTGCTTGGTTATTCAGTCACAGCAATTAGGCAGTCCTACATATTTTCTGCCAGTTTCTCGTCATCCTGTGTCGACCACCAGGCTGTGACTTTGTTCCTGACACTAGTACTCTAAGCATCTCTGGATCTTATCTCTTATCTCCTCTTCATAAGCCGAGGTTCGATTTGAACTCATCAAGTTCCTCCCCAAAACTTTTTTTTATTAATTCCAATGTGCCAAGCAACGCTTCCCTTTCTCAGGGACAATGAACAATTACAGAACCACCACACACTCGGACCTTTCTGTGCCTTCTTGGACTAAACATGCTGAATGGCAACAGACCATCACAGTGAAGGAAAAATTATGTGGGATGATGACCTTGTGTATGCTGTGAATATATGTTGCTTTTATTGGTTGGTGAATAAAGCTATGGAAGGGCAGAACATAGCTAGGCAGGAAATTCAAGCAGCGATATGGAGAGAAAGGAGGCACAGTCAGCGAGACACCACATAGTGGCCACAGATGCAAGATGTCAGAACATTCCCTAAGCCATAGCCATGTGGTGATACACACAATAGTAAAGATGTGTTAATTTAATTGTGAGATCTAGACAGTAACACGCCTAAGCCATTGGCCAAACAATTATTAATTAATATTAAGCCTCTGAGTGTTTATTTGGGAACTGGTGGTTGGGAGAAAAACCTCCCTTTGCAGAAAAGAAAGTTGCTGTAGAAGTGACTGACACTGAAACATTAAAAACAACAAGTAAAAGTAAATAGATACTGTTGAGAACATGGGACTAGAATGGTCACATTTTGTATGTGGGATAGCTACAAGGTTTGAGGTTAGAAAGTCTACTGTTGGCAGGCAGACTAGTGTACAGCTCCCCCAGCCAAAGTTATTTATATCCTGATATCTAGATTTGCAAACATATTCATCTATAGGGAAAACAAACTTTGCAAAGATGATTAAATTAAAGAACAGAGACGGTAGATTATTATAGATTATTTGCTAGGTCTAATGTAGTCAGAAATTTTTGGAGGTCTCTACAACAACCGTGACCCACACAGTATCGAACAGCAGGAAGCAAGTAGGCAGTTCAGTTCAAAACAACTAGGTAGCAGGTGTTGGTTCAAACTTTGGGAGTCTGACTGTGAGTAGTTTATTTTAGACAAGTTTAAGCACATCACAATTTGGTTAAAATAATCCTGGTTATGATTAATTCAAATCAGGGTGCATGATAAAGTATACATAAATCCCCTTGAGGAACAAAGTAAGGTAAATAAATATCAGATGTCAATACATCAAAACCCTTTGTAAAGTACACGTGGCACCTTCTATAAAGATGGGTTTTATAGGTTTATTGAAAAACAAGCTTATGATAAGAGCTTAGAGGTTGAGTCTGGTGTGGTCTTCATCACAAAGACAGTGCAAAGTCACCAAGCTATTAACCACGTTCTTTCTCAACTTTCTTATTGGATAATAGGTTATGCATCTTTTCCTTTGAAGGAACAACTCTATGTGTTTAGCATTCCAAGTATCCCTAGAGTTTATCTTTCAGCATGGGAACATGCCTCCTACAATAAATGTCTTTGTGGCAAAGTAAGAGGAATGTCAAGAGTCATAGGAGAGGCAGACATAAAAATGACAGCAACAATGAAAATAGGGTCACAAGCCAAGCAAAGCTGGTGCCTCTGTAAATGGAACAAATTGACTAGATTGTCTACTAGAAATTGTCCCATAGAGCTTTAGAAGCACAGTCTGGCTGACCTATTTTGGAATTTTGGGTTCTAGAACTGAGATCATAAATGAGTATTGTTTTAAGACACT
Source organism: Mesocricetus auratus (assembly GCF_017639785.1). Classification (NCBI taxonomy): domain Eukaryota; kingdom Metazoa; phylum Chordata; class Mammalia; order Rodentia; family Cricetidae; genus Mesocricetus; species Mesocricetus auratus. The sequence goes on along the minus strand of NW_024429205.1, from coordinate 17,011,298 downwards.
CACTCGGTAGTAGATCAGTAGAGCCAAAATAGGAAATGTAAACTAAGCCCATTGTTAATTGGTCATTTTCCTACTGTCTAGACCAGTCTTGTTTTTATAGGACACTTTAAACTTTACTTATTCTGTTCAACTTTTCTGTTCTTTCTTTGTATTATAATTCAACAAGCATTGTATTACTGACATAATGAAATCAATAAAGGTTTCCATCAACCTTCGTATTTGCCTTGGAAGTTGCTTCCGATTCTTTCGTATTCTTATCTATTATCATTTTACTTTGGACAGAACCTCCCCTTTCATTTATGCACTAACTTTAATGTATATATTCTGGTGAGAGACTCCCTGGGATTTTAACTTAAACTGTGTTGTGTTGTCATTTTACTTGTTGAATGTTTCTGTGGGATTCAGAGCTCTAGGTGGAATTTAGAGCAGTGTATGACTCTTGCTTCCAGGATTAACATTTTTTTGAAAGTATGTATCATTTCCTCTACTTATTCTTAGACAGGGTCTCACTTTGTAGCTGAAGCTGACCTGGAATTAACCATCTTTCTACATAGATCTCCAATACTGGGAGCACAGGCATGCATCACTGCTTCCTGCTTTGCCCTAATATGGTATTTCTCTTTTATTCATTAGTTTCCAAAATATGTTATTGATATTCACCTTGTTTACTTTTATTCAATGTGTTCGGCATTTGTAGGCTTCATAATGTATGTTATTTCTCTTAATATTTTAGAAAATTCATAGGCTTCGAGTGTTATCTAAAGTACTGTCTTCATGCCATGTTTTTTGTGCATTTCCTTCTTGGTGTTCTGGTTATAGCTAGGTCACTGCCACCAGGTTACACACAGTTGACACAATGGCTGTGTCAATTCTGCACATTCCATCTCATTTCTGTTCAATTCAGTCTGAATATTTTCTAGGAAGCCTTCTTCCTTCCTTAACAGTTTCTTAAGCAGCCCTACATCTACTGCTAAATCTCTATTTTATTACTTCATTAACAGTTTATCTTTTAGTTATAATGTTACAGTTGAGTAAATATTTGACTAATATAGATATGCATGCATATATTCCAACTTGAAATTTTCCTTAATCATGTTACAACATTAATGTATTGATTGGTGTTTTTTTGTCATTCATATTTAAGAATTCCAAATTCTGAGGTCATATGCAAGTCCATTTTATTTGGCTTTATTTTCTCTTGGTTCTATTTGGTAAGCACTTTATGTGTTGTGTAAATAAAGGACATTTTGTTTAAGTACACTTAAGTTTTTAAATTTCATTTATTTGTGTGTAGGGTAGAGTGTAGTCCACATGTGGGAATCAGCAAAGAAATTGCAGTAGTTGAGTCTCTACAATGTGGTCCCAGGGATTAAACTCAGGTTACTAGACTTGGTAGAATGTGCATTTATCCACTGAGTCACAGCCTAGGCTCCTTAAGGCTAGGCCACTGATATCCTCAGGCTCAAACTAAAATGTTGCAATCTTACTCATAATGCACAGTAATCTAGAGGAGACAACTGTGAGCCAGAGTTGTTTGCTGGGACCCCTTTTCTAAGGAAATTTTTTGTTGTTTGATTATTACCTCATGACTTGAATTTTCACTTGGTTATGCATTTTTTTCTCTGTCTTCTTACCCTTCTTACTCAGCTTAGGAATTTCTCAAACAATTCAAGAGAGTACAGTAGTAGACCTCAACTAGGGTGATTTTGTTCCTTAGGGAACACTGAGAAATGATGCAAGACTTATCTCTGTTTGAAGGTAGTTGAGTTGCTACCATTTTCTAGTATGTTGAGGCAAGGCCATTTCTGAAAACCTTATAATAAATAGGTTGGCCCTTTTAACACTGCTCCATCAATGATGAAGAATTATCTGGCTGCAAGTTCAGTGTTGCAGAGGGTAGACAAGAAGTCCTAGTCTAAGCATCGTGTGCAAGTGCAAGTTTGTTAACTGCTTTCTCTCACAGATCATCTTTCTTCTAGTTATCACAGCCTTGGAAGCTGCAGATTTCCACTTAACATTCAAACGTCAGCCTCATGACATACACATTCAGCATCCTTGCTGGTTTTCTGTCTTGCACTGCAGAGGCTCTGCCAAGCATCTCCATGTCACCTCTTATGCCAAGGAGAGGAGAGTCTCCAGGGTTACACATGGCTTCGAGAAAGCCACACTCACTTCGATGTACTTTGGTTTTTCTGAGTCTTGACGAGTTCTGCAGTCTTTAAAGTTTCACAAGTTTGTCTTACGTTGTGTGTATTCATGACCAGATAATTAGCCATGCTGCATTTGTGTATCTAGAGGCCACAGTCATCCTTGCGGGGAGAAAGCAAGAGGTGGTAGACAGGACTTGGACTCAGAACTAAGTGGGAAGAGTTTTTCATATTAGATTGGAGACAGGAGACAGGCTCTCTGTCTCCTCCATAGCCAGGAAGAAGCAGCTGACATCATCTTTTACAGAAAGTCTCCCAGATCCTTGGTTAGAGGAAACTGTGACAATAGGAGGAAGGAAAAGAAAAATGTTTCAGAAAAAAAGAGCAAGATCTCCAGATGAGTCTATAAGGCTTCTAGACTTAATGTACAACTGCCCAGGGGCCTCCAGTAGAAGGCTGCGGACAGACACAGTTTAATGTGAGGCCGTGGAAATAATTCTGAACCCCATGGGAAACACAAATGTCAAGAAAGAACACTTTCTAATTCTTTTATCAATCTTTCCTTGCAAAGTGAAATTTGTATTATTTTAAATAATGAAAATAAGTATCTTTAAGATGTCACAAAGGAAATAATTGAATAACATCTATTTTGTGGAACATGCAATTATGAGATGAGTAGACTTAGAACATGTAAAGGGTCAAAATGTTAATATGATGGCAATTCTCATGCAGCAATTCTAAGCGTATTTCTGGGTGAGCTGAACATTTGAATTGGAAAGTTTAGGAAAGTTTCATTTCCCACCACAATAGGGGATAATTCTTGAACAGTTCTCAAGGTCCAAACAGAGAAAAAACTGACCAAAAGCAGAAAGAACTTGCCCAGCAGGCCACTCTCAGACTTCATCTGGGCCACTGGCTTCCCTGGATCACTAAACTGCTTGCCCAATAGACTTAATGGCTAACCTCCCTAATCAGGTGGATCTGTTCCTTATTATATATCACTCCATCCTGTTCCTATGGAGACCTTAATCCAAAATACACTTAGAACTTGTAAATATTTAAATGAAAGAATATACTAAGTAGACTACAAGAAATAAAATTCCTATGGAAATGGGTGGAATCCACAACTCCAAGCCTATATCTGTGTAGTAGTATTCTAGAAGAAAATGCCGACACAGTGGTATAAAAGCATCATGTAGTAACTGAATCTGTTTAGAAGCTCTTGGTACTGGCTTGGATTTGCATACTGAAGGTTGCAATTCACACATTAAAGCAAATCCATAGCTTGAAATACAGCAGTGTTATTCTAAACCATGAAAGACGCAGAGGAAAACAAGCCTAGTAGAGAGCAGACAACTCACCTACTATGAATGGGAGTCTGGCTGAGTGTCGGATTAGCGTAGGGAAAAATATACAGATGGCAGCACTAAACATGTTGAATCCTCAGGGATACATTGTTGACCTTAGCTTTCAGGAACAGTTCAATCTTTGTTCCCATGTGAGGATTTTGTAGAACTATATTGTGGTACCATATTGCTTACTTACCCCTTAAGAAACAATACTAAAAGATTCATTATTGTGAATGCATTAGGAGAGCTAAACAAGAGCATGGGTGAGAGGCATAATAGTGGGGACAAACACATGCACATATCATGTACATACACACACACACACACACACACAGACAGACACACAGACAGACAGACACACAGACAGACAGACAAACATAATGTCTGTAAACTAAAAATGTCCTTTGTGTTATAAAGATAAACTTGAAATATAGAGACGAATAGTATAATGGTCGCATTATGTTATTTGAAACATTGTAAAATTCTTAACATGTTTTGGAAAGAAAAAATTGGATAACTTTAGGAATTATAAAAAAAGAATGACATTAAATGTGTGGAAGGTGTTTGAAGGTATTGATAGTTTTAAGCCTGAAAAGAAATAAATGGATTATGGAAATATTTATTAGTTCAATAGAAATTAGGAGGGTGGTAAAAGAAAGAAAGAAGGAAATATCAAGCATGTTATATGAGTTGTTACTGTGTTATATTATTTTAGGACAATGGGAAGCATGACCCAAGTAGGGCATAGTGGCATACTTCTGATGCGAACTCTCAGAGGCCCAAGTATAGAGTTAGTAGTTTAAGGTAAGCCTTGGAGTCTTGACTATATGGTGATTTTCAGCCCAGGCTGAGCTACATGAAAACTTGTCTGAAAACAAAGCAAAACAAACAAGCAATAGACATCAACACCCAAAGAAACAATAAACACACTAAATTCTAGGATACATAAATGCATGCAAGCATACATATGAACATGAATGAATGCATACATCAGTGTGTGTTTGTGTGTGTGTGTAATTCAAAAGGGCACAGGTAAGAACCAATAGGCCCAATTTCACTTTGGATGATAAACTTTGGATAATAAAACTAAAAACTCTAAATAAGGCAGCATAGCTTTATTTAATGTTATCAGTGTGTTAAACAATAATGAGATCACTGCAATAATGTAAACATCTTGATCTTCTCAATTTTGTGAATGGCAATAAACTGGAAACTCGACAGTGGCAAATACTGGCAAGCACACAGGCTTTCATTGGAGAAAATGCCTCCATTCTGTGACTGAGATATTGGCCACAATTTCTTTTTCTGTGATTGAAGATGCAAGGATGAAAAAGAGCACTGTCAGAGTTCCCACTATGTTTACAATGTGACCTTGACAAGGGAGAATCAGTCAATGAGATTCATCACAGTTAGATAAAGACAAAGGCCATACCAAAAGTGAAAATATTTATAAGCCTTACCAGGAACTCAGAGTCTTAAAATACTATAGGGAATGGATAATAAAACCTAAGAATGAACTGTTACCTCTAATCAGTCTGTAGGAAACATGCTACATGGCAACTGAGAGAAAAACAATACCACCACGTCTATTAACCACTGCTAGTAGCTTCTAGACATGGGTCACGATCCACCTGGGTTAGAAGGCATGCCTCTCAAACTTTTGTCAATTTGCAACAGTTTCCTCTTTCATCACCAGTGAATCTCCATTTCCAAGTGGGACAGAATTTTGTATGTGACCTGCATGTTCTAGCTCTCTTCCCTCTCTTGTCATTGCTTGGTCATGACATGTGAGCCTGCACTGGCCTACTTGATAGGGCTTAAACTCTTCAGACAAGTTCTGACCCTGGCCTTTGTCTTAGGTATTTACTCTGTCTATAAGGTTCCCATCCCAGATACCTAGCATCCTGTTTTTTTTTTTTTCCACCATCTGAACATTTTCTGTCACCTGCCTTTCTCTCTAAAGATTCACACTGGCTTCCCATTAATGAATACACCCTGTATCTGATCCACTGTCATTACTCTTCCAAATGTCACAGCTATATAACACATTATGTAACTTTGTTACACATGTAATGCATCATTTCTTTTCCCATGCTACATTGTTAGCTTTATATAGGGTCATGTCTCTCTGACATCGCTAAGGGCAAGGACCACTGTACATAATATTTAGTAGGCATTCAAGAAATACTTATTAAATGATGAAAAGAGAAAATTATGTGTGAAAGCTAGATACATTTTGAAGCATGTTTTGAAAAATTCAAAAGCAAAAATATATCTAGTGACCTTAGGCCTTTTGATTTCATTATCTGCATTCTATACCAAGCGGTTTCTCATATAGACATTACTAGCTGTTATTTTACTCACTTAAAGTATTCTTTATTTTTAGTTAACTGTAAAGTATTTACAGAGAACACTGTCTGGGATGATGCTTCTGTATATTCCAAAGTGGTAGGAAAGGCTGCTTTCTTTATGTTATATGTAACTGAAAGGCCACATCTAATATAGAATGTCATGTCCATAGCATCAGGGGTATATCTCAGAAACAAATGAGTTACTCTGACAAATGAAGACCCCTCACATGTATTCATCTATATAGATATTCATGCATACATATAAATATGCAAACATGTGTGCATGTGTATACTTCGTGTGCAGATGTATTCACTAACAATTCAAATCCATGTTATGATGCTTTTAAAATCTAGCCTTAGAATAGTAATTTGATACTGCTCTAGGAAATAAACATCCTTCCTAGGGTTTTGTTATTGTTATTATTTTTATATTTGTTTTATTGTAGAAACACTCTTCTTTACATATCCATCCCCCCATTCCCTTGCCCTTCCATCCTCCCATGCTTCCCACTGACCCCCTAAACCACTCCTCACCACTCCCGAGGGATAGTGAGACCCTCCATGGGTGATCATCAAAGTCTGTCATATCATTTGGGGGAGGGCCCAGGTCCTTCTTTCTGTATCTGGGCTGCAATAGTATCCCTCCATAGGGAATGGACTGCCAGTGTTCATTTGTGACCTAGGAATTAACACTGGCTCCACTGTTAGACGTTCCATTGACTGCCTCATCCTCCTACATGGTACCCACATTGATTTGCTCCAATGCTGGTTCCTGTGCTTTATGACTAGGGTCTGCATGCTCTCATTAGGTTGGGTCAGCTGTTTCTGCGGGTAGCTCCAGGACTTCTTGGTCCATTTGCTCATCTTTCCACCCTCTCCCCAACTGGATTCTGGGAGTATGGTTCAGTGTTTAGCTGTGAGTGCGTGTTTCTGCTTTGATCAGCTACTGGGTCAAAGCACTATGAAATGGTAACCAAGGCAGGCATCAATCTCATTATAGGGGAAGGGCATCAAAGCAGCCTCTCCATCACTGCCTAGATTTTTAGTTGGGGTCAGCACTGTGGATTCGCTAACTTTTCCCCTGTGCCAGACCTCTCTCCAAACCTGTACTGGCTCCCTTTATCAAGGCATCTCCTTTCTTGCCCTCCTCTATTTCTCCCCTGTCTCAGTCCTCTTGTTCTCCCCCTTTCTCCCCCTCTCCCTTTTCCATCAGCCTCCACTATCCCCCCATGCTCCCAATTTGCTCAGGGGTAATTGTCCCTCTCCCTTCTTTGTGGGACCATGCGTTTTTCTCTTGGGGTCCTCCTTGTATCCTGACTCTTCTGGTGGTGTAGATTGGAAGCTGATAATTCTTTGCTCTATGTCTGAAAACCATATATGAGTTAGTACACACCATGTTTGTCTTTTTGTGACTGTGTTACTTTGCTCAGGATAGTTTCTTCTAGATCCATCCATTTCCCTACAAATTTCACGATTCCATTGTTTTCTTCTGCTGAGTAATACTCTATTGTGTAAATGTACCACATTTTCTCTATCTACTCTTCAGTTGAAGGGCATCTAGGTTACTTCCAGTTTCTGGTTATTACAAACTATGCTTCTGTGAACATAGTTGAGCATATGTCCTTGTTGTATGAATGTGGATTCTCTGGGTATGTGCACATGAGAGGAATTGCTGGATCTTGAGGTAGACTCCTTCCCATTTTCCTGTGAAATTGCCATACTGATTTCCAAAGTGGTCACACAAGTTTGCACTCCCACCAGCAGTGGAGGAGTGTTCCTTTTTCTCCACATCATCTCCAGCATAGGCTGTCATTGGCTTTTTTTTTATTTCAGCCCGTGTGAATCTCCTTCTGATCCTGTTTGGGGGATAGATGTGGATGCTGAGAAAGACATGAGATAAACTTTCAGTTCCGTCTCTTCTGTACATTCTGTTCCTGGTTGATTCAGTCCTGTCTGCCTTGCTATTATGGGCATCTGCTCTGCTTCTCTTCCCACATACCTGGAAACCACATTTCCATTCTTCCATACTCATCCTAGCCTTTACTGCCCCAGGTCATTTGGCCTTACCTCTATTTCTGTGATCCCTATCCTTCCTCCCTTTCTCTTCACAAAGTAAATGTCCATAAATTCAACTCCAAACTTCAAGTCTGATTGTGACTGTGCCTAATGCTTTTTTTACATTCTCACTCTGTATTCAGCATTATGCTAATAACTTTATTTATATCATCCAGCTTAATTCCTCTCAATGATACTGTGACATAGGTGTTAGTTCTAATATTTCCATGTGAGAACATTGAAACTTAGTCCCAAAAATGGACTTCTTTAACCCTCAGAAAGTGTCCACAGTGCTAATGATCTTTGTCTCTACCAGCAATGGCTTTTTGTAATTGATTTGTGAGTTTTGCATCACCCAAAAGGTTTTATGGGGATATTTTTCTGTTTGAAGTTGGAGAATTGTTTTCAGAAGATGATTATATCAGGGAAATTTTGGAGAATACAAAACCGGAGATTGAAATTTCTATAGGAGGCTGATGAAGTAAATGCAAGTCAGAACAATGGCCAAAACAAAGCAAATAGACAACAACAAAACAAACCAGGAAAGTCAGCAAATGACTGCAAAGTGGGCAGCTTACAGCAAGATGTATTTCATATAGCATTTAGGACTCAAGAGGGTTGACATGGGTAAGCTCGGTTCTTACAAAGTGTTGGGTTGGCCACATTCTCACCTGAAGCTTGTGTGACTGCTGGTTGGCTTTAGATCATTGGTATTGTAGAACTTATGCTCCATTTTCTTTCTGCCAGTGATTCAGAGTCTATCTCCTTACACTAAATTTGAGAGTCTTACTTAGAGTGGTTTACTAGGTGACCCTTGCATGAACATTCAGTAGCAGTTCAGCTTCATTCTCCAGACTTACTTGGAAAACTTCTCAGTCCAGGATGCTGATTGACCCTTATATAATGTACCACTGCCATGAGAAACTTTTCCGTTAGCCTAGCCATGTTATTTCATCTACAGGTAAGCCTCCTGTTACACATGCACTCAAGCAGAAGGAACCATTAAAGGGCCTCACTCCATGCAGCTTACTTTAGTGTATATCTTATAATATAGGACATGATTTAAAGTCAGACATTGAGGTCAGAGAGTTGACCCTCTACCAGTATGGCAGTAAGGAAGCTGAGTGGGTTGGATGAAATTGTAGGTTGTAAAACCAAACTGCCTTGGTTTAGTTAATAAGTGGGAGGTGACCTAGTAACCTGAGCCACAGGTGACCTGTGCTTCAGTTTTCTTACCTGTACAATGGGAAAATAGATCATTTGACCTTAATTGATTTTGTGTCTGTAAAGCAATTATGGCTCACAAAGTGTTCTGTGTTCACCAATGTCACTCTGTTATGATGGTCTGGGTCTCTGTGTCCCTCCCTTATATGTATTGTTATCTATTCTCCAAATGTGGTGACAGTAGGCAGTTCTATTTGAACTGACTAATTCACAAGGTCGAGATCCTACAAATTAAAATATTTTTCCTATTACAAACAGACCCAGAAGCTTACCTTGACATCTACTATGTGAAAATACAGCTAGAATGCACCATCTATAAATAAGAAGGTGGGTCCTCAGTTTTGGCTGAATCTAATGGGTACTTAGATAACCACTGGAAAAAATTCAACTGCTCCAGTTTATAAGATATCTAGTCTATGGTGTTTTTTATGGGTTTTCAAATGCACTAATTTATTCTAATTTACATACTGAGCATCAATCTCCATTTTAACCAGATGAACTGATAATGATACTCAAATCCATCTTTGGAGTAGTTTCGTGAGTTTAAGTTTGAGCAGTGTATTTGTTAGCGTTTCCTGGAGAAACAGAACTGATACAGTGTGTGTGTACATATCACATATCTATCTATCTATCTATCTATCTATCTATCTATCTATCTATCATCTATCTATCTATCTGTGTCTCTCCTCTCTCTCTATCTATCTATCTATCTATCTATATCTATCTATCATATATATAATATATATGGGATTTATTAGAGTAGCATATATATATGATTTATTAGAGTGGCTTACAGGCTGTGTTTCATTTAGCCCAATAACGACTGTCTCCTGATGGAAAGATGAAGAATCTGGTGATTGTTTCACCCATGAGGCTGGATGTCTCAGCTGTCATCAGTCTATGTTCTAGTCCTGAAGAAGTATGTTCTAACCCCAGCGGAAGAAAGCCTCAGAAGAAGGATATATCAACTTGCCAATGAATGTGAGGATAATCAGGCAAAGAGCAAAAGTTTCCTTCTTATGTGTCTTTATATGTGAGCTGCCAACAGGAGGTGTGGCCCAATTTTAGGGTGGGTCTTCCCAACTAAGATAATCCATCCCCTCCCAAAAAAAATCTGGTCAAAGATGTGCCCAGCTGCTTGGGATTTAGCTGATCCCAGGTGTTGTCAAATGTCTCAACTAGAGAAAGAATTAGGTCAAAGAGCAAGAGATGTTTGTAATTAAGCAGTTCTGGTAAAGACAGCATCTTCTTGATTGTTGTTCCAGCTCAGGTTCTTCAATGTTGCCCCCACAAAATTTTATTTCTAATTTGTTTCTTGACTCCTATGAGGAAATTACTTAGTTTGCATGGCTCTTAAACTTATGAAATCCTGACTGCTTATTCCCCATCAAATAATTTCAAGGTCTCATTTGGTGAGCTGGAAACTCTATTTTAAGAACCAAGAACTAAATAAAACCATCTAGACAACCATCAAAATTTTATGCTTCATTGAAATTTTAAGAAAGTATTATGGGATAGAGAAATGGCTTAGTATTTATTGCTCTTGCAGAGAACTCAGGCTCATTTCCCAGCACCCATATGAGAGTTCATAGACATCTGTAATTCTAGTTCCAGGGGATTTTAAACCTCTTCCAGTTTCTATGGGTACCAGGCATACACGTGGTGCACATACATACCTGTAGGCTGTAGTGACTTGAATAGGATGATTCCATAAGCACATATAATTGAACACTTGGATTTCAGTTGGTGGAACTGCTTGGGAAGGATTAAATGGTGTGGGCCTGTTGGAGGATGCGTGTTGACAGGATATTGGAGTTTTGAAGTTTCCAAAACCCACAGCATTCCAAGTTCAAGTTCTCTCTCTGTCTCTGTCTCTGTCTCTGTCTCTGTCTCTGCCTTGTGCTTGTGAATAAAGATGCAAGTTACCACCTGATTCTCCAGTGTCATGCCTGCCTTCCTGCTGCTATGCTTCCTGCTATGATGGTCACAAACTCTAACCTTCTGAAACTATAAGCACCCCAAAAACCTCTTTCCTATATAAGTTGCCTGGGTCATGATGGATCTTCACAGTGATATAAAAGTAACTAAGACAAAGGTAAAACACTCTAGTATATAAAATAAAATTAACAAATCTCTACTTTTTAATTTATTAAAGTAAGAAAGTGGTGAGAAATGAGAATTTATTGAAGGAGTAAAAATATTTACAGTGAAGCACAGAGCTTAATTTTTTTCAAATCTATGCAGTGAGGTTGTATTGATTTTTCTTCCTTGTCATTGTAGAGGATGTCATGGTCATTCAGATAATGACTTCTTACAAAACCAGGCTTTTAAAAGCTGGTTTTGAGATGCAGGATTTAAAATGTCCCACCCTGTTAGTATCATACACATCCCAGCACAATAAGACCAAGACTTTTGAGCAGAGCTCTCCACCCTGCCATATTGTTTCGTGGAAGACAGAGGTGCCTGAGAATGAAGAGAGTTGTGTTTCCATGGCAGCTTGAGTCAAGAAGCATGTTAGGCAGTGTTTCAGTAAAGGAGACCCTGTGAACAAATGCAAACTCTTGAAATTCTGTACTTTCATGCATGGGGAGGTATCAGTGACTTATGACAAAGAAGCTAAAACACAGTGAAGCCTCTCAGACTCCTTTGAAATAAGGTGGTCATGTACAGACCCAGGAGTCAACCTTTTCAATGTGAAGCAAGCAACTGAGATCATGACCTCCAGCTCATGAAGAAGGGAAGGTTTCACTTGAATAAAGGGAAAGTGCTTTGAGATAGACTGTCTCTCCCTCTTTATTACACAGAGATGCTGGCTAGGACAGGAAATTAGATCCCATCTTAGCACAGATTATTTTTTGATACATTCAAAAGACCTGAATTCATCTTCCAGGAGTTATTTTGTGTATGTATATGTTTCTTTAGTGTGCCTTTGGAATAATTGTATAAAAAGTGCTGGGCCAATGTCTTTCCCACATAACTATTTTCACCAGATAAATGTAGAACGCCCTATTGGCCCCATCACATAGATCAGGAACCTTTTTGTAACTCCTTTTCCCTCAAACAGAACATTCTCTCTTTAACTGCAGTTAGCCTTAGGTTCCAACACAAGGTGAATGTCCTACCTCTACTGCCCTGGGATGTGAACAAGACGCAGGCCAGAAAGATGTGAGATGGCTTAGTTGTTGAACATAATTGTGTGATGTTTATGTTGTCTCAGATGCTTTGCTAAGTTCTGCCCTCTGACACAGGAGGTAAGATTTCATTTTTCAGGGAGACTAGTGCTACAAATTGGTGTCAGCCCAGAAGATAGCAGAAAAAAGGCTTCCTAACTCACTGATCTAAGACTCCAAGAGGTGAATAGGGAAATTGGCACAGGAGGACAAAAAGAAAAATGTGGATTTTGGAAAACAGGCTTTCAGGATGCAGGCCAGAAAATGTGCCACTGGGGCATCCGTCTCTCCATCAGAGATGATCATGGGGGGTGTCTCTAGGAGGGTTTCAAAAGGCCTCAGAATAAGGATACGTTCTGGTCAAAATGTCTTGCCATTTCCAATAGCACCTTTTCTTTAGCTTTGCCAGCATGTCCGTACCTCCAGATTTCACAATGAAATGTGAAATAGGAAGAGGATTTCCTGTGTCTTTGAGAGAACAACCACTAGCCAACTCTCAACTTTACACATCATGCAGTGTAGTCATGTAAGCATCAATAATCCATGGGTCAGGAAATGCACACACACTTATATTCAAAATAGATACTCATCATTTTTAACTCTCCATTTCAACCAAATAGTCTTATTTCACTTGAAAATGCAAATGGAGAGATGTATAGTATATGTAGATGTATAATCATTAGCAGCACATGGATATGTCTTGTGGGCTAGCTTCCCAGTGGGGCAGGGAAAAGATAGCAAGGACAGCTGTGTATGGATAGTCAATTCCTGTTCTGTTAGAGCAGTATCTCCACACAGTGTTTGACATTTAATGTTGATGTTTTACTAAAAACTAATTGAATATTTATTAAATAAAAAGAGGCGTTGCCTAGAACCCTATAATCTTAATACAGATGTTTAATTCCTTTTATATTGAATTTTATTAGTATTCATAAGTGATCTTATTTTCAGTAAGAACAATCATATTGTGCTTCTTTTTATTTTACTTAATTTCTACTTTGTTTTGTCTTCATAATGACTATTCTCATGGATGTGTGATATTGTATCCAGGTGGCAAATCATAGAGTCAACTTTCCTTAGATGTTTACTGTGCTCCCATTCCATTGTCTGAACACTAAAGCCTACACAGAAGACTTTAGTTTCTTTCTTTGTTTGTTTGCTTATAGCTTATACTTTTTTCATAGATGTATGAGGTCATGAAGTTTAGCATATGAACCTATAATGAATATTGTGGATCTTGATTCCCATATTAAGTAGTTGGTATACTGGTTGGCTCTCTTCAAGAATTGAACAATCCAGGTTTAACATCAAGCACCTCAATGCTTCCTCCTAGTCTTATCTTTCATGTTCCATCTTCAAATTGAAAAAATATGTATCAAAGTCACCATTTGTAGGAGCTGAAACCTATGCTTTTTATAAAAAATCTAATGTGTATGAGTAGAATACTGTCCACAGTGATAACTTGACTTAATGTATTAAAGGGGTTGTGTTCTAGTAAAATTGCTGCATATGTAGCATTGGCAGTGACCACACATCAAGGCTCTGACTCAGAAAGGCCAGAGTCACATTTCTACTCACTTCTACGTGACAAAATAATCCCAACAAGTTCATTTGTTAAGATGAAAACATGAGGAGCACAGATGTAACTCAGGTGTTACCAAACCATGATTAGACATACATTTTTATGTACACTGGTGTTTTGCCATGGGTGTCAGGTCCCCTGGAACTGGAGTTACAGACAGTTGTAACTCTCTGTACATGTTACATGTGAGTGCTTGGAATTGAACCTGGTTCTGTGGAATAGCAGCCAGTGTTCTTAACCACTGAACCATCTCTCCAGTCCTGACATATGTTTTTAAGCATACTCTTACAGAGTATGTGTTACCTCTGCAGCATACATTCCATGTACCTGAAAGTGTAGTTAGTTTTACTCCTGGGATTATCTTGTGTCTTATAAGCTAAGTACCTTAAGGTGGTATGTAACAGTTGTTACCTCTTAATTCACCCTTGAAATAGAATTAATACTAGCTTCTACCTTCTAGCATATTGGGAAGTTTTAAGGTGATCAAGCATATTCACACAGATACCACAGAGTTAATGTCTAGCAAAAAGAAATTCCTCAATAACTGTGAATGATTGAATTTGTTTGTTTCCTACATTTTTATCAAAGAATCTGGGTAGGTATGTGTCATTATCATCCTCCTTTGTTTTGATACGGAAATAGATTCTCAGAGTGGGTTCTATAATCTTTCAGTTACTCACCTACTTGTCTGTCTGAGTTCAGAATACAACCACTTGACTTCACTGTCTGTGTGATCCTGTGAGTTCTAGAAAACTGTAGATGAACAGTAGGGCCAAGTCCTTGATGGACTAGCAGTTGGGACTACAAACATAGCTTATTACAGATGCGAAGTAGCAGTGCTGCCTGGATAGAGGGTTAAGGCTAACTTACCGAGAAGGTGACATGTCTTGGGCTTGCCTCTGTTCCTGGAACTAACTCACATGTGAATTCCAGGACGGCAGTGTGGAAATGAACTCAATATTTGTCCAGATGAGTAAAGGCACCCTTAGGGACGAGAAATCTTGCTGAGTTTTGACATTCATTTTCTAAGCACTTTGGTATCTAAGAGGCACTTCCTAACCTAGGTTTCTGCTCCATTCCCTGGTCCCTCTCCTGTCTCTGAAATGTCCCTGTGGGTTTATGCTCCTGTGACAGGCCAGGGATTTAGGGCAACAGAATTCCTGATGTAGGATTTTCTAGAAAGGCCAAATGGAGAGTTGAGAAGAAAGAAAACAGAATAAACAAGTGGGGGAGCCTGCATATACCTGGTTTCTATTTCTTTAATTCACTGGCAGATAACATGATACAAATATATTACAGTAGCAAAGAAGAAAAAAAACAACTTTTCAATCCATGCCATTTGGATGATAAATTTGTATTTGATGAAGAGTAAAAGTCATTCTTTCAGTAAAGGCTATACTGATGTTTGGAATGATCCATCTCTCTAAGCTCACACAGTCCCAGGGCACACCGCTGGAGGAAGATCTAAGGACAGCCTAAGTGAGGTTTTCCAGTGACTGGTAAAGGTGACTTATGTCAGGCAGGTGTTTCAGGAGGTCAGTTCCCTACTTCTTGTTTATCAGCAAGTTTCTGGCACAACTTATTAAGGCATCACAGTATAAATGGTATACCTCGTCCACACATAGCACTGGAGAGCCTGCTCTTGCTCTCAGCTTCAAGTGAAGGCAGCACACAAATGGGGAAGACGTGCTCCACCCCCCAGAATTGAGAAGTTAAATGGAGCTGAGAATTAAAATCCATGCTCGTTTTCTATATGAGTACTCAATTTTGCCTATGTGGTGATAGTAACTTAGTTTGACTTGTTTCCTTATGGATGCACCTCTCAGCTGAGTTGTGAGCTCCTTAAGGAAAGATGCACTTTATTTAGCACAAGTCTGGTGCCCACAGACTGCTTAGCGATAGTATGGAGTGGTGATAAATAACAAGTTTTCACGGGAGCAAACTGCGGTTCAGTGACACTTCTGTTCCCCATTCTGTGATTTTTGCCCTGAGTTCCTATAGTTTTTCAGCTATAAAATCAGACAGATGTTCCAAGCTGATCTATCAGGTCAAGATCTGGATGAACTGTGATAAGGACTGTACTGAATGTGACATATGACACTCTAATCTCCTACATTAGCATTGATGGTTACTGTGGGGACTTCTTTGTATTAATCAAATTTGAAACATGCATGCAATGAATATTGGCCTCTTCCACCCCCAGATCTCTACAATCCCTGTCCATCTCACATGCTTCCCCACAAATGTCGCTCTTATCTTCATGTCTATTTGTTTTGTTTTCTGATCCATTGGAATTAACCAGAGTTATCTCTATGACTTAACTGTGGATTTTTAGCTATCAAGTAGAGCATGGGGTCTCAGCAGGAGGTACACAACTTTCGTCATTATTGTTCTGAAGTTCAAAATACAACTAAGAATGAGAAGTAGGCAGGTATTGTAATGGGCACAATTTTTGCTTTATTTCCACTGAGAATCAAGTGTTCTGAGTTTGTATATCACTAGTGATGGACAGTGGCTGTCTGGCTTATGCCATCTATCACCTATACATTCACTTGCTTCTTTATTTTCTATCTTTCTCTATTAATAGGAAGGGCTTTTGTCCTGATGTTTTTTTTTTAGTAAATGGTACCTGACATATAATGTCAGTGAATGACTGATGAGAAGCATCTCTGATACTTTATATTTTCCAGTTTCAGACACCAACAGAAGAACACTCTGAGTTTCAAGTTCAAAAATCCCTAGGATGAGATACTTAGCCTGTTTTGGGTCAAGTGACAGTATAATGGGCATATTAATTAAAAATGTGATAATTGAATGAAAAACATAATTAACAAAGAGACCTAACATTAATGTGACCCCCAAGATTGTGGATTGTGGTACTTGTTATGAAGGGAGAGAGGAACTTTCTTGAACAGGAAGGCTGTGCTCAGGCACAGAAAACAGAAAACAGCGAACAAAGATTATACAGCCTTTTTCTCTAAGGAGTTTACCTCTAGTAATTGTATCCCTTTCTCTCCACTTTTGAATTTAGGAAGGGCAGGCTATCTTGACCCAGTAAAGCCCTTTATGCGCTTAGTTGAAAGAAGATCACTTCCAACCCGTTTTACAATCAGACAGCAAGTATTTATCTAGCAATGACTGCCTGCCAGCAGCATGCAGTAAGTACACTGTGATGTAGAGAGCTAGACATGTAAAGTGGAGAAATAGATCTGGGAGTCATTTGCATCCTGGGGAGAGAGGCAGTGCTGAAAGCAGATGAACTCAGAGAGGAGACAGGTGGAGAAGAAAAGGGATAGAAGCCACAGTCTCAGGGGGACCCCAGCACAGGAGGAGAGAGGCTGGAGACAAGGTGACAGCTGGAGTAAAGGAGTATGAGCTGCTGCCCAGATCCAGGTCCTGGGAGGGCACTAGATGAGAAGGAGCCTATCTCACAAATGCCTCATTAGGAGGGAAACTGGTAAACTTGGAAATAGGAGCCCATCCAGACTCAGCTTTCCTTTTATCCAAATTTGTTTTTCTCTCCTTAGCTCAAGTTATGGTTTCTAGAGCATCCTGGGTGGTATATGTGTTAATAAAAATTCCATATCTTTATGGAACCACCGATATCTTTTGTGGTTGTGAAGAAGTGGTACCAATTGCTTAGTCCTCTACTCTGCAAGGACCAATGGTAGTGTCCTTATGGTTCCTTGTTTGATGCTTGTTACTTTTAGTCATCTTAACAAGCCTCTGTGAAGCATCTTCTGTGCTTTGAGAGATCCATAAACATGATAATTTTAGGAGTACAGAGTTTCCTTAGGGATATTCAAGCACACAGAATTCCTGCTGCACTAGAGTCTAATTGATAGACTTTTTGGAATGATTGACAATTACCAATAGTTGGAGGTTTTAAAACTTATTTTATATACTCTGTGTATAAACTGCTCTGACTTTTATTTCTTAGAGAGCTCATGATTCGTCTACTGTAGAAGGAACATTAAAAAATGTTTCAAGTAAAATTTGAACAAAATAAACTAGATTAGGTCAGACTCTTATATGATGGTTGAATATCATATACTGTAATTGGCTCACTTCTGGGAGCTTTCTTGTCCCATATAACAAAGAGAATGTGTTCATCCACACAGCTTGTGGTAAATATCGTATGATAGGAATGCATATCATATGAATCATTTTACATTTCAAGGACATTGACAACTAATGAGGAAGGATAAAACAGGTTCATCAATAGCTATGATGCAAGGCAATAATAGGTATCAGTTACCAAAAAAATCTGCAATATACTACTCTTTTAAAATAATATCTTAATAAATATATTGGTGAAGACATTGACTTAAAATGCAATAGATTTTAGGGGATGAATGTGGATCTCAGGAAAGTCTGCTCTTTCCCATTTGATATAGTCTGCAGAGGAGATATGGGGTTTGGGTAGGTATAGCTAAAACAGTCACAGAATAGCAGGTTTTTGTGACAACATGTGGGCAGAAGCATTGGCAAAGGAACCTGAGAGACTGGGTAGGCTATTGTGGGTGATTTTCAAAAGAAGAAGGCCAGCTTGATTAGTTGAAGGATCCTCAGGAGTTCAGGTATTTATCATGGATAAAGACAATATACCAGCAACTTATTTTTATATTAAAACATATAAAAAGTTCTCTGTATCAGAGTTTTAAAATATGTCTTAAAGATATGTCTTTTGTATTACAGTAGTCTCCATATTATGTGGCATCTTAAGCATGTTTTTATAATCATCCTTAAGTAGGGATTATGTGTGAGAACATTTAAAAGCAACATTAAGAAAAAAATGTCATCTTAAGTTATATATTATCTGTGTATTATGTTCACAATGAAAAATTTTTGACAAATACAACTTATCTTCCTTAATGAAATTGGGCTTGGTGTCTTTAGTGTCATTGAAGGACATCCTTTGGGGTTAGAAAGGTATTTGCTATTCAAAAAAGAAAACATTTCATGATTTTCAAGACCATAACTATTGCCAAAGAAAGTAACCACTTTTATATATTACCTTTGATTCTGAGTAAGTTGGAATAGGCATTAAGAGCCTCTTTCAAGTGTATGTTGTCTGAGAATTTTGAGATGAGTGCTTATTTGAATATCATATCTCACCATTGTGATTTTTTGTGTGTAATCTCCATATTTATGGTGTGATAACTTACTTAATGATCAGATGCAAGGGCCCATTAGAAGAGAGAGACATAAATATTCAGATAACTGATGTAAATTCTTCTTCTGAACAAAGTGACACATCAAACCAAGTTTCCTAGTTACTTTAATTAAAGACAAACTTTGCCATTACAGCTTGAACTATTGGGAATCTTTTGTGACATTTAACCACTTAGCACTCTCCTTTAGATCAGTGGGAATATAAATAAGTAAGCAAAATGAATCCAAATATTTAAACATATCAATGAATTATCAAAGTAGTTCAGACAGGCAAGGATATCACTTTGTGTACAAAACACATTAGTTTTATTACAAAGGAGACTATACTTGTGTGACTACTTTGAGCAAAGCTGTGACCTCATCTTATATGAGAGGTGAACAATTGTAGAGTTCAGGCATTAACAAAATATCAAAATCAAGTGTGTTTAGATATTGGCTGACCTTTAGCAATGAAAGCATAGTTACTTAAAAATCATTGTTACTCATTGGCTGATTTTCAGAAATATTGTGCGGTCACTGATTGGCTGGCATTCAGAAGCATGGTTAATGATGCAAAGCTGTCATTGATCAACTGGGATGGATTTAGAATTGGTTCTGGTGATTACTTGCTGGAAATGGCTGATAAGAATCAGTCCTTTCTATGGGGGTGGAATTTCATTGTTACCAGAAACCAGGGTTATCAGCCTCCCTGTCTAAAATTTAAAACTCCGCTCTGACCTTTTTCTCATGTTGAGGAATATGGTGAGAGGGGTAATAAAATTCTTTTACAAGATAAAGTATGAAAAATACTAAATATTATAATGAACTGTCAGAAGTGTTGACAGGTAACGATAACAAGTGATATATGAATCATTAACTTTTGCATTAATTTTTTATCTCTGGGCATATTGCAGTCTTGGGATGGTCTATGTTGGACTCTGTATTTGCATTGCCTCTCTGATTATGTAGAGAACATTCATTTGCTCCTGACCCGCTGGAGAAAAATTGACACCATGAATTGAATTAGTTTGACATATTACTTAGTAAAAAAGGAAGACAGAGGGAAGTGTCAGGTTGAAGTAATGATTCTTTCCATTTCCCCTTTGTAAGAGTTCTATTTCACAAGAATCTGGTGTTCAGTGGCTGGATGATAAGACGGATGGGATGAAAGCCATTGGCCAGTGGGTAATAGCATGAAGAAAAGGTAGGCAGCAAGGAATAATTTGAGAGCAGACAAAAGGTTCTTCAAAAGATTAATTGTTTTTCTTCAAGAATCCATCTGATATAAAACACTAGGTTTTCTACATTTATCAAGATGAGTATGCTTTCTTGGGTTTGGGAAATGGGTCCCCAAGAATGAGTACTTGCTGTCCTCATGAGATGTGAATTAAAACCACAAGAAACCATGTAAGAACCACGATGTAAATTGCACATGCATCTTTGGGAGCTGGAGGAAAGACGGGATTCCTGGGGCTTGTGGGCCACCAGGATAGCTCCAGTTTCTGATGGAGACCTCCTGTCATAGGAATAAGATGGCAAATGACGCAACAGGGTACCCAATGTTCTCCTCTGACATCCACATGAGTGCACATCCCCAAGCACTCTTTCTCTTTCTCCCTAATACACACACACACACACACACACACACACACACACACAAACAGGTGCGTGCACTAAATCATCTTGTGAAGAGATGGGCCTTGTCTCACAGTGCCTTTCTTCAAACAACAATGACTGACAACATTTGTTGTGTCACAATATGAGAATATCCAGAGGAAAATATAAATATTCTAATTTGTAAACATCTCTAATTGTTAGAGGCCCCTTGTGGCCTTTGGGTTTCCAATAATCTTGCTAGAAGAGCAAGTGCATGGATGTCACATTAAAGTGGATTCTGGAAATGTATGTGAATGATACAATTGGCAAGAGAAGAGATAGAGTCACCTCTCAAGAAATGACATAAGACAGTTTTGGAGAAGTTTGCAGTAGGCCAGTAGGAGATTTCAGGCTGACACATGAGCATCAGCTATAGTAAGAGTGTGCAGTAAGTGGGAAAAGATCAGGAGGTGGGCATAAAATTATATACACCCAATCCTGTCATAAGAGACTGTGGCAGGAAGACTGCCACAAATCTGGGACCAACGCTGGCTACAAAGTAAAACTCTGTTTCAAAAACAAAACAGAAAAAATGCAAAAATAAAATCAATGACATTAGAAACAGCTAGGAGCTGAGATGGAAGTCACACTCCCTTGGCCACATTGGGATCAACTTCTGGTTTCTCTCATTTCTAGGCATTGACAATGTTGTAAGGAAGAGCTGAGAAAGTTGACATGGCAGAGAGAAAGGAAACTCTTTTCTGTAGAACACTCTCTCTGCTGGAACCACACCCTTGAGCCCTTTAAAGCACTTATAGTCTTCCCACTTAACATTTTCTCTCTTAATTGCATCTCATCCTGTTTGGTTCTCTAATTGTCTTGGGTGTGTCCAAGTCAAGTTTCCTAGAGGGCAGAACTGCACTCTGCTCTTTGGGTACTTCCTGGCAGATCTAAGCACTGGGCTAAGAGCATAATTAAGCAAGCTCTCATTTCAGAGTTGATTGGCTGGCTGATTAAAATGGAAGTAAACAATTCAGGTTATTATTTTGTCCATTGGTAAGCAGGGTGGGACATATTAACTTCATGACCCTTGCTGCTTCCCAGGCCTAGGCCACAGTCTGAAAATCAGAAAAAACATGGTACATGAATAATGGGAACCTTGGGAACCCAACTGTTCCCCAGAAAGACTAGGAGTTCCATGATCTTGGATTTGAAAAGTTTCCTGGCAAGCCATGAGGGAATGATGCTCAGAATTCTGTGTATGGAAATTTAATACCTTGGGAAGGCACAATATGAGGCATGCTTCTTGCATTTAAATATTTTAAAAAATGGTGAGAGCACCTTAAGAAATGTTTCACTGTTTTACTTTCGGCTCACAAATTATGCACTGCCTGGGTGTGGCTACCTCTGGATAATGAGTGAGCATCACAAACTGGAAGATAAGAGTAACTTCTGAGTAGGGCAAGAAAGTCATTTATCTTTCTTTTCCTCACTGCCAGCAAGCATCTAGAAGTAAAAAATATTCCTGTTTGAATAACTATTTTGGTAAGGTATGTTCATTTGAATTCCTACCCTCAATAACTTTGGTTGTGAGGGGAAGAAAGGAAGAGAAGGAATGGTTTTTGTTAGTTTTCTCAACTGAAATTCTGAATGTGATGTTCATGTTCACATATCTTTCTATTTGAAATGTTCCCCTTCCCTAGGCAGATTTGACTTATACCTTTGAGGTTTACCACTCAATAGGGATGTGTGCATAGGAAGTGAATAGAGGATTGTTTTTATCATCTTCTTTGTACACCTATCATCTGCTCTCTGCAGGTGTTCACAATTGAGTTAGAACATTTGCAACACTAAAGCCTTTTTAGTTCCTCCTTTGGATTCCAAATGGTAGATAGTACAGTATATAAACTCAATTGGATTCTAGGCACCCTTGATACAAAATGCCTAACTCCTTCGATTAATGTGTTTAAGACATCGTTAATGATAACTCATCTTGATTGCCCATGCGGAAGAGCAGAAGCAAGAGCTAAGCTGCAGTACAACCTCTTCTCCAGACTGTGAACAATATTTAACTTAATAAAAAAGAAATTGACAGGTTGAGGGAATTCAAGAGCACCACTAGAGCTGCCTGGAAATATTCAACTAGCTAAATGAGCCAGGATCCTGGTTTAGGGATGCTCACAATGACCCACGGAGGTCACCTATATACAAAACAAGCTGAAAAAATAAACAATCTCCTATAAGAAAGCAAGTGAAACTCATCCAGATTGTATAGTTTTACCAGAAACAGATATATGAACCATGCTTTGCCTTTCTTGAGGTTTCAATGGAACAGCATAAAAAGAATAAACTATAACTACTGTTTATAATTATACAGAAGTGTTATAATTTCTTCAATGTTCAGGCTTCTCTCACCCACTTCACCATTTTCAAGTTCCATCACTTCATTAACAGTACTTCTTTTGGATATATAGAACAATCCAGTTTTTGTAGTATTTCCTTATATGGGGCATTAAGTATCTGAACTTTGGATTATATTTTTCCAGTAGAGAACATCCTAAGTGCATAGTGAGTGAATGGAATATTAGAAGTGTTTCTTACATAATTTGTGCAGGTGTTCCTATGATTTGGAGAGCCTATCTGTTTTAAAGCAGTTTAACATTGCATGATTTTTTGACTGAATAAGCTTATGTCCCACTGTAGATATATTTCCAGTCCATGGAATCCTGGGGCTTTTGTTTCATTTCTCACAGGAGTTCCAATGATACCATGGATCTCCCAGAAATTTGAAAATTGAAAATTTGAAATCCTGGGAAAAAATAACTTTTGTTATAATTGACCAAGATTTTTTTTGCTGTATTGTTCTAACAAATCACATTGAAAAATCACAATATCAACCTATGTATTAAGGACTTTTGTGTGCCTTTTCAGTAACTACTATAAGAATTGTTTAGAAATACAAGCTGATTTTTAACACTCATTCTATACTGCTTATTAAAACTCAAAATTTTAATTTGTCCAGTTTCACTACTAAGGAAAGAATGTTACTTATTTTATAAAAGGAAATTCTAGCCTCAACCCAAATTTTCAAATAGTTTCTTATTGCTGACTTTTATTTTTCCTCAGTGGCCCAAAAGAAGGCTTCCTTGATTTGAACTTGGTTCCTAAAGAGATTTCCTTTTTTACAGGTCAGATGTCATTTGGGGCAGAAATTGTCAGCTTATGTATCCCAAGTTGCATTTTAACACATTACTAAAGGGAACAATACAAAATACTGTCTCCCCTGATATGCCTTCCAAAACGACTTATGCTGCTTTATGCTAATATTAGCAGGCTGCAACAGCCACTGTAAAATTGTGGTCTGCCATGCATTTCTTTTCATGTTATTCCATGCCTGATCGGCAGGGAGTTTGCACACCCCTGTCTGGGTGTAGTTCTCTGTTACGAGAAGCTTTCCTTAAAAGCTTCTCTTAACAGTTCTCAAAGTTCAGAATGCTTACTTCAGCACCATGTCTGGGGACAGCTCCTTCTGCAGTACCCTGGCTTTTCTGTAGACATAGGCACAAAAGACAGCTTATGGCTTCAAGGAACTATATTGCCATCGTCTCTCACTTACATATTCCTTCCTTAGCAGTTTGTTTGAATAGAGTGGTTATAATTATTATTTTTAAGCACAAAGAAATTTCAGAGGAAGAATAACACTTTGTACATAAAAGATGCATATTAGATGACTCTAAAGTGCTCCATAATATTAAAACCTCAGATGCAACCTCCACTCTAATAACACTATAACCATGCACTCACTTCTGAATTCTAAAATTACTACCAAACTGAAAAACATTACTTAATGAGCCTAGGCATAGCCATAATACAGTCACTGAAAATATAGCTGTTAATTGCTTTGCATGCATTATTCCCTAAAACTCCTCCACAACAAACCCGCAGGTGAGGTCTGATTGTCATTCATTGCTCCAGAACACAGAATAGAGTGGAACAAATCCTGCTTCCACAATATATATATCTTCTTTTTTCCTGCTATGAAAGATTTTTGTTTAGTCTTTTGTTTAGTCTTTGACAGCTTCACATATAGATAAAATGTATCCCTTATCATATTCTACCTATTTCCATCTCTTGCCTTTCTCTCCTCCTCTGAAGTTCTTCCTTCTAACCTGTGTCTTTAGTACTTTTAAAATCTAAAAGGTTTTCTTTAGCCCACTGAGCTTCATTAGGTTCATTTGCATATTCATGGGTACAGGGTTTTCTACCTGATTATGACACTTAATCCACGGTTATACCTTTGGAACAAAAATTATTCTCCCCTCCCAGCAACCCTTAACTTCCACTAGCTCCCCAGCTGGGTATTTGGGCATTGTTTGCCCCTTCCTCATATTGATGTGGGTGGTCTTGCATAATATGGGCACAAGCTCCAAGTCACAGCATAGAAAAGGAACAACCCTAAATGTAGTGGCAAATGATATAATAGATTTAATACTGGCTTTCCCTGTTTTCATGCTTGTCCATGTTCTGCTGTTTTGGCTTGTTCTACTCGGTGCCCACAGCTATCAACATCCACTATTGACAAGCTGTCGACAGCACTGAGGAATCATCTGCCAATTGTTAGTAATTTTTGAGGATAGTGTTTCAAGTAAGAAGGAACAGAGTATGTGCTTTGGAACTATGCAAATAGGAAATAATTTCCTACTTCTTCCTTTGGAAAACCCTCAGCCTAGATATAGATTTAGGCAATACCAAAGGACAAAGCTTATGGTCTGGAACAGAAAAAATAAGGTACATATGTACCCTGAGATCACTTACATTTTTCAATTCACTTTCTTAAGGACTAACAGAGAATTCCATCAACTTTCAATTGTCAGAGACTTAACATTAGGATTCAGAAAAGAGCTCAGAATTGACAGACAGCTTGGGGGAGAGTATGGGCTACACAGTCTCTTCTGGTCCTGATGTTTGGTTCATAAGATTTTATGTTCTCCTAACTTACTTAATGGCAATGAAATGTTGTCATTTGGTCTAACAGAACAGTATCTCCTGAAGGTGTTTATTACTTGTTTTGTATTATCATTATACTAACACATCAAGATGAAAAACTGCCTAATACACTGTTTTTTTTAACCCCAGATTCAGTTTCAGGGTTCAGAAAATGGGAACAGATAATTCTGGCCAATATACATATATATATATATATATATATATATATATATATATATATATATGTTGACCTTTGTTGATGTGAGTTTTGTATTTGCTTTGGGAAAACTGGTTTTTAGAAAGCAATTATTTCCCTTCAGTATCCTAGAAAGGCAAGCCTGATAGACAAATTTGGTGAATCTTTACCTGTATCTGAACTAATGCATGCACTCAATCGACATCTTCCAATGAAGACAGGAGAAGATGTAACAATAATGGTGACATTCTTAAGTCTGTTTCAGCCAATAAAATAGCAGAGAAAAGGTCCTCCCTGCCCTGGGTGCCAGATGACCTGGTGCCAACTAATATAACTATGGTTATATTAACCCTCTTTTTGTTTCTCTTTCATACTCAACATTTGCATATCAAATAAAACAGTGTTTGCAAAAATACTTGAGGAAGTAGGCAGAGTTGAAAATAATGTGATTTATATACTGACAGCATCGCAAACAAATTTTTCAGCAATCAGATCAGCATAAGGTGACAGAAAGATCTTTTTGTGGGAAGCAAGGGGAACAACACAGACAAGCTTCATATTTAATTTTGCAAGTGCTAAAAGATTTTTTTCCTGGGCCCAAGACAAGGTAAATTATCAAATACTGGAATGATTTCCAGTAGCAGCTTCACTCCATAAAATATAAAGGTACCTTAATTCAATTTGCAAAAATTGTTCAGCTTCCAGTGGACCAAGATGGTTTATAATGTAAGCATTGTATCTATAACCGTGAGATGAGTGAAATCTGTATGTAAGGTTGCAAGGATTTTCTCCACAAGAAAGATCTGTAAGGAAGCATCCTTATTTTTCATGGTGTGTGTCATTCTTGGACTCCACTTGCAATCAAGGAAACACAGTGTTGAGTCATTCCCCCCCCCCAGTGCATCAACAAGGTACAAACCATCATGAGTTTTCCTGGAAGAAAACCTCTATATGTGCGGCAATAATAATAATGTAAGGGGGGGAAAGATTGTAAAATGAAAGGACAGAGTTTCCTATTTGTTATTTCTCAAAATAATGACTGTGGGTTCTTTCCCCACAGAAAAGATGCTATTTATTTTTTAATGATGAGCTGTTTCCCTGAGAAACAAAGTGGCATTCTGTCGACACCATATGGCGGTGGAAAAACAGATTCCACCGTGTTCCATTTGTTAGACTGTCTTCTGCATTTCTGTATCCATAATTTATGTGGGGGCCTCTGTGATTGCCAAAATATTCAAATGGATTTCTCTTAGCAGGGCAGCCTGCATGGGGGGAGAAAGGTTTTCAAAACAGCAGGACCTGAACAGTCCCCTGCTGCTCAGAGAAGCACACACTTCCAAGCGTCTGTCCTTCTGGCGGCTTTCATTGTGATACTAATTTACATCCTCGGTTTAGGGACCGTGTTTGCATTCAGAAAAAGCAGCTTATGTTCTTTCATGCTAATACAATCATACTTGAGTTATAACTCGCACCCTTAAAGTCACATTACTCCTTCTGCCATGGGGTACGAGGAAACCTGGGCTGGAAGAAAGTGATATGGAGCGACAACTGAATGATGCCGTTTTGAACACATTGATTCTGCAGCTGGTTTCCAAAAAAGACATCTGAAGTGGTTAGAGATACATTAAAAATAGTTGTGAAAGACTTCCACTGCCGTCTAAGCATATGATTACCATCTAAGCATTCAGAGGCTGTTTGCAGTGGAAGTTCGAGTGGTTGTTTTCTGGTGCATAAATAGTAACATGTCAAATTCATGATACAGAATATGAAGAGGGGACTTGATGAGCGAGACTAATTGATGTTTTGGCAAAATGAAATGCCTGAAAAAAAATGCTGCATGTTCGCACACATCTCCAGATAACAAGAATCTAACACATGCGTATTTTATTACAACTAATTGCCTTTATTCCTGGGAGACTCAGATGTTCGTTGTACAAGTTGGGATAGTCGTGATCATTTGGGGAAATATGAAGTAATTTAATATGAAAGAAGAACACAGATCTGAGAAATGTAATCAGTCCTAGATGGAAGGGACAGCAGTGATAACATAAAGAAAATACTATTTGCAGGGTCTTAATGGCTAAAATGTCTAGGCTTACAAAATTGGTGGACTGTTACTGCTGTTTACAAGCATATATGGAATATTAGATTATGAGGGATATACTATCTGGAGATTGATTCTTGTTCCCATTTTTCCCGAACTGACTTGGACAAACAGCTAGTCCTCTATGGGCCAACTCCTCCTTTCTGATGCTTTTACTGGTCTGGGAGCAGAGTTTCAATGAGCCCAAGGTATCGATTGGTCTTTAAGACTTGAGTGTCCTGAAAGCATTGCTTTTCCAGAGGGAGCCTTTAGGTGGTGGTCTGTAAGATAGTGAAACTTCAGAGAAATTGCTCACTAGAGCCCATGGAGACAGCCTGTTCACTGGATAAGTCAAGAAAGACAAGAGAGAACTACACCCACTAATTTTCCTTAAAATATGGAAGTTTTTATTGGGGAAAAGAATGAAAATTCCAAAGGTAGAAGTTTTGCTTCTATAGTCAGTGCCCTGGCACTTGGGCTAAGCCCTAAACCTGATGCTATATGTCTCCAAATTTAAAAAGATTTGATTGGTGCATTGTTGAGATCTGAGAAGCAGGCCATTTCTAACTGCCTCCATTCTCTCCGAAATGCTTGTTGGAAAGGAAGGATCTAACTTGAGGCCACCCTATTGTTTGGACTCAAATCTCATACTTTTCCCCATTTCAATTAAAAAGTTATACATTCAATTAGACTACATCTGTGAACCTGCTTTAGCAGTAATTAAGATGAACATTATGATATGGGTAATAAAAAGTAATAGTTTTCTTCAATCTCTGGGGTTTTTTTGAAATACATTTTCTCGATGGAAATCAAATTATTTCATCGCATAGAAGCAGTGCCTCTCTATTCAATAGGTGAAACGATCCATGGGCTGTTGCTGGTACAATCGCTAAGGCAGAATCATTAAGAATAAAGTTTAGTAAATAAAGTTATTGGGTGGCTGCTTTTCCACAAAAGGATTGGATCAGTATTAAATTAGCAGGAAATAGACCCAGAGTTTTCTCTAACTAACCTATTCTCAGTGGAGAAAGAAATGAAATGGCCTTATTCAAGGACATCCATTTGAAATCCATAAATATTTTATAAGGATGGAATAAATTGCTTATTTTCAAACAGGTGCTATTGTAAAAATTATTTTGATTTTTCTTTTGCCTCAGGGCTCTTGAACAAAATAACAATAGATCATGTACATAGTACTTAGAAATTAGGTTATGTCTGTGTTTTCCATAATTGGTGCAGGCAGAGTGAAGTTCACCTTTAGGGTTCCTCTGCTGTCTCCCTAGTGTCTTCCTATAAGGAAAATCATGCCGTCTATGGGACTTGCATTCATTGCTCCTTCTGTAAATTATCAACAGAAATCATACTATTTCCTTCAAGATAATGACAATAGATTGAAATGTATTCTGCCAACTTATTTGATAGATAATTTCCATTCTCCATCAACACATTCAAATGTTCCCTGAATTTTGTGGATAGTTCTGCATTTGAACAACTGCAGAAATACTGGACTAGGAGAAAAAAATCTTATTTGCATTCAACCCCATTTTTTTTCTTTCTGACTTTAGGTTTTCTGTGAGTAACATGTGTCACACAAGTCTGGGATGCAGGACATTCGTTCCTTTAAAGTGATGGGGTAAGAAAATGTGATGCCAGTCATATCTCTGGGATACCACAGAGGCTATGTTGAGCCTTCTTATTTTGCTTTGCTGTCCTCTTTAAGGCCAGTGGTTACCAGCAGCAAACTCAAGTCATGGCGGCATCTATGGTGAGGGTTACGGATCAGTGACCAACCAAGGACTTAATTCATTAAGGAAGAATATTTACATGTTACCAAGGAAGCAAAGGTTAACTCATTTGCTGGCCATGATCAAGTAGAAAGTAATTGAAAAACATTGTCAAGTGCCTGTTTTTATAAACACAGGCATACTGGAAATATGAAAGCAGTTAACACATTGAGAAATTCTACTTGCTTATAAAAAGAAACCTGATTGGACCTAGGCACTCCACAAATATCACAGAAATGAATGTGGGGATCATGATTATAGAGACAGATTTTCACATTAGGAGATCTGACTGCAAGACACAAAGATTCTGCACATTTGTGGCTGAGACGAAGTAATCACATTTTCAGAATAAAGGTTTGAGAACTTCTCATAATGCTCCTGGAGCTGCTGGAGCTTCTGGAGCTCTGCAGATGGCACCATGGGTCAATTGCATGATTGATTGTGATTGTATGCCTCCATCCAGATACTGAGTAACTGCAATACCAGCTGTTAAGACAGCAGAGACAATTTCCCTAGCCCTTGATACTAAGTTTAGTTTTTTAAATTGTTTTGACCAAGGAATGCCTATTTTGAGTTGAAGCTTGCTTTGATGCAGATGTGATGAGTCTCTTGGGAGTTTAGGCTCACCTCTGTTGACATGGTATTACCTCCCAGTGATTAGGCCTAATGCAAATGTATTACCTGCTCCCACCACACTGGCCTCCTATCCAGTGATGTGATTTCTTTTCATTCATTTTCCTACAATTTTGAGGGCACAGATTGAGAGCTAAACTACAATTGAGCTGTGGCAACAGGAGTGCCATGCATTCTCTTAAACTCCAGACTGTGAACTAAATGAATATATTTTCTTATAAACTAGTCTTACTGAGGTATTTCACTGTAGTGATGGAAAGAAACAACATCAAGACTGTGTGTGTGTGTGTGTGTGTGTGTGTGGTGGGGGGAAGTAGATGTTCGCATGAATGCATGAGTGAGGGTAGCACAAACCAAGGGGCACATGTGAAGTTGCACAAGACAGGATCAAATGTCCTTTCTTGCCTTCCACCTTTGGAACAAGTGTAAACAAGAGTCTCTTTTTCACTACCATGAATTCTAGGCTAGCTGGCCCATAAGCTTTGTGGAATTCTCTTGGCTCAGCCTCTAATCTTCCCCGAGGAGTACTGGGATTAAGATTAATTCTGTTACTACATTTAGTTTTTATGTGGGCCCTGGGGATCTGAACTCCAATTGTCAGGATTGTGTAGCAAGTGCCATCTGTATTCTAATGCTTTGACTGGTTTTGAGTATTTCCACTATTGCATCTTTGCTATTGTTTTAAGTAGAACTCCATACCTCAGCTAGTCTGGTGGTTGAAGAAGAACTCCATACCTCAGCTACATGAGCAATACTAGCACAGACGATTGCCAGCAATGATGAGAAATACTATAGCCACTGCATCTTATGGCAGAGATGCCCAGCTAAGTCAATAAAGCCCAGACTCCTAAGCAACTTAATGGTTATTGCTTTGAGCCACTGGTTTTGCTACTGGTGTATATGAATCAACAGCTAATCAATGGATAAGTGTGATCAGTAGCTTTGATGTCTGAGTGCCATGTTTTTGGATACCATGAAATACTAATCTTTCTCTTCATAGTACTATGAGTGGATGTTTCCTACCTTGATACCCAATGAAACATGGTAGCAAAGAAGCAAGTAAAAACCCACTGTTTGTTGCGAGACATGACTGGACCATGCATTCAAGATGTCTTCATTGATAAATTATTTGGGAAATAACCTCTAGATAAACAAATGTAGAGGCAGATCTGGGTGTGATTTATGTGCTTATATTTCTATCATTTAGGAAATTGAGAAGCTTATAGGTTCCCAGGTAGCCTGAGATACATAGTGAGACCTGTCTTGAAACAAAAGCTAGACTAAGAATTAAAAACTATCTTGGTGAAGGACTTAAAATAACTAAAATTGCCCCAGGAAGTGAGCAGGACTAAATAACATGGAGAAATATATCTTTCTTGGCATGTAGAAACCTTAAAAATGAACTGTAATCAAGGGTTGATTTATGAGTATTGTACTGTGAGTTAGTTTGGGTTCATGGTATAAGAAGGTACATTGTTCATCATGGCTCATATGATGGTTACATCCCCAAAGAAATGTGAGTGCTGAAGAGCTCCTGCTCATGTGGCTTTCTCCTGCTTGCATTTCTTGTCCATTCAAGACACCAGCTAGTGAGATGGTGCCACCCACATTCATGGTAGATCACTCAGTTAAAACCTCTAGAAACCCCATCACAGTCACAATCAGTGCTGTGCCTACTGTGTGATTCCAGGTGCAGCCAAACTGGCAATGAAGTTTAATCATCATCAATGTGGAATTACAATAACAGAAAGATAACTGTGGGATTTAGATGTTGAACTAATTTAAATGTGTGCTTGTATGACTAGTGTGGTGACTCGCAGCCAGAGTTACACATTAGATGATGTTGCTGATGATATCTACCTACATGATTAAGGCTGATGTCTACTATCTATGTGATTTAGGCTGATGTCTATTTATCTACTTAATTTAGGCTGATGTCTACCTCTCTATGTGTACTAGGCTCTGTACCCAGATGTTCTTCAGTTATGTTACCCCTCCCGCAACTTAATTTTCCTCTTCCCCAACGTACACTCTCTCTGTAGCATGAATTTGTGTCTCTCTTCAGATTGGAATGCCATATTAATTTCTCTTTCAAAATAATTTCTAGAGAGTATAATTTTACTGAACCTGGGAGAAGTATAAACTGAATCTATGATTGAATTATATACAAATAATAGTTGTTTCACTTCTTTAAAGGCCCTATTTTTTATCTAATATTTTCATGAAAATTTGGAGATGGCATTTTATTTTCTATACAACTGCATTTGCTCCCCCTCCATGGTGCCTTAGTGTGGTGGAGAGTCAAAAAGACTGTTACACAGAATGATTCTGACCTTCATCTTCAGGGCTGAGAGATCACACAGAGAGCAGGATGCACAGGGCCCGTGATCAGTTCCCAGTGGAGCTAATTGATAAGGAACATATTTTATGAATGAAGTTACAAGATAAAAACTGAGACTAATGAAATACCCCAATGACTCTGAAGTAATTAAGGAAGGCATTTCATACACTACCTCTAATTAGACTCTGAGGCTGAGAATTTGCAATTGACTCTATATCTCTAGTGGCACTGACCCCTTGTTTAATCCAAAGGCAGCTGAGGATATTCATAACAAAGGGAAGGAATTGCTACTTTCTAGGGTGACAATGAGCCATTTGGGGGAGGATAGGGTGGGTGATGGATAATTACAACCATAGCTAATCTAGTGGAATCTGTATGTTTTTTAAAAACACTTCTTTAGCCAAACATTTTCACAAATGTTTTTAAAAATATTTTCTGTAATGCAAAACTTTTTCAGCTTTAAAAAAAGATGGAGGAAAAAAATAAGGTCATAGACCTTTAAAAATACATTTACAAACCATTTCCACTTGTTAGTATTTTCAGCTTTTGAGTGTAAACTTGTAGATTCCTTAAAATCATTCTTTCTACATAATGCACCATTTTAAGCTTGCTATAGTCTTACATATTGGATAGTACCTGCTTTTTAATTCCTAGATGTCTTTTTATATTATGCCTCCTTTGTATAATCTCATGGATTCTTATTATTTCTCAAAGGCATGATAATACCATTATAGACAGGAAACATAAATGGGCTTTCTGTCTGTGGGTATTTGTTGAGTACAGTGTGCATTTTAGAAATAATGAGAAAGAAAATTTGACCAGGCAGCTTTGGTCTAGTATATCAGCGTCTATTTCCAGAAATGGAACTCATAGACACATACACACACATGTACACACACTTACACATGCACACAGGCACGCACGCACGCACACACACACACATATACACACACACCCCACATGTACACATGCACATATTCATGCATGTATACATTCATGCACACAAAAACAGTGAAACTAATAGTAAATGACAGAATCTACTATGTATAATAACTGTGCACTGAACCTCATCTTGTAGGCTTCTGAATGAAGCAAATAAGTAAGGCCTGAAATACAGTCTCTGGAGTGGGAGGAGAAACAGAATATTATATCAAAAATTCTTGGATTTGGAGAACTGGAACGGTAAGTGGTGGGCAGCAATCTGAGTGAATATTCCAGAAAGAGATTTGGCACCTGATGAGTGTGCCCAGAAGGAGAAATGGACAGTTGTCTCTATTGTGAGTTCTCTTGGAAATCAAAGCAGGATCATATGCAATGATTTCACTTTCAATAAACTCAGGCCATTTTGCTGGATTATGAACAATTTGAGGTGGCAGTATAGAATGATTTAAAATAACTTTAAATGTTTTTAAAAAGAATGTCTTCCCTAAAATGGTATCATCAGTCATAAAGTCTAGATAATACTTACTTAAAAACTCCACCAAATGAAAGAGCCAACGCTGGATGACTAGAGTTTAAAAACAAAACAAAACAAAACATAACAAAACAAAACAAAAATCAACATGCCATATGATACTTTCTTTAACATGCTTCTTTTTATGTAGAGAAGTTTCATAGTGGCTTTCAAAACCTATAAAGGTGACCACAAAATCCTGCAGAAGGACCCAGAGGCAGCCATTCCTGCCTTCCCTCTCCACCCTCCATTAGAGTGAGTGAACAGTGAGTTCCAGGGCCTCTTTGACCCAACCCTCTCTGAGTCCCTTGACATGTGGAGGCATCAAGACCTTTCCTGCCACTGAATCTTATGGAAAGCAGACAGATATTCCTACTTTCCCCCTCCAGCCTCCTGTAGAGCCAGCAAGCAAGAGAGCAAGCAAAGAGCAAGTGCATCCTGGAGTGAGACAAGGATAGACCCTTGAACCAATACCCACCAGAAGAGGAAGAGACTTCACCTATACCCACTGGAAGAAAATATGGGAAGATGACAGAATAAGAACACATCCAACAATAGGAAATCTTATATTACACCCCCAGAATCTAGGGACTCTACACCACCAAGACCTGAACATCTCAATGCAGATGAAACAGAAGAGAATGACCTTAAACGCAACTTCATGACAATCCCTTAAATAAATGGCAGAAAAAACAAACCAAAAAAATAATACAAGAAATCAACAAATCTCTTAAAGAAAGTCAAGAAAAAACAATCAAACAGATGAAGGAAACAATTCAAACAGTTCAAGACCCGAAAACTGAAATAGAAACAATAAAGAAAGCACAAACTGAGGGAAATCTGGAAATAGGAAAGCTGTGTAAATGTTCAGGAACTACAGATGCAAGCATAACCAACAGAATACAAGATATGGAAGGAAGAATCTCAGTGCTGAAGACTCACTGGAGGATATAGAGTCATCAACTAATGAAACTCTCAAGTCCAATAAATCCCAAACACAAAATATCTGGAAAATATGGGACACCATGAGAAGACCAATGTAAGAATAATAGGTATAGAAAAAGGTGAAGAAATACAGCTCATCGGTGCAGAAAACACACTCAACAAAATCATAGAAGAAAACTTTCCTAACGTGAAGAAGGCCATGCCTATGAAAGTACAAGAAGCTTACTGAACACCAAATAGACTAGACCACAAAAAGAAGTCCCCTTTGCCACATAATAATCAAAACACCAAACCTACAGAACAAAGAGTAAATACTAACAGCATCAAAAGAAAAAGGACAAGCAACATATAAAGGCAGACCTATCCAAATTACATCTGATTTCTCAGTGGAAACTGTGAAAGCCAGAGGTCCCGGATAGATGTTCTACAAATGCTAAGGGAACATGGATGCCAGCCCAGATTACTGTACCTAGCAAAGCTTTCAATTACTATAGAGGGAGAAAATAAGATACTCCATGACAAATCAGATTTACACAATACATATCCACCCATTCAGCCCTACAGAAAGTACTGGAAGGAAAACTCCAACCCAACAGGTAACTACACCCACAAAAATATAGGCAATAGATAATCACACTTTACCAAGCACCAAAAGGAAAAGAGGGAGGAAATCCACACACAATAACACCACCACCAACAAATAAAAAACAAACAAGTATCAACAATCAATGGTCATTAATATCCCTCAGTATCAATGGTCTTAACTCACCTATAAAAAGACACAGGCTAACAGAATGGATTTGAAGACAGAATACATCCTTCTGTTGCATATAAGAAACACACCTCACCTTCAAAGACACATGTTATCATAAAGTCAAAGTTTGGGAAAAAATTCCAATAAAATGGCCCTAAGAAGCAAACTGGTATAGCTATCCTAATATCTAATTTCAAACTAAAATTAAACAAAAGAGATGAAGAAGGTCATTTCATATTCATCACAAGAAAAATCCATTGAAGTCTCAATTCTGAACATCTATGCCCCAAATACAAAGACACACATTTGTAAAGGAAATATTACTAAAACTAAAATCACACATTAAACACCACACACTAATAGTGGGAGGTATCAACACCCCACTGCCACTACTAGACAGGAACACCAGACAGAAACTTAACAAAGAAACAAAGGAAATAACAGAAGTTATGACCCAATTGGGGTTAACAGACATCAATAGAACATTCCATCCAAACACAAAAGAATATACATTCTTCTTATCTCCACATGGAACATTCTCTATAATCAATCACATACTAGGCAACATAGCAAACCTCAACAGATAAAAACAAAAAATGGAATAATCCCCTCTATCCTGTCAGATCACCATGGTTTAGTTAGAATTTAACAAGAACACAAATTGCAAAAACCGACAATCTCATTTAAATTGAATAAAGGACAATCACACCATTCCTGTGTCAAAAAATAAATAAAATGAAATTAAAGACTTCCTAGTATTTAATGACAATGTAGACACAACATACCAAAACCTATGGGACCCCTCTGAGAGCAGTGCTGAAAGGAAAGCTCATAGTACTAGGTGCCCACATAAAGAAATGGGAGAATAGTCACAATTGAGAATTAACAACACAAATTGAAAGCTGTAGTACAAAATAATCAAACTCACCCCAGAGAAGTAGACCCCAGTGAATAATCAAGTTGAGGGCTGAAATCAAAGAAGAAACAAAGAAAAAATACGAAGATTCAATGAAACAAAGAATTGGTTCTTAGAGAAAATCAATAAGATAGACAAACCTTTATCCAAACTAACCAAAAAGCAAAGAGAGAACATGCAAATTAAAAAAATCAGATATAAAAAGGGGCACATAATAATGGACACTGAGGAAATCCAGAGAATCATCAGGTAATAATTTGAAAACATGTATTCCACAAAATTCAAAAATGTAAAGGAAATGGACAATTTTCCTGGATAAGTATCTCTTACCAAAATTAAAGAACAGATAAGCAATTTGAATAGACCTATAACCCCTAATGAAATAGAAGCAGTCAACAAAAGTCTCCCAACAACAAAAAGTTTAGGACCAGATGGTTTAAGTGCAGAATTCTACCAGAACTCAAAAAAGAACTAAGACCAGTATTCTTCAAACTGTTTCACACAATAGAAGCAGAAGGGTCATTGCCAAGCACTTTTTATGTGGCTATAATTACCTTGATACCCAAGCCCCACAAAGACAAAACTAGGAAATAAAGATAAAGACCAATATCCCTCATGAAAATTGGTGCAAAAATATTCAACATAATACAAACAAGTCAAATCCAAGAACACACCAGAGAAATCATCTACCATGAACAAGTAGGCTTCATCCCAGGGATGCAGGGATAGTTCAACATATGAAAATTCATTAATATAATCCACAATATAAACAAACTGCAAAAGAAAAACCACATGATCATCTCACTAGATTCTGAAAAAGCCTTTGACAAAATCCAACACCCCTTCATGATAAAGGTCCTGGAGAAATCAAGGATAATTGGACCATACATGAACATGATAAAATTAATATACAGCAAACCAACAGCCAACATCAAATTAAATGGAGAGAAACTCAAAGCAATTACTCTAAAATCAGGAACAAGACAAGGTTGTCCACTCTCTCTATATCTCTTCAATATTCTACTTGAAGTTTTAACCAGAGCAATAAGATAGCAAAACGAAATCAAGGGCATACAAATCAGAAAGGAAGAAGTAAAACGTTTGCAATTTGCAGATTATATGATAGTTTATATAAGTGACCTGAAAAACTCTAAGTGAGAACTGCTACAGCTGATAAATACCTTCAGCAAAGTGGCAGGATACAAGATTAACTAAAAAATATCAATTGCCCTACTATGTACAGATGATAAAAGGGCTGAGAAAGAAATCAATAGCCATGAACAACATAAAATGTCGCGGGGTAACACTAACCAAACAAGTGAAAGACCTGTATAGCAAGAACTTCAAGTCTTTAAAGAAAAAATTAAAGAAGATACCAGAAAATTGAAAGATCTCCCATGCTCTTGGATAGGTGAGATCTATATAGTAAAAGTGGCAATCTTGCCAAAAGCAATGCAATCCCCATCAAAATATCTGCATAACTCTTCACAGACCTTGAAAGAACAGTAATCAATTTTATATCGAAAAACAGAAGACCCAAGATAGCCAAAACAAGCCTGTACAATAAAGGAACATCTTGAGGCATCATAATCCCAGACTTCAAGCTCTATTATAGAGTAATAGTCCAGAAACCAGCTTGGTATTGGCACAAAAATAGACACATACACCAATGGAATCGAATTGAAAACCTTGATATTAACTCACACACCTATGAACACCTGATTTTTGACAAAGAAGCTAAAGTTATTCAATGTAAAAAGGAAAGCATCTTCAACAAATGGTTCTGGCATAAGTGGATGCTGGCATGTAGAAGACTGCAGATAGATCCATATCTATCGCCATGCGGAAAACTAAAGTCCAACTGGATCAAAGAACTCAACATAAATCTAGCCAAATTGAACCTCCTAGAAGAGAAATTTGGAAGTACCCTTGAAGGAATTTTTGCAGGAGACTGCTTCCTGAATGTAACACCAGTAGCAGAGACACTGAGATGGGCAATTAGTAAATGTGACCTCCTGAAACTGAGAAGCTTCTGTAAGGCAAAGGACACAGTCAACAAGACAAAACAGCAGCCCACAGAATGGGAAAATATATTCATAAACCCCATATCTGACAGAGGACTGATCACCAAAATTCACAAAGAATTCAAGAAGCTGCTCTTCAAAACACTAAAGGATCCAATCAAAAAGTGGGTTACAGAACTAAATAGAGAATTCTCAATAGAGGAGTCTAAAATGGCTGAGAGACACTTAAGAAAGTGCTTAACATCCTTAGCAATTAGCGAAATGCAAATCAGAACAACTTTGAGATACCACTTTACTCCTTTCAGAATGGCTACATGAGTTCCCCCATGTAGGGCTTCACTCTCCCTGGGGAGAAGAGGAGTGATGGGGTGCAGGGTTGGGCTGTGGGAGTGGAGGACAGGACAGGAAGCTGGGATTGACATGTGAAGCAAGCTTGTTTCTAATTTAAATAAATAAAAAGATTACATACATAAAGCAGGAAGTCGATCAAATATGATATCCAAAATTATCCTTTCATATTTCAATAGAAAATATTCTAAAATTTAGGTACCTACTTGGACAGTTATATTTCAATATTATAATAATATAGCAAGTAGTATACATTTATGTTACTGTTAAAAGAACTGCAGAAATTTGCTTGAATTTATAAATATGACTGCAGCCTGTCTAGATCTATAGGGTCAACTTCAAAACACTTTCCCCTGTTTACATGGCTTTTAGGTAACAATTTCCAATAGAAATGTTATGTGTTACCTTCAATGGACTAATATCAAATTTAACTCTTTATTGTCTTAATTAATGGCTTGATTGATGATTTTAAAATTGGTTATTGTGTACTAAATTTGAATTATATTTTAATACTCTAAATCAAGATTTTCTTATGTCACAAGGATTTTAGTATTAGAACATTTTTTATATAACTAAAGCCCTTAACGTTTTTGTTAAAAATTGAATATACCTTTTTGGTCATACGAAAAAAATAAAACCTATAAAGGCTTGAAAAATATTGACAATCTTTGTGAGGTGGCCATGCAGGAATAGAGGCATGGCTAAGAGTACCTCACTTATCAGTTTAGGCAGCTCTAATGTCAGAAGTTTAACTCTTCCACAGTTACAAAGAGCTGAAATCCTAAGCAGTGTCTACTCTGGTTCTTTATGGGTAAACTTATGTGTCCAGGAACCTTGGTAGAACTGGAAGCCGATCAGTGAAGCCCAGCATACAGTGCTCAAGTAATCCTAATCACAGCATCAATTACAGGGGCATATTAATTACTTGTCTTGTTGTTGGGAGACAGGCCTATCAAAAAATCAACCTAAGGAAGAGAGGGTTTAGGTTTGCTGCATTTCAAGGGTGCCTTGGTGAGAAAGACATGGCAGCAAGAAGCCGAAACAACTGGTCACATTGCATCTGCACATAGGCAGAAAGATCAGTGGAGAAAGGTGTCATTTAGCTTCCTTCCTCCTTTTTATTCCGTCTGAACCCCAGTTCAGGGTTTGATGCTGCCCACATTTAGCGTGGGTAACCCCTACCTTGGTTAAATTAATCTAGGCAATCCTGCAAGGGAAGCCATGGGGTTTGTTTCCATGGTGATTGTAAATTCTGTCAAGTAGACAATCAAGACGAGCTGTTTACACGTGGCCTGTTAGTCTGTCAGGATGGTATAGATTAAATTCCCTACACTTTTAGGACTCTTATAAAATTGAAATTAAATAAATAATAAAATTGTGAGACCACGTGGTTTATCTCACACAGCTAAGAATGCACACCAAGGAGCATTAGGCCAAAGGGTCACCAGTACAGTCCATTCCCATTGCTCTTTGCTTCACTGCATATTTTTGGGAGATATTTTTACTTTGGATTCGTACATTTGCTCCCTAATGAGTAGAAGCTGTTTAAAATAACTACTGATTTAGAGTTTTCTCTGACTTATTTTTTAATGTGATATATTAGAATCTCTTTTCTACTCACATCTTTCAGAAGTGGTGCCAATAATGTGGGGGGTGATAAATTATTCAAAGTGGGAGAAGCCATATAACAAACAGGAGAGCTAGCAGTTTATTAAAGATAGCTGAGCACAAGTGCACATGGGCCAGCGATGTCGGCAACAAATCAAGAATGATATATGACCTTTCTCACACGCCTGCAACATTTAATATCTCTGAAAGACATTAAAGATGCCAAATATTTAGACCACGATCTGGAAGGCAAATAAAATTCACTATCACTGTTTACAAATAGGCTGGGAGCTTGGTTACAATTACCTATGCCTGCCTTTTCCTAAAGGGTAAACATCTTTCACATATTTGTTTGCTAGTGTACTTTGCTTTGCAAAATAGTTCTGATCCCGGGGTGCTGTTTGTTAATCCAAAGCCACTTTACCATAAACTTGAATTATCATTTCAGAGGCAGTTATACTTCATTTATGTTCAATTTCCAGTTCATGTAGGCGCCTGTCATTTACATTTATCCGTTGCCTTCTTCCTGCCCTGTGTTTAATATTGAATGATTTATAAGTAGCTATTTTAAAAGCACTGAAGAAACTGTTTCCTTCTAAGCAGGGATAGGGGACATTTTTTTATTGTAGAATATAATTTTCTTAATTCTTCTGCATTATTAGTTAAATTTGGGCTTATCTTACTCTCTTAATCATTTTTTTTGGAAAATTTAAAGATAAAATGATGAAAAAAATACTGTAAGAATTTCATGTACCTGTCACTCATCGTCAACAATTATCAGTCATAATCATCATGGTTTAACTATACCCCTTATTGCTTTATTGTAATTGAAGCAAATATTAGAGAGCCTTATGTTTCCATTGTCCGTAAAATTCTTGGTAGTTTTGAAACATGTAATACATATTTAAATGTTTTTATATCATTTTTTATTTTAATTTTAAATAGCTTGTTTTACATGTCAATCCCAGTTCCCTCTCCCTCCCCTCCTCCCGCATTCCCCTTCCCCGCCAGCCTCCCACCCTATTGCCAATTCCTTCCACATAGGGGATATCTAGAGTCTGTCATTTCACTCCGGGTAGGGTCTAGGCATTCCCCTAAGAGTCCAGGCTGAGAGAGCATCCCTCTTTGTGCTATGGGCACACAATGACTGTTTGTATTCCAGGGATAGACACTGATCCACTGCTCAAGGCCCCTTAGGTTGCCCAGGCCTTCTCACTGACACTCACATTTGGGGGGGGTCCAGATCAGTCCCAAGTTAGCCTCCCCCGCTGTCAGTCTGGGGTCCAAGAGCTCTCCCCTGTTCAGATCAGCTGTTTTCTGCTTGTTTTGCCAGCCCATTCTTTGCCAATTTGCTCATCACTCCTCTCTCTCTGCCACTTGGTTCCTTGGGTTCAGTTCAGTGTTTAACTGTGTGTTTGCCTCTGCTTCCATCAGTCACAGGATGAAGGCTCCCAGATGGTTATAGACATTTAGTTCACTATCAGGAATGGGCATTCGAGGTGGTCTCTCCACTATTACTTAGCTTGCCAATTGGTGTTATCCCTTTAGATCACTGGAGGTCACTCTGGTGCCTGATCCGTCTTCTAACCTATGATTCCCTCTTCCCCCTATTCTACCCCCACCCACTCAACTTCCTGTTCCCCCATGACCTACTCTGTCTTTTTCTTCTCCCCTTCTCTTCTTCCCAGCTCCCACTCCCCCTTACCCCTCACCGTGTTTAAATGTTTAAATACAAAATTATTACTTTTAAT
The DNA here is from genome assembly GCF_017639785.1 of Mesocricetus auratus. Taxonomy (NCBI): domain Eukaryota; kingdom Metazoa; phylum Chordata; class Mammalia; order Rodentia; family Cricetidae; genus Mesocricetus; species Mesocricetus auratus. The sequence continues at coordinate 16,968,848 of NW_024429205.1, read as the reverse complement.
TACAAGTGGGGCCATTTAAGAGTATTATACTACCAACTATCAGCATTACTTACATTTCCAAATTACATTAAATAATTTGTTTGAACCAGGATCTATATTATGCTGTGATTTCTGTTAGTATTTGCTTGATGTTCCTTTTGAGGATATTCTTATCAGTTTCTCCTCTATTTTTTGTTTATGTTTACCTCAACTGATCTCTCTCTCTCTCTCTCTCTCTCTCTCTCTGTCTCTCTCTCTCTCTCTCTTTTATTCTCTCTCTCTGTCTCTCTCTCTCTCTCTCTTTTATTCCTATTTTGTTTGGTAAAAGGTATGCTGTTTCCTGTGGTTTACATTTTGCCATTGGAATATATGTAGTATGTTTTAACATTGTATTTATGCAGGTGACCTTAATGGATCCTGGCTAGATAAAATTTCAGTTTCTCACAAGAATACTTGCTACAGATGCAATCTGCTTTCTCTAGGAAGTTAAGTGTCTGCTGATGACTAAGGTCTTAGCACCTATAGCTGCCCATTGTTATTACATCCACTATTTTATTAGCTTGTGAGGGGAAATGGAGTTAAGGGTCATTGCATATGAAAAGGCAGGCTAAACATTTGGATTCCCTTGACTTGCTTGCTTTCAGTACAAAATATTATTCTCCATCAAATTCTGAGGTAACAAATAAAAACTTTTCCTTGGCACTCATAGACTGAAACTATTTCATGTGTTTCAATGCATTGTAGTTATAATTCTTAATGAAATTCTAACTATGAGATCATTGCCAGCAGGATATTGTTTAAGTGGGCTCCTTAGCATTCTGGATATGACATTGATAGATTCTTCTTCTTCTTCTTCTTTTTCTTCTTCGTATTATTATTATTTATTATTTACTTTCTGGTATGATAAAGCATCCCAGGTTCCCCCCTCCTATATTTGGAATCAGTAATTTTTCAAATTCTCTGGAGACCACAATCTATATATTGGGGGTATTTATTGAGAGGGAGGGAATCTAAAATTGTTTATAGGGATATTTTGTGAACTGAATTAGGGGTTTCTTTCAAGAAATTATATACCATTTATTTATTCTGTAGGTTGAATTCAGAAATATTAAGTTTACTTGAATTTTCCCTATTTAGGTTGTATCTTATTAGCTTTATAGCCACCCTTGTTTTAAGTTTTGAGGATGGTAAAGCAATATGCATTGTCATAGTTCACCAGCTCCAAAAATGCATTCTCAACATGCTTATTCCCTTGGGTACACAGTTAAATAATAGATAATTATTGGTGGCATACATTATTTTAATGCATTGAGCCAAGAAACTCACAATAGTCCCACCAAAGAATACCATACTTTAAAGGATTCATCACTCATGGGGTGTGTATCTTCTTTTCTGTTTGGAACTTATTTTTCAAAAAATATATAATATTTTATTAACTTTGAGAATTTCATACAATGTACTTTAATTGTATTCATGCCCACTGTCCCCTTAAATCCTTCTAGATCCACACCTACCTTATCTTCCAACTTTGTGTTTTGTCTTTTATTTTTAATCATTTACTGATATGGGATAATGTTATTGTATACTGGAAAGATTTGTCACTTGTATTGATTTAATAAAATGCTGACTGGCCAGTAGCCAGGCAGGAAGTGTAGGCGGGGCTACAGGCCTAGGAGAATTCTGGGAAGACAGAGAGTGAGTTGCCAGCCAGATTCAGAGGGAGCAATATGAAAATTCCTCACTGGGAAAAGATAACAAGCCATGTGGCTAAACATAGAAAAGAATTATGTGTTAATTTAAGTTGTAAGAGCTAGATAGTAATAAGCCTGAGAAATAAGCCAAACAATTTATAATTAATATAAGCCTTTGTGTGTTCATTTGAGACTTAATGGCAACAGGACGGGGTGGGAGAGAAACTTCGTCTACAATCTACCTTGTGCTTCCTAGATATTTATAGGTGTGTGACAGACCTACCAGGGACTACACTGTTAAAGAAAACCAAGTCTCTCTATGTCAGAGATTATTGAATCGCATTAACACCCCAGTTACAGATGCAGAGTCATGAGGCATTTGTCCCTTCTCAATGCTGGAATGTTGACTGGCTAGATCTTGTGTAAACACCTACAGCTCCTGTGAGTTTTTGAGTGGAATAATTTTGTCTTGTTCTAAAGACAATTTTACCCTGGTTCTCTCAAACCTCTGGCTTTTACAATATTTCTGATCCCTCTTGAGATGGTTCCTTAGCCTTGTAGGATGTGGTGGTGGTGGTGACATAAGTGTTCCATTCGTGACCAACACTTATTTTCTGTACTTGAACCATTTGTGAGTTTTCAAAGTTGACTCTTGTACACTGCAGAAAGAAACTTCTCTCACAAAATCTGAGAGACACACTCATTAATGGGCATACTAATATGAAGGCAATTCTGATTCTTTATAGAACTGACCAAATATAAGTAAGCGTCATTCCTGGGACTCATGAGCTTCTCAACCTTTTTTGGTGGCTCTATTTGTAGCACCATGTATGTGTTTCTTCTAGTGAAGTAGGCATTAAATGCATTCAGAAAAAAGTTAGACACCATCATGGTGGTCATGCCATGATTGCACCCATGGGCATATCTTGCTACGTGGGTTCATATATTTGTATTGAAGTACAAAAGTTCACAGATGGAAAAGACTGTTGACTATTTTATCCAGCAACCTGCATAACACCTTCCAGTGCTTTGAAAGCTAACTCACAAAAAGAGAGCTCCCCAGGTAACACCCACATCATTTCTCTTGGTCCTCTACTCAGAATGTGTGGTGTCCTCATCAATCGTATCTTACCATAAAGTTCTGGTGGACTGCCAAGAGCAATGGCATTAGCCTGTGTTGTTTTGTGGCCTTCAGGACTCTCTTGACCAACCAAATGAGGAAAATTATCCTACACCTGACACAGGGCTTTTCATTTGGGAACCAGTGTCCTCTGGGAAGAAATTTACCCTCTGTGTCGAATAACTGTCACTAAACTCTTCTATCTGAATGTAAGTATACATTTAGGAAACATAAATAATAGTTTTTCATATGGGTTTTCCAAACAGGCTTAGTGTTATTCATCCTTCCTCTAAACTCTCTTTGCTTCCTTTTCTTCACTTATTCCTTCCTCATCATTAGTTCCCCTTCTTATCACCTATGTTTCAAAATCCTTGTTTTCCTAGTTTCTTGGATTTCATGGTTACTTTAAGTTAAACACACAAATCTTTGAAGAAGTCAGAATATGTGACATTTGATTTTTGTATCTGAGTTACCTCATGCATACAGTAGAATGTTTTCCAGCACCATCCATTTACAAGATTTTGGTATCAATTCTTCAGCTGGTAGATATCTTGGCTGTTTCCAGGTTCTAGCTATCTTGAAGACAGCAGGGATGAACATCAGTGAACATGTCTATATAGTGGGAACTGCTAGACTAGCAAAGCTTGCTGGTTTTCTGATTCTACCTGTTTGGAATACTTCATCCATCCTTTCATCCTAAGGCAGTGCTTACCTTTTCCTGTAAAAAGACAGGGGGGAAATATTCTGTTTTCTAATTCAGTATGTTATTCTGTGCATTTAGATGAATTTAGAATTGAATGAATTTAGAGCTATTATTGAAAAGTGTGCATTGCTCCTTGCCTTCTTGAGGGGGTTCTGTAGTGTTTGGGGCTTTCTTAATATTTCTTTGTTTAATGAGTGCTGCAACATAGTTAATATTTTCCTCCTATAATCTCTTGAATTTGTTTGTTTATCCTCAGGCTTATGTATTGTATTCCATTATTGTCTGTAGGTCTTGTTTGTTGGTCATAAATCCTTTTAGCTTGATTTTATCATGAGTATTTTTCTTTCACCATTAATTATGACAGAAGTTGCTGGAAGTTTTTCAAAATGTAATCCTTTCTTGATTTTATAGTTTGGAATGAAAAGTCATTAGTTATTGTGATAAGACTGTCTTTGTTTATAACTTGGCCATCTCCTCTAAAACTTTTAGTATTAATTATGAAGCTTGGCTTTAGCTTAAACTGTTCCCACCTAGTTCTTAAAAGATAAATTAAACTATTTACACTAATCTGTGTATTGCCACTCTACTCAGTACCTTAAGTCCAAGTTCCTCCTTATCTGGGTGGTGTATCTCCTTCCTTAGATTCCTTTTCAATTCTTGACCATGACGTAAGGTTCATAACAGCTAAAGAATTATTCTTTGTTTTCAGATGAGCTAAATGTTTTTTAAAGTGAATGTTTGCATGTGAGTATGCATGTGTGCCTATGTATGTGTGTCAACTGTAAGGATAATCTTCTCTATGCATCCTCAAGCTTTGGAAAGGAAGAGGGAAATTCTTTGTCTGTACCTTGTAGAAGAAAGAGAAATTTCAAACAGGCTCTCTGATCCCCTGTTATGAAGACACCAATTCTGTTACTGAGTGGTAGACTCTCCTAATCTAATTACCCCTAACAGCTTTAATTTGTAGTCTTACATTTGGGAATTAAGCTACAGAAACATTTCAAAGGAACGTGAACATCCAAACTATAGCACATTTTCTCACTTGCATTATTCTGACAAAAACCCTTATCTTTTAGTTTGTTCTTTTGTATTTAATTTGACATTTTTAATGTTGCTACTTTTGGAATTTTTTTCTCAGTTTTCATTGATTCTAAGCGATTTGTTTATGATTCTCTTGGCTTAGGAATGTTTCTTATGCTTAGGATTCACTGAGCTTAAATTTCAGTTTATTCTTTCTCTAATTTCATTTAATTTCACAATATTTTTGTCATTATATCTTCAAAATTTAAAAACATATTTATTTTGTTTTTAACTGTGTATATATGTGTGTGCATTTGCATACGTGGGTGCAGTGTTCCGTGTTGCTGGAGAGTTTTTATCCGCTCAGGTCCTGTCGCCCTTCATCTCCAAATAAAAACACAAAGACTTATATTAATTATTAAACTGTTGGTTGATGGCTTGGCCTTCCTAGTGGCTAGCTCTGTCTTGATTATTAACCCATTCCTATTATTCTATGTATTTCCATGCGGTGTTGACTTACCCGAGAATGTCCAGACCTGTTTCTCCTTTGGAGGCTACATGGCATTGCTTCAAAGTCTTTCTCTCTGCCTACCTTTCCCAGAATTCTCCTTGTCTCCTAGTCCCTCCTATCTTCCTGCCTCTATTGGCCAAACAGTGTTTTATTCTCAACCAATAAGAGAAACACATATACAGAAGAACACCCCCATTAGTTCAGATATCAAAAACAGGGTATTAGATTTTCTGAAGGTGGAGTTATGGGTTGTTGTGAGCCACCAGATTTAGGTACTGGGATTCTGAACTGAGGTCCTTTAGAAGAGAAGTACTTGCACTTAATCACAGAGACATTAAAAATTGACATAATTTCTTAAATTGTGCTTATTTATTTGTGTGTAAGTTTGTCCCTGCATCATGGCATATGTGTGTGCGCACAAGTGTTGGAAAACAATATGTTTTCTTGCTTATTTTTGGTTTTTCTTTGGGGATTAAATATGGGGCCCTGTACATTCTAGGCAAATACTCTACCACTGAACCTCATTCATAGGCTTTAAAATTAAATTACTCTTTATCCTTCCAAATGAAACTGTTGCTTCTAATTCTTTACTTTTCATTTTTAAATTCCTGGACTGGCAAGATTACTCAGTGGTAAGAGTAGCTTGGCACCAAACCTTATGACCTAAATTCTATTCCTAAGACCCACATAGTGGAAAGAAAGAACAGACTCCCATGGGTTAGCCTCTGACCTCCACATGACATACACATACATGTGCACATATATGCATACACACAATGTAAGGAAGTTTTCTATGTGATTATATTTTATGATTACCATATATTTATTCATCACAGACTAGTTTTCCTTCAAATTCTGGACTTATTTTACTTATAATAGTGTTCAAATGCCTCTTCTTCTATTGCCACATATGGATTATTTCAAGATTAAGATGAAACTAGAGTCATTCAACAAATGTGCAATGTAGGGTACAATTTTCTCCTTGGTATCAGAGTAGTTCAGTCAAATTCATGAGGGCCACGATGCAGGTTATGACAATGAGCTCAGTGAGAAGGGCCTGGAGACAAGCTATCCTGAACCCTTCATAGCTTCACGGTGTATAATCAGTATTCCAAATAAAATTGGGCTCTCTTGATATCACAGCCTCCTTCAATTGACAAAATGCTGTTAAGTATTATCAGAAAATACATCCATTATCTTCCATCACTGTGTCATAGGAAGAAAATGGCATATAGTGAAAAATACTCCAATGAAGCCCTCAGCTGATTAGTAGTCAAATAGGAAGATTTGCAAGATAATGACAATTTAGGCATTTAAAAATTCTAAGATTGCAAGAGTCAGTGGAACGGGAAGTTTACTGTAAGACTATTTTTAAAAATTACAGATGCCCCACCCATGGGTTTTCACAAACCTGGTTGCCTGAACATGACTTGAACAAAGATGGTGGCTATCTAGACACTAATGTGGACAAGGACAAACCCAAGAGATTCCAACCCCACACAAAGAACTACAGGTGACTAAGTAATGCTGAGAACAGGAGATATAGTCTTCTCTCTGTCTCTCTCGCTCCTCTCTCTCTCTCTCTCTCTCTCTCTCTCTCTCTCTCTCTCTCTCTCTCTGTGTAATTAAAGAAAAGGAGATAATGAATTTTAAAGAGAATGGAATGGGGATTAAAGGGAGAGTTGTGAAGGAGAGAAGAAACGAAGAAATGATGTAATTAAATTATGATTTCCAAAAAGTAAAAAAAGAAAATATTAGCAGTCTCATGTTAATTATTGCGGCCTCTCTGGGTTGGAGCCTTGCCATCAGTAGTTCTAAAGGCTCAGATAGTTACAGTGTATAGCCAGAGTAGGAAACTTGTGGTGCCAAGTCATTCCTGAGAAATCTGGAAGAAACCATTTCAGAACACAAAACCAGAATGGTTTGTTGACATGATCAAAACTTAGAAGTCAACATTCCTTTCTCTATTGAAAGTAAAAGTGGGAAAGCCAAAACCCAGCCACTTGCTTGCTCTGTGTGAGAACCAAGATTGCTGAGCCTAACACTCACTGCTCTGGAATGTGGAAAAGGGCTATCAGGGAGAAAACAAGACTGAAATCAGTTCACCTGGAACCAAAGCTGTTGGACAACACAAACAGGAACACTTATGTGCTAATACTGACCTAACTCTGGAGTGTGATTGTTGACAAGAGTGGGAGGAGGACACTTCTGGGGACAGCCAGACTAGATGAAGCTGTGAGCTGGGGGTTTAATGAGAGACCCTACTACAGTGAATTAGATGAAAAACAACTATGGAGGATGACTAGCATCAGCCTTTGAGCTTTACATGTGCTTGCATACATACATGTGCCAATGTGTACACACACACACACACACACACACACACACACACACACACACGGGGAAAAAAGCTAGAGGAATGCTTGTTACCATGAGATATGGATTCCTGAGCATCTATTAGCCTGGGACACAGACTGTTTCAAGTTTTAAATCTATTATACTTTGGAGTAAGAAAAATCTAAGAGTAGTAAGTGCTCAGAAATTAAGAAGAACACACTCTTTACAAATTCATGTTTATTTTAGTTTTGTTTTCAACTCGCTATCTGATACTCATGATTTGTTCAAACTTCTCTTGAAACACAGCAAGCTTAATAGTCCCCCCCCCCAAAAAAAAGGTGGATGCTAGAGCAGAGGTCTTAGGACGGTGATGATGATGGTAGCTATTTCACTTGGATATTTTTTACCACTATGTCAACAAAAATGTGAGGATTTTGCAAGGGTATCTATCAGTGCATTCTGTTGCTTTATTTTCTAAAAGGATTAGCTGGCAATATGACTTTTCATATCCATGTCTAGGAAATTATTGAAGGTCTACTGTATAATGAATTGAGTTATTGATTCTGTGGCTCGTTTTTTCCCCATTTCTTTTAAGTTTTGGAAATTAGGAAGCTAGGTTGCACCTTATCATTGTGACAAGAAGAACTAGGAATTGGCAATGGAAAGGAACAAATAGAAATAAATAACAGTTTGTAAGGAAAAAAAAGTGACTTGAGGATGACTTGATTTAATTTGTATATTAGTTAAACAATTCTCATTGGTAGAATTACACCTTAAGTTTTAAGTGTTAATATGGACCACCAGTGATGGCTCTTAATGCCTTTGCATGATCATTTTCTGAGGGGACTGCATTGAAAACACTGTGAGTATGACAGATTTCTCACTAATTGTCAGGAAGAGCACTTTAAGAGAGTGCAAATGGGTGAAAATCTCTAAACAGATCTTACCATCAGGGTAGATAATGGGTTGAAGCCACAATGACCTGAATTATGCAGAGCTCTCACTCAGATCCTGAAGAAAGCTTCCAGGTCACTCAGAAGCAACACTACTTAACTTCCAGCAATGCACAGCACAACCAGAAAACTCAGTAAGTCTGGATAGATAGTCAATTCATCTAAAACTGCATGTCTTCAATATATCTTTTCAGTTGAGAAACTAAGGTAGTCTCTGGTAGGGAATTTGTTCTTGGGGAGAATGGAATAAAGATAGAAGTTACATTGGAATGATAAATAACAATAGGATTTTTACTAATGCCATCCAAAGAAGTTTTGTAGGTGGTAGACAATTGTTATGGGGACTAATTGATTCAGGATAGAAACAGAAGGATAAGACAATCTCTAAGAGTGACACAGAAGACATTCAGGGTAGAGTGAGTGTTGAAGGGTGTCAAAGTCTTGGTAGATTGAAAACTTACAAAAGCAGACAACCTTAAAAATATAGCTTCCTCCTCTATTCCTCTAGTGCCTGTGACCTAGTCTTTCATACATATGCAATAAAGAAAGATTTGGATAATTTGAGTGAAAAACCTGATGTATTTTAATGAAAAAGAATGTTAATTTTTAAGGGCATTGATGAGCATATGTCAGCATGTCCTGGTCTCCTTGTAAAATTAAATGCTTATTTCCTGTGTTAGAAGAAAGAACTTAGCAAAGCATTCCAGAAATCATAAAATCACACTATTATGTTCAACTGAGCTGGCCTATATCTTTGAGGCTTACATCTTACTTACATACCAGGATGGTATAACAGGATATTTACCCTTTGTAGAGACCCAAAGCTGAACAGTGTTTTGCTTGAGGGAAATGGATTTCCTGAAAGTGTCCTACTCTATGGGATAGGACCAAGCCTGCATTGTATGTGCTTCCTTATGAAAAAAAAAGTGGTATGGGAAACTTTTTGATACAGGTAATGTAAAGGCACACTCAGGAAACACACACATACATACACAGAGGTCTCCAAGAGACCTTTTTATTTCACGCATCCATTTTTGAGATATTCTCAGAATCAGCATAGCCTACTTTTAAAGCATTTCATTTGCCAGCTTTTTGTTATTTTTTTTAAAAAGGGTTCAAATTGCTTAAAGTGCCTTGGGGAAAATACGATCAAATTCACTGATAGCAGCAACACTGTATAAAAATGGACAGAACAGAATTATCAGTGCCTATTAAAATGGACCCATAGATACAGAGATGATCATAGCCTAATTAAGACTATACCTTGTAAGCCATGGTTTTGCCATCTAAAGGACTAAGCCAAAAATATTTTAGTTGGGCATGGTTCTGAATAACCATGTTGACTCTATGTGTTATCTTAAGGCATTTTCCCTTAAGTTGTCAGGGAAGGACCAGCCCTTTCATTCAAGTGTGAAGATGTTGCCTCAAACACATACAAGTCTAAATTATTTTAAGTGTTCACCTTGAAAATGGACCCAACTGTGACTTAGATGGAGAGAAGACAAAGAGAATGCAGGGCTTCCTGCAGGCTCCTCAATTAGCACACAAATACGCATTTACCTGTCACACTACCCAGATATTTATGCATGACAACTTCTTCAAGAAGGTAGCTATGGGATGAAGTGCTAAAAGGGACACAGAACATAATCTTATGCACTGTGAAGCTGGAGAGCTATGCCCAAAGAAATTCAGAGACTACTCTGGAATTCTAGTTTTCAGAAATGAGCTGTCATGTCAAAGGTAGGGTGGTAATTATTTGCTTCTCTGGATTCAGGGTCATTGAAGAGGGAAATCAAGAGGACATAGTTCTGCAGGAGGTGAGGAAAATGGTCCTAGTTGACTCTCTCAGGACATTTATTTGAAGATGTCCAGTCAATGTGGATGCACTTATCATCTTCTTGGGGGTGATAGGCATTAGGGATCATGGAGAACCCTCTAGGAGGTCAACACCAAGAGAAAGTGATATGATATCTTGAAGTCTCCATCATGAAGCTCTCATTTACACATTATTTTCAATGTAAAAGTGTCTGTCAAACATTTTCTTTTTCTTGTTTTTGTTTTAGGTAAGTTTATTATTTTGTGTTGAGTATTATTAATAGCTGTCCACTCAGTGGCTACAGGTTAGAACTTAAAGAAAGTTAAAAAGCCTGAGTTTATAATTTTCTTTTTTTTGAGTTCTCTATTGCTTTAGAAATGTTCTGCAGACCCATAGTCTGTTTACCTTATTCATACTATATCTATATCACTATGCCTGATCTACCAAGGCATTACCTGTTTTAGACACACGGTTATTGGTACATTGGACCATTATGTTGCTATATCGTAGTGCTTTAGGTACCTATATTTGGTTTTTTTTTTCAGTTTAAATTTAGATAAGAAACAAGGTTGCTTCACAAGTCAGTTCCAGGGCCCTCTCCCTTTCCCTCCCCTCTTCCTGTGCCCTCTCCCCAACCCCCCCATTATCCCCTCATTTCCCCAGGGAGGGTGAGGCCCTCTATGGGGGTGTCCATAGTCTGCCATTTCATATAGGGCAGGGCCTAGACCCTTCCCCAAGAGTTCAGGGTGAGAGTGAACCTCACATTGTTGGATGGGAGTCCAAAGTCCGTGTGTATACTCGGGATGGGTACTGATCTGCTGCCCAAGGCTCAATAGATTACCTAGGCCTCCTCACTGACACTCACATTCAGGGGGTCTTGATCAGTCCCATGCTGGATTCCCAGGCTGATGCCTGGGATTCAAGAGTTAACCTTTGTCAATAAATGGTGATACGATGTTTATAGCCAGAAGAGTAATTAACAAGGAAAGAAGGAAGGAGGGAGGGAAGACTCTTGACCTAAACTTTACACTTTATGAAATCTAATTCAGGGCATGGCTAGTCATATGACTCACAATATGTAGATTATATAAATAATTCTCAAACTCAACAGATGATTTCATTAGTGGAAGCTAGGCATAGGGCATAAGGAATTTCTGTGTATTATTTTTTTAAACTTCAGGTAATCTTAAAGTATTTCATTTAAAATTTCAATTAAAATATGCCTAATAGTTCATAATAATTAAAGAATCCATTGTATCTTTTGTTTTTAAAAATTAAAGCCATATAGCTGGGTTATGGAGATCATTAGATACATTGGGGCTAATAAACTACTTGGACTTGATTTTCTAACTATAGAAAGATTTTGGAGGATTTCATGAAGAGAAATTATGTGGTCTGTCTTGCATTTAAGGAAAGTCACTGTTTTTTTTCCTTTGATATGTATTTGACGTGGGGTCATTTAGAAAGTATGCAGGGAGATAGGAAAACGTAAGAAGAACCAGAAGGCGATTGGAGTCAACAGAGACAATGGTTGTTGGCTTTATTTGAGTTCAGATAAGGGAGAATATCATGACAAATTTTGTCCAGGGGTCTCTAGTCACTAGTGTCTATTGCAGATCTAGTCAGTGATTAGAAACTGTGAGGACTAACAGGCTACTGGAATAAGAGCCCAACTGAGCTCGCAAGTCTCCATCATCTCCTCCTTCTGTCATCTTCCTATTGTGGAGACTGCTCCAGGATGTTGAAGCTACCAGCACAACAGGAAAATCTTAGCTTTCTAACTCTATAAATGTATGCTCTCAAAGAAATACATTGATAATTAAGACTATTCTAACAGAAATCTATTTTTTCACTTCTTTAGTAGCATTGAGCATGATCCTTTCCCTTTGGGTAGAGACAGACATGGGTTCTACCTAGCAAAAATCCACTTGATTTCATTCTGTACTTTCGTGTACTGGGGATTAAAGGATGCATGGTATTCACTCTTAGGTCTCTGACCCAAAGCAGCGGTCTGAGCAAATGCACTGTGGTATAGATATACATACATCTTTTGGTGGTTTGACCCAGTCAGGCTCTATGGAGAATTAGGGTCTTACACAATGCACAATGTTTCTTGTGAACTCCCAGTGGGAGATGGGTACCAGTGATGGCAAACAGAAGGGCATGTGAATGCAAAAGACATGGCCATCTCCTGTCCCCAGTTCAAGGGTTTCTGAGAAACTATAGATATTCTTCTGGGCATTTCCTGTGATTGAAGGAAACTGAATTGAATTTCTTAATCTCATTTTTACTGTCTTCTTCGAACAACATTGTCATTTTGGGAAAAGAAAGATGCAAGTTTCAAATTCCTCTTTCTCTGAAGCCCTCACTACAGTTTCCTGAAATTTTTCAGGAAACTGCAAGGTCTGTTCCATAGCAGCTTGTGTCCTGGGCATTTCTGTCCATTGTCCACCAAGCACATGACCTTGGGGCAGTGTGCTTCCTACCACTGTGTAAAAGCTTGCTGCAGTGGGGGAAGGGGTTCCACTTGGAAAGTGCAATTGCCTACACACACAACCTGCTTCTATTAGCACCTTCCCGGGAAGAGAGAAGCAACACCATAAAATAACATGCCACCCAAGTTGTCATGTGAACATTTCCTTTTCACAGAAAAGACCTGTGGGAGTAATTAAATGTCTCTGATGGCCTATCTTCTTTAAAGGTTGTTTGCCATTTTTTTCTTCCATAAACACAGAATTACTCTATGGTGTTTATTTAATGAAAAGCTAGAAGATCCTGTATGTGTTTTCACTTATTTTTTTCCTCCTTGTGTACATCTGTCTTACTGTTTCTCTGGGTCCATTTAAGGGGCATCTCTGAATCTAGGAAGATGCTCTTTGAACTGTACCAAGTTTGGCCAAGAAAAATGAAGCTTTATCCAGGTACCTGTTATTTTCATTTGTATGTCTTCTAGAATAGATATGGATGAGAAATTAAATCTGGCCAAGGTGTTGATACCAGGCTTATGTGGTAGATGGAGGGGGCATATGGAGGGACCAGGGATAGAGAGAGAAGGCTGGCCAGGATGTAGCCCCAAGGTGATAAATGAAGGTCTGGAAACTTGCCAAAGCATATCATTGTGGCATAATCAGCAGAAAAGAGGCACCAGCAGCTGATGAAATATTATCTTAAGGGAAAACTCAAATCCAGTTATTAATGGAGGGAGAGAGCCAGGCTGGGCTTGAGAAGTGATTTGAAGTAGAGGAGCATGAATAGACATAGTGATTAGATAATGCCAGTTACTTCCTTGCTGCCCAGAGAGGATGTGAGGGAGAGCTGAGCTATAGACACACTAGCTTCCTGGTTGTTGCTATCACATTCAGTATATGACGAAGAGCCCGGATGCACAGACTGGCCCATCTGTGCCTTGGCAGATGGATTGGGAGTTGCCCAAGTGAAGAGAACAGTGTGATTTAAGACTGGCTCTAAATGATATTATACTTGGGATAGTTCAAATACAATTACATTAATATGGCTGTCTCAGATTTTTAACTGAATGAACAGTTTCTGAATTCATTTTATTGTTCAAAATCATGCTAGTTAATGGCTTTTCAAAATAAAATTGCCTTTGGCTGACTTAAACATCAGTAGAAGATTAAAAATTAATTTGATTGTATTCTAAGCCCCAAATCAAGATTTCTATAAAACTGGAGATATCCCATTTCCTCCTTTTTAAAATGGCTTATTTTGACCATTTGATGAGCCCAAAGCAAACCAAATTATAAATGGTTTCTGCTAAATCTTTGCTCAAACCACAGGAAAATCCTATATTTGCTATTAACAATTGGATAGGTTTCTAAGTTCATCATTTTCTTCAAAAGAAAAAATGATGACAAAATATCTCTCTTGTAAACTATTGTGAAGATTTACAAAGTTACTAATATAGTTCTCAGGTTATGGCAGACTCTCAGTAAAAATTTACTATGTAAGTTTTGACTATATGTATATCAGACAGTTCTTTGACATGTCTTCAGTGTTGAAAATCCTGCATAGGAAGATGGGACATTCTGGGTGAAACCAACAAAGGACAAAAATACAGAGGAAATAATCTACAGTATAGATTTGTTATTTTTAATAATGATCACTAAGACAATGAATAAGATCATGGAAATTCTGACATGTTTCACATGGAGTCCATTAAACCAATCAATGTGGAGGAGTTGCAGTAAAAGTTTATTTATAAAAGCAGACTGGGGGCTCCAATTTGGTGTAAGAATTTGCTAATTAACAATAGAGGCAATAGGGATCAAGTATAGAATTATTTCTTATCCTTAAGTTTGCTTCATGGCTAGCTAGTTATAGAACACCCTTATAATAGTATTAATAAAGTCATTTGATAAATATTTAAGTGACCACTATTATTAAGCTACTTTTGCTATCTTCCAGAGAAATAACTGTTCCTAGCTTTTAGGAGTTTTAGTGGAATGAAAGATCTACATCTGTTACTGTACTCTCATGAAAACACTATTCTACATAAACTACATTTAGCAAGTTGAATGTGGTACCCTTAGATTTTCCACACTGAGAGACTCCTCATGACACAGAATATCTAGCTCTCAGCAAGATTTTGACGAAGTATTCTCTGATGTTACCATGGACTTGCTGAAGCGTGTGACTGGGTGATGATATGTCTCGGTGTTCTGCAACCTGGATGAATGACAGTACTCAATGGATGCTGATTGATTGATCACCAGCAGCCCGGAGAGCAATTTCCAGTGACCTAGAGGGCCGTGTCCTTGCTTCTGTGCTACCCATCCTTTCTATCGATGACTTAGATGAAAACACGGAAAGCATGCTGATCAAATTTGCAGATGATATAAAGCAAAGAGAGAGAGACAGCCAACACAGCCAAACTCTAAAATGATTTCGACAGGCTGGAACAATAGCCCCAATCTAACAAGAAAAAACATAATAAGGATAAATGGAAGGTCATGCACTTGGGTTCAGAAGTCAAATTGTGTATGGGGTGGAGAGGAAATGACTAAACAGAGGCATTTGGGGAAAGCCTTGGAGAATCCTCTGAAAGAGGCACAGTGGGAGTTCACCTTAAGATGTAAATGGCAAAGCTGCCTATGCACACCAGTACATTGCTGTGAGGGATGTGCCCAGGTGAGGGAGGTGGCAGGGTCCCTGTAACATGTGAAGGTCTGATTGTACATCCACATGGTCAAGAGTATCAAGGGCAATAAATAAACTCAATCTTGGTCAAGGCAAAAGACTCCAAGTGGGAGTAGGAAATTTAAGAGTGTCAGGATTAAAGAAAATTCAGGTACTGAACATTTTATACAGGTACAGAATGGCAAAAACTGCATTTTTTCACTTATACACAGGGACTGAGAGACTGATTTCAAACAAAGTATAGGATATCAGTTATCAGAGTCAGGTGAAAGTATAGGGGGTGTGGATAAAGAATTTTAAATAAATGGAGGGGCTCAGAGACATAGGAGCAATGAGTTCTAACATTCTATGACAGAATAAGATTATGACAGTTAGTGACAATTAGTTGACTATTTCAAAACAGTTGAAGAGAGGATTTTGATTGTTTCCAACTCACCAAAAAGATACATGTGTGAGGTGATAGACATGCTGAATGTCCAGTGTGATTCCTGTAATTGCAGTATCATATCATATAAAATAAATGTATGAATACTTAGTTTGTTCTAACTAAAATATATTCAGAAGAAAAAGAATTCTTGTCTACCTTAGAGCTTTAGGCAACATTTGCCTGGATTGGCTCCTTTCCTTGGCATCTTATTGATTGGGAAATAGAGATCCATTAAGATCCACTGAGTACACATTAATGTAACGCTACAGGACTTTCAAAACTCTGCAGAAGGCAAAACCTCCAAGTGCCATGCAGAAATGATTTCTAAGTTTTATGAAAGCCTGTTGCGCCTTACTAGTCTTGCTCAACATTAGTATTCATGTCAAGCAGAGCATCCTCCTTCCCCGCTAAATGTTTTAAAGCAACTAACAAAGAAACCAAAAGGCAATCCACAAGAATTCTCCTTTTGCAGACAATATGGAGCCATTATTCATTTAATAGTATAAACTTTACTCTCCATCCCAGGGTTACTAACTTCTGGGTCTTTAATGGACTTCACATTGTACTTAAGGGATTAAGAGACAAGTTTGTAATTGATTCTCTTTGTTGGGGGAAATAAAGAAGATGAGTATTTACCTGGTCATAGGTTATGTTACTGATGGAATGTAAAAAGACTCTCAAGGGTTACAGCTACAGTATAGTTCTTTTCCTTCATCTCAGAGGTGTATTTCTGATTAATTTCTAGAAAATAGGTCTATAAGAATAGGTTCTTTTAGTTAGTACTGAGTTACAAATCATAATTTCACTAAATTACTCACTTGCTCAGTGAAAGCCACCACACTTCTCTGTGCACCTGCCATGTGCCAGACATCTTGAAATCTCTACAGAAACAGGGTGTGTGGTGTTCAACAGCATAAAAGTCAATTCCAGTCTTCAGTGGAATCATGTGGAAGAGTAAGTATTGAATGAATAATCATACATATAAATAAGAAATTCAAAAACTACAGCAAATGTTCAAATGAAAAGGAACATTGACAGAATAGTAGAGTGTAGATTTGGGAGGGACTTGAGGAAACAAGTTGATATGATTAATTCAGAAAAATCAGGTCCTCTACTGCTTTTCTGTTGTCAAATGTATAAATTATACTCATGACACATTTCTCTATCCTTATCGATGTGTGATGCCTATTCTTGATTGTCTAAACCAAAATGACTGGGCACACTTGTGAGAGATTTTTTTCTTAATTAAATCATTTGATGTGGGAAGACCCACTTTTAATCCAGATCCTTGAGGTGGAAAGATCTACCTTCAACCTGGCAGACTATATAATAGAAGAAAGAAGATATCTGTTTTTCTGCTTTCTCTCATCCTGACTGGCATGTCCATTTCTTTACTGGCATTAGAGACCACCTCCGGGTTCCAGTATATAAAGAAGAACAGCAGAGACAACCCTTCTTGTGGGCTGAACAATTACTGGATTCTTGGACCTTCATAGACTGCCATTGTTGGATTAGCTGGATCACCCTGTAAGTCATTCTAATAGATTTCCATTATATATAGAGAGATTCACTCTATCGATTCTGCTCCTCTAGGGAACCCTGATTAGGAAACAATGTTATCTATATGTGATATCATTATCGCTTAGTGCTTTCCTGTTTCAGTAAGATTTCTGTTCAGATACCTGTGGTGATGGCAATTTGACACATAAATTAGAGTTTTAACAAATTCGTGGGTCTAGGAAGTGAGAACTTAAGAATCAGAGAGCCAAGCAGGAGCTCATGCCCATAGAACCCCTGATATAGCTGGGCAAAGGGTACCTGGGAAGGAATAGAATAGATGCCATGTACACTTCTAGGCTGGTGTATAACCTCCAATGGGGAGTATTGGAAAAGCATGGGGTCTCAGTCACCATTGTAGGAACTGCTGACAATAGGACAACCCTAACCTCTGCCATCTCTCTCTAAGTGACTCTGTAGGCAAGCATCATGCTGTGGACCTCATGGAGCGTGGTCAGTTTTCCCTGTATTTTGACCAATTATAGATTTCTACAGTTACAAGAAGGAAATTATTTGGCAAGGGAGTGAGAACTATATTAATCTGTGAATGCAACATTGTGCATTTAGAATGCAGTTGGGAATTATACTGATTTAAGAATGGGACAGTAGGGGAGTATTCTTTGGGATCAGTGGCCTCACCAGCTACAGGTAGTTAGAAAAGTTCAAATGCCAGGCATGATTTCTATCTTAATGAGTGGGTCCTAAGTCTGCTAAGTCTGCTGTAGGTTATCCATGAGATATACGTGCCTCTTTTGCACCCTTGGGTGTATCTTGCCATGTTGGTCATTGGTGTGGTCTGTAGGCTTAAGAGATGAGTATGACTTTCAGTTGATTTCTCCCTTGGCAGCTTCCATAGCAACTATAGATGCTATAAGAGATAATCCTTAGGGAAAAGGCTTCCAGATCTGTATAAATTTTGATTTCCCTAAATCTGGGGAGTCACTTGAAATCCTCTGAGCAACAATTTGAAGGGTGATTACTTATACCTGGAACTGGCATTTTTATTAATAGTCTGTGGATCTTAGAGGGAGCTATATCATGGCATGAATTCATTTAAATTATTTATCATCCATACACATAATCACACATATTACATATGTATTTTTAAAGTAAACATAAAATAATGGTCCCCCATGGCATTGTAAATTTAAAATGCAATAATTTGATTTGGTTGGTGATGAAAGAAACTCATAATTAGATTAAAAAATGCTATGGGTTGTTTTCTATGAGTGTGCATTTTACTATCTATCATTCTGATTGGTTACCTATGGTGACGTGAATAAACACTAGGGATGTCCAGTATTCTGGTACGTAAATGGAGAACTAGTGGTATGCTTATAGGCACACAGGAGAGAGTGACATCTTATGTTATTATGGTAGTTAGAATGTTGCATATGAAATGAGGGTAGTTAGTGGAAACCATGAGCAGTCCTTTATGATTTATTTTCAGGCCATTTCCAAAAGACCATTATTTATTTTATTTTATTTATTTTACAGTTTAAATTTAGATAAGAAACAAGGTTGCTTCACAAGTCAGTTCCAGGTCCCTCTCCCTTTCCCTCCCCTCCTCCCATGCCCTCCCCCCAACACCCCCATTATCCCTTCATTTCCCCAGGGAGGGTGAGGCCCTCCGTGGGGGTGTCCATATCAAAAGACCATTGTTGATGGTAGGAAATACCTTTTGACAACAGGGTATGGTCCAACCACTGCAAGATGATGAATATTAAGTGTCAAAATGATGGCTCTTTTATTAACAGTAAAGGAACAAAGAAAAAATCTGGCAAAAACAAAAGAAAGCTATGGGATCCAAAAAGAAAAGAAAAAGGAGGTGTGTGTGTGTGTGTGTGTGTGTGTGTGTGTGTGTGTGTGTGCACATGAGTCCAAGTGTGTCTGCCAGAACAATTCAATAATGTCTGAGAAAGGCTTGGATTTATTGAGAATGAAGCAGGCAAGCTCGGGGCCATTCGTTTGGGCTCGGCCCTTATAAATGATTTGGAGGACTTTGTAGCGTGGTAAGTAAGCATAATGGTTTTTGTATTGAACTGTAGCACCCTCAGCCAACTTGAAAGAACCAAGATTCTCTCGAATTCAATTTACTTTGCATTAACGGGAGATCTGATGCTCGTCTGCTCTAACTGCTTCTTTTATCTGAGCTGCTAAAGAGTCACATGGTTTAGGAAGAAAATTAAGAGATTTCACATTTGTTGCTCTAAGCAAAATCATTTTGTTATCTACTTTAATGAGAACGTGGATGAGTTTTCCTGTTTTAATAATCACTGTCTTAAACTTCTCTTCCATGAAGGCAATATCAACAAAAACTCTCAGGAGGTTTTATCGTTATACAATTAGTTTTTCTCTCTCTACACTTGAAATCTTTGAAATTCTTTTCAAAATAGAAAGAGACATTTTCTTTTACTGAGCTCTCTGGGAACATATAAGGAAAATGGACATTATACCATTGCTTTGAAAGCTGACTGACAAAATCTGTGGTCTTTGTTGTCTGAATTCACAGTTGAGTTGAATCGTTTTTTATCTTACTTTATTGTTCTATCTGTACATACAAGACCTTTGGGGCTTTTGGTAAGTCCTGCAGTCACTGTAGAGAGAATGTATATGTTCATTCTGCTGAGAATTCCTAAGAACTAGAAAAATTCATTCTAAAGTAACATGCATCTAGTCATCTGGGTGAATCTGTCTTGCCGGCTTGAAGACAGACAGGTCATAATCTCTGTGGTTCCACATTTTGCATCCAAATCGCCTATTAAGCCCCTCTAAATGATGCCTTATCAAACTCCTCCAGACTAGAGGGAGGCAGCCTGATTTCAGACTGAGGTTTAACACCGCATCTATTCTTAATGCATTTATGCATGTATTATTTCTATTCTCTCAGCTGCTAGCATAGTTGAAGAATGCATAATGAAAAAAATTAAACTCAGACGGTTTAAGTAGGCAAGGAGCATAAGAAGAGATGTCATGTCAAGCACAAATGAAAAGTGAACTATTTGGAATTGTTACAAAAATATCAGGCAGAATTACACTGTTTTAATTGTCTGAGACAATGTATTTAGGGCAAAGGGAGGTTTGTCTCAAAAATAACTATTATAATGTAACTTTTGAGGTACTATGTAATGTGTTATGTCAAGGATAATGTTGCAGGGTACACAGAGACATACTATGAAGGACTTTCTTTTGATGCTGCAACAAAACAAAGCTATAAAAATATTCAAGAGAGATTTCTGCACAAGTCTAGTCTAATAGGATCTAAGTTGCTTTCAGGTTGTATATTAATATAATCAAATCTAAAGGGTGAAGAAAAAAGATCTCACAAATCAGACATATTGTCACTGAAATACAAACCAGTGCAAATCTGTGAATCTCTTCTTCCAATGGGAAGTTACCGCTTGTGCTCTCTAATAAGTTGAAACTTTCAGTACAATATCAATAATCCAGATGATTTGAATTTCCCTGATTGCTAAGGATGTTGAACAGTCTAAAAAGAGATTTCTTTGCCATTTTTATTTATTCATCTGAGAACCTTTGCTCAGGTCCATAACCAATTTTGTGATTGGGCCATTGATTGTTTTTTCTTGACTTCCTTATACATCCTAGATTTAATCTTTTGTCAAATGTATAGTTGGAAAAGATTCCCTACCATTCTTTGTGCACACTATACCCTGACTTAGGTAACCAGAGACTCCCTAATATATATGAGACTTGATAAGAGCCATGGTCCATAGTAAACAAAAGGGAAACACACAGACTGCCTTGGTAGATGATAAAGAAACAGAAAAACACTAGAAGTGACCATGTTAAGTTCTTATAGAAGAGATTTGGAAACACACTGGGTGTGTGCTCCTTGGTCCAACCTCAAACAGGGAGCATCAGTCACTCCAGCAGCTGCGATCTTCTCTGTAGCTTCCTTAAGTCAATGTAGCTTGTAGATATCTGATGTCATAAAGGTTATGCCAGTAGTAGCTTTTAATGGTGAGAAGAAAGCTGGTGTAAAGTACTATATAATGAGCAGCAAGGTTAGAATGACAACCAAGTGCCTTGGCCTACAGGATTCTACAGCAATCATTCATAAAGAGCCTGCACAATCTCAGAGGCAAGATAGTGGTCAGGCAACAGTACAAACTGATTGACCTAGCTCTCAGAGTCCAAGTCTTTTAAATGAAAGGGAGGAAGGCAGGTATCACTGAATGACATGTAAATATACATGTTATTTGTTCCTTTTGTTTTTACCCACAACCACACTTGAACACTTACATGCTTAACAACATAGTTTTTTGGGGAGTTCACAGACTTTAACAAATCTGTTTGATATTATATCTGCCCTTGCCCTGGTACTAAGTGATCAATACACAGTCATCAGCTGTACACTAGAGTGGTGGCATAAAGATGTCAAAAGATAAAAGGAGTTCTGGCCCAGGTCTATCTAAATGGTTCCAGTATATCCATAGCCTCACCCAAATCTTATTTTTCTTAGACTCTGAAATCTTACTAGAGTTCCTTGACCTTCAAAATAAGAGCAATTATTATTGGAAAGGTCAAGTAGAAGATTGAAACTGCTCACTACACCTCAGATGGCATTCCAGGACCAAGCCAAGGTGATAAGCAAAAGCTATAGCAATTCAGAGATGAAATGAGAGAGGTTAGGGCTATCTTCAAAGACTGAAAATACACCAGATTTTAGCTCACCGTGTGTGTTCATTTAAGTAGCAAAAAATCAAAGACACATCCAGTGGACCCCTCCCTCTTAGCTGGCAGACAAAGAAAACAAAGTTGGAAGTGTTGTTGCTAAGAAACTAAATTCATTCAATCTCCTCTTAAAGACTTGTGTTCATGTCCATGCTTTCCTTGTCACACTAATGGATGTAATGGTAGTAGGAGTGTGCAGTGGAAAGGGAAGGAAGAAAAGTTAAGTTAGTAGCTCAGATACTGTGGGTAAGAGCAGAGAGCAAGGAGAAAAATGGGTTGAGTGGACAGCGACCTGGTCATGTGTTTTATATATAGGACACGGTTAGAATTTTAGCTTGAAGAACAACTGCAAAATTACTCAACAGAGGAAAGAAGCTGTGTGACACAATGTAACTCTTCTCCATGCTTATCTGGAGTACTTTCTGTAGAGCATATTAGACTTTTATGCAGAATTGCTGTACAATTCCTTTATATAAAAGTTTGTGTGTGACTCCTTAGAGTATGAAAGTGAATATATGTGGTCAGAGAAAGGCAGGTATGTGGTGGTTTGCAAATCACATATATGATTAGGTTTTATTTATCTTAATGAGATTAAGATGTCAGAAGGAAACACCGAATTGTAGGACATCTATGATTAAAGAATGAGGCTGTGACATACATCTGCCCTGTGTTGAGGTAACAAAGGGACAATATGTTCTTCAAAAGGTTTTAAAAAATCACTGCAGTTGGTCTTCTGTGCATTATCACTATGGTTTAGCAACTTTTAGTTAAAAATTTTGAAATACAGTTTACATGTAGCAATATTTTAGTATCCTATAAGTTCTAACAAATGCATATGAATGTAAGGTGACCACCATAAAATCACACGCATATCTAGATAAACTTATATTATTTATGTTATTAGAGTAGTGTAAAATATTAGAATTGTACAGATGATTGTCATAATTGAGATACAAATACTTCCATCACATTACAATTGATTCTTTTCTGGAATAATCTTTATTGGTTTATACTCTACTTATCTCAGCATTTACTATAGATTTAATTATTTATGTAACTCTAATGCCTGTCTGTAAGTTATCACTTATAGACTGAGGACAGTAGGCTAATTTCCAATTCTCCTGCCACCCTATCATAGGTGTGATTTCAGCTACCACAGTTGAATACACAAGGTCCTCATGCTTCAGGGTTACTTGAGCTCGTTTGGGGCATGATGTATATTTGCAGTCACGATTTGTACTGTACTTGATAGCATTTCCTTGCAGAGCACTGCAGTTGCCAAGATGAAGAAACAGAACTTGAATAATCTCATTTGCATCTCTCTTCTTGACCATGTGGAATTTTTATTTTTTGCTTAAGGTTTTCTTTTTCTTATTTTAAACTGTGGAGCAAGTGCAGTTTCTGAATAAACAGATATGAGCAGAATTGTGATTTATGAATTTTATATGAGAAATTTGGTATTTATGTGTGTCCCATCACATCATTTTGCTAAGTCTTTTCTAAAGTACTATAAATCTATTGCTTCATGTGAATGAAAAATTTGAAAATTAAAATTATTGAGAATATTCTTCAACCAACTATGAGGGAAGAAATATTGAGAAGCCTGCTGTACTGTCTGTTAAACATAGACACATGAAGGTCAATTTTAGTTTGACAAGTTGGAAAAATTTAAAACTCAGATGTAGGAATGCCATTGCTATTTCTCAAAGCCATGACTAATATTTATGTATTATTTTCTTCAATTTATAAAATATATCAGTGCACTTAAAATGATGAAGGAATTGTTTTTCATTTTATAATATGAAACTAATTTAGTGTGTAATTTACTATATAAACTAATTTCTAGCATACCACATAGTTCATTGAAAATAATTTTTCTAAGAGTCAGCCATAACCATCTGTATTATTTTTTTCTCTTTCATGACATTGATTGCGAAATACATTCCTTTTTGAGGAGCAGGGGAAGATGTTGCTTGGTGTCAAAAACCCTCTGCAATTCTCTGCCAAAATTATTTCTAAGTTTTTAAAGTACAGATGAGGAACACCAAAAGGGAATCATACATAGGTGAAATGACCATATTGTTTGGACATATTGAGCTTGAAGTGCCACAGAAATAACCGGTAGATGGTTTCATGTGGGCAGATGGATACAAGACCCTAAAGTCCAGAAGTGAGGCTTGGGTTTGACATTTACATTTGTTCGTTATTAAGCCACATAAAGATACTGAAATAAGGAGAAACGATGTGTTTGACTAGGAAAAACATGCTGTGTGGCAACTTGATACAGTCAAGAAGTAAGTCATGAAGCATATTGATATCTGAACATAAAAGTGAGCTGGCCAAAACAACTGATGAGAACTGACCAAAAATACAGAAGATAGAAAAGTACAAATGATGGTTACAAGAGCCAACATATAAGCTGTAAGCCTGTAACAATAGTTACTGGTGGACCCAGTAAGAATAAAAAGACATACACAGAACTCAAGAACCAGAAACATTTGTTGATCAGGTTCATGGAGTACTGTAGATGGAGACCCAGTTTTAGAATGGTGGAGAATGTCTTTGGAGGAAGAGAACCATTGGAGTAGCAGCTGAAGTTTGCTGGTAGCATAGATTCTATAGGAAAGAAAGTCTGAAGTGGAGGGCTTGATTGAACATCTGATAACTTCAGATTCCTTTGGTTCCATATCTGAGAAATCATTGCCAAAATCATTGTCACAATGTTCTTGTTAGTTATTTTATTCTTGAAATTTTACAGTCCTCAGTCTTATTGCAATACCATAAAAACTCAAGTACAGCAATAAGCAAGTATTTAGGGAGAAGAAATTTTAAAACTTTAAGCATAATTGGAATTTTGAGTTGTTTTTGGTGTTTATGACAATATTCTACTTTCTTTTATTCTATGTGGATTTCCATGGTTTCCAACATTCTTTGATGAAGGCTCTCTCCTTTCCCATTCTGTATTATTGGACTCATTCTCAAAGACTGGTTGGTTATATACACATCACATGACTTCTGGGTATCCCTTGTTATGTACCATTAGTCTACACTATTCAAAGATAGTTAGCTAGCTAGCTAGATAGATGATATAGAGAGAAAATGAAAAGCAAAGAAACTGAGTAGACATTTTTCTAGAGGAGACATAGAAATGACTGACATATATTTTTAAATAAATTTAAGAGCAGGGAAATACAAATTCATTTATATTGCCTTATCATCTTATAACAACAGTAATGTTATTATTTTTCAGAAGTGATGGCAAGAACATGGAAGATCTGGGGCCCTTTTACATTGTTGGTGGGAATGAAAAACAGTGCATTTTCCATGGTCAAAAATATGAAGACTCTTGCATAAATTAAAAATAGAATTATCATATGATGTAAACATTTATTTTTGGATATTCACTCAAAGGAATTTAAATCAGGACTTCAGATGATCTTGAATTCCTATTAGCACTCCAATGTTCAGAACCATTAACAATAGTCAAGATGTGAAAAGAATGCACCTGCCCACTAGACAGATTAAGTGATAAATTATTACACATATGTTAATATTACTCAGCCCTCACCAAAAGGAAATTCTGACATACACAGAAAGTATGGCATTTAAAGAAATTACGGCAGAAGAAATAATCTCTTTACAGAAGGAGAAATGCTACATGATCCAACTAACATGTAGTACCTAAAATTGTCAAGCTTGTCAAATAAGAGATTAAGATTATGGGCCTCAGGGTCTATACTTAGGAGAAGTAGGGAGCAGTTAAATCACAGGCACGTGTTCAAGAAATCTACTGTACAACATCATCCCTTTTGTTGACAATACTTTATCATTTCCTCAACTCTTTAAGGGGGTAATACCATGTTGTGTTTTTATCAGAGTAACATTACAATATAAGAAAATCAAACCCAGTAAAATAACAAATAAGCCTTTCAGGAAAAGGGCCTTAATATGTATATGATAATTGGAGAGGGAAGAAAAGCTTTGTGAATATTCAAATTATAACCGTTAATTACTTTACAGAAACCTTCCTTTCTTTTCAACTTTTGTTTTGATTTGATAAGTAAGACTTGTAGTGCCCCCATGGTCTCACTGACAGTTAACCATTGGTTTTAAGTCAATGATGTAAGAGGAAGTCAGGAAATTAATATTATTTTGAACTTTATAGCATTCATTAATCTTTTCAAGCCATATCAGCCAAGGGCATTATGAAAATCTATGATTTGATCATATAACAAGTATACTGACCATTGTTTCTTGATGTGATGCCAAGATATCTCATTCCCCATTCTTTTTGTTGTATGGCTGTGACGTAAAAATTATATCCATAACTAAATAAGATTACTGATTTTATTTTGAGATACTAAGCTCTTATGATTTTACTTCCTTTACTAACACCCTGAAACATGATCTCCTGGGATAGTCAGATTCAAGGAAACGGCTACAGCTTTAAATGCCCTAAACTGCTAATAGCACTAAGGAACAAATTATTAATGAAATAGACAGGAATTTATCACTAATCTCCTGTTAGATCATAATAAGTCTTGAAGTATCTCATTTGAATATATCACATCATTATACCATATTACATTGCTTTTGCACATATAATGATTTTTATCCTGTTCCTAAGAAGATTACAATCTTTCCCTCTGGGTTCATGGCCACCCAACTAGACACAGCATTTCACAAGTTCTTTTATCACTCTTGTCTTTCCTTCCTGCTGTCTAGACATAGAAGTAAGTTTAGTAATTTTAGTTATACCTGATGAGTTTGTGGTATTGTCCCTTAAGAATCTCCACCTATACAGCTTACTTTATGAGGGTGAATATTGTTTTATGAACATATGTCTTGAATGGAGAGTTTGGTATTAACATTTAGACTTTGTATCTAGAATAAGTTTATAAAATTAGAAAAAACTTAAGCTAATTGACAATCTGGTCACCACTGGGTTGGTGACTTGATAGATACCAGAGGTTATGTGACTGGTAATATCTGGTATGCCAAGTGAATTATTTGTCAACTCATTCCTGGTAACCTAAAAAGCAAAGAATGAGTCCATGGGTGATTGACTCCCTGGAAAGTAATTGAATAAAGCCAGAATGTTTTGGTATGTTATGCACTCCTTGTTCCTCATAGGAATATGTAATAAGGAAAATACCATTGAAAGACTTAGAAATGTTCTTAGTAATATAGGGAAGAAAGCAAAAGTGCTTTATAATCCCAGAGTGATAGCTTTTGCCAAGAGCCTTTCACAAAAGCCAAGTCAAAGGATACAGCCTCACCAGAAAATCATATAATATTTGGATGCTATCAAGAATATAATTTACAGGATCCACAGAGAAAGAGTTATTGGCTGGGTACTTATTCTGGAGGCTAAGACACCTTTTTGAAGGCACATAGGAAAGTATATTGGATGGATTGGTGTCCTGCAGAACACTTAGATTTTTAGACAATTGTACATCACAGGGATGGTTTACAAAGTTTACAGGTTTTTGACATTGTACCTTCTCCATGTACAGGATAACTCTGAAAATCGTGTAAGCAATATTTTGAAGAGTGTGTACTGTCTTAGTATCTTGGATCTCTGGCTGGCTTAAAGAAAAGGGAACCAACTATTCATTGTGGAGGGTTATAAGAGAGATAGAGAAAATGCTCACCTTGTTTGAGTCAACAAATTTGATATCTTTTGGCATAAAGTTAGAAAATAAGAGGACTTTAATCTTTATCATAATTTAAATTAATATTTCAATGGTCTCTATAGTGAGTGACATAACATTTTGAAGGGAACAGATATACTAAAGTCCATACCCCAAAAGGCAGATGTAAAGGAAACATTAAGCACACTCTCAAAGAGGAAAGATAAAAGAGTAAGAGACAGATAAAACTCATTTTATGAAGAGATAATTATACATATATAATTATTGAGATATTATTTAATTTTTGTTACCAGAAACATAGGTACATGTGATCAGTGGGTAGTAGCTTATTGAGGAGAAAAGAGAAACTTTTATATTTATACTTTTTAACATGATTGTGTGATATCTGGGTCCTGAGAGTAATTGAGTTTCCCAGAATGCTTCTTTTTGAGATGCTCAAAGACACGGATTGAAAAAAGATGTGTTCTGAGATCAAAAAAGTTTGGGGAATACTGCATAAACCAAGCTGAATAGACTACTCACAGGAGGCATTTCATGCTTTTCTATATGGAAATCTAAAAGTGTGTCTCTTTCCCTATAGACTGCAACTGATATTCTACATAATTTTATACAAGTCTATTTAAACATGAGAGTGGATTCATACTCACACTGAGTAAAAAGTATTTATCATGTTTATCTGTCCCTCCCTGAACCTGGGATGACAGTACTCTTTCTGCCAGATGCCTAAGTCTTGCCTAGATAACATCTCTTTTCATGACCATATCTTACACTTTCTTGCAAGTGAGAAGTTAATACAGTTAGACTTCATGGAATTCTGAAATTTTGCCTGAGTTACTTCAAGTAAAAGTAGCAAATTTGAGTGTTTTCCAGTTCTTTCCTGGTGCTTAATAAAGCACATTCCCCTCCAGGAAGGACAACCCTGAGTCTGCCCACACCTTAGTCTTCAGTGTCTTCTGGTCCTTTCCTGGTGTTTAAGGCGAGTGGGGGCCCTGCTCTGAGCCCCAACTCCCTGCATCCCTGGCTCTGTCTCCCTGGGTGTTATCTGTGTCTAGGGAGAACTTGCCCCTCCCAGAAGGACAACCCTGAGTCTGCCCACACCTGTGTCTAATAGTCCTTTCCCAGTGCTTAAGTCCTTAGTCCCCTCTGGTGTCAGCCCTGTGCTTGAGAGTGACCCAGTCCCACCTGCACCCATTGAAGTATTGGACCTGCTTGAATGCACTGGAAAGGATCCTAAGACCCAAACCCACCAGGAGAAAGAAAGAAAGAAAGAAAGGATGGGAAGAAGGCAAAACAAAAACACAGCCAACAACAGAGGAGCCATTATGACACCACCAGAGTCTAGAAACTCTACACCAGCAAGACCTGAACATGTCAACACAGATGAAACAGAAAAGAATGACTTTCAAAACAACCTCCTGAAAGTGATGGAGGCCCTCAAAAAGAATATGAGAAAATCCCTTAAAGAAATGGAAGAAAACACAAACCAAAACATGCAAGAAATCAACAACTCTCCTAAAGAAAGCAAGGAAAGCCAAGAAAAAACAATTGAACAGATGAAGGAAACAATTCAAACAGTTCAAGACCTGAAAACTGAAATGGAGACAATAAGAAAAACACAAACTGAGGTATTTCTGGAAATCGAAAGGCTGAAAAAACAATCAGGAACTACAGATGCAAGGATAACTAACAGAATACAAGAGATGGAAGACAGAGTCTTGTGCACTGAAGATAAACTAGAGGAAATAGATTCATCGACAAAAGAAAGTCTTAAATCCAACAAACCCTTAACACAAAATATCCAGGAAATATGGGACACCGAGAAATAAACAAATCTAAGAATAATAGGTATAGAAAAATGCGAAGAAGCCCAGCTCAATGGTGCAGAAAACATATTCAACAAAATCATAGAAGAATATTTTCACAACCTGAAGAAGGAGATGCCTATGAAACTACAAGAAGCTTACCGAACACCAAATAGACTGGACCAAAAAAATTACACT
This sequence comes from Mesocricetus auratus, assembly GCF_017639785.1. Taxonomy (NCBI): domain Eukaryota; kingdom Metazoa; phylum Chordata; class Mammalia; order Rodentia; family Cricetidae; genus Mesocricetus; species Mesocricetus auratus. The sequence goes on along the minus strand of NW_024429205.1, from coordinate 16,939,225 downwards.
TGCCACATAATAATCAAAATACCAAACATACAAAGTAAAGAATGAATATTAAAAGCAAACCTATCAGAATTACACCTGACTTCTTCATGGAAACTATGAAAGCCAGAAAATCATGGATACATGTTCTGCAAACACTAAGAGACCACGGATTCCAGCCCAGACTACTATTCCCAGCAAAACTCTCAATCGCTATAGATGGAGAAAACAATATATTCCGTGGCAAAACCAGATTTATGCAATATGTATCCACAAATCCAGCCCTACAGAAAGATATAGAAGGAAAACTCCGACCCAGGGAAGTTAACTGCACTCAAAATAACAAGGGCAATAGATAATCTAACTTTACCAGAAATCAGAAATAGGAGAAAAGCTCATATATAAAACCACCACCAAAAACGGATCCAAAGCAAACAAGAATCAACAATCAATGGTCATTAATATCCCTGAATATCAATGGTCTTAACTCACCTATAAAAAGACACAGGCTAATAGAATGGACACAAAGACATAATCCATCCTTCTGCTGCATACAAGAAACACACTTCAATTTCAAGACAGATGCTACCTCAAGGTTAAGGGTTGGGAAAAGACTTTCCAATCAAATGGATGTAAGAAGCAAGCAGGTGTAGCTATACTAATATCTGAAAAAATAGACTTCAAACTAATATTAATCAAAAGAGATGAAGAAGGTCATCATAGAAAAAATCCATCATGAAGAAGTCTCAATTCTGAACATATATGCCCCAAATATAAAGGCACCCACATTCATAAAAGAAACATTACTACAACTCAAAGCACACATTAAACCCCACACACTTATAGTGGGAGACTTCAACACCCCACTCACACTACTGGACAGGTCCACCAGACAGAAACTTAACAAAGAAACAATGGAAATAACAGAAGTTATCACCCAATTGGGTTTAACAGACATCTATAGAACATTCCACGCAAACAAAAAAGAATATATCTTCTTCTCAGCACCATACGGAACCTTCTCTAAAATTGGCCATATACTTGGCAGTAAAGCAACCCTCAACAGATACAAAATAATGGATTAACCCCCTGTATTTTGTCAGACTACCATGGCTTAAAATTAGAATTCAACGTCAACACAAATTCCAGAAACCTCACAAACTCATGGAAATTGAACAATGCTCAATTGCATCACCCCTGGGAAATGGAAGATATAAAGAAAGAAATAAGAGACTTCCTAGAATTCAATAAAAACAAAAGCACCACATACCCAAACATTTGGGATACTTTGAAAACAGTTCTAAGAGGAAAACTCATAGCACTAAGTGCCCACATGAAGAAACTGGAGAATTGCCACATTAGAGAATTAACAGAACACCTGAATGCTCTAGAACAAAAAGAAGCAAACTCACCAAGGATGAGTACAGGCCAGGAAATAATAAAATTGATAGCTGAAACCAATAAAATAGAAAAAAGTAAACAATACAAAAATCAGTGAAACAAAGAGTTGGTTCTTTGAGAAAATCAACAAGATAGACAAAACTTTATCAAAGCTAACTAAAAGACAGAGAGGGAGCATGCCAATTAACTAAATCAGAAATGACTGACAACAGAATTTGGGGAAATCCAAAGAATCATGAGGTCATACTTTGAAAATCTGGACTCCACTAAATTGGAAAATCTCAAGGAAACAGATGATTTTCTGGATAGATATTACTTACCAAAATTAAATCAAGAAGAGATAAACAATTTAAACAGATCTATATCCCCTAAAGAAATATAAAGTCTTCCAATCAATAAAAGTCCAGGGCCAGATGGTTTCAGTGTTGAATTCTAACAAAATTCAAGGAAGAGCTAATACCAATACTCTTCAAATTGTTACACACCGAGAGGAGCCACGGAGTCCAGAGAAGCAGCTGTTCTGGCGGCAGCATCAGGTAAACAGGCCGGCTTCTGGGCCTGTGTTCCAGTGCCTGCGGATAATTTGGGAACTGCATAGAGCTTCCAATCCTGGCGGGAGCCAAGGACCCCAGACTCCAGGACTTCTCTCCCACCAACGAGACCAGGAAACCAGAGGAGCCAGGGAGACCAGGGGAAGAGCTGTTCCGTTCAGCAGCATCAGGTACAACAGGATCCAGCATAGGGTCCAGAGGAGGCTAAGCGCGCCAGATTCCTGTTCTTCTTCTCCACCCACGGGACCAGAATGAGGAAAAGGAATAGAAGAACTACCAGATTATTGGACTTGATAGCACCCACCAAAAGGGAACTCTGGTCCCCTCATACCAGTAAGGGGCTCTTTCTGCACCCACTAGAAGAAGAGATGGGAAAGAGACAATACAAAAACACACTCAGCAACAGAAAAACAAATATGACACCACCACACCACCAGATTCTAGAGACTCCACACCAGCAAGACTCCAACAATCCAATGCAAACGAAGCAGAAGAGAATGACCTTAAAACCACTTTCATGAAAATGATAGAGGTCCTAAAAGAGGATATAGGAAAATCCCTCAAAGAAATGGAAGAAAAAACAAACCAAAAAATGCAAGAAATGGAACAAAAAGCACACCAAAAATGCAAGAAATGAAAGGAAGAACAAAACAAAAATTCATAAAAGGCAACAAATGGACGAAAAGATAAACCGAAAATTGCAAGAAGCAATGCAAACACTTCAAGGGTTGAAAACTGAAAGAGAGACAATAAAAAAACACAATCTGAAGAAAGGCAGGAAATAGAAAAGCTGGGCAAACAGTCAGGTACTACTGATACAAGCATTACCAACAGAATAGAAAAGATGGAAGAGAGAATCTCAAGTGTTGAAGATACACTAGGAGAAATGGATTCATCAACCAAAGAAAATCTTAAGTCCAACAAATCCTTAACACAAAACATCCAGGAAATATGGGACACCATGAAAAAAACCAAACCTAAGAATGATAGGTATAGAAGAAGGAGAAGAAAACCATCTCAAAGGGTCAGAAGACATATTCAACAAAATCATAGAAGGAAACTCTCCCAACCTTAAGAAAGACATGCTAATGAAGGTACAAGAAGCTTACAGAACACCGAATAGAGTGGACCACAAAAAAATCCCCTCGCCACATAATCAAGACCCCAAATATACAGAATAAAGAAAGAATATTAAGAACAGCTAAGGAAAAAGGTCAAGTAACATATAAAGACAGACCTATCAGAATTATACTTGACTTCTCCATGGAAACTTTGAAAGCCAGAAGGTTCTGGATAGATATTCTACCAACACTAAGAGACCATGGACGCCAGCCCAGACTACTATACCCGGCAAAGCTCTCAATCACTATAGATAGAGAAAACAAGATATTCCATGACAAAACTAGATTCAAGCAATACATATCCACTAACCCAGCCCTACAGAAAATTATGGAAGGAAAACTCCAACCCAAGGAAGCTAACTACAACCAGAAAAACATAGGCATTAGAGAATCCCTCTCTACCAACAGCCAAAAGAACAAAGGGGTGAAATTCCACACATAATTCCACCACCAACAACCATTGCAAATCAAAGAAGAATGAGCAATCAATGGCCATTGATATCCCTCAACATTAATGGCCTTAACTCATCCATAAAAAGACACAGGCTAGCAGAATGGATTCGAAGACAGAACCATTCCTTCTGCTGCATACAAGAAACAAACCTCACCCTCAAATACAGACATTACCTGAGAGTAAAAGGTTGGGAAAATTTTTTCAATCAAATGGATCATGAAACAAGCAGGGGTAGCAATCCTAATATCTAACAAACTAGACTTTAAAATAAAATCAATCAAAAGAGATGAAGGAGGTCATTACATACTCATCACAGTTGAAACCCACCAAGATGAAGTGTCTATCCTGAATATCTATGCCCCAAATACAAAGGCATCCACATTTGTAAAAGAAACATTATTAGAACTTAAATCACATCTAATGCCCCAAACAGTTATAGTAGGAGACTTCAACACACCACTCTCACCACTAGACAGGAATACCAGACAGAAACTCAACAAAGAAGCAAAGGGTCTAATAGAAGTAATGGCCCAACTGGTATTAACAGACATCTATAGAACATTGCATCCACATAAAAAAGAATATACCTTCTTCCCACCACCACATGGAACCTTCTCAAAAATCGACCACATACTTGGCAATATATCAAACCTCAGCAGCTACAAAAAATTGGAATAACTCCATGCATCTTATCAGACCACATGCTTTAAAATTAGAATTCAACAACAACACAAAATGCAGAAAACCTACAAACTCATGGAAATTGAATAATGCTCAACTGCACCATCCCTGGGTCAAAGAAGAAATAAAAAAAGAAATTAAAGACTTCCTCGAATTCAATGAGAATGAAGACACAACATACCCAAACCTATGGGGCACTTTGAAAGCAGTGTTACAGGGGAAGTTCATAGCACTAAGTGCCCACATGAAGAAACTGGAGAACAGTTATACTAGAGAATTAACAGCACAGCTGAAAGCTATAGAACACAAAGAAGCAAACACCCCCAGGAGGAGTAGACGACAGGAAATAATCAAATTGAGGGCTGAAATCAATAAAATAGAAATTAGGAAAACAATACAAAGAATCAATGCAATGAAGAGTTGGTTCTTTGAGAAAATCAACAAGATAGACAAACCTTTGTCCAAACTTACCAAACAGCAGAGAGTGAACATGCAAATTAACAAAATCAGAAATGAAAAGGGGGACATAACAACGGACTCTGAGGAAATCCAGAGAATCATCAGGTCACACTTTGAAAACCTGTACTCCACAAAATTCGAAAATTTAAAGGAAATGGACGACTTCCTGGATAGCTATCACTTGCCAAAACTAAACAAGAACAGATAAGCAAAATAAATAGACCTATGACCCCTATGGAAATAGAAGCAGTCATCAAAAGTCTCCCAACCAAAAAACGTCCAGGTCCAGATGGCCTCAGTGCAGAATTCTACCAGAAATTCAAAGAACAGCTTATACCAATTCTTTTCAAAGTATCCCACACAATAGAAGCAGAAGGGTCTTTGCCAAACTCTTTCTATGAGGCTTCAATAACCTTGATCCCCAAACCACACAAAGACACAACTAAGAAAGAGAACTTCAGACCAATAGCCCTCATGAACATTGATGCAAAAATACTCAATAAAATACTGGCAAATCGGATCCAAGAACACATCAAAACAATCATTCACCATGATCAAGTAGGTTTCATCCCAGGGATGCAGGGATGGTTCAACATACGAAAATCCATCAACGTAATCCACCATATTAAACAAGCTGAAAACCAAAAATCACATGATCATCTCACTAGATGCTGAAAAAGCCTTTGACAAAATCCAACACCCCTTCATGATAAAGGTCTTGGAGAGATCTGGGATAACAGGGACATACTTAAACATAATAAAAGCTATATACAGTAATCCAACAGCCAACATCAAAGTAAATGGACAGAAACTCAACCCAATTCCTCTAAAATCAGGAACAAACAAGGCTGTCCACTCTCTCCATACCTTTTCAACATGGTACTTGAAGTTCTAGCCATTGCCATACAACAACAAAGGGGGATCAAGGGGATACAAATTGGGAAGGAAGAGGTCAAACTTTCACTGTTTGCAGATGATATGATAGTTTACATCAATGACCCAAAGAACTCTACCAGGGAACTCTTACATCTGATTAACACCTTCAGCAAAGTGGCAGGCTACAAGATCAACTCAAGAAAATCAGTAGCCCTACTATATACAGACGATAAAAGGGCTGAAAAAGAAATCAGAGAAACATCACCCTTTACAATTGCCACAAACAACATAAAATACTTTGGGGTAACGCTAACCAAACAAGTGAAAGACCTGTATCGCAAGATCTTTGAATCTTTAAAGAAAGAAATTAAAGAAGCCCTCAGAAAATGGAAAGATCTCCCATGCTCTTGGATAGGTAGGATCAATGTAGTAAAAATGGCAATCCTGCCAAAAGCAATCTACAGATTCAATGCAATCCCCATTAAAATCCCAGCACAATTCTTCACAGACCTTGAAAGAACAATAATCAATTTTGTATGGAAAAACAAAAGACCCAGGATAGCCAAAACCACCCTGTTCAACAAGGCAACGTCCGGAGGCATCACCATCCCTGACCTCAAGCTCTATTATAGAGCTATAGTCCTGAAAACAGCTTGGTATTGGCACAAAAATAGACAGGTAGACCAATGGAATTGAATTGAAAACCCGGATATTAACCTACACCTGTATAAACATCTCATCTTTAACAAAGAAGTTAAAAATATACAATGGAATAAAGAAAGCATCTTCAACAAATGGTGCTGGCATAACTGGAGGCTGGCATGTAAAAGAATGCGGATTGATTCATGTTTATCGCCATGCACCAAACTTAAGTCCAAATGGATCAAAGACCTCAACATAAATCCTGCCACACTGAACCTCTTAGAAGAGAAAGTGGGTGGTACCCTTGAACAAATTGGTACAGGAGACAGCTTCCTGAACATAACACCAGTAGCACAGACAGTGAGATCAAAAATTAATAAATGGGACCCCCTGAAACTGAGAAGCTTCTGTATGGCAAAGGACACAGTCAGCAAGACAAAAAGGCAGCCCACAGAATGGGAAAAATATTCACTAATTCCACATCTGACAGAGGGTTGATCTCCAAAATTGACAAAGAACTCAATAAGCAAGTCTCCAAAACATCAAAGGACCCAATTAAAAAGTGGGCTGCAGAATTAAATAGAGAATTTTCAATAGAGGAGTCTAAAATGGCTGAGAGGCAATTGAGAAAGTGCTCAACATCCTTAGCCATCTGGGAAATGCAAATCAAAACAACTCTGAGATACCATCTCACTCCTGTCAGAATGGCTAAAATCAAAAACACCAAAGACAATTTATGCTGGAGAGGATGTGGTGAAAGGGGAACACTCCTCCATTGCTGGTGGGAGTGCCAACTGGTTCAGCCACTTTGGAAATCAGTGTGGAGACTCCTCAGAAAAATGGGAATAAACCTACCACAAGACCCAGCAACTCCACTCTTAGGCATATATCCAAAAGATGCCCATTCATACAACAAAGATGTCTGTTCCACTGTGTTCATAGCAGCATTATTTGTAATACCCAGAACTTGGAAGCAACCTAGATGTCCCTCAACCGAAGAGTAGATAGAGAAAATGTGGTACATTTACACAATGGAGTACTATTCAGCAGAAAAAAAACAATGGAATCCTGAGATTTGCAGGCAAATGGATGACACTAGAAGAAACCATCCTGAGTGAGGTAACCCAGTCACAAATGAGAAACATTGCATGTACTCTCTCATATATGGATTTTAGACATAGATCTGGGGAGTGCCAGCCTACAATCCCATGGCCAGAGAGTCTGGGAAACAGAAACTTCATTCTGTGGCTGACCAAAGAAGAGGCAGACTCCCTTGGTTAAGTACTGAGCTGAACTCAAGAAAGTCAGTAACAGAGAGGGAGGACTGATGACCAAAGGGATTAAGACTGGGCTGGTTTAACCCCCAGAAACAGCTGACCTGACAAAGGTTAACTCTTGAATCCCAGGCATCAGCCTGGGAATCCATCATGGGACTGATCAAGACCCCCTGAATGTGAGTGTCAGTGAGGAGGCCTAGGTAATCTATTGAGCCTTGGTCAGCAGATAAGTACCCATCCCGAGTATACACACGGACTTTAGAATCCCATCCAACAATGTGAGGTGCACTCTCAACCTGAACTCTTGGGGAAGGGTCTAGGCCCTGCCCTATACGAAATGGCAGACTATGGACACCCCTATAGAGGGCCTCACCCTCCCTGGGGAAATGAGGAGATAATGGGGGGGTTGGGGGGAGGGCACAGCAGGAGGGGAGGGAAAGGGAGTGGGACCTGGAACTGACTTGTGAAGCAACCTTGTTTCTTATCTAAATTTAAACTGAAAAATAAATAAAAAAAGAAAATCCACCAAAAAAAATGTGTGTGCCTTAAAGAGGGTGGATGTTTAGTGTCCATGAATGTTTCCTCACTTGTCTACCTGACAGTAATCCCACAAAAAATTGTTCCACACAATAGGAGCAGAAAGATCACTGTCAAATTCTTAGTATGAGGCTACAATTACGTTAGTAGCCAAACCTCACAAGACACAACCAAGATATGGAATTACAGACCAATCTCCCTCATGAACATTGATGCAAAAATACTCAATAAAATACTGCAAATCGAATCCAAGAACACATCAGGAAAATCATACATCATGATCAAGTAGGCTTCATCCCAGGCATTCAGGGATGTTTCAACATATGAAAATCCATCAATGTAAAACAGCATATGAACAATCTGAAAAAGAAAAACCACATGAGATGCTGAAAAAACCTTTAACAAAATCCAACACCCCTTCATGGTAAAGGTCTTGGAGATATCAGGGATAACAGCAACATACCTAAACATAATAAAATCTATATACAGCCAACCAACAGCCAGCATCAAACTTATGGAGATAAACTAAAGGTGATTCCTCTGAAGTCAGGAACAAGACAAGGATGTCCATTCTCTCCGTATCTCTTCAATAGTGTGCTTAAAGTTCTAGCTAGAGAAATAAGACAACAAAAGGAGATCAAGGGGATGCAAATTGGAAAGGAGGAAATCAAACTCCCACTATTTGTAGATGATATGATAGTCTATGTAAGCGACCCAAAGAATTCTACCAGTATACTCCTTCAGCTCATAAACACCTTCACAAAGTGGCAGAATACAAAATTAACTCAAAAAAATCAGTAGCCATACTATATATAGACAATAAAGGGGATGAGAAAGAAATCAGAGTAACATCACCCTTTACAACAGCCACAAACACCATAAAATATCTTGGGGTAACTCTAACCAAACAGATGAAAGATCTGTATAACAAGAACTTTGAGTCTTTAAGGAAAGAAATTAAAGAAGATAGCAGAAAATGGAAAGATCTTCTATGCTCTTGGATAGGTAGGATCAATATAGTAAAAATGGCAATCTTACTAAAGGCAATCTACAGATTCAATGCAATCTCTATCACAATACCAGCACAATTTTTCACTGACCTCAAAATGACAGTCCTTAAATTTATATGGAAAATCAAAAGACCCAGGTAGCCAAGGCAACCCTGTACAATAAAGGGACTTCCAGAGGCATCATCATCCCTGACTTCAAGTTCTATTATAGAGTTATAGTCCTGAAAACAGCTTGGCATTGGTACAAAAGCAGACGGGTAGACCAATGGAATCTAATCGAAGAACCTGATATCAACACACACACCTTTGAACACCTGATCTTTGACAAAGAAGCTAAAACTATACAATGGAAAAAAGAAAGCATCTTCAACAAATGGTGCTGGCATAACTGGGTACTGTCAAGCAGAAGACTGCAGATAGATCCATGTGTATCACTATGAACAAAACTTAAGTCCAAATGGATCAAAGACCTCAACATCAATCCAGTCACACTGAATCTCTCAGAGGAGAAAGTGGGAAGTTCCCTTGAACAAATTGGTACAGGAGACTGCTTCCTGAACATAACACCAGTAGCACAGACACTGGGATCAACAATTAATAACATACAATAAGGACATCTACTCAACTATGTTCATAGTAGCATTATTTGTAATAGCCAGAACCTGGAAATAACATAGATGCCCCCAAAATGAAGAGAGGATAGAGAAAATGTGGTACATTTACACAATAGCATACTACTCAGCAGAAAAAAAGGAATCTTGAGATTTACAGGCAAATTTATGGCATTGGAAGAAACCATCCTGAGTGAGGTAACTCGGTCACAAAAGGACAAACATGGTATGTACTCACTCATATATGGAATTTAGACATGGAGCAGGGCATTGCTAGCCCACAACCCCACCACCAGAGAGTCTGGCGTGCAGGGGGGACCCTTAGAGAAATATGCATGGTAACCCAGAAAAGGGTTATGGGATGTGATACCCTAACTGGATTGGGGCGTGAGAATGGGAGGGTAGAAGTAGATGGGAGAAAGGGAGGGAGAAAAAAAGGAGAGGAGAGGAGGACATGGGAGAGCAGGAACGTTGATCCAGGGTAAGGATAGAGGAGAAAAGCATGGGAGATATCAACAAAGAGGGAGCCAGTATAAGTTGGAGGAGAGATCTGGCACTGGTGAGATCTTCACAGATCTACAAGAATGACACCAACTGGCGTTAAGGCTACCTTAAATGCCCTCCCATGATAATGAGAATGATGAATACCTCATATGCCATCCTAGATCTCTTATCCAGTGGCTGATGGAGGCAGAGGCAGACACCCACAGTTGTGAACAGAATTGAACTCCTGGAACCCAGTTGCAAAGAAGAGTGATGACCAAAGGAATCAAGATTGGGCTGGCGAAATCCACAGAGGTAGCTGACCTAAACAAGAGGGAACACATGGAACCCAGACTGATGACTGAGGGGCCAGCATGGGACTGATCTAGACACCCTCAAACCGAATCTGGGTGACAGAGAGGAGGCCTTGGCAATCTGTGGAACCTTAGAGAGTGGAGCAGTATTTATTCCTGGCATATAGAAAGACTCTGGGAACCCATACCATATGGAGGGATGCTCTCTCAGCCTGGACACATGGGGAAGAACCTGGGACCTTCCCGGGATGATGTGACAGACTCTGAAAATCCCTCATGAAGGCCCTTGTCCTCCCTGGGGTGCCGAGGGGGGATGGAGTGAGGGTGAGGGGTTGGGAGGATTGGGTGATGGAGGAGGAGGAGGTGAGGGAGAGGGAACTGAAAGTGACATGGGTAAAAAGTTAAAAAAATTAGCAAAATCACTAACCCTAAAGCATTATGTTACACACATCAATGGATAGTCTACACACATTTGTATTCAAATAATGGTAATGTGTTTGAGAAAAATTACCATTCTGGTTGCTGTTCTTTGTTTTATAGTCCTGGCTTTCCATGACAAAACCGTGGAAGGAGAAAACGAAGGGAGTTGCACAAACCTATTTCTGAGTACAAGACCTTTTGAGAGATGGGTTCTCTTGAAGGTACTATATTCCATGTGATACTGCGAGAATGTTGGCTTTTCATTAGACATTTCATAATTTCCTTAGGGAAAATAGTGTCTTGAATTATAATTGAAACCAGAAGACAAAAGGCACTGAGCTAGAGGAGGAGGAGGACAAAATGCACAGAGGGTAATATGAAACTTGGAGGATGGACAGGATAATGTAAATGGTGAGGGGGAAATCTCAGTTGGTACCCAGGAGTGAACAAAGAAGCTCTGAAGGCTTCTCTGATGGCTTCTTTGGAAAAAAGCACTCCAAATAAAAATTCTCAAAGGAAACTATAGTCTGCAAAATGATTCCCTATATTTTTTTTACAAAGTCTTTAATGTGAGAGTGTCCACCCTATTATGCAGATCTTTTAGTTATAACTAATATACACTGTGGATCTCCATTTATCAAAAAATGCTACATTACCAGTGTCAGATGCATCATTGGTGCCTACAATGGGGACATATGCTAGCAAGCTCAGCACTTGGGAAATACACAAGGACCATGAGTTTGAGACCAGCCTGATCTATAAAGCAACATTTCTCCCAGTGTGTGTGTGTGTGTGTGTGTGTGTGTGTGTGTGTGTGTGTGTGTGCTCAAAATGTGAAGTGGGGCAATCTGTTGGACCCCAACCATTACAATAAGGGTTTTTAAGGATAAAACTTAAGCAAATTATGATTAATAAAAAATGGTGACTATTTCATGTTTTTATAGTTATGTATCTTCTCAGCTTCCCTATGATATCATCTCTTTAGTTCAGATATCCACATTGATGATCATTTTGATCCTTTTGTGGTCACTTGATCAAAGTCACAGGCTTTACAGAGAAGTCAGTTATGTGTGTATTATTAGTTATTTTTAGAGTCAAGAACTAAAGGTTAATGTATTGCTGGCAGACAATGCTTCATGCTCCTATGTTGCATAGTGCTGAGTATTGACTATTTGTAGATTTTGGTGTTCTTAAAACTCAGACATATATAAAGTAATCCTGTGTTGTGAGCCATATATAATTTAGCCAGCTGTGGATACCAGTTTACTACAGATAGGAATATAAAAAAATAACGTTGCCCACCACAATTATAGTCACTCAAAAACAGTATAATTATTCCAGCATTGTAAGTGAATGCCTATCAGCACAATACAATGTAGGAGGAACACCGGAATGGATTGTCTTTGTATCAAAAGTCCCCACTTCTGGATGGTCTTCCTGAGGGAAGATATGAGATCCATTAACCATCCTATGGTGACTTTAAAACTAAAATCAAAGATGGGGACATTATATTAGTCAAAATTTACATGAGAATTTTGTCTTCTGCTGAAATGTATGGACCCCAAATTCCAAAGCTTTGTTTAGACTAATAACAGGTCTACAAAATAATTCACAAAGTAAAATACATTATCAGTTGAAGCAACATTTCTTTCATTAAAATGTCAATATATGAGCATTTCAAACATACATAAAAGTAGAAAGCTATAACCAACTTATTTGTTCATGCCTCTTAGGCTGAAGCACAAGTTTATGTAATATGTATTATACGGAGGTTTTAAGGTAAGTTTTCTATCTCTCCTTGTGTTTGTCCTAAAACTCCATATTTAAAGGAAAAAACCTTCAAGTGTTATTAATTTACAACATGCACTATTAACTCCAAATACACATTTGAATTTGTGTAGGTGGCTCTTATTAGATAGCTTTAGAATGTTATTACCTAGTCCACAATTTCTTTAAGCATAACTGTTTTGGGTTTGTTTTTGATGAATACATTGATGAACAAAATGTATTTGGTCAAGTTTGTTGTGATTATTGGAGAGAGCTTAGAATGCCTACATAGAATTAAAATAACTGAACCCTGATAGCCTTTTCAAATGAATCTGTTCTTCAAATGATCATACAAAAATCAAAAAATGTTCATTTGTGTTGTATATGTGCGTGTGTGTGCGTATGTGTGTGTGTGTGTGTGTGTGTGTGTGTGTACATGCATGTGTGTAAAGGCCTGAGATTTGTGGTAAGAATTTTTCTTGATCACATTTAGCCTTATTCTTTGATTCAGGTCTCTCAGTTGAACCTAGAACTCACACACATGCCTAGCCTCATTAATCTGTTTGTTTCAGGCATCTCCTATCTCCACTCTCTGAGTAGGGAATTATAGGGGAGCCATGCCCACTCACCAGTTAAATGGGATCTGGGGGTATGGATTACTGTTACCTTATTTGCTTGGTAAATGGTTTTACAGTTGGGCTATCTCCCCAGCTCAGTTGTTTCTATATGCTCTATATGTTCTTGCAACACATTCAACTGTTCAGCACTTTAATAAATGGGTGAGTGCGAAATGATATTTTATTGTTACTTTAGCGTTATTTTTCTTATGATGATTAAAGATGAGCATCTTTCATCATGTACACTGAATATTCTGTTTTCCTTGTATGTGAGTCTGTGTATGAGTCAGCCATTGGAAAATAGCATCACTGACTCTACTAACATATAAAACAGATTTAGTAGAGAATTTCAAATGGTTCATTTAGTCATTCAGAAGACTGGATAGTTAAGTTTAGATGCTTACAACCACCATCAATGTGTCATCACTACCTATAGGGCCATTCTGTAATGAAAATCACATGTCTATCAGTTCTTGTCAGTCTAGTTCTTCACCATAGATTCTACAGGCTTCTGATAGTGATACTGAGGACTGAACCCACATTACTGTAGTACTATAGAGTATTCTGAGACCTGTGGACCTTGTTTCTGTATACAGGTGCAGGATCCCCAGTGTAGAAGTTCTATAAACATATGAAGGATGCTCATAAACACTTACATGCTCATACACACCACAAACAGAAATATCCACTGACCTAAATTTATGACGTGACCCTCTTCTATATTTAAATTTCCCAGCAATATTAAATAAGCATACCAAAACATTCCTTCTCAACATGTGGAAATGATACCTTCCAGAAATAGAAACAAAAATTGCCCTTTCCCAAAAGTGTTATGGTATATTTAGAGTTCAAGATTTCTGGATAACAATTATGTACAAAATCTACTGCTTTAATAGTCATAAATGTGTAGTTTCTTGACATATCATCATATAGCACAACTTTATCTAATACATATAACTAGGGTTTGTAAGATGAGTCAGTGGGTAATAGTGACTTGAATTTGACCCCTCAACCCATATAGAAATGTCATATGTGGCAGCATGTATCTATAATCCCAGCACTCCTAGGGTGAGATGGGAAGGAGTGATGGGGAATCACCTGGGCCCGCTAGCCTGGGGTGCAAACTGCTGTATGGCAGTAGAAACTGCAAGGAAGACAGCCTGAACATAGTAGAAGTCAAACAGTCTTCTGAAAGTTGCCTTCTAACCTCTATCTGTATGTACCCCTACACAATAGTAATGACAAAAATAATGCTTGAAAGAATAAACATGTGTAACACAAAAAAAGTGCAGATCTTATTGCTACACCGGTAACAGAGCTGTGTAGCCTCTACGTTCTGCTAAACATTACTTTTGCTCTCAAATGACATATGTGTGATATGAGCTCTTTACCCAAGGAAATAATTAGACTTAATCTCTGGAGCTCTTATCCATTGTCACTCTTGCTTACATGATGCTCCTCTGGCCTCCTGTTATATTTTCAGTAATCGATGGTGAATAACTTTATTCCCTATGTTTCAGTTGTTTCACCTGTTCTCTCCTTATGTAGTGGGGACACACACACACACACACACACACACCACAGAGACAGAGACAGGCAGACAGAGAGAGACAGAGAGAGACAGACAGAGAGAGACAGAGAGAGAGACAGAGAGAGAAAGAGAGACAGAGAGAGACAGAGACAGAGACAGAGAGAGAGAGAGAGAGAGAGAGATATTGTTTCTTACTCTTACTCATACCATACAACTGACATGAGCCAGGAGCAGAGAGAAGTATTTATCATAGTCTTTAAGCGAACCGGCTTGGTGGAGGAGTCAAACTAACAGAAATTTCCATGATTAGTAAAGCATGGAAAATGAAACAAAGAAAGGTCGTGGGAAGCAGGTTGGTAGAGTAATTGGCTATCATGCATGAGTCCATGGGTGTGATCTCCAGCACTACATGAACATGGCATTGAAACATATGCCTTTATTTCCAGCACTCAGGAGATAGAGGCAGGTAGACCAGAAGTTCAAGGTTATCCTTGGCTACATAGAAAGCTTACTAAGACTGACTTAGTAAAAGTAATTTTGCATAACTTAGTGTTTAATTTATATTCATTGGCTTAAGGTCATGATAAAAAAACACATTTAGAAACAACTTAGTTGATATTTTAAGAGCCAATGCTAGTTTACCCTGGTAAATCAAATTACTCTAAGGCAGCACGTTCAGTACCTTGTTGCTGATTTAATGAGGGTCTGAACAGGTAGAATGGCACACTTAATTCTGTCTCCCTCAAGAATCCACTATCCCATCTTGCAAAATCACTTCATCTCCCTCTAAAACTGAAGTGCCTAAAACTGCTGAAGCCACCCCTACCCAAAAGAAAAATGTCTGATTACTGGCTACAATAATGAGTGATGAAATTCCAATTTCCACTCCTGCTTCTCAGCAAACTGTACGTGAGCTTGAGAGAAGCCTTTCCGTGTAAGCAGCCTGAGTAAGATTCACAAGGCTATATTTATCAGCTGGTGGGAAACTTAGTGTTGCATGGACATCATGTTATTGTTTATGACCAGTTCATAGCATGAGGTAGTATACACGGCAGGAACTATGAAGGCACGATTTCTATTTAGTCATCTTGCTTAGTCTTCTATGGAAGCCAATCTTATCATTTCTTCTTCTTCTTTTACATGTACTATAATATAAAAATGCTAGATTGAAAGTCAAAGCACTTTTCTTAGGTCAGAGCAGAGGGACACATTTTTAGAATTCTGAGTACATAAGGTGTTTGAAGTATGTCCTCAGGGCAGTTCCTATAAGGGACAAGGAAGAGGATTATAATTAGGAAAGATTTAATTGTACTGAAATTGCACTAGGATATTCAGTGTCTTTGTCAGAAAGCTCTGGGGCCAGGATAGCCCCCAACATATGTCTGTGCCTCAGTGGTACCCCTGGAGATCTCTGATGCTGCAATAGCCCCAAACATAATCCTGACAGCACACCTGTAACCTAATAGTAGAAGTTACTACACTGGAGAAATGTAGATTCACGCAACGCAACTCCTTTTATCAGGGGGCAATTCTCAGAAAGACTGGTATCTAGGAGCCCTCCACAGTCATCTCTCTGCTAGCAATGGGGACATTCAACTATGCAGAAGTCATACTCTCTATAGTGGTAGGAAGTCCACCTCAGCTAAGATATGTGTCATGACCATTCTGTCTACCTGGATAATCTGTTAAACTGATTTTTTATCTTTTATTCTTTGTTAATACATTGCACTGAATTTTTTTTCTGCTTTTGCACCAGCCTTACATTTTCAAGAAAACCTTTTCTTCGGCAAGATTAAATCTAGACACACTGCTAGATTTGATTTGCCAATATTGTATTAGGATTTTTTCATCTATGTTCATAAGTATGATCGGCCTATAATTATCTACTTCTCTACTTATCTAATTTTGGTGTCAAGATTAAATCATTCTCATAAAAAAAGAAGTTGAGTGTTTTTTCAACCTCTTTTTTTTATTCTCTGTAACTGGTTTGAAAGATTATCTCTTCATGGTAATTTAGAAAAAAATTACCACTAAAATTCTTTTACAAGTTTTCCTCATCTGCTGCTTGACCCTGACCATACCACCACCACCCAGCTTTTGAAATCCCATGGACTCACATATTGCCTTTGCTGGGCATAGAGGACCTGCATATAGTTAGTTCCGGGTTATGCTCTTTCATCCTCTAGTGCTGTCTAGTCCCATCCATCCTAACACTACCACCACAGCAGGCAAGACTATTCCAGTACTATGTGAAAGATCTCAAACAAACCACTTGCTCACACTTAGCTCATACCCTAGTTTCCTCAGTCACTCCCAGTTTTTCCTTTAGTCGTCCCCTTGATATGATCTACTTACCACCACACCACTGCTCCTATCTCCACCAACATTATCATTATCATCATGACCTTGCAACATATGGCACAATTTATTCACACTTTATTGCTTATTGTCTCCTCTCATTAGAATTGCAAACCCATTAAGAGAGAGAGCATGGGACTTGAGAGATGGCTCAGCCATTAAAGGCTAGGCTGACAACCAAATTATAAGAGAGAGCATGCTGATTCATTTCGTGGATGAATTTAAGTGCTTAGAATAGTGTCGTAAACATATTAGGCCCTCAATATATACTTATGAAATAGACGATTATAGAATATTTGTTATTAATGGACTTTGGGGAGAAGTGAGATGATGGGATGTTGATGAATATCAAGTTAATTTCTTTAATAATCTTGATTAGCAAAAATTAAAAATTTCTTTTCATTCAATTGCCACTCCTCTACATAGGCAATTTTATTGACAAATGTTCATATTAATCCAACAATAACTTGAAGTTTCTTAGATATTTTTATCATCTTCAACATTGGTTTGCCTCTTACTGCTCAACTCTATTCTTGAGTCTTCAACCCTTCACAGTAGTTTGACAATCGGGTTCATAGTTTTTGAGTTCCTTGAATTTTATCTATTTCATTCATTTACATTTTTATTAATATTGTTTCTGATCATTTTTGGAGTCATACTCATTCTCTTTTCTCAGTGGAATCTGCAACTTATTCATTTTTAATTACCCTTTTAATAAAAGTGCTTCTAATGCTATAATGGACCTAGTTCAACTTCAACTACATCCCCAGAGTGTTATGTGTACTTTATTCTTGTCATCTCGCTCTAAATATTTTATAATTTTCATTGTATTTCTTCTTTAATTCATTAGTTCTTTAGGAGCCATTCCCTTTTTAACATATATATGACTTTTGGAGGACTATCATTTTCTTCATGTTCCTAATTTTTTATGTATTATAAATAGAGATCATGTAGCATATGATAACAATTATTGGGAATGTTAAGAGTTAATTTATAGCTTAGGACTGAAAAATCTATGGGTAGGAAATCCCCTTCTATTTTCTTACTCAATGCTGACTCTTGAATAAAAGTTTGGCTGACAGACCTTTGAGACGGGCAGTGGTGGCACACACCTTTAATCCCAGCACTCGGGAGGCAGAGGCAGGCAGATCTCTGTGAGTTCAAGTCCGGGCTGGACTGACAGCCTCCAAAACAATTCAGAGAAACCCTGTCTCATAAAAACCAAAAAAAAAAAAAAGACTGAAGATGCATCTTTCATCCTACCATCAAATGTTGTTAAGGCTGCTGTGCCTCCTGGTGTCCTGGTGTGTGCCTAAGGTGACTTGCCTTCTTCATGCCCTTTATGACACGTTCTTTGTCCTCAAATCTCTGAACTTTCACTCACAATCTGAGTGTGCATTTATTTTTATTCATCCCCATAACTTCCTTGTCTACTTTCATATTATCAATTATCTGTTTCTGAATACCATCTAATTTTTGCATAAAAGGTCTTAGCATATTAATCATAGCATTTTGGGAAAGACTGTGTGGTCATTTCAAAATCTGTGTCATAGCAGAATCTGGTTTTGATTATTTGCTTCGTGATGAAACTTGGTCTGTGAAACTTTGTGAGTGTGTGTGTGTGCATGCATGCAGGCATACATATGTGTCTTTGACACTGTATATGCATGCATGCATACATGTGTGTCTATAAAACTGTGTATGCATGCATGCATACATGTATGTCTGTGAAACCATGTGTGTGTGCGTGCATGCAAGTATGTGTGTCTGTAAAACTGTGTATGCATGCATGAGTATTTGTGTGTGTTTATGTGCATGTACATGAACATAAGGATATGTACTCATTGACTCATTGTGTCTTATACTTTTTTCTGTTGGAAGATAGGTGTGATATCTTATGTATTAGATCCTAGTAACAATGGTATAGTACTTTGCTGTGGGATTTTCATGCTAATCTGGCAAGGACCTGGGCTGTGTTCAGTGTTTGTCCTTGCTGTAGGTGGCAGACATTCAAATTACTCCCATGACCTTGTTTTTTGTCTTCTTTCTTGACTTTGGGATTTACTGTACACTCCTCAGATGGAATCTGTGTCTTGCAGCTTGTTCAATGTAATCCAGTGCTGTTATCCTCAAGAGCTACTGATGTGGTAGCAGAGTGGGTGTACCGGGGATTCTATGATATTACAATTAAATTTCAGCCTTTCAATATGTCTGGGACCCTAGGCTGTGTTCTTTGCAGTGTTCCTCGGCTCCCCTTCTTAGCTGAGATGGAATGAATATAAAAAAGTGGGTGTCACAAAAGTCTGTCCTGTATGTAAAGTGTCTGCTCAGGTAAGGTGGCATCCTCTTTAGGGTGTAGGGTTTTGTTGTGGAAATTTTCTACTTACATTAAATTGAGTGACTTACTCCTTTCCTCATATATACCCCTAAATATATCTTTGCCTTTAGCATATGGTGATATTACTGCCTGGCCATATGGTCAAGTCCCCAAGCCTGCCCCCATCACCAGATTGTCACTCTCACTTTCAGCTATACTCCACCCCAGATTTCAAAAGTACCACTTATATATCCCTAGAGTGTAGAGTCATGGCCTGTCTGTGAGGAGGCAGGACTTCTTGTCTGTCTCTAGAATTGCTTTTCAAGATGTCAGGGTACAGATTTGCCCCAAAGCTTCCATCCTCTGATGACTATAGGAGAAGCAGTTAATTTTCTGCTCTGTTCAGGTTTTCTTGTCATGCATTTGGGACTGACAACTTCTGAGCTCTTCCTGTCAGAGCAGATAATCTTTTTGTCATTTTGAATTCATTGTTCTAAAAGACTTAGGTGGAGGTGTGTGTTTTATGTTTTAAATGCACATTATAGGAGATGGAAACTCAACTCAAACACATAGTCTTCAGTTTCAAGTAGGGAACTAACTCTGAGTTCCACCCTTGTGAAAAATCCCATTTCTCACTAGACTACAACCCTTGCCAGGTATTGGCAACTCTCAGACAATAGCTTAGCCTTGAGTTTGCTGGAGGTTTTATATTGGCTCACTGGGTTCATTATTTCATTTTAAATTAGAACTACTTTTTTAAAAAAAGATTTATTTATTATATACACACTGTTCTGCCTGCATGTCAGAAGAGGGCATCATTATAGATGGCTGTGAGCCATCATGGGGTTGCTGGGAATTGAACTCAGGACCTCTGGAAGAGCAGTTAGTGCTCTTAACCTCTGAGCCATCTCTCCAGCCCCTAGAACTACTTTTAAAGTAATATTGCCTTAACACAATCAAACCTGTATCTTCTATCAGAAGAAGAAGATATGTTTAAATCTGAGCCTCCTGGGTTTGGAATTTAGATACTTACTAAACCTTAACATTGGCTTTGGAGGAGCATTGACATAAATAATAATCCTTTATGCAAATTTTATCAAGTACCTGTTAAAACACTTTATGACAATAAATAGTCTGTACATCATAGAAATTTTTTAATAATTATGATCAACTCCAGAGGATCTTTCTTATGTAAGAGGTTATAGCACATGACCTTATGAACTTTTTTCAAGTTAATATTTCACCAGAAATCCCGATTCTATATGTTTTGCTGGATGAGTGTTTCTTTATGCAGCTTTAATTCTCAAAAATCCACGGATATTCATAAATTTCGACAATAAATTATTTTTATGCCTGATAGAATTTATTGAATGCCAGATTTTTGAATATTGAAATAAAAAAGCAACCATGTTTACGTGTATGTGTGTGTGTGTGTGTGTGTGTGTGTGTGTGATGTGTTCAAATAATAATTATATGTCAGGCATTGATACACAGAAAATAAATAGCTGATAGTACCTTTTCCAAACCTTTATATACACATCATGAAATGATTAGAAGTCACATACTTTTTCTGATGCAAAAGTGATTTGGAGCTTTGAGTTATTAAACATGTAACAGGTTGTAAAATGGCCAGGTATTTTTATCTATCTGCATTTCTAGATTCACAGGCCAAAGAATGGACTAAGAAAAGTCAAACTTAGAAGCTTTGAATGTGAGTTTTTCAAAATCATTTTTCTATAAGTACTTTCACAAAGATACAAAATGATGTCTTGATGGTTAAAATGAGTACACACTTAAAATAATCGGTGTGCTTATAGAGTCTTTTCCTTAGATCTGAATTACAACCAAGAAAATGTTTGATTTCCCTTAAAGACAGGAAATCATAGGCATGGAAATGTTTCATCTGGCTGCTCTGTCTGAGCCAAAAATGTTGTGGAAGCTCATGTAGGAGCCTGGGACTTTGACCCATAATGCCTTCCCTTGCTTTAGAGGTGAAGCTTTGCCTCTGAGAGCAGACTACACTCCTCTTGGTCCTCCGGGGGTACTGACATGTGATTTCAGGACTCTTATGCTCCAACTGCTGCTTTTGTCAGATGCATGGAAAATTGACAAGAGAAAGTGAAAATGAGAAAATGGGTGCTTTGCTTCAGTCCTTTTGGCCCTCTAAACTCCCCAGGGATTTTATGCTATGTGTGTGTTAAGGAGCAAAGGAAAAGTCTGCTTTCACCGAATTGTAGGCTCCACGTGGGGCCATGCAGTCTCATACTTCATTGCTTTCTTTCTGTCTCTGACCTTATGGAATGCTCAGCAGTTAAGGCTGGCTGACTTGAACTCCAGCCTGAAGCTTATGATGGCATCTTTGGAAGAATTAGAGGGACTTGTTCTTTCTGCCGAGTGCATTGCTACAGTATGAGCAGACTATGGAGGAAAAGTGATGCTTTGTTTTTTAAGTATCTGCCTATTCAGTGCCGCGCCAACTGCTGCTGTTGTTTTCCCTACAGTCCACTTAGCAAAGGATACATAATAGAATACACACACACACATACACACACACACATGTATATATATATATATATATATATATATATATATATATATATATATAGTAAAAAGTAAGTAAACAAGAATGTTCTCTGACAGTGACACCTTACAACCTAATGCTGGGGGAAGAAAAGAGCCTATATGACGAACATTGTGCATTTCACAAAAATTGCTTCCTTAGTTCCCTAAGCTTAACTGGCATGCAGAACGTTTTACTTCATCTCGTGTAGTGACTGATTGCTTGGGGCATCATAGTCCTTTAAAAGTCATGCCTTTACTGACTTTCAGGAATTGCATTTTGTGTGTGCAATGACCTGAAAGCTATTTGAGGGGAAGGAGGATAATATTACATATATGTTAGAGAGAAGTGTCAAACCCTAGTACCATTTTCTTGATACTAACAGCACTGATTCAATAAGCATATGGCTGCATTGTTAGTTTGTATTATCCTGATTTCCAATTTATAAAGGCTTTAATGACTTATTTAAATGTTTCACTCATTGTTTATTAGGTGATTGAGAGGGTCAATTAATTTTTTAACGCATTTAAAAGCCATTGCAGGGTTCTTGCCAAATATACAGATAGCCACTAAATGAATTAAAGAAGATATTCAGCGTTGTACAGAGGATGCATTAAATTATATGAATCCAGAAAAATTATCTGTGCATGATTGGCAAACTGGCGGCTTATTGTGCTCAACTTCAAGGGTTCAAAACAAACATAGACAAGAGAGAGGCTAAAGACCACTTGGTTGTTGTCTGTAGTAGTATGAATCTAATTAATTTATTGACATAATTAGCAGGGTTATTACTAACATTTCAGAATAGTCATTCAGTGAGCATGCATATATGCTGTTTGAATGAGCTCAAAAGCAGCCTGTACTTATCATAATTAAGTTAATAGTGTTAGGAAGCAACATAGACTATAGGGGCCATAGCAACAGACTAGATGTCATGCATCCAATCTATTTGTTCACCATAATAAAATGTCTAGAATTTTTACATCTTTCCAAACATAATCTATGCATTAGAAATCACTGTGGTGATGAAGGTTGACTTTGCTTCTTGTTAAATATTGCATTTGTGAAACTGTGGACCAAATTGCTTCATGGTTTATAAAAATGAAAAAGGGAACCTAAACAAATAAAATAATAAAATAAATATAACGTTTTCAAAACATTTTCCTATCTTTGTTCCTACACACACATACATATTTTAAAAGAATTACATTTCATATTTTATGAACATTATGGGATGCATAGAATAAATGTGCAGGGGATAATTTCAACTCATAAAATTGTAGAATTACAAAAATAATCGTATTTCATTAATGGTCTGCTAATGTTGTTTGCTATAATCTCCTGTACTTTGGTCTATCTGGTGAAGATAGGAACTTTTCTTTAAACATAACAAATGGATTTTATGCTTAATACAGCAGTGCATATTGTGCTTCAGTGAAATTTGCAAACAAACTCAAATATTAATAAATAAATATTTATAAAGGAAAAGTTCAGACACTCAGAAAAATGAATGAGATAATTTCAATGGAAATATTCCTCAGCATATATTTCCTACACTGGGAGAAGACACATATTTTAGCAATTTTGGAATTTTGAGATTGACAGGTAGCTAGGTCCTGTTTTTAGTGTTAGTGAGCACTATATCCTTTATGTTAATTTTGTGGTAGGAGTTTAGTGATGACTCTAGCTGTCTGGAAACAAACTATATTCAGCCTAATGGAAGTCATATTCAGTCAGGAAATCAAAACGTTATTTTCCCAAAAGTGTTTCTCCATGGCTCTTACTCTTCTGGGTCCTTTAGAATCTGATGAGACCTGTGTCACTGGTGACATTTGTGCATAATATACATGGACAAGAAGACTTTAGTAATCATTTTATTTATCATGTCCTCAGGGTTTGCCTGACGTTTTCCAAACCACATCTTTGCCCATTTAATTAACCCACATCATACCACTAACAACCTTATAAAATAAATATAACCTCCATTTTGACAGCGAAAAAGTTGAAGTGAAGTACCACTAGCATTGAGGTTCATGCAGCTAATTTTGGGGAGGCTGAGATCAGATCAAGCTGCATTCTGCTTTTACTTACTGTGCCACATAGGTTCTGTGTTAAAGTCTAGAAACAAGATCATTCTTAATCTGAACATAAAACGTGACATTAATCTATCTCCCTTGTCCTAGCTGGGGTTTAAGTCATGTAAAAGATTGGAAAATTGAGGTCATTGTAACAGTTGGTTGTTGGGGGAAGTCCTGTGCATTTGTCAATAAAGTACTGTTGAGCCTATAGGGAACCAAGATAGGAGGGACTAGGAGTCCAGGAGAACTCTGGGAAGGAGAAACACAGAGAGTCAACATGTAACGCCAAGGGGTAGGAGCCCGGAACTATTCTCCGGTAAGAGACATAGTTAGATTAACAATTATGGGGTAATTACTTAAAGCAGAGCTAGCCAGTAAGAGACAAGCAAGGCCAGCAGCTTTATAATTAATATAGCCTCCTGTGTGTTTATTTGGGACTGATGCGGATCTGGAACCAGGCGGGTGGGAAGGCTCCTCTCAAGGAAAGCTTCTCTTAACAGTTGGTGAGCAGTAGATTGGAGAGGTACCCAGAACAATTACACTTCAGTGAGTTGGTTACACACTTAGTTCTAGATATCCTCCAGATTTCTCTGTCTTGTTATTTGGAAGCTATGGTCGCAAAACTTTCAGCATGATGCTGTAAATCCTTTTGGGATGATTTCATATGTGTTCCCTTTCTTTATCTGATGCTGAAAAAAAATTCCAGCTTGTTCTGACACAGGAAACCTTTTTGAATTTTTCAGTATTCCAGGGATGACTAAGGGATGCCGGTTTCTCCCTGGAGTGCTAAATGGAATGTATGGTGTAGTCAGAGACACAGAAGTGGGGAGGTAGCATTTTCTTTCGATGGGGGCCCAGGTCATCTCAGGCCCTTGCTGTGTAAACTGGACAGTTGAATGCTACATCAAGAGTGTCTGCATTTTAGGAAGCCAGAAGGTACAACTTGTCCTTAAGTTTTGAGCAGTATAGGCTGGAGAGTGCTTGCTATGTAAGCTTGAGATCTTGGGTTTAATCCCAATGTATCTGCATAAAATGACAGCCCAGTGGAGCATGCCTGTAATCCTAGGGATGGGGAAGCAGAGATAGGAAGATTTCTGGAGCTTGCTAGCCAGATTGTCCAGTCACATTAGTGAGCTATAGTTTCAGTGAGAGATTTGGTAACAGCAAATAAGATGGAGAACAATTGAGCAAGACATGAAGGTTGGCCTCCGGACTACCTATGCAGAGATGTGAACTTGCTCACACATGTAGATATACGTATGCACACATACACAGCTGTGAACTTGCCCACAAATGTAGATATACATATACACACATACACAGCTGTGAACTTGCCCACACATGTAGACATACATATGCACACATACACAGCCCTATCCCATATGCACATGAGCTGAGCAATAGCTGGGAAGTACCTAATTTCCATTGAGTTTAATGGGTTTGGGTCAGAGCTTCCTGGAAGTCCTAGAACACATAGTCTATTTTCTTACATATTGTCCATCCAAGGGACCTCTATTTTTCTTTCTGACCTGAAGTAAACCTAAATTTTATTTTAAAAAATATACCTTAAGTAAACCCTAGTTTTACTAAAAAGTCTATCTGTCTTAAAGTAGAGACTGAATATGAGGTTTCCATTCATTTATCTATCTTTAGTCAAGGGTTGAATTTCCTTCTGGACTAATTCAACACTCATTCAATCCACAGCCTGGGCAAGCACCCCTATCTGTGTATAGAACATTTGAATTTTCTTGTGCCTCTTCCAATTCAATCCTTATACTTTTCTCTATCAGAGGCAACCATTGTTAGGATCTTTTTCTTGTACCCCTTAGTTACGTTTTCTCTTCTAAGTCATCGTCCATTGTTGTATCGCCCATTGTTTGCCCCACCATATTGTATGTGGTATTCCATTACATGAATATAGCATTGTGTCTTTATGGACATGAGCTGTTTGCAGGTTTGGGTTATTAAAGGACTAGGCTGCTATAAAAATTGTGTGAATCTTTTGTGGGCATATATATTTTTATTTTTGTGTAAAGAATTGCTGAGATAAACAGAAATTGGTTTTGAGGCATAAATAAGATATGTAAATGAAGCAGGAATGATCTATTTCTGGACAGGAGTGTGGCTGGAGCAGGAACACACAGTGACACAGAGGTGTCAATTTAGGTTGTAAGCATGACTCATTTAAGAAGAGGCAGAATTGGATCTACTTACTGGAGTAAACTCTCATTTCTTATTTCATTGGTGAATCTGAATATAGTGGGCACTCTCATCAGCCTAGAAACAGTGCTATGACTATCTTTATTACACAGCCTCTCCAAGATAGGCATACTCACAAGAGTCTTTTGTTTTACTGGGCTCCTCAAAAGACAGTGCTGGGCCTGGGGTCTACCTCTGAATAGTTTAAACTTTCTTCTGGTAGCCTTGCATGCCTGTTCATAGACACACTATAGAGCACTGCAGAAGACACAGGCTTGCCATTGTTTGTCAGTGTCACATGTCTTTATCTTAGTGCAGGTGCTTATTGTTTCTGATGTACTTGTATGTGCTTATGTATAGAAGTCAGAGAACACACTTGGGTATTTTTTTGAAGCATATCCCCTCCCTCGTTTTCCGACAAGGTCTTTTAGTAGCCTGCAAGTTACCAAGTAGACTTAGCAGAGCCAGTTCAATCCAGGTCTATGTTGTCTCTACTTGCCCTCTACAGGGTTGGTTGTTTTTCCTCCTGCGGTTTCTGGGGAAACAAACTCAGATCCTACAGCGTGAAAACAGAAACCAAGGACCTTGCCCATAGAATCATTTTACCAACCCATCATTATCTTTACATAAGATGTTTATTTACACTTCTGCAAGAAAGACCACTACCTTACAGGCTATTTCTGCATCTACAGCAGATCTATGACACTAGGTCTTAGATATTCTGGACATTCTGAAGGTTATGAAGGAGAATTTTATGTAAAGGGCATATGCATGCTTTAAAAGCTATCAGTGCACATTATCAGAATGTAGCTAGAGAGATATACTGATCCATCCTCATCCAAGCATAAAGTGGGGGTGTTCTTATCCTTCACACCCTAGGAATCCTCACTACTTCTCACTTAATAAAATTGCTTCAGAACTCACCTTGTGTTTCTTCCAAGGCTTCTATGTTTTGTTTTATGCTTGTTTTTTATTTGTGTGTATGCTTATATATGTGTGTGTCATGAATGTATACATATATACATACATACAGAAACTTTACATACATACGGAAAATTTAGTCTTCCTAAGGCCATTTAATATAAAAACATATTGAAGTGGAGAAAAAAAGAAAGAACATAAAGCCAAAAAGATAAAAGTAGGCATACTGACAGATCACACAGGTGGGTGGAAAGAGCACCAAGAATTGGTTAGTTACCTACAACTAATATCATCTCTAGAAAAATGTCATTACGGATTCTGTGCAGCTCAGTGCTTAGCTGTAGGTGTATGCTTCTGCTTCTATCAGCTACTGGATGTAGGCTTTAGGATGGCATATAAGATAGTCATTGAGGCCCTGCTTCAAATGATGTGACAGGCCTCACCTTCCTTGGGGAGCAGAAAGGGGACAGGTTAGGTAGTTTGTGTGGTCAGGGGAGGAGGAGAGGGAGAGAGAACTGGGATTGACATGTAAAACAAGATTGTTTCTAAATTTAAATAAGTATAGGGAAAAAAACAGATTCTGAGCAGCCCATCCATTTCTTTGGTTTTCTTTTTCTGGAATGTCAAGGCCTTTCTTTGGCTGAGCCCTATTCCAGACCACACTGTTAACTAGCATTGACCCTTTTGTAACAACTTTTGGTATCTTGTCTCTTTGCCTCTGTTTAGCTATTCTCATGATCTTGTCATCAACATACCTCTTCAGGGTATCTGTGCTTTTGAAGTGATCTTCAATTGCATCCTCTAATTTTCAGTCCCTTGAAGAAGTTAGAAGAGAGGTTTTGTTGGTGATCAAATTGCAGTAACTTCATTGTTTCCATATATACCTCTTGGATTTGTACTTAGGTGAATCCTTTCTGTTTCTGGGCCTTAAGTGCAACTTGGTTAGTATTCTATCTTTCCCAGGTACAAGCTCTTTGCATAGCACTCATCACACTGACTTTTAAGATCTGGTTTCTTGTACACTACTTTCCTTGTTTGTTCCAAGTTGTTCTGAACCTGGCATGCAAAGGTATACCTCTGGTTTTGAGGTCCTGAAGAAACCTGGCATAAGAAAGTCCAAAGCACATAAGCAACAAGATTACCCAAGATTTGAGGCCAATTCTCATTATTAATATCTTACATTGAGACACCTCTTTGCTGGGAAAATTCACAAAAACATCAAAATATTATGGACTCGGTTATGGATGGGTAGACCAGATGGCAAGCTGTGTCTTCTTTCTGTGGTTGTTGGGATGTGGTACTTCCAGCCTTTGGCGGTCATTTGAGTGCAGGTTGGCCTGGAAGTTATCTGCTATTTAAGAGCCATTTCCCTCTTTGGACCAGCAAAGTCTTGCTGGGCAGGCCAAATAATGGGGGTCATTGGGTTTCTGACTTCGTTACAGAGAATTTCCAGGAATGGAATGTTCAATATTCTGTAAGACTGACTTTATAATTTTGGAACAATATCTGACCTGAAAGTAATATTTGACTATGGACCATGAATTTGTTATCATTTTTTCACTAAACAGTTGCTTCTAATTATGCCCCTTTGATGTTTGCACCTCTCAAATATCTTGAAACCAAGATCATTTCCATTTCTCACATTTTCAACAATATTAACATAAGCTGAACAAAATGTAATCCTTCTGGGCCTTTTTGGTTAGTCAGATCCTCTAGTGCTTTAATAATTGTCACTTGCTCTTTTCTTCAGCTTTGTCCTCAGCTGGCAGCATTCCTAGCACTGAGATTCTCACCATAGTTGGATCCAAACCTGGGCTGCCTGTGTTGTTTGAGGAGGGCCTTCAGACACAGTAAGCCCTTCTAGAAGGCAAATGTCTAAATGTTGTCAGCAGTGTCATTATGTATGTCACTGGGGAAATTAGAGTTTTGTCTTTGCAGTTTTATTTGTATGCCCCCCGTTTCTTTCACAAAATGGAACATGGAAAGAAGACGATGATTTTTCACCTTTTATATAAGCTTTTTGGTGATTAAAACCCTAGAGTATTGAGTTAGTATAAATGCGAAGACTGTGTACCTTGAATGCAGTAAGAGCTTTATTATTGAATTTTAAATACACAGTGTTGAGTTTTGAATAATACTTGATGGGAAATCTTGTGGCACTGGGGCTCCCTGACTACAGCCCATGCTGTGGAACATTGTCTTTTCCAACTTTGCTGCAGTAATGAATCCATATCTTTTCTGAGAATGCAGGGAGAGCTTGCTTCCATCTCAGCTCAAAAACTCTAAAATTCAATGAAACAGTAGCTATGAATATGTGAGAGCCTATTAAGTATATCTTTTTATTGTGATGCTTTGACATCTGGACTCTTGTTGATCCTGGGAGAAACCATGCCTCCCACATGGACTTAATTCCTAATGATAGCAGATAGGTATCCCATAAGAAAGTCTGCATTTCGCATACAAACTCATCAACCAGAAGTCAGGGGCTCAAGATCTCCTTCAATAGCCTCATACTTACAGGTTGAACCATACCATCCTTCTGTAGTCACTGCAGAGCCAGGTATCAACTAAGTTGGATGACTAGAAGCTTTTATACTTTACACTGCCTGGAACTTCTCAAGCTCACCAGTCTCCAGTCTGCTTGACTTCCTTAACTTGTTAAGATCGCTCCTCCCATGGAAACCACATTCCAGACTTTGTGTTGCCCTCTCAACCTCTGACTTCTGACCAAACCTCACATTTTTCCTTGTGCAGCTACATGGCAGTTTAGCAGGTAGTGTCTCTTGCTTTGCAGGATCTATGAATATTAAACATTTTCCTTCACTAGATTATCTGAAGGTTTTCCTACTGAAACAATCTCTGGGAGCACTTTAAAACAGCATGTGTGATTCATTGAAAAATAGCTTTTCTCTCATCATTTTAAGTATCCATCATTGACTATAGTCAATAAAAAAACTGAAGAATAGTGGCTCTGACAAGGCTTAGGAAGGAATAACCCAATACATATTCTAAGCCTGATGTCTAAAGCAGGAAATCACTGAAATGTATTTTTGGCTATTATGATGATGCTAGCAATGGGCCTTTCCTGAATATGATGGTTCATTTCTCTGTCTGCTTGAATTTTGTGATCATGTTTGTAAAAGGTGGGAAGAGATATTCTCCAACTGGTCTTTGTGGAAGGATTATGTTGAATAATAAAATCATATTTAGCAAAAGAAAAGAAACAGCCAACCTTTCATTATGTTATGTGGATCAAGGTTTGCTTTCCTATTATGTGTGGATTTCTTCATCTCCAAATGTTTGCCTATGTATCATCTCTTTTTTATTGCATTATTTATTGGGGGGACTGTAGCAATTTATGGATGTGGAGGTCAGAGACCAACATGTGGCAACCTTCTTTCCACCATGTTTGTCCTGCAGATAAAGCTCAGGTCATCAGCCTGGGTGACAAGCAAATTTACTCTCTGAGCCAACTCACCTGTCCTGTGTGTGTATGTGTGTGTGTGTGTGTGTGTGTGTGTGTGTATGTTTCTTCAAGAGCAGAAACCACCCTTAGTCCTGTCTCATTTTCTAGTATCTAGGACATACCTGTCATTCAACAGTGTACATACAGGGAAAGTCTTGTAAAAAGGAAGCTATTTTTAAAGCATTTTAGAAGTATCCATTTGCTCTGAGTGCATAGTTCTGTATAGTTGTGGTGATTGCCAGCCTGCCCATATTTCCTTTACCATTACTTACATGTACAGAGTATAAAACCCAGATTTCCAATGTTGCCAAAAGTCCATGTGGTAAAAATGCATCTTTCGTGCTTCTTCAATACCATCCAACTCACCTAAAAAAAAGGTTGCAAAATTATTTTATGCCTCCTTGGGAAGGAAACAAAGGAGGAATCTAAAATTCCTATCCATTTGTAAATAGCATTTTCATGATGAAAGCCAAACTTAGTGTACATTCTGTGTTTCTTTTGGGGGGTATCAGCTGAGTCCATTGAATACCTCCTGAATTCTGTTCTAAAACACAATTTAAGTCTTTGGGAGTGGCTACTTGGCCATTATGCATATCTTCTATGTTATATTTTTAAATTGACTGAGACACTATATAGAAGAGTAAATGACATAGCACTAGGATTTGAATGTGATGCTTGAACAAAAGCTATCATATTCACAAAATGCAGCAGAGCGTGTGTCTACTTATCTGGCTGTGCAAACTTAGGAGGTTGATGAGAATCGAAGGAGGCATTTTTTTTTGCATGAGTGATTCTTCGGGGATTGTTCTAGCGGCCCGCATAGGGGGTTGGCACTTGGAAACCACAGCTTTTGCACTGAATAAAACTGTGTGCATCCAGTGACCTGATGCACCCTATCCCTCTCAATAATGTTTTTCCTTCATTTCTGACTTTTACCTTATTTATTTAATGAGAAGGAAAAGGAGGCACATTCAAGCATTAAAGCGCTTTAAGCTTTTAGTAGTGTGTGTGTGTGTGTGTGTGTGAGTGTGTTTGTGTGTGTGTGTACACTTGTGGGTTTTGGGGATTGAACTCACATCATCAAGTTTGGTCACTCCTGAGCCATCTTACTGGCTGTAAGCATTGAATTCTTTAATAGACTGGAACCAGCTAGTCATCTGGAATCAGCTTTTTTCTGGAACATTTGCTCTAACAAAATGACATATTATAATTGAAAACTTAATTCAGCTTTGAAATGGTTACATTTTTTAAAAATAAAATTAATTTTAATAGTATGAAAAAAGTCTTAAAATACAATGGTTTAAAAAAGCAGAAAACCACAGAATTTACACAGCATGATTCCAGCTATATATTTTAATATTTATTTATTTTACTTCATGTGCATAAATGTTTTACCTGAGTGAGTGCGTACATGTGTGCATGCATGCGTGAGTGTGTGTATGCATGTGTGTGTGTGTGTGTGTGTGTGTGTGTGTGTGTGTGTGTGTATGCCCACAGGCATGTTTGTGTTCATCACCAGCACGTGTTCCTGGTACCCACAGTGGTCAGTAGAAGGAATTGGATTCCTTGGATCTGGATTAAAAGATGATTGTGAATTGCAATGTGGGTGCTGGGAAATGAACCCTGGTCTTCTGCAAGAAAATCTTGTCCTCTTAACTACTCAGCCATCATTCCAGCCCAAGTTGTATTTCAAAATAAAAATTTGCCTAATGGGAAATAATTCCTATGCTTTCTTCTTTATATTATTTCCTTAGAGTCTCAGCAATTACGTAGTCAATTAGTATACTCTACTTTCTTTTTCCAGTCCTACTTGTCTCAATTCTGATGTAGAATATTCTTTGCATGCTCAGGCAGGTCATTGTTTGTCTTTTGCTGATTTCTACATCTCCATTACCCACCATGGCCCTATCTGACTGGGTATATTCCTGCATATAGACCTTTTCTGCATCCATCTAAATGATTGCCTCTTAACCCATAAAATATGACAAATAGATCCCCAGTTAACTGCTCGGTCAATGTGTGCATATTTACAACTCCATTGTTTGTATTATTCTTGATAATTTTTAATGTCTGTAGCTCCATTTACAACCTTTCAGCTTTCCAATGGATTTAGATGTACTCTGAATGCTGTTTGTTAAAGATGGTGCAGTATTATAGTTGCCTGCCGCAGACACACAAAAGATCCCTGTGGCTGAACCTTATCTCTTCCTTTTTGAACCATTGCTTCAGTCACATCCATGTGTCAAGTGCATAATATCCCACAGACTTCTCTGTGAGGCTTTGTTTAATTACTACCTTTTTTCCCCTCAGAAAACCCCCTTTAACCAACAATGTGCACCTGACATGTTCCTTAATTTCCGGTTTTCACTGCTCTACTAATCCCGTAGCCTTCTCCATAGAGGGACGATCTATATCTCCTACTCATTACGTTCTCTTCATTAGCTGGACTCATGATATCTTGACTCACATAGCAACACTTCTCTGGGTTTCCTCCAAGAGTCTGATATGCCAAGAACACTCTGTGCTAAGAAATGTGTCTCCTGCTGTCTTCTAAGGAAATTCATTCTGCACAATAGTGAAGAAGAGGAGGTGAAGAAAGTATGTCTGTGACATTGAGAAGGGTGTCTATGTATATAATAGTGAGGTTACACAGAAGCAAATGTCCAGGTGGTATAGGCACAGTCACTGTTGCTGACATTTGTAAGTCAGCATCTCCCCACCATATTTATATAAATCGGTGAAATGCAAGTGTTAAAACGATGGGCTTGGAACTCTAATACTAAAGTCTTTGTTGAAGTCTGCTTCTCCATAGCCAAGTAATCCTGGGCAAGTTGCTTTCTCTCTTGGAAATCTTTCACTTTCCCAGTCTATAAAGTCTGAGAAACAATAATTTATCTGTATGTTAGCTAGTCCTATGGTATTTAAACTGACAAAAATATCAATTATGGAAATTCACCACATACACACCCTTTCTTTTTCAACAGAACTTAGATGGTCCTGTTTCTGCACCTAGAGAATTTACCCTGTTGTATGGAGACAGGTCAAATTCTTTCTCCATTCAGACTATTACAGTTTCAATTTAAATAAAACTTACGTTGGAGGATAGGCTCTTTCCTTTTTGTTCCAGGGCTTATTGCTACCCATCCCCTTTTCACAGTCTACCCTCCCTTTTGACATCAGGTGATTCTGAGAATCAAGCAATAATATTAGGATGGATGAAATGTAGAATCCATGGTGAGGTCAGCTAAAATGTGAAAGAAAAAAACAGGGATTATGGGGTTTTGCTTGGGAATGGAATCAGCAGCAGTCCTCTAGGTAGGGAGGCAGAACCACTATGGTGCTTAAGTGCAAACTCCATGCTTTTATATTGTAGTACATTTCTTAGGGCTCTCATTTTGCCACTTTTTACTGCCACTGATAGTTATGCCATGGTTTCCAGAAGGGAATACAGTTTCCTAATTGTTGGAGACAACATTATATAGTAGGCAAGTCGATGTACTTAGGAACCAAGTTGGAACTTGGTTATTTACTGGTAAGGTAGTGGTAAGATAAGGTTACTCACTATTTTATGCTTCAAGTTCATAATCCGCAAAATGGGGGTGATAATAGTGGTATCTCCACTTTATGATGTGAGAGTTAGAAGTTGTCACAAACCCTAAGTAACACCTCAAGCCTATTAAGAATTTTGTGCCAATGATTTCATAAGCTCACATGTCAAGAGAGGCAAGACAATAAAAAAGTCAGCATGTCCTTTTATATCTTTTGAAATTTAGCATTGAGTGTGATTGTCTTACCCTAGAATTAAGTCAGGCTATCACAAGTGTGTGTCTTGAAGTCTGTCTTTCACTTAATTACATGTGTTGTTGATTCCCCTCAATTGATTCCTTGAGTCTCATTCAGGTACCTCTTGCCCTTGGCTCACAGCTCCTTCCAGTCAAATACAAGCTGATTAAGGCAAGGTATTCTTGTACCTCTTCTTTCCTCTCAAACTGGTAATTCTGTGATGAACAAGGAGAACTGATGCAAATTGCAACTGATGAATTACATCAAAGAGGACATGCATTGACTCTCACTAACCATGTCCAAAAAAAAGATAATTGCCATTCAAAGTCCACGTACACAAGTGGCCAGATGTTGCAGTAAGCTAATTTGAGATGTAAATTTCCATTTTAAGTAATTTGCTTTTCTGTCCCTCTATACTGTTCATCTTGGCTCCCAATGGCTGTGATTTTGTCAGTTTGGGTTGTTAAACAAAATAACTAAGTCTAGGTCATTTCTAAAGGACAAAATTTTATTTTCTGAGCTTTGTGGTAGCCTGGTATCTAAGACCAAAGATCTTGGCATTTCGGTTTTCTGATGAGGGCTGGTCTCTATGTTCAAGATTGGAATTCCTTCAGAGATGACTAATGATTCTGCATGATAGGAGGCAGAAAACAGAGAGTGTCAAACGCTACATGAAGTCTCTTACATAAGGACTTTATCACATACAGGAGAAAATAAGTCAGTAACCTTTCATATGCTTCACTTACCATTTAACGCCATCACACTGGCATTAGGTGTCAAACACCTAATTTTTATAGAGGGTGCATTCAAATCACATAAGTTGCTCTTTTTTTCAAGCATAAAATGTATGCAAGTCAAAACATGTGTTTAGATATTTGTTATGGTACAGGGTCAGTTGACTTCAGTAGCCTACTGCAATTGATTATAGATACTCAGTGTGTATATCCATGTTCTGAGAAAAGAAGAAACATGGATTCTGGGAGCAAAGGTGAGTGCAGTGAAGAAATGGAAGTTCTTTTTAGGCCTGTGCATTAGGTAATGTACAATCCACTAAGTGATATTTGGGAATGAAGCCAGTATTGCGGAGTAGTTAAATGCTAGAGAGTGGGAGTTTGGGTGTGAGACAGAACCACGTGAGCTATTTCATAGGAGAAGAGCCAGATGATACGTTGGTAGCCTTGCCAAGGGGAGAAAAGAGGTTGGAGAGGATGTTGATCTAGAGAATTCTGTTCCTCTGGTCTCCTTACTGAATTTCAATGCAATACTAGTCATCCCATGACACAAGTTTTAGACTTGTTAGTAAAGAAGTAAAAAAGTCTCCAAACACAGATATCAGAGTTTTAAAACATATATTTGATTTATTGCTTGCCCATCTAATTACTCTTTGTTTTATAGACTCCAAACATGGAAATACATGTGATAGAACATTCTGGAGTATAATACTGTGCCTGACTATTGTTGTTCTTTCTATGGGGATTATTGTATATCCAAACCAAAATAATAATTTATCTATTTTTTAGCACATTGGAGTTGACAAAACATTAAAGCTGGTATTTCTGGGTTGGAGCAAAATTTACAATTTAGCTATTAGGCTATTCAGATATCAAACATATAAATTATACTAGGTACAACCTGTACAACCATATTGGGATCCTTAAGTGTTCAGCATTATGCAATCTGTTGACACTAATTTCAATCCAACTGGTACAGGACCAAACAAGATTGCTACACTAGGCACCTCAGACTATAGCAAGGGGTTAGCATCAGTCCATGTACTCTGTAAATGGCTCACTCCTGAATGACTACAGTAAGTGTAAGGGACATGGCTCTGCTTTCATGCTCCCAAGAAAATTTAGTTTGTTTGTCATTGTGGTTAGAAATTACAACCTGAATTTGAAAAAAAAGATTAAAAATTGTCAGTCTGTTCACAGTTTCAAACTTTCCTCATTGCTTTGTCCAACCACTTACCATAGATGTCTTTGTGTGTATAACTTTGTGTTTGCATGTGCACATATGAGTGTGTGTGTGCACGTATGTGTACATGTGTGTATTCACATGGATGTGCCAGTGTTCTCACACACGTCCAAGACTGTATTACAGAGGCCAGTAGACATTAAACAATTTCATCTATTTCCCTTCATTGTCTCGAGATGAGGTCTCTTGCTGAGCCCAAAGCTAAATATTATATGGCTAAGCTAACTGGTCAATGTGGTCCTGAGGTCCATCTGCTCCCTCTTCCAATCCAGGCATACACAGCCATGCTTGGCTTTGATTAAAACATTGGGGATTCAAAATCAGATTCTTTTACTTGCACAGAAAGTGCTCTTACTCACTGAGCCACCTTCCTAGACCTTCAGTCTCTTTGGAGAGGCTCTTTATTTTATGTGGGCTCACAAGTAATGTCTTAGAGCAATAGCTTTACTGTATTGAGTGGAATCTTATGTCCAAGATCTGGCTCTGTCACCAAATAGCAGCTAATATGTATGACAAATGATTCACTAGCTCACGTTCATATATCTTATCTATAAAATGGGGTGGTAAAAAGTCCAAAGACTTTAAAGATATGAAAATGCAGTGAAAAACCATTAGACAATGCAAATTAGAAACAAAATTGGTACCAGGAGGGTTAATTCTGCTATGAGTCGAAGTAGAACAATTTGCTCATCCATTTTTCCATCACTCCTAGATACAGTTCGGACATCTGTTAAGTTGTGAAGAAATATATCATTTTCAAATGTCTAAATCCATATGCAGTTGATTTCAAAGCTTAATTTTGTTTGAATGAAGAATCAATACATTGCAACTGCACTAACATTACAGTGCTGAAAAATCTGTGAGTGTTTCTTAAGCTTTCGTAATATATTTCAATTTTCCCATTATTTTCTCATTATCATCCCATTTTTGAAAGGCTTCTTTGAGCATTACAAAGTGGCATAAATCCCAAGTGAATGGCAATGTCTATTTGTTTCGATTTCAGGCTGCACTCGTTAGACTGTTCTGGAGCTCCTCCTGGTTCCAAGCTGTCTTTGTAACAGAGGCAACAAACAATCTTTCCCCAAAACATTCATTTTTATCATTTTCCTTTGTGGATAGCAAACTTTCCCTTTTTCTGGCTTGTGTTTTAATGAGTAGCAGCCATATCTCTTCATAGTTTGGCTCCAAACATTTGTTCCACACTTGTTTCTCTTCTAGAATATGTTCCTCTTTGCAGCTAGGCTGAGTACTTCGCCATTGTACCCAGAAAATGGCTTTTTAAAATAGAAACTTAGATCATCCTCATCCTCAACCATGCTATAGCCAGTAGGACCCACAGTGCAAAGTCTACATCAAAGTCTACATCAAAGTCTACAACAGAAACTGTTAGTGCTTTTCTATATTCAGTGAGCATTTACCATGATAGTCTTTGACTCTTGAAACTTCTTGGTTTCTGGAAACATGCTACATTTAAGGCAGTGTTGCCTTAAAAATGTCATGGCAGCAAAGGCCATTGTGGCAATGACGGACACAGGAAATATAACCAGATGCTGAATAGATGATGGCAGTGCACAAATAGAGAGACAACAGCTGCCATGATTTCCTGTTAGCCTGCTGTGCAAAAACAGTCCAAGGTAAATTATATATTGAAGAGATGTGTTGTGTTTTCTATGTTATATAATAATTGACTACTGTTCATTCTAGGAGTAAATTGTAGATTCTTTTTGAAAACATGATAGATGAAGTAAGAGTTCAATGTGGATGTTTTTTAAGCTTGACATGCTTATGCCCACCAATGTCAGTTTTGACACAAGGCAGGTGGGTCTGTCCTTTCTGTTTGCCATGTAGTGTGAGTACTATTTTCATATATAAAATAATCCACAACTGGTTTGCCACGTTATTTGTCATTATTCTGTTCGGTGTTGAAGGAAATGTCTCAGACTGTGACTCTAGGCATAGTCATGTGACCCAGCTTGGGAAGTGGTGGATTCAAGCTCATCCTTAACACTGGCCCCAGTACATTCTATGCCAGGTAATACATCTGAACCTTATGTAGTGACTTTATCCCTTGCATTAGTGGCATTTGACAAGAATACCAGTCAATAGATGTAACATTTATTATATCTTATTTATACCGGTGCTTAGATGCTTCTAGTAATTGGCTCACATGGTTGTAGGGTATGACCACTGGAAAATAACAAGGGACAGTTGCAGGCAAAAATTTCTGGCATGATCTGGTCCTTATATTTTAGGAGTAGGAGTCCCTCCACAGGGAGCCTTCATTTTTTTCTTGCAAGACCCTTCATCTGATTAGATGAGGCCTATCACATTATTGATGGTAATTACCTCAGTTAACTGATTGTGGATGTGGGTCACATCTATGCTAGGATTTGCCTTTTAATCATGATATTCATTGCTATTTCCCCAAATGTCTTTAGAGGACATACAATCCAAAGGGGTCTTATGATTTTTCTTTTCAGCGAGGATCTGGGCTTCATGTTTGATTTAAAGCAAGTACAGAATCCTCTTAGTCCAATTTTAAAGGCTTTTGTCAGAGAGAAAGAAGAAAGAAATTCTCCCATTAGGTTTCATAGTGCACATCTATAATCTCAGCACTCAGGAGAGGAGGCTTGGGGATCATAAGTTTGAAGCCAATTGAGCTACCTAATGAGTTCCAGGCCACCCTGGGTTATATAGCAATGCCCTGTCTTGAAGAAAGGAAACATAATAATACAACAACAAAAAATCAAAAACAGCATTGGTATGCTGGCTCAGTGTGTCACAGGCTTGCTGTACAAACATGGGGGCCTGAGTTTACAGGCCCAGCACCCATGCAAAAACGAATGTGTTAGAGAAGAGGATTTTAAGGGTCACTCCACACTGACGCTATGTGACATTTCTCAAAACAATGGTGACAAATGATGCTCAGTGTTTACCTGTGGTCTCCATACATTCATACATGTATACATGTAGCCATGCATATGTGTGGATATACATATATATGCCATACACACAACACACACACACACACACACACACACACACTCAGACACAATCACAAACATGCTTTCACCCCCAATGTAAGTAACACTGCTTTTACTCAGAGAAACTTAAACATGTTACTTCTACAGTCTCTGCTCACAGAAATTGATATACCATCAGGGAGCTTTTACTGGTAAAATTGATTCAAATCAAACCAGAAAATCTCAGCTTCAAGAGCTGACACTGAGCTAAAAGACGGTAAGCAAGGAATAATAATATGTGGCAATGTCTTCAAATTATTCTTATTGTAAGCTTTATATAATTTTGAACTTGCAGAAATATGTTTAACAAGGGCAAATTTTTTTAAAGTGATGTCTTCATTAATGATGGGAAAGCAGGACAGAAAAAGCACAATAATGCCATGCTCAGCGATGGTAAATTAGAAGGTGCTGAAAATATTTGAGAAGAAATATAAATAATACAAACACAGATATAAAGGTTATAAATATGGATGGGAAGAAGAACAAAGACATTTCAGAAATCTAAAAACAATTGTCTCTATTGGAAAATGCAAATGAAACTAAAGAGTCTATCAGCTAGAATACTGGCTGTGAGACATGTTTCCCTAGCTCAGTGCATGTGTGAAATTGGCCTGGTGTTATATGAATGTACAAGTGCATTGTTGAAAGCAATAACCTTAGCATCAGACAATTAATATAACCATGCTTTCATTAGTTATCTATTTTCAAAATGTGACCATATGCAAATCTTTATGTAATACACCTTTCTCAGTGAGTTCTTGTTTGAAGACTGGCACACTTCACAATGTCTGGGGCTCAAGTAATAGGATCCTTTTGCAGTCTATGCAAATGGTGCCTACTGGAGATGTGCTGGGAACACCCTGCACAATTTCCCACCAGTGCCTAGATTTTAAATAAAATGGACACTTTTATTCTACAGTTGTCCCCGGTGCCTGGTGATATTTGCATGATCCTACAATATTTAGAATGTAAAAAGTGTCCATTGGGTAATGTCAAACAATCATTTACTCTGAAGGATATAAATATTCAAATACTTGCCATTAGGCAGCCATAATCAGCATGATCCAGTGATTTACTGGCTACTTTTCTGGGAGAATTGAACAGAGCAGATACCTCCTCTGTTACTATGAGGATTTTATTGGCTTGCAGATTTTCTTAAAGAAGTGATTGCTGACTATATATTTAATTAGGTTTCATACCCTTGCTGGCTTCAAATCAATTTCTAAGATAAAATACAGCCACTGATTCCAAAGCTTGACAGAGGACACTCATGAGAAATGGCATAAGACTTGGTTCTCCCCACCTGTTAGAAGCAATAGCATAGTAACTCTTTGTAGGGGCACTGGACTTCAAGTTTGGCAAATGACCTTTTTATGTAAATGGTGATTAAATTTTGCTTCTCCAGGAATAATGTTATTAGTTTGTATTATTATTGTTACCATTATCATCATCATTATTATTTTGGAAGTTTTGGAGAAAAGGTCTCTCTGGATAATCCTGGCTGTCCTGAAATGCATTCTGTAGACCAGAATGTAGAACTCAAACTCAGAGATCTGCCTGCTTCTACTGAGATTAAAGACCTTTGCCACCACTGACCAACCAGATTGTATTTTTTTAAGATAAATATATAATTACCATTTTGTATAAATTTCTTGGTTTACATAGATCAATAAAAATTGCTAATTTGGAGACTGAGTGCTGATTCAGTAGTTGGAAGCCCTTACTGTTCTTGCTGCTATTGTAAAGGACTTGGGCCCAGATTCCAATACCCACATGGTGACCCGCAATTGTTGTCAAAATTAAGCTACTTTTTTTCTCCTACAAATTCTAAACCTTTTTGATTTTTCATCTTCTTACATAGTCAGTTTATTAGGGACTTTTCCCACTGGTGTGACAAAATAGAAACACAAGCCACGTTAAAAAAAAAGGGTTCATTTGAGGTTTACAGTTTAAGAAGCGATATAGTCCATAATGATGGGGAAAATATATCAGTAGACACGGGAGGCAATTGTTCATACTGTCCATAAAGAATCAAAAAGTCAAGGATATCTTATGCTCACAGTGATATATTGGGACTTCCCACTCAGTTTAGACACTGTACATTATCTGACAGTCATACCCAGAGGTGTGCCTCCTAGATGATTCTAAATCCACCAGTGTTAATGAAAATTGGCCTTCACAGGCAATGATATGGGTTAGAGCATTCCAATGTGCTTAGAAATTTTCTCTCTCATTTGCTAATGAGATGGTGTCAGTATGATATATCAGTTGGTTATAAATTTAGTTAACTGAGTCATTCTCTTAAGCTGAGTCATTTCTAGGTCCTTTGATAAAATCCAGTATCTTGGACCTAAGTTGGAAACTGAACCATCTGACCACAAAAGAGAGCTGTAGCTCTCTACCACCCTCCCTTAAGCCTTCCTCACTTGCATATTATTCAATGTACTGTCTATTTAACTTTTCTGTGTCCCATAATTATCACTGCTAGAAAGAAAAACTTTTTTTGGTCAAGAGGAAAAAAAGACATCTTCCTACTCTGTTTGAGCTGGGATATTGTTTATTATTAAAAACTAGTTTTTTTCATTTTTAGCAAACTTCATTTTGACATGTTTGTAGCTATGAGGTTATTTAACATCTGATCCCAAAATATTTTCATAGCTGTTTAATAAAAAAGGTCTTATGGCACCGACTACAACTCCAGCCTTCACAACAGTCCCTGTGTAATTCTCAATGACTTTAATTATTAGCTCTTTTCAGACCTGATGGATTGCATGTTCTCTAGGAACGGCATATCCTATTGGAGAATTATCCTTTTCTTCTACCCACTATATTTGTAAAGCCTGGTTCAATACTGATAAATCTCTTAATACTCCTCCTCTCTCTGTCATCTATATAGATACATAATATAAGTATAAACTTTTTATTGAAAAATTAGGTACATGAAGAAGAATGCGCCAATAATACATTTGCAATGGAAGCACCTTTTTTTTTTCAAAAACTGAAGACACTGAAGTTACCACCTTTATAATTTAAGATAAAGTAGCATTAATAACAACCTGGAAGCTAGGCACATATTACTTCCCAGCCAACTTTCTTTCCAAAGCTTAACATTCCACTAACTTAAATCATTGTTGGTTGCTTTGGATCATTTCTGATATTTACAGAATGGACACCTTGCAGCCAATATTACATTTTTTACAATTTGTTCATGTTGCAGATTTCAGATTTTGTGCATGTTAACTATTTTCCAATTTCACAAATGTGCTGCAATGTATTCACTATAGAGGAAAGTGTGGGAGAAGAGGAAGAGTGCTCCTATATACTTACACATATTCAAGTCCCATTATAGATGCTTCTTTGAGACATCCTTGTAAGAATGCCATTGTTGTGTTGTAAAGGAGTCATATGTCAAGCTGTAGTAAATGCTTGGATAATATTTTTCTAAAGTAGTTTGTAAAGTTAGAATTCTAAAGGAATTGAATGAGCAGTTTAGTTGTTTTAAGTCCTTGGTAACTTGGTATTTGTCAGTTATTGAACAAGAGTCATTATGATTTGACTGCAGTGTCATTGAATTCTGAAAGGTGTAGCTTAATCAGCTTTGATATATGTGTATGTTTGTAAACACCCTATTTCAGAGAACAATACCATCTATTACCCAATATATTTCTTGGAGTTATTTTCTGTGATATCTTATGTCAGCCTTGAGTATTTTTATCCTTCTCATTTGTATCTATTTTGCTTCATCAAGATCTTGACACATAAATCTATTATTTTGGAATTCGTATTTATAAGACTCAATATTGTTATTTATCCAGTTTTGTTCTACTGCTGTGTACATTCCAGAATTTGTGTATACAATGCTTGATTTACCGACTGATTTTAGTTAGTATCTCCTGGAATTTTTATAAAAATATTTCCTTGATGACAAATGGTATTTATTATTTTATGGTACTCACTGCTATTTATGTAACATGCTTTGCAAAGTGTAAGTTCTGGTGCTCTACCTAGTTTATTATGTTGTCTTTTTATTGACATATAGTAGATATTTACTCTTGTTTTTCTTATTTTGGATTGCATTTCCATAAACTTTAAAATTTTTTGTCATTTCTATTGAAATAAAATAATAAAATTCTTATTGACTTAACACAGGCTCTATTGAAAAATTCTAAGCCTTGCAAGCCATAACCATGTGAACTATTTCCACTTTATATTTATATTCTTTCATTAGAAGTTACAAGAGCATTCCCAGCTCCAATTTCATTTTGTTTCAATATACACCCAAAGACTAATATTTGTACACATATATGTAATTTTACCATCTTATTAATTTTTCTCGTATTTATCATTTCATCCCTTCTGCTCTTTTTTCTATATAATTTGCTGCTGTTTACTGACTTTATAAGATCTACTATACTGAATCAACTGTTTTCTACTATTGTTGGTTTCATTTGAAACGTTACTAACATTTTATTACCAAAGTAATGGGTTTTACAGTGATATTTTCAAACACATACAGTAATAAATGTTGTTATACTTGTTCTTACTCCCCAACTCACTCACAGCTCCTTCCCCACTCCCTTGCCTTGCTAGGCCCTTTTTCTCCCCCCACTCCTACCACACCTTCTGCTTTTGTGTTATATATATTTTTTTCATGTATTCAATTGTCATCTCTTGGTCTCCCTTCTGTCTCTCATTTCATGTCTTTCTCCCTTATCTCAGGTCTCTCTTCTCAGTCACTCACTCTCTGCTTCTCTACTCTCTATCTCCTTCATGTGTGTGTATGCATTTAGATGTTTGTTCATATACACATTGATTTCAATCACGACTCTGTTATATGGGAGATAAAACATGCAACAATTACCTAACCAATATCAAAGGTATAAATTCCTTTTTAAGCAAACATTCAGTTTTATCCCTTTATTCCAAACCACAATCACTC
Organism: Mesocricetus auratus; assembly: GCF_017639785.1. Lineage (NCBI taxonomy): Eukaryota > Metazoa > Chordata > Mammalia > Rodentia > Cricetidae > Mesocricetus > Mesocricetus auratus. Next base: position 16,894,879 of record NW_024429205.1, on the reverse strand, counting down.
ACTCTGATCCACGCTTCTCTTTGATTTCTTGGCAGAATTGAGTTATTTTAAACATGTAAATAAGTTCAAAGTTACCTGCAGGCCTATCCAGTTCCAAATTTTTGACTTTTCATCTTATTTTACTTAGTTCAAAATGCCTCCTTATTTATGTTTTGATTTCTTTGACCTAGTCATTATTTTGTGTTGTTTAGCTTAATTCAGAACATTTGGAAATGTCTACTTCTTTTTTTCATTATTGATTTCTAGCATAATTATGTTGCATGAGAGGATATTACAGCCTTTTATTTCAGCCCTTTGAAATTGGTTAAAACTCTTTTATATCCCAAGAACGAAAGTAATTTTGGCAAATGTTGAAAGCATACTGACTAGAACACATGTTCTGTTCTGATGAGTGGCATGGCCACTGTCCTGATGACTTGCTTGTATTGATTAGCATTTATTTAGTACTGATGTTTACTTCTTCCAGACGTCACATTTTTTTTGTGTGTGCCAGTTCGATCAACTTCTAGGAGATGTGAATTAAACTTTTTCCATATCTGTGGTCTTGTGCCTTTCTCTCTTCTATCCTAACAGTTTTGATTTTTATATTGTCTAAATTAAATATAGAGGTCTTAGAATTCTCATATTTTCTCGATGAATGGGTAATATACTTACATTAAGCATTTCTTTATTATTATTATTATTTATTTTTAAGTTTAAATTTAGATTAGAAACAAGGTTGCTTCACAAGTCAGTTCCAGGTCCCTCTCCCTTTCCCTCCCCTCCTCCCGTACCCTCTTCCCAACCCTCCGATTATCCCCTCATTTCCCCAGGGAGGGTGAGGTCCTCCATGGGGGTGTCAATAGTTTGTCATTTCATCGAGGGCAGGGCCTAGACCCTCCCCCAAGAGTTCAGGGTGAGAGTGTATCTCACATTGTTGGATGGAAGTCCAAAGTCCATTTGTATACTCGGGATGAGTACTGATCTACTGCCTAAGGCTCAATAAATTATATTGGCCTCCTCACTGACACACCCATTCAGGGGGTCTTCATCAGTCCCATGCTGGATTCCCAGGCTGATGCCTGGTATTCAAAAGTTAACCTTTGCCAGGTCAGCTGTTTCTGGGGGTTAAACCAGCCCAGTCTTAATCCCTTTGGTCATCAGTCCTCCCTCTCTTTTACTGGCTTTCTTGAGTTCAGCTCAGTGCTTAGCCATGGGAGTCTGCCTCTTCTTCCATCAGCCACTGAATGAAGTTTCTGTTTCCCAGACTCTATGGCCATGGGATTGTAGGCTGGCACTCCCCAGATCTATGTCTAAAATCCATATATGAGAGAGTACATGTCATGTTTCTCTCTTTGTGACTGTGTTACCTCACTCAGGATAGTTTCTTCTAATGTCATCCATTTGCCTGCAAATCTCAGGATTCCATTGTTTTTTTTCTGCTGAATAGTACTCCATTGTGTAAATGTACCACATTTTCTCTATCCACTCTTCGGTTAAGGGGCATGTAGGTTGCTTCCAAGTTCTGACTATTACAAATAATGCTGCTATGAACACAGTGGAACAGCCATCTTTGTTGTATGAATGGGCATCTTTTGGATATATGCCTAAGAGTGGAGTTGCTGGGTCTTGTGGTAGGTTTTTTCCAATTTTTCTGAGGAATCTCAATACTGATTTCCAAAGTGGCTGAACCAGTTGGCACTCCCACCAGCAATGGAGGAGTGTTCCCCTTTCACCACATCCTCTCCAGCATAAATTGTCTTTGTTGTTTTTGATTTTAGCCATTCTGACAGGAGTGAGATGGTGTCTCAGAGTTGTTTTGATTTGCATTTCCCAGATGGCTAAGGATGTTGAGCACTTTCTCAAGTGCCTCTCAGCCATTTTAGACTCCTCTATTGAAAATTCTCTATTTAGTTTTGTAGCCCACTTTTTAATTGGATCATTTGGTGTTTTGGAGACTTGCTTCTTGAGTTCTTTGTCAATTTTGGAGATCAACCCTCTGTCAAATGTGAGACTAGTGAATATTTTGTCCCATTCTGTGGGCTGCCATTTTGTGTTGCTGACTGTGTCCTTCGTCTTACAGAAGCTTCTCACTTTCAGGAGGTCCCATTTATTAATTTTTGATCTCACTGTCTGTGCTACTGGTGTTATGTTCAGGAAGCTGTCTCCTGTACCAATTCGTTCAAGGGTACCACCCATTTTCTCTTCTAAGAGGTTCAGTGTGGCTGGATTTATGTTGAGGTCTTTGATCCATTTGGACTTAAGTTTTGTGCATGGAGATAGACATGGATCAATCCGCATTCTTCTACATGCCAGCCTCCAGTTATGCCAGCGCCATTTGTTGAAGATGCTTTCTTTATTCCATTGTATATGTTTAGCATAAGCTATCTTTGGAGTTTTTTATTTTAGTCATTCTAACAGGAGTGAGATGATATCACAGAGTTGTTTTGATTTGCATTTTCCAGATAGCTATGGATGTTGAGCACTTTTTCAATTGTCTCTCAGTCATTTTAGTCTCCTCTACTGAGAATTCTCTATTTGGTTCTGTACCCCATTTTTTCATTGGATCCTTTGGTGTTTTGAAGACTTGCTTCTTGAGTTCTTTGTAAATTTTGGAGTTCAGCCCCCTGTCAGATGTGGGATTAACAAATATCTTTTCCAATCTATGGGTTGCCTTTTTGTCTTGCTGACTGTGTCCCTTGCCTTAAAAAGCTTCTCAGTTTCAGGAGGTCCTATTTATTAATTGTGTATCTTAGTGTCTGTGCTACTTGAGTTATAGTCAGGAAGCAGTCTCCTGTACCAATTCATTCAAGGGTGCCTCCCAATTTCTCTTCTAACAGGTTCAGTGTGGCTGCATTTATGTTGAGGTCTTTGATCCATTGACACTTAAGCTTTATGCATGGCAATAGACATAGATCTATCTGCATTCTTCTACATGCCAGCATCCAGTTATGCCAGCACAATTTTTTGAAGATGCTTTTTTTCCATTGTAAATTTTTAGCTTCTTTGTCAAAAATCAGATTTTATTACATGTATGGGTTAGTATCAGGGTTTCAATTCTATTCCATTGGTCTACCTGTCTATTTTTTGCCAATACCAAGCTGTTTTCAGGACTACAGCTCTATAGTAGAGCATGAAGTCAGGGATGGTGATGCCTCCAGATGTTGCTTTGTTGAATAAGGTTGTTTTGCCTATCCTGTGTCTTTAGTTTTTCCATACAGAGTTGATTATTGTTCTTTCAAGGTCTGTGAAGAATTGTGCTGGGATTTTAATTGGGATTGCATTAAATATGTATATTGCTTTCAGTAAGATAAACATTTTTACTATATTGATCCTACCTATCCAAGAGCATGGGAGATCTTTCCACCTTCTAGTGTCTTCTTTGATTTCTTTCTTTAAAGATTCAAAGTTCTTGCTATACAGGTCTTTCATTTGTTTGATTAGCATTACCCCAAGGTATTTTATGTTGTTTGTGGGTATAGTAAAGGCGATGCTTCTCTGATTTCAGCCCTTTTATCATCTGTATATAGTATGGCTACTGATTTTCTTGAGGTGATCTTGTAGCCTTCCACATTGCTAAAAGTATTTATAAGCTGCAGGAGTTCCCTGGTAGAGCTTTTTTGATCTCTTATGTAAACTATCATATCATCTACAAATAGTGAAAGTTTGATCTCTTCCTTTTCCAATTTGTATTCTCTTGATCTCCTTTTTTTGTCGTATTGCTCTAGCTAGAACATCCAGGACAAAATTGAAGAGGTATGGAGAGAGTGGTCAGCCTTGTCTTGCTCCTTATCTTAGAGGAATTGCATTGAATTTCTGTCCATTTAGTTTGATGTTGGCTGTTGGTTTTGCTGTATATTGCTTTTATTATGTTGAGGTAAGTTCCTGTTATCCCAGATCTCTCCAAAACCTTTATCACGAAGGGTGTTGGATTTTGTCAAAGGGTTTTTCAGCATCCATTGAGATGGTCATTTGATTTTTATTTCTCAGCTTGTTTATATGGGGGATTACATTGATGGATTTTCATATGCTGATCTAACCCTGCATGCCTGGGATGAAGCCTATTGATCATTGTGGATCAGTTTTCTGATGTGTTCTTGGATCCAATTTGCCAGTATTTTATTGAGTATTCTGCATCAATGTTCATGAGGGATATTGGTCTCATGTTCTCTTTCTTAGTTGTATCTTTGTGTGGCTTGGATATCAAGATTATTGAAGCATTGTAAGGAGAGTTTGGAAAAGACCCTTCTGCTTCTATTGTATGGAATACTTTGAGAAGAACTGGTATAAGCTGTTCTTTGAATTTCTGGTAGAATTCTGCAGTGAGGCCATCTGGCCCTGGGTTTTTTGTATTTGTTTTTTTTTTGGTGGATTTCGCTTGTGATGAGTATGTAATGACCTTCTTCATCTCTTTTGATTGATTTTATTTTAAAGTCTAGTTTGTTAGATATTAGGATTGCTACCCCTTCTTGTTTCTTGGGTCCATTTGATTGGAAGATTTTTTCCCAGCCTTTAACTCTCAGGTAATGTCTGTCTTTGAGTGTGAGGTGTGTTTCTTGTATGTAGCAGAAGGAAGGGTTCTGTCTCGAATCTATTCTGCTAGCCTGTGTCTTTTTATGGATGAGTTAAGGCCATTAATGTTGAGGGATATCAATGACCATTGATTGCTCAATCTTCTTCGATATGCATTGGTTGTTGGTGGTGGAATTATGGGTGGAATTTCACCCCTTTGTTCTTTTGGATGTTGGTAGAGAGGAATTCTCTAATGCCTATGTTTTTCTGGTTTTAGTTAATTTCCTTGGGTTGGAGTTTTCCTTCCAAAACTTTCTGTAGGGCTGTGTTAGTGGATACGTATTGCTTGAATCTAGTTTTGTCATGGAATATCTTGTTTTCTCCATCTATAGTGATAGAGAGCTTTTCCGGGTATAGTAGTCTGGGCTGGCATCCATAATCTCTTAGTGTTGGTAGAATATCTATCCAGGACCTTCTGGATTTCAGAGTTTCCATGGAGAAGTCAGGGGTAATTCTGATAGGTCTGCCTTTATATGTTACTTGGCCTTTTTCTTTAGCTGCTCTTAATATTCTTTCTTTATTCTGTATATTTGGGGTCTTGATTATTATGTGGCAAGGGGTCTTTTTTGTGGTCCACTCTATTTGGTGTTCTGTAAGCTTCTTGTACCTTCATTGGCATGTCTTTCTTAAGGTTGGGAGAGTTTTCTTCTATGATTTTGTTGAATATGTCTTCTGACCCTTTGAAGTGGCTTTCTTCTCCTTCTTCTATACCTATTATTCTTAGGTTTGGTCTTTTCATGGTGTCCCATATTTCCTGGATGTTTTTGTGTTAAGGATTTGTTGGACTTAAGGTTTTCTTTGGTTGATGAATCTATTTCTCCTAGTGTATCTTCAACACTTGAGATTCCCTCTTCCATCTCTTCTATTCTGTTGGTAATGCTTGTATCAGTAGTACCTGACCATTTGCCCAGTTTTTCTATTTCCTGCCTTTCTTCAGATTGTGTTTTTTTATTATCTCTATTTAAGTTTTCAATTCTTGCAGTGTTTGCATTGTTTCTTGCAATTTTTGGTTTATCTTTTCTTCCATTTGTTCCCTTTTGTGAATTTTTTTGTTTGTTCTTTCTTCCATTTCTTGCATTTTTTGGTTTGCTTTTTCTTCCATTTCTTGCATTTTTTGCCTTGTTTCTTCTTCCATTTCCTGCCACTTTTGGTTTGTTTCTTCTTCCATTTCCTGCCTTTTTTTGGTTTGTTTTTTCTTCCATTTCATGCATTTTTTGGTTTGTTTTTTCTTCCATTTCTTGCATTTTTTGGATTGTTTTTTCTTCCATTTCTTTGAGTTATTTTCCTATATCCTCTTCTAGGGCCTCTATCATTTTCATGAAAGTGGTTTTAAGGACATTCTCTTCTGCTTCGTTTGCACTGGAATGTTGGAGTCTTGCTGGTGTTGAGTCTCTAGAATTTGGTGTTGTCATATTTATTTTTCTGTTGCTGAGTGTGTTTTTGTATTGTCTCTTTCCCATCTCTTCTTCTAGTGGGTGCAGAAAGAGCCCCTTACTGGTCTGGTGGTTAGGGGACCAGAGTTCCCTTTTGGTGGGTGTTAGCAAGTCCAATAATCTAGTAGTTCTTCTATTCCTTGTCCTTGTTCTGGTCCCATGGGTGGAGAAGAAGAACAGGGATATGGGGTGCTTAGCCTCCCACCTGGTCCCCTGGACCCTTTGCTGGATCCTGTTGTACCTGATCCCACTGGAACAGCTGCTCCCCTGGTCTCCCTGGCTCCTCTGATTTCCTGGTCTTGTTGGTGGGAGAGAAGTCCTGGAGTCTGGGGTGTTTGGCTCCCGCCAGGATTGGAAGCACTGTGCAGTTCCCAGGCGATCCCCAGGCACTGGAACATAGGCCCAGAAGCAGGGCCTGTTGTACCTGATCCAAGCATTTTTTTTTAATTTCTGATAATATCTGCTGTCTGAAAGTCTATCAAGTCAGATATTAAAACAGCTAAATCAGTTTTCTTTTTATCTTGTTTGACTTTGATTTTTTAACTTTTGTATTCTAAAATTTAATTTGTATCTTTTGTAAACAATATTTAGTTGAATTTGATTTACTAACCATCCCAATGACCTTAGTATTTCAGTTGTGCTTTTAAGTTAATGACTTTTGCTCTGATGATGCAAAATATTTGGGGTTACCTTTTCGATATATGACTTGATTTTCTTTTTTTAATTATGTTTCATACTGCTTTTTAGATTTCCCAACTTTTTGTACTAATCACACTGTTTTGTGTTATTTTACAATTTACATATTACAAGTGTATTCCCCCATTATCCCAATGGATATAATTTCTTAAATATTTCTAGCATGCTCTGTCATAAACCACTAAGCCTTCTTGACTCATAAGGTTACAATATGATAGTACGTTTATTACAACTGAGACAAAAACCCTTTTTATTCCTAGAAAATGAACCAATAGAATAAAATCATGATTTCACAATGGACTCATTTACTTTTGGTTCTGAAGATTTCTCAGTACTCATACTGCATTTTGTAACATAGTGGTGGCATGAAATGAACTAGTTGTTAAATGTTTTTTCATAATGTTTTCTGTGACATAAAGGATGTAAAGATGGACAAAGTGAGATGAGTTCCTTTGCTGTATACTCACACAATTGACTTTGGTGATAAAAATAGAGACATATAGTGCTATCTTGTCATATAAATTGTAGAATAGTACTGAATTAATCCTAAAGTGTTAATGGGTTTATATTTAGTGATATGTACTATATACCAAGCTCTTTAATGGGCATTTTATATAAATCAGTTCATTTGATTACTAAAAAGATCCTGCCATAAGGATCTAAAGCAAAAATATTAGAGAAGGATGTTGCCAGACCAAAAGCATATTGCCAACAAATAGCCTAGAGCAAGAGACAATTTTAGAAACTCAAAGGAGCTAACTAAATTGTTCCATGCAGTTAATGAGGAAGACACCATGGAGTGAGGATCAGCAGAAGACAGGCATACATGCTGGCATCCAGGGACCATAGGCTGTGAACTGTATATGTTTCTCCATGTGAATGCATGTTGGTTATTTGTATGGGAATGTTTAGGAATGATTAGAATAAGATGAAGGCTCTGATATATGTAGAGCATGAGGTTTCAAGGGCAATTAGGAAATGTTGATGACTTTTCTAGAGAAACATTGATTGATCCTCACTCATTCTGGCCATCATTTAACAATCAATCTACCCTCCCACATTCTATATGAATATGCAATATGTGCAGTATCTATTTGATAGTGTCATTAGAACTTTGTGCATGCTAATTATTTTATCCTCAGGAAAATCATGAGAAGCATATATTAGAAAAAATGTAATAGAGCAATTGGGTTGCTTTGTTAGGCCACTGTCACCAGTGGGTGGAGGTGTTGGGATTGGGATCAGTAACAGCTTACAGGAAAAGCATGTGCTGAGCGACTGTCCTGTTCCTCACAGCCTGGTATTGTAGGCCACTCTAGAATGTACATTCTTCCTCCCCAGATGGAATGTGAGCTCCTCTTGTAGGATACTGCTGTCATTCTTTCCATTCCATGCTACTAGTGAGCTATGCTATTACGTGCATAAAAAGAGTAATGTAAGTCAAAGAAATCAGATCTGGCAAATGTATGTTCATGCATGCGTGTGTGTGTGTGTGTGTGTGTGTGTGTGTCTGTGTGTGTACCATAACCAAACTTAGTATAAGTGTCACTTTTTACATTTTAAAATTTAATGTATTTTAATTTAAATACAATTTCATCATTTACCTCTCTTCTTTTCTTCCCATGTCTCCTTTTTCTGACCCTCCTGTTGTGTGGCCCCATTATGTTTCTCTTGAATTGATGATGGTCTCTTTTTCTTTGATTATTATTGTCACATACACAAATCTCTCTCTCACTCTCTCTCTCTATATATATATACATACACATATATATGTGTGTGTGTATGTTAATTTTCTCTTTCTCATCAATCATTTCCTGTGATTCTTCATTGAGGGGTGGGGCTCTGTGAGATATCCTCCCTTCTATGTTAGTGGGCCTATTTCTTGGAGACACAGTTTCACAGCAGACCTCCTGCTCCTCTTTCTCACATAATCTTTCTGCCCCTTTTTCCATGATGATGCCTGCCTGAGTGTTTGGTGCAGGAGATGTGTTAAAGGTATGTCCATTGTATCTGGGCTCTCATTGATCCATTGATCTCTGAATTGTTTTTAATTTTGGTTTTCTGTAATAGGCTCTATTTGATATATAGAGAAGCTCCTTTGACAAGGTGTGAGAACTGCACTTATATATGCGTATAAAGGATAAATGTTAGAATCAGATTGAAGAGTCCTCAAAAAGTAAAAAGTAAACCTAACATATGACCATATGACCCAAGAAGCCTTATCATATGCCAAAATTTCCTGACAACATATTCCACAGAAACTTTCTCATCCATGTTCACCGCCAACCTATTCTCAACAGGTAGAAAATGGAAACAACATAAATGCTCTTCAACAAACAAATGGGCAATGAAAATGGGGTACATATACTCTATGGGATTCAGCTGGAAGAAAAATGAAATCTTGAAATTTGTGAGTAAATAAAGGGAAAATGAGAAGATCTTGTTGGGTGAGGTAATCAAGACCCAGGAAGACAAATGCCACATTTTTTGCTTTCATATGTGGTTTCTAGCTCCAGATCTTCAGGTTTGCATATACAATATTGAGTAATGCAGAAAGCAGGAACATACAAAGACATAATGGGGTGGTAGTGAAAGGGGACTGAGAGGATGCAGGTGATTTGAAGGGACAGGATGGGGAAAATTGAAGTGAAAGATCTACTTAGGGTACGGGGAGGGATAGCAATACAGGAGGCAGAGGTGGGAGGGCATTGCTAACACCAGTGCTGTGTGGAGCACTCCCTGACCAGCAGGAAAGACTACCACCAGACAAGGATTCTTCCCAAATCACGCTTTATTGGAGCCTCTTGGTTGAAGGGAGAGCAGGAAGCGAGGGACCCCGAACAAAGACTGCAGCTGCTTATATAGGAGCTGAGGCAGCGTGCAACTGTCCTATTGGTCGAGCACCCCTGGCAGCCACCTCAGGCTCCCTGATTGGCCCAGCAAGCTGAAGACACTGAGTGATTCTGGTTATGACCCTATATGGAGTTGTTTACTCCAGCCCTGCAGGGGCCCAGTGCCATCTTGGAATGGTGGCCACAACTCATGGCTCCCTGCAGTTCCCCCTTCTTGTTTCCTTCAGGGCCAAGTCAGGTCTTATTCCCGATCAGGTCTTCACCTCATGATGTGTGGACCGATCAAGGGAGGCCAAAAACACCTCATAGCATTCCTTCTCCAGTGCAATGGGATCAAGCCCTTGGAGGTGCAAAGGCAATGCTACGAAGGGGCCAGCACGCCTTCCTCAGTGCAATGGGCAAATATCCCATGAGGGTGCAAAGGCCGTGCTTGGCTAGTGGCTCCTGAGAGTGGACAGCCATACTTGGGGGGAGTTGCCTTTCTCAAGAGCAGCCAGTGCCTGCAGCACTACTGCCTTATCACGGGACACCTGAGTCCGCAGGCGGCAGGTCAACCAAAGGCACAGTACGCACCCTCCTATGCAGCATGCAAAAAACATCCCTACCCCCACCCACTCTTTGAACAGAGAGAAGGCAGAGGAGATCCAGGACTGTAATCCCTTCGCCAAGCTGAGATCCACACGTGTTGAATTAATTAGGACTACAGCATGCCTGAGGTCTTCCAGGGTGGCATCAAAATCCTCAGACCAATTTCCTGCAAGATACAAGGACAAAGAGCAAGACAAATTGGCAGCCCTAGTAAAATTTTCATATTGAGCACTGGTAATGCACAGGGCGTCCAACTTCCATTCGCAGCCCAATTGGGCCAGCTGCCAAAGAATATCCACCTGCTCTTGTACCAAATCTATTCTTTGGTTGATCACCATTAATCCACCTTTAATATGAGCATCCATGGCAGTTTGTTTTTCTAGGGCTGAGGCCACATCGGTGGACAACCAATTAAGCGTCTCGCCTGTTTGAACAGCAGTAGTCATGGCAATAGCCGCCGTAGTGGCAGAGGCCGCTATGGCCGACATTGCGACCACCACCAAAGCCATGACACCGAAGTCCCTCTTGTCATGAAATAATGTCATCGTATTAGGGGCTTCTACCGGCACAGGGACCCAACGAGGGACCCGTGCTACCAAGGCTCGAGTGTATTTAGCCGTGTTCCAGCATTGTGATAATGAGCAAGTCTCATTAGAGCAATTGGTAAAAGAAGAATTACTTAAAATAAACAGAAATGGAGGGTGAAGGCATACTGGGGCAGCTGTATAAGAGGTAACATTTACAACATCTTCCAACCTTTTGGTGCATCCTCCAGTACCGTTAACTTGCATAAACCCCAGCACCATCCCTCCCCCTCTATTTCTTGCTACCTCTCTTTCAGTCAGATTATACACACAACTAAACTTACTATATCCTGCCTCCCCCCCTCCCAACAATACAAAAGGGGAAATATCTGAACAGCTACCATATACACCACAAAGTAACCATTTATCATAGGGAATCATAATATCTGCCTGCATAAAAAAACCCATGGTAAACGAGAACCTATGAGGGGCTGGTCCCCGCATATCAGGTGAAAAGGTGAATCTATGTGTGCTATCCGCCCAGGCGACCATGTGAGACTGACAGTCTGTCCAAGGCCAAAGTTCTCCTTCCTTAAGGGAGCCCCAGCAGTGTGGAGCAAGTCGTGGCTGGACAGGCGGAGACTCGCTTTCCCGAAACATTGGGGAAGGACACAAAGGTGCCATTGAACCAAAGGACCTTTTGGGTATAAGAATAATTGCTAAACTGAAAAGGGGACGACTGATTCCCTGGCCCAAATTGCCAATTCCTTCTCTCCTGGGAAACCAAAGTAAAGTCTTGATCCTGCTGGAACCATGCCAAATCCTGCTTTCTTAGAGCAATGCATGATCCCGGGTTTATTTCCAAAGTAAAACATAGGGAACCCTCTTCTATAAAACTTCTATTCTCCCCTAAGGGGGCCACATGCATATCAAGGGGTAGCATGGGAATACCCAACATTTTCTGACTGATAAAAAATCGTGGGAAAACAGCTGCATTATGCCTGACAGGAATCGGCTTGGGGAAGGCTGACAGAATCCCCCATCTCTGCTCCATTCGACTCTGTATCATCTTCCACAGGATCGACAGCATCAATATCTTGACGAATGGCGGAATCATTTTCCTGAGCCTCGACGACTCTGGTCAGGTGACTCAGAACCCAATGAGGTGCTTCTTGCCCCTGTGGAAATACACAAACAGCTCCTCTGGACCTCTGAATGACGGGGTCCGGGCCATACCATTTGTTATCCAGCACATTTTTCCACATCACATCCCCTACCCTATCCGGGGTGGGGTAGGTGTGTCGGTCAGCCGCTGTATGGCCTTTGTCATCCATTATCAAGAAATTGAGAGTAAAAAGGGCCATGGCAATCCTGTTCCTAGGGGAGGCAGTCTCAGCCACTCCCCCTTTTTGTTTTTGTAAGAGTTCCTTGATGCTGCGATTAGCTCTCTCCACTATCCCCTGGCCTTGGGGGTTTATAAGGCAAGCCAAAGGTATGGGCAACCTGAAGTTGTGCGCACAAGGTGCGAAAAACCTTGGAAGAGTAGGCAGGGCCATTATCCGTCTTCAGATGGACTGGCTTGCCCCAAGCCGCCCAAGCTTCCAGGCAGTGGGTTTTAACACAAGTAGACTTTTCCCCCGCCAGAGGGGTGGCAAAAATGACACCTGAATAGGTATCCACTGAGACATGAAGATATTTGACATGGCCAAATTCTGGAACATGAGTGACATCCATTTGCCACAAGGTATTTGGTCGTAGGCCTCGGGGGTTAACGCCTACATGAGGGGGATGAAAGAAGGTGATACAAGAAGAACAGGCTTTTACAATGCTTCAAGCATCATGTCTGGTCAAAGTAAACTTTCTCCGCAGGGTATCGGCGGGGACATGATATAAGTTATGAAAATCCCGAGCTTGCTGGATGGGATCTGCAACCACCATAGTCATCAATGCTCTGGTGGCTAAATCAGCTTGCTCATTGCCTTTAGCAATAAAGCCAGGAAACAAGGTATGTGCTCTAACATGGCCAACAAAAAAAAGAATGGCTTCTTTGTAAAATACAATGTTGAATCTGTAACAAGATATTTGAGACGGGGCTTGCCTGACGAACTGAGGCAGCCACCTCAAGGGAGGAAACCGCATTAACCACGTACTGGGAATCTGAAAACAAATTAAAGGGTTCTGAAAATTTCTTGAAAACTTTAAGTACCACCAAGCATTCAGTTGCTTGGGGTGTATCAGGTTGAAAAGAAAAAACCTGAGGCGGCTGGTGTCCCACAACCATCGCCCCTTTTCCTGTTTTTGACCCATCAGTAAATATAGTCACGGCACCGACCAGGGGAACGGGTGAAGTGACCTTGGGAAAATAGACCAGATTATCATCCACAAAACTTAACAATGAATGTTTTGGAAAGTGATTATCTATAGTATTAGAAAAGGAGCAGAGTAAAACTGCCCAATCATCCACAGTGGTGGCCAAAACTTCTACCTGATCTTTGGTATAAGGAATGATTAGCTTATCCGGCGTTTTTGCAAAATATGTTAAGCAAAATTTTATGCCAATCATGGCCTGAAGGGCTACTAGGGCAGGATAATAATTAAGGGTCCGCATTCCCACTGAATTGCCATGTAGCCACCAGAGGGGCCCATCCTGCCATAACACACTAGTGGGAGAATGTCTTGTCTTTAGGATGCATAAAGAAATGGGAAGAGATGGATCATATCTATTAAGCTGTGCCCGGGACAGTGCCTCCTCCACCAAGCGTAAGGAACACTTTGCTGCAGGAGTCAAGGCCCGCGGGGAGGTCACATCAGGATTGCCCTCTAATATGGAAAATAGGGGCAATAATTCAGATCTAGGGAGGTGAAGATAACCCCTAACCCAATTGATATCCCCCAGCAACTGCTGGAAGTCGTTGAGTGTCGTCAAATGTTGAGTCCGAATAAAGACCTTCTGGGGGCGAATAGTATCTGGCTGAATTATCATCCCCAGGAACTTAGCTGTGGTCAAATGCTGTACCTTTTCAGGAGCTATAACCAGGCCCCGAGCGTCCAGTGTAGAAACTGTCCTTTGAAAGGCATCCTCAAGATTTTGAAGGGAACGGGCTGCCGACAGGATGTCATCCATATAATGAATAATACGCACATCAGGATATTGCTGCTGCACAGCCAACAAGGCAGCATCCACAAACAGTTGGCACATTGTAGGACTATTAGCCATCCCCTGTGGGAGGACCCGCCATTGAAAATGGGCATCGGGTTGTTCATGATTAATGGAGGGTATGGTAAAAGCAAACCGCTCCCTGTCTTGCTTACACAGGGGGATCGAGAAGAAACAATCTTTAATGTCCAAGATCATCACAGGCCAATTTCTCGGTAGAACAGAAAGTAATGGGAGACCTCTTTGAGTAGGCCCCATGATCTGCATTTGGTTATTAACAGCTCTCAAGTCATGAAGCAATCGCCATTTTCCAGATGGTTTCTTAATGACAAAAATTGGTGTATTCCATGGCGAAACAGAGGGCTCAATATGGTCCAAGTGAAGCTGTTCCTGGACAAGCTGTTTAACGGCTTCTAATTTCTCTTGAGAAAGGGGCCACTGGGGTACCCACACCGCCTTTTGAGTTGTCCAAGGTATGGGGAGAGGCTGAACATCAGAAGCCGATGAGTCAGTGGCCCCTAAGAAAAACCCAGCCCTTTCCGGTCTATCTTCACAGACGGAATGATGGGCTGAGATATACCCTGAAGATTTTTTCCTAGCCCCTTAGTGGGGACGAATCCCTGTTTTGACATCATGTTTTTACTTTCCTCTGAGAACTCATTTATCAACCGCAGCTGTAACTGCTGTTGGATGTCTCTGCCCCAAAGATTAATGGGGAGGTCAATTACAAAAGGTTGAACTCTGCCCTGTTGGTCCTCCATCTTCCAGACCAGCTCTTTCGAGCTTATACAGGGCGTGTGTGCATAGCCCAAGCCCTGTAGGGATTGGGCCGAGCGTTGGAGGGACCATTGTTTAGGCCATTCTTTAATTCTAATAATACTCCTGTCAGTGCCCGTGTCAACTAAGCCATAAAAGGCCCTCCCTTCAATGATTAATTGTAATACAGGTCTGTCATCAAGAGCCATAGACAAACAAGCCAGATCAACTCCTGTAGAGCCCAGGCCTCCCTTTTCTCTGGCCCCTTTTCTTGAGGGAAACATCCCATGGGACGAGGGCAGGAGCAGGAGCTGAGCAATGCGATCTCCAGGAGCAATTGAAATAACCCCTGACAGGGAGTGACAAAGAAGCTTAATCTCCCCAGCATAATCCGGGTCGATTACTCCCGGGAAAATCATAAGCCCTTTCATTGTTGACGAAGAACGTCCCAAAACTATCCCCACTTGGCCCTCTGGCAATGGACCCAACATGTCTGCCGTCAAAATCTGAACCCCCATCTCAGGTGTTAATACCATTCCGGAGGTGGCACAGAGGTCCAGCCCTGCGGATCTGCTAGTCACTCGCCGGGCGACTGACTTGGCCCCATCAATTGGGGAGTCTGTGTTGACATAGGGGTCTGAAATACCCCAAATATTTTTGGGCCCTGGGGGCGGGGGCCCCTCACCCCATTTTTTGACCCGGCTGTATCTGGCGGAAGAATGGGGTGGCCATTTATGTCCTTAGTGGAGTGACACTCATTTGCCCAATGTTTGCCTTTCTTACAGCGTGGACAAGTCCCAGGCATGCGCGAACCTGTCGATGCAGGTTGCCCAGGCGAGACGGTGCCATTAGGGCAATTTCTTTTTAAATGTCCTGGCTGACCACATCAGAAGCAGCCTTTTCCTTTGGAATCACGAGCAGCTTTAGTGACGGAAAGCACGGCCACAGCAAGGCCAGCGTTAGTCAGGGGGCCCCCTACCTCCCGGCAAGCTTTGATCCAAGCGTCTAAATTCTTATGTCTGACAGGGGCTATGGCCCTTTGACACTCTTTTGTACTTTGTTCAAAGGTAATTTGTTGTACAAAAGGCATGATGTATTCAGCACCACCTATTGTCTTATCTGCTACCTCAAGTAGCCTGGCTACAAAATCTGCAAAAGGTTCCGAGGGGCCCTGAATAATCTTTGTCAAGTTGCCAGCCACTTCCCCTTTATTGGGGAGCGCTCTCCAGGCCCAATAATGAATTTCATTTATTTGTTGATAAACATCCATGGGGAGGCCAACCTGATTGCCCAAATATCGTCCAAGGCCCAGGAGCATGTCTGCTGTCCATTCTGGGTGCCCATTTTGAATATTTATTCTAGCCTGTGTCTGGGCATTATCAGCGGCCAGGGACTTAAAGTCCAAGAATTGGCCCTTAGTCAGGCACGCTCTGCCCAACTCAATCCAATCTGTGGGCGTCAGCAGTGAGACGCAGATTCTGCGCAAAAGGGCGATCGAGTAATCTGCTGTAGCCCCAAAGTCTTTCACCGCCGCGACTAAATCTTTCAATTGCTTATAGGGGACGGGCTCATATCTCCTCTCCTGAGTCATTAGATCCTCCAGCACCTGAAATGCTGAGGCTAAACGGGCCCAGGTGCCCTGGCTAATGTAATGGCAGCCTCCCCGTGCTCCAAAATGCAAAGGAGCAGCCTTTATCGGTGGTGCGGAGGGCGCAATCTGTGGCGGGTCAGGTGGACGAGGTGTCGGATTTCTTATGCCATATGAGGGGTTGCGGGCAGGAGGGTGTACTCCTGGCCATTCCCATTCCTCCTCTCGATACCTTGCCACTTCCTCTTCCAATTCCTCCTCCTCATCATGACTAAGTTCATCACCTGACAACTCTAGATTAGAAAATTCTCTCAAGACCGGGTAAAGTCAGCCTGTCTCCTCCCCTGGCCTGGGGAGGGGCTGTTCCTCTTTCTTTTGATCTAATTTTTCCTTTTCATCTTTGCATATGATTATTTGCTTTTCCTTCTTCTTTTCTATTTTTTTCTTAGGCCTATCCAAGTTTCCCTCTTGTATGTCTGATTCTGAAAAACTATCCTGGTGTGCTATCAATGCTTTTCGCCCTTCCCTAATGATTTCTGTATTGGTTCCCTCTCTGAGACAGTCACGCACAAGGCCCCAGAAAGGAATCGTGCCCCTTTTTAGTTTTCTTTCTCTCTCTGCTGTTTCGAGGTCGAGCCCTAGCTTTTCCCAGGAGGGCAAAGTAAGATCCCCTGAGACTGCGAACCATGGAGCTGATTTATCTATACCTGTCAGCAAGGTGGTGATTGTCCGCCTTGACACCTTTAAATCACGTTGTCTAAGTAAGGCCTGTACGGGGTCTATCATGTCCACCATCTCTCGACCAGCGCCCTGGACGTTACCCATGGCACGTCAAGTCGCCGCTTTATCTACAGCGGACTTATCTGGCGTTTTTGAAAGGCTGCGTAAATTATGATAGACTCTAATCTGGATTTGGTTCGTCCCAAAGGCTGTTTTATCTACAACAGGCTTACTTTCGGGTTTAAGAATGCCTGCAGCAGCACAGGCACTCTTACTCAGGCCTATGACAGCGCAACCAAAAACAGCAAAAGAGCACAACAACTACCATCAACACAAAAACCAGACAGAACACCAAAGGATCAATCCCCCCAATCAGCATACTTGGAGAAAACTTGCTTACCGACGTCGCCGTTCCGCGTGTTGGGTTCTGAATCCTCTGTGGTCCCTCGCTCGGTACCAAAAGGATTCCCAGCATCCCGGGTTTCAGCACCAGTTGTGGAGCACTCCCTGACCAGCAGGAAAGACTACCACCAGACAAGGATTCTTCCCAAATCACACTTATTGGAGCCTCTTGGTTGAAGGGAGAGCAGGAAGCGAGGGACCCCGAACAAAGACTGCAGCTGCTTATATAGGAGCTGAGGCAGCGTGCAACTGTCCTATTGGTTGAGCACCCCTGGCAGCCACCTCAGGCTCCCTGATTGGCCCAGCAAGCTGAAGACACTGAGCATGCTCGAGCTGGTGATTCTGGTTATGACCCTATATGGAGTTGTTTACTCCAGCCCTGCAGGGGCCCAGTGCCATCTTAGAATGGTGGCCACAACTCATGGCTCCCTGCAGTGCTGTTTTATAAAGCCTCTAGATAGTATGTGTTCTGTGGCTTGTTGTTGTTGTTTTATTCAGTGATTTGGTATCTGGGAGTTTAAATATGAGGATATAAGACTAAAAATTTCAGAAAAATTAATTTGTTCATAATTAAGTATTTGCATTCTCATATCTGTCTGAAGCTACATCAACAGAAGCAGAAACACTCATCTTAATTCAAACTTTGTGTTGACATATAGTACACTACCAAAATTGATGGTATGACTTGGCTTCCTAAGAACGGGTTCCTTCAGGATGAAGGGCAAGACTGCCCTTCTCAGATGTAAGCATTCTCTGCCTTTCAAAACCTTCTGCTTCCTCCTTTTCTCACACCTTGCTATCTGTCCCAGTATGGACAGGACTGTTTGCCTCAACTTCTCACTAATGATCCCCAGAGAACTGAGGCTTGGTTTCTACCATGCTTACTTCTAATGAAAGAAAGTTTCTCCCTCCCCCACTAGCTGATTTATATCTTTCTTTATTTAAGGGAATGTAATCATAGTGTCTTCTCAAATTGCTTGATAATCTAGTTACCACTGAATTATTTGCCAATTGGTTTAAGAAGGTCACTTCTGGCATGTCTTTTCTGGTCCCCATGTGCACCACTAGGTATAGCAGGAAGTCACAGAATGTCACTTCATTAGTTGAAAGGCATTTTTGTCCTATTCAGAGCCTGGAAGCAAGTACCTGTGTTAATAGCTATTTTATGTCGAACCAATCATATTTCTTTTGCTACAGTCTTATTTTTGTTATCTGTGAAAAAAAATGAATGACATCAGATGCCGTTTGTAGTTTCCATTTTTCTTGAGATGTAAAATAGGCGCTATGAAATAGCTTATTGCTAAAAAATAAATGTGCTCCTTAAAAGTCAGGCAAATTGTAAACATTATTGTTAATGTGTATCTGAGGAGTCTTGGGCACAAAACTGTGGGTGGCCATTGTAGAGGGTGATGTTATATCCTTGCCACTTCCTGCTTTTTTGAATTCTTCCAGTAGAGTCTTGGTTAAGCTGAGTGAATTCAATGTAGTATTCATTCCCTGTGCCATCATCTCATCAGACTGGATATTGCAGAAAAGATGGTGGGTGTCGTTGGGAAAGACTTCTTTGTGTGTTTTCATAAAAACACAAGTGTCCTGTGAATTGTATTTACTGTTGCGGTAGACAGTATTTGCAAGAATATTTGTGTGCTGAAAGGCTGGGCAGGTAGATCCATGCTTTACTCAAGAACAAAGCGCAAGCATGCCAACTGACTGTTATGAAATATTTGACTTTTATCTACTCATAGTTCTCTCTTTTGATGCAACCAGCAGTGTGTGCAATGGTCACTTTGTCCTGTCCTTGTTGCTCTGTGAAGACTGGGTCATAGGTAACTAGCTTCCAGAGTGCTTATGTTGTGACTATTTTCTTCACAGTAAGGGATAAGTGGTCCCTTTTCTTTGATTGCAGAACCTCACATCTTCCACCAGCAGCTCTGAATCAGTAAGCTAACTCGCTAGCTGGAAAGGAGGACACTAGCTCAGATCTTTACATGTCTTACAAAGGGATTGTTCCAAATCTCTTTTTATCCACCTTTCCTCATTCTCTTCTAGAACTGACAAGCATAAAAGTTCAGAAGTCATCAGCAACATACCAAAGACCTGAGGCTGGATTTCATGACCCGTTTCCTTCATTCACTGATGTATAACTGTTCCTCAAGGTTAAAATTCTGAAGTGAATTTACACATTGCACCTGTTGCTTGGAGGCCCTTTGTCTGGGATAGTCTCTAAAATTCACATTGCATTGCATGGGCATTTAATAAATACATTGGTTTTAAAGATGTTTTTTAAAAAGTCATTCTCTTAGAAAATAGGGGCAACAGGCTATTCATAACCTAAGTAATAATAATAAAAAACAAACATCACCTAATTAATATAGCATTAGTGTTTCAATTGAAATAAAGAAGCAAATGGCAATCAGGTTCTGTGCCAGCGAGCCTTTGTTTTGCAGGTTTTATCCAGGCGTCATAATTGGCTAGTAAAAGGTGCATTAACACAAAATGAATGATCTCCAAAGTTGTTATTGAATTTTACAAAAATTTGTGCCATTGTGGTGCGTAGGGATAATTATAATTGTGGAGAGATTTTTCTGAGTATAGTAGAAAGAGAATTATTGAGAAGTTAGGTTGTCTGGGACATCTACGATGTCTGAGGCTGGACAGTGAGAGATAAACACTTCTCAGAATTGCAAAGACACCGAAGATGATTGACAAGATCCACACTGCCTGCCCACTCCCATATGTGCCTTGTGGGCAAAACCCAATGTATTTAGTCTGTGTGGTGTATATGTGCATGTATTAGCCTCAGAGAATCTGTACTTATGTGACTAGTTTACATTAAAAGATAGATCCTCCTAATACCCATTCCACACTCTTTACCCTCAAACCACATTTCACATTCACAGTTGGTGGTACCTGGAATTCTACCTTTATGGCTCATGCAAATGAATATTTTTCCCTGTAAAATCTGAGTTCTCATCCTTATCCTCCAGGGGGAAAAATGTTCAGCCTCTCCATCTGTAGCCACTTCAAGTTTGTTACTTTTTAAAAACCAGCTACATTTCAGGTTATTATTTCCTGTTTCTAGCTTTCACATTGGATCATTTAGGTATTTATATGACAGTATAATTTAAAATTCCCTTTGTATTAAGTCAATTTTCAGACAATGTCACATAGAAGTTTAAAACGATATTCTTCCCCACCCCTGAACTCTATCCTTTCTGGTCTTCGGTATATACATCCTCTCCACTGCCTCTTACCGTTTGGATATTGCTTCTCCCCCATCTAAAAGAGTGGCAAGGTTTGTTGTCTGGAGAATGTAGACTGATCAAAGTAAGTGACCAAAACATCATATGTATGTGAGTCCAGATGCCAACAAGGAAGCAAGTTAAGAGAAACTATTTTGAACAGTAAAACTGTGAACTTGAGAGGCATCACAATTATTCCTAGTCCACTTGACTTCTCAACAATTCTACCTATAATGATTATATTTTGAATTTTTGACTCTGCATTAATGGAAAGCACATTTGGTTGTATTTGCTGGTATAATTTATCATCAAGACTATAGTGTTGATACCTAAAACTATATACACTTGAAAAGTTTAATTACCTGGATTTGTATGAAATTCTAGTGTATAAAATGTATGGGATACTGAACTCTTGGGGAAGGGTCTAGGCCCTGCCCTATATGAAATGACAGACTATGGACACCCCCATGGAGGGCCCTCACACTCCCTCGGGAAATGAGGGGATAATGGGGGCGGTTGGGAGGAGGGCACGGGAGGAGGGGAGGGAAAGGGAGAGGGCCCTGGATCTGACTTATGAAGCAACCTTGTTTCTTATCTAAATTTAAACTGAAAAATAAATAAAAAATGTATGGGATATCTAGTGCATGCATTAATGATATGTCAATGCATTACTAATCTTACGAATTTATGGAAATGATGAATGTATTAATTGAGGAAAATTGACTTCAATTCAAATTTCTATTGTATGACCCCAAGTCTCATTAAAAACATAGCAAATCTTACTCACAACTTTCAGTAAAAGACAACAAAAAGCATCATATTGCAAAAAAAACCCACTAAGATGACCAGTCTGGGACAATTGTTCCACCATTCAGAAAGACAGCACAGGGACATCCACCCTGTGGAACAGAGTCCTCCTATAGAACAAGACTATAACAAAATGCCATTATTGGAAATTCTAGGACCCAGGCTAAGGGGCCAAGTAACCACTTGATCACTTTTAGTTCTGAGAACACTAACTTCATTATTTTTCCATAACTAAAGTTCAAGAAAACTAAGTATTTGAATTTAATATGTCATTTTCTCATTGGTGCAGAGTAAGCACCTATGTTAGTGGCAGATTCTGAGCACTAGTATGGACAGAAAAATGTCTGTGACAACAAATAAAACATCTATGATATATTCAACTTTGAATAGTATGCCAAAAGTTAGTCTTCTTTCAAAGGTGAAAAAACCCAAGAACTGTAGTAGTAGTGTGTATATGATAGCTGGATTACTGCATGAAATCATAGACTAGTACTTCTCCCTTAGTACAGTAACTGAGTTTTGCCACTGACAATGCATACCTGCTTTCTTCTTTTAAGACAGTTTAATTTTGGCTCCTCTTTATAAAGTATTGATAATTAATTGCATCAACTCTACTACTTTAATAAAACTGGCCATCCACAAAGCAAATATGTATTGCTTAATTTTCGGTTTGAGAGTTGATAGCCACTGAAAATTAATCATCCATAGAAAAGGGATCTCAGCTGTATCTCTAATCTCTGAAAAGATTGTCAGGCTATTAGACTTTCGTGCTATAATCAATTCCCATACAACTGTATAATTTATAAGCTCCAAATTAGATCAGTTATCTATTAGACTTGATAAAGATGGAAATATACTAATCAGATTAGGAAAATAAAGAAGAGACTTAGGAAAGAATGGTACCAGCAGCCCTAGACAAGAGAGCAAGAACAATATCAGTGCAGACATGAAGTGGTTAAACTGATTTACACTATAGGTGATGTATAGCTAAGTAAGTCTCTGTAATTTAGAAATAAAAATTTAAACGAAGGTTCTTCATGGGATGACATTAAATCTAATATGCATGGACAAGTATTCTTTACATAAGCCATTGCTGTTATGCAGAAATAGTATTTATTCAGCACTGAATACATGCCAGGTGTAGAGTTGAGTCTGGAGGACATAGTCATATATTTTTAAACTCATATTCTCATTTATTTCACTTTCTAAATTACACAGAACATTAACACCACATTGTATTTTTCTAAATGTCCAGATCAAAGCCACTGACTTTTCCTCATATTTTAAAATTGTGGATAGTTTGTAGGCTTATCTCGATATTCACTAAAATGAATGTGTTGGTGGTTATTAAGAAATCTTGTTACATGTATCTTCCATGCCCCCATGTGCTCACTGTATTCACTTAACCAACAGCTTCGCTTGATTCTTTACCTACCAAACCACTATATTCAGTGTCTACCAGTCACAACAGAAATGATAGATAGTAAATCATCTCTGTGTAGCATTCTGCAATGAACTACATTTTATTTTAAGATGCTACAATTTTTTGTTTTGTTTTTGCAAAATGAATCTGAAAGAAATCAAACGAAATACAAATTAATCTAATATATAAGGACCCATTACATGTCAGAAAATCTACAGCTTCTTGGGACATTGATGCACAATTATTTTTCTTTGACAGTCACACAATTTTGAACTCTACCACATTTACTCCTTTTTCAGATTTCTTGGCACATATCTGTAAAAGGAAGGGGAATGCCTGTAGCCATTCCTGCAGGGCTTAGTCAATCCAAAGTGAATTTGGATGGTAGGGTGTTGATTTCAAATATGTATAGTAACTATGGGGATTTCAGCATGAGACATTGAGTGTAACAACTTCCCTTCAGATTATATTTCCTTATAAAATTTTATAAACACTCAATTATTTTAGTACATCAATATTCAACATTTGATATATAAACTTGAAACTCATGTGACAGTAACTAATTTGAAAATACTAGAAGGTTTTTTTTACATTAGTTTTTGACCATTTATAATGCTTAGTTACTGTTCCTTGGAACTGTTTTTTAAAGAATTCGGGATAAACATTTGTCAAGATTATTCTAGGCACTTAAAACTCTTGATTCATTCTTTAAATCATTAATATCCATGAAACAGAAAATTTCAGAACACTTTACAATTTAAATTTTAGCCTGAATAATTTCTAAAAGAAAGCAGATTAAAGTATAAGAAAAATAATGCGAATCAATATGCCTATGAGAATGTTGTATATCTTGCTAATCAAAACTATCACTATAGGAAAAAAGATAATACAGAGTGTACATGGAACCTGTCTCACTCATTCAAGATTGGTGTAATATCTACAATTTTTTGGGAAATCATTAATTTAAACTATTAAAGGAAAATATTGATCTTCTCAATGGATACAGAAAAAAATCACTTGAGAAATCATTATCATCATACAAGTGTGTGCATGTATGGTCACATTTTCAGCTAACCAGCAGTAGGAGTAAATGATTTCGACATGATAATATGTAACATCATCCTCACATTTAACTCGCCAAAGATAAAAGGTGAAATATTTTCCTTATAAGATCAGGAAAAAACAAGGAAGTCTCTTCTCATCTTTCCTAATCAACATCAGGCTGGGGGTCTTAAATAGTGAAACAGTGCAGGAAGTAAATAAAGTAATTGACCTCAAGAGTTCCCAGGAAGTAATGAAAATGTAAGTAATACCCATAATGTCATAGAACATCCTGGATACACATAGAAGCTAGGACTAACAGGTGACTTGGATATTTTTTTCTGGTGATAATTAAAATGTGTGTGCAACTAAAATCAACTCCAAAATCACTGGCTAAACGTGAAGAAAGATGCCAAACTTATAGGTCACATTCTCTTGTTTTTCAAATTACATTACAAAGGTATAATGTTGAAAGGCACATTTTACTTGAATAAAAAGATATGTATCAATAATAAAGAGAATGTTCAGATCCTAAATTAGGAAAAAGCTCTGGGAGGAAATCATGGGGAGGGGGTGAACACTTACCTTCTTGGTAAGGTGTCAGCAGTGTCAACCAGGCATTAGAGGGTAGTATGATCAGTAATCACACCTTTGTGTCTGGAGGCTGACCCCATTGCCTGCAGATAAATCACACAGTCTGATAACCCTGGACTCGAGGTCAGTAGATGGCCCCTTCTCTAGACCCACCTATATGTCATGAGATTCACTGCTGTTCATTTGAGAAATGTAAGGCTCCAGTAGAGGACTTGGCTTCTGTGGCACAACTCCTCAGAAGGCAAATTAGTGCTGGTTGGTTTTAATGAAGACAAAGATGTCTTCCTAAACTGACCTCAGTGCTTTCTTTTCTGATTTCTCAATACAACAAGGAAATAGTCCTCTCCCAAACCAATACCACCCTAGGATGTATGAACTAGGAGCTGGGTGTCTCCAGATTCTGGGGGAACTAAAAGCTAAGCAGATTCTAAAGAACCTGTTAGTAGCCAGAGATGGGAAGTTCATCAAAGGTCAACCTCTGGCAGACCTCCTACACTCAAACCTTGCAGTTAGCCTAAAAGTCAAGTGGTAGAGAAACAAGAGTCCCCAACTTCAGCTGACTTTCTCCCACCGTCCATGAGACCCACAAAAAAACCCACTCCATAATTTGGCACTTCTCTATCTCTCATGTTTCCTTTTTTGCTACATTTTTAGTAGCATCATATTTTCTTTAAAAGCAAAATTTTTAATTTTCATTTGTTTTCTTCTTTTACTTATCTACATAATTTTATGGTGTGAAATAAGGTTTTCTTTTATCTCTTGCTCTTTTCTCTGTAAACACATTTCTCCTTTTTCTTTTATTCAATATTGTTTCTTTATTTTTTCTATTGTTTCCTCCTTTCTTTATTTTATTGATTTTTATATCTTCCTGTTATCTAAAATTATTATTTATATCATAGATTATTTATTCTCTCCATTGTCTTCCATGGTAATTGGCAATGTATTATTGTGCCATATTGCAGTTGGTGTGCTTGCTGTTAAAATAGTTTCTTTTATTGCCTCTGAGTGGCACAGGAGAGTGAGACTTCAAGAGTAGGCAATTCACTAAGATCATCAAATAAAGTTAGAAGAGATGTCCAAACCAACAGTTGTACAAATTACAACATAGGGCATGAAAAAGCAATTCAGCATGACACCTATAAAAATCCTAAGGCTTCTATTACAGAATCGAAACAGACTGAAATTGTTGAAATGCTGGACAGTTTAATACTTTACTCCTAAAACAATGAGTGACTACAAACAGAAAATAGACACAGATAAAATACGGAATCAATGAAGAATGCAGAAAAGAAAGTCAGCCATTTGGGAACCCATACCACAGTGAGGGATGCTTTCTCAGTCTGCACATTTTGGGGAGGGCCTGGACCCTCCCTGGAATGAAATGACAGACTCTAGAGATCCCCCATGAAGGGCCTTACCCTCCTTGGGGAATGGAGTGGGGTTTGGATGGGGGTCTTGGAGGGTAGGGGGGAGTGGGCATGGAGGGGAGGGAGAAGGATCTGGGAACAACATGGGAAGCAGGTTTGTCCTAATTTAAATATATAATAAAAAGTGTAAAAAAAGTCAGCCATATAAAAGATAGTTATCAAAAAGGTGATAAATTTAGCAACGAAATAGTTAATGAAAGGAAACAGAGTGTTCAGTGAAAATCTAATTAATTGCAAAAAGCAAAAACAGTAGAATCATCACCAGTACACTACAGCAAACAGAACAAAGAATGTCAGGAGTGGCAAACAAACTTGAGAAGGCGATATGTACAGACACCAACAGAGGTGAACAGAAACCGGAGGAGCAAACATGACTATCACTTTCAAGAGCTCTGAGACATGAACAGCATACAGATGAGAGAAAACCTTTACCCACTACTAACAGCAGATGAACACCAGAATCTATTAGGAACTCAAATTGCTGACCACAAAGAAACCAAAGTATGCCACTAATAAAAGAATTAAAGAGAATGTGATCAAAATGAAATGCATATGAATATCTTGTCATGTTAAACCATCAGAGAAATTAAAATTTGAACTGTATCTAGAGCCCAGCTTATTCTGTTAAGCATGACTATTATCAAGAAAAGATGATGACAAATGGTAATGAACATATGGGGAAAATTAAACACATTATATACAGCTGAGGAAAACATAAGCTAGTCCATCTACTAAAACTGGCATTCCTCAACAAAACTCTAAATTAGGACTTCCATATGATCCTGTCATACCACTTCCAGGTATAAATCTGAAGGACCCTAAGTCAACATGTCATAGAAAATCACAACATCCATATATACTTCAGAAATTAAGGGATGGGGAATTCTAAAGTCAGGAAGACAGGTACAGGAGAGGGTAAATGTGGAAAAATTACCAATGTGATATGTTTTGTCTCCTACTTGAAATGTAGGTCAGTCTGTCTGTCTATCTATCTATCATCTATCTATCTATCTATCTATCTATCTATCTATCTATCATCTATCTATCTATCATCTATCTCTATATCATTTATATCTATATCTATAACTATGTCATCTATGATAAAAATGCTGTGTGTATTTGTGTGTGTGTGTGTGTGTGTGTGTGTGTGTGTGTGTGTGTGTGTGGAGGGTGGGGAGGGAAGAGAGAGTAGGAAATAAACCAGCAAGTGCAACTATCTAGGGAAAGAAAGGTGACAAAGGGAAGGGGAAGGGAGAAAGGGGAGGATGGGGGACAGATATAGGTGAAGTACAATGATGTACAGGTATGAAAATGTCACAATGAAGCCCATTATTTTCTATTACCTAAAATAAGTAAAATTGTATTTTTTGAGTAAATTCAGTAAATTCTGAGTAAGTTGAGTAAATTGAGTAAATTTGTTTAATCTCTTTGAAATAAATATATTTTTCTAGATGCCTTTTTGATATTATTCTGATATCATTCATTTCTACGTCATTTTTGTTATCCTAAATTTTAATAAAATTTTATGTAATTAGTTTTTTTTCTAATATAATACTTTTCTGAAGGTGCCAGACTCTAATTTTGGGAATTTTAGCTTTTGTTTTTATTTCTCTGATTTCTATTCTTTCATATTTGTAACTTTTATTTGCATAATCTTTAGTTTTTACATTTTTAGCATTTCTAAATTGTAAATTAGGTTTCAGGTTCTTGATCATTTTTTTAAATGTAAATATTTAGTATCCTGGAGTTTCCCCCCTAACCAGGTTTATCGGGACACCAAATGCTTCATTATTCAATTCAATTAATTGTCATCCAAATACCTCATGATTGTGTTATCTTAGTTGTGATTCACAAGTGTCTGGCTTAGCTTTCAGGCATTAATTGAGGACTTACAGGCTTGAAACACAATGCCATTTTATCATGATTACATACTCTGTATTAAAGTGAGTGTGAATTGACCCTATATATCGCCTTATTCTTATATGTTCTCTGCTATTAAATAATGGTAGTATTAACATATCCAACATTCAGTAATTATTGTTTTATTTAGCATTAGAGATATTATACTTTGAAGTTATATTATTAAATCCATCCCATTATAATTGCTTTAATCTTTCTGAAGATTTAATGTACTTATCATTGAGGAAGTTATCTTTTTATCTTTATTAATATTTCTTTCCTTCAGGGTTAGATTTTAATTTGCTTGTAACTAAAACAGAACTACATCTTATAAATGGTCATATTTTTAATTTTAATACTTTATGTTGTTTCATAAATTTCAACTTCTCTGTGACTTCCTTCATATTTATGCAGTTATATTATTCCCAGTTCTATCTTGACTACATTTTGACCTGGATAATAATTTTATTTAATAATTGCTAGAATTAATGTTTACTACATGATTATTTTAGAGGTTAACTGAGGGTTTATAATTTTCCAGTATACTCATAGTTAATACACAATTGGTTCAGAAAAAACAAAATTTATAAAACTTATTTGTATACATAATCAACCCAACATTTTCTTTACTATAGCTATGCATCATTTAATGTAAGAAAATATTATAATTTTTGCACCGGTTTCCATATTTTAAAGACATTAGAAAAATCTGATTTCATATTTACATCAAATTTTATGTTCTTATTTTTTATTTCTTCATGTAGATCCTAGACCAGGTTCCCATCTGGTGTCATTAGCATTAAACCTATAGAGATTACTTTTTTATTTTTCATGCAGTAGTTTTCCAAGGCAACAAATTCAGTTTTAATTTATTTGAAACTGTGTTAGATTGACCTTCATTTTGGAAGGGCCTTTTTAGTGTAAAATACCGACGAACACACCATTCTGGAGGAAACTTGAAACATGTTCCTTTGCTACCTTTTGGTTGCCATTTTATTCTGGAGAAAGACCAAGTGTCTCTGTGCTGTTATTCCTTTAACTCAAATGCACTGTTTTGTCCTGGACAAATTTAACATTTGCGTAGAGAGTTACTGAGCTTATTGATTCTGTGGGTTTATATTTCTTAACAAATTAGCAGAAATTTTATTATCATTTCATGTATGTTTCCTATCCCTGTCTATTCTACCTCTGAATTATCAATCACTGGAGTGACAGCTTCATAGCTCCTCAAGTTATCTGAGATTCTCTTTATTCTTATTGTTTATTTTAATTTTTATTCTTTGACAGTTTCATAAATTTATATAATGAATTTGAGTTGTTTTCCAATGTGTTGTCTCTAGTTTCACCTTTAATTTTACTGAGTCTATCTTCTGCAAACCTAAACTACTTGTAAGCCAGTGTCATTTTCCATATCTATTTTTGGGGTTCATAACTGTGTTGCCTCTTCTTTATATGCTGTCAATTTTAAATTTTATTTGCTATTTGTTCACAGATAATCAATACATCATTATTTCTCCTTTAAGTTCCCTTCATGCCACTTCTAAAATCTAGGTAACTTGATGCTTATTTCCTTTTAATGCCTTTGTCTCTTCTCGTATCTGTCTATCTTCCTGACTTAACTAAGTAGTTGACCCTGACAACTTATGAAGAAAATAGATTACCACATAGTTCCAGAGGCAAAACGTCTAAGGTCATATGGTCACTTCTGACATACCTTTCACTAGAATCTTAACATGATAGATCACATTAGATCAGTGACACTCAACCTGCGGGAACTGCCTTCTTTGTAACCCTTTAGATAACGGGCTGCATAACCAAAATCCTGCATATCATGCATTTACATTACAATTCATGATAGTAATAATATTAATTATGAAGTAGCAACAAATATAACTTAATTGTTGGTGTTGCCACAAAATGAGGAGCTGCGTTAAAGGGTTCATGCATTATATAATGGAGGTACCCAGGTAAGTGCATCAAGCTACTGTGTAGGGAAGAGAGAGATATGGGAGTGAGCTCCTGTATTAAAGGTTTCCTGGGGCTACCCAGGCAAGTACAACAAACTACTGTGTAGGTAAGAGAGAGACATGGGAGTGAGCTTTATAACAAATTTATTTTGTAATAACTAGCCTAGTATTATGAAAGTAAGAGCATGCTTCTGATGGGTGAATTTCACCCTATATGACCAGATGATCTGTTAAATGTCCCATGCTTCACCCTGAGTGTAAGTGACCACAGATCAGGTTCAAACCACTATACCCCTTCCTATATTCTTTCTGTTTGTGGAGGGTATATTAATTCACTGTGACATTGGTAGGCATTATAAATTAAGCATTTTTGAGATTGCATCTGTTGTTTCCTTTTGATTTATATCAATGTTGCTTAGTGAGCTGCTATGCATAGTGGAGTCCCATTCTAAACCTCATTCCTTCAGTTCATCAGATAGAGCTGTTTATGTTAGGGCTCCAGATTGTGCAATGAAAGAAAAATGTTTTTCCTATCATTAACATTTTTCTCAATTTGTATTTTACTCCTATAATTTTCATTTATAATTTCTGTACAGTAGAAACCATTAGACTATACAAATTTTCTTTATGATGAATGTACTTCTAACAATATCTAATACTCTGCTCCAAAGACATTAATGACTTTACCTTTGAATATTTCAATGTTAATGCTTTTCTAGCAGGTTTGTATTTGAGTAAGATTTTTGCTTTCATGCATGTTTCAAGTCTTCTAAGTAACTCCTTAAG
Organism: Mesocricetus auratus; assembly: GCF_017639785.1. NCBI lineage: Eukaryota > Metazoa > Chordata > Mammalia > Rodentia > Cricetidae > Mesocricetus > Mesocricetus auratus. Next base: position 16,864,426 of record NW_024429205.1, on the reverse strand, counting down.
TAGTTTATCTTGATTTGAAACATTTTATTTTAGTTGGCATGCAAATAGGTAAATCCGTATTTATTTCACTTATGCTTGTAGCATTACTCATACATTTGAACATTTTATGAACTTGTTTTATAATTTAAATTGTATCATCTCAAATAACAAAGTTCCCCTTGTACTCAATGTTTCTAGGAGCAAAAGAGTATATACTGGTAAGATATTAGTCCATATTTTGAATTAAAAATAGAAAACATATAACTTAAAATAATTAGGAATACACTGAAACATATATGAAAAAACTGTTTGCAATTGAATGTAAGAATAAATTATTTGTATAGTATAGAATATAGCAAATGTAATCAAAGCAGTAATATAAATTGCTAAAAATAATAAGGAATGGAATCTGAGCATACAACATCAATCCTAGGATCAAAATGATACATTATTTATGGTTATGGAATGATTAACATGACTAAATAAGTAATTAAAGAGATTGGGAGAAGTGAGACAACTTGATACTTCAATAACTGGGCAACTCACTAAATATTTATTGTCATTGAAGTCTTTATTAGTATCTAAAGAATGAATTGATGTTAACCTACTTGGATAGAGAAAGAAAATACCCAAGAATTATGAACAGTATCTGCGAAGTCCCAAGAGAAATGTCAAAGCTTTCATGATCTGAAAATGAACACACTGCTATGGTATAAACTGTGTCACCTAAAACTCATATGCTGAGTCCCTGAAATTCTCCCATGCCTCATGAATGTGTGGATATTTGGCTTATGGAACCTATAGAGTGAGACTTCAAAGATTAATTTGGAATCTTGTACATGGACATGTGTGTATAAAGAGAGACACTAAGGGGAGAGATGCAGTAGAAGAACAATGAAAGGGATATCTTAGTAGAAACAGCCACTATGGGGTTAGGGGAAACCTGATGCTAGGATAATTCCCAAGAATCTACAAGAATGACCTCAACTAAGACTCCTGGAAATGGTGGAGAGGATACCAGAACTGGCTTACCCATGTAATAAGATTAGTAAATACCCCAACTATCATCATCCAGTAATTGATGGAACCAGATGCAGAGATCCAAAACCAAGCACCAGTAGAAGAGACGGAGGAGGAATTATGAGCAAGGAAGTTCAATATCATGATGGAGAAATCTACAGAGACAACAGAACCAAGCTTGTGGAAACTCATGAACTGGAGACTGACAGCTGTGCAGACTCCAGGGGACCAAACTAGGTCCTCTGTATGTGAAGACAGTTGTGTATCTTGGACAAACCTGGTACATGAGCTAGTATGTATGGTGGGACGCCATGTTCAGTCTAAATGCATGGGAGGCAGGGCTTTTGCCCTGCCTCAAACTATGTGCCAGACTTTGCTGACTCCTCAGGGGAGCCCTTACTGGTGAGGAGGAATGGACTGCAAGTGGACTTGGGGACGTGAGGGTGGTGGGTGGAGGGGTGGGAGGGAGAAATGTCGTTAGAATGTAAAATGAAATATGAAAGAATAAATAAATTTAAAAAAGAAAGACACTAAGATTACACATACAGAAATGACTGCATGAAGACAACACCATTTAAAAGACCGAGGGGAATCTAAAATGACCATATCAGACCAAGACATTGGGCTCTTGGTCTCCAGTACTGTGAGAAAACTAATATCTGTTTAAGAGTCCAGGTCTTAAACATTTCTGTGGGAGCTCATTCAAAACTAATGCATGGGGATAAAACGGAGAAGGCATGGAAGAGCAAAGTGAGATGAGACAGGAAAGGCCACAGGAGTGGGTGGGAAACTTTTGCAAACGGTTCAATGGATTATTTTCTGTATTCTGATTAAACACAAACAGGGCAAGTATTTAGAACAACCTGTCACATGATCACATCTCCATTTTGCACAGATCAATCAATATATGGGAAATGGCTTAAAGAGACAGAAAGCTGGCAGAACAATAAGAATGCCTTTACAGTACTGTTAGGTAGATGATGAAGGCAATATGCACTGTTTAAAGGATGGCTGTTATGTCCCCGTATAATCTGGACTTATTATTCATATTTCCCCCATTTTCTGGTAGGATTTCTGCATTTATAACTTTGCACAGGAACTCCTCTACTTACATTTGTGTTTTAATCTGCAGTTCGAAGGGTTTTTTTTCATGGTAAATATGTTATCTTATTTATCATGGTTTTTCTAGAAATCTGTGGCATCTATAATTACTGTCAGTGAAATGACTGAGTGAATGAATATATAAATTGTTCTAAAAACCTCCTGCCTTGTGGATGTTACATTCTTATTGTATACTGTTTACACATTGTTCTTCTTTGTGTTTTTCTGTAGGCCTGCCTAGGGTTGACCTGTGAGTTATGTGGAAGCAGATATTCACCTGCCACAACAAAATCAGAGTTTCTATTTGCTACTCATAAAATTCCTCCACATTTTGCTTTGATTAATCCATGTAAGATGCTTTCTATCTCTTCAGATTCCATGACTCATGCTTCTACTGGTCCTTGAATCTGTGGGGAAATGGATCAGTCCATTCTCTTGATACTTTGTATTTGGTCTTCTGTTCCATAGGTCATGATTGACTTGCTTCTTTTGAGTATTTGCATCTTCTCATGCATCCTTTGATGTTTCTTTGTGACTAGGTTTGCTCTAATGCAAGCAGGATTACTATCTTTAAACATTTCTGAGGATCCCCCGAGACATACTGGAATATTTCTTCACTGACGTTCCCTGGTCTTACATGGAAGGAGATTTTTTGGGTAAAGGAAGCTTTGGGTGCCTTTGTCATTTGGTACCACCATTTGACATGAAAAAATAAACATGTGAGATGGTCAGCTTTAATGGAAATATTTTATTGTAGAATGCAAATTGCCTATGATTCTCTTTCAATATTGTGTAGCTGGCTGGGTGTGTTTCTTGAAAAAGGACTGTGGAGAAGAGGCAAGAGAAGCTTCAACTTTGCAAAGCTAAGCTATAATTTGTTTAACACACTAACTGCATACATCATTCTCTTGCTAAACTTGTTCTATGTGATTGTGTTAAAAGAGCAAGAATAAGACACAACGTCTATCTGCAGGGCTATGTTCAGTACAGTGTGGTAAAATATGAAAATTTGTGTACTCTGACACTATTTCCATGGTGAAGAAAATGTGTACCCTTAATCTCTCTTTGTTTCTTGTGTTGTGTTGGTTCAGAGCAGTACCAAAGCCTTTATTGTAATTATTATTACTCCTCTAAACTCATATAAAAGAGAGTTTTGACCTTACTAGGATCATTTTGGGAGATAATGAAGTAAAAGTCTGCATACCACAAGAAGAACAATGAACAACAGCAAGGAAAAATATTAGAGACAAGCGTCTGTATGTATTAATATTGTTGCCTACCTACTCACTCATTGTGTATAGAAGTGATTATGTGAAAAACAAAAAGACTAGAGCAGTACCCAAAGGTCATAGCTGGGGACCCACTGATTCTCAATTTAGCATTTAAGACTTACTGGGATATGCTCATGGTAATCTCATTGCATAAATTAGGTTTCAAATAAATGAAATAAGAAACAGTCCCAGGAAAGGAGGGCATTCCAATTTATAACTTCAAAACGGAGCATCATTTTCTTTTGACCCCAAACAAATTGTCTTTCCATTTGTAGAGGAGGCTTCAGAGTGTCAGCGCATAAACTGGGGAACAAACTGATCCCTTGGGTTGCTCAGTGGACGGAGAAGTAGAAGAGTCAATAGGGAATAAACAAGATGATAGTTCTGAATGGCTATAATGATCACTTAAGTCATCTGAAATGTAAACACAAATCTTTGTCAATACCATCTCCTCTTGTAGGACAAGATATGATAAAGCCTGATCCCCTGAGTAAATGAATTAGTGGACAGGCCCACAGACCTCCATTGCCTCTTTCCAAGGACATAGAAGGTGTATGAAACTGTTTCTTAATCAATAACACTTTTCAAAGCTAATATTTATTAGGCTCTGATCCTGAGTTATCCCACTCTAAGCTCTAGTATGTATTATGACATTTGGTCATCACAATGAAATGGATGGCTGTTGCCACTTTGGATGAAATACTTTAAGAGGAGAACCAGAGCAGCAAGAATTGAGTATGAGGAAGTCCAGTGCAAAGATCTTAACCACTGTGTGCACAGCCTGATGATACTGGGAGGGGAGCAGTTTTCATGGATCATATGATGTCATGGAAATCATTACGTTATTAAGTCTTGGCACAATTTGGGGATAGTGTGTCTACATATGAAATATGGAAATCCACTTTCTGGGAATGGGTTTACTGGCTCTCAGCCTCGGCCTCAATTGTACCCTTCAGTGCCTGCTTAGTGATAGCGAACTGGGTGCCAGAGCATTCTTAACAACACACACAATATGAAGTCTTGTCAGTAGAGGGCATCCAGGGGTAAAGCTGTCCCATCTAAGGCTGGGTGTTCTGCTTGCTTCAGCTTGTTCCTGTTGCTAGATGGTCCTGGTATTCTGACACATCCAGCTCTTTTACATTGGGGCACAGGAATCTTGGTAACTGAATGTTCCCTTCCAGGCCTGGTGATCACCTCCCAGCTGCTCTTCTGACCTGAACAGCAAGAACTCCAGGCCTGTACCTGCAGGAATACCCCTGTTCAGTCTGCCTGTCTATTCTCATGTTGGCTCACTTTGTCCCACTGATGTCTGGCCTAACTTGCTTGTCAACTGTGGATATGTATTGCTTGGCAGCATCCGTTATTTCTCCACTGCTCTGAGTTCTGTAACCACACTATTTCACAATGGTCCACATGCAGCAATGAGACTACAATGCCCTCGTTCTAAGATAGTCTGCCCCCAAACGTCTCACCACCAGTCTTAGTTTTCTAATTTCTCAGTTCATTGTCATAGTTATCCTCCTAGCAGAGATGAATAACTCTTTATATTACGCTTGCCCTATTTAATTTTTTCTTTCTTCTCCTTTTTATTAATTATTGCTTCATTTATTTAACATAATAACCACAGTTTCCATTCCCTCCTCTCCTTCAGTCATCACCCCCTGCATCCTATCTACCTGCTTCCCATACACTGTTGGCTCTGTTTCATTATCAGATGCAGATTAATTTAAAGGCAAGCATGCTATGCGCTGTGGCATACTAGAACATATCTGAAGTACATATGAAGGCACAACCACTAACTTAGCACAGAAAATGTAGAGGAAGCTATATGAAATCATGTGTTGTTTGTTTGTGTGTGTGTGTGTGTGTGTGTGTGTGTGTGTGTGTGTGTGTATCTTTGTATTATGGGTAAATTTTGCTGTCAGAAATCAAGACTTTACTTATAGATTCTGATGCTACTGAGTCTCTGTCCCAGGATAAAAGGTATGAAGAACTAATCTAATCTAATTTACCACAATTTAGACAATAATAGTTATATGAATGATTGAGCATTTTAAGGACACTGAGTAAACCTAACACCACCACCACCACCACCACCACCACCCGTGAAAGATTCATGTCCACAAATCGATTGGGTTGTAATTTGTTATGCCTTTGGAAATTTACAAGAAAGATAATGTGTGTAACAATCTTCAGAAATTGACTAATTCAAGTATAATTCAGAACAATTTACTAATGTGCAGTGATTTGTAAAGAGATTTCATTTGCTTAAGAACTTAGAAAGGAATGCATTCAGGAGAATGGTTGAATTGGAATGGCTCTTAAATGTTAAAAAATGGAAAGGGCATGTTATGATAGGTGCTATGACTATGGCATCAAGAGTTTGTACCCATACCCTCCAGTGTGGTGATGACCAGCTGATGCCACTGTGACTGGGCCTATATTCTGCAACCCTTCCCTGGGATCTAACAGCAGTCTCTCAATATGAATGTCACTGGTGATGTGACACACTGAGCAAGCAGGAGAGTTTCTACATAGAGCAAAGGATCAAATGTCAAGAAGTGCATTCGAATACAACAACCATAATCTCAGTATTGCTGTTTTATCTACTTACACACACTCCTTCCACCTACCGTATTTGATAATAACAAAAATTCCAGATATTACAGTAAATTGAATTGGAAAATTTTTGACATTTGATAGCTGTTGACTGTTTAATGTATGATTTATACTTCTGTTCATTACCAGTTTATGTATACTGTGTACATGTTTTATAAAATAGTTTATGTTTAAGTAAGAATGATATTAATGTATGACTCCAAACCATTATTACAAAAAAGGTGTTTAACATAAGATCTTTTATATCACGGAATATCTAATACACACTCAAATTGCTTTGTATTTTTATCTTTTTATGTTTACTTTCTTATTTTTCTTTTCCTGTCATGTTTAGACAAATTTGGTCCTGGTAAAGGAAAGCTTGTTGTCATATTGATTTGGAGTGCTCTTTCCACTTCTGTTTTGGAATAGTGTGTGGAAGTCTGATTTTGTTTATACTTTAAAGGGTTGGTAGATTTTACTAGTGAGGTTTCTGTGTCTGGAATTTTCTTTGTGTGAAAGCTTTTAATTACACATGCGATTTCATTTCAATAATTGTGGTATATTCCTTGCTTCTGGCCCTGCCTGAGGCCAGAATAGTAAATTGTATATCTTTTGAGGAATTTTCCATTTCAGGGTGTTGATTATATTAGTAAAAATCTAAGGTATTAACTTTTCTACCTGCAAAATCAACACTGGTTATTGTTATTGATTGATTTTTAATTCTATTGCCTGAGAACATACTCTGAGGGCAGTCAGAGTTCTACAAGTAACAATATTGGTTTGTTGGCCAAGCATGCAAGCTTTTTCTCATGATCTTTCCGTATCTAATTTAAAAGAAAGTTTTCATAATGGTCATATTTAATATTGCATATGTCATTAATTCAGGATGATGATTTGAGATAGTCAAACAATTTTTTAGTTGAAATTTTTATGTTAATTCTTCCTTTAGGATTTATTTTTCCCTTTTAATTTTTTGTTACAGATTTTATAGCTCTGTAATTACTCATACCCTTTCCAGTGTTGTATTAGGTCTCTTTAAATAGAATACACACACACACACACACACACACACACACATGCATCTGCAAACATGCATCTCCATCCTTTCTGTCTCTGTCAGTATGCATATTCATATTAAGTTAGACTTTTAAAATTATGTATTTATGTGAGCATGATACAAGTGTGGATGCCTAGGTGTCTTGGTATATACATGTAGGTCACAGGGAAATTTTGTGGAGTCAGTTTTCTCCTTCTACATTACATGGGATTGAGGCATTATCAGATTTAAGTGACAAGCACACACACACACACACACACGTATGCACACACACATGTATGTATATGGAATTGGCTCATGTCCTTCCATGCCATTATGGATGCTGAGAATTTCTACAGACTGTATTTTCAGGCTAGAGTCCCAGGAAAGCCAGTGACACTAATCAGACAGAACGAGGGCTAGAGGTACATATTCCTGGTTGAATCTGGAAGCCTGATAACAATGGAGCCAGTGTCAGAAGATGAATTTCCCATGTTGTCCCTTAAGGTGTAGAGCACTTGTTTGACTCAGCTAGCTGGACCCCTATACAGAATGTGAACAGGATGCTCTCTGGATAAACCCTGGTTTAATGAGTATCACACACAATTTTCACTTTCTCTTTTAATAGTCAAAGATCCCATGATTACTGCCTTCTTCTGAGTAATCTCTGATGACTGCAGAATAAATTTCTTCCTTATGTTGACCAGGATGTCCAGCAGAGGATTTTATCTTGTCACAGTTATTTTATCATTATTGGCAGGGTACTTAATCACTTCCTCCTCCTCCTCATCTTTTTTCCTTATTTCTTTTCCTCCTCTTCGCCTCATCTTCCCTTACCTCTTCCTCTTTTCATATTTCCCCACCTCTTCTTCCTTCTCTTCATCTTCCTCCTCCTCTTCTTCTTTGTTCAGTATTTCAGAGGCTTTCACTTGCTAGAGCACACAGTCAAGTAGATGTATAATATTTAATTGTGTATAGTTAGTCAGTACTAGTAAATAATGAAAATCATGTTCAATGCTTCGTTCGGGTGTGCCAAGTACATGCATGTGATTCTTTGGAACAACTTTCAGTCCCATTTCCTGAAAATGACTTCTACATTATTCTCTATACTTCAGTCATATAAAATCTATTATCCAAATGTCATTCTTATAAATGCCTGTGTTTATTTGTAAAAGCTACTGTAATAAGCTACCACAAAATGAACACCTAGAAACAATTCTTGATTCAAGAAGTCTCCACTCAAAATGTCAGGAGGGTCAGACGCTTTCCAAATGAGAGAAGGTCCTGGCATGCATGTATGTGTGTATGTTTATATGGCGTCATTCAATCCAAACCAGTCTAGTACCTGTTATCTGTCATTGTCCAATTAAATGATTCTCCTCTTTAAGTTTTTTCCCTAATTTAGTGATAAAGTGTTCCTTCTTTCTCCATTGAGGGCTACTCTGCTACTCACATATAGCACAAAATTGTTTCCAACAACTTTGACTTTTGAAGTAAGATGGTATTTATTTCATTATGTTTCTTCAGTGCTTTATCAATATCTAAGTTAGATTGAATCATCAAAAGATGAATAGTTTTCAGGAAACAACAACAGAAAACCAGGGTTATTCCATATATAAAGTTATGTGTATACATGCCTTGAATGTGCTGCATGATGTCCATATGTGGGAGTACATGTGCCATGTTGGAAATGTGGCAGTCAGTGAACAACTTTGTAAAGTCACTCATTTCATCTTTGCATGGAGTGTAAAAATCAAACTTCTGGCAGGGCAAACCCCTTTGTCCACTAAATCCTATGGCGGTTTCTTCCTTACTTTTAAAAATCATTGAGCATTATTAACTTGCCACATTACCACCTCAGTCCTTTACAATAGAAATTTTCATTCACCAAGGCTTAGAAGAGTCTTGGTGAATTAGAAACACAAACTGTAGGATCAGAATGAACTGCCTAAGTCTAAAAGAGAAAAAAGGAATAGAAGCATAAGTAAATCTATAAATGTTACTGAGGATGTTAGTAATGATATTGACTTAATTCTGCTCATTGGGGGAGGACCGTGACAGAACCTGATGTGTTGAAAAGTTCAGAGACATTAATCTTCTTATCTGTGCCCCAGAACTCCCCCTGTAAAGACAAATGGGCAAGCAGTGATGAATGCTGCTTCATTAGGAGAATTTAAAAATGCAATTTGTCTTCATGAAAAGAAAGTATTTTTACATTTTCCATTTTGCAATGAATCAGTGAAAAGAATTTTCAACCATTACCCTTTCGACTTAGAGTGGCCTTTATGAACAACGTATCAGCTCAGTAGGTAATAGACTTACTTTAGGAGAAATCCCAGTGAAAGCGATTCCTGGAAATAGAAGAAACAGCATATACCATTGGCAGGTCTCTGAGAAGCTCATTTGTATCAGCATCTTCAGAGTTTTAAATGCTTTTACTTGTTAATTCTATGTGAGGCAAGGAAGCTAAAAATTAAAGATCTTATGAAAACATAAACAAATAGATAACTGTAAAAGGAAGTTTACGACTTTGGCTTGGATTAAATAGATATCCATCCATATTTATATTTTCTATATCTTGATAATTGGTGTGAACATAAATGTGCAAACCCTCAGTGTTGAGTCCAATCACAAGTGTGCCATGATCACTCAGCTCTTAGAGGTGCATATATTTCAAATAATCTCTTGAGGCTCATAATACAACAACCCTAATTATGACCCCAGATATTCAGAAAAAATGACAACAATCATGCCATTCTGGCAACTCTAAGGCTTCAAAATAGTAATAATTGAGAAGAATCCCATGAAAAGATCTTTCTTCCATTCAACCACGTTAATTAAAGGTAAAATGAGGAATTTTATATGATGAATTTATTCCAATGTAGGTGGTTTCAATATATTGTGTATGTTTGTGTGTGTACGAGAGAAAGAGATGTGTTTTCACATATTCATGTGTGTGTGCATATTGTATGTGTGTGTGTGTGAATACTTTGGAGCCCAGAAATCAATGCTGGGATTTTTAGTCTGTCCGGTTCATCTTATTCTTCTATGATACATTTCTTTCCGGGAACCTGGAATGCTTTGCTTTGGCTAGTCTAGATGATCTGCACATCCTAAAGATCTTCCTTTTCCACATCCCAGCACTGGGGTCATAGGCTGGCACTTCCACTCTTGGCTTTTTATGTGAATTCTTGGATTTGAACTCATGGTCTGCGGCAAACACTGTATCCAGAGCCCTTTCCTCGGTCCCTAGATCACACATTGAAGAATGTCTATGACTTCACTCATATAACACATTTTGGGTACAGATCAACTTTTTTTGTTCCAATTGATTACAAGGAGTTTTGTTGCTGTGTCAGCAGATTTTTCTGAACTTCTTTTGAACTTAACCTGAACTGAGGACATTTTTGGAAACCACCTGCTGGCTTCCCATGTCAACGTCTTCTTCCTGACCTGAATTTTAGACTCTCAAGTATGATTGAATACTTCATTTTCTTCAACCTTGAGAAGCACTTCTATTCAGCCTCAAAATCCTTTTTCCCTGGGTCTTTGGCCTCTACAAAATTCAGCTTGTGAACTCAAGTGTCCACCATCTGGAACAAAAATCCTGCTTACATTTCCCCACCTCATCGGCTCTCCATATGGCTTCAGAGCTTGCCTAAAACACATCCCTTTTCTTTTCAGATGATGCCTTGGTTTTCAGCACTCCTTGAACTGTGATTTATTTTTATCTTAGTGTCTGTTAACCTTGAAGACCATCTTTTAAAAATAATTTAACCGTTCGTTTTTTTTACATAGGTTTTAGGATTGATTGCAGCTATTAAAATAGTGGCTATGTGGGAAGAAGAAAAATTCTATTTTTTAAATTTTAGTTGTGATTTCTTTTTATACAAACTAAAAAAGAAGCATTTTTTGTCTGCATCATTGACCAAAAACTTTACTTCTCACTTTTCAATTTTGATTAGTATAACACCTAATAGTTTCATGCTGGAGTGTTTACTTTCTTCACAATTCCTCATTTTCATTCTTTGCCTCTTTCCATGGAAGACTATTCCATCTGAAAGTCTTTCTCCATTCAGTGTCACATCTTATTGTCAGGAAGGAAGGGCAAGTAAACTACAAATCTCACCATCAAATCTTGCAGCTAAAATGAAATTCAAGGTCTAGGAGACAGAAATCAGAAAAACACATACAAAGCAATAGCACACAAAACATCTGAAACCACAGAGGAAACACTTGACAAAATGGGTAATAACAAGGTGCCCAGCATGGTGAAAACTGAGAAAAATAGCTCTTGAGGATATGACAGAGAAGGAAAAAGAATTAGCCTGTGTGTGTGTGTGTGTGTGTGTGTGTGTGTGTGTGTGTAGAAAGGTGCCTAATATATTCAGCGTGGTGACTCCCATGGGTGAAAGATCCCTAAACTTATCTGAAAGTGTACTATTATTTAAGGCTAACACTGGCATCAGCGAATGAAGCCTAGTGGAGTTATACATACGGAGCTTTCTTTTCTCTGAGTATTAATTTTTCCCATCAAGATATTGACCAGCAGGCCATCAGGAATTGAACTAAGGCCAATGACATAATAACCATTTGAGGATTACCTAATACATAGGCCATTGAGTATCTGACTGTAGAATTTCTTTTGTAAACATCTCAGAGCACAGAACCAGGCAGTGCAATAGATGGGAGGAGATGACAGATTGGAAGTTTCTAGAATTTGCAGCATACTGTATTGTATGTAAGTCTAGCATCCTGGAAGTTTTGAGTTCTGCATGCTCCTATTTCTTCTGTTTACACAGTTCTCAGTCCTGGGAAGTTCTACCTACCTGTATTTTCTAGAATGGGACAGAGCATGTTGTTGCAGGTAGAGGTGAATGACTTAGGTTCAAGACTTAAACATAGTAGGGAACACCTTCCTTCTGGAATGCAGAGCCTCCAGGTTTGGGTTTTGAAAGTCTCAATATTTTGTGGTGTCTTACGCTGAGTATAAACTTGGATTACATTCTTCACTAGAGGGAGGGGCAGTAGTGATGATCCCAGACAAGCTCAGAGTCTGGATGGCTGCAACGTGGAGACTTTTTGCAGTCCTGCTTAAGTCCCCACAGTGTTAACTAGTTCTCATAGAGCATGCGTTTATCCCCCAGGCTGCTGATTGCATCAAAACAGCCACCAAAGTGTTCTGGTTTGCAAACCTAGACTCCTTTTAACCTGTAGCTCTATTTAATTTTTTCCCCTATTTCATTTAAATCGAAACTGACAGGGAAAAGAACAGGCTAAAAGAGTTATTTCCCTTAGCCACTTAATGGGATATGAAGCCCCAGCTTATGGTTGAAAATAAAACTTTCCACTTGGGTAAACATAATTCTTTCTCTCTTTTCCCCCCAGAAATAATCCCATTCATTTACAAGGATATAGTAATTTAGTATAAAATAATTCCTCCTCAACATGCCCAGCTATAATTACTTGGCTATCTCCTTATTTCCCTTCGTCTGTGAATTTTTGGACCATTCAGCGTCTTGACTTGGCAATAAAAACATAGGAGTCGGGCAAGATGAGTAAAGATCCCCACCCTGCCCAAGAGTGCCACAGCGCCTTAGCAATTCCCTGCATATATCGGTGTCAGACCTAAAGTTAGAAAGGCTCTTGGATGGCCTTGCACCTTTGGTTTTAAGCTTTCCTTGGGAAAGACTGAAAATGCTTCCCTTATGTTCAGAGACAGTGCTGTGCCTATCAGGGAGGATGCATTGCCTGATAGAAGAAAGGGAGCAAATAAAATCAAAGCTTCCCTAGGAGAGCTTCCTGTGCACTTACCCAAATGTTTTATCTTAGTCTCATTGTATGCTTGCACCCTTTGCCAAGTGCGCCAGTTCTATCTCAAATAATAAGGAGAGTAATCAGGAGAGGGGCCAGAGCATTTATCATTTAAAATTATCTGGGAATCCCTTGTGGAGTTCAATTAGTCTTGCACTTTCAAGAGCTTGTTTTGCATTTACTAATATGCATTAAATATAATAAACAGAAATTGAATTGGAAACAAAAGACACATATTAAGTATATCAAGATTTCATCTCTCCTTTGTGGAGGAAGGGTGAAAGCCTTCTACAGCTTGTTTAATATTGAAATGTAGTGATTATACACAATCCTATTACTGAGGAAATAGTGGCTCAATTGGAAGACAACGTAACTATCACACACCAAGAAAAAATGGATCTGGGGACATGAAATATTAGGAAGCCAAATCCTGTCCTTTTCTTAGAGACCAGGAACGATTTTGGGGGTTGGTCGCAAAGTGACATGCTCTATAAGATTATAAAAGCAGATGCCAGCTATCTGCTGTAAATCAGAAATTTTTTTAGAGACTCAAGCTCTTCTCAAACATTTGCTTTGGGTTCAAGCCAGGCTAACATTTTCCCAAGCCACAGCGATATAGTTAAGAAAATAACCTGATTTATTTAGATCCCTGAGACTTGCATGACACTCTAGTGGAGTTCATTAACGTTGTCAGACTTTGCTTTAACCTCATAGAGGAATTATATCAGAGAACAATCAAGAAATCGCTTTCAAAAATGTACATTAGGATTGACACTAGATGTCTCAGGTCCTAGATTGAGAAAGGGGAACCATGCTTATATGAAACTAGTCTTTTGTCTTGAAGCCAAGTTAGGGCAAAAATGATTATCATTTACTTTCTAAATACTTACTTGTTTTATTTCATGTATATGAGTATTTGCCTGTATGAATGTCAGTGCACCATATGAATGCAGAGCCCATGGATGCTAGAAGAAAGAACGGGAACTGCTGGAATGAGAGACCCTGACAACTGAGAGTTTCTGTGTGTGTGTTGGGAATCAAACCTGGCCCTCTCTGAAAAAGCAACCAGTGCTCTTAACTGCTGAGCCATCTTTTCAGTCATAAATGATTAACTTCGTGTCATATCCCTAAGCCCAATGGATTCATGGTCTTGAGCAAAATAAACATTTACTCTGTTCTCACCTAGAATAGAAGGCAACAATGAGGTTGTTATTTCCTTCACAAAGCTCACAGAATGAAGAGAAGAAAAGACCCTAGTAGAAAATAACACGGCATTTGCGGGTCAGTATCATAGTCAAATAGAAAAAGACTGTGGGAGTTTGGAGGGAGGCAAATTTTTCATTTTTACATTCAAGCAAATGTCTGAATCTTGCATGGTCTTGTGGAATGCTCTTCACGCATTGCAGATATCAGAGTACAGATTGTCTGAGATTGTTTTTGAGGAATTTAAGGAGGTTTTCTAAATTTTAAAGGTATCTGTTTCATCTCCATAAGCATCTTTTGATGCTTTTCTTCTGCTCACTTTCTGCCCCTGGAGCCCCATAGTCATCTTCACTTCCCAATATAGAAGGTTGTCTGTATAGAATCAAATCGGCCTCTTCTATGCTAAGATGAAAGTCAATGAAGTCAGATGGTTGGATCCTGGTCCTCAGTGTGTAGTTGTAAGATCAGAGACTGGTTCGATTCCTTTTCCTCTAAAGAACTTTACTGAATCAAATAAGTAGGGCTCACACGGGTTCACAGAGCATGAAGTGGCAGACACAGGGCCTACATCTGGTCCTCTGTGTATAAGTTATGTCTGTTAGCTTGGTTTTATGTGACTCCTAACAGAGGGATGAGGTGTCTCTCTGACTCTTTTGCCTATTCTTGGAAATCTTTTACTCCCGTTGGGTTGCCTTGTCTAACCTCAATCTGAGGGCATTTACATTGTGTCATTGTGTATTTTATGTACACATATATATTATATAATTAAATATTCATATAGGAACAAATATAAAGAAACCATATTATTGGTATTTGTGAAGTATGACTGAGTTATAGATATTTTTATTTCTCGTTAATTTTAGAGCAGTCTTACATCATTCTTCCTTACATTTTAATTTAATCTGCATTTATTTTGCTATTTTCTATTTTTATATAATAACTTTTTATTTAACTTTTTACTCTCAGTTCCTTCTCCCTCTCCTCCTCCCCGGGTCCCCCATTCCTCCCATCTCCCCAACCCACTCCATCTACCCTCTGTTCCCGAGTGAGGGTAAGGCTTTCCATGAGGAATTTTTAGAGTCTGTCATATAATCCCAGACAGGGCCTAGGTCCTCCCCCATGTGAACAGGCTGAGAGAGTATCCCTCAATGAGGAATGGGCTCCCAGAATCCATTTGTATGTCAGGAATAAGTACTGATCTACTCTCCAAGCTTCCATAAATTGCTGAGGCCTCTTCTCTGACACCCAGGTTCTGTGGAGGGGGTGTCTGGATCAGTCCCATGCTGGTCTTTCAGTCATCATTCTGGGGTCCATGCTCCATGTGTTCCCCCTTTTTCAGGTCAGCTGCCTCTGTGGGTTTCACCAACCTGGTCTTGATTCCTTTGCTCATCACTACTCTTTGCAACTGGGTTCCAGGAGTTCAGTTCGGTTTTTACCTTTGGGTGTCTGCCTCAGCTTCTGTCAGCCACTGGATGAGCGTTCTAGGATGACATTTAAGGAAGTCATCAATCTCATTATCAGGGGAGGACATTTAAGGGAGACTTAATGACAGTTGGTGTCATTTTTGTAGCTCTGTGAAGATCTCACTAGTGCCAGATCTCTCCTCCAACTTATAATGGCTCCTCTATTATGGTATCTCTCATTCTTCTCTCCTTCTTGCCCTGGCTCAACCTTCCTGCTCTCCCATGTCCTCTGCTCCCCTCTCTTCTCTCCCTCTCTTTCTCTCATCTCCCCTCCCCTCCCCTTGCTCCCAATCCATTTAGGAACACTCCTCCCATAATCCTTCTCTGGGTTACCATGCATAGCTCTCTTAGGGGCCTCCCTGCTTCCCAGACTCTCTGGTGGTGGGATTATAGGCTGGAAATTCTCTGCTCCATGTCTAAAATCCATATATGAGTGAGTACATACCATGTTTATCTTTTTGTGATTGGGTTACCTCAGTCAGGATGGTTTCTTCTAGTGCCATCCATTTGTCTGCAAATTTCAAGATTCCTGCTTTTTTTATTCTGAGTAGTATTCCATTGTGTAGATGTACTACATTTTCTCTATCCATTCTTCAGTTGAAGGGCATCTAGGTTGCTTCCAGGTTCTGGCTATTATAAATAATGCTGCTATGAACATAGTTGAACAGATGTCCTTATTGTATCAATGTACATCTTTTGGGTATATGCCTAAGAGTGGAATTGCTGCATCATCTAGTAGACTGATTTCCATTTTCCTGAAGAATCTCCATACCAGTCTTGAAAGAGGCTGCATAAGTTGGCATTACCACCAGCAGTGTTCCCCTTTCTCTGCATCATCTCCAACAAAAACTGTCATTATTATTTTTTATTTTAACCATTCTGATGGGAATAAGATGGTATCTCAGAGTTGTTTTAATTTGCATTTTCCTAATGGCTAAGGATGTTGAGCACTTTCTCAAGAGAATCTCAGCCATTTTAGACTCCTCTATTGAGAATTCTCTATTTAGTTCTGTACTCCACTTTTTTATTAGATCCTTTGGTGTTTGGAGACTTGATTCTTGAGTTCTTTGTAAATTTTTGAGATCAGCCCTCTGTCAAATGTGGGGTTGGTGAATGTCTTTCCCATTCTGTGGGCTATAGTTTTCTCTTGTTGACTGTGTCCTTTGCCTTGCAGAAGCTTTTCAGGTTCAGGAGGTTCCAGTTATTAATTGTTGATCTCAGTGTGTTTGCTACTGGTGTTATGTTAACGAAGCAGTCTCCTGTACCAATTCATACAAGGTTACTTCCCAGTTTCTCTT
Source organism: Mesocricetus auratus (assembly GCF_017639785.1). Taxonomy (NCBI): domain Eukaryota; kingdom Metazoa; phylum Chordata; class Mammalia; order Rodentia; family Cricetidae; genus Mesocricetus; species Mesocricetus auratus. The sequence goes on along the minus strand of NW_024429205.1, from coordinate 16,847,640 downwards.
CTAAGAGGTTCAGTGTGGCTGGTTTGATGTTGAGGTCTTTGATTCGTTTGGATTTAAGTTTTGTGCATGGTGATAGATATGGATCTATTTGCTGTATTTTACATGCCAGCATCCAGTTACTGCAGCAACATTTGTTGAAGATGCTTTCTTTTTTCCATTGTATAGTTTTAGCTTCTTTGTCAAAGATCAGTTGTTCAAAAGAATGTGGGTTGATATCAGGGTCTTCGATTCAATTGCATTGGTCTACCTGTCTGTTTTTGTGCCAATGCCAACCTGTTTTCAGGAATATAGCTCTATAGTAGAGTTTGAATTCAGGGATGATGATTCCTCCTGTAGTTCCTTTATTGTACAAGGTGTTTTGGCTATCCTGGCTCTTTTGTTTTTCCGTATAATGTTGAGGATTGTCCTTTCAAGGTCTGTGAATAATTGTGCTGGTATTTTGATAGGGATTGCATTTAATCTGTAGATAGCTTTTCATAAGATTGCCATTTTTACTATGTTGATCCTACCTATACAAGAGCATGGGAGATCTTTCCATTTTCTGGTATCTTCTTTAATTTCTTTCTTTAAAGCCTAAATGTTCTAATTATACAGGTCGTTCTCCTGTTTGGTTAGAGTTACCCAAGATATGTTATGTTGTTTGCGGCTATTGTAAAGGGTGATGTCTCTCTGATTTCTTTCTCATACCCTTTATTTTCTATATATAACAGGGCTACTGATTTTTTGAGTTAATGTTGTATCCTGCCACTTTAATGAAGGTGTTTATCAGCTGTAGGAGTTCCCTGGTCGAACTCTTTGGGTCACTTACATAGACTATCATATCATCTGCAAATAGTAAAAGTTGGACTTCTTCCTTTCCAATTTGTATCCCATTGATCTCCTTTTGTTGTCTTATTGTTCTAGCAAGAACTTTAAATACAATATTGAAGAGATATGGAGAAAGTGAACACCCTTGTCTTTTTTCCTGATTTTAGAAGAATCACATTGAATTTCTCTCCATTTATTTCGATGTTGACTGTCGGTTTGCTGTATATTGCTTTTATTATGTTTAGGTATGTTCCTGTTATCCCTGATCTCTCCAATACCTTTATCATGAAGGGGTGCTGGATTTTGTCAAAGGTGTTTTCAGCGTCTAGTGAGATGATCATGTGGTTTTTTCATATTCAGATTGTTTATATGACATTGATGAATTTTCTTTTTATTTGACATACCAATTCAAGTGACCCCTCCCTCTCCTCCTCCCTCTACCCCTAACTTCTCCCCACTTTATCCCCCATCCACTCCTCAGAGAGGGTGAGGCCTTTCATGGGGAGTCAAGAAAATCAGCCCCATCACTTTGAGGAAGGACCAAGGACTTCCCTCCTGTGTCTAGGCTGAGCAAGGTATTCTTCCATAGGGAATGGATTCAAAAAAGCCAGTTCACATACTAAGGATAAATCCTAGTCCCTGTGTCAGTGGCTCCACACACTGCCAAGCCATACAACTGTCAACCAAATTCAGAGGGCCTAGTTCAGTCCGATGCAGATTCTCCCGAAGTCAGTACAGTGTCAGTGAGCTCCCACTAACTTGGGTAAGCTGTTTCTGTGGGTTTCCCCATCATGGTCTTGACCCCTTTGCTTATATTGTTGCTCCTCCTTCTATTTGACTGAGCTCAGGGAGCTTGGCCTAGTGCTTGTCTGTGGATCTCTGCATCTGCTTCCATCAGTTATTGAATGAAGGTTCTATGATGACAATTAAGGTAGTTATCAATCTGATTACAGGGGAAAGTCAGTTCAGGCACTCTTTCCATCATTGCTGAGAGTCTTAGCTTGGGTCATCCTTGCAGACTCCTGGGAAATTTCCTAATGCCAGGTTTCTCACTAACCCCATAATGACTTCATATATGAAGATACCTAGTTCCTTGCTCTCCATACCTGTCCTTCCCACAACTCAACCATCTTATCTGCCCTTTTTTTTAAAAGATTGTATTTGGTTGTTGTCTTTCACAAGCCTGCTCTTTTCTGAAGGGAAATGGAATGGAGATGGATCCATGATACAGAGGATATAGCAGAAGTAGAGGGAGCAGGAACTGGTCAGGATGTAGAGTATGAGAGAAGAATCTATTTTCAAAGCAACAACAACTCAATAATTTCATGTAAGGGAACTTAGGTAATATCAGAAAGAGATTCATCCCCTGTTTGATAGACAGTGCTTGGTCTTGAAAAAAATTCAAAGATAAGTATCTCATATATGCAAAAATAAAAAGGGTCATTTAAGGTATCACAAATATAAAGGATTCTTTGTATTTGTCACCCATGTTTCTCATTTTGTTCCCTAACTTAACCTTTATGTATTTATATGCTGTATCTTTTCAAAGATTCTTAAGGTATGACACATGTCTATACTAGCAAAGTAGCCTCATAATTTCAGGAATGGATGAGGAGCCCAATAATATCATAGAACAAATGGGTAGATGATGACTGAAATAGCCTTATTGATAGGTGTTTCAGTCAGGGTTTCTATTGCTATGATAAATACCATGGCCAAAAGCATGTTGGGAAGGAAAGAGATTATTTGGCTTACACTTTCACTTTATAGTTGATCATTGAAGGAAGTCAGGGCAGAAACTCAAACAGGTGGCAGGAGCAGGTGCAGTGGCCATGGAGGGGTGCTATTTACTAACTTGCTCAGCCTGCTTTCTTATAGAACCCAAGGCAACCAGCCTGGGGATGGCACCACTCATAATGGGCTTGGCATTCCCACATAAATCACTAATTAAGGAAATGTTCTATAGGCTTGGCTACAGCCTGATCTTATGGAGGCATTTTTTCAATTGAATTCCCATCTTACTAATGACTTTAGCCTGTGCCAATTTGACATAAAACTATCCTGCACAATGGGTAATTATATTGTTGTTGAACCTCCACTCAAACTATGAACAGTTTTAGCAGTCAGGTTCATATTATTTTAGCCTTTGCGTCTCCATTTCCTTGTGGGCAAAGTGGATAGTGAGCCTTTAGTCTTGGAGACGTTTCTCAAATGATCAGTATTGACATTTTAGGACTTTTCACATCTCCACAAATGCTGAAGTAAATGCATCGATCTAGATTGCTTTCCCACATACTGGGAAAGGATCGTAGGAGATGTTTGTTTTCTAAGTGTTGTGTTTACTTAGACATATACAAAAACTGTCTAGGGTTTTGTGGAGGTGTTTTAAAGAAATCTTTTTTTTATTCCTATGTGATGTTTCCTAACATCCATCCGTGTGGAAGTCCCTTCATGCACAGTCATTCTCCTTCCCTCCTTCCCACCTCCTTTTCTGGATATTCCCACTTTTTAGTAATGATCCATTTCTCACTTATCATGATGTGGACTATGATTTGTTGTTCTTTCTTTTAAGCATTTCTGATGCAACAAGCAAGAGGCAGAAAGAAAGGAGCCATATAAAGGTGAAGAGGGACTGTAGTGCTCTTTCCTCCAGAGAAAAGCCTGATGACCATATTCTCTGTTTTTTTTCCTACTCATCAAACTATATTTGAATTCGAATTAGAAAAACAGATGCTTGTTACAGAGCTATTTATTTACAAGTTTCCTAGAACACTGCTTCAGGATTTTTCATATAAAAACATAACTGTTCCTCTTCTTTGTTCTTCCCCTAACTTGACCTTCCTAATCCCTCATTTTCTCTTCCCCCGTGCCCTTCTCCCTTCCTTTTTCTCCTTCCTCCCTCCCCCTTACCCATGCTTCCAATTTATGCTGGAGATTTGTCTCTCTCCCCTTTTCAGGGGGACCATGTATGTCTCTCTTAGGGTCCTTCTTTTTTCCTTCAGTTTATATAGAAGGTAGTTACATTAGTTATGTGTCTCACTGTTATGATAAAGTACCTGACAAAAGCATTCTAAGGAAGGGAATATTTATTCTGGCTCACAGTTTAGGTATAGAGTCCATCATGGTGAGGATGGCATGGCAATAATGAATGGCATGAAGTTGGTCACACAGATGCTTCACTTAACAAACAGAGATAGAGTTAAGAAAACTGGCTGCTCTTCCAGATGACCCTGGTTTGATCCCCAGCACTCCTATGGAGGCTCACACCATTTGTTGTGTCCTCTTATGCCCTCTTATGACATCCATGGGCATGAAGCACACATGTGATTCACAGACATATAGTAGGTATGTAGGAAAAATACCCATGCACATGAATCATACTATTCAATCAATTAATTAATTAAAGAAAAGAAGTAGAAATACACATATTGGTGCTTCCTCTTCTATATTCATTAGGGGTATCAATCAATGAAATAATACTATCTTCATTTAGGATGGGTCTCCCCACCTCAATCAAAACAGCACAGAAGTTTCTTCATAAGAATGTTCAGATTTCTGTCTCTTATGTAGTTTTACCCCTGTTTACACTGTTAAGCACAACAATGGTATATGTAAACAATGAAGTAATTCTTCATGCAACAAATTTTGACCTGTAGTACATGTTAAAAGCATAGTCATATTCTGTGATAGGTGAGAAGTTACATATTTGCAACTCTACATTATTACAGTGAAGATATTTTGAATGTCTACCATTCAAATGTATGAGAGTACATACATTTTCTATAAGTCTGGTGTGGATAATGGAAAAGCCTGAAAATTACTGTGTATAGAGTAGTACATCTAGAATTATTGTGTTTCTTTAAATAATTATTAAGGCATGACCTATTAGTATTGACATTGCCTACCTTTATTAAAGCAGATTTCAGATTGAATCCTTGGAAAATCATGCTAAACAAGGAGCCTGGTCCACTGATGTCTGTAGTGGCAACAATATCACTTATACATATATAACTATCAAGACAACCGTGTAATCTTTTTCAGTAAAACCTTTTAGCAGTTTCCCATTGCTCCTAGTCTTGATAGGAATAATTTCACAGGACTCCTGAGTGATAGATTGAGTTTTGATAACAATTCTGCTTTTCTCTCCTATGTTTATACCAGATATTTCAACCACATTTCCCTATCTACAAAAAATCCTGATGCTTTCCTATCTCACTTCATTTCTAACTGATCTTTCAACTTCGTGCTATCAGTATCCCTTTCTGAATAAGTTTCTACCAGTTCTACTGTGCTTTTCAAAGCCTCTTTCTAACTATCCTACATTCTGTATCCAATGAATTCTGCACTGTTAATGTAGAGCATGCTCCAGCTTATGCTAGAATAACTTTGTAATCATTCCAGAAATATTTATACCACTGCTAGATGGTAGACTCCTAAGGTCAGTGTCTGTTTCATTCACAGTTGTTTGGTTAGTGTCTAACATAGTACATTATTCACTGAAGACATCAGAGGCCTCAGTGAACATTGGCTGAATGAATTCTCTGTAAATATATCTGTGACCACCATTTAAAAATTCTCTAATTTATCCCTTGATTTTTTTCTCCCTAAAAATCAATCTTTTCATGTGTGCAGCATTGTGTACTCAAGAGTATATGCAACTTTAGGTCCAACAGATTACTCTTTCAGATATGGTTCAGTGGAATACAATGTCTTAGAGAAACAGCACAGCCAAGTAAGGTCCTAACAAATCACCATAATGTCTGCTTGAATTGCAAACAGCAACCGGAAGAGAAACTGGAAAGTCAATAAAAGGAGAGGTATAAGATCAGGCATATTTTAGAGAGAATGTGGTACTGAGATGAAGCAAAGGGCATAGAGGGAGTTTTCCAATTTTACATTTTATCAACTGAGTCAGCCTGCAGGTAACTAAAAGTCTAGGAAGAAACTTTGTTTTTCTGTCCCAAAGAAGCAGAGAACACATTTTGGACAACCATAGTCACTGGAAAATCCGAGAAACATTTCTAGATAGCTGATGACCAGAGAGAGGTACCAGATAGTACACCTAAGCCCTGCTCAATCCTCCACCTGACCTATCAGCTGTGTGCAGGCAGGGCTATTTCAACACAGCCTGACTAAGACTAGAACTCTGACACTTTAGATACAACCTAAGAGATGGGTTTGTGGATTGAGCCCAACCCAGCCCTGCTGAGAGAATAAGAAAACAATACATTTCCATTGAATTTTACAAAGTGCAGAAACTTTGTATCATAATAATGTCTATAACCAAAAAGCAGTGTTTTTTCCTTTTGTAAAGATCCAGAAACATGTAGTTCTTTTCATGAAAAATAACATTAAAGATGCTAAGATTAGCAGAGAAAAATTTTAAGGTAGACTTCATAGTTACGATGAATGGCTAAGGAAAAAACATGTCTACAGTGAATTAAAGGATAGCATGCATCACCAGAAAACTATTAAAAATAAAACAATGCTAGTACATGCTATTCATTCTGCTAACTGCTAGGAGCCTCAATAGTCCTATCCAGCTGTGTGCCCTTCAAAATATAATAACTACCATATATGTCCCCTGGCGAAATGATGAGATGACTGCTATGGGGGACAGGTAACCACATTCTGATTGAATTTTAGGCCTGTTCCATAGATAGGAATTCACGTTTGGTTCTGTACACCTTTTCAAGATTCTGTAGTTAGGGAGGTCATAGTCCCTAGTGAGGAACCCTACTACTGTTACATTTCTAAATGTATCTGATGTCAAACTGCCTTCCAAGTAAGTACTTATGTTTGTACCTCCAGATAAATGTCACTATTGGCCTTTATCACACAGACTTATTTTGTAGTGGATGGCAGTTAATGCAATGACATGCAACTGATCATGATGCAGAGAACAAGTTCCTTGGAGTACTTGGCCCTAAATGAGGCATATCACTCACACCGAGGCCCAGGGAGCTTGATAGAAGAGAAAATCTAAAGGATGTAAATACCAGGGTATGGGAGATTTGGAGAAAAGTTTTGTCTTCTGGACATGATGGATTGATTCTCTTCATAGACTTACTACTATTTCAGGTACCCGTACAACACCTGCCCACAATTTTGTCTATCAACATTTCATTAGGCAAGAGGAGGAGATCATGTGGCTCCACTCATCCGTAAGTGATTATAAGTATTTGGTGGTTGTCGTGGGGAGGGTGTCGCGTTTCTAGTGGTGCAAATACTAACTGAGAAGTTTCCAGTACTTCAGAGTAAAACACAAGAACAATTGTGCTCATACAAACAAATGCAATTCAACTCAGTGAGGACGAAGAAAGCCATGAAACTAAGATGGGCTTGCTGGGAGAAAGAAGGTTGCCAGCACTCAAAAGAAGAAGTAGAGAGAAGACAATGGAAAGTGAAAACAAACAAAATTTCACTATAGACATGTATAACATTGTTAATGAATAGGAATAACATGATGAAAATTATGGTACCAAAAAAGATATCTAAAATTACAATGTTCAACAAATAGTTTTAACAGAAGTTTCGAGTGATGGAAACAGAGTCAGTGAACTTCTAAGTTGGTAAAGTTATAAATGTACCATCTGAGGAACATAAGATTTTAAAAACAAAAACAGAGAAACATGAGTAAAGCCTCATTACTGGGAAAGTAACTCACCTCAGATCCACAATAGGCACTTGTCTAAGATACGAAGAAAAGATCAGACTTGGTTTTATTTTATTTTTTATCATTTTTTATTTTAATTTTAAATAGCTTGTTTTACATGTCAATCCCAGTTCCCTCTCCCTCCCCTCCTCCCGCACTCCCCTTCCTCCCCACCCTCCCACCCTATTGCCAAATCCTTCCACATAGGGGATATCTAGAGTCTGTCATTTTACTCTGGGTAGGGTCCAGGCACTCCCCTAAGAGTCCAGGCTGAGAGAGCATCCCTCTTTGTGCTATAGGCACACGAAGACAGTTTGTATACCAGGGATAGACACTGATCCACAGCTCAGGGCCCCATAGGTTGCCCAGGCCTTCTCGCTGACACTCACATTTGGGGGGTCCAGATCAGTCCCATGCTGGCCTCCCCACTGTCAGTCTGGGGTCCAAGAGCTCTCCCCTGTTCAGATCAGCTGTCTCTGCTGGTTTTGCCAGCCCATTCTTTGCAAATTTGCTCATCACTTCTCTCTCTCTGTCACTGGGTTCCTTGGGTTCGTTTTATTTTTAAAGGAAATAACATCCATTTATATGTGGATTCAATAAGCTTAGCAAACTTGAACAGAATGGCTACAAAGAAAGTATAAGCATGAGAATAAAAAGTGAGATTATTCAAAAATTAAAGGGAAAAGTTTGAAATCCAACAAAGAAAAATAAGTTACAGGAAGGAGACCAATGACCCAAATATTACTAATTTCTCATTAGAAGCTATGCCAGCCAGTGGTTAGTGGTGAAAGATAGGAAACCCTGTGAACATAGAATTCTGTGTTCACTGAAACATTCCTTAAAGAATGAAGGCAAATGTCAATGTAAGTTACAAATTAAGAAATTTAATAAGATAATTATTTTACTAGGATACTTACACAATAAGATGCCTGAGAGATGTTACTTGCTAATAAGTGGTGACACTAGAAAGACACTGTGATCTATAGGAAACATGGAGAAGCTTGGGAGGATGTGTGCAAATAGAAATAGCACTTTTGCTTAATTAAAAAGAAAAGTAAACCTGATAGTAGTGTTTGAGGTGTGTTTCTTATGTATGTGTCATAGATGTTTTAACAAACTAAGCTCCACTTTCTGTGAGGTTATACCATGATAGTTTTGAATATACTTTGAAAGACTAAGGGTTCACATACTAGTGAGATCATTTACATTCATAAAATACAGATATGTATAAAATCTGTATAAAGCATATATTATTAAACCAAAAGATACTTAATGCTTGCATAGATTTAAAAGAACTTCTATTGATATTGTATTCCTGGCTTGATAGGCTTCAAGCCTTGCCATATGGCAACTATAGTTTTTTTAAAATATTGAGTCCTAAGGCAAAACTGACAAAAACTACTATAATACAAATATGCCAGGTTTAGGATACATTTCCGTCCAGTAAAGATGATTAATAGTCATTTACTTAATGATTGCCAATGTACAAACAAATGGTAGCCACACAACAAAAATTTGTTTTTGAGTTACTTTATTTTCAAGCAAAAAGTTACAGTCTTTATATTTTACTATGTGGAATTGTAGCTCAACTGCATGATACACATTGGGTATTCTTTTATTTGTGTCCAAATTGGTACCTATTAAATATTTTCTTCCAGTTTATAAATACCATTGGTTGAACATAAAGAACTTTATTCTCTAGTACGAAATGATTTCAGCTCAAAGCAGTAGTTTTAAATGGCATTATCTGCAAAATAGACTAACTACACCAAAAGCATCTTGAAATACATTTTAAAGTCTAAAAATTTAAAAGAAAATTCAATAATTTGTTCTTATTTTAAAACTGTTTAAAATGAAAATTAGCCATCTCTGAGAGATACTGTTATGGGATTTTAAATAGCAAAATCAAAACACAATGTCCCCACTGACTTCTGAGGCAGAATTAAACACACTAAAAAGATGTACAGCCTAAAATATGGAGGGAAATATCTATGTTCATTTAGGTAGCAACTGAACAATCAATATTTGAAGTTGAAGGTAATGCTGTCTTTGCCTTAAGAATTTATATTCACAGTCAGCTAAATTGAAGGAAGAGATTCCTATGCTTGGTATATAGTGTGATTTCTTGATTTTGAGGTTACTTTTCTAGTTTCATGGAAATCAAATGCCTGTGAATACATTGTCCAAAATGGAAACCTCCTATCATGTTAAAGTGGTGGCATATTGCAATTGTAATCATTTCAATATCTATTGAACAATTTATTCATACCTATAACTTTCTTAAATGCTGTTGGTATTAGTTAGAAACTTGCAATTGTCTTATTTAGTAGCTGAAAAATAAGCCTGCAGGATTAAATGACTTACAAGATCATAGTGAGTAGTGAGTTGAAAGAATATAACTATAAAATGTTCTATAATAGTAAAGACCAAAAAATATCTGTTTTTTATACCTGAATTACATTTACTTGTACTATCATTTACAGGGCTAGTAAAAGTATATGGAGTTGAAAACTTAGTAAGTTTAACAGAATCAGAATTGCTTTCTAACAAAGCAACCTGGCAAAGACTAGTTTACTTCATTGAACAAGTGCCCTCCAAACCATTTTTTGGTTCTTGTATCTTTGCCTTGCCAGTAGCAGAATTCCAGTGTGGTCTCTGTTGCAGCACCATAGATATCACAGGAAATGAAGTTTAGTGGTCACTTATGGGACATCTCAATGTCTGGAAACTCACCTTGACACTAAGAAATCTAGTTCTTGCAATATCTGCAAAACGGGACACTAAAGTGGTTTCTTATAAGGATATTATTATGCTCAATAACATGATTCCTATATCTCCTGTCATAGGACAATTGAATAACATAAACATTGTTGTCATTATCTTTCTTATTTTTGTTGTTAGACTCATGGTATCTTTTGTGTGATAAATGCCAAAGTTATAACTTGGAATCCCATGACCTATTACATAATACATTGGTCCAGCATCCTCCCTAGGGAGTTAGTCACATTTGTAGTTGGTTCTGCTTTATTAAATGGCTTTTGTGTCTTTATTTTGCTAAAATAAAATGTTGAAAGTATAGGTAGTTCAAGTAGCAGAATGTTTAGTACTATCAAAGAGTTCTTAAATACTTTTCTCTTTACACATTTTTCCTGAAAATGGTTCTTCAAAACGTCTTCGCAGTTTGTGTTTATGTATTTATAGGTATAAATATTTTGACATAAATGTATGTAACAATAATGAATTTAAAAAGAGATCATGAATTTGAAAGAGAACAAGGAGCATTAAATAGGAAGGTTTGGAGGGAGGAGAGGGAAGGAGGAAATGATGTAAGCGTAATTTCATTGTCATGCAATTTGAGTTGGGATTTTCATAGCATTTTTGGAACAAATGTGAAACATTAACTGATGGTCAAGAGACAACTGCGTCTCTGTTACGTGTTGGGGATTTTGCTTTGCAACTCGCACCGGCATGCTTAGAGAAATGGTAGGGAGGGATGCACTGGGTATGGTGTTTTGCATACAATGGGGTACATTTGTGAATGGGTAACTAAACGACTCTCCATCTTGCTGTAGGAATTTGGAAATGGTTACCATTTTAGAACAAAAAGATTGATTGGAATATGGGAGAACCAACTGCTAGAAGGAAAGCTTCGTTTCTGAAGTGAGGACCTGCCTGGGAGTGGTCAACAGAAAGCAACCTTTCTTTCACTTTCTCGGTGAAGAAAGCAGGGGTAAGGAGACACAATTTAGGACACTGGTTCTGATAACTTTATTAAATATTGATTTTTGAAAAATATATCTATTTACCGAGCCATGAGCCCAAGAAGATGAGGGTCGGTGATAAAAATAATTAGAAGTAGTATTTCAGTTTTACTGCAAACAAAATGAGTTGGTAGAATCTATTTGTGGAGCCAGATATAAAAATAACTCCATTTAGATAGCAGAGGAGGCTCATTCTCCAGCAACAGCCCAGTCATCTTCAGAATGATCATCTTTGTTTCTTCATGTCTCTGGGGGTTGGCAAAGCCAGAATTTCCAGCCCAATAATATAAATTCAAAGATTATTAATCTAGTCTTCTAAGTCAGTGATGAATGACCTGAGACAATATTCTGGGTAGTATAATAAGAAAAGAGTCAGTTGAATAAAGGCCGAGAATGAGCAGTGGTCTCCCTAACTCCACCTGCTTGGCGTCAGCTGCATTTTACACTCCACGGAACCTGACAGCCTTCAACTTTGGTCACCTCTGTAGAGTTTAGTGAGGAGAAAGTATTGATTCATTCAATGAGTATTTCCTAAACTCAAGAATGTAAATATCAGCACGGAAATGGGCCTGCTTCCAATGAAGGGGCAGGCCCTTTGGAACAAGCTGCTTTGAGAATGTGGATGGTACTCTAATTGCAGACACTGAGACATGGGTAAGAAGTTCTTGTCAGAACAAATGCTGGGAGAAAGGTTTTGATTTAGATCAGGCTTCATCACCTAAGCATTAAGCATCCTACAGTTCGTCTGCATCCCCAAATCTGTGAATACAATGAGTTCTTAATGCAACACTGTTAATATTCATATCCCTTCTGTGAAACAGTTCTCTACCCATTTTTGATGCAAATCATTCAGCGTTACCTTTGTCATGATTAATATATTCAATCATGCATACTGGCCAAGAAGGGCTTAAATGGTACCTCTCACTAAAATGGAAGTAGTCTAGGTATTGGGACAAATATACTTCAATCAATCTCACATAGTATTTGCCACAACTTGAAGATATTGGTGTTTTCTCCATTTTACAGAGGAGAAAACTGAGACTTAGTATTAGAAAACTAAACTTCTTACCTTAAATAATTTGGAGTGGAATAAGAATCATAATGACAAATAGTTAATGTAACAAGAAGCCTAAAGAAGAACCCAGTAACACATGATGCCAGAAAAAATCCTGTAAGAATTTTCAAATTATAATACACAGTCAAATATTCATAGCCAGGGGTACATGTAGGGGCCAGGAAGAAGCAACGTGGTGGGCATGAGGGCATGGACCTGAAAAGGATGGCATATTTAGCCAGCTAAGATGAAGGTCTGTGCTTAGTCTAAAGTAGAATCTTAAAATAATGGATTCAGTAACTGGAACTTTTACTGTGTCGTCAATAACTTTCTGTGGTATAGCTTTCAAATTGGCTTTGCATTCTGGGTAAGTGTCTGTGTCATTTTATTTGCCTTTAAAGCTGAGTTATAGGAACCACAAATCACAACAAGCAGGAACACCCAAATTAAATGAGAGTTCAGGTCCGAGTCTTTCTGCCTCAGTGTTTATAAGGTAGTTGTTTTGGATTTCCCTTAGAAGACACTGGTATGATTCTAAGCCAGTGGCTCTCAACCTGTTGGTCATGACCCCTTTGGCAAACTACAGTCTCCAAAAATATTTATATTACAATTCTTATGAGCAGTAAAATTAGTTATGAAGCAGCAATGAAAATAATTTTATGTCTGAGGGGTCACCACAACATGAAGAACTGTACTAAATGGTTGCAAGATTAGCAAGGTTGAGGACCACTGTTTTAAGTAAATCTCTATGAAGAAAATAGACATTTCTTAGTCTTGTCTGGACTATTTCTTTGCTAAGCTATCCTTCAGTGAAATTCATAGTGATCCAACTAGGAAATCAGCTGGAACTTGTAGAGCCATATGTATTGTACTCACCAAGACTGGGTGGGGGCTTTGGATAAGATAATGAGTATAATGACTTGAAAGATATATTGGGGTTTGTAGGTGTAGATTTCTGCTTAATCTTCTGCTCCTATCTGTTCAATAAAGCCTTTGTACAGGATATTGTGATAGACTCACCCTAGTGAGTAATCTTTGATTTTTGCTGTTTTTGATAGAATAAGTAGAAGAGACTGAATGTTAGCCATGAGCACAATACATTTTCTCCATTATTACTTTAGGGAGCGCTTTTGGAGGTCATGTCAAGTATGCATTTAAGGAAGGAATGGTTCTCATGCAAATTAAAACAAATGAATAGTCACTGGTGTCTTCAAGAAGAAGGAAGTGTAGATAACCTCAATTAAAAGCAAATATCACCACGCATCAGTGTTTCTGCTTTCTGAACCTTACATAAATGCACAGCACTATTCCCACTTCTTGGTGCCTGCTTTCTTTACTCAATAGGGTGTTTTAGTTGCTTATCCATGTTATATATGGACCAGCAATTTAGGGTTTGCATTTTGTTCTGCATAAACTACAACTTTGTAAAAAATACTATTTAAAATAAAATCAAAAGAATCATCTGTGGCCCTGTTTAGACTTGGCTTGGGAGGAGATAAATCCAATCTGGGAGAAGAGGAGTTTGATGCATCAAAAGATCATCTTTATGTTGGGCTCTCTATCACACATGGAAGGAAAGTTACTTTAGTATATAATGCATTAGTTTCCCCCATTTTGATCCCATCCTGGAGAGTGTTAGACACACAAGCTTTATGACAAGTGAAGAGGACACTTCTTGCCAGTGATGACAAGGCTTGAGCGTGGATCTGACTTTCTAGCATAAGATAGGATGGGACTGATTTTAAGCCTGATGCCTAGACAGCACAGGTGTTTTGTTGGAGGTTCTTGTCCTGCCAGGTCCCACTGCCATTCTCAGCCTCAAAGAAACACAAAGACCCTATATTAGTTGTAAAACTGATGGCCAATGGCTAGGGTTTCTTAATGGCTACCTATGACTTAATTATTAACCCATTTCTATAAATACATGTATTTCCAAGTGGTCTTGGCTTACCGGAGAATGCCTGGACCTGTGACTTCTTTGCCAAATACATGGCGAGTCTTCTGTCCATCTCTGCCCACTTTTCCCAGAAGCCTCCTTGTCTTCTAGCCCAGCCTATCTTTCTGCCGTTACTGGCTATTGCCCAAACAGTGTTTTATTTATCAACCTGTATAAGAGAAACCTGTATACAGAAGATATCCCCCATCACAGATGGCTTCCAAACTACTTGGAATACACCTTGACTAGACCAAAGTGGACACACTCCCTTTTGATTCTGATTTACCTTCCCCGGGACCACAAAGGAAAGTTGTCATCAGAGAACCTGAGAGCTTAATTGGAGGTGGCATGTTTTCTGGAGTACCAGTAATACATTCAGGTGAGTTCACATAATAATTTAAAAAATATTTAGTCTTTGCCCCTGTGTCTCAGGATCATTTCTAACTGATATGTGTTGATTTGATGATACTGGTCTCTCTTGGGTGACAGTACCTCCAATAATCTTATTAATTATATTTATCTCATAAATTTATTTATTTGTGTATTCACTCACCCAAGCAAATATTGTTTTATAGGGTATATAAGACATCTAAGCTTTAGCAGCTCCTGATTTCTTTCCACAGTTGTGCCTGATACTCATTTTGAAGACTCATTAGAACATCTTCTAGGAATATTTTCAACATCTGCATCTCTGAAGGCCTTGCTTTCTTTATTGATCTCAGATACTGCTACCTTATACCTGATTTATAACATTTTCTTATAAGAGCATAGATTTTTGGGGGGGTTGATATTTCAATCTCTGAAGATCTGTAAGAGATCATCAAATTATAAATTGTGGGAATGTCGACTATTCGGTACATGCTATGCAATGAATATGTTAGACTTTTCATCATGGTGGAAGATGCCCAAGCAAGACAATATAAGGAATGAAATATTAATTTTGACTGACTAAAGCAGAGGCCTATACTTACATGTGTATATTGCATTTGTGGGACAAAATTGCTCACCTGTTGGTAGAAAAGAGGCAGAGTCTGGGAGTGGGGTGCCTAGTCAGGCCAGGCCAAGATTCAGCAATCAGGAAATCATTTCTTATAAGTTTACAATAGCTTGGGACCAAGCCTTTAACACAGAATACATAGGGTACATTCCATATTCGACTTTAACAGTAGGTATCAAGTACACAAGGGTCTGGACACTTACTTTGCAACAATTATATCCCCTTGAAAATCATAATTAAAGTCTTTTAAAACATGGACATCTGATTGCTTTAATTCCATTTATAGTAGTTCATGGATTTGAACCTGGAGACACCTTAGTACTTACCTCAGGGTGTGCATAGTTATGATGACAAAAGGTATCTTCTAGTTTTGTTATGCAGGGTTCATTTTTATTTGTAAGGTGCTTTCATGTGTAAAGGCCCTTTGATATTTTCTTGGGTTTATGTGTACATGCATTTAGGAGCTGGGCCATCTTGCTGGAGTGTGGACTTTTAAATGTGTTTGACTGAAGACAGGGACAAAAGCATGAATTATCCTCACCTTTAGTACTAACCTCATGGCGTTTCTCCCTATTCACAAGCCCTAAGAGAAGGATTTGTTGTCTCATCGTTAACCTGAATAGATATTCTCTAGGTAGTATACATCATGTCAGGCAGTTGAGAAATGCTCATGAATTCCAGGAACTACCTTGACTCTTGGGTTCCTCCCAGTCTTCCCACAGTCAACAAGCTGTTAATGGTGTCCTGGCACGCAGTCTTGGGAAAGGTCTACTTCAGAAGTGTGAGCTTCTTGTGAATATGAATGGTTGGACTGGGGCTATATAAATACCTCTCTGGTATGGAGTCAGTACAGGCAGTCTCATTTTGTGTGTCTCCTGGGAACACACATTTGCTTTAGTTGTGCAGGGGGAGGACAAGCATGAAGGAAGCCTGGAGGGACTGAGAGTAGCCATCTCAAGTACATTCCTTCCCAGTAGGAATCCTGGAGTGGCAGCATTCAAGGATTTGGAGTGGACTTATGAGTAATGCTGGAGTATTGCCACTTAACACTTTCAGAATTTAACAAATTCTCACAATGTGAATTTGAACTGTTTTCCACCTACATATCCCACAGGTCCATCTTGCTGGCTGCATATGTTAATGGCTGCAAAATGCTATGACCTCTCATGAAAAGTGCTGCAATACTTAAAAATATTATTATTATCATTTCATGGACATTTTGCAGTTCCCACTGGTTGGTTTCACTCTCCCCTTTAATCTGGAGTGCATTAAAGTGGCTAAATAAAAAAGTATTTTGAGTAAATAAAGATACCCATGATTTTCAAAAAGTTCTTTATTATATATTTTGATGTGAATCATCACCCTCTCCTGACTTCCCACATAAACTGCTATGGCTAAACAGCTCTGTAATGATATTGCTACTTGACTATAATTTAGAATGCTATAAAGATTATTTAGCACAAAGAAGTATTTCCAGTTAAAATTTAGCTACTCCTTTCAAATAGATTTACATTAAATCGTAGGCTGGATTTTAGAAAAATTCAACAGAGCAAAAAATAAAATGTAGTTCATGTTTCTGCAAAATATCTGCCTCTCCACTGGCTTCTTACCCTCTGTTTTTCTTTGTAGCAGATTGCCTATGAGGATTCAACTGAAGTCTCATTTCCCAGCTCATCCAATTCTTCCCTATATTTTTGCTTCTATCCTTAAAAAACAATGACTAAATAAACCACCTACGCTGTGCAAAGAAGTTCAATGTCTTGCATACTGCCATTTAAACTGAGATTTAGTGTATTATCATTATTGCTGTTACCTACCACACAATGTACAAGGACTTGAATAGACAAAGGAGAGTCTTTAAGAATTGTATAGTCAAGGGGACTAGAGAAACAGCTCCCTGTCAGAGTGTTTGCCTAATATATGGAAGACCCTGGGTCCTAACCACAACCTTAAAAATAATCTATGTACTGTGGAACATTCTTTTACATTGAGCATAGAAAAATATTCCATAGTCCTTTATATATACAGATTGCATGTTGATTAAAAATTAAACAAGTAAGTGCTATGAAATTACAGTATGATAGAGATGTGGGCATGTATGCATGTAGGCAACAGTATATTATTAATGTGCTAAAATGGGAAAGTAAAAATGAAAATGTCATGATATAATAACTTCTCAATGAACCTTTGAACAATAGCAATTACAACCCCTCTAGTATAAAATATATTTTTTGCAATTTTCTGCATGAGTTTAGACAAATGATTTTTCTGCATATGAGTATCTATTATGTAAAATATG
This sequence comes from Mesocricetus auratus, assembly GCF_017639785.1. Lineage (NCBI taxonomy): Eukaryota > Metazoa > Chordata > Mammalia > Rodentia > Cricetidae > Mesocricetus > Mesocricetus auratus. The sequence goes on along the minus strand of NW_024429205.1, from coordinate 16,830,131 downwards.
GATAGCTATGTCCTCATCACAGTTACTATAAATCTTCAATGAGTTCAAGTATCTAAAGGACTTTATGCATGGAGCATAATAAATATTCATTTTGCAGTTATTACTTTAATTGGTAATAGAAAAAACCATTTACATATATAAGTACACATGCATTTACAATCCTTGGATTTATTTTTAAATAATCATTATTTTTGCACTTCATAGTTAAACTTCTTCAGTGGGCTTTTAGATCCTATTTTAGTCTGTCCTTTAACCCCTTTAATCCCACTTTTTTCAGTCCAGGCCATTGAACATGGTATTTAATCAAAGTACTTGGATCTTTCCCTGTTCTTGTAGTCATATGCTACAAAGATTCCAGGCACGCATAGGCAATGGTGACTGAAGACTGATGAAAAGTCCCCTGCTGTCCACTGCCTCCCAATTAGATCACTCCACCATGAGAATAGAATGTATTTTCCTCATGCCAATCCATTCCATCTGCCTTTAATTCCCACAACTTTCCTTAATAATATCACCAGTGACCTGCATTTTGCCAAACCCAGTATCCAACATAACCCTATTTCCTACCCTCTGCTACTATCTCCTTGAAAAACCAGGTTAGATAGGGAGGTTTCTTTTTCTTTAATCTCTGTCTGAACCCCCATCGTGTGCCCTTTTAGGAGCCATTTCAATGTAGTTAATGCCATCTTCCCCCTCCTCCCACGACCATTGGTCACACCTTTACCACAAAACACTGGTACCTGAGAAGAAACTCCAGTAAGCTGTCCATCTTTATTTCTCTGACTGACCTTTCCTGGAGCATGTAGTGTTTTAAAGTTCTTAGACTGATTCCAAATAAGTTTGCATTTCTAATGCAAAAATCCAAGCTATGAGTTAGAGCAACCAAGGGGAGTTTCTCAACACAGAGAGGATTTCTTGTATTCTTTAAATTTGACCCAGTGGAAACACAGAACTCCTGCCTGCCTGACGAGTGGATTATATTGGTTTGGGTTATGTGAATGGTACTTGAAATTCAAAGGGATGGAAGGACAGCTAAAATGGGCCATGCACGAGATGTTGCATAGCTCTTATGCATGCTGTCACAAACTTTGTGATTTCACATGTACATCCATCTTTCCCTTCAGTGCCTGGAAAATGTTGTTTCTTTATAGACATCTGTTACCTCATCTCTTACACTTTTTCTCCCTATTTCATGTTGATTTCTGCGACTTCTAAGGAGAAGTTTGACACATATATCCTATTAAAGGCGATTACTCTGGAAGACATGTCTCTACACAGAGACCAGTGGATCTCTGGACTATTCGTCATCTAATGCATAAAGAAGTGTCTTTGATCAGAGTTAAAAGATCCATCGGCATATGGGTATTGCAACAAGACATTAGGAATAATTTTATTACCACATCATTTTAGTAGAATGATGGTAATAATTTCCTCCCTAGGGCCTAAGACCTATCTAGTTACTGGTTCTTACCCTGTTAGCAATGCCAGTTATTGATTATTTCTTCAGGAGTGGGGTTCAAGTCAATTGGAAGGTGTTTGGTTACTTCTGTAACATCCTGCCACTATAGTACCAATGAACATATCTTTCCAGTACAGTCATTTTATAGCTCCCAGGGTTATCATCTGCATTAATGCTAATGCTTACTTTCTCCCTTAGTAGTGTGCATAATACCTTCCAGCACTATAAAAGTTAGCTAGTTGGATTGATACTTCACAATTGGGAATCTCATTGCTAGCCTGGAGAGGGGTAGATACGAGTCCCATGCCTAGCTGAGAAATTAATGGTACTTGATAGCTGCTGGAAGAGGAAAGGTTTATTTCCTTTAAGGACATGACCCCTGGTTTGTCTACCATCCTTTGAGGCAGACCCTGCATTCAAGAGTATTTGGGCAACTTAGCAAGGTGAACTGAACTCAGTGGGATTAAACTAGAAGATGAGAAAATAGGAATTTGGGCAGTTAGCAAGTGAGGGTGGATCTGGAATAAGTTAGATGAATATGATCAAACAAAATATGTTTTAGGAACTTCTCAAAGAACTCCTTTAAATACATTTAAAAGATTCATGATGAGGAAAGAGGAGAAATTTCATGTTTCTATTTCACAATATCTCTTTCTGTTTTTTCCATAGCTGTATCATCTCTTAAATGGCAATTTCTTTTGGAAAGTTTTCAGCATTGATCAATGAGCAAACTGTAATCAATTATTAACCTAATAAAATTCCATTAATAATTAGCCATTTTGAAGTTATGAAAAGATTTACATGGAGTTAAATATTGTCTAAGAGTTAAGGAAATTAAAATATTTTTTCTACAGCTGTCAGACCAAAGATAGAATATTTTAAAGCAGTCTATAAAATATTTAAACAACAGAATTAATTGAGCCAAAGTTAACAACATTTGGAGAGCAAGGTAATAGTGGAGACATATAATGCACTATGTTATGGGGTTGTTTGGATCACAGATAGCTCCAGGATTTATTAGCAGAGATGTGTAACTCACAGCTACAAGCAGTGGCTGGAATAGGTAAAGCTCACAGCATATTTGCAGTGACGTTGATAAAACCAGCATTTAGATTTTGGCATATTCTGAAAAGAAAATTATGGTTACATGGTGCTACTGCCAATTATCTGAATAGTAGTGACAGTCAAAGCAAATGAATAGAAAGTCAAGCTGGTCATTTCTCTCACAGTACTGGCTTTTCAGTGCCAGGGGCTTGAGTTCCTAATCAGAATTTCTTGATTCCTGTGTTCAGCCAGGACGAAGCTTCAATTCCCTCACTTGAAGTCTGTCACCATGTGCCCAACCTTCCCATCTGTGGGATTCACTTCTAAGACTCAGTGGCTTTAAGAAGATGGGGGATATTGATCAAAGGTAAGCAAAGTTATAAGAAATTGTCATATGCACTTATTATTGGAGACAAATATGCATTTAAAGATGTTAAGATGGACTCTTTACATAAAATTTCCTTAGTTTATATTTCAAGTCACTATCTCAGTTACTCTACAAGTTCCACTGCTGCAGAAACATCTTACTGTTATAACACAAGGAAAGAAAAATCTCTCACTGGGAAGTTGTAGCAGCCCATCAGCATTTCTTACAAATTACACGTGGACTACTGCCACCTTTCATCACTCTGTCAGTACAGCTTAGGTGCGGACCATTACTTTGTCTCTCTTGGCATGTTTCAACCACTCGTTAAACTTATCTTACTCTTAAGTCCTTTCTTCTTTCAAACTCTTCTTGTGTAAAACATCAGAAAAGATCTTTCTAACATAGTCATTAGAATTTGTTGACTAATCTATAAAGGTTTTTGCTTTATCATTTTCAACTTGACTCCCATGAAAAGACAAGACCTCTGTTAAGAGTATCACCAGCCACCATGGTGTTGTGTACAGCAATGTAAGAGTAGAAGAATAACTAAGACATCATCCATCTACCCTCAGGAGAATCTGGCTCCATGAGAGTGGTGGACTTTCCTGGAATGCCATCAAGACAAAGAGGCACTCAATAAGTGAAAGATGGAGTTAATATATACAACTCCAAATCCCAGAGCTGTAAGATGTGGGGCACATGGACCACCTCATTTTCTTTACAGATGTGCAGGTAGCTATTTAAATGCTCTCTTCTGCCAAGCTAACATGATTCCTAATTGAACTTTCATCTTTCAAGGAGCTTAGGCTTGATAATTGTTTGATTTTACTTTATAAGTCTGTTTTACAACCGACAAAAAATTACTTATCTAGAACACAAATGTTCCCGTACATGGAGTTTGGAAGTTATGGGTGAGAACTAAGGAGAAAGAATAACTTCCACTGTGTGTGTGTCTGTGTGTGTGTGTGTGTGTGTGTGTGTGTGTGTGTGTGTGTGTGTAAAACAAGTGCATTGTCTTAGCCACTTACAAATCCTCTCTTTAGCAGAGATGCTGTGATCTAGACAAGGAAAGACCTTTTCTGTTATTACATAGCCAGTTATATTCATAAGCAAAGTCCTGATAATACTGTACTTTCCCCTTGACTGCCCTGTTTTTAGAATCAAAGTGTGGCAGGGTGTGGGGCCATATATCTGGAAACCCAAAAGTTGGGAGATAGAGGAGTCTGAGGCCCATAACTTCTGGATGAGACAGTACAACACTTTATTTAAACAAAACAAACTCTAACAACTTCTGAAACCCCATGGTTATCGCCTATTCATGGCATAGCAAGGACAGTGGCTACCCTATACACAGGAATTGTTCTTTCAGGAACACCACTGGATGGGATTCTGTGTGCTCCTTCCCTAGGGCCTCTCGTTTTGCTGTTCTTCATTTTATCTTGGAACTATAATAATTTGTCTCCTACCTCTGGTTGTTCTGGGCATCATTTAATTCATTAAGGATTTTTCCATATTTTAAGAACCTTTTAGTTTTGGGGATTCAACCAAACGGTGTGACTGAACACCAACTGGGGGGGGGGTCACACACTTATTCTCTTTAATTTCTAAGGCAGAATTGGAATTAGAAGTTTTGTGCATGAGGATGTGCACTGCTTTATCGAAACATTATTTTTTCTCCACCAAACTCAAATGTTAAATGCACTCATTCTCAGCCGAAGTTTTAGAAAGCCAAATTGCACGGTTTGAGAGTGAAAAATCAAAGTATCATTTTAGGATATGTCAGGTACAATTCTAAATGTGTATGTAAGGGCTTGTGGTCTGCTAAGTGCAGACCCAAGCTGGCTCTAAAGTTAACATTCCCCCAGACTACAGAGACTCAGGCAAGGCTCGTGTGTACTTCAGAGGGCTGCGGAGACATAGTTGTTCCATGACTTTGGTGTTTATCTGGATAAACACTGGGCTTTACCAGTGCAGGGTGATCTACTAGCTTTGCTTCCTCTCTGCATCTGCAAGTGAGTAAATACATTAAGTACGTTTCTCTTTCCAGTCTAGCAGAGGCGATTTGATTGTGCTGATGAACACACAAAAAAGTCTCATTCTATTTTCATGATTTACTTCTGAAACAACCTTTGTATGAAACCTAATTTCTTTTCTCTGTTCTCATTTACTTGGTGACCACATGACTCAATGTTTCCTCTTCTGTTGCGATTCATGAAGGATTTATCACTAGGCATTTTGTGATCACAGACATCCCAGAAGGCCACCCTGCTTTATAAACCTTACCTAACTTGCTACTAGAACTGTTAACAGCATCTTCACAAACATAATGCCTTTTTATGAAAAAGCAACAAAATCATCACATAAAAGAAATCTCTTATTATGGGCTTCAAAGGGGTAGAAACTGGTATCTGAGAAATGTATGAAGCAGAAACAGATGAAAGGAGATACAATCAGAAAGGAAATGTGCCCATGATTAATCAAAGACAAATAATTCCATCATTGAAAAATGAATCAGTATTTAAGGTTTTATTCTATTCTTTTACACCAGAATTCTGCAAGACTTTGAACTCTCAGCACTGGAAATAAAAGGACATAAAATTTTCACTCGGGATCTTTTTTCTTTTTTTTTGTAAAGCAGAATTCTATACTTAAAAGCATATAGTAATTGTTCCTTATTGCCTCCCAGATGAAAGCCCAGGTTCCTGCACCTGGCCCCAGAAGACCTGCATAGCTGGAGTTCCCTTCTCTCATCTTCTTAAAGTCTTAACAAGAATCATGAGCTCTGGTTAGCCACACCTGGTCTCTCTCTGTCCATCAAATTCTTTCTTTTTACCTCCTGTTAAAGCATCTTAATGTCCAAGAGCCTGTTAATGTCCATAAACTACTGTCATCAAGTTCCTAATATCTAAACACAGAGAAGCAGATATTTGACTGAAGTTAAGTCCATATCTTCAACCGACTTTTATTTCTCACCCCTGCTCGAGGTTGTATCTCCCTTCCCTGAGAACTTCCACCAGGTACACCTCCAGTGCTTGCTTCCAGTCCACTGTGGCATCCTGAACTGTTTCTTTGACACAGTAATAGCTGAGAAACTCCCCCCCCCCAAGAATAAAAAGGCAGATTTTAGTTCTTTTAACATTCCCCACGGGCCTAAGAAACCAAAGGGAGGCTGGGGGCATAACTTAGGTGGTAATATGCTTACCAGAAATGTATGAAGACCTGAGTTTGAGCTCCCTGAACTCCTATTAAAACAAACTAACAAAAAGGTGGTGGTATGTTCTTATAATCCTAGGACTGAGGATACATATGTATCCCTAGGACTTATTAGGCAGTCAGCTAAGCCTTATTGGCAAACTCCAGGCCAATGAGAGACCCTGTCTCAAAAAAGTAATAATATTTAGTAATTATTCCATGTAATGATACTTCAGGGACTGAGTCTGGACCCTACATGCATACACACATATGAATACATGCACTCACCTATGCAGGCACACACATGAATATATGTACTCACCAATATATGCACTCATGAGAACATATGCAGGCAGGCACACATATGACCTACATGGTTTTGATAGCATAGAATTATGTGATATATTCACAGACGAATAGATATTATTCAAAGAAAGGATGCATTTCTGTCTTGAGGTTTAACTGGGAAACTGGGAGAGATTAACTAATTACTGTTGGCAAGAGTTTTCTTAATGGAAATTTCAAGTGGCCAGGAGACACTAAACTCCACAGTCAGAGTCTTCCTCAAGTGGCTTTTCTCACCTACAGTTAGCATTTATATTTTGGATACAGCTTTAATATCTATAAAAATCATAAAATTATTTTTTATGGAGAGAGTACTCCAAAATAACTGCAGTGAGCCTCTCCATAGTGGCAGTCTGAAACCCCAGAATAGGAGGGCCTCAGGGAGAGAATTCACTTAAGGAAAAGATGCGGTGGAGATGCTCAAAACAAGCCTCTATACACACCATCATCTCAAAATGTTTGTTTATATTTACAGTATGCAACACACTTCTTATTTTATTTCTTTCTTTGTTCTGGTTTATTTAATTATCAGTTCTTACAACCCCAATTTCCATCCTGTTACAAAGGTGAAGAAACCAGACTAGAATGTTGTGGTAATCACTGGGAAGATGTCTCAGTGAGGAAGAGTACTTGCTGCACAAATACCTATGTTTAAATACCTACACATAAGTAAAATCCCGGGCGTATCTGTATTCCTTGAACCCCTGTACTAGGAAAAGTGCAAAGACAGGAGGATCCTAGCAGCTGATTGACTGCCATCCTTGCTTGCATTTTAGATAGATACTGCATCTTGATGAAGCGTCGTGGAGAGTGGGGAACAGGACACCCACATCCTCCCTCCTCTGACCTCCATAGCTATATAGGGACATAACACTTCCCCACATGTACATATGCATATGGCATATAAACACATAAATTCATATGTACAGCCATGAGCAAACACACCTAGACCTGTGGCGAGAAGGCTGTGTGGAAACTGAGGCGCGGTTAACAAACCCAACTAAGATCTGGGGCCCAAATTCATCACAGAGCTTATGGGAAATCATGTGAATGGCAGAATTACCCATGCCTTAGCTAATGAAATAGAGGTTCTGTTCTCATTGATCACTGCAGAACTCTGAACAAATGAATGTAACTGCTGCTGAACCTTGGTACAATGGAATAATTTCTTATGCAGTAACATAGATCAGGAATGAAAGGACACCAGGAAGCTGAAAACCAAACAGACAAGTAAAATAGATAACCTTTTGTGGAAAAATTAAGATGCAAAGGCAAGCTGTTGACTCATTCTTCTGTATTGTGGACCTGTTGATCTCTCTGTGCATATCCCCCTATTGTTCTTTTATCAGCTCTTCTATCACTTATCTTATGACTCATTTTAACAATGCTTCTGTTCACTTATGGTAAGATTATGTTACCACATTACTATTACCATCCTCCTCCTCTTCCACATCATCATCATTAGCAGCAGCAGCGTCCCACCATCATCATTATCATCATCACCATCACAATCATCATTAGAGTCATTGCCATCACAATCATCATTGTCATCATCACCATCACAGTCATCAACATCATCATCATTTCTATCATCACCATCATAGCCACCGCCACCATTATCATCATCAATACCAATACAGTTTGCCAACAAAAAACTTCCAAAAAGCAAAAAGTTCCATATATGAGTGGAAAAGAGGATGCATTTTCAATTAATTACATTTTTACCCATATTTGGGAATGATTTTTGTTTCTATTTCATTGACTGCTTTTGTCATCTCCTAATTAGTCTTATCTGAAGCTACCATATTTTAAATGTAGCCTATTTGATCTGTATTTACTATCAACACCAGTGGTAGCACTGGTTCTTTAGCACATGTTCTTGAAAGGATTCTAAAGTCTGTATTAATTAATGGATTTGGCACTACAAAGCTTGGCGTTTGTTACCTTTTTTTTGCCACAGTCAAGTTTTCTTTGTAATGGCCTTTTTCTTTAGCTTTTAAATAAATTTTCTGGGTTCTTATGGTGACTTTTAGTCTTACTCTTAAAAACGCATAGCTGTGAACTCTGGCCAAGTGGCCTACAATTCAGACTTGTAGCCAAATACACAGGAAAACATTCAAGGTCATACTTACCTGGTGTGTGTCATTAAGATTGCTACAGAACATTTCTTGATTCCTATTTTATATATTGAGTTGTATACCATGAATAGAGTTGATGAAGAAATAGCTCAGTGGTTAAGAGCATGTATTGCCCTTAGAGAATACCAGGGTTTGGTTACTAGAACCCAGTTGCATTCAGCAATTGGTCTGCCTTGTGGACACCAGTATACACAAGGTACACATGCACTCATACACATAAAATTTTAAAAATAACATGAGCAGACCTGCTAGTTGTTACTTTGTCACATGAGGCCTCATGGGTCTGGTGTTTAATAGTCACTCAGAAAACATGTTGAAACTGAATGAGAATGGTTTGAACACTGATGGTTGCTAAGTTGCCGAGTAGGATGGTCTGTAGTAAATAATAGTACTACTGCAAGTGTCTGGATATTCTGTTGGTTTCCAGAGAATTGTATTTCATCTTATTTCTGCTTATTATCAGGATAATAAAAACATCTCTGCTATTCAGATACTTGGGCATCCACCTGCAAGTTATTTGGACTCCGTAACAGTAATAAAGGCACACAGAATAGTTTTCATACTCAGCATGGCTCTCTGAAATGGTGAATTGTTCAGATGACATATGCAATTAATAATATTTATATAACAAAACTTAGTAGCCTGTTGCTCTTTTGGAAATACAAAATTGATGCTGAAATGTAACATTTTTCCAAAGAGATCTCAGACCCTTTAGGAAAACAAGCATATGTGTATCCAGACATGATATATGTCTCAATGAAATGAAGACTATGTGTACAGAACATAGAGATAAGAAAGTTCTGCAGGAATCACATTGAGGTCATATGAAAATAGATCTGGAAAAGATTTGTGAGAGAAGTAAGCTATTAATAGAGATTGTCTTCCTTACGCTTTAGTGTATGATAAAACACAATGACTAAGCTAATTTATAAAGAAACCTTTTTAATCTCACAAGTTCAGAGGGTTAGGCATGGCAGCAGCAATAGCTTAAAGTTCATATCTTGATCTACAAGTAGGAGACAGGAAAAAACAGTCACACTGATAAAAGTAAATCTTTAAAACCTCAGAGTCTGCCACCTTTGGTTTACTTCCTCAAACATGGCCACATCTCCAGTCACAATCCTTCCCAAATAGTTCCACCAACTACGCACCAGTATTCAAGGATATGAACCTGTAGGGGTCATTCTAATTCAAACCATCATAGCCTTTGAAGATGAAAGCATTTAGAATGAAGTATTCTGGAACCCAACCAGTCTATGACAATTCTTGGTGGGTATTTTATATTGTCGTCAGACTTATATTCCTCCCACAGTCTTCTATGTTGAAGGTCCCCAGCCAAAATATTGTGTGTCAATTGGCTTCCTTGTCCTCTGGCCTGAGGATGAAGTTAACAAGTAGAGACACCATCGATGGAGAAAAGGGAGGAAGAAGAGTGATGTCATGGTACTTCCTGGTTTCCTTCCTGCAGGTTCATAGGAATTAGGCAAATTTCATCAGGAAAACTGCTAAGCAGGCCCTGATTCTGTATGTAATCATCTTTCCTTTTTCTGTATCCATTCTTCATTCCTAGGGGATTGCATTATCATTTGCCATTTATCAACAATCACATCTTTGCAAACACAGTATACCCTGTATTCAATATTATTCAATTATAACTTTGCCCTGCTTTCTTTTCCTTGCTGAAACTTTATTATATATGCTCAAATTTTTCAAGATTTTATCAGCTTTTACCCATGAGAAGTTGTCTGAATGTCCATGATACAAAGCTGCTTATACCTGTTTAATTTGTTCAGGTTCCATTTCTGCTGGAGGCATCTTCCCATCTTCTTGGATGTACGTCCCCTCATCCTTTAGGGCTCACAGTTCAATCACATGATCCAAGGGCACCCTCATGAACCTCAACTTCTTTCCTTTGAGTTTCTGTAACTGCCTTCCATTCATATCTACTAGTTGGAGTCCTTACCACAGTGGTGTACAGGTGATAGATAGATATAGATAGATAGATAGATGGATGGATAGATAGATAGATAGATAGATAGATAGATAGATAGATAGATGAGAAAGAGAGTTTTTACTTGTCTCTCCCCTATTAAAATACCAGTTCCTTTAGGGTAGAAACCATGTCCCCTCAATCTTTATGTAATAATGACTCACATAATTCTCACTGGTTAGATTTATTAACATGATTTAGTGTTTTATTCAGCAATCAATAAAAATCTAAAATTTAATTTGCTCACTTGATTAATTTAAAACAATCTTTTATTTCATATATAAGTTCAAACTGAAAGACAGATTCCTTTAGATAAAAACTTTGTTCTGGTTTAAGCTAGCCTGGTGACCATTCTTTGAGTTTTCCTAGTTTTACAATGTGAATTTCATGATGACTTTAGATGTCTTTAGTTATTTCTATATTGTTGGATGAAATATGTTTCTTTTCTAAAGTCCTTCTTTTAAAAAACTGATGTTGTTAATACATTGGATAGTTTCCTTTCAGAATCCACATAACTGATGTATATCATCCATATGAATAGCACACTTCATGGATGTTTAGTATATGTAAATGAGCATAGGTTCTATAAGATTTTACATCTTGTTCCATTCAATAAAGCATGGCATTAAACTGAACGAGAATGACAACAGAAGGCTAGCAGAGCCTCATTCTGTTCTAATTTATTATACAGAACTTGCAGAGATGAATTTGGTGGTATAGCTAGATTTTTTTGTTTGTGGTTTGTAAAACTCCTTTTAATGTGATACACTCATGTAAATGGGTAAGTCCTTCCCTGTTCTTCAGAAATAAATATCTACTTCACTTGACTATCCCGCTTCAAAGATTACAAAAAGAAACATAGCTCAAGGCAACTTTTCCCTCTCCAAATACTGCTTCCTTTCATATGTCATCCCTTACTAGATTTTATACAATCCAGGAAGAAATTGAAGAGAGAGAAGACTTTGAGTAGCAAACTTTTACTTGTTCAAAGGACTGATGGTTATTGCTTCTAAGACCTACTTGGATTCAACTTCAACTTTATAAATGTCACCACCATGGTTCCTTGTTCTCTGTCTCTGTCTTGGTCTCTGTCACTCTCTCTGTCTTTCAGTCTGTCTGTCTGTCTGTCTGTCTGTCTGTCTCTCTCTCTGTGTGTTTGTGTGTGTGTGTGTGTGTGTGTGTGTATTTGTTAGATTTTAATGGAGTCAAGTGGCATGGTTTCTAAGCCTGGGGTCTTTTGTAGTTGGAACTGCAGGTGAAAATGCCATCAATTTCTTGTTGCCTTGTTTTCAGGAACAAACTAGTTTGATGTTATTTCTTCTTCGATTTTTCCAGGACATCACATTCAATTCTCAACTGTCCTGTTTTTGAAGAAAGATAAGACTTGGGTTTTGATTGAATTTTCCTTGAGATCAGTTATTGCCGAGTTCAGTTTATTAAAGGACTAACGTGGCATCCGTTCAGAATTCTCTGAGGTCATACTCAAGTTCATCTTTGAATTAAAGAAGTTATTTTTTCCTAAATTGTTACTATTGAGTTACATTTGTTTCCTATGCAAGGGGAGGATCAAGTATAAAATCAAAAGTATGTTTTCTTTCACTCTGATATGCCATGCCTTTTCTTTCAGCTTGTAGAGATGCTGAGGTAAAGTTGTTACAATATTTTCATTAAGCTTATTCTCTTACTGTTCTGTTTCTCTTTCTTATCAGCCAGCTACTATACAGACTAGATATTTGTGAAGTGTGATTCTTCAAAGGAAATAATGTTTCCTTTATTTTTGTATTTGAATAGTAGGTCAAGAAGTGTGCTTTGGAACTAAAAAAAATGATGTGATGTGTAGTTGTAGTTCCTTTACCTTGGTTGTTGTAAAAGACCTGGGTCAGGTTTCTAGATGATAGTCTTTGACAGAAACTAATTCATGTTGAAAGATGCTAGAAAGAGAGTGATGTATATACTGAGGTCATAGCACAAGCAAGTTAATATCACACACCTCTACCACTGAACTATGCTATTCAAATAGATTAGGCAACCCAGTTATGTGAAAACATAACACCCATTTTAGAATCAAAAATATGGCTCTGGAAATCCTCCTGTCTGGGATTATGTTGGCTTGTGAATTCATGTTTTCCTAAAAGGTAGAGATTTCAAGGATATCCAATTTTGGAAAATATTCACTCATTGTTACCTCCAGAGTCCCTAAAAACTATTAGGCAATTATCATGAGAATTTAATAAAAACTTAAAACATATGAAGGGGTAGGGTGATGGTTGGATAACGCACTTCTTGTGCAAGTGTTAGAGCCATGGTTTGATATGGTTCTGGGCTCACGTAAGTCTGGGGGCACATTTTTAACTTCAGTGTCTCGGGGACAGAAACATGTAAAGCCTGGCTAACTACACTAGCTAAACTGTAGTGAAATCTGGATACAGAAAGCAAATCTGCCTCAAGGAATAAAGTGAGTTGAAATCTACAAAGATAACCAAAGCCAATTTCTACCTGTACCCACATACATGCAAGTATTTGGCACAAAGGAATATATACCATGCCTAAACACATGCACACTAAAAAGTAAATAAATGAAATCATATACAAGAGAAGTTGTAAGACTTAAGTAAACAAATTAGATGTCAAATCTCTGCTTAGAACTATATAGTGGTATCCACTTATTTGGTTAAATGAAATACAATCCATTTAGCTTAGCATTCAAGGCTCACAACAGTCTATTTTTTTATTTCCTCACCACAACATTTTCTCTTTCATCAACTTTGTACATATGTTCCAAGCTGTTCTGCCAGCAATGGTCTTCACAACCATTGAGTATTCTCTGATTGATCTTTTATATTTTATTTTTTTATGTTTTTAAGACAGGGTTTCTCTGTATTGCTTTGGATCCTATCCTGGAACTAGCTCTGTAGACCAGGCTGGTTTCAAATGCACAGAGATCTGCCAGCCTCTTTCTCCAAGTGCTAGGATTAAAAGCGTGTGCCACCAACACTTGGTTTCTCTGATAATTCTTAAGTTTGTGTTTTTTCGCAGGTGTTTTCCTGACATGTGTTACTTTTGCTCTAAAGTGGGAACTCTGACATATGAGGTACTTTAAATGGATGCCCGGAAATCAAGTAGTTTTTTTCCCCATTGCTTTTCTAAGAACACAATTTATTTTTCTGATAAGTAATGTTCCTGTTCCAAAGAATGCATTGATACTTCCTGGTAGATTAGCTAGGCTACATGGTGACCTATCCCTCTTCTGGCTCTTCACTGGGTGTCTTTGCTGATTATTTTGACAATATCTCATATTTCTGTCCCCAGACTCCAAAATACAGACTGTTCCCATGAGGCACGGAAGCGTTTTCTACCAAATCATCTCCAATAACTTTGTCCCCGCCCCCAATTCTGGTGTCTTTAGACTATGAGTTTCTTAAAAGCCAGATCTATATTCCTTCTTGCTTGGTTTTTCACACCCTGAATTGTCTATGGGACTCCACTGTACATATTTTACTTCTCATATCACCTCATGCCTGCACCTGTTCTTGCATTGCCTCTCTTTTCATTCTGTTCTTAGAACCTGATACTATTTAGGGCTTTTAATTACATGTTGTCATGTGGTCGACTTTGTAAGAAGACATGTGTGTGTGTGTGAGTGTGTGAGATTAGTGTGTGTGTAAGTGTGTATAAGTGTGTGTGTGATGTGTGTATGTGTGTGTGAATGAGTGTGTGAGAGTTTGTGTATGTAAGTGTATAAGTGTGAGTGTATATGTGTGTGAATAACTGAGAGTTTGTGTGGGTATAAGTGTGTGTGTGTGTGTGTATGTGTATGTGTGTGTGTGTGTACATGGTATTGCTGATACAGAAAATCAGACATATATTACTTCTTCCAAGGAAAAGCACCTTGGATCCTCACCTAATGCTAGTTGAGAAGACTTAATGACCAACATTATTTCTCTTATTATCTTTTGTTCTTCCTTCTAAAGGGTGTTTTAGGTGACTCACCGATTCCACTTTTGATCATTTTGTTATCTTCTATCCATTTATAACCTAGTTTCTTTTTAGAATTATATATCTTTGTACATCCCATTCAGACCACAGCATTTACACCTTGAGGATAACTTACTATCAGTGGTGGTTTGAATATGAACGGCCCCTAGTGGCTCATATATTTGAATATTTATTCATCAGGGAGTGGTACTATTTAATAGGGATTCAGAGGTATGATCTTGTTAGGATAGGTGTGTCCTTTTTGGAGGAAGTTTTCACTGAGGGTGGCCTTTGAGGTTTCAGAAGCCCAAGTTAGGTGCTGTGGCTCTGTCTCTTCTTTCTGCTAGTGGGTCTAGATGTAGAATTCTCAACTCCTTCTCCAGCACCATGGCTACTTGTATTCTGACCTGCTCCCTGCCGTGACAACAATGGGCTAAACCTCTGAAACTGGAAGAAAACTCTAATTAAATACTTTCCTTTTTTAAGAGTTGCTGTGGTTATGGCATCAACTCAGTGACAAAACAGTGACCAAGTCACTATCTAAGGATGCTTTCACTGCCGATGATTATTTTTATTTGGTTTGGAATTCCACACCATGACCTCACATTCAATACATTTAAATGGAACTTCTGTGATTATTTCTTAAGCCCTTACTAGCCCCTTGTCCTAATACCTTAAATACTAATTTTCAGACTTTACTTTGGTCTATTTTGGTGACTTATTAGTTTTTCCTTTTAGCTTTTCTCCAGGGGACATCAATTTCACACCATCACAAGCACAGGTGTAACTTCTGCTCTTATAATTCCCACCCACACTCCTAACTCTATTCTATCACCTGATAACACCATATTAAGGCACTAATGGCTGGAGTTTGAAAGATCGAGTGTTAAAAGCATAATTAGAGACTTAAGGGAAACAAATTGTACCCATAAAATTTAGAATTAATTTCAGAAAATAGGGCAATTGAAACACCTTGTGCAATCTGAAATGACTTTTCTAAACCAGTGGCTGCACTAGAAAGCAGCCCTGTCCTTGTTTCTATTTTCTTCCAAGTTCCTTCCAAGAATAAAAGAAGGGCAGTGGGGAAGTTTTGGCAAACAGAAATGAATATTTTCTGTCAGAATGCCAGTGGCAGACATCTCACCTTAACATCAAGCTTCCTTTCTTTAGTGGGTGTGGGAAATGGAATGAAGACTGTGGATGAGGACAATCAATAAAATAACCTTAGATGAGTGTAATATGAGCTTTCTAGCCTGGCTGGTCCTGCTGCCCTTCTCTGCCCCAAATGAAACTCACAGACGTCATATTAGTAAAAAGCTGTTGATCAGTAACTACGGTTTCTTATTTTTCTTATTGACTAGTTCTGTCTTAATTATTAACCCATTTTCTGTTAATCTAAGTATTTCCACGTGGTCTTATCTTAACGGAGAAGGGTATAAGTGCCTGTTACTCCTCTGGCATACCTAGAGTTGGTGGACTTTACACTAAACTCTGTCCCCTCATGAATACCAGAGCTACGTGGCTACTCTACCCTGGTTTTTTCTTGATCAAGTCTTATACTACCAAGGCAGAAAACAAATATGAGAGAGAGAGAGAGAGAGAGAGAGAGAGAGAGAGAGAGAGAGAGAGAGAGAGAGAGAGAGAGAGAGAGAGGAAGCATAACCACAACAGGCATTGTACTGTACTTAACTGTAGGTAAAAAAAAGAATAAGTTGCCACTTGGAATTTCAGGGGCTTGTTGTGGAGTATGGGAAGAAGCATAGAGCTTGTTATTATCATTAATAGGGTGCTAGAGGATATTAACAGGCCTAATTCTTCCTCTTTGTAGCTCATATGATCACTCTTAAGTTTTTTCTTTTATTCTCAACCTTCCTACCCTTGAAATAAGAAAGTGAGCATTTATTTGTAGAGTGCTTGAATGCATTTATAAACTATAGATAATGCATATAAAACTCATGCAGAAGTTCTGACCTGCAGTGGGTGACAAATAATCACATTTAGTTGATATTCAAACAGAAAGTGATTCCATTAGTTCAAAATTCATTTCGAACAAAATTCAAGGCTTTAGCATTCTCAGACTAATGTCATTTCTTATATCCTATGTGTTGTACAAAGAGTTACCAATGAAGTTCATGACCGGATCAGGAAACATTGACCTTGAGATTAGAAATTGTGGACAAAGGTACTAATTATGTTTGTGTCTGTGTGCATGTTTGGAAAACTTGGGACAGCAAAATTTGTGAGATAAGGTTGCTAAGGTTAGTTTGACAGTGAATGTCTTAAAAATATGAATAAAAAACAGGCAAATGTAGAACTACACAGTTTTACAAAAGATTAACAATACAGATTTCTTCTCTGGCTAGACTTATAAAGGAGTATTTTTCTCAAATGTCGTATTCCCTGGAGTCTTGGTTGCCTTTCTTCTTGTGTAGTTGTAGCAAAACGAAAATAACAAAGAAAATCTCTAAAATACAAATTTGAAGCAACCCAAAGGAGGCCCTAAATGTGTCACATTCATCTTTGAATAAGACCTGTGTCTTTGGAGAAATCTAAAAAAAACAATTTTTGCTTGGTATATTCTTTTGGTGAACACATCTACTGATTACAGAACAGTGTCCCTTTGAAATTCATGTTTCTTATGCTTGAACATGAAAGTCCCTATGAGGCTACACACAGAGAGTAAGAGATTTATCTAATGATGAACCCCTGTCCTGGTCATGGAATGTAATCCTGAAATCTTAGGTCATGATCAGCTTGACTATAGAAATAGACCTTGGCAGAAACATATGGTATCTACTATTTTCTCATCTACTGGTCATACTTAGAGGGTTTTTTTATGATGTATGTTTGAATGAATTTATGTCCATTTTCAGAGAATTAGAGAACTGGAGAATATCAGAGCTAGAATATCTGTGACCCCAGTTGTTGTACTTCCTGTTTCAACTAGAACACAACTCAAGGTGATGAGGTAATCAATGAGATGATTTTACTAATTTGAAACTTAACCAGAGCTATAAAATAGGTGCTCTTGGTCAGCCCTGAAAATGTCTAAATAATATAGACTGAGTCCGATTTACTTAAAAGATTTGTATAAACCTACATGTACTGGAAACCATCCTGAGTGAGGTAACCCAGACACAAAAAGACAAACATGGTATGTACTCACTCATATATGGATTTTAGATATTGATCAGGGAAGTGCCAGTCTACAATCCCAGTGCCAGTGAGTCTGGGAAACAAAGAGGTTCCCAAGAGAGATGTATGTTACCCCAGAGAAGTGAAATGAGTCAAGATCTCATGAGCAGATTGGGAACATCCGGGGAGGGGAGAGGGTATCAAGAAAAAGAGAGGGGGAAAAGAGGAGGGGAGAAGAAGACATGTGGTAGCAGGAATATTGAGTCAAGGTAAGAATAGAGGATAGCAGGATGAGAGATACCATAATAGATCGAGTCATTATAGGCTTGAGGAGAGAGCTGACACTAGTGAGATCTCCAGAGATCTACAAGCATAACACCAACTAGCAAACTAAACAATAGTGGAGAGACTACACTAATAGTCCCTCCTTGATAGTGTTGATGACAACCCTATATGCCATCCTATAACCTTCATCCAAGGACTGATGGAAGTAGAGACAGATACCCACAGCTAAACACTGAACTGAACTCCTGGAACCTAGTGACAGAGACAGAGCAGTGATGAACAAAGGGGTCAAAACCATGGTGGTGAAACCCGCAAAGACAGCTGACCTAATAAGGGGGGAGCCCTTGAATCCCAGACTGATGTCTGAGAGGTCAGCAGGAGACTGATCCAGACTCCATGAATGTAGTGCCAGTGAGGAGGCCACAGAAATCACTGGGGCCCTGGGTAGTAGATCAGTGTTTACCATGGTGTATGAATGATCTTTGGGGGCCCATTCCAAATAGAGGGATGCTCTGCTCTCTCAGCCTGGACACATGGGCCTAGGTCCTTCATTGGATGACATGACAGAATTTGGAGATCCCCCCAAGGAGGGCCTCACACTCTCTGGGGAATGATTTGGGGATTGGGTGGGGTCTGGGGGGGGCTGGTGGAGGGACAAGGGAGGAAGGGTGAGAGATGGAGCTACAATTGACATGTGAAGCATTCATTTTTTGCTAATTTAAATAAAATATATATTGAGGAAAAATTTAATAAATAAACCTACAGATATAAGCCCTAGATTATAATATTTAGAAAAGAAAAAGCAGACATGAATTTGAAAGAAAATAAGGAATGGTATCCAGAAGATTATTAAGGAAATAAATGAGAATGAAAAGGCATGTAATTTAAGTTTCAAAAAATGATAAGTAATACAAATACAAGGGGAAAATCAGAATAACAGCTTACGAAATAAAATAAAATTAACCCTAAATATTTTTAAGGGAGAAATAGTTTATTTTACCTCACAATTTTGGCTTATAGCACACCATTATGGGAAAGCCAAGGCAGTGATAACTGTGACTTCTGGTCACATCATATCTATACCCAAGAGCATGGAAAATAAATACGTGCATGATACCTGCTTGGTTGTTTAAAATATTAATTCCAGAAAGTTTCTATTCCAAGCAGGAACACATTATGACTTTCTTGAGCCCAAGGCACTTTAGACTTTATGGATGATGTCTCCTGTATAATATATACATATATTACAATTTATATTTTGTGATCATATTGGAATAAATATGAATGTATAAGTACTATATATTAGTGGTTTTCTTTGACCTAAAAGTTAATTTTAAAAAATTCTGCTTTCAAAGGAAACTAGATGATGTCCGTGAAACACTTAAGTTATTCTGAACCCTGAGCTAATAGTTTAATGGCTAAAAATAGCCCTGAATTTGAAAGCACGTTTGTATTGTTTGAAGGAGCAAGTATAGAAATAGGACAGGGTAGAAATGTTATTGTAGTCTAGATAAGAACTATCTCTAAGAGTTTCCCTTAAAGAAGAATGAGTCTGCATTATCCACCAGCCATCAACAGCCATTAGCTAGTCTTGGAGGGTGTGGCCATTGGTATCTTACCAATCCTCCACAGACATCCCTACACCCATGCACATATGAGCAACACTAAGTGGACTTAATGGGTTATTAAAAATAAAACAAAATACAGACAGAATATTAGGGAGGATAATTTTCTAGGGAAATATGGAGGGAGTTGGAAGGTGGACATAGGGAATGAAAGTCTATATGAGCATAAATCATCACATATGTGTATTGAATTCTCAAGGAACTAGAAATCCCAATTAACTTTAAAACTTTTTTAAGAATCTAGTAGTCATATGTCATGACATACATAAAAGCAAATACTAAGAAAATGTTCTAAATTAGTCTTTCACAGAACACGCAAAATAAATCTCAATTTTCTCTATTAAAACAAGTCTACCTATTGAATTTAACCACCAGAAGGCTAATCAATGTCTCAAAAAAACAGAATATTATCATTTGAATTAATTAGAACATTCACAGTTTACCTGGTCCCAGTCCCACAGAGTGTTACGATGTAAGACCTCAATACTTCACTTACTTACTTTCTTTTTATTACTTAACAGAGGGCCATGTGTGCACACAATCTTTTCCATTTGTCACTCGCTGAGTCATTGATATTAATTACTGAGTTAATGATATTAAGCTGTTCCTACATCAAGGTCATGTATTTGACCTCTGAAGGTGTTTTAGCTAATTCATAGGGGATTCAGATCTGTCCTCTAGGACTGTTATTTCTTCTAATCCCCCCTGTCTACAGAAAGCTCTTTTTATTGAGTCAGGCTGTGATAGGGGAAGTCCTTTTGTGTATTTGTCTCTCTTATTGGTTAATGAATAAAATACTGTTGGCCAATAGGGTAGCAAGATAGGTGGGACTAAGAGAGAAGGAGGATTCTGGGAAATGAGGTCAAGAGTGGGCATCACTATGTGATCCCAGGAAGAGAGAATGCATGAGGTTGTGTCCTCGGTAAGGTAAGAACTTATAAAAATACATATTAGTAGGGAACCAGTGTTCCCTTTCTGTGAGTGCAGGCAAGTTCAATACTTTGGTAGATCTCTTCCTGGTCCTAGTCCTGGTCTTCTGGGTGGAGAAGGAGACTAGGATGCTGGGGTGTGTTAGCTCCCACCAAGAGGAAGAGACTCAGTGGCATCGTCCAGGCACTGGAACAAAGACCCAGAAACAGGCCCTGGTTTTCCTGATGTGGGGATGAAAGAAGGAGAAGAGGAGAAGAGGAAGGGAGAGGAGGACATGGGAGAGCAGGAAGGTTGAGTCAGGGGAAGAATAGAGGAGAACAGGATGAGGGATACCATAATAGAGAGAGCCATTATAAGTTTGAGGAGAAATCTGGCACTAGTGAGATTTTCAGGATGACACCAACTGACAAACTAAGCAATAGTGCCCCTTAAATGCCCCTCCCTGATAATGAGTTCAACTACTTCCTTATATGCCATCCTAGAACCTTCAACCAAAGACAGATGGGAGCAGAGGCAGATACCCACAACTAAACACTGAACTGAACTCCTGGAATCCAGTGACAGAGAGGGAGGACTGATGAGCAAATGGGTCAAGACTAGGCTTGTTTAATCCTTAGAAACATCTGAACTGAACAAGGGAAAGCTCTTTTATTTCTTTGAAAGTCCTTTCCATGGTAGATACAGAGCTGAGGCATAATGAGTATAGGGGATGTCAACAATGTCTAGTTCACTAAGCAAAAATATGGTTTAATGAGACAGTTGTTATCAAATGTTTTGGTAAACAATTAAATGATGGCTCCTATGAGGAGAAGTGTTCGATACAGATGAAGAAGTGTTCAATACAGATGATATTAGGAAGGGTGAATCCTTGGATATGGTACAGAAGAAATGTGGAATAATGAGTATAGGTTTTGATATTAAACAAACCATGTTGAACACTCAGCAGCACTGTCCATAAATGATAGATAAGCCTGCTAAATTCTTTCAACTTGCTTGTAGTTATATATTGTTTATGATCTAATAAAGTTTGCCTAGAGATCAGAATGCAAAGTTACCCACATTCATAGAAGCCAGGCAGTGGTGGTACACACCTTTAATTCTATGACTCAGGAGACAGCAGAGGCAGTTTGATCTCTGTGAGTTCAAGGCTACCCAGGGCTACATGTGAGTTAATCAGTCTAAAGGAAACAGAGCTCATGACTTTAATCCTAGCACTACAGAGGTATATAAGACAGGAACAAGGTCTTAGAGCTGTCCTTAAGTCTTGGGAAATTAGTCTCCAACAACCTTGAGGACAGGATCTTTCCAGCCTTGATAGAGGTAAGATCTCTCTTGTGGCTTGGCCGTTTGCTTTTCTGATCTTCAGTTTGAGCCCCAATATCTATCTCTAGGTTTATATTATTCATACTACACTTGCTGTGCCCATGTTAAACAAAATGTAGATACAGGCATGCAACAAATATGAAATATCTCTGGTAACTTCTAGAACATTCACTCCATGACTGGTATGACAGTAGTTTTCTGGCATGCACTGACAGACAGCTCTGTGGGTTCTGACTGTTCCTAAACCAGCGTGAAGCCCATCCACCAATCATTTATCAAAACAAGGCTCTAACAGGGCTTCTGGTTGTCACTATTTGGCTAGCCAGGCCAGCAGAGTATTTCGAGGATTTACAGCTCTGCCACTGACAGACTGACATCTGGCTCTCAGCTCTGCTTGGGCAGAGGCTCAGCCAAAAGGCTCTGCTACATCCTTCAGCACATTGACCACTTCACCTGGAACCCAGGGCCTGTCTTTTGTCTCCTGACTCTGCTGGCCAGGCCAGTTAATGACAAGGAACTTCATATCCTTTTGTTACTACGTTTGCATTTGTATTCTATTCTGCTTTGCTGTTTTCACCCCTGAAAACAAAAATAAAACCAAACAAGCAGAGGGCCTTGGTTTTTCTCTAGTCACTGTGGAATAAGCAGGATTTAATTGCTGCTGAAAGGATGGTACAGAAGGTTATCCAACAGTGTGAGATCTTATTTGGCGCTGGACTTTGAAGCTGAGAATTATGGATTGTGGAACAAGATACACTGTCTGCTGCTGTCCTAGAGTGGAGAATATAGAATTTAGCAGAAACTGGGTTAGAGCTGATGGGACCTCTCAGGGAGGTCATGGAGAAACTAACTAGCCATCCATAAACCTGTCAGAACAGCTATTTGAAAATGAGAGCTGAGACACCTGTTCTCTATTTCCAAAAACTTCAAATAAAAATAGACAATTCCACATCGTCAGAGATATGAAACGGGCAGCAACTGAGGGCATCAAACTTAGAAATGAAACTGAAGTAAGCTGTCATAGGTCCGAGGAAACACTGTGAAATTGGTAGCCAATCCCAGGCTGCAAAGATGAGGAAGGAATTTATTCTCTGTTTTATCCTAAAGTCACTAAGGAAATTAAAAGTACAAAGAGTTAAGGAAAGGAAGGTAGTGCTGACAACCATTGAGGCAATGCCTCTACCATCTACCCACTTCCAGACTACACCTGCTTTTCATTCCTGGCAAAGCTGGAAGGCATACATATCGTTCTTATCATTCCTTTGCATTTATGCTGAAGAATCAGAGCAGGGACAGCTGTTGAGGTCAAAGAATATCCGCTCCTGCGTGCCTGCAGGCTATTTGGCATTTTATGACGTGGTGTTAGAAATTCCTGTACCCAGAAAACTGCAAGACACACATACAGGGCATCATCCCCCTTGCCATTGTGCTACGGATCAGCTCCTTAGCTGGTCAGTTTTCTCTTCGTCGATAGAAATATGGTAGACAAGCAGGAACTCTTCAAGTGGTGGTATTCCTCAGCTCAGTGCTTCATATAGAGAATGGTGGTTCCACACAAGTGAGGGTGGGAAGCAGCAAGCACTGTCCTCCAGTGTTATAGTTCCTGATCAGGCTTTGGATGTTATTACTGGGCACTCAACTCTGTTACAGCTCATGGTGTTAGAATTCAAATCTATCTGTCCTTGGTTGAAGTTAGAAATAAAGTTCCCAGATTAGGTGTGGGACTATGCAACCCTTACCAGCAGCCAATGTTACAGGTCCTGTGATGACTTGGGAAGGTGGGATTCACTAGCCATTCATAACTGTCAGTGTGAGGATTCTTGACCTAGAGTGTGTAAGGCTCATAACTCTGAAAGCTTGGTGCTACGAAATTATTCTTGTGTCCAGGTCCTGCGACTTCTGTGCTCTGGCTCCTACCAGCACTTTACTGCCTTCTCCCCACTTCCAGTCTACACAATACTCTCTCAGTTTCTACAGCCCTTGTGTTTTTTTGTTCTGGCTACCGTTGACCTGATCAGTAGCTACTTCATCAACTACCACGTGACCAGCTGCTTTGCAGTTGCTTTCTCAGCTTGGCTGGCTGACTCCTCAGCTGTCACCACCACTGATAATCGCTGTCTCTATTGCCATTGCCCTTCGTGCCTTATGAATTCAGAGTGTACTATTAAAAGTGGCAAGAAAAGATCACAGGAGACAAGACTTGTATTAAACCAGGGATGTAGCACAGAGGAGTCCCCCAACTAACTCACTGAGGAAACTGAGAAACCTGTTTATCTAGTCACTGAGTTGGCTTTTGGACCAATCGTGGTTTATCTTATATGCAAAAGGAGATTTGTGTTTGCATCAACCATGCCTTTATGTCTTTACCACTAGTCAAAGGAGTGCCTCTTCTCGGTCATTGGTCTAGCTACAAAAAGTTTCAAGGTCATTCAGGGCCTGTGAGAGCAAAAATTCTGCACACATTGAAAGGAGCCTTGGAAGAGACTGCACCTTCAGGAGACCTTGTAACTTCTTGGGATCATTGTGTCTTTTTCCTGAAGACCTCTGTGGAGTGTTCAAAGCCTCCAGGGTTGGCATGAATGAGGTCTGGCTGGCTGTTTGACTAATAGTCTCATTTTCTCTAGGTAGTGAGGGCTATAGGGAGAGTCCAAAAGTTGCTAATTAGGGAGTCCATTGCCTCATCCATCAACATAGTTGCTTATTTATTGGAAAATGAACACCAGAAGAACTGTTTATTAAGAAAGAATTTTTAAAAATATTATTAATAATAATAGTGACTTTAACAGATTTTAATTGTGTTTTAAGTTGCTTAATATCTGCCTAGTACCCAGGGAGAAATGGGTCTCTTATTTATTTGGATTCTCTGAGTGCATATTACTTTCCTGTTTTTCCCAGACATCAAATTCGTTTAATATTTCTATAATTCTGTGTTGAGAACACTGTGAGTTATCTAACCTACCTCAAGTGAGTAAAGATGAATATCTCAAGAAGGGTTTGTAGTACACAGAATAGTAGTGGTATTAGGTGTTTTAACTAGACCTTCCAATATTTTCCAGGTCACTCTACATGCTGGCCAACTAGCCTTTTCGAAAACTTCTCTAATAGAGAAACCTATTCTTCCCATTATCTATATTCACCAAAATGTTTCAATGGAGATGATAAAGCTTGCCCAAGTTTCTTAATGTAATGTACAAGGATATTCCAATGTAGCAATCTCATTCCTCAAAGACACTCACTACTTCTGAGTCAGATCTAGTTACTAGAAAAGTTTCTACTCTAGTACAGTAAAACTAATTTGCCAATTCATCAGGCACACAAAGGATAGCTGTTAATATTCATCAAATCATAGCATTTCCTTGGATGTTAGTTTTGCTCAAAAAAATCCTATCCATTTGGCTACAAGTGTGACCTTTTCTCCCTCTTTGCCCCTCCATGCAGGAAGTCTTCATTTCCTGATGCCTGCTGTTAATATAGGAGGCATGTTGAAATGTTTATGCTAATTAGGCTTTGATTGGAATCTCAGAAACAAGTTAAAATGACAAGTTTTATTGCATTGATGAATTAATTATGACATAAAAATCACTGTTCTGCTGTTTGAAACCAGCCCTCTGATTTCTGCTGGAGACTTGCAGATTCTCTCCTCTGAAAGTCTGATTAAAAAATGAATCAGAAAAGAGTGGAAGTGTCACATATGGTTCTCAGGTAGAAATCCTGTGGGGGAGGGAATGGATGAAGACAAGACATTCTTTGGGGAATAAGTCAATAATGGCAGCAAATTATGGAAGTGAGCCCTTATTTACCTGTACATGCATGTATAAAATGGAAAGTGATGTTGTAAGAGTGGGTGACTGGGAAGAGCCAATATTTGGGCCTGTGGCTCTGACTGACTGAAACTTGTTTAGAAACTCAGCTTTTGTTCGGTGTCTGTGTGTCCTGCATAAAATATTGATGAAGGCAACTGTTGACCACAATGGGGAACATTGACATAGATATTTTTACCTTAAGACAGAAAACATGAAATAACCTAGCTGTTTGAGTAATTAATCCTCTAGTAGTAATCATCGCATATTCAAATTATACCATAAAGAGCCTGTCCTGTTTTAAACAAGACACATTTCAACTGTTAGGGTCACCTGGTTAGTTCAATAGTCTCAGATTTCAGAGCATCTTAAAGAAGGCAAGTTTACCCATAATCACACAACCTGTTTAATGTGATATGAGAGATAAGATATATTGACCCATGTAGTTTATACTCTACTGTTTGATCTAATGAGACAATGAATAATGAGACAATGAATAGTAATAATGAGAAGAAAATTCTAATTTTAGGAAATTGAAGCACAAAGAAAATTAATGACATATAAGAGGCCAGAGAGCCCATGAGACAGGCTGTTGACTGAGGCATGCACCAAAAACTTGAGTGAATGATGTGGTTTGGATAAAGTGCTGAGCCAGATGGGAAGGGTATAAATTCAATATAAATTCAATGTTTTGTTATAGCAATTGAGCACAGAATAATCCAGAATGTGATACTGAGAAAAGTTATGGCGGCTTCTGCAATGATTTGGAGGGAAAGCTCAGGAGGATAGTGAGGTTCTCAGAAGAGAGCCCACAGAATGAGTAGAGTCCTGGAGAGGATGTGTGACAGGAACCTCATCAAGGACACATGGAAGGAGCTCACATTGACTGAGTTTATCTATGATCTCAGCTGACAATTTGGACTTTTGAATTAGTGAAGTATTTTATATACTGTTGGGGAGAGTGAAAATATAGGAATCTTAGAGGTACACAGTAGAATGTTACTGATTCCATTTTAGGAAGATGGAAATTTAATCTGACCGATTATAGCATTTTGAAGTGAGATCTTTGGAAGGAGACTAGCAATAAAATAGGTCTTCAGGGTGGAAGCCCTTCTCTTAATGATAGGGTCTTTATAAAAAATAAAGAAAGAAAAAACACGTAGAGCATCAGACACACACTTAAAATCTGTTTCTTGCCCCATCTTGTCCTGGATCATCTCAGAACTCTGGCAGCAAGTGGGATATCATCAATACAGACCCTTTGGCCTCCTAAAATATGAACTAGATAATCTTCTGTTTTTATAACTTTGCACAGTCTTGGATATTTTGATACAGTAATGTAAGAACAGATTAATACAGTGACAAACCAAAACTTTATTGTTCTTGCAGTTTCTGGTTACTGAGTTAACATTTAAAATAAACTTTAAAAACGTTATTAATAAATAAATCCATGTTTTTGTGTTTACCAATCATGTTTCTCACTTTGATTAATCAGTGCCACAAACACACTTCTGTCAATAACATATCTGGTTAGGCTAGACCCCATATAGGCAGTAATTCTTGATGTTGGAAGTCTCAACAGTGCTAGTCTTGAGCCAATTAATTACTCTTTTTCTCATAGAGAAAATTGCCAGATTTGAAACCATTTAATCCAAAGAAGCATATGCTTTGGAAACTGGATGCATAAATCACTAAACTTATTTCTGGTCCAAGTACAAAGATAAATAAGTCTTAGAACTTGTTTTCAGGGGATTGATTGTGGATTTGTGGAAACAGTTGTGTAATTGATACAGATCCGAATCATGTCTGTTCTTTAGGACAAGGATACACAATAAACTTCCAAATAGGAGCTCTTTGGTAGGCAGGGGTTGCCTGGAGAACTCCATGAAGACTTTCTGTGTCTAATCATAGCTTTAAGATTAGGTAACTGTTAGACATGGGAATAGTAAAGGAAGGAAACTGTACATAAGAAAAGGCAGGAAGAAAGTGCACAGGACTAGTCAAATATATGATACCATTTACCAAGTCTACACCTTAGTGCACAAATAAACATGACAAATACATTTATATCTTCTGTATAAATTTATCATTTTCATAAATTGCTACAAATACACTATTGGTGGTCAGAGGAAGACAGATTTTTTGTGTGTGTAATGGGCAATTATCATTCAAATTGAGAATGCGCTCAGCTTGCTTTCAGTATAATAGCTCCTTTCTTGCCCCAGTGTGACACAGTCATATCCTGGGGCTGTAACTCAGTGGTAGCTAATGGAAGAAGGCTCATACTGCTTCTGCAACATGTCCTCAGGTATCCATGCTATCTTCATTATTTTAAAGGGATGGATAAATTTAGCAAGGGCCTATAATTTAAGTGACTGGCAATTTGCTAACTGTTTAAGTGTATTTGGCAGAAAGCATATTTGTTTTCTGGCTGCAGACTGAAATAGAGCCTTTGTAATTCACACCAAATTTGGAACCTATTCAGAAACACTTAGTTAAATTAATGAGATATTACCTACGTCTGCTTTTTCAGGCACTTCGTCCATGCTAACCCAGTAGAAGTTGTTTTCCTCAGACTTGTTAACTCAGAATCTGGTTATGGGACACATTTTTTTAATCAGCAAAATTGGCACATGATTCCTCCAGGGCACTTCTTTAGACATTTCTATAAAATGCACTCTGGTTATTTTTGTTTTTACATTGGAGTCATGTGCTTAACTAATGGGTGCCAAAATTTTCATATCACTGGTGTATTCTTATACTCAATCCTGGCTTGCTATGTATTCTTTTATTTTACACATAGAAGCTAGTAGGTATCTACCAACATGTTATACTATTATGAGCAGTTATATAATCAGTGCCTAGGAGTGAAGGCTCTTTATTTTTTAGGGAAAGTTGCATATGTTTCAGCTATAAAGCAGAATGCTTCCTTCAAGCATTTAGTAACTATATTTATCCAGTTATGTCTACAAATACCAGGTGATGAAAGTATTGTCTTTCAATTCATCCCACCTTCTGAATCAGATTATTGGCAATATTTTACTTCAAATATCAATATGTAAACATTATCTTTAAACCACTCAAAATTATAGCTAGGATCTTATAGTATAGATATAATATTATTTAATGGTCATCTTCATTCACAATTAAGATATTCTTCATAGTAATTGGAACAAATGATTCCTCTGAAGAGGATATTTTGTATTAATATTTTCCTTATGAAGTAGTTTGTAAAGGATAATGTCCCTACCCTAGTGTTTGACACAGTTCCAGCTACTAAAAGAAGCGTCATCTTTTTTGTCATCACTACCTTTGTTAGGACCAGATATTCCTTGAGATCACTTTGCTGATAGCAACTTGCTGCTAGGTCTTATATCAAGTGGAAATAATTTTGTTAAATTGAATAATAGAAACATGGGAAGGGAGACAGTAATTTTTGAGGGGTAGATGAAATAGTCATACATGTAAAGTGATATTCTGGACTTGCCTTTTTCTGCTGCACAGCCTATAAAATCTTTGGCTGTCTTAGGCACTAATGGAAAATTCCATGGTTCATGCAGAGATCAATAGCTAGTCCCTTCTGTTTTTCAGCCTTGAGCTTTCTGGCTATTCAAGTATAGGAATGGAAGACAGTTAGATCACATGGTCCACTGGAGGTTTTCTGGGTATAACAGAATAGAGGAGCATGGCTTCTGGCATTTAATGAGAGAATAGTTTCCAGCTGATGCTATAGGAGTAGTGAAGAGTCCATGTACATCTCTGACTCAAGATTGGAAGGAAGACTGTCACATTCCCTATAGGTCTCTCTGCACCCACCCTCACCAAGCTCTACAGCAGACACATCTACTTTGAAAGGGATGCATGAAGGCAAGAACTATGTAATCATTATAAGAAAAATCTGAATTGAGCTTTTATTCTGTTGTCTTCTACTCTTAAAACCAAAATTCAACCCAACTTGTCAATTCCAAAGAAAAAGACAACTAATCCTTCTAACTGAAATGATCAGGATTTCTTAAGCATAAAGAATGAATAAAAGAGGGAGAAAAGGGATTTCTGCATGAAAGTTAATTTTATGATATTGCCGCATAAATTGTGACCTGGCAGTTCCCTCTGCAGTTTAATAGAACTGGCAGCAGGCATCACGACTTAAGCAGACTCTGTATAATGAGAATCAAAGACAAATCGGTGTGAAGGACAGGGGGAAGGACAGTACTACTTCCCTCCTGGAAGATTAAAAATAGTAAAATATTGCAACCAGAATTTATACAAAGGGAGATGATATCTGAGAAAGGGAAATGATTTTAAGAGAGGACTATAGCCTAGGTTCTGATGATTAGAGCTAGAAAGTCCATTGCTGATATTTGAAAGATATCAAGTAGGCTGCAAGGTTGAGCAGTTCTCCTGCTAAATCTGATGGCAGGTAATTTTTAGGTGGGCTAGTTTTCTCAAGCATAATTAAAATGCAGTGAATATATTACACTTTTTAAAACTTCTAAATGCAGTCAAGAGACTTGAATGTGCTAAAAATATGAGACAATTTGTTGTGAAAGATGAGAGCCAGTCTGGGCTGACAACCACAGAGATGACTCTCTCAAAGAGTTCCATCCCAAGAAGCCCAGGCTTTATGTGGCTATATGTGTGACAGGCTCACTTTGAGCTCTGTATCCACAGGAGCAATATCAGTGCAATTTCCAAAATTACACAGGGCACATAGCTTCTAAATCTCCTAGGAGTACAGACATATTATCCTGAGGACCTACAATAACAGGAATTATATGCAATTTTCTGATAATGACTCCATTAATGTGAGTCACTGCTGACAATACAATTTGTTAAACATTGCTGGATTCTAAATCTTGCAGTCTATCACTGTGAAATCCATCATTATCATCACCACCATCAGGAGAGTGGTCACCATTGTCATTGCCCTTGTCATCTTCATCAGCATCACTGAAGATTACCTTTTCTGTACTTTCAGAAACACTTCAGGGGATGAGTTGGCATACTTTCATCTGCTTAACAATCAGTTTTGTACTCATTGTATGATTCCTTCTTTTGGAAATATGGGGACCAAAAATAATTAAATTTTGACCAAGTGTAACTTAAATTAAAACTGTCTTCTATATAAAAATAAACTATGTTGGTAATTAAGTGCTTCAAATTGGGTAGCTGTGTGTGTCTGTTATTGTACATTCTAATTCTCCCAGACATGGAATAGAACCCACAGCTCCTGGTCTTGCTGATGTACTAATTAGGAGCAGCAACAACACCTTGTGGTTTGAACTTGAATTAATGAACCACAACATTATAAATTGTCTTTGAGCTATTCAAGAAAGTGACACTAAAGGCAAACTTGATTGGGTAAGGGACTACTTAATGAAATTTTTTAACGTGAAGGTTAGATTTTTAATCTTTGTCTTTCATTGCAGATCATTAGAAAGCTTTCAGAGGAGGAAAGAAACTGAGGGAAAAAAATCTCAGCTTTCTGCATAAACTTTTCTTTGGGTGCTAATGGTGTCTTCAAAAACAACTGATTCTGCCTAAACAGCCACATTTACTTGCCACACTTGCCCAGTCAAAAGAGTATTTTGCTTTGGACATGGGATTATCACTGGCACTGAGTCTATGCCAAATTCTTGTTCTTGACTGGTTTCTCGATTGCTCCATTTGTCTAAGTAGTCACAAGACCTCTATAATCATCTAACTGAACATAAATGGATTAGTATATCAAAAGCATTTTTATCACATTGTTCTCCTACTCCCAATTCTGTCATTGCCCAGAGAACGGACTCATATCCTATCCCAGACTGTAATATTTGCTAGGCTTCTGAATCTCAGTATCTTTATTCCAATAGTTCTCATACATGGAGGTTGGCACATACTGACTTGGCTCCATGTAGACAAGAAACTTTGTGTTCATCCACTCAATTTTTAATCTCGGACTTTCCTTCCCTTGTATTATTACCTCCCCAAAATAAATTATACAAAGAAACAAATGTCCAAATGTTATATTAATCTACGTGGAAGAGCTAAGCTTTTGAAGACAAGGGGGCATTGTAAGCCAATACAGTTTTCTTCCTTAGGAATTATTCCTTCTGTCTTCATTTAAATCATCAGACTATTTCTCTAGCAGATATCTATAGGAGAAATAACACAGAAGTGTAGGTTAAAAGTCTGTCTTCAATTTTTACCCACAATTAACTTTGAGAAATAGCCATGTAAGGATTATCTCAGTATATTATAAGAATTTTGTAAAAGATGCTGTCTGCTTTGTTCTTCAGTATCATTTGTAGATCTAAAACTACATCGCAATTAAAGATTCCATTAAGTTCAAGAATCTCTTTAAATACCTTGTGTTTTATTGTAGTAAATTTTCCTTGTGCTTTATGTCAAGGAAATTTAGCTTTTTCTTTTTTCTCTCTTTTCTTTTTATGTTTCTGAGAAGCTACAGCCATGGGGAAAAATTGTCTCCAATACCCCCTCCACTGGTGCCTAGATTGTTCTGTTGTGACAGGGATTAAGCATTGTATACATTGTCTGTATCTTATGTATTTTTGTAAACCACTATAAAGCCTTTCTTGAAGTCTTTATGAGGAATCTTAAAGATAAACAAACCCTTATGCCAATGTTATTATTTTTTTCTTCTCTTTTCGAGAGAAGGTCAATTTTGTCTTGTATTCATGATTTCTCTGAAAACCCATTACATGCTCACTGAAAACCATTGTAAACAGCAGTTATCTGTTCATGTTATGTAGAGTTCTATTGTCGGGGTTTTCCACTTTTTAAAGATACTGGCTTGTTGGTTGGCCTTCCTTTCTCCTGAAAAATTTCTCCTCTGCCATTTTTACAGCTTCAATGTATAGTTGAGGTCTCCTTTTCTAACTCTCCATTCTCTGTCTTCTTATCTTCAGGCTTTTCATATTGCTCTTGCCTCATTGAAACTAAAGTCATGTATGCATCCACCATTTAAGTTGAGATGTCTTTAATTTGTTTCTCCTTTGTAGACTGGAAGCTTGTGTTATTGAGATATGTATTTAACTATAGTTTTTGGAGTATCTAATGGGTATTTACATGTCAGTATATTCAAAATAAACCCACTGATTGCTGAACACCTCAGAAGGAATGCTCTGAAGATTTAATCCATTTCAACAGTGTCAGTTTTCCATTAGATGTTCAAGAAGTAAGAGTAGATATTTGGTTTGGACTTTCTTTCTTCAGCACTAGCTATATTCTTTCCATTAGTGATCTCTAATAATTCTCCTTACATGTGTATCTTGAATTCCTTGCAGCATATGTTTTCACAGGCCCTATGTAAACATCAGAATGTGATGCAGAGGACATATATGTCTTCCTTTTCTGAACCTACCTGAATTGTATATAAATTTCTAGATGACCTACAAATTTTAGTCTAAATTTTTCATGTCAATAATCACACTGTTAAATCATTATTCCTTTGAAACCTGTGTTTGCCCCATCAAAATATAAACCCTACCATTTTATATCTTTGTCAGAAATTCTGTTTTCTATGTGCCTAATGCATTGTGCAAGATCACTACACGAACTCTGCTTCTGCTGAAGCTCATTTAGTGCTGTTCTTCCCTCTCCCCCATCTTCTTTCTCTCAACCATCAGGGAGTCATTGTTCAATACTGAAAGATCCACTTTTCTTTTTACTGTTGTTTTTGGTGTGATATGTGATCAGTATGTGTGATTATTTGGTATATGTTTTATGTTGGATGCATGTGAATGTGCAATGCATGTAAGTGCTTCTCCAAGCAGAGGTCAGAGTAAGTTGCTAAGTGCCTTCCTCTATAATTGTCCCTTTTCTATTTTCTGAAACAAAGTCTCTCACTACAAACTTGTCTGTTTAACTATGGTGGCTACCTGTCTCCTTTTCCCAGTAGTGGGGTTACAAGCATGCATACAACCATGAACAGCCTTTCAGTTTCATGAAAGGGATTGCAGAGAAAATGCCCCAGTCCTCTGAGATATTTCTCCAGCCCTCATAATTTTTTATAAATATCAAAAGTAGATTTGATGGGAAATAAGTTGAGTGTTATTCTGACACAAGATTCCATAGATTTGCCATTGAAATAGAAAATTTATAAACTTCTGCAATACAATGATGGGACTAGCATAAGGTAGACACTTTCATTCATGGACAGAAATCAGGAAGAAAGGAAGAAGTATCTGATAGTTAATATTATCAACTTGTTTAGATCTAGAATCACCTAGGAGACAAATGTATGAGAATATCTGTAAGATACCATTTATGTTAGAGTAGAGTCTATACATGCCTGTGAAAGATGAAATTGATTAGCTTAATTGAGTTGAGAACAACCTCCTTACTAGTTAAGTGGTACCATTCTCTGTGTGGATGTCCTGGACTGCATCAAAAGGACAAGGCTAAATGGACCACGTATCTCTCTCTGCTTCCCGACTAGGGAAGAAAATTGACCAGTTCTTTCAAGCTCCTGCTGCTAAGACTGTCCTACCATGGTAGTCCTTCTTGTGGAGTGGCAAGCCATAATAAACTCTCAAGTAGAGTTTTTCAAGGTATTTTTATAATAAAACAGGAAAGTTTTATTAACTTAGTTAAGAGTAGAGGGTCTACACAGGTCTAAAACCTAACAATTAAGCAACATTAAATATCAAGGTTAGAAAACAATAGCCTTTGTGCTTGTCTTCTTGATACACAGGAATAAAGGCTGTGTATCTAAGGTATGTGTGACCCTATACAAAAACTATTGCTATATATAGCCAGTGATGTTGTTCTCGATTAGAATCCCATGTCTGTATCTTCTGGGACTTGAGTATTTTATCAATACTAATCTGGATTCTTGGTGCTTTGTTACCCAGTAACTTTATTGATTGGTAAATATAAGGTATCATCTAATACTGCCTAGCAATAAAAAGGAAATAAATACTATATTATGTAACAACATTAGTGAAAAACCAAAATCATATTAATCGGCAGTCTGATGTTTAATACTACTTAATAGAAATTCTAGAGTATGTTTTACAGAGGTATCCTGACTGGCTCTACTCTATAGTTAATGAAAATAGATTAGTGGTATCATGAAGCCAAAGTTGGAACAAAAGATTGATTTAAAAAACACAAGGAAATTGGGGAAGAGTCATGATGATAGCCTATATTTGGATTTTGACATTGGCTTTATTGGATGTGCATTTCACTCGTAGAATAGATATACAGATCTGTCAAAATTCATCAAATATTACACCTGTAATGTGTAAAGTCTGTGCTACATAAATCATTTGTCAATAAAGTTGTTTAAAAGAAAGCTCGAAGCTTTGAAAGTGCCTGTAAGCAGATTAAGGTTTCAGAGCTTCATATCAGAACCACAAAACTCATATTCTTGGCTCCTTTGGGGCACTTCCTTGAAGTCATATGTGTCATAATTTTTCTTAAGTTTTGTTGACTGGTTGACACGAGGGAAACTAAATTGAACTATAAGCTTTATCAAAGAGTGTATACATGCATCACATTTGAGAACACTCCTACATTATGTTAACTATGGGTAGAAATGTCTGTTTAACTGTTTACATGTGTCCTATGAGTCCTAGATCATCTTTACTCTATACTAAGTTATGCTTATGTTTTATAAAATGAATCCTCAATAGCATCTTCCAGTCTACCTGTGATGACTTAGTGTTTGTAACTTCCCAGTGTTCATATATGTGAAATCTTAACTTGTAATGTAAGGAGATTGTGTGTTCATGTGTATGTGTGCATGTACATTTGCATATACACACGTGTGTGCTGTGTATGCAACTTACAGAATAAATGAAAACTTTTGTAGAAATTGCCAGTTTACGGGCTATAAATATGGCTCATAAGACCAGGGCTTGGTTCACAGTATGCACGTTATGGTTCAGAATCATTTATAACTCCAGTTCTAGGAGATCTGATGCCCTCTTCTGACTTCTTCTGGCACTACACATTCTTGTGATAGCATGCATTTAGTATACATTAGGCAAAACACTCAAGCACATAACAAAAGACATCGAAAAAATTATAAAAATTTATAAAAAGAAATTGCCTCATCATTCCTAGGAAAGGCTCTTTTGATGGTTAAGTTTTAGTGGATGACTTCCATCAAGAGGGGCTTTCCTAGCAACCATGAGGTCAGGTGATACCAATTTTAAAACATAACCTGTAAATACCCTGCTATTTCAACTATCAAGGGAACAATAGTCCTTTTCTTGGCCTATCATGTGACTTTGGACAAAGGGGAGTGACAGAAGTGAGGTCTTGAATTTAGTGATGGCTATCTTTAATCATCAACTTGATAATCACCAGAAGGAAGTCTCCATGAGGAATTGTCAAATTAGGTTGGCCCATGGGTATGTCTGTGGAGAATTTTCTTAATTGGGTTAATTGAGGTGAGAAAACCTACCCTGAATGTGGGCAACATAGTTTCATATGCAGTGCTCTGGACTGAATGAAAAGCAGAGAGTGGATTGGGGAGTAGTGTGCATGCTTTAATCCTCTCCTCTCAGATTATTGAATATGCATACAATGTGACCATCCATCTCATTTGTGGTACTGTGATTTTCCTAATACCGATGAACTATAATCAAGAATTATCATCTAAAACAAATAGTTTCTCCACTACGTTCTTTGGTCAGGGTTCGAAAACATTTTTCCAAGTCTAGGTCTATCAAAGTAATCACTTTTAGTATCATTCTTTGGCATAAAAGTAACATATATGACCACTTCCAAGGGAACAGAAGCTGACATAGATGAGACTATAGGCATCTCCAAGTTTTCTTGGCTACAGGTCATTTTATCAGCCGAATGAATGAAAACAAATTGAATGAATGAAATAATGATTCATAAATGAATCATTCTGTTTAGAGCATAATAGTATATTTGTATTTGAACAGAAGTTGTGTGAAAATGAAAGGGAATCTAAGTCATCTTAAATACCTAAGTAGCACATCTTAAAATATTAAGACAGACATCTTTTTTTTCTGGTTTTTCAAGACAGGGTTTCTCTGTATTGTTTTGGAGCCTGTCCTGGAACTCGCTTGGTAGACCAGACTTGGTCTCAAACTCACAGAGATACACCTGCCTCTGCCTCCTGAGTGCTGGGATTAAAGGCGTGCACCACCACCGCCCGGCTAAGACAGACATCTTAAGCTACACAAAGATCATTCTAGGGATCTTGACAATTTGAAGTGGTTTAAAACATTTTTATTATTACTATGAGTTTTGTGTACATTTGTATTTTGAAGATATCTCTCTCCTCACATGGATCTTCCTATCCACCAACCTTACCCAACTTTTCGTATTTTTTCTTCCTTCCTTCCTTCCTTTTCCATCTCTTCCTTCCTCCCGCCCACATCTTGCCTTCCCTCCCTCCCTCCCTCCCTTTCTTCTTTTTCTATATACACTCCAAGACCAATTTGTGTTACCCCTATAGTCTAGCATATGTGACCTTCTACTTGAAAATACTTGACTTACCAGGGGCAACATTCTTTATAAAACTGAATAGTGAAGAGACTACTTTAAATGGCCCTCTTTGATTGTAAAGTTGATGACTACCTTCTATGCCATCCTAGAACCTTCAACCAGTGACTGATGGAAGCAGAGACAGATACCCACAGCTAAACACTGAACTGAACTCCTGAAACCTAGTGACAGAGATGGAGCAGTGATGAGCAAAGGGGTCAAGACCATGATGGTGAATCCCACAAAGACAGCTGATTGGATAAGGAGGAGCTCTTGAATCCCAGACTGATACCTGAGAGGCCAATATGGGATTGATCCAGACTCCATAAATATAGTCTCATGAGGAGGCCACAGAAATCACTGAGGCCTTGGGTAGTAGATCAGTGCTTATCATGGTGTATGAATGATCTTTGGGAGCCCATTCCAAATAGAGGGATGCTCTCTCAGCCTGGACACATGGGGAAGGGCCTAGGTCCTGCCCTGGATGAAATGACAGACTTTAGAGATTCCCCCAACGAGGGCCTCACCCTCCCTAGGGAATGATGTGTTGATTTGGTGGGGGTTAGTGGGGCTGGTTGAGGGAAAACGGAGGAGGGGTGGGAGAGGGAGCTGGGATTGATATGTGAAGTATTCATGTTTCTAATTTAAATAAAAACATTACAAAAAAAGAAACACTGAGTCTCTCCTCTGGAGGCTATCAGTTATCAATACCACCTGGATAAGGATGGGACTTCACATGTATCCATGCTGGGACTTTGTCTGAGGGAGTTTGTATGAGGTTTGTGCATACTGTCATGCCTGTGGTAATTTGCATGTTTAGCTGATGACCTGTTCCTATTGGAGGATACTTTCTTATTCATTTTCTACCTCTGACTCTTACAATTTTTCTACCCCTTCCACAAATATTTGGAGGAAGGAATATGATAAAGATATCTTTTTGGGGAGTGGACATTCTGAAATCTCTTGTTATCTCACTTGGGCAATTTTGAGTCTCTGTTGACCACCATCTACTGCAAATGCAAGCTTCTCTGATAAGGGGTTGAAAGATACATTATTCACAGATATAAAGATACATCATTAGAAGATAG
Organism: Mesocricetus auratus; assembly: GCF_017639785.1. NCBI lineage: Eukaryota > Metazoa > Chordata > Mammalia > Rodentia > Cricetidae > Mesocricetus > Mesocricetus auratus. The sequence continues at coordinate 16,791,960 of NW_024429205.1, read as the reverse complement.
TTTAATACTATGTCCATATAGCAGAATAAAAATAGTAGAGTCTCTGCCTAGGGCCTATTACATGTCTAGCTATAAGTTCTTGGCCCAACAATAGAGCCAAGTATAGGTTTCCTCTTCTGGAGTGGATCTTAAATCCAATCAGAAGGTAGTTGGTATTTCACATGTTGTTGGCGCCACTATCACATCAGTGGGCAGGACTTGTCAGACCAGGCATTATTGTAGTTTGAAGTTTTATAGATGGATAAACATAATGATTCCTATTACCTCAAATAGTTCATAGTGCAACTTCAAGCTCTTTGGTAGCTATCCAATAGGGAGGAAGCTTCCAGGTCAGTAGCAGCATAAAGACTACATGTTCTATGGCACAGTGATTTCTTACCTTCAATATCTGAAGAGTTATGAACAGCATTGGGAATAGCCTTATTAATTTAATTTCTAAAAAGTAATTTACAATAAATATGAACAGCGATTTAATTCAAGATCATTATCCTACAAATATTTTTGTGGGAACAACTCAATTAAAAGGTTTTTTAAGTTAAAATATAATTACATAATTCTTTATCTCTCTCTTCTCCCTCCACCTCCAAACATTTATCCCTACCCCCTACTGACTCTAATATCATGGCCTCATTTTCTGCATTATTGTGTATATGTATATATTCATTATGTATAGACATGTTTCATATATAGACATAGATACGCAAATACATAGATACAACCTGCTGATTCTGTTTGGTGTGACTCATTACTTTCATGTATATGTTTCCAGGGCTGACCACTCGGTACTAGATAACCAATTAGGGTACTTATCACTGGGTAAATCTAATTCTCACACTCTTTCAGAAGTCCTTAATTCACTGTAGTTCTTCACCTAGGGGTGGGTCCTGTGAGATTCACCAATCCACAGTGGCTTGTCAACTAGTGCTTTCATTGTTCAGGTCTTATTCAGACAGTCATATTGTTGAGATTTCTTTTTTTTTAATTTAAGTTAGAAACAAGCTTGTTTCACATGTCAATCCCAGCTCCCTCAGTCTCCTCTCCTCCCCGGCCCTCCCCACCAGGCCCCCCATTCCCCCACCCAATCTCTACTCCCATCCTCAGGAAGGGTGAGGCCCTCCATGGTGGATCTCCAGAATCTGTTGTTTGATCCAGGGCAGGGTCTAGGCCCTCCCCCAAGAGTCCAGGCTGAGACAGCATCCCTCATTGTAGGATGGGCAGTCAAAGTCTTTTTGTACGCCAGGGATAAAGACTACCCAAGGCCCCATAAATTACCTAGGCCTCCTAACTGATACCCACATTCAGGGGGTCTGAGACAGTCCCATGCTTTCCACACAGCCATCAATCTGGGGACTAAGAGCTCCCCCCTTGTTCAGGTCAACTGTTTCTGTGAGTTAAACCAGCCCAGTCTTAACTCCTTTGCTCATCATTTCTCCCTGTCTGTCACTGAATTATAGGAGTTTAGTTCAGTGTTTATCTGTGGGTGTCTGCCTCTGCTTCTGTCAGTCTCTGGATGAAGGTTCTGTTTCCCAGACTCTCTGGCAGTAGGATTGTATGCTTGCACTCCTCTGATTCATGTCTAAAATCCATATATGAGTGATTACATACCATGTGTGAAGCTGCCTGCCATATCGAGAAAACAGTCTCACATTAGATGTCCTGGTATTCTGATTTTACAGTCTTTTTCCCGCCACCCTGATTCTGAGATGTTATCTGAGTCTTAAGTGTAGATGTTGTGCTGGAGATATGTTAACGGGGCTTGGTGCCTCACAATCAGATGCTCTCTGCAGTTTATCCAGTTGTGGTTTTCTGTAGTGGTATCTCTTTATTGCAAAGAGAAGCCTTTTTAATGAGGAGTGAGTGGTACATTCGCTTCTGAATATAAGGAATGCAGTTAAGAATAAGACTGGTTTAGAACAGTGGAAAAGTAGGTTCTCTCCTAAGATTCAAGACCTAATTATTCCTGGGTTCTTGGCTAGGGTTTTAATACTAGGTTTGATTTCTTTCCAGATGACTGGACCATAAGTCTAATTACACAGCTGTTGGTTAGCACTTAGATACTAGTGTCACTTTTGTGCCTTCAGGGAAATATTACAATTCTGGTCATAGTTTTGAATCATAGACACTACAGTTGGGTAAGATAATTAATGCATTCCTCCTTTGGCAGCTTTTACAGTACCTCCTAGTACTATGAAAGCTAGTTCTTGGGTTGGAGGTTTCAGATCAAATCCAGTCTATTCCTTCAAGTTCTGTGTTTCTGAAGTGTATAGAGGTTTTAGCAATAAGAACTTACCAACAACCTCTGGGAGGTAACTGAGGACATCAACAATAGCCTGTATCATTTTGGGAGTCTTTGGACTCTTATGAGAAATAACTCAAAATGAGATTACTTATCATGGGTACTAGGGTTTTAGTTACATAGTGTATGATTCTTTGGGGGAGAAATTATCATCTCAAGGGTTGCAATTTCATTCAAACTATATATGTATATCTATGTACATATACTTACATGTATTATATGTTATTTTGGCTAAATATAAAATATGATTCCCTGTGACTTTTTTTTGAGACAGGGTTTCTATGTTAGGCTTTGTAGACCAGACTGATCTCAAACCCACAGAGTGCCACCTGCCTTTGCCTCCTGAGTGCTAGGATTAGAGATGTGCACCACCAATAATGCCCCACTCCCTATGACTTTTTAAAGCATACTTGATGTTATTTTTACTTCTTTATTCCCTCTCCTTCTCTTGTCCTCCCTTCCCTCTCCCCAATTAAAGGCTAGCCCCTACTCCTATCATCTGTATCCTGCTGTTCCCCTCTCTAGACCTCCTTTACCCACACCATGGCCCCTGTTTTTACATTCTTAGTTTCTGTGGTTTCCCCTTGTTGTCTCCTTACATCTGAAGATTTGGAGCTAGGAACCATGGGTGAGGTACCATGCAGTTTATCTCTATCAATCTGGGTTCCCTCAATATGATTTATTGAATATGGGCTCCAATCCATGCTTAACAAAAGAGTATTTTATGTGTCTTCTATGTTATGATAGACATTATTTAAAAGCCCATTATATAGATGAGTAAAATGAGTGTTAAAGAAATGTATTTGTTTAGCTAGAGAAAATGCTGAGTTTTAGGACAGCTTTGGTATGTCTTTGTAAGATTTTAAAAACATGATATCTTTTAAGTGACTTTGGATTCTAGTTATTAAATATAGTAGTTATTTTAAAAATCAATAAGCTTAACTTAGAGAAATTGCATCCTAATAAGGCAGTCTCTAATTTATAATTGCCTTCCCTCAGGTTGCTACATAGTCTGTTCTTCCCTATGTTAAGAACTTTATTTTATTTCTCCCTTCCCAGCAGGGTCTTCCATGATTTCCTCCTTTAACTTGACTTCTCATTCTTGACTTTATCATTCTAGCATAAGGTGATCTGATATTTTTCATAGTACCTATCCCCTTTCCACTTGCTTTATAATTTATTGATATGTCTCCTTATAATTCACTTATGTGTCCCTTGACTACTTATACATAAAAGCAAAAGAATTAGAATCACTGCCGGGCAGTGGTGGCTCATGCCTTTAATCCCAGCACTTGGGAGGCAGAGGCAGGATGATCTCTGTGAGTTCAAGGAATGGCTGGACTGACAGCCTCCAAAATAACACAGAGAAACCCTGTCTCGTAAAACCAAAAAAAAAAAAAAATTAGAATCACACCTAGGGTGTGGCTGGCATTCAGCACTAATTCACTGGTGGATAAATGCACTCATGATTTTTGTGGGCTGTGTCTCTGCTCTTGAACAGAAAGTCAGAAGTCTGGGTCCTGAGAGATTTACTCATCAGTAAGTCATAAACAAGGGACATTCCAGAGTATATCAAGTCAATGGAAAACAGTGACTGCTTGGGAACGAAATGGCTAATTTCAAGTGTCAACTTTCTACAAACCTAGAATCATTTGTGGAATTATCTAGATCAGGTTGGCCTGAAGGCTTGCATGTATGTGTAGGAGGGTATTGTGATTGTTAGTTGGCTTATTCCACTGTAGGTAGCACCATCAGAATTGTATAGAGTAGAGAAAGGTAGTAGAAAGCCAGCGTGGGTCATTGTTTTCTCTCTACTCTTGACATCAGTGTGCCATGACAAGCTGCTGGGTCCCTGCCTTGGCTTCACATTCATGATGTCATGTGACCTGAAATTGTAAACCAAACACACCCTCCCTATCTGAAGTTGCCTTTGGACATGGAATTTTGTCACAGCCACAGAAATGAAACTAGGACAGGAAGGTAGAACTAAGGCAGGTGCTAGTGATAAATTTCCCTCAGAGAGTATTTTAAAGAACAAATAGGATTTTAGTATAAATCCGTACCTTTGTTTCACATGCCATTCAGACACACCGGAGCTGAGAGGAGTAAGTTTTGTGAGTTAAGCGTAGTTCTGCATGTGTCCTGAACCTCTCTCTTTCTTTCTCCCCTACCTGCTCACATAGGCACACATAAACACCACAAAGAAAAGCAAGATTGCACACTTGAGCATTTTAGTTATGTTTTAGATTTCTTTATGATGCCTTTAAATAAGGAGATAATGTCCTGTAAGGTGAAAGAAATAGTTGTCAGAACCTGGAGAGTTCCTTTGTTTGATGATGATAAAGTTAATCAGTGATACATTTTATTCTACAATCATAAAATCAGATCTTATTAATACATTTCTGTTTTAGTTATGTTATGTTCTCCATGTTTTGTTTATATTTTCCTCACCATAAATACCTTAGGTTTGTGTACATTTATTTTTCTTTTACTTTCATTTTTATTATTTTTTATTCAAATATAATTACATCATTTTCCCCATTCCCTTTACCTCCTCAACTCCATCCACATTTATATCCTATCCTCCACCCCGCAGAACATACATATTTATACACACATATTTATGCATAAATATATTTTAAAAACCCACTATGTCCATTCAGTGTTGCATATATATATAGTATCTCAGCTCAGCTGACAACTTGACATAACCAATAAAGATCCTCCTCCCTGGGAGAATACTATTTCTCCTTTTCTCCTGTCCTCAACATCTCCTAGTTGCCTGTGATTCTTTGTCTAGGGATGGGGCTCTATTACCACATTGTTGAGGGTGAGTGTTCCCTGAGCCTGAGCAGAAGTTGTACTTTAGATGTGTTGGGGCTAATTGTTCTCTGCGTTTCAACCAGTTGTGGTTTTCTGTAACTGTCTCTGTCTTTTGAAAAGAGTTGTGATCTACAGTGTAGTTAGGAATTGTGTTGATTTAATAAAGTGGAAGAGATTATCCTCTAACACCCATGACCTTTCTAGCCCTGCATTGTTGGATAGGTTTTCAGTACCAAACATGATTTCTCTATTACTTAGTGAGCCTTCAGGCCAATTACACAGCTTTTGGTCACTGCCAAGATAAGAGTGATGCTACTACACTGTTAGGGATATCGTGCCAAGCTGGTCTTTGTTGTGGTTCATAGGCACCACAGCTAGGTAGAACTATTGGTTACATTCTTCCCTTAGTAGCTTGCTCAGTGATTCTGTGTCTGTGAAAGATAGTCCTCATAAAGGACACTTTCAGGTCAGATCCATCTAAACTCTTTTGAGTCCTGTGTTTGAAGCACATGGTATATTCAGAACACTCAACTCCTGGGTGACACAAGGATAATGGCTGTTTTGGGAGGCTTTTGGATTCCCCTGACCAAAACTTGAAAGGTGGTTTCTCATGCCTGGATGGGGGGTATTTGAGCTCTTGTGAGCTCAAATACCACAATTTTATTTATATATTAATATGTAGACATTTATATGTGTATATATGAATTTGTATATATACAACTACATATTCTTATATATAGTTTATGTACAACATATACACACATATATTATGTAATTTTTGATGAATGAAAAAATAATGTTACCCCTTCTGGCCTTTTCAAACATCCTTAGTGTTATTTTTCCCTCTGCCTTCCTCTCCTTTATTGACTTCTGAATTAAATCACCTGCCATTGTTTCCACTTCCTATTATTTTATCCTATTGTTCCCCTCTCTAGAGCTTCCCTACCAAAGGATGTTTTTACTATCCTGCTTTCTGCTTATATAGTCACATCTGAAGATTTGGAGCTAGAAATCCATATCTCTCTTAATCAATATAATATTTTCTAGTTCTATGCATTTACCTAAAAGTTTTATCTTTCTTGTATCTAAATAGTGCCTGAGTTTCCCTATATAGCCCAGGCTGCCTTGAATTCACCATGTAGCCCAAGGTGGCTTTTAAACTTTAGTCTTGCTTGAGCATCCAAGCTCTGGGTTAGCAGGTGTGGAACTCCACACACAGACAGCATCCTTATTTTAGAACAATACATTCTGTAAAGGACCTGTTAAACTCACAGGACAATTCTTTTGTTGTTATTATTTTAGACTTCTTACTGATTTATCCTTCCAATAACACAAATGCATTTTGTTTTACTCATATACGGAAAGTAACCTAACAGATGATCGCATAAAATACTCTATAGGTTTGAAGTGGAATTGTGCTCTACTGTTTAATACTTCTGATATGTAATAGTTAATTGAGAGAAATTATAATCTTCTAACATACTAATAATTAATAAGACTAAAGAAGATATCCAATACCATTGTAAAACGGATAAAATATATCATTACTGACATTAAAATTCATCTTTAAAGTTAAAATATAAATGAACTATGTAAAATGAAAAAATTAATGTATGCTTAATCATAAATCTAATTTTTATATCCAGGAGAAAATGTTATACACACATTTTCAACTAAATACAGAAATATAATTTCTAGACTTCTTACTCTTATTTATTTAAACATTTCTATAATTTTACATTACATGTAAAAATACAATGTTTAAATATTAAAATGCAGATTCAAGTAGTATAATATATCACATTAACATAAAAGAATAAGCTAAAATGAATTGAATTTATTATACCAGGATGTTTATAAGATGCATGCTTCAAAGAAATCTGATAGGCAAACAAGTAAGATAACTAATATTTCATTCAGGTTTGTAATAAAAACGTGAAATACATGAAAGTAGGCTTAATAAGAGATATGCGAGCTGTATTCAAGCAACTAACTAAAGGAATTGCAACCTACCTAAGGCTTAAAAACTAGAACAATATTGTTTATTATATAAAAATTGAATATGCAATATTTCATCCCACTATGACTGAAACCTTAAATGAATATATATGAAATAGACAACACTTAAAATGCTTTCAATTATGATTACAAATTTCATAGCCTTTTTTCTGTTTACTTCAAGAATTTGCATTACACCCAGCTTAGACATCTACAGTCTTTTCTCTCTGACCTGTTTGGTTTTTTACTTTCTTTGTTCTTTCCATTGTTTTTTTCTGCGTTTCTCATTGTACTTTTAAGAGTTTACAATAATTACTCTAATCATCCCATTGCTTATTTCTCATGTGTTAAAATGCATTACCATCTTTTGTTTAATGTTGCCAATATCATTCATGACTTATTTAAAATAGATTTCTGAGGATCCCCAAAACTTTAATATATAATGTGAAAAATCTTTTCAAGTCTTTCAATTCTCACCTACTTTTAAATGGTTGCTATTTTATGCTATACAGATTTTTCTTGTTTCCAAATTGACATCAGCTTTAAGATTGACTTTGCACAGATGTTGGTATAAACACTGTTTCTTTTCTGTGTCTTTGTACATTTGTATCAGATGATTGTGACTCTGATGTAGTTTAATAACAGTAAGATATTAACATTATGAAAGACCTTTATAATATGTTCCAATTTTCTTTAGCATTATTTTAAACAGTGTATGAGCCTAGTTGGCAAGGCCCTCCAAACCACCTGCTGAAAATACCAGGCAGTCTGGAGCAGTCCTACCTACAAAATGATAAATCCACAACTGGTGTGATCAAGAAATATGTGGACAGTACAGTGCAAAATGCAGCTTTCAGCAAAGAAATAGGCAATAAATAATTCATTCACTAGATAGACTTTAAAAATTTATAGAAGTTAAAATTCAGGAATATTTGAATGATAATACAAGCAGAGAAAATTCAGTGACAATTGTTTTGATAAAAATATGAATTCACATAAAGAAGAAAAATAAGACAGATAGAAAGAATGAGATTAAAACACAAGAGTTAGAGAAGCCTAACTGAACACAATGTACAAATAATAACAAAACACAAAATCAGTTATCAGATCTGATGAATATAAAAATAGAAGCCTCAGATATGAAAAACAAATATGGCTTTCCATGCAGGGAGTGAAGTACACAGGAGGATGCTAGCATACCAATTAAGAAAACAATGTTTCCCGGGAATCTGATAAAAATGAGATATGTGGACACAAATAACTTTAAGGAAGAGGTAAGACATTATGTTATGGCCTCGTGCATTTCCATAGCATCTCGCCATAGAAATTACAGTTGAAAAGCATAACCAATAATCTGTGGGCCATACACAAAATATACCAACAAGAAATCCTGATGACCCTAGGGAAATGTCCAGGGATCTACAAGGATGACCCCAACTAAGAATCTAAGCAACATTGCAGAGAGTCCTTAAATACCCTTCCTCTATAGTGAGATTGATGACATCCTTAAATGCCTTCACCCAGTAGCTGATGGAAGCAGAAGCAGAAATCGACAGCTAAGCACTGAGCTGAAATCCTGGAATCCATTGTAGAGAGGGAGGAGTGATGAACAAGGGATTCAAGACCATACTGGGAAAACTCACAGAAACAGCTGACCTGAGCAAGTGAAAGTTCACAGACCTTAGTCTGACAACTGGGGAATCAGCATAGGACTAAAACAGGCCCCTGAATGTGAGTATCAGTTGGGAGGCTTGGGCAGTCTATGGGGCCTCTGGCAGTGGAACCAGTATTTATGCCTAGTACACAAATGGGCTTTGGGATGCTCTCTTAGCCTAGGTACTTGGGGGAAGCCCTAGGCCCCGCCACGAATGATCTGACAGACTTTGATTATACCCTATGTGAGGCTTCATCCTCCCTAGGGAGTAATTGGGGGGGTGGGGGTGGGGGGCATGGAAGGACATGAAGGAAGTAGAGGGGACAGGGATTGGTATGTAAAATCATTTTTAATTTAAATAAAATGTATTTTTAAAAAAGGAAGTCCTAGTAACCATGTGACTGCTTAATTTCATCAAAATGATTGCATTTTTGTCTAATGCTTTTGTGTCCTCAGTGCACAAAAATTCTAGAATTTTTGCACAAATCCTTTAAGAAGATAAATAAATACAATGACAGTGAATTACATAGATATGAGTTAATAGCTATTCATGCTTCATAGTATTTACACATTTATAAGATATATCATCATTAGATTGTGTTATCTCCAAAATGTATTAATAAAACTTAATTTCTCCTTGTATCATTTGATCTCAACCTTTCTAACTCTGTGACCCTTTAATACAGTTCCTTCATGTTTTTGTGACCACAAACATGAAATTATTTCATTGCTACTTTATAGCTGTAATTTTGCCACTCTTATGAATTATAATGTAATTATCTGGATAGGCATGATATCTGATATGTGACCCCAAGCTGGACTGCAAACCACAGGTTGAGAACTGCTGTCTTATATGATCATTACACAAGCATTCATAGCACCATCAAAACTCTGTGTATTTTAATTATTTTTAATTACTATATTTTGAGGAATTTTATACATGAGTAATGTATTTACATCATTTCGACCCTATCTTCTCTTCCACAATTCCTCCTGTGTTACCCCAACTCCTTTAATTCGTGGACTCTTCTTTAGTTATGTTATATGCATACATATATACACACACATACACACACACACACACACACACACACACACACACACACACCCTGTTGAGTCCACATAGAGTTGATCATATGTATAAGTGTTTAGTGATGCTCACTTGGTACTGAATAACCTAGCAGAAACTTCATCCCTGGAGAACACTTGGTTTTCCTATTAGTATCCATCATTTTCTTATAGATTTCCATTAGGGGTAGGCTCTCATGAGATTCCCCTTATCCATACTCTGATATCAACTATGTGCTATCAATGTGCAGCCCTTCTGTAAGCTACCATATTATTAATATTTATTTTATTCTAATTTCTATGAGAAGCTTGAAGTCTCTAAAAAGAAAGATTGCTTACAAGTTATCAAGTCCATTTTTGTAACCTATTGATAGTTTCTTGTTCTGTTTCACTTGTAAATAAACACCAGAGAATCTATGCAGCATGGTGTAGGAGAAAATGCACTTTGCTGCATGGTCATATGAAGTCTGGAAAATGTACTGCAAAATTAAGTTTTTGTGGTGTTCATAAAGTATGATTATAAGGCTACATATTTTCCTCTACACTTAGTGCATACTCTGCTTTTGAATTTTTACTTGACATGGTTTAGTAAGTTGGTTACTACAAGTAGCACCAATTCTAGTTGCTGAGCATCTCTTAATACAGCATGGAGCAAGACTTAGGATTGACACATTTGACTTAAGTAAATGGAGTTTTGATGAAGTAAACATATTTCCTAGCTTCCCCATTGTCTGAGATGCTTGATTACATGGGCACATTCATCAGCTATTCTTAGAAGCTGAAAGTCAAGTTGAGAAGATAAACAAGAATGCAAGCCATGATTGCAACATGTTTCTTCTCACAGGGGGAGGTATTTTCATCTACATTGAGTTGACATATTACGTGGGGCAAGAAAGACCAATTATTTTACATACATTTCTTCTCCACTCCTACTGATATCTTATCTTTGTATATTCAATGTTTGGACAACCCCTTTCTTCCTCCATAATGCCCATGGTACCTAACTCAGAATCATTTCCTGGCCTTCATTGTTCCCCTTCCATCAGTTTATTTCTTTTTTCTGAGAATCAACAGGATAGAGAGTTCCTCCTGTGTATAAAGAAGTATGCTTAGAAGAAATGAAACAAACGCTACAGCTGAGTAACAGACCACCACTTACCTGGCTGTCCAATACACACTGGAACTGAGACAGCTCAGAGTCCTTTTAAAAATCTGTATATTCTTGCTTTAATCCTTCTGACACTTACAGATCTGGCTTGAATGTGAGACTCTCTTACTTTAAATTCTTCCCAGTCCCACTTTCCTATAATCCTTCAGGCAAAATGCTGACTGTGATGGAAAGTACTTCAAAATCATGACTGTCATAGTCACTGTCATGGAGATGGTGTTTCACTTCATTACACTGTGTATGCTTAGACTTCTTCACCTTAAATAGGGTGGAACAAGATTCACCTCAGACTGGATTCTCATTTTATTTCAGGTTCCATAGCAGTCATGCGTATTTGTCTTGTGGAAGCCTGCGATTGCATTTCAGGACTTCCATTACATTACCCTATACTTTCTTTATAATAACTTGTAGAAAATGTATGTCCTTGAAGATAATTTTAGAATTTAATCACAAATAATTGTGCATTTATATTGTATAAATTTATAAGTGAGATGGTTAAATTGAAGTAATTTGCATGTCTATCTTCTTAAGTACTTATTATATCTTTTTGTTGGGAATTTTTTAGCTTTTCCCTCCCAATTCATTTTTCTGTAAATTTTGGGCCTTCATGTGCTTTTAGAGCTTGTTATATTTCGCATTCACTATAGTAAAGTAACCTTTTTCCCTTTTTAATCAATTATTTCTGTTACTTTTTGAGATTATAAAATAATTACATCATATGTCCCTCACTTTCCTCCTTCCAAACCCTCTCATCCTCCTCTTTTCAATTTTTCATATTCATTACCTCCTTTTTCATTAACTGCTGGTATATACATAGCATACACTCTCAGTCACACATGCTCCTAAATATGCAGAAATATGTATTGACAAAAGTAACACACATGTGCAATGCAAAAATGAGTATAATTTCTAAAATAGATAATCAAAAATGAAAATATTAAGTCATGTGAATTTACAATATGGCATATTTTCATTTCCATTTGGCACCAATTATCCAATACTTTAGTGCACTATGACCCATGTATTATAAAAATGATTTCATGAGTAAATATGAAAAGAATGAAGAATAAAATCAAGTTTCAAAAAATTGAAGTTATAGAAAATTTTATTAGATATCTCTGAAGCAATAGAGTGAATAAATTTTAACATATTTTTCATTGAATTAGAATTACCTTACTCTCCTTATTCCAATTCCTCCCTCCAACCTCTGTGAGGTACCCTCCTTCCAAATGGTACCATTTCTCAATCTCAAGTTTGTAGACATATTTTCTTTGATTTATTGTTATACACATAAGTTTCATATGTGTATGTATGCACACACATGTAGTACAACCTACTGATGTCATTCTTCTTTTTTGAGTATATAGCTTAAGGACTAACCAATGTGCATTGGACAACCAATAAGAGGGCTAACTCTCCTGCTCCCGGTAGTCGTTGGTCCAGGAGTGGATCGGGTCAGATTTTACCTTTTGCATGTGAGCATGCCTACTGATATGGCTCCAATCTTCTTTATGCAGCCAGTTCCAGGAGATACTGTTTCACAACAGACTTGCTATTTTTGTGGTTCTTAGAGTCATTCTGTTCCCTCTCTTAAAATTTTCTATTAGCCATGAAGGAGGAGCTGTGGTGTAAATGTACCCTTTGGCTCTGGACTGCTCCCAAATTGATAATCTCTGTATTGTGTTCAGTGATTTTTTTTATATAATGCTCTCCATTTGCTGGAAAGATAGGCATCTTTGGAAGGTGGTAACTACACTTAATGTGTGGGTATGAGAAGTGGAAGAGAGGGAAAATTGCCTTGGTCTGGTAAAGTGGCAGGTGAAGAAACTTTTCAAGCACTATGGCCTCATTTGGAGCAGGAAGGTGGCTATGTTTCCAGATTCCCCTCCTGTGAGTGTGTTTTAATCAAATATACAGCTGTTGGTTCCTACCAAAATATGAGTGCCAATTAGTGTTCCATCATGGATGTCTTGCCATGCAGGTCATTCCATGGAGGCCATTGTTGTGTTTCATAAGCGTTGTAGCTGAGGAGACTATTTAATTACTTCCCCACTTTGCAGCTGGAGTAGATTTTCTGGTGCAATGAAAGACCACAGGAACGAGGCTCTCAGGTTAGATCCAGTTGGAATCACGTGAGTCCTATATCTGAAGTGTATGGTGTCTTCCCCAAATAGAGCCCACCCCATAAAATAACAAATACCCCAGTACCAGACTCAGAAGTTTCCTTTCAGAATGGATAGTCAGGGTAGCTTAAGTAACTCCCCAAGTAATATAGACTATCGATATATCCCTTGGTTACCTCTCAAAGGACCCCATTTGTCAGGTCAAGTGACATAAATTTCTCTTAAGAAATATGCATACATATATATGTATGTAGTTGCACATAGATAGTAATATATATATATACATGTACATTTATATCAATTGTATGTAATTTTAGGTAATATATTTTTAAATCTGAAATAGGATGCAATTATGATATTGAAGAACCAAGAAAGAATGGATTTTTTTGGTAAGAAAACAGATTGATGATTGGATCATATTTATACTTTTTTCATTGCTTGCAACACAAAGGATATTAATATCATGGAATCTTCTGCAGTAAAAGCTACTAGTCTACCACAATTGGATTAAAAACAGGACAGTGACATGTTTTGAGGATGATATGTATTGAATATAACTTATCACTTATGATATTAGAAAAAATGATTCTCCAGACATTGGTTGTTAACCATGACAAAATTTTTTGAAACTGTATCCTTTTAGTTGTTCAAAAGATTCCTTTGCACATCTATGACCAGACCTCAGTATGTGCAATGTTGTCTTCATTAGGTATATCATCCTGCTCCACTCTCTAGGGCAACTCAAAGTCTTGCTCATATTTCACAACCATTTTGATAGTTCGGAATATATAGAAAATTAACTGTGTTACTGATACACTTAAATTGGCTGCTTATGGTGTCCATTTTTAATACTAGCCAAATTATTCAAAAATATTTCCCAAGAGCTACTGTGTATTGAGCCCTATTCATCTCTGTACAACTGAGAAACCAGAGAAGGAATTCAACTCTGTTGAGAAATACTCAATCCAAAATTACATTCCCTTTTTATTTTAGTTTATGATTTGGAAATTACATTTAAGTGGCAAAAATGTGTTTGATCCATTGAATCAATAAGAAAATATTTACCAGTATTTCAGAACTTTGTGGTAAATATTCCAATGAAAATAGAGAAACTATGGTTTCAAAAGTAGTGGCAGTAGGAAAAGAAGAAGAGCAAGAGTCAGTATCAGGAAATAATGCCGGTGCTCACCCTACCCGTCATGAAGACCCCAGAGAATAAATGTAGAAGACATCAGACCTGGTCCTAATCCTCTCACTAGTGACCTTTGCTTTGGTTTAATAGGGCTCATCTGTTGAGTAAATGACCTCCCCTGATATTTTGTATATTTGAATATATATACATATATATATATATTTGAAAAAGTAAGAGATGAGATTAAGTGGATTAATCTCATCTCTTACTCACAAGGGGGAAAAACATGGTTGTTTACCACTTTGGGGAGCATAAGTTCGTCTATTTTCAAAATGTTAATTTGCTACTTCAGTTCACTTAGTAATTAGTGAACAAAACTATAATGTGTTGTGGATATGATTTGTAAAGGCTTAAATGACAGACTGTGACTCGGATAATTTCAGTCCTGATGTGTTGTTAAAGAACAATGTATTCTAAGCAAGTAAACTTCAAATAAGCTTTTGGGGGCTATTGGTCACCTGATAATTAAACTTGATCTAACACGGACATCAAAACCAATTATACCTACTAAAGAGGAAGATGGGTCAACTCCTCAGAGAGAGGAAGTGAACTTGGACAGATGGACAGAATGCAAATCATGAAGGGGTTCTTAATGGCAGAAAAATGAAATGCAATTTGAAAGCTTATGAAAAAATATGACTAGCTATTCCTAGTATACAAATTACTGGAAAAAAATCATGTTGAAAGAAGACGGATTGCCACATTTCCATCTACGGGGAAAGCCATTCCTCTAGAGAATTTAGATTTTCAAGTCCCTGAAATAGTGGGCTACGGTTGAGAAAATGAGTTTTATACTGTGTTTGAATTAATATACTAAAAATTTCTCAACAAAAGCAGACTAGGGAGGCTTTTAACGATGGAATTTGACATCCCTCCATGTTCTGGGTTCTAGAAGTCCAAGCACAAGGTATCAATATGGGAACTTCTTCGAACACCTCGCTCTGTCCCTGGCATGTGGTGGCAGTTGTCTTATATTTGCATGATGTTTTCTGTGTGCATACTAATCCATACAATCTCTCACTGGTTCTATTAGAGTAGTTGTCACATTGGAATAAGACCTACCTCAACGACATAATGACAACCTTTATCTTTATACACTCCTACATGTCATTGGGGTTTGTATTCAACATATGAAATTTACTTTTTTGACAGGAGTGGTACAATTATATCCAGTATAGACAACAAAAAATCAATATATAGAAATGGGTTAATGGAAAATAAAATGAGACCTTGGTAGCCTGAGCTGTCACCTTGGTTTTCCATTTTCCAGCATAGCTGGTCACTCAGGGTTGGATAATCCACAGGTACTTTTAAGTATTTTTATGTATTCAGTGGCCCCAAGAAATGTAATGATGGTTTGGTACATAAGATTTTCTTTGGTTCTTAACATTTTACCCAGAGTATGATGACCCAGTGAGCATGCCAACATAAATGTGAAATTGAAATAGAATCATTTTCTCTGTCAGGTTCCCATCAAACTTTGATGAACTCTACATTGATAAATTTTCTCAGTGCAGTATTCCTTCTTTATTTCCTCCTTAGGTCTGCTTATGGGAAATAGTATTCATTATCCAAATTCTAGGACTTACATCGATCTTAATTCTGACTCTCTTAGCACAGTCTGAATTTACATATATATTTTTTTTGGTTTTTCGAGACAGGGTTTCTCTGTATTATCTTGGAAGCTGTCCTGGAACTCGCTTTGTAACCCAGGCTGGCCTCGAACTCACAGAGATCCACCTGCCTCTGTCTCCCGAGTGCTGGGATTAAAGGCATGTGCCACCAACGCCTGGCTCTGAATTTACATATTGTTCAAGAATAAATATTAATATACCTTTCTTTTATTTACAACAAGGCCATCTGACTTGAGGGTTCTGTCCAAGGCACCTCTCTCTCTCTTCACTCTTCTTCTAGCCAGCCACAGACACACGGATGCCTAATGCTCTGTGTGACTGCTCACTTTGTTGTCAAGGACAGTACCTAAGTATTAATTGTTCCCTTTTAAATTTTCCTAATCAACCAGATAGTGTATGCTAATACTAAGAAATTAAGACTTTCTGTCATCCAAAACAATCAGGGTATAGGAGAATCTGTGTTAAGGATAAAATGAAAGAACTAAAATTAATATCATGAGATGCAAGAGTATGGGGTGTATTTGCAAGATTCATTTACATGTCTATAATGTACACAGTACCCAGTCAGAAAGGAAAGTTTTCAATAGTGCTTGTAAATTAATACTTTGTTTGTACTGCTTTCCACTTGAAGTGAGCAATTATCTGACTTCTGGATGCCTGCACCATCATCATTTTAGGAAACTTGTTGCATGTGACCACTCAGGAAGGCTGTGCCAACTGATGTTCCTGCAAAACTGGAGAACTGTGTCTGCTTTCCTCCCACCCAAGTCCTCCCTGCTCATTATCTTCCAGTAGTCTTTGCTAGCCTGATAGAGGAAAACGTGTATTTAGATTGCAACTTAGCTTCACTTCATGACAATGGATTTTGTGCAGATTTTCATGTTTAGAGGTTTATAAGGATTTTATTAGTAGTATTAGTATTATTAACTTATTTCACATACCAAACCCAGTTCCCTCTCCCTCCCATCTTCCTCCTCCCCCCACCTTCTCAATCACCCCACTCCCATGCACTCCTCAGAGAGGGTGAGGCCTCCCATGGGGAATCAGTTCCAAGGCCCTCCATCATATATTTAAGCTGAGCAAAATATCCCTCCTATGGACACTGCACTTTAATGTAAAGTCCCCACATGCACACACATACACGATGTTAAAAAATTTTTAAATTAAGCTGATATTTTAAAAATAATTTTCAACTAAAAATTGAAAGAGAGACAAAATAGTTTCAGAGTACATATTTATACTGGTACATTTGTGGCTCTATTTTCTATAGCTGGTTGATATTAAGCCACTAAAATATATTATTATGGAACTGAACTGTAGAATTTTACAGTGATTCCAACTATTTTTTTCAGTTGATGGTTGATCATCTGCTACTGTTTGCACAATTTATAAATTTTAAAGGGTGTTTAAAAATTTTATTGATATCCCCCTGAAAATTCATAGCATTATAGAATACTAATGAAGGTTGAAGGAAGTCCTTGTTATTATGTACTGCATTATATATAAATATGTCTTTTCACTTGCTTTAATTGGACTTACAGAGAAGTGGTTGTCAACATAGAGTTTCCATGCACATTTCATTCTGGTTGATTCCTTCCCAACACACCCCAGTTTCACCTTGTCTCTCCATCCCTTCTCCTCAGTGCTACCTTCTAGTCACCAGAGTTTCACCCTCCCCTGTCTCCTAATATCTTCCTCACCTCCTCGCATAGTGGAGCTTTGTCTAGTCTCAAGTGCTCCTTTCTAGTTTCCTGGCCTTTGCCCATATTCATTCCCATCTTGATATACAGACAGGTTAAAAAGCTAGAGCATAGGATGTCTATACGAAGGATAACATATGGTATGTTTATTTCTGAGCCCAAGTCCCCTCACTGAGTCTAATACACTGCAGTTCCACTCGTTTGTTTTACATCTGTTAAATGTTATTCTGAACATTTGTATTTTCACTATCCATTTTCATTAACTTCTCTGTTAACGAGTGTCTAGGCTGATTCCATTACGTAATGACTGTGACTAGAATGGGAACAAAACAGTATGTGAAAGTGTATCTGTGCTAGGATGTATCCAAATTCTTCTGTTGTAATACTAGCTACTGAGATCAGTTCATAAATTCTTGATAGACTCTTCATTTATTAGGAAGACTTTCTAAAATTCAGAAATAAGTTTTGAGGGCTTCTCATGTTTCTTTTAGTTATCTTTATATACTAGCATTGTTGTTTAAAACAAAAGAGTGAAGGGTTGTAGAGATGATTCAGCGGTTAATAACTCTTGCCACTTTTGCAGAGCGTATTAGTTCAGTTCCCAACTCTCATGTGGTGCCCCTGAATCCAGTTCCAGAGGAACTGCCACCCTCTTTTGGGTACTGCAGACGATAGGCCCACATGCAGTATCCACACCTATATTCAGGCCAATACTCTTCCACATAAACCAAAAATAAATGAATGAATAAATATTTTTAAAAAATGAAAATAAAACATTTAATAAATATTTTATGTATTTTTAGACAAACATTTCTACTGCTAGTAAACATTTCACAGTTCTGGCTTATAACTCCTTGAATTTCGAAGGAACATAAGTATATGTTAATGAGCAGAGTTGTTTCATACAGACATGTGTACTGTCAGAATTTTGTACCTTCTAAAATTGATTGGAATATTTTCCCCAAACCTAATAATTTCAATTTCTACCAAACCTTCTTGCTTTGAGCACTTAGTGTAGCATCTGATGACACTAATCTTTGTCTATTTGACAGGAGGTGGTTTTCCATTTAGTAATGTGCTCAAACACAGTCACCATTCAAGTCTCTGTGGTTATGTTAGGTTACACAGAGTCTATCTGAATTAGTAGTTCTGAATCTCATGTTCCTTCCTTCTTGTGGATTTGTGCGTTTGGTCAGTCTTTAGAATTTACTGCACTGAGTTAGCATGTTGGAAATGAGAGGTAGCTACATAGAGAGGACCCTAAAGAGACATGGTGTGGGTGATTCACACTCTTCTTGAGTTTTTGTAAGAGGACAAAGCTATTTGTACGAACAGAATTCTATGTCAGATGGTCTAATTTTAGTCTTTTTAATTTTCCAAGAAGGAATGGGAAAGCATATAGATTTTAAAAAATTATTTTCTTTGTACAGCTTAATACTTTCCTTGCCTTCCTCAGTCCTGTTGCCCCTATACCTTAACCCTCCCCCCATTTTTCTTCCTCTCTTCTGTTTTCATCTTATTCCCTCTTCTCCCCTGGTTATTTTCTTTCTCCCTTAAATTTTGCTACCTATATACCAGTCCCTGACTTCAGAAGCCAAAAAGAATTATCCACCTACACTGACTCAGTGTCTAGCCTGATGACCTCCATTTTGTAGCACCCCACACAGTACAATTGGACTTCATTGGATGAACTTTTCTCCTCATTTCTCTGGTAGCCTTGCCATTGTTAGTGCCACCTCTCATAATCTCCTCTGTGTCCTCTACACTGCCAGGTTCATTTTTCCATGGCATAATCTCTACACTCTGAGCCATAAATACACAAGAGCTGCCCACTGTCTATCAAGTTCATCTGATAAAGCCACACTTCTCCCCCGTGAGAAACATCACAGCACATGGGCTGTATGCTCTAATTTGTGTTTAGCCAAATTCAATCCCTGTCATAATGCTGTATTTATCTTGTGTTTTTTCTATAAATATGGAACTTGCTTTCAGCTTCCTTCAGGAAATTGCTTTCTTTCCTCACCCGAAAATCCAATGCATGTCTAGTCTTTTCTCTTACTGACTTCCCCAAGACCCAGAACTCCTCTTCCAAGCAATTGTGTATGTCACAGCAGAGAAAATTCTAATCAGTGATAAAATTTATTCTAATATCCTCTGTGTCCTCTGATCCTTCAAAGAAGAAACATATTTTGGCAGGTTTCTCTACTATTTATCTGCTTTTTATGTGTATATATGGAGCCTAGAGACCAAACTGAATCATTCATTTTTGGGTATCCTAGTTTGAGACTAAATGATGGAGAAGCGGTTTTGCCAAAAACAAAATACAGCTGAGTCCTCTAGAGGAGAACTAAGAATAAAATGACAGACCCGTATAATTCTTTCTATGTGTCTGGCTGTTAATTCCCAATGAAAAAGAAAAGAGTTTAAACTAACTTCTGATAAAGGATATCTACTTAATCCAGGAAAAAATTATGGTGAGCCAAGCAACACGACCATAGAGTTCCTGCCTAAATTCAATGGTAATGTTCATTTCTATAAAAAAGTTTATATTTTATTTATACTTGATATTTCAGTAGATCTAACATAATTTCCAATTTAGATATGGAAAAGTAAAAATGTGCAGGAATTACAGCTTACTGCCTGGGGTAAGGAGAGAAAGAATTTACCTTTTTACAATTCAATCAAATGTAGAATAGGAGCAGTTAATAATTGTAGACTATGAATAATCAGATAAGACATTTTCTCATGAAAACTCATAAATTTTATTTTTGGAGTATATTAAAATTCAGTAAAATTTTTTAAAAAATTACAGCATATCTTCAGCCTCAGAATAGTTTCTGTATCTATAGAAATCTATTTTAGAGGTACAAAAGTGTGAATTATAGAATGTCAGCATGTGATTTGCTTGTTATTTGTTTTTCCCCTAATATAAATAATGAAACATGCTGAGAACATTGGGATACAGTCAACTGAGTATAATTAAAATAGTAAGGTGTAACACACTAAAAAAAAGTAACAAATTAAGTACTGAAATGAAGTAAGCAGAAATGCCAGCAATTCAAATTGCTAAACTGTGTTATGATTACAGCCTTGTGTCTATAGTAAATGTTATATGTTGTTTTAAATGAAACCAGTGATAGTTGGTATGTTAGTGGAAGCAGTGGCTATATAGTTTCTGTGAATAATGGGATATTTCATTTCAGGAGCACACTTCTTTTTCTACTCATCTCTGGAAATAAGTCTCCATAGTGTTCAGAATAAGCTTTTTCACCCAAATGGAACAAACTCTCTGATGAAATCGGACACTGGAGTCTACAACAAATAATTATGCTGGGATTTGGGAATCAGTGTACACTCTTTCTCTCTCTCTTTCTCTCTCTCTCTCTCTCTCTCTGTGTGTGTGTGTGTGTGTGTGTGTGTGTGTGTGTGTGTGTGTGTGTGTGTGTGTGTGTTTCCAGCACTTCCTATCAGGTTGGCTAAAAAAGGGCAGATTGGCTTTGTCAGACCGTGTGAAGAGTACAAGTTAACTTCTTGCTTGTCATCACTAACTACACTGTAAGGGTGACTCATGCCTACTCACTCCATGCTCAGGCAAGCTCCCAGAAAATGACCAACTGTCTATCCATGTTCTTCAGGGCCAGTGTTGATTAAGAGGAGTTACAGTGTTGTGGTAACAAAGCGTAATATGAGCTATGTTACCTTTTGTCACACGGGAAAGCTCATCTTTGTCATATGGTGTTACTATAAGATCCCAGGGTGCCTTTGTAAGCTATTTTGTGATCCCAATCTTTCTTTATACTGACTTCCAAATAGTTATTTGGGATCTATGCAAGCAGAGATATTTAAAAGTTTGAGGGTGACCCTTATTTTCTATATGATTATGAAGTATCCAATGCTTATGACTTGGAAAAGACACTACAAGAAGACTGATTTTTGCTATAACAACAGAATTCTGGAGTTAGAAACTTAATGATATAAATACAACATCTCTGTGTGTGTGTGTGTGTGTGTGTTTGTGTGTGTGTGTGTGTGTGTGTGTGTATGCTTTGTGTCTTTATCTCTGGATTCAAACCTGCTCTCTTTTACGAGTATTTTTTTCAGTTCTGCTGAATCACATCCAGCCATAATTTCCTGAGAAACTGTAAAAGTTATCAAATGTCCATGGTGCTTGTATGTTATCTCTGTAAGTCATTTCCCTCTTTATATTACAAGCATTGATTGATGCAATTAGCAGATGTGTCAATGTCTAAATATTACTGGCCTCATCTCTTTGATCATATCTGTCTTTCCTCTTAGAACAGTGGTTCTCAACCTTCCTAATGCTGTGACCCTTTATTATAGTTCCTCATTATTTTCATTGCCACTTCATAACTGTAATTTTCCTACTCTTACGAATTTTAATGTAGGTATCTGTTTCCTTCTAATGGCCTTAGGTTACCCTTAAGAATGGGTTATTTGCCCTCAAATGTGTTGTGACCCACAGATTGAGAACCGCTGTGTTACAAGTCCTATCACTAGTAAGTCATGCAATAAGCTAAATAATGATGTGATACATGCATTATAGTTTGTACCATGCAACCCTCTCCCAAATCCACAGTACTGGGAGTCTCAGTTTTCTCACCTAGGAATAGGAACCACAATAGATAACTTAAAATGTATCTCTATGAATATGGAAAATCAAGTACATGTGGTACCAATTACCACATTATGGTGATTTGGGGTTGACAATAAAGGACTTCAGATTTCCCTTTTATCATCAACCATTTACCACTTTTTCTCTTATGTAACTTCTTTTGCTTAAATGGGATCAATGTTTGATTCTTTTTATAAATTCCTGAATGGATATTAGATTTGAAATTTTTTAAAAAGTTGTCCTTCATTTTAAAATCTGGGAAACACCAAATACTGAAAAACTCTAAAAGGAATCATGTTTAACTTTCTTTATTTCGTGATTCCCAAATTTGAAAAAGGAATACTGTGTGTCTTCTGTGTCACATGTTTCTTAGAAATATGCATATGAGATGATAAAAATGACATGTGTTATATAGAATTCTTGTAGCTCACATGTAGTAATTATGCATAGGAAATAAATGAATTTGTGCCTGGATGAATGATGTGCTCTTACCCCAATCACCCTGACAATATCTTATCAATATCTTTCCTATTACCTGTTGTAGATTTTCTATTACGTTTTCTACCTTGGAATTTTAGAACACAGTGCTGGTCAGCTGTCATTTGCATTCGGTTTTCCTTTGGCTTGTTTTGTTCTGTAATTGTCCTCTGGATATGTCATGATAATCGTAGCTCCACAGAATAGAGGAGAATGCTTGTCATTGATTTATTTTATCCCATTCTAACAAATCCTGGCACGGACTGGAAGAAATGTGCCAAAGTGGATTTACACCTTTTTATCTTGTTCTTCTGTAGGCGTCATGCTCTCCTCTGAACATCCAGGGACTTATTACCCAAAATGATGCTTGAGACCCCTCACATCAGCAGAAGAACAAAACAGTGAGGGAAATTACCCAATTTCTGCAGAACTCATAAACACCCAGAATGTAGGTCACACTCATTGCCTGATGTGCTGTGCTTGTCATGTTCTAACAAAGCAGCTACCACGAGTGGCCAAACTCCCGGAAAGCAGAGCAGCCCCCAAAAAGAGCAGCCATTTGGAAACACATTTTCATTGACAATTTGGGGAAGTTGGGCATTCACTTAAGAAAAAGCCATAATTCTGTGAGAAATGAGCAATTTATGCACATTATAATCAAATTTATTTTTATATCCAGCTACTCCTCCATGTGGGATAATTCAGTCTGGGAAATCATGCTAATTAGTTAGAAATCCATTATATTGTGAGCCTTACAGCAGATGCAAATGCTGTTTCAAGTGTGCTTACCTCCACAGAGCATGTGTCTTTTTGAACATCTCCTCCCAGGATGGGCAGTTTGTGGTAAACCAGGCTTTAAAGGGGATTTGAGGGAATGTACTCTCATAAGCACCAATGATAGCACATATTTTAGTATGTTTTAGAAATACGCATCCTGCTTTTAAAGTACAAGGAGAATCCCATTTATCAGACTAAGGTCAGAGTGCTGGAACTTTCAAGTCTAAAGGAATTGCGATGCTAGTATTGACCAATGATATATGGATATTTTTGAAACTCCACAAAAGTGGAGAGGATGAGTCCTAACCTACGAGAAGAAGCAGAGCGTTTCAGAGGCAAGGGGAGCTGCTTCTTGGTCAATCCCTTATTGCTGTTCACCAGAAACAGCTGGATTCATTCTGTCTTCCTCCCAGAGAAATTCATTTTGTATTTAAGTCAAAATTGGTATTTTCTTTTATTAAAAAAGAACACCTCAAATATTCTGATAAATTACATTAGGGTTATTAAAATTATCCAAGTCCTGTTAAAAGGAAATGGTTGGGTCTAATCATATAAATTTTAAAGGCATCATAAATTGCTTGTTAAAGGTAACTGGAGAAATTCAAGGTCTATCTAAGGAAATACATGGTTGAAATATTTGTGATGCTTTAGGGCTTTGGTATCCAGGAGCTACTATCATAGAAAGGTGATAGCATTCATACTTGACTCAATTCTTTAAAGCACAGGTATAAAAGCAGTAACATGGATGCTCCTAATCAGAAATGATAACATAACGTTCCACAAAATTTCTCTTTTCTTCTCATTTGTCATTCAGTGAGTGATATCTCAACCACCTGGGTGGAATCATAACCAGAGTCCAGATTTATCACTGTTGGCTGCTGGCTGCTATTTTTTCTAGCCTATCAGGATTTCTGGTTAATTCTTTACTTTAAAAATCTTCATCGTCTGTCTTTAACCCTGTCTTTTGGGTCTGTTTCACAGAGTCCTGTACTTCCTCCTCTATGCCTGACTTCCTGACTTCTCTGTGTCTCTCCCAGGATATCATACTCACATTAATTCATACACAGAATTGGACATTTGGATGAAATGCAGTTTTAAATATTAACTACATTAACTTAGAAACTATTGAATATTTGAATGGCTCAAAAGAGCCTCAAAGCAGCATGTATATACCTCGTAAGTGATTCCTGTTTGCTTTTCCCGTCTTCTCCCTTTGCCTCAGCTAAGAATGTATTGTAGTGTTAGAGTTCACAGGATGGGCTGTGAAACTCTTCCTTCAGGAATGGTGCATAGTTGCATTTTGACTTCAGTGGTTTGGAATCTACCTATTGCATCAACTCCACTCCTTTGGTTTTCAGTTAAAGTATCTCACATCCTGATCATTTGTCCTTCATGTATATCACTTTTCTGTTCATTTGTCTCAGTTCTGTAAGCAACAAGATCTATACACCAAACTCTGTCTCCCCTGCTGTTTGTGCTGTTCTTTTGGTGGAGTTTGGAATGAGTGGGTATTTAATTTTATTGAATATTTTTTTTTACTTTTCTTGCAAAAGCTGAATGAAGCATGAAAAATATCTCAATATATAAATCCTTTTCAGAACAATGCTTTT
Organism: Mesocricetus auratus; assembly: GCF_017639785.1. Lineage (NCBI taxonomy): Eukaryota > Metazoa > Chordata > Mammalia > Rodentia > Cricetidae > Mesocricetus > Mesocricetus auratus. The sequence continues at coordinate 16,766,807 of NW_024429205.1, read as the reverse complement.
GTCTGACCAGAATACTCAGGAGTATTGATGGGAAGTTTCAAATTAAGAAAAAAACATGGATTTTGCAAACATGTCTTTAAAACCTTAGGGTGGGCATCACCTGTGTTGTTAGTTGGGTCTTCCAACCAATCTATAGACACAATATCGAAGGAAAAATAGAAGCATCTCGTACTACTCATCCTAGCTCTACGGATGTATCAACCCTAACTACAAACCTTCAAAACCAAATACAAACAGGAAAAAAAGAATAACACCACCACCATGCCTAATATAGTTTTTGAATTAAATCCTGCAATGGTCATCAGTTAATTCAGGGATATAATAATGAAACAACTAATAATAGAAGGATCACAACTGCCCTTGTGATCTAGTCAAGACATGTATTAGAAGTCATTACCCATTTCTATCTTCACAATCTTTGACCATTGAGGACTTACCCAATCTGAACATCACAAAGAACCCCTCCTGCAGGAGTTAATTAAGCCTTGTAAAGCCCATTAGCTGTAAGTATTTGCTGGACTTGTGTCCTGGTTTCACTGCAGAGCCTTAGAAGCTTGTATGTTCTTGCTGGCAAGACACTCAGGATGGTTCCTGGCTTAACACAAAACAAAAGGAAATACTGTTGCTAATGTGTGTCCACAGTTTCTTCCTTAATTGCAGCCAATGATAGGTGACAACCTGTTTCTGTTAATTCATTCAATAATAGTGGATGGGTAAAACCAGTAGCCAGTGATTTGCACAGAATAAATAAGTGGTGCAAGTGATTACATATCAGAGACAATGTTTTATTAGAAAACAGTCAGAGTTGATGCCCACTAGTTAAAATTCATTTCTATGAGAGGTCTTGTAAATAAGAACGAAACCATGCTATTTCAGGACCATTGGAGAAGGCTGTATAATTATCCATCTACCACCCCATGAAAGTTTCTTATTTGTGGAATATGCTCTAAAACCCTCTATTTCAAGATATTGAAAAGAGGTTGTTACTTCCATGTAGACCATGTCCTTCCCAAGAACAGCATTTAATACAGCAAGTGATCAGGAACATTGACAGGAAAGAGGATCAGAAGGTAAGATGATAGTGAACCTCTTCACTGAGGTCCATGTTATGCCCATGAGCAGTGGGTCTCAACCTTCCTAATGCTGAGACCCTTTAATACAGTTCTTCATGATGTAGTGAACCCCAACCATAAAATTACATTCATTGTTACTTCGTAAATGTAATTTTGCTACTGTTATGAATCAGAATCTTTTGACCCCCTAATGGGTCCCAACCCACAGTTTGAGAACCTCCACCAAATAGCCTGTCTACTCAGCACCTTACTCTTGTTTTATCTATAGAATGAGCAGTACCTCTAAGACCATACTGTACTATACTAGGCTCAGAGCTGGCTGAAAAGAAGAACTTGAAAAGGAATATCTGTAGCACATGTCGTCTGTCCCCATGTAGTTTGCTGTTATCAGTGAGTTCATGCTACTCTAAGACATTAAGCAGAAAGGAATAAGTGATGAATAGCCTATCAGCTTGCATAGTTGTTCATAAAGAGAGAGGGGGAGGGATAGGTGGAAGATGGGTAGATAGACAGACAGATAGGTAGTTCCCTGAGTAGACAACACCTTACTGGAACCTAATGTAAAATTTGAATACATGTACAAATATAACATTTTCCATTTGAAATTATCACATGTTTAATGGATGTATGGAGGCTAAATACAGAAGGACAGAGAATTGAATGCCTTAAGGCAAAGTTTTTGATTGAAGGAAAGAATACATAAATGAAATAAAATCTTAGCTTGTGAAAAAATTCCTGTACATTATGTCTGCTCTTTCAAAATGCTAGTATTCTTGTTAGAACCATTGAAGAATGGAAAGGGAAGCCACTGTTTTCCAGATGAAACAATGCCATAGGCATGTATTTCACCTGTGTTGCAATAGACGATTTTTTAAAAAAAATACTGTTTTGGAACACTTTCTTGGGTAATAGCTGAACAATTTATCATTCATTCATGTATTAACTTATTTTACATCCTGTTCTCAGCATAGGAAGATCAAGGATTTGGAAAATCCATTAGAAACATGTTTTGTCATCTAAATGTGAAAATATTCCCTAATGATTCCTCTGAAAATGGAAAAAATAAAGTATATTTTCAGAGCCTGAGAACATCAAATGAATTAATGCATTGTTTAAAACAACCAGAGTGCTCTTGGTAAATAATTTGTGCTCTGAAAATTGTTGGCAGGTCTGAATCTTTCCATGTTAGGCTTTTAAATCTACTTGGAGCAAGATGATTACTTAAAAATTGGGGAACTGGTTGATGGGGATGGAGAATAAGGTTCATTATCAAGGGTGATCATTATAGATGCTTAGAAAATGTTATCACAAATAGATTGGCCCCCGTCATAAAGACAAGAAAAAGAAATCACAGAACTTTTAGCTTTGTACCCATGCATTCAGGTCCTACAGTCTTAGTCAGGGCTTCTTTGTGGTGCTCATGCCGTGAGCAAGTCTAATGTATCAGGAGAAATAGTGGAGATTTAGATAAAACACAAGACACCTGGCCATTTGTGCTACAAGAATGCGTGAGTGTCCTTATTTTAAGTGTGTGCATGTCTCTATTGCAAGGAGGGAGCAGTCTTATACACAGACTTACAGCACAGTGGAAAACCCCCTGGTGTAAGAGCTTGTGTTTTCCTCATGATAGGTGTTGTCAGTTGGGCAAGGCTGCCTCTGTAAGCCGGGACTAGAGAACAGGATGCTCCTGTGGTTATCAGCTGACACACAATGCACGGAGACCTGTGGGGGTTCAGGCCCAACACTTCTTCCCATTATTGGGGCCACATATCTTTTCTGTCACCTTGGTTTTGCCCAATTGTTCTATTTGGGAAGCCGGACATTAAAAGCATGCACCATACTTTTAATAAAAACTTACTTCCATGCAAAGTTGCCAACTTGAAGAGATAATACCTACAATAGATTAGAAACATAGGTGTTCTTAGATTCACAACTGCATCCTTGGCCACTTGAAATCTCAGTATCTTTTCCTATTTTTGCTATTCTTCTCTCCACCTTTTGTCCTTCAAGTTTCCCCCATTTTTAACAAAATTCCTCCTCCTCCTCCTCCTTCTTCTTCTTCTCCTTCTTCATCTCTAGGTAATGTGGCTGGAGAGAAGGTTCAGAGGTTGAGAGTCCTGGATGCTTTTGCAGAGGACCTAGATTTTATCCCAAGAAACCACATGGCTGCTAAAAACCATCTGTAAATCAATATATAGGAGATCTAATGCTCTCTTCCAGCTTCTTCAGACACAATGCAAGCAAGGGTGATACAGGTATAACATGCAGACTGAACAACTCTATACATGCAAAGTAAGATAAAAATTTTAAATTTAAAATAAAAAAAAATATAGGTATTGTTCCCAAACTAGAAATATTTGTCTTAGATTTATGTTCCTCATTGGTTGGACCTATTTTAAACAAATAGAGAAATATAAACATATTAGTTTATACATCAAATAAATAAATTTTCATGCCAAAATGTCTTTGCATTTGTGGAGGAGAACCCAGGTACTCTTAGTATGGAAAGCTTCCTTAACAAATATGAAATATAAATTCTTTCTCAGTAATTCCTATACATCTCTTTAGGAAGACATCCTTTATGTGGAATAAGGTACACCTGCGTATCCACCTCTAAATGTCAGTGTAGTAAACATTTGCAATCTACTGATGAATAAGAAAATATATTCTTAGCCATTCTATTCCAATATCTCACTCTTGTTATCTGAAGGATTTGAAATAGAATGCCTTCTCTCCAGTTGCACTCCTCTAACTTCCCCCATTGTTTTGACATGCAAGACAGCCTTCCAGGTCTGAGCTCAGGAGGAAGTGATTCAATATGACTTGTGCTCACCACAACTATGCATTATCATAAAACTATTATTCAAATGACAGAACAAAGGTACCTAATCTTCAACAAAAGGCACAGAGTTAATTGCCATTTTTTGACATCTTAAGGAATTAATCACGATTCCGTAAGGACCCAAGGAGGCATAGGTGGAATGGTTTTTCAAACTTTCCTTTCTAGTCTGTAAAGTAAGTTGCTGACTCTGCACTTTCAACTTGCGAGGAAATCTGCAAACTGAACAGTTGGTACGTGCCTTAAAGTCTAAAGACTTATCTTGGAATATGAAATGGTTGGAAAAAAATAAAAAGTAATTACTTCATGTAGATAACTCCTTGGGATAATCCTAGGTGGTTGGTCTGGAGTTATGCTAAGATAGGAGAATTGGGCTCCGTTAGGGAAATTATAAAACAAATTTAAAAAGGAATCATAAGAGAGGGTATTTTAGAGTTTAAAAATAATGAGTTTGATCTGAACATAAAGTTCAGAAGTTGTAATGTGAATACTTGAGGGATAGATCATGTCAATTCAAATGTGCACATGATGAAGGAATGTGGGGGTTAGGTGGTAAAAGAATGTGATATTTCCTTTGGGACAGGGAGCACAGCATCCCTTAGGTTCCCTGGCAATGCTTTACTCGTTCTTTGTCCTCTGGGCCTTCCAACTTGCTGTTTCTGAATGCTAGAAATACTATTCTCCCCTTCTCTGCCTCTTCTTCAGTTGTCTGTTTGAATGCCTAGGAATAGATTGCTGCCACCAGGCACCTCTAACTGTGACTTCATTAAGATTCACAAGATGGGGCAAGCACATTCTCTATTTCTCTTTCTCAAGACTTTGCTCACCTAAAATTATCTGAAATCGTTGTTTGCCTAACTAATATTATTATTAAATATACATTCATACATGTATATGTACATATATTACTGCAGACAGCAATTACATGTTTCATTTATATCAGCATGTTCTTAATGTTTGCTACTTAACAGCAAGGTACAAGATGCCACATCATGACATAGAGGTTTTTGCATCTTGTCCAATTAGGTGATATTATAGATTATTTAGTAAATCATTATTACCACCATCATTGCATCATTGCATACACACACACACACACACACACACACACACACACACACACACACACACACACACACCCTTGGAGAATCTCTATCTCAAGGTTCAGCTAGAAATTGTGGACATGTAACCTGAATTGATCATCCCTTATGACCAGGCAAGACTTCCAATGGAAAGACTGGGACCCCAATCCAGCCACATAATCATTGACCTACAGCCTGTCCTCCCTACAGGATGTGCTAGGGTAAAGGTGGCTCAGAGATTATGGGAGTGGTCCATGGATAACTAGTCCAGTCTGAGACCCATGACATGAATGTGAACCCATTCTAATGCTGCCTGGAGTGCCAAAACCCAGAGCCTAGTTAACCCAGAGACCTAGGATAGAACCAAAAACAACTGGAGGAAAAGAAATTGTCAATCAACGTAATGATGCCTAATGATATTCTGGTATACTCCCAGATTGGTGCCTAGATAAATAGTCATCAGAAAGGATTTATTCAGCAACTGATGGAAACAGATGAAGAGACACACAGTCAAATATTAGGCAGAACTCAGGGAACCTGCTGATTTGAAGGAGGAAGGACTTTAGGAACAAGAGGGGTTCTACATATCACAAGAAAACCCACAGAATCAACTAACCTGGGCTTGTAGAAGCTCACAGAGTCTGAACCAACTACCAGGGAACCTACATAGGACTGACTTAAAACCTCTGCATATATGTTACTGTTGTTTAACTTGATCTTCTTGTAGGAATCTTAACGGTGGGAGCAGGGGCTGTCTCTGACTCATTTACAGCCTTTTGGGACCCTGTTCCTCATACTGGGTTGCCTTGCCAGCCTTAATACCAGGCAAAGTGTATATAGTCTTATAGCAACTTGATAAGCCATAATTTTTGATGCCCATGGAGGCCAGCCCTATCTGAATAGAAACAGAGGAGTGGACTGGGGCTGGGGAGGACTGGGAGGAGAAGAAGGAAGGAAACTTCAGTTGGCATTTAAAACTAAAACATTTTTTAAAAGGAAAAAGCATTCTGTCCTACAAAGGGGAATTAAATTCAGTTTGGGGCATGGTGGATATGATCATATTTCATTGTGTGCATGGATCAACATCTCAGTTTTTCTATATCTTCAATAAAACTCCAGGACAAAAAAATTAAATACTTATATCACTGCTCAGAAAATCAGGTTTTACAGATAGTAGGTGAAATTTGTTAGTTCACACTAAAACTTCATTTCCTTCACATGAGAGATGATCAAACAAAGAGGAACTTTTATAATGCTACCTTTAGCATCCCCGTCTCAAGATGACTTAGGCAGCTGAGACATGCATGGAGAGGATACTTGAATCCCTGCATAGGGTCAAGCCATCCTTTTTTTGCTGTAAATATGATAGTCAGTCGTGAAAGTAGTGCCCAAAGATAATATTCCCCAAGTAGCATCATCACTTCAACACTCCCATAAGGATGCTGTCCAGACTTTCTCAGAAAAGAAAATCTTTGGAGGACTGTGAAGCAAGTGTGATTAGGTTTCATTGTGTAATTGATAAAAATATTATGTTGGGGGTAAAACAGAAAATCCTTGGCCTAACAGATAAAATTTCCTTGGTTCTTAGACCATTGCTGTCTTGGCTGTAGTTGTTAACTGACAATTCTAATCATGCTGAGTTTAGATTTAGAAAGGGTGATTTTTCCCATAATGACTCCCTTTCGTTTCCTTATTAATTAGTATGAGGGTTTTTCTCCCCTGAGAATCTGCCAGGGTTGCACTTTGTAGATGATGTCACTTTATAAACTAAAATTGAAAGCATGGCCCATTTCATCAGTGACTCCAGAGGGATGCCATGGTTTTCTTTTGCTTAAAATGCCATGTAAGGTTTTCAGCTCTGTACAGATATCTCCTTAAGTCCATCTGTCGTCTCTGAAGATGATGACCATTATTAGTTAAATAATCCAGGGACGCCCTGTAATTAAATTCTGATATGGGAAGGCAATGTCCCGAAGCTAAAGAAAAATGGAATAGAAGAAATTTGGTCTTCAGTGCAGAAACATAAAAAAGTACAAACAAACAACAATAAAACTAAAGCTAACCCAACACCTAAAAGAAGTGGGCAGTAACCCAGAGCCAATAAAACAAATGTGGTATGTATTTGCTGTTAATTCTTTCATGAGCAGGCTACAGTCACAGAGATTAAGTAGTGAGCAAGAAACTAGTTGGGAGAGATGGATCTCACTCGGAAGCAGTAACACAATAAATAGGTATGAAAACAGGACAACTGGAATGGAAGGATAAAACCAGGAGAGCAAGGGAAGGGGGAAAGAGAATAAATGACAAAGTTAAAATAATAGAAATTTGAGGGTGCATTGGAAACCAAATGCAATAGAAAATTGCTTATATATATATATATATATGTGTGTGTGTGTGTGTGTGTGTGTGTGTGTGTGTGTGTGTGTGTATGATGGGTCTAAATGGGATCAACAAATAACAGGGGATACAGAACTATAACTGAACATTTCCTGTCACCAAAGTAAGCCTCTATTTCTGGGGATGGGTTACATCTAGTGAAGTTGTTGACCAAATAGACCCAAGGGAATCCCCAAACAACTAGTGCTGCTGCCGTGGCTATTGGTGACTTTCCACAAACTAATGGTAAGGCGTTATTGCTGAAGACAACATCCACATTACTCATTAGACATGAAAAAGTTGAGCAGGTGCTTACCTACACCCTTTACTCCTACTGACTAGTATTCATGGTGGTGGAAGGTATTTTGCACTTTATGAAAACAGAAAGGTAAACATCAACCTAGCTATAAGCACTGCAATATACAATGGTGACCTGCTTACAGGATGTGCTAGTACAATAATGACACAAATCTTGTGGGAGTAAACAAATGATATCAAATTGGGTTTAAGGACCACTGCATGTTATGAAATCCATTCCTAGCTCTGCCAGGGTAGCCAGGAACCTGGGAGTAGATAGGCCAGAGACATAGAGGAAAACTAAATAGTATTCTTCTGCTGAAGGACTGTGTCCATATAATAATTCCTAATGACATTCTGCTATTCTCTTGGACCAGTGTCTCCCTTGACCATCATCAGAGAAGCTCACTTCTACAGTAAGTGAGAACAAATACAGAGACATAGAGCTGTACGAAATGCAGAGGGCTAAAGACCTTGGAACACTCAGTTCTAAATGAGATGTCTCATCATATCCTTCCTCTCAGGGCAACCTGTAGAATAAAAGGCAGAAATGTTGTAAGAGCCAGAATGGATGGAGAAAACCAACGAAACAAAGTCTCCTAAACATAACAGGAATGACAAGCATATGAACTCACAGAGCCTGGAACAACATGCGTAGTAACAGCACGGGTTACAGGCTCTGTGAGCCTGCACAGGTCTGGGCCAGATACAGTGCTAGTGCTGAGAGAAGAGGAAGTCCATATCCCTCACTCAGAAGCTATCTCCAAATGGAAGCACTTGCAAGTGAAAACTTAGTTTTCTCCAAGAGGACTTACAGATGTACAAGCTACACTTAGGGCCAGACCCTGTGCTTAGAAGTAGATGGATACCAGACACCCCCCAAAAAGAAAAACCCAAAAGAACACACAAAAAACAAACAAAAAATAAAAAACTTCATGATAGTTTTAGAGAATCTTTATCTTGTGTTTCCCTTCCTTCCTTTCCTTCCTTTCCTCCCTTCCTCCCTCCCTTCTTTCCTTCCTTCCTTCTTTCTTTCTTGATCCTTTCTGTTCTTGTGTATATCTTATGTTTTCCAGTTTTATGTTTGTATGGGGTTTTGGGGTATATGAAACTGTGTCTCTGCAGCTATAAATAGTTCTTGAGTTTTTCCTTTGGTTCTTTTTCTTCTGTTTCTTTTTTTTGTCCTATTCTGGTTTGTTTCTATTGTATGTTTTATTATTTTTTTAATTATTATATAACTGTTTGTATTGTAATGAGAAAGTAAAAGTGTGGGTTTGGGTGGGTAGGGAGATAGGGATGATGTGGGTTTAGCTGTGGGAGTGAAAACTATAATCATGATATATTGTCTGAGAAAATCCAATTAAATGTGTATACCAAGTTGAAAAGACTTAACCAACAAATATTCTCTAAATATAGAGAACTATTTAATGAGGATTGAGAAGTTGGCCAGCAAGTGGTAGAGAAGTTCATAAGCAGAAAGCCCAAAATTAATAAATGAAAACAAGCAAATAAAAATTATGAGGAATTTGTAATGGCCAATCTTGCATGTCAGTTTGACTGTATCTGGAATCAACTAAAACACAAACCACTGGGAATCTCCTGAGTGATTTTCTTGATCAAGTTATTTGAATAGGAAAACCCATCCTGTCTTATTTGGTATTTCTAATGCTATGATAAAACACCATGCCCCAAAACACTTGGGGAAGAAATGGTTTGCTTCACTTCACATCTTGTAAAACCATCACTGAGGGAGGTCAGGGCAGCAATGGAGGTAGCCATGGAGGAGTGCTGCTTATTGGTTTCCTTGTCATGAGTTGCTCAGTATGCATTCTTGAACTACTCAGGGTCACCCACCTGTGGGAAGTACCACCCCTTTAGTGGTTGGCACCCACATACCAATCATCAATTAGAAAATGCATCAAAATCTTTCCCACAGGCCAACTTAGTGGGAGCGTTCTCTCAGTTGAGGTTTTCTATTCCAAAATGACTCCAGCTTGTGTCTAGTTGACATAAAAACCTGAATAGAACATGTCCTAAATTTGGACAACTACTTTTGATGGAAGTGCGAATGAAAAGGCTATTTGATTTCTTGATTTTAGTTTTTCTGGTGAGCTTATCTATCCTGTTCCTGAGACTTAAGATGGACTTCTTTTAATTTCCAGCTTAGACTGAAGACCAGTAACTCCTCAGAAAGCATCCAAGACTTAAGTCCAACATTAAAACTACTGAGACATGCAGCCTTGGAGACTAAGCAATTACTGAATTCTCAACCAGTCTGATACCCTGATTTTATTCTAGCAGTTCTTTTCCCTTTAGAGAGCACTAACAACTCCACTCATCCTTTTCATAATCAGAAAGATATGAACTATAACATTGAAACAACCCTTTGCCTCTTTGCAAATATGAGCACACCAACTGCTGGTTTTCTAATATCAAATGATCCTCCCTGAAGACCTGTACATACAAGTGACAACATATGGACTCAGAAAAATGTATTTATATGCTTAGGAACACATAAGGACACACACACACACGCACACACCAAAGTTAACAATTAAGAAAAAGGTGCCATGAATTTGAAAGCAGGTAAGAGGTGGAGGCTTTTTGGGGGGCTTGGAGGGAGAAAGCAGAAGTGGAAAATGATGTAATTATATTATAATACCAAAAATAATAATTTTGCTATAAATATAATAATATTTGCTATAAAAATAATAATAATGCTATAAATACAAATGTTACTTAACTAATGAGAATACAAATATGTATAGGTATCTACAAGTTTTGAGATTGAGTAAGTGTCTAGCTTGAATTTAAATGATATATCCATATTGTGGTCATTCATTTTATTGAGAAGGGTTGTAAACATGATTGTTATTATTTAAAAGTACAATATGTATGTCTAAGGATATAGTGCTTCAGTTATAAGGAACATGATTGTGTAATTGGCATGGATTGCTTCCAAGAACATAGAAGACAATGATAAAAAGCTTTACAATATACATGAAAATGTAGCACGATATCATTCATGTAAATTCTAGAGCCATACAAGTCACTAACCATCTCTTAAAATAACCTCTTATTTGAAATATGGAAAATAACACATTATCAATTATTTATTTGCAGTATAAAATTAATATTTTATAAGCATTCTCTCAGATGTTTTTCTCTCCAGGAATTTTTTTAATTTAAATTGTTTTTATGCAGTATATTTTGGTCATATTCTTTCCCTTCCCCCTACTTCTCCTAGATCCTCCTGAGCTACTCCCTCACCACTCAAATTCAATTGTTCTCTCTCTCTCCCTCCATAACAAAAACAAAAATCAAGAGAAACAAAGAAAGTAAAATCTCACAATATATGCAATACTGAAACAAACCAAAAAGACCAGAAAAATAAAACAAAGCAAAACGACATCAAAAACAAAAAAACACAAAAGCAAAACCAGAGTCCATTTTATGTTGACCTACTACTCTTGGGCATGAGTCTGCCCTGAAGGTTTAAAGCTAGGAGATTGAAAATTAACATATCCGAGTAAACAAAAAAGACAACCATGAAACACCCAACACACTAGAGAGAGATTTACGGTGGAACGGTCTGGTAGTAGGACACGAACAGTGAAAGGTAACAAAAAGCACAGTGTATACAGAGTTCTTATGTAAGCTGATGTTATGTGTGCTCCCATGAATAAAGAGCTTAGTCCTGCACACCTGAGCTTCATAAAGACGACCAAACCATAAACGTACTAAGCTGTGTGCTTGTAGGCATGTGTATGCACATGTAAACACACTTCATTGATTTTACTGTAAGCTATGTCCATCTCTATAGGAACGTCCTCTGGAGTTTCGTAAAGTCTTTCCCCTCTCTTTTTATGCCTTGATGCTGGGAGAAGTCTCTTCACTTGGCATCTAGAAAAGCCAGACCTCTCACTGTTCTGATTAAAACAGTGCCTGCCTTTGCAGTTTGGCTCAAGCATCTCTCTTTCCTTGTAAAGTGATCAGCTCGCTCCACTGGGAAACAGCATTCTGGACCTAGAACTTCTCTCCATTTCATCATCTTGGCCTTGGTCATTCATCTGCCTTATTAGAGCAGATGCCCTTGCCTTTCTTACCATCTCCTTTATTCCTTGTTGTCATCAACTTTTGCCTTGATTTTCTATGATAATGGGTTACACTACCCTTTTTACCCCTTTTGCGGGGTAAAATCACACCCAACTTTTCTACCAGTAGAAATGTGTGTCATTTGCTAAGTTCTTTCTTTCCATTTCTATTTACAACAGACATGCAAAGATGCTCGTTTTCAAAACCATCAGACATCCCCCCTGCAATGCCAAGTTACCAAGTTAAGTCAGGGCTTCCAAGAAATGAAACTTGAGGTGACACAGAAAGAAAACTTAAGTGTCTAATAAGACATTCCCACATAGATAATGGGAGAGCATTCATGCAAAGTAGTCAAAAATGAAATTAGCATGCTTTAGGAGGTTTGTAAAAGTTCTTAAAAACACGCATTGACAGATATCTCTGCAATAGGTCTTATAAGTAACTCATAGTCATTTTTATTAATATAAATGTACCTGTTTTTCTTTTTGCCAACTGAGATTGCTATGTGTGCTGATCCAGAGCACTGCAAACCATTCCACAATGAGGGATGCTTTCTCAGCCTGGACTCTTAGGGAAGGGCCCAGGCCCTGCCATGGATGAAATGACAGACTCTGGAGATCCCCCTTGGAGGGCCTCACCCTCCCTGGGGAACAGAGTGGGGAGTAGGTGGGAGGCTGGGGGTTCTGGTGGGGGTGGTGGGGGAGGAGGAGAGGGAGATGGAGCTGGGATTGACATGTGAAGCAAGCTTGTTACAAATTTAAATTTAAAAAATTCATATACTTGTTGGACAAAGTTTAATTGGATTCTCCATGAAGGCCAATTTCTTTCTCCCTGTTTGTCAAAATATTCTATTTTTATTTAGTGAAAATTATTCTTCCATATTATTTGTTCATTATTTACTGAAATTTTTACATGTCTATTTCTATATTAGTTTCCTATTGCATCTGGTGGATATTCTCTGGTATAGTCTAATGACAGAATCATTACCTTCAAAGATATGGTTTGCAGACAGTAGTTAAGTGCTCAAACTGCTACTCCAAAGGATGAAGGTTCATTTCCCAATGGTCTCATGGTGGCTCACAACTATCTGTAACTAGTCCCAGGGAATCCAACATCTTCTTTTGGCTTAAAAATGTACCAGACACACAAGTGGTCCAAATACATACTGGTAGGCAAAGTACACAAAATAAATGTAAAAGACACCTTTTCTGTCACCCCGGTCTCTTTTTGTTGTCCTTACCCTTTCAAACTGATTAGAGCTGACTTATTAATTGAACAATAGCATACATATTTTCATTTTCTCCTTTTTCGTAAGATTGTTTTTTATTGTTTGCTAATGTTATAGAATGGAGGTGAAAGAATATGAAGCCACTAAGAACCTGTTCATATTAGCTGAAATAAAGAACATTTGCCCTATCACTTGCATTCTAAGAAGTATACTTTGCTGATACTTATTTTCAGAATTCTCTTAAAAATTCTTGAAGGGAATATAGTTGAATAAAAATATTTTAAAATTATTTTTCTCATCAGTATTTACTTTTGGCTTGTTGGAATTTTTGTACAGAGTAAATAATTAAAGAAACAGTCTGCAATTGATAGAAAACCATGGTGAATTTTTAAAATAGATTTTAGAAGAAAGTACAGCAAAATAAATGTTATGAGCCATCCTTTAAGGAAATGTTGTAATAACCAAAATCAATGTCTGATTTTTTTGTTTTGTATTGAATTGTATTTCCTGTGCTTTGCACTTTCATTCATTCCCTTATGCATTCATTCACTCACTCTTTAGCTCATCCCTCAGTCATTTGCTCATTTTAATACAATTTTTCAATTTATTTTAGAATTTCATACATTAATTTCCATTGCCCTTTCTTTCCCCTCTGCCCTCCCCAACTGCTCCATCATATCCTCCCACACATTCATATAATTATTTATTGTGTGCTGGTTAAAGCACATCTTAGATTTTTATTCATACCTTTTAAGTTATAATGCACATTATACTATATATTACAAATGTTATATATAAACATACCAAAATGCATTCATAAGAAAAGGTCAGTGATACTTTAAAATACAAAGTATATAGTAGTGTTCTTAGCCTGTATTAAGAAGCTTGTGGGGGTTCAGTAAGCTACAACCGAAGCCGCGTGGCAATAGAAAGAATCTTGTGTGTTTCCATAGGATGCAAGTATGAAAGTACTTCAGAAAGCTAAATACCAGGTAAATAAAGAACAAAGTGTGTTGTAGTGAAAACCATGTAACAACAGAGAACAACTGAGCTCTTTATCAATACTTCCCTTCCAGAAAAACAGAGGAAGCATTTGTTCAGATAACGACAAGTAAGTTTGAGAGGAATTTGAGCATGGAATGAATTATTCATTCCTTTATTCTTTCCTTCTGAAAACAGTAATGAACAGCCACTATGCTGGGGATTGTTTTTAAGGCACAGATTGCAAATGGTGAGCAAGCATACCAGATCTCTCTTTTGCCAGATTTCTTTCTTATTGCAAGAGATATACAGGAAGCAAGACAACAAACAAAATCAGAATACGTCATGCACAAGCTAGAGTCATCTGAGAGGATAGAACCTTGATTGAGCAAATGCCTCTTTAAGATCAGGCTGGAGGCAAACCTGCAGGGTGTTTTCTTAATTAGTGATTAATGGGAGAAGCCCCAACAGGTTGTAGATGGGTCTATCCCTGATCTGGTGGTCCTGCATTCTATAAAATAGTAAGCTGAGCAGCCAGGAAGAACAAGCACTTCGCCATGGCCTCTATAACAGCTCTTGTCTCCAGATTCCTGTCCTGTTGGAGTTGCTCTTCTGACTTCCTTCAGTGGCAAACAGTGGTGTGGAAGCATAAGCCAAATAAATCCCTTCCTTCCCAACTGGCTTTCAAGATTCTGGTATTTTATCACAGCAATAGCAATAAAGCAATTTGTACCAGGATAACAAGTTATTACTATGCCAGACCTGTCCATATGGTTTTTGGGAGAATTGTGGAAGGACTTTGGGACTTCAGGCAAGAAAAGCCATTAAGTGTTCAAAGTTTAGTAAGCTCTTCTCTGGGAGTTTGGAAACTACATATGTTAAGAAAGATGCAGAGCATGGAGGCCAGTCTTGTGAAGTTTTTGATGGAAGTAAGTTTGAAAGTTACTTAAAGACTATTGGAGTCATTGCATATTTGTTTATTTTAAATCCTGCCAAAAGCAATCTACAGATTTAATGCAATCCCCATTAAAATCCCAGCCCAATTCTTCACAGACCTTGAAAGAACAATAATCAATTTTGTATGGAAAAAAAAGACCCAGGATAGCCAAAACCACCCTGTTCAACAAGGCAATGTCTGGATGCATCACCATCTTGACTTCTAGGTATTGGCACAAAAATAGATAAGTAAACCAATGGAATCTAATTGAAAAAACCCTGATATTAACCCACACATGTATGAATATCTGTTGTTTGACAAAGAAGCTAAAAATATACAATGGAAAAAAGAAAGCATCTTCAACAAATAGTGCTGGCATAAGTGGAGGCTGGCATGTAGAAGAATTCAGATCAATTCATGTTTATTGCCATGCACAAAACTTAAGTCCAAATGGATCAAAGACCTCAACATAAATCCAGCCAACTGAACCTCTTAGAAGAGAAAGTGGGTGGTACCCTTGAATGAATTGGTACAGGAGACAGTTTCCTGAACATAACACCAGTACCACAGACAGTGAGATCAACAATTAAAAAATGGGACCTCCTGAAACTGAGAAACTTCTGTAAGGCAAAGGACACAGTCAGCAAGACAAAAAGGCAGCCCACAGAATGGGAAAAAATATTCACTAACCCCACTCTGAGAGAGGGCTGATCTCCAAAATTTACAAAGAACTCAAGAAGGAAGTCTCCAAAACACCAAAGGATCCAATTAAAAAGTGGGCTGCAGAACTAAATAGAGAACTTTCAATAGAGGAGTCTAAAATGGCTGAGAGGCACTTGAGAAAGTGCTCAACATCCTTAGCCATCTGGGAAATGCAAATCAAAACAACTCTGAGACACCATCTCACTCCTGTCAGAATGGCTAAGATCAAAAACACCAAAGACAATTTATGCTGGAGAGGATGTGGTGAAAGGGGAACACTCCTCCATTGCTGGTGGGAGTGCCAACTTGTTCAGCCACTTTGGAAATCAGTATGGAGATTCCTCAGAAAATGGGAATAAACCTACCACAAGACCTAGCAACTCCACTCTTAGGCATATATCCAAAAGATGCCCATTCATATGACAAGGATGTTTGTTCCACTATGTTCATAGCAGCATTATTTGTAATAGCCAGAATTTGGAAGCAACCTAGATGCCCCTCAACCAAAGAGTGGATAGAGAAAATGTGGCACATTTACACAATGGAGTACTATTCAGCAGAAGAAAACAATGGAATCCTGAAATTTGCAGGCAAATGGGTGACACTAGAAGAAACCATCCTGAGTGAGGTAACGCAGTCACAAAAATAGAAACATGGCATGTACTCTCTCATGTATGGAATTTAGACATAGATCTGGGGAGTGCCACCCTACAATCCCATGGCCAGAGAGTCTGGGAAATAGAACCCTCAGTCAGTGGCTGATGGAAGAAGAGGCAGACTCCCACAGCTAAGCACTGAGCTGAACTCAAGAAAGCCAGTAAAAGAGAGGGAGGACTGATGACCAAAGGGATTAAGACTGGGATGGTTTAACCCCCAGAAACAGCTGACCTGACAAGGGTTAACTCTTGAATCCCAGGCTGATGCCTGGAAATCCAGCATGGGACTGATCAAGACCCCCTGAATGTGGGTGTCAGTGAGGAGGCCTAGATAATCTATTGAGCCTTGGGCAGTAGATCAGTATTTATCCGGAGTATACAAATGGACTTTGGACTCCCATCCAACACTGTGAGAAGCACTCTCACCCTGAACTCTTGGGGGAGGGTCTAGGCCCTGCCCTGGATGAAATGACAGACTATGGACACCCCCAAGGAGGGACTCACCCTCCCTTGGGAAATGAGGGGATATTTGGGGGGTGGGGGAGGGCACAGGAGGAGGGGAGGGAAATGGAGAGGGACCTGGAACTGACTTGTGAAGCAACCTTGTTTCTAATTTAAATTTAAATTTAAAAATAAATAATAATAATAATAATAAAAGAAAGTTACTTAAAGACTATTGGAGTCATTGCATATTTGTTATTTTAAGTTAAGTTTTGTCAACTGGAAATGAAGTGTCAGCCTTGATTAACAGGACACCAGCACTGCACCATTGAAATAGTGTCTTTGTTTTCCTGGGACAATTGATGCTGATTAGCTAGAACTGAGAAATTAGCGGGCTTTAAGAAGACACCGGTATCATGGTGGTAAGAACTTCTGGAGTGTGCTTTCCTGAGAATCAGGGCACTGACTCTGTGTTCCAGAAGCAGTCATGGTGGCAGCTGAATTTGGTTGTGTAAGAGTCACCAAGTGGTACTGGTTTTGAAGGCATGAACACATCATGAAAAACAGCTGAAGATTGCCACTGCAAGAAGCAAGGCTAGGATAATGGAGAGAGTACAGTCTCAGTAGCAGTTGAAGCCCCGGAATTGAAGATTTCATGTAGACAACTTACAGTCTTGCACCACAAAGAGAGCCCAGGTGAGGCTATTGGTGAAAGTATAGCCCAGCTGCAGCATTTTGGAGAAGTCAGTACCATGGAAGGTCTATCAAGAGCAGCATCAGCGGAATAGAGCCAGCTGGAGCCTAGAAGACAAGCCTAATAAGTGACACAAGCCCCAGAGAGAAGTCCTGAAAATCGTGACTAAATCCCGACTAACTGGACATTGAGTTATTTACATTATTGGAGTTTGGTTTTGCTTTGTTCAGGTTGTGAGGGTGCCATGGTTCTTTCCTATTGAAATATGAAAGCATTTGATTTATTTTTAGCTTTATAGATGTGTAATGTTGAGAGATTTTAAACTTTTTTATTATCATTTTTTATTTTAATTTTAAATAGCTTGTTTTACATGTCAATCCCAGTTCCCTCTCCCTCCCCTCCTCCCGCACTCCCCTTCCCACCTACCCTCCCACCCTATTGCCAAATTCTTCCACATAGGGGATATCTAGAGTCTGTCACTTCACTCTGGGTAGGGTCCAGGCACTCCCCTAAGATTCCAGGCTGAGAGAGCATCCCTCTTTGTGCTATAGGCACACGATGACTGTTTGTATTCCAGGGATAGACACTGATCCACAACTCAGGGCCCCATAGGTTGCCCAGGCCTTCTCGCTGGCACTCACATTTGGGGGGGGTCCTGATCAGTCCCATGCTGGCCTCCCCACTGTCGGTCTGGGGTCCAAGAGCTCTTCTGTTCAGATCAGCTGTCTCTGCTGGTTTTGCCAGCCCAATCTTTGCCAATTTGCTCATCACTCCTCTCTCTGTCACTGGGTTCCTTGGGTTCAGTTCAGTGATTAATTGTGTGTTTGCCTCTGCTTCCATCAGTCACAGGATGAAGGCTCCCGGATGGTTATAGACATCAAGTTCATTATCGGGAATGGGCATTCGAGGTGGTCTCTCCACTATTGCTTGGCTTGCCAATTGGTGTTATCCCTTTACATCACTCGAGGTCACTCTGGTGCCTGATCTGTCTTCTATCCTATGATTCCCTCTTCCCCCCATTCTCCCCCCACCCACTCAACTTCCTGATCCCCCATGACCAACTCTCTTCCTCTTCACCCCTCTCTTCTTCCCAGCTCCCACTCCCCCCCCACCCCTAGCCGTGTTCGATTTTATTTACTTATTTACTTTGAGATTTTAGATTAGAAAAGAGATTGTGGGTTTTTTAAGTGACTGAACTATGAAAATATTTGACCTGGTAGAAGCTGAGGACTTTTAAGTTTGTAGTCTGTTTTATATTTGTGATGTTCATTAACCTGAGATCTAGGTAAATGGAGCATTTGTGTGTCTAGTTGACCATGGGCCAACTGTACTGGCTAATTTTTAGTTTTTGGTCAGCTTGGTGGTCTTGAGCTATCTGAGAGAACCCCAGTTGATAGATGCCTCTAAAGCTCAGACTTTCAGCAATCCTGTAAGTCATTTTCCTAATTAGTGATGGATGGGGGAGGGCCCACCTAATGTTGGGTCACTGGACAGGTGGACCTGGGTTCTGTAAGAAAGCAAATTGAGCACCCTGGGCTTCTATGTCAGCTCCTGCCTCCAGGTCTCTGCCCTGTTTGAGTTCATGTTCTGACTTCCTTCAGTGATGAACAGTGATGTGGAGTCATGATCCAAATAAACCCTTTCCCTCCCCAACTTGCTTTTCGTTGTGTTTCATCACAGCAATAGTAACCCTATCAAGGACACTTCTGTAAAATAAACTATGCTGATATTGAGCTGAGACAATTTAGGGAAACTTTCCTAGGTGATAAAGATGAAAACAGTATCTCTATGGCTGAAGGATACAGACTACTGTATATATGCAGCAGTTTCTGTCTGAGGAGACTATATGCATAAGACCTTTTATATGTAGCATATTCTAAATTCAGGGGAGGTAACCCTTCTTACTCTACCTTCCCAACTGATGTTGAAAGGGATGAGAAGGAGGAGGTACCATTATGCTTGATGTACATTGCTCGTAAGTCTAGAAATGGACTCAGATTTATTTGAGCTTATTCAAGAATGTATATAGATTTTAATCAGAGCATGGAGATAGGTCTGGCTTATATTTTATGAACTCATTTTATTTTCTTTCTGGATAGAATAGCTACATTAAAGGTAACAATTAGATGAAAATAGAAGAACGGTAAAGCCCTATCGTTTTAATTTGGATGTGCAGAAGTGCTACTAAGTTACTTGTTGACACATCTCCTGGACTCTGCTTATTTCCTATAACACGGAATCAAAACACCTTTAAAGAATATACATGCCTCCTGAAGGTCGGGTATGCACTGCTGTGATATAGCTCTGGGGGCTGATGGTGAGATCCTGATAATGTTGTAGAAGCAGGAACAAAGTTGGAATGAATGAGAGGGAACTATGCAGGACACAGTGGCCTGAAAG
The DNA here is from genome assembly GCF_017639785.1 of Mesocricetus auratus. NCBI lineage: Eukaryota > Metazoa > Chordata > Mammalia > Rodentia > Cricetidae > Mesocricetus > Mesocricetus auratus. Next base: position 16,747,006 of record NW_024429205.1, on the reverse strand, counting down.
CTACACAGATAACCTTTGTGATCTGCCCCAAATATCACATCTACGAGTCTACTAAAACCCTTAAAAGACTAGTCTTAACTTTGACAGTAGGTTTGTCGAGTTTTCCTTCTGCAAGGTCGAGGAAAGTGGGAAATCGGATATATTTTGAATGCTTAAGAAGCTGTGTTATTTTTTTCTTTTCTTCCCCTCACTATGACTCTGATAGTTAAGCTCTGAAGTAGAAGGAGGCTACTTTGAGACTCCTTAGGAAAAAGTACCTAATACACTAACTCTGTTTCTGGAATCAAGGCTAAGACGAGCACCCCTGAGGCTATACTAATCTAATACCTTTAATGCCTTTGATTTCAGCTTTTGTTTTTTTCTTACTTAAAATATAAATTTAGGTCTGGGGAAGCAGCTGAACAGTTGGGAACAAAAAATGCTCTTACAAACGACCGAAGTTCAAGTCTTAAAGCAACTATGTCAGGAGCCTAATAACTGCATGTAAGTTCAGTCCTAGAGGATCTGATATCCTCTCTGGGCTCTAAGAATACCTACACTCACACATGCCTTTGCACACATACACACACACAAACACACACACACACACACACCCCACTATACAGAACAGAAATTGTAGTACATGACCCTAGGTCAGTGATTCTCAACCTGTGAGTCATGATCCCCAAAGGGGGTCATAATTCAGATATTTACATTACAATTCATAATGTTAGCAAAATTAATTGTGAAATAGCAATGAAGTCATTTTATGGTTGGGGGGTCATTGAAACCTGAGGGAATGTGTTAAGGGTTACAGCATTAGGAAGACTGATAACCACTGCCTTAGGCCAAAGCTTTTACCATCTTTCTCTACTCTAGATTGACAGGTTTTTCTGGCATTAGTGGCATTGTCTTTGCATTATGGATATGTTTTGGAAATGATGTAAGGGTATAGCAGGACCCTATATATTCAGTGGGGATAGAGGCTTTCCTGAAATGGGAGATGGTGGGAAAATATTCATGATAGTCTGGATGCTATTTCTTTGTTCTTGTCTATCAACATGGACATATCACATCCCATCTCAGAGTGACTCAGATCACCTAGTGTCAAGTATGTTTTATGACTGAACCATGATATATAGGGTAGCCCCTCCACAAATATAAAATGCTGTGGGTTTTGTTGCCTGTGGGTCTGGTTGTCTCATGCAAATACACTTATTTCTAATACCAAGTGAGACTTTTTATGTTTATGCAAGTCCATCAAGTTAAAAAAACAAAGAGTAAGTATATATTAACTTTATATGTACATATTATAGCTATATAGGTGTATATACACATGCACTTTGAGATACAATACACGGTACTATGAATAATATAAACTATGAAAGCTCATCAAGTTATAAAATTTCATCTCATTACAAAAAGGAAATAACTTTGACTTTGGAAAAAATGAGAATGTTCACCCACAAGTGATCTTCCATGATCTGTTTAGAAGTCTTATCAGTAGGCTTGACAATTGTGTAAAATGATATCTCTGGGCATGCCACTGAGACAACAATAGGGATAATTATTTTTTTCTTCCATTAGTTCCTGTAATGAGCAGTTTTCTATGGAAACCAAAGAGTATATTAAACTCCACACTGGCCTGGAATTTTAAGAAGCTAAATATGACTTCATTTATACTAAAAGTCTTTAATTTCACTTGTGATAAAAACAGAATCAATAAATTTGAGTGCTTTAAAAAAAAGGTGTTTCTTTCCAGCTATTGTAATTTCTGCTCAGGGTATAATAGCTCTGAACTTGGTTAGGTAATAAAGAATATTAAATTTGTTTTGTCTTGGTTCTTTTGAGATTAAAATTTCTTGCTTATTTAAAAATATTTCTTGTTTAATTATTTGCATAAAATATAAGGCATGGCTGAGTATGCTGCACTGCAGTATATTCTGCTAGCATTCTCACAGTTTACTTAGCTTATCTTTAATGCCTCATTACAAATCTCATCAAGACTAATTTATTGGGTGTCTTGATGGATTTATTTTTGTAAATATGATGAATTGCAAAAATGTTTCAATACTCCAGTTCTTTTCAATTGTATTTAATAAGTTAACACGCAAAATTTATAACTTTGTGGGAACATGGGTAGGCAGGAGCCCTCCCTCCTATGCAACTGTTTATATGGAAATTGATGTATCCTGGAGGGAAGATCAGGGCTGGTTTTGACATATACTTCATACCTTTTCCCTTTGATTTCTTTTATACAAGTCCCTATTATATGTAGACAGATGTGTTTGGAAAGAACTGTTAAGGGGTCTGCTTAGCGAGATGCTTCTTTATGACCTCATTCATGTGGTTGGAATCTGTTAAGTGATTTAGTCCAGTTTAAACTAGTGAGTCAACTTTGACACACAGAACTTCTATTTAAATTCCAGAATAACAGCCATGAGGTTGGGGTTGATAGTCTTTGAGGACATGGGAACTATGTAATGAATAAGAAAGGACAGGGTGGTTAGTACCGTGCATTGTAAGATGGTGGATGCATGTCACACATTCCTAAGTATTTTCAATAGGCAGCATGTGCTTGCCAGTGGTAGCCAGAGTCATCAGCAGGTTTAACAATAACTTCCCAGAAGCTTCAGCACTTTCTTTCCTTCATATTAGCATTTTCTTTCCTTTGACAAATATTGCATGGTATAGCTAAAAAAACCCGCAAATTTTTAATAAATCCAATTGTTGCTGACTATGGGAGAGCTGGTTTTGGAGAGAGATGACATTTATGATACCTTTACCAAACAACATGAAAACCTTTAGACTTCAAATCCAAACTATGACCTTTGAGCAATGTTCTATTTCCTTAATAATGTGTTTAAATGTCAGTAAAATTCTGATGGAGAATCTTTGGAAAACTCTATCACAATAATCAAGCAGTCAAGTAATTCTAACAAGGGCAAGAAAAGGGGAAAAGAAAAAGAAATAAGGTAGAAACAAAGGGAAAGAGAAAGAGTGGGAAGACAGCACATGATAAAATGGGGGCAGAAGTGGTATAATCTTTAAGAATTCCATAGGTTTGTATATCTAAGTCTATGCAAAACATTGCCATATCTTCATGAATATAGACCATAAGCCTTAGAATTGAAACCATTGAAGTAAACACTTTTCTAAAATATTATTGTGTGTAAGTCCATATATTTGTTAAATGGAGTCACAAAAAACCTTTATGTCATGGATTATCTGAAATGCCTAGTTCTCAAAGGTAGAGGGGAAAGGGTGATCAATTGATAGGTACCAGACTAAGAATGTGCTTCAATGTCCTGCTTAACATTTGTTACTAGTTTTTTGAGCCATTCTACCTCTTTCCAAACTTACATAATTATGTAGTTATAGTGCCCCACTCATGGTGTTACTTGAGTATTTAGGGTCTAGGGCCTTTTTGAATCTGAGCAATTCATGTGATACTTTATACGGTAGCAGCCATTCTTTACGTGTCCTGACCATTGAGGCTTTCACATACCAAACCCCAAGGAGCAAGGCATCACTCATTTCTTAGTCAATTTCCTTTATAAATTAGATTAATATGGCTTCTCACACACACACGGAAGACATTAGATGGTAGATGGGGATATATTTTATTCTGTATTATGAAGTAGGAGGCAGAAGTGAGTTTTTTTCAATCACTCAAAATGTGAAGTAAGCTTTCAAAACTTTATGAAGCAGCCGGGTGGTGGTGGCGCATGCCTTTAATCCCAGCACTGGGGAGGCAGAGGCAGGTGGATCCCTGTGAGTTCGAGACCAATCCTGGTCTACCAATCAAGTTCTAGGACAGGCTCCAAAACAATACATAGAAACCCTGTCTTGAAAAAAATCAAAAGAAAAAAATTTGTGAAGCAAAGTATATGTCTAATATGGGAGTTTTAGGCCAGCACATAGGTCTAATAGTGAAGAGGAGATGGTGTGCTTTCTATAGGTTAAACTATCATTTCTGATTAACTAATTCTTGCAGGATAGAACCATTGCCAGCCCTGAGGTTGGTAGTAGGGCATTTTGTAATAATCCTGTAAAATAAATAATTTCAGGGAATTTAAGATACAAATAAAGTGAGTGGAGCAGTTGGACTCCTCTTTTTTTTTATTCAGACACTATTGTTATTACAATTTGCCTTGGGTTGTGACTTTTTTCTTTATTGTTGCATTTTCTGATGAAATGCTAAGATTGCCTCCAAGAGTTTAGTTAATTTTATGCCACTTTTTTTTCTGCTCATACTCTTTCAGACAGTGCCATGACAACAGAAATTACAATGCCACCTGTATGAAGTCAAGGATTAGTGAGACATAGATACATGGAATAGAGAGGGCAAAATTTAGTTATTTATTTTTATTTAAGTTAGAAACAAATATGCTTCACATGTCAATCCCAGCTCCCTCTCACTCCCATCCTCCCCTGCCTCCTTTAAACCTCCCCCACTAACCCCTCACCCAATACCCACTCTACTCTCCAGGGAGGGTGAGGTCCTTCATGGGAGATCTCCAAAATCTGTCATATCAATCGGGGCAGGGCCTAGGCACTCCCGTATGTGTCCAGATTGAGACAGCATCCCTCTACATGGAATGGACTCTCAAAGTTCATCTGGATGCCCGAAAAAAATGTTGATCTATTGCCCAAGGCCCCAAAGAATGATGAAGCCTCCTAACTGACACCCACTTTCAAGGGATATGGATCAGTCTCATGCTAACAGCCTGGTGAACATGAGCTCCCCCTAGTTCAAGTCAGCTGTTTTCTGTGGGATTCACCCACCAAGTCTTGAACCCTTTGCTCATCACTCCTCCCTATCTGCAACTGGGTTCCAAGAGTTCAGTTCAATGTTTAGACGTGGGTGTCTGCCTCTGCTTCCTTCAGCCACTTGATAAAGGCTCTAGGATGACACACAATGAAGTCGTCAATCAACATAACAGAGGAGGGCATTTAAGGTAGCCTCTCAGCTATTGGTTAGATCGGGGTTGGTGTCAGTTTCAGGAGGTCCCATTTGTTAATTGTTGATCACAGTGTCTATGCTACTGGTGCTATGTTCAGCAAGCAGACTCCTGTACCAATTAGTTCAAGGGTACCTCCCACTTTCTCTTCTAACGGGTTCAGTGTGGCTGGATTTATGCTGATATCTTTGATCCATTTGAACTTAAGTTTTGGGCAGGGTGATAGACATGGATCTAATCTGCAGTCTTCTATATGCCAATATCCAGTTATGCCAGCATCATTTGTTGAAGACTCTTTCTTTTTTCCATTGTATAATTTTAGCCTCTTTGTCAAAAATGAAGTGTTTGTAGGTGTGTGGGTTAATATCAGGGTTTTTAATTCGATTCCATTATTCTACCTGTCTATTTTTGTGCAAATACCAAACTGTTTTCAGGACTATAGCTCTAGAATAGAGCTTGAAGTCAGGGATGGTGATGCCCCAAAAGTTCCTTTATTGTACAGGATTGTTTTGACTATACTGCCTCTTTTTTTCATATAAAGTTGGTTTTTGTTCTTTCAAGGTCTGTGAAGAATTGTGCACATTTTAATGGAGATTGCATTGAATCTGTAGATTGCTTTTGCAAGATTACCATTTTTACTATGTTGATCCTACAAATACAAGAGCATAGAAGATCTTCCCATTTCTTTAATTTCTTTCTTTTAAGACTCAAAGTTCTTGCAATACAGGTCTTTCACTTGTTTGGTTAGCATTATCCCCAGATATTTTATGTTGTTTGTGGCTACTGTAAAGGGTGAAGTTTCTCTGATTTCTTTCATAGAAATTATCATTTATCATCTGTATATAATAGGGCTACTGATTTTTTGAGGTAATTTTGTATCCTGCCACTTTGTTGAAGGTGTTTACCAGCTGTAGGAGTTCCTGTGTAGAGTTTTTCGGGTCACTTATGTAAACGACCATATCATCTTCCTTTCCATTTTGTATCCCCTTGATCTTCTTTTGTTGTCTTCTTGCACTGTCTAGAACTTCAAGCGCAATATTGAAGAGATATGGAGAGAGTGGACAGCCTTGTCTTGTCCTGATTTTAGAGGAATCACGTTCAGTTTGTCTCCATTTAATTTGATGTTGGCTGTTGGTTTACTTTATATTGCTTTTTTTATGTTCAGGTATTTTCCTATTATCCCTGATGCCTCTAGGATCTTTATCTTGAAGGGATGTTGGATTTTGTCAAAGGCTTTTTCAGTATCAAGTGACATGATCATGTGGTTTTTCTTTTGCAGTTTGTTTATATGGTGAATTACATTGATAGATTTTTTTTGTATGTTGAACGATCCCAGCATCCTTGGGATGAAGCCTATTTGGTGGGTGAGTTTTCTGATGTGTTCTTGGATTTGATTTGCCTGTATTTTATTGATTATTTTTGCATCAGTGTTCATGAGGGAGATTGGTCTGTAGTTCTATTTCTTAGTTGTGTCATTGTATGGCCTGTGTACCAAGGTAATTGTAGCCTCATATAAAGAGTTTGGCAATGAAGCTCCTGTTTCTTTTTTTTTGTGTGTGTGTGTAGAACAATTTGAGGAGTATTGGAATTAGCTCTTCTTTAAATTTCTTATAGAATTCTACACTGAAGCCATCTGGGCCTAGGTTTTTTTTTTACTTGAAGACTTCTGATGACTGCTTCTATTTCATTAGGGGGTTACAGTTATGATTACAACAATGGGTAAATACTTGGGAACAGCTATATATTGCATCTATAATTCAAGTATTGAAAAGTCTGATGAAAGTTTACCTTACACTGTATTCTACAGATGAAAAGTATTTTATTTTAACATTTAGTTTGGTCTTCAGAGAGATCCTCAAATGTGAGTAATTTCCAATGAAGATCATATAGGAATAGGAGGGGCATGTGCTAGGATGTCGTTTTATTTTACACATAAACTGAACTCCAGAAATGTTGCCTGAGATACATAGAAGGAAACATTAAACTCTTGTCTTTCAGACCTCACTTTCAGTGTTCTTCAGTGAAAACACTGTTCTGCCTCAAATTTGCATTCTTGAACACATGCTTTTGCTTCCATCAAATGCACATACATGGATTCTTGTTCAACCATCCAATTATGCAATCTTTTCCTTTACTCGAGATAAAGGCATGCTGGCAGAGACTATGAGAGGCTGCCCAATGCCCATGTCAGTCATCATACAGTAATGCCAGGTGCCTCAAACCTGCAAGTGACAATCTTTAATACAGACCCTTTCAATCCCAGCAAGGAAATGATGCGTTAACAATACAAACTCAATGACAACCTGAAATTAAGGTTAACATTGAGTATATATATTACAATACCTCAGGGCTTTACATGTCTTCATTTATTTGATGTTTCTGTCATATTAATAACCAATTTCGTCCAAAGAATGTCCATTTATCTTTGCAGTGTGAAGTCAATGTAATAAATTTCTTATTTTTTATGATACCATTTTAGTCTTAATAATACATTGATCTCATAATAAAATTTTGTTCTTCTGTGACCCAATAAATGGTTTTAAAAGTAAAACATTCACGTTAACATAACAGATACTTTACATGTGTACATTCATATTAATAACACATGCATATGTGTATAAACTCATTTATCCCCTTGAGTTTTCTTTTAACATTTGTTCTATGTCAGTCATTGTGGTAGGCATTAATGATACAATCAGGATTGCATTCATTAAGATGTTGTCTTGGGAAGTTATAAGGTAAAGAAGAGGAGATAGAAAATAAATGACAAAAAATTTAAAAAAGCATCTAACAAAATTAAACAAATATATTTACTTATGATGGGATTACAAAATTACTGTGAAGCATGAAAGCTCAGCTAAATAAAATGTACTTCTAGTAATTCAATTTCAATGATTTATTTTTGTTGCTTTGTCCAGGTGGTAAAACGCAAACAAACAAATATTTTTGCAAAGGCCAAGATGTGTAAGAATGCCTGAATCAAGGGGAGAAAGTGAAACCTGCTGTTACTATCATGGGTTCTGATTGCTTCTCATGAACTGACGCATACAACATTAAGAGAACTACGTGTATCTGGGGATCCTTAAGACTCCCACTCGCAGTGCGCAAAAAAGAAAGCAGGAACATATTCTACAGTGGGGACTGTGCAATCTGTGGATTGGGACATAAACTGGGTACAATGTTTGAATGATAAATATTAACAAAGAAGAAAACTAATGGGTATTTCAAACCATAAAACTTCTCCTGGAGTTTCTCGTCTTAGAATTTATACTCTTCTGCTTTTCAAACACTGTCCTAAGGAAAATTACCTTAGAGTGTTTCTACATAGGTAGTGATCCAAATACTAGTCAAGAGAAGAAACTATCACCTCCAGGCTTATATGTTTTATAAACTAGATCTGAGCTTATCATGTAATAATGATAAGGGGCATATACTAACAACATAAAGTAATTAAATAATGAAATTAACCACTATAAACAAGATAACAATAGCAACACATTACAGAGCCAGGACATTAATGACCACTTTTCAAATTATTGGAACATTTTGTATTTTTCAAGAAATAAGGGAAAGTAATAAAAACAGTGTTAATAGAAAGGGGCTATTAGAATTGAGAGGGATAGCTGAAAAATGAAATAACTATGATTGCAAAATACAATGATTATAGGTAAAATGGAAACATTGAATTAGATAAAGCTGAAAAGGAAATTAGCAAAATGGATGGTAAATCACAATACATATAATGGCAACAGAATGTATCATGGAAAAATGAGCAGATAATTTGAAGGAGTTTAATGATGACATCTATGTGAATTGCTTCTAATTATGCTTACTAGTCATCGTACAGGCAATGATGCTGAAATTGAGAAATTTTTAAATGTCATGGCATTTATACGAAGTCTATACTTTCTGCAATAAGTGCCTGTAAATAAATGGATTGAAAATTATGAGTAGCTTCTATTATTCTTGGTACAGGCTTTCCAGGGTTTTTAATGCATGTTTTTCAGTGTTATTAGCTTTCATTCCATCTTACCAATTATGATATTTGGTAATTAGATATTACAAAGCATTCATCTGGTCTTTAGAAAAGTGATACGGAAGTTATTCTAGTACCTTCTCTCTAATACTAAAGCTAGAATAGCCACCACAGCCCTCCCTCTACCCATTCTAATTGCTGTGTCACTCCTTCTACCTTTTAAAAGGACTAATGGGATTACAGTATACTCTGTTATGTAAGACAATGATCTTATCTTATACTGATATAGCATAACATAACTATGGATAGCTAGCTAAGGATAGAAAGTTTCTAGACACAAATGCATAGGGTGAGACTTAGAGTTCTACTGACCACATAAAAGAAAAACGCTACTGAGAATGTGACTTAGTGCTACAGTACTTTCTTAGCATGGACAAGAATTTGGGTTCAGGCAAGGCAAGCACTGTAAAAGTAAATATAGGAAGAAAGAGAGAAGAAAGGATGAATGAAAATTGAGATTAATTGAAAATATAGTAAAACATAAAGTTAATGAAGAGCAAAAGAAAAATATAATGGAAAGAATAAAAAATGGGAGACAGTGCACTTGATAAGATTAACAAAAAATTTTAATTTATGATAATGAAAAACTTAAAATTCTTGGAAGGCAGATGGATCTCTGTGAGTTTGAGGTCAGCAGCCTGCTCTACAAAGCAAATTCCAGGACAGCCAGGGCTGTTACACAGAGAAACCCTGTCTCAAAAAAAATTAATGCAAATTCAGCATGAAAATTAATCTCTACCTACAGATAGTACACAAACTTAAGTAATGATATGCTAATTTCAAAGTGTTTTGTTTCCTGGATAGTGTATGTCTGTATATATATATATGTGTGTGTGTGTGTGTGTGTGTTAGATCAAAATATCATAAATTATGGAGGCATGTTAATCATTACATTGTAAGGGTAGTTAACCTAAGATAGATAACATTAGCAAACCTATATCATATGGTTTATTTCCATCAAGTTGATTGACTATATGGTTATGTCTGATAAACTGAAACAGATCACATGATATCATTTCTCCAACAATGGCACCAACAACTGCTAACCAAACAAGTTTTCAAAGAGAAGCTCCTCCCCTGACAGCAAGACAGTCTACATGCCTGATCTGAATTCTTCGGAGAAATTCTAGAATTCCCACACAGGTCATCTTAAAATCTGTATCTAAATAGTGACAAAAATTATTGGAACTCAAGAGACATAGTCTATGTACAACGGTTGTGTAGTAAAGGATAGAACAAAGTTCAACACTTTCTGTCAAAAGGCATTTTTTATCAGCAAGCCTATTTAAAGTAGGTCACATCCAAGTTCTTGCAGAACCAAATTTGCCTGCAGAATTTTAGTGATAAATACACCGAGTTAGATTCTGATTTTGTCTTCTCCAGTCACTCTGTGATAGACAGATGATTTTTAAAAATAATCTATAAGCACTGAAATGTTCATGTTGTGAATCTTGATTGCCAGAAAGAGAACTATCTAGAAGAGCTTACAAATGAAGAAACTCATTTTGTAGGCAAAGAAAAATCAATTTTCCCTGATGATCATTAAAATTTTTCTTATTAATGGTACCTTTAGAATTTTACTTTGTCCATACATTCTGGAGATCGGGGGCCAGGTGAAAGTTTTCTGTCTTGTCTGAATGACCTGAGGCTGCTCCTCCATCTCCTTTCATTTAGTTTTGGTTTCTTCCTGTCCAGAGAATGTGCTTATTCACTTTCATAGCTGGTTAATATAAGTTAAATTAATTATTAAATATAAAATGTCTACTAAGGTGCCCGACAAGTTATAAATGTTATTTAAATGATATTATTTTTATCACCACCACCATCATATCTCTCAGTAATTAGTCATTTTACAAACATGTTAAATTAATTAACCAAAAATTATGAATGCCTGCGAAGATTCTGAATGAGATGCTATGGCTGGCCAGGAAAAACTATTTTGAACAAGGTCATCCTTTAGCTCTCTTGGAATTTGAGGAGTTACAAATCACAATTTGCCACATTCACAATTATACATGTAAGTAGATCTCAGGGCAAAAGAGCTAAAGAATAGTATAGAAAATCAAATTTAGGCTCTTTGCTAATGGCAGGTGAAGGGGGCATATAAAGAGGTGCTTACTACATGGATGTCACACGCAGTAGGTCCAGAGATCTTGAACAAATTCACTAATCGTTTTATTTTAAAGCTTTATTTTTGATTGGCTAGTTAGTTGATTCTCTCTCTCTCTCTCTCTCTCTCTCTGTGTGTGTGTGTGTGTGTGTGTGTGTGTGTGTGTAGGGTTATGTGCTTATGAAGGCAATTGCCCTTTGAAGCCAGAAGAGGGTGAGATGTCCTGAAACTGGAGTTACCAGCAATTGAAAACTGCTTGATTTGGTAGCTGGAAACTGAACTTGGGCATCCTGAAAGAACAATATGAGTTCTGAACTTCTCAGCTGTCACATCAGTCCTAATCTGATGTTTGCTTAGGAGCAGTGTGGGTATGGGTGGAGAAAGATTGGGGTATCTCTGTTAGTCTGTCTTCATGTTCATTAATTTGGCAGGTACCATGCTTTATAGTATTCATTATTTCATGTGACAGAATAGAAAAGTATATATTAACCTTTATCTTTGTTTCTTGGCACATAGCTTGTATAACCATTGAGATATCCTGAATGATATTTTCTATGCTAAAGAAATGCCCAATAGCAAGAGATACCTAAACAACTTGGGTATAGGAGCTTTTTCAAATGCTTAGGCAACTGGAACTTTGGATTGTATTCAATAACCTCTTGGGAAAGGCAAGTAATTAAAGGTAGAGATCTATCACCAACAGTCTTTGAATTCACACCAAATTAAACCTCCAGCAAAACATAAATCATGAGGTTTGCGAAGCCTCTGGATTGGTGAACTCATTAAGGTATTACTGGGGGTGGGTATTTGGATTCCTGTCCTTGATATATCAATTGCCCTTTCGACTTTTTCCACTGGTTTGTTTTTGAGATGTATCCATACACCAGTCTTAGTAAGCTAATTATACTTAAGGAGGTAATTTGGAAACCCCCAGTTTTATTGGGTTGGTGGAAAGTAGAGGCAACAACAAGAGACTTGGAAATAGTATCTGAAGTGGGGACAGAGTTGTAGAATTGAGTCCTTAAATTGGAGAATCTGACACTACATCATGTCAGAATCAAATTGAATAGTAGGGCACCTAGTTAGTGTCTGGAGAGTGGAGAATTTGTTGTCAAAGAGCAATAAAGTCTGTCTGTGTTCATTAATTTGGCAGATACCTGCTTTAAAAAATTATGTTATTTCTCTAGTGTAAAGGAAGCTTACAACCATACCTCCAGATAAAGGTATATTTCTATAATTTTTAACCATGATTAGAAAAAGTCAAGCTCAGAGAAGATTGGATTCAAGATCTTCACTGCTGATGAGGAAGGTATTTAAAGAACTAAAGGGTAAGATTCACAAAGAAACCAGACTAGAAGTGAAGGGAAAACTAGAGATTTGTTTGCAACAAAGATAACAGTTTAATCACCTGAATGTGCCTGGTCTACACATCAAACTACCCTTCTATATGCAATCATGTTTTACTAAACCTTATGACTTAGACTAAACCTTAGGAGAGACACTGTGTGATCTGGTAACCTTAAGATTCACAAAGGTGAAGATGGGGTGTGCTCACCAGCATCCCACTTTCTTCATCCTGGAATTCTGAGTGCAGCACCTTGAGTTGGTAGTACAAAATACAGGTGTGCATTTTTATTGAGCTTTGGCAGATGATGTATACTGTCTGAAAGGGAGAGAAGAGGTTTGTGTGCATGCATAGGAATGGGAAGAGACAAACAGGGAGGGAAGAGAAACAGGCCAAAAGAAGAAGGAGGTTGTCAGAGGGAGAAAACACATTTATTCCAAAAGCAATTTACTCAGCCAGTCATTTTCAGTATTCTTCTTGCTATTACCGAGTCAGAGAAAGAAATATGATGCTGGTAGAGGACTCCTTTTATCTCTCTCCCTCGGCCAACCCTCCTGCTGACACGTTCTGCCCATTCACCATTTTTCTTCAGCAGTGTTCTGAGGGGATGGCCATGGGCTGAGTGATGAACAGTGAGACAGGAAGATGATGCCCAATCTTTTTTTTTGTTTGTTTGTTTTTGTTTACGAGACAGGGTTTCTGTGTATTGTTTTGGAGGCTGTCGGTCCAGCCTGGCCTTGACCTCACAAAGATTCGCCTGCCTCTGCCTCCCGAGTGCTGGGATTAAAGGCGTGAGCCACCACCATCCGGCAATGCCCGCTCTTTTGTATGGTCCAATCATTTCTGAACACACAGGAATTAGCGGATGGCATGCACAATGTCATCCTGGGCGTTTGATGAGAGACATTTATATGGCAGAATGGCTGGGGTCTGTGGCCCACCTTCTCAAAAAGCTTAGGATTTTTTTTTGTTTTTGTTTTTTTTGGTTTTTGAGACAGGGATTCTCTGTAGCTTTGGAGGCTGTCCTGGAACTCACTTTGTAGACCAGGCTGGCCTCGAACTCACAGAGATTCGCCTGCCTTTGCCTCCTGAGTGCTGGGATTAAAGGCGTGTGCCATCAACGCCCGGCGAGCTTAGGATGGTTTTAGTGATGTCAGTCGTGTTATCTTCCTACCCTCTGTGCGTTCAGGTCTCCACTTCCATATACTTATCGAGAGCAAACACCCTGCTTTTGCTCATAAATTCTCTCAAGCCCATGTGTGGATATTGGGTTTAGTGTTTGACTGATATGATTTTTGTTTATTTGCTTGTTTTGCAAAATATTTATTTGAATGAGAGTATGAAAGTCGCATATCAATGTAAGACACCTGCTTTCTGGCCAGTTTTTCTGGTTCAGGGGCTAATAGATGAGTAAGAATTCAATGTCAACATTTCCCTTCTCTGATTTATATAGTAGCATTTCAATGACTCTACTTTCCAAGCAGCAAAAAAAACTAGACCAAACAAACAACAACAGCAAAAACATACATGGTTGTAGACTCAATTCTGGCTGTTCCTTTGAGTTCTTGATTAAGTTTTGTTTTGCTTCCCCATAAGTCAGAAGATTATATCTTCATTATGGCTTATGTCTTCTTGGCTGATGACATAATATAAAATCCAAAGGCAGATGAAAGGATGGGAGGTCTGATAATCTCTTGTCTTTCGGGGTATTAGGAATATGATAACATAGGAAATGTTCCTCCAGGGTCTTTGATGGTTTGTGATGTCAATAAAAAATGACTTCAACTGTGAAATGTGACTCTTCTTTCTGAAAGACATTTAGAAATTCTAGTTGATTTCTGTTGATAAATAGTGTTCCTTACAAGGAGACAATTATCTTGGTACACAAGCCACACAAAGACACAACTAGGAAAGAGAACTACAGAACAATATCACTCATGAATATTGATGCAAAAATATGCAATAAAATATTGGCAAATTGAATCCAAAAAACCTATCAGAAAAATCATCCAACATGATCAAGTAGGCTTCATCCCAGGGATGCAGGGATAGTTCAACATAAGAAAATCTATCAATGTAATTCACCATATAAACAAACTGCAAAAGAAAAACCACATGATCATCTCACTAGATGCTGGAAAAGCCTTTAACAAAAATCCAGCACCCATTCATGATAAAGGTCTTGGAGAGATCAGAGGTAACAGGAACATATCTGAACATAATAAAAGCACAGGAAACCAACAGCCAACATCAAACTAAATGGAGAGAAAGTCAACACAATTCCTCTAAAATCAGGAACAAGACTAGGCTGTCCACTCTCTCCGTATCTCTTTAATGTTGTACTTAAACTTCTAGCTAGAACAATAAGAAAACAAAATGAGATCAAGTGGATACAAATTGGAAAGGAAAGGAAGAATTCAAACTTTCACTATTTGTGCATGATATGATAGTTTACCTAAGTGACCTGAAAAACTACCAAGGAACTCCTAAAGCAAAGTGGCAAAATACAAACTTAACTAAAAAAAAATCAGTAACCCTACTTTATATACACAATAAATGGGCTGAGAAAGAAATTAGAGAAATATCCCCCTTTACAATAGTAAATATTTACAATAGTAAATATTTACAATAGTAAATATTTACAATAGTAAATACCAAATAAGTGAAAGCCCTGTATACCAAGAACTTTGAATCTTTAAAGAAAGAAATTATAGAGGATACCAGAAAATGGAAAGATCTCCCATGCTCTTGGATAGGTAAGATCAACATAGTAAAAATGGCAATCTTGCCAAAGCAATCTACAGATTCAGTGCTATCCCTATCAACATACTTGTACAATACTTCACAGACCTTGAAAGAACAATAATCAACTATATGTAGAAAAACAAAAGACCCAGTATAGCCAAAACAACCCTGCACAATAAAGAAACGTTGGGAGGCATCACCATCCCTGACTTCAAGCTCTATTCTAGAGCTCTAATCCTGAAAACAGCTTGGTATTGGCACAAAAATAGACAGGCTGACCAATGGAATTAAATTAAAAACCCTGATATTAACACACCTATGAATACTTCATTTTTCACAAAGAAGTTAAAATTGTACAATGGAGAAAAGAAAGCAATTTCATCAAATGGTGATAGCATAACTGGATGTTGGTGTGTAGAAGACTTGAGATAGATTCATGTCTATTGCCATGCCCAAAACTTAAGTCCAAATGGATCAAAGACCACACTGAACCTCTTAGAAGAGAAAGTGGGAGGTACCCTTGAACGAATTGGTACAGGAGACTGCTTCATGAACTTAATGCCAGTAGCACAGACACTGTGATCAACAATTAATAAATGGGACCTCCTAAAACTGAGAAGCTTCTGGAAGGCAAAGGACACAGTCAGCAAAACAAAAAGGATAGCCAACAGATTGGGAAAAGATATTCACTAACCCCACATCTGACAGAGGGCTGATCTCCAAAATTTACAAAGAACTCAAAAGCAAGTCTCCAAAACACCAAAGGAAACAGTTAAAAATTGGGGTACAGAACTAGAGAATTCCCAATAGAGGAGTCTAAAATTACTGATAGACACTTAAGGAAGTGCTCAACATCCTTAGCCATCAGTGAAATGCAAATCAAAACAACCCTGAGATACCATCTTACTATTGTCTGAATGGCTAAATCACAAACATCAATGACAGTTTAAGCTGGAGAGGATGTGGAGAGAGAGGAACACTCCTCCACTGCTGGTGGGAATGTCTGTTCATACAGCCACTTTGGATATCAGTATGGAGATTCCTTAGGAAAATGGGAATCAATCTACCACAAGACCCAGCAATTCCACTCTTAGGCATATAACCAAAAGATGTGCATTCCTAAACAAGGACATCTGTTCCACTATGTTCATAGCAGCATAATTTTAATAGCCAGATACTGAAAGCAACCTAAATGCCCCTAAGCTGAAGACTAGATAGAGAAAAAGTGGCACATTTACACAATGGGTTACTACTCAGCTGAAAAAAAGAACAATACAATTGTGAAATTTGTAGGTAAATGGATAAAGCTAGAAAAAACCATCCTGAGTAAGTTAACCCACTTACAAAAAGACAAACATGGTATGTACTCACTCATATATGGATTTTAATCATGGAGCAGGGGATTGCCAGCCTACAATCCCACTGCCAGAGAGTCTGGGAAATAAGGAGGACTCTGAGATATATACATGGTACCCCAGAGAAGGGGAATGGGACAGGATATCTTGAGCTGATTGGGAGCATGGGGGGAGGGGAAAGGGAGCAGGGAGAAAGGGAGAGGGAGAAGAGGAATGGAGAGGAGGACAAAGAAGTGTAGGAAGTTTGAGTTGTAGGAAGAATAGAGAACAGTATAAGAGACACCATAATACAGGGTGTTATTATAGGTTTGATGAGAGATATGGCACTAGTGAGATTTCCAGAGATCTACAAGTATGATACCAACTGGCAATATAAGCAAAAGTGGAGAGGCTACCTTAAATGTCCTTCCTCTATAATGAGATTGACAACTGCCTTATATGCCATCCTAGAGCCTTCATCCAGTGGTTGATGGGAGCAGAGGCAGACATCCACAGCTAAACACTGAACTGAACTCCTGGAACCCAGTTGCAGATAGGGAGGAGTGATGATCAAATGGGTCAAGACTGGGTGGTTGAAACCCACAGAAACGAAACAGCTGACCTGAACAAGGGGGATATCATGGACCCCAGACTAATGGCTGAGAGGCCAGCATGGGACTTATCCAGAGCCTCTAAATTTGGGTGTCAGTGAAGAGGCCTCTGTAATCTATGGGGCCTCAGGTAGTAGATCAGTATTTATGCTTGGCATACAAATGGAATTTGGGAGTCCATTCCCGCATGAGGGATTCTCTCTCAGCCTGGACACATGGGGGAGAACCTAGGCCCTGCCCTGGATGATATGACAGACTTTGGATATTTTCCATGAAGGTCCTCAACCTCCCTGGGAGCAGAGTGGGGACTGTGGGGGTTGGGGTTGGTGGAGTTGGGAGGGGTGGGGGAGGAGAGGAGGGAGATGGAGCTGGGATTGAATCATGAAGCAACTTATTTTCTAATTTAAATGAAATAATAATAATAATAAATAATGTTCTTTAAATTATTCCTTATATTCAGAGTTTCTATAAAGTGTGGCCTGGGCTGAGGCAGTTAGGGACCGGAGAAGAGATGCTCCCTTCCCACCTATAGTTGCTATTGTAGTTTACTTTTATAATAGTTTTAAGAGTGATATTTGTAGTAAAAAGGATTTGGTTGTTCAAAGCACAAAATAAACATTTCAACTTTTATCACATAGCTTTTCTAAAATAATTACTTGTATTTTATAAAAGGTGATGGCTGTGGCTCTTTCAGGGTTTATTATTAGTGTCTGGCACACGATGGGTTGTTGAGGAAACGCTGAAGGTGCCTGTGTCTATATATACATGGTTGGTGAGTCATCCATGAAGGCATAACACCAATCAACCCACATACTGCTCATCTGATAACCTGAAAAGCACTATAATTTAATCTGAGCTAGCCTTTTTCTCACCAGATTAAACAGTTTCGCTGCTGGGGTCTTTACAGCAAGTTGGTTTTTAAGATCATTCTCTCTGTGGTTTTTGTTTTTAAGGCAGCCTGTAGCTTTGTAATCAGACTTTGTCCTATGGATTTTGCTTTTAAAAACCTACTCACTATTTTAGCATCCCTTGAAAGTTGACAACAGAGCTGGCAAAATGTCAGGAATGATTCACAAAAATGCCAATAGAGGATATTCCCCTGCAGAAGGACCACAGCTTTGGTAGATTTCCCTGTCTGGATTAATTAGTGTTCTCTCTGAATCTTTTACAAAAATATCTTAGAGCTATTGTATTAGTTGCATTTATCCATACTGTGGTCCCCACAAGGCTTGCAGTCTGGCCTTGATAGGAGAGTATCCTCTCTGACAGTTCTTGTCCTTTGATTGCAACTCTCCTTGTTAGGTGTTATTCTGGAAGTTGGTTCTTCCGCACAGTGTTCAGTCTCTGATAGGACGATTTTGTTGTTGTTGTTTTCTGGTTCTAGAATACAGATGGCATTGAAGGGGGTTCAATGGAAGACTGTTATCATTTGGGATCAAATGGAATATCAGCTCTGAATTCCATCCTGGGAAAGTTTTCAATCTGGGTTGTCTTACTCCTAGCTCACCTCACACCTCATTATGTAAAAGGATTTACTTTACTTTTCCTCCTTTATAGTGCCAACTCGTCTTAAGTTAAAAACAAATAATTGTAGCTTTATATTATATTTTTCAGATTCATAATGTTGACCTTTTACTTTGTAGAGAGAAAATTTTGAGAGAGAAGGTTTTGAGACCAGCCTGGTCTACCGTGTTCCAAAACAGATAGAACCCCACAAAGAAAAAAACAAAAATAATAGTTTTACTTCTTTGAGAGTTTTATACATTACAGTGGATATTGATCACATCCATCCACCATGGCTTCCTTTCAAAGCTAAGGGAACTTGACAGAAGAGGGCTAGAGAGAACATCAGAGTAAAACAGAAAGGATTGGGAGGAGAGCTATGAAATGCAGACTTCCGAGTGTGACATAATTAGTGCATGCATCAACTCACAGCAGTTAGGGTTATATATGCAAGACCTGCTCATGACCAATCCCAGCACTGATGGACAAGGGTCCCCTAGATCCTACCCCAAGAGGAGGAGCTTTTGGCAGCTGATGGATACTGAGAAAGAGCCCTCACTCTCTTTTCCTGAGGGACCTTTGTAAACAGGATGGACTCTCTTCCTTGTCAAAAATGCATCAGCTTGAACCCCAAAGGTCAAGTGAATACAACATATTGTGAAAAGCAGAACTTCTGTCTCTCCATTCATTCTTTGATATGAGTTGCAGGTGAGAGATGGTGGAAAGCATTTTTGTGTGGAGGAGCTGTTCTTTTGCAGTTCTATATTGTGTTTAAAAATCGTGTTTGCTTGGCAGAGGTGAACTAAAAATAACTTTTTTATATATCTTGCAGTTTTAATCTCCCCTTGCCCTGAGAGACACAAGTGATATTTACTTTCTAAATTATAATCTGTAGATTTATTACATTTTCTTTTAATAATTACAGAGCATATTTGTGTAACTATTTTCCCCTCAAAGCATATTTTCAAACATTATTTAATTTAATGTAGCAAGGCAGGACGGGAGAAAGGAGATAGCTGTATAAACTATTTTGTATTGTTAACTACTAAGGATAGGGAAGAGACACTTTATAAGGCTCAGAAGTGACAGAAAAGCCACAAATGCTGTGTATCATATTGAAAACATGAGGAAATAGTCTATCCTTTATGTGCATGGATAGGGTCATGGTGTCCACAGGCCTAAGTTATCGGGTCCATATTTCATTCCATCTCAAGGGTGGTGTGACAGACCTGGAGAAAATGTATGGTGAACAAAACAGAATCAAACTCCAGGATCAGGGAATGGGGTAGAAATGTAGGATTTGGGTATAGTGTTTAAGTTACTCATTTTCACATAATGTTTGAACTCAGATGAAACAAATCATGAGTTTCTTGACTTAATACCACGAATTTTCACTGAACATATGTAAGAAATCACAGTTCTCTTTGGAGTAACGTATGTCAACAAGTATAGAAAAACCATGAATGAATTATTTAGTAGAATATGACAATTTAAGTCCTATGTATTTAATACCATACCTTCTCTCACCCTACCCTATCCTACAAGGTCAAGTGGAATAGAAATGGATATATACAAATACACACACACACACACATACATACATATATATACATATATATTTCACATAGATGATAGGCATCCGATATATGTGGCATGTGTCACCTGCTACACACACGCGCGCACACACACACACACACACACACACCACCACATTTATATTATACATGCAAACTAGGAAATATTGCATTGACACAATTAATGTAAGCATGCATATTGACATATTCACAGTACCAAATTAGGAGCTTCTTTTGAGTATAATCCAACACCCAAGAGCCATGAAGCCACATTAGAAAAATGAAAATGTGTATACTTATTACTGAGAAAGACAGGGTAAGGAATTGTGAACAATAAGCAAATGTGTCATACAACTGCCAAGTAGTCTGGAAAGACAAATGTTGGGTGTTTTTTTGCATATTTAAAAACATTGATAGGATTTTATCTCACAAACACATCCAACAGTTATCCTTATTTTTTACCTTTACTTATTTCTGTTTGAGAGACTCACTCAACTCAACTTAGGAGGGCTTGGGCATAGATGGCAGATTGACAATGGGCTAGTTTCAAATTTAAAGCCTTAGGAAGTATTCTTTCAGTGATTTTGTTTTCTGTCCTGTGCTCCTGCTTACTGCCCTGTGTTTCTGTGGTTCAATAAGGGAAGCATATCCACCATAGGCATTGACTTAGTCAGGGTTTCTATTTCTGGGAAGAGACAACATGACCATGGCAACTATTATAACGGAAAACATTTCATTGGGATGGCTTTCTGTTTCAGAGGTTGAATCCATTTTCATCATGGTGCTACCTGGTGGTGTGCAGGCAGACATGGTTCTGGGGAAGTAGCTGAGAGTCCTACATCTTGACCTGCAGGCAATAGGCAGTTGTCTGAAACACTGGGTGTGGGTTGAACATATGTGAGACCTAAAAGCCCTCCTCCACAGTGCCATACTTTCTCCAACAAGGAAATAGCTACTCCAACAAAGTGACACTTCCTAATAGTACCACTCCCTATGAGCTTATGGTGGCTAATTACATTCAAACTATAATGTATATTCACTTTCTCCAAGAGAAATGGTTAGAATGATCTAACTCTGACCCATAGCCAAGGCTATCTTGTCCTAGAAAGGCCAATGTTGACTGACAGATGCAAGAAAAATCAATAGTTGCCATTATATCACAGCAAAGTTGGGTTGCTTCTTCTCACACAAAATTAATATGGCAATATTTAGTGGTTAGTCAGGCTAGGATCCCATATTATCTATAAGACTTTGTAAGGGAATAGCAGAGTGATAGAGTTCTTCACAGATAATGGCACATCTTCTTTCTGTCCCACATAGAATACACACACACACACATACACACACACACACACACACACAAACACATGCACACACATACACATAAAAAACAATTGAAGTAGAGGTCTCATTGTAAAAATTACCAAAAGAAAAATTCACATCTTAGTTCATCTGAGATACTTTAGAAAAATACTTTAAATAGGACAGCTTACTAAAGCCAAAATTTCTCATAATTTTAAGAAGGTGAAAATTGCAAAAATCAGTACTCTGATAAACTCAAAATTTTGGTGAGGTCTGGCTTTTTTATTCATAAAGGAAAACTTCTGCCCATGTCCTTACTTGGTAGTAGAAACAAGACAGTTCTCCAACTCCTGCTTCAAAAGAGCATTAGCTTCATTGGTCAGGATTTGCCTTCATGATCTAATCACCTTCCACAAAGCCTGCATCCCAATCACCTCTTTCTTTCTTTCTTTCTTTCTTTCTTTCTTTCTTTCTTTCTTCCTTCATTTAATATTCTGTCTTTGGTTGCTGAAGGACACTTGATGGAACAGTGAATTAATGGATTAATGAATAATAAATTAAATACCAACAATGTTGATCTTCTTATTTTGCTATATCCAATCACATGGTATAACTGGTATGCTAAGGAGCCATTGGGTGGAAAAACAGTGATTTGATGAGAAGATCTGAGAGCAGTAAGTTTACGTTTGTCATTTCATGAATAAGTGGATGGGACTGAATTTCAGACAGAGAGGCATATGTCTTGTCCTGTGATGTGCATGGTACAGAGAGGATAGGTAGTGATAACTGAGCCATGTACCATTGTATCAGTAATAAAACCACACCCAGGTTCTGCTAAATGTGTGCTACCATACACAAGCAGTTATAAAGGTTTGCAAACACACAGTGACTACTCAGTAGAGCAACAGTCTCCTGATGGACGAATGCCTTCAAGCCAAGTTCCCTGTAACAACCCAATTACAGCCAGTGCTCTTAACTGACCAAAGAAAGTTACATAAAATACTGGAGTGGTAGAATTTTCTCAATATCTTGTTAAAGAATTGTCCCAGTTTTATCTGGTATTCATTAAGAGTATACCTATGACCCCAAAGTCCAGGGCTAGGAATGTAAGCTTAGGCAGGACAAGTATTCTTGGAAATGATTGCTCTGTGATATTTGAACTTCCTTGATTGACTAGGACTTTCTCATTATATAATCCCATCTAATATGTGTTTGAGTAAATTGGGAAATTGCATTCCCGCATATTGAGTCATAGTAAATATTTTTTTCTATCTAGTATTTTGAGCTTTGTGGAAACATCCATACAATATTGAATGTATGAATGTCATTCTTTCCATTTGGTCATACTAATACAATTTTCAAATACATATATATATATATCATTGTGAATATAGATGAAAATTTACTATGATACACTTAAATATATGTATTCTGTTTACTACCTCGAATAGAAACTTGGAGGCATTCCCGAAGTCTCACTGACAGACATCCGATTATATAGATGCCAATAACATGGTTTTATTTTACTTGCGAACCTGTGAGATGAAATTACATTAGGAAAGCACATATAGAAAAAATAAAATTCAATGTAACCTCAGTATTTTCGACCAAATGATAGGGAAAGCAATTTTTATCCCAGGACATTTTGAAGGAATGTTTAAGACTATACGAAGAAAATTAAAGATAGGACAGTCTTGAGAAGCAATGAAAATAATTAATGGCTAACACAAAGTGACACATGTTGGGAAATGGTATACAAAAGATACCAGACACATTGTGCCATCAGACACAATAGTTAAATAGTCTCACTTAATTTCGGAAGAGGAAAGTCCTGTAGAGCCCTGGATCAGAACAGAAAGGCTGGAGTAAATTAGAAAGAAAGTAGCCATAGCCCAACTAACTCCACTTCCCTTTCTGGAATCCAGTTGGCCATCCTTCCAAGCCCTCTCTAACTATTTGTTTGCTTGACTTCTTCCATATAGGGCCATGGTATTTTGAGTTCAAGCATGTCAATTCCAATCTTTTTGCTACCAGTATCTAACAGAAAGGCCACCATGTATTAAACACTCGCTAGCAGTTCCTGAATATGAATTGTCAGCTTTGGTGACTGGTAGGTGCCAAACTGACCTAAGTCTTTATCCTTTCCAGCAAAGCAGCTGGGGGAATTAGCACCCTTCCCCCAAGGAGAAGGATGCCTAAAAGCATTATCAAAACTGTTCTGCATGACCTGGGACAGATGCATCGCCAAAGCTCTGAGCCAGGGAAACAGCAAGAGAAATTTTAGGTCATCAGGATGTCATTTCCTTAAATGGAATAACTAGTCTCTTACTGGTTAGAAATCAAGTGTATTCTTGTCAGAGAGCTTTCGGTGCAGATACTGGTGAAGGCCTTGCGGTTTTGAACTGAAGCTTTTAGCTCCCCATTCTCCTAGCACTGGATTTGGATCCACATTTAAAATGGAAAAATGCTATTTAAAAATATCTGATAGCCCATTAAAGTTCATCGCTCTGTCATCTTAGCATCTCCTCTCAAAAGCAAGTGCTGGGCTGCCTTGCTCTCCGCTGGAAGCAGCTTTTACACTGACATAGCACACAAAGGCTGATTGTCTCTTCGCGAAGGGGTATGATCTTCCCATCTCAGAATAGGTCACTTTTCAGAGAGCATTGTTCCGAGCCAGCTAATTTCAGCCTGATCATTTCCTTCTGTTCAATCTTCTGAAAACGCATCCACTTTTGTAACTCGAAGTTCCCCTGATTTTTTTAACACTTCCTCTCTCGAGTCACATTTTTCTTTGCCCCTTTCCAACAGATCCTGGCGCTGTCCGGACCTCTGAAAGTTCCTGCTAGTATGTGTTTTCCTCTATAGAGATAATCAGTTTACGCATGTGCGGGTTACTTTTCTAGTCGTTGTGAAAAAATAATCTGGCCAAATGAACTTAAGAAAGGAAGGGTTTACTTGGCTTATAGGTAGAACAGCATTCCAAGATGGTAAGCAAGGCATGTTGGTGGATATATGAGGCTGTGATCACATGGTATCCAGGGTCAGGAAGGAAAGAGTCATGATATACACTTTGGATCAGCTCTGTTCCTTGCCTTGCTTTTTAAATTAATTTCTTTTAATTATATTTGGCAATTAGGATGGATCTTCCTGCTTCAACTGACTTGATCTAGATCAGTGGTTCTAAACCTTTACTACTTTTCCTCATATTGTGATGAACCCAAACCATAAAATAAATCACTTTTGTTTCCAGTTCACAACTAAAATTTTTCTACTGTTATGAATATATATGTATATATGTATATGTATATGTATATGTATATGTATACATAATCTGTGTTTTACAATGATCTCAGGTGACCCCTGTGAAAGGGTCGCTCAACCCACAAGGCACAAGGGGTCACAAACCACAGGTTGAGAAGCATTGATGTAGATAATTGTCACCTGCCTATAGGCTTGCCTCGCAGGCAATTCTACCCCTTGTCAAGTTGACAATATTAACTATCATGGTGAGCATATGGTTTTGCATGGATGGAAGTGAAAGAAGTAGATGGGTAGAGTTGGCCTTAATGGAGGGCAGGCTGTCCACATGCATGTAGCACCTCAAAAGGAAGTCAGTTCTACCTTTCTTACACCCTCATTTTCTTTCCTGTTAGAGAAGACCAGAAGATGCATTTTCTCTTGTAAGGTCCCCCGATTCTTGACTGATGTCCTCAAAGTTTCTTTGTTTCCATGAGGGTCCACACATAGTCAAGTATGTAGCATGGCAATGCTTTTGTAATTAAGATAGAAGTGGCTTTCTGCCTCCTCTACCATCGCATGTTTCTTCTACTCTACTCCAGATATGTAAGCCTTCCCTTTCCTATATGGAAAAATTACTTGCCATGGTATCCTTTGCTTTTTGATGAATGAATCTTCCTTCTGTTGTGATATTTCGATAGCTACTATATTCTCTAAGCACCACATTCACATTATGTAAGTCATTCACTTCCCTTAATTCCTACTGAATTCTTCATGAACTGTTGCAACATTTGACTTATGGTGTAACACAGTTTGACTGTATTCAAACATTTTTTGCTTCAGGGATACTTGTTTTTTTTTTGTTTACTTTTGTTTTCCTTAAAGAATACCTATATATATTAGGTTCTCAATGAACATAAGCATTTGTCCACTAGCTAGGTCACTCTTTAAAACATAATTCCTTAATGTCTGAGTGTAGTTTTAGATTTTGTACAAATTTTTCTGCAGTGTCTCTTCAGAGAATCCAGCTTGGGTACACTCCTTAATATCAGACCCAAGAACAAGTCTGTTTTATTGCAAAACAATGGATAATATCTGTTTACAGCTTAATAATCATTAAAATTGTAGATAACTACTCTCTGTAGGTATTGAGACCACTGTGCAAACATATGTGGCATGATTGATGATTTTTCTCATTACATTTTACTTTTAAGACCTCATTTTACAAAGCAATCATTTTCAGTGGATTGGTCAATTATTGCAAAGCAGAGAAAGGCAACATTTTTTTCTGAATGCCATAAAGTCGGCTAAGAATAAACTGGCCAAGAAAACAAATTTCTAGACTCAAAGTTCAGTTAGGTTTTGCTGTTTAGGGTTTACATATTTTCCTTCTACTTAGAGTTCTGAAAATTTACACTTTTGTGTGCTTGTTCTTTTTCTCAAAAGCGGCATAGACTTTACATTGTTTATGTTTAGTAATGTGTTCTAATTTGGTAGCTGCGGTTTGTATCTTTAGAGAATGGGTTTGTTGATTTTTTTTGTAATTTGTGGCATGATATTTTAAACACAGTCCTTCCAATGAAATTTTAAAAGGTTAGCATGTTAGGGCTGACCTTTACACAGAATGAATCCAATTTGACATTTCTGATGCTTTGAGATGAGACTTCTATGGGATAGTTTCTTCTCCCCACCGCCCTACTCTTAATTATTCCTGATTTCTATACTACAGTTTTGTGTAAGTAAACTCTATAGTGCTTCCAGTGGCCTAGAGAAAAGCAGGTCGAATGCAATTACTGTGACAAATTGACTGACTCTCTCTCAGTGCGATGGAGACTTCTATGAAGGCAGGCAACTTTACTGCCCTTCTGTGCTACAGTTGGTGCAACAAAGGCTGATACAGAGGCAAAGGCGCAGCATTTCACACACAAGCTTCACGGGCACACTGCTGTCCTTCATGTGGGAATCATTAAACCCTCCTAGGTGAAGGAAGACACTGAGCATCAAAATATGGAGGCAGCAGGATATTGGGGTTAATTGTATCCTGCCCCAATTTCATGTCTATTCACACCCTCAAAATATGAATTTATTTGGGAGGAATCTTTACAGATGCAGTTAGTCATGGTAGGAAGAGGTCACATGATACAGGAGAGACCATATTCCAGTATGAGTGAATATTCTTATATGGGACAGAACTTAGAGTACTCACAAAGATAAAGGAGACTGCGGAAGGATGGCCCCATGAAGATGGAGACATAAACCTGTGCAGCTCTAAGGCAAGGAATGAATGTTTGCAGGCAGCACCAGAAGTATGGGAAACATATGAAATGGGCCTTCCCTCAAACCTTTAGAGAGAATGGCCTCACTAGTAATCTTATGCTTAGACTTTGACCTTCCAAAAGTACAAGAGAACAATATAGTTTCAAGACACTCTGCAGTATTTTGCAGGTAGCCTCAAAAAATGAGCAGGAGTGTCCAGTCTTGACAACCTTGTTCATGCTTTGAGGAGACCGCGACATTACAAAACTTAGCCTTGGGTAGTGGGAATACTGCTTTAGTATCTAGACAGATGCTGTCCTTAGTGATCAGTGAAATGATATAGTATGAATAGTGCCCCTGGGAAGGTATGTCCAGATTTATCATTAAACAGAACATGGGCATTGCTTTAAAAAAACAAACAAAAAACAGTGTTCTTCCTATATGAGTGTGTGTGTGTGTGTGCGTGTGTGTGTTTGTCATTAGCTTTAAATGCCTGTATGTATGTTTTTGTTAATTTTAAGATAACAATCAAATAATTGTTTTTCATTGTGGTATTTCCATACATTGTTCTCTCTTTGTAGACCATCATAGTCTTGAACTCATAGAGATCCACTTGCCTATATTTTCAACACTAGTATTAAAATTATGTACCACCACATCTGGCCATACATTGATCTTATTTACCCTGTTTTTCCACTGGCCTATCTGGTCTTCCCACTCCCTCCATCTGATCTTCCTGTCCTACAAACAGTCCCATTTCTTTCATGTTACATGTATTCCTTAAGCTTTGTCCCCCTTACTATCTCTTCTTACTTTCTCATGACATTCTTTCTGTTTTCCTAATCTACACTCACCACACACATGCACATACATACACACACACACACGCACACACACACACACACACACACAAATTGAAACCTAAGTTTTACAAATGAGAAAGATCACATGGCATTTGTCATTTTTGAGTCTGGCTATTTATTTGACAAAGTGATTCCTAGTTACCTCCATTTCCCTGTAACTGTCATGCTGTCATTATTCTTTATGGCTAAGTGATGCTTCATTGTGTGTGTGTGTGTGTGTGTGTGTGTGTATAACATGTTATTTATCAGCTCATCTGTTAATAGACAATGAGGCTGTTTCTATTTCTTGACAAAGAAGAGCACTGGCATTTTACGGAACAAAGAGATTAGCTACAGGAATGAGGAGACCTTACACCTAATGTTGAATCTTGGGGAGCACTAGATGTTAGGTATAAGGTACAGGGTCTATACTATTTAGATAATGGTAGTGCTGCATAGACATGGAAGCCTAAAGAAAGATATGCATCATTCATTCATTCATTTACTGACAATAATTCTACTTTTTCATCCATTTCTAGTATATTCCAAACCATAGTGATGCCTGTATTAGTTAGAAGAGGAAATTAATTAGAAGCTCTGGATTGTACTTTTCCAGATACATGTTCAGAATGAATCCCTGCCTGTTATTCTGTTTCATTTGAACACAACCAATGAGCCACTAGTAGTGTGTGAAGTGTGTCCCCAATCCTGGCACATCATCATGTGGTGTAGTGAAATACCCACCCTGCCGTCACCTGTAGCGCTGACCACGCCCACTAGGCGTGATCACAGGTGAGGCCATGACTGGGAATGGGTTTCAGGTCTGGGGTCCGGTGTGTCCAGGTGGGTGGCTCACTCCTGCTCTTTCTATTGTACCTTGTCACAGTCAGCAGCCTGTGTGGATCCTTAGAGCAGGAACCTGCAGCAGCCATCTGCTTCTTCTGTAAGTGACTCCTCCCTGAAATAAATTTTATTTAACCAATATTTGAGTCTGGTCTCGTAATCATTATTCGTGCCTCCTCAATATGGTATTAGAGGACTGATTTTCCTAGCCCAGGAGCACCCCCAACAGTAGATCAGGCATAGAGAGTTCTGCTACTTTGGCTCTCCTTGTTTAAAATCACAGAGGGTCCTGTGCACTTCAACTCTGGACCTTTTACCCCAAAGGGAGAGCTGAACTGAAATAAAGCTTTTTTAATACATAAGGGCAAAGAGGCCTGATTTCTCTCCAAACCCAAGACAGCTTCTTCCCCTAGCAACATCCACAGCAATGAAATCAGAGCAGCAGAGGATTTACCTGGGAGCTGTGACCATTCTTGTGGCAATCACTTGAGACAGTCACCGGAACATCAGCATAACACAAGGGTTTTGATCAGAAAATAAACGTGGAAGGACTGACTGAGAAGGTCTTCGTTTTTTCAGGGCTTGTTGTTTTTAACAGCCAGTTGATACATTTGCCATCAACAGCCAGCTATTTTAAAACGTTCAGGAGCTTATTTCCATTGATTTTATGTGCAGGTGTTTAGGAAATGCATAATAATGCTGGGAGGTCCAAAAGTGGGGAGATGGGATCAAATTTGGCACAGTATAATGTCCTGCATGTGCCTACTGTGCATCTTGATAGTAATGTGCAAGACAGATAGACTAATGAGTAAAGTGCTGTTTCTGATTTTCATCTTTACTAAGTGCTGTTTTAAAGTATTTGTTTTCAAATGGTGTTTTGCTAGATGAGTGTTATTTGCTGACAAGAGGTGAAGAGAGAATGATACTACCTAATTTCTTTTCCTCAGTTGGTTCAAAACCTGACGGCTAATGGGGAAGAAATAAATTAAAGTTACAATGTAATTTGGTGTGCCATAGAATATTGCATCTGAGAAATAACCTGGGGCTAAGGATAGAAATGAAGAGGAACCATTTCTTCCCTGGAGGAATTCATATATTGACTTTTACTGGAGAAGGAAAAGTTAAAAAAATAAAAGACAACCACAGCAAGTTTTAATCTTTGGGGGGTGCGAGAGGATGCCAGACTCTGGGGTTGGGGAGTAACAAAGAAATCCTAGTTTCTATATGGATTATAAACAAATACTTTGGTATACATAGTTATTAGACTAATCCCATGGTGAACCTTGGAGGCCAGACAATCAACAAGTGTGCTATAACGATACCAAATACTTGAGTAATGAGCTGGAAGTCTTTTACTGGCAGGAATAAAATTAACCTATGACTTTCAAAATTCCTTATGGAAAGAAAGCTATTGGAACCTTGGATAAGTATGGTCCTTTGATTCCATTTGGAATACCCTAAGAGAGGCCTTGGCGTGACTATGAATATGGCTCTAAATGCTAATTCTGCCTTATTAATCTTTTGCTATCTCCTACTTTGACAGTCCCAACATATGTGTGTGTGGTGGGGCTGTGGTCTTTATACCTCATACCACCTTCAAAGTGAAAAGTTAGTAAACAAGATTCAGTAATGTTCCCTTTGGTGCAGAACAGACATGTTAAAGAATTATCAGACTTTTATCTGTGAAGTGGTGGCTCTGTGGTAGCAAAGATAACTATTGCCATTTGGAAAAGAAAGACATCAGCATATTTGATTGTCTGGAAAGTATTCCCACCAGGATATATAAGTCATAAAAACATTAGTCAGGTGGTCACTGACTGCAACCTTAAGTAAACAACGTACAAAGAAACCCCCCACAAATAACGGAAGTATGACAACTTCTAGGCTTTCAATTCGAGAAAACTCGTTTCTTTCCAATTTCATTGCCAACATCTGAGAGGATTTCTTTTTCATTTTTAAAAATTGTATTGTGAAGGCATTTAATCTTTGTCAATTTGACCTCTTTCCCATATTTGCAACAAATTTTCATCTGCCCCCCTTGAAGGCTGTCTGGCATGTACTTCATGGTAGAGGCAGAAAGGATTACAGCTCCTTATTGAGAGCCCTGATGTTTGCTTAAAGAGGAGAAAGCATCTTTAGACCACAACAAATGATCAGGAAGTGTGTGTTAGGGAGATGGATCACAGCCAACTCACTTGCCACGTGATGTTGCAGACTGTGTCCTTGTTAAAGAACTTTGTAATGTGCTGCTTTTGTCTGGAGTGGGTAATTGTGTCTGTACACAGGAGAGGCATGTAGGTGCAAGTGTGTCTAACTCCCCCAAAGCTGTGGCAATGAGGGGGTTGTGCATTTAGAATGGCATAAAGCAAACAGACAGGCAAGACCTAAGCAAACCCCTTGCACCTGGCTGCCACATTGCCATTCTAGGTCTTTCCATTCATCTTCTCTCTCTGTTGAGGTGTTTCCAAGGTAACTTGAGTCTCAACCTCACTGACCTTTGCATCAGAGTCAATGGCTAGAATTTGGAGAGAGAACATAAGAGAGCCAATTTTGTGCTCTGGTATAGACTTCAAGGCAAGATGAGGAAGCCGGAGCTGCACGGCACAGGTGGAGATGACCATGTGAGGAAGACTGCATCACACAGGGCTGAAGGACAGATGAAAGAGAACCTAGGTTGGAAGTCAGGTCCTCATCTGTACTTCATTCTGGGCAAAACTTGGTCTCAAAGCCCAACAAAGGATTTCAGAACTGATAGAGAGATATAGTACTCTCTGGTGGCCATCAAAATACATATCCTGGGACTGGAGAGATAGCTTGGTATATAAAACACTTGCTGTGCAAGGATGTAGACTGGAGTTATGAACCCTAGAAGCTACCAAAAGCCTGTAACAGTAACAAACCTCCTTGTAGTCCCTCTGCTCCTACAGGGGTAGGGGAGGGATGGGAGGCAGAGACCCAAGAGTCTGGAGACTCATAGACTGGCTAACCTGGAGTACACAGTTAGGCCCCAAAACTAAGATACACTATCTCAAACAACATGGAAGGAGAGGCCTAGCACCCAAGACTGTAATCTGACGGCTATACTGATCTGTTGTCCCCACCCACACACACCAACACACATTCACATGGACATGTGCACACAATAGCAGATCCCTAGACGTAAATATCATAAACTCTTTTTAGTTTTAGTCCTTTTAGGTCCAGTTGCTTTCAGATACCTCACACTGACAGTAGGGACAGAGCATACAGCAGTGTGATGACACGTCCTTATTTTCCCTTAATGTATCCCAGGAGCATGGTAAGCATGACTTTTCCTTCCCTTATCTCTGACTCTGCTTCTCATGTGTCATAGCTAGCTTGACCTAAGCTTTCCTAATATTTGAATATATTGTTTTGTAAATTACACTTTAAAAATTCTTTTCAATTGCCCTCTGTGAGGTATTGCAGAAGATTTTAGCACTCCTTAAATCTTTACTACTTTTTCAGATTGGCCTTTGCTTTTGGTAAACTTATTTATTTATTTATTGTTAAAGAACTATTTTACTTTCATGTGGTACACGTCTACAGTTCCAGGATACAGGAGGTAGAGGAAAGGGAACCTGAAATTCAAGGTCATCCTTTGTTGCATACAAAGTTGAAGGTTATCCTGGGATATGTGAGATCCTATCTTGGAGATGATAGATACACTGTATGTGTGTATGGTGATTCAATAAGTGAAACAGTTATGAAAATATTCAAACTTGAAGAAAAGTAAATAGAGTCATATAAATATACGAAATATTTAGAATTATTTTCCTGGAATAAAAGATAGCTCTGTGTGTGTGTGTGTGTGTGTGTGTGTGTGTGTGTGTGTGTGTGTGTGTGTGTGTTAGAACTTAGTTGAAACCATTTAAAGTAGTTGAGCAAGGAAAGTGCCGTAGTTTAAACTTATTTTTATATCTTACTGGAAGGTATTATTATTGTTATTATTTATACCTGGTGATTATGACATCTTATTTGTCATCGAGAAAAGTAATTTTCTTTCTGTTTAACATGGAATATGATCATTAATAAGTGTCTTAATGAAACTCAGCTGCTCCTTGAGCCTTGGCACCCAGTCTGAAGTTGTTCATCATCCCTGAAGCTAGGCACCGAGTGTGTCCAGATCCTTCCAGATGTAGTAGATTCAGACCTTCAAGGAGCCATCAAATAAGTTTTTGTTAATAGCAGGGCTCAGAATTACAGCTTATTAGGCTGTAGGTATAAGCACGCTATCCATCAATAGCTTCAAGATTTGGCCAGCACTGTAGCCTTTTCAAACCGTGTGTTTAAATTACTTTTTAATTAACCACCATGGGAAAGAGATTGTTAAGCAAACATACTGAACTACATTGTTTTGTTTTGGTGCAACAGAAGCCATATAAAATGAAATATTGTGTCAATTCTAGAAAGGTGAGAAGTTAAAAAAATACATGGCCAGGCATATGGAAAATTGTCGTGGTGAGACATGCTGGGTCACCCCTCCCACCTAGTCTTTCTCATTCCATCTTCACGCTGTTCTCACTGTTTCCCTTCTATTCCCTTCTTCATATCTGTTATGTGTTTATCATAATGGTTACAATGAGAACAAAAATTTCAGGAGGAAGAGTGAAGTTTCTTTGTTATAATAATAATATTTTTTAAATTTAACTTTTTATACTTGTTACTCCTAGTTCCCTCTCCCTCCCCTCCTCCCCGGCCTCCCAATCATCCTAACCCTCCACCCCACTCCATCCTACCTCTACTCCCCAGGAAGGGTAAAGCTTTCCATGAGGGATTTTCAGAGTCTGTCATATCATCCTGGGCAGGGCCTAGGTCCTCCCCCATGTATCCAGGCTGAGAGAGCATCCCTCCATATGGAATGTGCTCCAGGACTTTCCCTAAAAGACTTTTGTATTTATCTTTGTAGAGACTAAGAAACCTTGGGTTTATGAAATTATAAGTCCATCATGTTTTAAGGCATATATTGTTTTCCACTAAAGCCCATGATCATCGTTTTCTTCTTGGCTTTATATTTCCCTTAAAGATTCCCATTAGGCTGTGGAGAGGTACAGTTTTGTTATAAACAGAGGCCCATGTTCAAGAATCATAAGAAATTTAGATAGTTTAATTTCTAAATCCACTACTGTTTTTGTCTCTTTGGGAATCCATTTTTTTTAATCTTCAACATAAACATATATTACCTTTGCTTTGTCATAGTTGTGTTCTGAAGATCAATTCAGATAGAAGATACAAAAAATTTAAGTGGAGTAAAATACAGTTGATAAAAAATACATCCCTAGAGAATGAAGCAACATTTCCTTTTCTCTTTTGGAGACTGAACATAGGGCAATGGGCATTCTAGGCCTTCAAAATATACACACACACATACACACACACATGATTACATGTACATATTTTGTATAGTGATACATGTGGTATATATGCTGTATATTATGCAGCATATATATATCCATCCCCAGGTCTCTTTATACATTTTATTTTTAGGCAAGGTCTAATTGAGTTGCCAAGATGGTTCCTGTACTCCGTAGCCCAGGTAAGTCAAACAAGTCAAAAATTTGGGATCTACTTGCTTCAAGTTTCCCGAGGACCTAAGATAACAAGTCAATGCCACTAAGCTGATAGCTATAGTTTCTCAAATAAAACAAAAGAATACTAATCACAAAACTTCAAAACATAAATTAACTGTATTATAATTGCTTTTTATTGCAGATTATCAAAAAGAAGTCATTGGGTAATAGAAAGGGTATCTCAATTAAGAGATGTTACTATATCTATATAGTAAGGAAGCTTCTCTAGGTTATAGAGTACTTTAAAGAATACAAAGGCAGATGATGCAATACAAAATTGTGGAAAAAATTACACAATGTTTCCTCAAAGGAAAACATGCAAATAGACAATAGACAAAATCAAAATTGCCTAATTTCTTTGGGCATTTCACAAAAGAGAATGTAAAACATTAGCATTATAAATATGGAAGTAGAAAATAGGAAGAGAGAAGAGGGCTATGAAAGGGTAATTGAGGGGATGTATATGAGCAGCATGCATAATATACATGCATGCAGTCATCATAGACTCCTTATTTTAAGACTAAGTCAAGCAATGAAATGATGTGGTGCAACAGTCTTCGTGAGAATAGGTTTCCTGTAGAGTTGTTTCATTAGTGTCTGTGAAAGAGTGGAACATTAGGGATTTAGTGCTAAATCTAAAAGTGGTTTGGCAAAATCATCACCAATGGTGTTAACAGTTTTAAAGGCACAAAGAAATGTCTCACATTCTTAGAGCATCATACGATTCATATTGCAATGAAATTTTGTGTGATAAAATTGAGAACTCCTTGGTAGTTTTCCATATACCCAACATAAAAATGATGGTCTCCATTTTTAAATAAAAGTAAAGTGTGACTTTTATTTATAAAGCATACTAAAATCCTCTTTATTTTGTGCATTAATATAAATGGTTATCCAAATGGTGAATAAATGCACAAAAATTTACTGTTGGGGAAATGAGAATGTATCAAAAGTACAGTGTGTGGAGAGGAGAGAGAGAGTAAAAAAGATAAAAGATAATGAAAGCAAAAGAGAAGAAAGGAGGAAAGGGAGAGAGGAAGGGAGAAAAAATAGAAGACCAGTGTGGGGCTATGTTGGCCAGTATGCAGTAGTTACTGAGCCATTCATGTAATTATATAGTGGTAGAACATTCTTGCAAGTAGTTTGAATCCCAGGCATTATGTGTTGTGGTTTCTCTTATGCATATCTTATGACTCCTCTTCTAAAATTTTCCTACAGTAATCCATATACATATTCACCAAAAGGCATGCACAAATATGTTCACAGCAGAAGTATTCATAATACTATAAAATAAGTAATTACTTAAATGTCTACCAACAGAGAGATAAATTGAGTTTCATTTATTTACAAGAGGAAACTCTACTATTTGAGAAAATTAATGAACTGCAACTGTGTGAAGCAATAAAATTGACTTCCAAATGTAACAATGACCAAAGGAAGCAAGATATGACATAAAAATAACACAGGGTTTTATTAATATCAGATCCCAGGATAGGCAATATGACGTTGTTTTAATGGAAAGCAGTTTTATACTCCCATCTGGAGTAGCAATGGACACGTGGGATCATGAAGTAACTTCAATTGTGTTAATAATATTTAGTTTCTCAAGAAAGATTGGGAAAACATAGGTGTATTTAAATTCTGGAAAAAAAAACAGCTGGACGCTTATTATCTGTGTACTATTCTGGGTTGCTATACTGTATATAATATTAGTCTATAAGCTACATGGGATTCAGATATAATGAAGATTTTTCTAGTATTTTTTTCTACTTCTAATAAGTAATTAGCTTGTTAGAAAATTTTGTTCTTGGAAAATAGACATTCCAACTTCTTCCTAGGCAACAAATAAATTCAGACTAAGAACATTTGATATAGATTTGAACTCAATTGAGTAGAGTCATGTGTTCAACCAAACTGAATCATCTATGACATGGTCTTGGAGTCAGGTATATGCATGGATGATTGGGAATTGAAGGGAAGGGTAGGTGATGTATAGTTCTGGTGCACTTTTAAGGAGTTTCTTTTGGGTTTTATATGTCACATTACAGACAGAAACACTGGAATATTTTGATCTGGTGTCATGGTAAATAGACTGAAGAGAGTAGAATGGGTATAATGATAAAGGGACAGAATGTGATTTGAATGGCGAAGGCTCTCCATAGGCTCTGCATATTTGAGCTGAAACACAGTCAGTCATGATACTTCGGAAGGATGTGAAACATTGAGGAGGTAGAACATTGCCAGTGTGTGTATGTGTGTTTGTGTTTGTGTGTGTGCGTCTGTGTGTGTTAGTTTCAAAGAAAATGGTCCCCAAAGGGAGTAGAACTATTAGAGGGTGTGGACTTATTTGAGTAGGTGTGGCCTTGCTGGGGGAAGCATGTCACTGTGTGTGTGTGGACTTTGAGGTCTCCTATTCTCAACTTACTCTAGTGAGAGAGACCACTTTCTGTTGTCTGCAGGCCAAGATGTAGCTCCTTCTCTATTATATCAGCTCCTTCTCCAGCACCATGTCTACCTGTCCACCTAATCCTTTGATACTGTAAGCCACTCAATTCCATGTTCTCCTGCTTAAGAGTTGCTGTGGTTATGGTGTCTCATCTCAGCAACAGAAACCCTAAGACAGTTTGTGTGTGTGTGTGTGTGTGTGTGTGTGTGTGTGTGTGTGTGTGTGTGGTTTTGTTGTACTACATCAATTCCTGCTGTATGGATGTAATGCGACCAGTCATCAGGCAGTTTACTAGTCTTGCCCTCATACCTTCTCCACTGCAGTGGAATGTAAACCTCTGGACCTGTAAGTCAGAATAAACCTTTTATCTAAAAGTTGCTTTTATAAGTATTTTATTACGGCAACAAGAAAACAACAAAGCCAGTGGGGTCTTGAAATTCAACATGGAATGAAAGACAGAATAAAGTTGGGTAAAGTATAATGAGTGCAAGGGGTTTGTTCTTTATCCAATGAAGCTGCTGAAGCCAGTCAGTTTTCTTCCCTGTCTTCTGCTACCCCAATTTCTTTCAAATTGAGACAAGGTATCTTTCATTAGGGCAAATTCAATTCTAAAAATTCTTGCTGAACTCTGATTTCATAGCCAGTCTAGATAGCTGTCCACATATGTCATGTGAACAGTGAAGAGTCTCAACTATTCTCACATTAATGTAAGGAAATCATACCATTTTGTAGTTAAAACATTGCATAAAATATCATCCCCCACCCCACCACAACCAAAATGGAATTACAGCACTCCCTTTATGGACCAGCAGCACATTTGAGCGTGGGTAGGATTACCATAAATTAAGGCAAAAACTCTAACTCTAAGCAAAAGAACAGAATGTGTTTGGCAACGGGCTAGCCATGATTTTGTAAGCGTTTGTTTCAGCTCTGATCTGTACACACCAGTAATCTGCCAGCCAAAGAGGCTTGTGAATTAGCAAGGTTTAACTGTTTATAAAACATATGCATAAATCTATGTGAAGACTGTATTTGTAGTCATGGAGCATATTTATGTGCATAGATGCATCTGTGTGGGGTAGGCAGAGCATCAGCTGTCTTGCGGGGAGGTAATAGAAATGTCTGGGTCTATATACTATGAACTGAGTGGTTGTGAGAGGAAGACCTGCGTGTTGCCATGCTTACAGTTGTACTGGCAAGAATTAGCTAGATTCAATACAAAATGAAGCAAGCATGTGAACTTACTGCATACTCTACCTGATCACAGTACATGAAAGCACAACGCAGACAGTGAATCTTGTGAGTGCTTTATAAAAGAAATCTTATTGGGAAATGTGATCTATTCTGTCTCATGTAGATGAGAGAGACAGTATATGGAATTACAGTGACAAGAGCTATGGCAAACTGATGAGTTTGTAAGTCTATAGAGTAATAACCAGTTTTGGATATTGTAATCAAAGTGGGCAGTTTAACCTAAGATTTAGGCAATTCCCACCCAGGGTATTTGTGGAGAAATGACAACCATTAATCCACTTCCTGGAGCCACAGGGAACTAAGGAACAGAAAACGTTGTGGCATGCAAACAGATATTTGAATCATACCTGAAAATATCTCAGTCTTCACAGGCTATGCATACCCCAGCACATTTACATGAAAATAAGAATATAGATACCAAACTGTGAGGTCAATCAACAGCCTTCTTTTCCATGCTAACCCGAGCATTAAATTCCTTAGCAAGAGAAAATGGCTTTTTTCTTCAATCACATGACAAGGCTTAGCAATTAGACTCCTAAGAAGCTTAGAGCCTTCCAGAAGGATAAGAACTTGATGTAAGAACACATCCCCTAGGGTTGCAGATGGGAGAAACAAGGGGTATGAAGACATCAGAAATAGAGGGAGCAGCAGAAGAGGAGTGAAGGCCATGAGATAAGTGTTACCGATGCAGCTTCCAAAGCCTAGGCTGCGTGTGAATGTTGGGCATGTACACACATGAACACATATTGAATATATAAAGTAACAGCACATTTTGCCTGTTGTAAAGTATTTAAGTGCCAAGATATAGGTGATTTTTGGAAATACTTGCAGAGCATATGCTCTGCTCTTCGACCATCTGTAGCCCAGTCCTTTGGGCCAGACTCTGGTGCTTTGCTTTGGGGCAAAAAAAAAAAACCAAACAAACAAAGAAAATAAAGGAAATGAATAGGTTCTGGGTCTACTTTACCCCACAGCACAAGCTTATGGTTATACACAAGTGGAGCCGCTCCACCACTCCTTACACTAAACTTGGAATTTGCTTACTCACAGCTAACCAAGCAATGGCTCTGTAATCAGCACTCCTGAGGACAGGGCTATTCTTGATAGAACAATATGGGGGCATTTCTGTTCCCAGCAATGCATTTGTGCTACCTCACTGGTTTGTTCTTTTTTAATTTTTTATGTTTTTTTGGTTTTATGAGACAGGGTTTCTCTGTATTGTTTTGGAGGCTGTCAGACCAGTCCGGCCTTGAACTCACAGAGATCCGCCTGCCTCTGCCTCCTGAGTGCTGGTATTAAAGGCGTGCACCACCACCGCCCAGCTGGTTTTGTTCTTTTTTAAAAGCCTAACTTCTACCTGAGGTAATTGATACAAGACTAAATCTTATCAGTGTCTGCCTATCCTATAAAAACCAAATCAAACCTTTTCATATGGCTAGATAAAACTAGTCATGACCAGACTCTGTCCACCTAGACGTTTGGTTTTGCTGCTTATATGTATTCACTTTCTGCTTTTGTACTTAGAGGAAGGTGACATTCAACAACTTTGCCACTCACTCTCTTCCAGGGTGCAGATATGTCCTTTGGTCACTCTGAAACAAGGAGGGGTAGCTATCTCTTCTCTAACCCCTCACCCAGCATTCTGTGTGTGATGCAGTAATTCCTGACCTTTATAAACATAATGAGTTTTTTTGCCAAGGTTTCCTGGATGAGTCATGGCAAGACAGATCTTTCTACTTGCCCTCTAAAAATAAGGAGATTAAAAAATAAAAGTCATGAGGATAGGAAGGAATAACAGAAAGAGGGAGAAAAACACACCACATGATCTTGAATTTTATTAAAGTCTATGAAATAGATTCTATATTAAAGCAACTTGCCCCCAAAGGACTAACTACCCCAGTTTTCTCATTCCAGTGCAACCTTAGCTGGACCAAGAAAAACAACTATCTTGAGACTGTGACTAGTCTGTTGTTGTCTTGGGGATTTTTCTGCTGTACTCCAAGGGACATTGCTGGTGCATAGTACCTTCTGGGCATTTGAAGAAGGCAATCATATGTTTCACTCTATGATCTTTCAGCTTTATGCTCATACAAGGGTTGAATAAGGCTTCATCTTCCCTAGGATTCTCCTTTGCATCCTGATTTGAAGTTTAAGACCATGCATGAAGCTAAAACTTGTTTTACCTGCATTTTCCAAGTGATTCTCGCATGCCCATATTGAAGGAAGATTGAGGGAAGCACACTTGGTAATTAATTACTATCTGGGACTTCTTAATGATATAGTTTGTCACATGGAAAGAGCGATGAGATGGAAAACTTGAAGCACCACTTATAGGGTGATAAGATCCATTCTGCTCTTGCTGGTCTCTTGGTTGCTATGACAACACTATTGCTATAGGCTCTATGACTGTATGAGGGTTTGCAGGGGTGAAACTGTGCCAGCCTTTGGGAGTCAGTGCTAATTTTTAAAAGACCCCCATGCTGGGGTTGTACTTTCTCTGTTCTCATCAGTAAAGAGGGAGGATATGAAATTGTTGTTTTGAAGCTATTGGTTTGTGTGGTTCAAAGGCTCATTTTCATGCTGTGCTATGAGGAGTTGGGAAGTCGAATTATGCAGGATTCTCTGCTGAGGACCAGTGTGAGTGACAGAGCAGACTAACATTGAACTTCAGAGAGTAAACGTCTTGGGAAGCCTCGGTGCATAGAGGCTCCATTTCTGGAATGATCTGTGATGGAACAGAGCTGGCTCTTTATCTCCCTGATTTCCCTGTGCTGGTCTCAGAATGAACTGTAACATTCCTACCTTTCTATAACAGTGTAAGCCATGCTCCCACTCTGCTTCATAGAAGTCCCCAATTTCATCTGGACAAATTTTTTATGCTGTTATATTTGATACTAACCCCATAATTTCAAGGAGTGGAGGACATCAAGTGTGAGCGCCAAGTCCAGCTGAGGGACCGTCTTTCCATCTTGCTCAATTGCTGTACCCCTTTCAGTATGTAGGGTGTCTGTAATTTAAAATGTTTAGGCAGAGAATATTTCACTTTCTTGATACCTCTTAGGAAAAGTATTGTAAGAATTAGGAAATGATTCACACTGGAAATGGGAGTGGTTCTACCACAGGTCCAGGTTGTGAGGGAGATTAAGAAGCTTGTTTCTAAGAATGCAGCTGGTACCTGGGGAATGGGCAAGGGGAAATCACAGACCAGAGTTCATACAGAAATGAATGAATGATTCCCTGTCCAGAAAAAAAAAAGTATGGGGGGGAGAATTAAAATGCCTGAACAATTCTAGAATATTTAAGAGAATAGAAACTTGATGCTGCAATGATAAACGGCACACTTATTGAGTATAAGTAAGTATTTATTGTCAAAATTACTCACAAGAGAAAAACAAGCAACCCTTATGAGCCAAGTATTTTTCTGCCGCCAAACTGGGAGGTTCTGCTGCTCAGTCTTTTCTTCCTTCCTCCATACACGCCCCTAGCCATGCCCAATAGTGGGCCTGGCTAGTGACGTAGTTCACCGCCTATGTCCATATACGTCTTTAGTGGGTGTGGTTAGCGGTGTGATAAACTGCTCTTTTATTACCTCATCTGTATGTGCCTCTAATATGCCACATGGCTAATGGCAGAGTACCAAATTTCACCCTACAGAAACGGAGAGGGTAGAATAATTGGGAAAGTTCATAAAAGAGGAGAGACACCATATATCACAGCTGTTAAACCAAAAATGGAGGTCTTATGTTAGAAATGTGACATGAGTGGTTGGCTAAGGCCCCTCCTAAGATTCCATGGACTGGTGTAAGACCCAAACAGTGATGTGTGTGGTTGGGTTTCTCCAGGCAATTGTGAAGGTCTGAGTTCTGTCTCCTAGTTCATGTGTGCAGAAGACAGTTCGTATGTCATATTTAAGGTTTGAGCTGAGAGCCAGCACATTGGCTTGCTATGAACTATGAACATTATTTCCCAAATATTTTTGAATATATGGTTAGTGGTAGGTGTGATATCATTACTCTCTGCGTAATGCTACCAAGAAAAAGGATGATTTTACCTATCCTGGTATGTTACAGACAGAGCTTATCTATGATTATGGAAATGCTAAACTAGGTCACACAGTTGATTTATATGTTATAATCCCACCCAATTCTGCATAAAGACTCATTGTTTTTATTTTTCTAATTAATCTTTCACACATTGTTAATTGACTTTTATAATGCAAACTAGCAATTGTACCCTTAAAATCTACAGAAAGCAAGCTAGAGCCATAGCTATACCTGGAATCCACAAAATAGTTCATAACATTTTAGGTTGTTTCTAGATGGGAATTAGTTGAACATACTTTCTGAATAAAATTATCTGAGTTTGCCAGGAATCATTTCTTGCTACAGAAATTTATGAAAAGTCTCAGGTGTACAATTTAAATTGAATGCACACATATATTTTTTTAACCTGCAATGTAAAGTCTTAAAAGTAGCCAGGAACAGTGTCTAAGACTAAGACATCCCAGGAAAACTCGGATCATTAGATCACTGCATCTATCAAACAAAAATTAACTTACTGTCTAATATATAGAAGTTGGATGGATTGTTTTCAAGAACTGTGATTTTTCTCATTTTGGATACCAAAGGGTAAAATTATATGAGCTGTAGTTGGAAATCTTAATTAGCTTTGTCATTTCAGACATTTCTTGTCATAAAATGGCATAGGAGGATTTAGAGCCAGAGAAGGACTGGAAGAAAAGCCAGGGAGGGGATAGATCATTTAGATGTTACTTTCCTTGAAGGATGAGACCATGACATCAGGACAGCACTGTGTAACCTGACTGGCTCCAGGTTTCCCATCACTCTTGTTGTAATGACTAAAATGGAGATGAGTTCGTTGTCATTATGATTTGTTTGCAATCATTCCCCTCCTGCTTTTGCAGGTCAGATAGCTTTGGTTTAGATTCAATGACAGAATTTTAGCCTAGGTGACTCAGTTTTGATGTTTAGATCCATTGAGGCAGGAACTTAGTCAAAACAGTGACTTTCTATGATAGCTATTTAACATTGGCCACTGACAGCCCATTCCTTGCAATCCTTAGTCTTGGCCTGGCTTCTTCAGTTCTCACTCAGCATTTCTCTATCTTGTATTAGAAGAAAATTATATGTAGATTTTTTTACTTCTGGGAAATAATATAGATCCCCAGTCTCATAAATTATTATCCTTTTTCAGCCTACATATTTACATTTTGAAAGGGACTTTGTGGGAAGTCACATTGGAGTTAGTTTGCTGGTGAGGTAATGGAAGGTAATGTTGATAAGAGTGTTTCTTTGGATGACCAAGTGGTATCCACAGCATATAAGGGATTTGCCC
Source organism: Mesocricetus auratus (assembly GCF_017639785.1). Taxonomy (NCBI): domain Eukaryota; kingdom Metazoa; phylum Chordata; class Mammalia; order Rodentia; family Cricetidae; genus Mesocricetus; species Mesocricetus auratus. The sequence goes on along the minus strand of NW_024429205.1, from coordinate 16,703,682 downwards.
TCAGCATCTACCCAGAGTTTTATCATCATCTGAGAACTACTATGTTGATGCAGGTTTGGAATCTATAGATGATATTTTTGGTTTGGGGATTTCCGGACAATACTTTTTGCCTTTATTGATTTGATTATACAATCCCTATCACGGACCATAAAAACTCAAATAGCTTCAGGGTCCCCTCAGACACATCAAGAGAAAAGAGGGGTAGAGAGGGCCTTGAAGAGTGTAGGTGAAGGTGAGAGTATACATAATCCACCTGTACGCACTTAAGCTTATTCAGGTAAATATATTTTAACAAGATGTTACATGTTGAAGGAAGTTTCTGTCCAATCTGGTCCCAAAACTGTTCAGTCCTAAATAAACACATAGAGGCTTGTACTAATTATAAACTGTTTGAACAATGACACATTTTTCTCATTGGCTAGGTCTCTCTTAATTATCAACCCATTTCTATTAATCTGTCGATTTCTACCTGATCTTGGCTTAACAGTGATATCCTGCCCTATTGCTTCCCTAGCAGCTACATGGCATCTCCCTGACTCTGCTTACTACTCCTCTTTCTCCATGTTAGGAATCCACTTGTGGCTAAATCCTGCCTATCCATTGGCTAAAACAGCTTTATTCATCAACCAATAAAAGAAACATATATTCACAACATACAGAAGAACATCCCCCATCATCTCTTTTCTGTCTAAATGAAAATGAAGATTATTAACATAGTACAATTAAATATAATAAAACAGTTATCAAGAAATAACTACAGTTAACAATATTTAGTCCACTAACACTTGGCAAAATTTAAAGAAAATATTCTATTATCTGTCCTATCTTTGTGAGTCTAAAGTTTTGTATTTAACTTATCTTTTATTGGAACTAAGGAAATCCATAACCATAACTGTATGCCTTTGACTCCATCAAAGGATAATATATGAAATCTAGAATTGACAGAGACACCCCACTGCCTGGATATTCACCCAAAGTTCCTCGGTAACACCAGGGCATCCCTCATCAGCCTATTGGCCCAGAATGTCTGGCAGATTTTTTCATGAAACAGGACCATCCTATCCCTTGGTACATTCAGAAGCAGCCACTGTTCTTTGTAACCTGCTTGTCCAGTTTTGGAATTATGCTTTCCAGCAGTCCAGGCAAGAGAAATTTCTTGTATAAGTGACTATTTCTGCCATGTTGAAGGCAAACTCCACAATAAGTTTCTTCAATGTCATCGTCTTCCCTGATGTAATTGGTGTTGCCAGGAGCAGTTGTTTCTCATTGTCATGAAAAATCCTAATAAACCATTTTAAATGCCATCTCATGTAGGCCTTTGAAAAGTTTTGAAGAATGCTTACCACTTGAAATGTATCTCTGTATATCTAGAAAACCTAATTAATTGTTGAATATTACAGGAGACAAACTATAATATGTATTTAATTATATATTACATTTTTAAAATAGCTGCATAAACACAATATCTAAACAAAAGTGAAATATACACATAACAAAATTGGCCTTAAATTTGTTTCAATAAACCAAAATCGATACCAATGCAGAGTATTCATTTCTATATCATATTTCCTTTTTCTCTTTAGAAAGAGATTGATTGTGATTATTAACCATTTAAAACCAATCCCTTTTAAATGAAAACAAGCCTTTATAAATAATATGTGGGAATGTGGACATGGTTCTCTCTAAAATGCTTCCTGCAGTTTGGAGGTGCTTTCAGTCCCAAGGGGACCCTGAGTAAACCCAGAACCCTGGCCAAATCCTAGCTGTAGTAGTCTGAGGGTGCATCCCCTCAGCTGTTTGGATGTTGGGTCACGTGGCCCATTGCTTCCGAGGGTCTTGCTGGATCAAACTATATTGGTCTGAAAGGAATCCACAGCTTTTCATCATTTGTGGAAACATAAACAGAACATCTTTTCCAAAATAACATGTCCTTAGACTTAAATTTTGAAATCAAGGAATTTTCAAAATATGTAGGTTGGATGAATCCACCAGCGTTTATAATCAAATGTCTGCTAGCAGCTGTTGCTCCTTCCTCAGCAATCAAACAATTCAAAGACAACACAATAACAATAACATGTATTTTTCATCTTTATGTGGCGTTTTTAAACTTTCTTTTACTTTTTTGTTTTGATTTTTTGAGCAGGGTTTCTCTGTGTATCTTTGGCTGCCCTGGAACTCACTCTGTAGACCAGGCTGACCTTGAAATCATAGAGATCTGCCTGCCTCTGCCTCTAGAGTACAGGGGTTAAAGCTGTATGCCACCACTTCCAGCTACCCTATTTTTAAAGGAGTTCCTCTATCCGTGTTCTTTTCTCTTCCAAGCCTACATATATTTTTAAACACACTGTAACCGATTTAGAGTTTTTCCTTCATCTGAATCAGTGTTCACTGTGTATCTCTGTCTTTTTCTGACCACATGAGTTTTTAGTCTGCTAAACAGCATGGCTAAGATTAAAGCAGCAGCTGGCTCCACCAAATTCCTTGCCTTCCTGGAGGGTCTATCCTCATGGAGGAGGAACTGGTGGAAGCCACGTTTGTTGACACAACTCTGAGGAGTTTCTAGGTCTATGTCAGCACCAAGAAGCATGCTGCTGACTCCTCATGAACACCATTTAATTGTTTGGTAGCAGGGCCTCTTAAAAAGAGCTTTGAGGATTTTGCCACTAATGCTAAGTTAGAAAGTTGTTGCTCAAAGGAGCTGTGCCTCTGCTTGCCTATAGCAAACAGACCCTGAGAATGTGCTGCTACCAAGAAGTCATACTTGATTCTGTTCTTTCCTGTTTCTGTCCTGCCTGGTCCTCCACAGCCATTCAGTCCCAAAGAAACACACAGAGGATTACATTAATTGTAAACTGTTTGACTAATTGATTGTGCTTCTTATTAGCTAGCTTTTCTAATTATTAACCCATTTCTATTAATCTGTGTATCTCTACATGGTCTTGACTTACAGATCATACTCAGCAGCTCCATGGCGTCTCCTCGACTCCTACTATTACTTTTCCCTCTCCCTGTTTGGGTTTCCCACCTGACTAGATCTGCTGATGTAGCTTTATTCATCAACAAATTAGAAAAAACTTATATTCACAGTATACATAAGGAAATGCATTCCCTATCCGTTACATCATCCAAACAAAAGCTTTCAAAAATATAAGAAGTTTACTCAGAGTGGAAATGTAGATTAAAATTGAAAGTGACATTTTTTAAATGATAAAAAGTCACAGAATAATCTCATAGCAGTGATTTTTCAATACAGTGCATTTTATGAATTGATCAACAGTACATTCTGTTGAAGGGTTATCAGCTACAATAGCCCTGATGAGAACTTTGAATCACAGTCAGTGAGCAGCCAGGGATTAGAAATAGGCACCAAAGAAGACAATACAAGTTTCTGAGTCTGTGGTCACCAGGAAGGAGAGATGGTCTTTTTGGGGGTGGTGAAGACATAAGGCCAGTTCTAAATCCATTCCTTAGTCTGTCATACAGCCCAACAATTGGAATTTGAGTTCAGATACTTGAAAGAATGGCTTGGGATAAAAGTGTTGTGACTGAATCCATTTATGACATTTTATTTTAAATATGTCAGTGATTTGTCATTTTGAGCTACCTGGGTTTGTTATTATTATTATTATTACTGTTGCTGTTGTTGTTATTTCTACCTCCAATGAGGCTCATGACAGTTTCACCTCAGCCACTACAAGGTTCTGCTTTGAGATTCCAGTGGAGATAAGAGGTTATCAAGTAAATTATTAGTATCAAGAGGGAGCAAAGAAGGTGTGTTTCGGCAGGGGATATGTTTGTTGGTACTTGACTTTAGGAAAAGGTGCACATTAGATGTAGGAGATCTTGAGAGGCTTGTTACAGTTTAATTGCTGCAAACCTCTTGTTAGCATGCTCTTCTCTGAGATTTGCACAGCCTTAAGTCCCTTTGAGTTTGAAAATGATTTCCCCTCACATTGTTTTAAGTGGAGTAGATCAAATAGAAGAGTATCACTCCTTCCTAGGAGGGAGAAAGAAACATTCTGTGTTGTTCTGGTGTTGCCTTCCCAAATTAGCACAGACTGGGTAACTTAGTTAATAGAATTGCATCGTCTCACAGATCTGGAGGTCTTGGTAAGGATGGTGGCTTCTCCTGAAGCCTCTTTGAAGGCTTGCAGATAGCTGTCTTGTCACTGTACATCACATGATGTTTTCTGAAATTTAGGATCATGCTCATTCCTGTTGTCATCTTGGATACCCAAGGTTCTTTTTGAAGACACTGCGCATCTCTGGATAGGGCTCACCTCAGCAGTTTCATGTTGACTTGATTACCTCTTTAAGAGACCTATCTCTGTACAGTCATATTCTGTTCTACTCAAAGTTGGGTTTTTAACACATGTCTTTGTGAGACAGGTAGAAATCAGCCTGTAAGAAAAAATAGTATCTTTCAGAGCTAGATTTATTTCATCCATGATTTAAAAATCAGATTTCTGTAGAAAGCTTGACTTGTTCATATCTTTTGTGTATTGTGTTGTCCAACTGGGACCAGCTTTAATAAAAGGATCTGACACATTACCTCCTGTTTCATGTAGCAAGGGTCTCTCACTCCTGTCATCATCCCCACTCCAGGCCTAGTTTAATTCTCAAGTTAATCAAAACTATATATTAAATGGGAATGATATAAGTATGTTATAAAGAGGGAAGCAAACTTAGATATGGAGTTTGTTTAAGAAAATTTGAACCCATGAGCACATCTGCACAAGGAAAATACAACAGCAGATTAAAAGCCATGGAGATAGAAAGTGGGATAAATAAGTGAGAGGCTCAGTGTTTATAATCCATATATAAGTGAGTACATACCTTGTTTGTCTCTTTGTGACTGGGTTACCTCACTCAGGGTGATTTCTTCTAGTGCCATCCATTTGTCTGCAAATTTTAAGATTCCATTGTTTTTTTCTGATGAATAGTACTCCATAGTGTAAATGTACCACATTTTCTCTATCCACTCTTCAGTTGTGGGGCATGTAGGTTGCTTCCAGGTTCTGGCTATTACAAATAATGCTGCTATGAACATAGTGCAGCTAAACTCAAGGAACCCTGTGACAGAGAAGGAGGACTGATGAACATAGGGGTCAAGACTGGGCTTGTATAACCCAAAGAAACAGCAGACCTGAACAAGGGGAAGCTCTTGAACCCCAGACTGATGGCTGGGAATCCAGCATGGGACTTATTCAGACCCCCTGAATGTGGGTGTCAGTGAGGAGGTCTAGGCAATCTATGGGGCCTTGTGTAGAAGACCAATATTTATCCCTGGCATACAAATGGACTTTGGGATGCTCTCTCTGCCTGGACTCTTGCGGGAGGGCCTAGGTCCTGTCCTGGATGAAATGACAGACTATGGATACCCGCCATGGAGGGCCTCACCAGGGAAAGGAGTGGGGATTGGGGGAGGAAGGTGGGAAGTTGGTGGAAGGGCATGGCAGGAGAGGGAGATGGACATGGGAATAACATGTGAATAACATTTTTCCAATTTAAATTTAAAAATAAAAAGACATTAAAAAACTAAAAATAAATAAAAAAGAAGTGAGAGGCACTTCAGGAGTAAATTCCTAATGATCTGAAGACCTACTAAATATAGTCCATGAAAGAAAGAGACTTACCAATGTTATTCTAGATGCATTTCTGCTTCCTTGTAGGCCTGAATCATAAAGGGAGATAAATCAAAAAGAAAGAACTCCCTGTTAAAAGGTTACCTGAATATATGTTCATATATGCATCTATGTATATTCTAATTTGAATATACCATCTTGTCTACATGTCTATGTACACACACACACACACACACACACACACACCGCATTGTTAAACCATATTGCTATGTAGAATTTCTGCAGTATTTGGAAGAGCAGCCAGAGTGTTTGAGACCTACAGTGTTTAACAGAAGCAGTTCTGCTTTCAGCAGATAATATATATATATACACATATATATACATATATATACATATATATATATTTATATATGGACCTTATGTTAAAAATGAAATTTACTATGTTGAAAAAGTAATTATATGGCTATGGTTCTGGACACATAGGCTTGAAAACCAAATGCAAGATTATCAATAGTGCATTTATTTAACTCTTTTATAGCAGCCTTTGACCAAGAGGTAATGATTGCTATTCTTCAGTAACTAATTGACAGTAAATAACATGGTAAAGGTTGTGAAGTAAAACATTCATAGTGAACATTCTATTTTCCAGTTAAGGATTATTAGGTACATTAATTCCCTTACTAAAGAATACATCATTGAGTACTGGTTAGCACTTTGCCCATGTGAATTACATAGAAGCCTGCTGACTCCTGAGAAGAAATGTTAGTAGTAAAGTGTGGAAATCTTGGGATATGTATAGTCCTGTGATCAGAACATCAACATGAATCAAAGGTTCCTCTTGAGCTTTTTACGTGTGTGTGTGTGTGTGTGTGTGTGTGTGTGTGAACAGTGGTCACAGTGTGTGCCTGTGGAGGGTAGAGGATAACTTGCAATATTTGGCTCCTTTGTTCCACCATGTAGATTCTGGAGGTCAAACTCAGGTCATCAGATTCAGCAGCCTTTATGCACTGAGCCATTTTGTTGAACTTTACAAAAAAAATCTATGCATGGCCGTGGACTATTTTATATTACAATGCTAGCAGCCAAAGGATTGGATAAGGGAAGACTCTTTTCTGTTGCCATAATGGAAAATTCCTGCTTCACTGCAAACCATAGTTTCAACCTTACCCTTCATTCTGGAAGCTGAGGCTCACATATAGATGCTACTAAGTTTATTAAAACAATTATTAAAATCATAATTATACCACTTTAGAGGTTTTTTAGAATGAGTGGAGAATTACCTCTCTTTTCAGACATCTATATATCATTCTCTTTTAGTTAAATGCCAGGGAATGTTTTAATTGTTGGTATCTGATGAAGCTGATAATTATAGAAGATACTCAAACCAGGCTCTGTCTGTCCAAATAATTTAAGTAAGACCTCATACCTCCCCCTTTTCTTGTTTGAATCTACTCTCACCTCAGAAAATGACCTCAATATAAGTCAGTAAAACTTTCATGTCGGTCACCTTTGACATTCTAAATGGACTGCTCTGCTCAGTTAAATATTATGTAAATCAACTAGCTATCAGCTGAGAGAAAAGCGTTTCATATATTTGTCCTAGGAATGTGAGGTGCTATAAATGTACAGTATCCATGGTTAAATAAATATAAAGTTAGAGGAGACATTGTGGAATTCCAGCATTCGGGGCTCATATTGTCTCTCTGTGACTTCTGTACGTGCTTCTTGCTTTGATATCTTTAAATAAGAAAGGAAGGAAGGAGGGAAGGAAGAAGAAAGAAATAGAGAATGAAAGAGGAAGGAAGGAAGGAAAGAAGGAAGGAAGGAAGAAATAGAGAATGAAAGAGGAAGGAAGGAAGGAAAGAAAAAGAAAGAAAGAAATAGAGAATGAAAGAGGAAGGAAGGAAGGAAATACTGCATTGTATGCCATGTACAGTATGTTCTTACCAAAAATTGAATGGTGAGAAAGGCTTTGGCTCTATATGATGAGCAAAGATAATGGACTACACATTTATAAGTCTTAAGTGAAAATAAAGTATTTGAGGAATGGAGGAATGAATGTGTTTTTAAGTGATTCTTGGCTTTACAGCCTTGCTTGATTAATTGGCCAGTTACAGGTGGTGAATGTTTCATATGAAAAAGCATGTACTGTATAAAGGAAATTTTAAAAAGCAACATGCAAATATTTACAGTATGTTCCTACTTTAAATATATACATGCATTTATACGTGTGTGTGTATAATGAGTATTTATGTGGAATCTTTAATTCCTTTGTTATATTTTTCTATATTAAAATTTCTTACAATTCATTCTTATCACTAGTAAAATGAGATGATAAACTATAGCATGATTTTTAATTTATACAGTTTTAGCACACTATCGTGACTTCTATTCTCCACTCTCCTCTGAAGCATCCAATTTCTTGGACGACAGAATTTTCCAGATGGGTAAAACATAGAATTACTGTGAGACACTTCCTGGGTCACATCATGAGGTGCCACTTATCATGGTCCTTTTATAATGTGATTTCTTTTACAATGCTGCCTTTCAAAGTTTTCAGGAAGATTGTACTATCTGTTAGCTCTTTCACCATCATCATGCTTCAGTTTTATACCTGAGGAGGCAGAGAATCCTTTGAGTCCCAGAAGCATTTGCAAACATTTTATAATTGCTAATATTTTAAATGCCATTTTTCTCTTCTATAGTCCTGCTGTTATTTTTAAAAAAGACATTGGTTGAACTTTCAATTTGAAGCTAACTATGTGTGTTATTTCTTCGGTAATGCTTGAAAAAATAAGGGGGAAAGATTTGTTTGTTGACTTCTGCAAGCCTGAACTGATATGACACATTAACTGTAGCTGGTGCTGAAAATTCAGAGAGGAAAATGTAACTTTACTGTTACTCATTGGGTGTTATCCCTCTGCCTATGCAGCAAGACACTCCTGAGACTTCTGCCCCATCAATGAAGCATGCTATGGGACCAGAGCACCAAAGACAGCAAGGTCAACTCCCCAATACTTCCCAAGATTTCCCATCAGTGGTAGCTGTCAGATCCAACAGGTGGTTATTTTCTCAATGCCTTGTTTTATTATGTTTGCTTTCAAGTTTATTATTTTTCCTCAAATAAAATTGAGTTTCATGTTAGCTAACATATGATGTGTTGGCATTTTTCTTCTTTAGGGCTTTGGTAACATTAGATATTTATTTTCTGGTGTTCTAATATCGTCCTGTCTTATGTCACATTGTCATACAAATATGGAACAGATCAGAGGAAATTAGAATGTGTCAGAATCTCAGATCCTGCACAGTCATTCTGTCTTTGCTTCTTGGATCATTACCGCTGACCAAGAAACTTACTGTTTTGTCTGCACAGTTAATCTGCCCTACAGGTGAGATGGGAGTGAGGACAAAAGTGGACCTTAATGGTATTGAGTACATGGGTAATTTACATGTGATTTTTTAGCATCACATCAATACAATCCTAAAGAAGTTTTTGTTTTTGTTTTTTCACAACTGGATAAAAAGGCATGGTGAGTTGAACATTGCACAGCTAAGAATTTTCATAGCCAGAAATGAGCCTAATGTAGTTTGAAAGTTCAAAGCTAATCCTTGCTTATTTGGGGACCAGTACCTTCACTAACTTCTGGTGCAGAAAGCAGTAAAATGTGATTAATATACTCCAAACCTCAGCTTTGGCTTTCATTCTTTACCTTTCTAATTCTGCTTTGCTTTCTTGGCTTTTGACTACAAATATTTGTTATTCCTGTTTGTAGTGATTTATAGAATATATTATCTGATAGTACCATTTTCTTTTTAAATGGAGCTTTGAGTATTGCCATAATTGTACATATTCTACCTTCCCTCTATTATCTTGCTTCACTCATAGTGAACTGCAACAACCATGAGTCACAGATTAGTGTGGAGTAGTAACATGCACCAATAGTCATTGCCTCCAGGAAACCCCTTCTTATGCAGTGAGGCATGGACCTCCCTTTAACACTCCCTTGATGGGGGATGTCCTTTGGTATGCTCTGAATGTTTCTTTGATTGGTTGATGAATAAAGCTGTATTGGCCAATGTACAGACAGGTTTTAGCCAGATGGGAAATCAAAAGAGGGAGAGAAAAATGTAGGAGGTGGACTGAAGGAGATGCCATGTAGCTACCGAAGAAGCAAGAGATCCGGCACCATTGTAGAGATATACAGATTAATAGGTTAATAATTAAGAGATAGCTAGCCCATAAGAAACCTGAGCCATGGCCAAACAGTTTATAATAAATATAAGCCTCTGTGTGTTTACTTGGTACTAAATGGCTGTGGGACTTGGTGGGACAGAAATTTCCATCAATATCCTTTAGTACTGTCTTCAAGATATATGATATGTAGTTTTAATACATGAAATCCTCATTTCTCCCTTAGTTTTGACTTCACAATTTTGACTTCTAAAGCTAGTGATGAAGTTATTGCCGTTTTAAAGACTCAGGGTCAGAACTTAATTTCATAATAGATACTTCTTTCTGTGTGGAAAAATGCCAACATTTGGAACCTATAGAATGTTTTGTAAAGATTATGCCTTATTTCTCTAATAAAGGGAGAGGAAGCAAGCCACAGAGTCCAGTACAAATAAATTCAAACATTGCATATGATAATCCCTGTGACTAATACCATATTGGTCATACTTTTAGAGGTGATATAGGGTGTAATAATTAAAAATTACATTTTAGTGAGGTAGTGTAATGTTTTCTTTATGCTTAGTGAGAGTGAAGCTGACTGCCATATTACAGACAGCTCAGAGTTGGATGATCATCCAGCTTTTACTTTCAAAAGACTTGATATTGTGATAGGAAATATGGAATACTCTGCCGTTCCCATTGTCCTGCTAAAGTGGTGTTACTCCTGGTGTGTTCAGAGATGCCACAATTTTTCCAATAGTTACAAGACTTCTTTGTGCATCTCCCCACTGTTTAAACACATAGGAGAGTTGTGTTAGTTCCTACTTGGGTATAAGGAGCTACAGGGCTAGGGTTAGTGATGGGCACAATCATATACAACATCTACTATCTCCAGACTGACTTCAGTCATTCCTAAGGCTTTGTGGTATCAATGCCAGAAGCCTAAGCATATTATCATTTCAGAATCTAGACTAATGACATAGGCTTATTGGGACTCAATGAATGCATAACAGTCAGAAAATTTATTAGTTATCTTCCTGATTAAATCAATCCTAACCGCGGAAAGCAGGAGGGGATTTGTAAATATTTCAGGGAACTCCATATCACATGGAGGGACAGGAAAGTGTGATGAGACTCCGGTCTATAAGACACCAACTATATTTCAGACTTCTTTATACATGGATAACCTTGTACTCCCTATCTTTGATTTATCTAATCTACATTCTTTTATTAGACAAAGGAAATGCAAAGTTCCTTCCAAAAGGATAAAAGTGTTGATTTATATCCCACCTGTTTAAGATCAGACTTCTCTGTCTGAAAAATTATAAAGCATTCTGAAATTGTGAACATCAAAAATATATCATTAGTTCTGCCAGGTGGTGGTGGCGCACGCCTTTAATCCCAGCACTTGGGAGGCAGAGGCAGGCGGATCTCTGTTCGTTTGCGGCTGGGCTGGACCGACAGCCTCCAAAACAAAACAGAGAAACCCTGTCTCATAAAAACCAATATATATATATATATATATCATTAGTTCTAATTATTATATTTCATACATACAAGTGCCAGAGAATCATGCTGCAGACAGTGATGGATTATTGCAACGCGGACATGCAAAATTCTAGCTCTCACCTGAATCCAAAAACCACTAATGCCTCTGTTTACTGGGTGCTTGTATGTGCTTGAAGAATGGCCCCTTTTTGGCAGTTCTGACATCTGCAGTTGCAGACAGGTTGCATCTATTATACATCCTACATTTCTTTCTTGACTGATGTTTTCAATCCTTTTGTCACTGAGACAGAAGAACGCCACATTAACCTTCTGTTTCACTATGATAACTCTGTTTCGTTTGAAATTCAGTGTGGTTACATAAAACCAACACTCTATCCACAAGCTTTTTGGGGGAGGGTCATTAGTAGCTTTGACTGCCATAATTATTGGATGATCCATCATCTTGAAATCCTTATCCTCTGGATTCTCCTATTTTTGCAAACACTCATATATAAGATACATTTTTCTTAAAATCTAGAAGCTAAGCTTTATGACAGTAGCTGCTCTGACATCCTCTATGGAGAATGGAAATTCCAAATGAGCTGTATATCAGAAGTAAGAGCTAGAGTGAGGGCTGTGATTCTGAGACACAAAATTTTAAAAAAAAGAAATATTCAGAAACACAGACAAAGAAAGAGATTTTCCTTCCCTGGGGACATAGGAAGTTTACTAATTAGTTATGGATCAGAAGGATTCAACATGCAGATCTTTGCTGACAGCCCCACTACCTCCGCCATTTCTTGAGGAGGGTCAGAAGATGTGGTCTTCTGTGTTTCCAAAGTCAGAGAAATCGATGCCTCGAAGACCATCTCTCATTTTCTCTGTTATTTTTCAGTTTATGCATATGATTGTTCTGCCTGAATTCATATTTGTGAACTATATTTGTGTCTGGTTTTCAAAGAGGCCAGAAGAGGGTGCTGGATCCCCTGGGAGTGGGTTTATAAGCAGTTGTGAACTACACTGTGGGTGGTGGGAATTGAACTTGAGCCCTGTGGAAGAGCAGCCAGTGCTCTTAACCTCTGAACCATCTCTCCATTCCCCTACTACAGTTGTTTAAGGGTAGGTTCAAAGACAAAAAATGTAGGTAATAGGAGATAAAAATCGATTGCCTGGTATTAACAGTGCAGAAACCCAGACTTTCCGAAGTTTTCAAATAAAGATCCTTGCATTTATACTTAGTGTGCCTTCTCAATGAAGTTAATTATGTCTCTGAGAAGAAAAACATATCTCATCACAAATTGTATAACACTCTTCATAACTTCTAGGGTTCCTGTCAATTCTAATAGGAAGGAAACATTATTGTAACCTTCTAGTTAAATTAAAGCACATCTTTTAAATAATTAAATTTCCTTGAATATTTAAGAAACTTTTGTTTTGGGAAACCAGGAACATCAAAAGCAATGAGTGCCAATAGAGTCTTCCCATTAAGCCTGGCATGGCTTGTTCGCCTGTGATACACAAGAGAGGATATGGGTTCCTGATCATGGGAAGGAACCAAGAGCTTGTGCTACTGCATACTCGAAGAAGCAGCTCCATGTTGGAGAGGCAGACACTGGAGAAGATGCTCAAGAGAATTAAGGCAACAAAATAAGGGGCCAGGGTGTACATACAGTAGCATTCCTGTCTTCTGAATAATTGTCCTCACTATAGGCTCCCAATAAACTTTCTTCCTTCATGTAGGAAAATAAAAAAAGTGGTGACCAATCACATGAGTTTCAGATGCACATTGAAGATCCAAGCCTAATAGATACTAACTCTGATTTTGTAAAAATTTCCTTCTTTTCAAGAAGTGTGCATATGCCACAATTCATGGCAGGTATTTGAGCTGTAAGTATGGATTAAATGTGAGTTTCCTTTAAAGCTACTCAGAGGAATACAAAGAGCAAAAACAAAAATATCAACTTAATAGTTTCATTGCATTTTCTTGAGATATTATTTGTTTTGAAACATTGTTACTTTATTTCATTGGTAATAGAATATTTTGTAAAATTCATAATTTGTTTTCCACTTCTCCTTGATTGCAAGGTTGCTGTGCATTTTAGTCACTAGATTTGTTGAAATTGTGGTGGTGATTTTTCTCATTACTCATCCCTTAATGAGGACAGATTTTGGAATCCTTCCGTGCTCTGTCTGGTGAGAAATAAATCTTCAAGGTGAGAGAGACTTTTTCACTTGCAGACTGAGATACAGAGCTGGCTCAAGTCTATAGCGAATGGACAAATTGACACCTCTTGCTCATTCACCATCTACTAGACACCACTAAGTCAAATAACATTCACGATTGTTGAAGGAGCAAAAACTTTCCCGATGATCTCAGGTGGGTGCAACTCTGGATATTCACACAGGGAGGATTCTATACAAGGGATTTGCTGTTTATAAAACCTTGGGGAAATCACTTAAAGTAGCTGGCTTTATAGGAAGTTGGAAGTGCAGGAATTAGAGGAATTTCTACAGCTAATCTCAAAGATCCCTAGCTTCAGAACAGTATTCATATGAGCATGTCCAGGGAGTTCTCCAAATTCTAACATTGCCTGTATCCTGCTGATCTGCCTTCCGCTGAAGGCTGACAAAAAAATCCTTTTCTTCTTTGCCTGCCCTATTTCAGCTAGGAGACTTTCATGGATAGAGTCTAAGCCAAAACTCAAATACCAGAAAAGAAATTTCCAGGCTTCTAGACCTTGTGAGATTTAGAAAAGTGTGCATGTGAGTGTGTGTGTGTGTGTGTTATTGTGAAAGCTGATAATCAACACACCATCTCTAGTATACGACAGCAATTGTATAAATGAGTGATAACATGCACTGAAATATTTTCTATTTCCCTATGCTAAGGAATTCATATGTATTTTAATATAATCTGCACTAAAGAGACATTAAGATTATCTTTGTCTTAAAGATATATCATCAAGGTTTAGACATATTTAATAAATATATCATAGCCTCTTTGCTATTAAGTAGAGGGTTGCTCTGAATATGGGACTATTGTGTTTTTGTGATGGCTATCTCCTGGAATCATGTTGTTTTTATGTTTGATACACTTGTGGCACAGGAAAACACTCCTTCAATTCTGAATAATTAGATTCATCCTATAGTAATTTTCTAGTCATGAAGCAGGTGCCAAAACTACAATTCTCAAAGCTCACCAGTTTTTCAGATCTTCAGATCTCACCATTTCACTTAGACATTGTTATTTCCTCAAGACTTTATCTGAGATTTTGGGTAATAGAAATTCCTCCAGGGTTTTGACAGTGCATTGAGAAATTTCAGGTTTCCAGTGATGCTGTTTCAACGTGTGTGCTTTCCTGGATCTTTTCAATAAATATAATAAGTCCACCAATAGAGATAAACATTGTGTGCTTTGGAAAATGAAACATCATGATCTCACACACACAGACACACACACACACACACACACACATGCACGCACGCACCCTCCCACACACATGCCAGTATTTCTTCTAAATAATAATCAACAACAATATCACAATAAGCATCAGAAATAGGAAACAGGTATGGACATAGAGAAGTCAGATATTATTATTGGAATTAACCCTATCTACTAAGTTTCCAAGGTCTTGATGTTGCCTCCCTAATACTTTGCTTCTCCAAAATAAAAGCTTCATTCCATATCTGTTATTATTGTACTTAAGCAACAAATAAGATAATTGAAAGCAAATAATCCCATATATTTGTGAAAGATTCAAGAATTGGGATGACTTTTAGATATGTTATCTCATTTGATATTTAAAACTAATTTGAAAATGCAAAAGACTCTGTTTTATGTCCTTAGTGTCAAATGAAAATCTCCAAGTCAAAAGGATCAAATGTGAAATTGTGTCTGGACGGTGCTTAGCTGTATTTGCCTCCTGTGGAGTCAGTATGGAGTGAAGATGAAGCTCATTGGGAGTCACATAGTTGTAGTTCCAGGACTGATATTTGATCTTGGAAATAACAGCTCAATGAATATCCGTTATCCATTAATTTGCTGAAGGACAGTTAGACTGTTTCCTTATCCTGGCTATTGCAAATAGGGCTACAACAGACCAGTTTGTATTGCCTGGCTATTCTCAGGAGTGGAGTCTGCCCAAGCATGTGATGGACCTACCAAGGGTAACTTCATTAAAGAAAATTGACTTTGGCTTTTACAACAGCCGTCAAATACCAACAAATCCTGTTAGTGGTGGAATTTCATTCCCACCTTCTCAATTCCATGCTGAGATTTTGTCTGGTCATTTGTGAAGGTCTTGTTCATGTTGTCACATTGCTGTGATTTCATATGTGCTACTGCCATATTCTATCTGGAAAACACTGTTTCCATGATGTTATTGACCACCTCTTGCTCTTAAAATTTTTTCTTACCCCTATTGTTCAAGGACCCTGAGACTTGCAGAGAGAGGTTGTAATATGAATGTCACATTTAGGGCTGAGGACTCCACAATTTCTTATTCTCTCTGTGTTGGTTTCTGTACTAACTGCCAACTACCACAAGGAGAAACTTCTAATATGAAGTTTGATGTCCATGACATCAGATAAAATTCATACCCAGTGCTGTTGAAGAAAGAGTCTATGACTAACAGTTCTCAATCTGTGGGTTGCAACCCCTCTGGGAATTGAACTATCTTTTCACAGGGCTTGTATATCAGGTATCCTGCATATCAGATGTTTACATTACACTTCATAACATTAGCTAGTGTACAGCTATGAAGTAGCATTGAAATAATTTTATGTTTTGGGGTCATAATGCCGAAATATTAAACTACATATGGATGTCCTATGATATTTTATTGAAAGAGAAGTCACTTAACGTGAAAAGCCAAGAAAGTCGAGACCAAAGGTCTGCAAGCTGCTCTCCAGGCCAAAATCGAAACCCAAAAGAGTGAGAGGCTCCTCCCCCTAGCTCTATTTATCCCCTGTACATTCTACATACTTGTGAACACACCGACACAGGAGTGGTCAGTGCTATGGATACGTAAAATCTCTCCCTACAAGTCCCCTTTTAGTCTAAAGAAAAGATTTAGATTTAAGACAAAACTAAATTGTGTCAATATACAAAATGTCTCAAACATATATGAAGCATATGTACATAGAAGGTGATAAACAAATTATAATCTACCTATATCCTATCCTAACCATATCTCTCCCATCTAAACCCTTAACTAATCTGAAAGAGATGTCCAAGTCTGAACACCTCCTTCCATTCCCAACCCTAAATAATTGTAAACTATCCTGCAATATCAACAGTAGGGAAAGGCACCATGTCAATTCATTGGTCCGGAGTTTTGTAGAATGACATACTCCCAAACTGGTTTCAGGATGGTACTATTCCAGTGGAGTCAATGATATGGGGCCCCATTTTCTTTCTGAAGTTTTTGAAGATATTTCTGTTAGGAAATTCCTTGTTCTCTGTGGAAAACTCAAACATTAATGTTAACAGAGAAATTTTGAACTTTTGTATGTATGTATTCTGGGAAAGGCAACAATATGTAAGATGGTAAATGTGAGGGAAATTAGACTTTCAGAGAAAGAACCAGGTTTAAACAGATGAGAGCACCTAGATTTTGTTTTCTTCTGTCTTACATCAATGGCTCCTTGATATAATACAGAAATTCTGAATTTTATTTTAATAACATATTTGGGCTTAGAGGAGAGCCAGTATGTCTCCAAAGCCAGTTTCTGTTTAAGTGAATTGGGAACATAGAACCTCTCCCTATAGGGTCACCATAGCATATGGAACCCTATTAAAGTGTTGCAGCATTAGGAAGGGTGAGAACCACTGATGTAGGTGATAGGCCCTAAGGAGAACCCAATATTATTATTCTGCTGAATGGACATTCTGTTAAGATGGCCCCCAGTGACTTATTACCCCTACTCCAAGGAGAGAATCTCTCAAACCTTTTATTCTTTTTAAAGTACTCAGAATCAAGTATTTGGTTGCAACAAGAGGAACTGGAAGTAAGCAGGGTGGTCTGTTCATTCCATTCCTGTCACTTATATGCTGTAGTGCCTTAGACATGTTTGGTTTGAGAATCTCAAGACACAACACAATCTTGCTAGGTTCACTTGCAATGTTTCCACCAAGGACATCAACCTTTATTACACAAAGAAACATGTAACCCATCAAATCACCATCACCTGCCCCTGTATGAAATCAAACACATTTTTTTTTGCACATTTCATGATATGAACGTGCTTTTTCCTCTCCGACCTCAAGTCCCAAATCACAGGGCAGCGGTAGCTGAAATGAGTTGGACATAAATTTAAGGTATAAAGTACCATCTGTTTCAAGCAGTTAGAAAAAGATAATGGGAGAGACTGTTTCCCTGATAGATGGTTATCGGGAAACAGCATTTGGTTGAGAAATTGCTAAGACATACCTGGGTCACTTACAGTCCACCCTGTATCCAATGATAAACGGAGATAAAAATACAGTGGAATTTGGGAAATGGTGTTATTTTCCTGCTCTGTAGGTTTCACTCTGGAATTGAGGTCTGCTACATTTCGCAGAAAATGGACACCATATGACATGCCCAGGCTTCATTCATGACTGATTATCAAGGAAGAATGGCCAGTCAGATGCAGCTGCCTTCGAAGCCCACAATTCTATTCTTTAACAGGACCAATCCAGCTTCTATGGTGGCTATACTGGGTCTCAGTCCTGGGGCATCCATGCTTTAAGAGACATTTTTTAGTGGGAACATGGGCTGAGGAAGTGATGGGTGCCCAGTGCCTTACGCTGCACTGATGTGAGCCACACGAACCCTTTGCTTCTCCATAGTTGAGTATTTTCTTTTCATCCCTTTGTGCTGTTGCTACAGTATTGTAGCAACAAAAGAAGATCTTATTTGCTTGTTTGCTTGTTCCCCTTGAGTTCATCCCCTCTGGTATTAAATTATGTGTGTCATTCTCTCTCCCTGGATTCCCCAACCCTGCCTGGCCTCTGTTTAAAATGCAGAGATTGCAAGTGAAAATGCCATTGCAGATCTCAAACATCAGACATGCAAAGGCTGTTTTTTGTCTCTCTGTTTTATATCCATAGCTCAAGTGATTCCTGCTCATCTGCTCCTATCTTTACTTGGCAATGTCTTCATGATAAAATGTCCACTTTCTTCAAACTCTTATGGTCCCTGCTGCTCTGCTCACCATTAACCATGCCTGCTTCTGCTTGTTTGTCTCCAGATGTATTCGTTAGCATTTTTCCAGTTGAATCCCATCCTCTTATTTCTTGCTCATATTGCTAACCTCTCCCGGGGCCCATATGCTTCCACAGCTCTTGTGCCAAAATCACAGAGCATCTTAATACAAACCTTTCTTCAATGTCCTCACGCCAGCCAAAAAACACAAGCTCAGTGGGCTGCCAGCCCGATTTACAACCAGCTCTGTCCCAGCATTGTGAGACCATGAGCAGGAGATCTGATGAGCACGAGATTTGAAGTAGAGCCTAAATGCTTGTATTCCAGGTGCACAACAGGAGGGGAGATAGAGGTAGCTTCCTTCCTGTGCCTCAGTTTACACATTGTACCCTCCATGTTCCATGAAACATTAGAAACTCCTTCTGTCTCCCGAGAGAAGAAATAAAACCTAAAATTATTGTTGAGGAGCAGAAATAAAAGGACACTGTGCTACATGCAAAGGAGACTCAAATAGGCAAAAAATTTTGGAGTATATTTATATTATTAAGGTAAAGAGGAGCAAACTGGTAGTGACAGATAACTGGCATTTGAGTCACTGGATCCTATGAGGTACCTGGTTGACTTCAAGTTTACCGACCACTAGGATTGTTCACATTGTGTGTATTACATATCTACAAAGCCCAGACCTTGCTGTGTCTTTACTTTCTTAGCCAACATCTATTTAGCTTTCCAGACTCACATCAAGCAAGCATCACCTTATGCAGGACTTAGCCCTGACCTTCCAAGAATGAATTATGTACTCAAGCTGCTGTCTTTCCCAAGCAACCTCTGCAGACCTCATAGGTATCAAAGCATGGTACAGTAATTTAAGTTTACCCACTTGCAGTCTCCAAGGTTGTCTTTGTATCTCTGCAAGGCAAAGTCTCCTCCATTCAGCTTATCTGTGCATTTTCCACATCCAAAATTTTATTCACAGCAATAAACAAATGCCAAGGAAGATATGTGAGCGACTATGGAGCACTATGCTATTTTATTTAAACTTTTAACTAACACTGAGGGCAGAACAACTGACTGCTTTCTAAGGGTATAAGTGGAACATAGGCCACTGAAATAAGGAAAATACCCTCTACAATGGTTCTCTCTACTTGCACCTTAGTCAGAAATGTCATTTTCACCAATGATAGAGGAAATCGGATAAGCTTTCCCTGAATAACTTTAAAGAAAAGAATAAATGCTGCTATGAAGAAACCTGACAGTCAGGCAAAGGCTGTGTTTCCTCTAGCAGTCTGCAGAAGAGAAGGCTTGGTACAGAAAGTGGGAATGGGGAGACTCAGGATTGGGCAAAGACTGTCGTACTATGACAGAAGTCTAAGCTCATTTGTTCTTTGGAGCCTCACTGAGACTTGGACCTTTATCGGGAGAGTTCATTTTCTCATCACCTCATCCTATACACAGCTGCCCTCATCTTCCTGACCTCCTGCTCCCAAAGCATTAAATTCATTTTGGGTGCTGTACAGATGGCTTATTGAGTAAATGTACTTATGCACAACTCTGGCCAACTGAGTTTGATCCCTGGAGCCCATGTAAAGGAGGAAGAAGAGAATCAGCTTCATAATTTGTTATCCCCTCCTGTACCCCTCACCCCCACTATGCACACACACACACACACACACACACACACACCAATAAATAATAACCAAATATTTTAAACCTTTATTCTGTTTGATTATTTGTAACTTGAGGTTGACTTGCTTACTTCTGTTTTTACCTAATTATAGTTTTGTCTGCTCTGCCTCCCACATACCTATATCTAAATCCTGCAAGGGCAGAGTTCAGCTTAGATTACTGAAATATTTAGTAGGTACTAAAGGACTAATTCATTTTTTCACAATGGGACATTTTTATTTCATTTACTTATTCGTGTAGTAATAGTGAAGTCCTTAATATGTACAGGGTACTCATGTATTAGCTGAAGATGTGCTTTAACCTGAGAGAAGTTAGAGTGGTCATAGTGGGAAGATATTGTATAAATGGTCTCTGGTAATAGGAAGTGGAACAAGATCATAAGGTCTTGCATGAAATGTACTCCCTTCATGAGATGGGGTCATAATGGGAATATAGGAACAGCTCTCTATACTTACAACCACTCTTTCCTCTCAGAACAAAGATGGCCAGCAGCATAAATGGTTCCATTTGTTCTGGTGCCACTATTGTCTAGACACAGGTAAAATCTGTCTGATGATGAATTGATGGAGGATACCAGAAACTTAAAATATATTCTTAATACCTTACCCAGCTTGGATTATTGGGTCATGAAGAACCAATTTACTACAATTGGCAAGATCAAGGTTTTAAATTACATAAATATAGCATGTAGCTATAAAACGAAGCACTAATTATTCTTTCCACATCTGTTACCTAAAAAGCCTTTGCCCCCCTTTAGCGATTGGAAACATATAAATGAAATTTGGAAGTCAGTGGCTTGACTAAGACACAGAATTGTGTTTTCAAATGGAGGAGTCTTAAGGCAGGAGGCCATGCATATGAATGAAGAATATAAAAATCAGATTGGATGCACTTGAACTTGGGTAATGTTCCATTGTCAGAAGCTTCTTAAACATCTGATGGAATGAAGGCATAGGGCTGGCAATCACAGGTTATCCAGATTAGCCAGTGTAAACAGTGTTCTTGTGAAGAAAAGAATGGGAATGGATGGGCCCTGCCTTCTCTGTAGTTGTATCTGAAAAACAGAATAACCAAGGTCCTAAGGAGAATACTGTGTTGTGATAAGTTTCTCTTATTTTCTTTTCAAGCATGCAGATATGTGAATACAAGACAACACTTTAAAAATGCATAGATGAAATTAAAACATATCTCTCACGGACTTTTTTAATGAAAAGAAATTGCAGACATAATTGTTTACAACTTGGTGGAGTACTGAGACTCAGTACCGGATTACTGAGTATTCAGTACTACCAACTTAGTGAGAGAATATTTTTTGAGATAATCTTGCTATACCTTCACTATTGCTATCCTCATACTCATAATCCCCCTGCCTCAGCTTCCTGAGTGTTGGAATTATAAGCAGGCATGGGCTGCCACGCCCAGTTTGAAAACATTCTTGGGGTGAAAGAATTTTTATCTATTTTTTCTATTTGTTTTTTCTAGTCACTTTTTACTCCCCAAAGATAAGTATGTCACCATTATGTGATCATGGCATCAGTACAAGGATAGGCAACTGTGGAATCAGAAAAAAAGTTCAGTGTTCAGAGGATTCATTCATAGCTAACCAGACAGGAATCAAACAGTGGATCTATTCTTTTTGGAAACTTGTTTGCCTATATGTGGAGTTGGGTGGTCCAATGTCCAGTACTCATCCTCGGTGAGGCCCTTCTTATTTCGTCCTTACTGCTCTGAGCACCTTCATCCAGAGTCTTGTCCTCTCTCCATTACTCCTCCATGCTTCTTCTCAGTGTATTTAACCTCCCAGCTCATAACTGTAGGGGCAATAAAAGAAATGAGAGAGAATAGGGGCCTCTGGATGTCATAAGGCCAAGGAATCTACCTTACATAGACCTCCATTCGTTCAACAGATGTCCCCAAATGTCCACTATGCACAAGCTACTGTGATTAGTTCACAAGAGAGTCTCTTAAGTCTTTGTCTCTAGAACTCAGTCTAGAAAGAGATTTGGGAAAAATGTGATACCTACTATAATTAAATGTTTCTATACAGCTTCTCAATGTGGTACTGAATTAGACTTATTCAACGTATGTGATACAAACTCATATTTTCTTGGCCTCTCTCAGATCTATTGAAACAGCTTCCTGGGGTGCAACCCAATGTCTGTATTAAAACATTTCTTGAACAAATTCTGTTAACCTCTTTTCCAGACTACCTTTGGAAAACACTGTTCTGATAGGTGCATGTATAATGGACAGTAGGTAAAACAGGGAGGTGCTTTCTCATCCTGCTGCTTCTGCAAAGGTCATTCCAACATCTTTCTCTGTGGGTTCATGTGTTTCAAACCTTGTCTGCTTAGGGAAATTATCTTACTCGTAATTGCTATCCCATCAGCTACTATTCACAGATTACCCTGGTAGGATGGTTGCTTTTGTCTATGTCGTGTTAGAAAAATAAAATTACACCACATTGCACAGCTATAGAAGTCTCTGACTTTAATGGACTGTGATTTCAGCTCATGCTTTGAGCTTAATGGCAATGTGCTTTAGCACCTGCTCTGTAATACATTTTGGAATGTGTTCAGGAGCCTACTACCTACTATGCATAATTTAAAAACATAGGTGCCATGTGTCATTTAATGGAGGAGAAAACCAAAGTGTAGCCTGACCTTGCTCACTCTTTCATTAACGTGATCATATGAGTTAATTGTCACTAAAAACAAAATAACATTTTCATGAAGGACCATTCCACTGAACCAACCCCAAAGTCATGATCTTAGCCCCTGCCATTAATTGACTCATCTAAAAACCTTTTTGATGGATATGTTGTATAACCTGGCAAGGATGATGTCTTTCTGATCCCTTTTTTGATGCTCAGACTGCAAATGCAAGAGGAAGAAGTTAATTATGTTGCTCTATTTTTCTGCTCAGATGCCTCATATACACAAAGGACAGAAATGCACTTCTATGATGGAAAAAAGAGAAGGATGACAAGTCTGTCCACTCTGACATTTCTACAAGCTACCACGCACTGTAGACTCATTTTTTCTTTTGTGTCCTGTGAGTGACTGTGGTTGTTTTGGGTAACTTGTGAGTTAGCTACTAGATAATCTATTCTGAGACTCTCTGCCTACCACTGAAGCTATTATAAACTGCTTGAAAATTCCTTACTCTACTTCTATTTTCTTTTTTGTATCATCGAGCTATAATCTGCATCATGGGTCATATCCACAGAGTAACTCTTATTCACATTGTTTGGCAAGGATCTTAGCTTTGAAAGATGTTATCCAATATTGATAAATTCTCCTCTATCACTACCCCAGCTTTCATTTTAAGGCATACCATCACTATTACTTATAATAGTAGCTTCTGCTTATTGGTGTTTTCTATGTACTGTGCTAATTGGGTGGGTACTAGTAACCTTCTGGTTTTATACAAAAAGAAATTGCAACATGATAGTGAGACGATATAAGTTTTCAATCTCAGGCTGAGAGTGGTGACACTTGTCTGAAATCCAAGTACTTGTAAGACTGAAACAGAAGGATCCTCATAAGATCGAGGTAAGCCTGGCCATATAGAAAGACAGTATCTTCAGAAACAGTAAGTAAACAAACCCTCATACTCAGGAAATTGAACTCCAGAATCCCCATTCCAAAATATACCCTCTAAATTTCAGGTGCAATGTTGCCCATTTGCCTCCTTAACATTCGCCAAACCACCCTTGCACAGAGCCACTCTGGATTCATTAGTCTTGTGTATTGGATTTTCACTGATATTTAAAATGAGCAAGTTTTTTATTACATAAGACACCGAAATATATGAGGATGCAAATTACATAGGCTATGTTCATTAAAATTACTCTGACAGAGCTTTTCTTGGCTTCATGTAGCAACATACCATAATACTATTATTTTCATTTAAAGTGATTCATTTATAATAAAATGCAAGGACCTGCCAATACTTCAGCATACAATGAATATCATTCATCATTTAGCATAAACTAAGCAACATATGAGCCATTTGGCATATATAGAACTCTTTGCTTAATGCCAAATATATTGATACCATAAGTTTACTAAGTGGCACATGATGTTCCCCTCATGGATATAGTACATAAGATGCTATAAATTGCAAGGTATACCATTACTTTTATGCCTTCATGAAATAAAATGTACTAGTAATTATGTGATGACATGCCAGTACATATAAGACCAATTTAATTTCAGGCATGTTATAATGCAATAAATATCATCTCTGAATTGATTAAAGGGTTATATTTATTTCTTTTGTTAGATTATCAATCTTAACTTTTTATCTTACTGGATGAAAATACAATTCAACCTCAGTTTATAGTTAAGATTATGAATCATGCTTAGGGTGGGCCACACAATAGGTAAGCTTTATGATATTAAACAATGATTCCTCTGCCTTTTAGTTTAATAGTTTGTACCTTTCACTTAATGCCTGATTGTGAAAATGACATAGGGTCATGTGCATAAAATTGTTTAACAAATAAGACAATTTTTTGTGTACATAGTGATCTTAAGTACTTATATTTTTATAGTCAGAGAAGAAAATAAAATGAAAGGCTATGAATATTTTCTTCAAATACAGGGAATGGTCACAATGTTTTGATACTCATCTCTTGGAAGTAAAACATTGCCCTATTCCCTTTTCATATGATCTTAGTTTATGAATTATTTCAACAAATGAGAAATTAATTACCAAGGTATAATAAAAAACTTGAAAAGTATTTTCCCTTGTTTCTGTGCA
Source organism: Mesocricetus auratus (assembly GCF_017639785.1). Lineage (NCBI taxonomy): Eukaryota > Metazoa > Chordata > Mammalia > Rodentia > Cricetidae > Mesocricetus > Mesocricetus auratus. The sequence goes on along the minus strand of NW_024429205.1, from coordinate 16,678,798 downwards.
TGAATCCTTTGGTTCCTAAAGGCATCACTCTAGCTGACATGAAACCATCGTTGGATAAAGAAAAGAGGTGCTGTCCCCATACAAATGTCTTGCAATATGTATCAATAATGTATGTTAGTCCATCCCAAATTAACCAATTGTATAACAGTTAATTGCCTGATTGAAAATTTGTCAGTCAACCTAAGAAAGCATTCTACCTGGTTGAGTCTTGCACACATTTCTGATCCATGGAATTATTGACTTGCTATTTTAAGACTCAAGGTTTTGGGCTAGCAGCAGGTTTTATTTGGAATGCAGAAAAGTTAACTTATAGAAGCATTGGTGTATGCTGTTGATCAGTTCATGGGTGTATACTGTTCCTTGTGGCTTTTTATATTATTTTGCCAATATGAAGAAAGTTTAATCTTTATTTATTGGTCTTACTTTTTTCTCATTAAAGCTGAACATGTGTAAAATCCTAATTTAAGTGTATTAAATACTTTAGCAAGATTTGAAAGCTTTACAAACTTTCTCCTTTGAGGGATTAACACATTATAATTCCTTTGAGTTATAACTTGAAAGTTAGAATTGTTTTCAATAATAAAAAGTACATACTAAATGGTGGCTTACAGTAGTATTGTTATATTTTGGCTACAGCTTTGGAAAGAATATATTGGTCAGAGAAAGAAACAAGCTGTTAGATTACAACATAACAGTTGTCTTATAGAATCAGCTGCATTTTTTTAATAATTAAAGGTTATTTAGGGCAAGTATCAATAAACACAAAACATTCATATGTGAATCTAGAAGAATAGTCCAAAATGCCTGATATTGTCAGAAGTACAGAGATGTGAACTCGCTGTAAACACAGATCCCAGAAAGATGTTTATATGCACAGGAGCTCTCAGAAGGTCCTGCCCTTCGAACACCAGCTTAAGAAGTTCAAACCTTGCTTTACCTTGAGAACTCAAGCCAATCTTTTCCTGAAGACGTTTGAAGTCCTTAGAGCATTGAAGAATTTTGTGATGCCCTCTCAGGCAGTCTGGACATCATGTAGATACAAGACTATGCTTGTTAAAAGTATTGATTTTAAAACAGTAACTTCAAAAGATGGGAGACAATATATAAAAATATAAAGTAATTCTGTCAAAACTCTTATTTGCCTCATCAGATTGACAAATGGAATATCCAAATACATAACTTCAGGATTTTTTTTGGTAATTAAGGAAAATATTGAACTGAATACAAAGAACTTTAGGTGGTTCTATCAAGAAATTTCTAGACTGTATGTCATCTACTCCTTGTTTGTCTAATTCTTTATTGTTTATACAGGAAGGCTCATCTTAACATTGTGTGCCAAAAATAAGTTAGTACTATGAGAGTCCCATCACACTGATGTAAGTTTGGCGTATGTCATTAAATATTTATGTACCCCCTCCCATCTCTTTACTAGTTACTGACATGTCTTTGAAAATTCATACTTATACCTTCATCTTTAGTGGCTGGCATATCGTCAGTTGCATAATGTTCCAATCATCTATTACTGCATGACAAAATGTCCCCAAATTTAGCAGTTCAGAACACATGTCTCATTTCTCAAATTTTTATGACTTGATGGGCAGTCTCCTTCTGCTATCTACCATGAGCTGGGCCAGACCTCAAGAGTCCAAGAAGGCCTCATTCACAGATATGTCAGACAGTGTTGGCTGTTGGCTGGGCACCTCAGTCCTCCACATGCACTCTTTCCTGCCAGTAGTGTAGACAGGCTTCCCTGGAGTAAGACGGCTGCTTTCCAAGAGCATGACACACAAGCTGCCAGGACTTTCAAAGGCTGGGCACAGACCTGGCACAGTGTCATATCTCTGCATTCTGTTCCTCAGATAAGTTACCAAGCCGTATCAGATCCAAAGTGTAGGAAAATGTAGTCCATCTCTAGAATGAAGAAATGTCAAGGCACTTTCAGTGTCAGAAAAAAAATTGCAAGTATACCTGTCTTTAAAGCAATCTTTAATTAGTTACTTTTGAAGTTCTTTTTTAGTTAAATGAGGGAATGGGCAATGGGATGCCCACTATCTAGATGAAAACCAAAACTTTAAAGATACTTTTGAAAGAGAGCATATGTATTTCTCTCTGTATTTCTTCCTCTAGTTGCTTCTACCTCTATTTCATTCATTAAGGAGTTTTGAATAATGAATTAGCACTTGTCAGAAATCAAATGAAATAAGTGTCATTCCAAACAGAGGGAATATTCTCCACTAAGAATCACTAATGAAGTTTCATGATGGATTTTCAGATCAGGGAGTAAATGGCTGTGGCTCAGAGTACGTGATGGACATAGAGAACTGGTGAAGGATGAAGCTGAAACTGTGTAGGGAGGAGTCTGATGACAAAATCAAAAGATTTGCATTGTTCTTTAGGCAATGAGGAAATGCTGGAGGACTTGAAATAGGACAGCATTGTGGGGAGTTTTTCTTATTTATTGCATTCATTTCTAGGCTCTCTCTTCAGAAAACTTTGTCTAGGACAGCCCTAAAGTGATCGCCTTCAAAATATATGCTGGAATTGATTTCAAGAAAGAATTGCATAAATTACCTTCTAAAGAATTATGTTTATGCCCAAAGACCTGGTCTTCTTTCAACCTTGGTCAGAGAAGTTCCTTTTTGTGTTGGGCAGTATTTAGTGGAGAGATACATACTGGTAAAAGTAAAAGATGCCATGCTGAACCTTAAATGTTACACACATATTTACAACACTAGCACTCAAGGTTTAGGGAACATTTTGGAAGAGGAGGTCAAAAAATGTAGCCAGTGTAGGACAGGGAAGTCACTGTGAAATGCATATAGCATGGCTATCGGTCATGGTCCCACAGTTACTGTGGTTACCTGAACAAGAGCCACACAGACCCAAACCAGCTAATATTGTAGCAGAGATGGGTAGGTGATCTAAATTCCCTACTCAGTTCCAAGGAACTATGACAGTGGATAGCTGCTGAGAGACGGAGAATAACTATTGATGCTACAGCCACTGATAAGAGGATCCCGTGCTGCAGTAGATGGCCCCACACTCCTACACCTATTGGCAGCTCTAACTGGACTTACATTATCACACGCAACATATGAAGATGGGAGAGAAATATGGAGGAAGATGGAAAAGGAAAATATGAAATGATCAGTTATAGATCAGGGGTAGATATGATCATATTTCCTTGTATACATAATTAAAATAAAAGCAATGACAGAATTTTATTTAAGAAATGAGCTTGTTCATATAAGCCAGGTGATCTGGAAAGCTAAGTGGGAGACCATTCATTGACTCTTGGAGGGAACTCTGCTTGCTGAACTGTGACAGAGAGAAATCAATTAATGTAAAATTTTTGCAAATCATCTTTCATAAAGAAAAATCCTTGTCGCTAAGATTATATAACTTGTGTATTTTTGTCCTCAAAGACATACTCTAAAAATGTTTTCTTATTCAATTATTCATATAATTAAATATAAGTTGTCTTCATAAATTATTCCTAGTATGATATAAATATTTAACTTTTGTCATTTTACTTGTTCACTTTATCTCTGTGAATTTTGGTCTACTTGAACTAAAGACTTCTCTTGTATATTTTACTTAGTCATAATACCAGTCATATTATGGCTGATGTAGAGAGAATGATAGCAACTATATAACCTCATCATATCTAAAATTTGCATCAACAGATAAATTTGGTGTGCAATGGCAAAAACAGAAAGGAAGACAAAATTTATCTCAAAAGCAAGTACATGAAATGAGACTTTTGGCTTCCAAGGGCACCAGACACACTGCATTCATACTTATAACCAAAGAAGCAAATAGACATATGAAGCAAAAATAAATAAATCTTATTTACAAAAACAAACAAACATGCGTTTGATTGTTAAAGGAACCTGTGCTTTTATCCCAATTTCAGGGATAATACATTTTTTTGATGGACAATAAAAGTGAACCCAGACGAAAGAGAGATCCAGTGAAATTTTTCAGTTGCAAACTATTTTTGATACCTGACATATGGTTTCTTTGCTCACCGACCCTCGGCTAGCCAATTTCCCAATTTTCAAAAATTGCTTGCTTAATGGCTTTGAACCCAAATCCAACAAAGAAATGCATCTTGCTCCTTAAGATCACCTGTTGATTAAGGCCGTTGGCCAAGACGAGACTCATGAAGAAAAGCCCTTCTGAGATAATAAAAGTACCCAACATCAAGCATCAACAGATAGGCTCTTCCTGTGAAGCTGGCCCCTGCCATTCTATCGCTGAGAAACCAATTTCACCAGGTATTAGAGAAGAATGTAAGATTGGCTTAGATTTGTTTTATAGAGTATCCCTAAATCAAAGATTGTTTTTAGGACTGGTGATGAGGAAGGTGAAATGATTCTTTTTAATAATTCTCTCTTGTCAAAAAATGTCAGCTGGTGTTGGTGGCTCATGCCTTTAATCCCAGCTCTTGGGAGGCAGAGCCAGGCAGATTTCTGTGAGTTTGAGGCCAGCCTGGTCTGCAGAGAGAGTTCCAGGACAACCTCCAAAGCAATACAGAGAAACCCTGACTTGAAAAAACTAAATAAACAATGAGTAAATAAATAAAGTGAATGTCATGAATTTGTAAATGAATTCTTGAATTTCCACACAGATTCAAGGATGACTAAAATCAAGTGAGTCCTTCTGTTGTCATTCTTGAATTTACTCCTTTTCCTTCTCTTTGCTGTCCCAGAAAGTTCTCTTTTACATCTCACATAGCCTTAGTTGTTAATATATTTCATTTTAATCATTGGGATATATTTATCATACTTTTAGTTCATCATACTCAGATACAAACTCTCCCTGGAGATAATGTCAGGCAGCAAGGGAATGTGATAACGCCAATATTAATTGAGTTCCTTTCTGCTTTACCAAGAATCCAGTTGACTATTAATTCTCTTGTCTAAGGTCAGCTGATCTAGTTGCTTGCAGCTGTTGGAACAAGCTGAGTGTGACCGTCAGTGTTATGGGTAGTTACAGTGTTACAGTGTTCCACTATCTGCCTTTTTGTGGGCTCACATAGCTCTGCTAACCCAGCACTCCACTACAAACCAAAAATGCATAATCTGATTCCTACCTTAAGATGATGCAACAAGATAGCAATGCAGATTGCTTCTTTCTATTACTCTGATTCTCTGAGGGAGCCTTTTCCCCAGATTTTTTATTTCCACCCTATGGCCCTATAGCCATATTTCAAGAGAGGGAGGAAAAAGTGATTTGTGCTTTGGAAAGAATAACTCAACAAACTCAATTTTTTATGAAGTCTGCTAGTCTGCAGAGCATTTCAGTTACTTTCTGCTTTTGGCTATGTAGTGCATTCACCTGCAGTTGGGGACTATATAGCAATGAGTGTGACACAGTGGGTAGTTTAATTGTTAGGATTTGTATTAACAAGTGCACTTTGTTAACTCGCCTAAGCTGGTGTTCTCCAGCCTAACCTTCAACAGCAACACATGTGACGTAGTCACCACTTTTTTTCTGTGACACTTTTGTCTTCTCACTTTAATGGAACAGGCACAGGGCATTCAGAGTGTGATAGACTACCATAATTGTGACTTAAGCTCTTGTCTGTACATTGTTGGACTTGCCCTGCTCTGGGATAAGAATGGGTTCATTTCATTGAGTTCCTTTGCTTGGGTTGACAATCTCATGATAATTCTACCCATCTAAGTGGGAAACAAAGCATGGTGATTAAGCCATATGTGATCATACATGGAGCATAGCCATAGATGTGGGCAAACAAACAAAAAATGGTTTATTTTAAACTACCCTACTAGATACCTTTTTATTCTGAATGAAGGGGATGTGGAAGGGTAGAGAGCAAGAGCTTTCTATTTTATTTATTTGTCAGACCTTTCATCCAGAGAGAATCCTTTTGCTTGATATCTTTTATTTATGTCCAAAGGATAGAAAAGATAAAAATGAGAAAGTGGAGATGAAAAGATATCATCACCTAACACCTTTTCTTCCACTATGGGGCCTTGTGATATCCAGAGAACAGGTGACTGACGCTCATCTTTGGTACCCGAGGGGAAGATCACTGTATAGGAACCAAGCCCAGGAGAATGTGTGTCTACAAACAACTCCATGAACAAAAAACATTTGAACTGTCCTTTACACCCCTGCTGGAGTCCACTAAACTCTTAAGGGCTTTTTGAGTTACAGAATCAAAGATAATGTTTTAAAAGTGGAAGATGACCCAATCTTTGAATTCCTAGGGTATCTCATCTCAACATCCTATTCTTTCGTTTCCTACACAGTCTAAAATAGCACACCTGGCTTAGAGCTGAGAATCAATGAATGTTTAATGACTGAATGAGTGAATGAAAAGATAAGTGTAAGTTGATAGCTGTTGTTAGCCACAGAGGAAGAACAGGAACCAGACATGGGCCACATAACAATGCGTGTGATTCAGAAAATTTCTCCATTGTCTTGTCAGTGCTCACAAGTCCGTGGCTGTAATTACCTTTTCCATCTTTCAAAGGTAAATTTTGACAAAGAGAAAATCCTGTCTCTACCAGAATATGATTCTCCCCTGCTGGAAACACCTGTTCTGACAGATTTGGCTTCTTTTCCCTACAAAGGCATTGTGAAGAGACAACCACTGGCTTTCCACAGCAACAGGTACACACAAAAACATTGCTTCATTTACATGTCAAGCTGCTTGTTGCTGGGAAAGATTCTTTTTCAGGTGCATCTAAGTTTCTGGTTTTAACCATGGCTTTGTTTTATTATTGTTTTTCCCTTTTCCTTGAAAACAAGTTATCAATCCTGTTTAGAACATTAAATGTCGTTTCCCCCTGTTCATTCCACCATTCCTTAGTGTAATTTCATACCCTAAGCTGACTGTTACAGAAAAACTCTATGCACCAAACAGTTTCTTGTTATCATTCTATCATATGTTCAGTCTACAAGATGTCTGTTGAGGTATCCCATGTGCTACAACAAATTCACTTGAGCATTATGGGAATATTTAACCATTTGAGGAAATCCCCAAACTTATTAGACATTATCCAATCTCCTACCTCAAGGCATTTTACAATTTCATGTTAGATTGAGCTACTCTCAGCTATGTCATACATGCAAAGCTGAACCTTTGGAACAGTGTTTCACTGAAAAACAAATATGGTAAGAAAGTAGTCATGGAGTCCTGTGTGAGAGCGTATCAAGTCCAATCTAAGACCAAGATCTGAGGAGATGTACAGGATCTCTAAGTGCTCATATTCCATATGCTAGCCTTTGTGGTTACTTGAAAAAGGATTTTTTCAGCTGTAAAAAGAATAGAGTCAAGTTTCTTTCAAGGAAATTGATTAAGCTAGAGATAATCATATTAAATGAATTAAATCAGTTTCAGAAAGACAAATACTGTGTGTTTTCTTTCACTTGTAATTAGTAGACATTGTAGATACGAAGTATCATATATGTATTGATGAAAAGAAGTAGAAAGGAAATTTGGGTAAGGGAACTATTTGGAAAGGAAAGGAGTAAGAAAAGGGGAAAGGAATAGGGATGAGAGGTGTGCTCAAAGCACATTGTATGCTTGAATGAAAATGGCCTTACATGCGAAACTTTAAAAAAATCAATGAAGACCAAAAGAAGTAAAAAGAAAAATACATAATTGTTCCCGTATCTATGTGTGTGTGTGTGTGTGTGTGTATATATATACATAATTTCCAATGATAAGAAGTTGTTACTATTTATTCAGCTACTTGGACTTAAATGCTTCATTAACTTGCCTCTGAGGCACTGCAATAATGGTAGAAGCCAGATTGGGTTTAGTTTCTGTGTAAGAGTCCCAGCAAACAAAATGATGGCACATGCAGGTGTATAGTTTATCAAAGGAAGATAACACACTTTGCAACCAGCAGGAGCATAGAGCATGCACTGCAGCTGAATTGGCTGACAGTAGAGCCTAGAGATATATGCATGGCTTCTGTTGTCCTCTCTTCTGGGTCATAGTGTATATGCTTCCTCTGCTGGTTTGAGAACCATCTAATTGTGTTCATGATGCACTGCAGAACCAAAGAGCTCAAAAAGCAGCCTTCCAGGAGAGTTTTGCAAGGAATATTTCTTTTCTTGTAGTCATCTCAGTGAAAAGCCCTCGGGTTCCAAACTACAAGTATAGAGTAGCAGTCAGCCTTGCTGCCATGATTAACCATGCCAACAGTTTGGAACACATTTTGGAGACCCATTGTCACAAAGTGACATCATCAATCAGTGCATGTGATACTTTGATCAAAGTTGTGAATCCCCATCCTACCTTAACCAAATATCTTAGTGAAATTGCTTACTTGGAATTTTACTGTGTAATTATCAACACAATAAAAAGTATTGGAAAAAAACTGCTCAATCCTAAGATATGATGTTCTGAAAAAAATCTGTATACCTCTGCCTTGTAACATTACCTCGGTAATCACATCGCTACATGTGGATATAGGAAGCAGTACAGAGAAGAACTTGAGTTAGAGATGACTGTGAACAACATTGTGGGTGTAGGAAACTGAACCTAGGTCATCTGAAAAGGCAACAAGTTGTCTTAACCATTGAAGTCTCTCTCCAGCCCCTCATTCTTCACATTTTGGCAGATTGGAGTAATCATTATTATGTCTTGCAGTTGAAATGGACTAATGGCTGCCTCATGTAACCTCTAAAAGTATTTTGACTCTAGGCAGAACACCACAGGCATTATTGATTTTTGGCATTATTTCCCCAGTCCTGTTATATGTCTTATAGCTAACACAGCACTGCCTGACATTCTGTGTTGTACCCACATGATTTCTCTACCTGAAATGTTGAATCCACATTTTCTGTCTTATTTTCACAGATATTTAAGGAAGTTATCTCTTTATAGAGTTTTAGTTGGGATCAAGTCCAAGTAAGGCCTGGGGTCAGTATGGTTGGTCAGTTGTTGGTCATTCTGTCGGTCAGTCAGTCTCTCTCTCTCTCTCTCTCTCTCTCTCTCTCTCAGTCTGTGTGTGTGTGTGTGTGTGTTTGTGTGTGTGTGTGTGTGTGTGATGTGTGTGAGTTTAACGGACTGGGAGTCATGTATTTCTCATGTAGTATCTAGTTATTGTTATTCATAAATATAGTACAATAAAAGTGTTCATGTGGTGATACATTATTTATGATTTATTAAAGTCAGTCTCAAGCTATAGAGATCAGGCAGTGGTAATACACACCTTTAATTCCTGCAGCAAGAAGCTAGTAAGTGGTGGTACACATCTTTAATCCTAGGACTCAGCATTAAGAAGGAGACAGATCTCTATGAGTTCAAGGCCACCCAGATCTACACAAGATTGATCCACTCCTAAAGAGAAACAGATGGTAAACATTGAAGTCTCAGAATTTTCCAGTCACACTGAGGAGGGGTAGCAGTCCAAAGTTTGGTGGAGCCGGGATCACTTTTCAGTCTGAGGTAGACTGAATGCTAGTGCCCAGTTGCTTTGCTTTTCTGATCTTCAGCTTAAAACTTGAATCCCAATATCAGTCTCTAGATCATTTATTTTTCTTGTCATAGGTTCATAGGAACGGTTTTTATTGTTCAGTTTCAGAGCATGTGTTGCAGTTCGTCTTTGCTATTGAATCTAATAGAGAAGTCATCCTTAGGTGAGTATTAAGGGTAAGAAAATCATGTAGGACATGGTGCAAAGCATACATAAGCAATCTTGCTACTGTAGCTTCTGTAAAAGCATGACAGATAATTGAAACACAAGACACAGTGTTTCTCTCATGACATTGTTTCGGGGCGGTGGGGGATGGGAGGTGGGGGTTCAGTGAAATGAACCTGATGCAGTCTGTACAGCAAATGTTGGGTGAAGGAAACATCTTGCTTATCAGGAAGGAGGAGATTCCACAGGTGGTTGTCCAACAGTATACACTGATACAGAAAACAAGAGCGAGTAAGAGAAGTATGCTGTGGTAGGGAAGAGGAAATCTCCAGAGGCTGCTCACAACATATCAAGAGGATTCCTGCAACTATTACATTTGAAGTTGGTGTGATTTCTCAGAGTGTCTAGTAGGACAGTTCTTCTTGATGGATATTATCACTTCAAGACTGAGCTCTCTGCATGCTATGTACCCCACCAATTCCCTATGATCAGGCAGATGAAGACATAGTGCTTTCTCAACACTCTCATATGTCAATCTCCATGACTAAAGTACAAGCTCTTGGTAACCAGGTGCCTTGGTCATTCATGGTTCCATACTTAATAAAAATGGTGTCCAGAAAGAAGCTCATTAATGGCCAATTAACAACAACTGGTAGAACTCAGAGCCTTACAAAGGATCTGAGGACTGAAGTATAGGTTTCTAATTTGCAACAAAAAGGCAACTAGCAAGCTTTCTCATAAACAAAGAAGTGATAACTATCAAAGCACTATTAATCAAAATGTGTTTCATTTCCTACCAGGCTTTGTTCATAAGGAAAATGAAGGAGGGGATTTATTCATAGGCATAAATCAAGGTCCTCAGTGCTGAAGACAATTCTTCCTCTTAAACTAGAAAAATGGCCCCTAATTTAAAGGAAACAGTTAAACATCTTTGTGCATACAGTTTTTGACAAGATGACCCAGGTTTCATGTAACTATGGAAATAAGATTTAATATTGAAAAGAACATACATACATGGAAGTACTGTTCTTGAATTTTCTATCTAATTCTATGACCTTATGCATTTTATGTTTTTCCATGTTCTGGAGGTGACCTCATTATTTATGTATATCAACAATGCCTATAATATTTAGTCATAAAGATCAGTGAAATTATTGCCTTTCAGTTAATAGTATTGAGTGATGAACATTCTCCTGAATTGACTGAAAACTTGTCAAATTCCCAAAGGAACCTAGGGTGTCTTAGTTAGGAGTGATGGTAAAATCTGCCAGTGTCTAAATAAACTGAGTACCCTAGTTTGTATGTGCACACACACACATACACACACACACACACACACACACACACACACACACTCACTCACACGAACTATAACTATATTTTCTGGGATAATGAGCCTCCAGCATTACACCTATTAATTTGTGGAATTTCTGTGAAACGAATAATCCAGAGAAATGATAGAAAACATGCCATGAAGTTTATGATCTCCATCTGTGCTACATTTTTTAGGAGAGGTGTTCTTCAGATGTATAATGGAGTAGAAACAATTTCTGAAAAACTTTTATGATGAGGGTGTCAAATCCTACTGGCATATGTGTGTATCTTCTTATGTCCTGTAGGATCACCCATGAGCTTCATGCTAGTTCCATTCATAGGTACTCATGAACCTTAGTTGAGTAACTGTATGTTGAACTGAGCACTGACCCACTGGCCATTTGCTACTTGTGTGCTGAGATCATTAGGTTCTTATAAAAGTTTTATTAAGTGGCATTCTCATCATTAACACTTTCTAATGTGGAACTTGAGGCTTAAGGATTTTAAAGAATTTCCTCATATCAATATAAGTGATACAGCCCAGACTTGAGCTCCAAATTGATGGATAGCATTGATTTGTCACTAATGATATTTCATCACCCTTCCAAGAAGAAGTTCTTGTTGCATATGAACACAGTAGTGAGAATATTTTGATTTTTATTTGTATTTTGTTTTGTGATTGTTGACTTAGCTTTAAATTTGAAAGAACCAGGGTGCTTTATTCGTGGTGAAGAATGATGGGTTCATTTTTCTGTGCCATTTGTAGCTCTCTGCTCTGATTATTATAACTTCAAATTTCTACATAGTCTTTAGGGTGTTATTTAGACATAGAAGGAAGAAACAGTGGGAACTCAATCCACTATGAGAAACTATGAGCTTTCCAATTATTAAGGTATCCGTTCAATGACAGGTGAGGGTAGAAAAAGAGATACCAGCTGTGACTGACAATATTTACAAGTCTGTTTGGATATGACAGGAAGCTTAGATGGAAGAACAGATTTTGACAGATTATAGCTGGAAATGTTGAGTTGCGCAGGCAGAAGAGAAGTGTAAACAAAAGTGTGAAAGAAGGAGGGGAAGAAAGCCCATGCTTTAGCCTGGGATCTGTCCTGTAAACACTTGTAGAAAATTTGTGAAGAGAGGCCAGTGGAAGGTAACGTTAAGGTTAGACTAGGTAGAAAGGATGTGGTTAGAAGTCTGCCATTGAGTACATTCTTGTGTGTTAACATGAAACTCGTCACTATTCAGCCCAACTTTGATCAGAAGGGTATGCACCCCTATTAACAGATAATTCCCCTTATGCAGATAAGATCCTAAGCACTTATTAAAGTCATTAAGTAGTTGTCAAATGAATGAAAAAAAATCCAGGTCATTAATAGAAATCTAGAATTTGTGAACTTTCAAAATTGCTGAATTCTTTTTGTGACGACCATGTGAATTAAATTTTAATGAGTTTTTAATTTAAAATAATACAAACTCTAGAATTTCTTTCTCTAACAATACACGTTCTAATTATTACCATTGCTGTTCACACTTAGTAAAGGCCAGCTTTGCTTTTGGGTAGTCCATTAAATCACTTGGTGATTGATTTTCTTTTCCTTTTCTGCTTGCAAGCGGATTATTTCTACCAAATATAATTGCCCTTTAGTGAACAGTGTTAGTGTGATGTACTGTGAACTTCCTTGGGGATGCACAGCCCCTGTGAATAGTTGCATTAATCTAGTACAGGAACATTTGTGGATGGTAAGGATTAATTCTATTTTAAGAACTTTTTACAAACCTGAGTATACATAAGCTTCCTAATTACCTGGTGCCAGTTTCTCAGCTGGCACATCTTCAATATGACTATTCATATTGCTTCCTCACAGGTGTTGATTCACTGATCTCCCACACGTATATACATTCTTTCATAATGTTTTAGCCATTTGTCTTTTTCAGAGAAGAAAAACAAAACCAATCCATGGATGACAGAAGTGCCTTTGGTGCCTAAGGCACACCAGACATTAAACTGATATATCTATCTGGCTCCCTTTCTATCTCAGTGAATTATTAGCTCAGGATTTCCCTGATTGTAATCTTACTCTTCCCTGTTGTCTGAAAATTTAGATTGTTTTTTTTTTGTTTGCAACTTAAATTCAAATTTTCCAAACCTATTTTCCTTTCACCTGGGCATTCCAACAAGTTAATCAGTGCTAGAGCTGAGATTATCGTCAACTCATCAGGCAATTGCACAGACTCTCAGTTAGTTCAGTTCAAGTCAATTAATTCTTACTGGAGTGCAGTAGCAGCAGGCAGCAATGGAAAAAGTACCTCCCAGCTAGCTCATCATTGGTCCTGATTCAACAGGATACCCATGAGCCTCCTGCCTGGTACTTAGTGTTGACTCTATGAAGGCCACATTATTTTCCTATTAAGCATGATGGATTATATGATTCTCAAGAAAATATTTGAATTGTGTAATGATCACAGGAAGAAAACGCCTTCTTTGTCTGGAACTATTCAAGAGCATATTTGGCATCAATTGTCTATTTCTGGATGTAAAATTAGAAAATAAATAAATAAAAGGAGGCAGAGTCTAATATTGTGTTTTGGATTAATCCTAATTGATCCTGCAAAATTTAGAGCCCCAGTCTAGAAAGGTTAATGTTAAAGTAGAAAGCTCCTTAAAAATAGATGACTTTTCTATTGACTACTGTGATGACAGTGACGTCTCAGGGCGTAATAGACTTTTATCCAGAAAGATCCCCAAATTGAATGTGAGGATAGAAGAGAGCCTTAGATCACTATCACTCGTTGCATCTCAGATCTTGCAGGTGATGTGTGGCACTTTTTGCCAGCACACCAGAATAGCTTTAACCATCTAATAGATTACCATGTCATCCGGACACAGGGAAGATTATTTTATAGCCACCCACTGGGAAATGCTTCCTGGCTAAAGACCAATCCATGCTCATATTATCTTGGTAAATTTATGAAGCATTTTTCTCTTCTTTGATAATTATATGTTTATCTAAGTAAATTGCATGCAGAATGTTTCAGATTTCAAGGTGGGACCCATCTGTAGTTTGAAAAATCGAGGGAAATGGACATGCCAGTATTTCACCGTAGCTGAATTCATTTACACTTTAATGTGAATAAATTTTAACTTTGATGTAATGTATTTCATGTGAATGAAGTTGTAAGAGACAGATATTTGAATGATGGAATCTCTTTTGAAGATGTCATCCAACAAACCCTGCTGAGAATTTTAGAAAAGAATGAAAGAGACAACAAATTCAATGCAAACAGTAACCATGGTATATTTCATCCACTTTCCGAATAGTATATTTCCAGGCATGCAGAATACACTGGCCAAGATGCTCAGGGGTAATGGTGATGTCAGGGCTACACCTTTGAGTTTCCCAGTTTATGATTTCATACACCTTGTGGGGATATGAAAGGGAGACTGGGGTGAGGAAAGAGCAAGGATACCTGTCTTTTGGATAATAACCTTTTCCTTAACAAGCTATGGATTGAAGCTGTGGTGGGGCTAACTGCCCAAGAGTTATTGTGACAATGTAAACCATTGGCTAAACAACATTTAGTCCTGTACATGATTAATTTGAAGGTCTTCTTATTGTTCTAAAAGGACACTTTGAAATTGAGCAAACATCATGCAGAATCCTCTAAGTGATTTCAGATTTTTAAGGCAAATCTGCTAAAACAATATGATTAATATTCTGCATTGCAACTTACATAATCCATATTCAATCTGTCAATGAGCTTCTGATTGTCACAGTGTTCCCTGTGTGGTCTTAAGGGTGAATAAAGATCAAAGGTAATGAAAGCTATAGTTAATATCTAAATGCTATAGGAATATCATTTAAGAAGTCATATTTGATGCATGTCTATATGTTTACTGTATATCTCACATAAGCATAATACACATTTTTCAAGTATTTATTATTAATATTGTGCCTAGCTTGCAGCATGATTCAAGAATATGACTATGTTATAGGTAGGTATTTTTCTACTATGATATCAGTATGTACTTTCAAGTAGTATGATTATTATGATGACCAGAATGGTATTCAGAAAAAAAGGGGGCATTAGTTATGTAAATGGAGTTTAAAACTAACATAGTCATATTTTAGCCTGTACTTTTGCCACATTTATCCATCTTTAAATTATAGAATTCAGCATTCAGATGATTTTAAACACGGTCGCATATTCTCAACAAAGACATATAAAGACTACTCTAATCAACCATCCTCACTAAGAGTATCATTATTTAAACATTTAAGAGCTCAGGGTGGAATTTTAGACTTCCTTCATTAATACATGTAGTTCTTATCTATTCTATTTTACAAATGTAACTGCTTGTATAGAATCACTACATAATACCAAATATTTCTTTACTCAATAAATTATTAATTGAATTTTTAGAACTCCTCTACCATCCTTGGAAAGAGACATAGAAGAAAATCATTTCATTGTTTTTAGCAACAGCTACAGCCAAATCGCAATCCTTGTTTGCAACCACCATTCCCCAGCATAGAAATGAGCAAACATTAAATTCCGCCAAATATTTACTAGGGGCTTTGTTTACAGTGAATGATTTTGGAAAAATAGATGTAAGCAAAATTCGTATGCTCCAGAAGAGCCATTCTGAGACGACTGTCTTGAATTGAAAATTCTCAGACCCTTGTCCTGCTTCTGCCTGTGAGGAAGAATATGAGAACAACTTTGGAGAAAAACAAATGTACTTCCATGTACACAGTGTGCAGATAGGATGGACAGCAGCATTGCTATCCAGGAAAACCAGTCAGGCTTTTTCATTTGCATATTGAATGTCAGCTTTGCCATCTGGCCTTTTTTTCCTGTTTAGAAACACAAACATTTATGTTTCAGCTAGGATGTTGTATTGGTCTTTACTTGATTGTTATTATCAAGACTCCAACTATAATATAACATGTTTGTTTTGGGTTTGCTACCAGATGAAATGATTTGATAACTGACCCCAGGCCATCTGGGAGGTATCCACCTGACACATTACATCAGATGTGTTGTATGATAACACACACATACACACACAGGCAGGGGAGTAGAGAGAGAGAGAGAGAGAGAGAGAGAGAGAGAGAGAGAGAGAGAGAGAGAGAGAGAGATAGTTAGAAACAGAGGACAAGAGATGTTTATAAAGCTATGTAATAAATAATTTCACTTTATGTCTACCTGTTCATGAGTATGGATGCTTTAGGAGACTTCCCTAACACAGAAAAGACAGGGCCTCTTGAAACACACTTGTTTAGTGACTTTCATAGTTACTGGGCATTGATCTCACTTCTGCTGGATTCCTATTATGGTGTAGCAGGAGAGTATGGGGAGTTTTATTGGAATTTTCATAGAGAAATTAGAGATGTAGCATATGAATGTAAACATTTATAGATGTAATAGTCTTAAATATTTATAAAAGCCAGATTTCTTATGGTGGGATGGTGGGAGAACTCTTCGTTCAATTGTGTTTATGTTCTGAGATAATTAATTCATATATTTAGAAGATATGGAGAGAGAGAGAGAGAGAGAGAAGAGAAGAGAAGAGAAGAGAAGAGAAGAGAAGAGAAGAGAAGAGAAGAGAAGAGAAGAGGAGAAGAGATTCAGTCCATAAATTCATAAATTCAGTGACTGTAGAGAACCCTGACTAATACAACCAGCATGCCTGGCTGCCCAGCTTTGAAGACTTTTTTAAAGGGATGAGTGACTAGGCTGATTTTCCACATTTAACACAATGTGGTGTGCCATATATTTCTCCTGTAATTTACTTATTAAGTAAGAATGCATATGCAATATATATATATATATGTATATGTGTGTGTGTATATATAAGCATATATTTGTAGTCTCTGATTTCTCTTTGAAGAACAAATTGGCTAACTCAGTAGTCTTTATTGAATCTAGAAAGAGTTACTTAGTTACCATTGGAGGCTTTAATTAATTAGACACTAATTTGTATTATCAGTTATCTATGTGTGCTACTATTTGTGGAAATAGAGGAAACACCTTACAAATGTCAATATCTAGGAAGAGTAGAGGCTACAGAAGCCATGTTAACAACTCTTTACCTCTAAGTTGGTAAAGAGTTCAGCATGTATCAGGCTATAGTTATGTATTAGGAAAGAGTACACATTCCTCACTTCTCACATTAACATGATTAACAAGTGTTGCAGATAGACAAGCAAACCTGGCTTTTCTCTCCTCTCTGTATGACAAAGAGGAGGAGTGAATTACTTGGCTGATGAATTTAGGAGGAGGGATTCAGGACACTCAGCCTAGCCCATCACTTCCCTTCTGGATCCCCAGGTAAAGATGATACATGATGAACCTTTCATTATCATTGTAAAAGGCTCTTTGGTACCTCTAAGTAATGTATTCTGGGGACATAATTTGCCTTTGGATAAATCCTTTAGAATTAGGATTGAGCTGTTTGCTATGTGTGGTGTGACTATCTTAAATTCTCTGAAATGTGAAAGCCATAAGAAAAGCGACATCAGTGAGACCCTGCAATTTACGTGGTCCTGAAGGCATAGTGTTCTTTCTAGTGTAAAACAGCCTAGGGTGCGGCAGTTGAACACGGACATAAATGGAGCTGAAAAAATTCTTTTCCCTATGTATAGAAAGAACTTAGAATCAATTCATGGACTGTAAGGGTTTACTTTGAAGTCATGTATGGAAAAATAAAAACTCTCCCGAAATTGTGTCCAACAAAAGAAAAGGGTTCTGTGGGAATATTTGAATGGAAGAAAAATAGACAATGACCCATCCTCTGCTTGATCACAGATTTAATTTTGAATAGTGTTAGTTAAGAAAAACTGAAGCAGGACTGGAGAGATGGCTCAGTGGTTAAAAAGCACTGGCTGCTCTCCAATATGTCCTCAGTTCAAATCCCTGTAACCACATGGTACCTTACAAACATCTATAATGAGATTTGGTACTCTCTTCTGACCTACAGATATATAATATGCAGGCAGAAGACTGTATACTTAATAAATAAATAAATCTTTTTTAATTTATTTAATTTTTATTTAAATTAGAAACATGCATGCTTCGAATGTCAATCACAGCTACCCCCTTCTCCCTCAACCCCAACCCCACCCTCCCACCCCCAGCCCAATCCCCACATCTTTCTCCAGAATCTGTCATTTCATCCAGGGCAGGACCTAGGCCCTTCCCCATATGTCCAGGCTGAGAGAGCATCCCTCCATGTGGAATGGGCTCCTAAAGATCATTCATACACCATGGTGAACACTAATATACTACCCAAGGCCCCAGAGATTTCTGAGGCCTCCTCACAGACACTATATTCATGGATCAGTCCCCTGTTTGCCTCTCAGCCATCAGTCTGGGGTTCAAGAGCTCCCCATTGTCCAGTCAGCTCTCTTTGTGGGTTTCACCAGCAAGGTCTTGACCCCTATACTCATCACTTCTCCATCTCTGTCACTGGGTTCCTGTGGGTCAGTTCAGTGTTTACCTGTGAGTATCTGTCTCTACTTCCATCAGTCACTGGATGAAGGTTCTAGGATGTCATATAAGGAAGTTATCAATCTTATCATTAGGTAGGGGCTATTAATGTAGTCTCTTCCCTATTACTAAGTTTTCCAGTTGGTGTTATCCTTGTAGATCTCTGGAAATCTCACTGGTGTCAGCTCTCTCCTCAAAGCTATAATGGCTCCAAGTATTACTGAATCTATCTGTCGCGTCTGCTGCGCGGCCTGTGTCCGAGAACGTGCGGAGGGTGTCGGGGATTGACAACACAGAGACTTGTTCAACGGTGTAAAGAAAACTTTAAGCAGGCCCCAAAAAGGTTCAAGGAAACTTCCCAAGAAAGGCTCCCACCAGAGAAGCTTCTGCTCTCTCCTCTCCCCTGGCTGGTTCTGCTCTGACCCCAGAAAACTGATCTGGGCGTGGCAGAAGAGGTGGTTAGTCTTTGGACAAGGTCGAGGTCAGGGTGGTTTCTGCAGGCAGGCCTTTTCCAGGAACTTAATGCCCCCAGGCATTGTATTGTTTTTAGTAAACATTGTCTTACAGCTGCCTACTCCCAGGCAGAAGGGGAAGTGGGTCTCTGCTCAAGGTCTGGTGTTCCCACATCTATCATCCTGGTCTCCTCTATTCTTACCCCTACTCAACCTACCTGCTCCCCCATGTTTTCTTCTACCCTCCTTTTATCCCCCCTCTCTTATTCCTGGTTCCCTCTCCTCTCCTCCCATGTTCCCAATCTGCTAAGGAGATTTTGCCTCTTTCCACTTCTCTGGGGTATAATGCATATCTCTTGCAAATTTCAGGATTCCATTGTTTTTTTCTGCTGAGTAGTAATCCATTGTGTAAATGTACCACATTTTCTCTATCCACTCTTCAGTTGTGGGGCATCTAGGTTGCTTTCAGGATCTAGCTATTACAAATAATGCTGTGAACTTAGTGAAACAGACATCCTAGTTGTATGAATGGGCATCTTTCGGGTATATGCCTAACAGTGCATTGCTGGGTCTTGTGATAGATTGATTCCCATTTTCCTGAGGAATCTCCATACTGTTTTTCAAAGTGGCTGTACAAGTTTGCCCTCCCACAAGCAATGGACAAGTGTTCATCTTTCTCAACATCCTCTATAGCATAAGCTGTCATTGGTGTTTTTGACTTTCGACATTCTGTCAGGAGTAAGATGATATCTCAGGGTTGCTGTGATTTGCATTTCGTTAATGGCTAAGGATGTTGAGCACTTTCTCAAGTGTCTCTCAGCCATTTTATACTCTATTGAGAATTCTTTATTTAGTTCAGTCCCCCACTTTTAAATTGGGTCCTTTGGTGTTTTGGAGAATAGATTCTTGAGTTCTTTGTAAATTTTGGAGATTAGCCCTCTGTCTGATGTGGAGTTAATCAATATCTTTTCCTAATCTGTTGGTTGCCTTATTGTCTTACTGATTGTGTCCTTTGCCTTAACAGAAGCTAGTCAGTTGCAGGTGGTCCCATTTATCAATTGTCGATCTCAGTGTTTGTGCTACTGGTTTTATGTTCAGGAAGTCGTCTCCTGTACCAGTTTGTTCAAGGGTACCTCCCACTTTCTCTTCTAAGAGGTTCAGTGTGGATGGATTTATGTTGAGGTCTTTGATCCATTTGGATTTAAGTTTTGTGCATGGCGATACACATGGATCTATCTGCAGTCTTCTACATGCCAATATCCAGTTATGCCAGCACCATTTTTTGAAGATGCTATTTTTTTCCATTGTATAATTTTAGCTTCTTTGTCAAAAATCAACTGTTCATAGGTTTGTGGATTCATCTCAGAGTGTTCAATTCAATTCCATTGATATAACTGTTTATTTTTGTGTCAATACCAAGCTCTTTTCAGGACTACTGCTCTATTATAGAGCTTGAAGTCAGGGATGGTGATGCCTCCAGATTTTGCTTTGTTGAGTAAGGTTGCTTTGCCTATCCTGGGTCTTTTGTTTTGCCATATAAAGTTGATTATTGTTCTTTCAAGATCTGTGAAGAATTATGCTGGAATTTTGATGGGGATTGCATTGAGTCTGTAGATTGCTTTTGGAAGGATTGCCATTTTTACTACATTGATGCTACCTATCCGAGAGTATGGGAGATCTTTCCATTTCCTGGATCTTTAATTTCTATCTTTAAAAACTCAATGTTCTTGTGATACAGCTCTTTCACTTGTTTGGTTAGCATTACCCCAAGGTATTTTATATTGTGTGTGGCAATTGTAAAGGGTGATGATTATCTGATTTAGTAGATATAGTAGTGCTACTGATTTTCTTGAGTTGATCTTGTGTCCTGACACCTTGCTGAAGGTGTTAATCAGCTGTAAGAGTTCCCTGGTAGAATTCTTTGGGTCACTTATGTAAACTATCATATTACCTGCAAATAGTGAAATCTTTACCTCTTCCTTTCCAATTTGTATCCACTTGATCTCCTTTTATTGTCTTATTGTTCTAACTAGAACTTTCAGTACAATATTGAAGAGATATGGGGAGAGGGGACAGCCTTGTTATATATAAATCTTTAAAAAAAATTTGAAACCAGATGTTGTACTCCATACCTGTAATTCTAGCACTTTGGAACCCGAAGCAGAAGGATCCTAGGTTTGGGACTTTATTGTGATACAAAATGAGGCTCTGTCTTTGGGCTGGGGAGAGTTGAGAGATCTATAGGTTAGGGAGGAAGATTGTAGGGACAGAAACAGAAATGGGTAGTGCTTGTAGAGTTGTTACTCAATCTTTATCCCTCTCCCCCCATTTTTCTCCTCAAATTCCAATTCTAGATTGTCTTGTATTGATATATATCTTTGGAAGAAATGGTTGAGAGTGCAACACTAAGGCCCATTTTTCCTTTCCTTTCCATTTTTGAAAAATCATTCCTTAAAGAGAAGAGAGAATTTGGTTCTAAGTAATCCATTTGGTCCAACACTGCTCCCTGTGCTTAAGGCTTGAACATACCCAGTTTTTCCAATAAGAGGTGATTAATTTTGTTTAATAGAAATGAATAAATGTTAAAAGCTAATCTATTGGCAGATTCAAAGTTATATTTCCCTAGCGATTTTCCATAAATTCTTCTACATTTTCACCTCTTTTTCTTCTGGATCTATTTCATAATGTTTCAATCTCAGGGAGTGAAGAAAGTAGGCTATTCTTACTATTTTTAAAGCCTTAAGCATAGGGTATGGAATGAGAGGGCTAGAGCTAGGAATATGATAATCAGTTCCAATACGTACTGTGACTCTGAGATTAAGCTTGATCCAAAAATAGGAAGTCTCTGCAAGGTCAAAGATTCTGGATTCTTCATAATAGCTGTGCAACACATTCTACTCTAATGAGTTCCTAAATTGAATGTTCACTGGGACATCTGATTTTGAAAGATCTAGGAACGTTAGGATACAATGGTATAATTTTTCATATGTTTACTGTGCTCTGACAAATCCATCTGTGGGTCCTCTTTGGAGGAAAAGAGTACCTCCTTCCATTGACTCTGTGACTAGTCAGCTAATAAATTATCAGTGAAAGTGAAATTGGACACAGTGGTAATTCAAGGAGGCATCCCACAAATCCACCACAGATGCTCTCCCTTTCTGTGTGTGCCTATATGCCAAATGTAAGAAGGTTGCTTCTTCGGTCTGGATTGCAGCTAGAGATGGTAAGAAGTAAATCTTGCCCCAAAGCCAACTTGAAGACTGTCAGTTATTTGTTACTATGGCATATATAGCCTTAGCACAAGAAGACCAAACAGACATTGGGCAGTGTGCATTCACAAACTAATTTGCCATCTTTCGTCATTCATATTAATATCTTCTTTCCCTATTTGTAAAATATGTGACGCTTATTCTGTTTCCCTCTGTCCTTTATTCCTTCTTTCATCATCTGAACTATCTGGTCATCCATCTACCTAATATTCTTGGTCCAAATGTCTATACTAGGAATCTGGTTACATCCTGAATTTAAAAAAGGAAAGTCCATCAACCGTTATTGCAATTTGACTCTATTGGTGGCGGTGTGGGATAGGAGTATTGTATCGAACTTGAAATTTTTTTCATGTCCATGAAAATATTTTGACATTGTGACTTTCTGAAAAAAAAAAGCTCTTGTTTATAAACATCCTGTGGTCTTTTAGCATTGTCATACCCCAGGAGACAAGTAGGATGTGTGAGATTTATGTAGCTGGCAGTGATTTCTATGTACCCTCTGCACGACATTTATATTTTGAGCTTAAATCACTGAGTGATTATTTTCTGAAAGAATTTTGTCTTTCTTGGGGGAGGTTGAAAATCATGTCTCCTGGATGATTTATTAAGTGAATAAGTAAGTGAAAATGAACAGACTGGTCCTGATACTTTCCATAGGCAGCAAATTATGAATAATGATTCTTCCATGCTTGAACTTGCTTGCAGTGATTCTGAAAATAATTCTAGTTTTCTCAAGTTGTTTCAGCCAACTGGATTAGTAGAGGCAGGAGGAGCTCAACGCCCAGCAGGTTAAGCCCGAGGCACTTTGTTGGGAGTACCATGAAAGTTTATTAAAAATCTGGGCTTGTCTATCTTGAGATGCCCTGTATTCGTCATGGTCACAAGCTCCTGGCACCATCTGTGAGGGAAAGGTTGGGGAATATTTAGCATGGTATAGTAAATAAACAGAATATGAATTTCAAAAACTTTCCCGGTCCATCTTAAAATGTCAAAGGGTTTATGATGAAACAGAAGAAGGACCGAGAAGGCCGAGATGCCTGTTTCTCCACCTTTATAACTGCTCTCACTCATTTTCCCGAGGGGAAAGCTGAATGCCAGTCTTTCAAGGCAGTCTTTTAGATATATTAGCTATAACTAAATGATATTTGCCCTTATGAGGTCAGAAAAACTTCAAATGTGAGAATTTCAGATTGCGTAAGGAAATAACTTTCCAAACGGAATTCTAGCTATGTTCCACAACGAGGTACCCTTCCAGAAATATAGGACTTTTAATTCATTGGTTTATAATATATTGCAATTTCCATGAAATTGATAAAAATTCTATGTATAGTCCATATTTTATATGATTAATACTAATGTTCTCTAGTACCACAACCTTAAAATTGCATTTTATTTGATGAAATGATGTAGTTTATTAAACAGTTTGTGTCAAACACAATTAACTTCCCTAATTTTATACTGTTTTTAATACTGAACAAAATCACCTTCTCTATTTCTGTTGTTGCTGTCTGTTGGTAGTGCTGGCTATGGATAGGATTTTGGTTGTTTGGTTTGATAGATTAAATTACCTTTATAAGATACAGAAAATGACCTTGTAAGATGTCCTACATTTTATGTATTAAGGATATTACAAATTGCTGTACAGCTTCTGTTTCCTAAATTTAAAATATCATTGTAATTAGTTTATTGGTGATACCTAATTTTCCCCATTGTCTAAATACCATTTATTCTTTCTACATAATATGCACACAACTATCATTGCCTAGAATATAATCTTTAATTTTTCCTTATCATAGTAATTTGCCACAGGTATATGAAGAAGCATCAGATGACAAGGGAAGCCGGTATGTGTCAGGAACAAAGGCTCTCCAGGAGAACATCCCTGGAAGACAGGTTTGTCAGGCTAGCATGGGCTTAACAACATCCCACAAATATAGAGGTACGAGCACAGCTGTATCCTCATCCTGACAGCTCTGTCTCCTGGCTCTATAACACTCTGAAGTTCTGTGTTTGATAGAAGCTTATGATAGAAAAGAAAATAAGTTTCTTTCTGCTCTGGCACCATCCTCCAGAAGTTCTGGAAATAGCGAGACTCACAGTTACCTTACACAGAAAAATAATTATCAGACTCCTGAGAAAGGCACACTGCTCAAGATGGCAGATACCTTAGAAAACAACTTGCTCCACAACAAGACTTGGAGGTGTGCCCTTAGCTAAGCAGACAGTCCTGAATGTGAGAGTGACCAGAGGCAACGATGTGGTTAGATGTAGGTAATGGAGGGGGTATTTCTTTTTGTTTGTGTAAGTCTAATAATGTTACCCATGGGGTGTGCCCTAACCTGGGACAAAGAAAACAGTGGGGAAAAGTAAGAAGTGATGGCTTTGCTGATACCAGATTTCAAGTGTTAGGTGAGTCCTTCAAACTCACTCATGTGGGGTATGCAAGGAAATAAATTGAGATTCTAGGCTTCAAAGAACACGGTGGAGCTGGGGTTGGTGGATACTGAGTTTGAGATTTGCTTGGACAAATAAATAAGATGCTACCTTAAAAACTCAAAAGGATCCTGGGCATCTTAGAGTTGATATTGCAGTGGCAAAACACAGTGAGCAAAGGTAACTTTGGAGGACAGGGTTTATTTAGTCTTTCATCAAATGTAGTGCAGTGAGTTGGGGCCAGACAAGGCAGCAATTGAAGCAGAGACTATGAAAGAGTGTTAATTCATGGCTTGTTCTTCATGACTTTCTCGCCCTGATTTTTGTACACCTTCCCAAGGATGTTCAAGGTGAGCAGGGCCATCTACATCAAGCAACAATCAAGAAAATATCCCACAGACTTGCCTAAAGCCCAACTCTATGAAGACATTTTCTTGATTATGATTCCTTCTTCCCAGATGACCCTAGCATATGTCAAGTTGACATAAAAGCAAAACTAAGGCAAGGGTGTTGTTGGCTCAAGCCTTTAAACCCATCACTCGGGAGTAGAGGCAGGCAGATCTCTGTGAGATCGAGACCAGCATGGTCTACAGAGCAAGTTACAGGACAAGCTCCAAAGCAATACATAGAAACTCTGTCTTGAATTTAAAAAAGGGGATAACAAAACAGTCAGCACACTGGACATGGTGGCACAAGCCTTTTAGGAGCAGGCAGGCAGATCTTTGTAAGTTAAAGGACAGACTGGTCTAAATAGTAAGATTTTGTCTAACATAATTATAAAAAAACACAGAGAAATTTCAAAAGAAATATATTTGACATTGTAACTTCACATATAATTTCACTTTGTCATTGATTCGACCGTACCCCACCTCCCCATAAAAGTTTTCTGGCATTGGGATCTCTAGAGACATCTCAAAAGTTCTTTTATTGCTCTTTTTTCATCTGGAAAATTCAAAAGACTTTATCCAAAAATTTTAAATAGCCCCTTACCAGCTATTTTCTGCTAATTTAGACATGTTATGGCAAAATGTACCATACTCATAAAAGCTTAGGAAATGCATTTGGTAATAAGACGAATACCCTGGTATTCAAAACCAGGGTTAAGATAAAAATTGTCACAAATCTTTGGAGGAATAATGTCATCATGCCCTTTAACTGTCTGCATGCTGCTGTCCACCTATATGTCCACTGTTCAGAGTTGTGCAGCAACTCCCCTGTTTTTTTTCTTTTTTCATTAGACACATTTGATCATCTGTCCATGCACACCTCCAAAAATGGGCCTTTGATTTGCTTCTGCAACAATATGATGTTTCAATTATTTGTCCACCTGGATAATAAGCTACTGTGCAGTTTTAGCCTTTGTGGAAAAATGAAGGAATAAAGATATTTCTTTGTGTCAGATGTGGGGTTCCTGGAAGGAGAGTAGATGGGCATGAATATAGCCAAATTCACTTGGCAGAATTTTCCCAAAGTGTTTGTGTTTATGGACAAGAGCATGACCACACATGATTGAGTTTGTTTTCACAACTGCACCATCTGTACTGTTTTAATTTTTAATGTTCATGAATGTAAAATGGTACCTAATTTTTACCACTTTTGAAATTTAATGTAAATACTTTTTATAAGCAATGAAGTACACTCTATTTCTGCATTATTAGAGTTCATTCTTATTCCCTCTTCAAAGTTTTTCCCAATTTTTTTAGGTAGATTTACAGTTTTTGAGTTGTTGCTTTGAAGAAATGTATTTATTATGAATTTTGTAATCAGATAGTCAAATGGCTTTCTTCGTCAAAAGTCTGCCTCTTAAAATTGGTTTATTATAACAATGCATGCTTATGAATGTTCATTACTCTTGCATGTTAAAAAGATCTTTCTTAACATCTGGCTAAGAAAATGTAAGTTAATTATTCCTGAAAGTTTCATAAACTGTTTACAAAATTAAAATATTTATTTCATTTAATGTTATTGTTTATAGGGAGGTAGAGGACAAAATCAAAATCATGTTGAATGATAACCTATTATTGAAGAACAATTACATGCTGTTCTCTTTCTCTTTGGATTTGGAGGACTGAGTCAGATGTAACTTTTATATGCATATCTATATGACAATAGCTGAGCACTGTTGAGTTATGGTAAGTCTCAGGTATAACATCAGAAAATGTTCGCTATTTTACCATATTTGGTTTTTCTGTACCATTAAACGGTAATTTTTTTATCTTCAAATATTTTTTTTACATTTCCCCCTTAAATAGTTAACATAACATTATAATTTTTATGTTTTCCTGACATCTTCCCATTTAATTTTATATTTCGATATTTTAAATTTTTTATTATAAAAGTTTTCAAATAAGAATATAATATTCCAATTTTAAAAAGCATTATTCTTCTTTCAGATCAAAGATCTGATCCTGCTATTGCTTCTTCATTGTCTCTTCTGTGTAAAGCACCAAACAATGTTTGTACTTTAAAATTTTTAAATTAAAATATAAATATATTCCTTCTTCCATTCCCTTATGTCCCATCAACTTACCCCATGCTCCCCAGCTTATTCTTAATTTGATGGCCTCCTTTTCACTGATTATTGTTGCATATATAACATACAAACATACATACATGCACCACATACACAAACACACACACATATATGTGTGTATTTGTGTGTGTGTGTGTATGTATATATTATGTATGATGGTATATTGAATATGGCTATCTTAGAAATGTACCACTGGTCCCATACTTTTTATATTAGTTGCATATCTGGCTTTTAATTTATTTAGTGATTTATTAGTGATGATGACATTGATACCTAATTGATCCCTATATATATATATATGTATATATATATATTTCCTTTCTATTGACATAATGATTAGATTAATATATATTTGACTTTTTAAAATTTTGGTTTATTAGGAAAAATGACATTCTGATTCTACCTTTTTAAATTTTATTTCTTTGTTTTATTTTTAAAACAATCTTTTATTTTACACGCCAACTCCCAGTTTCCTCTCTCTCTTGTCCTCCTCCTTCTACCTACCTTCTCCCCACCAAATAACCCATCCACTCCTCAGAGAGGGTAAGGCCTCCCATGGAGAATCAACAAAGTCTTTCACATCACTTGAGGCAGGGCCAAGGCCCTCCCCCCCAGTATCTAAGATGAGTAAGGTAAACCTCCACAGGGAATGGGCTCCAGAAATTCAGTTCATGAACTAGGGATAAATACTGGTTCCACTACTAGTGTCCCCACAAACTGCCCAAATAGTAGAGAGGGAGGAGCAATAATATTAGTAATGGGGTCAAACCATGATGGGAAAACCCATAGAAACAGCTAACCTGAGCAAGTAGGAGCTCACGGACTCCAGACTGACAGATGGGGGAACTGCATAAAACTGAATCTATCTTTAAACAATTTATGATAAGCAAATGTATGCATTCCTGGAGATAAATATGAGTAAAAATGTGGTAACAAAAACTGGGTATTTCAGAGTTCATAGATTTTTCCCAATTTTCAGAGTGGCTGAGGATTTTGTATTGTCACAGTAGTTTATAAAAGCTTACTTTGTGCCTTGTTCATGGTATAGGTGAGCTTTTTATTTTTATTTATTTTTGATGGGCTAGTCAGGGTATCTGTCTACCATATAGCTAGGAATATAAACCTACACAAAAATGTGTACATACCAAAATATACTTGATTCATTCTAGTTGCTTTTAGATAGTGGTTCTCTGTCATTTAGTGTCCACAAATAAATTTTTAAGAACTTTGAACTATATGGAAAGTCCACAAGAAGAAAAGAATTGGCTCATATTCATTTGCATATTTCATCAATTCAGGTGGTCTGTTAATATGCTGCTGAAGGAAGTTAATTTGAATTTATGCCTACTAAAGGATACATTGTGACTTGGAGTTATTTTTCATCGTAATTTTTGTTTTATACATTACTTATACATAACAATGATGCTTAAATTTGCTTAGTACCTTTCATTTAATTCAGTTATTTTATTATAGTACATTGATGCTATTTATTTAGAGAATTTTAAGGATGACACTATACTTCTTATCATCACTAATGTAAATGTTGCCTCACATTTTTGTAGTTTTTAACTATTTTGACATAAGAATATAATTTATATACATTTTTACTGACTAGAAAATGTGCCTCTTATTATCAAATGTTTGATATTAGTTGAAACACTTGTTTTTCTTCCTATTATTTTCTTTCCACTGTCCTCTTATTTTCAAACCACACAACAGAGGCTCTGATCACTATTAGAAGCAAATCAAGGAGTTAGGTAGATGTATTGGTTACTTTTTCATTGCTCTGACAGCAAGCAACAGGCACGGGTAGATTTATAATGATTACCTAATCAGAGTGATACAGCACATCACTCAGGGAAAACATGGCAGCAAGAATGTGAGTTCGGCTTGGTAGTCAGAGCACAGTGTTCACAATTTGTCAACCCAGGGAAAACAGAAAATAAGTAGGGCAAGGCTATACAATCTCCAGACCTGTCCCCAGGGGGGTGTGACCTCTAGCAAGGTTCCATCTTGTAAGATTCCATGCCCTTCCCCCAAAATACTGGTCACTACTTGGAGGCCAAGTGTTTTCATATTTGAGTATCTGCAGGACATTTCTCCTTCAAACCAGTAAAACAATGGGTGATGTAAGTTTATAATCTAATATTTGGGAGTCATATTTGAGACCAGACTGAACTACATTGCAAGGTTGAGGCTAGCCTGGAATACACAGAGATATGCTGATTAAAAAAATAAATAAATCAAAGCAAGCAACCAAACTGAAAAAGCACCTAATGGGTAGGATTATTTTGAACAATTAGCTAAACTTACTATTGTTACTATATAAAATGTATTTATAAGTCCTTATTGCTGTAAATTTAATTGAACTAATTTTAATCGGTGGACAAGAAGAGGCAAATCTCCTATTTAGGAGAATTCAAAATAAGATACACAACTGTTCCATCTTCAGACAGTAGGAGCCTAACTCCCCATTCTGTCTCCTTAAACTTAGTTTCACAACTTTGTTCCAGAGTGTGGGGAAGAGAGAGAAAGAGAGTAACTTTGCTGCAGAGAATTGGACCAAAGATGACTTCAGGGAGCAGGTGATTGGGCTCAACTTGAGGCTTCAGGAATCACAGTCACGTTGATAGCATTTACCTTTGATGTGAGGTTGTGAAAATGGCTCTTCACCTCTATTACGCTCTATCTGAAACCCTAATCCCAGTCTAGCCATCACAAAGACGTCAGACAAATACCAATGAAGGGACAGCCTATAATTTACCTGACCAGAACATCTCAAAACAGTCAAAGCCATCATAAATAAGAAAACTTTAAGAAAGGGTCACAGTCATGAGTGGACATGACAGCTAAATGTAACTTGGCATCAGATAGGATCCTGGAATACAAATATAACAATAGAAAAAAATCAAAGACAAAACCAAAAACATTAATGACCTGTGAATAATGCTTGAGTTGAATGATGAAAACTGGTCAGTGTTAGTACTCTTAGTGACCTGTGATCTTTAAGCTCATTGTCATAGATTAATAGTGGTTCATTAGTTATATTAAAGGTAACATGTCTGGGTAAGATGTGTTAGTCAGCTTCCTGTTGCAGTAATAATGGTAATCTAATTACCAGTAAGAAATAGTTATTTAGAGTTCTGATTTCAGAGTTTTCAGCCCATGATGTCTATCCGTGGATGCGTCAGAACAAAAGTAAAACAACATGAAACAAAAAAAAAGGATTATTGTAGAACAAGTGAGGAGCAAAGTCATCTATGGCTGCCAGAAGGCTAAGAGAGTAAGAGGGGGTTGCAGAAGCAATATTCCTTAAAGAGAACAAACTTAATGACCTAATTGCCTCTAACCAGGTCTGCTACTAGAGGATTCCACCATTGTCAATAGTGCCATTAGCTAGGGACCAAGCCTTCCAACACAAAAGCTTTTGAGAGACAGTTGAGTTCCAAACTATGATATAGAAGTATATAAGAACTCTTTCTATTGCCTTCCCAGGTTTTTTATAAACCTAGCATTTGTTCAAAACTGATATACAGACTGGAGAACTTGTAGAGTTGATTATCAGTCAGTTTACATCAGTCCAGTTGAGACGACCTTCTTACTCAAATATCTTACCAGTCAATGCACTGTGCATCTTATTTATGCAAAGCACCTTGCATTATCAACAAGTGTTTACAAGTCATTCTGGAGTCAAGCCATGAAAGCTGTTTGTGCAGTATTGAACTTCTAGTGCAGGTGAGCTCCTTTAGAAAAAAAAAGCAAGGTAATTGAAATTATAATTATCTTTCATCATTTATTATAACCTGTGATGGGAGCCAGAGCTCTAACTTAGCTGAAACATGGACTTTTACAAATATTGAATGATAATTAATCAAAACGAAATACTTTGCTCCAAGACATAAACTTTAGTTCTTTGCAAAATTAATTGGATTTAAATTAGTATTTTTATAGGTTTGGGTAGTTATTCATTAATACCAGGGGACATTCACAATTGTACAGCCTTGAGAGCATTCAAGAAATGCAGATTGAGATGGTTAAATATGTCTGTCAATCTTAGGAGATCAGCTGACCTCACCAAGACTGCACTGTCAGAGGACATCGAAAAAAAGCACTGCACATTTCTTGTTCTGCTTAACCAGATGCAAAGTCAAGCCCTTTGCCTTTAGGCTCTGAGTGTATCCTTCACACACTGAGTGAGAATGAACCCATATTTACCTTTAAATTTTCCTTTTGTTTTTCTGACATGGGGTCTTCTTATGTTCCCTTGGCTACCCTAGAGCTTGCTAATATAGCCCAGGCTGGTCTCAAACATGCCAAGATCTTCCTGCCTCTGCCTCCCAAGTGTAGAAAGACAGTTGTGTTCTACACTGGCCAACAAATGTCTAATATACTATTGGTTCTTAGACTATAAAAGATATGATTATATCATTATAATTCTCTGAAATATCTCAAAATGTTGAGCATGTTTTAATAACACCACAGGGAACTAGACCTTTTAAAAATCTTACAGTAAATCTGACATATTGCCCTTATTTTACTAAATTTTCTTTGTTGTTTCTAACCTCTGATTTTCTAGATGGATAAAATAAAAATTAAACCATGGAACCTCATCTTGTTTGTTCTTAAGATTTTTTTGCTCATACTCTTATCTGTACAGATTGATGGCTTATCCCCTCCTATTTTTCTCATACTCATTCCCAGTGTTTTTTGGTTACATTATTTTGACATATTAGACTTTATGTATGAGAGTAGGAAGCAGGCTTTCCATTTTCTTCTTTCAGATGAGAGATGCAGGCTTTAGCCAGGCCGACTTCCCTGTCTCTCTCTCTCATGGAGAGGAACTCCTTTCCACACTTTCTGCCAGCATTTGCATCCTGAATCTCCTTCCTTCTCCTTGAACAGTAATCATGACCCTAGGATAACAATGCCACTCTGAGTTCCATGTTTATCAGCCTTCTCACCACACACACTCTTGGGTAACTTCATTTAATTTCCCTGGTACCAAGGGGATAGTACATAGCAATCAGTCTCAAATATCTAACTGTAGCCCACATCAGTGTCTTGAATTTCTGATATACAAAGCCAATTATGGATATTTCTTGCTGAATATGGAAAAGGCAAATTGAATCCAAAATATCAAAAATGAATCCCTGGAACTGTATTGCCTCTAATTAATTTCTAGAAAATTCATCTCAACTTTCAATTCATATGGTTCTGTTGTATAAGCCTGAAATCCAAGTTATATGAATCATCACCCTATCTTTACATACTGATTGCTAACTGTAAAGTACACAACACTGATTCTTTTTCCAAATAGCTATTAAATCTACCCCCACTGCATATCTATTTTCTTTGTTTTGAGTAAGGTTTCTGTTAGAGTTTATACACCCCCAATTTGTACCATTATAATAGTCTCTCAGCTCAGGTAACTAATTCAAGTAATTTCTTCATGTAGCTCAACCTTTCCTCATATTTCTGAAAAATATGCTGTGTCATGTGACTGCCTGGCTGTTGTGTGAACAGTGAGAACCAGTACCACCACACGGTGAAATTTCTCACATAACTATCAAAGATCTGCCTATGTGACTGTCTTTGGTCTCAAATTTCATCCTTTCCCACTTTCATTGCTTAGCTTCTCATATGAAATTTCCTTTTCCATTTTTTTCCTAGACTGTTACCTCCATCTAGAACATAGGTATCCTAACATGTCCAATTGCTGAGATTCAGCCCAAATGATCCTGTTTACAATTCCTTCTCACACAGCATAATGATCTTCATTGTATTAATTTCCCTTTGATGGTGTTGAAATTAGGTATTTTACACATGTAGCACCATCCATAGATGATAATGCATTAATATTCTACAAGATAAGATGAAACACACTCGTGTGCAGTCACTCAACAAATTTAAGCTAAAAGGTTTATGTGACAAAATAGATTCATTTTGGTATATATTGCATGAATGGTTCTACTATAAATATGTGAATTTATGGAAATGAGTACTTCACTAATTTTAGAATATTATCAGTTTCATTATATAAAATTAATTGAAAGATGACTCTGTATATAGTAGGAATAAACACTTGATTTAAATTCTCTTCTAAAAGAAATATTTTTAGTCAAGGTCTTGAGTGCCCTAACCTTGCTTTGTTATGTGGACATATGCTACTGTACATTTCTGATTCTCTTGCCTCAATTTCCTAGATGATAACTATAACACATCATGTTTGGATTATTTTTGGACTGGGGGTTGAATCCAGGGCCCTGTGTACTGGTAAAGTGCTCTGTTAACTAAGATACATTCCTAGCTCACAAATGGTTTTTGTTTGTTTAGTTGGTTATTTTTTGTTATTCTTTTTAATCTGATAATATATTGAAGCTCTCTGCCCTGAAAACACTCATTTTAGTGTGCATTTGTTCATCGTTTCTATGATATCTTTTCAAAAACTTCTGGTCACTCATGTTGTGCCACAAGAAAGTTGTTGTTCAGGTTGGGGTTGCTAATGAACTCTGTAAACACATTCAGCATCTGGCAGACATTCCAAGGTGAAAGCCAAACAGATGGCTAATTTAATATAATCTAAGTGACTTTGGATCAGATAAAGCAATTGAATTAACAGCACTTTAACTCTACATATATCAGCTCCCAGCCATTCCTACCATCTCCTTCCAAAAGGCACTTCTGCAGGATGAAAATCAATGCTAATTGAAAGCTCATATGGTGATGTTTATGTGTGGTTAAGGAGCATATTAAAAACATGTGGGCATGAATATTAGGATTGGGAAATGGGTTTAATATAGAATAAATCATAATGCCCTTAGAGCTACTTTATGGATTTTAAATCACAAATTATATTCTATCCAGTGCACATACTATATTAATTTTAGTTATTCTGACTCTTTCCATTAGATCCACCAGTATTTATGGTTGATGAATGGTAATATTCAACTTGCTAGTTTGTGTGGAAGAGCTGTGTGTGTGCATGCGTGTGTGCGTGTGAGTGTGTGTGTGTGTTTGTAGATACTGATAGACTGACTTTTACATTGATATTCAAGAGTTTTATGTTCCTAATTCTCTACAACAGAGAAAAATATGTTTCAACCTTACTCATAAAAATCAGGTTTAAGTAATGCAATGTAATTAATCTCAAAGGATTTAACATATAAATAATGGGAGTAATCACAGAATTGATAACTCTTTGTTATTGTGGGAAAACAACAGTAGTGTAGTTAGTAGGATCAGAGTTCAGATTCTCGTGAAGTAGCTTACAAACCATGTAATGTTAATGTGGTTTCATTATCCTAAATGTCAGATATCATCAGTCAAGTGAAGCTGCTAAAGACATATGCCTGGTTGTTGAGAACACCAAACGATACAATGTTTACAGTTCAGGAAACACAGAATGGGAAGGAGTTCAATGAAGAGAAATCATTGCTGTCAATAATTTCTTATTGTCTTAGCACAATGGCTACCAACACTTCAGTGGTTCTCTCTGCCAAGAGCAATTCTAAACACTGAGATAGAACATGAGTATAAAAGGCTGGGAGGGAGGCACCAAAACTGAAATGTAAAAGCATATGGACTTTCAAGACTTACTGGTAAGGAAAAGATTCTAGCATCCCACCTTTCTAGGGCTGTGCCTTTGGCAAAGGCAGAAGCCTCCCCTCGCTTTGATCTTTCTCTGTACATAAGATATGGCCAGCACCTACTTTCCAGATTGTTGCTCGAGTAGTTAATATATGTGGAGTTGTTGGAAGAGTGCACAGTATATAACAAGCATTACAGAAGTGCTGGAGGACCACTAGGAAATTCCCAAACTCTAACTTCTGAAGAAAACTAAGAGAAAGCTTGATATTTCAGATGTAACACTTTTCATTTTATATGAATTTAAAAGCATAGATTATGGATGCAAAAGTAGATATTTGTTTATCAATTTGTGCATCAAACTAAGAAAAATAATCAGCAAAGAATAATTAATAAGGTGAAAAGATAATCCACAAAATTTGAAAAACATTTGTAAACTATACAGTTGATAAACAATTAATAACCAAATTAAAATCCAATCAACTCAATACCATGGAAAAATAACCTGATGAAAATGAGCTCTGAACTGAATAAACATTTATCAAAAGAAAACCAATAGATAAGTGGCAAAACAACCAACATCACTAATCATTAGGGAAATGCAACTGGAAATCACAGTATCTCATACTTATTAGAATGATTATTATCAAAGAACACAGAGAGATCAAATTGACAGTCATCTAGACACTTCTTCCCTACTTAGATGAGTTTCCAAGTCCTGGAAGGTGGTGTGCACACTATCAGAGGAGGAGAGGGATCACAGCTATAACCAGATGCTAACCCAGTAAACTTCATCAATTACAGGCCTGGCAAGACTTGCAAACTGATGCATTTGTATCATGGGAGTAACCAATCGCATCCTGTTAGGATTTGAGACCTACTACACAAGTTGAAACCCATACCAGGGATTATCAGGAAAAAGAACCTGTCTCCAGGGGAGGGCCTACTATTATTACTCTGTTAACTGGAAATAGTATTAATGCCTTATATCCACAGGGTAGAGTATTTCTCAACACTCAGCCGAGGAGATTCTTTTTGCACTATATGGACATTAGAGTACAGAGACATATAATAAATTACTGGAAAAAAAAGTTAGTTGGAAAGGGGTACAGGGCAAGGGGTTTGAACAACACACTTTTAGAGCCTTGTCTTGGCATGCCACTTGGCCCATGTCAATTCTGCTTGAGTGTGGTCTTTGATAAATATTCTTATCATACATGATACACTACAGTATCATTGTGATTTTAACATGCCTCTATATCCCATACCAAGGAGATGACTGAGGAGTGGCCCTTTGGATTCATTTGTCTTTAATTTGTTGACCATGATCTAATAACTTCAGATAATTACAGAGAAGTTATGTCATGTTCTTATATTCATGAGGTATAGATTACAGTGAAGCATTCAGACCTGCTGAATCATGTCTTTAATCCCAGAGTTCCAGAGGCAAAGGAGGTGGAGTTCTGATTTTTGTGAGTTTGAGGACAGTCTGATATACTTAAAAGTTCCATATAAGCCTCTCTCTCTCTCTCTCTCTCTGTCTCTCTCTCTCTCTCTCTCTCTCTCTCTCTCTCTCTCTCTCTGTCTCTCTCTCTCTCTATCTCTCTGTCTGTCTCTCTCTCTCACACACAACACTCTCACACATGTACAAAATTTTTTTCTCTCTCTCATACACAGATAGAGACACACGCTTCTGCTTCAAAAGTTACAGCAAGGGAAGTAAAATTTAAAACTTGTTTTCACCTACTTTCTGAAAAGGACACAAAAAGGGTAAGGCAATCTACAGTATCCAAATTAAATTGAACATGGCAGCAAGAGCCTGAGGGAGTTAGTGCCAGACGTTTGCAAGAGTTAATCCTGGAAAAAAGTGAAAATACCGTCTGGGCTAAAGAATCCATTTTCCTCAAGCTCTGCTCTTCCAGGAGAGTGAAACATCAGAGGATATTTCCCAATATGACAAAAAGGAGAGCAGCAATGGATATTAGCAGCCATGCCTGGGACCTTGAGAGAACGGCAATCACATGGGTGTCTTCATAGGGCCAAAGAATGCTGTTGGCCTCTATAGATTGACCCAGCAGGAGGGGAGAGTTAGGGTGTGTGGGACAGCAGAGACAGGAAGGGAAACAGTGTACAGCACACCTGGGACATAGGAAGAGAAAACCTCTGTACATTTGTGTAGAGTCACAGGGGAAGAAGCAGGATGGAAAAGAGTCTTGCCTGCCATTTGACAGCTGAAAACAGCAGCTAGAGAGTTGGTTTAGCCACTGAGAACACTTTTGCTTGCATAGGACCTCCAGTCACTCCTCAGAACCCACATGGTGGCTCACAACTATCCTTAAGCAGAGTTTCAGTGGATTCAGTGTCCTCTTCTGAATCCTGTGGATGCAATACACATGTATGGTGCATATGTGTATGTGTGTGTAGTGTGTGCACATATATATGCAATATACATGTGTATATATGTATACACATATATAATATATACATATATGTGTGTGTGGTGGATATATGTGTCTGGTATATATATACATATATATAGTATGTATATAGTATATGAGTATATATATGTACATATATATACACAAACACAACAAAATACTTAAACAAGTAAAATAAAAAATAATTCTTTTAAAATATTTGAAAGAAAGTTGAAATCAGAAACTATTGATAATCCTTTGTGGTAGGACCTGACTGCATTCAATTTAAGCATTCAATTGAAAGAATAATACCCAGCTGCGTATGGAAAAACCAAAAGACATAGGATAGTAAAAAAAAAAAAAAACCCTGTACAATAAAGGAACTTCCGGAGGCATCACCATTCCTGACTTCAAGCTCTATTATAGAGTTCTAGTCCTGAAAATATCTTGGTATTGACATAAACACAGACAGGTAAACAGATGGAATCCAATTCAAAACCCTGATATGGACCCATACACATACAAACACTTGATTTTTGACCAAGAAGCTAAAATTATACAATGGAAAATGAATGCATCTTCAACAAATGTTGCTAGCATAACTGGATGCTGGCATGTAGAAGACTGCAGATATATCTATATCTATCACCATGCACAAAGCTGAAGTCCAAATGGATCAGCGACCTCATATAAATCCAGCCACACTGAATTTCTTAGAAGAGAAAGGGGGAGGTACCTTTGGACAGTTTGGTACAGGAGACCACTTCCTGAACATAACACCAGTAGCACAAACACTGAGATCAACAGTGAATAAATGGAATCTCCTGAAATGGAGAAGCTTCTGTAAGGCAAAGGACACAGTCAACAAGACAAAACGGCAGCCCACAGAATGGGAAACGTTATTCACCAACCACACATCTGACAGAGGGCTGATTTCCAAAATATACAAAGAATTCAAGAAGCTAGTCGCAAAAACACCAAATGATTCAATTAAAAAGTGGGACACAGAACTAAACACAGAATTCTCAATAGAGCAATCTAAAATGGCTTGAAGACATTTAAGGCATTGCTCAACATCCTTAGCCATCAGGAAAATGCAAATCAAAACAACTCTGAGGTATAATCCTATACTCTTCAGAACGGCTAAAATCAAAAACACCAACAACGATTTTTGCTGGAGAGAATGTGGAGATAGGGCAATGCTCCTCCACTGCTGGTGGGAGTGCCAACTTGTACAACCACTTTGAAAATCAGTATGGACGTTTCTATGGAAAATTGGAATCTATCTACCTCAAGATCCAGCAATTCCTCTCTTAGGCATATACCCAAAGAATGGATATTCATACAACAAAGATATCTGTTCAACTATGTTCATAATAGCATTATTTTTAATAGCCAGAACCTGGAAGCAACGTTGATGCCCCCCACCTGAATAATGGATAAAGAAAATGTGATACATTTACACAGTGGAGTACAACTCAGAGAAAAAAAGACAATGGAATCTTGGTCAATGAATGATCTAGAAGAAACCATCCTGAGTGAGGTAACTTAGTCACAGAAAGACAAACATGGTACGTACTCACTCATATATCAATATTAGACATAGAGTAGAGGATTATCATACCTCTAGAGAAGATAATAAACAAGGACAGTAAGAAAGACATACTTGGTCCCATTGGAAGGGGAAAGGTACAAGAGCTCCTGTACAAACTGGGTGCATAGGGGGAAGGGGGAAAGAGGTAGGAGAAAGAAGCGCGGAGAAACAGACAGGGGAGTAGAACATGAGGGATCAGGATGATTCAGTGGGGAAAGGAATAGAGGAGAAAAAAGAGACACATGAATAGAGGGAGCCACAATAGTTTTAAAGAGAAATCTGTCACTAGGGAATTGCACACCGTTCCACAAGAATGACCCCAACTATGATTTTAAGCCCTTAAATGCCCTTCCCCTATAATGAGAATGATGACTACCGTAAATCCCACCCTAGAATCTTCATCCAGTAGCTGTCGGAAGCAGAAGCAGAGACTACAGCTAAGCTCTGAGCCAAACTCCTGGAATCCAGTTCTTGAGAGGGAGGAGTGACGAACAAAGGGGTCAAGGCCATGCTGAGAAAACCCACAGTAACAGTTGATCTGTGCAAGTGGGAACTCATGGATCTCAGTCTGACAGCTGGGGAATCAACATAGGACAAAATCAGGCTCCCCAAACGTGGGTATTAGTCAGGAGGACAGGGCAGTCTATGGGGCCTCTGGTAGTGGAACCAGGATGTATACCTAGTGCACTAATGGACTTCTTAGCCTACATACATGGGGAGGACCTAGGTCCAGCCCCAAATGACCTGACAGATTTTGATGTTCCTCATGGAAGGCCTCATCCTTCCTGGGGAGTGGATGGGGGATGGGATGGGGCGGGAGAGATCAGTGGGGATGTGGAAGGATGGGAGGGAGAGGGAACTGGGATTGATATGTAAATAAGATTGATTCTAATTTAATTAAAATTTATTATAAATAAAAGACTTGAGTCTCCACATATTTATTTGGGAGCTGGACGGCACACCCCAAAAGAGCCAAAGAGTAAACTAATACCAACTACAGTAAAGTCTCTGATTGGAGGTCTTGAAAAATTGCTTATAGCTTTTTAATTAAAACTGAAACCACTTTGGAATTGTCAGGAATAGGATGTGGGCATGCAATTGGATAAGGAGATTCAGGCTGCCAGGGATGGCAGGCACTGCATTGTGTATTGGAAGTTGTGTCTTAGAAAGGGAATATACAAACCATCAGGATTGAGTGAGTTTGTTCTTGAGCCAAAATTTAAGTAACTGTCAGTGCAGTTGGCCATGATGAATTAAGTAGAACCTGTTGTAATCAGGCCGCCCTGCATAGTGAACTTCTAAAATACACTAACAAAGCACTTTTGGAGGAATTCTTACTAGGTCAGCAATGCATTTGCCATATATCACAGGAATAATTCTAATGTAATTCATAAATATCTAGGCTTATGGAAATTGATGTTTTCTGTAAATATTGAGTGTGAACAACTCCCCCTGCCAGTCAAGGCAGAATTAAATCTGAGGCCAGGATGTATCAGGGGAAATAATAGAGATTCATAGATTACAGGGTGACAGAGGTCAATTGCTATGTTTTATCTGGCATAAACAGGAACTTCAGGACATGCAGCCTATTTTTTCTCATGCAGTTAAAGACAATCTTCAGTATCTTTGAACTGTGTTTCTGAAGGCGCCTCTGTGTGATTTTCTAAAGCAAATGATTCTACTGGAGTTTGAGTTTATTTGAAAAGATTCCTCCTGATGTGCCTTCTGGGTTCTCTTGCAAATCACACCTCATTGCCTTTTCCCTGGCCCTGTGGACTGTGTAATGAACTTTCCCAGGATTTTACCATTACAGTCTCTTCAGGAGCCTCACAAACCTTAGCAGGAAAATTTAAAATACATCCACCATATCTCAGGACAATATTCTCTCTCTCTGTCTCTGTCTCGGTCTCTGTCTCTCTCTGTCTCTCTCTGTCTCTCTCTCACACACACACACACACACGCACGCACACACACACTTTCTGAAAGCTTATAATAGCATTTATAAATAATATAATATATTACCCATTTAGTCACCCAATATTGATTAATTACTGAATACCTTTAGCTATCTGGATGTTAGAGAAATTGGAAAGCAATGAAATGAAGGGTTAAGGTTGCATGTGGGAAGATGTAAAGGCAGGGCTGACTCATATCAGCAGTTGTACATAAAGTATCTAGCAGAACTTGAAGAGCAGGGCCTGTGGCAGAAGCCTCTGGCTTAAAACGTGGACAGACAAAGAAAAATTGAGATGA
Source organism: Mesocricetus auratus (assembly GCF_017639785.1). NCBI lineage: Eukaryota > Metazoa > Chordata > Mammalia > Rodentia > Cricetidae > Mesocricetus > Mesocricetus auratus. The sequence continues at coordinate 16,637,826 of NW_024429205.1, read as the reverse complement.
GAGGGAAATTTTCATCTTTCTCTCTCCTCTCTCTTCCTTTGTCTCTATAAAGTTTTAAGGTTTTATTTTAAAGTCAAGTTAAAATTACTTCCTGAAGGTGAACTAATTTTCCTTTCTATAATTTTGGAGTATTTCTTTGGGTAAAACATATAGTGACCTAATTCTTTGCATGATTTTGTAATCTGTAGGGATGGAAATTTTTTTTAAAGTTTATGCTCAGGAAATGAAAAAGGAAAAGAAAAAGCTACAGGAGATGAATTACCAAAGACTTATGCCTGAGAGAAAAAAGAAAAACAACAAAAAGTATGCGTTAACTTCTTAGTATGTTGATTTTATGTCCAAAGGTTTGTAAAAAAGTCAGGTTGATAAAAAAGTAATGTGAATTTACTATCCACAGGAATTTATCCCTGATAAAGCAAGAATTATGCTTTTGAAGTACTTGATTTAATTAAATGTTTATTACGAATAAACTATGTGGTTTTGGCTAGATAAGTGGCCACTCTGCCCACAGAAAATTTTGCTTCATATATATGAGATAGGTAGCTAAGGCATAGCATATAGATGTCAGCCACTATTCCCATGACTTGCCCTAGGCACCTGTCACTTCAAGAAGCATTGAGAAGAGACCTGGATTCCCAGCCCAGGGCTTCAGGAGAAGTAGCACGTGACAGCAAGGAGCCTGGCAGGGATGATTTTCTCCCTGACTGTGTGCTTGATGGACAGCTCCGTGCTTTGTGCTAACTCTGTAAGAGTTTAGTTGTGCTTTATGCAGTGGCTCCTTCCTGTGACTTACTGTGATTTATGCTGGTGCCCGGGATCCCTTCCCCCAATCTCTCATTTGTTCAGTGCTAGAAGCCTGGGATCACTCTCTTGGCTTGGGCCATAGGAATTCTAAAACTGTCATTTATTTTGCAGCCATTGTGATTTTGTATAATCTTCTGGTAGCAGTGGGCACAGAGCTATTTAATAGAATGATTGAATAAACCAGTGTCTCCAGTATGGACTGAGAGCACTCCTGAAATGGCAAGATGTCTCTTTCTCCTCCCTAATGCAGTTGAGCAGCTAGGACTTCCCTGATCCACACTCCCCCACTAAGGGTCAGTCCCAGGGCTGTTTGGTTGGTTCCAAGCACAGCCCCAAAGACAGTCCAGAATAGATGACTCTTGCAGCTTAGGACTGATACAGACCAGACCCTGGCACTTGGTTTTCAATCTTCTTTCACCTCTGAGAAAGAAGGAAGCATGAGTAACTCCAGCCTAAGACTTATCTGGCAGGCAGAAATTCTGATCATGAACTGAACCTAAAGCTTATATTTGCATGCCATTCTGGGCTGTGTCACTTTTAACATCCTTGTTGTATTTTTAAGACATCAGTAGGCTCATCCCTAGTTGTATTCTAGAATTTGAAGAGAAGTAGGGTTTAAGAAATGAAAGTCTGGGTCATATCTTTGTTCCTGAAAAAGTCCAGCTGGTAAAGGCCATAGAATCTACAGGCTTTGTAGTATGATGAGAGAAGTAAGGAAATTTTTTTTTTTTTGGTTTTTCGAGACAGGGTTTCTCTGTATTGTTTTGGAGGCTATCGGTCCAGCCCAGCCTCGAACTCACAGAGATCCGCCTGCCTCTGCCTCCCGAGTGCTGGGATTAAAGGCCTGCGCCACCACCGCCCGGTGGAAATTTTTTAAATTATGGAGTACATCTGTCCTTCATCCAGAGGATGCCTTGTAATTCCCTTGATTCAGGTACAAAGGGAGGATAATTGGGGATCATTGACAGTCTTCCTAAATTAAAATAGGCCTTCAAATCCTTGGTGAAAGCTACATTCTGTTAATACAGGAACCAAAATTCACACACATCTGTGAGAGGACCCAAGAACTTGATCCTGCCCTTTTAAGACCAAGGACAAGAGGAAAACAATTCATTAGCAATTTATGGTTAAGCATCTCAAAGAATTCCCAAATTTTCTCCATCTAAGCAATTGGGAGAATAATTGAACACAATGAAGTGTTGAAAGCTTTTTCAAAGTAATATAGAACAAGATTAACTATTCAATTATCCCTTACAAAGCCAGAATAGTCTTGTGCCTGCTTCTTAGTGCTTCAGGCTCTGATTTGCAGGTGGCTCTTCTGGCTTTGTGAAGATCTTCATTTGAACATTATATTGGCAGCAGCATCTTGCATCACACTTAATTTTTTTCCTGATGGAAAAACCAAAGAACTCTCTAGAATATGACATTGGCATGATTTTTTGTACAGTAAAAAATTAATAGCCCACGAGTTTCCAATTTGCATCACTTGTGTAAACCAGGACATCGCTACAAGGAATATGCTCAGTTTGAATAGGAAAATGATAATTGAACAGCAGTAGAAGAGATGCAAAATTATATAAGCCAAAGATAGCAATTGAAATGTATAGTAGGCTGCAGTTAGTTACTACATGGATGTATTTTCTGTATGTTTCTGGGTCATTGTTGACCAACAACTCACTGAAACATGTATTTTGCTTTGTGACTCTGCATCATCTGATCAGTTTAACACAGAGAATTGTGTCACTAATTTTTTTATGCTTGGAATCGAGGTATAAAGACTTACTTTGAATGGTTTGTGCAATCCATAAACTTTCTGAATTCAATAACAAAAAATTGGGTGGAGTTGATGCCAGAATGCTTACAGCATTTGTCTCTTCTGTGGGGTGGAGGACACAGTACCATATGTGTTACGTGTACACATTCCCACCAGCCACCTGGGTCCTGCTGCCACTTCAGCCCCCAAAATACACAAGACACTATATTAATTATAAATCTGTTGGCCATTAACTATGATTTCTTATTGGTTAATTCTGACTTAATTATTAACTCATTTCTATCCATCTATGTATTTCCTTGTGGACTTATCTTACTGGGGTAAGAGTCTGGACCTGTTACTCCTCTTGTCCTTCATGGTGAAGGCTCCTAGTCGTCTCCACAGAAAAGAGAAGAGAGAAATTTCCTATTTGTCTGTCGCGTCCGCTGTGCAGCCTGTGTCAGAGAATGTGTGGAGGGTGTCGGGGATTGACAACACAGAGACTTGTTCAACGGTGTAAAGAAAACTTTAAGCAGGCCCCAAAAAGGCTCAAGAAAACTTCCCAAGAAAGGCCTCCCTCCAGAAAAGCTTCTGCTCTTTCTCTACCCCTGGCTGGTTCTGCTCTGACACCAAAAACTGATCTGGGTGTGTCAGAAGAGGTGGTTAGTCTTTGGACAAGGTCGAGGTCAGGGCAGTTCCTGTGGGCCAGCCCTTTTCAGGAACTTATTGCCCCGGGGAGGGGATTGTATTGTTTTTAGTAAACATGTTTTTAGTAAACATTGTCTTACAGCTGCCTACTCCCAGGCTGATGGGGAAGTGGGTCTCAGAGCAAGGTCTGGTGTCCCCACATTTGTCCCTGCTTATATTCTAATTCTGCCTAGCTACACTCTTCCTGCCTGTCTTTACAGACCTCCAGACCTCTACAGTTAGCTAGTGGCAGTTTCTGCCCAGTTATATCACTTCCTGGGACCACATGATGACTCCTCTCTGCCTATACTTCCCAGAATCCTCCTTGTCTCCAAGTCCTACCTGTCATCCTGCCTGGCCAATCAGTGTTTCATTCATCAACCTATAAGACAAACATAAACAGAAGAACATTCTCCATCGCATATAGAAAACTGGATAGACTTAACTGTGACTGTTGTACATTCATCTTCCCAAATTAGTTTTCATATCTAGAGAAGATACAAAAATCACAACTAGGCAGAGGGAGTAAGCAATTCATGAAGTGTTCTTAGAGGAAGGATGGATGATTGGCAGGTTAGTCCATATAATTCTGTGTCATATATCTGAATAAAGGCTCAAGAGTCAAAATGTGCATGCAGGTATGAGCCTCTATGTTTCTATTCTTTTGGTTTGGAATGTAGTTTTACAGTTAAACCATTTTAATAGTGAAGAACTGATAATCATTCTAAAACTCAGACAGTGAGGGAAGGCTAACCCAAAACAGGAAAAGTTTGAGATCTTCCAGTGTCCTAGGAAGTAACAGTCCTGCCAAGAGACCACTCAATTCTGTTTACTTGTAAATTACCTTATTTTATTTGCTAATCACTACTGTCACTACTGTGTAGATTATTTTATAATTTTGTAAGAATAAAATTAGCCAGGAGAAAAAGAATAGAAATGTGGATGTCTGTTCTTCAATAGCAATGGAAATTAATATTGTCTGTTAATCCTAAGTGGTCATCCAAAACACATGTACTTATGAACATTAATTAGAATGGAGATTTACACACACACACACTCACACAGAGTGACAATGTACAGAGAGAGAAGCATAAAATCTATGTAAAAATAACACAAAGAGATTAGGGACTTGAAAGGGAATTGTGGAGACACAGGAGAAGTTGGAAGAAAGGAGTGGTAGAAATATTATAAATATAATATTCAAGTATAAATTATTAAATAATAAGAAATTAAAATATACGTATATTTATATAAAGCTAGAAAAATTACAAATATGTGCAAGATGCAAAGGATTTTGTCAAACATTGCAGTTTATTTTGTTTTATGAACATTAACCAGTTTTGTACATAATCTAGGCATGCTCTTATAACATCCTTTCCTGGTGACCTATGAACATGTGCATGCTTCTTCTGCATTTTGTTGCTGCAATAGCACCAGAGTGATTTCATCCCACAAAAACTCAAACAACAACAGAAATTTTTCAAGTACTGGCTTTATACTTTGTAGACTGTTTGTTCAGCTTTTACATTCCTGTTCATAGAGAAACCAGGAAAGGAAGCTCATTGCTACTTCATCAATGTGATTTTGTTACTGTTGTGAATTACAATGTAAATATCTGTGTTCTTCCATGGTCTTGGACAACTCTTGTAAAAGGACCAGTCAAATCAATCACAGTTTGGATCTACTCTACCAAGTTCCTCTGATCTACTTTTTAAATTTTTTATTTAAATTGAAGACAATCATTATTTTACATACCATATCCCTCTCTTTCCCATCCTCCCATTTCCCCCACTATCTCCCCATCTCACCAACCACCCATTCCTCAGAGAAGGTGAGTTCTCCCATGGGGGAATCATCTTAGTCTGTCAAGTCATTAGGGGCAGGAGAGGGGCCTAGGCACTCCCCCATGTATCTAGGTTGAGAGAGTATACCTACATAAGAAATGGGCTCCCAAAGCCTGAGCATGCACTAGGGATAAATATTGGTTCCACTGCCAGAGGCCCTATAGACTGCCCAAGACCCCCAACTGACACCCACATTCAGAAGGACTGGTTCAGTCTATGTGGGTCCTCAGCTGTGGATCTAGAGTGTTTGAGCGCCCACTTGCTCATGTCAGCTATTTCTGTGGGTTTTCCCAGCATGGTCTTGACCCCTTTCTTCATCACTCCTCCCTCTACAACTGGATTTCAGGAGTTTGGCTGAATGCTTAGCTGTGAATCTCTGTTTCTGCTTCCATCAGTTCCTGGGATGAAGGCTCTATGATAGCATTTAAGGTAGTCCTCAATCTCATTTTATGGCCTCTCCACTATTGCTTAGATTCTTAGTCAGAATGGCTAAAATCAAAAACAACAATGACATCTTATGCTGGAGAGGATGTGGAGAAAGAGAAACACTCCTCCACTACTGATTGGAATGCAAACTTGTACAGACACTTTGGAAATCAGTATGGTAGATTCTCAGGAAAATGGAAATCAGTCTACCTCAAGACCCAGAAATTCCACAATAAAGTACTTCTCAGTGGTTAAAAAAAATGATATCTTGAAATTTTCAGGTAAATGGATGGAACTAGAAGAAACCATTCTCTTATCTTTCATTACACATTCACAGCTTAGCTCATATCTACCTGTGGGCAGATCTTGATGTCAAACCTACCAGAGGGGAAGAGGAGGAAATGCCCTTCTAGATCCAGTGTCTTCTGCCTTTCCCTCAGCCCTTCTGAGCATAAAGAGTAGATTATTTAAGACCTGCATTTGCTGCTCACATTACAGTTCTGATACCAACAGTTTTCTCTATTTTACAGATATATTCCCTATCCCCTGACTCTGTTTGAGGCAAGGTTTTTATGTATCCCACTCCAAACTCTAGGTTGCCAAGAAAGTTTTGAACCTGTTTCACCTCCCAAATGCCAGAAGTACAGGCAATTTCTGGGATTACTTGCCTGGTCTATGCAACAATAATGATCAAACCCAGATCGTTTAGTATGTCAGGCCAGAACTCTACAAAACAAACTTGCTTTCATAGATAGTCTTAAAACCAAAGTTGATTGAAGGACATTAACTAAAAATCCTTTCCCCAGCCTTATGTTAGAGCATGTAAAGTAGTCTATATACTTCATTCTCTGTTTCTCTGCATGCAAGTGTACCTTCAGGGAGCTTCATCTGTAGCATAGGTAAAATTTTTTATTATTCTTGTTCATTGAATATCTTTGAATAAATAGTTATATGTCCATAATTATTTTATGTAGCTGCATGAGATTTAAACTCAATTTACCTCACTCAGGCCTTTTTCTAATTTTTAATATTTATCTGATAGTAGTTTGCTATTTTAAATAATTCTGCCAAGAATACCTATATAAATGTCACTGTTTTAAGCATGTGGAGGGCTATAAATCTTTAATCCCTAAATAAATATTTAAAATAAATTTAAATATTCAAAAATTAGGGTATGTTTCAAATTCCGTGTGTACATTTCACATGATTGTTACTTACTAAAAATCTTAATAAGTTGATCATGGATCCTGGAAAAATCAGTTCAGAATCTAGAAAGTTAAATATTCTCTTATTCATCCTAAAATTTGATAAAAATATTAATGCACCAGGATGCAAGTGTAATGCACAATGTAATTGTTGGAATATAAGTCTTGAGATAGTGGTTTAATAAGTTTAATAAATCTAAGGAATGAATCTTTTAAATGCTTAGGAATATGTACATTCCCATGTGCTTAGCAGACATAAACAGCAATACAATGTAAAATACATAAATTTCAGGATATGTATTATCAAGTGAAACCAGCCCCCATGTAGATGTCCTTACTGCCTGTCTCTTTTGCCCTTAGCATCAGGCTGTGTGCTCTTACTATACCCATGCATATAAAGTCCTGGCCACCAGAGCAATCCCATGTAGTGTCTTGGGAGTCCTTTTAGTGAGCATGGAATGTTTCATTCTCTCAATTGAACAATCTTGATGTAAATATATTTGGCAAGTATTAGCAAGTGCTCACATTCTTTGTCTCAACAACTCCATTTATATATTCATTTATACAAGTTAAGACTTTGCAAGACAGTGTAGGAGTAATTAAAAATTTACCGTTAAACAGTGGAGGGAATTTGCATTAAATATGATGACCTTATAAGCAAAAGTTGCATAAGCATGATATCACTAAGAACAAAATAGGGCCTGGGAAGACAGCTCTGTGGCTAAAGAACTTGTTGCATAAGTTTGAGAAACTGAATTTATATATCCAACATCCATAGAGGAATCAGACTTGGGGGAGGGTGTCTGTCTATAAATGCAGAGCCTGAATTGGGTAGACAGGCCAATATTGGTCCTCAATTCCTTGCCTGTTTATGGGGTTGCTTTAGGTTCACTAAGAAAATCTGTCTCAAAAAGTAAAATGGAGAGGGACAGAGTCTAATGTAGATTAGTTGAAGCTCTGGTCCTTGTTAACTTTATTCAGGGTTCAGAGTGACCGAGTAAGCACTGAGATATCCAGTCTCCTTGCAGAGAGAAAGTGGAGAATAGCAAAGCATGCATTGGATTTTCAAGCTTTCTCCTGGAGGTGAAGCAAATTATTCAGTTCACAGTTCACTGAACAAAGAAGTTATATGACCAAGCTGGATAGAAAAAAATCTGGAAAATAAATATTATCTCCCGCTAGAAATGTATAGCACATACTTAGTATGATAATTTTTATCTTCCCAAGCAGTTTGCTAATTTGTGGCCCTAGAATTATAAAGCTGTGCATGTGGTAAGCCCTTTAAGAATTAATTACCTTGCATTATTTGACTGTAATGCCACCATAGTGATTTAAAGCAAGAGGCTGAAATTTTGCGCTAACAAGCCAGATAGTGACTGTGTTCCTCTTTCTGGGCCATACAGCCTCATCTGCAGTTTCTTGACTCTGTTAAAGTAGCCAGAAAAGTAGTACTAGTTATTATTGGAACAAAGGTAGAAGTCTGCATTCCAAAACCTTATATAATGAAACAAAACATGTGCTGAATTTGTTTTGCTGATCATCTGCTTGCCCTGGCTTAGATTAGTTCATTCTATGGTTACTACATCTAGTTACTATTTTCAGCATGGGGAGGGCTGTAAATCTTTTATCCTAAAGTAAATATTTAAAATACCCTAATTACTCAAAGCTTAAGTATGTTTCCCCATACCCACGCACATTGAACAAATAGTAAATGTTTCAAAATGTCAGTAAGGGTATAAAGTCTAGTTTTGAAATTAATTTGTTGAGAATTTCATAAGTAAACACTATATTTACATGTTTTATACCTTTCTCACTGCTCTCCAAATTCCACCCTCCATTCCATCACAAATTCATGATCTCTTCTTCAATTATTGATATAACGTGCACATGTGCATCATATTTATATACATATCTACACACACACACAAACACACACACACACATATATATATATATATATATATATATATATATATATATATATATATCCCGAGTGTTGGTTGGTCCTGTGTATGTGTATTTAGGACTGGCTACTTGGAACTAGATAAGCCATCATGGACTTGTCCCTGAAGAAACCAGACTCTCTCAGCAGTTATTAATCACCTGTAGTTCTTTATCTAACTAGGGTTATGGGGCCTCATAAGAATCCCCCTATTCACACTGGCATATCAACTGCTATTGTCATTGTAAAAGTCTTGTTTAGAAAACTATATATCATTGAAATTTCATGGGCATATTTTGCCTGTCATGTCTAAAAGTTACTATCAAGCAACAGGCATTCTGGTCCTTCTACTATTAGTCTTTCTGCACCTTCTTCCAAAATTTACCATGATCTCTGTGTATAGGGGTTACTTTGTGGACTTTTAGTTTGTGCACCTGTTCATGGGCACATAAGCCGAGGTGCATGAATGGAAATCAGAGGACAGTTCTCTAGAATTTGATTTCTCCTACCATGTGAGTCATGGGGATCAAACACAGTTCATCAGGCTCCATGTCTATCTTCTTTATCCATTTCACCAATCCCATAATCTGGAGTTTAAACTGTTAATAGGTAAACAAGTCTTGCTAATTGATGACAATTGTGGAATAATGTTTTGGAACACTTCTGCTCTAGAATAATGCTGACTGGACTTATTGCAATCGGTGGCAGTTTGGTGAAGTACATTTTGGGATATAGAGACATTATAATTTGAGGAAAATAATTTTTAAAATACTTTCTAAAATAGCCTCTAGAAATGAAGTGTCAGTGGTATTTTGGGGGTGGTGGATGAGAATATCCAGTAATTCAGAAAACATCATGTGGGGTAGGAATTAAGAAAATAGGAAAACATTATGGTTTAATAGAGAGAGAATAGTCATTTGATAGGAATCGATCATATTGTGGAAAAGTCAGTATATTACCTCTAGCCTCATGTAGATATAACCATATTTATTCATGAGCTACCGACCGAATGTAGTCCTGCTGATCTTATTTGAACCTTTACTGAAGTTTCTGATACATGACCATAAAAAAAGATGTCTGTAATAGTTGACAAATTAAAATATCATTCTATTGGATTGAGACAGTGAATACATTTGACAAAACTAGTATTGTTTAGTTTTTTTCTAACACTCAAAGTGTGTATCTTCCTAAGAACAGAATAGATAGAATGTACTGTCAAGTTTATGCTCCTCCCCAAAATGTAGGCTTAAATATGAAGGAGAAATGTTAATTGATTCATTGAACTTTGGAAGCAATTATTTAACATTTTCAATAAACAGAAGCCTACCTCTAATCCCAGGCGACAGCTTTACTAAAGGCATACATTATAATTATGCTTCTGTTTTCATTTCCTCCTAATAATGCAGACCAGGGAAAGACTGGTTTTTCTACGCTGGATTTCAAGGCATCATTCAGGCAAAGCTTTATTAAACCCTACCACACAGGAAAGGTCACAGTGCTTATCACGTGTTTGTGTTGTAGCAAGCGAACACTGCAAAACTCCACTTTAAAAAATGACTAGAGTAAGATGAGAACTCAGATAATAAGCTCATCCATTCAACAAATAGAAGTGCAGATCAATAAACTGCAATCTTGCCCCGAAGAAAACCATTCTGTGTGGAAGACTAAAGTTTAACTGATAATTAGAATATTTCTTTTGTGAATGCAAAGTTGAACTTAACGCATCTCAGAAATCATGTGTTGCTATTTGAACATACAGAAATGATACTTAGAATAAGACAACCATTGATGTAATTCTGTAGGTTGGCTCAAAATATACATGTTAAAGAACATCAAGTTAGAGAAGAAAATGAAAGCAACTGGGAGTAATTATTGGCTGGGCCTTTGGACACTACCAAAGTTTGTGCTGAAAGTTACAAATGAATTGCAAACAACTAGGAAAGAGAACTGGAGACCAATATCGCTCATGAAAATTGTTGCAAAAATATTCTATAAAATACTGGCAAATGAAATCCAAGAACACATCAGAAAAATTATCCACCATGAGCAGGTAGGCTTCATCCCAGGAATGGTTGAACATATGAAAATTCACCAGTGTATTCCACCACATAAACAAAATGCAAAAGAAAAACTATATGGTCATCTCACTAGATGCTGAAAAATCCTTTGACAAAATCCAACACACCATCTAGATGAAGGCCTTAGAGACATCAGGGATAACAGGAGCATACCTAGACATAATAACAGCAATAACAGTAAGCCAACAGCTAACATCAAACTAAGTGGAGAGAAACTCAACACAATTGCTCCAAAATCAGGAACAGGACAAGGCTGTCCACTCTTTTATTTATTTATTTATTTTTAAGTTTAAATTTAGATTAGAAACAAGGTTGCTTCACAAGTCAGTTCCAGGTCCCTCTTCCTTTCCCTCCCCTCCTCCTGTGCCCTCGCCCCAACCACCCCCATTATCCCCTCATTTCTGCAGGGAGGTTGAGGCCCTCCATGGGGGTGTCCATAGTCTGTCATTTCATCAAGGGCAGGGCCTAGACCCTCCCCCAAGAGTTCAGGATGAGAGTTCATCTCACATTTTTGGATGGGAGTCCAAAGTCCATGTGTATACTTGGGAAGAATACTGATCTACTGCCCAAGGCTCAATAGATTACCTAGGCCTCCTCACTGACACTCACATTCGGGGGTCTTGATCAGTCCCATGCTGGATTCCCAGGCATCAGTCTGGGATTCAAGAGTTAACCCTTATCAGGTCAGCTGTTTCTGGGGTTAAACCAGCCCAGTCTTAATCCCTTTGGTCATCAGTCCTCCCTCTCTGTTACTGGCTTTCTTGAGTTCAGCTCAGTGCTTAGCCGTGGGAGTCTGCCTCTTCTTCCATCAGCCACTGTATGAAGTTTCTGTTTCCCAGACTCTCTGCCCATGGGATTGTAGGCTGGCACTCCCCAGATCTATGTCTAAAATCCATATATGAGAGAGTACATGCCATGTTTCTCTTTTTGTGACTGCGTTACCTCACTCAGGATGGTTTCTTCTAGTGTCATCCATTTGCCTGCAAATCTCAGGATTCCATTGTTTTTTTCTGCTGAATAGTACTCCATTGTATAAATGTACCACATTTTCTCTATCCACTCTTCGGTTGAGAGGTATCTAGGTAGCTTCCAAGTTCTGGCTATTACAAATAATGCTGCTATGAACATAGTGGAACAGACATCCTTGTCGTATGAATGGGCATCTTTTGGATATATTCTTAAGAGTGGAGTTGCTGGGTCTTGTGGTAGGTTTATTCCCATTTTTCTGAGGAATCTCCATACTGATTTCCAAAGTGGCTGAACAAGTTGGTACTCCCACCAGCAATGGAGGAGTGGTCCCCATTTACCACATCCTCTCCAGCATAAATTGGTGTTTTTGATTTTAGCCATTCTGACAGGAGTGAGATAGTATCTCAGAGTTGTTTTGATTTGCATTTCCCTAATGGCTAAGGATGTTGAGTACTTTCTCAAGTGCCTCTGAGCCATTTTAGACTCCTCTATTGAAAATTCTCTATTTAGTTCTGCAAAGACTGTCCATTCTTTCCATATCTCTTCAATATTATACTTGAAGTAGTAGCTAAAACAATAATAAAGCAAAAGGAGATCAAGGGGATACAAATAGTAAAAGAAGAAGTCAAGCTTTCACTATTTGCAGATGATATAAGTATTTGTATTATTTTCTTTTGGTATATATTTTCTTATACTTTTCTAAATGATTGCTTCTGGCTCATATGGATAAAATTCCCTCTAGGAATATATTTACAATGACTCACATACTTAAATTCCATGTGAATTATAAATCCCAAATGTATTTTTATATTAGCCTCTTGCATTCAGTCAATGGTTCTGAGTAATTTTTGTTATGTATCAATGGATAGAGTTCCAGAGAAATAACATATCATATGGTGAAGGATGGTGGATTACTTTGTCTTCTAAACTCAATGGGAATTCAAGAGTTTTACTATGAGATGTAACATTATTTATTGGTGTAATAGGAATGATTTTGATCCTGTGAAGGTAGCCCCTTTAACTCATATTTCACATAAAAGTTTTTGTGAGAAAACTATTATATTTTGCTCTAATATGTCATATCTAGGCCTGATGAGCTGCCTCAGTGTATAAAGGCACTTGCCACCAAGCCTGAAGACCTGAATTGAATCTCTATGACCTATATTGAGGGAGGAGAGAATAGAATCCAACTCCATATTTCTTTCTGAACTACACATATTCACTATAGCATATATATTCTACATAATAATATATTAATATATAATTATATAATATTCAGTGAGAAGGTCAGATGATCTTTTAGCCTTATTGATAAAAATATAATTATCAATACCTTCTTACCATATTTTATAATAATTTGCCATATTATATCTCATTTGGCAAATTATTATGGAGCATTGTTTTATAAATTTAACTTTTGGATATATTTTGTTTTGACATATGATTTCATTCTGTAAGCCAGGATGTCATGGAACTCACTTTGTAACTCAGGCTGGGATCAAATTTATGGCAATTTTCCTGCCTTAGCTTCTACAGGGCTTGTCACTCTGGGTTATTAGGCCAGCTAGTGCATCATTTTCTTATTTTTAATTTTGGTTGGTATTATGCTTAGTATTCTATGTTTATAAATGAAAATATTATTCTATAGTTTTCTCAAAATCTCTGTGTTACCTTGAACAAAAGCATTATCAGGAATACTTTGTTTCTAATTTACTTAATACTTTCTTTCCAATAGTCCAATATCTGGTACATCACATAAATTCAATAAATATCTGTAGACTAAATAGAAAACTGACTTTTTTCTATGTCATTATTTTCACAAATCTCTTTAAAGGCATTAAATGTCTTTAGCCTTTGCTTCCTTCTCCCTTCACCCTTCACGGCCATAGTAGATGTCAAAGATCTTTTTCTCTGAAAGAAAGCATACTGGACCTAAACAATGCTACAAGCCTCTCTGACAGAGTATCTTTCATTGATGTTTAAAAACACACTGTAATAATTGTAGAAATATTAATCTGTTAAAGCATTCCTGGTAACGTTGTTTGCTCTTGGGGAAGAAAAACAGGAATAGGTGTCTAATCTGCTATGTAAAATGATTTTATATTTAGATGTTCCTTTATATTTGGTAGCATGTTCAGATGGTCACTGCATTATTTGCAGTGACAATAGTTTTTAAGACATTGATTTTTTGGGTTACTGAGAATAAGAGGAAATATTTTTTCACCTTTTATAGAAAATTTTATTCCATGACTTTATGACATAGATGGTATATAGGGCAGGCATTTTTCTGATGCTGGTAGGATGTGTAGGAAGTCCAGAACCTTCTGGTTTGAACTGACCATGTAGATTTGGAAATCTTCAATACCTAGGATATAGATCTAGTTTGGCTAACAGGAGCAGAGATTTAAAACGGCTCTGTTCTGATATTTCCAATGGCTTTGTCCTTGTTCCTTTCTTCTTCCTGTCCCCCACCATCATAGCAATACATGTATTTCATTTTTAAAAACATGTGTCATTAAATGAAAATAATTTTAACATGAATATAGAAATTACTAGATATCTCTAAGCCTTACAATCCAACTGTAATATAGAGGTTAAAACATTAATTCAGAAGGTGGATGTGGAAGTTTTTGGTTCTGTCACAAATGTCCTACAGTATCTAGCATTCAGTGTGCACTAAAAGGAGGCAATTTCACGACATTCCTTTCTATTTTTTCTTGTTTTTCTTAAATTAAATATCATGATTTTCATATGAAATATTTTTAACATAACCTAAAAAATGCAAATTTTATGACTATAATTTTTAAAATATGGAATAATATGTAACAAGTTTTTACTAATTCCCATTCTGTCTCACTGGGTGAACAGAATTGTTAAAGGTGTCATTTGTATAACAAAGCTGTTTGTAATTACTTCCATTTGTGTTTACAGGCTGTAGCTGCATATTTTCTGCACCACATAATTACATATGTATATAATTTATATTTTGGTGATTTATTTCTCTTTCTATGAATGTAATTTGATAGGTCTCCCTGATCTTTTAATAATGACAATTCAGGATACCACAGTACAAATATGTTAAAATCAATTATTCTCCCTGAGGGATGTTTGAATTTTTCCATATTATTTTGAAAAACAGTGAAACAAGTCTCAAAATAATTTAAAAGTTTATGTTTTCATTAATTCTGTGTGAATTAAGTCATTGCATTTTTTTTTTTTTGGTTTTTACGAGACAGGGTTTCTATGTATTGTTTTCGAGGCTGTCAATCCAGCCCAGCCTCGAACTCACAGAGATCCACCTGCCTCTGCATCCCGAGTGCTGGGATTAAAGGTGTGCGCCATCACCGCCCAGCTAAGTCATTGCATTCTTCTTATCATATTTGAAAATCATCCTGGTGATTTCTGGAATTCTGAATGGCCAGTTTATAGTTTAATGTTTATCAGTGAGATCTAATATATTTGGAGACCTTCTAATGTCTTTTTTTTTAGTTAACACTTCTTTTGTTAAATTTTAATTAAATTGTTTATGTTTTTATTTCTGAAATGTAAAGTCTCTTGAGTGATGTGCACCTGTAAATCCATTCTCATTATATACATTCTTCCATTGCTTTTCCCACTCTGCACTTTGCTTTTTTCTTGTCATATAAATTTTGTTATCTAAATGTTTAAGATTTGGTTGAATTCATCAGTCTGCTAATTTTTTCTTTAGATAAAATACTATTTCCCCTTGCTTTTATGAGTACTGAACTTTGCATCTTCAGTGGAAGTACTTACAATATATAAGGTGAAACTCTGTCCCCTGTTCCCTACTGATAATTTTGCACTTAAATCTGAAATTCATTTTAATAGGTATTTTTAAAAAAGATTTGGTAGAAGGCAATTTATTTCTTCAGTTATTTGCTAAAGGCATATGGCGTGTCAGCAATTGTTTTACCCTCAGATTACCATAGTGATCAATTCAAGGTCCCTGATCTCACGCAGCTCTCTCTGGTTGGGGAAGCTATTAAAGAAATGGATGAGTACATGATAACTCACAGTGTGGTTCTAGGAAGTGAACAGTGGAGTCAAGAAAACTAATCAGGCAGAAGAGATGACTGAGATAAGTGATGTTTTCAAAGATTTCTCTGTGAAAGTGATATTTGTGTATAGATCAGAAAGAGATGGGTGAACCATGTATGAACTCTGTCACAATGGTGTGCAGGCAGAAGACCAGAGGGAAGGCAGAAAGGGTGGGGATGTAGAAGGAGGAATCAGAGTAAGGACATACAACATTGTGTGGGAACGGACTCAGGGTGATGCCTCTTTAGGAGTTGATGGAAATCATCCCAGCCTCAGATTTCCTTCTACATATTCTGAGAAGCTAGGAGTACATGGCCAGATCTCCACTTATGAAGGATATTCTGCTTATTGTGGAATTCAGCATGCACACACTTGGGAAGATTTCTACATTTCTCAGCAAGTTGCCAAGTTGCCTATTCATTTTTGTTGATTTGTTTATTTGTTATGGAATTGTATACACATCCCTATATTTTTTGACACAGGTTCATCTAGTTTCATTATAGTTTAAATACATAGTTTGCCTCCTGATTTCTAGATGCTTCCTTTGTAGATGGAATTTCTGTCCCACTTGGTCCCAAAGACATTTAGCCCCAAATAAAAACACAGAGGCTTATATTAATTATAAACTGTTTGATTGATGGCTTAGGCTTCTTACTGTCTAGCTCTCTCTTAATTATTAACCCATAACTACTAATCTATGTATTTCTACATGGTCTTGTCTTACCGGACAGTGACCAGCGTCCTATCTTCCCAGCAGCTGCATAGCATCTCTCAGGAGACTCTATCTTGTCTGGTAGACCTGTCTATAATTTCTGTATGCCTACTGGTCAATCAATGTTTTATTCATCAACCAATAATAGAAACACATATTAACAGCATACAGACAGACATCCCTGTCATGGCTGCTTTAAAATTTTTGGTGCATGGGACTTGCCCAAACTCCCTAAATTTGGGTAGTAGATCAGCATTTATCCCTGGCATACAAATGGACTTTGGGAGCCCATTCCACATGGAGGGATGCTCTCTCAGCATGGACACATCAGGGAGGGCCTAGGCCCTGCCCGGGATAATATGATAGATCTTGGAGATCTCCCAGGGAGAACTTCACCCTCCCTGGATAGTAGAGTGGGGATTGGGTGGAGGGCTGGGGAGGAGAGGAGGGGGAGGGAGCTGTGATTGACATGTGAAGCAAGCTTGTTTCTAATTTAAATAAAAAAGGAAAACAAAAAAATTTGGGTACTTTTTCTTTGTCTCCTATAGAACAAATATAAAATAAATTGTAAGAGCATTAGGCTTCATTTCAATGAAGCAATATGGAACATTTCACATATTTACAATATTTTCTTCCTAATAAGAAATTTATATTTATACCTTCTCCAAATATACATGTTTATTTAAATAGTTGTCCTATTCTATTTTTTTTGTCTTTGTGGCAGCAGTTGGTTTCACTTTTTCCCTTTTTTTATTTAAGTTAGAAATAAGCTTGTTTCACATGTTAATCTCAGTTCCCTCTCCCTCCCTTCCCTCCCTTCCCTCCCTTCCCTCCCTTCCCTCCCCTGCCCTCCCCACCAGGACCCCCAGTTCCCCACTCAACCTCCACTCCAATCCCCAGGGAGGGTGAGGCCCTCCATGATGGATCTCCCGAGTCTATCATTTCATCCAGGGCAGGGCCTAGACCCTCCTGTTCTATTCTTGTTTGTGTTATTATTGCAAAGGAGCAGCTATTTTTAATCTGGGACTCTATTGATAATTTTAAAATTACATTCTTGGATTTATTAGCAGTTTAATTGTTCAATGTTCTGTATTTGTGTTAATGCTCAGATATTTGAGTCAATTCTCAAATTAGTTCTAAAAATACTCTTTTAAGATTCTTAATATAAGTATTTATATTAAATTCACAGAGTCAACATTGGAATTTTCATTTAGAATATTTTCACTGCCCCATTTTTTCTTATTTTAATTCACCTTTCTATGGCTCAATAAAATTTTAAAGTAGAAACCTACATTATGTCTCTTTGATCACAGTTTAAAGGAATTTTTAAGTCATCAATGAGAATTTACTTACAATGTTCTAATTTAATTTGGTAACAACACAATGATTTTATTACCTGAGTGTTCAGAATTCAATAACTTGTTTGTTACACAGTATTCATAATGAAATCCATTTTTAAAATATTTACCTCTGTGGCCTATGTACCAGGTAGAAATTTATCAGGTTTGGAAAGTTTTCTTCTGTTAGTGTTAGGAAGTTGATATCAAAAATAAATACTGAGTTTTGTCATCACTTGTGGAAATAATCACATTATTGCTGGATTAGCTGCTTGTCTTGTTGCTGTGTCAAAGTACTTAACAAAGGCAACTTAATGAAGGAAGTGATGTGTGTGTGTGTGTGTGTGTGTGTGTGTGTGTGTGTGTGTGTGACACTTCTACAGTGGGGAGACAGGATGGCAGTTGCTGAAGGCAGCTGATCACATTGCATCTTTAGTCAGAAAACAGAGCTCAATGAATTCTTGTGTTAACCTTGCTTTCTCCTTTTTTATTATCCAGTTAAGAACCCCACCTCATGGGTTAAGATCACTCACATTAAGAGTGAGACCACCCACAACAGTTACTCTAATACAGCTAAGCCCTCACAGACGTAGCCAGAGGTTTGTCTCTTAGGTAAATCTAAATTCAAGTTCACAGTCAATATTAACTATCACAGTTACTCAATTTTAATATTTTAATATACACTAAATTACCTTAATAGATTTCCTGATGTTAATTCATTTGTACATTGTATTCCCAAGATACAGCCTACTTGGTAATGGAACACTGGTCTTCTTAGATGTAAGATTTTTATGTATGCTTTATTATCTAGACTGAGATGTAAAGTTAATGTATTATTTCATTTTACTAGCTACTCTGATTATGATTATAAACCTTTAAAAATAAGTAGATTTACATGTTTTCTAACAATAATAAAATATTTATGAACATAGATGATATTTTGTGAATACAATAAAGTTGTGGTTTTTCTCAGAGTTCTCACCAGAAGCCCATGAAACAGTAATCCAATTATCCACTTACTAAGAGGAAACTGCTAGGATGTTAAGTAACCTAGAATGTGTTATACAATTTTAAAACAGCAGAATCACAGTTGGAGTCTTCATTCTTACATCTAATAATATTTCTTTAATAATTGAAATGAACACTTTGCTATAAATTAACTGGAACTAATATTACCTACAACTACATTTTCCATTGCTTTTTGTGATTTTTGGCTTATTAAATTTTTCTAACTATTCTGAAACAATGTTGCTAATTATATTCCCTAAAGGAATCATAACATTTATATAGATTTTTATTATCTTTTATATATTGGCATTTTTATGTCTGAAATATCTGGATTTACATCTCATGCTTGCAAATGGTGGTTTAACTAATAAAGGAATTTAAGGCTGATTGTTTCCCTGCACAGATATTTGCAGATTTTATCCACTGCTCTATTGAGAAGTTAGCCCTGTGTCAATCTGGCTACTAGTCTTTGAAGACCTATTTTCTTTTCCCTGTAACATCTAGATGTTTCTGCTTACCTGTTTTGTTTCTTACTTGATGATTCCTAAAAGTGTTTGTGAGTATGGTCTGGGGTCTTATGTAGCGCTTCAATTATATTATCTACACATTTAACTTTCCCATTCATCCTACAAATGCATATTGAATTTGACCTATATCCTAAGAATCAATTTTCTGGGTGGGAGGGTGATAGTTACTAACTTTGAGAAAAATTTATTCCCTCATGGAGATTACAGTCTATATTGAAAACTCAAACAGCAGCAAAATAATTGAGTAAAGTAATAACATATAATATAATGGCAGCTATAGAAGAAAAACTGTAACATAAAGAGTAAGTTGGAAATTTCAGGTGAGATTGGTTATTAAGAATAGTAGGAAATCTTCACCAAAGAGTTAATAATTGAAAATTGAAAAATAAAATGTGTGTCTATCCAGAGGGGGGATCATTCTAGGCAAAGAGGAAGGATGCAAAGGCTAAAGCTATGGTATTGAATTAGGAGGTGTGATCAGAGACTTACCACTAATTAGTCTGGATTAATTTTTAAAAAAAACCAAAGTCTTAGAGCCTATGAGATGGCTAACCATTGGGGTTTTGGTTGAAGAGTATCTTGATACAATCCATAATGGTAGCCTGAGCATCCAATTATTCAAGGATACCTCCAGGGTTCAAGTCAGGAGTCTACATTGAAGTGCAATGAATTTGGGGTACTTCTAATATGAGGGGTTATAGAATAACTCATACATGTGCTGCTTGAGTTATGTTCTTTATCCTTCTCCTACTCTAATTCCCTTGCTTATTGTCTATAATTGTCTCTAAATCCAATTCTCTGTTCCAATTTCCCCTTGCTTCTCTGTTCACCTCACTTAAATACGTATTTTCAGGAGGCTTACAACAAAAAAGAAAAATGGGTTGTATCTCCTTGGTCATAGCACATTCTTTGGGGAAGAAATAATGAGCCAAGTCATTTACCATGACAACACAAGATTTCAAGGTTCTTGGTTTAAAATTGTGACCAGAGGCCAGGGGGCACAGTGCCCACTGGACAAGCTGTGAGACATAGGTCTTTATCAGCAAGATTTGGCAAGTGAAGAATTAGGATGGTTTTTGTTAGATTGCTTTGTGTTAATAACCTTGATTAAACATCTGCTACTCTGACCTTGTCCATATCTGTAAAGCTTTTAACTTATGATCCATTTACATGGATCTAGTTTAAACTTAATCTGAGTTTAAAATGATCTAATTATGAATAGTATGAGTAAAAGGAACTAAGCAGGCTTTTAAGCGTCTTACAGTCCTTGTGGGACAATAGTTATGAGATATATCCTAGTATATTTTCTATATATCAAAAATTTTACAGATTAATGAGAAATAATCTTTCTGATCACTCACAGATATATATGCCCATAAGATTGAGATGCAATCATGAGATTACATATACAAATCACATGAGATTTGATACTACAATGCAGGTATTGAGGAGACACCACAGCTGCTTTTGCCCATGTGAAATTACAAGCAAGAACAGCAGCTTCCAGAGTCATTGGTTCCCCAAGCCATGCCCAGATGGGAATCTCTTCCATCAGAGAATCATTCCTCTGGTGGGTTGACATCTGATCACTAGGTTGTCACCCACTGAAACTCCCACAGGCTCCGACAAATCCCCTGACAGTTAATAGTTAAGAGTTTCTGGATTTGAAGTGCTATTTTCTTTGGTGTTATAGCCACTGACAAGTTATTCTTGCTCTAGTAAGGAACTCTTCACCTCTACTCCAGCAAGAAACTCTACCTAAACTCAGTGAGCTACATAGGGAGAGAATCCATGGAATTGTGAGGACACTTGTTTAGAAGTATTGTGCAAAACGAAATGGCATAGAAAGGAGACTTGGTAATGGGTAGTTGAAAGTAAATAGATTTTCACTGTGTAAGTTTATGGAACTGGGAAAGTCCTCTGATAGTGTATCTGTCTTCAAGTGATCACCTGTAAACACAAACAAACAGGGTAATAGACTCAATATGCTGCGTGTATGTGTTCATGGACATACGTACCAAGTGATCACCTCTAAACACAAGCAAACAGAATAATAGATTCAATATGCTGCATGTATGTGTCCATGGACATACGTGCATGTGCAAAGACAGTAAAAGTAACTGTTTTTGAAGAAAGCAACTCAGGCCTGGGTTATAAAAAGGAGGTATGTGAATGGGGATGATGCTCTGTCCTTGATTGTTTTTGAGGAGTTTGATATTAGCACACAGGAACATTTATCTTAGCTGAGAGAATGAAGCGCCTATCTGGAGAGGTGGACGTAGGCAAACATGAATGTGGCTAACCAGGAGGTTCTATTTGTTTCAATGTAATATGGAGTAGCAGTGAAGGTGTGTACACAACTGTTATTTAGGAAGCATGGCAAAGTCCCGTTAAGGGGAAATTCATGAGTGATTTTAGGAAACATATGGAATTACAGAAATGTATGGTACCTCTTCTTTGCTGGGGTGTATATACTCCAAGAACTCGAATGGCTGCCTGGAACTGTGAATACTATTGTTCCCTATGTGTGTCTTTTCCCTGTTAATATATGTATATGACAAAGTTCAGTTACAAACTGGGTAGAGTAAGGAATTAGAAACAAGAACACTAAAATAGAAAATATATAGCTATATGCGACAACAAAAGAAATACAATCATGCTTTCTCAAACAATTTTATTGTATCATACTTTGTTATTATTATTATTTTGTTGAACTGTACCTTCTATAGTGGACGAGTTGGGGCAAATGACACAGGTACTTTGATTTCAAGTCAGGCCACTGTGGAAGTATTACCTGAGTATAAGTAATATAAAACCATAGTATTGCTATGACAAGGGAGATAGCTCTTAAATATGTATGTATGTATATGTATATATATATAGTGTGTGTATGTGTGTGTGTGTGTGTGTGTCTGTGCTTAGCATTAGTGAGCTATATAAAAATGACTCATATAAAGGGCAGGGCAAAATGGGATTTTGCATGATTACATCATACAATTCAGGCATATAATCTAAACCTTATGATATGCTTATTTTTAATAACTTCCTATATATTTCCAGATCGTGTCTGACTATGGGTTACTGGAATCATGTAGAGTATACCACAGATGGAGGCTGTTGTTGAATTCACATATAAAGAAATAGAAGAACACGTTAATAAAAATGTGGAAAGACATTTGCCTGTGATGTGCACACCCACCCGAAGTGTAGGTGACCAGTTGTTAGGTGGAATAATTATTTGACTGTATCCTGATGTAAGTAACAACAATGTACATGCTGACAGCAGCAGCAGCAGGACACTTTCCTGAGAGCAGTTTATAGAGGCCTTCATCTGTTCCAATGACGTGCATGGCCTTTGGTTAGGTCAATTAAATTGCTCTCCTGAGACAGTTTCCTGTGTTTAAAAACTTTTAATCACATATTACTATCTCAATTATTTCTAAACATTAGGGGGAAGTTAGGTTTTGAGGAGTGAAAACTGGATATGCAAATTTCTTGAAAGGCAATGAAACTACATTCAGCCAGTGAATGTCATTAATTGTAGACAAATATTTAGTAAGAAAATTATGATCCACACAATTAAATTGATGCTAATTATAATGGTGTCCTTTTAAAAAACCTAACGTGTATGTTTTAGATATGCATTAATATCATGGAAATGAGAATCACTTAAGTGTTTGTATTAGCATGAGTCTGTTAGTCAATTTTAATATTGATAAAGTTTTCCTTGGTCTGTTGTTTCTTTATTAAGGTTTTGGGGAGGTCACCTTGGTCTTGATCTGAAGTAATAATCATTTTTAAAGCTTACCCAGGTACCACCATGGTATCATTTTGACAGAGATAATTTGAACACACGGAAACCAAACACAGTCCTTTTTGGGGATCTATGGATGAAACACAGTAGCAGGTATGTGAGCCTTTAGGAATCAAAAAATGGAAGACCGAATAGTGATTCCAGACAGGAGAATGAAGAGACTACATAAGACAGCCACACAGGAAGCTACACTCTGAGAACCAGCAGAGAAACATACAACAGCAGGCACAAGGATAAAGGTGAAATATTTCATTTGAAAAAAAAAAGAGAAGAAAAGAAAAAAGTCTATCTTTGCTAATACAGCATCTTTACTGTTACAATGTAAAATTATAGACTAATTCTGGCATCAGTTACTCTGTCCATGCTTAATTACAGGGCATGGTAATGATGGGAAAATGGCAGCTATTCTGAGAGTACTGTACCCTTTCAGGCTCTCTGTGCCCTCTCCTGTGATGCTGAAGTTAAAAGGAGGGAACGAAATAGAAGAAGCACAGGTGGCTGTGTTTGTGGCCTTCGGGGAGATATGATTACTTCACTTGGCTGATTGCTACCTGAAGGAAGTCAGACTACAATTAAGACTGTCAGGTAAAGCACACAATTAAAGTTCATTGTAAATGCTGTCGACAAACCAGTGTTAGCCGGGAAATGTACTCTGGCAAACAGCTGTGCCCTGCAACATAGAAAGGGAATGTTTCCTTCTAGAACGAATTCACGTTATCAAATCTGACAACTTTTGCCTGAGTTCTGGGTCTGGACCTAGAAAGAACTTCCCACCTGATTTCAGCAATTGGCAGAAGGTTGGAAGCACACAGACGTGTTACCTTATTTTTGCTTAGTTGAGAGGGTAGATGTGGGAGAAAACGTGCTTACCTCTTCTCATATTTTCCTGTTTGCCTTTCAAATGTGTTTCTGAGCAGCAACGATGCATTCTAGCCTGTTTGTTGAGGAGTGGAACCAGTGTTGTAGCACTGGGATATCTTCATGACAAAGTGTAGTAAAGAGTATTTATTCTTTTCTTAATTGCACTTTAGTCAATCACATAGAATGCTATAGCCAGCCTGGCATTATCAGGCTTCTTAAGTATGTACTTGCACTTCAATGACAATATTAAGAGTGTTTCCATAGACAAACAGCAATTCTGCTCTTTGATTTACTCCATAAGTAAATAAGGTGGGCTATTCCCTTCACTTGCACACATTACAGCCATCACTGCCAATGGGTGTCATTCACAGAGATTGGGGAAACTATACCCCTGCCCCCACACTCATGCTGTGATAACGTGTTTTATGTGGTCTGTAGTGCAGGCAGATAAGTTGGGGGAGGGTTCTTAACTTGCCAGTAGTCACCCAGGGAATGAATTGGCTTGCTTAGTAACACTGGAGCATAGAACATAGAATTCAACTCTATCTATAAACAAGTCTTTGACCACACCAGAATAATAGGCAAATGTCCAGCCTGGAATAACAGGAAGTAGAGAAACACACAGCTTTGAATCCTTGGGCGTGGTTACTCTTTTCTCTGATCCTTCATGGTGTAGTGCTCCCTTGAAAGAATAAAGTCAATGAGAGCATCTCCACTCACACCAACGGAAACAGGCTAGAGGCTTAATAAGAGAACACAAAACATGTAAAGTCACAATGAGCACAATGGGACTCCTTCCTTTAGGAACTTTTGGAGAGCACAAATACGAGAGGTGTCATTTTGTACATTTGACCCTAGCTCATGCCTAAACATCTCCCTCACCACTTACCACTATGTTCTGGTTCATGGGACAGACTACTGCAGCTTGGGGTATGTCTGACAATGATGCACACATAGACTGTGTAATGCATACATGTTTCTTCCAATATCTGAGGCTCTAATTGCATAAAGTGAGCTTTTAAAAGTAGCAATAGTTTCAGTGAAGAGCTTGGTATTTTTTTATGCAAGTGGATATTGATTTGACTAATCTTACACCATTTCCTTAAAATTTTCATGCTTTATAATCAAGATGTTTCAAGAGTTTAGACCATCGCTACCATCTGAAAGGTTTGGTTTTGGACATGTAAATGCTTTTAATGATTCTACAGGTACTGTACTGTAGTAGAGAAGTTGTAGTGAACATTCAGAAATGGGAGAGAAGGCACCTATTGTTTACTAGAGTAAATGGGAGAAAAAAATGAAAAGAAGCTAATATTTAATCAACACTTACTGTAGGTTAAGGATAGTGTTACATTTACAGACATTGAGACTTTGATCTGGCCAGAATTTCTATAAAGCATCAAACAACACTCTGTTGATTCTCCATCATTCTTCATATACACATCTTCTAAATACTTAGCTTCAAAGAAATAAGTGGGTCTTTATAGGCATTTTTGTCATTAGTTTTCTGTCTGTCTTGCTGAATATCAGGTTGCCTCTATTCCTTGCTTGTTATTCAAGATGTTTGCAGCTTCAAGATCTCCCCGTTGTAACTGTCTTGGTCAGCCATACATCTCAAACTGATGCAATTCCATCTGAGACTGGCTCCTGAGAATACCCACTCTCAGTGTTGGATGGTTGGCCATTTCATAAGTTGTCCTTTTTAGCCATTTCCTTCTGGCACAGAGACACTAGCAGATTCCAAAGATGATAGCACTCTGGGAAAGACAGCATATGCTGCTCTGCAGATTTGGCGACTGACATCAGCTGAGTCATTTCCCACCTCTTTACATGCCCAGTTCCTCTGCTTGTATTCAAAACTCATTTATTCTCTCTCTCATTTCCCTCCCTCTCTCTTCATCCCTCCCTTCCTGCTTCTCCATTTCGAAAGTTGTAGTCCTCTTTTGTCATTCTAAACCGATACATAACCTATATATACATTATTTCCTATTATATCACTGGGAAGCACTTTAAAAATATTTTTCAAATATATATAGTTCAGTATAACTATCAATACTTTAACAATGTTATGGTAGCTAATATTATTTCCACATATTTTCAATATCACAGGAAGATGAAAAACAGGCCATAGTAACTCTTTACAGTTTACTGCTCCTAAGCTGTAATTAACCCTAGGTTTTGTATATGCTATTTGCTCCTTTATACTACAAATAGGGGACTCAAGACAATATGGTTTACTTCCAATTTGGTTCTCTGCCTTTATTCCCTACTGAACCCTGGTAAATTACATGTGGCTACTAATTCAAATCTTAACCTAAAAGTGTGTCCTAAAGGGCAGCTTCTGCTATGCTCCAGTCTTGTTGGAAATGTGCCTTGACCACAGTTACTCTTTGAGACCCGAATGTCCTCTTTCAGCAGGCTGTTTCTCCTTAGTCTGTAGCTGTTTTTGGGTTAATTAGAGCTTTGACACTTTACCTTTCTTTTGAATATCACATTTCTCCACCAAGAACTTTATTCAACACATCAGCATAAGCATGGGAAGGGTCCTGTGATCTGAAATTGGTCCATTAGGCAGTCCTTTTCCCTTATTCATGGTGGTGATGGTGCCTCGGGTTTGAGAGGCACACAAGCCCTTCATCTTCATGAATCTCCTTACAGCCTTTTCCCAACCAGTGTTAAATTTGATTGTTTTGTCTACTTTTCCTTTTTTTCCTGGTTCTTCTGGTGATCTGACAATCCTGTTCTGTCAGAACAGCCTGGGTCATGATCTTCCAGTCCTGTCTGCCATTCTCATCTTCACCTCTCATCAACAGTAATAGAAGGCTTGACAACCCCCCATAGTCACACTGGGTACCAATTCTCGCTTATTATGTTTCCAAATATGATGTGACAGTACAAATTCATAGCTGTGCATCTAGTTTTTTTTTAATGAAGGAGTCTTTAAAATAAAGAGATCATCCTTCCTCCCTCTCTTCCTACAGTCTTTCACTTGAGATCATGGATCATTTCACATGATCAATCACCATCAAATTTAATGAGCTCATAATATTGATAGATTTTTCAATTTTCTTTCCTGAATTTCCAACATCTTCCATTATCAGACTTTTAAGACGTATGTAGTTCTGTGTTTTGAAGATCCCCATTGGGTATGATATCCAGTTAATAATACTACCAACAGACAGACATGGGTGACCTTCAGTTCTGCCTAAACATCAGGTTTCCTACTGCGATGGACTTCATAGTGTGCTGCATAGAAATCTGGACAGACCCCAAATGGCATTTAGGTTGCATTAGGATTTGGTTGGGCTGAATTGCTTGAAAAGGTATCTTTGAAAGAAAAAAATCATTGTTTCTGGGTTTTTAGTACTAACTCTCATCATTTTCTTCTAGATATGTATGATCTGGTCTCCTTGGGATGCTTGCCAATGATGGTTTTATTGGGAGAATTGTGTCATGGAATGGGGGAAACACAGAAAAAGAAAAAAATTGATTGTCAAGGTTTGGTTCCGTTTAGTTCTGTGTGTATTTTGTTCTAGAATAGGAGCCTCTAAAAAGGCTACTAACAAGATGAATTCTTTCCCTATGACTGCAGTGCCACAATAACTGTCATGACCCATTCACAGGAAGCCATTAATTCTGATCAAAAAAATGAAGCATCTAACTTTGGTAGAGACCTAAGATTCCAGCTGGAAAGTCAGTGACTTATCTAACAGATCACTGTTCAAGGTACAACAAGCCCTAGGAGGAAGGATGCAGCTTACACTATGCTAATGAGATATGAGGAATAATTGATCTTTTAATGAGAAAATACTCTTTTCCTTTTCCAGAATTATCACTACCTAGCAACATTCCTTACAACCCACCATGATGTGCTGGCCAGAACTTAACTGTGATTACTATTGTACCTTGGGTTTCTTTACTCTTCACCCAAAGCTCTTGATACATGGCTGGTTGCTCACCGTGGAACTGACCTCCATGCAGGCTTAATTCAAACAGTGTCACCTTAACTTTTCTCCTCTCCATCTTACTTCTGGAAGTAACTGCAGAGATTTACATATTGTCTATCCCAGGGGTGGGGGAGGTTCTTTTAAACTCTAGTAGAATTATCCTTGAGCTTTGGTTTGAGTCAATTCTTAAATTAATTTCATTAATGAGACAAAAATAACCAATAAAGGGCCTTGATTGCCACAGTATCCCATGGCTACTCTACTAGGCCTCCCAAGAATTTCTAGTAACAGGGGATGGGTTTGAGACTAAGAGCCAGGCAGCAGGTACTTTTGAATGCTGGCTGTGTGGACTTATTCCTACTTCTTATTCTTTTGTAAATTTTATTTCCTGATCTATGAGACAAGGATAGAAGTGTCTACCTTAACATCCTACCCTGGGATTGATTAATTGAAATAACGTAGGTGTGACACTTAACAGAGGAGTAGTGGTTTTGTTTTTGTACACACTCCTAGTTTACCCAGTTATTTGCTACCTTTCACATGCTGCAAATATTTATTGCCCCAGACACCTTACAAGATGCTATGTCTATAGACACAAATAATAACACACAGCACTTGCCCTTAGTGAACTCGTGATCTTGCAGGCAACACAGATAAGTAAATCCTGCAATTACAGTTCAGTGAGTTAAGTGCCACATTGGAGGGGCAAGTAGATACTTTACCTGTCATGTTCCCATCATGTTGTGCTTGCTTCTGGAAGGACATAATTCCTTCTTTTTAACAACGCACCTAGATCTAGAATAAGCTGCTTCATCTGTATCTGCTGAGTGCAGGTACTAGGGACATGCTGTGGCAGAGGTAGGGGAATTTGTGGAAGGACAGACTCCCACACCTATGTGGTGCTTATCTCACAGTCATTTTCCCCTCTGCACTCAGTTCTTTGACCTGTTGTGGAAAAGAAACACTCTGTTCCACGATTTCCCCGTAAGACTCTGGTCTCTGTGGTGGGGTGCTGGAGAAAATGGAGACACGAAAACTTAATGTTTTTAAACATCTTCCATCTCTGTGGTTATATTTGACCTTACCCACCACCCTCTTGATAAACTGAAACCAAGTGAGCAGCTATTTGCATTAGATGAGAATTTAGTTTGAGACCAAATCCAGAGAAGGGCCAAGGGCTTTTAGGCTTCTCATGCACAGTTCATTCTGTGTGCCCTTCCCTTAGTCTGACATAGTAGGACTACAGATAGTGAATCCCCCAAAGTGGCATCCTAACTATTAGTAACAAACACCATCTAGATGATTTAGTAGAAGTAGATGAATAGTTAAAGTATAGAAGTAAAAGTAGAAGTTGTTCTATTATCTGCCCCTGAAATCCATCATCTTTATACCAGTCCGATTTTTCCCCTGAAATGTCTTATTAACATTTTTTATCAAGCTTCTGCATATGCATCAAGACCCACATAAAATATTATTCTGCCACCTCAACTATTTTCCATTGATGGGAAAATGTATTCATGGCCATCTCAGGGTTCCCAGAGCATTTTCTGTGTACAGTCTTGTTTCATTGCACTGACTATTAATTTACAATGCCTATCAATATCCCAAGCAAATGGACTTGAGAGATGGTTCAGTAGTAAAGAGTACTCATTGCTCTTCTAGAATTCCTGAGTTCAATTCTCAACACCCCATATAACAGCTCATAACTGTCTGATATTGTGTTCTGGTATACAGATATACATGCTGATAAAGTACCCAAATAAATAGAATGCATAAATATTCCAGGCAGAAAACATTTGTCACCATCCACTAGCCAATATCCAGAACATAACTTGAATCCTAATATTTAGTAAACATCTGGATTTTGTGTATTTTTGCCACCTCATTATTAGTCATTATTCTCTTACTTTCTCCTGGGTTAATAATGGAGGCAACTTGATAGTAGGTATTATATTTATTCTTTGTTTTCCTTCTTCCCAAAGAACTGAATTCAACTCTGAGAAATTGGCTCATATATAGGCTGTGATTATGATACTTAGGCAAGAAGATAGATACACACATATTGAAATTCATCTTCTCACACTCTTGATTCTTATGGTCACAACATAGTCCAGATCTTCTGACAGTAAGGAACATATGAGGTTCTTTACAATACCTAGTAGTCTGAGACACATTCTTAAGTGAAATCTTTATATGGTAACATGCCATATCCCTAGGTGTTCCTGCATCCTTGCATGTCTCCTCACATAGGCCCATACCTATTTTATCAAGGTGAGTCACTCTTCAAATGCCCTGGGTCTGCTAAGGCTATGGTATTTAATCTTTTTATCCATGTCAAAAGAATTCATTAAGTACCTACTAATGACGGAAACTAACCCCAAGGACTTTGAATGCATCAGTGAACAAGAACCATTAAATTGCAGTCCACATAGTTTTTAGATTACAGTGACAGGGAATGTGAGTAGTAATGAGCACGAGCAATAATTAAATATATGTTGTAGGGTGTTAGAACAAGATTAGGGTACAGAGGAATGGTTCAAGGAGAGGTAGCATGATAGGATCAATTCCAAGTGTCAGTTTAGTGGTCAGAATTGAACTCCTTGTGAGTATAACATCTAAACAAACACTTGAAGGAACTGAGGGATTCAACTGTGTATACTCATGGAGAATAGAATCTCAAGCTATACAACACATGAATATGCATATGTAGTTTTAAGTGATGTAATAGTTTTCTATAATTACATTTCTCCCTTTTCTCTCCCTCTGAGATTTCTCCAATGTTTTGAAAGATGAGTTAAATTATCAGATTTGAAATGGTATAGCCTGTCATGATTGATATTAAACCCCTCATGGATGGATATACAGCCTGTGACAGCAATGAGGCTTAACCCAGGCAATTGGTACAATTTTGAGGAGGCCAGAACTCAAAAACTGTCAGAGTTATTAACACATCCAGCCTAAGGAGAGCAGTTTCCATGAGGAAATCTGTTCAGGCTTGCCTGTTCCAATCTACCTTGGCAAGAGACCTTTGAACTCTGTAACGACAATCCATGCAAGGCAAGGGGCACAAGCCTGTACTAACAGGCATTGAGCCTAGGTTTTAGCCATTTCTATGAAGAGTTAGGGAGTCTATCTTTGCCCTGGCTGTGAGTTTTCCTGTGGCAGATAATAATGAAAGCCTTCCAAGAATGACTCAGTCATGGTCAGGGATTTGCTTGTCTGGGTCTACAATGCATGTAAAGCCTTCAAGTTTTGCTGTAGTGTGAAACAAATGGGTACAATTTCTTGTTACAGTGACTTTAAGTGTTACTGAATATGTAAGAAACAGGATCTACTTGGAAGCAACCTAGATGCCCCACAACTGAAGAGTGGATAGAGAAAATGAGTTACATTTTCACAATGGAGTACTACTCAGCAGAAAAAAACAATGGAATCTTGAAATTTGCAGGCAAATGGATGGCACTAGAAGAAAGCATCCTGAGTGAGGTAACCCAGTCACAAAACAACAAACTCATTCATGTATGGATTTTAGACATGGATCAGTGGAGTGTCAGCCTACAATCCCATGGCCAGTGAGTCTGGGAAACAGGGAGTTTCCCAAGAGATGTGCATTATACCCCAGAGAAGTGAAAAGAGACAAGATCTCCTGAGCAGATTGGGAACATGGGGGGAGAGGAGAGGGAACCAGGGAAAAGAAGACATGGGGGAGCAGGAAGGCTGAGTCTGGGTAAGAATAGAGGAGACCAGGATGAGAGATACCATAATAGTTGGAGTCACTATAGCTTTGAGGAGAGAGCTTGACACCAGTGAGATTTCCAGAGATCTACAAGGATAACACCAACTGGAAAACTAAGTAATAGCGGGGAGACTACATTAATAGCCCCTACCTAATGATAAGGTTGATGACTTCCTTATATGACATTCTAGAACCTTCATCAGTGACTGATTGAAGCAGAGACAGATACTCACAGCTAAACACTGAACTGACCCTCAGGAACCCAATGACAGAGTTGGAGGAGTGATGAGCAAAGGGGTCAAGACCATGCTGGTGAAACCCACAAAGACAGCTAACTGAACAAGGGGGAGCTCTTGAACCCCAGACTGATGGCTGAGAGGCCAACAGGGGACTGATCCAAACTCCATAAATGTAGTGTCAGTGAGTAGGCCTCAGAAATCTTTGAGTCTTGGGTAGTAGATTAGTGTTCACCATGGCATACAAATGAACTTTGGGAGCCCATTCCACATGGAGGGATGCTCTCTCAGCCTGGACACATGGGGAAGGGCCTAGGTCCTGCCCTGGATGAAATGACAGACTCTGGAGATCCTCCCAAGGAGGGCCTCACCTTCCCTGGAGAAAGATGTGGGGATTGGGCTGGGGGTAGGGTTTGGAGGTGGGGTTGGGAGGGAGAGGAGGGAGAGCTGGGATTGACATTTGAAACATGCATATTTCTAATTTAAATTAAAAAAGGAAAAAAAGAAACGGGATCTAACAAAGTCAATATGAGGATGTGGGCATCAGTAGCAACTTCCTACAAGATGTGAGGAAATTAATAAAAGAAAGAAGGAAGCCACGAAACCTTCAGAGACATCCTTTCAGGCTAGAATAAGTGAGTAGGAGGGAAGAGAGCTGGGGCAATGTCAAATACTGGACATAATTTAATATACCTCCCAAATGACTACTAACTTTCTTCCTGAGTTCATTTGCTGTGACCTTAGTTGTACCAACAGAAATGGTGTTCTGTCCTCTAGTAGAGACATGCTATTTGTCTTCAGAGCTCCCAAAGATATTTTAATGCAATCCATTCAATATGATCTAATGTTCAGGCATGTCCTGGGATCCTGTTTCCTTGCCTGTAATGTTAGAACCCTTCTCAGAATAGAATAGGGGCAGTTGTTTGAAATACTTGTCATGAGTTCTCTGTAAAGACAAGAGGATACATGATTGCATATTCCTCATCCTTGTTAACTCAGGGAGGATTGCTGTCTTCCAAAACCTTGTCTTCTAAAGTGAGACAGTTGATAATCTTCTAAGCAAACAAACACAGAAAACCATTCAGGGACAATTGTAATTAGCTAGAACAGAGATAACTTGAGTCCAAAACTCTTTTTCTTTTGAAAGAACAAACATAAAACAACCTGAAAACCAAAGTGGAAACCTGTCTGAAGTTGTATGCATGTGAATGTTCTAAAGTGAATGGAAGCAATAACCAGCCCTAGAAACTTAATAATAGTTTCTAAACTTCCTTCATTACAAAGCATGGTGGTTTGAATAAGAATCCCCACCTCCACCAGAGGCTCCTTTATTTGATTGCTTAGTTACCAAGGAGAGCTTTGTTTGGAAAGTATTAGGAGGCGTGGCGTTGTTGGAGGAAGTGTGTCATTGATGTTGAGCTTAGTTTCAAAAGCATACAATAGACCAGTGTCTCTCTTGGCCAGTGGACCTGAATCAGGATGCACTTCTTAGTTACATCTCCAGCCATTCTACCAAGCATGATAATGATGGATTAAGCCTCTGAAATTTTAAGCAAGCTCCAAAATACATGTTTTCTTTTATAAGAGTTGCCCTTGTCATGGTGTCTCTTCATAGCAATAGGACAGTGGTTAAAACACAAAACTACTGGTCAAATGAGAAATGAGAAAAATCATCCCTAGTCAATGCACATACCTTTCAGTTAGACAGGTAGTCTGGATAGGAGTCCCACTGTACCTAATCACCACTTAGTTAATAATATTTTTATATACTTGAAAATTAGAAAAATTAGAGAAGTTTAAGATTCTCAACAGAAAAATAATGAAGCAATACATATGCTCTATAGTTATATTTAGCCATCCTACAAAGTTATGTATGTACATTACACATCTTGTTATATGCCATAAATATATACAATTTACATTTAACTTAAAATGCATGTAACAAAGAATTTCTAACTAAGTACTGTTTAGGAAGCTGACAAGATAAAATACCTTCTCTGTATACTTTCAAAAATGTTTTCTCCTTTGTTACAGAAAAGTGTTTTAATGTCCAGAACAGAATCAACTCTTTTATTTCCAATCATGTCCACATCAATTTACACCTTTAAAATGAAAATTGTTTCTCAAAGAAAAAATTAATAGCTCTAAAACAATTTATCATTCAGAAATCTTTGGAGAACCTTTTGTTCTTCACGGGGTTTCAAGGATATATCTCTGTCTCCAACTCAGGCTATCATGATAGCTTTTCTTGGGACTCTGCTGATATGAAAGGAGGTGACTCTGACCCACCTCTGCTGTACTATGGGAGTAGTGTGTGTGCTCATAGGATGAGTCATTTAAACAGAAATATTTTGTGGGGAGAAAACAAAGCTTTTGACCAGGGATCTTCCAGAAGCTCTGGGTTCTTTGGTCACTGAAAGGTCAGTGTTTTGCTATGATTGCAGCTGTAATCTGGAGTCTTGAGATGAGGTTCATATTGCAGAGAACTAAGGCCATGGAGGCACTGTCATGGAGCAGGTCCACCAGCATCCTGTAGGCCATCTTTGGAGAGCTGCGGAATGAAGGTGTGTGGCACCTCTTTCTCTTATTTTTACAAGCAGAGATCCAAGAGTTTCTAAGATATCACCATGGAGTGTGGTTTTAATCTTTCCCTTATGCTTGTGCTGTATACTGTTTCACTGTAGTCTAAACTCCAGTTAAAGCTTGTGAATTGACCATATTTGTTTAGGAGTACTTCTCATTTGAAAAGTGGGGATAATGAGGTTCCAAGTGCTCACAGAGGTTTAGACTCAGTAGCATGTGTGTCTTTCAGATGCTTTGTGTGGTATATCTGAGGTGGCATGAAGAAATGTTTATTCATCAAAGGTAGGGGTACCACAACAGACCAAGGAAATGATTCCATTTAATCTAGCTTCATGAGCCATTGCGTGTATGGGGGTTAAGTACAAAAACATTCATGACTCAAAGGCAGCTGCAACACTGAAATACCCATGCCAGCATGGTTGAAAACACAAGAGAGAAAGTGCTTCCATAAAATGCCCTTGCACATTTTTCACATGGCTTCGCCTGTGAGAGTGACTGCTTAGGAACAATTGTTCACTGCTTGTGTAAGCATGGGAGGAGACTTGTGAGTGCTGTAAGTTTCAGGAGTTTCCTGAATTTTATCAACGTCCATATTCCCTCTCAGAGGGAAATATTTTAATTCAGAAATACATACAGAGCAATTATCATCCTGCTGTGGAGAATCCCTAGTCAGGGGTAATTGTTCAGTCTTTATGAACCTGTTACCCATTGACTGTTTTTTCCTTCTGATTCTTCTTTATGGATCCGTTGACTATATTTTCCTTCAGATCCTTACCATTTGGTAATGATGGCTATTCTTGGATAATTGATGCTAAAAAGAAGGAGATAATCTGTAAATTAGCTCTCATTACTTCATTGTGATTATATTCATGGTCAATAGGAAGTGGAATACTTATGAGACACAGATGTTTTGATATATGTAAATAATACACCATGATCAAATCAATTTAATTATTATAGCAAGCACTTCATTTACTTATTCTTTTATAATGAGACATTTGAAATTTACTTAGTTTAAAATATGCAATTCATTATTGTGGCTAAAGCCACCCTGCCAGACAGATCTCATATTTATTATATGGATCAGAGAGTTTTCATCTTTTGTTGATCAATTCTGTTCCTTCTCTCCCCACTTCTCAATCTTTTTTTTAATCACATGCTATTCAGTGCTTTATGAATTCCTGCCTAAATAAGATCAGGCGGTAGTTTCTACTTTTAAGGTTTTGTTTTGTTGATTGAGTTTCACTGTGTAACCTAGGCTGAACTCAAAGTTGACGTGGCTCTGATTGGTCTTGGTTTTGCAGGTCTAACATGTCTTCTCCAGTGCTGGGATCATAGGTATGTACCATCATGAGCCACTCACATGCAGCATTGTTCCTCTTGCATGTGACTTCTGGAGTTATTTAGGGAATATACTATGATATGCATCATGTAGAAATTGGTACAATACTATTCAAGGTTAGATGTCCTTTCAGGGAGAAGGTTCTGCTTCACTGAAAACTATCAAAATCCTTGCATAGAACTGAAGATGTAGATTTAGGCAGGAGAGTTGTCAATGTTGAAATTGTCACTGAATTAGGATCAGCTGTGCTCATAATGTAAAGATTCTCCTGGTAAAAGAAGGTCCTGGTACTTGGTGAGCACTTAATCAAGGTATCTTGAATGACTGGATAAATACTGTGTCAAGAGAAGAGAAATGAAAGGCTGTGAAATTTAAAGCCATCTCTACAGTACTTCCTTAGACAAGTGGAGATTTCTCATCACCAGAAGGAGCTAGGACTATGTAGGATGCTAATTTATCAGGGATATGAGACAAAGTGAAATCAAGTGGTATATTAGGTTTTCTGTGGGTAAGAAATATATGTGACTTTGGTACATTTTGATTTGGGGGCTTTTTTTGAGACAGGGTTTCTCTGTGCAGCTTTGGAGTCTGTTCTGGAACTTGCTCTTGTAGACCAGGCTGGTCTTGAACTCACAGAAATCTGCCTGCCTCTACCTCCTGAGTGTTGGGATTAAAGGCATGCGCTACCACCTCCCAGCTTCATTTTTGATGTTCAAAACTGGGTCTTATAAATGTAACCAAATTAACTCTCCAAGGCATTTATCCAAAGAAATTTTGTCTACAGTGACTTTACAAAGCTTTCACATGTGTTCACTTACCCCCCACCGTTGTGTGTGTGTGTGTGTATGCACACATTGTCTGTCTGTAAACAAGTGTATACACAATGTATGTATACACAGACACACACACACATCTAAATCTATATTTATGTTTATCTATATCTATCAATATCTATATCTATATATATATAGATGGTAAATGATGGTACATACCTATGATCCCAGTACAGGAGAAGACATGTTAGATCTGCAAAACCAAGACCAATCAGAGCCACGTCAACTTTGAGTTCAGCCTAGGTTATACAGTGAAACTCAATCAATAGATATAGATATTTAACTCAAACTGGAAGATAACCACTTCAAACAATATGATTTGGAGGAGTTTGATGATTTTTTATGGAGAGAATATTTATTGAAAGGAAGATGGAATCAACTTCTTCCACCCAAGACTTATATTTCTATCCTCTTACAACATTTTTTGGGTGATCAGTAGAGTGCCATCCTTTGGCATTTCATGTTGTGTATTGTGGATAATACGTGCCTCAATCATGGATATGAATAAAGTACAGTATCCACATTTGCTAGAGTAGTTGGCATCAAAGACATAGCATACATTTTTCCATTTCATGCTTGTTAAAATATACTATGACCTGCCCCGGTATCTGAAGATTTGTTTTTGAAAAGAAGAATCTTAACCCACTTACTGGAATGAAAAGAGGGAAGAACTAGTATTTGTCTGACAATTCAATCACATTTGCTTTAAGAAGCCAAAAACTAAGATAGGGGAAAATGAATATTTATCCAGTTTCTTTCCTAATTTAGTAGCTGTTGAACTTAAAATTACATCCTCATATCATCGCTGCTTGATCGTATGACAATACAGTGCACTGGTATTTTCTATACATAGATGATCATAAGAGCTAAAGCCTGTTAGGAATGGGCTCCATGTTAAAATGCATATCGTCATGACAGAATGACAGACAATAGATAGAAGCATCCCTCTTGTAAATACCCACATCCTCAGACTTAGGCCAGTCGATGTCGAAAGCCCACAATCTTGTACTCACTATTAAGTTTTGAATGTGTTAGGCCATGTGTAGTAACCCAGACTAACCTGCTTCAGTTTCCCAAGTTCTGGGATTGTAGGTATGAACCACCATGCCCATGTTTTCAATAACTTCGGTAAATTAACTGAAGCCAAACTGTCTTCCTTTTAACAACCATACTAAAGATGTGGTCAGATGGACAACTCACTGACCATTCCGTTGGTGGGCTCCTGATTAATTGTAATCTGTGAAATGAGGAGAAGAGGATCCCTCTTAGCCTGTTAGTTTGACAGACTGTCCGTACATTGTCGAATCTACCACTCTGCCCAGTGTTTCTAAAAGGTTCTGTGCCTGTAGACTGTACTTGCTGGACAGCCAATTGCAGGAATAGCAGATCCCAGATCTTCTAGGAAATTCAATATGACAAAGATGGCTGTTTTTAAGGTTCCAATTATATTTCCCAAACTCTTTGTCACGGGATACTTTGTGCTAGTGACTGTCTCAGACTTTATATTCTATGTCCTAAGTCAACCCAAAATGCCTGTATCTGTATAAAATAAATACGAGACGATTAAATATGCATTCCATAAAATGGATGGGAAGTATCAAATGATAAATCCTAATGCCTCTGTGGTGGTATGCCACTCCAGTTTAACTTTAGAAGAATCACAGTAAAATGTGTCTGAGTCCATTTTCTTAGCCTACAGGCTTCCCATAAATAATAATGTGCTGGGAAAGTATAGGAAGTTGTGGAGTTGGGAGTGCACTTGGACTAAAACTTCTTTCACGTGGCTATGGAGGAAACCTATTTCTTCTCCATCTTCTCATTGTTGGAAAGAACGTAGAATGCCTTTGCCCTTTGCTGCATTTCTCTTTCACCACTTCACCTCTCTGTGCTGAAAACACACTTCAAAGCCCTTGTTCTAACCTCAATACAGGTAGGTGGAGAGGAAGAAGGAAGGCACAATCAGGAAAATGAAGGCTTTTATGTAGACTTTTCAATTTTGTACATTTTCCCGCTCAACACTGATGCGAGGTTTAACAGATGAAGCCATTTAGTATAATGTCAACACATAGTATGAGCTCAAAGTGTATTTAAATTATCATCCTGAATATTTATACAGATGTTTCATGTTGTGTTCACCTGACTTGGCAGATGATGTTTCCATTGAGTTTTGATGCTTAGTTCTAAAAGCTGCCTTGCTTTGTACTTGATTTGGCTTTCTATTTTGGAAATACCCAGAACACATTGGGCCTGTCTTTTTCACAATGACAACCAGCACAGGCTCCTAGAACCAGCAGCCAAAACTAGTCTGCTGGTTCTTGCTTGTTTCAAAACAGTTGGTATTTTTCCATTATGTTAACAACTTAGTA
The DNA here is from genome assembly GCF_017639785.1 of Mesocricetus auratus. NCBI lineage: Eukaryota > Metazoa > Chordata > Mammalia > Rodentia > Cricetidae > Mesocricetus > Mesocricetus auratus. The sequence continues at coordinate 16,598,757 of NW_024429205.1, read as the reverse complement.
CAAAAGAATATGAAAACAAATAAATTGCAATTAGGCCCCAAGGCAATTTCTATAAAAAACATGTACAAATCACACTGAAAATCTAGAGAATGTAGCAATTAACCATATGGAAAATTTACCCTGGAAAGGATATTGACTTCTTAAATTCCAAGCCAGAGTCTTTCTATATGAGTCTTTGTCTCTCACCCTGCAGTCTAAACTTTTTTTCTAAATATTCTTACTTTTTAAAATTTTAGTACTTCCTAGTCTCCTTGTTTTTCTATTATTACCATCTTTATCCTGGGGCTTGCCTTCTTCACATGCTAGGAGCATGATTCTGTTCCCCAAATAGCATCACTGTTACACCCTATTAGAATACATTTTATATTCCCCTGCGGAGCTAAGCAACATTCATTCCACCTTTGCTCATGATACCCCATGTTCAGAGAGGGCAGATTTCTACCCATCATATCATTAAGGCGAAATAGAGAGAATTATGGTACATTTCTAACATACTTCCAAGTGGGGCCCTCTCATTTGCTACTGTATGACTATGTTGTTATTAATTTATTAGTTTATGAAGAGCTTCTTTGTAGTAGCTACGTTTGCACCACAGTGCCAAGCATATCTGGCAGAAACAATGTAAAGGGTGAGGTATCTCTTTTGGCTAATAGCTTCAGCATAGCCCAGTCTATCCTGAACTGGAAGTCATGGCCAATCGACTTAGCTCATGGCATCAGGATTACATAGTGGAAGCTATTCACATCTTTGAAGATCAGGAAACACAAAGTAAGCTAGAATGTGGTTACAATCCTGAGAACCTGCTTCATGGCCTTTCTCCAACTAACATACTACCCAAGGAAGAGTACAGGACATCACAGAATGATACCAGCACCTGAGGATTAAACATGGAAAGACAATAAGCATTGAAAACTAAGTGTATACCTAATTCCAAAACACCCCACATTTTTTTGTGTTTCTCTGCCTCTCTCTCTCTCTCTCTCTCTCTCTCTCTCTCTCTCTCTCTCTCTCTCTCTCTCTCTCTCTCTCTCTCTCTGTTGTAGCAAGGCTTACTTTCCCTATATAAATGCATGCAAACCAGACAGGTGGTAGCTATACCTAGGTGTTCCCAAATCTCTTCTGGCTGGCACAAAAGCAGTAAGCAGGTGGGTGTGTGAAATATGATGAGCCAAAAGATTCATTCCTTTATTTTCTCTTAACTGCTTCAGCCTTCATAAAACCCAGCCCTATAGGTTATTGATTTTCACAAAAAGAAGAAAAATGAGTGGGAGTGGAGAATTATGATGTTATGTCCTAAATGAATTTTTCACGAAAAAAAGAAGAACAAAACAAAAACAAGTATTCTCTGTCTTGGGAAGTTGGTCAGAAATGAGGTTTGGGGAATGGAATAGGAAAGGCAGAAGTGTGTGTGTCCCCAGGGGAGAGCACACATTGATCTCTGGAGTGATTGCCCTGACTGCCTCTGAAGCTGAGAATTAGATCCAATATGTTAGTGCTAACATTTAAGTCCTTTCAAACCCCCAGGGGTCTACTGACTCTGCTTTCTCTTCCTCTCCTTCATTCTGTTTAGGTGGAAACTGACTTAACCCTTTACCCACCAACCTCTCATTTTCTGTTACAGAATCCAGAGTCTCGGGAAATCCATAGCAGTTTTGATGGTTATTTTCATGGTTATTTCCCAAGCAAAATCTCTTGAAGAATTTACTCTCCAGCTAAGAGAGCAAAATAGTTCCATTTTCCCCTTTTGCTCATTGTCTGCAGTGAGCCTTTGTCTCTGTAGCATGAGGCTGTTAGGAGAAACCCACAAATACAACAGAGCCAATTCAAGATTTGAAAAAATTGACGTGATTGATGGAACTTCAAAGTTCTATCAGAGATCCAAGAGTAGGCATACTTGAAATCTGTATTTGAACAATGACAAATGATTGTTTTTAAATGCTTACTTTATTTAGTAGACACCTACAAAAGGATCTTGCAAAGAAGGTGGAGGAAGACACACTAATTCCATGGAGCCAACAGCTGAACATTAAATATTTGAAATTAGCCTGCAAAATTACATGAATCTGGTCCCAAAGAAAGCTCACAGCAGGAGGGAAAAGAGGGCAAATTTTAGACTTGTAGTGACCTGGAAACCATTTAAAAGAATTTAATGATCTGTCTATTGATTAGTGTTATGAGATCTGGGGTTGGGGTGGGGGTGGGTAAAGAAAGAGATGGAAAAGAGCCCTGTGGAAAGAGAGTTCAGAGGTTCTCCACAGAAGCCTCGTAGGCTTAAGGAGAAGCATGCCTATCGACTACTTTGATCCTCTAAAGTAAAGCCCATTGTCTTAGAGGAAAATCCAGTGAGGAAGTTAGCTGAGCAAAGAGATGCTACTAGATGAAGGACTTTAATTACAGCCACACAGAATCTGAAAACTGGGGTAATACATGCCCGTAAGGCAAAAGATAAATGGAATTTTCCTGAGGGTGTTTGAAACAAAAAAGTCATATGCAAGCTGAAGACTGTACCAAATTTTCCCCTTGATCTCTTGTACTTATATACCAGAAACAGCCATAATATTTAAAGATGAGAAATAAATAGAAATAAAAAGTAAACTGTCAATGAAAACCATAAGCCATTTGTTCCCAAAAGTTGATCAATTCCAAGGAAAATAATTGTTAATCTTGCTGATTGATATGGTAGAAACTTGATGTTATAGAAAAACATCAAGAGAAACAAAACAAACAAAAAATGGCAAAAGTACTGGATCCTCAGGTTCTGCCCCCTTGGGAGAGAAAGGGAGATTTATATTAATCTGTGGATATATTCCACTACTATTACCTAAATATATGGTATGTGACAGAATTGAGGATACTGTTGTTTATACTAGAGATAATTCTCAGCTCTCATAAAGCCTGTATTCTGAAAGAAGCAATACAATGACATGCCAAGCAATAACACATATTTTGAAGTATGAATGGCATGGTTTCAAATCTTAGCTGTACCCTTTGAGATTTATTTTGTTCTTAACTTTGATGTGAGATTTTTTTTGGCAAAATTCAGATTTGAATACTAACTTTATGGTAAGTTTGTGATGAGGTTAATAATTTGTTGACTGAAAAAAAACCAAATGCAAAGGTTCTTGTTGAAAGAGAGGTAAAGGAATTCAAAACACACATAATGCAATAAAATTAATGGTTCCACAGACATATATCCACAATATATATACAGACCATTATTAATGCATATATACATATATATCCAGATAGGTAGATAAATAAGTGAGTTGAGTTTTTAATATAAGACAGACCCTGATACATATCTTTTCTTATTTTCCCCAGATATCATTAGATGACAAGGAGATTAAGCAGTAGAGGCAAGCATAGCAATGTGGTGGTGAGAAATTATTGTGGATGGGGTTTCTGTCATACCTGGTCCCACAGCTGTTTACCTCCAAATAAACACATAGAAGCTTATATTAATGATAAACTGTTTGGTCAATGGCTCTGGCTTCATATTGTCTAGTTCTCAATTAATTATTAACACATAACTATTAATCTATGTATTCTACATGGTCTTATCTTACTGGAGAATTCCCAGGCATTCTACCTTCCCAATAGCTATGTGGCATCTCTTGACCACTTCTTTTTGTCTCTTCTCTCCAGAATTCTCTTCATCTGGTAGCCCCACCTATATTGCCTGCCTGGCTACTAGACAATCAGTGTTTTATTCATCAACCAATAACAGAAACATTTGTTAAGCATATAGAAGGACATCCCCCATCATAGAGTGAACAATGGAGACCTTGTCTTTGGTATAATCAAGAACGTAATTTCATTATCACACAAAAAATTATATTTTCAGTATACATTAGAAGTTGTCAGACATGCAGACAAATAATCTTCTAATATGTATCAAGAGTAACTTTTTCAAAAAAGACTCCAGAATCCTATGGATGTGGCCAGTTTGTCTCTGCAGTCCAAATCTGAACATAATCATTCAAGTAAGGAGGAATGGAAGAAAGCCTTCCTGGCTGTGATAAATTGAAATTTTTATGTAAGCACAAATTTACACTTCCAAGAAAAATCCCTTCCCTGATCACAAAATCACACCCTAGAAGTTTCACACTAGATCCATTGTCTTCTTTGTCTATTCTGCTATGCTCACATGGGGCTCAACACTCTTTCTATCCAATGTAAGTTTTCCCAGTTTTATTCATGTTATGTTGTGCATACGAAAAACTTTCAGTGATTCAAAACTCTTTTTAAAGGTACTTATTATATTTTCATCGTTTTCTTAACTTATCACCATGTAAGAAATGATTCATATTTTCCCTTCTTTTTGCATATTCTGGTATAGCATAACCCATTTTTTTAATCCTACCAAAAGAGATAAAACTTTTAAAAAGCCCTATCATTGGGAATTTCCAGGCCTACTAAAGAGGCACGTTGTTAGTAATTAGAAGAAAAAGAAAAATATTATAAAAAATGTTTCAGAAATTTCATAATATCTTATTTTTGGAATTCCCAAGTTTACAAAGTAAATATGAGTTAAAGCTGTATCCATTGCTATAATAAATAGACTATCTAATGAATGTGAGATGCTTTATGATATATTTGAATACTTCAAAGCATAATATAGACTCTATTATTAGATAGCTCACAACCAGACTATAAGCAACATCCTGAGTACCCCATAAGTGTTATAAAGGTAGCAGAATGGCACTATGGGAAATGAAAGCAAGTATCACACTTCCCGGTGAAGTTCCTCTGATATATTTTCATGCCATCCTCCAGAATAAAGTTTTCTAGTTTCATTTCTGCTAGTGTGATAAAAAATATTCCATATCAGAACAAAGCAACAATAAAAAGTTAAAGAAGAAAGGTTTATTCTGGTTACAAGTCTAGGCTATCTATCAGAAAAAACTGGAACTTTGAGCCTCAAGTCAAATTCACAGTCAACCAGAGAAATGAATTCTTACATGCCTACTGGTGACAGCCCCCTCTCTACATTTACACAAAACCCAGAGCTCCAAGTTCAGCAAATTGTGCTGTCCCCAGTAGGCAGGTGTTCTCCATAAAGATAATCCTCCCACAGCCATGCCCATAGGCCGATCTTATCTAGACATTCCCTTGTTAATACTTTATCTCCAGGTAATTCTAGATTGTAATTAAATCTAATGTTAGTGCTTAATCTGTGAATGAATGTAGATTACCACTAAACATGTACTGAAATTCATCTTAGGATTTCAATGGATGAAGTTCAGTTCAAAAGGATGGTCATCCTCCTGCTTGCCATTGCTTTGTGAATAAGAAACATCCTAGTGCCAAGCATTATTTTCCTTCAGAATATGACAATGTGGGATATGTCATCATTTTCTTTCCACTAATAATGCTGAAATTTCCCGGCAATATCATTAAGGGTTTTCTTTTTCCACCTGAGATTTGGTGTAAGATTCTTGATTCCCTATATGTACCAGTTTCTGAGTCAGTGCTATTTCCCTTATTTCTCAGTCTCCAATTTTTCATTAAATTTAAGGTTATAATGTAATGAATAATCCATGTGGTTATCACCAGTGATGCACACGAATGTAATTGAGGATAATGAGTGATGTGAATGTTAATGGAGGGGTGAACTCACCCTACAGAATTCTAGGCATCATGTTTTGTTCAATTGCTTCAGCCCTTCAGCACCCACAGGCACTCCCAAAGGAGAATGCCTAATCCTGAGGTACCTCTTCAGTACAATTTCAAGACGTGTTTCTAGGGACCCTGGCTTCCTTGAAGGGATGTGCTTTAATTTTTGAAGAATTACCTTAAGTTTTGGGGGAAGAGACACCCATTTGAAAGTACATGCACAAGCAGGTAGCTAACAACCACAATGTAATTAAAAGAGAGGTTCCAGTTCACAATAGATTATTCTCTGACCCTCGCTCTTACAAGTAACCATGTTAACATGAATATGGTGAATATTCCTCTCAAATATTTCGCATTTATTCTTTTAACTTTATAGAAAAACCCCGAGTTCTGGATTCCCTTCCTCTGCGATATACTCCCTGTGTTATAAAGAAACCCTGAGTTCTGCATTGCCTTTCTCTGCGATATATTCCCTGTGCTATTCCACCAAGCTTCAGTCCATGAAGAGAGTACATAGAAGACTGGTGTAATAGTTAGCATATTGAACACCCAAACTATCATTTGAATGTTGCTGAGAAAACACTAAATATACTGAGGTTTACTGAGTTCACAAAAGAATATCTTGTCAATTGTGTCTTAGGATGCCTACACTTGGGAAGTCACCTATATTAAAGTAATTCAGAGCAGGTCTGTCAATTTTTATTGTAATTATCTTTTTCCATGAACAGGATGAGGAGACAAAATTGACAGAGAAAACCGTTGATGTATTAGAGTCAGTTGGGTACCCCATATCCATTCATAAGGAGAGAAAACTCTTGAATGAGAATGGATGGCAAACATCAGAGGGAAATTTTTGAACCATATAAGAAAACTATTGGAGTGTCTGAAAGGTTTGAAGTATGAGAGTAGAATTTTGGAAATTGTCTCGTTGAAGAAAGTGTATTAATGAGTTTGCTTTTCTGAGCATTTAATAGAGTTCTGTTACTGAGTTTCATAACAGTAATACTACCATCACCACTATTACAATCGCTACATAATAATTAATATTGTGACAGTAGTAATCATTTGTTTATAGGAAGAACAGACACAGAAAGAATCAATATCATCTAAGCAATTGCCCTAAATAGATGTGAGGCAAACTGCTTTCTCTGGGCTATAGGAAGCACAGAAGAGTCAACCAAGGGACCAAACAAGTCAAATTAACAAGTCAGATGAAGCAGCTTGTGACCTTTTACTGCCCACCACAGCATTTACTGTTAGCCTTGGGCAGATGTGACAGAGCAAACACTGACTTGAACTGGAGCTTGTTAGGGATGCAGAAGTGAGACGTTCTATGCCAGAATACACATTTTAATAATTTCTCTAGATGTTGTGTCTCTGGCTGATGAAGGATATATTTTTAATTTCAGATATAACATACAAGGCGTATTTTTTTCTCCGTGGGCAGTTTCCTGGTTTCATTTCTTGCAATGCTGGATCATAGTATCCTGACCCTTGACATTCCTAAGTAGATTCAAAATAGATTCTTTCTCCTTCATCTTTCTTAATAAAAGCATTTTGAAGATAAATTACAACTACTTCCCCAAGTTTTCAGAAAATATAAATTGTTTAAATGTATTGACTTATGTAGTCTGCATTTTTGAAAGTCATGAATAGTAATACATCTGTAAATTATTCAGTTACATGTTTTCAGGACTTTTTGAAAATTTGTTGCAATTTACCAAGGTTCTTTATTTATTTTTTTTTGGCCCCCCTCCCCCAAGGTTCTTTATTTAAAAGTGCATATAAACACGGAGCAGCATTTTTTTCATATGACTCATTTTTGCATTGGGGATTTAATATATTAGCCTTAAAAATCTTCACAGTTCTTTTGTTAACTTTTTCTCTCCCTGCAAAATGAAGTGCCTTCTTTTCCTAGAAGGATAAACTAGAATAAAACACCAACCAAACAAAATATAAATCATTATATATCTCAGAAGCAAAGTTCGGTGAGATACCAACTTTGACATCCAAATGATGACTTTTGTTTTGATAGCAACAAACACTGAAAACTCCGTCTCATAGGGATCAGGATGAAGCAAAGAGCCTTAGAGTTCCTACAGCTCACACTGACAAGGAAAGTATTACAGTGTTTTATTTCCCAATCCTTAAGTCAGTTAAGCATTTCACCAAGGTTTGCACTGCTGCTATCTATAGCAAATGAAAGAGGCTATAAATTGATTTTCACTGACTTTATCTGTAGTTTCAAACCATTTGACAGAAATCACCCTTTAAATATGTTTTGAGGTATTGATGATTTCTAATTGCTGAGCCATTTGAAATAGGAATGATGAGGAAGTGGAGGGAAAAGGGAAATGAGAGGGAGAAGGGAGAGGAGAAGAGGAGCGGTCAGCTCTTGACTGTAACCTTTAGAAGTGTGTCCTCAAATCTGAAAACTTATAAAATTTGCAAAGTGGAATCAACTTGTCTAAAAGATCATAGTTTTATTTTCTAATCAGGTTCCTGTACCGCCCCTTCACGGCAGTGCCAGTTACAATTTTCTAGTTGAATTTGGAAAAATGTTGTTTATAAGGTCAGATGCATGCCACTAATAAGGGAGTGCATCAAGAAACTGCCCAGCCCAAACCCCTTAAGAGTTGGAGTTAATGTCTCTGCAGCCTCAAATAAATGATAAAATGAGGTTTATTTGAACATTTTTGGAAAGACCTCAGAAATCACATGATGTATGTATGGTAGTAATACTCCCATCCTATACTAATTATTTTTTAAAGTGACAAGGTCTGGACTCAGGGAGATAACAGTTTGCAAGGCAATAAGTTTGAGATTGCCTTATGTCATTGTGTATGCCAATAGAAAGCAAAGAACAAATTTTGTTCCCTCTAAACTCGTAAGTTACCCCATTCCCCGTAAAAGTTACTGACTTTTGTGAATATGCAGAGCCCCTGGATTATCTTGTTCTACTCTAGAAGAATCCATTTGTTGGAAGGAATATAATGTCACTTGATATCTGTCTGGCTGCAACTATGGGTCAGAAAAATGCCCTTCTCTCTGACTCAGTAATAAATTCCAACTTGACAATTGCAAACCTTTTGTGTCCTAAGGTTCCATCTCCTCTTGAATTCTTAGATTTATAAATTCTCCCCCATACTATAAATGGAAGACTTTTTTTCTGTTCTTTGGTTTGGTCCATCTAATTCATATTTTGACAATTTAAACCTGACGTTGAAATCAGAAATAAACTTCATAATATTTGCATTTATGTAAAACTGGGAAATAAAGAGACATATAAAACAGTTGTGTAAAGGACCAGAATAATCACAAAGGATTATATGACCTAATCTGTTCTTTATTCTCTAGAGAACTCTAAAAAGACAAAGGAAGGGCTGTAGGAAAAAAGAAATCTTCCATATGGTAGTCTGCTTTAGTAGTTACTAGCAAAAGATGGTAGTCCCTGCTGTAGCCATTACTGCTGTGAATTCAGACACATGGAACTGCTTTGTCCAATGAGCCTTTACTTGATGTTTGTTACTGGCAACCTCTTAAGGAATTCACCACAAATTTGTACTTGAGCAGCTGACTCTACTATATACGCGATTACATTATTGTAAAATTTGAATGCATATCCTCTATGCATGTAGCATACATTATCCCACTTAGTATGATCCTTCTTAAGATAGTTTCTGTCAACAACTACATTTTTTTTAACTTAAGAAAACAGAATACAGAATAATTAAGGTATGGGCCAGTGTATCTAGGAGTTGTTCTATATTCACTTGACTTTATCACCTTTTAAACCCTCAGAAACATCTTGACTTGGATGTTAGACTCAAACCAGTAACAAACCGGCCATCAGCATGAGAGAAGCCATTGTTGTGGTCAGCCACCTTAAGCACCTGCACATTTACTCTAACATGCTTGACATCTTCTAGGTTTCTCCAGGGAATTTAAGCCATTGTTCATAATCCAAAAAAGTTGGCAGCCTCTCCAGCTACAGTCATCTTAAATGAGATTTGGTTAGTACTTATACCAGTGCCTGCAATTTGAAATGTCTGTCCTTGTGAGTCCCATTTCAGACCTGGTAACGTTTGTTTTTCTTACATAACAGTATTTTGTTACACGATTCCTCTTGGGTGACAGTCATAATGGCCTCTGATTGAGCCCAACTTTTATCAGTTCTGGAGATAAACTGGCATCTTCTGAGATCCTTCAAAAACACTGTCCCCCAGTGTAAACATTACAAATGTCACAAAGTGTGTATTTGAAGCCTGACCAGTCACATATGTATCTACAGACCTAGAGCCAATTTATCCAGCCCTTTGAATTGAGAAAATATTAGAGGGAGGGTAAACACTTATTTGTGTAGAGTTCCTAAACACATGGTAGGCATTTAAAAGTAACACTTGGAAAAAACCAAAATACTGTTATTCCATATTCTTCACACAATAGTTCAGGCTTGGTGTCAGCGTGTGCTCTGTATTACTGGTTATCCACATAATGCCATATTACTCTTCAATAAGACAGAAATAAGATAGTCTGATAGCAATTTTGGAGAATGCTTCTGTTTATACAAAGAAAAATTTACCTCCCTCCCTATGGTATAACATATTTCATTAAGGGATCATGTCTCCTGTCAAATTGAGATAATCCAGGAAATATATATATATATATATATATATATATATATCATTCAGAAGAGGCATCCTTGTGTATTTAGTTATGAACTTATCCAACAAGGAGAGTCTGTTAATACAATTTTTTCTGAAGTGTACATTTGATGTTTATTTTTTATCCCAAATCATAGAACCTTGCCTGGGTGAGGGACAGCCTTCTGAGCTTTATGTTTTCATATAGTTATCCTTTCAAAACTATTTTTCACGTTATAATTTTTCAATACCCTGATACTTTCCTCTCTCTCACTCCCAACCCACCTCCCGGAACATTATGCCAAGCTTGTTTATTGACATCAAGAGCCTTGAATAGTCTTCAATACAATGTTCCCTTTTATCCTCAGGAGGAATTTGGGACCTGGAGGCAGCAAAGTTGGGGTCGAGGCATTAAGTCCGTTTACTAACGGCAACCATTATTCTGTAATTCTCTCTGCTAATTTCTGTGGGCACAAAGCAGGTTGGCCCCCTGATGGTAATGAGCTTAGAGCATTTCTCTTGTTTCTGGTCCAAAACAGGGATTTTTCTTCTTTTCCTTTCCTGTCACCTTCAGGTGAGCTAATCAGCTCTGAGCAGCCATTGCTTTGGAGCCCATTTCCAGCTCCGTCTCTCTAGCATGCCCATCTTTAAGCCAGGCACCTCTCTTTTCACTATCAGTCATTTCTGCCTCCTGTTTCTCGTGTTTGGCGTCTCTCCAATGTGGATGCCTGATAGGTTTCCTCATGGAAACTGCTCTGTGGCAATTTCTTTTTGTTTTTTGAACATGAATTTTTATTGCACTTGGGCTCATTGGCCATGGACTGCTATGGAAAGTCTAAATTAGTGCCATCTAGCAACATCAGATTGTGGATGGCTGCTCCCTGGGAAGGTGATGCATGCTTCTCAGTCAAAACAAGCCATCTGTTAGACACAAGTAAATGGAGAAGGTCACTTAGCAACCTGATTGGAGCTTGGGAAGGAGTTCCTACCACTATGCTTATAATGGAAAACTTCAGCATATTAAAATTATTTTATTTTGTTTTGACACTATAGTATGAAATGTTCCAGATTTAAATATTTTTACATAGAGAAGTTGGGAATGTGATTGTACATGCTATCTTAACTTGGCTAGCAGATATTTTGGGTTGATAGATATATTGGTATACTTTACTGACTGACCTTCATAGAGAGTGAGTATAGTGAATCCTTGAAGCTGATATTCCTGTTACTATTATTGGTTCCTCTGAGTATATGGGAGATCTCCTTCATAAGAAAATGAAGATTTTTAAATTCATTTCATTAATGTGTGTTCCTGCATAAATCCATGTGCACCATATATGTGTATGCGCCCATTGATGTCTGAAGAGTATGTTGGATGCCCAGGAAACTAGAGTTGCAGGTAGATGAAGATGGGCATGTCAACTCTTAAGTGATTTTAAAATCTAAGATATCTCTCTAGCTTTCATTAAGTTCTTCACAATGTCTTAGACAGTTTTTGTATACTTGTAAGAGTCCTTATGTCCTAGCATATTATTTGATAACAATAAACATGGTAGTGATGTGATGAAAGTTATTAAATCAGCATCTGGATACAAAATACAGTCATAAACTTACTTGGAATAATATGGTCACAACTTCAGAATACTTCTTTCATAAAACAAATGCATTAAATTCATCTTATTTTTAGTAAAGCTCAAGAATGGTCTTATTTCTTATTGAGAATTACAAAGGAGAATCATCAAGCTATCAGACCTACTAATTTATGATTCCATTGTCTTAGAATTTTAGTCTAAACATGTTTTTATTAAACAATGTGTGTGGGGGGAGGTATTTCTTCTGAAATACCTTCTTGTAATTAGATCCAGATCTTCATGCATACATTAGATGCTCATTGTAGAGAAGTGTTAGTTTGAGTTTTTATCAGAAAAGAAAAGAATATTACATGCAAATGGAGCTAGGTTTTAAAATGAGCTTAGTATGAATTTGGTAAGTTTAACATACACATTTTTTTCAATTAACTGTGTGAGATAGCCATTTATTTCTTTGCTATTTCAAAAAGTACCTCAGGGTCCCATAGGAAATCCATTCTCAACAAACAAAAGCAGCACGGTGTCACAATCCAGGAACAGATAGCACATATAACAAAGAGAAGTAAAGGCAAACACTTTTCTTTGATTTCCCCACAGACACTTCTGGTCATGATATTTAAAAGGAGCAACCCAATGAAAAATGATTTTCTAGCAAAACTCAAATATCTAATGCTAACATTTACCTGGACCCTGGGTTCACCTTTGATGCTGTAACTAACTGAGTTTAGAATCTTGGAGGGGTCCAAACAAGTGCAGGTGAGGTGTAGCTGCATGTTCCTTCTCTGCCTGTCTCTTTAGGTCGTCTTTCTGTGTGGAGATACTTGGTTGCACAATACCTTATATGCCAGTGCAAACAAAGCAAGTGTCCATACACTAACACTAATATTTTGGCTAAAATACAAAAGTTTTTGGATTAAACAAACAAGTGCTAATTTTGCCATTGGCAGGATGTAATAAAAGCTAGTTTAAAGTCCTTGTGCAAGCAATCCCTGCTGACTTTTCTGGTTATTCATATTTCAGAAGTACAATTAGTGCTCACTACATGTTAGGAGCTAGTGACAACTTTCAAGCTATTTGCCATCTACTGCAAATTATAAAACCAAATATTGGGAAACACTGTGGCCTAAAGTATTATGAGAGTGGGGAGAATAGAGGAACTACAGTATCAGTCAGGGTTACTTTTCGAGTAGTTTCCTAGGGAAGTCAATGCTCACTTATGTCTATATGGGGTGTGTGTGTGTGTGTGTGTGTGTGTGTGTGTGTGTGTGTGTGTGTGTGTATAGTAAGAGATGATCAAAGAATGCAAGAAATTATCAGGAAATCTGTCTTCACAGACAGTGAAAATAGGAGACCTTCTATGTGCAATATAGCCCTTTCTTAGCATCAATATATTGATCCCCTAGAAATAAAATGCAGCGTACAAATATGAGTCACTCACATATTATTAAAATTTCTATGATAGTCAAGTATTACAGAGACAGTCAGAAATGAAGATGGTTGGTGAGATGGGCTCAAAAGGTCAAGGCAGCTGCCATGAAAGCCAGAAGATCCTGAGTTCAATCCTAGAACTCAGGAAAAGCTGGAAGAGGAGAACTGACGCCACAAAGTGGCTTAGTGAACTCCACACATGCCATCGTGGAATGCAGATGCCCACTCATAACTAGTAGTATTTTGCGTCCTTTGGACACTATTATGCAATGTAGTTTGATCATGACTACTCCTCCCAGCTTCCATCTCTCATTCCTTCCTACCCAGCTTCACTTTCTCTCCTTCTCTCCTTCTTTCTTTAAGCCCTTTGAGTCTAGTTTGTATGGGTGTCTATTCTGGAATGTGTGCAAGATAACAGAGGTCACATCATTAAAGTAAACTAAAGATTTTTTTTTTTGGCTTTTCGAGACAGGGTTTCTCTGTAGCTTTGGAGGCTGTCCTGGAACTTGCTCTTGTAGACCAGGCTGGTTTTGAACTCACAGAGAAAATCAAAGACTTTTAAAACACATTTAAAACAAAACATTAAAATATATTTTACATCTCTTTATTACATGCAAAATATATTAAAATATTTCTCATATTATTACAGAAATTTCCTTCCTTTTTATTTTGACTCAGTAAATTATGAAACCACTTTATAACTTAGTAAATACTCTAAACTAGCAGAATAATAGTCTGCTCAACTTGGAATTGGCCAAATAGCAAGCGGTTTGTATTTACTCTGTGAGATAGCATAGCTTTAGATATTTCCTGCAGAGAAATTTATAGCCAAGATGTTACTGGATTTAAAAAATAAAATGTATCATTTTGGCTTGGAGAGATGGTTCAGAGGTTAAGAGCATTTACTGCTCTTGCAAAGGAGCAAAATTTATTTCCCAGCATCCCAGCCACCTGTATCTCCTACCCAGGACAGCTAAATCCTTTGGCCTCTTCAGACACCTGACACTCATATGTACATATGCACATGCCGACACATAAACACACAGACACACACACACACACACACACACACACATAATTTTAGAAACAAAGTTGAATACATAGTTTTAACACCTTTTTTCATACAGTTATGCATATCCCATTCAGTATATCAACATAATCTACATTTTTTAGTCAGGCTATTAATTCAATACTTAACAAATATTGAAAGCAAGCTGAAAATAAAATAAAAATCTGTAAAAAATAAAATAAAAGGAACCGCTGCTGCCTATATTCAGGATCAAACAATCAAAATGTTTTCATGAAAAATAAGGAAACAAATGTGTTCGTTTGAACAGTTATGTTGTTTTGAAAATAACTGAGAAAAATATCCAGAGTCATTTAAAATAGTTTTGTAGGGACTCATCTTTCTAATATTTTCAGTTAGTTATCCACAACCATACTCAAAGAGAGAAAGAAGGAGAGAGGAAAAGGGGACGGTAAGAGAGAAAGGGCGGGTGGAAGGAGAGAGAAAGGGAATATCAAAATAGGAACTGTACGATCTACAATCAGAAAAACACTACACTATTGGTATGGCCAATCCAGATAATTCCAGCCCCTAACCGTAAACAAATAGCAGTTCTCCTTTTCCTGCAGATGGCTGAAGTCTGTAATTCCCTCACTAGCAAGCATCACTTTGCTGAGGGAGATGTATTCTGGCTTCCCTATCTGGGTCTGTTCCGCTCTGCAGGGGCAAATTTCCAATTCTCTCATACCAGCTTCTGCTTGAATTTTTTGCTGTAATTGTTCACATTCTTGCAGTACTTATGCTACGAGGGCAACAACACCAACAAACAGGAGCATTTGCAGTTTCTCTCCATCTACTGGGAAGCCGCCTTCCTAATCAATTCTCCTCAGCAAATGCTCTAGGACAGTGGAAAATTCCTTGGGCGAGAGATAATACCACCCAAGGGAAAATGCATTTATAATTGATGTGGTAAAAAGCTGTCAGACAGACATGGGTTTTCTCAACCATTTTTGTAAACACTGTTAGCAGACCTGCCTACAACAGCAAAAGCCTACAATCTCTCTACCTCTGGGGGAAAAAAAAAACAAACTATGAAGCCCAAAAAAGCCAATGCAGCAGATTCCATGGTTTTGTCATTTAGTGTTCCCTAAAACTAAGTACTGATAGGACTTCTTGGATTCTGTTAACTGTATTTTATTTTAAAGTGAATTTGAATAAAGTGCTTGTTTCGTTGCTGAATAGTTCACCAAGAATGGGAAAAAGAAGAACATGAAAGGAACTTCACCAAAACTTGAGGCTTTTCTTAAGCAATCTTGGAAAGTCATCAGAAAAAGATGATGATTTGCTCACACTCCTGGGTTGTAGAATATTTTAGAGATGTATGAATTACACAAAGCCAGGGAGAGCCTGCAATTGACAGTGTTTGGTAGAGCTACCAGCTTAGTTGTTTTTGGTAGATGCCAATCACAAGCTAGGAATTATACTCTGCTCTTACTTTAACTTTAATTTCTATAAGGAAACAAGTGTATTTGGTTGTGCTTTTATAACCTCAAAATTCAGTCAAAATGACACATTACAGGAATGGGAGAAGTTTGCTTGAATTCAAGATGATGTAGTTTTACCTTTTCCTAGGCAACTGAATTTTAAATTTTATAGGGTCGCAATTCCCCAGGATGGCACTCTGGGCTTAGCTCAGGCTAGATCTGACCCAGTAAATACTAAGCATTCATTAGAAACCTTGTAAAGTGGGCTTCTGTTCTTACAACTCCCAAATGTCCAGAAGGGGCATCAGGTTCTCCCTTAACTCAAACAAGGTTCCAATAGATCAGAGTCCCACACAAGTTCCAAGGCTGTTCCAACCCGCCTGTTTCAACATAGCCCCTAAAACTGTCAGGACTCCCTCACTATGTTTACTGTCTTCTCCCATAGACCAAACAACTGCCAGTCTGTTCTCCTCCCTACTTTTCTCCCTCTTCTCTTTCTGTATCTGAGAGATGGCCCCTCTCTCTTATCTATAATAATAATGAAAAAACCCTGAGCAGCCATCTCAGTGGTTTGTTTACTGTATCCTTGGCTTACAAAATACTCTTTAATCAACATCACGAAATATAATGCTCACACACACACACACACACACACACACACACATACACACACTATGCTACAAATGTGCAAATGTGTGCTTGTACTTTAATTTGCAAGTTTAGATTTTAAGAAAATGATTTTGACTGGATGGTCCTCCTCTACTTACCTGACAACTGGCGCTCCTGCCATCCTTTCAAATGTGGTACAGGCCTTCAGCCCAGCATTTGGGAGGCAGAGGCAGGTGAAACTCTGTGAGATCAAGGCCAGCCTGGTCTATATACTGAGTTCCAGGACAGCCAGAGCTATGTAGCAAGACCTCTTGAAAACACACACACATACACACAAGTCAAAATTATGGAGGATTTTAGCAAAGCTTTTTAGATTGGTGCCTAATTAGTGTAGGTATGTAACATACTGGCATTGAAATAATGCTGTCTTCCAGTTAGATTGTAGAACCAGACCTTGCAATTTTTCTAACTGTGACTTAATTGAATGATTTGAATGATTTATTCTAGGATTTCAGTGGGGTGTCTCCTCAGCCATTTTGAATAACTTGGTGAAAGTTCCCTTTCCAAGTGCCTTCCTGAGTTAAATCCAGCCTCACTCTTGGTTTTAGTTCAGACAAAAGACTGGCCTGAGACTCATATTTGCAGTTGGGATTTTGACTCACTCTGTTGCTTGTTGGCCCCTTCTTTTTTAACTGAGTGCTATGTCTAGTTTTTTTCTTAAATTCCTTCCTGTCTGTCTCTCCTGTGCATATGCCAAGCAGGGAGCCTCACAGACTAGATGATCATATGAAAACCCCGGCCTCATGAGTTCCTTTTCTTTCTCATGGTTAACTCTGCCCACATCCTTTCTGAAATAGATCTGTGATCTTTCTCTCCTGGCAAGGGAAGCCGCCTTTACTGTTGACTTCATCTGGCAAAGAGACATTGCGGGCCTATATTAAAGCTAAAAAGGCAGTTGTCTGGATAAATTTGGAGGCACGCAGACCTCGAGGCAGCAGCCTGTAGTGGCAGGAGCAGATTGCAAAGCCAGACAACTAGGATTTGAGTCTCACCATGCCACTCTCTAGCTGTATGGTCTGCATAGAGTGTGTAGCTCAATAAAATTGTGCCTTAATTTCCTCCTTTGTAATATCTGAGATCCAGAGATCATCTTGGTATGCCCAAAAGGGGCCGTTTGTGGGAATTTAATAAAAGGAATCTTTTATAAAGTTGTGAGTCAGTTTAAGGAAGATGAATAATGGATCATAAAGCACTCTGGCAATAAAACACTGTACCCTGCTTAAGTGCGAAAGGGCCAGGGAGAGAGTGGCTAATAGGTCCTTTGGAGAGTTATAGCTGTAGGGTCAGATACCTATGGTATTTTCAGGCTTTGGGTTGGAAAAGTATCTATTGTCAAAACACAGATGATGTAATGGAAGCTGTGAGGTAAAATACTGACCCTTCTATTCTTTCGCCCTCCCATATATTGGCAGTATTTCTTACCAGCTGGAACAAGTCAAGAGCCTGAGGGCAAGGAACCTGACAATTGAAATTAGGCTCTTGGGCTTGAATCATGGTAAAACATGATGAGACTTTGGACACAGAGTTGGTGAGGGAGAATATTCAAGGATAATAGTATCACCCTTGTAAAAGTCAGTACCAATTAAGTGAATTTCATCTGCAAAGCACAAGGGTTATACTTTGTGTTTTCTTTACAGAAACTGTTTATTCCCTTAATAATGATGATCTCCATTAAATTGTCAAGTTTGGTATTTCAAGATTTAACAGGAACCCAATTTTCTCGTCAGAAGACTGATTTGGGGTATATGCATGTATGTAATGGTATCTCAGAGGAAGAAACCAATATCTGATAAAACAGGATGTGATATATATACATATATATATTAGAAACAATCTTATTTTACATATCAATCCCAGTTCCCTCTCCCTACCATCCTCCCATGCCCCCCACCAACCCACCCTTCCTTCCCTATTCGCTCACAAGGAAGGGTGAGGCTTTCCACTGGGGAATCATCAAATCTATCAAGTCATTTGGGGTAGGGCCTAGGCCCTCCCCTGTTTATCTAGGATGAGAAAGCATCCCTTCATGGGGAATGGGCTTCCAAAGTCCATTCGTGCACTAGGGACAAATACTGGTTCTGCTACCAGAGACCCCATAGACTGCCCAGACCTCCTAACTGACACCCACATTCCTGCTTCTCTTTTCCTTCTTAAGAGCACATCCTGTTGTTGGTCCCAGACAGGTCCAAAATCAGGATGTTCTCTTAAGAAGGAAAAGAGTACCAGGTTGTTGTGGTCATATCTTTCTTGCACAAATAAAGTCTGTCTGGGGGTCAGAGAATGGAGCTTGCCAGTTGCTAACCATAGAGGTCTGGAGGTCTATACAGATAGGCAGGAAGTGATGTAGCTGGGCAGTAACAGGATATAAGCAAGGACAAACAGGAATTAACTCTTCTTCTCTGAGGAGACACTTAGAAGCTAAGGGGTGACTGTGGCTTACTGCTTCTCTCTGATTTCTCAGCATTTCCCTCTATATCTGACTCTGGCCTTTTATTATCTAAACCAGTAAAGAACTCCTATTGCAAGTTGTGGTGGCATAAGGATTTAATCCCAGTACTCAAGAGGAAGAAGCAGGAGGACCTCTGTGAACTCAAGGCCAGCCTAGTCTACAGAGTGAGTTCCAGGACAGCCAGTCAGATCTACACAAAGGAACCCTGTCTTGCAAAACAAACAAACAAACAAACAAACAAAAAAGAAGTGAAAGAATACATATTTGTCAAAATCTTTCAGCCATAGCTGTGTGGGCTACTATAGCTAGATTTTGTTGTTGCTGTTGCTTGTTTAAAAGTAAATGTTCATTTCAATATTTACATTCATAATGCATGGAAGAATAACAGGAAGGAACTATAGAAACGGCCAAACTTGGTACCTCAGAGGCCAAAAGAGAAGGATGTAAAATGGAGATTGGATATCTTTGATGGGCATGGAATTAGCAAAATATATAAATACAAGCTTCTTCTATCATAAAAACAGATTTTTCTTTGATTAAGCATTTTCTTGTATTCAGGGAACATGCTTTATGGATGGGACACAGACTGATGCCTCTTCTCAGTTTTAGGCCTTCACTGACTCTGACTACTGAAGTAACCAACACAAATAGAAAATTCTGCATGGAAAATTAACACCCCCGAATTCAAGCTAAGTGATGAGAGCCACAAGATATTGGCAGTTTGAGGAGTGAGTCTCTAGAGACATAGATATGGAGAAAGGCCTACAAAGTAGGCATGAATTTAGGTAGAATCTGGGCCAGATCCAGATTTTTTAGGAAGGCAAGAGAGGGTAAGTACTATTAGACTTGAGGGGTAGAGGAGCATCATCTCGTGGAATCTGACACTGGGGAGATATCTCAGTAATTTGGAAGGTTTCCTGCACTTGCAGAAAACCCGAATTCAGTACTCAATTAGTATGGCTTGCAACCACCTATAATTAATTCCAGCTCCAAGGATCCAGTGTCATATTCTGATTATTAAAGGTATCTGTATTACTGCACATACCTACACATAGACACACAGACATACACGGAACTTTAAAAATAAATAAAATACATTTGTGGAAACTGGAAGATAGTTGCAAAGGATCACATATTCTGTAGTAAATGAAATCAAACTATTTAACATGAACACATGGAAAAACGACTTAGACCGGTTCTAAGACTCAGAATAAGCAAGATTATGGGTAAAAGGACAAAGGTTTTTGCTATTTATTTTATGCTCAGCAAGATGAAACTTGAGGGGTTGATTTCATTTTGAATTTCAGATATGAACACAAGCGCATCATTTCTGAAATACCTATATTTAAATCAATGCCCAGCTCTGAGAAATCCATACATGCTAACTGGCTCATATACTCCATGTATTATTTTCTTATTTGTTGTTTGGAATTTATTGATCTTACTCAACTTTCTATCTACTTTCTGATAGACATAGAAGTCAATGTAACTATATTAGAATTGATCTTGTATTCAAAAACCTGACCCTGAGCCAATACTAATGGATTGGGGATATAGAACCAAGGCATGGCATGAGTGCTTGTCAGTTCTGCATTGGGAATGACATCGTTTGGAGTGATGAAGTACAAGGCAAGTGAAGGCTGCAATCTTATAGTCAATCTTCCCAGTTAATACACACGGCACTTAAAGTCTGCAATGTCAATAAGCATGGGTGAGTGCCCAGGCACTGGCTCATTATTTTGGGGAGTTGAAACTATCCCAATTAATAACACGAAACAGCTAAGCAAACCTAGCATGCTGTTTTATTTTTCTGCAGTTTTTCTCAGATTTGCTCCCTGATTGTGTTTAGAAGTTGTAGGTGACAGAAGACCTCCTAAGGAGGTACCACCAAGGAAGACAATGCTCGTAAGAGCATGGGTGAAAACATGAAAGAAAAATGAAAGCAAGTAGTGCAAAACAGGAAACCTAAATGTGCTATAAAAATATGAGAATATGCTAAATATAATTAATAGCCATATAAATGCAAATGAACCTGCAAGGTATTACTGTTTCAAACCCTAACAATGGATCAGATTGTGGTCTGAGTACCAAGTGCAGGCAAGAAATTAAGATCTGGGAATCACCATATCATATTAGATGGATGCATCTAATTCCCACTAAATTCCAATTTCCAGTATGTAAATTAGAATCTGGGGTCATGAGTCCTAAGTCTGAATAAATTAATACAATGACTTTCAAGAACAACAGGTCATTACCAAACACAACTTTTGATTTGAACCTACACATCCCATTTTTGAATATATATCTGAGTAGTCAGTATAAGTGTGTAAAATCTGTGTGTCAAAAATGTGTAGTGAAACTTTGTTTTGGAGAACAAAATATGAAAAAAATCTGAAAATTGTCTATAAATTGTAAAATTAATAGTAGTGCATCCATATACTACATTGAGCAGTATGTAGCAGTGAAGTTAAGGGTAAATGGCTACATTAATTAAAAAAAAAACATGAAATACCAAAACATAATACACACATACACACACAAACACAAACAGGAATAAATTCATCTATTTCTATTTAAATAAAATACAGCAAAATATGACACAACAAATACAGGAGTCTGATTCACAGGAAGATTAGCAAGCTTGTACAATCCTAAATATTACTCTTCTAGGGTGGGTGGCATCTTTCCTACCACTGCACACACATATGTATACAAATATATGAGTGCATGCTTAGCACTCATTTTTCTATGTTCTGTTAATATAAAATTGATTTATACCAGATATCATGGTACCTGGCTAGAATCCCAGGATTTGGGAGGTCCAGCCACAAGGATCAAGAGCTGAAGAACAGGATGGGATACATAGTATATATAAGGGCAAGCAGAGTGGGTTACTCTCTCAAAAAACTTAGTGTCTCTTACATGTATTACTCCACTTTGGCCAAAAGCCCAATATTTTTGTTTATTATGTTCTTCTTTATTTTATAAAGTATAACCCAGTTGAAGACAAGAACTTTTGTTTGTTTATGGTATAAGTTGGCAGTTTCCACTCAGAAGAATTTAGTGAAAAAGCTTTACCTCTTATTTCTTGTTCATTTCTTTACTTTGTCTCACATACAATTCTGGTCTTTCTTTTCTTGTGCTTTCTCAGATTCACTGCACTCAGACTTTTGTCCTTATTTCTACACCTAAACTTTCCCCTCTAAATAACGATGGCTTGCTTTAGAGATCTGGGTCACCATTTCTGTCTGTGTCTTCTTTGATGTATCAGTCGTAGTTGCTGTAATTTATCACAGCACCTTACCTGTAGCATTCACTTGGCCTCTGGGACTTCTCTAAGAAACCCTTCTAATTTTCTCGTCTGTATTTCCAGTCTCCTTGGTTGGTTCCTCCTAAGTTATTAAGCTTCCTAAATTTGTAATGCTCTGGGTTTCCCTTTTATTCCCTTCCTGTATGCATTCATCTCAGACATGTTCCTCCATCCCTGTTCTTTTGAATAGACATCTTCATGCAGAAGGCCATTATAGTTTTCTCTCTAGCTCAGGCCTTTCAGGAATTCTAGACTTATAACCAAGGGACTCCTTACTGGATTCATTTTGTTTTACAGGCATCTTCAGGTGTCGTTTCTATACTGAGATGTTCATCTTGTGTTGCTTCTTCATGGTCCTCAGGGGGATCTAGTGTGCAATTGATCAAGCCAATGACTTAGAGCTGTCACCCCATTTCTCCTCCTTACTTCGTCTGTATACAATGCATTTTCATTGCTCCTCATTTCCAAGTTTACTTGTGGTGCATTCAGTCCCTTCACCAATGTGGTTTCAGCTTCCACAGTCTGGTTCAATCTTTTCCAAACCTTCCTCTTCTTGCTTTGCTTCCACTGTCCCTGTCCTTGATCTGCTTCTCCTGTTGTAGCTAGAACACTCTGAAAATCAAATCAAATTATGTCTTTCTTTTTTACATTAGTTTTCCTAAATGCAAGGGAATTTATCCTGTGCATTTGAATGTCTGATAAATTCCTCAGTTTCACTTGCCACTCTCCCTCCTCCCATTGATGCAGCTTCAAAGGCTTTTGTCTCTCATCTATTGTAGCTAGTATTTTCCTACTGGGGCCTCTTTATTGGCTAACCCTTCCCCCTAAGCTAATCTCTTTCCACACATTTTTGGGGGGCCATCTCCACTTTTCAATCTGTTTCCTTCACACACTCTACAATGTTGTACAGGTTTTCCTTGCCTACCTTCTTTAAGAACATATTTCAGGAAATATCTTTCCAACTTGTTTTCTCAAGGAACTTACTTTTCCTTAATAAAACACTAAATGAATTTGTGATTTGCTATTTTACCACCTCTGCCTCCTTCTAAAGGCAAATGTTTTTTATTTGATGATATATACCCAAGAGCCAGGGTAATGTTTCTTCACAATTGACACTAGATTAACAGTTACTGGTAGAATGTATCTATATAGAAAATGAATAAATAGTTTAAAATTTGTTACAACTTATTTGTATATTTTTCTCAAATATTTTAAGAGTGAGATCTTCATTTTCTAATAGTCTACCTGTATTCTTACGTGTATTCTTAAAAAAATTAGTGAATTACCTTACACGTAAATAGCTACAACAAACTTGAGTCTATGTGACATTCACCATTGTCGATATGAAGTTTTTTTCTGTCTTTCTTTTTTGTTCATTCTTGAACTACTTTGCATTTTTATCCTACAATTAATGACAAAGACTTAATACAGAATGAACTGGTTCTGATTCATCATTTGACACTTTCTTATTTATTGTCTATGAGATGTGCACAGTAAACTGCAAAGTGAACTTGGCCTCCACAATGGGCCATGTACATTTTTCTAGACTATACAATATGCAACCTTTTTAACCCAAATTATTTTTATTACAAACTATTTGATAGAGGGTAAATTTAAACTATTTTTCCAATTAGTTATTTGATTGTTTCATCCTGAACTAATTAAAATGTTGCTGGAGTTATGGAAAGGCATCCCCATTGCTGACCCTTTGCAGTCTCTTGGAGACAAAACAGATGACTCAACAAAGCAAAGTTGTCACTAGGTAAAGCAGATTTTCAACAAACTCATTTGATTCAAAGTACATAAACACTGGATAGTTTAGGGAGTTACAATGAACTAAGCTCTCATGTTAGTAACTGGCAACCTCTGGAACGACACAGTATGTCTATGATGGCCTGAGACGACTTTTCCTTTCACTAACTCACTGCAGCAGATGTTGGGTTCCTGGGAGCTGTGGGATGGTAATGACTCTTTCACACTTCTTCAAATCTTATGGTTCTTCTTTATCATTGCATATTGAAGAACCTCTACTGTCCTTAATCTTCCTTCTCTCTTCCACACACTCTCTACTTCCACTTAGGCCATCTACTTTTGTTCCCCTAAGGAAAGGTCCTATCTATCTGAAATCTCCATCAGTGCTATCGCTAGCTCCCTTATATACACATATTTACACATGTTGTGTTGAAGGTCTTCCTCACTGCCTCATGATTACTGCATGTTCACCATCAGGACAGAATTCTTCATTTGGATAAATCTCCAAGCACATTTATATGGGAACCCTATTTGGCAGGGGGTCGAACACACTATTGCTTTGTAGTGTTAATTTTCTCCATACCAAGAAGAGAGTGTGACCTTGTGCTTAGACACTCTAAGTGGATATTTTAGGTTGCTTGTCTGCCAGGATGCCTTTTAATTTAACATGCTGTGGTCTCCCTAAGTTGTTGAATAGTTTTAGCTTCGCAAAGTTGTTTCTGCCCTTTGGTGTTTACACTTAATTTCAAAGGTCAGATAGGCTGTTGCCATTGTTTTCTTGAATTGTTTTTAATTTAAAGAATGAGAGTCCCTCCCTGTTCCTTGCTATACATGGCTTGTTTTCATTGACACCCATTCCATATTGGGCTCCTTTAAATAATAAATCTTTATGATGATAAAGATAGGAGGTAGGACTTCATGCCAAAGTATATAACAAAAACAATTCAGGAAGTCTAGGTTTGATGGGCATCTGGGTGGTATTAGATGGAAAAAGAAAACAAACAAACAAAAAAGAACACAAAGAGGAGGAATTCCAGAATAGAGTCAAAGAGTTTTCTACCAAGATCGGGGAATGTACACTGCTCATCTCCAAGTCCTGATGCACGTTCCAAAACCTGTGTTTCCCTCACATCTCAACACTCTGGGCTTAAAAACCATTTCCCCCATTGTGTCAAATTCCCTCACAGTAGCCCTATGAGAAGAAGCCAAAATTGTCCCAGTTTTTATATTACCTCTGTCAAATAAAGATTTCTATCTTAATAAATAAAAAGAAAGAAAGAGAGAAAGAAAGAAACTCCTTTCCCATCAGATTTCTTTTCTTTTCTTTTCCCCCCATGTTGCCCCTGGGAAACCTCTCCTTGTGAAGTCCTGGATGGCAGGAGTTTAGCCATTGTGGTGTCTGAAAGGCTTTAACTGATTGGCTTGCCTCTCAGACCTCTCCTGCTGTGTGCTTCTTTTCAGCAGCAAATAAGTGTCAGACAATTAGAGATGGGGCTGGAGATGTGTAAATTGTACTGTCGCCTCAACAAATTAGTAATTTTGTGATAATACACTGCACTTGTAACACGGTTAGAGTTAGCCCAGTTACTAGCCTCTATTTGTGCTAAAAGGCCGTGGGCAAGATTGATGAAGATCCTGCCCAGTGATTCATTCTCCTCCTTGACATGCTTGCTCACCCTCCTCTCACCAGAAAGGAGACATTAAACAGCTCTGGGAGTTGAACAAAGCCTCCCCTGTGGCCTCAGAGCACACTGGTACCTGCTGGACTGTCACAGCCTAGGCGATTTCTCACTGTCCGAGTTGAACAGGTACAGGGATTCAACAGAAACAATGAAGGAGTAATCTTCCAGCAGCTAATGTTCTAGCTTTCTGTTAGTTAGTGGTTAGGTCCTTAGTATGAGTGGTACTGGTTTTGAAACCCACTGATGCTGCTCTAACATGAATGACTGCATGTATTGACAGAGGACATCCTTGTGTTTGTCACTTTCCTCAGGGCTACTGGGCTGAGTGTCTGGGAAGTGTAAAAGCAGAAGGAACCAGTTAGTCAATGGAAGTTCAGTTAATCCACACATCACTTCTTCCAAGGCACTTTTGTTAAGAGGGATTGTTTACAATGTCACCTATATGTTTTATTTTCTTTGTGATATAGGTGGGCCTTATGTTCATAAGTCTACCATAAACTGACTCTACAGCAATTCATACAGAAACATGGGAACCTGTGATCTTGAAACCTAAGTAAAATATGCAATATGGCAGCCATAGAGCATACAGTACAGCAAAGAAAGGGAAGGGGAGGGACGACTTGCGGCTCCAAGTTTAAGCAAGAAGTAGGAAGAAAAAGGGTTTTTTTCATCCTCTGAATCTCTTAATTTCTATTTTGCTTATATACTTAGTTCAGGTTGCATTTCTGTTGGTTTTCTAACTAAAGTTGTATGAAGAACCTTGATGAAACCCCACTTTTAAAGAAAAGGAACAGCCAAGAAATTTTCAAGCAATCATGGAGATGGAATATTGCCTTATAACTATTGTGATGTTATGCAGCAATAGGAACTAATTGAAGTAGGGGGTGGATAGAGTATATTCAGATAGAAGCAGTAAAGAGACTGGCTCAGGTATAGGTGGAAGAAACTGAACAAAGTTAAAAAGTTATGTATCTTAGTGAGGGTTTCTGTTACTCTGAAGATACACCATTACAATGGCAACTCTTAAAAAAGGAAAACCATTTAGTGGAGTGGCTTACACTTTTAGAGGTTTAGTCCATTATCAGCAAAGTGTGACATGATGGCATGCAGGCAGACATGATGCTGAAGAAAGAACTGAGAATCTTGCATCGTGGTCTGCAGGCAACAGTAAGTGAATTGTATCAATGAGTATAGCTAGAGGATAGGAAACCTCAATGTCTACCTCCAATAAGGCCATACCTACTCCAACAAAGACATGCCTCCTAATACTGTCATTCCCTTTGGGGCCACTTTCTTTCAGACTATCACAGTAGTTTAGAGGATTTCTAGGAAAGGATATACTAAGAACCACATGAGGCCATATGGAAAGTAAGTGCCAATCCCACGTCACTATTTTATGCTCACAGAGGATGTGGCATCTTTAAAAAGTTAGGTACCAAGTATGGAAACAAACAACTACACAACAACTATAAAGAACTTAAAATCAAAGAGATTACCATCAAGAGTCCAATGAGTATGAACTTGAAGATGTACAAGAAGGGAAGTCAAGGCTGTGTGCTCTATATGAGAAAGAAACAACAGTTACAAACCCACAAGAAGTCCTACTATAGGGACTCAGGCATTTTACTAACTCAGCCCCCTGATGACTGGGCACATCATCACTACTTCACTCATCACAGGACTCAGTGCGCATGTACACTGTTCCCTTTATAAGCCACCACTCATACCCCCCTTGCTCTCTCTCTCAGCTCTGCATGGGTTGGCTACCCCTCATCCCCCTTTTCTTCCCTGTACACCAATAAAACTCCACATGGGACTGTTGACTCATGGTTTGTGTCTCATTACTGGGTAAACCTAGACATTTTAACAACACCTACTGTAAAGCCAAACAGTGGGTTCAACAGGCAGGTTCTATTCTTTGTCTTGCAGGCAACAGAAGGAAGAGAATGACATTAAAAGGAAAGTTGGGTAACAATCTCTAAGTTTGATGAGATTCCATTAAGAAAAGCTGGGCAATGGTGGCATACACCTTTAATCCCAGCACTTGGGAGGCAGAGACAGATGGAACTCTGTGAGTTTGAGACCAGCCTGGTCTATAAGAGTTAGTTCCAGGATAGCCTCCAAAGCCACAGAGAAACCCTGTCTCAAAATAACCAAAACAAACTAAAAAAAGAAAAAGAAGGTGAAGAGGAAGAAGAAGAAGAAGAAGAAGAAGAAGAAGAAGAAGAAGAAGAAGAAGAAGAAGAAGAAGAAGAAGAAGAAGAAGAAGAAGAGGCCCTTTGAAACAGAAAAGAGTAATGGAAGAAGTTCAGCCAAAAAAGTTATAGATGCTAAAACTGAATTGGAGGAAAAGGAACACAGAGTGAACAAGAGATCTAGAATTTAGCAGGAGTGTATCTCCAAATAGAAATGTATAAAAGAAATGGAAATTAAGAGGCTCAAAATATAATGGAGAAAACTCCAAATATTCCTAATAGTTCAAAATAAAAAAAAAACCCTCAAGGTTAACTCAAGGCTAATGAAAATAAGGAAATAGAAATGTTTTAAAAAACACTTTATATTCTTTATAGAATCTGTGAATTCAGGATAACTGTTTGATAAATGCTGTGAAGAAAAATAGTTTCTTGCCACATGCAGCATGCAAACATTGACTATAGTGAGAAAAGGACCTAGACCTAGCCAAAAAATAAATCATTAGGCAATAACATTAAATTCCTGAGCTATGACATTTTCCTTTTACAACATAACAAAGAATCGGCTTCATCTTTTTTCTCCTTCCCTCTTTCTTCCACTTTCTCTCCTTCCTCCATATTTCCTTCCTTCTAATGCCCTCTAAATCTGAAAAGAAATAAATTTTAAAGAATGCAAGATATCAAACAATATGTAAACATTTTCAATATTATGTATATTTATAATATATCCTAACACTTGGATATGTTATTGACATTGTACAATTATGTGATATGTCTCTGTGTGTGCATGCATATCTGTCTCCCCCCTCCCACGTGGGAGTGTGTAAATGAGTGTTTGAAGGTGTTTGGTAGCTTATGAGAAGACAAGGATAGAAGCTAATTTTTTTTTGCATGCACCAACTTTAACTTCTTTTTCTGCTCAATCTGTAGATTTCTTTTTTTTTGGTTTTGAACAAAGAAGAAACATAAGTTTAATCAGTTTGCTCATTGGGAATGATGACATCCATGGTTGTTCATGAATGGAAAACAGAAGGAAAATCTGACAAAAAAATGACTGTAGGAATTTTCATTAAATGGATAGCCACCTAACATGGTAACACAAACAAGCAAAAAAATCTTTGTTGAGGGAGTAACTTGAGAGGAGGGAAGGGCTACATATGAGGCAAGATACCTACTGTTCTGTAGACCAATTTTACCATTCTTCAAATGTAGCAAGGCCATTCATTTTTCTCTTAACTGAGAGGCATTGTCATTTTCTGTATTGCAGGATAATTAACTAACAGAGATAACAAGCTGTTGAAATGCTCTGTGTCATCTCTCGGGTGACTCATGTTTTATAAAGGAGGGAGCTTGAGAAAATGATTGCCAAAGTTTGTGAGTCACAATGGGCAAGTTTCCCGAATAGGAAACCCTTTGATTTCTAATCCTCCACAACTCAGAACAGTATGCACACAGAAATGTAAGAGGTTTACATTTAACACTCAAGGACTCGATTTGAAGACATTGAATATAGCATGTTATTGTGGGACTGAGCTACACCCCCCTCCAAAAAAAGATTCTTCTCTCCAGAAAACTGGAAAAGTAGCTTTCGACCTAACTAAGTCAGTAAACCACTGTCAGCCTCTTGGGCTGGTTTTAGTAAGATAGTACAAAAGAAATATCAGCATTATAGATTCTATACAATTAAGCAGTGCCTATAGACGGGCAAGAAGACCACCCCTCCAGTAAGATAAGTGCTTGCTGAAATAACAAGCATAAGGATTATAGTAATTCCATTTAGCAAGAATGAACATTTTTCAAACAGGAGAAATTGTTTACATATGCATGGACCCATATACAGGCTAATGCTTCAGTTCAGGCAGGACCAGCCAAACCTTGTTGTTTTTATTTGTGGTTTTTATAGGTCAGGTAACAATGTGGCCTTTGAGTCCCATGCCCACCGAAAGGAATTTCCATCATCGTTAAACATGCTGACAGGAGCAGAATTTGCAGGAAAAGGCATTCTGTAGATGCTTTCAGGGAGTGAGAGTGTACAAATGTTGGAGATCTGTAAAAAGTAATAATGTGATTTATTTCTTAGTAAGCAGGATCCTTAGTATAGTCTTTGATGAGAGAGCTACAGTAACCCCTTTCAAGGAAGTTTCTAGCAAGTGTTTGTTTTTTTCCCAAGTTAATGGACATAACCTTTAACAAGCAGACAGAAGTTAACACACTGAGGTAAAATATTAGCTCATTTTTCTTCTACCCTAGCTTATAATTTCTCAGCAGAGATTTTAATAAATTGTTACAACATAGAAGAGTCATCTGATTCTGTTAGGTTCACATGTGTGAGTACAAAAATATATACTATACCCCCCCAAACGACGAAACAAAATAAAACCTGGTGTAGTGGAACATACTTCTAACCAACCGGCAAGGAGAGACAGGCAGAAACAGATCCCTCTGGCACACTGGCCAGCCAGTCTAGCCAAATCTAATGTTCCCAGGTCCCAGTGAGAGCACCTGCCCTAGATGTGTTGCACACAGAGAATGTCCTCCATGTCCTTACTGCTTTCCAGACCTCACATGAATATGTAGTCTCACCTGGACTAGTGGAAGGACACTCTGAAGATAGTGTTCCTGATTTTAGGTCTAGAAATGAGTATGATGATAAGAATAAAGTATGGACAGAGACTGACATTTTGTGCCCTTTTATGTTAGTTTTCTGTATTTGATCGGCATTCTTTCTAGTTACCTGCTTAAATGGGTAATCTCAGATAATATATAAAAGCAAAGCAACAACAAACACCACAGTTAAGACTCCTCCTGTGCAACAACACCTGAAACTGGCCTCTGACTTTATCTGACCTCTGACCTGAGCCTGCATTTGACTGTGCACCAGCAGACACTTGCTTCTGCACACACGAGAACACCCTCTCTCCACACATGGGAATATCCATGGAAATTAGCACTTTCTATTTCCTGTTGTTTATGTTACCTATGAAAGAGTAAAACCAGGGTCCTTTCCCTGTATTTAAACAACAGAAACAATTTATCAAAGTGGAAAAGGACAATACAGTCAAAGTTTAACCAAGTGTTAGCTGGTAAAATGCAAGTAAATATTTAATATCTTAGGTTCAGTATAGAATAAAGACATCAGGAAAGGCTGAAGAAATGGAAGATGACTCATATGTGGGTAGGCTTATTAAAAGGGATAGTACATTTCAAAGGAGATGCCCACAATAGAACATTTTTTAAAAAAGAATTTTCCCTGTGCTTGGTTTTATTTATTTCTCTTTAGTCATGTTAGTTTGGGTTTTGCAGAGACTATGTCATTGGCTCATAAATACTGCTCAAAAATCATACTGTTAATGTTGCCAAATTTTGAAAAGCAGAAACTGTTTCATTGTATATATTATTGATATATCTGATAGATTATATCTACATATTTGATATGTAGATATCTATCATCTATCTATCTACCTACCTATCTATCTATGAGCAGTTTCTGTGAAACAAAGCCACAGAGAACTTATGTAGAAAAATATTTTCAATTTTATTTGTATGTTTGTTTGGAGTGGAGCCACTAACGACTTCTGATGGCTTTGTTACTTTCTTCCTTTTTGAAAGCAAAATAAATATGGGCAGTTGGATTAGTGTATTAATCATGCTCTCATTGCCTAAACTGTTTCTTAAAGTTCTCTTTTTAGACAGCAATATGCTGTCCATATGGATTTCTGATTATCTCCTCTGGTATGCTTAGCAAGGACTTTGAAGAACTCTGAAATTGGACTCAGTAGGTGTTTAAAAAAGTTTATTAAATGCTGATGGGAATCTGTCTAATTCTGAAGATTTTCCAGTAGTAAGGAAATTACCTTATTTACAACAATTCTGCTCCATTGTTAACTGAGAGGTTTGTGTCCTTCAATTATGCGTCATTTGATAGAGAAAACAATTATCAGAAAAGTTACAGCAAGGAGTTGTTAGTGCCTTCCTCTGTTGTTGCCTTATTCCTTTGTTTTTGTGTGCATGCTATTTACCGGAGGACTGGCCTCCTTTATAGGTCCAGGGATTCCTCCTTATTACCTCCATATGGGGGTGAGATACATGGGCATCCTGTGGGGAGGTTAACGAGTTGGGGATTTTATTTCAGGGACTGCCTTCCAGCTCCCAATTTTTCCTATAGGTCACTCATATTGCAAGTAATTCTTGAGCAAACCATTCCCCATCTGTTCAGATCTTGTTATAACAAAATCAGCCATGACAGATTATGGTACATAAAACAGAATAAACTTTGCCCAGCTGGATGTACAACATAAGGAGAGAGAGGATACACAGGGCCCTCTGGCAATAGAAAACAGTAATCGAGGGAAGATTTCCCCATCAGAAAGAATAAAAGGAATGCAAAGTTCAAGGGGAGAGAAGTAGGACTACCTATTAGGAAAACCATTGGTAATGGCTGCGGATTAGTGTAAAGAGGCACATAAGAGCTTTGTTCTGAGATGTATGTCCTCAGACATAGCCTCTGCTCTCTTAGCCAATAATTGTTTGCCCACAACCCAAGGTCCTCTGGAGAGGATAGCACACTCTAGGGAACATAGACAATGTGACTGCCATTTCTAGAAGCAGTATGCCACAGAAACCTCACTATTATTATGAGCAGAATATTTTTCTCTACTAATATGGTCCATAAAAAGCCACATTGTTCATTGCTGCTCTTAGGATTCTGGGGAAGCATCCTTGAGGAACTCTGTGCAAAGTTAATGGGTTCACTCTGGCAAGTGTCATTCTGGAGAGCAGGACTCCTTTGTGATGCTTTGCCCTGAGTGTTTTGCCCCCACAAAAGGAACAACATGCATTGTGTAAGTAAAACAAAAGTTGGTATTTCTAATGTCCTTGTTATTGAAGAAGCAAGCATGTGTGTCACTCAGGTGCCCTCTTTCAGGAATAGTGTGAGTGGCCTTCGTAAAATCCATTTAAGTAGTAGGGGAAAAAAAAATATATATATATATATATATATATATATAATTTGAAATTCTTTTTAATATATATTTTTATTTATAAATTGAAATTAAAATTAGAAACAAGGTTGCTTCACATGTCAATTCCAGATCCCTCTCTCTTTCCCTCCCCTCCTCCCTTGCCCTCCCACCAAACCCCCCCCAGTATCCCCAGATTTCCCCAGGGAGGATTAGGCCCTCCATGGGGGTGTCCATAGTCTGTCATTTTATCCAGGGCAGGGCCTAGAACCTTCCCCAAGAGTCCAGGGTGAGAGTGCATCTCTCATTGTTCGATGGGAGCCCAAAGACCATTTGTTTCCCGGGATGAATACTGATCTACTACCCATGGCTCAATAGATTACCTAGGGCTCCACACTGAGACCCACATTCAGGGGGTCTTGATCAGTTCCATGCTGGATTCCCAGGCATCAGTCTGGGATTCAAGAGCTAACCCTTGTCAGGTCAGCTGTTTCTGGGGGTTAAACCAGCCCACTCTTAACCCACTTGTTCATCAGTCCTCCCTCTCTGTCACTGGATTTCTTGAGTTCAGCTCAGTGCTTAGCTGTGGGAGTCTGCCTCTGCTTCCATCAGCTACTGAATGAAGGTTCTGTTTCCCAGACTCTCTGGTCATGGGATTGTAGGCTGGCACTCCCCAGATCTATGTCTAAAATCCATATATGAGAGAGTACATGCCATGTTTCTTCTTTTTTGTGACTGGGTTACCTCGCTCAGGATGGTTTCTTCTAGTGCCATTAATTTGCCTGCAAATTTCAGGATTCCATTGTTTTTTTTCTGCTGAATAGTACTCCATTGTGTAAATGTACCTCATTTTCTCTATCCACTCTTCGGTTGAGAGGCATCTAGATAGCTTCCAAGTTCTTGCTATTACAAATAATGCTGCTATGAACATAGTGGAACAGACATCCTTGTCGTATGAATGGGCATCTTTTGGATATATGCCTAAGAGTGGAGTTGCTGGGTCTTGTGGTAGGTTTATTCCCATTTTTCTGAGGAATCTCCATACTGATTTCCAAAGTGGCTGTACGAGTTGGCACTCCCACCAGCACTGGAGGAGTGTTCCCCTTTTACCACAACCTTTCCAGCATAAATTGTCTTTGGTATTTTTGATTTTAGCCATTCTGACAGGATTAAGATGGTGTCTCAGATTTGATGTGATTTGCATTTCCCAGATGGCTAAGGATGTTGAGCATTTCATTGATGGCTAAGGATGTTGAGCACTTCCTTAAGTGTCTATCAGTCATTTTAGACTCCTCTATTGCAAATTCTCTAGTTCTGTACCCCACTTTTTAACTGTTTCCTTTGGTGTTTTGGAGACTTGCTTTTGAGTTCTTTGTAAATTTTGGAGATCAGCCCTCTGTCAGATGTGGGCTTAGTGAATATCTTTTCCCATTCTGTTGGCTATCCTTTTTGTTTTGCTGACTGTGTCCTTTGCCTTACAGAAGCTTCTCAGTTTCAGGAGGTCCCATTTATTAATTATTGATCTCACTGTCTGTGCTACTGGTATTATATTCAGGAAGCTGTCTCCTGTACCAATTCGTTCAAGAGTACCACCCACTTTCTCTTCTAAGAGGTTCAGTGTGGCTGGATTTATGTTGAGTTCTTTGATCCATTTGGACTTAAGTTTTGTACATGGCAATAGATATGGATCTATCCGCATTCTTATACATGCCAACATCCAGTTATGCCAATACCATTTGTTAAAGATGCTTTTTTTTTTCCATTGTATATTTTTAGCTTCTTTGTCAAAGATTAGATGTTCATACATGTATGGGTTAATATCAGGGTGTTCAATTGGATTCCATTGGTCTAATTGTCTATTTTTGTGCCAATACCAAACTGTTTTCAGGATTACAGCTCTTTAATAGAGCTTGAGGTCAGGGATGATGTTGTATTGTTGAGTAAGGTTGTTTTGCCTATCCTGGGTCTTTTGTTTTTCCATACAAAATTGATTATTGTTCTTTCAAGGTCTGTGAAGAATTGTGCTGGTATCTTAATGGGGATTGCATTGAATCTGTAGATTGCTTTTGGCAGGATTGCCATTTTTACTAAATTGAACCTACTTATCCAAGAGCATGGGAGATCTTTCCATTTTCTGAGGGCTTCTTTAATTTCTTTCTTTAAAGACTCAAAGTTCTTGTGATACAGGTCTTTCACTTGTTTGGTTAGAATTACCCCAAGGTATTTTATGTTGTTTGTGGCAATTGTAAAGGGTGATGTTCCTCTGATTTCTTTCTCAGCCCTTTTATTGTCTGTATATAGTAGGGCTACTGATTTTCTTGAGTTGATCTTGTAGCCTGCCACTTTGCTGAAGGTGTTAATCAGCTTAAGAGTTCCCTGGTAGAATTCTTTGGGTCATTTATGTAAACTATCATATCATCTGCAAATAGTGAAAGTTTGATATCTTTCTTTCCAATTTGTATCTGCTTGATCTCCTTTTGTTGTCGTATGGCTCTGGCTAGAACTTCGAGTACAATTTTGAAAAGGTATGGAGAGAGAGAACAGCCCTGTCTTGTTCCTGATTTTAGAGGAATTGCGTTTAGTATCTGTCCATTTGATGTTGGCTGTTGGTTTGTTGTATATAGCTTTTATTATGTTTAGGTATGTTCCTGTTATCCCAGATCTCTCCAAGACCTTTTTCATGAATGGATTTTGAATTTTGTCAAAGGCTTTTTCTGCATCTAGTGAGATGATCATGTGATTTTTGTTTTTCAGCTTGTTTATATGGTGGAGTACATTGATGGATTTTCATATGTTGAATCATCCCTGCATCACTGGGATGAAAGCTACTTGATCATGGTGAATGATTGCTTTGATGTGCTCTGGGATCCGATTTGCCAGTATTTTATTGAGTATTTTTGCACCAATGTTCATGAGGGATATTGGTCTGAAGTTCTATTTCTTAGTTGTGTCTTAGTGTGGCTTTGGGATCAAGGTTATTGAAGCCTCGTGAAAAGAATTTGGCAAACACCCTTCTGCTTGTATTGCGTGGAATACTTTGAGAAGAATTGGTATAAGCTGTTCTTTGAATTTCTGGTAGAATTCTGCACTGAGGCCATCTGGACCTGGGCTTTGTTGTGTTGGGAGACTTTTGATGACTGCTTCTATTTCCATAGGGGTTATAGGTCTATTTAAATTGCTTATCTGTTCTTGATTTAATTTTGGTAAGTGATAGCTATCCAGGAAG
The DNA here is from genome assembly GCF_017639785.1 of Mesocricetus auratus. Classification (NCBI taxonomy): domain Eukaryota; kingdom Metazoa; phylum Chordata; class Mammalia; order Rodentia; family Cricetidae; genus Mesocricetus; species Mesocricetus auratus. Next base: position 16,562,753 of record NW_024429205.1, on the reverse strand, counting down.
CCATCCATTTCCTTTAAATTTTTGAATTTTGTCGAGTACAGGTTTTCAAAGTATGACCTGATGATTCTCTGAATTTCCTCAGAGTCTGATTGTGTTAATTTGCATGTTCACTCTCTGCTGTTTGGTAAGTTTGGACAAAGGTTTGTCTATCTTGTTGATTTTCTCAAAGAACCCACTCTTCATTGCATTGTTTCTTTGTATTGTTTTCCTAGTTTCTACTTTATTGATTTCAGCCTTCAATTTGGTTATTTCCTGGCATCTACTCCTCCTGGGGGAGTTTTTTTCTTTGTGTTCTAGAGCTTTCAGCTGTGCTGTTAATTCTCTAGTATAACTATTCTCCAGTTTCTTCATGTGGGCACTTAGTGCTATGAACTTCCCCCGTAGCACTGCTTTCAAAGTGTCCCATAGATTTGGGTATGTTGAGTCTTCATTCTCATTGAATTCTAGGAAGTCTTTAATTTCATTTTTTATTTCTTCTTTGACCCAGGAATGGTGCAGTTGTGCATTATTCAATTTCCATGAGTTTGTAGGTTTTCTGCAATTTGTGTTGTTGTTGAATTCTAATTTTAATGCATGGTGGTTTGATAAGATGCATGGAGTTATTCAATTTTTTTGTAGCTGCTGAGGTTTGATATGTTGCCAAGTATGTGGTCGATTTTTGAGAAGGTTCCATGTGGTGGTGAGAAGAAGGTATATTCTTTTTTATGTGGATGGAATATTCTAAAGATGTCTGTTAATCCCAATTGTGTCATAACTTCTATTAGACCATTTGCTTCTTTGTTGAGTTTCTGTCTGGTATTCCTGTCTAGTGGTGAGAGTGGGGTGTTGAAGTCTCCCACTATAAGTGTGTGGGGCTTTATATGTGATTTAAGTTTTAGTAATGTTTCTTTGCTAACGTGGATGCCTTTGTATTTGGGGCACAGATGTACAGAATTGAAACTTCATCTTGGTGGATTTTGCCTGTGATGAATATGTAATGACCTCCTTGATCTCTTTTGATTGATTTTATTTTAAAGTCTAATTTGTTAGATATTAGTATTACTACCCCTGCTTGTTTCTTGGGTCTATTTGATTGGAAAATCTTTTCCCAGCCATTAACTCTCAGGTAATGTCTGTCTTTGAGGGTGAGGTGTGTTTCCTGTATGCAGCAGAAGGATGGGTTCTGTCTTCGAATCCAGTCTGTTAGCCTGTGTCTGTCTTTTTATGGGTGTGTTAAGGCCATTAATATTGAGGGATATTAATGACCATTGATTGCTCATTCTTCTTTGATTTGGAATGGTTTTTGGTGGTGGAATTATGTGTGGAATTCCACCCCTTTTTTCTTTTGGCTGTTTGTAAAGTGGGATTCTCTACTACCTATGTTTTCTGGTTGTAGTTAACTTCCTTGGGTTGGACTTTTTGTTCCAGAACTCTTTGTAGTGCTGGGTTAGTGGATATGTATTGCTTGAATCTAGTTTTGTCATGAAATATCTTGTTTTCTCCATCTATAGTGATTGAGAACTTTGCCGGGTATAGTAGTCTGGGCTGGCATCCATGGTCTCTTAGTGTTGGTAGAATATCTATCCAGGACAGTCTAGCTTTCAGAGTTTCCATGGAGAAATCAGGTGCAATTCTGATAGGCTTGCCTTTATATATTTCTTGGCCTTTTTCTTTAGCTGCTCTTAATATTCTTTCTTTACTCTGTATATTTTGGCACTTGATTATTATGTGGCAAGGGAACTTTTTTTTGTGGTCCACTCTATTTGGTGTTCTGTAAGCTTCTTGTACCTTCATTGGCATGTCTTTCTTTAAGTTGGGAAAGTTTTCTTCTATGATTTTGTTACATATGGTTTATGCCCCTGTGAGGTGGTTTACTTTGCCTTTTCTATACCTATTATTCTTAGGTTTGGTCTTTTCATGGAGTCCCATATTTCCTGGATGTTTTGTGTTAAGGATTTGTTGGACTTAAGATTTTCTTTGGTTGATGAATCCATTTCTCCTAGTGTATCTTCAATACCTGAGATTCTTTCTTCTGTCTCTTGTATTCTGTTGGTAATGCTTGTATCTGTAGTACCTGACTATTTTCCCATCTTTACTATTTCCAACCTTTCTTCAGATGTGATTTTTTTATTGTTTCTATTTCAGTTTTCAACCCTTGTACTGTTTGAATTGTTTCTTGCAATTTTCAGTTTATCTTTTTATCTTTGTTGCATTTCATGAATTTTTTGGTTTGTTTTTTCTTCCATTTCTTGCATTTTTTGGGTTCTTTTTTTTTCCATTTCTTGCATTTTTTGGTTTGTTTTTTCTTCCATTTCTTTGAGGGATTTTCCTATATTCTCTTTTTGGGCCCCTATCATTTTCATGAAGGTGGTTTTAAGGTCATTCTCTTCTGCTTCATTTGCATTAGAATGTTGGAGTCTTGCTGGTGTGGAGTCTATAGAATCTGTAGGTGTCATATTTGCTTTTCTATTGCTGAGTGTGTTTTTGTTTTGTCTCTTTCCCATCTTTTCTTCTAGTGGGTGCAGAAAGAGCCCCTTACTGGTCTTGTGGTTAGGGGGACCAGAGTTCCCTTTCGGTGGGTGCAAGCAAGTCCAATACTCTAGTAGTTCTTCTATTCCTGGACCCATGTTTGGAAAAGAAGCCCAGGAATCTTGGGTGCATAGTCTCCCACCTGGTCCCCTGATCTCGTTGGTGGAAGAGAAGACCTGGGATCTGGAGTGCTTGTCTTCCACTGGGATGGGAAGCTCTGTGGCAGTCTCCAGGCAATTCCCAGGCACTGAAATGCAGGCCTGGATGCAGAGCCTGTTTTACCTGGTCCTGCCACTGGACCCGCTGGTCCCCTGGTCTCCTAGATCTCTCTCTTAAACATTAGTCACATATATGTCATTTTTATAGAATCTTACTTGCATGTATCATATTCTCAGGTGCTTGACTCTAATGAGTAACAAATATCTTATAATTATTCAAATTTTCTGTATCTAGCTTCTACTAGTAGAACATTCATCTAATGTACCTATGTTTTAATATAGAAATAGTCATGAAGTGGTTATAGATTATACTGGCATTGAATGAAATTAATTTTTTCACATCTTGTTTGTAATTTTTGAGAAACTAAAAAAAAGAATATCAAAGCTTCTGAAGCCAAATTAGTTGATGTTTTTAAAGTTGTGAGTAGTCATCTTACTTCTAAAGTTACATTTCCTTTCAAATCCAAATATATTTTGAGATGTTTACTCATAGTTTCATGACTTATTTTATAATAAAAATAGGTTGAATATTAATATAGTATTGTATGCTACTGCTTTGTATGTGATTTTTTTCTAAAGTTTGATGGTTCACCCAAATAATAAGGCTTCTAACAACACTTTTCCTTTCCTAGCAATGTATGAGTTCTCTTGTGAGAATGTGAAGTTCTAAATTAAAGCAAGTCATATGCATAAATTTACCACCCTGATGCTGTAGTTCTTGGATAAACATTCATTAGAGGACAGATTATGATATTGGGAATTTGTGACTGTTCTACAATGTTTTTTGATATCTTTGCATTTCCCAGATGCATTTCCATTATTAACTGTTTACATTGTGTTTGAATATCTGGAAAAAGTTTTTTTAAATGACTGACACAGAGGCTGAAAATTCTTTGCTTAAAGAGATATTAAAATAACTTGAAGGCTTGTAATATATTGACAATGAATTGTGTTTTATCTATTTTTTATTTAGGTAAATTTAAACCTTTTAGTTAGAATTTTGAAGCATATGTTCAATTATGTGATCAGGGCTCACCTTCACTATGGTCTTTTGCATTAGCCTGTGAGGCCTGGGTTAACAACAAACCATCTTCTGTTTCCTTCCTATGTGAACACAGGCTAGGCAAAATCTGCTTACTGAATCAAATGCACAATGGATAAATGCCTTCAAGGAAGAAAACACAGATACACACACACACACACACACACAGGAGTGTGGTGAATTATGTTTGAAGTGCACAATGTAGTCAAAAGAAATTGTCTTTATAAACCTTTTTGTAATTTGTAAAAAAAAAAAAAAGATAAGTATATGTCAACTAAATCAGTGTTAAAGATACACAGGCCTTTGGAAATAAGGCCAGGACTGGTATAACTAGATAATATTGTATATCTAGTTAGAGCATTGTGAATCACTGGTGGACAAATATGGTGGTATATAGCTATAATCACAGCATTACAGCATTTGGGAGGTTGCAGAAGAAGAACCACAGTTGAAGACCAGCCCACGCTACAGAGTGATAACATGTTTCAAAATAGCAATAACAAAAGACTATTGGCAGTTTCAGTCTAAATTGGAAGAAAAATAATGTTATTAATATTTAAGGAAATAAGAAAGGAGAAAGAAGGAAGAATTGGAAAGTCATTTTAACTGCTTATAATAGGAAACTACGAGATACTATAGAAACAAAGAAAAATGAGATGATCACATGAATCTACATTAATATTATTGCAATAATATCTAGAAGATTTCTATTAAAAATAGCCAGGGAATGGAAACATCATAGATGCCCGGCAACTGATAATTGGATAATGAAAATGTGGTATGTACACACAATGAAATATTACTCAACTGTAAATAAAGTAGAGATTATGAAAATTGTAGGTAAATTATTAAACTGGAAATGATAATTCTAAGTGAGATAACCTAGACCTAAAAAGACAAGTGCTAAATGTTGTTCTCATATGTGGGTTATGTAGCTGCTATTTTTATATTGTTAAATACTCTTGCTTAAATTGGAGTTCCCATAGAAGTCAGAAAATTAGTCAGAGGCAATCTGGGTGTTCAAGAAAAGAGAGAGAGAACACAGATGGTATAGGTGGGAAATGAGAGTAATGGACCAGGAGGAGTAAGATAAGTTGGTAGGTAGTAGGACAGAATAGAGAAGGAATTTTCAGGAGAGATAACTAACATTGAAGACCTTTAAAACATACATATGGAACCTACTACTTTGGCTCTGCAACCAGAACCAAAGAAATGTACCCTGACCTTGAAACCAGTGTCAAAGAACAGACTTTGTCCCTGGAATCAGAGTCAGTGAAAGACATACACCATGGCCCTAAAATTAGAGCCAAAAGGTTAAAAAGGACCAGAGAAAGAAACACACTTTGGTCCTGAAACTGGAGCCAAATCTGACCCTAACCCTGTGCAGAAAACTAACCAATCCTTAAGCAGGAGATCTAGCCAATCTGAGCTTAGCATTGAAATCTGACCAATCCCCACCCTGAAACCCCTTTATAAACCCTGTGTCTGTTCAGAATGTGGCTGTTCTTGCTACATGGCTGTCTTCTGCCACTGTGGCAGAAGGCAGCCACTCTCCTGGATTCTTCCCTCCCAATAAACCCCTTGGATGAGCTTTGGGTAAAGACCTTCTTTTGCAGCTGAGCAGAGACAACCCTGGGCAAAGCAGAGCCAGTGGGGCTGTAACACTTTTTCCAAGGAAACCTTCCCCTGGCAGAGTGGAGTTGTTACACTCCGCTCTCCACTCTTCCTAGGAGCAGAGCCGAACTGTAGCAACTTTGCCAGGGAAACCTTCTCCTTCCAGAGCAAAACTGCTACACTGGGCAAACATCCCCACCTGGAAGACCCTCTCCTGCTTGAGCAGAGCAAAAGTCTTTCCCTGTGGTAGCATTGTAAGCTGCTGTTCTTACTGTGGCCTGTGGTAGTCCTTGGCTCCTGAGCTCCAGTATACCTTTCCATCTGAGCTGTGTAACATTCAGTATCCTGTGACTCCTGAGTGCCAGGATACCTGTCCCATCAGATCCATCCAAAATGCCTACAGTAGGAGCTTTATGAAACACACACACACACACACACACACACACACACACACACACCATTAAATGAAGTTGCTGCGTAACAGGAGGAATGAACAGTACCTCTCCCTGACACCAAAGGCTATCAATAAAATTTCCAGTGTCAAGCATGAGTTACCAATTTAAAGTTGATAGTTACTAGATTCCCATAAACTTCTTCCAAGCATTAGAGGCTATTTCAATTGCTTTTGCTTACCCACCCCCCCAAAAAAAACCTTATTGTTAGACCCTATTGCTGAAGATACCACTTAGTCAAGTTATCAAAATGGGAAAATCAAGTTGTTAGCAAGCTGGAAACTTCATCCTCCCTGTCTAACTTTCACAGTTACCACAAAAGAAAAGCCATGAAGAGGCTTATACAGTTGTGAATCTGTGAGATCCAATAACAACCGGACTGCATGTTCTTCCCTGTGGTACAATAATAGCAAATATTTTAAGGGAGTAACCAACCACTTTCTTCTTGGATTTAAATCCTGCTCCATGAAATGGAACTAATGTCTGGTGGTTTTAACTGGAGCAAAAATCCATGATTGGCTAAGTTGTAGACCCTAGGTGAGAGCCCAGCACTATTATTCTGCTAAATGGATGTAGTATGACACTGCTCCTAAGTTTTTATCTTTATGCCCATAAATTGTTGTATCTCTACTCTCCTCAGAGAAGCTTCCTTTTGCAGTAGGTGGTGATTAATACAACCATCAGCAGGTGGCCAGTATGTAGAAAATAAGAAGTTCTCAGTTCCAAGTGCAATGTGTACATAGTACTCTGTTCCTTCAGGCTTAGGGAATTGTAGTAGAATAGATTGTAAGAGTAAGAGGTGATTGATGTCTGTAGCAAAAAGTATCTGACGCCTATGACAGAGGCATTACAAACATGAACTCTTAGCAGCTATAAGTGAACGCAAAAGACTGGCTCAAGCTCACCTCAGCCAAAATCCCATCATGGATGGAAGAAGAGTTAATGAAGCACCACCACTATCTAAAAAGTTAGTGGTAATTGAAGACCTTTGGGGTAGGGAAGTTTTCTTCAATTTTCTTTAGCAGAGGAATCTCTAAGAGACCAACCATGATCCAGTAGATTGTCTTCTACCCATGCACTAAGAAGACTCAGTGAATTAAAAAGAAAATTGGAGGGAATAGTAGTCGTGGAGTATGAGTGGAATAGGAGGGGAAGGACTAGACTGTAGTTTTGATCAAAACACATTACATATATGTATGAGCTTCTCAAACAACTGAAAAATTAATCATTTTAAAAGGACGTTATGTTTAAAGAGGTCTTCGGGATTATTGGGGGGCAACCCAGTGAGACTGTGAATAGACGATTGTCAATTTAATAGACTTGAATAGTCAACAGCCATTTTGAAACACTAGATAGGAGGAATGTGGCATTTGAGAAAATAAAATATGTTGTCCACAAATGAAACTGTGTTAATAAGTAATAGCTGTCAAAAAACTGGCTCATTTACAGGTATCCTTTTTTTCTGTGTAAGAGCCTGGGATATGATGGCCTGCCATTACTTCTGGAGTTGCTGAATTATTGTTAAGTGCTTCAAGCAAACTGTAGGTAGTAGAATAGTTTTCAAAGGCTCAAGACATTTTCCAGTCCTGTTGTGATTAGAATAGACTCAGAATACAACCTGACTTACTCTTAAATTTTCTGTTGAAATTGTAGAAATCTGATTTCTCTTTACCAAGGGTGTGATCATTCTGAAAGCCCAAGGTAGAAAGGCAGAAGGCAGTCTTGCATGGCAGGCTTTCCTGTTCTTCACAATTCTACCTTGATGTGTTTTCCTATACCTTGCCCTTGATCAGTCCTCTTTTGACCCTTATCTGTCACTTGTCTTAAAACTCACTAGTGTTTTCTAAAATGCTACAATGTAGAAAGAAGTCAGCTCTGAATACCATTTCTCTTGGTTAAAAACTTTCCCTGGTAAAGAAAAAAGACTGTAATGATCAAAATAAGTAGAAATCAATACAAAGAAGGCATTGAAATTCTGGGCTGTTTGCCACTTGTCACCTGCATAAGGCAGTCAGTGTTAGAAAACAGGAAGTAAGATTAGTTGGTAAATAGAACTATAGAGTTTGCCAGGTCATGGGTCCTTCTTTGAGTTGAGAAGTCCCTGATGTCACAATTTGGCTTGTCTCAATGTTTTTCTCTTTTGGATATGATACAGCCTGTAGGATGCCTTGCTAGAATTAGCACCAATAAACTATACATAGGCAGAAAATGAACAAGGAATGTCTTCAGCAGTTCACTCTCAATCATTGACAAAGATGAGTCACAGCTTCACAAAGCATCAAGAGAATCAGGCAGGACCCCAAGAAAATAACAAAAAAGCTGTTTTAAAAAAGTGTGGGTAGGAGCAAATGACAATACCCAAAGGAGTCTTTCTAGTTGAGGAGGAGACTAGCTAGATTAAGGAAGGGTATTGACTAACTTATGACTAGGAATAGTTTCCTATACTAAATCTTTGGAGAGACAAATTTTTTGTTTCCTGTGATAATGCAGTCAGGAATTAGCCAACCACCCCTTACCAGCAGTCAAGACGAATGCCTTATGCTTTCTGTTGTTGCAATGACAGTATACTACTGTATTGCCAAGTCCCTATCAGCATAACTGAAGATATTCTGATTCCTAGAAAAACCAAAGAGGTAGCCACAGTTCATGTATTAAGAGTTCATGGCTGCTCCCACTATAGGCTTCGTCATTTTGTGGTAATTTTTCTTTTTGTAAATACAAATTGGACATTGGTGTATTTTCCTTGGGGCTCCTCTTGTTGGGTACCTACGGTCACTATTGATCTAAATTATGGAACCTTCACTCTGTTTTCTGGAGTTATTTTCTTACTGTTCAATAAGCTTTTTTTTTCTTCAGCAGTGCATTTTCTATGGATTTAATTCCTTTGAATGGTGAGACATGAATGTAGGGTTGATGTCTGGTATTGGTAGTCTAGTGGCAATTGTTTGGCACCTTTATGCCAGTGCCAAGCTCTCCTGAGTCTGTTGACCAGACTTCATTACATTCAAGGTGAACACTTAAGTCTCATTGAGCTTTTGTTGATTATAGAGTCAACACACTTCCCAAATGGTGGATTTGTTTCCTTCCTTCCTTCCTTCCTTCCTTCCTTCCTTCCTTCCTTCCTTTCTTCCTTCCTTCCATCCTCCCTCCCTCCCACCCTTCTTGCTTTCTTTCTTTCTTTCTTTCTTTCTTTCTTTCTTTCTTTCTTTCTTTCTTTTGAACTCAAAAACCTGAATCATTCAACTGAACACTTCACTATAAACAATTTTAATAAAACTAGAATCCCTACATTGAATTTACATTATAGCAGTGAATTTAATAGAAAAAGATTCAGCCAAGCAATGCATCATCTCCAACATCACTTCAAGTGGAATCAAATGCCAGGTGAATCTTATAAAAATGTTTTGTTTGTGACATGCCTTGTGTCTTTGTCAACTCAGGATAGAGTAACCAAACCCCATAGACTTGGTGATTTATATAGTGCATATCAATTTCTCTTTGTTTTGTAGGATAAGAAAATGGTATAAAAGAGTTTGAGAACGTTCAGGTTTTAGTGTAGCTCTGCATTCTTACTTTCAGTGACTTTCTATTTTTCCATGTTTCTTTGTCTTTCTGGGTCTTTCTTTTTCCTTCCTTCCTCCTTTCTTCTTTTCTTTCATCAGAGAAAAGAGTCCTAGTATACCATACTCCTTTTTTTTTTAAGGATGCTAATCCCACCAAAGGGGCCCCCATCCTAGTGCTTTTATTGATAATCTTTATGACCTGCCTCTCATAGACCCCGTTTCTAATATTAGGTGTTCAGTCTACATTGCAACACCCTGGCCTACACATTCCCTGAGCTTGTTTATATGTATGTGTAGTGGAACACTAATGTGAGTGCAATAAAGAGCACTAGTAAATATATAGAAGATTAGAATGACTGGACTAAAATGTATGTACATTGCCTTATTTAATAATTTGTTATCTTATGACCTATATTTTGTAAACAAGGAAACTGATCTTGGCCATTCCTTTGATTATAGAGTAAAATGAGTCACAGAGAAGATACAATTAGCAAATGAAACAAAGACTGAACACAACTTTTCTTGGTCATAATGCAGATGCTTAGTCCCACTGAAGTTCCACGTACCTCCAGAGATTCTGTGGAAGTATCTAAAGAGGCTTGCTGAGGCTGTATGTATCTCTCTTAAAGACTAATCAGTACCTGGGCCATACCTTTAACTTCTAACTTAGTCAACAGTGTAAGTGAATTAAGGAGAAGTTCATTTGATGTAAAGGAATTTAAAGTGACCATTGATCTAGTTTGTTATTTTTTGTATTGATGGGAGAATTTTTTTCTGGTAAGGAATAGCAGATTCTTGCTGGACTCTTCCATGTATCCTAGATCAGCTGTCAGGTGACATCATGGATAGGCCAGCAGCTGGATAATCTAGGATGACCCCACTGGTAGTTCTGTCTATCCAGAGTCTGCACATCAGGGCAGGTAATGATGGGAAAAATGTATCTCACAATCCACAGGCAAGCCAAGCCTGCCTTACTAGCAGACTGATGTCTTTGAAAGCAAAAAGATAGAGTAAATCCCCCTATAAAAGCTACTTCCTCAAATTTGATGATGCAAACCTGTTACTTGCTATCATATTGAAAGAAGCATAGGTACAACAGGCCCTGCATAGGGGCCTGTGTTCCAGTGCCTGGGGATCGCCTGGGAACTGCACAGAGCTTCCAATCCTGGCAGGAGCCAAACACCCCAGACTCCAGGACTTCTCTCCCACCAACGAGACCAGGAAACCAGAGGAGCCAGGGAGACCAGGGGACCAGCTGTTCCCGGCAGGACCCGATACAACAGGCCCAGCATAGGGGTCTGTGTTCCAGTGAATGGGGACCTCCAGGGAACTGCACAGAGCTTCCAATCCCAGCGGGAGCCAAACACCCCATACTTCAGGTGTTCTCTCCCACCAAGGAGACCAAGAAACCAGTGGATCCAGCAAAAGGACCAGGGGACCAGGTGGGAGGCTAAGCACCTCAGATTCCTGGTCTTCTTCTCCACCCACGGGACCAGAATGAGGACAAGGAATAGAAGAACTGCCAGATTATTGGACTTGCTAGCACCCACCAAAAGGGAACTCTGGTCCCCTAACCACCAGACCAGTAAGGGGCTCTTTCTGCACCCACTAGAAGAAGAGATGGGAAAGAGACAATACAAAAACACACTCAGTCACAGAAAAACAAATATGACACCACCCGATTCTAGAGACTCTACACCAGCAAGACTCCAACATTTCAATGCAAATGAAGCAGAAGAGAATGACCTTAAAACCACCTTCATGAAAATGATAGAGGCCCTAAAAAAGGATATAGGAAAATCCCTCAAAGAAATGGATGAAAAAACAAACCAAAAAAATGCAAGAAATGGAAGAAGAAACAAAGCAAAAAAGGCAGGAAATGGAAGAAGAAACAAAGCAAAAAAATGCAAGAAATGGAAGAAGAAATAAAGAAAAAAAGGCAGGAAATGGAAGAAAACACAAACCAAAAAAATACAAGAACTAGAAGAAAAAGCAAACCAAAAAATGCAAGAAATGAAAGAAAAAGCAAACCAAAAAGTGCAAGAAATGGAAGAAAGAACAAACCAAAAAATTCATAAAAGGCAACAAATGGATGAAAAGATAAACCGAAAATTGCAAACTGTATTGATAGATATAAGGGCATTCTTAGGCACTACACTCCCATGTTGATCGCCATGCACAAAACTTAAGTCCAAATGGATCAAAGACTTCAACGTAAATCCAGCCACACTGAACCTCTTAGAAGAGAAAGTGGGTGGTACCCTTCAACGAATTGGTACAGGAGACAGCTTCCTGAACATAACTGGAACTGACTTGTGAAGCAAACTTGTTTCTAATCTAAATTTAAACTTAAAAATAAATAATTAAGAAAAAGAAAGAAGCCTAAACTGAAGAAAACAATTGAACAATCAGAGAAACTTAGTTCACCTCTTGGTGAGTAGAAAACCAAAATCCTCACATATTAAGAGATGTAGAGAATTTTTGTCAAAGTTTACAACACACTGAATTGATTCTTGCTTACTGTTTTATTCTATTGCTTATACAGGTATCTGAGAACCTAGCAATTTAATTTCCATTCATCATCTCTTCTTTAGCTCTCTCTTATAGGGAACATCTTAAAAATCTATGTTAGCATGCAAAAAAGACCTTTGAGATATTACTCTATGTATATTTCAACATACCCCACTCTTCATGGTATTCTAAAGTCCTACCAGCTACAAAATCCTGGTGCACTTTTTAAAAATGTAGCCCATTGTCCAATGGCCAGATAAGAAGTGTGGAGGGAGTCCCAAAATTCTATATATTCTTTATTTCTTAGATAAGGATTTCTTTTTCCTTCTTTTTACCAAGATGTGGTTTCTGTTTGCTTAACTCTATTGCCTAGTTTTGATAAATATGTGTTTAGAGTCATTTTATACTCACATATCTATAACCTATTAAAAGTGGTGTTTTTTCCACTGGACAGTAAAGTCTCAGAACATTGTATGAGGGATGAGGAAGCAAATATCAGTTATGCACAAATTTCAAGTTCCAAAGAGGTGGCATTGCAGAAATCAGTATTATAGATCTTAAAATAGGTGTGGAAATTCTAAATATCCAGGTCATGTTTGTGTGGCTAGATATCCTTGACTTCTGATAACCCATTCTTTATTGTTCCAAATGTGTTTCATCACTGAGGAAAACCTTTCTCCTTCCTCTCTCAGTGAGAATAAATGCTCTGTCGAAAATGGGCCATTCCCTGCTATGAATTGATAGGATAGGGTCAAGCAGTTTTGAGATCCTGAAAGTAAGTTTTGTGCAGAAGTGCATAAATGCTGTTAGTCGCATGTCTGGAGAATTGGATATAGCCCGAGTGTGCCAGGGGACAGACTGCTATGTGAGAACGATTTATAACTTGTCAGGTGGGGACTTTTGTGGTGCTGTGCTAAGAGACAAAGAAGTTTTAGGAGCTGCTACAAGCAACACAAAATATGCTTTCAAGCTTAATGAGGAGCGGCAATAGAATTGAATTGGCATGGAAGGCTGGCTTCATGTTGTTTAAAAATGCTGAAATGTTCAGTGTTATATGTTTTGATTTTGCTAAATTTGTTTTGGGAAAAATGGATATTATATTCGACACAATGAGCAACAATTTCAATGTCTATCATTCTAATACTTGTTTTATTTGAAGATTGTGTCCCAAGTATAGCTTCTGTATCAAGTTGTCATGAGTTCCTTTTCCCTATTATTGATGAGGAAAAGTTAAAATAAATAAGTAAAAACAAACAAACAATAAATAAATAAATTCCTTATTGTCTTGACTGATTGAACTATCCTTACACAAGGTGAAAATCATTTTTATTTAGCTACTTATAAAATGTTTCTACTGTAATGACCCTAACAGATGTAACGGTGCATATTGGCAATAATGGTAAATATTATTTTAGGCAGTTGATTGCTATAACCACTGACCCACAAAGACTGTCTGGAATACATCTCATAATAGTCGGGGTACCAATGGCTGAATAGTCTTGGCAGTCCTAAAACCGAGACTGGCAGAGAGCTGCTGGAATACTGTGTCTTCTCTAACTATGCTAAGGGTGAGGATATAAAGTTCACTCAGTGCTTTGACAATCATCAAAAATGTAATTACTTTAACAACTGTCAAACATAAGGGATGCAATCTTTCCAAAGTATATGCTTGCATAGTTTTCATATTTCTAAAGGTATAATGTGCCTTTAAAATGGTATTTTTATTTATTCTTAGAGTATTTCCTATCATACAGTTTGATCATATCCTTTTCCCTCCCCCAACACCTCCCATTTTCTTCCCCACCTTCGATGGCATTCAGCTTCCTGATCTTTATCTCCTTTAAAACAAGACAAAAATAAACAAACACACTCGTGGCCTGATTTGTATTGGCTAGCTACTTCTGAGTGTGGAGCCTGCGCTTGATTCTGGCTGACATAATAGTGTAACTCCATTTAGCAAAACATCTTTTTCCTCCTCTATCAGCTATCAAATGTAAATATCTTCTTTCCAGGGGTGGGATCTCATGCCCACTTCCCTTTGGTATTTTCATTAAATTTCACAAAAAATTGTATGTCTAGTTATTCTAACCAGCTTTCTCAGGTCACTCTCAGCTTCTCTATGAAAATGGCTGCTTTAGTAGAATTTACCTCAGCATCTTCACAACACCACACAGCTGACACTATAATTCCATAAGTATGAGATAAACCTGTTGCTTTATTAAGTTAGCAATGACATAAGAAATATGAATAACATATTTAGCTAAAATTATTTGTTTTCCTAATAAGAATTATATTATTGTTCCTAGACCTTTAATTTATTATTATTATTATTATTATTATTTTTGGTTTTTCAAGACAGTGTTTCTCTATATTGTTTTGGAGGCTGTCCTGAAAATCACTCTGTATACCAGGCTGGCCTCGAACTCACAGAGGTCCTCCTGCCTCTGCCTCCCAAGTGCTGGGATTAAAGACCTGCGCCACCAATACCTGGCTAGATCTTTAATTTACATATATATATATACATATATATGTATATATACATACACATACATAGGTTTACATATACATATACATATACATTTTGCCATATATAAATTACAAAGTTGCATCAATATATATATGTATATATATGTAAAAATCATACATATGGGCTTAAATTGTCCTAAAGTAATGTTAATATATATATAATTTGAAAATTATAAAAATTATATAGACTGGGATCTGGTATGGAACAGTTGCTCAGTGATTGCTTAGTCTAAAAATCCTGACAGTCCCCTTGCATGTAAATGCATTGGACCTATCATCTGGTTACTACTGAAACCAGATGGAAGTGCCTCTGTTCTTAAAATGAATAGGCTACAAACTTCAACCTGCAACAGTTGAGTGTGTGTGTGTGTGTTCATTGTGTACATATGTAGATCAATAGATTTACAGAACTATGTGAGCATAAAGATACAGATGTATTTCATATTACTGATGGTGACACTAAAAGACATTATTAAATTCTAGGAGGATCTTTGTTGTATGGTTCACTTTTCCCCCGATGTGAGAAGGCATATTACATATTAGGTTCAGGAGAACAGATTCTTCTATAGCTGCATCAGCCATGAAGAACACTGAACAAATAGAAGAGCATCAGTGGCAAGATGACAACCTTTAGGATGTATACTGTATAGATAGATATAAGGGCATTCTTAGGCACTACACTATGATCCTGGATTATTGCATCTGTGTTTTCTATTTTTCAAGGTACAATAATGTTAATGATCATATCTTCATTCTATTGTTGTTTTTGAAATTAAATAAACTTAGACAAAAATTGGGGAAAATAAGAGGAGGAAAATTAGGGAGGGAGGAAGTGAGGGAGGATGGAAAGAGAGCTTAGGATATTGTCTGTTATATCATAATATTCATGGTGTAAAAATGGATAGGCATATATTAACAAACAAGGTATAAATGCCACTTGCCATAAATTCTGGTATTTGGGTTTCCAGAGAACATAAACTAGGAAGTCCTTCAGGAAACATCTTTCTAATGTGGGCTTCTGCTGACCTGAGAAGGTTCTAGAGAAGTTAAAGGAGAGTCCCTCCTCCAAGACACAAACAAATTCCCTCTCATCCACATTGAATAATCCACCTAATTTTAGAGAGCCCCCTTGAGGTATTTGTCCCTGACTATCATGGTCTTCTATAGATTTGAAGTCATCCGGAGAAGGATCCCCAGTGCTTGCTTGTTTGCACAGGATGAGACACTGGGTGTGACCTACAACTCTAGTCTTCTCTTACAGTGGAAGACAGGAACAGCGACTCTAGCCTCAGGAAAAGCAACCCACGTGGACTTGACTGTACAGAAGAAGATTCTCCTAAGGCTACACAGGGATCCACTTTGAAAAACGTATTAGCACACAGGGAAGGATGTGCACTTAAAGAAGAAACAAGATGCGATTTCAAAGTGCCTTTCTGCTGAAATAGAACACACGGTGAAGCAAAGCTTCCAAAGTGTTCTGCAGAAGCAGAAAAACCCCCTTCTCCACTGTCCAAATTCTGACAGATTTCAACTGATTACATTTCCAGTATGTCAGCTCTTAAAATAGAGAACGAAAGAAAAATCGCTGTACATCCATCTACGATGCTCAGCTGGAGTTTTGAGTTGTATCCCATTCTATTCACAAAGTTTGGTTTTATGTCCATGTTCCTTTGACTTTAAATTTGTTAAAGACCCAGTGTATATCGAACTGTGCTAATAGACACGGGAGCCCTCAGATTTGGGGGGAAGTAGGTTATTCCACATTTGCTTCCATAAAAATATTGATTTGTGTATACACATTTTTATTCCCTAGAAAAGACATTTTTATTCATACATGAGGTAACAGTGTAAGAAAATGCCCCTGGGATTTTGCTTTTTTGTTTGTTTCCTTTACCAACACAAGGTTTGGAAGACATTTAAAAATTGTGTAATTAGATAGATCAGTAAACTTTTTTCCTTCCTATAAAGTTCTGAATCTATTGTTTACTCCAACATGTACATACAGTTTAAATCAATAGATTCTATAGATTATAGAAATGGTAGTATACCAGCCACTTAGTAGTCTGCCTTCCTGTTTGGACTTCTATCCTTGCTGGTTGAATGGGAAAAAAATCTGTCCCTGTCAGTTTAGGTCTGCCCCATTTCTGTTTCTCAGAGCCATACCTCAGCCCAATCACCAAGACACCCCTTGATTCCACACATAATCAAGAGGAAAATTTAAAACCCCAGGAAAAAAGCTTTTCACCGAACAGGAATTGCATCCTCCATCTTTATATGCTAGAATCAGCCTTCAATTTTCTCCATGGGGATCTGCTTTATGTGTTATTTTGGTTTGCTTCTAACCCTGTTTTCTACTGCAAAAAAAGAGGCAATTTCTATTACTGGACCCTTGATTCGATGTGCAGTTAAATGCTACATCACAGCTGAGTTTTGATATTTCACAGTAGATGGGAAAAGTCTTAACAAAGTTTGTGTTTTCCTGCACGTATAATAACCACTAATTCATGGGAGTTAGGGGTATCACAGGTAACTCTACATCTCTAAAACATCTGGTTTCCTACCCTTTCCATCAGCATTTCACCCAAATACAGGTGTGTTTTGAAGTGTGTGCGTTGCTTATTTGTTGGCATGTCAGTCTCGATGATTTTATTTAAATGATTCAAACTTCTAACCCTTTGGTGATGGAGAGCCTGGACACACGTGGACAGAGACCATCACCATGGTATTTTATTCTTATAGTACGTTGTATATCACCACACAGCTCTTCAGTTGCTTCAAGGGCCTGTTCTATGGTTTAGATCAGTCCCACCACCCTATCGAACGATCCCGTGAAGTCCATTCACTGCATCTAAGTTTGACCTGGGGATGGAAACTGGGAGGATGCTCCTTTAAAAGCTCTCAGTTTCTTTCTGCCTGGAAGGTCTGAATATTCTGAGTGGTTGTGCATTTGCTGTGATGCCAATTACTAAATGACATTATCAATGGAGACCCACTAGCAATATGACTCCTGTAAAACACATAGTATGGAAGTATGGATGTCCGTCTAAAAACATGATTTTCTTTTAATGTATGCTATTGTAGATGTGTGCCCAGGCACTTGGAAGTCAGAAGACAACCAAAGGTATTGGCTTTCCCATTCCACCTGGTTTGAGGCAGCCTCTCTTATTTATCATGGTCCCATAGCCACCACTTCATAAATATTACCATCTCCCCAGGCCATGGGAAATCTTTTTTATTGTTCCTATATACTATTTTCTCATTTACTTCTCTGTAGGCATCTCTATTGCCTCCAGGTGATATAAATATCCCTTAAGGGAGACTTGCAGTTTAGCAGATCTGTACTGTGAATGCAATTACTGTGTGACATAAACAAATTTATTTAACTTTTAAAAAACTTGAATTCACCCATGGGTTAAAAAAAGATAAAAAATATTGTGTAAGAACATTAGTGATTACATATGATAATATCTACAAATACATGGCAGTGCATGCAATATAGTCAACTTTGATACTTGGTGAATGTTCTAAAATATTTCTCTTTTGAACTCTATACCATTGAAATTGGATTGGCCACAGGACCACTATTTTATGATTCCTTTTAAGTTTGAATTAAGCTGGAACAAACGATTTTAATATATCTTATTGATTTATCTGTTCATTCAAATACTTGAACCTCCACATTTAGAGAATATATTGAAATCTGTCACAGAAATGGAGATGACAGGTGAAGCCAAATAAGTCACATCATCTTGGCACACAGTGTGCACTAAATACATATTTGTTGAGTAAATTAACATATGTGTATGTTCCATGCCACTCAATTCTGCTGAAGAAATTATATAATTTAATCTTGGGTCTCAAGTATGGTACTGAATATCATAACAGGAGTTTCAAGTTCCAAGATACGTGTTAGAATCTTTATTCAGATAAATGCAAAATATCTGACAAACTATGCATTTCCTTACTGAAAATTTAATTTCTAAAAAATGAACCTTATAGTTCTGTCATTTAACTAATACATGTTTTATCTGTTGGAGGCCAACCTATTTTTGAGAAAAACAAAATGATGTCACATATTTATATATCAGGGAAAGAAGAACTAAATGTTAGGTATCTTTATGTTTAAAATCTAATATTTATATACAGGATTCCACGTGGTATGTTTTAGATGAAGAAATGACTTGGTTCTTATTTATCCCTCAGAAATTAATTCTGCATTCCCAGAGGTCAACATTGCTCTGACTCACCCCAGTCAGCATTCCCCAACATCCCCAGATACCCAGGATACCACAGTCTGAGTTGTATGTTAAAGGACCAAAAGAAAAAAGCAATGCACAATAAATACATCATGAGATGGTAACAGAGGGACATGCAGGAACAAGATGCGGGTGCATTAAAGCCCACAAATGGCAAAGAGATGAATGCAACTAGAATAACTCCTACTCTAGGCAGTCTAGTAAAAGAAGATTGCATGAGGTTGGATTTCTTACTGTTTACTTAGCAACCTAACTAGATAAGGGCATCTGTATTTCCTAGTATGTCTACTTCTCCTCTCATTCCAATAGTGTCCCTTCTTCTGCCAACCATCTCAAGCATATTTCCCAGTTCTCCCTTGGTCCATGGTTACAAGTATCTGTGTGTACCTCCTGGTCCATAGACTTCTCTGTGTTCTGTCCTAAACCATTCATTGCTCATGCTACTCATTAATTCTTGGTTTAATTTACAACCATTTCAACTTTAAAAGGTGCAAACATTTCATGTATTCATTAGAAACCATACCTAAATTTAAAATTTTTCCCTAGCCTAGTGATAAATTGTACATTACTCATCTGATATAGCTGATATAGTTGCCAGATGCAACTTCTAGGTAGTCGTGTGAATACTAGAGGACTCAACTGAAACTCCATGGTTTGTTGTGTGGCTATGTGTAGGGTAAGGAAGTCCAATAAAATTGACCTTCTGGAGTTTCCAAAAGTTTCCTTCTGTCAGGCTTATCAGAATCTAGCCTGATAGATTGTAATATTGTAAGTAGACTGGAATCGATATTCCTTTACAAACCTTATGTTGTTGTTGTTGTTGTTGTAGTTGTTATTTTTGTTCTTCTTCTCCTCCTCCTCTTCCTCCTTCTCCTCCTCCTTCTACTTCATCTATTTTTTATTCTTGCTGTGTTTTCTTCTTGGTGATGATGATTAAACCTAGAACCTTGTATGTGTTAGATGGTGCTATGTACACTACAGACCTACATTCCCAGCCCACCAGCAAACATTAAGCCCATCAAATGAGCTCTTGTATCCTCTTTGCTACATATAGCTCTGCCTTTTAAGTTCATATGTTCCATTCAGAATTTTTGATGTGCTGTTTGTTCAGCAGCTCTGGCCATATTCTTCAGATCTCAAGTCCACCTGCTTGGCAATATCCATTTCCTTTTCTGTGTTTACATCCCTCTATTTAGTTACATCAAATAGAAGTTTCTGAGTTATGATTGTCCCCATGGAGTGGGGATCACCACAAATTGCATACCTTCCCTTCTGCAGGTGATTTCACTGTGGCTGTGTCCCTGTAATTCTGTAGTTCAGCTTACTGTCCACACATCGCCTGCCATTAACAATGGAGGAGGAAGCCCTAAAATCCGGTTTGCTTGTTTGTATTCTTGGCCCTGTTGGAAATGAAATGCATTTTTTTTAGCCAAATGGAGGGCATTACTTCTCAGTCAGAAGCCACGTGTCCCGTGTGATCAACCTTACTTGAACTTAACAGAAACATTCACACCCCCAGGGATCTAGTCCTTGACGATCTCATGCATCCTCTGGTGTATCATCCTGCTTGTGGACTTCCAGAGAACTTCACTTGACTTTTTATCGATGCTTTTGTCCTGTTACCAGCTCAATTGTGACTTTCATGAAAGTCAGTCTTAGGAATTTTTCATGAAAGTTTTCACAAACCTGCAGCAATAGTGTTACATAATTTTAAAATAACATTTCACTATCTTTCTGCCATTAAATATGTGTCTATCTTGTATCACTCTCTACTCCTATGTATCTTTACTTGTTAATTAACATAAGATAATATCATAGATTTTGGGTAATATTTGCATTATTTTGTTACATATAAAGTATTTTTAGCTGTACCACTTAGTGTAGAATTATATTTTTATAACTGTTTTTGAGTTATTAACATTAATCTTATGCTTATTTTCCTTTTTACTATAAGTGTATTTAACTCAATTCTTGAATGGCAATATGCATTTCTTCTTAACATACTAATATCCATAATTCAAATAAAACCTTGGTCTTGAAGACAGGCTCATATTCCTTCTCTATGTGTCTTTTTTCTTGGTTTGATGTCCAGCACTTGTTCTCAGTTCTCTCTTTCCATGAGTCTTGGAATTTCATAAGCTTATCTTCTGTGCTAAATTCTCTTTTCAACATACCCTTGTTTCTTGATTTATTCATGTTTGTTTAGTTTTACGGAAATTTTCCTGGGGAAAATAGTGTAAATTCTTCTTGAATCAGCCCACAGTGAATCATGAATCATTTCAGAGTAGAGTTCACTAAAGGAACACTCTAGAGAATAACCAGATGAAGAGTTTGGGAAAATTAAAGGAGGTACCACTGCTCTAGATAGGATACTATCCTATCCTACTAGAAAATGGGTGAACTCCTGTGGCAAATGTTAGCCATTCCTTCCCAGAAAGTAGGACAAAGGAAGCCTTGTTAAAATTGCAATTGGCAAAGAAGCATTGGTTACTCTTGTTTGTTAGAAGAGAGACCATTTGGGTAATTTTTGTGTGGCTTAATATTCTTTTTTTAATATTTTTTATTTTTAAATTTGAATTTAAATTAGAAACAACGTTGCTTCACATATCAATTTCAGGTCCCTCTCCGTTTTCCTCCACTCCTCCCGTGCCCTCCCACCAACCCTGGCAACATCCCCTCATTTCCCCAGGGAGGGTGAGGCCCTCCATGGGGTGTCCATAGTCTGTCATTTCATCCAGAGCAGGGCCTAGACCCTCCCCCAAGAGTACAGGGTGAGATTGCATCTCTCATTGTTGGATGGGAGCCCAAAGTCCATTTGTATACCTGGGATAATACTGATCTACTACCCAAGGCTCAATAGATTACCTAGACCTCCTCACTGACACCCACATTTGTGGGTCTTGATCAGTTCCATGCTGGATTCCCAGGCATGAGTCTGGGATTCAAGAGCTAACCCTTATCAGGCCAGCTGTTTCTGGGGGTTAAACCAACCCAGGCTTAACCCCTTTGGTCATCAGTCCTCCCTCTCTGTCACTGGATTTCTTGAGTTCAGCTCAGTACTTAGCCGTGGGAGTCTGCCTCTGCTTCCATCAGCCACTGAATGAAGGTTCTGTTTCGCAGACTCTCTGGCCATGGGATTGCAGGCTGGCACTCCCCAGATCTATGTCTACAATCCATATATCAGAGAGTATATGCCATGTTTCTCTTTTTCTGACTGGATTACCTCACTCAAGATGGTTTCTTCTAGTGCCATCCATTTGCCTCCAACTTTCAGGATTCCATTTTTTTTTCTGCTAAATAGTACTCCCTTGTGTAAATGTACCACATTTTCTCTATCCACTCTAGGGGCATCTAGGTAGCTTCCAAGTTCTGGCTATTACAAATAATGCTGCTATGAACATAGTGGAACAGACATCCTTGTTGTATGAATGGGCATCTTTTGGATATATGCCTAAGAGTGGAGTTGCTGGGTCTTGTGGTAGGTTTATTCCCATTTTTCTGAGGAATCTCCATACTGATTTCCAAAGTAGCTGAACAAGTTGGCACTCCCACCAGCAATGGAGGAGTGTTCCCCTTTTACCACATCCTCTCCAGCATAAATTCTCCTTGGTGTTTTTGATTTTTTAGCCATTCTAACAGGCATAAGATGGTATCTCAGAGTTGTTTTGATTTGCATTTCACAGATGGCTAAGGATGTTGAGCACTTTCTCAAGTGCCTCTCAGCCATTTTAGACTCCTCTATTGAAAATTCTCTATTTATTTCTGTAGCCCACTTTTTAATTGTATCCTTTGGTGTTTTGAAGACTTTCTTCTTGTGTTCTTTGTAAATTTTGGAGATCAGCCCTCTCTCAGATGTGGGGTTAGTCAATATTTTTCCCATTTTGTAGGCTGCCTTTTTGTCTTGCTGACTGTGTCCTTTGCCTTACAGAAGCTTCTCAGTTTCAGGAGGTCCCATTTATGAATTGTTTATCTCACTGTCTGTGCTATTGGTGTTATATTCAGGAAACTGTCTCCTGTACCAATTCGTTCAAGGGTACCACCCACTTTCTCTTCTAAGAGTTTCAGTGTGGCTGGACTTATGTTGAGGTCTTTGATGTATTTGGATTTAACTTTTGGGCATGGCGATAGACATGGATGTATCTGCGGTCTTCTACATGTCGGCCTCCAATTATGCCAGCACCATTTGTTGAAGATGCTTTCTTTTTTCCATTGTATATTTTTAGCGTCTTTGTCAAAGATCAGATGTTCATACATGTGTGGGTATGGATGATAATCAATGCTATAGGCAAACAATATATTTACCAGAGAGAGAGAGAGAGAGAGAGAGAGAGAGAGAGAGAGAGAGAGTCACACAAACCAGGAGTTAGAAGCGTCGCTGGCTTCTAGTAGAAAAGGGAGGAGGTACCTTTTCCTTTCACTTCCTTTTATATCTACCTGTGTCAGTTTACATGTCCCCGCCCTCATGGGCGGATAGCTTTGTGGGGTTCACTCCTACATGTGGGTTAATATCAGGGTTTTCAATTTGACTCCATTTGTCAACCTGTCTATTTTTGTGCCAATGCCAAGCCGTTTACAAGACTATAGCTCTATAATAGAGCTTGAAGTCAGGGATGATGATGCCTCCAGACATTGTGTGGCTTAATATTCTTGCTTTTGCCTGTGCTACCTGTGATTATGAAGTTGTCTTATTTTCCCTTATTTCTGATAGTCATGCAGTGGTCTTTGTGATGTTAGCTTTTCGTGACATTGTTGTGGTGTGCAGGAGAATGGCAAGGTCCAGCCAGCATGAAGTGCTAAGCCAGTTTCTCGTACTACCAAGGCAAGCTACAGTGCCAGGCCAGCTTTGGGATGTCTGGGTCTGCCTCCCTATGCTCATCTTTGATTCTATGGCTCTTAACTCAGTGGAATTCATATTTTTTTTTGGTGTTAGACAAGGTGGGCTGGCTCTATTATTATCTTTCGATCTCTTGTTTTGTTTTTGCTTTTCTATTTTCCATCTTTGCCTTTTTCTGTGTTCTTTCTGGCTGCTTTGCTAAATTTAACTTGTATCTTTTCCACTGAATTTAATCTTTAGGAATTTTTTTTGATTCTCTAAACACATCTTTTCATGGCATTCTGTTCTTGTTCATGCATCAAAGACATGATTTTCCTTGCTGTGAAGACAGGAGAACAGAGAGATGATTGTTGTTTTATTTCATGCTCATTTTTTTGTTTTGTTTTGTTTTTGTGTCTCTGCATTGTCTTTCTTCACACCTCCTTTTCTCTCTCTGTTTCCTTCTCTCCTTCCATTTCTCCTTCTATGCCAGCAATGGATCATGACAAAGCTCTGGGTGCCTGCTTTTCCCTCTTTTATATTTGTATAGTCCCTATTGCGTGATGTGGTCCATGATTGTAGCACCATAACTCTCTTAAATTCTATTTAGTTAGGTTAGCAATATGGTTTTGCATCTTCCTAGGAGTCTAGATGTCATGAATGAAAAGAAAGCAAGTAGGGAGAGGAAACCTGATGATTCAAAGTCAGCATGCATACATTTGGTCACCCTTTTTCTTCTAATCACTCCAGCCCAGAGCTGGGCTCCACATCTAATGACATACATAAGGGAGGGAATAGAGAAGGGAGGGAAGATGCCAGTTTTACTTAGTCACCAAAATGGAAGAGTTTCTCAGAGAAGTGATCTTCTCATATAGACTCCTAGTCAACATTTCTTAATTTCTCTTGAAACTTACTTTTAGACATTATCAAGCCATCATGTTTTCTTTCTGGGGTTCTTGGACATCCAATCACATCCAGTTGCCTATTATTTTCCTCCTTGATGACTATGTAGTCTTTCTCAGGTGTATTATTATTTGTTTACCTATTTTTATTTAAATGATTATTTTATTTTATTTCCTTTTGCATTGTTAATGGTGGATTGGGTGTCATCTGAAATGACACCAAAGAGTTGAAACCTTCAAGTCTAACCAAAATTCTCAGTCACTATTTTAGAACTGCGGTAAATAATTAGATTTTGAAAGTTGAAATGTCCATGATATGAATACTGAGCTATAATCTAGTTTTGGATTTTAAAAGCCAAGTGTGTCAATTATAAGAAAGGAATGTATGAAAGAGTTCTGTGAAGGATAAGACCTAATGGCTGAACATGGTGATATGCCTTTAAACCTATCTCTGGGGTCATAGGCAGATAGATCTTTGTGAATTTGAGGTCAGCCTGGTCTACAAAGTGAGTTCTAAGTGAGCCTAGGCTACATAATGAAGTCCTGGAGAGAGAGAGAGAGAGAGAGAGAGAGAGAGAGAGAGAGAGAGAGAGAGAGAGAGAGAGAGAGAGAGAGAGGAGAGACAGAGACAGAGACACAGAGAGAGACAGAGACAGAGATTAGTCACACTAGTTCATCTTAGTATCCTAGTTTTGTTGGGGCCTAGTCCCCACAGGGTCTCTGAGTTGTTTGTGAGCTGATAGCCACAGGTGCATCCTGTTTTCTAGTCCTGGCTTACTGTCCCTGCATTGCCCCACTGACATTAACATCTAGCATGAGGAAAACATGCTCTCTTCCACCTGGGGCTTTTCTACTGTTTTGTAAGACTATATATAAGACTGCTCCCTCCTACAAGAGAGAGACCTCTTAGCACTTGCAAAATGAAGACACACACATTCTCCTGGCAATAAAGACACTTCTTAGTACAAACAGCTGGACATCTAGTCTTTCTTTTCCTGATACCTCGGAGTTGCTTGTGGCATGGGCACTGCAAGTTTCATTTACTAAATAACATGGCAACTCAGTGAAATGTGTTATATGGAATAAAATGCATCATAGAACAAGTATTTGAAGATATACATATTGACATAAATTTAGGAAATATGTGTACTGGGTCAGACCATGGACTAGAGTGCCATATAACATATGATTACATCAGTATGCTCCCAGTTTTGTGACTTCTGATGACCTACTTAGCCATATATATGTCATGTTTTTCTTATATGAAAGCAGGAATAATAATATTGAGTTACAGAAGATATTGGTAGTTTGGTTCCTAAGTTTAATATGTGTGTGTTTGCATGTGTTTGTGTTTGCACGTATTTGTGTTTGCATGTGTTTATGTTTGCATGTGTATTTGTGTGTTTGCATGTGTGTGTGTTTGCATGTATGCTTGCATACATGTGTCTTTATGTATGTGTGTTTGCATGTGTTTTGGTGCATGTGAAGAATAGATGTGGACATTAGGTATCTTCCACCATTCTATTTACTGAGCCAGACACTCCGAGTGATCTCAGAGTGAATCAGTTCAGGTACTCTAGCTAGCAGCTTGTGTGGAAAAATCCTGTCTCTGCTTTCTAAGCACCACTATTAACAGAAAGCAACGACCTTTTTTTTTTTTTATGTGGAGGCTAGGGTTCTGAATCCCCACACTCAGGCTTATATAGCAAATGTTATGTTTTCCCCACTGAGTGACTCCTACTAACCCTGTTGGTAGCTTGGCCCCTTGTATGGCCTCCTCTGTGTTATCCAGGGCATCATGGTGGAGTAGTTTCCATGGATTGCTTTCATTGAGATTCTGCTATTGAGAAGCACTGATTTGAGATTTAAATGCAGAAAAAGGAAACATGTCTTCAATTATTTCTTCTCTTTTTGAATTATAATTACATCATTTCCTCTTCTCATATACTCCTTTGTGCTCTTTTTCAAGCTCACGACTGATTTTTCCATATATTGAGGTTACATGCATACATGTAAATTCCAGTCTGAATATGAAGAAAGACAACTTTCTCTGGAAATCGCTTATGATGGTATCTATTCAATCCCTGTGTTTGACCATTATGCATGGTGTCCTAAGTTTGTATATTTGCTAGAAAACACAAACAAACAAACAAACAAACATGACACTAATGTAGTGGGCCAAACCATATTAGCATAATTGGTTCCTGAAGTAGACATCTAAGACAAGATGTGGGTTTTAAAAAGTGGTGGAATGCAGAGACTATGGAATCAGTTGTGGAAAGTTTCATTAAAGGTTTTTAAAGTTGCTTAGGGTTTTAATGAGCCTGTCACCTCTCTTTGCGTTTTTCCTGGATAGGTGTCTTTTTTGAGCTAATGACCTTGTAGTGTACAGCTTCTGTATTTCCCATAGCACTTAGCATAGAGCCAACCATGTAAAATATCTTCACAATGACTTATTAAATTAATTTTCTTAAATCCCTTCTGGACTGCCCATTTGCCTTCATTAATTATGTCAGACCCACAGGAGATGACCTCGACTTGCTGGCCTGGCTGAATTACGGCTCAGCCTTGTAGATTCTTGGAGCAATGTATTTTTTTCAAGAGATGAGATAAACTACTAGTGTTAGAACCTTTTCATTTTGTAGATGGGGATAAGAACATTTTTATAGTTCATCGTTTTCTCCTCCCCTCTCCTAGAAACCTGCTGGTGCAAGCTTCTTTTGCATACACAGCCTTTTACCGTGGATTCTAGCTTCAATGGAATGGATGTGGAGTGAGAGTAGAGGCATGCCTTCACTTTTGTGTGCTCATCTGGGAAAGAAAACACAAATAAATACCCGAGTTTTAGCTATTATAATTCAGAATACAAATATGCCATGTCAAACTGTTTTTAAACGATAGATTTTCATTTTTTAATTACACTAAGTATTTCTTCTGAGAGTTCAGAGACGTTAAGCTTTATAAGCATTCACTCTGTTCTGCTTCTGATTTGTTTGCCCATATTTAAAGGAATAGGGTAGAGTTGCGATAGAATATTGATGCCGGAGAAAAACTTAGAAAGAATGCTGCTTATTTCCTCTCTTTGTTTCAAAATGTGTAGAAATGAGGTGAACCTTTTATGATGGGATAATTGTGCCTCTACCCCCCCATTCCATCATTCATTAACAGCAGGATAAATATGAATCCTGGATTTTGCTAATCTGATGGTCTTGGCTGTGTTTTTAGTAAACAGTGTAAATTATTTCCAGAGGAGCTGTGCAGAAAAATGTGTGACATTACTGCAGAATCCAGCACTCATAAAACTTACAAAATCCCTGCCTGGCCCAGGGGACACTAACTACCCATGTGCCTTTATGAGCCCAGGGGAAGGCATCAGACAGGCTTTCTCCCTCTCCACATCTTCACCCCCAGCTCTGGTTGCACCTGGATGAAAGAGAGTCTGCCAGCATTTCTTTAGCAGGCTTCTGGCTGTCAAAACAAGCTAAAGCCTCATGGGGATGCTCACACTTGCCTGCTGAGGAGAAAACACCTTGTTAAGTGTTTTACATATATTATCCTATTATATCCTTACAAAGCCTTTTGAGTAGGGTCTCCATTAAGCAAATGATAAAAGTGAGTCTCATGGTGGGTTATATTTTTAATAACCTACATCTTTTAATTGGAAAGATTGGAATTCAAGCCCCTGTTGCTTGGTACAAAAGTGGGGACTGCAGTACACTGCTTCTTAGAGAGTTTTGTTGGTAACATTGCACCCCACACACTTCTTAGCCCATTGCACCCCTTTGATGCCCTGTTAGGTAGTCCAAACTGCTGAAAAACAGAAATGCCATGACCTGAATGATTTAAAGAAAGTAAAATTCCCTGAAATTTTGAAGCCTGAGAGCAAGGAGATCACAAGGCCAGTAGATGAGTTCTGGGCAAATTTCTTTCTCTGATTCACAGGTGGCAATATTCTCATCTTCTTAGCAGTACAGGTAAAGACATATGTTTATTATGCCACTTCTTATCTTATGAAGGCATTAATGTAGTTCATGAAGACTCCACCTCCATAACCCAACCAACTCCCAAAGTTGCCACCTCTGTGACATAGAAAATTTAACATCAGTTATAGATTTTGACGGAACACAAACATACCATACAAAGTACTGCCTAATACTAATTGACGAGTAAAGCAATGTATTCTATGTCAAGGAAACCAAGCCTGCCCAGAAAACTGTGTGCTAAGCATTCTGGGTTTCCATGATATTTTTTTTGCACGCCTTTAACCATTGTTAATGTTGGAACCCAAGGTCCATGAAAGGTAGCACTATTCATATACTGAATTCAGTGCTATATCTCAACCTCCTGAATGTAGTGTTGAGTCTCAGCCTCCTGGATGTACATCTTGCTGGATGAAGAGAGTTCTGCTCAAATACCTAGTGAATGAAAGTATTTCCCTGCTGACCATGGCTCTCTATGCCAAGTGAAGACTGTACACCATTCTTTTTGTTTTGTCACAGAAAATAAGGTTGCACTTTGGAGGAATAAATGAACCTTTTAGAATGCACTGAGGAAAAAAAATCATAGAAGTTTCTACAAACCACAACTAAATAGATATAAAGTCTCCAGCTGCTCTCTCAGAGTGGCTTGCCACTGGTTATAAACTATAGGCATTTCTGTCTCCAATCCACTAAAAGCATCCATTTTTCTTCAGAATAAGTTTTAGTCCATTAATCAAACCCCTACTAGCAGTGGTTGGTGCCTGTGTGATAGGAAGCAAGGGATGTCTTTCTCTAAACAACCAGAATGCTAACTCTGCCCAAAGAAATGACTTGTTTTCATAGCCAATGTTCCTTCATTCTTAATTAATGACTCTCTAGGGAGAAAGGAACAACTCCATACAAGATTTTTGTAGTTGTTTTGCTCATACATTTATGTTTAAAATTATGGTAAAGAACAGCATGGTAAAAATGGTAGAGAACACATGTATACAACAAAAAGAAAAAAGTCCACACCAGTGGAGTAGGGAAGCAGACGCGAGGGAGGAACAGATAGATAAGAACTGAACAGAAGAGGGATTCAGTTGTACTTGGTTGATAAGCATCAGACCTTTACCTTGAGGATTCATTTTATGATGTAGAGGTCTCAAGAAGTGACCGCTGATAGAGTGCCTACCATACAAATATTTGGATCAGATTTGTATTACCAGAACCTCTGGGACAATTGTACTTTGCGGTATGGATCTAGTTGCCCGTTGCCCCAGGACTGGGATGGAATATAGCAGTAGGAAGACCAGGGAGGACAGATAGGTGGGCTCCTGAAGCTCCTTGGTCTTGTAGCTCAGTCAAAATGATGTGCTTTATATTCAGTGAAAGACACTGTCTCAAAACATAAAGGTGCCATATAATCAAGTAAAGGTTCCTGACTTCTATTATGTCTTCTACAGACATTCATGTGCACTTGTACACAGAATGTATCTAACTGCATTGAATACATACACTGAACACACACCAACACACACACAGTGATGTGTGTTAAGGAAAACAAAGTTAGAGACCTATAAATAGTTAAATGTTTATCTTTGATCCTAGATCTCCAGGTTTCAATCCATAGTTGATAACCTTACTGCTTTTGTGCCTGTGGTGAGAGCTCACTGGCTGGACTGGAGTGCAGACTAAAGGAAGCCTTTTTGTATCACAGCCAGGAACATAACAGAAAGAGCAAGAGGCTAGTTAGAAGAACATATCCCTAGTGCTCTAAATGTCCTGCAAGGCCCTAGTTCCTAAATTCTACCATCCCAGGAGTGCCCCAGCCTTTAGTGCCTGCCCTTTTATAGGACCATCTACATTAACAGTGTGGCAACCATGATCTAGGCCTGGTTGAGCCTCTTTAAGGTGGGATTCATAGAAGGAAATAAGCACTAGCAAATATAAAGTTCTTTCAACACTCCTGATTTTTGTTATTCAAAAATAAAATCATATATACTTATATGAAAAGAGCATGCTTAAGCATTGCCTGGATTAGTGCATCAGGAAAAAAACTGTAGATTTCCTTCTAACTACAACATGCAGGTTTCACAATAAAACAGGTAGTTTGATCACTTATGCAATCATTACTTTTAAGGGAGCAATTCAATTCCCAATTAAAGGGCTGATATGCATAAGCAGATATGATGCTCCCTTAACACTCACATAGAGAAGTTACTTTTTAATTGCTTTGCTTATGATTTTAACTTCAAAGCCAGTAATAGTTTTCTGATTAATAGCTCATAGCCCATTTGATACAGAGATATTTAATTAATGAGTTCATAACTCCAGCAGCACATTGTCTTTCTGACAGCTCCTCAGGTTGTTAGTTTCCATATTGCTGACTGTTGTTTGCTAACCATTTCCAGAGAGGTCTTTTTTTTTTTACAACCCACAAGTCCAGTTAGTACTGATCTTCTGTGCATGCATAAGGGATCCACCCACTGAATCATGAGATTTGCATCAGTTGCCATGTCCTCAAGGAAAACTAAAGTGTGTGTTTATCCCTCTACCAGGAATTATCAACTGCCAATTGCACCTCAGTAAAAGGCCATGGTTGGAAATCATCTACCTCATTTATGCTGGCATTCTGAGTGGTTTGGTCTTAAGCAGGTCTTATGCAGATAATGCTAAGCCCTGTAAGTTCATGAGTGTGATAGCCATGACATGTCCAGATCACAACATTTTAAAGCACTCCTCCCCATGTTCTGGCTCTTACATTCTTTCCGTGTTCTTTTCCAGAATATTATTTTGTGTGTTTTTCTCCTTCATTTCTAAATGTTAGAGGGGAAGAATTAGGAAAAGGAAAAATAATTTAAGTCTCTTACAGAACAGCCTTGCTGATCATTGACAGGTAATGGGCACCTGCCCTCAGTTTCCATGACTAGGGACCTACACCAAGACAGCTATCTTCTATCTGATGGAACATATGATCCCTAAGAGTTGATGACAGTAGCCCCATTCCTCTACAAGAGGTCTTGTCTGTCAAAGTTTCTTCTTATTCAGAAAGTAGGTAGCCACCCACAGGACCATTGGATACATGATTCTGCTTTATGTATATATTCAAGTCACCTACCACTGTGGTCTCTTTAAAGAAAGGAATTTAACACCAGCCCTTTTCTTCCAGTGCCCATCAAATGCCCTTTTATAGTTTCTGGCATTGAATGGACCATTTGAAATCAACTTTGTGGAAGTTAAAGTTCTGCCCTTTCTTAAGGCATTTCCAGAGGCAATAACTCAGGGAACATTCACATACACTTGTGAAATGCTCCCATGTTTCCCACAAGAGCTTTGCTGGCTTCCTGCTGGAAGCCAGGGCTTCAGAAAATCTGACTGAGGACAGGGACTGAGAAAAATTAAGAGGCTGCCCCTTAGTATCAGTCAATTCTCTTCCCAAAAGTGTAGTAATTAATTAAAATTCTAGACTGGCCTCACACTTATGATCCTTCCTGCATCATCCTCTCTTTGAGGGCTCAGATTGAGGGTGCCTGCTACTATTTTCAGCTTGAAGTTTAATTTGTTTAGATTCCTTTCATGATTGGGAGTTTTACTAATAAAAGGAAAGAAGATTATGCATAGAATTCAATAAAGGAAAAGGCATAAATATGTCAGCTGCAGTGTATAGCTTAGGGCTGACCCTTTCTGGACCCTTGCTGGAACTTCATACATTGCTATAAAGCTTAGAATTAATTAATGGTGATTGAAACAACCTAGAGCTATTAGCAGCATTTGGTTTAAGAGAAAGATAATTTTAATAAAGTTAGGTATTGCAAATACTGATTGTAT
Source organism: Mesocricetus auratus (assembly GCF_017639785.1). Taxonomy (NCBI): domain Eukaryota; kingdom Metazoa; phylum Chordata; class Mammalia; order Rodentia; family Cricetidae; genus Mesocricetus; species Mesocricetus auratus. The sequence goes on along the minus strand of NW_024429205.1, from coordinate 16,530,558 downwards.
TAATGATTTTGACTTTAATAATTGCTTTCAAAGTGTGTTAGAAATGGATTTTCTATAGGTAGCATAATAGCAATCATAAAGATAACTGCTATTGCTGAAGAGTATACTATACCTTGGAAACTCTGCTAAGTTTTTGAAATATATTATTTCAACTGATGCAAACTATTTTGATGATGTGGGTTAATGTGCTTTGAGTTGTGAAGGTATATATGCCTTGAAGCTCACTAGAGGGGAGAGTTAGCTGAAAAGAGGGTTCATTTAAATTCAAGATTTAAGGACTTCCATTATGGAGACGATAACTTCTGCCAGATGTCCTAAAAGTCTAGGGACACCTTTAGGATGACATTTAGGGCACCCTTCTGTGTAGAAGTTCATCTCCACAACCAGGAACAGGAGACTAAGGAAACACACAACCTCTGAGAGCAATCCTTGTTTGAAATGGACAATGGAAACTACAACACTGGTTTCTGCCTTGGCCAGAGTCTGGCAGATTGGAAACCGTTAATTACTAGCTCTATAATCTGTCAAGGCACATTCTGAGTACTGGCATGAAACGGCTTGGGAAAGTTTGTAAGTAAGCATAAGAAAATAGTGTTCTGTTTTATTGTTTTTGAAATTTCTGTTGAAGATGTTACATCCAGAAACCAACAAGCAATAAATGATGACTACTGTTTATTGAGTATTTATATTGAGCACAGGACCAGATAAGTACTTATGTACTATAACATCTGAGTGCATTGGCAATAGCAGCATCTGCACTTTGCCTGTGAGAACACTGTGGCTTAGGTAGGCCAATTTACTTTCCCACTGCTGTACAAATAGTATGGAGTTTAGCTGAATAATTGGTTATCCTTTGTTAACTGCTCACTATCAATTCCTTAAATATTTAATTTAATTTATGCCTCACTATGTGTCATTTTTACCTCAAAAAGTTGTTGAGATCAGTGTGAGTATATTTGTGAGTGTGCATGTGTGTGTGTGTATGTGTATGCATGCGCGCCTGGACATGGAAGTGCCTTTGTATTGGGAGCTCACAGATGTAGGAAAGCCCTTGTCACAGCATCACTCAGTTATATGTCTTTAATTAGCACACACTTTGATGATGTTCATAACATGCGGTTTTTTGTTTCTGCTCGGCTTCTTGTCAACATTCGTCAGTCTCTTTCCTATTTCAAGTGCAGGAAAGCCTGCTGTTTTGGAAAGGGAAATCCATGTGTCTGACTTCAGTTTTTCTTCCTTTGCTTTTGTTTCATCTTTTTGCACTTGAGCACAGCCAGCTGCTCTAGAATTTTGAAGATTCTGAAGCCCTTCTGTCTATTGAGTTAAAAATCCTCCCCCTCTACTTACTCTGTGAGTCAACATCTTTCCCCAATCGAAGGACTTACAAAAAGCTAATGGTAGAAGAAGCATTTGTAAGCAGTAGAATCACTACTTAGTTTTGATTCTACACAGCATTTTCACACCCTAGATGTGGATGGGGAAAGCCATTAAAGCCATCAAATGCATTAAAGTCGTCATGCATTTTAATACAATGTCTTAACCAGTAAGGCAATCGAGGTTATTTCTTAAGCCCCCTAGAGGTAATTTTCAAAATTAGCCTTTTTTCCTTCCAAAGTTATTTTACTAGCTTCCAAGCTGCTGCTTGTCACAGAAATAGGTCAACATGGCCTGACGTTCATGTATTAATTTAAGCACAGTTCTATGAAATCTAAATAAGGTCCTAAGCAAGATTGCTGGCCAGTTTCATTACTTGCTACTACTGTCTTTTGGAAGTCATCACCTTTTTGTTATTGTTGTTTTCTTTTTGGTTTATGGGATGGTAGCTTGCAGTTGGCAAAGCAGATCAGAGGAACACCCAAAGTTAAATGTGTGAATAAAATACAAGAAAAACATAGTAATGACTAATAAGATGTAAATGCCAAGAAATTTTCTTGTCTTTTAAATTAGACATCTGTGCCCTATTTTTACATGCTCATCACCATAAGCGTGTTACCATGTTTTCCCCAATCTGTCAGCACAGACATATTCTGGGGGCCTTGAAGCTTTAACACCTTTGCTGCTACAGAAAAGCCCTGGCAGCCACTCTTGGGGAACATCTGCTGAATGCAAAAGATGTGTTAGGGAAATGCAGCCCATGAGTGCTTTGTTAGAGTCACTGGCATGGCGCCACTTCTCTGATGAAAAGGGGTGTGTGTTTCTGGTCAGGTCTGCAAGAAGTTCGGCTTTGGGTGACACTATATCTCCCCACTAGACCTATTTGTCATATGGATTTGCCAGCTCAGAACTTGGCCTGGTGTCTGCACAAGAGTAGGAGAGCAGATGAAGGGCTGTCTCGATACTGAGCTGCCTCAAGCCCACTCATGTTTGCACAGCTTGCAAAGTGACAAGAGCGTGGGCTGGTCCTATGTACAGAGAAACAGTTGGACTGAAGGGCTTCATATGTGTCCATGGGAGATGCTGACATTCAGGTCCCAGGAAGCTTTCTGAGAGACATCAGAAGTGAGAGGCCGCTTTGCTTGTGAAGGGGAACCTCATTCAGTATGTGTTGTGTATCCTAAACTACGGGATCATCTGCTGTGGCCTTAGAAGCTATACCTTCTTCCTCTCTGGAAAGGATTTGTCTTTTAATAGTGAGAGATGGGCCTAAAAGTCAAATCCCTCAGGGTGGGCAAAAAAAGATGACCAGACATTGAAATAGAATGTATGATAAATTATGCTAGAGAGCACGATATGCACAGACTGGTCTCCAGACTGTGTGATAGGGACATGACAGAGAGTGAAGTCAGACTCTGCAGGGAGGACCAAGCTAAGAGCATTGTGAAAAGCATAGCCCAAATCCATGTCTTATATAAAATGTGTGTGCTCATTATTGCACATTTTACATTATCTCTACTAATGCCTTTATCTCCCAAATATTCCTGAACCTAATTTTCGTTTTACAGATGGAGAAACTGATGGTCTGAAAGAACCAACTTAAGGGAGATGCATGGGTTATATTGGAATTGAAATGGAATTTGGAGTCAAATAGACCTGAGTTACACATCACAGTCATTCATTCCACAATCCTGAGTGCATGACTTGAGCTCTGTGCACCCAGGCTCTGCATATAGGCTATATGAAGTGATGGAAAATATGCATTCTTTTTTTCACACCCTTATGTATGGAAAGATAAAAAGAAAACTTAAACAACTTATCTGAGTTTCTACAACTGACAAGAGGCCAATTCAGGGACACACAACCCAATTTTCAACCCACGATATCTACTGAATAAATGTGCCTTGAGATTAAAAGGTAAGTTCCTCAGGTCTACCAGTTATCGGTGTTCTATTTACCTGCATGTTACCTTCTTCATGAAGCAGGAATGAGCAATCAGGAGCAAGGAGATTTATAAAACCAAATCCTGGCCAAGGACAACATCGAGATAGATCCAGGGAAAATGACACTGGGTTCTGCCCTCTGTTTGAGAGATGAGAATGATGACTGGAAAGGCAACTAAATGTAACTTACGAGAACGAAGCAGCCATTTCCACAGACACAAGACATAGCAGTGTGGTTTGTGCTTGTCCCAAGATATGACTTACATGCTGATTCAGGTTTCCCTGCAAAAAGCACTCAGACCACTTAGCTGAGTTTCTTTTGAGACCCTAAAGCATGAGTTATCTGTTACATGACCATGCATTTCTGTATTTTTTCAAACAATTGATATATGGGATTCTGCTTGTGTAAGGCACCCAAACACTAAAGACTGAACACAGAGCACTGAAGAAAACACAGAAGTCCTCAGTTTTCACAGAACCCATGGTCTTATTTTCGTAGACAGGAACCGAGAAACATACAACGAGGAAGTTTAAATTTTATGCCCTGATTATAAATTATGCAAATGAAACTTGTTTACTCAGTGTTCAAGAGACAAAAAGTCAGAGTGGGTGTCCCTGAACTAGAATCAAGGCAGGCAGGCCTGCCTCCAAAATGTCTGATGGAAGAGGTTGGTTAGTGGTTAATGGTTGAGTGTCTGGTGGATGGTGGCAGGCGAGCCTTTTGGCTTGTGACCATGTCAGTCTCAACTATCTCCAAGTATGTAGCCCTACTAGGCATCTGTTTTTATCTATCTATTTATTTGTTTGTTTTTTGAAATTGTAATATAATGACATCATTTTCCCCTTCCTTTTCATCTCTCTGAACTCTCCCATATGCCCCTTTTGCTCCTTTTGGAAATTCACAGCCTTTTTAAAAAATTGATGCTGTTGTGTGCATATTTTAAGTAATATTTATAGCCTGTTCAATCAGTATATATTACTTGTATGTAAATGTTTATGGGCTGGCCATTGGGTATCGGATGAGTAGCTTCCGTGCTCATCCCTAGAAAAGACAGTTGATTCTCTTAGCAGATACTAGTTGTCGCATGAGCTTTCTGCTGTCCATGTTAGCATGTCTATTGTTCTCATCCTTGTTCATGGAATCCTTAGGCAGACATGTTGGTGAGACTTCACAGGTGTGGCTTCTGACATTCCTGGGAGACACCATCGCATAGCCAACTCCCTGTTTCTCTTGCTCTAACAGTCATTCATTCCTCCTTTCTGCAATGATTCCTGAGATTTGGATGCAGGAGTTTTGCTGTATGTGCATCATCTATTGTATTGTAGATAATTTCGGTAGATAATATGTTTGCTAATGACTTTTTAACACTTTCTTACTGTTATTTTACCTTTCTTCCTCCTTTAATTATCTCCCTCCCACTCTGTAATAAGAATAGTGGGTAAAATACCAGGAAACCCATAGAATTCATTGGTTTTTTTTTTGATGATTTACATTATTTTTTTTATTTTAATTTTAAATAGCTTGTTTTACATGTCAATCCCAGTTCCCTCTCCCTCCCCTCCTCCCGCACTCCCCTTCCACCCTCCCTCCCACCCTATTGCCAAATCCTTCCACATAGGGGATGTCTAGAGTCTATCATTTTACTCTTGGTAGGGTCAAGGCACTCCCCTAAGAGTCCAGGCTGAGAGAGCATCTCTCTTTGTGCTATAGGCACATGAAGACAGATTGTATACCAGGGATAGACACTGATCCACAGCTCAGAGCCCCATAGGTTGTCCAGGCCTTTTCACTGACACTCACATTTGGGGGGTCCAGATCAGTCCCATTCTGGCCTCCCCACTGTCGGTCTGGGGTCCAAGAGCACTCCCCTGTTCAGATCAGCTGTCTCTGCTGGTTTTGCCAGCCCATTCTTTGCCAATGTGCTCATCATTCCTCTCTCTCTGTCACTGGGTTCCTTGGGTTCAGTTCAGTGCTTAGTTGTGTGTTTGCCTCTGCTTCCATCAGTCCCAGGATGTAGGCTCCCGGATAGTTATAGACATCAAGTTCATTATCAGGAATGGGCATTCGAGGTGGTCCTTCCACTATTGCTTAGCTTGCCAATTGATGTTATACCTTTAGATCACTCGAGGTCACTCTGGTGCCTGATCTGTCTTCGATCCTATGATTCCCTCTTCCCCCTATTCTACCCCCACCCCTCAACTTCCTGTTCCCCCATGACCAACTCCCTTCCTCTTTACCCCCTCTATTCTTCCCAGGTCCCACTACCCCCCCTCGCCCTGTCCCCCATCCATTCAGAGGATCTTGTCTCCATCCTCTTCTCTTGGGTACTATGCATATATGCATATCTTTTAGGTTCTTTCCTGTTTCCCAGACTCTCTATCTGTGGAAGTGCAGACTGGCACTATCCTGATCCATATCTAAAATCCATATATGAGTGAGTACATACCATGTTTGTCTTTTTGCAACTGGGTTACCTCACTCAGGATGGTTTCTTCCAGTGCTATCCATTTCCCTGCGAATTTCAAGATTCCATTGTTTTTTTCTGCTGAGTAATACTCCATTGTGTAAATGTACCACATTTTCTCTATCCACTCTTCAGTTGAGGGGCATCTAGGTTGCTTCCAGGTTCTGGCTATTACAAACAATGCTGCTATGAACATAGTGGAGCAGATGCCCTTGTTGTATGAACCTGCCTCATTTGGATAAATGCCTAAGAGTGGAATTGCTGGGTCTAGTGGTAGATTAATTCCCATTTTCCTGAGGAATCTCCATACTGATTTCCAAAGAGGCTGTATGAGTCGGCATTCCCACCAGCAGTGGAGGAGTGTTCCTGTCTCTCCACATCCCCTCCAGCATAAATTGTCTTCGGTGTTTTTGATTCTAGCCATTCTGACAGGAGTAAGATGGTATCTCAGAGTTGTTTTGATTTGCATTTCCCTGATGGCTAAGGATGTTGAGCACTTTCTTAAGTGTCTCTTGGCCATTTTAGCCTCCTCTACTGAGAATTCTCTATTTAGCTCTGTACCCCACCTTTCAAGTGGATCCTTTGGTGTTTTGGAGACTTGTTTCTTGAGTTCTTTGTAAATTTTGGAGATTAGCCCTCTGTCAGATGTAGGGTTAGTGAATATCTTTTCCCATTCTGTGGCCTGCCTTTTTGTCTTTTTGATTGTGTCCTTTGCCTTACAGAAGCTTTTTAGTTTCAGAAGGTCCCATTTGTTAATTGTTGATCTCAGTGCCTGTGCCACTGGTGTTATGTTTAGGAAGTGGTCTCCTGTACCAACTCGTTGAAGAGTATCTCCCACTTTCTCTTCTAAAAGTTTCAGTGTGGCTGGATGTATGTTGAGATCTTTGATCCATTTGGACTTAAGTTTTGTACAAGGCGATAAACATGGATCTATCTGCAGTCTTCTGCATACCACTACCCAGTTATGCCAGCACCATTTGTTGAAGATGCTTTCTTTTTTCCACTGTACAGTTTTAGCTTCTTTGTCAAAAATCAGGTGTTCATAGGTGTGTGGGTTAAAATTAGGGCTTTCGATTCGGTTCCATTGGTCTACCTGCCTATTTTTGTGCCAATACCAAGCTGTTTTCAGGACTATAGCTCTATAATAGAGCTTGAAGTCAGGTATGGTGATGCCTCCTGAAGTTCCTTTATTGTATAGGGATGTTTTGGCTATCCTGGGCCTTTTGTTTTTCCATATAAAGTTGATTAATGTTCTTTCCAGGTCCTTGAAGAATTGTGATGGAATTTTGATAGGGATTGCATTGAATCTATAGACTGCTTTTGGCAAGATTGCCATTTTTATTATGTTGATCCTACCAATCCAAGAGCATGGGAGATCTTTCCATTTTCTGGTATCTTCTTTGATTTCTTTCTTCAAAGACACAAAGTTCTTGATATACAGGTCTTTCACTTCCTTGGTTAACATTATCCCCAGATATTTGATGCTGTTTTTGGCTATTGTAAAAGGTGATGTTTCTCTGATTTCTTTCTCAGTCACTTCATCATCTGTATATAATAGGGCCACTGATTTTTTGAGTTTACCTTGTATCCTGCCACATTGCTGAAGGTGTTTATCAGCTCTAGGAGTAACCTTGCGGAGTTTTTTTGTGTCACTTATGTAAACTATCATATCATCTGCAAATAATGAAAATTTGACTTCTTCTTTTCCTATTTGTATCCCCTTTATCTCCTTTTGTTGTCTTATTGCTGTAGCTAGAACTTCAAGTACAATATTGAAGAGATATGGAGAGAGTGGACAGCCTTGTCTTGTTCCTGATTTTAGAGGAATTGCTTTGAGTTTCTCTCCATTTAGTTTGATGTTAGCTGTTGGTTTACTGTATATTGCTTTTATTATATTCAGGTACGTTCCTGTTATCCCTGATCTCTCTAGGACCTTTATCATGAAGGGGTGCTGGATTTTGTCAAAGGCTTTTTCAGCATCTAGTGAGATGATCATGTGGTTTTTCTTTCGCAGATTGTTAATATGGTGGATTACATTGATAGATTTTCTAATGTTGAACCATCCCTGCATTCCTGGAATGAAGCCTACTTGATCATGGTGGATGATTTTTCTGATGTGTTCTTGAATCCGGTTTGCAAGTATTTTATTGAGTATTTTTGCATCAATGTTCATGAGGGAAATTGGTCTATAGTTCTCTTTCTTAGTTGTGTCTTTGTGTGGCTTGGGTATCAAGGTAATTGTAGCCTCGTAGAAAGAGTTTGGCAGTGAGCCTCCTGCTTCTATAGTGTGGAATACTTTGACGAGTATTGAAATGAGCTCTTCTTTGAATTTCTGGTAGAATTCTGCACTGAAGCCATCTGGGCCTGGGCTTTTTTTGTTTGGGAGACTTTTGATGACTGCTTCTATTTCATTAGTGGTTATAGGTCTGTTTAGATTATTTATCTGTTCTTGATTTAGTTTTGGCAAGTGATATCTATCCAGGAAATTGTCCATTTCCTTTAAATTTTCAAATTTTGTGGAGTACAGATTTTCAAAGTATGCCCTGATGATTCTCTTGATTTCCTCAGAGTCCGTTGTTATGTCCCCTTTCTCATCCCTGATTTTGTTAATTAGCATGTTCTCTCTCTGTCTTTTGGTTAGTTTGGACAGAGGTTTGTCTATTTTGTTGATTTTCTCAAAGAACCAACTCTTTGTTTCATTGATTCTTCTCAATGTTTTCCTGGTTTCTACTTGATTGATTTCAGCCCTCAATTTGATTATTTCCTGGCGTCTGCTCCTCCTGGGGGAGTTTGCTTCTTTTTGTTCTAGAACATTCAGCTGTGCTATTAATTCTCTAGTATGACTGTTCTCCAGTTTTTTCATGTGGGCACTTAGTGCTATAAACTTTCCTCTCAGCACTGCTTTCAAAGTGTCCCATAAGTTTGTGTATGTTGTGTCTTCATTCTCATTGAAATCGAGGAAGTCTTTAATTTCTTTTTTTATTTGTTCCTTTACCCAGGGATGGTGCAATTGTGCATTGTTCAATCTCCATGAGTTTGTAGGGTTTCTGCGATTTGTGTTATTGTTGAATTCTAATGTTAATGCATGGTGGTCTGATAAGATGCAGGGGTTATTCCAATTTTTTTGTATCTGTGGAGATTTGCTATGTTTCCTATTATGTGGTCAATTTTAGAGAAGGTTCCATGTGGTGCCGAGAAGAAGGTATATCCCTTTGTATTTGGGTGGAATGTTCTATAGATGTCTGTTAAACCCAGTTGGGTCATAACTTCTATTAATTCTTTTGTTTCTTTGTTAAGTTTCTGTCTGGAGGTCCTATCTAGCGGTGAGAGCGGAGTGTTGAAGTCTCCTACTATTAGTGTGTGAGATTTTATGTGCATTTTGAGCTTTAGTAATGTTTCTTTCACGAATGTAGGTGCCTTTGTATTTGGGGCGTAGATATTTAAAATCGAGACTTCGTCTTGATGTATTTTTCCTTTGATGAATATGAAGTGCCCTTCTTCATCTCTTTTGATTGATTTTAATTTGAAGCCTAATTTGTTAGATATTAGGATTGCTACGCCCGCTTGTTTCTTGGGGCCGTTTGATTGGAAGATCTTTTCCCAGCCCTTTACTCTGAGATAACGTCTGTCTTTGGTGTTGAGATGTGTTTCTTGTATGCAGCAGAAGGAAGGGTTCTGTCTTCGTATCCATTCTGCTAGTCTGTGTCTTTTTATAGGTAAGTTGAGGCCATTGACATTGAGGGATATTAATGACCATTGATTGGTGATCCTTGTTTGTGCTTGATTTATTGTTAGTGAAGTTATTTTGTGTAGTTTCTCCTCCCTTTTTCTTTTAGTGTTTTGTAAAGTATGATTCTATATTGCCTGTGTCTTTGTGAATGTAGTTATCTTCCTTGGCTCTAGGTTTTCCTTCTAGCATTTTCTGTAGAGCTGGATTCATGGATACGTATTGTTTAAATCTGGCTTTGTCATGGAATATTTTGTTTTCTCCATCTATGGTAATTGAGAGCTTTGCTGGATATAGTAGTCTGGGCTGGCATCCTTGTTCCCTTAGCGTTTGTAGGACATCTGACCAGGATCTTCTGGCTTTCATCGTTTCCATTGAGAAGTCAGGTGTAATTCGGATAGGTCTGCCTTTATATGTTACTTGGCCTTTTTCTTTAGCTGCTCTTAATATTTTCTCTTTGCTCTGTAGGTTTGATGTTTTGATTATTATATGGCGAGGTGACTTCTTTTTCTGGTCAAGCCTATTTGGTGTTCTGTAAGATTCTTGTACTTTCATAGGCATATCTTTCTTTAGGTTAGGGAAGTTTTCTTCTATGATTTTGTTGAATATGTTTTCTGTACCTTTAAGTTGAAGTTCTTCACCTTCTTCTATACCTATTATTCTCAGGTTTGGCTTCTTCACGGTGTCCCATATTTCCTGAATATTTTGTGTTAAGGATTTGTTGGTTTTGAGATTTTCTTTGGTTGACGATGCTATGTCCTCTAATGAGTCTTCAACACCTGAGATTCTCTCTTCTATCTCTTGTATTCTATTGGTGATGCTTGCATCTGTAATTCCAGACCGTTTACCGAGCTTTTCTATTTCCAGCATCCCTTCATTCTGTGTTTTCTTTATCGTTTCTATTTCAGCTTTCAATCCTTCAACTGTTTGAGCTGTTTCCTTAATTTTCTTGGTTGTTTTTTCTTGGTGCTCTTTAGATTCTTTGAGAGATTTGTTTATTTCTTGAATTTTTCCCCCATTTCATGGATTTTTTTGTTTGTTTTTTCTTCTATTTCTTTAAGGGATTTCCTCGTTTCTTCTTTGAGGCTCTCCATCATCTTCATGAAATAATTTTTAAGGTCTGTCTCCTCTTCTTCATCTATGTAGTGCTTTTCAGGTCTTGCTGGTGTTGGATCCCTGGATTCTGGTGGGGTCATGTTGGTGTTTCTATTGCTGAGTGATCTCTTATTCTGTCTTCTTCCCATCTCTTCTTCCAGTGGGTGCTGGTGGGGGCTTTCTGTCTCCACTGGTCTCCTTCCTTACTGCAGCTGAAGCTGAAGCTGGCCTCGCTGGGGTTGGGGTCTTGGAGGGGCTGATCTCTTTTCTGAAGCTGGGCTCGCTGGGTTGGGGTCTTGGAGGGGCTGATCTCTTTCCTGTGTGGGCGGCTCTTCTGAAGCTGGGCTCGCTGGGTTGGAGTCTTGGAGGGGCTGATCTCTTTCCTGTGTGGGCGGCTCTTCTGGAAGCCGGGAGCGGCCCCAAAGATGGAGGGGGATGGGTGATGGGCGGGTGGTCCCAGCCAGAGACCCAATCTCACCTGAAGCTGGGCTCGCTGGGTTGGGGTCTTGGAGGAGCCTGTGTGGGCGGTTCTTCTGGAAGCTGGGAGCGGCCCCGAAGATGGGGGGGATGGGTGATGGGCGGGTGGTCCCAGCCGGGGACCCAATCTCACCTGAAGCTGGGCTCGCTGGGTTGGGGTCTTGGAGGGGCTGATCTCTTTCCTGTGTGGGCGGCTCTTCTGGAAGCTGGGAGCGGCCCCGAAGATGGAGGGGGATGGGTGATGGGCGGGTGGTCCCAGCCGGGGACCCAATCTCACCTGAAGCTGGGCTCACTGGGTTGGGGTCTTGGAGGGGCTGATCTCTTTCCTGTGTGGGAGGCTCTTCTATAAGCCGGGAGCGGCCCCGAAGATGGGGGGGATGGGTGATGGGCGGGTGGTCCCAGCCGGGGACCCAATCTCACCTCGAATTCATTGGTTTTGATCACACACACACACACACACACACACACACACACACACACACACACTATGCCTCTCTAACAGTTTTCGTGAGGATTTAAAGACTGTAGTACTGAAAGATTAAGAATCCAGTTAAAAAACTGTTGAGATAATCCAGGTGTTTATAAGACATCAGTCAACAGATGTTCTGGGATCATATACAGGTGACCTTCCTGTATGAATTCACAATAAATGAAATTTCTTTTTTTTTAATTTTTTTTGGTTTTTCAAGACAGGGCTTCTCTGTAGCTTTGGAGACTGTCCTGGAGCTCACTTTGTAGACCAGGCTAGCCTCGAACTCACAGAGATCCTCCTGCCTCTGCCTCCCGAGTGCTGGGATTAAAGGCGTGCGCCACCAACGCCCGGCTTAAATGAAATTTCTTAGCAATTAGTAATGTGTATCCAAGGATTGTAACAAATATAGAACTTATGACACCATATAATCTGGGTGGAATTTGTTCTCACACTCTCTTCATGAGTGGATAACTCCCTTGAGCATCAAAGTCAGAACAAATCTTGCATTATCTAATGGAACTGCTCTTGTTGACCATATTTGAACTCTCTTCTCAGTGATGACTTTATATATTAGCTTATACAAAATGATCTTTGAACAATATGATTTTTTTTAAAGTAGCTTCCCAGATACTGCTCTGAAGGGTGATTAGTCAGTCTAAAATTGCATGTATTAAGGAGGCAGGATCATCTGATAAAATTCTTCATAGTGGCTAATATGTCAAATGAGTTAGCTAGGCTCTCTCTTTAAGAGTAAATTTAAAGTAGACCACTTGCAAACTTTCCTTTAATTATTTTATTTTAAGACAGATCATATTTTCTCTGCTAAAAGTGCGAACACCTACAATAGGGAATTCTACTCTTTACAAACACAAAGAAGAAAGCAACACATGTTGTCAAATCATATTAGACAGAAGGACAGTTTCTTTGAGCAGGTGATAAATATATATGGATGAGTATCTTCTTAATTAGTCCTCTGAAGGTTTTTAGTATTCCAGTAGAAAAGTGATGGTCGAGTTTCTGGTCTTATGAGAGGTGGTAGAAGTCTTCTCGTTGTCCAGTGCTGAACCAGGTAGGAGTTCTTCACTGCTCTCTGTCTATCCCTGGGATGCAATGAAATCCTTATAACACGTACAGGAATTACCTCTACAAGCATTGCATTAGCATGTGAAAAGATGTTCTGAAAATGTGTTCTGCATCTCACAAACTCTGTTAATGCACATTTCTCAGTTTTTGATTGTTGTATATCCCAATAAACTGATCATTAAAGTCAGTAGTTAACCCTGTAGCTTCCTATAGCATGCTTTTAAACTCTAGAAGTTTGACTGTAGGTTTTACTCCTTTATGTATCTAACACAATTCATAAAATATAACAAACATGCCAACCATACATTAACAAACATTTCATATCCTTGTTTACTAAGTTTGTCATTTCTGAGTCTATTTTATTGATCATAAATGGACAAACCATAGTCATATGTACGTAGTGATGTCATTTTCATTAGAACATGCACAGAACATATACATAACCTCAAATAATTATCATGTGAAATTTACTTTCTTGGTGACTTTGAAATAAAAATATCTTTACCATATTCACGAAATAATGAAATATATCTCGAAACTGTTTTATCTCCTGTATGACTCAAAGTTTGTATTCTTTCAGTGTCATTACCTTCTACCCTCCATGCTCTGATTCCAGCAGCCACCATTCTCTATCCTTCTTGGAGTTCCCTTGTCTTTAGATTGCTCTTACCAATGAAAATGTCTGATATTTCTATACCAAATATGTTACACTCAACATAATATTTCAATTCTAGTGTATTGCAAATTAAGAGTTTTTAAAAAGGTTGAATTGTGTTCTATTTTGAATCTATGCTATATTTTGTTACCCATGCCTCTATTGGAGGATACATGCATAACTTCTATAACTTGAACATTCATTTATTTATTTTTATGTTTATTGGTGTTTTGTCTGCATGGATGTCTGTTTGAGGATATCAGATCCTCTGTAACTGGATAGGTGTGAGATGCCATGTGGGTTCTCTGGATGAGTAGCCAGTGCTCTTACTCCAATGAGCCATCTCTTCAGTCCTCCTTAAAATTTTTACTCCTTTCTTTCTACCTTCTTTCCTTCCTCTTCCTTCCTTCCTTCCTTCTTCACCTCCTCCATACCTCTCTCTCCCTCCTTTCTATCCTTTTCTTATTCCTCTCCTATCCTCCCTTCATTCCTTCCTTTCATCCTGTCCCTCCTTTATTCTTCCTTCCTTGTATTAAATGATTTTGCTTTCATATCCATGAGGTTTTTAGATTGCATATATCTGTACCTGTGGAGTATAAAACAGGACATTGAATTGTCTGAAACTGAAATTATAGTGGTTCTGAACCACCATGTAGGTTCTGGTTGATCTGGTCCTGTGAGAAGAGCACCCAGTTCTCTTAACCACTGTGCCACTTTCCCAGAAGCATAGAAAAATCTCTCCTTGAACTTTCTGTACCTTGAACCTCTAACCTCTGACCATCAGGCCTCAAATTCCCAAGGCTGGGACTGTGGTATGTACTATCACTACTGGTTTATGATGTCCTGAAGATAAAATACACGACTTCATGCATTCTAGGCAAGTCCTCTACCAAATCTGAGTTTCATACATTTTTCCTTAATGCTTGCACTAATTTTCATATAGGGCATACAAATGACTCTGTGCTTATTGACCAGAATCAGTTGTATTTCTTTGCTTTTTGTAGGTTGTGTACTATTTGAACAGATATAATTGTTCTATGAAACTTCCTGGGCTTCACTTTTAAGTTCATTGTGTTTAGTAGGACTCTGTTCACTTAGATCCTTGGGATTTTTATTGACATGATTGTAGCAGCCTTTCATTGCTGTAACACGGGTGTACTATGAAGGCAATACACTAAGTATTCTATTTGAAATCTGGGGAAATACAAGTTATTTTATTTTAAAAAGTAAGAAGACAGTCTTTACTTAGCACCATGAAAACCTTCAAGTTTCCTTCTAGTTCTTAGTGTTTCATATGATGCAACTTTTCAACCTCTGGTTGGCTCCTTGCAGACCCATGATAAGTTACACCTCTTTTACCTGATGAGAGCACCTTAGATTTTCAGTAGTTTCTCTCTGTGTGATTATTATCTTCTGCTTTTATTCATGAAAAACTTAAGCCCCCTGGTTCTATCTCACATGAGTGCACTTGGGGGGATTGCCAGCTTTATCAAATTTAACCTTTTATGGTATAGCCTGTAAATTCTTTCCAGTGATAAACTGAAATGCACACAAATCTGATCTTTTTGTTCCTGTTACGTTTTTAGTAATATTACGTGTGTGTGTGTGTCTGTGTGTGTGTGTATCTCCCTCTCCTGCCCCCTCTCTCTACCCCCATCACAATTCCAACTTCTAGACTTCCATAATAAAAGAGGAGAAGGATCTTGGGACCCTGAGTTAGGCAAAGAATTCTTACATATAGTACTGAAGGCATGATTCCTCAAAGAAAACAGAGGGAAGTGGTTTCACTGTATTAAAACATTTGGCTCTCTGAAAGAATCCACTTACAAATTTAAAAGTTAAAGCACAAATCTGAAGAAATCATATATATAACAATGGTTTGTACCCAGGAAGTCAATACATTTCAGACTTCAGTAGCCAGAAAATAAAATACCCAATAAAATTTTGAAAGAAAAAAGCAAGCAAAACGTTGCAGTGAAGATGCATAGATGGCAAATAAGCCTAAGTTGTGATGTTAAACAGCATAACCATTAAAGAAAGGGCAGATAAAAACCACAATGAGGTATTTTCTGCATAGCCACAGGTGTAATTAATATAAAGAAATGGTCCAACTAACCCAACTGGTAAGACTGAGTGTGAAAAGGACTTAGCAAATCAGTTCTAATTCAGTTTGATGGGATACAAGATCATGAAACCTCTTCACATTTGCCAAAGGCATAAAGTTTTGTTCACAGGAAACTCACAATTGAATGCCTCTTTTCATCTTCATTTCTAGTGTTCTTGCTCTGGTGTCCTTCAACTGGTGAATAGATAAGTATCCCAGGCTGTAACTGTACAACTGAAGACAGTGAATATGGAGAGCTTGTGACGTACAAAACAGGGGAGAAGACTGAAGCAGTGGTAAATATTGATGAGGACACCTTTAAGTTAGTCTCAAAAACAAAACAATATAAAACCAACAAAACCAAAAGGAACAAGCACCTCAGAGATTCGAGGATACAGGAGTCTGAAAAGGAGGCTTCTTTTAATGCAAAAGGATGAATTATTCCTTACTTCCCTGGCCCTCCATGTATATCAGAGCATTCATTAAAGAAAATTCTCACTAAGGTATGTGAGGGCTCTAAAGTACAGTAAGATTGTACCCGAAGAACAACCAAACAAAAAGAATAAAACAAAAAGGGGAAAAGTGATGAATATAAATTCCCTTTAGAAAAAACATTTTCCTGTAAAAAGAGGAATGTTGTCTTATGAGATAACGAAGATGTAGAGTAGTTGGTAAATAGGTGATTTTTATCAAATATATAAATGTATTTTAGGTTTGTGAAGAGAATCAAGAAATGGAATCTTAGGGTCTCAATTGCTATGAAGAGGCACCATAGCTATAGTAACTTTTATAAAGGAAAACATTTTTAATTTGGATGGTTTTACACTCTCAGAGGTGTAATTCATTTTCACCATGGCAGGAAACATGGTGGCATGCTGGCAGGCATGGTCTTGGGGAAGGAGCTGAGAATTCTACATCTTGATCCATAGGCAACAGGAAGTGAATTGTATTGCTGGGCATAGCTTGAGCATAGGAGACTTCAAAGCCCACCCCTATAGTGATACACTTCCTCCATTAGTCCACACCTACTCCACCAAATCCATACTTCATAATAATGCCACTTCCTATGGGGATGCATTTTTTCAAACCATTACAGAAAGTTTAATATTTTTATTCATAAATTCAGGATGAAATCCCTTTTTCGGTAAAGCTTAAAATAAATATGCAACTTTTAACTTTAGAAAAAAATGGAACAAGGAAGAAAGAGTCAGTAAAGAATAAGAGAAACACTGCACAAAAAGAAATAAGACATACAACTGTGGTAAACATAATATCTGTCTATCTAGATTTTTATCTATCTAGAAATACTTGAAAATAAAACTAAACATTTGAAATTATGCAAACAAACTCAATATAAATATTGTTAAGATATATTTGAAGGAAAACCAAAAATGATATGTCAATGATGAGAAATATGTCTAAGTTATATCAAGGTTCAAATAATTAAGATATGTGAAATATAAGGCCTATTCACAAAATATTAAAAAGTAATATTTAACAATATTAAATTTATATGATATGATACTTATCCACATTATATACTCAAATTGAATTAAATGTATTCCTTTTATATTAAAAGCAAAATAAACAAATTTATATAGAAGAATTAAACAGCAATTTCACTACATTGATCCAATAATAAAATGAATTATATTGAGGCTAGTTTAGTACTTGCAGTGTGTCTTAGTTACTGTTCTAATGCTATGAAGAGACACCATGACCATGAAACTCTTAGGAAGAAACCACCTAATTTTGGGCTCATGGTTGCAGAGGATAGTAGAGTCCATGAACTTTGTGTGGGAGAGTTGGGAATAAGCTGATAGGTTTGGTCCTGGAGCAGTAGACAAGAGCTTTACTTCATGGTCATTAGGCAGCAGGCAGACAGACAACTGGGCCTGACATGGCTTTTTGAAACCTTAAAGTCACCACCAGTAACACCCCTCTTCCAACAAGGCTATACGCCCTTATCCTTCCAAAAACATTTCCAAAAGCTGGTAACCAGTTGTTCAAATATATGAACCTATTGGAGCCATTTTCATTCAAACTATCACTCAGTATATAGTAATTCTAACAAATATAAGATAAGTGATTAATAAAAACATTGTTAGACAGCTAACCTGACCAAGTGAGAGGACATGGACCCCAGTTGCATAAAGTTGGGAAAGCAGCATTGGACTGAACCAAGCCTTCTGAATGAGGTTGTCAGTTAGAACTGGGCAATCTATAGAATCTCTGACAGTGCAACCAGTATTTATCCCTAGTGCACAAATGGACTTTGGGAGTACATTCTCCATGGAGGGATACTCTCTCAGGACAGATACACAAAATAGGGACTAGGCCCACCCTGAAATCTTTGACAGACTTTGATGATCCCCCATGGATGGCCTAATCCTCACTGGGGAGGAGATGGGGGGGGTCAGTGGGGAAGATGGGAGGATAGGAGGGAGAGGGAACTGGGATATGTAAGATTGTTTCTAAACTAAATTAAAAAAAAGAAATATTCTTATTTTAGGATACTAAAGTTTTCATTTTAAGTAGTATATAATTAAAAGTAACATAGCAGCAATTAGACTAACCTTAAAACTAAAATAATTCATAGGATACATACTGCAATTACAGAAGGCATTACAAGAATACTTCAGTATAAGTTGTTATATTTCAATATTAAAGAACAAAATTCTAATTTCAAGTGTCCAACTTTAAACACAAGTACACAACAACACTAGCAATACTACAATATATTATGCAATACTATATATATGGTGATGAATTTTAGAAGGAATGGGGGCATAGGAGGGAGGGTTAGTGGGGAAGAGAGGAGTGTCATGATTTAAATGCAGTCCTCACATGTGGTTTTCTTAAAAAATTAAAAGAATATTCTGGGTGACATAGATTTGATGTCATTATTTATCACCACCCTTGTGTCACTATGCATAATGATAAGGGTCATTTCAGTAAAAACATCAAGTGTCTAGTTTGTAGATTTGCAGATTGATTTTGGTCTTCTGGCACTGTTTGGACAAAAGTGTCTAGGCCAATAGGCCTAAACAGTATATGTACCTCCAGAGTCCCCAACAACCAACTGGTCATTTGGACAGGTCAAATTATTTCAATGATGTCACTCAGCTGTTGAGTAATTTATTCTTCCTCGTTTTCTCACCAGCATGTAGTGGTATTGCCCTAGAACTATATAATATGAGGAATGAGGATGAGTAAAACTGGAGCAGAAAAAATAATGAAAAGACATGTATATTCTCACTTAAAATGATATCTGTGAAGATTCAAAGTTCAATATTAATGAGTAAGAAGACGTAACTGCAGTGAGTTGAGAGATTAAAAGGGTAGCAAATACATGTGATCAATTATTTCATCTAAGTATATTTGTAATATTTAGCAATTTTGAACATTTTTCTAAGAAACTAATATTTTATCAAATCTGTCTCACTATAGAATAGAAAGCTGAACAATCCTAAAATTATTTTAAAAAAAAGATCAGTGTTTGCGAAAAAAAGAGAAAACATCAGACAGAATGCTTTATGGCAGATTCTATCAAACCCTGAAGGAACAAGTAAATCAAATGCTACAAAATGAATACAGACGTGAAAAGGTGGAATCTCTTTACATCACAAGCTTTAAAGTTCACACACCCCTGATTACAAAACCACATGAAATGTGAGGTTAAAAACTCTGTTAGCCAGTGCTGCTCATGAAAACTAATGCGAACACACTAAATAAAGTCTGCATAAGAAGGACCTGTAAGCCGGGCGTTGGTGGCACAAGCCTTTAATGCCAGCACTCGGGAGGCAGAGGCAGGCGGATCTCTGTGAGTTAGAGGCCGGGCTGGACTGACAGCCTCCAAAACAATAGAGAGAAACCCTGTATCGTAAAACAAAACAAAAAAAAAAAAAAAAAAAGATTTTTCTCGATAATACAGTTTTGAAAGTTTACATTTTAGACAACTGAGATTTTTAATTCTTAAAAGATTTATTTCTTTCTTATTTTATGTGTACTAATACTTGCCTGCATGTATGCATGTGCACTGTGTGTATATCTGGTGCCTGCAGAGGCCAAAAAAGGTTGCTGAGTCCCCTGGATCTGGAAATGCAAATGGTTATAAATGGTCCAAATCCTAATCTTCTTTAAGAACAGGACATCCTCTTAACAGCTGAACCCTCTCCCCAAAACCTGGATGCTTGATCAGTTTTTCTTTTGTTCTTTTTTAAATGTTTCAATTATCCTACATGAATATCATATGATGTTTGAATCAAATCTATCCACCATTTTATCCTCCCTTCCTCCAGCCCTCTCCTTCTGTCCCCCCTTTCCCCTCTCTCCCTTCCTTCCTCCCTCCCTCCCTCTTTTTTCCCCTCTCCCTGAGTTCTTTAAGTGCTACAACTGGATCATGAATATCCTCTTTATGCCCAGTTGCCTTCCTTTTATATGAAGTTTGTTGAAATAAGTCATGATATTAACGTGCAAAAACATTGGAACTAGCAGTTTAGAAACAGCATTAGATAAAATTAAATATCTATTAATGATGAGAAAATATTAGTAAAATTAAAGAGAATTAAAAAAAATCTCCCTTAACATGGTGAATGGTACATTTAAATCCATAATAAAATAACTCTCAATGGAAAATATTTAAGGCAATTTCACTTGAGAGTACACGAACATCACATATTTGCCACATTTCTAGCTAATGTTGACAAGCCTATCAAGGCTTGTAAGACAAACTACACCTACAAATTAATTCATTAATTTATAAGTTAAAGAATTGAAAAGACATGCAATGAAATTATCAAATTTGTATGTATTTAACCTAGGTAACAAAACAAAACCAACATATAGATACCTAATACAATGCAAAAAATAATTTTAAGCTGGAACAAAGAGAGGGTGGGCAAGAGATATACTTGAAAGCAAACACAATCATGGTTACTTTTAATTTATCTATAGGAGGACTTACTGTAAATGTATTAAAGAAATGCCAATACACTGCTGAACAAGCCAGTGGTAATGAATAAAAAAAAATCAAATACAAAAAACGCATCAGTTGTATCTCTCAAGTAATTAATAATCAGTGCAATAACAAACAAAATGCCCTGGAATTATTGCTGAATTGTTAAATTTAAACTAATATTTATGGAACACCACAGATGAAAATTAGCAGATATTTCTAAAGAATATAATGAGAGGCCTTGCCATATCACTCTTCAAAATTATTGTTATGCTCATGGTAATTTGTATTGCTCTAACAATGAACAGTTCGATACATATGAAACATGAAAATATATTTGAAATAGCCAAAGCAATGAGCTAGTATTGACTGTAACCAATATCCTTGGCTTCTTGATTCTTAGAAAGCTTTTATAACCAATGTGAAAGATTATATGCAAGTACATATGTAGAGAAAATAAATGCTATTTTTGAAAATATGTAGGTCAATTATTCATCTGAAAACATTAATTAACAGAATTGTAAGACATAGAAGAGATTTCCTAAAAGTTAAATTTTAATAAATGCATCTTTAGTTTATTAATTTAGGTTTTAATTTCTTAGATAACATGTCATGTAAATTTTAGCTGGTAATTTAAAATATTCTGATGAGAACATTTTAGGGATTCCTTTTCTGGAAAAAGGAAAGCCACTATTATTAATAATGAGTTTATATATCTATAGTCTATCTATTTTGAACATAAAAATTGTGGCAAGATATTAAAAAATCATATATTCAAGATAATTGATGCCTCTCATTTTATTACCAGTTTTCAGAATTATTTTAGTTATTGTGATTTCTTTTTTTTTCACTTAGTAAAAGTACTTTATTTTCTTCTTGTATTTGCTTTATATCTTGCTTACAAAGTTATGAAGTTCACAGCTTTTATACCAAAATGTAAGAAGGCTGTTTAGAAATATCTTTGCAGTCAAATGTCACCTGACATTTCTTCTAATCCATATTTAATATTGAAATACAGTAAGAAACCAAGGGGCTGGGCAGCTCTGGGCATCCCCTCCCCTCCCCAAGGCCTTTCCTTCTCCACCCTCTGCCAGCACTGGGCTACTTCTGGGTCCTTGGGGGTTGGAGAAGACAAGGCTATTGTGTGGTAAGTGGTGGGTTATTTACACAAGGTTTCACACACATCTGCATATGAAGAGTGTAACCCTATGCAGGCCCACCACAATTTCCTCTTTCCTACCTATAGGCCACCTCCCTCAAACCCAAGGTTCTCAATGACAGCACAGGAATGAAACCACCCTGTAAGTGTAGCAAGTACAGCCTTATAGTAATTCTAAAACTCTCCTTGAAACAACAGGAACCAATTTGCTAAGTAAGCATATGCAAATTGCAGCTATTTAAACAAACCACAAGTAGGTGTTGTTCAAATCTTCACAATATACTTCAATTTCCTTTTCAATTAATTATCTTCCATAAATTACTGTGTCATTCTTGTAAGTCTACACCTATACCCAGCAACTCAGCAACATGCCATGCACTGAAATTGTCCCATAGATAAATCTACCATAAAAAGACAATACCTTTGTTGGCAACAATCACTTCAATCATGAAAGTATTGGCTTGGATTCTATGTAGTTCATGAATTCAAATTTTCAACTGCTAACTGTCCTGAACAAAACATTTTCTCCATAAAAGCAACAAGTGTAATGCTAAATAATGACTTCTCAAACTTAGGTAATGTCAGGATGACAATTTTTGCTTTTTTTATTTGCACTGTTTACAGTTGAGCAGTGTATGCCAAAATGTGTTTTGAACCTACGTGAAAACTTAAAAAAAAAAACCTGGAAGTGTGGCATTTTATTAAAACTGTCACTGTAAACACAAAAAGATCTTTAAAAAAATTTTTTTTGCTTTGAGCTGCTGGACTAGGCATAAAAAATCCAAAACCATTAAAAACAACCTGCAAGTACTCATAAGAAATTTGGCAGGTCATTTTTCCTTTCTTCATCAAATTTCCAAACAAAAGTCAGCACATACCCGAGTTGCCCCTTCTGAGGGGACCTGGAGGCTGATCATGAATAATAGACACAGTGAACAACTTAAGAAGATTCCACAGTTCTGTCTCCTACAAGCAGCCACTGTTGAGGAGCCAAGAAACTCAGGGTTCTTCATTCTCAGCACAACAGAGATGGCTCAACCTGGAGAACAGTGACCTGATGCCGGAAAACTACTCCAGCCATTCTTGAGCTCATCACACTGCTTCAAAGAAACACTGTGAATGAGGAAACACCGTGCAGGTACACGCACACATGCACGCACGCACGCACGCACGCACGCGCAGGCAGACACGGGCACACAATGCTACCAAGGGAAACTCAGATCACAGTTCTGCTAATCCTGCTGGACTGCCTGCCCTCAAACCCTCAAGCACCACTGGCCAACACCTTGCATTCTTCCTCCCTGCTGCTCTCATCCCTTCCCACAGGGAAACAGCTTCCTCGGGACACTGCCCTGCCAACTATATATTCAAGATAATTGATGCCTCTCATTTTATTACCAGTTTTCAGAATTATTTTAGTTATTGTGATTTCTTACTGTGTAGATTATATGTGTAACTATACAGATTTTACTGATGAACAGTGAGGTGTCTTAGTAGGCAAGGACTTCTGTTGCCAACCCTGATATCATGAATTCAATCCTGAGACCCACATAAAAGGAGAGAATTGATTGCCCCACAAGTTGTCTTCTGACCTCCAGTTTTATGCATTGTCATGTGTGGCCCCCTACTCACACATAATGTACCTTCTCTCTCTCTCTCTTTCTCTTTCTCTCTGTCTTTCTCTCTCTCTCTTTCTTTCTGTCTTTCTCTGTCTCTCTCTCACACACACTCACAAAATATCTTACTGACAATCTTGTACAAACTATCTTTATTCTTATCAACTTAGGTTTTGCTTATTGCATTCATTTTCTGATGTACAAACAAGGCAACACACTTACATTTTCTGAATTTAAGCATGTTGTTGGAATGATATATGGGGTTGTATTTTCAACATTTAAAAAATGCTTATAGGAACCCAATATCTTTTTATATTGTTATCCAGTGTCTTGAGATTTTATTAAACCTCTTTACTTTTTATTTTAATTTTTTATATATTTTACACACTAATCACATTTCCCCTCCCTCACCTCCTTCTTTTCCCCCACTCCTTGTTTCTATCAGCCCCCCCCCTTCACTCCTCAGAAAGGTTGAGTCAACAAAGTCTGGCATGTCAAGTTGAAGCAGGACCAAGCTCCTCCTCACTGCCTCAAGGCTGAGAAAGGCATCCCATCATTGGGAATGGGTTCTAAAAAGCCAGCTCATGAGTTAGGAACAGATCCTGGTCCTACTTCTGGGGGTCCCACAAACAGACCAAGCTACACAAACTGTCACCCACATGAAGAGAGCCTAGGTTGGTCCCATTCAGGTTCCCTAGCTGTCAGTCTAGAGTCTGTGAGCTCCCATGAGCTCTGATCAACAATTTCTGTGGGTTTCCCTGGCATGATCTTGACACATCTTGTTCATATAATCTCCCTCCCTCTCTTTAACTGGACTCCCTCACCTCAGCCTGGTGCTTGGCTATGTATTTCTGCATCTGCTTCCATTAGTCACTGGATGAAGGTTTTTGGTGACATTTAGGATAGTCACCAGTCTGTTTACAGGGGAAGGCCAGTTCAGGCACCCTCTCTACTGTTGCTAGGAGTCTTTGCAGAAGTCATCTTTGTGGATTCCTGAGAGTCTCTCTGACACCAGGTTTCCCCCTAACCCCATTACTCTCCCGCTCCATTCCTACAACTAGATCATCCCAATTCATCATGTTCCCATCTCCCATCTCCTCCCTTCTACCTCGAATCAACTCTCAATTTACCCAGAAGACTCATCTATCTCATCTTCCCAGGTAGATCCATGCATCCCTCTTAGAGTCCTCCTTGTTACCTAGCTTCTCTGAGGCTGTGGATTTTATCCTGGTTATCCTTTGCTGTACTTCTAATATCTGCTTATGAGTGAGTATATACCATGTTTGTCTTTCTGGGTCTGGGTTAACTCATCCAGGATGATTTTTTTCTACTTCCATCTAGTTTCCTGAAAATTTCATGATGTCAGTGTTTTTTTTTTACTACTGAATAACATTCCATTGTGAAAATTTACCACATTTTCTTAATCCATTCTTCTGTTGAAGGGTGTCTAGGTTTGTTTCCAGGTTCTAGCTATTATAAATAATATGGCTATGAACATAGTTGAGCTAGTATCCTTGTGGTATGATGGAGCATCCTTTGGTATATGCCCAAGAGTGGTATTTCTGGGTCTTGAGATAGATTGACTCCCAATTTTCTGAGAAACCTCCACACTGATTTCCAAAGTGGCTGTATAAGCTTGCACTCCCAACATTAGTGGAGGAGTGTTATTATTCCACATCCTCTCCAACGTAAGCTATCAGAAGTGTTTTTTATTAACCAATTTGACAGGTATAAGATGGTATCTTGGACCAAAACCAGAAAGTCCCCTCCTTAAATTTTTATAGCTATCTGGGATGTTGCACATAGAGAAGTTTATCATTTCGAAATAGAAGACAGTTTTTCTTTCAACAACCCCACCTCTTTCCTTGTGTTTCTCGGTTTCATTTTATTGACTAGTGTTAACACTAAGTGGAAGAGAAGTTGTGGTAGAAATTACCAGCTTTCTTCTTCCTCATTTTGCATAGGGACATTTCATGCTTTCACCACCAATTATAACAATAGTTATCAGGATTATTTTATATAGCTTATAAAACTGAGGAGGTTACTCAGAGATTCCCAAGTCCATAAAATTCCTTTACTATCTTCTCAGCATTTATTAATGTCTTAGTTAATTTTCTGTTGTTTTGAGAAAAAAAAGCCATGACCAAGAGCAGTTCTTGATTTGGCTTATATTTCCAGAAGGATAGGACTCCATCATGGTATCAAGCAATAGGCATGATGCGGCCAAGAGCAGGCAGGAGAGAGATCACAACTTTAACAGTAAGCTAAGCAGGCAGAAGGACCTGGATTGGGGATAATGTACTAAATTCTCAAGTCTGCCCCAAGCAAGTACTTCCTCCAGCATTACTTTACTTCCACCCAGTCTCTCTAAACATTGACACCAACTGGTGACCAAGTATTCAAATACCTGAGTCTATGTGGGGAGGGGACACCTTTTATTGAAACCACCACAGTTGGGTCTGTAATGATGTTTCATGTCCTACTGATCATTTTTGGTGATTTGCCTTAGCAATATTCCAAAATTTATGGTAAATTTCTACTTGAATTTAGTTCCATATACTTTGAGCTGTTCTTGAAATCCTACACCATGAGATTATTAAAGTTACATTATAGTTTTCTTCTCTTACTTCTTGACTGATTACAGTGTTCCCAGGGTATGTACTGAATAATTCTGAATTATTTTCTATTATTGAGATTTGATTTGTGGACACATATTTTCTGTGCGTACTTGGAAATAACTTTTGTTATTCTTTTGTTGACTGGGACACTGTCCATATGGAGATTAAATCTTTTGGTTGGTAGTTTTGAATATTTCTAACTATTTTGTCAGTCACTAACAAAAAAAGTGTTTAACTCTCCAGCTACTTTTGCCTGTAATTTACTGATTTCAGAAGTCTATTGTATCTGATAGTAACATGACCAATGAACTGCATTTTGTGTGTGTGTGTGTGTGCACATGCGCGTGTGTGCATGGGTGGGCATGTATGTGTCCCCACATTCTTATATTTAGTCTCAGTAAATTTTTGTATTTGAAGCTATTTTGCCTGTGGATAGAATCAAGTTTCTTCACTCATATTGAAAATGTACTTTGCTAACTTTGGTTTTCATTAATGAATACATAGATACAGCTAGTAATATGATAGTGCTCAATTTTGCCTTTCTGTTCTTTGTCTCCATATCCTGTGGGCTACTTGGAGTTTTTGATTATTGCATCCAGGGCTTCATCAATGCCAAATAAATCATCAGCGAAGTAAGCAATGTTCACAGTGTTTGAACATTTTTTTTTCAAATTACTTTCCCATTTTCATTTGTCTGTACCATATTTGAGTGCATCTCTTTCTGAAGAGGTTTTCAGTAGCCTTTATGATAATATTGTATACATACATACATATATATATATATATAGTACCTATTCATGTTTCCAGGCTTTCAGTTTCTTTACTTTCATGTCTAGACTAAGAGAGGAGCTAGAGAGAGAGAGAGGGAGAGAGAGAGAGAGAGAAAGGAAAAAGAAAGAAGTAGAAAAGAAAGATGAAGACTTTCTAGTTTCGTCTATCTGATGTTTTGTTTTCTCACTTTTTGATTAATTTATTTACCTTTTGTTTGTTTTCTTTTTTGTTTTTGTTTTTTGTTTTGTTTCTCCCTGTAGCCCTGATCTACTTGTGCCTCCCCAGTGCTGGGAATAAAGGTGTATGCCACCACCAATGCCACTCTTCTCATTTTTTAAGACTTTATTTTGTTTGTTGCACCCACAATGCCCAAAGCCTTCAGCAGTACTGAATGGAGAAACCAGTAGAAGGTAGATATACTCCTCAGCGTTTGAAGTCCATTGCACTGACCTTAATTTAAGAATGCTATCATAAGGAGAAATGCAAGGTCCAGAAAAGGGTGCATATATAAAAGTGCTACTCATGTACAGTATCAGTTTCCTGTTGCTGCTGTAGAATAACTACACAGACTAAGTGACTTGAAACAATGTGATTTATTATTGCAAAGTTTTGAAAGTCAGAAATGGGTGAGACGCTGGCCAGAAATAAAAGTGCCAGCAAGGTTGTCCTCTTTGTGAAGACTCTCAGAAACAAGTTTTTATTTATTTATGTATTTTTGGTTTCTGGAGTCTGTCCACATATTTTGGTGTTGAGGGGGGATTCTGTCTCTATGTTTAATACCTGCTTTACTCTTGCATCCCTCTGCCTTCTCCTGTAAGGTGTCACAGTGACCATGGAGTCCAGAGACTATGGCATATACTTTCTGGGAAGATAACAGAAACCAATCTGCTAAAATGTCCACACATTATCTTTTTATACCACCGAATGCATGTCATGGTTCAGGTTACACGCTGCAATGAGATGCAAGAATCTAAAAGACACTTCTTCAGATGCAGAGTTTGGTAGAAGCAGGGAGCAAAGACAATGGACTGGCTAAGCTTGACTAGGGGAGAGGTACATAGTCTTCTGCAAATTAACCTCAGTGTGGAAGAAAATCAGAGGAAGATATTAGGTACAGGAGAGATTATGGCCAGGTGTGGTGGCACACGCCTTTAATCCCAGCACTGGGGAGGCTGAGACAGGCAGATCTCTGTAAGTTCAAGGCTAGACTGGTCTACAGAGCTAGTTCCAGGACAACCAAGGCTGTTTGTTACACAAAGAAACCCTTTCTAAAAACAAAGAAAACCAACTCCCCCCACCAAACCCAAACAACCAACAGAATATGAGAGAGAGAAAGAAGTTATGAAGAGGGATAAGGGGGTTGCTGGGCAAGCTGTGGTTTAGCTAATTCAAGATGAAAAGGGAGCACTTTACAAAGGAAAATGGTTTAAGCAAAATCAAATTCTTTCAAAGAGTTAACTTTGGAAATGACATCAGGAAATTTAATGATTTGGAGTAGAGAATATGAAGTAAAAGACTATGCAAATATTTATGTCTGAATTAGTTTTTGGTAATTTTAATTACTTGACCCAGTGTATACAGCACATAGCTTCACTGAAGCTTTTGCTTTTTCAAAGTGAAGATAAGCAACTTATCCTCCCTGCTTCTGGCTCTATGTTACTCCAGGTTATATGCTGAAACTGGAGCACTCAGAGTAATGATCCATAAATGTGACAGATTCTAAGATATTTGTCTTTCAGTTCTGAGTTAACTTAATCAGTACATGGTTGTTCAGTTCCATCCATTCACCAGCAATTCATGATTTCAGTTTTCTTTATGACCAAGTAGATGAAGTTCTTAATTAAAAATAAATCAAGTATACTTTAAAAAATATTAGTCATAAAGGACATTCTCCACTTTTCCAATTTACTCAAGATAGAAAATATTTACACATTATCTCAACATAACCATCAACAGTGCTCTTCATTTGCTGTTGAATGTGCCCTTATTTGACCCCAAATTATAAATATATTGGACCACTGTACTGTCTTCTGAAAACTATAAATGTGAGTATACTCAAGCTCTCTTCCTTTTATAATTTTTGCTGAAACTAAAAATTACCCCCAAGTTAAACATAGCCTTCTAGAAAAGGTTTATATGTAAAATGTTGACATGACAAGATTTAGGCTTATTTAGAACAAAATATTTAGGACAAAATTTTGATTATAGAAATGATAACTAATGATGGTTTGCGTTAGTTTTCCAGAGTTGTTTAGTCTACAGCTTTAAATTTAGCCATGAAGAATATAACTAACACCATCATTTCCTATAAATTGGGCAACTTATTCTAACTTCTAAGGCTACAATTCCCTCATCTGCCAAATATCCATAGCAATATTCACTTACAGTATTATGTTAATAATTAAATAGCAAGCATGGTAAAGCAGTTATAGATGTATACGTCATAAAATAGGCAATTCACAGGTTTCACTGGCATTACTGTCTGGTCTGCCTCCACAAAAAGGAAGGATCTTGATTTTAGTCAGTATTTAATACTCACATGGCTTTATACCTGCTACAGAATGTAACAAATTACCATGACAAGACTAATAACAAATCTACTATCAACATTTTTTATTTAACTTTTTTAATTAACTCTGTGGGAAACTGTTTTTGCAGGGCTTGTAGTCAGAGCCAACTGACTTGCCCACGATTCGTACCTGAGAGGGGGAATGTGGATTGTGAAAAGCTACCTAAAGACATTAAGAGAAAAGACAGAGGCACAGGACAGTATCAGGAGTGCAAAATCCAGTCCATACTGAATGCCCTTAGTTTATTCTTCAACATTCTTAAGCACCCAACCAAAAATGGGTGAATGGCAGAAGACTTCTATTATCACGTATAAGGGACAAACAGACTTTCATCCCTTAATCCTCCAATTGGTAGCCACACCTGCCATCTGATCTTTAGGGTCAAGGGTAAGCACACCTGAGCCCAAGTCTGTTGTGATTTAGATAAAGACTTAGGCTACCAAGGCTGAAACATCCTGCCACAGCCAAACTATAGACTTATAGGGATAAGGAGACTTAAACTCTCTGGTCTTGAGACAAGAAAAAACAGAATCCTCTTTATGGGCCTTGACAGAATTCTTCTTCTGTCGTTTCAAAATTTATATCCTTAGGCATTTCAATTTTAGTACCTAGATGTTAATCAGATAAGGAGGGAAGAAAGGAAGGAAGGAGATGAGAGAAGGATAGAGGGATGGGGAATCTGAGGGTAAAGGAGGAAGTAAGAAGATTTAGCCAGGGGGAGGGCAGAATCAAGGAAGAAGAGAAGGGAGAGTTAATCTTACCATTTTTTCTTGGTGGCAAGAGATTATCTATAGCCTGATTTCTCCGTGTTTTCTGTGGACTGGTAATCAGAAGAATTGTGATGTATCAAATCCACTTAAGTGAAATATTTCATGTTAGTGTTGAACATGAGAAGCATTTTAGACTGCCACAGTGCATTTGACATTATCTTGTGACAGTTTTTAATGTTACAACTGGCAAAATGGCATTGGTACCTAGTGCAGTGGTTCTCAATTTGTGGGTTGGGAGCCCTTTGAGTAAGTGTATCGAATATTCTGTATATCAGATATTTAGAATATGATTCATAACAGTAGATAAATTACAGTTATGAAGTAGTAATGAAATAATTGTATGACTGGGGGTCACCATAACACGAGGAACTAACTGTATTAAGAGATCACAGTATTAGGAAGGTTGAAAAAGACAAATCTTGTGGGTATAAACCAAGGATATTGTGTAGCATCCTACCACATACAGGAAAGACACCAACAAGAATAACCTATCCCAAGTATCTATCATACTATGCTGAGCAACCCTAGAAGGGGTATGTATAGGATACAGATACTTAACATTCTTAACATTGCCCTTGATTTCAGGCTTGAGTCAGGCTCCCTTTTACTATATAACATTTCTGTTCATAGAGATGTAGTTTCCCAATGTCTATAGCAAGATTATCTCTATGTTGTATATTCTGGGAAAAGCAGAATTAGGAGAAAATCAATGGTGTTAGAGCACAGCCTTGAGTAACATGGGACAGAAATTGCTGGATAAGTGACTCAGCCTGCAGCATTTCAAAAGACCATTTGTCACATACCTTCTGCATTGTCCATCCAATGTGTTTGTGTTAGATCAAGCCACATGTGTCCGTGGTGCCCACCTGCCCACTTTCCCCTTGCTCTCTCTTTCTGTCTTTGTGCCATCACTCCCACTTGTAAATAAACTATTTGTGCCTAAGCTAATCATGGGATATGAACGCTTAGTCATTCTAAATCTAAAGTTGGATATGTTAGAAATCTTAAATCAATTCAATTAGTCAAGGGACAGAATTCCATTGGTCACTTTCACTGATCTCATTCACCTCTCTGAGTGTGACATGAAAAATGAAGGTCCAGGTGCCCTGAGAACAGACACAGAGCCCGAATTCTTCCTGATTTAGAAGTAGTATCTGCCATCCTTATGCATTCCCTGTCCTCTTTTCCTTTACCCTGGGTAGACTGTGAGGGATGGGATCAAGAAAAAGAGCTGGCTATTATAATAATCGGGAAAGAGGAGAGGAGAAAATCGGTATTCATTTACAGTATTACCTCCTGTTCACATGTCATAGGTGCTTTTAAATCACCACACAGATTTATAGACTCTGCCATTCAGTGGAAAGCATTAATGAAACCCTATTGAAGATATTATATTATGAAAAATAATTCAGAGAAGTGAGGTAGTCATATAAGTCCTCCAGATCGAGACAGATTCTACACTTGAAGTCTCATCCTATAAAATTATGCATAATTTTTCTGGGGCTTGACAAGAGTTGCCTTGGCAGATGGAGTTAGCTGGGGACCTGGCAGTATCGCGATCCTGACATCTGAAAGCTTTCAGAGTTCAGCGCAATCAGTCATATGAGTGCCTCCATGCAATATTATTCTGCCTGGATTTCTTCATGCATTATATATAGGTTAAAAGAGGTTGCTGTAAATAGTAGGTTCATAGAAAGGACACACTGAACATTTGAACTCTTTGCGAAGGTTAAAGAAAAGTGAGAGAAAGAAAGACCAATTTTCACTTCTTTCTCGGACTTGCTGTCACTCTCCTTCCCCCAATGCAGGAGATAGAGAAAGCAGCATTAGTTCAACATTAAAATTCAATAAGCCTTTTTTCTTGACTCTAGGCTGACAGGTGCCCTGCATGACAGCGAAGTCATGAAGCTGAATGAGCGGATTTCTAAACAAATTGGGTCAGATATTGCTTTTGCTTGATTTACTTAGATTGATTGGTGACTAAGTGGTTTAAAATTAGTCCTTTCCTTGAGGAGCAAACTTAGTGCCCAGCTTTTCAGGCTTTAGATCTTTAGAATATTGAACAACAACCAGTACAACAGACAATGTTAATGAGCACCAAATATTTCTGAAATGATTTAAAAAGAGTGAGATGTGGTTTCCTTCATCAAATACTCCCAAATTAGGGGCCAAGTACATTCGATGATGGAAAGCAACTGGATAGTCAGAAGTAAAGAGAGAAATAAATGATCTTTCTTTTGAGCCACAGAGGGCAGGGGAATGTCCATTTCACCTTCTTTTGCAAATCAAAGACAGTGATTTATCAGTTTAACAGCATATGCGGAACTGGGTAGGCTCTCTCGGGTGGTCTTCATAATGTTTGATAAGTAGCTGTGGCAATCAGATTGGGGGAAGTAGAAACTGGGAGGAGCCATAAATGGCATACTAGGGTGTGTAAGTCAGAATAGGCAAGAAAAATAGAAAGTGGATAAATCTTAAGGTCGTTGGTTTGTGCCCCAGTAGAGGATAACTCAGCATGGCAGAAATGTCACTTGAATAAATCATGGTTACCAGGCTCCTGCAGAAATGTGAAAATCTGCACATGACTAAATCATACCAAGCACAAGTGAAATTATAAATGTGATGAAATATTTGCTGATCTTCACTCCTAACACACAGGTCATAAAAGCATGCATGTGAGAGGAGGCAGGGCTCTCTGTGCATACCTTCCAGAAACTTGAAGAAAATGAAAGGCATATGTAAAGAAAAGTAAAAGTGGGAGAGGCATGTTGGATAGATAGTGGGAGTCTGTAAATGGCAGTTCAGATGTACAAATTTGACAAATGGTGACTAAAGACCCATTGTTGATAAACAAAACTATGCCCCAGGTATATTAATTATTTAAAGTGTTCACGATGGATTTAACTATGGAGACCTGAGGTCAAGAGCACAAGCTACCATTAAGAGGGATACAGTAATTGAAATACATTAGGAAAGAGGCATTATTGCTGTAGTCGGAGTGACCTATAGGAGAATGTATCATTTCATTCAAGGTAGATTCAGATCCCATCACCACGTGTTCAAAGGAGGGAGATAACCTCTTGTCCAGAGATGATAGCTGCCTCCAGTTATACCAAAGACTACATGTACAATGGCATTCATGGAAAATAAGAGTATGAAAAAGATAGAAAGCTAAATTTAGATGGGTGAAAGTAGTTTGGGCTAGCTGGCCCCTGGGTAAGGATTATATACAATACCTCTCAAAAATCAAGAAGAAAACATTTTAAATATTTTTTCTATAAAGAAATAAATAATAATAAATATAGTTATCTGCATTGAACATTACAGAATATATAAATGTATTCAAGAATCAAGCAATATCTTGTTAATAGATACAATTTTTAAAATTTATAAATAAGTAAATAGGTTTACCCTTCCCAAGATTATATGACAGACTCTGAAAATCCCTCATGGAAGGCCTTACCGTCCCTGAGGAGCAGAAGGGAGATGGAGTGGGATAGGGGTGTGGGAAGAATGGGGGGCCTGGGGATGAGGGGAGGGAAAGAGAACTGGCAGTAATATGTGTAAAATGTTAAATAATATATATATAAATAATCAATGGAAAAATTAATTAAATAAAAATGTAAGTTAAATGAAAACATTATGATATCTAATTTAATTAGGCTGTTGGTCAGGGGGGCCAAAAATCCTCCAAAACAATACAGCCTATTGAAGTTGTTTTATGCTGATTCTCTGAACTTGAGGGCAAGATTATTGCTGAAGACCTCAGTCACTTTTTTCATAGGACTTGGAAAAATACAGGTCTTACTGACCTGGAAACCTCCTTCTTAAGGCCAGAGCTCTTACTTAGTATGTTCTATGAAAGCCTTCATGGGAGGAAAGTTACCAAAAGTCCTACCTAACTGTAAATCCAGCAAACTAAAATAATGACTTGTCAAGAAAGGTATGTCCAATGGTAGAAGAGTGACATTAATATCTCAGAGATAACCAATAACTTTCTGTTAAATAAGGTAGAATTCATGACTGGTACTGTGAACCATTTATTCTTATGCAGAACATACCACTCCCATTTTGCTAAATTAATGGAGTGTCCACTGTCTTCTAAAACTTATCCTTGTACCCATAGACATGTGCACTCCATACAGAGAACCAGATCTGGTCGAAATGCAGATAACTGACTATGAAGTATTCAACTCCAGATGGGGCATCTATAAAATGACCGTTATACCCAAGACCAGGGAAACATAGTGTATGGGTAATAACGAGATGGTAATAACCAGATGGTAATAACCAGAGAATCCTGAGCACTACTGTAAAATTGTGTCATCTGTACAAGACAAGGATGCGTCATTCATATGCTCTCATATGGTTGCCTGCAAATAGGCTTGCACAAGACTACACTAATCAACATACCAAGATGGATGGGGAAAAGGTTTATAAGTCTCCAACCTGGATGAAGAGGTACAGACAATCAAGTGATACTAGGGGAAAAAGAGTGAATTTTCTTCAAGAAAATAAACTGGATTGATCACCCAATATTATATGTGGTCTTGGACTTAACAAATTAACCAGAGTGTTAATATGAATCATTCATGGTCATTTTGCTATTCTTAGAATAGTTTATGGCTTTGATGGGCATGGGATAGTTCAGTCAAAGTGTTTTTCATGTAAGTAGAAGATCTGAGTTTAGACTCTCAGCCCCACATGAAAATCTTGGAGTGTGTGTGCACTTTTAATTCTAGTCTTGGGGCAGCAGACACCAGGATTACTGGGGATTGCTAATCAGTCAATCTAATTGAATTAGTTTGTGTTCACTGAGAAACCTTGCCTTAAGTATGACATCAAAGATTGATTTCTAGCATCTATGTAAATATGTACATACATTCACCTTCATGTGCATAAATACACCACTCATGCTTTATTTGTTTTTGTTTGTTTGTTTGTTTAAAAACATTTACAAACACCATTTTCTTGTTGGTAACCCATGATCACTCTTCAGTACTGCATGTTTGTTTTTTAATGATTTATTTAAATATTTGGAATTAAAAATTGTTTCTCATTGTCCAACTGAAACCATTTCTTTTAGTTTTCAGTATGCTTACTAAGCAATACTCTGAGAAATGGAAAAAAAGGTATTCCTGACTATGACTGTCTTGTGTGTGAATCAGAAATAATCAATCCTGTATGAAGATCTGCTTTTAACTTAGAGTTCTAGAAAAGAAAATTATTAAATGTCACATCAATAATCTATGATAATCCATTTTTCTATTCTGTGATTTTTAAGCTATTTCATCTTGCCTCTTAGCTCCTAGTGATTATGTATTTTTGTATCATTCTAATGTTGCTATTCAAAACTGCTTATTAGACTTTGTCATTGAAAATTCTCAATATTTCAAAATGTTTGGTTACACAATAGAATTTTAAATGCATATAATATTGCATTGAGTGGATAAATTACAATTTATGGGTGATTTTCCCATTAATTGACTTTCGGAACATTCAGAATTTAGTTGTATAAACCAGGCTGCTGTGAACACACAATCTTCTCTTTTAAATAAATATCCTCCCTAACCAATGATTCACAAGGTTTGTTGTTAGTGAGAAGTTCATGTAGAACTAAAATATTACCTGTTTTCATGAATCTAAAATTTCATAGGAATCCTATAGCTATCTATTAGTGTCATAATACACAAATATACAGATACAAAAACATGGTGAGGTAGCTTAGCCCTGGCATGTGAACTGACTATGCTTGAAAAGTGGAAATGACGCTGCACTGGGTCCCAAGGATACAGAAAGATGGGGTAGGAGGACAAGGAACATCTTATTTTGAAGACATTTCATAAGATGTATTTTGGAAACTGAAAATTTTTAAAGGCAGGAAAATAAATATAGAAGGCTTGGGTTATATACTCTGATAACTTCAGAGTGTTAATGTAGTAGAAAATAAATTTGGTAAAAGAGACAAGAATTTAATTTTTGTAATGTTTATATTAACACATAAGTAGTAATACTATGGTTTTCCAAATTAGGAATATTATTATAGCTCTAGATATGCATTACCAAGTATTTTTCAAAAGGTCATATAACTATACTACTAATAGCCAGGTACAAGGGAATGATACTTATTGGTTCATCACCCATTCCACTCTATGATTAAAACTTAAGTGTTTTATAATTTCATTAATTTTGTATGTGTATGTGTGTGTGTGGTGAACATGTGCATATGTATGCAGGTGCCCTTGTATATGAGGACTTGACAATGACTCAAGGTATTTTCCTTGAGAGCTATCTGCTATTGGAGTGGGGAGTCTCAAACCAAACCCATGGCGTGAAACTTTATTCTCAATTTGACCAGAGGATTCCTCTCTCTGTCTTTCTAGTGTCAGGATTATAGGCTATAACCATGCTCAGTTGGCTTTGAAGTGGGCTTAGAGAAACCAAAGATCTGTCCTCATGCTTGTGAACTCTAGGTAAAACAATGTACCATCTCCCGAACCCCCAGAAACTTAGGCCATTAAAGATATGGTTACCGTCATCTATTTGATTTTTTATTAGGCCATACCATTAAGGTATATACTATATGAAGTAAATAATAGTTATATATGCAAAATTGAAGTTAATGAATAAAAGCCCTCCAGTGGCATAGCAGGCCTCCTATCTTAGCCTCTTCCCACGGATAACCACATTCCTAAAAGTTCTATTATTCTTCAGAGTTTTAATATGTACATAGACATGTAAGTAGGGTTGTGTTCTCTCTCTTTTCAGCTTTACATAAAGGGACTCTTACATAATGTGTTCCTATTAGCCAGCTATTTTTATGTAAGCTTCTACCCCTGGGAACCATGTTGTAACAGGCTCTCTACAGCTCACTACTTTTTCACTGCTTGGGAATTCTGTCTTGCATGAGTGGAAACTGAAGAACAATTTATTATTTTACTTATTTTCCTCATCTGGTGTTGATGAATTTTGAGTCATCAAGTATTATATAACTGTTTTTGTGTGGGATTCCTAGCTGCAAAGCTTTGTAGAGTGTCTACATAGGCATAAAAGATCAGGGATATATGTTCATATTTTCAGTTTGATTAGGAGATGCCAAGTTTTCAGGGTAACTAACATGCTAAATGCCCACCAGTAAATAGGACTGACTCATGGTGCCCTCACCATATCCTCACAAGCTACTTTGAATTTGGGCTGTATGAGTACACATGGAATCGGTTTTCATTGGGATTTCATTTTAGAGGTCTTTCTGTGTTGTTCTTCTTATTGGGTTACTTTTATCTGTTTTTGAGTTTGGGACTCACTCTGTGGCCTAAAGTGTCCTAGTGTAGGAACAAAGAATCTGGTCAAAAGAGTAGAATTTATGAACTGCCCTTGGGGAACACCTAAAATTCCTGTTGGGCTGGTTCAGCTGGTTCAGTCACTCTAGGGGACCACTTCTAGCAAGGTGGGCTTGCCTTAAGCAACGCTAAATAGATGGGCAGAATGATAAACAAGTATTTTTCCTTCCATGAATCCTTGCCCTTAATGTAGAAATTACAGACCCACAGTTCCTATAGGATTCTTAGTCTATCTGTAATCCTTAATTATTCAGAAAAGCCTAACTTGTCTTTTCTTGTTTCTATCCTTTCCAAACACGCTTTTCTTAACTCCTCTCCCAATATTTTAGGTTTCCTTAGACTTTCCGTAAAGCCCTTTCCCTGTGTTATGGGGCTACTTGTTAAAATGCTACACAAAGCTGAGGGGTTCCCTGATTTGAGAGCATTGGCTCTTTTTGTTCTGAGGGTAATTCTGATTGATAGTATTAATTCTCTCCTGTTTTCTTCTCCTCTGGGCAGCTGCTGAAGTTCATAGGTTCCTGCCTTGGGATTTTTGTATTAAACTCTAAGAAAATTGTCCTTGTGCTTCTATTTGTGTCCATATTTAAATTATCTTTTTTAATGAGATTCAGAACACCAAAGGAGACTCCAATTTCCCCTGTATCACTGAAACACACTAAGTATCTTTAGCTGGCCTCAAATTTGTAGTGGTCTTCTTGCCTGATCTCCTGTGTCCCTTCATGTATGAATAACAAGGTCTTACACGAAGCCCTTGTGATTTGCCAATAATAAACAGTACTTATTTTCTGATGTTCATCTGCCTTTTTCTTCTGTTGGCTTGCCTTTTATTTTAGTTATAGATTCATAGGAATTCTGCCATGATGTATTTATTTATCACATGTTTTTGGGATGTTCAAATATCTCCTTTCAGTTTGTTGCTTATCTTTAATCCTCGGTAGAGTTTTGAGGGGAAATTTTCAAATGCTTTATGGATTCATCTTGTATAAGAGAGAAGTGCCACAATGAGAACAGTTTCAATAGAAAGATGAAGATGCTATCAGTCTGTTTGAGCCCTAAACTGCCACATGCCTCACTCTCCTTGGTAGATGCTGATTCTAGGAAATTCCAGTTTATTAGAGAAATTTAGGTTAGGTGTCTTTTCACGTACCACACATTATTACTCTTAACAGTGATACCAAGGGAATGTTTGGTGTGACTCTTCTCTGTAAACCCTCTCAATATTGTTCATGACTTTCCCAAGTATATTTCTTACTTGTCCTAAATATAGGCAACCCTCAAACTGTAGGGCTTTATAAGCAAGAACACATTTATCCTCTGAAGATGTTGCAAGGGATAAATAGAAACAAATGTGCTGTGTATTTAAAAACTGAAGAACATTTTATTTTTCTCAGGATATATTTATATTCTTCAGATAATTATATGGCTGGCGTGTTGGTGACCTACTTAAGGAAACACAGTGGGTCCTCAGGAAGTCATTGTCTAGCTAAAGACTGCCTAGGTGGGCCAGTCTCACCACTTAGGCCATGGATTTTAGTACTGCTGATCTTGCCCCATCTCTCTGCTTCTCTTTAGAGCTATACTTACACACAGTGTTTCCAGTTCCTTACCTGAAAACCCTGCCTCAGGGGTATACGCAGCTGTGTTACTGAACTGACAGTATCCTCATCAATGGGTGTGTTTCCGTCCCTGACTTGCCAACTTCTTCAAGCTTCCCTTTCATGAAAGGCCCCCCCATTTTCTCTCCTATTTGGTAATGTGTACTCATTATCACTTACATTTGACTTTTTTGACGCCCCTCTTAACTTAGTTCTCCTTTATAATCTGTCAATATCAGAGAGAGCTTCAGCAAACAACAGAGGGCTCTTAGCTTATATCTAATTTTATACCAATATGG
Organism: Mesocricetus auratus; assembly: GCF_017639785.1. Classification (NCBI taxonomy): domain Eukaryota; kingdom Metazoa; phylum Chordata; class Mammalia; order Rodentia; family Cricetidae; genus Mesocricetus; species Mesocricetus auratus. The sequence goes on along the minus strand of NW_024429205.1, from coordinate 16,491,468 downwards.
TCCATTTATCATTGTGACTTTGTCCCACATCAGCACAGTAATGATAATGAATATCTTACTCTAGCTGAGATATCTCCATTAGACTAAACACACATCCTTCAAGATTATCTATGACACCTCTCTATGACTGCTTCAAAAATCCCATCAAATTTGTAACACACATAGCTTACCTCATCATTGTTAGACACTCTTCCCTTTTCTATTTTATCTCTTTTACAAGTATCATTATCCCCTATCTGGTCAAAATTCATCTCCTGTCATTAACTATCTCTTTTCCTGAAAATTCAATTCATCAGCAACTCATCAGTATTACAACAAACTGTGTTTCAACTCACCCTTAACTTTTAAGAGTTACTTCCATGAAAACATACCTTCAGAAATTATTACAAGACACCAGAATTCTTTCTATAGATTCTTAATGCATCTTTCTCATTTTCTCTATTGTGGCCTAGTTTCTTGCCCACAACCAGGTAGATATGCTTTCCTACCTACATACAAATCCTGTTACTTCCATAGTTCCTTTTTTCAGATGGCTTCCCACTCATTTTGAAAAAACCCAAATCTCCCTTACTTCCTTATTCTTGTATGATCTTGCCTGTTTCTAGTGCTATGATGGTCTCTGCATCTTTTGTGAAGCCTTTATCACTATAAAGGTATTTTATTTGATAGATTTCTTCCTGGACTCAAGAACCACTACTGTATATTTTCAGATCCTTACATGGTTGATCTCTTCTGTATTATTTGAACCCATAACCACCTGATGTCATGTGACCCAACCTATGATTTTCTTATCACCTTGCATTTCCATGTCTGCTATATCATTTTTCACTTGCTTGGAATCATTTTTGTGACTGTCTCTTAGCTTTTGTTTTATAGAAAACTATGAATACACAATAAGTATTTTTTGGGGGAAAAAGAATGATGATGGTGCAAAATAAATGAGTAAAATGAAGTTGGCCCTTAGGTGATTGATATTTGCATATATCATTAGTTGATTCCCACAGTTCCAACTTTTTTTTCTGATAAAGATTCACTTTGTCCATATTTAATAATCTTGCAGGATTCTCTGAAGATAACTCATTTATTTTATAGGACAATGGACTATTTTGTTCAGAGGGTTAAAGTTTGATGAACTAATATGTTGATAGAATAATTGAGATGTTACACAAGATACCTTAGCTCAATGTTGTTCTTACAAGGAAATCAACAGAGGAAGTGGAATAAAGAACTAATTATTTGATTATGATCTTTACAACAGTAGCGATCCTGGCGACCCTTGTATTGCTCTCTGTATTAGTTCCCTTTTCACGTTGCTTTGGTAAAATCCTTTTAAAAAGTAGCTTAAGGAAGAAAGGATTCATTTGGATCCTAATTCTAGGTTATTGCCATTGCAGATAAGTTTGGATGTCAGAAAGAAGATACAGCCAGTCATATGACATCCACAGTCAGGAGCAGAGAGCACTGAAGTTGTGTGTACATGTTACTGCTTAGCTTGCTTTCTCTACTCTTGTTCAGTCCAGAGTTCCCTGGCTAGGGGATGGTACCACCCATAGTTGTTGTACTTCCATTTTAATAAATCCAATCAAGATAGTCCAGCCTACCAACAAAACTAGTGTAGAAAATCCCTCACTGAGACTTTCTTCCCAGGTGAATCTAGACTGTGTCATTTTGACAATTAAAACTAACCATTACATATTTGCTAGTATTAATATCCTAGGTAGCAGTTATTTCTCAGGCAAGGGAGCAATATAACCATAGGAAAACATTGTGTATTCTTACATAGTCCTTTCTCATCATTATTTCCCTTAGTCTTTTTTTGCTACAGTCCTCCAGACTCCCACTCTGTTGACTGCTGACTTCCTGACATCTTTTTATTTCACCCATTTAAATTTGTGTACAGTATTTAATTTTTTTAACCTGTTCTAATTCCTTAAAGAAGAAAGCGAGGTTCAAAGTGATAAAGCATGATGATTTGATAAGAGAAAATTCAAGGTTTATGAACTCTTAGAATTATTTTAGGTCTACATCTAAATAAAGTCTCAAAATGCATGCAGTTTTAAACAAGTGTACTTGAAATATATGAAAAATGTTGCATGAATAGCCAACTCCCATTTAGCTTTTTATCAAGTACAGTGCTTCTCACCTGAGTAAACATCGAATGGTCCTATCATCCAGGGAATTGGTCACATCTTTAGTAGTAAACATCACCTTGGTAAACCACAGTGCAGGAATCATAGGGACCAATACAAACAATGACAGTGTGCACTGTGCACTGGTAGGAAGATGATGTTGATGTGATCTATGTAAACGATCACTGATTGGGCAAATCAGGAATACAAAATTTTAATACTGTGACTTATGATATCATGCCTTTTCTGTTTATATAACCCCAAGAGTAGACTTTTAGTAGTTTAAGACATATGCTGTATTCTTTATATCATGAGTATGTGGCAAATGGGGGTTTGGAGGACATTTAACAGCCTTTTATGAAAATACTAAATTACTTATGTAATCATTTTTGCCAAATAATAAAAAGCTGCTTTTGTTTCTTTGAACTGGAGTAAGAGTGACCATTATTTGAACTCTTTTTTAAAAAGCTATTTGAAATTCTATAACATTCTGAGGGCTTCATTTGCTACACATCTCTATTCCCCTCAATGTCTTTTTTTATACTGAAGATATGTTTGCCTCTTATATACCTTTTAGGAATTGATGAGGAAAATACAATAGATTGTGTTTATAAGCAGAGTTCTGTCATTAATAAAGACCTGTAATTTTCAGACTAAAAAAGCATGTAACTTTTTTTTTTTGGAGAAAGCATTACAGTAGGATTTAAACTCCCAACTAATCCATACAAATTGGAAGAGCTTTCACTTCTGGAAAACACCCAGATCGTATCATAGATAAGGAGAAAGTCAAACAGACAGTACTCCAAGGTCCCTATAATCCATGAGTGTGTAAGCATTAGATGGGAAGAAGCAATGAGCAAAATAACCACAGTAAACCTGTTTCTAAGACGAACCCCAGGACTAAAAACATTATGGCTGGTTCTCAGAATGCCAGGGAGGCAAATCCATTGAAAAGTTAAGCAGCAGTTTAAAGACAGCATCTGGCCCATTTATGGAATTTTTCACTTCCTTGTAATGAGGCAATATTGTCTCTGTCTGCACTTATCACTGAAATGAAGGCAGATTAGGTTTCTGAACTGAAGAAGGGATTGAGATAATCTTGTTACTGAGATCAGGGAGATATAATTGGATTTAAATTATTGAGTAATAGATAACACTGAAATTTACTGGGAGGTACTGCTAGTTACAACCAGGTGTTTCCACGTCAATGATTTTTCTAGATTTTATCACATAGGCAAATACTGGCTAGAGTTTATTATTATTATCATTAAAGTGATAACAGCATGAGCAAATGTCTGTAACTATGACACTTGACCTCTTAGGTGTGTTTGATCCTCAGAGACTTTACTGCTCTAAATCCATCACTAATATTTAATATGTCTAAATTTTCTTCTCAGTGCGGTAATAATAATTATTCAAATGGTCTGATGATGACATAGAGTTTAGAAGGCCCATTTTATTCAAAATGAACTTTATAAAGATCTGTCATTATAAATTAGATTGTGACTACTTTGGACTATTTTAAAAAGCTAATTTAATCAACACAAATATTTATAACAATAGATTTTAAGTTGCAACCTATGAGGAGATAACCATACTTTCTTAAACAGTTGTTGTGTAATTTATTTTACCATGTATCATCTGTGAGTAGGCTACTGCATGCATGTTCTTGGTATCGGGCAACATGCTGTGTTGGCCTCAGAACCTGATTCTTTAGATTTTTCAACTAACCTGAAAATCAACACAAGGGTTTAGCAGGCTTTGGAATTTGGCTCCTGAAAGAAAACATTGAGAAGCATGGATGAAGCACCCCTTCCAACACTACAAAGACCTGTAAAGCCTCTCTCAGAGGAAACTTCTTCCCTATCCCCAGGCTTATGCTATTTTACTTTTCCTAGTTGCTCAAGGAAATAATACATTCATTTCTAGTCATCTCTGTGACCTTCACATCAGACATTCAGCAGAGTCACTGGTTCCCCATCCATTCCTTACAGTGGTGGAGCATATGTAACTTAGTACACATTTTCCCAAGGAAGTTGCTCAATGCTTAGAGGGCAGGAATTGCAAGTTTCTCTTTTCAGTATATTTCTCTGATGCAAAGGGAAGTGTCTCTGCTACAGGAAACTCTCAGCAAATATTTAAATAAGGGAATATATTAAAAGAAATAGAAGAAAACAACCAAGTACAGCAGGCTGTTTCTACAAATGCTTGCTGTGGCTTGAAAGGAATTAGAAACACACACACACACACACACACACACACACACACACACAAAATCACTTCAGAAGATTTGTGCTACTCCTTTGCTGACTTCATGATCATTTTGCATTCTCTGCATGATTCTGAAGAACATAGGTTCTTGATAGGTATTCTGTTTTTGTGACTTAACAACCATCTGAGAGCCCCAAGATGTTAGTACCCATTGTATAAATCTAAATGCACTATCATAAAATCAAATGCAACCTCCAAATAAGTGATCACAAGAAATAGCTGAGTTTTAAATACAGAAAGTAAAACATTGTGTTAAGTGCTTTAATTATTTTTCCTCGAAACTGATGATGTTACTATATCTGGCACTATTAAGAAAAATGAATTCTTTGGGGGACTAAAATCTGAAAAGCCTACATGTTTTAAGTGCTTTCTCTTTGGGTGAAGATTTATTTTATTTTAATGTGTGACCACTTAGTGAGTGAGAAGGTTGTAAAAGACTTTTGTGTGCACATTAAAATTTTACAAGCTCCATGTTCTTAATATTTTACAATGTATATTATACATTTCCTGAAAGAGTAGAAGACCTCTTCAAATGGAAATAATTATACTTAAGCTTGCCATCTGTGTGTACCTACTAGGTGGCATGTACTCAAATGCCTTTGCCATGTTTATGACTAGATCATAAGGCTTTGTTAAACAGTATATAGTACATTTTATGCTGAGTGCTTTTCATCTTAAACAAGACACTCTACAGTTTGTTTAGATCATGCAATATCTGCTTGAGTCCTCTCATTAAAATTTAAGAGGGTACACTTGTATACATATGTCTGATCTTTACATGTACCTGCTTATGACAACACACTTAAGTAGACATATATTTGACAATGAGGAGTAACATTTGAATTTGGAGCTACTGTCTGTATTCATACCACCTTGCACATACCTGATGCCTTCTGAAACAGGAGTTACTTATCCTGACTGTGTCACAATGGTTTTTATGAATGAGCTTTCTGATTTCTGTTCTGAATTTCTATGATTCTATAACACTATGTTAATTTCCTATAGTCTTGCTTTTTTATAGCATTGTGGCTATGGTTTCTGTGAGGGATACCTTTGGCATAAAACGCATGCAAGGTGTTAAGTCAGAGTTTGTGTTTATAATAATAGCACCTTATTCTGTTACTACTTTTGCTAGTAGGTGCAGAGCAAAAGACAGCTGGTAGTGGTGGTTTGACACATTTCTCATATACCAAATATGTATTTTCAATAACTTCTTTTGTGTTCATGATATATTTTATTTTTCTATATTACTTGAACTAATAAAATTCCAAGAGCACCTTCTCCCAAACTTTCCCACAACTCTTTTAAATTTGAAGAGAATGTATCTTTTCCATATTGTGTTGGCTTCCTTATTCAAAGCAAGTAAGTATTGTCTATAAGGATTCAGGCATTATGCTGGCCTGCCCCTGTAACCTGGCAGAACACACTTAGGCAGTACCCTGGTCAGCCCAGGGTTCCATGAGTACTAGTCTGCAGGCAGGTGCAAAGGACCCCATTAAAAGACAGACCTCATCCACTTAGGCTCTCTTGCACTGTTTCTGCCTCTTCTCTTTTGACTCTTCTCACTCTCCACTCTCCTCTCCCTTTCTGCTCCTGTCTCCCTCTTCTCTTCTGTCCTCCCTCGGTGTCTCTTTACCTCTTTTCTCTTTCCTTCCCCCTCTCTCCCCTTTTAATAAAACTTCTCACTCAAGCCCTGTCTGCCTGGCATATTTGTTCCCACCTCTGTCACCCTCGCCAGCCATGGAATCATCCATGGTCCCCCACGTAGGACCCCCTTCCAGCTTTATCCTTGCATTGAAGCAAAAGAACAACATTTTGGTGACATGACTCAGCAGGTTTTCCTGCCATTTGCTCCTGTCTGTGGTAATATGAGATATTCTGGAATCCTGTAACCTTCACCTTGGTCACTTTTCAAACTAAGGATCTCTTGATTCTTCAGTCTATCATTGCTACGCCTGGTATGCCAGCCCCTTCCTTTCTGCCTTTGCCCACTCCTCCACGAGTTAGGACTGGTATTGAGACTGTGGTCTCTTGCCTTTTGACCTGGTCAAAAATCCTAGTACTGGGTAACCACGTGTCTCAGTCCTGGCCCCTGATTTGTGCTCAACGGACCCCTAAATCCTCCCTTAGTCTCTGGGATACTGGCGATTATAGGCTTTGGATGTTCTCTACCTCTGTCATGGAAGCTGGGTCCCCCATATCAAACCATGTGCCTACTTATTAGCACCCTACATTCCACCAGTGATCCCTAGTTGGAAGTGAGACCTCTACTCTTTTTTTTTTTTTTTTTTTGGTTTTACGAGTCAGGGTTTCTCTATATTGTTTTGGAGGCTGTTGGTCCAGCCCGGCCTAGAACTCACAGAGATCCACCTGCCTCTGCCTCCCGAGTGCTGGGATTAAAGGCATGAGCCACCACTGCCCGGCGAAGACCTCTACTATTTTTCACTTGTCTGTTTCCCTTCTCTTCCCAGCATGCGAAAAGTCTCCCACCTGCCACAGCAACATCCTTCCTGCCTGCTTCCCAGCATGGCTAAGCCTTTCTCAGGGCAGGAACCTCCTTCCACCTGGGAATGTCCTGTTCCACTACACCTCTTATGCTACTGTTCTGAATGTCTCTCAGTCTCCTGTTTGTCCTATCTCTGCTGCCCTTCTACCGAGTGTCTTCTCTGTGCAGATTCCAGCGACTCACAGTGGGCTGGACTGAGAGAGAGTCTGCCCAGGATGCTCTGAGCGCTTTCATCTCAAAATTTTCTAACCTCTGCCAGCAGATGAAAGCGTGTTTATGCAGCCACCATCTTTACCACGCAGGTCCGCCCACCCCATGCCTAGGCAGAGAGGCAGTTTAGGCAGCCCTGCCATACATAATTCGTTTGCCTCTAATTTCTTCTTTCACTGACTGTGTTGCACATGACTTGTTTGTGCAATGGCATGCCTTTCCAGGGCATGGCAGGGCATACATTTCATGTAAAAACTTTGCCTACCCCATCTGCAGTGATCTGCTTTCTTGTCACGGCTGTTTTAAGTTTGCTTTGTATCTTTAAATGTCCTGTCTGTTTGCTATAGCATGGAATCAAATTTCTCTTGCTTGGGACAACAACAGTAGGCAAATCTTCCTACAGCTCCTAATCCATAGGTCCCATGCTATCAGCAGAAGGTAGATGTCCTTACCTTACAACTATAGAGGACCTTGGAAGTGGCTGTCCATGAGGTCAAATAGCAAGTCTCTCTCATTCTCTAATAATTAATTCAGGTAAAATTTTATCCTTCTCAAGAACTCTGATGAGGTTTGATGGCTGTTGGTTTCAGTATAACTTCTATTTATTTATTTATTCATTTATTTATTTAGGTGTTTTTTGAAGACAGGATTCTTTGGCTTTGAATGCTGTCCTGGAACTAGCTCTTGTAGATCAGGTTGTTCTTGAACTCACAGAGATCCACCAGCCTCTGCTTCCCAAGTACTGGTATTAAAAGTGTATACCACCAATGCCCAGCTTCAGTAAAACTTCTTATCATTCCGTTGTTAAAAAAATGTTTTAAGATATAGCAAATGGAAATTATCAGATTTCTTCCTCATTATGCTACTGTTTATAGCTTTAACATTAATCAATAATGTTCTGATAAGCTATTAATTCAACTCTAACAGGGTACTAAACAACCTACTATACCACCATATGATAACTGCAAGTTCAAGATTAAGGTGCTTTTCATTGTGCTAACGATATCTAATGCTGTCAGCCAAATAACTTCTGACATGAGTATACTGCTAATGTGTCTAATATTTATGTTTTTACAAACTCAAAGGACTCTTCTAAGTTCCAGGGAGCAGAATTGGACCCACACAAAGAGGTCAGAATCACACCAAATAAATATTATTCAACCTTCCCCTGGTCAGAAACCACTCCCTCATCTTATGATCCTCCTCCCCTCAAGTACCAGGACACAAACAAGTTATTTCCTAAACTTAACTTTGTATTCTGCTCTGCCAACATCTTGCTAGGTCTAAGAGGCACCAGAGAGTTCCATACAGCCTGAACTGCAGTGAAACAACCTGCTAACTGAGGATGTGGCAGCACCCCAGCTTTCTCAGGTTCCCCAAAGATGGTTAATGCCCCCCAAGTCAGCAGAAAGTACTCTTGAGAACTCTGTGTCCTTATTCCCTAACCTGCCATGCCTAACTCTTCACCTTTTTAATAATAAGCAAAGGTGAGAATGTAAGGATTCAGGCATTATGCTGGTCTGCCCCTGTCACCTGGCAGAATGCACTCACACAGTACTCTGGTTAGCCCAGGGTTCCATGAGTACTAGTCTGAATGCAGATGCAAAGGACCCCTTTAAAAGACAGACCCCGCCCACTTATGCTCTCTTGCTGTCTTTCTGCCTTTTTGGCCTCTTCTCTCTTTCTTGCTCTTCTCCCTCTCTTCTCTCCTCCCTCTTCTCTTCTGTCCTCCTTCTGTGTGTTTGTGTCTCTTTACCTCTTTTCTCTTTACTTCCCTCCTCTCCCCTTTCTAATAAAACTTCTCACTCAAGCCCTGTATGCCTGGCATGTTTGTTCCCATTCGGTTACCCTCACAGGTCATGGAATCTGCCATGGTCCCCCATGCAGGACCCCCTTCCAGCTTTATCCTAGCATTGAAGCAAAAGAACAACATTGTCAGTAACTATGCAAATAGAGTTAGTTTTGGATGAAAATTTTTATTTTTCAGAAAAGGTGATAGTCTTAAAACACTATGTAATGAAATGCATGGGTATTATTAACAGCATATTCTAGCAGAACATTAAACCTCTGAGAAAATGAAAGGTCTACATAAACTGTTTTTGGAGTGAAAGCTTGATTCATATACTGTTTTGACAGCAACAGCTGGTTGACCCAATTAATTCTAATTCTTTGAAACTTAATATTCTGATTGTATTATGCATGAAAAAATCTACCTCAAAACATGGTATATATGTAAAGATGATTAAAGGTTTATGTTTTAACTAAAATCAGCACACATCTGCTGGCTTGAGTGAGCCCCTACTATTCCAAGCCATCACAAATGGCAATTCTTGTCAACAGTTGCACTGGGAAAGAATCAACGTTTATAGTTGATTAAATAGAAATATCTCAGGAATCAGCTGGAAAGAGGGCAGGGCATTTCCCACAGGTGTTGTCATAAACACACTGCCAAGTTCTTCCAGTGACATTGTCTGTGTGTGTTTGTGTGTGTGTGTGTGTGTACCTGTAGTGTGTATATGTTTCTTTGAGAGGCTACACTTGTATGCACACATCTGTTCCTTATAAAAGCCTGCTGAGTGTGCTTGATCCCAATTGACTTGTAAGTCTGAATGGACTAAATAGGGGAGATGCAGCTGGCTAGGGCGTTCAGAAAACAAAATGGCAGGAGCTGGGTCTTACCTTTCTTATACCTGTATCAGAGTCTGATTGTGATACCTACACTAGTAGCACCATTGTCATACAATTCAACACACAATCTTTTGATTTAATCAGCTTTTGCATGAATACAAAGCTGTAGCATCTGCTTCTCTCATTCTGAGGCTACCAGAGTTAAAGCAAACCCCACCACCAGCACTCTGTTTCCAGCTTGCAGATGGTCTGTCTTGGGACTTGTCTGCCTCTGTGGTCGTTGTCTCATGAGACTTTTATCCTAATGAATCCTTTATGACCCATCTCTTCTTAAGCAATTGGTTCTGTCTCTCAGGAGAACCGTAACTGAGGCAAGCCCTATACAGTTCAAAGACTTTGTACATTATGTGTACATTATGTAAACTATCATCACATTAATAGTTATGTATACACACTCTAATGACAGTATTTGGGGATACATAAGATTCCTTAGTAAGAGGAGATTTCTTACTAGAGTGAATTCAGGTCAAACCTCTCCCTTTTCTCCCAGTTGTTAGTTTCTTTTTCACAATGTCATGGCCAGCATTAACACTGCACCAATACTTTATCTTGAATTTCCTAGCCTCTAGAACAAGTGGTTCTCAAACTGTGGGTCACAGCCCCTTTGGGGGGTCAAACAACACTTTCACAGGGGTTGCATACCAGATATACTGCATATCATATTTATATTATGATTCATAACGTTAGAAAAATTGCTGTTTTTAAGCAGCAATGAAAATAATTTTATGGTTGGGGGTCACCATAATATGAGGAACTGTATAAAAGGGTCATAGAATTAGGAATGTTGAGAACCATTGCTCTAACAAATAAACAAGATGAATAATTAATTGTTGCTCATAATTTATCTGTGTAGACCACCCAATAGTGTTCTGTTCTCACAAAGTCAACAGAATATGAAACAAATATATTCATTGAAATCAGAGAATTCAATTGATTTCTTCAAGAAATGTGTTGCTTTAGGTGTTTTGTGTGAATGTGTATTTTAAGGACCTTCATTGCATAGAAAATTTGGGAAATTAATTAAGGAAAATTCATGATATTTAAAAATATCATGTAGATAATATAGTCATCCATTCATCAATCTCAGGTCTTGTGGTCCCCAAATGAAATAACCACATTTTTAGGAGGCAACAAATTATCCTGAAAACATATAGAATATGACTGTAATGCAAGAAGTTTTAGAAAATAAAGTGTAAAACTAGGGAGGTGGGAACTGACTGTATATACAATGGGCTCACAAGCAAGTGTAAGGGCCTAAGGCAGGATTCGCAAAACCTAGTTGTGGTAGTGTTGCATCTGCACTTCCATTTTTGTCAATGTGATGGAATGTTGAGGTAGGACAATCCACGGAGTCCAGAAGGCCAGCTACCCTTATGATGAATCCAAAACCAATATAACCCTACCTCAAATTAGATTGTTTCAACCAAGATGGAAGGGGAAGATCAACAGCTATGAGTGTTTGCTGGGTTCTATATGCGTATGATATGTACACCCACACTCACTGGAATCCCCCCTCACCTTCTGACACATACCTCTGTCTGTGCCTCTGTGTCTTCTCTCTATCTGACTCTCTCTGTCTCTTTCTGTGTCGTCTCTCTCTCTCTCCCCCATCTCTCAATCTGTTTCTGTCTGTTTCTGTCTGTTTCTCTCTCTCTCTCTCTCTCTCTCTCTCTCTCTCTCTCTCTCTCTCTCACACACACACACACACAAACTAACAATTAAAATACCACCGTGAAATTGCCTTGTAAGGTGTGTATATGTGGCAAAGGTGAGTAATGAATTCTACAAGAAGAATGGTAACTGGTTTTATTTAATTTAGCAATTAATTGTATTCTTCATTTATATAAATTTGAGTCACTCCCTTTTGATCTTTTTTCTTTAATTCCCTTGAATATTACAATCATATCCTACTTAAATTTTGTTTCAGATATTTTATTTATGTTTTGTCTTGAGGAAAAAAAATCACAAGTAGAGTTTTAGCATCCTGAGCAAAGAGCATATTTTAATGATGCTGAAAACTGAATTACATCTTCCTCAAATTCCTGTTGGCAGCTTAAGTCCTGTAACTCCATTTCTAATAGGGTCTTTGAATACTAATTCAGATTAATTGACCTTATATCATAATCTGATGGAACTGGTGATCTAACATGAAATTATAAATGACAGCTACACCCCTTTTCTGGATCTCAATATCATTCTGTTTGAATGAAAAAGTGCTAGGAACAGGAGGGGGAAGTGGGTGGGAGCGCTTTTACTAAGCAAAGAAGAAAAATTTTGCCTGGAACAGTCCTATTGTGGTGACTACCATTGATTGTCCCCAGACAAAGTCTAGACTCTCAGGCACATCTCTGAGGAATTATCTACATTAGATTAGCCTTTGGGCTTTCCTGTGAGGAACTGAATAGATAAGTTCAATTCGAGTGGAAAGGTCCACCTTAGCTACAGGAGGAAGGATTCCAAGAGCTGGAGTCCTGGACGGACCAATGGAAAGAAAAAGCTTAATACTAGCATTTATGACTTTTTCTTCCTGACTGCAGATGCAAGGTGACTCATTGTCCTACTTCAAGCATGTCTTCTCTGCCTCCTGCCTTGGGCTTCTTCATCAGGATTAACTAAACATGAACTATGAACCAAAATTAACCCCTTTCCTTAAGTTGCTTTGGTCATGGCACTTTTGGTACAGCATCAGTGAGTTAACTAACCCTCCCACCTAATTTTGGTCTTGGACTTCTAGCTTTCTAGACTTCCCTAAAGTAGGGAAGAAGCCATTGAGAACCTGAGCCTTACCTGGCAGTCTCAATATAGACATGTCTAAATGTTGAAAAGTGAATAACAAAAATATAGCTCAAAATCAGTGGGGGATATCATAAGCTAAAGAATGTCACTGATAGTTGGCAGAGAACTGGTGATATTTCAAAGCCGTGTTTTACATACATCAAGATGGCAACCTTGGATTTGAGTATGAAGAAGCAGTTGAATTTTGCTAACCAAGTGCTTGTTATATCTTGGGGATAGGATCAGAAAGCAGATACATGTTGAACGTTGAATGGACTCTATTCTACAGAAGCCTGGAGTCGTGAATGGTGTATACTGCAGAAGAACTATCGTTTGCTTTACCAAAATGACTTAAAAGTAGAGATGTTTGTGGTAGTTTGTCTCTGTTGAATGATTTGGAAGAGTGCACTACCTTATAAAACCTTGATTAGCTTCTCTTCAGAAGACACTACCAAGCTTCTAACTGTACCAAATACATATTGATATTTGAAACAAAATATATGTTGATAAAGCAAAGTACCCTAATGTCCAGTGGGAAAATTTGGATCATAAATGTTGCCATAGTTGGAAGGAAGATTGGAAAGAAGACAAAAGAAGTCTCTTTTTATTTTCCTCTTCTGTGCAGGGATAGAGGGTTAGTGTTTAGAGAAAACTAACAACTGAATCACATCCTGACCTTTCTTCTCATGGAGAGGGTGTGGAACCGCATCTGCACTATTCGTCTAGCAGGTACACTTACTTCCTGGGGTTTGTCTTCCATCTCACTATGTCACACATGCAGTCAATTGTGAAAGTAGTGCATCTAGCTCGTAGTCTTTTAAGACTCCGAGGTATAAAAAATTATTTCCACAAGAACAACATAAGTGAAGTTTTTCCTCTTTGGACTCAGCTTTATTTGTGGTTGTAGGTATTAGCTTTCCCAAACTTTCTTTCTTCAGAGAAAAGTTGTCGGCAATGAATATTCTATGAGATGGCCATTGGAGATGAACTCCATGCATCAGTTTCTAAAATAAAAATAATAATAATTGCTTTTGCTTGTTGCCATAAATTTAAATAATGTTTCAGCATCATTTTCTTACTCAAGGTGACATTAGTGATAAACTTGGGTTGGATGCTCTGTAAATATTAATAACATATCAAAATGTGTGATTTGTCAGTCAATATTGCTGCAAAATTGGCCTGAAAATAGAATACCTAAATAAACTCAATACGTGCCCAGATTGAGTAAAAGAATGAAGAAAATTATTAATATATAATTGCTTTTTAAATGGCTTTCCATTATGTGGTTGAATGACCATTGTTGGTATTACAGCATCACATTTTAACATCCTTAACCGTGCCTTATTTTCAAGGAGAAATTTTAAGAAAATGCAACCCAGTCATGTTTAACTTGTATAACTAACACACATTACATTTATAAGCAAGAGATGATACATGCTGAAATAATAATAGCACTGGAAGGTGTGCTTTTAAATGGAAAAATGAAAAGTTATAAAACAGAATTTTATATGCACTAAATGTAACACTCCATTCCAAGCACATAGATGTGCTAGACAAAATATACTTAGAATAAGTAAATATCTATGTGAGACAAACTTTCTGAGCAACAGAGAGGAGATGCAAATTGAAGTCAAGATGGCATGTAGATGATCTTATCCAAATGGGCAACAGGTGACTAGTTTCTTAGTGTAGAGATGATCTAGAACCATGCTCCATTTCAGTTAACTGTGACTATTAGAATGCTCTACACCAAGGCACTGATTCTAGCCAGACTGTCATTTCCATGCAGGTGACTATGTAAATGACAGTAGAACTCTCAGCAGCAATAACACAATAGTATATAAGAAAAGGACAAGTCATATTAAAGGGCTAAGGGAAACACCTGTCTACAATTATAAAAATCAGTGCTTGTGAATGACATTCCTATTATAAGAAAAAAATGAATGCAGTGGGCTATAATGTGTAGAAACTGAATAGGAAGAATATAAAAGTGATTTCTGAATTAATGAAATGAAAATAAAATTTGTCAGGGAAACTGATAAATTATATTATTAACAAAATAAACATATTGTGATAATACTAGGATTAATTTTATCAAATTATAAAATTTTGTATGTATGGAGGGTTTGTATCTGTGTGTTTGCATGTGGTTGCAGATACATTACATGTATATATGTCTGAATGCTTGTAGAGGCCTCACGGTGTTGTCAGGTATCTGCCTCAATTACTCTTTACATTATTAACTAAGACAGGGTCTCTTGAACCCAGAACTCAATGACTCTGGTTAATCTTTCTAGTCTCTTTTCTTGGGAACCCCACTCTTTCTATCTGTCTCCCAAATGCTGAGGTTAGAGAAGCTCCTATGTTGGCTCTGTATTTAATTGGATTCTGGGTTTTGAAACTCCTGTCCCCACAGTTCCTTCTGAAGCATGGTATCCCATGAGCCACATCTCTGGACCCTTCTATACTGTAAAATAGGAAAATGTTTTATGAAATAATGAATAGATGATGAAGAAGTTCCTTAAAATGGAACTGAGTGA
This sequence comes from Mesocricetus auratus, assembly GCF_017639785.1. Lineage (NCBI taxonomy): Eukaryota > Metazoa > Chordata > Mammalia > Rodentia > Cricetidae > Mesocricetus > Mesocricetus auratus. Next base: position 16,476,349 of record NW_024429205.1, on the reverse strand, counting down.
AAGACATCTGTTCTTTATTTTGAGAGGAAGAGATGATGCTAATCACATTTATTACCACACTTGTAAACTGTAAAACATATAAGACAGTGAGAAGGCAGGCACTTTGTGAATCAATGAAGAAGGTAGTTACTCTTGAAAAATGTTAAAATGTCATGAAGAGACAAAGAAGAAACATGGATTATCTATTACTGTTGAATATTTTTAAAAGCAAAGATGCAAATACATGATAAAATAAACAGAAACCATAGTTCCAAAACGATAAAGACAAAATCAAATAGTACTGAAACCAATTGTAGTGGTTCATTCAGCAGGTTACCATTGGCTACTGCTGATTACCATTGGTTACCTTTGGTTACCATTGAACAACCATGCTGATTCTGGGTTTGTTATCAAATTTTATGTAAGAAATAGGCAATGAGGTTTATCTGATAACTTGAGGTTTTGGGTTTCTTTGTGATAGATGTTTGGCTTGTACTTAATATAGAATTTGGAGAATAGAAGTCAGAAAATGTCAAAAATAAGAATGCTAAGTGTTTTTGGCTACATTCACAGATAGAAAACCACAGGGCCCAGATGACAAACTAAAGAACTAGTAGTGCATTAAGACAGAGATCTTTCAATCAGAGAACCATAACCAACAGATATCTGTGTAATACACCAATTAACCAATGGGGATAGTACTGCCAAGACAGTTAGGAACTCTTAATTCATCCATGATATCTACCATCTTAGGGTCACTATTGCTATGATTAAACACCATGACCAGAGCAACTTGGGGAGGAAAGGGTTTATTTGGCTTACACTTTTATATTACTACTCATTATCAAAGGAAGCTACAACAGGAACTCAAACAGAGCATGAACTTGGAGCCAGGAGCTGATACACAGGGCACAAAGTGGTGCTACTTACTCCCTTGATCCCCATGGCTTGCTCAGCCTGCTTTTTTATAGAACCCAGGAGCACTAGCTCAGGGGTGTTGGTTGGGCCCTCCCACATCAACCACTAATTAGGAAAATGTCTTAAAGGCTAGTCTACAGTCCAATATTATGGAAGTATTTTTCTCAATTGAGGTTTCCTCCTCTCAGATGACTCTAGCTTGTATCAAGTTAACCTAAAACTAGCTAGAACACTTACTTTCTTCTAACAATCTAGACTTTTGTAGCCAAATTTTTGTCCTATTTAAGCCATGTTACTTTGTGATACGTCATTAGGTCAGTTACTCTGTGTCCTAATAACACACATTACAAACACAGCCTGAAACGTTTCATATCATGTTAAGAGTATACAGAATATAAAACCAAAACATAGTGACAAAGGTATAGCTCATTGGCACAGTGTTTGCTTGACATGTGAGGCCCTTAATTTGATACCTAGCGCAGAAAAGAACAGAAAGAGGATGAAAAAATTAATATGGCATGCATCTCTGTTAATGCAAATACAAATATTATGAACAGTTGAGTAAAATAAGAAAAGCTTATTGCATTTCCTTTGTATATTAATTACCATGATATAATACCCTGACAAGAAAATTTTAAGAAGGCAAGGGATATCGTGACTTATAGTTTTACAGGGAAATAGTCTGTCATGGTAGCACACTGGAAAGGTGTGCAAGGAGGAACAGAGACTGACTGATCATATTGGAATCCACAGTCAGAGAGCAGAGAGCAAACAAGGGTGAAGGTAGGCTACAATGCCTAAAGGTCTGCCCCTACCCCAGTGACATACTTTCTCCACAAGGCACCTCCTCCTAGTAGTTCCAAACCTTGCAAGACAGTGCCACCAGCTGGACTCTGATAGTTCAAACATATGACCTTATGGGGGATATTTCACATTCAAAACATAATTCTCCTTAATAACAGGAATTATAAATGAATACAAAAGTGATAATATTTTCATGGTCTCATTCAATCCATACATGTTGAACAAAACCAAGGTTTTCGAACACAAACTGATCATTTCATGTACTGTATTTAGATGTTTAAATACTTTCCTTTACTTTGGAAAGCAATTTTCCATTATCTAGAAACATTTCAAATATACAAATTTCATGCTGCAATAAGTTAGACATCTAGATAAGTGCACTCCTTATTGCATGGCTTATAAAATTACAACATGAAATATGAATACAGGTTAAATGCACTTTAGACATGAATGCATACATAGGATCCAGGGCATATTGTATGTAATATAATAAATTTTGTATATGCACTTGTAAACAAATAAACAAACATAGTAAGAAAACATGATATTAAAAGGTAACAACAAACTCAGATGGAAAATATAAGTGCCGTACTTACGGTAAATGGTTGATCACAGACACAAAATACATGTGTTGTCAAGGCTACAAAGATTATTATAATCCTACACATCTATTTTCTGAAGAGAAAAAAAGTGAATAGCTCTGGCTGTGACAGAGAAGCAGGCATTATATCCATTATGCTTTTATGCTTAAAGACAAGGTATGATGAAATGTAAGCAGCCACCAGTACAGGGTGTTGGAAAACATGAGTGTTGGTTATTTCCAAATGTTTTAACTGCTTATTTCAAATTACAATAGTGAACACTTTCGTAAATATTTTGAGGACCATCATTAGAGACACTAACATTTTATTAAGGAAACATAAGTACTACTTTGATTAACACCAAAATTTGAGGAAGTAAAGTCCTATGATACTTGAAATATATTTGTATGCATATAATTTTCTTTTGAGTAAACAGAATTCTAAACATCCATTGTATGGCTTTTGCCCTGATGCTCACAGGGAACCTAGCTTTTAACTTATGAACAAGTGCAGCTTGCATGTCAATCCTTCCTTCCTTCGGTCCTTCGTTCCTTCGTTCCTTCCTTCCTTCCTTCCTTTCTTCTCTACTCTCCCTCCCTCCTTCCCCCTTTCTTTCTCTTTCTCCCTTCCTTTCTTCTGATTTCAAATTAATCTTCATATTCTTTACTTTTTCCCATTGTAAACTTTATTCTTAATTTCAAATTTTGATTCCTTCCTAGAAGTGTAATTGCAGTCTTCTTAATTCCGAAATTATCACAAGATACAGCAATCCACTGACATGGTTTTGGACATAACATTTCAGGGTATGACTTTACAACCAGTAATTTTTAAGTGTTGATTGGTCCAGTTGTGTGATTATGTGATTGCAACTGTGAAGCAGTAAGTACATGTGGAGACTAGGTAAGGTTTTCACACATAGGATGCACAAGTACTCCATGGGAAGACAAAGCAGAAGCTCCAGGAGTGATGAGGGTGGAGCCCATGTTTCACTGCAAGTTAAAATGGCACATGCTTGAAGCCAGGAAAGATGAGGCTCACAGACCTCAGCAAGATTAGAGAATGGAAGATACAAGGGGGAGAACTCCTTAAAAGGGAGCTCATCGTTTATTACTTTGAGAAGGGTCCTTGGAGAAATCAAGCAGATGGCAGCGACAAAGAAGATGGGAAAGCAGTAGAGTAAGGCTTGTGCCAGGTAAATCACAGAATGTTAAAGCTAGAATTCAGCTGGTCAGTGGAGGCCCTAGACCTCAGGTTGGGAATGAAAAGAACCCTGTCTACAACCTTCAGCAACTGGATATTGGTTATTTTCTATGGGTTGGTCCTAGTTACAACCAGCAACTTTGTGTTGAAAGGCAAAGTTGAGGTATTGGAATCCTCACACTCAGGGGAACAGGGGGAGGTAGAATTTTACAATCTGTCTCTCACCTCCATTTCAGAACGTGTTTTGTTTGTTAGTTTGGTTGATTGGCTTTTCTCCCCAACTATCCTACTGGTTGATGAAGAGTTGCAATTACAGACCCTTGGCTTTGTGTGGCATTGAGCTTACTATTTACATCTATACAATGAGCATCCTCACTGCCATCTAACTAAAGGCTCAGGTGCAGAGAATTAAAGTGTTGGTTTTCTAAAGATCTCGAAGTGGTCACATCCAGGTACTTAAGTTTAGGTTTAAACTCAGATTTGAAGGACTTTGAATTTGGTGTTGCTTTGCTGAGCACTACCTGCCAAACAGCCCCAGTGTCCCTGTCCCCAGTAATTCCAAGCATTCTGATAAAAACAGTAGGATAGTAGCAACAAATTCTGACTTCCAATTCGAAGTTCGTTTGGTAGCCACTTGAGAACTGAGACCCTCATCTACTCTTTGGAAAGTGAAGTCTTAGGATGGTAACTTGAAAAAATGATGGAATAGGTTCTATATGAGGAAAAGAAAAAAAAAGATGTCAAAGAAGAAAGGATAGAGGAGAAAGGGAGGAAGGGAGGGAGAGACAATGTGACCAACAAAAAGCATGGCTGTACCTAGCAATGGAAGTTGTGCTTCACTGCTTCCATTTCTACGTGGCTGTCCCCTGGGACACACAGGAGACGATTGCACAGAGAACTTAGATTATCTATAAGTGCCAAGTACAGGTATGTGGTGGGCATCTGTCTGAGTTGCTGAGGCAAGAGATAAGCTTGAGGCTCATTCAGTTGTGAAATTGGTAAGGGGGGAGAAAACAAATTCCACCCCTTATCCCTTACTTATAAATACAGTCAATACCAGTTGTCTCAGTGGAATAAATGATTTGCTTAATAGGACATTAACACTTTTGTCACTGATGCCTGTTTCTCTCAGTGTCTTAGACATGTTAAATAACTTTTGAAGAGCCCTGTCAAAATATCCTTAAAGGTGAAGTTTACTGTAAAACTCTGTAAAGGAAAATTAAAAATTATGACTAAGACTCTGCAGGCTATATTTTTTCTACCATGTTTATTATTATTATTACTATTATTATTTAGGTTAGAAACAATCTTGTTTCACATGTCAATCCCAGTTCCCTCTCCCTCCCCTTCCCCCCACCCTCTCCACCAGGCCCCCCCCAGTCCCCCATCCAAACTCCACTTTGATCCCCAAGGAGGGTGAGGCCCTTGCAGTCTATATTTCAGTGAATACTTATAAACCAGTATATATTTTAAGATTTTGACAATGGTGCCATGGCTTAGATAGGAATATTGAAGTATTATTGAGGTCATTTAGTGCCTATCTGTAACTTCTGGAGATGGAAATAGTCCAGATTTAAGACCCTAGGAACTTACATTGGACCTGAGGGCTAAAGCTAGACTAAACTCCGCACACTAGTTCACAGAAGGTTTCAACTTTCTTAACACGGGAGTTTCTGTACAGAAAGCTGCTGAGTGGAGGGAGTACAGAAAGCACTGAAATGGATCAAGTGCTTTCTTCATGTCTCAGGGCTCTGTCATTGAACTCAGTGTGCTGAGGATACTAATTTGGAGGGGGACGTTTTCATATATACACATATTTTTATAATAGTGTAAATACATTCACACACATACATAACATACATATATGTGTACTAAGGACATTAATTTTCATGGTAAATTTATATACAAATATGCATATCTATGTATATCTTATATGTCTGCACAAATAAATACACATACACAATAAGAACATTAATTTTCAGGGGGAATTTACACACACATATTCATGCATGCTAAGGGGATTAATTTTCAGGGGGAAATCACACAAACACATACAAGTTAAGGAGATTAATTTTAAAGGAGAAATCACACACTACATAGATGCATGCTAAGGGCATTAGTTTTCAGGAACAAATCACACAGGTGTGTGTGTGTGTGTGTGTGTGTGTGTGTGTGTGTGTGTGTGTGCTCTCAAGCTCTTTTGAATAATTTTACCATTCACAACTGTTTATATTTTCTGCAACATTTCCCAAGATGACTTTATCAAACATAGCCTTTTACTTGCCAACCATCATGCCCTCCAGAAGAGAACCAGCTACCATTCTGAAGGCTGCTGTGCATGGCCACAAGAGTGAGGGAAGTCAGTGTTGAGCGGCTTTTTAAAAATGTATGTAGACATCTTGCTTTCCTGCAACAACAGGCGTTAGAAGGAGAACTCTGTACCTAAATTGACCTGAAAGGTTTCCAATGGACCTTTGTTGTCTCAGATGCCCCTTAGCCTGGAGAGGAGGCACACACACACCATGCCATTGAAAACAAATAGCACTTCTCCATTTTGCACAACTGAGAGGGATCCAGCTTGACAGAGGTTCCTATGAAGCTACCCAGATAGGCCAGAGGTAAAGTCAGTTCCTAAAGACTGCCCTGTGATGGATGAGAAGACCTATTTCATATGGATGAGGGGTGATGACAAACATGTAGACATCAGATTTTAGGTGGACATGCTGTGAAAACCTAAACAGGGGCTGCTTATCTGGATTTGAAGAACATCCAGCCAAAACCTCAAGAAGACTGGTCCCCAAAGCCTGGGCACAATTTGTGTCATCATAGAAGCCTCTGAATTGGAAACACGTGCCAAATGCTACCTTGTATGAGGCACTTATAAATAATTTTAATAATATCATTTATGTTAAATGTACAAAAGGCTTTATCACTCGGGTGTCCAGGGAATCAGCTATTCATAATCATAAATTAATAGGGAATTGCTTCCTCTGAAGCAGCTGTGTTTGCAGATCCAGGACCCCTCCTCCCCTCTGTTCTCCTCTGCTGCGAGTGATGTGAGCTGTAGAACATAATGTGCCGTAAGTGTTCACAGACACAAAGCAAGGCAGTCCTGCGGCTGGATGGGCTCCAGTTCTTATGAGCTATCCACAGCAAAGCTGCAGCATTAAATATGACAAAGCTCTGCCATCCACAGCAGCCACGATCGCAGAGGGCCCTTCGCAGCTGACCTTCGCATGAACTTAATTACAATCAGCAAGAGAAAAATGCTAGGCCTTTCATATAGCATAATGGAGTTCCTCTAATTTGTTTACCAGCAGTGCCCAGCAAGGACCTTCTCCCCAAAGAAGGCTTCGGTGTGCAGAAATGAATCCAGGCAACCACATACAGAGATTATGGCAGAAGAGAATGCAAGCTGTGCATAATACAAAGGGGGCAAGGGTCCAGGGAGATAATTCCTCCTGCATTCTGCTGTCATATTGGGGGTGACTGCCTAACTAAGTATTATTCATTCATTCCATAGTATGTATGAAACCTTCTAATTAGTGATGGCAATAGGCAACAGGAGTTCATGTCTATTTGGGTCTTGAAGGGACTTTGAGTGATTGATGAATAATTTTAATACAGAATCAGCACTTTTAATATTAAAATTTGTAAGATTTTTTTAAACTCAAGGAAAAGGGCAATATTGTTTTTCCTTTAATAACTCCTGATCTAAAACTAAGTTCAACATGCAACCACAAAGAAGCTAATAATTGGACATTACAATATTCAAAGACTATCCTTAAATGCCTCTGACACAATTCACTGTAGACTAGGCAGCTCTCTGGCTGCCAGTCCCAAATGAACCTGGTTGGGATCTATGTGGTTTTGTTTTCTTTTTTCAAGTCAGCTGTACAAAGGAGTCACATTGTCCTGATGAGATGTGTAGACATTACAATGAAGAGACACAATGCAGATATAAATGCTCTCCCAGCTAGTAAAAGGCAAGAAAAATCATTATACCTTGGCCCTTTGAACTGGTCCAGGGCTCTGTCTATAGATAATCTGCCCCCTGTGACATAGAGTATTAATACTTGAACCACTCACTGGATCATTAAGAATTTTTAAAGATTTCATTCCTTAATGTATTGATACAATAAAACAAATTGCAAGGGGGTGATTACTAAATATGGTAACTATTAAAATAAAATGAAAAATTAAGGCTGAATATTTTCATAATTTCTAGATTTACACCATCAAAATTCCAATTTTAAATTGTTATAGATGGTTTTCAACAGCATATATTCAATTTCTGTGCTTTTCTTTTATCGGAAACTGACATCTTTCCACAAACCATGCTCTCAAATAGAACTGCCCTGAGTCTAATGCAGTCATTTAATATCTTCATATTTTTCCATTCTTTAAACCAATGATTGGCCAGCTTTTTCCAATGAGATCCAGATAGCAAATATGCTTGGCTTGCAGGGCATATGGCCTGTTAGATCTGCAGCCAGAAAGCATCCATTAGCAATATGCCAATGAGTGACCTGGCTGTGTAACAATAAAACTTTATTTACAAAGGCCAGCTGCAGGTCATGCTTGCTTGCTGCATAGTACCTCACTGTCCTGGTTTTGATGATTGCAGCAGGATTTCCAACATATCCAAAACATCTCATTACAGATATCACAATGTATTTCCCAAAGAGAATATTTTAAAATGCTTTATATATCCATTATACATTCTGATTGTGAACATGAAGTTTCGTAGAATATATATACTGTGTCATTGTTAAAACTACACAGCATGCACAGTTGTAACTATTGTAGAAAGATCATATAGTATTCACTCTATAATTTTTAATATATTTTAATTAAATATAATACATAATTTTTCATTTTATTACTTTTTGGAAATGTCATCAATAACATTTTAATGAGTACAAAAATGGAGGAAAATTCCAACATGACAAAATCACAATAAAGACTCCCACCACCCCCCACCACTCCCCATCACTCCTCGCCACCCCCACTGTCCCCCACCACCCACCACCACTCCCCACTGGAGTCTCTAAATATCAACTTTTTCTTCTGAGGAAGCTGGGAAATTTTTGTATTGCTGGTTTTCCTGGCTTTCCTTGAAAACTCAGCTCAAATGCCACAACTTCTTTTATTTTGCAACGTTTTTCAGGGTGCTTCTAACTAGAGCCTTCTGTGTGGGAGGGATCCGACCAGTCTGTCAGGCCTTCCATTTTTACCTTAGAAAGTGTTAACCATGCCTCATCAATAATCCCTGGCCACTCATCAGATCAGATTTGTCAGTTCACCCTTTGTCCTCACAGACTGTGTGCACCTGAGACTGACCAAAATCTCTTCTGGGCTCCATGTTATTTCCAAAGCCAAACAAAGAACTCTGTGTATGTGTGTACACCTTTCTGTCTGATATTATAAAATGTAAAAAGAATGTCCTAAGTCAAACCACCCATCCCCACATAGTTGACCAAATATAACTGGAACTATTTATACAGAGGTGTTTGTAATTTATGTATAATTATGAAAATAAGATGATATTAGTATGTGTGCAAGAAAATAGTTATGTATGAAACTAAAAACAAACATAAAAAGATGTGCATCAGACAAAATGCAGTGTTAATGGTGGGGATGTTACGAAGGCCACAGTAGAGAGCTAAGGCTTCCTCCCTGTCACCTTAGTAAGCCCTGGTTGATGAATCAGAGACTGAATGGGCAAGTGTGATTTGAAGCAGTTCAACAGAGGATACAGGTACCGACTCGCCTGTGTGCACAAGGGGACAGACTCTAATGCCTGCTTCTGAACAGGTGCCCCATATTGGTGAAGATTCCTTTTTCCTGGTTTAATGATCTATTTGCAACACCTAGCAGCCTGCCCAACTCTCAGTGCATACATTTTTGATGGATTAATCAATGAATAAAACATGAAAACATGCTCCATGCTATCTGCAAGGGTTCAATAAGTATTGATTGAGTGAATGTGCACATGTATCATTGGAACAGGCTTCCATGTGCTAGTTCTGCTCTGAAACCATTTCCTTTTCATCTGGCCACTTTTGTATCTCTTTCCAAAGGAGAATTCTTCCTGTGTACCTTACTGCTCTAGTACCTTCGATAGCTCTGTCTTCTATATTTCATTAACTTTAGGCAATAGTTTGATTTTTCAAGTCCAGTTTTAATGTTCACTTCGTGCCTCCCTCTAATATCCTGGTTTCAAGCAACTTTAGCAATCCCCCAGAATCTTCCCACCACTTCATACTTTTATGGCTTCATTTTTAAGAATTTCATATAATGAATTTTGATCTATTCCGTCCCCTCCCTTGACTCCAATCAGACCCCTCTGTTTAGCCACACAACTTTGTATTTTTCTCCCTTTAAAAACCCAAAGCAAACAAAAATGAAAACAATAAAATACGGAATCCATTTGTGTTGGCCCTCTACTCCTGAGCATGGGGTCAGGCCTAGAGAGTGGTCGATATACCCAAGGCCATTCCATTGAAGAAAATTGAGTTTTACTTTCCTAGAAATTATTAATTAGCATCGGATTAGTGCTGGGACTTTGTGTTTATGTCCTTATCTCTCTTCTGGGACTGTTATCTTCTGGGTTAAGCCTGTGAAGGCCTTATACGTGTTGTCATAGTCTCTGAGTTCATATATGCATTAGCCCTGTTGTATTTTAAAACTGTTGTTTCTTTGAAGTTGTCCACCATCTCTTGTTCTTCATAATCATGCAACTTCCTCTTCCACGTAGATTTTTGAGATTTGGGATGACGATTATGACAGAGATATCCCATTATGGCTTTGTGTTCCAGTCTTTCACTCTCGGTATATTGTCTAGCATCACTATCTACTACAAAAAGATATGCTGATGCAGTAATATGTGTTTAGTAATCCTTTTATTGCTATGTTTATTCAGTAGAATATCAGTAGTGGTTTTTTCTCCTAGAGTTCTATGATCTTGGCCTCATTAACAGTGTCAGGTAGGGGTTCCATCTCCTAACAGTCACACCACTATTGCACAAGTGGGTATATCTTACAGGCAGGTCGATATCACAGGTCACAAGGTTCTCATCTGGGTAAAATTGATGGCTATTTTTATTCTTATGTAGTATGTATATCACCTTTTAATACTGTTGATGGTAATTATTAGGGATTGAGTACTATCTAAATCTCTCCACATTCTATGACACAAGTATGTGGTATCTTCAGCAATAAGGTCTTACCATCAGGTTGTGGTAGGTAACGAATGGATTTAGTAATAGTCTTGTAATGTTTGAACCATCTGTAGGATCACTTTTTCCAATGACTCAAACTATATAACTATTCATGTTACTTCAGAATTTACTTGATAACCTATGATATCTAGGTGGGTAGTGTCTCCTACATGTAGGATAGCTTCCTTTAAATATCATATGTATTTTACGAATATTATAAAATAGTAGATTTCCATATGGATTTTTAAAAGGTTTTAGTGTTAGTTATCTCTCCACTCTTCTTCATTTCTTCATATTTATCTCCCACCATAAATTCATTTAAGTTTCCTGCTTTATTTTTCCTTTTATCCCTTTAAAACACTACAGACTATTTTACTTTCCTTGGAATAACACTTACCTCTTCCAAGATCCCTTACTATCTACCTAAACTCTGGATATTATAAATGAAAGGTATCTATATCTTAGAAGCTAGCATTCACTTATAAGAGAAAACATGTTATGGCTGTCCTTCTGGGTGTGTGTTATCTCACTTATGATGGTTATTTTCAGCTCAACCCATGTATCTGTGAATCTTCTGATTTCAATTTTAACAGATGAATAATAGTTCATTTGTAAAGGCACCATATTTTAATTACCCACCCATCAGTTGATAGCTATCTATATTGTTTCCAATTTCCAGTTCTTATGAATAGAGCAACAGTGAATGTGGATGAGCAGGTATCTCTGTAGTAAAATGTATTTTGGGTGTATGCCCAAGGATAGTAGAGCTGGGTCTTGTGGTAGATCTATTTTCATCTTTTTGAAGAAAGCTGATATCGATAGTCGTTGTACCAGTTTGCTTTCCCACAAGCAATGAATAAGTGTTCCTCTTTCCTGGCATACTCTTTAGCATCTGCTGTCATTTTTAAAAATATTTTGGCCATTCTTACTGAAATAAAATGAAATATCAAAGAAGTAGTTTTAATTGGCATTGGATGCACTGATGACTAAGGATGCTGAACAGTTTTAACTGTTTCTCTACCATTTGTGATTCATCTTTTAAGACTTATGTGTTTCTTCATTTTCAAAATTGGTTTATTTGTTTATTGGTGTTCAGCCTTTTTAGTTCATTGTATATAATAATTACTCGCCCTCTGTCAGACATATAGTTCATAAAGATTCTTTTTTCCATTTTGTTGTATGGAAGATTTTAATTTCATGCAGTACTATTTATTAATAAGGGTCTTAGTGCCTGTGCTATCAGAGTCCTGTTCAGATAGTCTTTTCCTGTGCTAATTAAGTGTACTCTTTATCAGTCTCCTAAGATTAAAAAAATTTCTTCGAGATTCAACCTACCACGGCCTTAAATACATGTATCTCTGAAAGTGTCCCCTGTGCCTGAAGGCTTTTCAAAAGCATCCTTGTGTGAGACTTTTCTGAACCTCACCATTGAGAGATTTTCTTCACAATGTGTTCCAAAGCTTGTCTCCCTCTTAAAGACTGTGCCCTGATTTTTGTAACTATTTATTATGGATAGGTGACCATATCTGGCTAAAAGCGTCAGTCAGTATCTAGGCCTTATTTATCCTAGCTCTTTCATAGTATCACCAAGCCAATGGATGCTTCTTAGATGATAAAATAAGAGAATGTTGAACTTTGAGTGAAAACTACTGGATTTCACACAAAAGTAAAGCCTTTCCTACTTCTGTCATCACTTTATGTAATCTAGCTTGATCTGCTATTATGAATGTCTGCACTTGAATTAGATCGCTCTACCAGCCTAAATAGTTCCCAGTCTATGGCTTACTAACCTGTGAGAAAATTTGAAGATTTACGAATAGTTTTATGTGTGTGTTTGAAAATCCCAAATTAACCCTTGGTGTACATATGCTATCCTATGCTTCTGCCTCATATTTGTGTACTAGTAAATACAACCAGTTAAAGACTAAAAGTGATTATTTAGAGACAGACTCATCTCTATAGAGCACATCCCATTTCTAGGACAAGTTCAGCTGATCTCCTCTAGGTAAGCTTTACCCTGACATCCTCTCCCCTAGAAGTGCATGTGTGGAGAAGCATATAGTGTCAACAGTATGATAGACTGGGTTAATGAATACAACTCTCACTTGCCAGTTCCAAAGAAACTCAAGCCATTTGGAATGGTTGTTCCTCTTTCTCAGTTTTTCAAACAGCATCAGCCCAAGTCATTGCATACAAGTATGATGGACAGAAATTTATTGTTTCTCATACTATCATCCCTGGGAACTAGGCTGACTCACTTCACATATGCTACCCCAACATCCTTTCTCTGGGATTTTGTTGAGACACAGAGGTAAGCAAAACAGGAAGATACATAAAAAATATTTAGATTTCTTACAGTATTTTCTTAAAATTGTCTACAAATACCTTGAAAAGTTCTTTGAAAGCAAAAGTACACCACAAAAAGTCTTTTTATCCTAATTTTACACTCTACAATAGACTAGCTTGAATGCTGAAAGAAATGCTTAAAGGTATATATTTATTGTTATCAATTTAATTAACATATTAATACTTAACTGAGTATGTCACTAAGAAAGGATGAGAATTTTGCTTTTAGAAACTAAATATTGTGAGCTGGGGCTGCAGCTCAGTTGTATGATGTGTCTAGTGGCCAAATGTGTGCTTTGGTTCCTGGGTTTAATTTCCAGAAATACAAAAACAAAAAACAAACAAAAAAACACACACACACAAAATAAACAAACAACCCTTGTTCTACCACCCCACCACCTCCACCACCCTCAAGAATAAAAATACTGAGGAGGCTGAGTTGAGCAGAAGTACCTGGTAATGACTCTGTTCTTCTGGAAAGTGTGATGTCTGGAAGAAAAGAAAGATCAAGGGTGGGCTGAATCTAAGAGAACAGATGGTCCACGGTTATGCCTGCCAGAGACATGGGCAGGAAGAAATGCAAAACTGCTCCTGCTCTCTTTTTCCTCTAAACAGGGAACATGTACACAAGAGCTCAGTGTGGGTTGGACAGATGGGATGCTTAGAGAAGGAGGTTGGCATTCCTTCCTCAGAAGAGGCTATCCAGTGAGCTCTGTTTCTTCTGACCAGAGCCTGGCCTCTACTTTGCATCTAGGTTGGAAAACAAGGAAACTCATCATGAGGGGGCTGCAGTGAGTCTACAAGCGTCACTCATGCTTGTCCTGTCTTCCAACTATTACTTCTAATCTGTAAGATGTAGTTGTTGAATGATTGTTTACAGGTTAAGCTTTCAAATTCATGGATGTTTAAATGATATGATATAACTCTAAAGTTGGCCCCCAAACTAACAGTGTAGTTAAGAGCTATATAAAGTTTTAGAAACCATATGATCTACCAAGTCAAACATTGTGGGTGGGACTCTGTAGTCTGTGTTTTGATAAGAAATCTAAGTGACTATTATTGAGACTGAATATTATTAAGTACCCCATCTGGGTTTAGAGGTAGGGGCTCTGAGTTAAATTATTGATTAATCATTAAGCAGTGGTCAGATTGCTCACACTGAGAAATGAATCATGATTCACATTATTGATGTGATCAAATGAAATAATATGCTTACAAATGTTTAAACAACAGAGTGCAAATATATTCTAAGTGGACAGCTTTGTATAGGAGAGAGAAAGAGATAAAGAAAGCAAGAAAAGGAAGAGGAAGAGGAGAGAGACAGAGAGAGGCAACCATACCAAATTCTTTACATGATAAACACAATGTTCCATCTGTTACTACATATTCTCCAAATACCCTTGCTCGTTAGTTGATTCCTAATGACTATTTCCAACAGATGACTGTGAGTACAAGTGACAAGGGTCTCTCTCAGCTACCTTAAACAAGAAAAAGGACAATGTAGAACCTCCATGTCCTTTGGATACTCTGCCACAAAGCCTACTTCCTCCAATTCCAGATTCTCTGTGGGCCGGAAATAGACATCCACTGTGATTAGTTGCTGATATTATAGAAGTACTGTGTTACAGGAACTGCGAAACTGTATCTGGACCAGGAATATAGATAGGAAAGCAACGAGGAAAGAGCACAGAGCATAAGATTGACACTGAGATGTAAGAAAGAGAAGCTGATTTCAAGAAGATAATGATACTGTTTCTGGATGAAAGGAAGCAAAGCTTGGCTCTAGCCCTTATCTCTGTGTCTCCTTAGGAGAGTACACTGGTCCTGAATTGGCATAAACTCAGAGGAACAATAGGTATTTTCTGGATGTAATTATATAAATGGTGCCTGGACCCAACTAGGTGCTCTTATTTTAGGATGAGGAGACTTTAAGAGAATCAGAAGATTCTCTTAAAAGCCATTCTCTATCAATACTCCTCATGGGTTACACACCTTCCTGTGTGTTCCATTAACACATTCTCTATAATGCTGTGTTTTTCCTTTAAGAAAATAAATAAGGAACATGATCTGGTATCCTTTTATTTCTCTTCAATTTATTTCTAAAGCATTTTGCCATCTTCCCTTCCCAGATTTCATCCATATAGAGTATGTCTAGGTAAATTTCCATTCCTTTGTCAGTCTTGCCCTTTAGTGGTTATTGGATTATGAAATTACCAATTTCTGGAGATGTTCTCTGAGACACTAGTGCAAGTTGAGATGCTCCTTTTATGTGACCAGTCAAAGAGGATATGTAAAGAGCTCCATTACATAGAATAAGTGAAGCCTATTTTCCCTGAATCTAAGAATCTACTGAACTGCCTCACTCCTTTGCATCCCCAGAAGCTCTATGCAGGTTTCCCATGAACTGTGTTGTTTTGGTTGTCAAGGGCAACACCATGTACAGTAAGAAGCAATGTCCACAATACATTCATCTCTTGATTAATTACTTGCTATTCAGTACAGTAGTGGTAGTAATTTGGAATAAATAAGCACTCAAAGGGAAACAATACATATTCTACAAACAAAGCACCCAGCTCCTAACAGATCTTTGGATAGGTGAAATAATCAACCCATGAGCACATGGTTACATTCATATCTAAATAAACATTTAAATAGGACATGCATACATATGTATCAGAGTTTATGGTCAGCTTATACTAGTTTCTCTTATTAAATTGTTTATTATTATCAACTGAAGTGTTTTTGTTTTGGCTCTTTTACTTTTTTTATTTGTCTGCTTTCCAATTTTATTTTATTTTATTTTTTCCCTTTTTAAATTTTAAATTAGAAACAGGCTTCTTTTACATGCCAATTCCAATATCCTCTCCCTCCCCTCCTGTCCTGTACCCCACAACCCCCTCTACCAACAACTTTGTGCTCCCCAGGGAGGGTGAGACCTTACATGGGAGATCTTCAAAGTCTGTCATATCATTTGGGTCAGGTCCTAGATCCTCCCCCAGTGTCTAGGCTGAGAGAGTATCCCTCTATGTGGAGTGGGCTCCCAAAGTTCATTCTTGTACTGATCCACTACCAGAGGCCCCATAGATTAACCAGACCTCCAAACTGACATCCACGTTCAGGGGGTCTGGAACAGTCTCTATGCTGGTTTCCCAGCTATCATTCTGGGGTCCATGAGCTCCCCCTTGTTTAGGTCAGTTGTTTCTGTGGGTTTCTCCAGTCTGGTCTTGACCCCCTTGCACATCACTCCTCCCTCTCTGTAACTGGATTTCAGAGTTCAGCTCAGTGTTTAACTGTGTGTGTGTTTGCTTCTGCTTCCATCAGCTACTAGATGAAGGCTCTAGGATGGCTTATAAAGTAGTCATTAATTTCATTGCTGGAGAAGGGGATTTAAGGTTGCGTCTCAACTATTAGTGGGGTCAACCTTGCAGATCTCTGGACATTTACCTAGTGCCAGGTTTCTCTTTAACTTATAATGGCTCTCTCTATTATGTTATGTCTTTTCTTGCTCTCTTCTATTCTTCCCCAGGATCAATCTTTCTGCTCTCTCCTGTCTTCCTCCCCTTCCCCTTCCTCCCTTCTCTTTCTTCTAACTCCTTCTCCTCTCCTCCTATGCTGTCAATTATCTCAGGAGATCTTGTCCCTTTCCCCTTCTCCGGGGAACCATATATGTTTATCTTAGGATCCTCCTTGTTTCCTAACTTCTCTGGTGGTGAGGATTTTAGGCTGCTAATCCTTTGCTCTATGTTTAAAATCCATATATGAGTGAGTACATATCATTTTTGTCTTTTTGTGACTGGACTACCTCACTCAGGATGGTTTCTTCTAGTTCCATCCATTTGCCTGTGAATTTCAAGATTCCACTGTTTTTTACTGCTGAGAAGTTCTTTCACTTTTTTTATTTTTTAAGGAGGGTACTGAGATGCGATCACTCTATGTAGTGCTGGGTAGCCTAGAACTCACACTGTAGCCCAATGTAAAAAAAAATAACGTGGAGCTTGTTTGATGTTCCTTTCTCAACTTGAGATTATAGCCATGTACCATGACCCTTGGCCAGGATAAATCTTTTAAAAGTAAGGTTTTACGTACAAAGAGAGTTACTTTCTTAACTCATCACACATGATGCCCTACCTTAATATAATTCAATTCTACCATTACCATTTTAGTGCGTAGTTGTGTCCATGGAAAAATATTTAAAGACATGAATATTATTATATTAATATCTGCTATAGTATTTGGTATGCATATGTGTTAAAATAGATATATTTAATATGTTTGTATTCAATATTGTTTTATTGTTTTTTTTGAGACAGGTTTCTCTGTGTAACTCTGGATGTCCTGGAAATAGTTCTGCAGACTAGGATGGTGTGGAACTCATAGAAATACCTCTTCCTCCAAGTGCTGAGATTAAAGACGTGCATGAAAGCCCAGCTCAATTGTATCTTGTAAAGTATAGCTATGTTGGCCTTTATGTAATTAAAATGAATGAAGGTTTAATCTTCTTATCAAAACTTGGAATTATGAAAATATGAATGTAAAGATAATTTTATAGTCCATAACTATATTTCTACTTTTCTTAATTTTTAAAAATAGTATTGGGGATTGAACCCAGGACCCTGTCCATACCAGCAATATCTCTGTCCCTGATCTACATAGCTGGTTTCCTCTCCAGCTGTTTATATCTTAATAATATATGCTATTATCATGTATGTTTCCCTTGTCATAAATTAGAATTCATTATGTATTCTTTTACTACTATTTCTATGCTTGCCTTAGAGATAAAACATTCAGTTCTGATTTATTGCTGTCTAATATGCATTAGTACTGTCACTACTTTCACAATGATAAGACTTCACACATGTTAATTCACTTAAAATTCTACATATGTTTAAATGCCTATAATATGTTTTTTAGTTGTTCATTTTTAAAATATGACACATGAAGCTGGAGTCATGCCATAGTCAAAACCTCATTGGCTACTCTTCTTGAAGACTAGAGTTCAATTGTTAACACCCACTTGTCAGCTCACAACAATCTGTAATGTCAATTCCAAGGGATCTGATACTCTTTGCTGGCCACCATGGTCACTGTTTAGAATCAGTACACAAGCAGAAAAACATTCATAGCCATAAAATTGAATAAAAATGTAAAATATAAATGCTGGGTAGTGGTGGCACATGTCTTTAATCCCACTACTTGGGAGGAAGAGTCAGGTTGATCTCTGAAAGTTCAAGGCTATCCTTGTCCATAGAGTAATTTCCAGAGCAGCCTTGACAACACAGTGAAACACTATATCAAAAAAAACCATGATAAATAAATAAAAATATTACAGTCTCCTAATTTTCCATGTTACCTTCAGTTCTGTTTCTATCTAGAATTATGTCATTATTGGCTGAAACAGTTTTAGAGAGACATTTTTTACAAGGTGCCATAAGCTGTTTGCTTTCTGTATAACTAAATACCATGAATTGAATAAAATTTCAATAATACTTGCTTACTTAATTCATAGTGGTAAATGAATGCTAATCGTTGGTTGAAGGATCTAAATTGCCTGCTGGCTCCTAAGTAACCTCTGGTTAGCCTCAAGGAAGAGCAGTGCATCATTTAGTGAGAGGGATGCTTACAAAGGACAGTCACAAAGTGATTCTTATACAAGACTCAAGACATCAATAATCTATCCATGAGTCAATTGATTCATTCTTGATGGCAGCGGCCTAATAATTCTTAAAATGTCTTATCTATAAGCAATTCTCCATAATGTCACTTATTATATTTCATCATCAGTTTGAGTGAGGACATTCAAATTAGAACACTAACCAACATAAGCAAACATTGATATACACAAGTAGATGGATTACTTTCATACAGAATTGGGAACACTGTCTATTTCCTTGAGGAATTCCAGAAAATGCAGGAGAATGGGCAGACAAGGGGGAGAGATCATGAATGGGAAATAGTGAATATACAGTCCTAGGTGGATTTGTAATCTCAAAGTCAAGACCCACAATGATAAAACCATTTTAAAGATCTTAAATATGTTCTATGGCAACCCCCAAACATTTACAGAAATAGAAAAATACCTAGCATCAAACAATTTAATGTGATGATGCCTGCTACCCAGTCAACTATTAGAAAATATGCAAATGATAAAATGTTAGCCCACAAAATGGAGAAAAAAATATAAAAGCAAACATAGTCAAAGTACAATGGGGTCAGGGTATATATAGTTCATTAGTAGAACACATAGCCAAAATGTCAATTATTTAGGGCCAGTTTCCTTTCACATGGAGTATATAATAAAAACCATAATCTTGTGGATGAAAAGTGCCATGTTTGTGATGGAAAGTACAAATGTATGGGGTACATGATAGAATAGTCTTTGTAGGTAGAAGACAAATACAATGGAATATATAGTGATATAAATTTCTTGAAGAGAAATAATAATTTGAAAACATTACACTTACCAGTAAGACATTGGGTGGCTTAAAGTAACTACATATGTATACTATGCTCATGTATACATAGTCTTTGAAAAAAGACAATCAAGTAAGCTATATTTGAGGTACTGTATTTAACCTGTTAGAGTTGCAAGAAATTATAACTCCACAGGTCCTATAAGGTCAATGAAGTCCAAGTACATTTTCTACAACTGCATATGAAAACACCCTAATGAAATAAACCAAACAAGAATGACACAGACTAAATTTCAAAGGTACACAGGAAGACAAAGGAAATAGTACATCATATTTAGGAGAATAGAGCTTGGGATAAGATCATATTTCATATCATAGACAATGAAATGAAAGGAGAATGGAGAAAATTATTAATGCGTTTGATGAGAACAAAATGAACTTGTTCACTCTAGTTATTACATCTGGTAAAAAATATTTGTCTTCAGAACCGAACTTGAAATAGAGAATTTATCATAACTATCAAGAATAAAATAATATGAAATGATACATAGTCACAAAAATATTAAAGGAAGTTTCTAATATAAAGGAAAAGGATGCTAGATGGACATGTGAATTTTCCTTAAGAGAGAAATATAGCTAGATATAGGAAGGATGAGAAGGATAAATGTGTATGTGGTGTGTTTATGTGTGTGTGTGTACTGTGGAATGGTTGGTTGGTGTGTGTGTGACTTTTTAAAAACAGTAATTCTGAGGCTGGGTGCCTGTGCTTGGGGTCTACCACTATGTCTTCCATCCCAGTGTCGGGAACCAAGGCACCATAGTCTCCTGCTCCACCCATGGGACCAGGTAAACCAGGTCCCATTTCTGGACTGCCTGCCTGTGCCAGGCTCTGCCACTGAGGCTTCCATCCAGGCAGCAGAGGGAGCCAAGATACCCTAGTTTCCTGTTCCACCTACAGAACTAGGACTAGACTAGCTGCCTGTGCTTGGGGTCTACCACTGCATCTTCAATCCTAGCAGCAGAAGCCAATGCTCCCTAGTCTCCTGCTCCACCCATGGGTCCAGGTAAACAAGGGCCTATTTCAGGGCCTCCTGCAAATGCTTGGGGACTGCCATGGCAGCATCCATTCCAGAACCAGGAGCGAACGCACCCCAGCATCCTAGTATCCTGCTCCACCCATGTGACTAAGACTATCAGGGCCTGTCTCCAGGCCACACTCCTTTGCCTGGGGTCTGCCAATGGAGCTCCCATCCATCACAGTGGGAACCAAAGCACCCCAGCATCCTAGTCCATTTCTCCACCCACGAGACCAAGAAGTGGAGAGGTACCAGAACAGTGGACTTGCCTACAGACACCAGAAGGGAACCCTGTTCTCACACCCACCAGGAGAGGAAGAGGCACCCACTGGAACCCACTGGAAGAATGGATGGGAAGGAGACAATATAAAAACACAAGGAGCAACAGAAAATCCAATATGACACCAATAGAGTCCAGAGACCCTATACCAACAAGACGGGAACAACCCAAGACAAAGG
The DNA here is from genome assembly GCF_017639785.1 of Mesocricetus auratus. Lineage (NCBI taxonomy): Eukaryota > Metazoa > Chordata > Mammalia > Rodentia > Cricetidae > Mesocricetus > Mesocricetus auratus. The sequence continues at coordinate 16,455,353 of NW_024429205.1, read as the reverse complement.
AACCAGAAGAGAATGTCATAAAAAACAACTTCATGAAAATGACAGAGGCCCTCAAAGAGGATATGAGAAAATCCCTGAAAGAGACAGAAGAAAAAACAATCCAAATAATGCAAGAAATGGAGCAAAAGACAGCAAAAATGGCAAGAAACAATTCAAACAGTGAAAGAGCTGAAATCTAAAATAGAAACAATAAAAAACACAGTCTGAAGGAATGCTGGAAATAGAAAAGCTGGGAAAACAGTCAGGTACTACAGATGCAAGCATAACCAACAGAATACAAGAGATGGAAAAGAGAATCTCAGGTGTTGAAGACACACCAGGAGAATTAGATTCATTGACCAAAGAAAAATTTAAATCCAACAAATCCCTAACACAAAATATCCAGGAAATATGGGACACCGTGAAAAGACTAAACCTAAGAATAATAGGTATAGAAGAAGAGAAGAAACCCACCTCAAAGGGCCAGAAAACATATTCAACAAAGTAATAGAAGAAAACTTTCCCAACCTAAAGAAAGACACGCCAATGAAGGTGCAAGAAGCTTACAGAACACCAAATAGAGTGGACCAAAAAAGAAAAAAAATCCCTAGACATATGATAATCAAGACTACAAACATACAGAATAAAGAAAGAATATTAACGGCAGCTAGGGAAAAAGGCCAAGTAACATATAAAGGCAAATCTATGAGAATTACACCTGACTTCTCCATTGTAACTATGAAAGCCAGAAGGTCCTGGATAGATATTCTACCAGCATTAAGAGACCACGGATGCCAGTCAAGACTGCTATCCCCAGCAAAGCTTTCAATCAATATAGATGGAGAAAACAAGATATTTCTTGACAAAACCAGGTTTAAACAATACATATCCACTAACCCAGCCCTACAGAAAATTCTGGAAGGAAAACTCCAATGCAAGGAAGTTAACTACAACCAGAAAAACACAGGCAATAGATAAGCCCACTTTACCAACAGGCAAAAGAAAAAATCCACATACAATTCCACCATGAACAATCATTCCAAAACAAACAAGACTGAGTTATCAATGGTCATTAATTTCCCTCAATATGAATGGTCTTAACTTTCCCATAAAAAGACACAGGGGCAGAGGGGGTGCATGCCTTTAATCCCAGCACTCGGGAGGCAGAGGCAGGCAGATCTCTGTGAGTTCGAGGCTGGGCTGGACTGACAGCCTCCAAAACAATACAGAGAAACCCTGTCTCATAAAACCAAAAAAAATAAAAATAAAAATAAAAAATAAAAAAATAAAAAGACACAGGTTAACATAATGGATTCGAAGACATAATCTAGCCTTCTGCTGCATATAAGACTCACACCTCAGCTTCAAAGACAGGCATTATTTCAGAGTTAAGGGTTGGGAAAATATTTTCCAATCAAATGGACTCAAGAAACAAGCAGGGGTAGCAATCCTAATATCTAACAAATAAGACTTTAAACTAAAATCAATCAAAAGAGATGAATGAGGTCATGTCATATTCATCACAGGAGAAATAAACCAAGAAGAAGTCTCAGTTCTGAACTCCTAAGCCTCCAATACAAAGCCATTCATGTTCATAAAAGAAACATTACTAAAACTCAAAGCACATATAAAACCTCACACACTTGCAGTGGGAGACTTCAACGCCCCACTCTCACCACTAGACAGGAACACAAGACAGAAACTTATCAAAGGAACTAACAGATGTTATGACACAATTGGATTTAACAGACATCTATAGAACATTCCATCCAAACACAAAAGGATATACCTTCTTCTCAGCTCCACATAGAACCTTCTCAAAAATCAACCACATACTTGGCAACATAGCAAACCTCAACAGGCACAAAAAAGTTGGAAGAACTCCATGTATCTTATCAGACCATCATGCCTTAAAGATAGAATTCAACAACAACACAAATCGCAGAAACCCTACAAACTCATGGAAATTGAGTAATACACAATTGCACCACTCTTGGGTAAAAGAAGAAAAAAAAAGAAATTACAGACTTCTTAGAATTCAATGAAAATGAAGATACAACATACCCAAACTTATGGGACACTTTGAAATCAGTGCTAAGAAGAAAGTTCATAGCACTAAATGCCCACATGAAGAAACTAGAGAATAGTCACACTAGAGAATTAACAGCACAACTGAAAGCTCTAGAAAAAAAGGAAGCAAACTCACCCCAGAGGAGCAAACGCTAAGAAATAATTAAATTGAGGGCTGAAATCAATAAAGTAGAAACTAGGAAAATGATACAAAGAATCAATGTAACAAAGAGTTGGTTTTTTGAGAAAATCAACAAGATAGACAAACCTTTATCCAAACTTATCAAATGGCAGAGTATGAACATGCAAATTAACAAAACCAGAAATGAAAAGGGAGACATAACAAAGGACAGTGAGGAAATCCAAAGAATCATCAGGTCATATTTTGAAAAGCTGTACTCCTATAACATCTAAGGAAATAGAAGCAGTTATCAAAAGTCTACTAACCAAAAAAAGCCCAGGGCCAGATGGCTTCAGTGTAGAATTTTACCAGAAATTCAAAGAAGAGGTTATACCAATTCTCCTCAAAGTATTCCAAGCAATAGAAGCAGAAGGGTCTTTGCCAAACTCTTTTTACCAGGCTTCAATAACATTGATACCCAAGACACAACTAAGAAAGAGAACTTCAGACCAATTTCCCTCATAAATATTGATGCAAAAATGCTCAATAACATACTGGCAAATTGGATCCAAGAACACATCAAAAAACTCATCCACCATGATCAAGTAGGCTTCATTCCAGGGATGCAGGGATGGTTCAACATATGGAAATCCATCAATGTTATCCTCCATTTAAACAAGCTGAAAAACAAAAATCACATGATAATCTCACTAGATGCTGAAAAAGCCTTTGATAAAACCCAACGCACCTTCATGATAAAGGTCTTGGAGAGATCTGGGATAACAGGAACATACCTAAATATCATAAAAGCTGTATACTGCAAACCAGCAGCCAACATCAAACTGAGTGGAGAGAAACTCAAGGCAATTCCTCTAAGATTGGAACAAGCTGGGCGTTGGTGGTGCACACCTTTAATCCCAGCACTCGGGAGGCAGAGGCAGGGGGATCTCTGTGAGTTCAAGGCCAGTCTGGTCTACAGAGCAAGTTCCAGGACAGCCTCCAAAACAATACAGAGAAACCCTGTCTTGAAAAACAAAACAAACAAACAAACAACAACAACAACAACGAAAAAGATCAGGAACAAGTCAAGGCTGTTCCCTTTCCCCATACCTCTTCAATATTGTACTGGCAATTCTAGATAGAGCAACAAGACAACAAAAGGAGATCAAGGCGATAAAAATTGGAAAGGAAGAGGTAAAATTTTCACTATTTGCAGATGATGTGATACTTTACATAAGTGACTCAAAAAACTCTACCAGGGAATCCTTACAGCTGATAAACACCTTCAGCAAGATCAACTCAAGAAAATCAGTGGCTCTGCTACATACAGACGATAAAAGGGCCGAGAAAGAAATCAGAGAACCATCACCCTTTACAATTGCCACAAGCAACGTAAAATACCTGGGTGTAATGCTAACCAAACAAGTGAAAGACCTGTATCGGTTCTGTATTGAAAGAACTTTGAGTCTTTAAAGCAAGAAATTAAAGAAGACACCAGGAAATGAAAAGATCACCCATGCTCTTGGATAGGTAGGAGCAATGTAGTAAAAAATGGTAATCTTGCAAAAATCAATCTACAGACTCAATGCAATCCCCATCAAAATCCCAACACAATTCTTCACAGACCTTGAAAGAAGAATTATCAACTTTATATGAAAAACAAAAAACCCAAGAGAGCCAAGACAACTCTGTTCAACAAAGCAACATATGGAGGCATCACCATCCCAGACTTCAAACTCTAGTATAGAGCTATAGTCCTGAAAACAGCTTGGCATTGGAACAAAAATAGGCAGGTAGACCACTGGAATTGAATTCAAAACCCTGGGATTAATCCACAGACCTATGAGCAGCTGATTTTCAACAAAGAAGCTAAAATTATACAATGGAAAAAAGATAGCATCTTCAGCAAATGGTCCTGGCATAACTGGATATTGGCATGTAGAAGACTGCAGATAGTTCCATGTCTATTGCCATTCACAAAACATAAGTCTAAATGGATCAAAGACCTCAACATAAATCCAGCCACACTGAACCTGTTAGAAGAGAAAGTGGGAGGTACCTTTGCATGAATTGGTACAGGAGACTGCTTCCTGAACATAACACTAGTAGCACAAACATGCCCTGGATGAAATGACAGACTCTGGATATCCCCCCAAGAAGGGCCTCACCCACCCTGGGGAATGATGTGGGGATTGAGTGGGGATTGCGGGGCTGGTAGAGGGACAAGGGAGTAGGGGGTGGGAGATGGATCTGGGATTGACATGTGAAGCATTCATGTTTCTAATTTAAATAAAAACATATATTGAGGAAAAAACAGTAGTTCTTTGAACAAAAATAGCAGCAATATTTTGTGAAGTTATGGTTATGGATGAATGATTAAAATATACTAAAACTAAAGATATAAACAGAATATGGAATTAAAATGATAGGGCAACTAGAAAACACGTTAATACATTCCTAGTACATCAAAGCGTAAGTACTTAAGTTTAGTGGTAATGAGTGTTTTACTTGCCTTAACATCAAACCTAACAGCACCTAATTTGAGGTGCTCCACATTGGCCTAAATTTATTAGCATATACTGCAGAGTTTATAAGAACAGTTCACTAGACATTTAAACATTCATGCTACTTTCAAGACAATCACTGTCTTTGCAATATCATATCAAATGTGTTCCACTTTTAGCCATACCTAACTTGCATGGGAACAATGGTTCAATAGCATGTTTTTTCACTTGAAACATAAGGGGGAAAAATGAAACAAAACAGGATTCCTTTCAAATTGGCCAATTAGAAAAGGTGGAGTGGCCCTAAACTTTATTTATTTCAGTAAGCTATTTAAAATTTTAAAAAATGTTAAAAAAGAAAAATGGAAAAATAGCACATTAGGATAACATTTGGTACATCAAACATACCAAATGAACTTGAATAAAAATATTTTAAAGATTTTTGAAAAAAATATGTCAAAGAGGAAAAGGGGGAAGCACCTGGAACCTCAATCTGTAGTATTTCTTATGGCACTCTCTTATCACAAATCACTCTTCCATGTAATTTTTTCCCAAACTTTGTCTTTTGTGAGAAAAACAAAGTATGTTCTGTTCTAATGCAACTCTCATTCTTCATGTGCCTTCAACAGCTATAGCCCATCCTAGAATAAGTTGTCAGAAATAGCCCAGTCAAGATATAGTCTTGGTAGACCTACATGCTATAGTCACTATTGCTCTCAGTTCGGTGTGATTTCCCCTCAGCGAAGTCATCTTTTAATGGAATCTCCTCTGCCTGTTTTTAGCAAAGAAGACCTCACTCAGCCCTGACTTCCCTCAGTCAGTGGTTGGAAGTAAGCTTCAAGATGCTTCTAAATATTTCATCCTGGTGTACTCTCCAGTCACAGATGAGCAGCTGAGCCCGCCCAGCCTTGGGCTACCGAGTGCAGATTTTACAGATTTTAAACTGTAGGTGTGTGTACAGTTTGGGTCATACAAACCATCCTCCATGGCTCCTAACTAGCACCCTCTGGGATCTATGTCCAGGTATCTCTCCTGCACCCATCCATCCCCAGCCTGTGCATGCATTACTGCCTCTCTTTGCCAACCTGGCTATGTGCCCATCCATCACGGTCAAATGCAATCCATCAAAATAGTGGTTGTGAGGTTCTCTAGAAATTTCGTTCTGGATAAAGCCCCCATTTTGGAGGGAAGCTCAATAAGACACAGTATGTTCTGAGAGTTTAGTTCAGAAAGTGATCAACTCTAAAGTTTCAGGAATCCCCGAAACTGACCAGATTCATTAGGTTCCCACCAACCAAGCACATACAAGCAACAGGGATTACTGAGAAACACTGCCCTGAGCTGCCAAGTGGAGGCTGAGACCAGCAGCAGTCTAGAAGAAAGAGAGACCATCCAAACTACCTTGAAGAAGCAGAGACCAGCTGAGGGCTTTGAAGAGGTTCAAATAGCTGACTTGCCTAGAAGAGATACTCTCCAGCCTGCTGAGCTGCCTGCCTGAGTGCCCTGCAATGAGCTCCCAGTTTCCAGCTTAGGAGTAGGCTTTGGAGGTACAGCTGCCTGAGTCATTGCTGTTCTGTAGTAACCCAATAAGACTCATTGGTTAACTAAGTTGAACTTTGGCGGTGCCTGTCATTGACCCCTTATCCAGGTCTAATAGATGCAGACATGTCAGAGCAAGGCTTGAATTCACTGGTGAATAATACAAATTATGAGAGAGGCTTTTTTTAATGCGGGGGAGCCTAAAGTGCTTCTCATATTTTTTAGATGCCTAATGTTGGCATTAAAACAAAATCCATTAAAAAAAAAGAAAACACGTTAATGACATGAATTTCTACATTACACTTATGTAATCTAATGTCTAAAAGAAAGGTAAAATGCTAAATTCATTTCTTAAAGTATGACACCTACTCTTCATATTAACACAAATATTTTAAATGTATAATCATACAAGTGTAGAAAGGGCACACTTTGCTGAGGAACTTAAGTAGTTATATCAATAAAGAAGAATTACGTTTAAGACATCCCTTATCCCAATATCACATATGAAAGAAATCGAAGAAATACTGAAATAGTTGAGGCTGGATAAGACTGCTAGAAACCAGTGTCAGATAATGACAGAGACATTGAACTAATGAATTCACAGAAGTCATAGTAGTTACTGGCACAGGATGAAGTCTGCCAATAGTCCAGCTCTATCAGGGAGGGGCTTATGAGGCCTCACACCCGGCAGAGGCACTATTAGCTGTTGATGGCTTCTTGAGAAGAGAAGTGGTATTTTCAGGAGTGTGCCCTAAACTGTGGTACACCAATGAGTATCTGGGCAGCTCTAATTATATCTAGGAGGTTGTATCACAAAATTAAAAACAAGGCCATGAAATAGAGAACATGACATGAGAAAGAGATGTAGAAGGATGACCTAAGAGGATTTGGAATGAGGGTGAATAGGATAAAAATGCACTGTGTATATGTATAAAATTCTCAAAGAATAGAAGACAATATATTTAAACTATTTTCTAGTGTGAAGGTCATTTTATGTTGATAAAGGTATAAAATTATCCAAAGAACACAGTATTCCTAAATGATCCCATACCTAATGACTAATATACAAAAATCCATGAAAAAAAAAAGCTGACACAGGTGCAAGGAGAGATACACAAACTGAAACCATAGCTTGATATTCCAATATCCTTCTTGCTACTATTGTTAGAACATGCAGAAACAAAATCACTAGGATGTACATTGCTTGGACAACAGAATGAACAAATATCATTGACATTTCCAAAACACTTCAAGCAACAATAGAATACCCTTGCCTTTGAAATATTTACCAAAATAAACTGTATTCTAGATCATAAAAGTGCCTCAATAAATTTTAAAGGATTCAAGTCACAAAAAGTATGTTCTCGTTCACCCAGTAGAACTAAATTAGAAATCAATAAGAGAAAGTTCTCTGGAAAATCCACAGGTATTTCAAAACTATATAAAATACTTATAAATAATCCAGGGACCAAAGAAGAAAAAGAGAAAGTAGAGCATGTTTTGAACTTAGTGGAAAATGAAAACACAACATATCAAAACCTGGAGATGTTACAAGAGCAGTAATTTAGTAGAAACCTTTTAGCACAAAAGACTAAAAGACGAAGCATGCCTTCAAATCAGTGACCTCAGCTTCTCCCAATGGCCTTGGTAAATAAGAGAAAATTAAACTCAAAGCAGAATAAAGAAAATTATAAAGACCAGAGTTGAATTCATTGCAATGAATGAGGGGAGGAAGACAGAGAAAACCAATTAAAGTAGCAGTTGATTCTTGAAAATTAATAAAGTTGACAAAACTCTTAACAAGCAATAGAACATTAAAGAGATGTTATAAATTACCAGTATATGGAATAACTGAGTTGGTGTCATTGCATGGTCTGCAGATACAAAGAAGATAATATGGGAAAATGTTAACAGACACATATGAATTAACTTCAATGCTTAAATCACATGAACACATCTGTTTAGTGACACAAATCATTGAAGTTCATTGGAAGAAAAAAACAGTAACCTGTATCAGTTAATACATTGAATTTACAAGTTTTTATTTTTATGTGTATATGTGTGTGTGTGCGTGCGTGCATGTGTGTGTGTGTGTGTGTGTGTAAACATGTGTCTTCAGGCCAGAATCTTACAGAAGCCAGAAAGTGACCGATTCCTCCAAACCTAGAGTTATAGACAGTTGTGAACTGCCCAACATGGGTGCTGGGAACCTAAGGAATTGTGAGCCTCTGGTAGAGCAGCCAATGTTCTTAGCTACCAAGCTCCTGAATTTATCTTTATATTTTTATCTTTTTAAAAATTTAAATTAGAAACAAGCTTGCTTCACATGTTAACACTAGCTCCCTCTCCCTCCTCCCCTACCGCCCACCAATCCCCCAGCTCCCCACCCAACCCCTCTCTGCTCCTCAAGGAGGGTGAAGTTCTCTATCGGGGGATCTCCAAAGTCTCTCATATCATACAGGGCAGGGCCTAGGCCCTCCCCCATGTGTCTAGACTGAGACAACATCCCCCCATGTGGAATGGTCTCCTGAAGTCTATTCGTTCCCCAGGGATAAATACCAATCTACTACCCGAGGCTTCATAGATTGCCAATGCCTCCTCAATGACACCCATGTTCAGGGGGTCTGGATTACTCCCATGATGGCTTCTTAGCCATCAGTCTAGAGTCCATGAGCTCCCCCTGTTCAAGTCAGCTGTTTCTGTGGGTTTCAACCGGCCTGGTCTTGACCCCTTTGCTCATCACTCCTCCCTCTTTGCAACTGGGTTCTAGGAGTTCAGTTCAGTGTTTAGCTATGGGTGTCTTCCATCAGTCAATGGATGAAGGCTCTAGGATGGCATATAAGGTAGTCATCAATCTCATTATTGGGGAAGGGCATTTAAGGTAGCCTCTCCACTATTGCTTAGATTGCCAGCTAGTGTCATCTTTGTAGCTGGATCTTTAAACTCTGCAATGAAAAGAAAATTATGAACCTAAGATGAATTAAATTGTAAATTCTTTCAACTAATTAAAGAAGAAGTAAAATCAATACTAAATGGTCATTGTTGAATAAGTTTTTAATAAATAAGGAGCAGTAAGAAACATCCCAGCATATGAAGATAAATCCCAAAATGATTTACTCTTGTTTCAATGTGCACCGGCTCCCAAAATAGTGAAAACTGATAAAATAAAAGTCATTTGAGGGCTGATAATGTAGCTCAGTATTGGAGATGCATGCCTGCTTAGCATTTGAAAAGTCCTATATTTGAGAAGTCCTGGGTTTGATCCCCAACACGACAAAAAAATGGTAGTTGGAGAAAAATGAATTAATCTTTTTCACTAACAAAGGAAAACAACACCTATGCAAAATTGTGATTAAATATATGAAAATTCTAGAGTTTGCTAAATTTGCATCATAAAATTTATAAGCTTCATACTCATAGTGAAAAAATATCTTCCATATAATAGTATCAAGCTATTGAAAATAAAGTAGGTGTTTTTATTACCATCAAAATTAAATATATAATGATAAAACTTACAAACTATGTATTAAGAACTTCACATGAAGCTATAAAATGTATGAAGAGGCATTTAATAAATAAATAAACAGAAAGATAGGAAGTTCAAGGGTAGAAAGACTCAGAAGTGGTAAAATGTTAATCCCCCAATTTGATTTATAAATTCAATGAGCTATAACATAATCCTCACACACTTTTTAGATAATGATAAGCCGATTATAGAATTCATATGGAAATGTGCAAAACTTAGGCTATCCAAACAACTTTGAAAGAGAACAAAGTCAGAATTCAAGACTTATGATGAAAATAATCAGAATAGCAGGATAGTGATACAAAGAGACAAATAAAAAAATAATGTACTTGTATACACAGAAATTGATACACATATACAAATAATAACATATTTTTCAAAACCATTAAGCATTTCAGTGGAGAAAGATTAGTCTTCTAAGTAAATGATATTGGAAAACTGAAAGTAAAATTTTAAGTAAAATACGAAAATCAAAGTTTAAAATCTTCTGCCTCCTTGTAAGATATTCTTAAGAAAATGGAAAGACCAAATATTTGAGGATATTTTTTAAATCATATATCTGATTTAGGACCCATAATTGATCCCCCAAATATCTAAATATAAACCAGCTAAGTAATTTCAAAAGACTCTTCAACAAAGACATTGTATTGTATGTAAAATGTGATTAATTTTATTTGCCATAAAGAAAATACAACATGAACTAGCTAATAATCACAATGAGATACTACCATATACTTACTTTGAATAGCTAAATTCATGGCTGTTCATACCAAGTGTAGGTGAGAATAGGGGCGAAGTAACTAGAATTGCCTACAGTGTTGCTGGAATATAAGAGATACAAACACTCTTGGTGATGGCTTTGAAGCTCCTCACTGCTATAGAATATTTGCTTTTCTCCCAAATCTGTGTTGTAGCTGGATGCCCCATGTGGCGGTCATTGAGGCTGGAGCTCTAGACACCATTCATGATGTACAGACCTTATTTAGATTAGTGTCTCAAAGAAGAGAAACTCTACAAGCTTACTCCTGTTTCTCTGTACTTGGCCATGTGGTAGTACAAACCATCTAGACAACAAGAAGAGGCCCTCAACAGACACTGTACATTCTAGTTCTAGAATTTCCAGCGCTAAATACAGTTAGAAATATTTTGTAAACTACTCATTATATAATATATTTGGTTTAGCTAGTTTATCATGCTAAGATGAATACAAGTGAATTATTTAACTATTATGAGCCAATGAAGCAACCATTTTGTTATTGGATACTAATCATATATATGCATGTATGACTACACACAAAGAGACATTTTCCTATGAACAAGTATTTTGATGGCCTCTCTCAATGAGTTATAATGTAACCACAACTGAGCAGATATTAAAATGTTCTAGTTGCAACAAGATGTCTCTATGAGTAAAGGTGCTTGCTACTAAAACTAACAATCTAAATGTGAACCTCAGAACTCAAAAGTGGGAAGGAAGAGCTGATACTTAAAAGTTGTCCTCGGATCTCCGTGTGTGTGTGTGTGTGTGTGTGTGTGTGTGTGTGTGTGTGTGTGTGTGTGTGTGAGTGTGTGTGTGCGTGCCTGTGTGTGCTTATGCATATACATCTGCAGGTTCCAGACTGATACAGTGTATCACCCTGCACTACCCTGCATTTTATAATTAAGGAAGAATCTCTCACCAAACCCAAGGCCCACTATTAGTCTAGCTAGCTTGATCCTTGAATTCCATATCTCTACTTCCCCATTTTGGAATTGCAGTTGGGCTACCAAACTCACCCAGCTTCCATATATGTTCTAGATATCCAAATTGTGAACTTCCTGGGCTCAGGCATGTCCCCTGTCCTTATAGTCTTCCTTTTGGTAGGGGGAGGGAGATTGAAGTTTAAATGAGATCTCTGGGAAAACTGATTGATAAATTTAGATAAAGACAAGGATGCTGGTCAGATTTTGTTCTTTATCACTTGAGTGATTAGGGCACAGGAACTGGAGCTTGACCACAACACATGGGAAAATAAAGCAAAAAGAGAGAGAGTGTGTGATTTTATACATCAGTGTATCATTTAGTGTCAGCAGGGACTTATTATACCGAAAGGCAATTTATAAACTTCTGTTATGAAGTTAGAATGATGGAGAGAAGGAACAACAGGAAGATGATATATTTAGAGACAGATTCTTGTTATTAATGAGAAGAATAGATGGGTCACTTTTCAAATATGGAGAGGAAATGCTTGCCACCCTCCAAAATAATACATTCAATAAGCTTAGACTCATAGAGTTCATATGCTATTGTCTCACAAACTTAATTATGATCTTACTATCAACCAATAATATGATGTGCACACTGAAAAAAAGGGTCATAAACAGAGGAAGCATTTAAATAAGAAAAATGGCAATAGGATTCTAGGATATGGCAGGCCCATTATTGTGTCCTTAATCCTCCTGTATTATGCTCATTTCAATAATAACAAGAATAATAAGACTGGAACTTGTTCATGTTGATATTTGTGTTGACCTCATAGCAGTGCCCCTAGAGACTGGACACCCTGAGATCTCCCTGTCCTTTGTGGTAACTCTAGAATTTGCATACAGAAAGAGCCCAGCTGCTTGAATCTGGGTCTGAAGGGGTGTGTACTGAAGCTCTGTTGGTGTGCAGCAAGGTAGAGTTTCTTGCTGTAGCTTCTGAAGCACATGGAAGTCATGGAAGTAGTACTGGTCCCGTTTTTCCATTAACTCATTTCTAGCACCAATGCAGGAGAGCAACAAGTTGACACTGATGCCTTACTCTGTTCTCCATTGTGTGCTTTCATTATATTAAAACACATACTGAAGAGCTTACATTTTAAGCATTTCATAAGTCAACTAAAATAAGGTTCTCTTATTTTTTTAAAAGTCTTATGATTTTATTGAGCAATGCATGTAATTAAGGGCAATGAAGTAACTAACTGAATTTAGGCTGATTGAGAAAAGTTTCAAGTGCCCAGAGAAGCTGCCTTCATTGCTTAATGGAGTTATTTCTTAAACTCGCAAAATTCCAAACTGTAAAGCACACTGGTTTTAATAAGCATTTGTAAATAACTAGGAGATATAACTTGCATCATCTCCCTATTCTTCAGATATGTGAATGCCCAGAGAGTATATAGCAGTCTCCTAACTGGCGTGGCTAAGTTAACAAAGAGTAAGCCTTATATAAGCTTATAATGGCCTCAAATAAATGAAGTAAAATTAGCCAAATTTTCTAAAATATTGCTCTGTAATATGCAGATTCCAGAAATATCTGTTAAGTTTCTTTAGGAGTCAGGACATTTGTGGCAGAAAAAAATGGCATCAGGTTATAATCTATAAAACACACACACACACACGCACACACACACATATATATATGTATATATATGGAGAGAGAAAGTTGCTTCATCTGGCATTATTTATTGTGGAACAAACCTTACAGATATCGTAAGGGAATGAATTCATGTCTGTAAACTGTTTGTCTGACAGCCTATGATGTGTCTTGTAACTGAATAATCTTTAGAATCATCCAGAAGTTGGAAGATCTTAAATAAGCACATAGAGGCTTATTCTTTAATGTGAATGTTAGGAAATAACAGAGACTAATACAAATAATGCAACGGTACAGGAAAAATGTCACATGTCCCTACCCTAGTCACTAAGCCAGCCTACTTGCACAGATTCATTAGCCTTCACATCAGTTTTGCTATTGAATGCCTTTACAGAGCTGCATGCAATGGAATGGAATGTTCCCGCACCTTATTATACAAGTCTCCTGGATATAAATAATGCAGGAGGCCTGTTCCTTGCAAAAAGATGTTGTGTTAGAAAAAGGAAACTGTAAACAGATTTCTAGTGATAGGTATTGTATGTGCTGCAGACAGCATCAAGCTTTCATGCCTATGCAGGAGTAAATGTGGATGTGTGTGAGCACAGGAACCTTTAACAACACTGGGTTTGTGACGCTCCCCCCTTGCCTTTCTTTTCTGCTTCTCATGAATCTCTATCGAATCTGTAATGTGAATGTTCTTTGTTCATGATATTGTATACAAGCGTCCCCTGAAAATTAATAAGGCTATTTCCAATCCACAACCTTATTTGCATACTTCTCCCCTACCAGTTAGCTTTTGATTTTATTCTCGATCTCTATCTATGGGGTATGCTGAATAGTTTCTACGCCAAAACTCAAATCAACCTTTCCCATGCCTGCTTTTCTTTTCCTCTGGAACTTGTAATTTGGGCATTTGGTGCTTTCTGGCTCCTCTGATTGTTCTATATGTAAAATGTGTAAGTGTCAACTTATCTTGGTAAGACATTGCTAAAGGGTTAATGGCAGCAGAATCCTCTAAAGATAATTAGGATTACATCCAAGAGCTTTTGAGGAAAGTGCAACTAACTCTTCAAGAGTGTAATATTAAGCCAAATCTAATTTAGCGATTGTTGAATGGATAAACATCCAACTCCAAAATACCCGACTCATTTGTCCTTACTTCTGGGATTCTGAGAACTCAATGAGAAGCACACTTAACTTGGCAGCTCCTTCATGAGCTGATGTAATTGAAGTTTTTGAAGCATGGGAAAATACAGCTGAACCTGTTAAGACTATGTCTCTCTTATTCTTTCTTTCCCTCCCCCTCTTGAGCAGTTTCTACTGTATATAATTATTTAATCATGTTTATAAGGCCATTATTTATTAACTCATAATTTTAAGGCTTGGATTAGTCATCCCATTATCCATTCGGTAAGAGATGTATTATTTCTACAGGAGAGAGATATTTAGCACTTATAAATCTTGGCCTGTTCAGAGATATTTTTAAAAAATCCCTTCCTCTCATAAAGTCTTGTATGGAAATGAGAAGATCTCCCAGGTCAGACAACAACTTACATATACTTATCTCTCAAACTGGCAGAATATTGAAGTTTAAGTCTTTTTGACATAAGAAATAAGTTTGGGACCACAGTGACAAGAGAAAAATTTTCACATAGATACAGCCCAAACCTTTAATTGTTTTAAAGGATGTATAGGAAAAGACAGGGGAATATTTGCATTTTTTCTTTTCTTTTTTTAAAATTTTCTCTTCATTTTTTTAATTGAAGTTAGAAACAAGCTTGTCAATCTCAGCTACCTCTTCCTCCCGTCCTCCCTGCTCTCCTCACAAGGCCCCCCAGTCCTCCATGCAATCTCCACTCTGATCCCCAGGGAGGTTGAGGCCCTCCATGGTGGATCTCCACAGACTGTCATTGCATTCAGGGCAGGGCCTAGGCCATCCCCCATGAGTCCAAGCTGAGAGAACATCCCTCACTGTGGGATGGGCACTCAAAGTCTATTTGTACACCATGAACAAATACTACCCAAGGCCCCATAGTTTACCTAGGCCTCCTCACTGACACCCACATTCAGGGGTCTGGATCAGACCCATGCTTTCCACACAGCCAACAATCTGGAGTCCAAGAGTTCCCCCTTGTTCAGGTCAACTGTTTCCATGGGTTAAATCAGCCCAGTCTTAACTCCTTTGCTCATCAGTTCTCCCTTTGTGTGACTGGATTCCAGGAGTTCAGTTCAGTGTTTAGCTGTAGGTGTCTGCCTCTGCTTCCATCAGTCACTGGAAGAAAATTCTGTTTCCTAGACTCTCTGGCAGTGGGATTGTATGCTGCCACTCCCCTGATTCATGTCTAAAATCCATATGTGAGTGAGTACATACCATGCTTCTCTTTTTGTGACTGGGTTACCTCACTCAGGATGGTTTTTTCTAGTGCCATCAATTTGCCTGCAAATTTCAAGATTCCATGGCCTTTTTTTTTGGCTGAATAGTACTCCATTGTGTATATGTACCACATTTTCTCTATCTACTCTTCAGTTGAGGGGCATCTAGGTTGCTTCCAGGTTCTTGCTATTACAAATAATGCTGCCATAAACATAGTGGAACAGATATCCTTGTTGTATGAATGTGCAACTTTTGGGTATATGCCTAAGGGTGGAATTGCTGAATCTCGTGGTAGACTAATTCCTATTTTTCCTGAGGAAACTCCATACTGATTTCCAAAGTGGCTGTATGAGTTGGCACTCCCACCAGCAGTGACTCTCCAGCATAAACTGTCATTGGCGGTTTTGATTTTAGCCATTCTGACAGGTGTAAGTTGGTATCTCAGAGTTGTTTGGCTTTGCATTTCCCTGATGGCTAGGGGTATTGAGCACTTTCTTAAGTGTCTCTCAGCCATTTTAGACTCCTCTTCTGAGAATTCTCTATTTAGTTCTGTTCCCCACTTTTTGATTGGATACTTTGTGTTTTGGAGACTTGCTTCTTGAGTTCTTTGTTAATTTTGGAGATCAGCCCTCTGTCAGATGTGGGGTTAGTGAATATTTTTTCCCAGTCTGTGGGTTGCCTTTTGTCTTGCTGACTATGCCCTTTGCCTTACAGGTTCAGTGTGGCTGGACTTATGTTGAGATCTTTGATCCATTTGGATTTAAGTTTTGGGCATGACAATAGACATGGATCTATCTGCAGTCTTCTACATGTCAGCCTCCAGTTATGTCAGCACCATTTGTTGAAGATGCTTTCTTTTTTCCATTGTATAATTTTAGCTTCTTTATCAAAGATCAGGTGTTCATAGATGTATGGGTTACTCTCTGCATGTTCACTGGAAAATATCTGCATTTTAAACTCATGCCAGAATATTTACTGTTAGAACAGAACAACAAAAGACAAATTACCTTTTGTGACAGAAAACACACAAATTTATAGATACAGGAGCACTGAATGTAGACATCTGGAAGTTAAGGGAAGTTGCCCAACTCCACCCAGATTGTGCACACCAAGTCTACATGCTCATGATCTTTGCCCAGACAAAGCGCTGTCTCTATATTTGGTGTGGGCATATGAATAGAGAGGTTGAAGATCTTTATAAACTCATCTATGTGGATTTGCACTTACTGTCTAAAAATGTGTGGTTTGTCATTGGAAGAGGTATCTGGGTTCAACTCATCAATTATATTTGAATGATTAGGAATAGCACAACAGCAAGTCAGTGTTCCCACCAATGAGCCACCACAGAATCTAGCCTGGGACTGACCACCAGATTTATTCTCAAGTTATTTCCACAACCCTTTTCTAAATATTAACTTTAAAAAATTGTGCCCTACAGGTGTATTGTATTCACTGCATTGCCACCTTTCTGTCTCTGCTCCAACTCTATGTTGCCCCTACTCCTTCTCAAATAAATGACCTCTCTTTAATCATTATTATTGTATGCATTCTCCTACCTCTTATTACTCCCTGGTATTATTGGAGAATGATCGCTATTGTTTTGGAAAATATAATGAAAAAATAGTATATAGGAGATTATTATTTCTGAGTTTCATTTACTGTTGCAATGATAAAATACCCTGGAAAACATAACTGAGGGAAGGAAAGACTCATTTGAGTCCCTGCATTCAAATTAGAGTCCATCACAGCAAGACAATTAAAGGGACAGGATCCTGAGTGAGTTGATATTTCACATCTACAATCAGAATCAGAGAGCAATGAATGCATGCCTGCTTCCTCTCTGGGTGCTCTCTTCTGTTCCTTCATTCCACAGCCCAGACTCAGGATGGGTTTTCCCACATTAGTCTGCCCAGTGAAGAGAATCACTCACAGGTCTGTTCACAGACCAACCTGTTGGAGACAATCCCTCACTGAGGCTCTCATCTCCCATGACTCCAGGTAATGTCAAGTTGACATTTGATACAAGCCAACACAGGTTGGCTGGAACCTTAAGATAATCTCACTCAGATAAGCAATTCTGGTTTCTGTGAGAAAAGAGAAGGGATTTTTACTTATGGTATAACCCAGAAAGTACTTTCAAGGAATGTAATGGGTCTTAGGTGAATAGAGCAAGTAGATTGGGGTTTATTCACAAGACAGAGTACCCAGAAGGATACATTTTTCCTAGTTGATTTCCTTTGGACTAGAACAATGGTTCTCAACCTGCATGTCACAACCCTTTTGGGGGGTCACATATCAGACATCCTTCACAACAGATATTTACATTACGATTTATAACAGTAGCAAAACTATAGTTATGAAGTAGCAATGAAATAATTTTATGTTTGGGGGTCACTACAATATGAGGAACTGTATTAAAGGGTCACAGTATTAGGAAGGTTGAGAACCACTGAACTAGAAAGTTGGTTATAACGTGTTTTGTTTTAGAACATTATTCAGTAGTTGCTGTCTCTTTCTGTTACCCAAGTTTCACAATGAACCCAGCATCTCCACAGAATTACATAAACATTATTGTATAGAATTATTTAACAGCAGTAACTCAATGGAACAGCAATGCATCCCATTTACTTCTACCTATTCTGGACATCTGCACGGGGGGAGGGGGAGGGGTTGCATCTTTTTGAGAATGCTTGCTGTCAACACTAGTAAACCCAAAGAAGATTTCAGGATTAAGAAAAGGAGTGTTGGAATGCAGTTCAGACTCAGTAGCAAGTCACACTTAATTAAACACATTTGTGATAGCTTGAATGTAATTGACCCCCATAATCTCCTAAATTTAGCACTATTTGGAAGTGTGGCTTAGTTGGAGTAGCTATGGCCTTGTTGGAGAAAGTACGTTATTGTGGGGTCAGGTTTTGAAATTACCAAGTGTCTTAGTAGACTTCCTGTTGCCTGTAAGATGCACTACTCTCAGCAATAGCACCATGTGTGCCTGCAGGCCACCATGCTCCTATCATGACAATAATGGACTGAACCTTTGGAACTGTAAGTAAGTCACCCCAATTAAATATTTCCTTAATAAGAGTTGCTCAGGTCATTGTGTCTCTCCACAGCAATAGAAACCCTAACTAAGACAACCTTACAGGAAATCCGTCCTCCCAGAAAAGGAAGTCATCACCAGCTTTAGACTGCCTATAGTCTTAAGGAGAAATGACAGCAAGCTTAGCTTTTATTAAATACTTGTTATAGGCACTGTGGCTCTCATTACTGCCTTTGAGAAATACTGAGATATGCAAGATGAATTTTCCTTTGAAAGATGTCCTAAGACTGTGTTGTTCTGGGATCTGTTCTCATTTCCACAGTTTTCTCTAATTGTTGGTATCAGCTTTCCAACACTCTTTGTTCTAATACTAAGACACTGACCCTTGAGATTCTCGCTTTGTTAGCAATGTATGAGATTCCATGAAATAGAAGGCAAGTAACAGCGAGATAGATACACAAATGTCAAGATTTATCCTATGACATTCCTTGATATGAATAAAGAAGAGAGAAGATATTAACACAGCACTCTCTTCTAGTAAGGCAGCTCTAGTTTCTGGAAGCTTCTATAGTATCCCCTATTTGATTTTCTTGAATTCTGGTTCACTGGCACCATCAATTATCTGGCTAATCTCTGCTGTTTGACCAAATGTTCTTAAATTTAGAGTACTGGTCCTGTTCCCAGCATTATTTAACTTCATCATTTATTTTAAGAAGCTTGTGCTGTGTTTTTACTTCAACAAATGAATGGACATTAGCTTTCAATTTCTATTGAAATTTCTTTTTCTATAAAAGGAAAATTAAGGCATCACAAAGGTAGGTTTTCTAACTTTTTCCTATTTCCATTTCCTCCTAAGCCTACTCCCTCAGCATTACATAATCTTGTATCCCAGTTTCTGCACACTGGGATCACAGAAGGCCCTCTAAAAATCTCCTATTTCTGGGCTTAACCAAGAGTAATTTGACCACCTAGGTGTGTGTGTGTGTGTGTGTGTGTGTGTGTGTGTGTGTGTGTGTGTGTGTGTGTGTGTTATTTGGTGTAGGAGCACATATATGTGTAGTTGCTTGCGCCTATATACAAGTGTACACATGGGGAAGATAAAGAAGGAAGCTGATTATCTTACTTCTATAATTTTCCATATAATGCCCTTGAGGCAAGGTCCCTCTCAGAAGTTGTAGTTTGCCATTTCATCTAGGCTGACAGGTCAGCAAGCCCCAGACATCCTCCTATCTCCCACTGCACACATACAGGATTGATGTATCAGGCATGGCTGCAGCCACACCTAGCATTTCATGTGGTTCAGGGAAGCTGGGCTCAGGTTCACATGTTTGTACACAAATGCTTTAGCTACAGAGCCGTCTTCCTAGCCATAAACCATCTATTTATTTTTTAATTATAAATTCTTCTGTGTAGTTGAAACATGCAGTCAAGATTCAGGGTCACTTAATTACTCAGCTTGGCTTTGCTTGTTATTGAGCACTATATTTAGATCACTGTGGGGTTTGGCTTTTTTCTCCTATTTATTTGTTTGCTTTCTACTCTTGATAGTTTATTTGATAAGTGACTTGATTGAATTTAGAGATGCCTAGAAGTTATGAAAATACTTATCTGGTTGGGCCAACATGGTTTGGTAAGAAATACATAAATAGTTGGCAAAATATAACTATGGGTGTTATCAGTGATGACATCCCGAGACAATTTGAATAGGTTTGTTCTGATGTAACAACCAAATTAATCTTTACATGGACATATAGTGTGTCAGCATTATTTAGAAGTGTTGAAAGGTTCCAGGTTAATCGTATTGAGAAGTAGATCATAAGGAGAATGTCCTTGTGAGTGCATGTGGCCCTCGTTACTTCTTGTATTCTCCCTCTCCCTGTTTTCTGTCAGCCATAGAAAAGCTCAGGCAGCTATAGAGTGGAATCTCTGAGAAAATGAATCAAAATAACATTTACCTCCTTTAAATTGTTTACAGGAGATATTTTGATCACAGCTATGCAAAAGGTAAACAATATACTATTTGTTTTGGAAGGTGAATGAGTCTTTTTTCATCTCTAATCTTTGCAGAGGTTACAATTAACTATGAATGAAAATGTGGCACAGACTTTTCTCTCTTGGGACTTTACTTAATTCTTACTGTCTTCTTGCTTCGGCTCACACTGAGCATCCATATGGTGCATTAAAACAGAAGTTAGGAGTTTTGTGAGAAAAATTCCCTTAGCCTCTGAAAAAACAAACAAACAAACACATCCTTCCCAGTACAGTAGGGATTAGATAATTTCAAAACATTATTATAAAATAATTTTGCTAGTTTTTCAACTTGAACTCTTGTCATATTTGTTTCTTTCTTCTGAACAATGGGGTATTTTCATGTATCTGACCATTTTTCACAGAGGGAACTGTTTGTTCAATATTGGGATTTAGGCTTGGTCTGTTAGAACTTGTGTGAGTTCCTATAAAACCTTTTTAAGCCCCAAGGAAGGGGGCCAATGCTCAACCCAATTCTAGGCATTCTTTCAATAAAAATGAAACCTGGTGATCATTGAGAGGAGGAAATAAGCTACAGCTGGAGACTGCCTGACCAGAGAGTCACTGCTGAGCCAAAGAGATTATTTCCTTGTGCACTAAAGAAACTAAGTAGTGCTTTTAGGGGCTTCCTGCAGTTTGCATCTGTGGCCTCAGAAGTTGGGGTGTGTAGGGGCACACTGCTCTTTTGTTTGAAAAACACCTTAGCAGACAGTTTTCAAGGTGGTTCAGTCTTTCTTGATGACAAAGATCAAACAACAAAAAAGGTGAGTAGTAGTTCCCTGTAGTAGTTCTCAGAGTAGTAGGGCTTGAGTTCTTCCCTGGAGACTGAAGGACGAAAGGATCTTAGGAAGAGAGGGAATCCAGGGAAATAGAAGAAGCCATTGATTGTCGGACAGATTAAAGCAGGCTGGCCTGTGGGAAAATTCTACTATCTCCATACCCAATGGAATTCAATGTGATTATGCTTGTCACTTAATCGCAAAGTATTCACTTTGTTCTTTGGATACATTAGTTACCTTCAAGTGTTTAGATGTTGTCTATTACAAATAGTGGGATTATACTATTTCCCGATAGGGAATGAAGGAGGGATATCTCTACCTGGAGTAGTAGTGGCAATCAGAGGGCTTGTGTGGTTATGGCACTGTCACAGTAAAAGTTTTCCCATTCCCAGGTACCTGAAAGGAGGCTGGATTTTCCACACCCTCATTTCTTACAAAGAAGAAATTCTTGAGGAATCAGAAGTGTCAGAGTTTGCTTCACCCTAAAAGCAAAAATGACTCAATTCTGTACCTTCTCTAAGTGTCTTCAATAAGCAAAATCTTCCCCTGAGTTTGTCATGACCAAGCATATGTATGACTATATCTCCAGATGTGGAAATATGCTGAAATTATTAATCTTTAAATTTCTAGGTTGAAGCATTAATAATGAGTACTGTACATCTAGGACATGGCCCTCAAAGTGTGCTTGATTTTAAAACATTGGCAAATATAAGAGGGGAAAGATCATGGACTCTTGAAGGAGGGCCTAGACCCTACCCTGGATGACATGACAGAATCTGGAGATCGACCATGGAGGGCCTCACCCTCCCTGGGGATCAGAATGGAGATTGGGTGGCAGACTGGGGGGCCTGGTGGGGAGGGATGGGGAGGAAGGGAGGGAGCTGTGATTGACATGGGAAACAAGTTTGTTTGTAACTTAAATAAAAAAGGAAGAGAAAAAAATAAGAATGCCACTGTCACTAGGTAATGCTACCATTACTCAGCAACACAACATAGTTTTGTATGTGATCCAAGATGAAATAAAAGAAACTCTATAATAACAGTACTTTCTGGAAAAATATCAGATATACATTCACCTTATCCTTCTCAAGTCACTCTGTCATTTAGGTTGACAAAGTATAGCTTCCGTAGGGGTGCATCTATACTCCCTGGTAGAAGTTTTACTCAGATGTTTTATTTTATACATTTTATTATAAAATTCTATCTGTCATAAGCTATAATATATAAGAATTTCTCACTATTTGGATTGATGGAACAATTTTGAAAGTGTTAATTTAAAAAATGTCCATATGTGTTTTATCTGTGCATCATGTCTATGTCTGGTACCTACTGAGATCAGAAAAGGCCATTAGAGGACCTGAAACTGTATTTACAGACAGTTGTAAGTTGCCATATGAATGCTGGATCTTGAAAGAGCAACCAGTGCTCATAAATGATTGAACATCTCTCCACATCCCTTCTCTTTTAGGCTTTATTATATATGTGAATATGATTCTCTCTCTCTGTATATATATATATATATATAAATGTGTGTGTGTGTGTGTGTGTGTGTGTGTGTGTGTGTGTGTGTGTGTGTGTATAGCCTTAGACCAGGGATAACAGAAGGAGACATTGGTGTTAGAGGCACTTGTGAAACTCTGGATCTGGGTGTAGATGGTAAGAACAGATATCCAGTCTACTAGAAGGGCAAATAGTATTCTTAAGCACTGACCTGTCTTTCCAGCCACCACAAGCAGTTATCTTATTTCCTTTGTATTTGTGTGTTTTAAGAGAGTAACCAGCAGCTCAATTTGTTGTATTGAAATCGATTGCTTTTTCATGTGTTCATACAGACTTTTAATACACTTCTAACTTGCTAATTTCTTTGAAGTCTCTGAAATGTTAGAAGGAAAAATTACAACTGGTGTGCTCCTTAATTAGTTCATCATCCCCAGTGCCTTGTAAGATGCATGTGAGATGCTTAGGTATTGATGAATTTATTCTGTGGGGAAGCCATGAATGCATTTGTTTCCTAATGTGACTATAAAAAGTATCTCTAATTTAGTGTCTTCATCCAATACAAATAAATTACCCTACTGTCTTCAATGGTTCAGCAGGTCTGTCTTCCTTCAGGAGGGTCTTGTTGAAAATTCCTCATTGTCTCTATCTTCTGTAGGCTGCTTGTCTTCTTGCCCTTCCATCTTCAGAAGCAGTCATGGGGCATCCTCCTGTCTACCATACCTCGACACGTATGTCTGTAGTCATATCTTCTCACCTTACCACCTATCTCCATCTCACAAATATTGATGTGCTCCCTTATGCTTGCAATGATAAAAAGGTTTTATATACTGGTCTCAATATCCTTAATTAGTTACATCTGTAGAATACATTTTATGCACAAAAGAACCAGGCTCACACAGAAGGCACAGACATACATTCAAGACACATTTGTACATATACAACAAATAAGTAAATAAATGATCTAAAGGGCCCACAGTTTCCTATATATACTGTTTTGCCCTAGCATCCCTTTCCCCCATCTTTGAGACTGTACAGCTAATTAACATTGAAGTACTTTGTCAGATGGTGCTTTACAGGCCTGATGATTTTGGACAACGTTTTGTATTTTAGTACTCCAAAGACTCTGGAGTTGCTCAGTGAATAATTCTGGATAGCTAATAACCTCGTAATTAGATAAATAATTAATACAGTTCAATTATATGCTCCTGTACAGCTTTATTAATATTCTGATTTGAGCACTAGATGCCTTTCTGCCCTTTACCTACCTTGGAGAAAATATAATCCTCCTTAGGTTTGGCAGAATGTGCTGGAGAACCCATGCCAGAGTCCAGGATATGTAAATTAGACATCTTGTTTCAAGGCATTAGCATCTGTTGTGTTTAATTATTAACAAGATGGCCAGAGTTTGCTATAAGAAAGTGGGACCAAGTGAATGGGTTTGGGGTTCATGTTATTTATTTCATCATATTATTCAAGGACCTTTGGCCAATTTAAAAGTATTGTCTACAGCTGGCAAGAAGTGTGCTGCAATCGGTGGTCTATTTGTGTGTCTAGGCAGTACTTGAGTGTGTGGGGATGTCTTGGTATTTTGTAACTGTTGAGCCAGACTGTATTTAACAAAGCATTATTAACAAGCTGTTAAAATGTTTTCGTTATAATAATAAATAAAGATTTTTTGAATGGAAATAGTAATTCTATTATTAACTACCACAACGTGAAGAAAATAATATAAAGGTGTTTCATTCAAAACCAAAGCACTATGGAAATTGCAAGCTGTAGAAAAATAGTTATATGCCTTACAAAGAGGTAGAAATGCAAAGATGTTCGTTATATTGGAAATTTTTTATTTAAGTTATTTTCTCAGGGTCATATATAAACTAAGACATGTAACTAATCACAACTCTGTATCAGTTTAAAATCTAATTAGCTGTTTTTCTGGATGTTCCCATGTCTGAGATTCCAGTAAATGCATTTTCTAAGTAAAAAATCTACTTAAATATCATTGGTTGAACTAACTAGTCACAGAGAACTTGGTTTTATTTACTATAAAATCATTATACATTGTTTTCTACTTAAATTTATTTTCATACAAATAAATGAAATTTTATTTAAGTGTTCCATGAACCCGCTGTCTCTCGTGTGTGTGTGTGTGTGTGTGTGTGTGTACACATAGATAGAGCCTAATTAATCAATTAGCATATTCATAAAGCAACTCTCACAAATGAATAAAAATGTCAAAGGTCTTGCATTGCTGACGATTTGAAAAATAAATCAACCCTTGAGTCCTGGGCTTTACAGAAATACTACATAAGAAATAAAATATTCTTCCACTCTGTTCAAATTATAATAGCCTAAAGTGATCTAATTACATTATTGCTGATTTAAATTAGAGAGCTCTGAGCAATAGCTAGACCTGTGATATATCTCTAGAACTTTCAGCTCTTGTTAGGCAAAAGTTTGAAATGCCTGAGGTATATACCATGATCCTACATACACCAGCATTCATGTTTTAATAGTCACTTCTCTGCTTTACAACATAAACTAGCAACTATGCTAGCCTGAGTAAGGGCAGGACTTAAGCTATAAAATATAGGAATCAGAAACATATGGTGTAAACAATGTCCAAGAACCAGGAAGATTGAGAGAGAGAAAATTTCCCACCAACTGCCGTACACCATTTACCGGAATGGTATTCCTTGAATTTGACCTTCAATTAAAATGATGCAGTAAAATGGTGGATATTATTTCTGGTGTCTGAGCATTGTAGATGTCATCCTAAGAAACCAATCTGTAGGGAAGATCAATACACCCTGATTAGGAACAAGTTGGTCTGTTCAAGGAGACATGGGCATGTAAAGGAGGAGCTTGTTAACAAAAGCCATGGAACAGAGGGCTGTGATGCCCCATTGGTTGGAAACACTTAAGATAATCAGGAGAGAAGATTCTCCCTGACTAAGCATTTGAACTTCTAATTAACCTACTGCTTCCTGATTAGTCGGAGTTCTCTATAGCCATGAGAGCAAACGTAAGGCATTAGAGGTCAGGATCGAGATGCAGACGTTGTGACTGACCTATAAGAACACCTGGTTAATGCCCTAGGCAAGTTGGGTGAGACAGATGCCTGCCAAGAGTGGTCACGACTACTGGTTGCTTAGGGAAACTTGGCCATAGAGCAGATCTATTGCTGCAGGTAGAAGATATAGAAGCTGACTCCAGTAATGAGGTCTGAAACTTTACTCTTGTAAAGTTCCTTTGTCACGTCTCTCTACTTCCAATCCTCCTTAATGGAGACAGAAGAACTTTAAAATATTCATTTTTTTTCAGTTAGCTAGAGGCTCCAGGCATCCTAATAGTTACATGTGGATAAAGTCCCATCTTCTGCCTAGGAAGGTTTTCTTTTTGTTTCTTCTTCCTTTTTTGTTTGCCAATGCCAAGAACTGAACCCAGCACCCTCTGTTGGATAAACAAGCACTGTGCGACTGAACTACATCCCTGGCCCTTGGATCATTACTTTTTGTGAAGGATCTGTGCAAGTCACATGTCAAGGTCCATGTACTCAGCTCTGACAGATGTGGAAACCAGAAATTATCCCTAGAAATTCCCAAGCAAGTACTGTGTTGAACATAGAATAATTATTTTTCACCATTTTCCTATTACCAGTCTTCTCGCAGGGACCTTGAACTTTTGCTCTAAATTTACAAGGTGGAGAATCTCTTGATCTTTCTACTGTCCATATAAGAAACACGCCATTGACCTTGAAAGAATTGTGATGAGTGAATAAGTTTTACTTTGAAACACTTTATGATCAAAATTGGGCAGCCAAAATATTTGTAAGTTTACTATGAGTTTTATATACTGCAATATACTTACAATCACAACTGTAATCCCCACCACCACATACAGGGTATGTAATTTTGAAACAATACAAATTCAGTACAGGTTGCAAATCCAATGAGTAAAAATGAGAAGAAAAACAGGGCTAATCCTATAGTAGTCAACTTTACTGGTAAAACTTGAAACTTTACCTCCCACTAGCAGAAATTGGGAATGAATCTGCATTCAGGAGAGTCATAAAGTATAATTTAAAATTTCCAGTTAAATATGTTGCAATAAGAAACAAAGGCACTCTGGCACTGAGTTTATAAAGGGTGCTATAGAGAATTCCAGTAAATAGTGTTGCTGAAGCAAAAGAACTTTCAGCTTTGTCATTTTTTATTGGTTTTTATTGTATTTCTACCATATGTGTTAGTTTTCTGAGAGTTACCCAAATGCATTTTTTCATAGTTCCTTCTTCTCTCCATTCCTAGCAGATCTTCTACCTTCCCCTACTCACTAAACTTTGTGTCCTTTTTCTTTTTACCTTTAAAAAATTCATCAAGTACAGTTTGTACTGCCAGTATACTCTTGGATATGGGTCTTTCACTGGAAATCAGACAGCTGGCCTGGAGTTACATGTGTAAATAAAACTGATTCTCCTTCTTCTTGGAGCTACAAATTGCCAGTTTCTCCTTAGACACAGGTGGGTATTTGTGCCTACTCCTCTCTGTGGTCTTGCAGCCTTCCTGCTCCCCTCCGGCCATGGTTCTTGAGTCTTGGGAGGATGGGATATGATATAGATGTCCAATTCAGGCTTGAACATTCCTCAGTCTCTAATCTCTGCACCTGGATCAATTGTGGGTCTCCATGTTCATCACCATGTCCTCCAATGAAAGATTCTCTGATGAGAACGGATACAAACAGTAATCTATGAATATAATGATGTCAGTAGGAGTTGGTTCAAAACATTTCCATTTAACAGAGTGTTAAGAGAAGCTTTTTCTTTGCTAGCCGCTTTGGTTTATCCCCCGCCAGTCGCCTGGGCTCTGCCGCGCCAGCCTGGTTCTAGATCCGCATCAGTCCCAAATAAACACACAGGAGGCTATATTCATTATGAAGCTGTTGGCCTTGCTTGTCCGTTACTGGCTAGCTCTGCCTTAAGTAATTACCCCATAATTGTTAATCTAAGTATGTTTCTTACCGGAGAATAGTTCCCGGCTTCCTACCCCCATGGCGTCACATGTCGACTCTCTTGTGTTTCCCCTTCCCAGAATCCTCCTCGACTCCTAGTCCCTCCTATCTAGGTTTTCTATTGGCCAGACAGTACTTTATTGACAAGTGCACAGGCAAATAACAGGACTTCCCCAACAACAGAGTAATAGTAGTCATATATTACTCCAGCACCAATGACCTGCCTAATCACAGGTTCTTAACCCCAGTAACAGTACCAGTTATGTGCTTCAACTTGTGGAGATGGCCTCAAGTCCAATTATAAAATGATTTATTACTCCCATAATATCTGTTCCACCATTGCACTAGTAAGCAGGTCTCACCAGGGCAGTCATAGTTGAAGCTTGTAGGCTTCATACCTAGGTAAGACTGGTGATTCCTTTTCTCCCATTTACTGTGCATAGCACTTTCCAGCACACTGAAAGCTAATCAGTATAGTTGAAGATACCAGGTCAGCAGATACATAGACAACCCAAGAATACATTTGATTGATTAATTTCTTAGACTGTTTGACCTAGACAGTCCTACTGGAGAAGTTTAGATATACCTCTCAGAGAAATCGCAAAGTGAACACAAATCAAGGGGGTAGTGACCAGGGATGATGAAGTGCAAAGTGCAAGTGTCTAGGGAAAATCTAAGAAAGCTTGTATTATAAAAAGAAAACACAGAGGGCTGCACACAGAAAGCAGACCCTGGAAGAGAGTATTGCACACTCTGTTTATTTGATCTGAGTATGTGTTTGAAAGAAAGTCATTCTGCCTACAGTGTGGTAAATGGATTGGAGGAGTCAGGACAGCTGACTTCAAGATTAATCTTAGATTAGAATACCACTTAATGTGCCATACCAGTGTACACCTTCATTCATCAAAGAGGGCATTCAGATTCTATAATGAATGATGAAATTAAGAGATGAATTAAAAACTAAACCATACATAAACGTTTATTTGGCTTGATGGTGGTTTTCAAGCCATAACAGATTTTAAAGCAACTTTCCCATTAGAGCTTAAACTATGTTCCTGGCATGTGAACATGATGATGAGATCTTACAGGTAGTCCTGGGACTCATTGTCTGGGGTTTTGTTTATAGGTAGGGTAATGTCTCTTTTGTTCCTTGTATAAAATTGTAGTTTTATGAATGCTATAGACCTAAATTTGGGGGTTTGTGTTTGGTAATCTCAGATGCAAGCTACACCTAAATCATAACCTTTGAAAGGATAGGATTCCAGTCTGAAAACATGCTTTATTTTTGCAAGGTGTCATCTGGAATTGTTTTATGCTTCTCAGAGCAAAGTAAAAATGTAAAGAGATCATCACTTAGCTGATAAACTGTCAGCTTCCAGACAAACATTTTAACTGATTTACACCTGTTCTTCCTCTAGGATAGCTATAGTTATTTGATATATCTCTTCTTCAACTGATCAGTAATAGCTTGGGGAAAATTCCTTTAGCTGTATGCAAATTGTGCAGGAAACATGGAAAGCCTGGCTATGCCCAGAGTGAGTTCTGTTATGAATATAAGCTATAGAAATGCTGAGCTATTCATCAGGCAAGGGGCACTCCACAGGCTTAGGAGTAATGGATAGACTGAATTACAGAGTGGTGTTGGGACATTTGTATGACACAAGAGCCCTGATATTCAATAATTGATCAAAAATAGCCTGATAGCAGACAAATCAGAAATCAATCATGGCTCTGTTGCTTGGATACATGGAAATAGTTCCATTTAAAGTACTTGCATTGCAAAATTTCTGAGAGAGGAAAAAGATGATTTAAAATTAGGCTGTTAGTTGCTGAGGTAGTAAATTGAGATAAAAATCAAGATAACTTATTTCCATATTTTTAAGGAAACAGCTTTTAAACTATGCTGATTTGGGGTCATTAAGGTATTCTTAGGCTTTTACTTCTGGACAAGTATAAAGAAATGTAAGAATAGAAAAATATCACTTTCCAATAACACTTTCCAATGAAGGTAAAGAAACATTGTGACTGTGGTTGAGACTGTGTCACAAGCAATAATATATTTGTGACAAACTTAAAAGAGGCTCTATCCATTCCTATTCTTTGTTCAAATGTCCAAGAACCATTTTAGGAGCCAGACAGATGCCCTTAAGTCTGAGCTCACGATTGCATCAATTTCAACACCCGATTAACATTGTCCAAGATACTTAATGGTTTATATAATTTTCCTTATGTATAAAATATTTTCGCTAGCACCTCCAGCATACCTGAAGTGATTAAATTGTAGTATTTACCCCAAAACCTGGATACATATCCAAAATTGGCTATCAAAGTTTAGAAACTTACCATGCCATATATGAGACAAATGTAAGAGTAAAAAATTAGCTGGGGTCATCCTTGTATTCCTGGGAGTTTCCCTTGCACAAGGTTTCCACCTGATTCAGGAATGCCCCTCCCCTTCCAGTTGAATCTTTTCATTACTATTCCCCCAGCAGGCATCCACTCCCCTAAGGAAATCCCTCATGTTTTCATCTCCACCTGCTCCCAGTCCACACACAATATCTCTTCTATTTTCCCTTCCCTGGGAGATTCATGCAGTCCTGTGGACCCTCCTTGTTACCTAGCCTCTCTGGGTCTATGGATTATAACATGGTTTCCTTTTACTTTACAGATAATATCTACTTATAAGTTAGTACATTATATGTGTGTCTTTGTGAGTCTGTCCCTAATGCTTTGAATGGCTCTTGGGAACCAATATCTCATAACGGGTTGCCTTGTCCAGCGTTATTACAAGGGGAGGAGATTATTCCTACCTGAACTTGACATGCAATGCTTTGTTGATACCTATGGAAGGCCTGCTTCTTTCTGAACAGAAACAGAGAGGGAGTGAATTTGTGTGGAAGGGGGCAGCAGTGAGGTAGGGATGGAATGGGAGGAAGGAAAGGAAACAATCAGAGAGTAAAATAAATGAATAAATTGAATTAAGAGAAATAATTTAAAAAAGAAAATAATTATAGAAAATTGTTAATATGATAGTACAGAATGGTATCATTGTATCTTAATTTTTGTGTGGAAACATCTTGTGATTAGTGTTTGATGTATAACTTTCAGGCCCCTTCCATCAGGTATGGCTCTTGAACAGGAATGAAGACAGTGGGGTGCACAAAATGATCCTCTGGGGACTGGAACATTTTGTTGCTTCAAACAAGGTCTATCCTCGTTTCTTTTATGCAATGAATGGCCCAGTCCTTGGAATTTACATTCCTGTGTCTTAGGGGAGCAGGGGGTGATCCAGCTTAAGCATCAAGGATACAAAGACTAAATTTGTGTTAAGTGTCTTCTAATAAAGAGAAAGATGATTACTATGGTTTCTCATTAGAATTTGTCATGGAATCTAGTGAAGAGGAAAGCAGTTACTGAACTAACTGGATTAAATAGCTATTTGTGTTAAGGGAAAATAGGTTACCTGTTCTACACAGAAAGAGCCAGGAGCTTATGATTGAAAAGAATAACCAGTGGGGAGCATTAGAAGGTTTCAGAAACTCACTACAAAGGCTGCACTCACCAGGAACCAAAGTTTGAGTGTGGACACCTTCACCTTTGCTGACAGAGAACAAAGGAAACAGGAATAGTAGTAAAGAATAGAAATTATATATACTAACTGGCTGTATAGTCAATTGTGGAAACAATGAAGTAATACTATTTCTCTCCATTATCCCTGTTTTTTATATATTAAACACATCTTTCTGTAGGTCTTTTTAAATGATAATATACTTTGTTGGTTTTCCTGCCCTTTGAATTCCATGATTGAATCTTTAAGTTGTCATATCTCAGAGGGAAACTTGTGCTAGATGACGAATGTACAATGTAAAGCAACAGAGAGCTTCAAATAGAACCTTGGGTCTCCTCTTTAGGAGACAGAAAATGCAGGTTTCCTTTGTAAAAAGGGGCCCCTTATATTATATTAGAGATCACCAAGTAGATGTGTTGCCTGTGTCAAAGATTACTCACAGACGTCTATAGTAAAATCATTTGTTTCTCTCCAGTGTCATAGGTTTGCAGCAGCTGTGGTCATAAGTGCCTCGAGCTGCCACTGGATGTGTATTGATAAAATTGTTACCTTTAAAGATAAATTTAATAGCAGCTTCCTTACTGGTCTCTGGACTACACAGTGATCTCCATATTCAATCCTTTTTATTCAAAATGTCCCAGAATGACTTGTTTTCCTGCCAGAAATGGCTGTCTAAGGCTTTCTGTGAAGGGCTATAGTACAATCTCCTGGACCAACAGCTTCAGGCCGAGATTTGTTTTTTCATTCCATCAGGTGAATCAGACAGGCATTACAAGTCTAGCCCAGAAGTCCAGCCCACATTACAGTTGTGCAATAAGTGAATGGATGTAGGGAGATAAAAGACTGTATTAATAGAAACAAGGAAATTTTGCTAGATGCATACTTCTAAACATTTTAAACATGCATGTGACTGTGAGAAATAGTTAGCACTAAAGGATATAAGGCCAATAAATATTTTCAGAGGATGAAGAAGGTAGTACCTGTCAATTTCTGTACCCTGTACTGGTCTTTGTACTAAATATTTATTGTGCATTATTTCCTTCAAAACCCATAGCAACTACGTGATGTAGCTACTACTATTGTTACCATTCAGCTGAAGTAGAAGCTAAAGTTCTTAGGTTTCAGCTTCCAAGGCACTTAAAGGAAGTAACTTTATACTGAGACCACATAGCTTTGAATATAGAATGTGTGTTTATTTATGATTTCCGTATATTATCTGTCAGTGATCAGAAGAAGATGGAAGAGCTTATGGACATATTCTGACCCATTCACTATCTCTCAGCAGTCATTTGGGCCTTGGGGAGAATTTGAGGATATTTAGAGTAATTTTATCATTTTGATTGGTAGTTGGGGTGTGCATCTTGCATTTTGTAGAGTATCCTAATGAGGGTGCTGATGTCATTCTATATCACACAGTGAATCACTCCACAACAAAGGATGATCTATTTCCTGAAATATCAATGTTGTGGATTAAGAAAGATGGGTTGGATTGGGTTAGGAAGCAAAGTATCTGGCTTCAGGATAAGTTTTAGGACTTGAATATGCACACCAACCCTACCCTAAGAATATATGTAAAAACTCTGGGTGTGGAGACAACTGTAACTCCATTTATGCAGTTATGGGGAGACTGAGACACAAGGATCCCTGGGTCTTGTTGGCCAACAAGTCGAATTATATACGCAAGTGCCAAGTTTAGTGAGAGACTCTGCCTCAAACAGTTACTTGGAGAGCAGCAAAATAAAAAAGAATGCTGAACTCTGCCTCCACAAATATGTGCACGCATGTGTACATGGACCTTTGTACATACACATGCATGCACATACAGAAAAAAAGAAGAAAAAATGAAAAGTTATCTAACTATTTACCCTGAAAAGATTCAGTAGAATTTCTTGTAGTTGTGGACTTCAAAGAACAGACTTACAGTTTGAAACAAAACAAAAAGTTTGAGGAGTACAAAGTGTTCTATTTCATTTTTGAGTAATCTTTATGAAAATTGAATTTTAAATCTTATTTAGCATGGAATTTGAAATTCTGGAAAGTCTTATACCAAAAGCACCTGCTTACCTTTGTGCCTGCCGTAGGTAGGGATATTCATAGGATTGCAGATGGGGAGCATCATGCCAGTCACATGTGACTTACCCAAAGTGCTGGAAGAAAGAACAGATTTAAAAGGAAGTTCTCCTGACATCAACTCTCAAAAATGTGTCTTTAAGCAAAGTGTATAGAAGTCCCAGTTTTCTTAGCCAAATAGTTAAATCAAAAGGAATCTTACTAAATGTAATGAACTTATTTAGAAATTAAGTCAATTGCTAGAAATTAAACAGAATGCATGTATGTGCCGATTTCTTCCTTATGGAAAGGAATAGAGAGAGAGAGAATAGAAGTGATGGTCGGTGGATAGAGAGGTTTGGACCATTGGTACTTTGTGTTCTCCTGCTGGCTATGGCAAATGAAATGGTCTCCCCAAGTCACAGATAGCATAATGCAAGAGAGGCATGACATCTAAGAGTTTGTTCCTGCTCATGGGACTTAGACTATTGTTAGGTTCTATGTCTATCTTAGTCTTTGCTCTAGGAAAAAACAATGGAATTGCTTTCTTGTTCCTCCTTTGATGGGGAAAATCCTTCTGTGTATATGTCTCTCTTTTTTGTTAATGAATAAAACACAGATTGGTTGATTGGCCAGGCAGGAAGTGACATTGCTTGGCAGAATCAGAATATAAGAAGGGACAAACAGGAAATCTCTCTCTTGTCCATCTTTTCTGCGGAGATGATAAACAGTCAAGATGTAGGACACCAAAGGAATAAGAGATCCTTGGACCTTTATCTGGTAAGAGAAGACCACATGGGAATACTTAGATTAATAAAAAATCGGTAAGTATTTAAGA
Organism: Mesocricetus auratus; assembly: GCF_017639785.1. Taxonomy (NCBI): domain Eukaryota; kingdom Metazoa; phylum Chordata; class Mammalia; order Rodentia; family Cricetidae; genus Mesocricetus; species Mesocricetus auratus. The sequence continues at coordinate 16,421,097 of NW_024429205.1, read as the reverse complement.
CAGAGCTAGGCAACCTTAGCCAATGGCCAACAACTTTGTAATAAATACAGTGTCCTGTGTGTTATTTGGAGGCTGAAGCAGTGGTGGAAGCCAGCTGGGCCAAGAAAACCTCACGTTACAAAATGGCTACCGAAACCTGAGGCATGAATTTCCATGTAAACCTGACAAAAGCTTAAAAAGGTATTTTAGAAACAAAATAAAGAGAGAAGCACAGCTTCTTGGAAACAACGTTTTCTCTGGTGGGCTCTGTTTTACTAGAGACAAGCAGAGATTTGCACGGCTCCTTTAAGGAAGTCTTCTTGACTCACCATAAGTGTGAAAAAAACCACAAGGCTCTTTTAAGAGGCCCTGCTAATGACTGAATGATGTGTATGAGCAGCTGGCAGTAGCAGTGACCATATCTTCAAGCTGGCAGCATGCTGCTTGTTGGCAGCCTAGACCAAGGTAGTAAGCACGGCTCTCAGTGCTGGTGGTAAATGTACCCCCACTATCTTGGAAAGACATTGACCAAAATAACAATGTTTTTAGCAGATAAAAGACTGATGACCATAAAAAGGAAAAGGTATATAGAGACATATTCAGATGAAGAAAAAACTCTAAAATCTACCCCTTTACCCACTCAGGGCAGAGGTGAGCTCCAGCCCACCTAAGTCCCACTTCCTTCCACTTGCCATCTCTGGGATCTCCTGACCTGGGGACTATAGGCAGGTCGACTCACCCCCAGTCTGCTGATAGCACTGTGCTAATCCAGGTGTACACAACAGGAGAGGGAGTGCCTCAGACCTGCCTGTACCCACCGTGAGACTCATCAGAATATTGGACCTGCTTGCATCCACTGGAAGAGAACCTAGGACACATACCCACCAGGAAAGGAAGAGACCCCACCTGTACCCATTGGAAGAAGAGCTATAGTCCTGAAAACAGCTTGGTATTGGCACAAAAGTAGAGAGGTATATCAGTGGAATCCAACTGAAAACCCTGATATTACACCACACATTTAGGAACACTTGATTTTTGACAAAGCAGCTAAAATTGTACAATGGAAAAAAAGAAAGCATCTTCAACAAATGGTACTGGCATAACTAGAAGCTGGCATGTAAAAGATTGCAGATAGATCATGTCTATCACCATGCACAAAACTTAAGTTCAAATGGATCAAATAATTTAACATAAATGAGCATGTCTCCAAAATACCAAAGGGCCCAATTAAAAAGTGGGGTACAGAACTAAATAAAGAATTCTCAATAGAGGAGTCTAAAAAGACTGAGAGACAATTGAGAAAGTGCTCAATGTCCTTAGCCATTGGGGAAATGCAAATCAAAACAACTCTGAGATACCATCTCACTCATGTCAGAAGCGCTAAAATAAAAAAACACCAATGACAGTTATGATGGAGAGGATGTGGAGAAAGGGATACACTCCTCCACTACTGGAGGGAGTGTCAACTTGTACAACCACTTTGGAAATCAGTATGGAGATTCTTCAGGAATATGGAATTAGTGTACCACAATATTCAGCAATTCCACTCTTAGGCATATAACCAAAGGATGTGCATTCCTACAACAAGGACATATCTTCCACTATGTTCATGGCAGCATTATTTGTAATAGCCAGAACCTGAAAGCAACCTAGATGCCCCTCAACTGAAGAGTCGATGGCAAAAATGTGGTACATTTACACAGCGGAAAAAAAACAATGGAATTCTGAAATTTACAGGCAATTGGATGGTACTAGAAGAAACCACCCTGAGTGAGGTAACCCAGTCACAAAACAACAAACATGATATGTACTCACTCATATATGGATTTTAGACATGAAACAGGGGAGTGCCAGCTTACAGTCCCACCACCAGAGAGTCTGGAAAACAGATAGGACCCTAAGAGAGATATGCATGGTACCCCAGAGAAGGTGAATGGGACAAGCTTTCCTGAGTGGACTGGGAGCAAAATGGACTATGGAATCCCATTCCACATGGAGGGATGCTCTCTCAGCCTGGACACATGGGGGAGGGCCTAGGTCCTGCCCTGGATGATATGACAGGGCTTCACCCTTCCTGGGGACTGGAATGGGGATTGGCTGGGAGAATGGGGGGATTGTTAGGGGACAGGGGATGAGGGGAAGGAGATGGAGCTGGGATTGACAAGTGAAGCAAGTTGTTTCTAATCTAAATAAAAAGGAAATAAAAGGAAAAGGAAATTAAATAGAGTAGTAACAAATAAGCCAGGTAAATATGCTAAATATACAGAGCATCTGGATACTGTATACTATTGCATTGTCTTTGAATTGTTTGATTTCTGATCAAAAGCTGCTAACAGATATTTCTTGATAAATGCTGCTGGATTAATTCAACTTATATATTTAAAAATGTTTTGACTTCAAAATTTGAGCCTAAAAACATGTTACTTTGGAAAAGAGATGTTATTTGTATTTCCACATAAAACGAATAGCTGTGGATTCCTTCAGACTAATATGGTTTGATGAAGCAAGACCCCCTGAAACAGTGACCAGGTGACCCACATTCCAAACAGCTGGGACAAGGTAGCCTTTCAGGCCACTGCAGCCAGGATTTCTGAATCTACTCAGGATTCCCAAGACAGCACCCTCAAATAGCAGGTATCAGTTGGAGAGAATAAAACCCACATTCCCAAATATTGTTTTTAATTGTTTGTTTTTATTTATAAGCTGTTGGTTATAAATGGTTAATGATCACAGTCAATCTCCTTCAAAAGAAAAAAAAGGGGGAAATGATATAGAAATGAATATTTTGCATTGGTATGGATTTTCATGTATTGATACAAATTTAATGTCAATTTTGTGATATGTATATTTCTCCTCTTCTTATGTATTGTATTTATGCAGCTCTTTTAAAATGTAATGCATAATTAAATATAGATAGTCAAAACTTAGTTAGGTTAGTTAGGTTTTCCATATTTACAGAGATATATTTGAAATGGATACATAGTCTTCAGACTTTTCAGAGACCTTCAGAATATGACACTTTAAATGGTTTAGGGTTTTTATGACAGTATGCTCCTGGCATACCAATTATGTCTGAGAGGCAGATGGGCATTGAAGAAACTCGTTATGGAGTTTGCTTTCAATATGGCAAGACTAGCCATTTGGGCAAGAAACTGCTCTTGCCTAGACTGTTTGACTGTTGTATAAACTGGACATGCAGGACCCACAGGAAAGTGCCTGCTTAACTTGCAAAACAAGATGGACAGTCCTGAAGGGTTCCTGCTTCATGAAAGAGTCTGCCAGACACACTATGACAGACAACCTGTCAATATCAGGCGGAAAGTTTAAAATTTCCTGCTTTGGTGAGAAGTCTGCCAGACACACTATGTCCTGTAGGCTCCAACATTACAAAAGAACTTCAGCTGATGGACCAGGTAGCAGGATGTCTCTGTCAATTCTAGAGTTTATGTATAATCCTTCTGAGATCTTTGATGTAGTTGAAGACATATAGCTATGGTTATAGTTTTCCTTAGTTAGGATTAAAGATAAGTTACATATAAGACTTTTGACTCACAAAGATAGGTAGATGATAGAATATTTTCTGTAAATTTTGCCAAATGTTAATGAACTACATATTGTAACTACAGTTCTTACTTGATAACTGTTTGTTACCTGATAAATTTTTATTTAGACAGAAAAGAGGAGATGATGGGTAAAGTCCTTCTGTGTATATGTTTCTCTTATTGGTTAATGAATAAACCACAGATTGGCCAGGCAGGAAGTGACATAGCTGGGCAGAATCAGAAAATAATCAGGGACAAATAGAAAATTGCTATCTTCTCTGTCTTAGGACACCAAAGGAGTAAGAGGTCCCTGCACATTTCTCCGGTAAGAAAAGACCACGTGGGGGACCTCTAGAGCTGAAAAACCTCATGCTATATCCTTTACATGATGCCACTCTCCCAGCATTGCAAGGTGTCTGTTGCCTTGCATGATCCACTAAATTATGTTCTCTTTTCTTCCTGAATATAAAATTCAGGTGCATAATTTTCCAATGCACTCTAAAAGGCATAATTAAATAATACCAAAACTGGAATGGTGGTTCCAACCACACATAAGTCAGAGATGGAAGAATGGTGTCTATCTCTGTCTATCTTCAATTTCTCATAGTTTAATGGATGGCTTGACAACCTTTGGGTTCCCTCAGATTTGGGTTCAAGTGCTTGTGACTTTCTCATAATGAGATTTAATCAAGCAAAGCCAAAACCATGGATGCAAGTTAAACACTCCCCAGGGAGGTGGAGCCAATGACTGGGGGAGTAATGAACCTCTATTTAACTTTCAGATTTTGTTAATAACAGTTTGACTTGAACTGGTTGGAACTAATTAGTTACTGCAGTTTCTCTATTACTGGCTTATAAAATGGGCCTTACCTTGTGCATGTTAAGCAATTCTCTTAGTGTGGATCACTTTGGAGCAACCAGAAGGAAAACACGAGTTTAGTGTTCACACTGAACTTTCTTATGGTTTTCCTGCATAGTTTTATGACTGTCTACATTTTAGGCTTTGACAAATCTTAAAATCCATAGAAGGATAAAATAACCTGGGCTCATTTATGATCAGCTCAGGCATTTGTGAAACATTGCGGAAAGTTTTCTAAGTAATTCATAGAAAGAAGTGTAGACATAACCTAAGTTCTCAGGGTTAGCAATGACTGAGAAAGTGAGGTGCTACTATCAATGGGCAATGCATTGGATATTCTCTCTTAGAAGGAAAAGTATTCACTATGACCCTAAGTTCATAAGTCTTGGTGTGATTCCTAATACATACCACTTTATATGCCTTCCCAGATTTATATGAGAACATATTTTATTTGAGTATATGTATATATATGTATTTGTGTGTCTATTATATATAAATCAAAGGAAGGTATTTATTAGAATATAACAAAATTAGAAAAGAGAAGGGATCAAATTATTCTATATTCATAGATTGATACCTAGCCCAGTTGTCATTAGAGTGGTGTTATCCAGTAACTGATGGAAACAGGTACAGAGAACCACAGACATGAATTGGGCCAAGCTCCGGGAATCCTGTTAACAAGAGGGGGTCAAGGACTTTACTAGGGATCCCACAGACACAACTAACCTGGGCACATATGATCTCACAGTCTGGACTAATATCCAGGGAGCCTGTATGGGACCAACATAGGTATACTACATACATATGACAGCTGTATAACTTGGTCTTCTTGTAGGACTACTTGGAGTGGGATCAGGGTCTGTCTCTAATGCTTGAGCTGGCTTCTGGGGTCCTATTCCTCATGCAGGGTTGTCTTACCCAGCTTTAACTGCCTTAAACTACCCAGCTTAGTCCTACCTCAACTCGATATGCTATACTTTGTTTATACCCATGGGAGACCTGCCTCTTTCAGAACAGAAACAGGACTGGGGGCCAGAGTGTAGAGGGAGATAGGAAAATCAAAGCGAGTAGAGGAGGTAGGGGGAACATGGTTGGGATGCAACATATATTAATAAATTCAATTAAGAAAAAGAGACAGAAGTGATTAAGAAATATAGGGATGGAATACAAAGAAGCATTTTCCTGATGATTTTTGGAAGATGTTATGGGCACAGTGTAATGTGTTGTAGAAACCATAGTGTTCTAAGCCCTAAAGTGCCAAAAGTGCTATTGTAGATCTCAGTGACACTGCACTCCACGACAGGTGTGCTGATGGCTTGCACTGATGGACTAAAGGCCACCAGGATATTTACTGCACCAGGACTTTGTGTCTCTCTGCCCAGTTCCTACCATTGCATATGATATCCTTCCAAATGATCTTCAGCTTATGGTATTATTTTTAGGGTTCTATGAGAAGCTTGAGATACTGCTTTATGTTCTGACTTGTCTTCTGTATTGCTAAAATAAAGATTGGCATGCAGGTACCGTAGTATTTGGGAAACAGACATACTAACTGGAATTGTTTGGTTTTCTAATTGGAAGGGCTTTTGGCTGCTTCACATCCTCAGCTTCTGAGGGATTATAAGTCATTGAAGAACATATGAAGTGAGAGAATGTGGGTTGATCCTAGCTTAGAAGGGGCAAAATGAGGTTGACAATGGCATTTCTAGACTTAACAGTATTCCTACATTAGCTGTTAGGCCACTTCCACAGAATAATGGGAAAAACACACTATATCTAGTTCCAGTGTTGAACATTTGCTTAATGAATCTATGAAATCTATATAATATTTACAATGAAAATTACATTTAAAATGTATTATATACCCAACCACACTCTGAATTTGTTAATAACCAAGGTGAAACAAATAACATTAAGTCCCCATCTCTGCTGCAAGAAATTGGCTTGGTTATGTGCACAGCAGGAACAACAAAAGTAAACAGTCTTGCGACAGACATATAACAGGTTTGGCTTTTCCTTACGCTTGTAAATGTAACATCAAGGAAAGTGGCCTCAATCATATGTGAGACTGTCCCTGTATCTAGTGTTTGGAATTTAGTCTTTGAACTACCTCCAGAACCTGAAACTTGTTTAAATGAAGCTAGCAGACATAAATCTATCGGCTCAAGAAATGCTTGAATTCCCTTTTTGGGCATTGAAAGATAGGGAAGTGTAAATGCAACAATGGCTTAGCATTACCTGTATTTCAGCCTGCTGTTTTAAGTACAATGTTTTGGGACCCAGAAGAACAAAGACATCGTGATCTACATTATTCTACCCTCAGTTCTTTCCCTGGATGTGGACCAGAGATGAACCACACCTTTCCTCTTAGCTGAAAGGATTTAAGTTTAAACAGCTCATGCCTCAGTTCTGTGAGTTTATCTCCTACAGCCTTCTATTTGATTCATAAAACGATGCAGCAAATGGAAATACAGAGTGGAACAGAAAGGAAGCGATGGAGGCTTGGGGAAAGATAAACATCAAAATTCTGCTCTTTGTGAACCCAAAGTAGCTTGAGTTTTCGCGAGGATGCTACAGAGCACGTTTGGGAGAAAACCAGAAAGATCACAGCGTTTCTTTCACCATTCACCAAGAAGTTTTCGTTAGGATTTGTTAAATGATGCAGACTTCACTGAGGTACAATTAAGGTAATTAGATATTAGCACAGGATAAGATGTCACAGCCTCAAGCTTAGATCTCCCTCAGGAACAGGAGACATCACTATTGGTGAAGGTTCTCGGATAGACATTCTTTTTATTTTAATTTTAAATAGCTAGCTTCACGTGTCAATCCCAGTTCCCTCTCCCTCCCCTCCTCCCGCACCCTCCCCACTCTCCCCCCAGCCCCCTACCCTATTGCCACTTTCTTCCATAGGGGATATCTAGAGTCTGTCATTTCACTCAGGCAGGTCCAGGCACTCCCCTAAGAGTCCAGGCTGAGAGAGCATCCCTCTCACTGTAAATTGTGTTATGGACATTGTTAATGTGCTAGTGCTTTGTCTATGTGACTTCTACTTTGAGAGAGACTTAATATTTTAAGTATCTTAGTGGACACAGGACCGGTAATGTTTAAAACATTAGGCTACAATGTGTGATTTTAAGAAGTCTATCACTATTAATATATAATCTACATAACTGAAGTCTGCAGTTGGGGAAAAAAAGGCAACCCATGAACAAAGGACACAATGGAAATTAAAATTCTCTTCCACCTCCTAACTCACATCATTCCTTAAAGACAATTAGCATCAAGAGCTAGTTGTCAATGCTTGTATGGCCATCTTTTATATTTACAAAATGAATTTGTAGATCTTCTCCATGATATATGATCACTACATAGAATTTATGAAATAACAGTAAAAATTAGAATATATTTCTAACATTAATATCTATTCTTCTGGATTTTATTCTGTATTTTAGTAAATAGTATGAATGAGTGCTTCTCATTGCATGAACAACATTAATTAAAATAATAAAATTTTAAAATTATTTCTCAGTATACCAGTTTAGACAGACTCCTCTTTGCTTTTAAAACAAGGAGAATTAAAGCATGTATTTTCTTTTCCTAATATTTTCAGTAATCCTTGGATATTTCTTAGCCATTTTATTATTATCTTTTGTGAAGGATTATTACTTAGAATTCCCTACTATAATCATATTGGGTTTGGGGCTATGTGTATAGTTTGATTCTAAAACTATAATATATTGAATATCAGTTTAGAACCTGAAATACAATTCAGGACAGAACTACTTAAATGAAAACAATAATACATTGTTATTAAAAGTTGCTACTTAAGCTACCAAGTGTCAATCATTCATGCATTCTCTGGCTTCTGGATAAAGTTTGTGTGTAGTTTACCCTTTCATTCAAAGATTCTCCTTTTGTGTTTGTTCCCACTATTCTGAACCTAGTCAACTTTTATGTGATCTAGAAATTTCTATGAGATGTTTTCATAATATAATTTTTATCCAATCGGTATAACATTATTATTGTATTTACTTCAAATACAATACATATATATATATATATATTTAAGACTCACTGTCTAAGGCATACTGCCTCATTATTTCCAGCAATCCTCCTGTTTTAGCCACTTGAAGGATAAAATTATAGGCATAAACTGCCATTCCAGGCTATAGATCAGTGGTTCTCAACCTTCCCAATGCTCTGACCCTTTAATACAGTTAAAAATTATTTTTGTGCTACTTCATAACTGCAATCTTGCTACTGTTATGTATTGTAATGTAAATATCTGTGTTTTCCAGTGGTCTTAAGTGACTCCCGTGAAAGGTTGTGAGACTCCAAGGGTTGTGACCCACAGGTTGAAAACCAATGTTCTAATTAAAATATTTCTGGTATTTCTGCTTCTTCATTTATAGAGATTTGATTATGATCTCTATCCTAATAGTTATGAAAAATTATGCGCAGAGATCTCGGCTTTCAATTACTTTTTTTTTTCAAATAGCAAACTTACTTTAATTCTGTCAGTGACCTCCGTAGATTTATGAATTCTTTGGTTAGGTCCATTTTCTCACTGTTTCTGCCTTCTTCTGGAGCTCCTATTGCATACTCTAAAATCATGAGTTCACCATCTGTTCATGCTTACTTACTAGTCTTCTCCTTTGTTTCATTTTATTGTGTGCAAGCATACAAGATCAGCTTATATATGTCCACCCAGGGCTGGCTTACAAATACACACTCACTTTCATGTTGGTCTGGAAGACTCAAACTCAGTCTCCTGCCTTCCATTGGCCAGTACCTTACCCACTAAGCTTCTCTCCAGCTTGAGAAGAAAAATGCAGGCTCTATAACTGACTTTTTTTCCTTTTTTAAAAAAATTTAAATTAAAAACAAGCTTGGTTTACATATCAATTCCAGTTCCCTCTCCCTTCCCTCCTCCCCTGCCCCACACTGACCACCTATTCTGTCCCCTTTCTGCTCTCCAGAGAGGATGAGGCCTTCCATGGGGGAATCTTCAAAGTCTGCCATATCATTTGGAGCAGGGCCTAGGCCTTCACCTGTGTGTTTAGGCTGAGAGAGTATCCCTCTATGTGGAATGGGCTCCCAAAGTCCATTTGTATGCTAGGGATAAACACTGATCAACTACCAGAAGCCCCATAGATTGCTGAGGCATCCTCATTGACACTCACATTCAGGGGTTGTGAATCAGTCCTATGTTGGGGACCATGATCTTCCCCTCTGCTCAGGTAAGCTGTTTCTGTGGGTTTCTCTAGTCTGGTCTTAACCCCTTTGTTCATCATTCCTCCCTCTCTGCGACTGGATTTCAGGAGTTCAGCTCAGTGTTTAGCTGTGGGTGTCTGCTTTTGCTACCATCAACTACTGAATGAAGGCTCTAGGATAGCATTTAAGGTAGTCATCAACCTCATTATCAGGGAGGAGCATTTAAGGTAGCTTCGCCGCTATTGCTTAGATTGTTAGTTGGGATTATCCTTGTAGATCTCTAGTCACTTTCCTAGTACCAGATTTCTTTTTAAACCTGTAATGTCTCCCTCGATTATGGTATCACTTTTCTTGCTCTCCTCTATTCTTCCCATGACTCAATATTCCTGTTCCCTCATGTCCTCCTTCCTTGTATCTTCTCCCCTTCTTTGTCATAACTCCCTCTCCCCACCACCCATGCTCTCAGTTAGCTCAGGAGATCTTGTCCCTTTCCCCTTCTCCAGGGGACTAAATATGTCTCTATCTGTAGCCCTAGAAACTGAATTAAAAGTTAGTTTCCATTTACACATTTTTATTTTTCAATCAGGAGTCATTTTCATTTCTGTATTATTGAAATTATCTTTCAAGGAATTTTTTTTCATTCTTCACATGGCTAATAGTATATGTTTATCTCTGAACATTTGTGTATGTGAAGTCATGTCAGGGAAAACCTACCAAGAACACAATGGTGGTGGAGGCCCAGTCCCAATGTGAGCTGGAAGGATTTCCATTTGTGTACTGAAATTCAATATGAAATGAGATAATGAGAGTATTTTTGTCCTGCTAATTTGCTTTGGTATTACCAACAACAAAAATGAATTATCAATTAAGCAATTATACCATTACTGGAAGCACACTATACAGAAATGATGGGTCTTTCAAGGAAGAAAAAAAATCTCATTTGAATATAAAATGTAAGTCTGTCAATGATATTTTCACTTGTGAGTAACCATAAACCCATAAAATATCATATAAAATTAAGAAATTATATTTTAGTTGACATTTTGGGCCATTTCTCTTTAAACATCTTATTCATATATTTGTGTATCCAATCCTAATGACATTGAACATTCTTTGAAAAGGCACATTTGTCTAGATCAGGATGTACAAGTAAATCCATTCATTTACCTATTCATTTGACTAATAGTCTGGCAAGGCATATCACAAAAATAGTTTATAGTGCAGAACAAAACAAATGGATCTCTTTGTACCATAGATGGTAGGAAATAATATGGATATACAACAAATGAATTATATTTGCAACAACAGGAAAGAAAAAACACAGTGCTTTAAAAAAAACAAAGCAATATGAGCTAGCAAATGTTATCCCTCAGTGAAGTACTATTTAACTTAAGAAAATTACATGGAGAAAGAACAGATAGGTTTATGGTAAGAATAAAAATAAACACAAAATATTGTAGCTGGTTTATTTGTGGACAGGGTGGTAGTAACAATGTTGGTTAACCCTTGCTCTGTCGATAATAGATGCACCCTGATGGCACACACTGGTTGGATCCCAGAAGCAAATGGAGGCACTTTTATACCTTTCAAATCTCCATTGACTTTCCTTTCCTTTTACCTAGATTGTGAATTATTTATTTGTATTAGTATTATGAATATAGGATGAAATGTAGCTTACATATACATTCAGCTACAGGTACAATGGTACCTGCAGTGCTAGTTCTTTGCCCTGATCTCTTATCTGGAAACTCACCAGCAATATTCGTGACTACTTAATACATGTTCCTTCAATTATCATTTTTGACTGTAAAATTTTCCAAACCTTTTTCTAAAGTTGTCTTCCTTCTCAAACTTGGGTGAAGTTCTGTTTATTATAACCCAAAATCTCAACAAATTCACGGTATACAGAGATGACTAGTCACAGTGACCACTTGTGGGCATAGAATGGAATAGGAGCTCCCCAAAATTTCCTCCATCAAATCCACAAAGATATTGGCAAAAATAAATTAATTAATTAAACAAAAGTGAAAACGAGTTTTTTTTTGTTTTTTTACAATTCTCGAAATTATGTAGCAGTGCTCAATCAAGGGGACAACTGAATGATTAAATAACAGTGAAATCAGTGAAGTTCCTGGTTTTGTTACCTGTTATCTTTTCATTAACATTTCCCCAATTCCCAATAGTCCTTCAGTTACCACCAAACTATAAAACCAGTATACAGAAGAGACTGAAAATAGGTAGAACAAGCAAGTAAATCACTGACAGCCCACTCCCTGTAGTGAATAGAAATCTGCTTACCTAACAGACAGCCCCCTGGAAACCTTTACTGGAAGGAGTTGTCTTGGACCTGATTCAAACTTCACTTATTTGTGAAAAGATTAGTCTGCCGTTTTTTAATATCCAAAGTGCCTGAAACAGAGCAAAAATTGAGGGAAAAAAGATAGGGGATGAAACAAAAAAGTAAGGGAAATCTAGGGGATTCAATTTTCATAAAAAGTTGTGAAAAAGATTCCTTGGGGTTGATGTGTGATCAAAAAATAACTTTAAAAGTCCCAGTTCCATCTTTAGCTAATCTGAAGACTTGTTACATTTAAGAATTGAATGCTAAGAAAAACTATGAACTGAGCAAAATATATTGTGTAAGCCCTCAGCAAAAGGCAGGGGACTTACAACTCAGAGCATTTAATTAAGTCTTTGCACGATCAATAATAGGTCACCAAACTAATGGAGTAGAGATTTTAGTAGCAACACATGATAAAGAATTGAGACTTTTTAGATAATTATTCTAAAGCCTCTCAACATTGAGCAGCAAGGAATTCTGTTCCCCATTTCTGAATTGGGTATTTTAATTTTCCTCATATAACTGAGTTAATGCAACATTTGTCTCTCTCAGTTCAGCATCTTTTATTTAGTGGACAGCCCTCTACATCTATTTATATGATTGAAGTAATGAGATTTCTACTTTTTATGGCTAAGAATGAAACAAAAACACTAATTAGTGTCAATGACAAATGTTCCTGAGAATAGGCTGTGATTGTTCAGTTACAACAGTGCATTTTAAATGTTCCCCTTAAGCAAAAAGCATCACAAGATGGACAGTAGAATAAACTCTAGCCCATTCATGGGAACAATGTCCCTGAGGAAACTCAGAGTTAAATATCAGCATTGGGTGATGGGATTGTGTCATAGATGCATCAGCTCTGCATAGGTGCCGCACAGTTGTTTTCTGCATTTGGACCACTAATGGGTTACTATAACAACTAAAATTCAAATATTGAAAAAAAACAAGGTTCTCACTAGCTCACTAATTAAATTTAGTGGTTGTTTTGACATTGTAGAAGAATGTCTAAGTGACATAAGTATAGCTTATTTGGTGTGATAAAGAGAAAGTAAAGGTGACTAGGCACAGTGACAGTATTCCATGGCTCATTGTTTAATATTCACCATACTCAGAACTAAGGATAGAAAGAATATCTGTATAAATGATGGTTGAAAACTCCCTGAACTTGAAGCAAAAGGAGAGATGTTAATCCACAAGTATCTGGGGGATTAAATAATACATTTATCAGTTGTCATCATGCCATTCTACATTGACAGGTGTGGACTTTAACTTGTGTCTCAGTATAGTATATGCCAAACTCTTCCTTTCTACTGTGTTTGCTACATGTATGTATTTTTGAGTTAGTGACTTGGCAATCCTCCTTCCTTGACCACCTGGTACTGTGATTACAACTGGGTGCCATTACACCTGGTTGCCAAGACAGTTTTCTCAGTCATAAGGATGAATGAAATTATGCCTACAGGAAAATGGGTGGGACTTGCAAGTGTGTTAAGTAAGATAAAATGGCCCAAAGAAGTATCATATGTTTTCTTTCATGGTAGATTCCAGGGATTTTGTTGTTGTTGTTGTTTTGCTTTATTTTTTAAGAAAAGAAAAAAATGAAGCAAAGACACGAACTTCAAATGTGAGTGAAAAGACATTGCCAGTGATACGGACAAGAAGGGGATAGACAGGAGTGATCCTAATAAAGAACAGTACAGGGGATGGATCTGAACAGAGTACATTATACATCTGTGTGGGTATACCACAATGAGACCCTTTATTTGTGCTATTAATATATACTATTAATAATAAATAAAAACCAGCCTTTGGAGTTTGGGAATACTCCAATACAGAATAATTTTATTTTGAGACACTGAGCTACATCTATAATCACCCTAATTCCAAATGAGATCACAGTCTCAGGTTTAGACATAAAGTTTGATAGTAGAAGACAGAACACACTCCATCATAAAAAATAATAAAACTTAATGCTTTTCTACAAAGTTGTATAAGAAATATAATACAGTAAATGCTAATGTGATTATTTTTATTTTGTTTTTTATTTTCTTTATTTTTAGTTTGTTGAGAAAGCACTCCTTAATTTTCCCTGATCAAGAAGAAAGTTTTATTAAATTACACACTTTTTATATCTGAAACAAATAATCAAAATTTAACTGCGTTATCAATGTAATTAGGAGCTGAATGACTGGGTCAATCAGTAAACAAAATCTTGGAAATTTCATACCTAATATTCTAAATGGGAAGGCATTTAGTGATATATAGGAGAATAGTGTATTCTTTAGGTTAAGTATTTTAAAATAAATTATATGGCCTCTTTTGGACAAAGTCACATATATTTAAAATCATTACTTTAAATCTCTAATTTTTACATTTTAATTAATTAATTTTGCATGTATATGTGTGCTGGTGGCTGTAGGACAGAGGACAACCTGGGGAGTATTCTTTTTCCAAAATGTGGGTCCTGGATATCAAAATCATGTCTTTGGGCTCAATGGCAAAGCACCTATGTAAGCTGAGCCCTATTGCTACCAACCCCGAAACCATTAGTTGACTACCGTGTATCAGATAGTGCATCAAACATGTGCTACTCCATTGTGCTAGATGAACCAGGTTGCTATAACAAAATACCTAAGACCGAGTTATTTAATAAAAATAAAGCAACGTGTGGAGCATCATTTTGGTTTCTATGAAGTGCAAACCACAGCACCAGCATTTTCCATTTATGGTCAGTTCTACAATCTGCTTGCCGTTTTATGAATAAGAAGGATCAACCACATCTGTGAAGGTTCTTGTGAATTAATCGTTTCCCTGAGTACTTTGGCATCCTCAATGTGGAGTTGTTTTTAAACGTGAACTTCAGAGGAACAAAACATCTACACTAAAGACTTAATTCTCACAGCCTCATGACAAACAGGGCGGCCATCCCTAATTTGCAATCTGAGATCTCAAATACCTTAAAGTTCAAAATCTCTGAGTACCACCTCAACAAGAGTAAAAAAAGAAAATTCTATTCTCTCTTTCTCCCTCCCTCCCTCCCCCCCCCCCTCTCTCTCTGTGTGTGTATGTGTGTATGTGTTTAATGATGTATCTGATGCACAAATTATTTTGAGGATTTTGAGTTATATTCCCAAGATATTTCATTTTATATACATATACACTCTCTCTCTCTCCACACACACACACACGCAAACACACACACATACACAGACACACACACACACACACAGATTCTAAAACCTGAAAAAAATCAAAATCTCAATTATTCTTTCCACAAGTATTTCAGATAAGGGATATTCACTTTTTACATATTCATATTCTCTTAATTTTAGAGATAAAGATTATTGAGATCTTGAGAAGCAGCTAAACATCTCTCTGTCTTGGTCACACAATTATTAAATGTGTTTCAAATTTCTTATCTTTGCCACAAGTTTAACTCCACACATCCTTCTTGTTCATCAAAACTGTGTATGTCCCTGTCTGATTAAAGAATAATTAATTTTCCTAAAGGCAAACTGCTTTTCCTGGCGATACACAGTCCCCTTTTGACATTACAGATTTCAGGATCTAATAGTGTTATTGAATTGCCATTTGGTTTTGCCTTTTTACATTTCGATTCTCTTGTTAATGCATTTTTATATGACTCCCACAGCAACTCTGAGACATAGTTTAATAGGAATTATTATCCTCACTTTATAAACCGAAAAAAGAAAGTTCAAATAAAGGTCATTCAGCTAGCCCATGGGTCCACATTCACTGAGATTCACTCAATTGGTTTCAAGGCCAGTTGTATAATCCAGAGTGTATTATGTCCACCTCGGTTTCTAATGTTTCATTAAGACTGTGAATAATGCATACAAGTAAACTTTATTAAGAATGATTGCTCTGCTCTGTCACAAAAAGCCGTGTTATGAAGTCCTCTCTTTTTTATCTCACAGAAGTTGTTCTACTCTGGGCTGTCCTCCCGCATTTTATTGTCTATCACTAACAATGCTATTCTCTATCTCAGGGGAGAGAACGCTTGCATGTCTTCAATAACCTGAAGGTGAAGGCACCAGAGGATACATTACCCAAACAATTAGAAACAGAGACCCTAAGGGACACTGATTGAACACACACTAAGAAGGGGTGACAGACTTAATGTGTTAAGAAAACGGAGACAAGAATTGAATTTATCCCATGCCATTCTTCTCTGGCTCTGGGTAGAAGTCAATGGTAGGATGTCAGCCTAGGCAGCCAAGAACGAGGAGGCAGGTGACCGGGCATGTAAAACCGAGTAAAAGGAAGACAATCATGTAAGCATGAAATCTACAATTCTGAAGGGTTGAATGAGCCTTTCCTGGGAAATTAACAAAGATTCCACACAAATAGAATGGGCAGGCAGGTAGGTCTTCACTGAAGTTTTCCTGTTAGGATCTAGGGTCTTAGGAATGTCAGGTATTTTAGGACTAAAGGCTCCTGGGAATGAGTGATTGTGCAGAAAACAGGGGTCACTGAGATACAGTTTCAAAGAAGATGTCTATGTTTAAAATGCCTCTTTCAAATTACCATGGGAAATGGCTGGTTTGGTTGCTTCCCTGGTATGGGCGGACACTTGTCACCAAGCCAGAAGGCCTGGATTGATTCCTTGAGGCTGTATGGTGGTAGAAGGAGATAATTGACTTGGAGGGTGTCCTGTGATCTCCACATTGTGAACTGGTGCACATTCAAATATATAAACACATTTTAACTAAGTGATAGATGACAGATTGATTGATAGATGATGGATAGGTAGGTACATAGGTAGACAGATGATAGATAGATGTTAATTAGAGAGGTAGGTAGATAGATGATGAATAGGTAAATAGGTATGTAAACATAGATGATAGATAGATAGATAGACAGACAGACAGACAGACAGATAGATCCATGTATGTAAAATTTAAAAAGACAAAAAGGGGTTTTCCACTCTGGGAACTAGCAGCAGAGCTGTGTGGATTGGATATGATTCCTCGAGGGCAAGCCTGAAAAAGGTTCTGTGACATCAAGGACTATAGAAATGAATCTTAAAGCTACCTGGTTATAAAATTGGGCAATTTCCTCATTAGGTCATAAAATATCCTTTTGGTTTTACTAATAAGAAATAATGAGTTTCCAAATTTTCTCCTTTATAATCTGTAAGCACTTAATTGCCTGGAACTGAGTCAGGCTCCACCCACTAGGGGATGAAGTCTTATTTTCTCCCAGCCATTGCAGAAGACCCGGTTATTATCACTAGGGGATGAAGTCTTATTTTCTCCCAGTCATTGCAGAAGACCCGGTTATTATTACTAGGGGATGAAGTCTTATTTTCTCCCAGCCATTGCAGAAGACCCGGTTATTAATTTTTATGCATAAAAATTCAGCAAATGTTTATTTTAACTCACTGCCTTTAAAGTATTGATGCTGCCTCAAATATATATAAAATATGGCATACATTTCTGTAAGCTATCTTTGTAAATGTAATTTGTATATGAAGAAAAGCAATAGGTGGTAGCTTAAGCTTATTCTGAAAGCCTTGGCATACAGTTCTCAAATATTTGAATTAATGTATGGACTGGGAGAATGGATCATCCACTAAATTGTTCTCAGCTAGGTACTGAGAGCTTGGTGGACAATTAAATTTATATTAAGTAAATAAATGAATTAAACTAGAACACATTTAGCCTCTCAGGCATTGCAAAGATTGAGTTCTCAAGCAGTCTTTGGGCTTTGCTAATGGATTCAGGAGAGCTACGACTAGACCTGGGGAGAGCATTTTCTTTGATTTTCATAATGTCTATCATTAAGAAATTTATGTTGCTTCTGTTCAAAATTAAACGTAGTTGGCAGGTTTTTTTAAACAAACAAAGAAATTTCACTACAATTATGAATATCTAATGGCAGTGCTCAAATGCTGTGGATGAGAAAACTTGACAGAGAGGGCAAGGCAACCCATTTGGTTTCTCCAGCAAGGAGAGAGCTCAGCTCTGGTCAATTCCTGTCGTTGTCCTGAGCTGATATTAAGCCGCCTGCTCTTCAGGCAAGCCGGCTTGCTTTCTTCCAATTGCCATTTTATGAGGCTTTGAGGAACATTTTATTATTAGAGTTTCTACATTTTAGATTTCAGGAAAAATGTTTACCATGCCAAAGCCATATTCTGACTAGTGTTGCTTGTGTCCCTGGAGCCTTTTCACAGAAAAGATGAACCCGACACAGAAGCTATGGTGGCCAGGTGATTCCATGGTCTGCCTTCCTGCAAACATAAGAAAACTCTGCCCTTTCTTTTGGACAGTATCTCAGAACAAGTCATTTTTATTTTTCTCTTTTGCTTCTTTCGTGTTCGTGATGGGGTTTATGATTTTGGTGTGGTGAATGAATGAAATCGAGAGCCCAGAGGCTTTGACTGTTTTTCTGTCTTAAATGTAAAAATGGTCAGCAACCTAGTGCCTCCGATTACAGACCAATAGCCAGAATGTGCAGCACCTTGGGACCAAAGCTTAATGTAGCCAGACCTTGAACTTGCTGTCTCCACTCGACTTTCTCACATTTAGCAGCTAGAATACAAAACGGTCTGCAGCAGCTCTACCGCTCAGGTGTAGGAGAGAGCAGACGCCAAAGGACTTTCAACTCAGTGGGTTTCACACAGACTATGCCCTGGAGAGAAAATCTAAGCAGTGCTCTAGGCAGGCGCTGATGTGCTTCAGAGGCAGAAAACATTTGATTTGCGAGCAGGAGGCTCAAAAATAGAGCACTGTGAAGAACCGAGACATCAAGTGATGATGGGCGCAATACAGCGTCCGAGTTCCAACATTTGCGATCCTTCTTGGTGCTTTTAGTTCAGAAATGATCAGAGGGGACGGCTGGCAAGGTGGAGGGAGCTGGAGCTGCATACCATACACAAACATCCCAAAGAGCAAAGGAAGCCATCTCTCCAAGGAATAGAATGAGACTTGAGACACAGAAAGAAACCCCTAGAACCTTGAGATTGGTTCACAGGGCAAAGTGGCATTTGTGTGCCTGGGTTTACTGATTCCTTTGCAGTTCAGTAAAATAACTTGCTGATTTTTTCTTCTTCTTCCATTTTTTTTTTTAAACTTTAAAAATTCTTTTCTAAGCAGGCTTGATGGATTTTTTCTTTCTTTGTTTCTGTCTGTCTCTGTCTCTTTCCTCTCATTGCTTAGGGGGAAAAAAAACTTGACTTTGTAAGTTGCTCTTGAGAGAAATGATTTTGGTTTTGAAACAATTGTTAAGACCCCAGATATTTTTCTGGGTTCAGGATTTAGCTTTAGGAACTCTGTTGATAACTTGTGTTTACTTAGCAGGGAGCTCGGGCCCTTCTTCACAGATGGGGAGAAAGTAAGGCAAAGAAAGTAAGGCAAAGACTCCTTTTCTGTGAAAACTGTGATCTCAGATGCTATCCGTTCTCTGCCCTTGTGTACCCTCAGATTGAAGATTAACCTTGGAATACAGAGATATGGATAGCTGTCAGTAGGGCCCCATAATTAAGACAGCCTATGTCAAAAGACATCAAAGGAAATGGAGTTACACCCAGCACTTCATTCACCCTACAAGGAAGTGATGCAAAGGAAAAGATGGGTTTGACACGGTGAATGCTCTTGCAGGAATTTATGCCTCACACATTCCATTGCATCTGACACTAGACACCCGAAAACCACAGATCCCTTCAGAAAATGGGTTTTGCAGAGTAAGGTATGTGGCAGTAGAGACAGCACTGATCTCTGCTAATATGCATCTTTCAAAGATTGTGTGTCAGATGGTTAAAGTCATTTGCAACATTGATGTTCTCAGCCTCTGAAGAGGCTGGGGCAGGCCTGGAGGTAGGAAAAGTCCATGGGCTCATCATATCTAGACTTAAACAGCCTCATGCAATTAATGCAACACTGTGCAAATATTGTCATATTCTGTGTGTACTAATGTTGCTATGGCCTCTGCCTTGTATACTCCAGATTAGTCATGGGTGTCAACAGACCAGCTAAAGAATAAACAAACAGAGTAGTAAGATGCCTTTGTATTCTTTAGACAGGATTCATACTGGTTTAAAAGGCTTATTTTCTCAAAATATCTCCGAGCTTTATCTACAGTATGTTAAATGTCGTAATCGATAGTAGCAGTAGCAACCCTTTTGCAACTTAGAGGTTCTTTTTTCCCACAAATGCTGTTTGAGAATTATTCTCATAGATATATGTAATTGGCTCATTTATTATAATTGCTGAAAGTTATACAGCTGTGTGTATTGCTCCGTTTTATCCCACTATCGATACACATTTAGTGTTTCAGATTGTTTGCTGATTGATAGTGCCACTACAGATATCCATAAGCAAATATACTGGAGATCCTCTAGAGAGATAGATTCTACCTGTGCAGATGCACTATCCTCTTGGGGAGTGTTTAAACAAGTGTATGTTCAGTTTGCATATCATTATGGCTAGGAGTCCTAAGGACCACTGACACTGGAGCTTAGGGGAGGGGACTAGGGATTTTCAATATCCTGTAGTATCTGGTGCTGTCAGTATCCAGGACACTGCAGCTTTCCCTATGTTGAAATAAGGCTCTAGGCTGTATGCTTAGAAGAGAAATCACTCATGCCATGGATATGGGAGGATGATATTCTCATTGTTTTTCCTTGCTTTCTGTTCATCTTGAAAGACCTACCAGATAGCAGCTCCCCCCTGTAGTGTAGATATTGAATTAAATTATGTATGGCAAGATGTGGAAGAAGGAATGACATGAAGATGGTCTGCTCTTTAGCAAGCAAACCCTTTGGCTATTATTTATTTGTCTATTTAATTATGAGGTCAATAGTTTCCATTCTTTACTTTTACATACAGAGGAAGAAAGCAGAATGCATACTCCCACATTTACTTACATATTCTTCCTGGGAATTTATATGTGTGTCATTTTTCTAGAGACTAAGAATGGTATGTTCAAACTCCTGTTCCTGTGGGAACAGGTTCAAGGCAATGCAGTCTCTCCATTTCAGTTCTCCATTGTCTCTCTTGTGGTGTTCCAGGACATTGGCACAGAAGTCTTTCCAAGGTTCTGTCTGTGTCTTTGGCTTCCCTGAAATTTCTGTTTGTTCATACTTCCTTGTTTCAAATGAGTCTATGTTCCCTATATCTAGATTTGTAGTTATTATACTCAGTGGAGAACTGGGCTGGAAATTAAGTATCTTAATAAGTGGCTTTTGTCACGCTGCTCTTCCAAGTAATTGGATCCATTTATACAACCATGTGTGGGAGTCCATATGTCCTTGTACTCACTAATATGGGGGATTGCCAGATTACTGATACTTCTCCTCCCCTCTTCCTTATTATAATTACTGTCACTGTTATGTGATGATCCAATAATTGCAAAAGGACATAATGTCTCAGTTGGGGATCCCCAACCAACACTGATGGAACAGATGTTACTGCTCCCTGTTTATTTTGCTGTCCTGATAACTACTTTCTTATCTCCCTGGCCTGTTACTGTATTGATTTATTAATTTTGTTTGTGTTGATCTGTAGTAATCCTTGGGATATCCACTATAGTCAGACACTGACTCATAACAGTCCAAGAGACTCATGATCCTAAGGCATCTCAAAGTCCAGGGGCCTGTGATCTTTGGTTAGTTCTTATCTCTGGTGGGTGAGGTACATCTTAGTCTGCCTCACACTCTTGCCTTTGCATGATTCTCGTATGTTTCTCTGCACATTTGTCAATAGTGCCTCCATTTATCTTCTATAACTCTTTTCTTCAGTGAAAACCATGAAGAATGAAGTTAATGAGTTGGAATGTTCCAATGCTATAGAAGACATCTGCCACAATTGACATTTATCTTTCCTGTTCACCACCCATTCTAGTCTTACTCATTCCTCACTACCACTAAAGTGGCTTTTATCAATTACCATGATTTCATCTCAAAGGTGTGTATCCCTTGGTCCTCATTAGATGTGCATGGTTGCTGCACCTATGCATTTGTAGTGACAATGGGGTAGATGTTTATCAGGAGGGATATAACTGTATCACTTTGGTTCTGTTTCCTCTTCCCACACATTAAGTAAAAGGTACTTTGTTTCCTTCTGATCCTGGTTAACTATCTTGAACTATAGCCTAACCAATATTTGCCTATTAATTCCATGTGCAAATCATGTCCACAGCATTCTGGTAGCAGGTATAATTCATAATACAGTAGGATTCCTATGTGCATCTTCTTGTAGGCATGTCTTCAGTAGGCTATGGCCTCCAGTAGTACACAGCTTAGATTCATGAGGGTATGCATCATAAGTAATTCCTTAGGAGCTATGCACCCACTCCTTGCATTTTGAACACATGCTTTCCTTTTAGCAGGAACACAGTGACAACAGGGATGATCATTGTTTTAATAAATACACTACATATTGGATCATAGCATCTGTTATTTCTGTGTTTGCCACAAGCTGGCATTTTAGCTTCACCTTCAGAAGAACACTTAAATATTCTGAGTCTTGATGTCTCTTGGACATCCAGGGAGTCTCATAAGCAGGAATCAGACCAGTATTTCTATACTTACCTCACTCTCTTGCAATGTCATTCTTGTATATCAGTCACTTTGATCACCTTCACATCATGATTGTGACTGACATTCTGTGCGCAGGAAAGGAAATAAATAGCTGAATAATTTTCCCTATGTAGATTATGAGTAGACAGACCTTTGAAGGAGCCAATGGAATTAATCGATAAACAACAATCTGTCTCCATTAATGATAATCCCATATTGGATGTTTAATGTGCCTACTAGTAAGAAACTTGAAGTTCATATCTACTAATAGGTCTGCCTTAGTATGTGGGAACTCTTGTGATTGTGTTAATTTGTGTACTGTTTATTCTTTCTTCATAGTTATTCATTTTTATAAAAAGCACATATTGTAGGGGATTAGTAATGACAAAAGCTAAATTTCATCGACTTCATAATTTAGCTCTGTGCTATGAGATTGACACATGAAGTTGGCATGTAATAAAAACCTGATTTTGTGTCAGTCTGCATGTGTTTGGTCATGCATGTATTTCTGCAAGACAACAGTGACCTTTATAATTCTTACATTCCTAGATCCCTGTTTGGGCCATTTCTCCATCTATAAAACTCAATGACCAGGTTAACTGTTCAGTTTTTTAAATTCATTGTGTGTTCTATGAATACAAATACTTTAGAAAAATTTTATGGAGAATTTCATGCATGCATATAGTATGTTTTATCAAATATGTTCACCCTTTTCTCCCCTCCTCTCCTATCCTCCCATCACTTTACCTCCCAAATCAGTTAGCTCTTATTCTTTTAGACCCATTGAACCCACTTCCTGATACATGCATATACATTTGTGTAGCATCATAAACGGGAGTGCAGGTAACTTCTCAGGAGCAACAACCCAGAAGAAAACTGATTCCTCCTCTCTCACCAGCCATTAATTGCCATCAATCATTCTCCTAGGAGTAAGACTTAGGGATGCCCTGCCAAATCCTTGCTGGAATCTGGGATGGCTGCATCTTTTGCAGGCATTTGCACACAGTTATGGGAAGGCTGACCTGGTTAAGACATCCCTTAAAATCAAAATGATTCTACACTTACCACCCACAGAGCAAGTCAGCTACTTTCACTCTTTTATTCCAGTTTGCTTCATAGAAACCCCTTTGAACCCACAAGTACAAACTGATGGAGTGTTATTGGTGACATAGGTACAACTCTATCTAACATATGACATTAGCCCTACAAATATATGCTTATACCATAACTTGTGTCATATGTGATATTTGATTTCCATTTGTGATGGGCAGCTTCTGCTGGCCTACCTGACTATGTCTTTATAGAAATGACAGAATGCAAATCATGATGGGAAAATACAAAAGTCACTGCTGCTCATTGTCATGTTTATAGTCTCTTAACAGCATCAGGAGAATGTTCTAATACACTCTTTCTCAAAGCGATTATATTGAACTGCTGTGGGCAGCACGGCTCCACACACGGGAAGCTACACTGCATCTGTCCCAAGAGAGACTGATTCCCAGTACTCAGGCTTTT
This sequence comes from Mesocricetus auratus, assembly GCF_017639785.1. Taxonomy (NCBI): domain Eukaryota; kingdom Metazoa; phylum Chordata; class Mammalia; order Rodentia; family Cricetidae; genus Mesocricetus; species Mesocricetus auratus. The sequence goes on along the minus strand of NW_024429205.1, from coordinate 16,397,104 downwards.
AGCACCACTGCTCAGTTGCATATTATGACTCAAGAGGCAACATGTGGCACTATAGCCCAGGCTTGCTACTGTGTCTTTTTCTGCACCTGGAATTCTGGCATTCTTTCTTGTTCCCTAGTAATTAGTCTGTAAGTGTAGATGTATTGTCTGGATACACAAAGGGGTCTCTGGTCCCTTTGTTTTCTTTGGTGTAATAGAATATGCCTTTAAGTTAAATTTCACCTAAGTGTCCAGTCTTTGAACATTTCTGGTATTCATTCTCCCCCTCTGAAATGTGAAAGTCCTACAAAGGCCTCACGAGTATTTTTCTCATTTGTCAACTCAGCACAGTGTTATATGTATAATGGAACAGTGTGATATTCCCCTAAGTGTCCAGGTGGTCATATCTGTAGGACTATATTTAGGCAGCAGGCAGGAGACTGAGCATCATAGTCAAGTAGCATTAGAAGAAAACAAAAACTAGTTTATTTTTTGCCTATAGTTTTGAATGCAAACTGTTCCTGATAATTGTAAATTTAAATGGAAACAAATAATTTGCCAATCAATGGATAAATCATGTAACTAGGACCTTAGTAATATATTTTTAAGCAAAAATGTGTTTACTACTGCAACTGAGAATCTATTTTGACTAAATCTTTTATATACTATAGTCATTCTAAGAGATCCATCCAGCATCAAATTGAGTACTGCACACAGGAGAGGGGCCCCACACTTGAATCTTTTAGGACTTTAAAGATTGATAATCTTTAGACCACTTCCTTTAGAGTGCAATATTTCTTCTCAAGCAATTTATTGATTCAAAATGTATGAAACAAATCAATCATCAAAAAAATGCACAGAAATAGCATTGTATCATTTATTTTTCTGTTGCTTCAATAAAATACCATGACCAAGACAACTGATAGAAGTAAGAATGTTTTTGGGATTATGGTTCCAGAGTGATAAGGGTCTGTCATACTGGGAACGTGAGTCAGCTGGTACCAGAAGTGGCAGCAGGAGCAGGAGACTAAGCACTCATATCTTGGTCATGAGCACAGAACAGTGATCAAAAAACTAGAAATGGTATGATACTTTTTAATCTCAAAACATGACCCCAGCGATATGCTTCCTCAAGCAAGGTTCCATCAGTCTGTGCTATTGTTGTCGTTATGGCTGACTAACATTATTATATATTTTCGTAATAAGATTTCTTTGTCCATAGATTTATTGATGGATAATTGAACTGTTTATACTTATTTTTTAACCATTGTGAATAGGGATTTTACAAATTCATACACACACATGTGTGTGTGTGTGTGTTATGGGTATCTATTTTAAAGTTATTTGTATGCATACTTGGTAGATTTAGGGTGTTATATGGCAATCCCGTGTTTAATATTTTGAATAATCATCAAAATCTTCCTCATAGAAAACAAACTATTTTTATTCTCTGCAGGAATTTGTAGATAAGCTTGTAAATATTTATTTTCTAAAATAATAGCCATCCTAGAGTTAATGAAGATTGTTTATTTTGATTTTCAATAATTTTTCTCTACAGATGAAAGATATTAAATATCTCTTCATGTATCTTCTGGACCTCTTAATACTTTCTTTGGACATATGCATTAACTTATTAATTAACTTTTAAATGTTTTAATTTATTATAGAGTTCTAGGAGTGCTTTATATATTCTCTGTTACAGGCTTTTTATGAATATATGGTTTTCAAATATTTTTCCACTCTGTAAGTTATATTTCCACTGGATTTTTATGCAGATATATTTCATGCAGATATATTGTCAAAGACCCAGTTTCTCTTTAATTTCTTTCCATGCTCTGAATTTTATGGATTTAGGTTTAACACTTAAGTGCTGAGCAATTTGGGTTTAATTTTACATGGCATGAGATTATCCCAGCACTGTTTGTGGAAGAAGAAAATTTTTACTGACTTAACTTGATACCTTATTAAAATAAGTATGTGAAGAAAGTAACAAATTATGTAATCACATGGTTTTAGAGGCTAAACAAATGCATCAAGGTATTGATAGGGAAATAGTCTTCCTAAAACCTTTTGATGGCCTTTACTTTGTATCTTTCTAGGTTGTGTTACTATTCCCACAATTACTGGCATCTTTGCTACATGTGTATCACTCTAATACTGACCTCACTGTCACAAGGGTTCTTCCTGGAAGTCTGGGTTTTCATGTAGTTGTCTTAAAAGATATAGATTAGGAAATACACCTCCGCCCCTGCGTGCTCCCCACCCCCACACACTGGTATGAACTCTTCTCTTTTGTGTGTGGTTTTATGAGACAGAGTTTCTCTGTATTGTTTTGGAGGCTGTTGGTCCAGCCGGGCCACGAACTCACAGAGATCCGACTACCTCCGCCTCCCGAGTGGTGGGATTAAAGACCTGTGCTACCACTGCCCGGCCTCTTCTTATTTTTATGTGCAGTTTATTTACTTTCTCCAAATAAAGTTAAAATTCTGAAGCATGGCATCTACACAACTCTTTTTGATAGGCCATAATGAAACCAAAATATATTGGTTTAATGCTGAACTTACTTTCTTTTTAGTTCATTGTAACATATATCCTTGTTCTGGTTGCCTGGATTTTGGTTGCTTTGGTGTAATTACTACAGCTTTGTTCTTCTTTTCAACATTGATTTAGCTATCCATTGACTCCCACAACCCCTTATGGATTTAATGTTTGACTTCTTCACTTCTGCAAAAACAGCTGTTGAAAATTTTATAGGGTTTTTATTGAATCTGTAGGTCACTTAGGTAATATTGTTGTTTTGCTGTATTAATTCCTCTCATATAAGAACACAGCGTATTTTTTCATTTGTGTAGACATATACTAGCTTCTTCCAGTGATTTTTGTAGTTTTTAATGTTCTTGTTGATTTTAATTGATGCCTTTGCAGCTGATGCTATAGTGAACGATACTACTTTACTAATTTTCTTTTAAGAATGTTGATTCTGCTGTGGAGAAGCACAAGTGACTAAGTGTTTATCCCATTGTGTGGTTTTGCTAAATTCATTGATTGCCTTTCGTAGCTTTTTCATTGATTACCTGGACTAAGAAAATCATGTTATCTGTGAATGGAGATCATTTACTGTTTCCTTCCTGATGTAGATGTCTTTTATTTCCTTTTCTTGCCTCATTAATCTTAGTAGATGTACCTGTGGAGTATTGAATACCAGTGGTGAAATTGGAGATCTTTGTCTCATTCTTGGTATTAGTTGGAAAGATTTCAGTCTCTTACTGCTGAAGGGGTGTGAATTATAAATGCAGTGCTGTTTTTAATAGATAGTATGGTTGTTGCAGTACAGTTACCATACTTCTTACTCCCAAACTAAGGAACTCAATAGTAATTAATAAGTTGTCCTGACTGCTATATTTATTAGCTCTATATGCCGCGCCCGCTGCACAGCCTGTGTCCCAGAATGTGGCAAGGGTGTCGGGATTGATGACACAGAGACCAGAAGGCTCCTCAAGAAGGCTCTCCTTTATTCCTACTCAGGCTGGTTATTATATACCCTGACACCAGGGGTGGAGGTGGGTAGGTCTGAAGAGGTGGATAGTCTTTGGGAAGGTCGAGGTCAGGGCAGTTCCCATGGGCCGGCCCTTTTCAGGAACTTATTGCCCCGGGCATTGTATTGTTTTTAGTAAACGTGTTTTTAGTAAACATTGTCTTACAGCTGCCTACTCCCAGGCCAATGGGGAAGTGGGTCTCTGCTCAAGGTCTGGTGTCCCCACACCTACATTTATCATTTCCATCGAAATGGAAATGACTGGGAGATGAGTCAGAATTTCTTCAGGACTCAGATCCTTCCTGAACACTGTTAATGGCAGAGTAGCCATGATGACATATGAATCTCCAAGTATTAGAGAACTCCAGTTTATAATCTGAATACCCTTTATACTTCTATTACATACAGATGATAAAATGTTTAATAGCAGTGCTGGTGATGGTTAATCTTCATTGCCTACTTGATTGAAGTATTAATCACATGATATTATTGAAGCACACCTTGGGGTGTGTTCATATAGGGAATAGTTTACAGGGAGAAATGATTCTGAAAAGAATGTGTGCTTTATTACCCCTGCATATGGGTTTCCATAGTGAAGAAACACAGCTAAAGGACAAGGCCAGTTGTGTGCCAGCCTTCATTCCTTTCTGTGTTTTAGGTGTTACTGCAATGCGTCTTATCACGTCATATTCATGCTGTCACCATGCTTTCTCTGCCCTGACGAATTGTGTCCCCTTAAACTAGGGGTCAAAATAAAGAGCTCCTGTTTAAATTCTTTTTGAGGGACTTCATCATATAGTGAGAAAAAATAATTGTGGCTGTAAGTATCTTTCAGATGTTCAGATTTCTTATAATAAATAATGTGTTGCTTATCTGCAACTCAAATTCAATTGGATAGTCTATATTTTCGTTAAATCTGGTGGCATTGTTATGACTTTTTGTTGTTGTTGTTCAGGGGTGGAATGATAGGATCCATCAATCTATGAATGAATATTTTTTCAGTCTTTCCAGAAACCCCCCAAATACAAACAAAAAGAAAACCAAAGATTACATTAGGGAAATGATTGAGAACCATTAATTTGAATTGTTGTTCCTGTCCTCATTCCTCAGCTGCTGCTGCTTCTTTCCTGCTTTGTTCTTAGTTAGGTACTGTATTTGTGGAGGAACACTCTTGATGACTGTCATTTACTATGTCTTTGGAGGCACAATCCTCTGTTATCTACATTCCCCCTTTCCTGTGGAATTGTCCCCATGGGCTGTTGTGATCTCATCAGACACTATGAGAGTTCTAACCACCTAGACTATCATTTATTCTTCGTGGTTTTATATTCATCACAAATATTAATAAACCATGTTCTACACTCACTTTTCTTACCACTATCCTTAAAACTACAGAGATCATACTTATGTGTAATTCTGGGGTTTATCAGTAATGTCCTTTTGTTCTTGTCAAGTGGGACATCATCATGCCCATTTTAGAAACACAGTTTTCAGTGTGGGGCCAGTATTCAGCCTTACATGGCACTTTTAATCCAACAGTAGAATTTCCCAAGGCCATTCCTTCTTTAACCAATTATCATGAATATTGACTACGGCAACAGCCTTTCTTCATGGTTCATCATTGACTGGGTATTTCTACCAATTTATTTATTTATTCATTTATATTGTCTTTGGGCAAGCCTAGTATAGCCTAGACTGTCCTTAAAATTGTTATGTAGCTGAAGTTGACTTTGAACTTCTGATCCTCCTGCCTTTTACTTAGATGTGTGCCACCCTACCAGACTTATACCCAGTTTTAGATAAAAGGCTAGATACTACATGGAAGGCAATACTATTTTTGTTAACTTTATCATTGAACTTGGTGCCTTTCAAGTAACAGACACTATATTTTTATGTTTATGTTTTTATGTTCTACCATATACGATATGGACTAGTTCATGAGATCATTAGTATATTAAACATGATGTGAATTTTTTGATCCATTCAGATGTCTTTTTAAATGTTAGAGGTCTTAAAGTGGCATGCACAAACTTCTAAGTCATTGATGTATTAGAATTTTAAATCTCTGGATGGAAAAGATCAATGCAGGATTCCCTTTTCTTATAGGTGACCTCTGCCTTTTCCTAGCTTTTAAACATGTTCACAACCAGATAACTATCTTGATTACAAAGATTTTCTTAAAAGAAGATAAGCTTCATCACTGTACCCTGATCAACCCCGTTTTTTTGGCTTGAAACTCACAAGATGAGGACATTTCTTTCTGAAGGCACCTGAGATGTGGAAAACCCCTCACTGGTGTTCATATGCCAATCTAAGCAGTTTCCTCATCAATCACTGAGTCTTCCTTTTGATTTTGATGTGAGCTATTTCACACTCCCAATAACCATATCCAGCAACATTTCAGTGTGTCAATATTCACAAACTGTAATAGTGAGTAATCCTTGACTTGATCCTGTGCTAGTGTCAACTTCTGTTCATTTCTTCTCCGTTATGAAATAGGCTCATGCCACCCTGCAGTTCAACAAGGTAATAAATGTTGACTACTAATCACTTTCCTGGTGACCAGAGGATTTGTGTGTATATTCATATGTTTATGTGAATCAGAGAGAGAACGGCAAAGACGACTTGTGCGTACAAAAGAGCATAATCTCAATATATAGTTATAGGCACTTAATATGAGTTCGCATTGAGCTTTGTACAAATGTACATCACACAAATTTTGGTTCCTATCTAGTTATAAAACAACCAAAGATTGTCTTTTATGCTTGTTTTATATGAAGTTTAATGTCTACCAGGTGTGAAGTCTGTCAGGGATTTAACTTACAGAACTGGGCTAATGAGAACTTACACATATTAAAGAAATAGTCAGCAGTCAGTTTAATGAGTTTTTGGATAGCCTTGATGAGTAAATATCCCAGTTTCTCAGATACAGGAACAATTTCTTGTGGTCTTTCTTTAGCCACAGCAGACTTTCCAGAACTCATTCCAATCTTTTGTGAGACTATGCTGAGTGAATAAGCACTTAGATAATACATTGCATCAGCAGGGTAAAATAATAAAGACCACAGAGCAGAGTCTCCAAAAACAGCAGAAAGCTAATTTTCTATATGTCTCCGATAAAGAACAGGGGAAGTCCTTCCTGTGTGATATATCAAGGTGATGATGTGCCCCATTAAGACAATTTGTTTTATATTTCTTAAAATAGATATGACTGTGGGAAATGACTGATGGAGGTCAGGAAAAAATTCATGTAGTCCTTCAACTTGTATTCATAAATCAATGACGTGGTCCAAGAGAATTGGCTAAAAATACATTTCTCTTTCAGATGAAGGAGATTAGGTAGTGAAAAAGAGAATGTGAAGACTGCAATAACTGAGGACATCATCTCTGTCACTAATAGTATCATATAGTACTATATGGAGAACAGGAAAAGCGATATTTTATTATTCATTTTTACTTACCCAGGGAAAAAAATCCCTCCTCCCATTCCCACACATGTACATAAGTATATACATATACAGGTATGACTATGTGCTAGTTACTTGTTTTATTACTGTAACAAAAATATCTGATAAAAGCAAATTAAGCATGGAAGGGTTTATTTAGTTTCACAGTCATGGCAAGAAATTTATTGTAGCTGGAGGATGAGCATGAAGCATCTGTCATGTGTCCACCAATCAGAAAGAAGGGAGTACTGAGGGCAGGTACTCAGCTCACTTCTGATTTTTAAGCAGCCTAAAACCTCATCCTCATCTCATCAATGGTGCTTTCCACAGTTAAGGTGGCTTTCCACTTCCATTGACCTTTTAAAAATAACCCCTGATAGACAAGCTCAGAGGTTGATCTGACCTATAGTCCTTCCCAACTGTGTCCACAGTCTGGGCTCTTGAGCAATTCCAGATCCTGTCTAGTAGAAAATCAATATAAACCATCACAAAATGTATAGTTAAAATCCCTTGAGTTTATAACTAGAAAGAAATTAAGTTCAGTGAAGTGTTTGACCCTGGAGTACAGAGATAGTTAATGAAAAACATATTGATTATGTATAAAATGTTCCTATGAGGAAAAATTAGAAAAAATAACTATCCAGATAAGATGTTGTAACACTAATGTAATTTTGATATTTTTAGATTTATTTTATTTCATTGCATAATTTGTGCCTGCATATTCATGTTGGTGTCTTTGTCTCTGGTGTTTTCAGTGTTTAGAAGAGGGCATGGATTTCCTGGCTGGAGTTATAGATGTTTGCAAGCAACCATGTAGATGTTTTAATCAAACCCTGATCCTCTGTAAGAATGACAAGTGTTCTTAACAGTTGAGCTATCTCTCCAGATCTAATACATATGTACACACACACGCACATACACCAATAACAACACCATTTCCCAACATTCATCATTATATGACATGAAAATCTTGGGTAGAAAATGCCTTGAGATCAATAAGAAATGCTGATTTTTAAAAATTTCCTTTTTTACTATGAAACTGGAGCCTTTTCAACTCACTATCACACACAATGTAAACTCTTTCCCCCACTTTTTAAATTTAAATTAGAAACAAGCTTGTTTTACATGTCAATCCAAGTTCCCTCTTCTGCCACTCACCAACCCATTATCCCATCTCCTTTCTGCTCCCCAGGGGGAGTGAGGCCTTCCATGGAGATCTTCAGGGTCTTTCATATCATTTGGAGCAGGGCCTAGGCCCTCTCCCTTGTGTCTAGGCTGAGAGAGTATTCCCTTTGTGTGGAATGGGCTCCCAAAGTCCATTCCTACCCTAAGAATAAATACTTAACCACTGCCAAGGCACCCACAGATTGCCCAAGCCTCCTAACTGACACCCACATTGAGGGGATGTGGATCAGTCCTATGCTGGCTTTGCAGCTGTCAGTCTGGGGTCCATGAACTCCCCCTTGTTCAGGTTAGCTGTCTCTGTGGGTTTCTCCAGCCTGGTCTTGACCCCTTTGCTCATCACTCCTCCCTCTCTGCTACTGGATTCCAGGAGTTCAGCTCAGGGTTTAGCTGTGGATCTCTGTTTCTGTTTCCATCAGCCACTGGATGAAGACTCTAGGATGGCATATAAGGTAGTCATCAATCTAATTATCAGAGAAGGGCATTTAAGATAGCCTCTCCACTATTGCTTAGATTGTTAGTTGGAGTCATCCTTGTAGACATTTCCTTAGGTCCAGATAGCTCTTTAAACCTATAATGGCTCCTTCTATTATGGTATCTCTTTTGTTGCTTTCCTATATTCTTCCTATGACTCAGTCTTCCTGGTCCCTCACGTCCTCCTTGCCCCTTCTGTTTTCCCCTTGTCTTTCTCCTAAATCCCTCCCCCATCCACCCAGGCTCCCAGTTTGCTCAGGGGATCTTGTCCCTTTCCCCTTCTCAGGGAAACATGTATGTCTCTCTTATGGTCCTCCTTGTTTCCTAGCTTCTCTGTCAGTGTGGATTGCAGGCTGGTCCTCCTCTGTTTTATGTCTAAAGTCCATATATGAGTGAGTGCATACAATGTTTGTCTATTTGTGACAGGGTTGTCTCACTCAGGATGGTTTCTTCTAGTGCCATCCATCCATTTGCCTGCAGATTTCAAGATTCAATTGTTTTTTTCCACTGAGAAGTACTCCATTGTGTAAATTCACTGCATTTTCTTTATCCATTCTTCAGTTGAGGGACATCTAGGTTGCTTCTAGGTTCTGGTTATTACAAATAATGCTTCTTTGAACATAGTTGAACAAGTGTCCTTGTTGTATGAATGTGCATCTATCAGAATTGCTGACACTTGTGGTAGACTGATTCCCATTTTCCTGAGGAATCTCCATACTGATTTCTGATGTGACTGTACAAATTGGCACTGCTACCAGCTGTGGAGAGTGTTCCCCTTTCTTCACATCCTCTCCAGCATAAGCTGTCTTTGGTGCTTTTGATTTTGGCCATTCTGATACAAGTAAGATGATACCTCAGAGTTGTTTTGATTTGCATTTCCCTGATGGCTAAGGAAGTTGAGCACTTTCTTAAGTGTCTTTCAGCCATTTTAGATTCCTCTATTGAGAATTTCCTATTTACTTCTGCTACACATTTTTTAATTGGGTTATGTAGTGTTTTGATGACTAGCTTCTTGAGTTCTTTGTATATTTTGAAAATTAGCCCTCTGTCAGATGTGGGTTTGGTGAGTATATTTTCCATTCTGTGGGTTGCTGCTTTGTCTTGTTAACTCTGTCCTTTGCCTTACAGAAGCTTCTCAGGCATTTAACATGTCAGGAAACAAGGGGAAAGCCTTCACATAGTAAGGTGGTTCTGTTTTCCTGTTGTAAATTATACTTTTGCTTCTTCTTTTTATTGTATTCTATGAGCAACACAAAATAAAATAGTCCCTTAAAGAAATACCTTCTACAGCGTATCATTCATGTTGGAGTAAATCCGTTTAATGCTTTTGTTGGCCATGATACTGAAAATAAGTGTTGATTGAAGCAAACACAGTCATATATTGAAGTCCACAAATAGACATGTTTGTTCAGTTTATTCTCCAGCCTCACTGCAGGAATGTAAATGAGGTTTTCCAGACCTAGTTTCAAGCTGTCAAGTGGCAATGTGGGAGGGGGCAAGAAAAAAAAATCAATTGAGTGAACCTAGCACAGAAGTCTACAGATTAATTATGTTTAGAGAAACAGAAAACAATGTGTTTTTGTGTTGGCAACTTGAAAGATTGGTGCCAGGAATTCTCTTTAATATTATGTAAACAAATGGAGCCTAATCAATTGTGGATATGGCAGTCACTATGCCTGCAAAGGTGACAGGTGACATTTCCTGCTGTTCTTTCAAATAAATGAATTAGGTGCAGAAGTCAGGAGGCCTTAGCAGCTGCAGCCAGTGTTTATATAATGCTTAGAGGATGCTGACTGAGTGCCATTGTGACTACAAATGCCAACATATTGTTCCTTCCAAAACTCAGCACACTGTTCCTCCCACTGTGACTCTACAGTCCTAAGAATGAAAGGATAGTTACATAACTAAGTTACACCTTCTGCTTAACAGAAGACACATGATCTCTGAGTCATTTAGGCATATTTCTAGTCAGGATTTTGCTTAACTTGGATATATGATGCTAAGGAATCTTTAGTAATCACTAATTGTCTACGTGGGAAAATGTTTATTTTGATTTTTAGAAATCAAACATGGCATGAGTAATAAACACTTGAATGGATTACTAGCCATGGGGTATTTGGAATGGAGGGAAAGTTAGGCATATGTAGTAAAATTATCAAAAAAATATAAAAGTAGCATTGAATTGCCAAAAGACTGATGGAGGAGAGTTAACTATAGAGAACCTAAGAAGAGCAAAGCAGCATCAGTGACCATAGTAAAGGTGTCTATTGGAAGGTACAGAGATCCTCACATTACCTGGGGAACATTAGGCTAAATTTTAAGTCATGATCAAGGAGTTTGCTGTGAGACTGTCTCATGGTGACATCAGAAAGACGATGGGTAAATTTGCTTAACATGAAATGTAGGGGAGATAACTTTAGATTTTGTAATTTTAGATGAGGTTGGTGATTTTTTTCAGTGAGAGAGAGTGGCAGGTTTTGCATATAGGAAAAAAACTAAAGAGAAGATAACTTTCTGAGACTATTTTGATTTTTTAATAAAGGGGAAATTATAAGGTAAGACTTGCCCGAAAGCACTTAGAATAAAGGATACTTAGAAGACATGTTCTTCTTTTCAGCTAAACATTTTATAGTTTGACATGGATGCATCAGGGCTAAATATAAAATATTGACTCAATAAAATATGTAATATATATACATATATATAGTCTGAAGTTCAAACAGCAAAAGCAAACATTAGATTTTTTTGTCTTTGCCCAGTGTTTCTATTTTCAGCTTATTTTCTTAAGATGTATGTTCTTTTATATTCCTCATTCCATTATTGAGCACGAATAACCAAAATTTTGTCCTTTGTTGCACACATTAGATAACTTAGCATATCCATGCTCTGTAATCTCAACCCACCTTATTACTGAATATACTTTATAATTGTTTTGTTCACAAAGTTTCAGTAGAAAAGGCTCCAGTGTGTTTGACTTCATATGTATGTTCCCTCTATTTTGCAATGTATTGAAAATGGAAAAAAAATCTCACCACAAATTGACTGTCAGGGGTTATGCATTAAGTTGCAACGATGACAACACACAATCCACTGAGTAACTAAAATTGCAGGTGTGATGAATTTGAATACTGAGCATGCTTGTTCAATAGACACATACATGTATCAACACACACATATGCACACGTTCACACACATAATTATGCTCATGTACTTATATGCACCGACACATGGACACATTAGAAATGTATACGCATATACACATATTCATGAACACATATTGACACATTCACATGCATACACACAACCCCCATATACAAATATATATACATATACACACACACACACACACGGACACGCATGCTCACACACGTTTATTTAGATGTGAAGAGACATAGTAGGAAATGGAAACTTCCTTCTTAAGCCAAGTTCTGTACTTTGTTAAGCAAAAGTACTTCATTATTCTCATCTTATGCACTGCCATCTGGTATACTTGTACATTTTTTGTGATTCTAGAAAAAGCAATTCAAACACAGACAGTAACTAGATCCACAAGTAATTATTGACATATTAAGCAGCTCCTGAAGACAGGTTTGAGCACATGGATTCCAACAGGATTTTCAAAGATTGATTGCCCTGAAACTTTCTCATTGAGAAAAATATTTTGTGATACTATTGTGTAACAATTTGGCAAAGTGTTTCTCTGTACATCTGCTTGCATACTCTTGTAAGATGGCATGTTACAAAAGTATGTTGTGATTCATATTCACTCCTTTCCTCTGATATGTTTCCATGTTTTATTAATGGGAAAGGAATCCTCATAGTGAGAAGTGTCTCAATTCTGAAAATAGCCACAATGTTTTGCCTTGCAGTTCTCAGGATTCTGACGAGTTTGAGGGCTTATGGAAGGAAGTACGCTAACTTTGTAGCCAGGATGCATATGTCAAAAGGATATTCAGAGGTCATTCTATCAGTTGTCTATAAAGATGTGATATTATGGGAAATGTTTTCCATTTACACAGTCTAGTCCTGGAGGATATAACTTTATATTTAATTTAAACAGAGATTCAGCTGGTACTACACTATATATAGGAGATTGTAACTCTGATTGTTTTCCACAGGCAAGGAATGTGATTGTTACTACAGTTTCCTTCAAATAATTGGTTCCTTTTAAGCTTAATCCTTGAAACTGAATCCAGTATTTCAAGTATGGACAGATAAAATTAGAATGCAAAAGGCTTGCTGTATTCTATTTTGCTAATATAAATATGACAATGATTACCAGGTCCTCTCCTCTGGCCAACTAGATATTGCTTTAATGGCTGAAATTTATCAAGAGAATGTTGATTTTAAAATTATTTGTTCAAGCCAGGCGTTGGTGGCACATGCCTTTAATCCCAGCACTCGGTAGGCAGAGGCAGACGGATCTCTGTGAGTTTGAGGCCAGACTGGTCTACAGAGCAAGTTCCAGGATAGCTTCTAAAACAATACTGAGAAATCCTGTCTCAAAAAAGCAAAAAAAAATCTTTGTTCAAGATAATCTTGCTATATAGCACTTTGCTATTCTTGAACTCATTTGTTTACCTATCTATCTATCCATCTATCTAGCATCTATCTATTTACCTATTTATTTTTGAGACAGAGTCTTTCCACACCAGCTTGCCTGGCATGGATCTTACCATGTAGGCTGCCCTCTAACTCACATAAATCCGTCTGCCTTTTCTTTACATTGCTTTCAGTAAAGTCATGTGACATGATCTTTGCTTAAGTCTCAGTCCTCCTTTGACCACCCTACTTCTTGTATTATACACTTTGGCATTTACCCTTATGCCAATGGTTACCTTACAATGAGATGAAAGATGGTGTCTTTAGTTGATTACTTTTGTATCTTCAAATGTTTACTCTGAAACATATTCATCTTTTATCCATTACAATCTTGGTTATTATCTGATTCCAATTTGAACTGTGTCTTTATTGAATACTTAGCTTTTCTGATTAAACACAAAATAGCTTTACTCAATGAAATAAAGAAAAATGACAATATAGAATTAAAAAAATATCTAAGTTACCACCATAATCTTATAGGTATAACAGTTTTATGTTTGTTTTTTTTCAAGCAAAAACTACTTTATAAGTAATTTGTTACCTTCATAGTGTTACTTTATAATTTGACTCCAAACAGGCGTAACTTACATTTAAAAATTCCAGCATAAAATTTATAAAACCTGAGTATATTAAAGTCATTTTCTTCCATATTTTCTACTGTAATTTAATATAATAATATCACAGACAATTTTGGTTGAATTTTAATAACTCTATTATTGATATATCAATCTTCTAATTCTTGAACCAAAACATATGGATATTTGGAAAAAACTCTTGAATACTATCTGTATATCACGATGAACTATTTTATTTATTTGGTACTTTTCTATGCTATTGAAACTGATAAAGGTAAGTGGCACATTACCTAGATATGTGAATCATATTCTTGTCACTATAGTGGATACCTAAAATAATTAAATTTATGGAGATCTGACATTTATTTTGACTCTCTGGAGACCTGAGATCAGGGGCCCCACAACTGTCAGCCTCTGATGCTCATCTCAAATAGGAACAGTGATGAGCACATGGTACCACAAACTGCCTACTTCAGAACTAGGAAGAAAAGGCAAGAGGAGAGGATCAGGATCAGAGTACCCTCCAAGACATTCCACCAGTGACTTCAGGACTTCCAACTGACTGGATATAACCCCCTAAATAATCTATTACTGCCCCAGATCCACTTGTAGGATCAAGCCTTTAATGTGGGGTCCCTCAGAAGACACTAAGGAATCATACAGCAAGATTTTCTTTTGTTAAATACTGATCTTGGATGAACTGGCATATAAAGGATCTACCAGATGCCTTACCTGTTTTTACTTTCCCTGTTTCCTATACAAACACTTTTGTCACAACTAGAACAATGGAAATCTAAATTCTAGTAGGGCAATCCTGCAACATGAAAAGATTAATGTAGAAAGTCATCCAAAGTAGCTACAGAATTACACCCTTTATTGAGAAATGGTCAAAATTGGTACTATGATTTTGAAAATGATAAATTTTTCTTTGTCTTCAAGGTGTATTTATTGATTTAACCCTGCAATCACTACTCTTGGATATGCCAAGTGGTAGATACTCTACTTTATTTAGACAAATAATAGTGTCTGCTGAAAGATAGCAACAATTGCAGTAATATAGATATTTCACAGGGGCTAGAAGAGAAATCCAGAACTCTGAGACTTCTGGTCTTGTCTCTGAATCCCTTTTGTACCATAGTTAGTATTCTTCTTTTTCAATATGCTGTTCTGTAGTCACTAAAATATTATAGTGGGGAAGTGAAAGGGCAGTGGGTGTGCAGAAAATGAACAAAGAAATCTAAGTAAGTCTAAATATACTCCAAACTAGAACCTTTTTTCAATGAATATTAAATTATCCTTAGTTGAGAATAGTGCAAGGACTTGGCAGAAAATTTTGCAGTGTTAGTAAACTACAGTACACATTCATTGTCTAAGAGAGAAAGAAGCATGTTGTATACGTAACTAGGGCTATCCCAGTGTAAAACAATAAGGATTGCTGACTCACCAACTACAGCCATTGTAGTTGGCAAATGCACACTGGAGAAGAGACCTTTATGCAAATGAGAGTTCAAAGTTTCTTCCTCTGCCTGAGACAGCACCCAGACACATTGGTCTTCAGTTAGGATACTTTACAGATTGTTTTAGCATACCCTGCTTTACAGTTTATATTAAATTGAAATTTCCTTGCAACTGGAACATTTGTATACATTTTTGAAGAATAGCTAGTATCTGAACATCTGTAATATCTAAATAACTAATTATCAAAGGAATGCATTATGCTGAATTCCATGAAGTAACCGTATGGCAATTATCTGCTCTTACTGATCTTAGGTAATACATAAGACTGGATCCAAGATAGTTTGTAAAGCTAATCCTTGATTTGATTATGGCTGTTAAGAGTCAAGAATAGCTATTGTTTCATTGACATTGGCTTTGGTCTTGGTAGTCAAAGAGACCCTTCTCAGAACTACTGAAAAGTATCAGCCATCAAGTCTTAATCAGAATTATTCTAATAAATGAACTATCCAATGACCACATTCTGTTGAGCATCAATGAATAAGAAACATCTAAACACAGAGGACTGAATGAAGAGAACCCAGCAATAGCAGGAAAGGAGCATGGAACCAGGTATTGGGGAGCTGATAAGCTAGAGTCATTAAGAGGAGATAATTGATCCCAGTTCCTTCATAGAGTTTCTGTTCAAAATGAGAAAGACCTAAGGGAATTCAAATGATGGTGTGGCTAAATCTGTCTATCTGGACCAATGATTATCTCTCTGTGGATCTCACAGTTCACTCTTCCATTTCAATCAGGTTATATGCCTGTGGTATATTGTTTAGAAAGTGTTCATGTCAAGTGATGGTGGCACGCTCTTTAATCCCCAGCAGAGGGATTACAATACAAACATGATTCTTTTAAAATCCCTTTCTTTGTCTGCAAAAGTGTATTATTATTTTTATTGCAGTAGTACTAGATATATGACTTCCCCACTTTGAAGACACTTCAAGTAGCAAAATCAATTTAGTCATCTCTCTTGGAATGAAGAAGGCTATAGACTCTGGAACTTAGGTGAATGAATCAGTCTTTCAATGGAAAGCCTGATTTCCCTGTACAATGATTCCCACAAATACAGGAGAGATATAGTCATGTGTTTTGTTTTGACATAGACTCATTGCTGACGTTAATATAATTTGTTTTCAATGAAATAAAAGATAAATTAATTACTTCCAAATATATTCTAAGGATGAGAACTAGAAAGCTTTAGACAGATAAAAAATTAAAATAGTTACTATTGGGGCTGGGGAAATAGCTCAGAAGTTAAGATAACTGCTTGCTTTTGCAGAGGTCCAGAGTTTAATTCCAAGCACCCACATGGCTGCTTATGACTGTCTGTAACACAAGTTCCAGGGGATCTGACTCACTTTTCCAGTGTAATTGGGCACAGACATACATATATACACACAAACATTCAGACACATAAAGTAAAATATTAATAGTTTTAATATATATAATGACTGTTAGAGAAAGAATCCTGAGGACAGTGTAATGACAACCCTGTTATATCAATCAGATACTGGAGAGTATAACTTCTTATTTGTTGTGTGTTTTGACAATTTAGTGATATTAATAAATGATTAAGGAAAGATAATAATGAGCTTAGTTCATAATTAGCATTATGAAATAAATAAAATAGCAATAGAGCAGCCTAAGAAGTGTATCACAGAGTGGCCAACATAAAACATGTTTAAAATCAAGAAGTAATTGCATAGGAGTAGAATTTAATACAGATAATTCTAAATAGTATAGAAGAGAGAAGCATGGAGTTTATCCTTATCAGAAGGACTGCAAGATGGTATCACTGGAAAGCCGAGGATGGAGAGAGAAGAAAGTTGAGGAGGTCTTAAATGTAGTGTTCCCAGGCTTTAGAAACTAGAAGCATGCAAAGTAAGAATATAAAAGATTAGTGTCTGAGATAATGATTGTACTTCTTCAACTTTGTTTATCATCTTCCATTAATTACCACTTAAACATTTTATAAGTAATCTGCTGGAAAATCGATCAGCAATAAGTTAAACCTTATTATGTAGTCCCTGGAGACTCAGTGATTCATAGCTAGGCAGAGTAAGAATCCACTGGCACAAGAAAGTGAACCCTTTTTAAAATTTTTTTTTGGTTTGGGCTTTTGAGACAGGGTTTCTCTGTGTAATTTTGGAAACTATCTTAGTACTTGCTTTGTATACCAAGCTGGTCTTGAACTCACAGAGATCTCCCTGCCTCTGCTTCCCTCTGCTGGGGATTAAAGGAGCGTGCCACCATCACCTGACATGAACACTTTCTAAACAATATACTCACAGGCATATAACCTGGATTACATCATTTGTAATTTCTCAAATGCAGGCCATTTCTCATAGGGATATATTCTGCTTGAAATATTAATTATTGTAAATTAATTAAAGTTAATGGCCAGCAAATTTGGCAAATTTTGGCCTCTTCAGTCATTGGCTTCCTGTGTACAATTGCATATATGCTAGTAAATCATGTGTGTGTATGTGTGTATTTTACTTTGTGTTTGAAATTTAAAATAATAATATTATAAGCAAGCAGCTTACCAGTCCAGTCTGCAAAAATGTCTTCAAAATCTCTTATGGTTTTGTTTAATTGTAGTATACAAACTTGAATATGTTCAAATATCATCCATGGGAGAAAAGCACTGAGATCCTCTAAATGAATTTTCTGGTGATTTATATTTAAATGTGTGAAGAAGTTAATTTACAAATTTGGGAGAAGTTTTATATTTTTATACTCTGAACATCTCATCATGTAGTAAAAGTACAATGCAAAATGTCTGGATATTTGAAAGAGAAATATGATTTTTTCATCTAGTTTTCAAATTATTTTATTTACTCTTTGGCAGTTATATACATGAATATATTCTTATTATAGTTATTCTTATCACCCTCTCATATCTCCTTCCACTTCCTCAATTCAATTTTTTCCCCAACAGTACTCTTCTTATTTATATGGCATCTTCTGTGTACCACTTATATATGAGTCAGGGTGTAGAGTTGTTTACTGGATCAAGGGCAACCTGACAGTGGCCACACCACTGAAGTAAAATGACTCCCACATTCCTAGAGCTAATAAAGCGCTAATAGCTCCTCAGAAAGTGGTGGGACCCTAATGAATCTCTCCCTCACTTCCCATCCATAATGGAAAGTTGATAGGTTTAATTTTGTGCACTTGTGCAATCACAGCTTCTGTGAGTTCTGGAGTGCGAATGATTATGTTACAGATCCAGAAGACAATTTCCAGCACTCTGCTCCATCCAGCTTTGCATTCTTTCACACATGCCTGCCCTTTCATTGATGTTCCCTGGGGATGTTCTATTAAGGCTAAAAATTCAACAGCCACTTATTCACTGCTCTATCATGAGCTATGAGTCTCAGATAAAGCCCTGCTCACTGGAAACAAAAATTCCTCTGAACAAGACAATGGATATATTTTATTACATTTTTGAATTTACTTTTTAACAGGTTCTCTAGTTTCTCTAACTTTGCTTGGAGCAGAGTTTTGATGACTAGATAATAACTAGTACACATAGATACAAGGTCTGAAAGGCACTTCAAATATCTTAGACCTCTTTCTCAAATTAAGGGAAATCATTTAGATTCTGCTAAATCCTGAATTCAGTTGTGAAAGAAGTGCTTGACGTAACAGGCTGGATTTCTGGGACAATTCCATTACATATATAGGGAGACCTTTAAATACTTATGTCTTGTTGATAAATGACCCCATCCATAAAAGTTTCCCGGCTGATAACAACATTACAAATCCTTATCTTGGTAGAGGAAATGGGATAGGGAAAGAGGACAACTTCACTTAAATTGCCCTAGTTTATGTAGGTATACAGTCATCCCATACAACAAAATGCATTCAGTATAAATTGGTATGTATTGACAAGTCTTATAGCTACCACCCTAAGAGTTCAAACTCCAAATTCCTGTCTGAGACTCAAGGGTATAATTTCTGTACAAGTTACTTTCTTCCAATATATAACAGACAAGATAAACATTCCTGTTCCTAAATGAAGAAGCAGAAGAACACTGAGGAAAGACAAACTTATAGTTACACCAAAGTTTTAGCCCATTGTATTGAACTGCATCACACCTAGTATTTTAGGATGCAAGAAACACAGAGTGAGGGTGGTGTGAGGGTGTGTGTGTGTGTGTGTGAGAGAGAGACAGAGAGAGAGAGAATGAGAGTGCTCATCTGCACCTTCTCCATTTAACTTTCTATCTGCATTCCTAGGATCCCTCCAGAATGACCTTTGAGGCCTGCTTATAGGAGTCAAAGTTTTCATTAGAACACATCTACTAATAGTTCCAACACTACATGATTTTATTTATCTCAGTGACAACCCAAATTGCTGGTAGTAGGTTTCTGTATTAGTTATTTCTTGTCGCTGTGACCACATTCCTGACAGGAAGGAACTCAAGAAATAAAGGATTTATTTGAGATTATGATTTCATTTCATTCCATCGTCTTGAGGAGAGTAAGAAGAGTTCCTCACTGCTAAGGTGGCAGGAATGTAAAGCTGATTGTGTTCATTCTCATTGACTAGGGTGCAGAGACTGGAAATAAATCTGAGCTCTATTATAAACATCAAAACACATCCCCATGAGTGAGCCATTTCCTAGATCCCACCTCCTACTGTGTCTACAATTCCCCAAAATAGTGCTATCAACTAGTAACTCAGGGGCTAAGTCTTCTAGCCTGTGAGAGATAGCTCACATTCAAGATACAAATTTTCCACTAATTATGAAGCTAGCTTGTGTGCACTAGCCATCTCAGATGAATTTTAGGGTAATTTTAATGGGCTTAGTTCAATCATCTTTCTTGTTAATAAACCGAAATAATCAAGGCACCTGTGTTTGGGGCAGACCTGATAGGGTTGCACAGGCATTAAACCAAGTTTTCATGCCTGGAATTCTTTGCAAGCTACTCAGGTATTTTCATGCAGAGTGGTAGAAGGACACCTTGTCCCATGACATTCATTTTCCCCAGGGGTATGTGATCATGAGGACAGTCTAACACATTTGATCAAGATAAGGAATATGATTTTGGCATGATGAATGTTGCCACAGAGCTTTTTAGTCACAGGTGTTGAAATTGCCATGAGAGAGCCCACCCTCAACTTCTGTGTGTCTGCTTTTTCCTTCTGCCAGAGCTGCAGGTCAATGAAATCTGTATATACACATGGGCATGTTTGCATGTCCAGCTTAGCCTCCCCAAGAGCTCCACCAGTACTGCAATTCTAAATAAACTTTGCCCAAGATTGGATTACCTGGGAAGCAAACAATTCTTACCAATGAGGCACATCAATCAAAAGACGAATGGTTGGAATAGAATAATCATAAGTGAATCTACACTGATTTAAAAAAAACAGTTAATTTGTAACACTTTAAAACATGATCACAGATCTTTCAGTCCTAAACACCTCAATCCTGCAGTATAGCATCTGTAAACTTTTCATGTATACACACTCCTAATGTTCACACAGACCAGTGGTTTTACGTGATCTTGTTCTTACTCCATTACTATCTACAGCCCAAGTTTGATTCCTTCCCCCATTTCAAATCTAACCCTAAAGTGTTAAAAGTTTGAGATCACGAGTGAAGCCATTACAAAATAGAAGTAATCAACAAATCCTTCCAGCTCCCCTATACCAGTGATTCACAGGGTATTTCACAGAAACTCCCATTAATGTTAATGAGATTGGGTAAGTTACAGGCAGCACCTTTTCCTTCCATTGATAGGTGAATAGTTCCCTAAGGTACTTACTTAGATGAGAGAACTTAATTTTCTCTCCACTAATCCTCTCTGGATGAAAAATAAGAAATCAGGCTTCACAAATTAGATTTCTTTTTTAAAGTTGCTGGCACAAATTCATACCATTGGGATGAATTAATCAGAATCCAGACTGGAGTATTGACCAAGCCATTCGGAACCAGTCAGACCATTTTCTACTCAGAAGGTACCAGGTAGCTTAAGTCTTAAGAACTCACACGTTTCTCGTGGCTTTGAAAGAAAACCATTTAAACCCATTAGATCTTGCTTTCTTTTGTACAGTTCTAGAAAAAATGGAAGTGTGCAATTATGTGCAAGAACTAGTTATAGAGAAATAGAATTTCCTGATTGCCTTAGCATGAATTGAAGAGTTCAGTCACTGATTTAATTAGCTGTCTAGGGAAGGAGAGATCATGAAATGTTGAGGGAGAAACAATGTAGGGTTTACTCAAAGGCACTTACAATGATAGCCCAGGTATAATTAAATTTCTGTGGCAGAGGCACTCTGTGAAGTTTGGAAAAAAATAGCAACTTTAAATAGATTGTCAGTATTTTAGCATGATAATAATCATTTCAGAATACAACGTGACAGTGGATAATTCTTTACTGATACAAAATACAGTCTCTACCACTGCTTTTCTCATTTATTTCAGATCCGAATATGTATGTAGCCACTGTGGCAATGAGAGGTTCACTTAGTGAGGCTCTGTGTAATATAACCCAGAAGAAAGGTGGGAGGTTCTCAGAACAGAAGAAATCAAACAAATTACACACACACACACACACACACACACACATACACACACAACTGCTGGTAACTGCTGGTATTTACTGCATACTGATAATTACACTTTAAAGATATATTTGTAAATCTCACTGATTCTTTAAATAGGAATTTTCTAAAGATTATCACCCAGGACCTTAATGGCATAAGGATTTTCATTACCCTAAATTTGGATTTAGAGCCATTAGAAAATTCCTTAAATATAAATAGCTCCCTAAGTGCCAAAATGTGTCTTGATTCAGTTATGCATGATCATATAAATAGATGTCCTTATGCTCTCTTCTTGAAGAAGTATCTTACATCTCCTGTTTTGACTAAAGCCCCAATTACATTTAAGCATTAGCAGACAAGTTTAGCTAATTATTTGAATCTAATGAAATACAAAAAGTCTCCTAATTTATTAGACATTAAAGATTAGTGCCAATGCTTTAAGGAATTATTAAACTAACTACTTTGAAACCCACAATTGTAATTGGATATGTCTCTGTCATTGATGAAATGAATATAGTGAATTTCAGTAAAGGAACAGAAGAGTGAAACAATACACCCAATATCCTCGCCCTAACTGACATTTATGTGACAAAGGCAGACACTTCACATCAGCTGGACAATGTTTCATTTCTATTTTATTGTTTTCAGTGCACTTATACTGCTCCCCAAGATAAACCATATTTGGGGATGTTAAAATTCTCCAAAATAAAAGAAAAAAACATTCCGAAGGATGGAACTATACAGCATACCAGACTACAATGGAATACAAATGTTCTACAATAGAAAACAGTTGAAAATTCAAGTCCTCAATTACTTAGAAAACCAAAAATGTAGCTATGAACAAATAATTTATCAAAGAAGAAATAGAGACTCGTTTGAATTAAATACAAGTAAAAAACAAAACATATCCAGATTAAGTAGTGCTAAAGGTTTGAAACATGAGCCAAAGGAAATATTTCAAATCAACTTTTGGAAAGTCAGTCCAAACACCCGAAAGCAAGCACAAATTCTTCTCACAGTATGGAGAAAGGAAATAATAAAGATAAGACAAAATATTGGGAGAACTGAAAATACAAAGCAGGCTGAAAAAATCATTAAAACCCCCAAATAATTCCTTGAAAACATGAATTACAATAAAATCCCTTCACCGAACCCACCTCTTTTTCTGTGCCTATATCTCTTTTGCAAATATCGTGAAACAGTAGAAGATGGGCAAGGATCCATCATCTGCCCAGGGAAGGCAAAGATATGAAAAGAAACAGTATAGCTCCAGTAGGCAAACTAAGCCTGTCTTCCACAAAGGGGCTAAAAGTTCAAAGTGTGTGTGGAAGCTTGACTGTGTTTAGCATAGCTGCCTATCTAAGGGAATGCTGGCTTCCAAAAGATGTGATCATTTTGACCTAGGAGATTAAAAGGAAAGAAAGGACCAAGTGACTTGGCTCTAAGCTGATTTTGTTATGAGAACAATAAACCACGAATTTTTACTTACTCCAAATGAAAAAAGAAAGAAGGAAAATATCAGTGATGAAGTTGGTAATGTTCAAGGATGAGAGAGCACACAAAAAAGATGATAGAACTTGCCAATATTAAGAATAAAAGTGGACTAATAAAGATTTAGATGATAGAAATGGCCCTAAATTTAAGAGATAGCTCCAAGACAGCGATTTACTGAATATAAACTATAAATAAATAATATAAATGAATGTAAGTAAATATAACTTTTGTTAAAAAGACACTGGTCTAGTTAATTACATAAACAAAAGTCAGCTCTCCAATTAGCAGCAGATTTGAGAAGTGTTGTGTTTTGCATCTGTGAAACAGTCCAACATTTTGATGGTATTAGTGCAGTCTCTAACTATGGAGAGCACACACTAGTTTCCACACTCATTTCTCTACCATAAACAGCAACAGATTAACAACACTCACTTGCTTTGAATTGTGAGTTGGTTCTAGGACATCCAAAACATTTGGCCTACTCTTTAAAAAATGGATTTTATGATTCATTTCTCTTGTCTGAGATTTATGAATCCATCGAGCTATTTCCATTTTTTCTTTTTACATTAATCTCAGGAGTTTTTTTGCATTATGTTAAAGCTTGGGGTCTACAAGCATGGAGATTTATGTAAGGACTCTAGATATTATCACATTACATCTGTATCTGATTGTAGCTATAGGCTTTTGTGTTGATAATCATTAGTATGAAATACAAATGCTCAGTAAAATGATCATCATGTTTTCATTAAGGGATTCTTTCTCTAGTAGAGTTAGGAAGAAGGATAATAGATCAAGGTAGCTTTTATTATATAAAAGATAATAACATGATAGATATAATTTATTGAACATTTTTATGTGCCAGTTTGTTCAGCAATTTTCACTCATTATTTAAATTAATTCTGATAACATCATTAAGACACGAATGTAATTCTCACTGTGCCTCAAGAATATGATACTAAAGACAAGATTATCCTTTTGAATAAATTAGAAAGATTTAAGATTGGGGAAAATGTTACCCCATATATGCAGTGTATATTAGGAAAAGTCGGGATTTAAATTGATACAAAGTATTTTATTATTTTATTAAATCAATTTTTATTTATTATGCATATATGTATGTATATATCAAGACCCATAAAGTTATTTTTTATTTCATCATAGCAGTTTCTGAACATATTACAGAGGAAAACAATGACGCTACAAGAAAAATGTATGATTGACAGTATTAATTTGAGCATTTGTCAGGACAGTGAGTTAGGTAAAGAATTATCACATAAAATAAAATGAAGCCCATGACCTCATGCTAAATTAACTGTGCTACATACATCTAAATATGAGTTATTTCATTTACATGAGCATATATGTATGTGTAGATATGCCTATAGCAAGGAATATAATTTCAACTACCCTAGCATAAAACTACATTTAAAGCATAGTTCTGGCACCAGAATATAATTAGTCAAAAATGTTAATTTCTAACATTTTCCCTTCTATTTTTGCAATGGTGAATTGCTAATGGAGCCTCAAATGAACTGTTATTTGTGCCTGGAGTTGTACATTTCTGTTTTTCTGAAATAGCTATTTTCCTTCCTGTCTTGGCCTACCTGAGGTGATATTTTATCAAGGAAAAAAAACAAGGAAAAAGAAAAAGTAAAAAAATACATTATGTTTTTTATGTATCTGTCTCTGCTACCAGTTTTCATTTTTTTCCTTTAATTTTATGTCATGGCGGTGTGGCTTTTGTAACAATTGAACTGTCGACCTGGAAAGGGAAGGCATGAAGTTGATACAGCTGATATTGTCTATAATTCTACCAATCTACTTTAAATGGTAAACTACCTCCAAAAACAATTATGGTTTATTTCATAAAAAACTAACATGTTTCTTGAAATATGGTGTCAGAATTGAGATATATCTCTACAAAAATAGAATAGACTACAGAAGGAAACTCTAATGTCATTAGAAAATATATTAAAACATCAAAGCTGCCTGCCAATCAGTCAACCAATGTAAAGCTGTAAGTACCGTTAGTTCATTAAATGTATATATAGCTGTGGTTAAGCTCAGTCAGCCAATATAGATGTTAATTGTTCCAGAACATGAACATACAGGAGAAATTTATAAAAATATTGTGATCATAGATAGTTAGGAAGTTGTCCTCTCATAGTTAATAACTTGTGTGCATCCTGCACTACCATAGACATATAACACAATTTGAATCTCTGGGATCATTGTGCTTCTGAGAAAGCAAGGAGTTTATATGTGTTTAAAAAAGTAAGTTAAATTTTCCTGAAGTTACTTATTGGAGCAAGCATCCTTGATTTACTATGCACTGGCAGAGACAGATGAGAAACTGTCCTTTAGTGTGAGTGAAACACTGATTTAGGGAGTATATAGCAACTAATTGATTGGGAGATATGAAGAGGGAGTAAAATCTCAGAGCCTTTGCAGGGATATTGAGCTTCTCTGGGATGATGTTATTCCTTCAAAGTAATAACAATAGGATACTAGGTGACACATTTAAATTTGTGGAGGCGGAAACTTTATTAAAAAGTACTGTCTTGACACTTTCGTGCAAGAATTTCCTAAAAAATAGAACTGAAAAGTAAGCCAAAGTATAAAAGGAAACCAAGTTAAGACACAGACGATAACTAACCACAGAACAAAACATCTTTGATCCTAAGCACATCTCCAGAAACCACCAAAGGCAGCGGTTACAAGCAACAGCTCTCAGAAGTCTGGGGGAGAGAGAGAGAGAGAGAGAGAGAGAGAGAGAGAGAGAGAGAGAGAGAGAGAGGGAGGGAGGGAGGGAGGGAGGGAGGGAGGGAGGGAGGGAGGGAGGGAGGGAGGGAGGGAGGGAAGGAGGGGGAGGGAGGGAGGGAGGGAGGGGGAGGGAGGGAGGGGGAGGGAGGGAGGGGGAGGGAGGGAGGGGGAGGGAGGGAGGGAGGGAGGGAGGGAGGGAGGAAGGGAGGGAGAACAGACATGTTTAGATGCTCTGTTAGAAGATGAAACAAAAGCAGAAAGCAGAGAAATATCTAAACATTGGAAGGGAAAATCAAATCAGTGGCTTTTCCGCCTCATCCATCTGCCAACACCCAGACAGCACACAGTGGAATCCAATAGAGTGAAAACAAGATTGGGCAACTTCAGCAGAAACACATCCTCTCCATTTTTAAAATAATGAAAACAGTAACACAGGCATGACAAGGAACCAAATGGAAGAAACACCCAGGGAAATTGCACCGGGGATGGTCAGAGAGGCGGTGAAAGGGAGTTTATTCATTGGAATGAAAATTCAGCATGGCTGGACCAGGCTACATGGATCAATGGTCTGGAAGAAATGGGCTAGGGAAAAAATGCGAATCTACTAATGATCACATTTGGTCAAGCAAGAAAACGGATGCTAGGATGCTTGAGAAGTGTGGATCTGGGTTTTGAAGTGGGATAATGAGACTGTTTAAATTCCTAAGCATGGGACTCACAGTTCTCAGCATCTGCACGGCAGATTCCTCACACAGCATCTCTCCTGGGCAAAGTGGCACTGCCCTAATGTTTCTGTCACAGCTGTCATTGGAAGTTAGGCCAGGCAGTACTGAGGTTTGTGAAGACTTAGATACTCTGGTCCTTGCCCCTCACCAGTCTGTTTTCCACCCTTTCCTTTTTGCTCACTAAAGTCTGGCCACTTGTCTATGCCCCCAAAGCTTATGAAGGCCACAAATCATAGCCATATCTTTGTGCATGTTATTGCTGCTGGAGCAATGCTCTCCACTCGCTCCCCATTCACAGATCACCTTAGCTATGACAATTGCTCTGCCTGCACGCAATTGCTCCCGGTTTACAGTCACATCACACACTAATCTACCTCATACAACATACCAATGTTCAGATAAGCATGGCTAGTTCTTTGATTTGTCCTCTCGTAAAAATGCAAGTTCCTAACATCTGGGTTCCATATCACTCATTCCCAAGCAAATGGAAGATGAAATTCTGTCAGGAAAGACGTTAGTAGGTTTCTATATAAGAAGAAAGCTGACTGAGAGTGTAGTGTTCACCACACTCTTGAAACTACAAAGAGGAACAGGTGCACACAGGAGTCTTCATCATGTCAAGAAATGTTCTAGATTTTGTACACACATTATTTTCCATTGGCCTTGTCTCCAAACCCAGGACATTGTCCTCATCTCAAACTTAAACATGGAAGGTATAGTTAAATTGTATTTTAAAAATTGAACTGACTTAACCAACATTATAAAGCTAATAAAAATAATTTTTCATACCTAATTCTAACTTCCACTTTGAGTACACCTTGGAATCTTAACTCTTTCCACTCACTTTCTTGTTTCTCACCCATTTTCAAATATCATCTCTGAAGCCTTCCTTAATGGCCCTTCTTGAGAGTGTACAAAGCCCAGAGATTTGTATTCAGCTGTTAAAACATTGTAATTTATCTCATCCTGATTAAAAGTAGTGAACACTCCTGAAGACCTGAAGTTTAAATTATTTTCATTTACTAAGAAGCACTCAGAGAAGAGACACAGAAATTTTACATATTAATTTTATAAGGTCATTAGTATGGTATATATATATGTATATATATGGAAATATATTCTTTGTATTAAATGGTGTTTGGGTCATATGACATCAACATGCACAAAAATGCTTGTATTACAGGCAAAAATCAACTTAAAATAGATAAAGATTAAATGTAAGATTTGAAAAGTTAAACCTAATAAAAGTAAAATAATTTCCATGGACCTTGGTCTGGGCATTGATGTCTTAAGAACTGATCCTAAAAGCATAGACAGAAATGTTCAAAATAAATAAATTGTGTTGCCTTAAATGAAATGCTTCTTCATAGCAATTGGAAAATGAACAAAGATACAATCTCCCAATTGAAAGTATGTGTTTTTGTGCTGTATGGTACCATCTAGCTTGGATCTGAAGTGCCTCTAAAGTCTCCAGTGTGTGTTTGGTTGATTTTGAACCTTTGGTGGAAGCTGTGATATCATTAATGTAAATGACCTTGGAGAGAATGAGACTCAGTCAGTCTTCTTTTTCTCTTTGCTTCCTAACTTTTTGAAGTGAAAAGTTGCTTTTCCCATGAAATAGTTCCAGAACAAGCTTTCCATAACTTTAAGAATAAGTAACTATGAGAGCCAATGAAAACTTTGCTCCTTCAAGTTGTGCATCTTGGGATGTTGCAATGATAACTAAGGGTTGACTTATATTGTATCTGAT
This sequence comes from Mesocricetus auratus, assembly GCF_017639785.1. Classification (NCBI taxonomy): domain Eukaryota; kingdom Metazoa; phylum Chordata; class Mammalia; order Rodentia; family Cricetidae; genus Mesocricetus; species Mesocricetus auratus. Next base: position 16,368,517 of record NW_024429205.1, on the reverse strand, counting down.
AAAGATGTAAAATACATATTGCATTGAGACAATTCAAGACTACATATATATATATATATATATTGAGAATAAAGTGGCAAAGAAGCAGAGAAGACAATTGTCAAAAGAAGACAAACCTCCAACAAGATAAATGCTCAAAATCACTTATCATCACAGAAATGTAAATTCAAACCACAATGCAGTTCACCTCACACTTGTACAGAGAGCCATTATCAAAAAATGAACAATAAGTTTGGTGCAGATGAAGAGAAAATGAAGCTACTACATTCTGCTGTCAAATGCAAATTAGGATATGACATAAGACAGACTGGATTTTTCTCAAAAAAAAAAAGAACAATAAATGCTGCTTGAAGTATCTCCTTTCAGGCTTAGATTTAAAACTATGAACAGTGGAGATTCATACTATAAACTGCGGTGTGAAGAGAAAAGTTCACTGCTTATAACATAATCCATGGATTGCCTGTGAGAAATGTGGTTTTAAACACCCACTTGCCTCATTTTAGCATCCCTTGAACAGAGAGCCTCAGTTGAGGAATGAATGGTCTAGGTCAAGTTGGCCTGTGAATAAATATGTGGGAAATTATCTTGACTCTCTTAGTTGATATGGGAAGACCCATCCCAAATTATTAAAAGAATTTCAGTTTGGAATAGTACAGAATGCGGAACTTCTCAAATGCCTCTAAATATAACTATGCTACTTTGTGTTATACGTTCATGAAAAGTAAAGTTGTTACTGTTGAAGATTACAAAATCAAAAAATTTACATCATTCTGAACATTGAGGAAAGAACTGTACTTTATTCAGTATCAAACATCTGGCCAATATTTAATGATTTGCACCAAAGGAAATAGGAAAGTCCATCTCACTACTATGCACATGCCTTCAGCCTTTAGTAAATGGTAAATTAATATGAATATCAAACAATCAATTAAAATTAAATTGTTTGTGGTTAATTATCAGTATATACTTGATTTGTAGACCTGTATTTTTCCTCAATATATGTTTTTATTTAAATTAGAAACATGAATGCGTCACATGTCAATCCCAGCTCCCTCTCCCACCCCTCCTCCCTTGTCCCTCCACCAGCCCCTCATCCAAGCCCCCACCCAATCCCCACGTCATTCCCCATGGAGGGTGAGACCCTCCTTGAGGGGATCTCCAAAGTCTGTCACCTGTTTTATATAACAATGTATCTTCGGAAACATGAAATTTTCTCACATGAAAAGGTTTAAGAAGCCTTGATTTTCACTGTAGTGAAAGTAGTGCAGAAGAAAGAATAGAGAGAGAAACAGTAGCTCATGGTATGAAGGGACTCACTGGAAACTCTGTGGAAGGAAAGATAATTTTTGAGAAAGTCAAGAGACTGTACAAATTTTTCTATTTGCAGAGCTAGGAATTTGCAAAGGTCTTGGGATTTATACCTCGCAAATGTCAAGGGTCTTATGCTATCTTCTCATAGTAGAAAACTTGAAAAATACAGATGTACCCAAATGTCACCTGGAAGTGGGTATGAATTCCATCTACAGCATAATTACATTTTAAAAACATTTCCAGTGTCCTTCCCCACAGTATTCCTCTCCCTGGCACCCACAGGAACATATATTTCCAACACTTTGCCTCACTTCTCCTGGATTATCTAACAAAGAGATTTCCACAGGGCCCCAACACTTTCCCAGCTTTTCATCCTAATTTTGCTTTCAGATTGTCAAATTAGTCTCCAAGCATTTCACCTCCCCCCACTTCATGCAGATAAAAGTAGGCTTAGGACATTTCAAATCTGATCCTTCTGCAGATTTCTATTGCGTTCTTACTAATGTGCATGACTTAGTGTTTTTAAATGAATTTTTAATTTTCCTGACAGAAATGTGTTTTGTTGTTTGTTTGTTTGTTTCACATATTATCTCTGCACTTACACAGTATCTGAGTGTTTCTCAACCTTCTTAACACTGCCACCATTTAAAATAGTTCCTCCTGTTGTGGGGAACCTGAACCATACAATTATCTTCATTACTACTTCTTAATTGTAATTTTGCTACTGTTATGAATCATAATGTAAATATTTTGGAGATAGAGGCTTGCCAAAGTGGTCATGACCCTCAGTTGAGGATCATTAGAGTATCCCAACCCTCTCAAGAGAAAAGACTGATTGGGCCCACACCTCTATGCTGATGTCACTGTATCTAAGGTTCAGAGTATAACATTTCCTTTAACTAATCAAGACCACTGTTTTCTTTTTCTGGAAGCACTAGAAGAACCTCCTAAATAGGTAGTTCTCTGCAGCCAGCACTGATTGCCACAGCCAAATAAATACACTAAAATATGAGTCAGACTGTTAGCAGGAGGCTCTCTCTACCACAATATTGAAATCTTTCTATACAATCTCATGGACTCCTGTCTTTTATCTGCTTTTGTTATCTATAGGACTTGCCACCCATGTTTGTCTTTAGAAACTTATCTTGCCAGTCTATAACTTTCACCTTACTGACAACTAATTTTTTTTAATTTGGTTTTTGAGACAGGGTTTCTCTGTGTAGCTCTGGCTGTCCTGGAACTTACTCTGTAAGGGCAGATATTCACCTACCCCTGCCTGCTGAGTGCTGAAAATAAATGCACGTAACACTACCACCAGGCTGACAATTGATTATGGGACCTGTCTAAATCTTTACTGTGTCAAAGGTTTTGACTTTGGGTTTTCATAGGGTATTCATCTCCATTTTGTATTTTCCTTAAAGAATCTTTTTAAAACATTTTATCCTTCCAGTTCCTCTTTCTATCTAAATGTTTCATAAATTCATTAAAAAAGATTCTTCTTTTTAATGATGATTCATTTTACTTGTAATTATGTAAGGCAGGAGCTGTGCAGTGGCGATTGTAGGTGCCCATCACCACCAGAAGAGGGTGGCATATCCACTGGATCTGGGGTTACTAATGGCTGCGAGATGCCAGGTGAGGGTGCTGGGAATCAAACCTTGAGCCAGAGCAAGAACAGGAGTTCTCCTAGTGTCTGAGCCATATCTCTAGCCCCCAGAATATTTATTTTCATAAGCAGCCTCCTGACCCTTCTGCATTGTCCTATTACACCAGGCAATGGCAGGCATCACATTGACATTGGTACTCCTTACTTGCTCATCTAGAGACTTTATTCACATAATTCAATTCTAGAATGTCTCCATTGTCCAGCAAGCAGCAGGCATTCAGCAAACGAGTTTTAGACATTAGTGATGCTAATTTCTCCTGCCCGGTAGCCTCCTTTTTCAGACATAAAGTAACTAGACACTTTATGTTGGGGGGGTGTCCAAATCTCCACATTGTAAAGTAGGAGTGGAGTGTGTAAGCCTTCCCATTGTTCTCTACACTGGAAGTTTATACAGAAAAATGCAAAGTGTGAAAAGATAACCCCAATATCTAATCAGGGTATTTCTTTCAGTGTCCTGTATATTTCTTTAAATGGACTAATGAAGGCTTTTCGGGTAGAATTATCAGTAGAAGGCATGATGCTAGATGGTGATTATATTAGAAATCATGTTGAGAATAATAGTTTACAGTCTTTCATTGCATAATAAAGTTTACCTTTTGTCTATCTTTGAATTATTTAAGGGACATTATCCATCTAATTAAAGATTGTTCAAAATGACAACATGATATTCACATGGTACACATTACTTACTTATACTTTATATTCAATAACACACTATTTCAACTTTCCCTTTTATAATCCCCTAAAAGAAAACTCTCAAAATATGTGTCTAATATGGGGGTTATAATCACTCCCACTGAAGATAAACTGTACTGGTCTTCTAACAGGATTTTTTTAGTGGGCATTCAAAAAGACATGTTACCAGAAGTCATTCCTGCTATTTGTCAGTACTTAGTGACCAAATCGAACTTAGTAAAATAGGATTTAAATTTAACTTACTGGATGTTTACTTAGTTGCCCCGAGTTTTGGTTTCCACATTCTAATAATAACTCCACTGTTTTAGTAGTACACAATTTTTATTTGTACCAGCTTGGCTTTTTATTTGTGATGTCATCTCCTCATTGGCAAATAAGAACACATCAAAGATAGAAAGGTGTGGACAAATAGTCATCCAAAAAATTTAAAGGATGATTCATATGTGTGTGCATAAATGCATGTATAATAGGATTCATCTAGAACAGAAGTGATTCTCAGGGTACAAATGCTAACTTGATATGCATTTGCATATATGCCTGCATGTCAGTGTCTGTACAAAGAGCAAGTAGCAAAAGATTTACTTATGATAAATTTAAATATACATTTTCCTAGTTATTTTTGTTTAATCACCCAAAATTATCCTTTTCCATTTTTTTAACATTCGAACCATACTTCTCCCTACCACCCCTCCTCTCAGCCCCCTGTCCTCATCCAATACCCACTCACCTTCCCTCTTAGCCCATGCCCAGTCTGATCCTCCTCCCATGCTCAGTCACAATGCATGGGAGAGTGTGGGCCCAGCCCCAACCTATTGTGCAAGACTATGTGGACTCCTTATGGGAGCCCTAGAGTTATTTTCATGATAAAAACTTCTAGGCAATGAAGCGTTAGTGAATGGAACAAAGGTAGGATTGTGGTTATGCTATAGAGTTTGTTCAAAAGCAAATGAATGGTGGGTGACCCGAAAGCTGCTGTGCCTGCTCAGCCCATTGCTGTATGGAGATGTCGGTGTCCTATGAAGAAATGACCTCACTCAGCAAGGTGCAGCCGTTTCCCAGGATGGGTTTTCATGATTGTAGCTGGAAAAGGATGGAAGACATGCTTTATTGTAAGGGAAATGGACAGCTCCTATCTGGGACAGAAAGAACTGAAAATGGTAGGCCAGCATTAGGGGAGCTTTTGTTTGAGTGTATATTTTTCACCCAGAAATGGACACAATTACTGAAAATTAGAAAAGAAACCAGGCTTTATGCAAGGAAATGAGATAATTTCCCAACCAAAACAAGTGGGCTTACATTGAAAAGGAGGCCATTAAAATATACCTTAGCAGTAAGTTAATGGGGGAGAAATTCAATTTGAAAATGAGAGAACATTTTCAGATAGCAAGGGCACATGGTGGAACAGTATGCTTAATGAGGTACAGTAGATATATTCTAATTTAATCTAGATCATTTTAGATAATTACAGAAAGAGTTTAGGCTGTGATTTTCTCCAATCCCCCAGACTCTGCTTGATGCCAAGTGTTTGTCTGGACCATGAAAAACATAAACAGAAGATACACTATGATCCTATGATCGGTTTTTTTGTATAAAGTCTTTGAATAAAAAATAAACAGCTCAGAGAGGGTTTTCCACTAGATAGATGTCAGTCAATGAAAGAACAGTATTGTTGTCCAATAATGTCTTGACAAATGATGCTTATGCTTCTCTACAAAGGATAAAAGCAGTGTGGCTGGTTCCTAAAATATATACATAGTAAAAGCATTAAAATTGAGTTACTCTATAAGAAGGGAGACAATGCCATAGTGTATCAAATAAAAACCACAGTGCTTGATATAGGCTTCCTATTTTTGAGCTGTCGGTCAGTGGAGTTCCACAGACAAGCCCCACACACACACACACACAAACTGCTGGCTAATGGTTCTTTGGTCACCTTCCAGAACTTGATGGTAAGTTCCTATTGCTAAAGATATTGCATATTTGAGTCATAGTCTATACAGATATTAAACTGGTACCAACCTGTAAACTTCATCCCTACTTTCTAGATTTTTATGGTGCTGGGAGATTCTGTGCATGCTACAAAGCAAGAAAGTAGCTAATACCCTTACCCTGCTATGATCCCTATGACCTACAGTCATGACTGGAACTAACCCAATGCCCACTGATACTATAGTGGTATGTATGTTACAGGAATAATTAACTACTTTCTGATTTGCTTAAAGTCACACTCCACAAGATGGAACTCATAAGTGACACTGTTAACTGGGCCAAGAACCCATTGTATATGGATTACAGCTCCTAGGGGAAAGCTTGTTATTATTATTTTGCTAAATGTCCATAATATTAACTATTCCATAATTACTTACCTTTACAACAATAATTTACTACACTTCTCAGCCTTCATCAGATAAACTTATTTGGCTGATTAACATGTAGACAAAGAGACTGTGGAATTGCTAGCCTTAAATAGCATCCTCCCCAACAATGTTCAAGGATCATCATAGAATAGGACTATTGCACAATATACTTACAACATCAGTGACTGCATGCACAAAACCTGCACAAGATCTTGCTTGCCAAAATCCTAGTATGGACTAGAAAATGGTTCACCAAGCCCTACTTGTAGCTGAGGAAGTACTGACACCTGGTGGCTGCTGGAAGAGGGAGACTCGGTTTCCTTGAGTGGCCCTAGACTCATGTACCTTCTAGTGGGTTTACAAAAATACATCAGATGCATTAGGATGGGAATTGTGTGTGGGTTTGGGGGTGACTTGATAGGGAGGGAATGTTAGTGGAGTTTGATCAAAATGCATGGTGTGTGTGTGTGTGTGTGTGTGTGTGTGTGTGTGTGTGTGTGTGTAATTCTTAAACAATAAAATGTAAAGCAAACCTCTCATGTCCCTTCAGTGTGGTAAGTTGCTTTTCTCAGCTCTGTACTATAGACATCATATGCTTGGAGTGATCTTACTATCTGTTGTGTAGAGGAACTCAGAGAAATCTATTGAGATCTGACACACTGCAACACACTTGATAATTCTAAAAAAGGAAATTCTAGTCACTTCAGTTTGCATGAATGACATATCAGGTAAATCATGTTCATATGCTTGATGCCATTCCTGTTCCTCATACACTGGATTGACTAACAGTGGCTGCCAGATTGAGCCTGGACTTTTACTTTATATTCACTACTGTGAAAAGCTTCCGGAGCCACAGCAATCTGATATTGGCAATAGCAGGTTAGAACAAAAACTGTTCCATGTCTTAATGAGCCATCCAAATTCAGGAATGAACACATTCAGGAAAGAAGGCCTTGCTTTGTCAAGCTAATGAGAGAGCAGGATGTGATGGCTTCAAGTCCTTTCACTATATTCGAGCTTTATTCCTTAATATTATTCTAAGTAATGATCCCAATGTATTTTCTCTGATCTACGGGGTTTGGAGACATGACTTTCTTTGAATAAAAATAAAAGTGAGTGCGGCCAAGATGTTTTAAAAACAGAACAGATGCCAGGGGGTGGTGGCTCACACCTTTAATCCCAGTACTTGGGAGGCAGAGGCAAGTGGATCTCTGTGAGTTCGAGACCCACTTGGTCTACAAGAGCAAGTTACAGGACAGGCTCCAAGGCCTGTGTACAGGGAAACCCTGTCTTGAAAAAATCAAAACAAGCATATAAAAAAAACGCAGAACAGATACCTAGACTTAGCTTTGTGGGCTATGAGTGAGAACAGTGTCAATGTCACACTCTTGGTCGTTCTTCATTTGCTTACTACTTGTCTTAAGTGCTGGGAGTATGAGATGCCTGGTGCCTAGATTTGGAAAGGAAGTCGATCACAAAGAGTGAACCTTCTTAATCTTTCCTATCTCCTGAGCATTGGCAACCACTCTGTGTCATCGGGTGATACTTAGAGAATCTGTGCTATTAACTCCTGAGATATTTGTTGTTAAATCTATGAATCTTTAAACTTTGACAGCAGATCATGGGGCAGTGGACCTGTAAGAAGAGGAACTATGAAATAGAAAGTCACATGTGAGGGAATGCAAAAAATCCAGGATATGTCCTAATTTATCTCTTTGCTATTTCCTAGTGCTAGTCAGTGTATACTTTGGAAAATATTTATGTAAAATTATCCCTCAGTATTCATGGGTTCCTGATCTAAAGATCTGTGATTCTGATCCTCTCAATAACACGTTTTTACTATTTGAGAAATAAAAGCAGTAAAAGTAAAGTCACAAATATTAACTCTTCTCTTATGTAATATGTTAAGCAAAAGTAAAAAACAAGAAGCCTAATATAATTTACGGGTTTTGTTATATGTACTAGGGAAGACAGACTGAACTTAGTAGGTCAATTCAGAGAAGGATGAGATTTAGGTAGGCATAGCATAACTTTGTTTTGACAGGATCAGACATGAAAGGCAACCTATTCTTTTCCTATGGAGAATACCAATGGAATTGGAACATAATGTAATAAAGAAAATAGCAAAAGGCTACTCAACAGAGAAGATGTAGCTGAGCTGCTTCTTCAACACTCTGAACAATAAACATTTACACATCAAGAGGGATTCACAGGGACATCTGAGGGCAACACCCAAGTCAGAAGCAGAGACAGAATGAGGTTGATAGATGTTTAGGGACATCAGGAAATTGAAGATACCCAAATATGACTGAATGAGGTTGACTAATATTTGGAGAGCAAATAACTAGAGTTGTCCAAATTATGAATCAATGTATTTTGTCAGTAGGATTGCCTGTCATTGTTGTAAACACTCCACTGTCAGGAAAAAAGCTGCATCAGTAGAAATGTTTGAAATGTAAAGAGAAAGAAAACTTGATGATAGAAAAATAAGGTCTTGTGTATACTAAAGAATATCAGGGCCAGTGACAAGATGGCTCATTATTCCTCACTGTGGTGCTCTGCTGGTGGCAAATATGCCAGTAGGACATAATAGAGGCTTCACAACGCATAACTAAAAGAACCCACAGGTGAGAATTTGTAACTTCAGTGGAATTTAACTTGTAGTTGGGGATAATGGGGAATTTTTTTCTCCCTTCAATTTTCCTATCCTTTGTCTCCTCCTTTCATCTCCCTTTTCTAGCTATTTCTTTTTTTGCTTGCTCTTTTGCATTCTTCATTCCTCTCTAGCCCATCACTATTCCCCTCTTTGTCTTATTTTTCAAGAGAAAATAGAAATGTGTGGCTTTATTTCATTTTCAGGAAGAAATACAATAAAGAATGATGACAGTGGATTTGATTTAACATTTTCTTTTTTAAGATTGACTTGAAAATTGCATATTTTCACATACTGTCTTAAGCTTTCTACATAATTCTATTCTGGAAAATATGATAATGGAAAATGATTTATATTCAAATTGTTCCATACTTTTATTGGCATTTACATCAATCTTGACATTGTTATTTGATCTTATTACAGAGTCTTGATAGGCTGTTTTGGACAAAATGACATAAAAAATTGGGATGAGAAATATGATTATCCTTAGATATGGACCTAGATTAGACTCAATTAATATATTAGTATATTAAATAAAATAATCTATGTAAGTATACTAAATAAATATAAGTAATATAACTACACTTTAACTTTTGCGGCAAAATGATTATCATACTGTTTTATCATTAGGAGGACATAAAAGGAAAACTGCTCTATTATCAGTAAATTAGCCCCATAAGAGGTGAGCAGGGAGGTAAATTTTCTATGCATTATCTAAGATCTCAGTAACTGTTGTCTAGGTTGCTGATCCTAATGAATTGATGGATGGAAAACGTGACTCATTTTGGCACTGTGATTTCCTCCCAAGTTATTCTCTTACATTGTTTGAGCCTTGACAATGCAGCAAAGGTATCTTTTCTTTGCTGTACAAAATAGAAATGGATTACACTGAAGCTGGAGAGATGTCTAAATGAGGTCTTGCCTCACAGTGGGACAACCTGAGCTGGCATCACCAAATCCCATGTGAATCTGGGTGCAGGAGCATGCACATGGAATCCAAATACCTCTGCATTGAGTTGGGAGATTACGAGATGAGAATCCCTGGAAGTTCATGGACCAACTAACTAGCCTGTTATACACATTTGTGAATAACAAGGAAGCCCTATCTCAAGTGATAGGAAACAAAGACTGGGACCTCAAAATGTACTCTTTTTTGTTTTGTTATTGCTTGTTTTGTTTTTACGAGACAGGGTTTCTCTGTATTGTTTCGGAGGCTATCGGTCCAGCCCGGCCTCGAACTCACAGACATCTGCCTGCCTCTGCCTCCCGAGTGCTGGGATTAAAGGCGTGCACCACCACCACCTGGCTCAAACTGTTCTCTTGACTTCCACAGGTACAGTGTGGCACTAATGAACCCTCAGATACACAGTGTACCCTGGATATGTGTACACATAAGCACAACACCCCCTACAGACAATAGGTTACATTAACTTGTTGGTTAGTTTGAGTGAAGATTTAGATTCAGGCAGCCACCCTCCTTTTCTTTTTAACTGGGAGATGCCTCATTATCGGAGCACACATCATTTCACTCTAGCTGTGCGAGGAGGATAGAGAAAGTGACTCTATCTTGGGAAATCAGTGGCTCTGCAAAAACAGTTCCTTTTGGGGAGCCATTAATAGCCTGGAGTTATGAGATGCTAAATTTTCCTTAAACAGCATTTCTGCTTGCGTGAGTGTTGAATTACATATTTTGCCTAATCATAAAAGTGATGATGTATTTAGGAAATAGTGCAAGCTCCATGGAAGAACCTCAAAACGGTGCCACTGGCTCAATAGCATTAAACATAAGACCTAAAATCAGAAACAAATTAAAACAGGAACAAATGCTAGGTGAAGGTAAGGGCAGGCACTCAAAAATCTGGAGAAATGATGATAATATCCAATGGAAATTGCAGAATGCAAATGTAGCCATTTTAAATATGTAGCCAAATAATTTTAAATATCTTATCCAGGATAAAATTTAAACAGTGCTCAGATGTACAGTTCATGATTGAGGAGTTTCTATTGTTTTGTTATTATGAGACAGGGTTTCTCTGTATTGTTTTGGAGGCTTTCGGTCCAGCCTGGCCTCGAACTCACAGAGATCCGCCTGCCTCTGCCTCCCGAGGCTGGGATTAAAGGCATGTGCCAACACCGCCCGGCGAGTTTCTATTGCTTTAAGTAGACTTTAAAAATGTTTGGGGTCTCTTGTCCTGCACTACCTGTTAGAATCAGAAAATGACAAGCTATTCACAAAACTTAACTCCTGAAGAGACCCTTCCCCCAGTCATTACATGGCAGTAACCTAGAGAACCACTAGTGTCTGTTTAACACATTAAGGACAGTTTTCAGCCAAGAGCCCCGTGTGCTGTGTTGGTAATTGTTGTCAAAAGGAAAAAGAAGAAGTGAACTTACCACATTATTTAAGCTCCTATGGGATCATAAAATAGAATTAGTCATGTTGACAGATTTATTAGAAAAATAATTTAAAATGACACTCTAACCTCGTAAGCCATCTTCTTGTACCCAGAAGTTGGAATTGTAATAGTACAAAATTTCTCCACTTTATTTAATTCAACAAAATTTGCATTTTATAGATATTTTACACTTTGAAATAATACAAATATTGTCTAAAAAGATGAATAAAATAATTTACCTATGAATAGGTAAATATATTTTATAAATAAATTACTAAGAGCTTACACTGAAGCCAAAAGAACTAACTTGAAATATCTTTTCAAATTAACCAATTTACAAATTTTCTTTAGTAATTTATTAAAAAAACTGACAACAAAAGATTAACTTGCAATTTTTATCTCTAAGTTGTTCCTGAGTTTATAATTAATGAGCCTAAAGAAACAAACCTGTTTTGTTTTGCAATATCAGTTGAGGTGTGAGCTATTAAAATGTGCACAATCAATCATTTAATTTATCATCTTTCTCACATTATGTTCCATAGATCACTGATGTGAGATACTTCCATTCAATCTTTAACAAATATTTTTTGAATGATACACAGGATGAATCTGAGTATTTAGAGGGGATATGTGTCAATGTCAAAACTCCCTCAACCATGTCCCATTATTCTGGGTCCTCAACAATACTCAATTCATTTCTCTTCAAGACATCCATTTCAAGAAAATCAGAACTTTATTCTGCTCAGCAAACTTGATAGCTGGGTATGTTATTTTTCCCATTCCCATTTTGTTATGAACAGTTGATTCATCTCTACAATTCATAGATTAATAAGTGAAAGGACTGCTATTAGTAATTAATGATATTTGCTTTATTTGCCAAAGACGGAAACTTAATGAGCTGAGAACTTTCCCTAATCTTTTAAAACACTATAGAGCATAATATTCGGTGAGTTCCATTACCTTGTATTCCTATGATATTTTAAAGCTACATACATCTTGTCAAAATATTTTGAATAGGCTAATCAAATTCATCCAAATTTCATTAAGTCTCCACTTAAAAAAAACTGGGTAGGCTACAGAAATGGAACATGTTATTTTTTTTTTCTCCTCAGGGATTTCTTCAAGGAGCACATGCTGGTTCATGGCTTATCTTCATTAATGTGTGTGGTCACCTAATGGTTCCCAAATTCTTAGCTTCTGCCAGCACTATTTGTAACACGAATACTAAGTGATCCAGAGACAGATATTGGGGTTCAAGCTGAAAATCAGGTAAGCAAAACAGCTGGTCACAAGCTCTCACCTTTTGCTCAGGCTGAAAGGGCTGATCCATGCAGGATCTCTTCACCATGCCTTAAACTGCTCTGTTTCCTCAGTGTGTCTAGTGAAGAAAGGTCTCATACTGAATACTGAAGACCCTGCTTCTATGTTTTATACCCCTCTAGTGCTGGGATTAAAGTTGTGTGCTCTGTTTCTCTTTTAGACTGGTTCAATCTTGTATATCGCTGGGTGGTCTTGAATTCAGAGATATCTGTCTACCTCTAATGCTGCATCCTAGGATTAAAGGTGTGTACCACCACCTCCTATCTTCTGGTTGCTGGGTTCAAAGCTGTGTATCACCACTGCCAGATCTCTGTGGCAAGGCTGACTTTGCTTTTCTGAATCCTCAGTAAAGCTATAATAAATCATAAATAATACATCACTACATTCTTCTTAGACCTGAAGCCTGAATGATGTGGAAGATGATATAGGTATTCCTGTTGTTGTTTTATTATCCTTGCACTAAAAACCAATAACAGAAAAATAATCCAAATGGCAGATATAAAAGTTAACAATGAATAGATATTTTAGTTTGAAACAGGAAGTTTTTTTTTAAATAAAACATATCTGGAATTAAATTTCTTTGTATAGTCACAACATTTGTATATCCTGATTGCACAGCTAAATGATGAATACAAGTCTGTTTTAATCAATGATAAAATATTTTTGTAGCTTTTTAAGGTTCTTTTTTATTTCACCAGAATTTTTTAAAATTTAAGTTAGAAAAAAGCTTGCTTCACATGTCAATCCCAACTCCCTTTCCCTCTCCTCCTCTCCTGTCCCCCTTCAACCCTCCTCCAGCCCCTCACCCAATCCCCACTCCACACTCCAAGGAGGGGGAAACCCTTCATGGGGGATCTCCAGAGTCTGTTATATCATTCAGGGCAGGGTCTAGGCCCTCCCCCATGTGTCCAGACAGAGACAGCATCCCTCCATGTGGAATGGGCTCCCAAAGTCCATCTGGATGAGTGACAAATGCTGATCTTTTGTCCGAGGCCCCAAAGACTGCCAAGTCCTCCTCACTGACACCCACATTTAGGGGGTCTGGATCAATCCCATGCTGGCCTCTCAGCTATCAGTCTGGGGTCCATGAGATTCCCCCCTATTCAGGTCAGTTTCTATGAGTTTTACCTGTCAAGTCTTAACCCCTTTGCTCATCACTCCTCCCTCTCTGCAACTGGTTTCCAGAAGTTCAGTTCAGTGTTTAGCAGTGAGTGTCTGCCTCTGCTTCCTTCAGCCACTGGATGAAGGCTCTAGGATGGCATGCAAAGAAATCATCAATCACGTTATCAGGGAAGGGCATTTAAGGTAGCCTCTCCACTATTGGTTAGATTGCCAGTTGGTGTCATCCTTGTAGGTCTTGTAGGTTCTATCTTAGACAATGAAGGGCTCTGGAAGTTTCTCCTCCAAAAATGTCCATGTAGCTTTTTGGATTCAACAAGTATTATCAGAACCTCATAAATGATTTTCATATGCAAGGGAAAATACTGATTTGTGATTTTAGAAGTCACAGTGTAGCATACTGCCAGAAAAGATATACAAATGACGAGTTTAATGCTTGGTGGCTCTCTTAGGACAATTCCCTAGTCCGTTCATTCTGTCACTCTTCTAAAAGAGTTTCTTATGTGATTTTCTCTCTCTTCAAGAACTTCTTTAAGCTTCTGTGAGCAAGTGATGGTTTTCTTTGCTATTTTTCTGAGAAAAAGTCAAAGTGAGTGTAAACGACATTTCCCAAGCATCTGCCACCTCTACAGAGGCAACTGTGAGTCTCCTTCTCTAACTGTCATAAATTAATGGCTTCCATTTCTAGCTACGGTCTATCAACTTGCTCATGGGATCCCATCCTCTTGTGCCAGATAGAATTACTTTACCAATAATATTGTTTTTGATCATAAATGCTTATCTTTAACATCAGTGCATTTACTCTATTCTCTCTATGACATTTACCTCTGGCCATTTGCCCTTGTCCTTACCATAAAGCAAACTGCTCAAGAGGCAAGCCTACAACTAATAATAATTTCTTTCTCTCTGTATGGATTAAACTGACTTATGTGGAATTTCATTTCCAATGGTCTCCTTGAAAGTGTTTCCTTCTTTAAGGAATAACTGTTTGTTTGATTTTTGTTGTTGTTGTTTTTTCGAGACAGGGTCTCTCTTTGTAGCTTTTAAGTCTCTCCTGGCATGCACTTTGTTGACCAGGCTGGCTTTGAACTCACAGAGATTCACCTGCCTCTGCCTCTCAAGCGTCAATAATTGTTTTGTAGGTTTCCTACCTTAACCAATAACAACTGTACTCCTATATTTGTAGAGACTCAACAGGGAAAATCATCTTTGGCTTTGCACTTTCTTCTTTGCCACATGGTCCACCCTTCAGGAAACTGGTTATCTTTCCTTTCACACTTTATTCAAAATTTTGCCAACTTTAGTACCCGTGCTGCCCAGCCTGCACAAACATCATTTAATTGATACTATCAGATGATTTGCCAGGGTGAGACACTTACACTAGCAAAATGTTTCATGGTCTCTATGAGTTAGTATTATCAGGTTTTTATGGTAGACATGAAATGATATGTTATTATTATTTACTGTATATTACCTTGATTCGTAATAAATTATCACCTATTTGTGCCCTTTCTATTTGCATATATTATTTAAGGGAAGACTTCTTTAACCTTGGTTCCATTTCAATATTTGTATATTTTCCCTACTGATTTAAAGACAAATTTTTAAATTCAAGAAATAAAATTCGTGGTTTACATGAGTGGATATAGATTTTATTAAGACAATTATCTCTTTCAGTGGTGGTAGTTTTTCCCTTTGGCAGTCAAATTTACAAGAAGTTATATCTACCTTTTGTGTGTGTGTGAGTTTAGTTTATCTCAACGGTGGTTCTATGCATGCAGGACAAATACTTTATACATTGCATCATCCTTGCATCCCTGCAGAGGATTTTTGCTCATCAGAATATCAGGTTATGAAGATGAGTGCAGCCTGGCTCTCTCATATTCTATTGGCTATAACAGGAATGTCATCCCTTTCAACATGCATATTTATTTTGTTCTAATGTTTGGATATGTTTGACAAGTCCTGTGAAGATAGAGTTCATTATAATCCCAGGTAACTTAGGATGTGAGTAAGACAAATATAAAGAGCATTACTTGCTAAAGATCAAAAGTAGTAAATTTTTTTAAAGGCTGAAATTTGATCCTAGACAAACTGACTCCAAATGCCAGATGGCTCTTGACTAAATTTTACTGCCTTCTATGAATACCGTTCATTGGCATAGTTTTGTCAATACACTGTTAGAAATAACATAAATGCCATGAGATAGAGAAAAAAAATATTTTCAACTACCCTTTTGTGTTGGGAAAATCACCAAGAGAAAAATCCATTTGACAAGGGTGCTACAATCTATAGATACTGATAAAGACACATGAGACACCATGATCCTGAAAATTCAGTGACACGTCCTGAAAATCTAAAGTTAGTGGCAAATGTGTTTTGCATCACACTATACACAATCTAGTATTGCTTTATTACTTTTATTTTGCCATAGGCATTTAAATCTAAAGAAAATGTGTGACAGCAACAGCTCACCAAGCCTCCCAGGAATGTGTCCACATTTGAGTCTAATACCAAATGTGGTGGTTAGCCGGGCGGTGGTGGCACACGCCTTTAATCCCAGCACTCGGGAGGCAGAGGAAGGCGGATCTCTGTGAGTTGGAGGCCAGGCTGGACCGACAGCCTCCAAAATAATACAGAGAAACCCTGTCTCGTAAAAACCAAAAAAAATGTGGTGGTTATAGAGGGAGATCTTATTTATTCTTTGTGTGCCATGGTTGTAAAATTCTGAGACCTATGCCTACAGGAGATTTGTTTCCAGAATCATACCTTTCTTTACCTTTGTCACTAAGTTCTTAAGATAGCAAGCTAATGTAATGATGTCCATGATGTTCCAGAAGCAGTTGATACAGGTGGCACTGAGCTGGAGTGCTTGCTGCTGGGGATTGTTGTGCCTTCCAAGAGTTCTAATCAGTCATTCCTCAAAAGAAATGTCAAGCTGCTCCTGCTGTCAAGAGAGCAGATGCTCTGTTGACGTCTTTGAGGAAGTGATGGGAAAACGGGTGCCAAACACGAAATAAAATTCTTTCTCTCATTCCAAAATTCCATGTTTGCTCTGCCCTGGTGTGAGGGGGGTTATCAGTCCCATGCATTGGTGTGGGTAATGTCTCCAGTTGAGAGCAGCAGTGGAAACATATGATGCAGAGTATCCCAGTTACTTCTCCTGGCTTGATAGAGGACACTGAAAAAAGATCAACTCATGGGAGAAAAAGGTGATTTCAGTTCAGACTTCAAAGGTACAGTATATCATGGCAGAAAAGATAAATCAGCAGGAGGTTGAAGCTGGGGTCATATCATATCCATAGCCAGGCAAAAGAGCAATGCAATGCATACCTGATCTCAGTCCAAGATCTAAACCTAGGGAATGTTATTTCTACTTGTATTTTTGCAGACCAACCTATTCAACAGGATCCCTTACAGGCATACATGGAAGCTAAATAATCTCTCAGAGGTGTACCTGGGGACTTGTCTCCAAGGTGACTCAACATCCTGTCAAGAGAACACCAACACTAACCATTGCACTAGGACTGCAGAAGATGATTTGTCTCTTTAGTGATGCTCTTCCAATCCCGTGTTCTCTTTGGCGATCAAGAATGATCTGTGTCAGTTACTTTCCTTTGTAAATGTTCTCCTCTTATCTTCAGGCTCTTACCTTTTCTTGTTGCAAAGACAATGTACCTATCAAAGCAAATTAAAGAAGGAAGAGTCTCTATTTGTTCAGTTTGAGGATACAGGCTATCATGTTGGGGGAAAGGCATGGCAGCAGGATCTTAAGGTGTGTCCTCACAATGCAGCTGTAGTCAGGCAGCAAAGAGGAATAGCTTGTTATTCAATTCACTTTCTCCACTCGATTGATTCTAGGACACCAGTCCTAATTGTTGTACACCCACACAGAGACTGCATCTTCCCACATATATTAACCTAGTAAGAAACTTCCAAACAAACATTCCCAGAATTTTGTGTCCTACATGATTCTGATTCTGACAAGTTAACCACATTAGCTATCATAGTATCATCTTTATACACACATACATCAAACAAAAATCCTGTATCTTACTTTTCTCTGATTTGTTCCTTTTCAGGATTTATATTTGTCAAAGACAGTCTTTATTATGATAACAATTAATAGTAAAATAACAGAAAATCAAAGTGAGAAAATTAAGGTTAATGTCATTCTTAAATTACAGAAAAAGGACTGGGCAGATAGTTCAGTGGGTAAAATGCTTCCTGCATAAGCATGAAGACCAGAGTTCATATGCTAAGAACTTGGGTAAAAGGCAAGAAGGTGTGGCAGCCTCCTGGAATCACAGCATTTAGGAAGCTAAACACTGACTCCCAAGGTTATGCCGGCTAGCCTGATGGTTTCTTCTTCCATCAGTAATCTGGACAGCATTCCACTTCTGATATAAACTTTGAATTTCCATGCACAACCAAACATTTGTGTGTATACACTTACAACACAAATGCATTTATGCACTTCTACCACACATTTTTACATTCATGGGGAAATTAAAATGCAGAAAGATAGTGGCATGTGTTCCACAAGCAACACATATCTAATAAGTTCCAAGTAGAGGATTGGTCTAAGCTAATGATACTTTCAGCAAATCAAGTTGTGGAAATATTGGATGACTGGGCATGGTAGTGCAAACCTATAGTCCCAACACTCTGGAGGCAGATGCATGTGGATTTCTTTGAGTTGAGGCTAGATTGGTCCATATAGTGAGTTCTGAGAAAACCAGAGCTACACAATAGATTGACTCAGTCTCAAAAAAAGAATTGGTTTCATATATATATATGTATATATATATATATATGCATGTATGAATGAAGTATGTGTGTATGTATGTATATACACACAAAAAGATATATATATATATATATATATATCTTTTTGTGTGAACGTTGCTCAGTGTAGGCAATGTTAAAACTATGGAAGTTCCTTAATACATGAAGACTAAAATAATCAATGTATTCATAATTAAAGACATTTTCTCATTTGATGCTTTTTTTGTAGGGAGGCAGGTGTTTACAAAGCAAGAGAAAGGAATATTCTATTTTGAAGTTTGCAATAGATGTAAAATGTAAGATACTAGTAAGGCAAAAAAGAGGAAGAAGTATGCTGCTGCAGTACTAGTCGCATAATGAGTGTAAACATAGATGATAATAAACTCAAGGTCATTTGGGAAAGAGCTAACAAAAAAAGGTGATGATGATTTAAGAGACAATCGGAAAAATTATGAAATACTACAAATTGGATCAAAAAAGTGGGAAAGACGCATAGAAGCTAAAGGAAAAGACAGAGCAAGAGGAAAATAATGACTGTGGAAATAGTAATTGCTTTCAATAGTAATCATAAATAAAAACATTCAACATAAAAGAAAAACCATTGAAGTCTGGGAAAAATGGAAGCACAACTATGAGTCATTTTATTTATTTATTTATTTTTATTTTTTTGGTTTTTACGAGACAGGGTTTCTCTGTATTGTTTTGGAGGCTGTCGGTCCATCCCGCCTTGAACTCATAGAGATCTGCCTGCCTCTGCCTCCCGAGTGCTGGGATTAAAGGCATGCGCCACCACTGCCTGGCATATGAGTCATTTTAAAGTAAATTCATATGTCTTCAATGTTAAAAAATGAAAAACAGACACACCATGGAAACAATATCCATAAAAATACCTGTTGGGTACAACAACATTGGATAAAACAAACTTCATGACACAGAAGATTTCCATAAGTGCTGTTATCTGAGAACAATTAAGTGTCAAATTCTCAAGAATGAAAAATTCAATATGTGAAGAATATATGAACAAGGCAAAAGCTGGAGGAGATAAACAAATAGAGAATCATTGTCTGAACATTTACACTTTCAACTTCTCAGTGGTTTGAAAAGTTAGAAAATATGAACTGCATGGACTTACAATAGTTCCTGCAAAACATGTGTAATAATGGCTGGTACATTATTTTTACTTTATAGAGAACTTTACTAGGATTAATTCATTTTAAGCATAAAACATGCCTTTGGAAATTTAAGGATCAACATTTTTATAACTTGTATGCTTTAAGTGAATGAACTTCAAAAAAATACCCAAGAATTTTCAAACATTGTAAAACTAAATAAAACATTATTAAATGGTTCTGAGATCAAAGGATGTATTTTAAGAGGGATTGTGAAATGCATTAAATTGGCCATAATAGTAGCCATACATAAACATGATTTTCATAAAAATTACAGGGGATATTTTTAGACATTCTGTCAGGCTGAGAAATAACCACAAAAACAAGAGATGGAAGCATAGAGAATTATCACATGACCATGGTTGGGAAGACTCAATGTTGTTACATCAGCCATACTGCCCAAAGTGATCTACAGATTCAAAGAAAACACAAAAGATCCTCTTCTTAAAACTGAAACAAAAAATTCTTCACTTTGCATAAAACTGTACAGCACACACACTCAAGCACATGCATACATACAAAACACACATACATGCATGTATAAGCCCCAAATGCCAAAGCAAACTGAAGTTTGAGGACAAAACAAATACACTCAGGCAAAAGCATAAGATACTGTGCTTCCTGTGTGAAATCATGCTTTAAACTCTGATAATCCAAACAGCATGATACCGGTATTACAATAGACATGAAAGAGAACGTAGAGCCTGAAAGTCAAGCCATGATTTGATAGACTGCTGATTTTTCACAGAGTTTTAGCAGAGAGATATTAAAAAGACCTTCTGTAAGAAGGTGCTGAGACAAACATGATAGGAGCCAGGCACCTATTTTTGCCATTTTTAAAAGCCCTAATTGATTTAAGAATTAAGTGTAATCCAAGATACAAGAACCAGTAGAGAAAAATAGGGAACATTGGAAAATTGAAATAAGCAAAGATTTTTTAATAGGACCCCTAAAAATAAAGTAGACAAAAGCAAAAACAGACAGATGGGATTATATCAAACTAAAAAATCTTCTTCGCAGGAAAGGAAAAAATCAACATACTAAAAGGCAGCCAACAGATTGGAAAGAAAATATTTGCCAACTAAACATCTGAGATGGGTTTGATATAAGAAATTCCTGAAATTCAAAAAGTTCAATACCATCAATAATCTCAAAGGTGATTCAGAAACTGGCCAAAGGCCTAACTTGATATTTTTCTCATGATTTGCACATAGTGTAAAGGTATATAAAGAATGTTAAAGTTACTATCATGAAAGGGCAAACCAAATTCACAATGAATAACAACAGATACTGACAAGGTTGAAGAGTAAGGCAGTCTCTGTCACTGTTGGTAGGTCTGTAGATCAGAGAAGACATTGTGAAAAACAGTGTGAGTGTTCATCAACAAAATTTTTAAGAACTACAATATAATTCAACAGTCCCAAAATTAGATTGAGGATAAAGTTTTACAACTAATGATTTTGAAATAAAAACTAATAGATAATTAATTTTTTAATGCCAGAGAAGCTAGGAAACAAGGGAAACTCTAAGAGAGACATACATGAGCCCACCCAGGAAGGGGAAAGGGACAAGATCTCTTGAGTAACTTGGGAACATGAGTGATGACCAATAGACATGCAAAGTAGGTATGTTTCATACAGATACGCAGTTATCTTAGCTTGAAGTGTTTAGTACATAATTCATTGCCTCACTTGCAATCTCTCAGTCTTTGTAGAAAGGTCAGTTGACCATAACTATATGGGCTTTTCTATACAGCTGTCTATTCTACAGTATTATTGATGTATGTATCTATCTCTATTATGTTTCACTATTATAAATTTGTTTCATTTCTTTTACTTCTTTCAAATTTAATTTGTTGATTTTTTGTAGATCTTTATTATAGTGGTAAGGTGATTCTTTAAAAAATATTCACTGTGTTAAAGTCCACTTAAAGGTAATTCTAATTATAATATGTATTCAACCTGAATAATTAAAGGCATTTTATAAACAAACAGAATCTCACAAATTTCGCTTGTGTTCTTCCCTTATCCCATAGATTCTTCAGAACTGTAATATTATGTTTCTATTTGTTTGTATATGGGTTTTATTTTTCTTGCTTTTGTTCTGTTATGACTAGTTGTTTTTGTTCAATTCTGATACAAGAAATACTTTGTATAAATCTTAATTGGTTGCTTGCAAACGATGACCCTAAGGCTCCTTTTCTGATTGTTGCTATGACAGTTTTCTGAGAAACACTTAAATACATTGGGAAATCTTGCCTATACTAGAGAATTTGTCATGTTTCAGAAAAATCCCTCAATGCTAGCCTCAGTGTGTTTTTCATGAGCATATATCTGATTCTTCCTATGACAAAGATGCACACCTCCTATACAGAATCCCAAAGAGACCTGGAGAGAGATCCATGAACCCTCCTGGCCTTGGTTCTTGCATTCACAATCATTTGTCCAATAGTCATTAGCCCTGTGCTGCTATGAGAAGTTTTAGCTTAAGATAGCCTGAACATCTAGCAATCAGCAAGTATTTCCTGTTCTTCTATTTCTTTCATTGAATCCAGATATGTATTTTAATGTTTGTTTTATGCATTTTCATAGCATTATTAATCATTTAGGATAAGAAGGGGAGATTTAGGTCATGTGCAAATTGCCTCTATAACACAAAAGACTGGTGGATTGGTTTTGAAATATATTTTGTAGATTATTCTCTCAGGACTTTCATAATTTTTGTACGAAAATCAGCTCATAGATCTATATTTGTCTCAAAGTTTAACAAATTTCTTTTGCCCCTCCGGGGAAGGAGCATAATAGAAGACTTGTTTTACAAGCTATTGGTGTGATAATTAAAACCAGTGTAAATATTCACTGTACATGTGAATTGAACTTGGTCAGTGGTATTTGAGGCATTCTCCAGGATGTAATCCAGAGCATAATCAATACTGTGTATCAACACGTGGGACAATTACTCCTGGTCCTATAAGACTTGAGTGTGACAGAACTCTTAGTGCTGTAACTACATTGTATTGTATCCACTTGGGTTGACAAAATTCTCATTAATAGCTGATCTGTCTTTCCAATAATAACACAAAAAATAATGTAAGTGTATTAGACATAGGTTCCCTCTCTCTACAGAGAGATAGGTAAGTATATAGATTTAATATAGTGCCTTGTAAAGCATGCCATATCCATTTCTATTTAATGGCGAGAAAGGACATGTAAATTATTTTATAACTGTAAATTAATACAGACTGTTTGATTTAAAGCTGGCCGTTTCCCACATTCCAGTCTTACTGGCAATAGCGCTAATAAGGATTTGACAATCCCTAGTTTTCGTTGTGTAAGTAATCACTATCACTAACTGTGAAATCACTAAATGTGGGATTTGTACACTCTTTAATTAGATGAGTCTATAGTGACTAGATATTTGATCTTCCTGAAGCCCTGGGTTTAAGATATCTTGCTTAGTAGTTTAAGGAAGTACTATCCCTCACAGACTGATTAACTTCGTAAGCACAGACAAGGCATTTTTGTGTTGTTCTCTGAGATTGTATATAAACTCATAACCCAATTGGCCAACTTGATATTTACATGCATCATATAAAAGGAGGCTTGAGATGAAGTGATGCACATTGGCTTCTTCTCTTCTTCATCTGCTATTGCTTACTACAATGTCAAGTAGAGGAAAAATTAAACTCAGGTAAGTTAAAATTAAATATATGGTGAAAGCATGTATCAAAATATACTAATGTTCTGAGTTCATAAGTGGTGTTGGCTTCAATTAAATACATTAAAACTCGAGACAGTTTTGAGAGCATATTTTTCATCTTAAACTTGATGCAGACTTTAAAAGAGATTGGACCATGCAAA
Organism: Mesocricetus auratus; assembly: GCF_017639785.1. Taxonomy (NCBI): domain Eukaryota; kingdom Metazoa; phylum Chordata; class Mammalia; order Rodentia; family Cricetidae; genus Mesocricetus; species Mesocricetus auratus. The sequence goes on along the minus strand of NW_024429205.1, from coordinate 16,345,182 downwards.
TATAAATCTTTCCAGTCACCCAAAGAATATATTATCCACTGTATCTAGCTGTGGCCCTTAACACCTCTTTAAAAAGAAGATTATTACAAATAGTAGAATAAAAGACTATGCAAAAAATTACCAACAAATGAAATGGAGAACCCACCTCCCAAAGAGCAGACATGGGGAACTACCAAAGAAACTTTCCTGGCCTATGAAATTTCAAATATTTCTAGGAACAGTTACCTGATCCAGCTCTCTTACCTTTCCCCTCTGAAAAGCATATATCCATGTTCAGCCATTGTATAATGTTGGAGCCAAAATGCAGTTTTCTTTACATTTTTTAGGCCTCTAGACATTTTATTTCCTTGACTTTTGAAATTATTATATAATTATAATGCTTCACCTTTCACTTTTTTTGCCCATTGCCTTCTTAAATGCATTTCTTTACTCTCTTTCAGACTCATGGCTTCTTTTTCACTAATTGTAACATGCCATGATAGCTATTTTTGCTTGCCAACTTTAACACATCTGGAATTAAGTAAAATTCAAATAAAAGAGGGCACACCCAGAGGGATATTTGCTTAATTTGAAGCAGGAAGATCTACTTCTAATCTGATATGGGGAGATACACCTTTATACCAGATCTTTTGAGTTGGAAAAACTCATATCTACTCTGGGCCATGACTCTGATGGATGCCTGTATACGATATGAAAGAAGGAAGATTTTCTCTTTTCCTGCTTGGTCTGGCCTTGGTAGTAAGTCCTTTCCTTCCCTGGCATTAGAGCTTACTGTTTTGGGGTTTCTAGCATATACTGAAGACTAGCTGAGATATCCAGCCTCATGTAATAAGCAACTATTTGGTTCTTGAGCTTTCTATTCATAGTCAGCCATTAACTGGATCACAGTCTGTAAGTTGTTCTGATCATTCCTCTTTCAATATATGCAGAGATTCATTCTGTAAGTAATTACTCTTGAGAATCCTGACAAATGCATATACAAATATATTACTAAATACATAAATACAATCTGATCTATTGGTGTAATTTACATGCAGGTATGTTTTTAGGGACGCCTCTTTGTTGAGATGACCAGTTGGTGTGCTCTTTCATAGGGATGACTATTCCTCTCACTCTCAGAAATCTTTAGTTGCCTGTAGTTGTTTGAGTGAGGTTGAGGTCTTACTGGTTTTCCCTGACTACTTTAACACCAACATAAAGTCATGACCGATCATGATATCTATGATCACACCAATATTCAGCATATAAATGAATCAATATCCATGGAACTAAGATAATAAAATAGATAAACACTGGGTATAAATAATTCTAAACCCAGTCTGCTTCTGTTCCTATGAAATAAAAGGAAATAAACCAAGCAGAAGTTTTCTTCACATATGCTAGAACTCAGAAAACATTCCTTTTCTTTTCCAAAAGAACAGGTTCTCTTAGCTATCACTTACAATGACCACAATTTGACTCTGCATACATTGGAGTCCTTGAAAGGCCAGCCTCTGACACAGCAGGCAACAGATGCGCAGAAAATTCATGTTTTCCACATTCTTCCCTTGTGCAAGGAGCAAATCACAGATGCAGAAAAGTTCACACTGCTTCTCAATGAACACATTCCCAAATGGGCCTCTTCAGATACCACCAGTCATATTTTACCCATCAGAATTATTGGTAACTGCAGATACCTGTGAAAAGCCTTGTAAACTTGTGTCAAACAAGGATTGATAGTATCAGGTGGCATTGACAATATTAGCCTGGACTCTGAAGTTGTATTTTGAATCCGACATGCATATATTGGGCTCTGGAGTTGTGTGTTGGGCTCTATGGTTGTATATTTGACTCTGCAGTTTTATGCAGGGTACTACAGTTGTATAGTGGGTTTCTTAAGCTGCAGATGCTAGTTCTTCTTGTATCCTTGATATGATTTTGTTTGTTTGGGGAATGGGATCGCAGATATACCTACCCTAACCTCAAAATTGTCTTCCTTCTGCTTCAGCAGTGAGGGTGGCAAGATAAATGATGTGTAACCATTCTTTCACTTATAAAATTTTCCTAAGTTCTTATTTTGTATTTTGGCAATTTAGAGAGAGAGAGAGAGTGTGTGTGTGTGTGTGTGTGTGTATGAATAATATTCAATATATCTCTTTATTGTCACCTTATCAACTCCCTCTGAAAATGTTTTCTTCTCAACTAGATCCCTTCACCTTTAATATCCTTTTGGTCTGTATGACCCACTGTATTTAATTGAGGTTTCTTTTATAAACATAAGCTGGGGATCATTTGCTTGAGTATGGCAATTTTCCAGGAGCTACCATACTAAACAAAATCTTTGCCTAACTCTCCCGGCAACCATTAACTTCAATGGTTCATCAGAGAGTTCATGAGCCCCAACCAAATTCATAAAATGCTGTTAATAGGCCTAATGTCACTTAGTTTTTGTGCAGAAAGATTATATGGGTTCATGAGGTCCATGACAATTCTTTTCCATCCTTGTAGATCTAACATTCTTTCTGTCTCTTCTTCTATAATAGTTTTTAAGCTTTGGAAAGAATGATATTAATGACCAATTTAGGGCTAAGTGCAAAATAGCCACATATTCTCTGTGAATCAATCAGGTGTAAGTGCCTCAACCACTGTCTGCTATAAAGTAGGCTTTGCTGACCATTAATGACCAGCCCAAGTCTCTGTGCAAAAGCTAAGACATTTAGAAGGCAGATTGACTTGAGGAGCACACCATAAGCACTTAACAAAATAACAGGTTAGCTTTTTTCTCAGGACCCGTGACCTCCACAAACATGGGAACTTGGGCAAGTTTATAATGCAAGGATGTAGGTCTTAAATCACATATGAAAGTGGTTATCCTCGCTTACAATCATGCCACCACCATTGCATGAGTGAGCTCATTTGGCCTGCCAGTTTGCTTTGAAAACATACTGCAGACATGAATGGGTAAGAGTGTTGGTGCTTTTCCCTCCTCAGCAGCCTACACAGCAGCTTTTGGTATCATGGAAGCTACCCAGCATTAAAGAAGATTCTAACTCAATTCCAGTTTGATTGTGTTATGCCTTGCACCCCAAATGTACAGTGCCTTCAGCAACAGAGTCTTACTATTGTCTAGTTTGTGAGGGCAACCAAGCACAACAGCAACAGCTTGTATTATTTTGGGGTGTCAGTGCCCTCCCTCTTTTTCTAACAACTCCTCTGGAGAACTTCTACTCCTGGATTTTGTTGAATAATCTATATCTCCTGAGATTAGTATTATCAACCCACAAGGGGTGTTTCCTCTGAAATAAGTTTTAATATAAATGTTGAAATGTCAATGCAGCCCAGCATGACCTACACATACTATTCTACACAGTGAAATAATTCCCAATGGTTTATTTTACGAAACTTGAAAACAATACTCTTCTAAAACCACAAAAACCTCAAAAGCTTAAAACACTACCAGGATGTAAAGAATTTTACAGAACTGCAATGTATTACTCCAGGTTCTCTGATGGGATAGGAGTAATAAGATAAATGTATACTATAATGATTGGCTTGAGTGACAATGACTGGAAAGTCAAACAGATGCCATATGTTCACTGGAAAGAATGAGAACCTGGTAGTTGTTCAGTCCACAGAGTTGAATAGCTCAGCAGTTTTGTTCATAATAAAATATATCTGTAAGCTACATCTACAAAAAAACAGTTACTCTTTAAAATGCATAAGGATTTACAACACCAAAGATAAATTAAATTTAAAACCAGCAAAGGACTCAAACAGACATTTCCTCATAAAAGCACAAGTGGCCAACAGTTACACGACAAAATGTTCAATAGCCATACTCATATGGGAATGCAAATCCAAACTGCAGTGAGACATCACCTCTCATATGTCAGTCTATCTATCATCAAATTAAACCATAAAAACACACTTGTAATGGTGTACATTTAGAAACTGAAACTTCTGTGCATGTTCCATAAAAATAGAAAGTGTTATAACTATGGAAGATAGAGAAGAGTTTCCTCAAAAATTTAAGATAATGCTGTCTCATAGGATCTTTTACTCTCATCCTTGTTTGTATAAGCATATAAACAAAATAAAGAAAATGTAGTGTATACATACAATGTAATAATATTCATTTTTAAACAATGTGGCACCATGGAGTACCCTATAGAACATTTATTAAATAAGCCTACCAGAGAAGTACAGAATACATATAAACAATAATATGATGTATCTGAAATGATTCTATTAAGATAAACTGAATTATAATTCATTAGCAATTGTCCGTGTCATGGACATGTGGACATGTTGTAAAATCTCATGTATTCTATATGAGTAAATGCTGAAAATATGGTCTACATGCATAGTATAGATTATATACAACTGCAAGTTTTGTAAGGGGAACTAATATACTAATATTGTACACACAAAAAAATCAACATGATTTTAAATTTGGAATAGGAGCACAAAAAAAGTTCAGGAATATGTATCCTTCATATTTTCAGGACTCCAAACTCATAAAATTATATGCATTAAGCCCATTTGTTTGTTAAATGGCAAATACACTTTAATTAAGTCATTTAAGATATCTAGTCTCACAAATGCACAACACACATAAGAAAATGACAATGGCAAATGAGATAATACTTATCAAGATTATCATCACATGTGACTGTGCCTTAAGCACCTTCTATGAGAACACAACCAGATGGTCTCACTTAAAGAGCAGTATAAAAACCAGACAAGGCAGCACATGCCTGTAATCCTCGCACTTGGGAGCCAATAGTGAGTAGATTGTAAGATTGTGACTGTCTTGAGCTGAACAGTAGCACTAATATCTCAGAGGGAAAATGACACAGAAGATACTCACACCAAACCCCATGATTCTGAAAGTGAAAAGGGCATGGATAAGCCCAGGTCCAGCAAATTGAAATGCAAACACACACATACATAAACACACACGCACACGCACACGCACACACACACGCACACACACACGCACACGCACACACACACACACACACACACACACACACCACACGCCACAAAAGAAGCATCTTGTATATCTAAAGACTGGAAAAATAAGAATAAAACAAAGTATACCCAGTAAGACCACTTATATATATTGAAAGGCACTTATCATGATACCCCACATATGAATCATGAAAATGGAATGTATGTTAATCCGCAGAAGTGCATTGAGAAATTTTATAAATCAAACAATTTAGCCCACGTCTTTGAGTTCATTGCAGTGAAAACAGAAAGAAATTGCATATCTCTGTGATTTAATGTTTTGGAATCATAACTATTATATTTTCTCCATGAAGACTTGGGAAATTTTCATAGATAAAAAATAATGATGTTGACAGTGTATTGCATGTTGTAATGTACTGAAAATGATGGTTTTCCATCTTATTTATTCATGTATAAATGGAATAGTTGAATTTTCACAATGGTTTTAAGGAAATAGTCTTGGATCAGAGGAAAGACCACACCTTGAATTCAAGAGGTAAAATTTAGATAAAACTAATAAAATTGGTAAGTTACTGATCTAATGATCCCATACATATCTATAGAAGCAAGCCACTGGTTGTATTGGGTTTTGTTGCTACTACATGCAGATGTGTTGATTATTGTGGAAATTGTGTCTTAAACATGTATGAATGAGGATAGTAGCAGAAGAAGGATAAATTTAGAGATAATTGAATTCTCCAAATAAGGCTGATAAACACCAGGTATGCCATCTACTATTCACTTCTTCAAAAATTTTGGGCAAGTAGCAAATTTATATCATCATTTCAACAGATATGTAAATTGACAATTTAGTATATTTGAGTAGGCTGAGATGAGGGCAAGATGATTTAATGGGTGTATTACTTATATCAAAGCAGAAAACATTTGATGATCTGAATTCAATTCTCAGAGCTCACATAGTATATGTATACATGTACATAACATGGTTATACTCACAGACATACACAAATATATACATACTAACATACATAGAGACACACATATCCACACACAAACACACATGCACACTAAATACTTAAAAAATAGTAACAGCTATTCTATCAAACTAGGAATCAAAAGATTTTTTTAATTTCATAACATAATAAAATACTAAGGTAGGCCATGCCTAAAATATGTGACTTTATTTTCTTAGTTGGAGTACATTGTTAGGAATCCTGCTATTATAAACAGGCTTCAATAATGAGCTGCCAGAAATACAAAGGAAATATAAATAATCAGAATCAACAACAAAACAGAAATTATTCCACAGATATTTTAATTATAGCCATATATGTCCAAAAGTATCTGCATTTAATTAAATAGTTTGTGACAGATCGTTGTACTGAAGATCAATATAAATACTAATTACATGTCTACATCATGAATGTGACCACAAGAGCACAAGCACATGGATGCTCTTAGCACCCCTTCTTAAATTAACCAAGGCCAAAGCAAAACCAATCAACTATTCACCAACAGGATGCCACACAAATAAATAAATGCACAGCACCACAATAGAACAATATAATAATTTAAAAGGGTAATAAATGTAATCTAATTCTATTTCAAAAAATGTTTGCTTCCATTTAAAATGGAAGAGCAGAGGTCACATTGAATCCCCGTCCAATCATTAAGAAAAGTATAAAAACAAAGAAATAAGCATTCAGACAAAAGAAAAAAAGCAGCAAGGGACCCAGTCTTGTGATTTGCTCTGATGCCTGTGTGGAAAGGGTTCTAAGTCACAGTGTAACTACGGAAAGCCCATAAGTGCCTAGAAGTGTGGATCAAAGAGGTCTTGCACAGGGGAAGTGGTAGGGGATCCACAGGGATGACCCCGACTAAGAATCTAGTCAGTGGTGAAGAGGCTGCCCTTCTCCTATAATGAAATTGACGACTACCTTGGTTACCATTCCCAGAGCCTTGACCGAGTAAGTAGCTGATCGAAGCAGAGACGGGCACACACAGCAAAACACTGAGCCATACTTCCGGAATCCAGATGCAGAGAGGGAGGAGAAATGAGCAAATGAGTCAAGAGGGTGCTGGAGAAACCGGCAGAAACAGTTGATATGACCTAGTGAGAGCACGGAGACCCTAGTCCTAAAGCTAGAGAACCAGCATTGGACGGAACCAAGCCCTTTGAATGTGGGTGCCAGCTAGGAGGCCAAGGCAGTCTATGGAACCTCTAACAGTGGAGCCAGTGTTTATAGGTAGAGCACAAATGGACTATGGGAGCCCATTCCTATGGAGGGATACTATTGCAGCCCAGATGTGTGAAGGAGGGCCTGGGCCATCCCCGAACCATGTGATGGACTTTATGATCCCCTATGGAGGGGCTCACTATTCCTGGGGAGTGACTGGGGGGTTGAGCCGGGGTATCGGTAGGAAGCATGGGAGGATAGGAGAGTGAAGGAATGGGGGACTGGATATGTAAATAAGAGTGCTTCTAAAATACATTAAAAATGAAAGAAATAAAGCTACATAGGGCACTTATTACCATAATGTTGTGCAATATCATGGAGAATAGAAACTGAAGAAGAATTTGAGGAGGGAGGGATGTACAGGTAAAAGTCTTGAAATTTGGCCTGAGTACCCATCTATGATGAGGATGAGGATGATGATGATGACTGAGAATGGGTCTCACTGTGGAGGTTTGACTTACCAGGATCACTCAGTATAGACAGGCAAGGCTCTAACTCACAGAACTGCTCACCATCAACTCCAAAATGCTAAGAGTAAAGAAAGTCATGTATCCCCATGCCTGGCTATCTGGCAATTATTAAGAAAAAACTCTCTGAAAAGAGAAATAACTGCTGCATAATTGCCATTTGAGCACAGTTCAGAGATGACAAAGAAGTGGCACTTGTTTTCAAAACAGCCAAAGTAGGAAGAGCTATAGCATACAAGGCATTGTTTAGAGTGATCAAAAGATTACTCTGATATTGGAGGTAACATATTAGCTCTAGACCAGTGATGTCTCTGGGTTTGTCTTAACACATTTGAAGAGAGGTCTCAAAAGGGTTGGTATTACTCCATGCCATGGCATTGTATGCCAAAGCTAAATGCAACACTAATTGTAGGAATACAATATAAATATACTTCCGATGATGTAAAATTAACAATACCTAACATGTGTTAGAAAATTAGCAGGCTTGGAAAAATATGATCCATAATAAGAGGGGAAAATACATCATTATATATAAGGAAAGTGAAGATATATAAATTGGAATTCTGACTTAATCATTTTTAAGTTATTATTAAAACCCCTTGTATATCCAGACCTTGAAAAACATGAATGAGCAAATAAGGAAATATTGGTAAAATAATGAAAATAGAATTTCTGTCAATGAAATAAACAATGCCTTATTTGAAAATCAATTTTATCAAGTAAATAGTTGATTAAGGGATTGAAGAAAAAAATAACTATTTTGAAAGTAAACAAATGTTCTAAAGTAAGCTACACAGAGAAAAACAACTGAAAATAATGAACAACAGATAACTGGCTTATGGGAAAGTCACGAAAAGGACTGAGCCACAGAAAGGGTATTTGAAGAAATGCTGTTTAATTTTTTTTACAAAAATTGTTGAAAACTAGTTTAATATGTTCCAGAAATTCAATGAACATCAAGGAAACTGCTTTTTGAACACACAAAGATAAATATATCAAAATTTTTATAAATGATGGTGGAGAGTTAGTATAGAGAGAAGCCAGAGATAAGAAACTTCTTATACAAGATGAGCCATGCAAATGATATGAGACTCACTGTCAAAATATGAAAGTAGCACAGACATGGTGACATCTTTAAAGGGATAAAAATACAAGTAAATATCCTAAATCTAAACAAAACCCAGAAACTGTAAACTATCATAGTTAAAGGTTAGTTTCCAGAATATATAACAAAATCCAATACCTCCAAAAACAAGTATTTTCAAACAAATTGATATACCAGTTTCAAATGTGGTACATTTACACAATGGAGTACTACTCGGCAGAAAAAAGTCAAAACAAAACAATGGAATCTTGATATGTGCAGGCAAATGGATGGCACTAGAAGAAACCATCCTGAGTGAGGTAACCCAGTCACAAAAACACAAACATGGTATGTACTCACTCATATATGGATTTTAGACATAGAGCAGGGGATTGTCAGCCTACAATCCCACTGCCAGAGAGTCTGAGAATCAGGGAGGATGCTAAGAGAGATATGCATGGTACCCTGAAGTACGGGAATGGGACAGGATCTCCTGAGTGGATTGGGAGCATGAAGGGAGGGGAGAGGAAGCTGGGTAAACGAAAGGCGGAGAAGAGGAAGGGAGAGGAGGATATGGGGGAGCAGGAAGTCTGATTCAGAGGAAGAATAGAAGAGAGCAGGATGAGAGATGCCATAATAGAAGGAGCCATTATAGATTTGAGGAGAGAGCTGGCACTGGTGATATTTCCAGAGATCTACACAGATGATACCAATCTAAGCAATATGGAGCTGATACCTTAAATGCTCTTTTCTGATAATGAGATTGATGACTACCTTATATACCATCCTAGAGCCTTCATCCAATGGCTGAAGGAAGCAGAGGCAGACACCCAGAGCTAAACACTGAACTGAACTCTGGAATCCAGTTTCAGAGAAGGAGGAGTGATGAGCAAAGGGGTCAAGACTGGGCTGATAAATCCCACAGAGACAGTTGACCTGAACAAGGGGGAGCTCATGGACCCCAGAGTGATGGCTGAGAGGCCAGCATGGGACTGATCCATACCCCCTGAATGAGGGTGTCAGTGAGGAGGCCTTGGCAATCTGTGGGGCCTCAGTATTTATCCCTGGCATACAATGAACTTTGGTAGCCCATTCCGCATTGAGGGATGATCTGTCAGCCTGGACACATGGTGGAAGGCCTAGACTCTGCCCTGGATAAAATGACAGACTCTGGAGATGCCCTATGCAGGGCCTCAGCCTCCCTGGGAAGGGGATGGGATGTTGCAGGGGTTGCTCCAGGGTGGGAGAGGAGGAAAGGGAGAGGGAGCTGGGATTGACATGGGAAGTAAGCTTGTTTCTAATTTACATTTAAAAATAAATAAAAAAGGAAAAAACAAGACAAAAAATAAAAGAAAAGTATTTTTATTTCTGTCACAAATGTTTAGCACTGGTTGGAAATGTTAGATACTGCAGCACTGAGGGACAGAGAACTGTTTTGATATTTTGACCAGTTTGTTTTTTTTCTTCACTTTTTATTTCCATAAGGAAAAATAAGACAAGGAAATATGGGGAGATATAGGAACAGTAGCAGAAAGAGGCAGGAAGGATGGAAGTAGGGAGAGGAGGAGAAAGGCAAGAAGGGAGGGAAACAGGAAGGAACTAATAAGATTGGCATATTGCCTTCTGTGATACTATTTTATCTAGTCTCTGCAGACCCAAATAAAGCACTGTTAAACATTTATTTTCCTTGAATTTGATGAACTTGATTGCCATTTACAACAAAACTTATTTTCACAGATAATAAAAATGCATGTAGAGAGATCTACATTAATTTATCCTTCATACAGGCACTGTAGATGGAAGAGCCACTTAGTGGAACTTTCTGATAATATTTGGGTTGAATATCATCTACTATCATGATGCAAAAAGACAGCCAGCCGTTCAGTACACATCTCTTCATTTTCATGTCACGGATTGACCCCCTCCTAGACAACCTGTTCTATATTTTGCAATGATGTAATATGACCTATTAATGTATGAAGGGCATGACATTATTTTTATAAAACAAAGCATGGAACGCTATATTAGAAACTAAAAATATCCCTGTGAGCCCCTCATGAATTCAAGGGTTCATAGCTACTTCCTGAAAATTTCAATGTGGATATCTGTGTACATAATTAACATAATGGTATTTTCTATTATAATGTTGTATTTGTAGTCAAATTAACAGGAATAATCAGAAGGACTACCTTAAGTATTGCTAATTTTTCATTTAAAAGAGTGTAATAGTTCATATTGCCTGTATTGAGTGCCTGCTTTTATAATAAAATGATAATGCTTTGCCCCCAAAATATGAAGTGACATTTCTTCTAGAGATGTGCAATCAAAGAATCGCTACCTTATATATCATCCTAGAGCCTTCATCCAGTGGCTGTTGGAAGCAGAGACAGAACACCCACAGCTAAACACTGAACTGAACTCTTGGAACCCAGTTGCCGAAAGGGAGGAGTTATGAGCAAAGGGGTCAAGACCAGGCTGGTGAAATCCACAGAAACAGCTGACCTGAACAAGAGGGAGCTCTTAGACCCCAGACAGATGGCTGAGAGGCCAGCATGGGACTGATACAGACTCCTGAATGTGGTTGTCAGAGAGGAGGCCTCGGCAATCTATGGAGCCTTGGGTAGTAGACCAGTATTTATCCCGGGCATACAAATGAACTTCGGTAGCCCATCCAACATCAAGCGAAGCTGTCTCAGCCTGGACACATGGGGAGGGCTGAGGCTCTGCCCTCGAGGAAATGACAGACTCTGGAGATCCCCAGGGAGGATCCTCCCTGGGGAGTGGAGTGTGGATTGGGTGGGAGGTTGGAGGGGTTAGTGGGGGTTGGGGGAGGAGGACAGGGAGAGGAAGCTGGGATTGACATGCAAAGGAAGCTTGTTTATAATTTAAAAAAACCGAAGAATGGCTATCAACACCCTTTGACCTGTCTGTAAAAGAAGCGTATATACTCTTCATTACCAGATACGCCATGGACATAATAATTAAGTAAATTATTAAATTAATTAAAGTTGCTAAATAGAAATATGATGGACTTTATCAGGAAACATAAAATTAAGTACATTTCATTTGTATGTGGTATAAGTTGGTTTGTGTTGAAATACACAATGTTAAAAGGAATGTGGTGACAACATATACACATACATGAAATTTCTCATTTCATATTTTCAGTGTGTTGTCTTTTGAAAATTACATTCAAAATGTCACCTAGCCATCACCACTACTCCCAAACCTATAAAACTACTCCAAAGTCATACATTTCACCATAGAATTTAATTCCATTTTTCTGCACATTTTTCCTAATATTCTGTACTTTAATTCCACAAATTTGCCCTATTTTAAGTTTTCATTTAAGCAGAATTACAAATTATTTGTTATTAATTTCAAAGATACTCATTTAGCATGTATTAAAGGCTTAAAGTTTGATCAGTGATATAGTATATGTGTGTATATGTTCATTCTTATAACAAAATTATTTAATATACTATATAACATGCATTTGTTATGCACACTTATGTTGATAGACACAAGGATTATTTTGAGATTTCCACCATTATGAATGGTTCCATGGAAGTAAAATTAGTGCTCCAGCTTCTATTTGAATTTGTTTCCAGTTCTTTGAGGATGTATGCTTAACCATGGTGGGAGATGTCAAATGCTATCTTAGTTCTTGGAGGGAATTAATTCCATCAGGTGTGCAGCATTTCACATGCAATTATTGTACAAGTATTCCAGTTTTGCTTTGTCCTTGTCATCTCTGTCACAATCATTGCTTTGTCTTTTCTTTGGAATATAAGTAAAAAAAAGCTGTCACATGATCCTACTAATAACTGATGGTGGTGATTTCTTTGCTTGCTAGTCATTTATATGTGACCTTTAGATGACAGAAAACTATTCAAATATTTTTCCCATTATTATTTATTTGTGACTTTTGGGGATGAGCAGAGTACTTAGTTTTAAACCTAGAATTTCATTCATACTAGGAATTACTCCACCACTGACTAACAACCCTTCCTGGCTAATTTTTTTAATTGCTTGCTTTTAGGGATTTTATGTGGATTTCATGATGTCTTTTTATATTCAGAACATGAAGCCCTTATGAAATCTGCTTTGCTAGTATTTGATCCCCTTCAGTCAGTGTCCTTTCAGCAATACTGGTTTTCAGCTTACAGTGTAATGTGGGTTCATTTTTTAAATTTATTTGTAATGAATAACATTACATGAATCCAAAGTATTTCAAGCATAACATCTACCATTGCCTCCTTCTAAGTTCCCCAGGTGTCACCCACCACACCACTCTCCCAGCTTCATGGTCTCTTACTATTATTAATAGCCCCTTGAGTCTAATTAGCACTGCCTGTATTGGGGAAGTCTAGCTTTCTGCTTTTATCTTTTGTTATTATGGCTTTTGGCTGCAAATTTAAGAAGCCATTGTTAAATCCAAGCATGAATATTCCACACATTTGTTTTTGTTTTGTTTTGGATATGTATGAGAAGTGTCAGCTCTGGGTTTAGTTTTAGATTTACATTGAAGTAAGAGTTCAGCTTCAATCCTTTACATGTGAGTATGTGTTTGCAGCACAGTTTATTGGAGCACAACTTCTTGCTTCTTGGAATGCTCTCAGAACTCTTGTTGAAAATGAAAGGAAATGCAAAGCCAAAACAAACTATTTCGCGATAGTATCTCCTATATTTGTGCATACAGAAGTGAAGCTTGAGAGGAAACAAACAACCTCTTATTTTATCAGCAGAGACACCTAAAAGTGGAAAATATTTAGAGTAGGGACAAACAGTTGTTAGATAATTACCAATCAATATGAATACTGACAAACCACCCCATTCCCAAATAAATAACTACCTGAAAAGGAAACTTCAATAGTAAGTGTGGCTGTCAGTATAAGAGACAGGGAAAAAGGAAATAATTAGAAAAGTAACAACAATCTTAAATAGTCACAGTTTTCATGGGAAGAGTTTTCTTTTTCTCTTATTTATGAAATTTCTTTTAAAAAATCTTAGTATAATGTCACTGTATAACATGTTAGTTTGACAAATATGTTAGAATATGAGTCAGACTGATGAATTCTGTTGGAAATGGCATAACCATGAAATGTTAAATCCCGTGCAATATATATTGAATAACTGTTTATAGAAAATTATGCTTTATCCACTTAAAGCTTGATTCTTAATTCTACAATTTTACTTAACAGGATTTAACATTACAGTGGACACTTAGAGACCTCTACATTTTTCCCCTTCATCCTATCACAATTTTCTTTGACACCTTGGAAAGTAATTTAAACTCAATAAAATGAAGATAATTGCACTTACCTCACAGAGATGTAGAGAGCATTAATGAGATCATGTCTACAAAATGATTCAAAGTCTTTAGTTTGCAATATAAATAGCAAGCATAACTATATTTTTCCAGATGTCTAATAATGATAGCCATAAATACGATGAACTGAAAAGTTAAAAGGCTGCCAGGGAAAGTAAAATGTTTTCATTTTAATTGCAAGGCATTTAAACATTCCCTCTTGCATGTTTGAATTATAGAAAATGCACAAAATTGTTAGTTATGAGCTCTGCTTTATTGAGGACATTTTTCCCCAAGTTTAGACTTAAGAGTACTTAACTTCTACCCAAATAAGGAGAAACTGAGCTACATCTTCTTTGCAATTTTGCCTAATAAATCACTATAGAAGTTTAATCAAATAAATCACAGCATAAATTTTAATGAAACTTATACATTATTTCTTCAAAATGTTTCCTAATATGAAATAGAAGCTTTGTGACTTCAGTTCCAGATGCAATTACTCAATTGTCATACCCTCGGTATGTCTTTATTCATGAGCTGATAGAACCACATACTGCCAACCTCTTTTCCATTGCTGTCCTGTGAAATACTACTCGGTATATATCCAAACTATTTTTAAGCTCAGAGCCTATGGTATAATCCTGCTGCTGCCAGCCATTTGTGAATTAAAGCAGTTATCTTTGAAACTGAATTGTATTTTACATTATGAGCCAAAAAAGCAATGTTGATTCTAATGGGAGAAGGCATGATAATCTACTGGCAAGTATGTGCTTCACAGTTCTAATTGTTAGCAGCCTCGGTGGTTCCCTAACTCCTGTACTTGGCCTTGGCTTAAGCATTGCAAGCAGGGATTTTTAAATGAGACTAGACATTAGGTCTGGATTCAGTAATTACCAGAGGAAAGGAGGTCACTCTTTACAGCAAGCAGCACGGTGACTATATACTAAAGGACAGCCAACTTTCTTGTCCTGTCCCAGGAGGGTGATTTGAGTGGCATTGATCTGACTGGTTATTGTTGGACAACACCCAATGTGTTTTCAGAATTCTTCCCATCACATTCTATACAGACTTCCTCTGTCCATCCCTCTTTCCCTCCTTCCCTCCCCCTCTTCCTCTATCCCTTCCCCCTATACACACACACACACACACACACACACACACACACACACACACACACACACACACCCTGGAGAAGGATGTGGGACATCTGGCTGGTTAAATAAGTTTGATATGGTGCTACAATAGTGATTAAAAATAGTGTTAGCTATTTTTCCTTGGAATCCTATGCTAGTTTCTCACATCTTTTTAAGTGTGTGTGTGTGTGTGTGTGTGTGTGTGTGTGTGTGTGTGTTGTACCCAAGGAGGCCATAAGAGTGTGCTTCACTCATTGGATTTGGAGTTACAGAGAGTTGTGGGCTTCTGGATATAGGTCCTGTGAATTAAACTTAATTTCTCTGCAAGAAAAGCAAAGCTATTAACAAATGAGCCACATGAGGAATAAATCAAGTTGTGGCAAATGGTGAATGTGAGCTTTTAAAACATTAAATTACTAGTAAAGAAAACATGTGAATCTCTATGTCATTTGTCTAGACAGTCAATACCTATTATTAAATTTACCCCCCAAAATACAAGCACTAAAACTGCAAATAGACAAATGGACTTGAATCAAATTAAAAATCACCTTCATATTAAAGGTAATTATCCACAAAGTAAAACAAGAAAAATATAGACTGGGAGAAGATATTTGCAAACTATGCATCCAATAAGAGGTTAATGCACAAAATATAAAAGGAATTCAAATTTGTCTGAACTTAAAAAATAAGGAGGTGCAAAGTTGGTAAAGGATAAGAATAGATTCTTAGCTAGGCAGTGGTGGCACATGACTTTAATCTCAGCACTAGGGAGGCAGGTGGATCACCAGCTTCAAGGCAAGTCTGGTCTACATAGTGATTTGCACAACAGCCAGGGTTACAAAGAGAAACCATGTGTTCAAAAGGAAGGAAGGAAGGAAGGAAGGAAGGAAGGAAGGAAGGAAGGAAGGAAAGGAAGGAAAGGAAGAAGAAAGAAAAGAAAGAAAGGAAGGAAGGAAGGAAGGAAGGCTTGGGAGGGGAAAGAGGAGGAGAAGGGAGTGGAAGAGGAGAAGGAGGAGGAGGAAGAAACTCTTAAAAGGCCAACTGGCATATGAACAGCAGTATCTTTCAACATTACTTATCATTACCAAAATTGTGGTTTAAAACTGAAGCGTTATTCAAATGATACAAGCGAAAAGAATGGAAAGATCATAATGAAAAACAAGCCACTGCACAGCGTTGCCAGATAACTCAAATTAGCACAACCATTATGGAAAACAGTGAGGATGTTTCTCAAAAACAAAACATAAATAAATCACCAGACTGTAGCAATGGTATTTCACATATGTGTACATATATATTCATAGGAAATGATATCACTATTTCAAAAAGACATTTGTCTTTCCATGCTGCAGCATTATCCAGAATATCCAAGATATGGGCACAACCTGTGTATCAGCAGGTAAACTGAGAAAGAATTTGTTGATGGCACAAACAACAAAATATAATTAAGCCTTCTAAAATGAAATATCCACTTGTTTATAACAATATGGATGGATATGGAGGGCAATGTCCTAAATGAAATTTCCCAGGTACTAAAAATATTTTATGTGTAGAATCTAAATATATTAAACTTCAGAAATAAGAAGTAGAATGGAATTGCTGAGAGATAAAGGAGAGATGATCAAAGGATACTAATTTTCATTTATACAGATAAATAACTTCAAGAAATATAATGTAGTGTAAATGAGTATAGTCAGTCACAGTATATTATATCCCTTAAAAACTGCAGAATGAATTTTAAATATTCTCAACCTTATTTTGTGCCTGAAGTAACATATATTTGTAAATTATATGCATTTAGCAACTATATAATATATACATTTTCAAAGCAACAAATTGACATTAAATGTATGTAAGTTTATGTCACCTAAAATAACAAGTAGACCACCATATTTAATTTATAAATCTATTATATTTATGTACAAATAAACAAAAAATGAATCAAATCCTAGAAATTTGGTCTCCCATTTGTGATGTTTATAGATTTAACTGTCAGTTTGCAGAATTTAGAACCAGCTTGGAGACCCATACGGGATTATCTAGGCTTAATTATTTTAATTTAGGTGAGAAGATCTACCCGGTGTGGGTGGTATCATTCATTCCCTGGTTGGAGTCCTGGACTGTACAGATCGAAAAAGAAAGCCCAGCAACTGACAACATTCCGTCCTCTCTGATTCCTGATCATGGATGTGATGTGACTAGGAGCTTTATGATCATGCTGCGTATTTCCCCAAAGTGATGGACTGTATCCTTAAAATGTGAGCTGAAATAAACCCCTTCTATCTTGATTTGTTTTGGTCAGGGTATTTTATCATAGTGACAGGAGGAGAAACTGAGACACACTCATTGGCATTGATAATAATGACTACTATCATTTCTCATAATTTTTGCGTTAGATATCCCCATCCTAAAAACGAGCAATTATTTATATTCAAACAAGAAAATGTACCTCGGATGGACTTATCCATTGGTTTTTGAGAAATGTTTACAATCTATACTCTTCTCTTTTCAAAACTGTGTGTTCTAAATTCCTGAGAATATTCCAAATGCTAATTTTTGGTTAATTCTATACAGAACTGCAGATATTTTACTTACTACATATCAGATTTGGCTGCTTTGAAATTTTATGTAAGTGGAATTATATAGCCTATCTCTGTGTTGTGTTTGCCTACTTTCATCCAGTGCTGTGCTTCTGAGACTTTCTCTGTGCTTTTGCAGAAAACATTAGCTTATTCTTTTTATTGTGGAATAGACTTATATTGTTGGGAAATGCAATTATTTATCATTTCTCCTATGGTAGACACATCCTCTAGTATATCTATATTTTATTTACTGGAGTAGGGGGTTTATAAATGGGCCTGATGGGTGGGAGGTACTATGAATACTACTGTGGGGTATAGGGATGTTTTTGTTGCTCTGAACTCTTGGTAAATTTGTGTGGTAATACTATTTAAATTGTTTGTATAGAGTGGTATTTCATTGTTGTTTTGACTTGCACATTTCTGATAACTGAAGATTTTGAGTACACTTTTGTTCATAAATCACATTACAAGTTTCCTTTGTAAAATGCCTGTTTAGTCCTTTCTAGAAGAATTTTGTAGGTTGTCATTTTGCAGCTTGTAAGGCAATTATTTTTGTATTTGGAATAAGCCATTGTCAAGACACATATGAGTATTTTCTGTAACGTTCTGAATTGCTTATTTATGGATTGCCTTTTGTTTAGATGTTTGTTTCATTGAGTTTATTATGCCATAATTTTATTTTTAGGTTAGTATGTTCTAGTCCCTCCTGAAAAAAATTGTTGTTCCTAATTTCATGGATATAGTCTTCCTATCCTTTTTTTTAAATTTGATTGCTCTAAACTCATTTTAGTGTCTCTATGAAGTTAATTAATTTGATCTTAGTTAGTGGTTTCCATAATTCATAATATTGATCAAGATTGGGCTTTCTTTCTTTTTAATTTTTATTTTAATTAAAAACAATCTTATTTTACATACCAATCCCAGTTCCCTCTCCCTCCCATACTCCTATTCCCCTCACCAATATGCCATCCCAATCCCCATCCCTTCCTCAGGGAGGGTATAGCCTCCCATGGGGAATCATCAAAGTCTGTCTCATCATTTGGGGTAGAATAGAGGCCTTCTCCTGTGCATCTAGGCTGAGAGCGTATCCCTCCACAGGAAATGGACTTCCAAAGCCCATTTGTTCACTAGGGATTAATACTGGTTACACTGCCAGAGGCCCCAGAGACTGCACAGGCCCGCAACTGACACCCACAATCAGGTTCAGAGGGACTGGTTAGGTCTTATGCTGGTTCCCCAGCTGTATGTCTGGGGTCTGTGAGCTCCTATTTGCTCAGGCCAGCTGTTTCTGTGGGTTTCCCTAGCATGGTCTTGACCCCTTTTCTCCTTACTCCTCCCACTCTACAACTGAATTCCAGGAGTTTAGCTCAGTGTTTAGCTGTGAATCTCTGCTTCTGCTTCCATCAGGTACTGGATGATCAAGACTACTATATCAATTCCTCTGAAATCTTTAAGTTTTCTCTAAAATAATATATAGACATATATTATTTAAATATATTTTATTAATTATTTTTCTACATACATAAGCATTAATTTACTTTTATATTTAAGACATCTAAATATAGGTAAAGAATGATACTAGATCTATTGTTTTAGTGGTGAGTCATTAAGTATGATTATTAACACTCATGCAATCTAATGAACTTTCTCTAATTTTATAAGCTTTATATTTTGGACCATTATTAACTATTTCTCCTGTCTATTCAAAAGTACAAGAGAATATGCTCATAAAGACAAGAAGAATATAGAGTTTGATGAGTTCCCACCAATAAAACCTTCTGCTACTCTATGAATATCAACACTGCCTACTACCAATCTGTCTCCATAGAAGATCTTCTCCTCTTTATTCTAATTCCACTCACAGAAAGAGTTATAACTATCCTAAGTACTTTTCCATGTCTCAACTAGGAACTTACATTGGCTATAGAATAAGAGAACAGTCCCTCTTTTTGATAAAAAAGACTTGCAAATTTAATAGGTAAAGGACTACTTTGCAAATGGAACTACTGGATAAAATGTAGTACAGAACTATTTTTAGAAGTCCCAGAAAATTCTCCAGCATATGATCAAATTAGAGCTGAACTGGAAGTCGGTAGACATACACTTATGTAACTCAAGAACTAACCCAAGAATTTGCTATGGTCTCAGAATCCCTAGAAGCAAGACTTGGGCAAGATAATTGGAGCAGAGCCCACAAGAATCCAATTTAATATTTTTAAGCTGCTGGTAAAACTTTCTCAATATCTTTAAAAAGGGAGGCAAGGAAACTAATCAGACAATAATAGCACATATGTATATATTTCATATGAAAAATATCCAAATATATTTTGCATATATCCTTACAATATACCAAACTAGTATAAAATAATAACCTTCATGCTCAAGGGTACATTTTTTGTTAAAACCATGCAGAGAAAAATTTAAAAATTCTTATTGTATTCCTTATTGGAATTGTTAAATGTATTTATGGCAATTAGATTGTCTCTGTAACCAAAATATTTTCTACAGTAGCTTTATATCATGTGGACTATGGTGACCAATATAGTCAACATTTGTTTTTAACTTCAAAATATCAACTGATTATAGAGTTTTATCTCATAGTTATATGAAATTCTTAGGCTAGTCACACAAGTGTTACATTACTTCTTCAATATTCTCATCTAAAACATCAGTTTTAGAAGCTTTAGAAATTACACTAACTTTGTCATCAGTAACACTGGCTCTATCAATTCTTCATGTATGTATGGGCATAGAGATTTCTGAAAAAGAACCCAAAATGTTCAAGTAGAAGTGTGTTATTTCAGTCTGCATCTATGGGAGAATAGCATAATCTCAAGAGAGATCATAGATTATTCTAAATTATTCAAATGAACTGACTCTGGAGTGAAATGAAAGCTTTAGGAAATAGCAAGGCATCTTTTATATTTTACTAAAAAAGACATCAGGGTGCAAATCACACAGATACCATAAACATGATACCTTCAATAACCTATTCCAAGATTCTGTAGGAGAGTCGTGTGTCATTTACTGTAATATTCTTGAGAATGTGGCAAATTGCTGACTTGGTCTACGCCTCTGTAAGTTCATTAGCTTTTGTGTTAAATAAAATGTTTCTATCATATTCAGGGAGGAACAAAAGTCTTCACTTACACAATGAAAATAATATTACACAATTGATCCCCATATTCTTACATATTGAAGTAGTCTGTCATACCTGGAATAATGTACACAGGATCTTGGCAGTTAATCCTTTTCCTATATATTTTAGCACAATTTACTCATATTTTACTACTGCTTTGTATCTCTGCAAATGAAAGAAGTTTCTGGATAATTTACCTTCCAATGTTTTTAACTTCATCTGCTATTTAAAGAAAACTGGTTTATCCAAGTAAGTTCCCTTGTTCTCTCTGCTTTAGTGGGCTAAAAAATACCATAGATACATTATATCAATTCTTTTTAAATATTTGCCAGAATTTACCAACAAAACCATTTGTGCCTGATGGCTTTAAGAAGAGGAATTTGATTCTATTTAATTTCATTTGTATTTATTCAGGTAATATTTCTTTACTGTGAAAATCATGTTTTTCTATAACTTTCATAGAACTGGTCCATTTTATGGCTTTCAAATTTTTGCGAACATATATTTTAAGGTATTCTCTCACTCCTATTAGTGTCTATTAATGAGCAGTATCATCCCATCTTTTATTTCTGTTGTTTATACTCTTGTCCTCTCTCTGTCTCTCTCTGTCTCTCTCTGTCTCTCTCTGTCTCTCTCTCTCTCTCTCTCTCTCTGCCTCTGTGTGTGTGTGTCTACCTCCATCTCCCTGCTTTTCTAGTTTCATTTATCATTTGATTTATCATTTCTAAGAGCAATCATTTGAATTTTTATTTTTAAAATATGATGCTGTTGACCTAGCATCAAAATATGCCAACATTTTAAGCATGCGAGCGCCATGCATTGAGTGCATCTCAGTCAGAAGTGACGGCAGTGCACATGGTGTGCACCCACAGCACCTCTGGAAGCTCTGTTGGTACACTTACTTCCGGGCTTTTCTGATAATGCAGATGCCTACGCTTGGTTTCCAAACAGCTTTAAAATGTACCACAATTAGCTTAAAGCCATTCAAATATTTTGTCTGACACCTATCCCCTGATATCTTTCCCACAGTCAAAAATGGCAGTTATTTCACCAAGTTGAATAGTAAGTAGGAAAAATAATCACTTGATTATATCTATAGACAGAAAAATGGCATTTGAATAATGCCACAGCAAAATTATGTTGAAAATAGAGTCAATTTTCACAAATGGGGAATTCCTCAAGGTGCTAAGTGATATTTGTGTTTAGATTTTTTTATGTGTTTGAGTGGTTTTTTTTGTTTGTGAGTGTATATGTGTGCACTATGTGTGTGCATAAACATTAACTTATTTAGAAGCAGGCTTTCACTACGTGTCCATGGCTGTCCTAGAACTTGTGATGTAGATCAAGCTGTTTTTTTTAACCAATGACTGATGGAAGCAGAGGCAGACACCACAGCTAAACACTGAACTGAACTCCTGGAACCCACTGACAGAGAGGGAGAACTGATGAGCAAAGGGGTCAAGACTGGGCTTGTTTAACCCACAGATCAAGCTGGTTTTAATCTCACAGAGATTGCCTGCTTCTACCTTCTGAGTGCTGGTACTAAGGCATCATGCCTGGCTAGGAAAGGGTATTTGTAACTCACACAGAAACAACATCATTGACGTTCATGGATTGTCCTTTGACTTCCAGCCATGCTCATTGCCACGTGAATACCTCCAAATCAATTAATATGAAAAATGTAATGAAACGAAAAATTTGAACAAATTATCTACTTCAGTTAGGAATAAGGTACCTGATACACCATACCACCAATGATGGAAACAGGATGTGATTAGTCTATACTCTCAATAATTTTATATATGTATTGTTGTTAATACATTTAAAACCCAAAGTTTACTTTTAGAAAAAAAATCAAGAGCTTTGTATGACATTCCAATAGCGAAATTGAGTGCAAAATATCTTTTGTCAATGTTAGACAACACATTGAAACACTTAATATCTGTGAATATTTTGGTCCTTGATGATGAAGGCTGCTAAAAAGGTAAAGCAGATTAAAAAATAATAGTTTGTTAAACAAACTATTGTATGGGACAACAGGGATTGCTAAGTCTTTGGGGAATGTGCTGCACAATCCTGACAACCTGAGTTGAATCCTCACAGTCAAGGAAATGAAGAAGAATGGAAGCACAGAGTTGCCCATACCCACATTGTAGCACATGTGTCCCTCTCATATGACACAGTAATAATAACACTAAAAGCTTCTTAGCCTTCCAAATGCTGTGACCCTTTAATATAGTTCCTCATGTTGTGGCGACTCCCCCACCCTAAAATTATTTTCATTGCTACTTCATAACTGTAAGTTTACTACTGTTAGGAATTGTAAAGTAAATATCTGACATACAGGATATCTGATATGTGACCCCTATGAAAGGGTCGCTCAATCCTCAAGGGGTATGACCTTCAAGTTGAGAACTACAGCTTTAAAGAACATGCACATCATGAATGAGTTTGTATAGCCATGGCTTTCTTTTTGTTGGTCGGATGGATCATGAAGTTCCTTGGGGAGAATGTATATTCAAGGGTTGCTAGGTGAATGCATTGCTCAGTCTGTGAGCCACATGAACTCAAATAAATAGGAGAGGAGGACACAGCCACAGCCATGTGAATCGCTGATATGATATGTAAGATTGCTTTGTATGGACTTTGCAGAAAGAGTGCTCAGCTTGTCTGCAGGGATGGGGATAAAGGATGAAAATCATTTCTGAATCTTCAGGGATGTGTTGACAGAGCATGGGGCAATGTGTAGACAGAATATCTATGTGGGGGTTAGGGATACATTGTGACTAAATCATATCACAACAATCCCTGTCATTTTGTTATACGAAATGAGAGCATTTTCTAAGGTATCAGTTTGTACAGAACCAAAGAGGTTTGTCTAAGAAATCTGAACAGGTATTTCAGTGACATTGATTTTTTTCTTTCTTTATAAGAAATTCTAAACAATTTAAGATCATGGATTCATTTGTTATGATCTACTTTTTATAGGTAATGGCTGCTTCCTTTGATATGTGATTGTTTTATGTTATAAAGGTTAAAGTATATTTTTTAGATTGATTGGAGGGTGATGTAAAGTAAAATATTGCCTGGAACCAAACGTTTAGACTTTTAAAGTTGTTTCTGTTTTTTTCTTTAAATGTGAATAGAATAGTCACTACAGAACTAAGCCTTTTATTTGTGTCTTGAATGAACCTTGGTAACTCCACAAAAGCTACTGAGAGCTGTTAAGGAACAAGTGAACGGCATGCCTCTAAGGACTTGTCAGCAGTTAGCATTGCTTGTTTTCTGTTCTTTGTTTTCACCAAGAAGCAAACTTTACAATCTAAACACAGAGAGCAGTCCTCATTATGTAGGAGCCTGTGTAGGAAGCAAATGAAGAAGAAAACCTTTGCATGGGACTTGTGGCTTGTGGAGAACAAGATGGTGTCAATTCCAAAGTTGCTAGGATGTGGCACTTTGGGATTTATGTTATCAAGAAAGACTGTCTGAAGGTTTATAAATCAGGGTAAATCTGAGAAGTTTGAGTCTTGGTTGATTTCCTTTACACTATTAAATGATATGATATATGTATGAGATTATGTGAAAGGATGTGTTTTGTAGATCTATGACTGTGTTGAATGTGTAGTCTATATCAAGGCAATGGGACTTTAATAAGAGGTGTTTCTCTATCCCTGTGTAACAGCGTACCATTTCAAAGCAAGTTGAGCTTATGTAGCACACTTACAAGCACATTTGAGCATACTGTCTGCATGTATATGACATGTGTGAACTCATCACTTCACTCTTTTCTTATTTATTCTTCTGTCATATATTACATGCCAAACAGTTTACCCTCCTCTCTTTCCAGTTTCACATGCCCTCATGGCCCCATACCCTCCTCTTCTGTTTCCCTTCATAAGAGGGCTATCAACCAAACATGCCATATCAAGTTGCAATAAGCCTAGGCACCTCCCCTCATATTAAGACTGGATGAGGTGACCCTCAGTCAGTCAAAAGAGTCCTGGACAGTCCCCACTCCCACTGTTAGGAGTCACACAGGAAGACCAAGCTACATAACCATTATATACATGAAGAGTGCTTGGCCAGGCCCATGTAGGCTCTCTGATTGTCAGTTTAGCCTGCGTCACTTCACTCCCAACAACTGTTTTCACATTAACCGGATGAAGAATCAAAATCTGCTCTATATCCTTTAACTTCTAACATATATATTGCTATGATATGGCTGTCCTTTAGAATCCAAGAATTTGAATTCAAAATGTAATCCCTGTTGTGCCAGCCTTGAGAAAAATTAGACTTTCAGAGTTGATGAAGTCGTGAGTTCTCTGCCCTAATGAATAGAATTATGTATTTGTACCAGAATGCACCACTTATTTCAGAAGTATCATTATAAAAACATATAAAAACAGATGTACTCAACTGTTTTCTGAGGACAGCACTCTTGGCTCAAGGATCCACTCTTGCTTCTGTAGGAATTTCATTTTCCTTGACATGTGATACCCTAGCAAGGTCCAGTGTGTCTCTAAATGATTTTCTCATATTGGGAGTGTCCAGTACTCTTAGTTTCTCTGGCTACCACTAATTTTCTATCTTCTTAACCTGTAATTCAATACGTTTTTTTTCTTTTTTGTTAATTTTTAATTTGTCAAGTCTTGATTTCCTACCCTCAGCTTTCCAATTCAGTTTGGTGTCATGTATCACTTCTATTCTGTATTTTGTCATGTATCACTTTCATTCAGTGTTTTGAATCCAACTTGAGCCCAACAGTCAATCATCTTCAAAATCTTCTCACCACAGTCCATTATGTCTATCCCTGCTTGTCCCAAAGCCTCTTCCTGTAAGCTATAGTCCAAACAAAGACAATGAATTTTCACACAAGCCTGCTTATTTTTTTTTCTGTACAGATATCATTCAACCATTATGCTAGCACTCATGACACTATCCTGATCTTTCTATTATGGAACTTTTTGCTATTTAGTTGGTTGTCTTGATACTTATCACATGGGGAAATTTCCCCCCAAATCCATTCTGTTTGGTGCTTCGGGTGGCTGGTGCCTTTTGATGAATCTGAGTGATCATTTAAGGAAATATAAACTGCCAAACAGCAAGTGAAACTGGTTGGTATAAAAGAAGACTAGAATGAACAAAATCATATGTATTAAAAATACAAGATGCTCATTTTATATTGGTTCCTATTCTAAGAATACTGTAAAAAATGTATTCATTGGGGCTGGTGATATTATAATCCAGTTACTCTACTGACTTCACCATTGAGTGGCATGGTGCCTTGTCCCTATATTGGAATAAAGCCATGAGCAGGGGTATGGCTTTAAGTATAGAAATAGAATATTTAAGTACCACACAGAGAAGTTTGAGCACACTGGACATATCAAAGGTGAGGACAGAAATAACTCTGAAACTATTTAAAGACATTTCCCTTTTAACAAATTATTCTGCAGAAACCATAATTATCCTTGAGATAACCACTTATTAATATAGACATCTTAATCATAGTCACTGACCCATGTGTTATTTTTGAAAAGGACAGCAAGGATAATGACCCAGAATTGAATTCAACCAACAGGTGACTTAGCCTGAATGAAAATAAACCCAGCACTATTTATGAATCAAGGAATCTCCAGGCTTTGATATGAGGTGACAGTCGGGACAATAGGTCCTTTAGTTGGTACACTATACACTGCTAATTTTCAGTGCAAGCTAACTTATTCAAAGGATTTAGAAAGAGGCCAAATTCAGCCTATGTGAATCTTATGAGTCTTATTATTAAAATCAATTCCTGTTTTACAGGTTACCTCCTAACCCTTGAAGGAATGTTTTATTTTGTTTCTTACAGTCATATCCTTCACCAAGCAAATCCATTTTAATAGGATGGCTCTGCATCAGTGAGGTCTAAATATGATAATAACTGTGATGTCCTTGGTTTTTCTTCTCAAATTTTGGGATTCTTATTAGCTGAAGACAGACTATTCTCTTTATGACTACCTGTAGAACCAAAAATGTAAATAAAATCTTTATAGAAACCCCTTCTGCTTTTATTTTTATAGGTTATTTTATATATCCTTGTTTTTTCTGCCATTTCTTGTTTTCTTCAAAAGCATCTAAGTAGTAGATCACCCTTCTCAGGGCTCTTTGTGTATGCCATTTTGTCATTAGACTCTGTATTGGATGGACTGAATCCAGGTTTCTGCTTCAATGCATGCAAATGTAAATCTTCTAATAATGTGTTTCCAGGCCCATGCTTTCTAGAACATTTCATGACTTTGTCTCCACGTACCTATTGGACTCCCCAACTCTTGGTAAACAAACTTAAATTCGTAAGAAAGAAAAAAAAGAGAGGAAAATTATGGTTGATTATGTACAAACCGGGAAAGTGATGTCTAATGCAGAATGGCGTGTCAGGAAGATTCCAAGAGGTTGATAAATGAAGGATGAGACACAGCACCCAGCAGAGATCAGAAGACAAATGGAGCCAAATCCCTGAAGGCACCAGTGTGGAAGCTCATGAGGCTCGGCTTGTCAGCAGGATAAAGGGTGAGAAGGCAATGCAGAGAAGTATGGTTCAAAGGGTAAGCGGAGGCCAATTCTAAAAGGCTTGCCCTTTGAATATTGTCAGACAAGTACTTCAGAAATAGGACTCTCAGGCTGACAGTAGAAATTAGATCTCAGAAAACCAAGGCAGGAGTCTAGAACACCAATCATGTTGCTCTTGAAGTAGGTCTCATGACAGAGACTGAATTAAGATAATTAGATATAAGACTACCGATAAGCAAATGGATTCAAGAGGTCATTTAAAAGGTAAAAATGGCATGAATTTTCAATTGGTTGCATGTGATATGCAAAGGAATATCTCAAAGTGCCATAATTATGTGGGGATTGACTAATTAAGTAGATCCACAAGGAGATTACTAGAGTTTTACTGGAGCATGGTACACACTGTAAACTAGTTTTAACCTAGAATAAACATGGGAAATAGTTTCAACTGAGGGATTGTCTGAATCAGGTTGTCTTCTTTGAATGCTTGTGAGTAATTGTCCTGATTGTTCATTGATATAGGAAGATAGAGCCCCCTACAGTAGTACTATACCCTAGGCAGGGGTCCCTAAACTGTACAAGATAGGAGATAGATAAATAAGTACAAACAGACAAAGGAAGGGTGGCCCTATTCTCTCTTTGCTCCTGACTGTCGATGTAATGTGCCTAACTGCTCAAGTCCCTGCCTTGACATCCCTGAAATATGGGACTAGATCTTGGGATTGTAAGTCATATAAGCCTCCCCTTATGCTTCCTTTTCCTTGGGGCATCTTGTCACAGCAATAGAAAAGAAACTAGAATGGAGGGATGTTGGCATTGTATTTGAGATTTGCACAGCATAATCCATCTGTGTAACTTCCGAGTTGAGATGCCCAGTATATGCTTAGGTATGTGACTCTGGGAAACAGAATGGAGAACTGACTATAGTTTTGGTTTGGTGTCTGTCAAAGGAATCTCATAAAAATATGTATATGACCATTGGTTGTCCATTGACCATACTCCCATGACTGGAAGGAAAAGGGCAAGGATGTAAACAACATGTATACATTTACTGTAATTGGGAATGTGAGAATGTGGCATATATGACTTCCTAAGTCACTCACAATGTAGACATTGATACATCTACACTGTCATAAATGAGTAAGATTGGAACATAGGTTTAGAATAGTAATGATTTTAGGAATAATACATAAAGTGATGGCAAACAGAACAAGGGAAAGTTGAGTATGCCTGTTGAAGTTTGTACATGGTTTATCTCCCACAGTTTCATGGGATTTCTGCTTGTTTCCCAGCTGGTGGCACTGTTTTAGAAGGCTGTGTACATTTTAGGATGTGTGGCATACCCAGAGGAAATACATCAGTGGGGCAGGGTTATCAGAAGACCCACATCCTTAGCTCCTCCTTGACTGTATCTGTGGTGAGTGTCTGATGTGAAATAACGGCTCTCTTCTGCTGTGAGCCCCACCAACACTTTGTTCAGCCCAAGTTGATGAGGCCAATTAATCATGGACTGAATGCTCTGGAAAAGTGAAGCAAATAAATTCTTCCTTCCTTGAGTAATTTTTCAGGTGTTTTTAGCACGAAATTAAATTATATAGTTTATAATCACATACAGGGTCTAACTAAAAGCTGAGTGTAGGATCACCTTGTGATACTTACTGATGACAGACAGTAGCATGGTCCACGCTAGTACCCAGGGCATTTGGTCAACAAGGAAATCTTTGCTTAGTCTAGGAAAAGCATGGCAAAGAGGCTATAAACTGAATCAAATATTTTATAATTTGTGCAATTGATTCAGCCCCTACTCCACCACTTCAGAGTAATACACACATCTTTACCAATCTGGAGATAAAAATGAATGGCACTTGGATAGAATCAGTTTGATATTATAACCCAGAATGTGGGGGGTAAAGCCAACGGAGCAAATGATGAAACTGCATTCTACTTTTCAAACAATGTCCCAGTTTGTTCTTTCAAAGCTGTTTTCCTGAATCCACTTCCCTCCTGTAAGCAGCAGTCTCTAGTCAGAGGCAGTATCTAAGCAAAGGCTGGTGACATCAATGTAGAGTCACCAAGGGACTCCTGCCAAGGGTAGGGGAGGATTAGATAATCTCTACAGCACCTTCTAAATTTGTAATTCTGAGTATCCTCCCTTTTTTAAAATGCTAATTGGCTTCTAGGTTTCACCTCATAACATAAAATTCTAGAAGCGTCTGAAATTTTAAGTAACTTAATTGCCATACTCACTTACTGCTAAAGTAAAATACGAGTTAGTTTAGTGGCGGGGGGGGCAGGGAAGCACATGCTCACACACTCTCACAAAAGCCAGCGCTTTGACTTTTGCTCTTTATTGCAATTCTTAAACTAGCTACACCCGGCAATTCATTTGCATCAATAATTGAAAAGCCATCAGTCTCCTCTTGTCTTGCACTCTTTGCTCTGCACGCTAATGATATGCATGCTTGGCTATTGCCATAAAAATGCACCATAAATTTTTTAAAGATAATTCAACTACAGAGAATGAATCAATATGAACTACAGTGATGGCATATGAGGGGGCCATTTCTAATGCTACTTAAACCTAGGTAGCCCTCCTTCGTGGGAGCCTGTCATCGTCTCCAGCTGGAGTTTTCAAGCAGTGAATTTGTACTGTCTTCTTTAAGAACTTGCCAAAGGGACTGTAGTCTCTCCATCAGTGTGTAAGCCACTCGTTCTATTCCTTTGAATTTACACTTTTGGTTTACATGACTTCTAGTGGCTTTCAAGTGAAAGGAACCCATTGTATCTCACGCCTATCATCAAGTTGAGCATGAAGAATGGTGTTCACTCAACCAGTCATTTGACTCTGTCATTAGTTCGTCATTAACTGACCAGTGGTCTGACAGGCAATACTATTTATTCGGGGCCATATAACTCAACAGCATTCTAAACTAAGGCCAATCTTAAGTCTGGTCAAGTGCTCAGAGAGAACTGAATGATGTAAGCTGAGTCTGACCACATGTAATCATGTAATGTACTTGATTGTTCAAACCTGGACAAATGCTACCTGGAGGGCATCTATCACTCTGAGACTCCACACATAGAAGAGTCAGAGGGCAGGCAAGACACACCTCCCAACTTCATTTAGGCAAGTCTCTTTTGAAGCTGTATTTCATGAATTATTTCACAATTCAGGGAGAAAAAGAAGTGTGACTCATCTCCATGCTCTTTCCCCTACACATGTCTCCAGATTGCATCTCTAGATGGATGTCAATAAAATAAGATCTAAGTCTGAAAAGAGAGGGTGCCCTGTGTATCAAGACTTAGCAGGGGTATAATGGAGTTATAATTCTAGTTTAAAGTTGGAAGCAAATATTTAGTTTCCTTTTCATTCAGCTCCACAGAATAATTTTCTTCAGAAAATCCAAAGCACCTCAAATGCACAAACATACTATGAAACTTCATATTTGGAGGTATAATTTTCTCTCTAGAAGCATTTTCAAGTACTTGAATAGGACTAAAACTTGTTTCTAGAATGGGCTCATTGACTCATCTTTAGCTTCAGCTTTCTGTGCATTTGTATCCAGAAATTGTATTATTAATCTGAGAAAGCATTGTTATTTTCTTCTAATGTTCCTTCTGTTTCAGAACTGTTTTAATTAATTTCCCCAACCAGAGTAGCCATTGTAATGTATATATGCACATCTGAACACATACAAATACTTACGTTCCAAAATTTTTATTTAGAAGGTAAAGTTTTACATAATTTCATAAATTTAGAACCCACCACTTTAATAATATACTATATTGGATACATAGCACATTATTTATTTTTCTCCAATTTATACTTACTTACACTAATAGCACATATGCACACACACACACACACACACACACACACACACACACCATTGCATTCAACTACTTTGTACAGGTCCCTTATTGAAATTCTCTACAGCATGTGCTCAGGAATGGGAGTGATTAATTATAATTATAAAGCATATGCCCACTTAATTTCATGAAGGACCATGAGCATAATTTCCATGGTGTATGAGGACCTTGATATAATTGACATAGTAGAGTTCTTATCTGATCACATCTTCCACAGCATGTATTATTACAGTGTCTTTCCAATTTTTGTGCTATGCTAAAGAGAGCTTCCTGCTATTACATTGTTGCTTATATTGCATTTTTCCTGATTTCTAAATGGTTTGAATGATTCATGGAGAAATTTAATACCATCTCTCTGAGTTGATTTTTCTATTTTCTTTTTGAATTTCAGGCACCTCCTTCCCCCCCATCTCCGTTTCTAAGAACAGCTGTTTGGAGAAGGGAGATAAAATCAGGCGCAAAAGGAGGAGATTCAGGAGACAGTAGTTTAATTCCTGTACCCTTTATTTACTGTGACATTAGGCAGGTTGTTCAAGCTCCTGTTTTTCTTCTTACTTGTGAAGGAATAAGTCCTTAGTAAATGCTAAATGCAGCAATGCATTTATTATGAACACTGTATAGCCAAAATATAATTCTTTGAAACATTAACTGTCATTGTGTTTAAAAAAAGAAAAACCTGTGATCTTCACGTCCCTACCTAATGGAACAATTTTGCCATAAAGGTAGAGCTTGGTAATGACAGATTAATTTATATTTATTTTCATGGTGACTTTATGTTTTACTTGGGTAGAATTATACTTGAGTATAACTCATACTTAATAAAATATATAGTTCTTAGCGGGGCAGTGGTGGCACACACCTTTAATCCCAGCACTCGGGAGGCAGGGGCAGGCAGATCTCTGTGAGTTCGAGGCCGGGCTGGACCGACAGCCTCCAAAACAAAACAGAGAAACCCTGTCTCGTAAAACAAAAAAAATGTATAGGCTTAGAAACTTAAGCTCATCATTTCATTTTTTAATGTTTATGTTTCTGTAGGTGTATATGCCATGTGTGAGCAGGTGCCTGTGGAGGCCAGAAGATGGTGTTGGATGACCTGGAACTAGAATTATAGATCTCTCCTGAGCTAAATGAGGTGAGTGCTGCAAAATGAACTCTGACGCCATGTAAAAACAGTGAAAACTTCTGAATGCTGGTTCATAATTTCTTACAACTAAATTGATGCATATCACCACTGTAGTAAACAACATTTAAACATCTACTATGTCGATTGTAGCCCTCCCCTCTTATTTTCTGTACACTTACCCTGAGGCAACATTTATTATATCAGGAAGCACACAGTTCTCCTTACCGTGCTTGAGCTTCATATCTGTGATATTATGCTGTATTTACCCTTTTGTATCTGATTTCTTTGGCTCAATGGGATGCTTTTTAATTCATTCATATGTTGCCATTATCAGTAATTCACTCTCATATACTCTTAACACTCGATCATATTAATGCACTACAAATATGCAGGCATTCTCCTGTTGAGTGTATTCTGGTTATATTTAGCTTGGTGACATTTTGAATAAGGATGCTAAGAAGGTATTTTGTGAGAAGTGTGCATGTGTACTTGTGGACAGAGGCATAAACTTAGAGTAGCTAGCTAAGAGAATTTACAAGTAACTGCTAACGGTCCTTCAACATGCCTCTACCATTTTCATACTCTCATCAAAAAGGCAATGATACTTGTTTTAATGGGCTTGTCAGTAATTGATTTTTCTCATCATTTTCCTCCTACTTCAGCTACACAGTGAACAGTATTTCTCTGTGTTTGAGATGGTTGTTTTTTAATTTGTTTAACACATTATCTCATGTAGTCCCAACTAGCCCAGAACTCACTATGTAGCTGAGAATGACCATGAACTCTTGAGCTCCCTGCTTCTACTTCCTTAGTTCTGGAATTCTAGGTCAACCCCTGTTCAAATTCAGGACTTTGTTCAGTAAGGCAAGTGCTCTGCCAGCTGAGCTACATGCCCAGCCCAGTGGTTATATTTATTCCCTAAGGATTGAGTTTCTATATCAGTGGTTCTCAACCTTCCTAATGCTGTGATCTTTTAATATAATTCCTCATGTTGTGGTGACCCCCAACCATAAAATTATTTTTGTTGCTACTTCAAAACTATAATTTTGCTACTGTTATGAATGGTAATGCAAATCCCCATGATTTGTGATGGTCTTAGATGACCCCTGTGAAAGGATAGTTCAATCTGAAAGAAGTCACGATCCACTAGTTGAGAACCACTGCTCTTGACAAATGTTTACTGCTGTTTCAAATCTTTATTGTAGAATATCCAATACTTTGTATGTTTTTACTTCTATTTTTCCATTTCTCTTGATTATCTTTTCCTCTTCTTCTTTCCTGCTTTCCCATTGGTCTTGATCACCTTTTGCTTTCCTTCACCTACAGATTTGTAGTTCTTTAAGTATTTATATAAAATATTTAACCTATGCACATGTATATATTACATAATAAGTAATATTTGTTTCAGTCTGTTGATTACTTTTTCACTTCCAAAGACACCTGTGGAAAGGGGGGAGTTTTTAAACTTAATCATGCCTTTTTACTTTTTTAAATGCTTTTTGACTTTATAATGTGTTTAATTTTTTTAAGATTATAATGTTATGAACACACTCCCTGTACCATTTCTTTCAAGCAATTGCTGTTCTAATATTTATGTAGATATTTACACTTAGAATTCATCTTAAATACATTGACTATATGTAGTCATTATTAAGGCAACATTTATTAATTATAATCAGAATTCTGGAGGCTCCAACATAACTTCAAAATATTTAAAATTTTTTTCTTTTCCTACTGAACTGTTTGAAACTTGCCAAAAATTTATTCAATGTGGGGATTGGGAGGGGGGGTTGGGGGAATGGTAGAGGGACAAGCGAGAAGGGATAGGAGAGGGAGCTGGAACTGACATGTGAAACATTCACGTTTCTAATTTAAATAAAAACATATATTGAGGAAAAGAATTAATTCAAATGAATATTTATAGAAGATTGCAAGTTCCCATTATTTTTACCTCAATACTACACTGTCATTGTCACTAGATATTAATGATTGAAATCAGGTAATATAAGCCATCCAATTTAAATCTTTTTTTTTCCAAATTATTCTTGGGTACTTCAGATAATATGCTTTTGCCTATAAAGCTTATAATCAGCTTAACGGTTTCTTCAGGAACAACAACAAAAGCCTGGTACAGCTTAACTGCAATTGGGATTTATTTATAGAAAATTGCATGAAAATTGACATCTTAACAATTCTCAATCTTCCAATGTATATACATGACATATCTTTCTACCTTTTGAGATTTTTAGGTCTTTCTTGCAATATTAGGTATTCGATTTTAAGGTCTTACATGTCTTTCGTCTTGCAAATTATTAGGCTTGTAAGTGTTTTAGAAAGCATTAATATAGAAACTACAATATAACTTAAAAATAGTTGGTGCTTTTTGCAGATATTTGAGACTTGTGATGCATTTATATCCCAATCAGTTTGTGATTTACAAAAATGCCAAAATTTTAAATGCACTTTATTTACCAAGCATTTCAGATTAGCAACAGAACATGAGAGAAAATGGAAGGTCACCCACCCCTGAATGTGAGCTGCCTGGTAGCCCATAGCTTGCTGTATGGCTGGACAGTATTTGGAGAGCATGTTCTAGCACACTGTTGGGCTAGGAAAAGCCTCCCTTTTCTACTGAGTGCATCTTCTTTTTACCACTTATATTTTTTGCATCACTTCCATATCAGAAAATTATTAAGTCAGGGACTATCTTCTCAAAGGAATATAATTAATTTTTGTGCATTGACCATGTATCCTACTTTACTAAATTTGACTATTCATTCTAGAATATTTGTGTGCATTTTTTAATTTTGTGCATATGAAATAAAGCATCATTTAAGAGTGATGGCCATTTCTTCTTTGGTGCATTAGTACCACTTGTTTTTCTCAGTTGTTTTAATGCATAGCACTTATGGTTTGATATTTAGTAGACAAAGAATAGAAACTTTTCTCAAACTTAGTGGAAACATATCCAATAATTTAGAAACAGTAAATATGATGCTAAGTGCATTTATTGTAGATAAACTACATAAAAATTGAGGACATTATCAATTTTACTTTGATCCCTAGTTTGAGGTGAGTGTTCAGATGAGCAGCCATGAAAACATACATACAAGTAACATTACACTGACTAAACAGTTTCTATTTCAGAATATATATGAATATATGTATACATATATATTGCAACAATATAGTGAAAAGAGAGGCTATGCATTTGAAGAGATTGAGGAGGGCTATGGAGGAGGGTTTGGAGGGAGGAAGGGAAGACAAGGAAGGAATGTTGGGATTATCTCAAAGAAAAGAGAAAACGAATTGCATTTAATGTGTTTTATCTACACTTGCTTAGCATATCTTGCAGGCACCTCCATGATATATGTCTCTATTTTATTGCCTTTTCGATGTTTTTAATGGAAGAAAGAGAATGGTGAATTCAGAGAGAGAGACAGAGAGACGGAGACAGAGAGGCAGAGAGAGAAAGACACAGAAAGATAGAGTCAGACAGAGACACAAAGAAAGATCATGTCTTTGGATTATTTGTATATTTTTTACCTCTGTGGATACACTGCTGTATATGCATATCTATCCATGTAAAGATTTATTTTTTATTTTAGGTAAATGTCTAAAATTATGTTTCAATGGCTATTATAGTCTATTTTTTCTTGTAAAACCACCAATTTTTCTATACATTTCCCTGACCATATTGCAGTTTTAACTATCATTTAAGAGTCCTAGCCAAAACTTGTTATTTCCACTTTTTTGGTGTTTTGAGACAGGGTTTCTCTGTATTGTTTTGGAGGCTGTCCTTGAACTCGCTCTGTAGACCAGGCTGGCCTCGAACTCACAGAGATCCGCCTGCCTCTGCCTCCCGAGTGCTGGGATTAAAGGCATGCGCCAACAGTGCCCACCTTATTTCCACTTTTTACATTAGACTTTCCATGTATACATTCAGTGGTATATCATAGTTATTTTATTTACTACTTTCCTTAATAATGTTGGATATTCTCATGTATTTCATGAGCCTTTTGATAACACTTTTGGAAAAATGAAATGTGTTCCTATATGCATAGGCATTCTTAAAAGTAGTTGGTTTAGCATGCTGTCATCAGTTCATGGAATTCCTTATATATGTAAGTACTATAGAGTCTCTTTTCTACATGTTTCCTTTACAGTTCTTTTAATAATGCCTTTTAAAGTAAAACATTTTTGTTTTGATTAATTTCTATCATTTTTACTTTGCCATGTGCTTTTTTTTTGCACACACTTAGGAATCTGTTGATAAATCTAAGGTCATAAGGATTTACTCTTGTGTTTTTCTTACTTCAGTTTCATTATTTAAACAGCTTTGTTTCAGTAATTAATCTATTTATGGTTAACTTGTGCATGAAACTTGGAATTGATACTATAACTTCATTGTCTTGTATCTGTATACCATACTGCCCCAGTATCTACTGATATTATTCTTTCCTTCATTGAATAATCAAACACACACACACACACAAAATCAGCATACAATAATTCCTTAATAAGCTATTAAAAAATTAAGCTCAGTCAAAGGCCCCTTTACAATATTTTCCTGAAAGAAAACTAAAAGATAAGAAAGATGATTCTTTGGATAAAGTTGACAAATCATTACACATAGCAGACTCTATCCCCTAAATAGACAAAGTTGAGCACTCACAAATAGCTCGAATGAATCATAAACATGAAGAATTTTCTACCAGGCTGTGAGGAATAAAAAAAAAACAATGAGGGGAAATTGTAGACCAGACATAGATGATTACCAATAGCTTTCCTAGCTCTGTCTCATTGGTCTCTGGCCTTTCCATCCTTCCTTATGCCAGAAACACCACATTTCCTTCCTGCTATTGTCAAGTAGGTGGTAAAGCTCAGAAGTAGGGGCCTCCAATGCTGTTTTTACTTGTATAGTTTGGATAACTCTCGTTTTGTCAATGTGTGTAAAATGTTCATATGTTAACTGATTGTATTTGCTAGTATTTTGTTGAAGATACTTGGTTTATCATGGATAGTGATGTTATTCTGGTGTCTTACTCTGGCTTTGTATCATCTGATGCTACTCAGATTAATGATGTAAGAAAGTATTTTCCTACTTGTACTACTTAGAAGATGTTTTAGAAGGAATGATGTTAATTTTTGTGAATATTAGATATTAAGGATTATAGATCCAAATTCTTATAATTTGGTTTTTTTTTCTTGATTTATGTTTGATAATCTCTGTGTTTCCTATAATTTGTTAGTTTCCTTATGTTTTCTAATTTCCTTTTGTACAATTGTTCGTAGTATTGCTTCTTCTTTTTCATGTCTATCATATTGATGGTATAGTACCCATTTTCAAGTTTCATATTAGGGATGTGTGTTTGTATTTGTCTGTGAGTGTGTGTGTGTGTGTGTGTGTTGGGGAAGTCCTGTGCATTTGTCAATAAAGTACTGTCTGGCCAATAGGGAATCTAGATAGGAGGGACTAGGAGTCCAGGAGGATGCTGGGAAGGAGAAACACAAGAGAGTCAACATGTAACGCCATGGGGGTAGGAAGCCTGGAACTATTCTCCGGTAAGAAACATACATAGATTAACAATTATGGGGTAATTACTTAAGTCAGAGCTAGCCAGTAAGAAACAAGCAAGGCCAACAGATTCATAATTCATATAGCCTCCTGTGTGTTTATTTGGGACTGATACAGCTCTAGAACCAGGCTGCGGGAAAGCGGCTCTGGAACCAGGCTGGCGGAATGTCTCCTTCTCAAGGAAAAAGCTTCTCTTAACATGTGTGTGTGTGTGTGTGTTTGTGTTTCCATGTGTATTTGCATGAGCACGTGTGTGTTTACATGTGTATTTACATGTGTGTGTTTGCGTTTGCATGTGTACTTACATGAGTATGTGTGTGTATTTACATATGTATTTGTGTGTGTGTGTGTGTGTGTGTGTGTGTGTGTGTGTGTGTCTCCATGTCTATTTTATTGGGGCTTTTCTGTATAATTATTTGCCAGTTTTGTTCCATGTAATCATTTCGGTATTCCATTAACTTACTGCTTCTCTGAGGAAAATGTTGGGAGAAGGAGTTTGAGTGAATTTAGTTTCTCAGATACCTGGTTGGGCAATTCTCCTGGGTTCAATTGATTACCTCTGCTTTCAAATTCTTGGAAGCCATATTTGGACT
Source organism: Mesocricetus auratus (assembly GCF_017639785.1). Classification (NCBI taxonomy): domain Eukaryota; kingdom Metazoa; phylum Chordata; class Mammalia; order Rodentia; family Cricetidae; genus Mesocricetus; species Mesocricetus auratus. The sequence continues at coordinate 16,306,563 of NW_024429205.1, read as the reverse complement.
TTAGCTTTTAAAATTCTTGTAGATTAAGCCATAGAGATAATTCAGAGATCATTTTATTCCTCAGAAATGAGTTGCCATTGTTCTAAATGCTGGTGTCCTAATTTATAGATGGAGTTTTGGCGGGATCTGCTGAGAAATTCTTTATGCTTTTGTTCTCCTTTGCAGTATGGTTCCTGTGGCTCTAGGAGTCGCTTTCCTGTTTTCTCTCTTCTATTCAAACTTTCCAAGACTGCTCCAGTGTGCCCATAAAAAGAAGTTTCTGTCATAGCACAAAGCACCACTGGCAAATTATATTCATTTTTTGTTCTATATGAGAGTAAAATTTTATGTTGCAGCATCAGTCTGTAGTGTTGGCTTTTTTAGATTCTAATCTATTCATCAGTCCCCACACATACTCTACACATCGCAGAGAGTATTTTCCTAAATGCCTTGTCCTCCAAAGAGGGTGCTTTTGTAGTTCTTTTCTACTAGCTTATAATACCTTTGAGTCCTTTATTACTTAAAAGAGCTTATAATCTTTGTTTGTTTAGGCTGTCTGATGGTGTTCTAGTGAGTTAGATTGTTCCCTGCTAAATAGAGACATGGTTTGTTGCAAAGTTCTCCATTGTGCTTTTATTTATTATACATATATGTTCATTTCTAAGACAAGTTACTAAGGAATATGTACCTTCTCAGAGATTTCAAAATTCTTGTTAGAATGCACAAAGACAGTTTTCAAGACTAAGATCTGAGCATAAACATCCACTTGTATTAGGGATGAGAGCAAATATATCTAAAAGTCTACAAATCATTAGATCTGCTCTCCTTCTGGGCTATGATACATCTGAGTCCTCATATCTGACATGTTTATTTTCTGACTGCTTTATCATCTACACATATCTCCTCTTACATGGAAATATTCTACAATGCCCCCTTGCTGTCTATAGCTTATGGTACTTGAGAGCTACATTTGTCTGTGGCATAAAGATAGGAATTTAGAATGCAGTTACAAATTATACAGGGTTAGGGAAATGACAGTAATAGGTTGTCATCAACCTTGTGTAGTAGAGAAAGTATACAGAATTGGACATGAATTCCCTCCTATTACGTGGCTGTTACGTCTAGTTAGATGACTCTTGGTTATCCCCACTGTCACACCTTTCAGGATATCTTGCCATTTTGGACATTGTTGTGGTCTGTAGGTGTTACAGCTTTCCCTTGGCAGCTTGCCATAGCTCCTTCTGATACTAAGAGCTACTTCTCAGGGAGTAGACTCCCATGCCATTTTAATTCTTCCAAGTTCTAAGTCTGAAATATGTAATATCTTCAGCAACAGGATCTAACCTTTAATTTCTTAGAGGCAACCAAGTGCGATGGTAATAGTCATTCTGTGTTGGGATATGCTCAAACACTTCTAGCCAACAACTTGATAGATTTTCCATGTGTAGCATAAGGGTTTTATTAATCTGTGGTGTTTTGGGGGATATTATCACCTCAAGTGGCACAGTGTGTGTGTGAATGTGTGTGTGTGTGTGTGTGTGTGTGTGTGTGTGTGGTAATTTTAAGTTAACATGGAATAATATTCTCTATGGCTTTTCAAATACCCTTTGTGGTATTTGTCCTTCCTCTATCCTGTCAATTTACCTTCTGTATTGGCCTCTTTCCTATACCCAATTAACCTCTGTCCCTCTTTTCCCCATATCCCCCTTCACAGCATTTACATTCTTTTATTCCCCTCTCTAGAGGCCCCCAATACAGTCTCTTTTTACTTTCCTGGTATAGCATCAAAGATGCTTCTTCACACAGCAGATGGAGACCATAACGGAAGTTTTCAATTATTCAAAATGCGAAGAACAACAGACCATGTAGTTCCGGGTCTCAATTAATACAACTTCTACACATACAACTCGGGGAACATCATGGAAGAGGGGAAAGAATGATTCTAAGAGAAAGAAGGTCAAGAAATCTCCCACAAAATGGCATTTTATTTATAATATATGTATATATATATACACACACATATATCATATGTATCTTGTATAAATATTATATGACAGGAGAATGGCACTCATGAGGTCTCAACTACATGGTTATCTAAATAGGACCTGAAATATAACAATTCCAATTGACATGCAAATATGGGTAGGGGAAGTCTCACAGGGTCTCTTCCCTTGGTGGACAGCTGCAGCAATGAATAACTATTGAGAGAAGGAGAATAATTCTACAATCATAAAACTCTGATAGGTGATATAATCCCAAGTTGTCAGCTCTAAATACATATACACAAACAACAATAAATGGGCACAGCACTTTTTATGTGTGTATTTGTGTGTGTGTTTGCAATAATAATAATTAAACAATAAGAGGTCATGAATTTTAGAAAGGATGGGGGATATAAGAAATTGAAGAGAGGAGAGGGAGGAGGAATGATATAAATACACTGTTTATGTATTAAGTTTCAGAAAAACAATAAGGGAAAAATAACAATCTTAAAGGGAAAATAGTCCAGAGAAAAAGATAACAGGGTAGAGCCAGAAGGAGAAGTAGAAAAAGGGGAGGGGGTACTGAAACAAAGAGAAGAAGAGAGGAGAAGAAGAGAGTAGACAGGAGACTCTGGAGAAAACCCTGGCAAGCTTCCACAGAGCAGTATCTGGTGTCTAGAGCTCAGAACTCAGAGTCCACACGTGTTCAAATGTAACTCTGGCATAAGACAGCCAGTGAAGGAGCAGAGGAGGCTGGCCCTGTTTCTGTAAGTTATTTCTGGATGTATTATTCATATTTGATAAATCATTTAGATGCAGATACTTTATTAGCTTATAAAGCACATTATATGGTTTTAAATTGTTAATACAGGCTGTTGTGATGCATATTGTACTTCTGAAAAGCCATGCATCACTTTAATTCATAGCCTCATTATAAAGCTTGTTACAAAGTACTGCATTATTGCATGAAGGATAGTGGGGTAGCATTTCTGCAAGGAAACTGAATGTTTTATTTACATCATCAGTGTCTTAGATTAGCTTCTCAGAAATGCACTGGACGATGCAATGGAAACCAGAGCTTAAACTTAAATAAAGACTTAACATTCTTTCTTGAGCGTTCTCATGAAGACCTGGAATATGGGTCAAGTCTGGTTGCATAGTAATTATTCAAAGAGTTCCATGAACCAATTGACTTGTCTACTCATCAACAAGATCTACAAAGACATAGTTTTTCATTTATTACATGACACCTATCTGAATGACTATAAATAAGATTCCAGTAAGTGTTTATCCATGTTATCATACAGTTTACTAATACTTTGTAGATAATAAAGGGTATGGAAATAGAAAGTTAATCAAATACCTTTATTATAATCTAACTTGACAATGATTTTCCATCACCTAAATCTGAATCTTTGTTCATTTATTAAATGTTTGCCTTTGGGCAGATCATGTGTTTCCACTGATTCTCAGTTTTCCCATCTCTAAAATGGGAATAATTGCAAGGTCCTGAGAATTTTTTATATTATATATTTTATTTTAGAAACAATCTTATTTTACATATCAATCCTCCCATTCCCATGCCCTCCCATCCTCCCATGCTTCCCACCAACACCCCAAACCCACCACCCACCTACTCCCCAAAGATAGTGAGGCCCTTCTTGGGGGGCCATTAAAGTCTGTCACATCATTAGGGGAAGGGCTTAGGCCCTCTTTCGTGTATCTGGGCTGGAATAGCATCCCTCCATAGGGAATAGGTTCCTAAAGTTCCTTTGTGCACTGAAGATAAACACTGACTCTACTGTTAAAGGTCCCATAGACTGCCCAGGCCTTCTAGCTGGCATCTACATTCAAAGGGCTTGGTTCAGTTCAATGCTGGTTCTCCAGCTTTACAACTAGGGTCTCTGTGCTCTCACTAGGTCAGGTCAACTGTTTCTGTGGATTTCTCCAGCACAGTCTTGTCTCCTTTGCTCATCCATCCTCCCTCTCCACAACTATATCCCAGGAGTATGGCTCAGTGTTTAGCTGTGGGTGCCTCTTCTGCTTCAATCAGCTACTGAATGAAGGCTCTACAAATGGCAACCAAGGTATTAATCAATCTCATTATAGAGGAAGGGCATCAAAGGCAGCCTCTCCACCACTGCCTACATTCTTAGTTGGGGTCATCCCTGTAGTACTTGAACATTTCTCCAGTGCCAGACTTCTCTCCAAATCTATACTGGCTCCCTCTATCAAGGCATATCCTTTCTTGCCCTCCTCTATTCCTCCCTTGTTTCAGTCATCCTGATTCCTCCTATTCTCCACCCCATTCCCCTTTTTCTCCTATCACCTTCCCAATCCCCCCATGCTCCCAATTTGCTCAGGAATGCTTGTTCCCATCCCTTCTTCAGGGGACCATGTGTTCTTATTTTGGAATCCTCATTGTTCCCTAGTTTCTCTGGTGGCATGGATTGTAGGTTGGTAGTCTTTGTTCTATGTCTAATATCCATATATGAGTGAGTACATACCCTGCTTGTCTTTCTGTCATTGGGTTACCTCACTCAGGATGTTTTCTTCCAGTTCCATCCATTTCCCTGAGAATTTCAATATTTCACTGTTTCTTTTTTCTGTGAGTAATACTCTATTTTGTAACTTTACCATATTTTCTCCATCCATTCTTCAGTTGGGGGTTCTGGCAATTACAAACAATGGAATTGACATAGTTGAACATATGTCTTTGTTGTATGAATGTGCACCCTTTGGGTATATGCCCAAGAGTGGAATTGCTGAATCTTGAGGTACCTGGGGAACCACCATACTCATTTCCAAAGTAGATGTACATGCTTTCACTTCCACCAGCAATGAAGTACCTCTTTCTCCACATCCTCTCCAACATTGGTGTTTTTGATTTTCGCCATTTTGTCCAGTATAAGATGGAATCTAAAAGTTGTTTTGAGTTGCATTTCCTTGATGGCTAAGAATGTTGAGCACTTTCTTAAGTGTCTTTCAGCCATTTTCAATTCCTCTATTTGTCTGGGAAACAGGAAAGAACCTAAGAGAGATATGCATGGTACCTCAGAGTAGAGGAATGTGGCAAGATCTTCTGAAAAGGTGGGTAACATGGCAAAGGGTGGGGGGGGAGTGGGAGCTGGGAAGAAGAGAGGGTGAGAAGAGGAAGAGAGAGTAGGTCATGGGGGAACAGGAAGGTTGAGTGGGGGTTAAAATAGGGGGAAGAGGGAATCATAGGTTAGAAGACAGCTCTGGCACCAGTGAGACCTCTAGTGATCTAAAGGGATGACACCAACTGGAAAGCTAAGCAATAGTGGAGAGACCACCTTGAATGCCTATTTCTGATAATGAGCTTGATGTCTTAACCATCCTGGAGCCTTCATCCAGTGACTGATGGAAGCAGAGGCAAACACCCATAGTTAAACACTGAACTGAACCCATGGAACCCAGTGACAGAGAGGAGCGATGAGCAAACTGGCAAAGAATGGGCTGGCAAAACCAGCAAAGACAGCTGATCTGAACAGGGGAAAGCTCTTGGACCCCAGACCGACAGCTGGGAGGCCAGCATGGGACTGATCCAGACCCCATGAGTGTGAGAGTCAGTGAGGAGGCCTGGGCTACCTATGGGGCCCTAGGCAGTGGATCAGTGTTTATCCCTGTCATACAAACGGACTTCTTGTGTCCATAACACAAAGAGGGATGCTCTCTCAGCCTGGACTCTTAGGGGACTGCCTGGCCCCTGCCCTGAGTGAAATGACAGACTCTAGATATCCCGTATGTGGAAGGAAGTGGCAATAGAGTGGGAGGCTGGGGGGGAGGGGATGGTGGGAGAGTGTGGGAGGATGGGAGGGAGAGGGAACTGGGATTAACATGTGAAGCAAGCTATTTAAAATTAAAATAATAATAAAGATCCTACAGGGGAGAAAGTGAATTAAGCTAAAAATAATAGAGGAAAAAAAATAATTCTCTATTAAAGCTGGGTGCTGGTGGTGCAAGACTTTAATCCCAGCACTTGGAAGGCAGAGCCTCATCTAAAGAGTGAGTGCCAGGACAGACTCCAAAGCAATACAGAGAAGCCCTGTACCCCATTTTTTAATTGGATTGTTTGGTATTTTGGTGGCTAGCTTCTTGAGTTCATTATATATTTTGGAAATAAGTCCTCTGTTGGATGTGGGGTTGGTGAAGATCTTTTCCCATTCTGTGGGCTGCCATTTTATCTTATTGATTATGTCCTTTGCCTTACAAAAGCTTCTCATTTTCAGGAGGTGCCATTTATTATTTGTCGCTCTCAGTATCTATGCTACTGTTATTATGTTCAGGAAGCAGTCTCCTGTACCAATACATTCAAGGGTACCTCCCACTTTCTCTTCTAATAGGCTCCATGTGAATGGATATATGTTGAGGTCTTTTATCCATTTGGACTTAAGTTTTGTGCATGGCAATAGATATGGATCTATCAGCAATCTTTTTATTTTATAGAAAATTACATATCTGTTCCCCCATTTCCTCACCCTCCCATCCTCCCATGCTTCCCCTGGCCCACCAGCCCACACCACCCACTCCCCAGGGAGAGTGAGACCCTCCACAGGGGCTCATCAAAGTCCTTCAAATCATTTGGGGGAGAGCCCAGGCCCTCTTTGCCTATCTGCACTACAATAGTATTCTTCCATTGGGAATGGATCCCCCCCCAAGACCATTTGTGGAAAAAACTCTGGCTCCACTGTTACAGGTTCCATAGGATGTCTTGGCCTCCTAGCTGGTACCAACATTCAGAGGGCTTGGTTTGGTCTAATGTTGGTTTCCCTGCTTTTCAAATAGGGTCTCCGTGCTCTCATTAGGTCAGGTCAACTGTTTCTACGGGTATCTGCATGTCAGCATCCACTTATGGTAGCACCATTTGTTGAAAATGCTTTCTGTTTTTCATTGTGTACTTTTAGCTTCTTTGTAAAAGATCGCATGTTCATAGGTGTGTGTTCCATTGATGTACCTGTCTATTTTTGCGCCAATACCAAGATGTTTTCAGAGCTATTACTCTATAATAGAGCTTCTAGTCAAGGAAGGTGATGCTTTAGGAAGTTCCTTTGTTGTACATGGTTGTTTTGGTTATCCTGGGTTTTTGTTTTTCCCTATAAAGTTGAGAATTCTTCTTTCATGTTCTTTGAAGAATTGTGCTGGAATTTTGATGGAGATTGTGTTGAATCTGTAGACTGCTTTTAGCAAGATTGTAATTTTTACTATGTTGATTCTAACTATCCATGAACATGGGAGACCTTTCCATTTTCTGGTATCTTCTTTTCCTTCTTTCTTTCTTTCTTTCAAGACTCAAAGTTCTTGTTATACAGGCCTTTCACTTGTTTGGTTAGTGTTACACCAAGCTATTTTATGATGTTTGTGACTATTTTAAAGGGTGATGTTTCTCTGATTTCTTTTTCAGCCCATATATAGTAGGGCTACAGATTGTTTTTGAGTTAATATTGCATGCTGTCACATTGCTGAAGGAGTTTATCAGATGTTGGAGATTGCTGGTAGAGTTATGAGTTATAGGTCTATTTAAATTGCTTATCTGTTTTTGATTTAATTTTGGTAAGTGGTATCTATCCAGAAAATTATCCATTTCCTTTAAATTTTCAAATTTTGTAGAGAACAGGTTTTCAAAGTATGACCTGATGATTCTCTGGATTTCCTCACTGTCTGTTGTTATGTCTCCCTTTTCATTTCTGATTTTCTTAATTAGCATGTTTTCTCTCTGCCGTTAGGTTAGTTTGGATAAAAGTTTGTCTATCTTGTTTCCTCAAAGAATTAACTCTTTTTTTCATTGATTCTTTGTATTGTTTTCTTTGTTTCAACTTTATTGATTTCAGCCCTCAATTTGATTATTTCCTGGGGTCTACTCCTCTGGGGGGGTGAGTTTATTTCTTTTTGTTCTAGAGTTTTCAGTAGTGCTGTTAATTCTCTATTGTGACTATTCTCCACTTTCTTCATGTGGGCACCTAGTGCTATGAACTTTCCTCTCAGCACTGCTTTCAATGAGTCCCATAAGTTTTTGTATGTTTGTCTTCATTCTTGTTGAATTCTAGGAAGCCTTTAATATTTTTTATTTCTTCCTTGAACCATTAATGGTACTATTTTGCAATTTATGTTGTTGTTGAATTATAACTTTAAACTATGGTGATTCTATAGGTTATTCCAATTTTTTGTACCTGTTGTGGTTTGCTATGTTGCCAATTATGTGGTCGATTTTAGAGAAGGTTCCATGTGGTGCTTAGAAGAAGGTATATTCTTTTGTGTTTGGATGGAAAGTTCTATAGATGTTTGTTAATCCCAATTGGGTCATAACTTCTGTTAATTTATTTGTTTGTTAATTTTTTTGTTTAGTTTTGTTTGTTTTGGTTTTTCAAGACAGGTTTACTCTGTGGCTTTGGAGGCTGTCCTGGAACTAGCTCTGCAGACCAGGCTGGTCTCAGACTCACAGAGATCTGCCTGCCTCTGCCTCCCAAGTGCTGGTACTAAAGTCATGCGCTGCCACCACCCGGCTCTGTGTTAAGTTTTTGTCTGGTCGTCCTGTATGGTGGTGAGAATGGGATGTTGAAGTCCTCCACTATAAGTGTGTGAGGTTTTGTGTGTGATTTGAACTTCAGTAATGTTTCTTTTACAAATGTGGGTGCCTTATTTGTGGAGTAGATGTTGAGAATTGAGACTTTGTCTTGATGAACCTTTCCTGTGATAAATATGAAATGACTTCTTCATCTCTTTTGATTGATTTTAGTTTGAAATCTAATTTGTTAGACATTAGGATTGCTCCACAGCTTGTTTCTTGGGTTAATTTGATTGGAAAATATTTTTCCAACCCTTTACTCTGAGGTAACATCTATCTTTGACATTGATAAGTGTTTATGCAGCAGAACGATGGATTCTGTTAGCTTGTGTCTTTTTATAGGCAAGACCATTAACACTGAGCGATATTAATGACCATTGATTATTAATTCTTGTTTGTTTTGGGTATGTTTCTGATGGTGCTATTACGTGTGAATTTCCCTCCTGTTTTTCTTTTGGTGTTCGGTAATGTGGGATTATCTATTGCCTACATATCTGTGAGTGTATTTATCTTCCTTCAGTTGGCATTTTCCTCCCAGTACTTTCTGTAGAGCTGGATTAGTGGGTATGTATTGTTTAAACCTGGTTTTGTCTTGGAGTATCTTGTTTTCTCCATCTATTGTGACTGAAAGCTTTGCTGGGTACAGTAGTTTGGGCTGGCATCCATGTTCCTTTAGTATTTGTAGAACATCTACCCCAGACCTTCTGACTTTCCCATGGAGAAGGCAGGTGTATGTATTTCTCATAGTTTTGTTATATGTTATACATTACTTGACATTTTTTCTTTGCTGTTCTTAATATTTTTCTTTATGTTATAAGCTTGATATTTTGATTATTATGTGTTGAGGGAACTTCTTTTTGTGTTCCAGTCTATTTAGTTTTCTATTAGCTTCTTCTACTTTCATAAATAACATCCTTCTTTAGATTGAGGAAGTTTCCTTTAACGATTTTCTTGCATGTGTCTTCTGTACCCTTGAGCTATATTTCTTTACCTTCTTCTATACCTAGTATTCTTAGGTTTGACCTTTTCATGATGTCTCATATTTCCTGGATATTTTGTGTTAGGGATTTGTTGGACTTGAGATTTTCTTTAGTCAATGACTGTAATTCCTCTAGAGAGTCTTCAACACCTGAGATTCTTTCTCGCATCTCTTATATTCGATTGCTTATACTTACGTCTGTAGTTCCTGGTAGTTTACTCAGTTTTTCTATTTCCAGCATCCCCTCGTTCTGTGTTTTCTTTATTATTTATTGTTTATTTCAGCTTTCAAGCCTTGACTGTTTGAATTGTTTCCTTCACTTGTTTGGTTGTTTTATCTTGACTTTCTTTGCATTCTTTAAGGGATTTGTTTATTTCTTGAGTTTTTGTTTTGTCTCTTCTTCCATTTCATGTATTTTTTGTTTGTTTTTTATTCTATTTTTTGAGGGATTTTCTCATTTCCTTTTTAAGGGTCTCTATCAACTTCATAAAATGTTTTTAAGGTCTGTCTCTTCTACTTCCTCTGCATTGGGCTATTCAGGTCTTGCTCATATGGAGTCCCTAGATTCTGGTGGTATAATATTGGTCTTTCTGTTGTTGAGTGTGTTTTTATACTGTCGTCTTCCCATCCCTTCTTCAAGTGAGTTCAGGGGGTATCTCTCACTCTCCTCTTGTCTCCTGATGGTATAGGTGGGCCAAGATTTCAATGTCTGCAACTCTGTATGGTCCTGCCTCTCCTGGTGTTCTCCTCCCTCAAGCAGAGGGCATGGGAGGGCAAGACTCAAGTGGAGGGTAGAGGAGAGTGGACCAAGAGTGAGGTGTGGCCAGATTCCGGTTAGTCCATCCTGTGGAGGGCAGGTCCACTCTATGCAGGGAGCAAACCCAGGAAGATCAAAGGAGGGGGGGATAGCAGGAGTTGGGCCCAGAGCAGAGCCCACACCCATCTCAAACAGAGGGTGGATGGCAGAGTTGTACCTGAGAATATTAAGTGAACAAATGCATAGCCAAGAGTAGAAACATTGACGTTGTTCAGTAAACACTTGTTATCACAATTGTTAGGCACTTGAAGACAGGTGGTGGGAATGCTTCTCAAGCTTTTGTGAAACATTCATAGATAGCATTAACTGCAGTAAAGCAACAGAGGTATAATTATACTTTTTTGCAATGAAAGCATTCTTCTTATATCAAGTATAATGCAACTAAGCACGCTCTGCCTTGGTATCTTTGGTCTTGTAAATTGTATGTTGTGAAGCCAGGTGTTGGTGGTGCACACCTTTAATCCCAGCACTCAGGAGGCATAGACAGGCAGCCCTCTGTGAGTTTGAGGCCAGACTGGTTTACAGAGCAAGTTCCAGGACAGCCTCCAATCAATACAGAGAAACCCTGTCTTGAAAAGCCAAAAAAAATTGTACAATGTTTAATTTTCTAGACCATAAAATAGTGTCTTCTCATTCAAAGTCAGTAGTGAGTACTCACGAGGAAAAAAAATACTGGGAATGGCTTTGGTTACATGAGAGGAGGCATTGAAAAGTGCTGAATTCTGTGCTGATGCCCAAGACCTGCATGAGATCAAGGCAGTCAAGATTCCAGAATAGATGGAAGGGAATCATGAACCCTCCATCCGTAACTGAGGTGCTAGTGACAGTTGATGGCCTCTTGGGAAGCAAAGTCAGTTTTCTTTAAGGGTGTGGCCTCTGAATGGACTCAAACACATGAATCTATGTGTACCAAAACTGTGACCTGGTGGATTATTAAAACGAAAAGACTCAGATTTGTATGGGACAGAGATTGAAGGAGGTTAGTCTGGGAAGAGACAGATAGATGAGAGGGCCTGAACATGATCACAAAATATATGAATATCTGAAAAGTATTAAAAATTATATTAAATAAAAGAATATACATGTTGAAATGTTTCATTGTGCCTGTTGAAGGGACTCATATTACAGTAAAGGAGATATGGCAATTAATGACTATTAGAGGACAGAGTCCTGGTTTCTTATGTATATAGCCCATAAAATACTTTGAATGTTCCAGTGATAGTACTATGCCTTTGGAAAAACTGGCAGTACTGAGTGGACTCAGCAGGTTAAAAAGAGTATGTGAATTTTGGAGGGAAAAGTGGAAGGCTTGGGAAGAGTTGTAGAGAAAGTGAAGGACTGGATTTGATCATAATATATATAATTCACGTAGAGACATGTAAAAGAATACAGTTGGATGAGCAAAAAATAATGAGTCCATGCTAATTGCTAAGGGTTGAAATGCTGCTTCGTTAGAGTCTGGCATTTGAAGGCATGAATTGATGTATGTAAATGGAGTTAGCACTAAGGGTAGATCAGTGGGAAGACCAACCGTCTACGTGTTTGAACATTGCAATTGCTATATCATAATCTGAACTGTAATTTTGACTTCCCTCTATTTTCTTGTCATCTCTACCATCCCCAAGTTAAATGGAGAACCACAGTCTCATGCTGACACTATTTTCTTTCTATGCTTTAGAAAACTATGTTAATTCATGAGCTCTTTAGGAAACTCTTGCTACTGTCAGTCCCATAAGGGAGTGTAAGGACAGCAGAGACAAGACAACTTTGGAAAGGACAGCTCAGCCTGATGTGATTGAAATTACCACCTTTGAGCCCAAAGAGGTTTCTTTCATGTCTATGAAGAATGTGCAGTGGCCATTGCCCTTCCATTTAGTAATTTTAAAGAATGACGGGAGGCAGAGGGCTGTGTCCCAGATCACCTGCACGCTGTGACTTTAGTTTTTGTGAGAAATATTTTTTCATAATTTAAATAGCATTTTCACCATTTTGGAAACAGAAAAAAAGCAAGACAAATCTCACATATTTCAGTTAATGAGATTGGGTGTTAGCAAGTCATTTACATCAAAAATAAGCACAAGAAGGGAAGAGGGATCTGTGGAAATCCCTCTTTTTAGATGAAGTCTGTTCTAGCAGGTGAAGATCCAGACCAACGAAGCAATTTCATATGCTACTCTTTGATTTCTAAATGCATGAGCTAGGGAAAGAGGAATGTGGAGTCCAAACATGCCCCCAGAGAGAGAGTTAAAGTTGTGAACATTGGCTGACTTTCTTCTAACTTTCTGTTTATAAAAGTAGCACCTGCATGCCCTTCCTCTGATTCCAAAACCCTGACATTTTTACTAAACCAGGAAGCCAAGAAATAATGAGATCCTCCTTCATTCATTCAGTGTCATATTTGGCCAGAAAGTAGGAGAATCTGTGATGTTTAAATTGGCATGCAGAAACTCAATGGGTGCACATGGGAACTGGGACAGCATCAACAGTATTAAAGAGATCAGTATGAACAGAATTGAATGCTATTTTCAAAGTACCCAGATATGTGTGCATCCTTTAGCAGCTCCAAACTCAAGGTTCCAGTCCCATAAGTTTCTTGAAAATGGCTCTCAAGGGCACCTTGGAACCTATTAAACAGATGTAAACTCTTATCCAGGTTTTACTCAGAACCACTTTTCGGCCCCCTTTCTCTGTCTAAAACATTGTGACCTTATGAACGTACATATGGCCTCCTGCTTTCTTGTCCATACCAGACATTTCCAAAGAAGAAAATCAAATAGAGAATAGTTTCTCCTTTTATTTTTTAAAAAATTGCATTATAATTACGTCATTTTTCTCTCCTCTTTCTTCCAACCAAACTCTCCCTTGTATGGTATATGATTTCCTCCTCTATCTTAAATTCATGAACTCTTTTTTCATTAATTGTTGTTACGCACACACATACACAAGTACACATATAATTTTTAAAATTTCCTTGAAAAAGTTAAAAAAACTTATAGACTTCTTTTAGGATTTATATAATTACTATAAAACAAGACAGTAAAATGGTTAAGAAGTAACATAAAACACATGGACATGTTTTCAAATATACACATTACATGCTTACAATAATCCCTTGCATTCAAATATGCAATTCAGATATTCTTGTTGGGGAGTAGCTGACTGTCTGTCCCATAGGCAGGACTTCCTTGAAATGAAGCAGTGCTATTTATTTATACATACATACATACATACATACATACATACTTACACACACACACACATATATATATACATGTATATATATGAATGATCAGGTGTTGAATGCTTTAGTCTTCCTCCATAGCTGGTGATGGTGCTGTGATGAACTGGTGTTCTTTATGTCCTGCTTCCTGTGCCTGACTTCTCTGAACTCTGTATGAGAAACACTCAAGGGTGCCTTGCTAGTTGTTTTTTAAATGATAACTTTCATCAACCTACAATCACACAATAAGACCCTCATTTGAGGTATATTTTAGATCAGGTCAACCAGTGGGCATACCTGTGGGGGATTGCATTGATGACTGATGTAGGAAGACTCAGTACATTGCAGATATCACCACTGTCCACACATTAAATCCCAAATGATTCTCTCTCTGTTGTTGACTGTGAATGTTATAAAACTAGTTGTTTGAGTCCTGCCATGACTCTCTCAAGATGGCCGACTGTATCCCATCATTGCAAGCCAAATACACCTCTTCTTTCCCTACATTGCTTTTGGTCAGGGTGTTTCATCATAGCAGTGAAATAGAACAAGAACAGGGCTCTCAACAGCTTCTGGAGAATTTCTGAACTGTTTGTGTCTGATGCATACTGTGTCATTATTGCCACTTTAAGCATTCACTGGTTGCCAAATAAAACATTAATATGTAACTATCTGGAAATGTGAGCCTAAAGCAAACCTTTAAAGGAGTTATTTCTTACCTGTATTTTATAGAGTAAATTGTTTCATTTCTGAGTCATGTGTACCATCAATACACATTCTTTGTCTTTCTATGACTTCCAGACTGCCCCCAGGATGTTTAACTTGATTACATCCTGTTGAAGGTGTGTATATCACTGAAGAGAGCAAAGGGCTAGAGCATAGCATCCACTGCTTCCAACACTCCCTGCCCTTAGCCCACCAGTCTCTTTTAGGCTCATCCTCTACCTGTCTTCTGATCATCTCACTAGACAGAGTCTGGAGTCACGTTGTGCCGTGTCACAAGGTTTGTGGCTGCCTTGTAAACTTGGGCTTGTTGTACAGTGAAGTTCTTGAGACACTGTTTACTTCTGCAGTTACAGCTCATGGGTACTTGCTGACAGATGGTCACAAACTACCTGCAAAACTTTCCTTATTTACACACATGTTCCCTTTTAGCTACAGGCTGTACAGTCTTAAAGAGGGACTATGTGCAGTCACCTGACCTTGCTTCCTGTACATCAACTTCATTTTTTTATCATCTGAATGTTTCATGGTACTCCTTCCAAGAAGATGTTCCATGTAATTACTAGAGACAGCTGAGTATATTATTTCTGGCAGATAACTAGCTTCAGCATTTCAGTCAAGCCTAAACAAGAAATTTCTCAGCAGAACAAACTGAATCATGTTTTTCAGATTTGTGCATGTTTTTGTATTTCTTTTTCATTAAAAACATTTCAATCATGATAACCAGATTCTGTATTCATATTGGCTTAATCAATATTAAAGAAAGGTATAGCATTTTTGTCACATTCCCCACTAATTTTTGAGAATTGACTATTTTAGCATGACCATGTTTTTCTTTCATGTCTGCAATATTTCTAGGGACCAAGAGCTGCCCTGTTCTTTTACATGAAAATTCAGATATGAGCCAACCATCCTCTGCTGTTGGAAATGTGCACAATATAAGTAGTGCTAGCATTATTTTATATCTTTGAAGAGTTTCCTCTTTTCTTTAAGATAGATTTTTAAAAATGGATTATTTTGGTAGAACCAAAGTAGGCTTAATGTTCTTACAAAACAGAACCACAATGACTTATAAAATATTCAGGGTTATTTTATCCTCATCACAGAAGTATTTGAAAAAACATATCTCAGTGCACTATTGCCAACCTTGAAATGATTTGATAGAGAATAGAGTACTCATGTATTTCAATATGTATTTTTGTACTTCCTAGAGAAGTTAAGTATTCGTTCATGTGTGTTTTAGTGACATTACATTTATATTTTCTATTTAAAATCATTTGCTTTTGTTCATGGACCATTTGTCTGTTTTTCTGCTAGTGCTTTTCATATTTGATTTCAAGGACACATTACTTATTAATGACATTATTGCTTTGCTTATCATCTTTAAAAATATATCCAGGAATTGAGACTTTTAATTAGCTTTCTTTACTCTGAGAGTGTCCACAGTCCTCTCGTTGGTGAAGTATTGAATTGCATATTATTTCAGAGTTTCCTACTTTAAGAAACCATACAATATTTTCTGGAGTTTGTTTGTCCATGTGGCAGTTGACTTGTTCAAGCACCTGTACTATGTCCAGTCATACCCCATTGGTTTGTAACACTTCAAGAGCCAACTTCCTTGATGACTACTTGCCACTGCCTCACCAGACTCTGAAAAAGTCATTTTCATCCTTTTGATGGCACTCAAAGTTCCCCAATTATGTTCTAATTAAGATAAGATATGTGGCTGAAGTGAATTATTACATCCATTTGCATATTTATCATTTTATTTTCAGGTGATAACTCTAGTCTTTGTTTTAATAATCACCTTTGGCAGCTATCAGGAACAAAAAAGTAGAAACATTTGCACATTTCTCTATAGGAAGAAACTACAAAAGTAAAACCGGTGATGAACAACAGTTATAAATCATCTGACATCATCATAAGTATGAAAACCACAGTATTGGGACTTGATGAAGGCTATATGACTGTTAGAATAGTGGTCAGCTTAGGAGAAGGGCACAGAAAGGAGGCTGGGGTAAATCTGCACATCAATCAGTCAGAAGTACATGTCTGAGTATACCTGTTCTCCCTTTTAACTTAGCCTCAAAAGTAATTCTTGTTGTTTCTTATCATTTAGCTCTTAGAATAATTTATATATTTACTTTTATATCTTAATTTTTAGTATATTATAAATTATGTTTATTCAATATATCAGTTACACCAGTAAATTTCTAAGAAACAAATGCAATTTACAAGATATTTTTCTATCACCCACTTCAATTTATCTCAATCTCCCACTCTCAACTTTATAACTTCTTAATTATTATTTCTTTTTCACCCATGGAATCCAATTAATGCTAACATGATGAATATGGGTACAGGATAACTAGTACATAGACAACATAAAAGTGATGAGGAAGGTGGTCAAGACTGTGCTGGTGAAACCCACAAAGACAGCTGACTGGACAAGGGGGAGCTCTTGAACCCCAGATTGATGACTAAGAGACCAAAAGGGAACTGCTCCAGACTCCATGAATGTAGTGTCAGTGAGGAAGCCTCAGAAATCTCTGGGGCCCTGGGTAGTAGATCAGTGTTCACCATGGCGTACAAATGAACTTTGGGAGACCATTCCACATGGAGGGATGCTCTCTCAGCCTGGACACATTGGGAAGGGCCTTGGTCCTGTCCTGGATGAAATGACAGACTCTGGAGATACCCCAAGGAGGGCCTCACCCTTCCTGGGTAATGATGTTGGAATTGGGCTGGGGGTGGGGGTTGGGGTTGGGGGGCTGGTGGAAGGAGAACAGGGGAGCTGGGGTTGACATTTGAAGCATGCGTGTTTCTAATTTAAATAAAAAACATACTTAAAAAGTGATTACATTACTATAGAAAACTAAAATTGTTCTATTAGACAAACTAGCAGACATTAATATAAATTTTCAAACTCACAGACAACTCAACTTCAGTTTAAAAGTGTGTGTCTCATCATGTGGAGCTGTGTTGTCTAGGGAGAAGGAATGTAGACTAGTGTTGTGGATTAATGGTTCAATACATTCCTCTCCACTTACCTGAGTAGTTGACTAGCTCCATGTGTCTGAGTATCAGGTGAACACCCTATAAGATGAAGTGGTGAACACTATGCATAATCCGTTTTTTGGACTGTATGTGGCAGAGAAATATCTCAGCCATATCTCCTATGTATCTCTTACTAGTCATCTGGTCACAGAACAAGCATTCACTGCACATTTGCTGTTATAGAACAGAAGTGATGTTCTCTGGGGGAATGTTTGATGCTGTCCAACTGAAATGTGGGAGAAACTGAAGATTAACTAACCTCAAGGGCATAGAATCCTATTACAGCAAGAAGAAATTTTGATATGTATGTGTAGATGTAAATGTACCTCTCTATAAGTTGATTGACAGTCTTATATGTGTTTTATATTTGTCACCCACTCACCAAATTCTATAGTTGAGATGTGTGCCTCTATTTGTACACAGATTATACATTAGTTGTCAAAATGACAAGATCTAGGATCACTGAAGAGTTAGGCCTCTGGGGTGCCAGTGAGGGACTATCCAGTTTAGGCTAACTCAATTTGGGAAGATCCACCCTGAATGCAGGTGACATCATTCCATGGGCTAGGGTCTAGGACCAAGTTTGCTGGGTGGCAGCATTTCTTTGCATTCTGTTTCCTGACTGATTGACATGTGATCAGCTTTCTGCAGCTGCTGTCATAATGACTTCTACACTAGAATACCTGATAGAGCCAAACTAAATCTGTCATTCCTTAGAATGTTCTGATCAAGAGATTTTTTATTACAGAAATAAGAATATTTGCTAGTATAGGCCTGTATCAATTATATTTGAAAGGAAACAAATTTGTTGAGAGCTGATATAGTATTGGGCTCCCAGTATACAAAACATAGTATATGATAATTATAAAGTAACTAATAAGTTCTTGTTAAACTGGGAATCAAAGCTAATGTATTTTAGTTATTGATAAAGACTTCTAGGATTTTATTGTCTCTAAAAATCTAAGTCACGGTTCTGAAGACTTGAATCTGCTTCATTTTATTACTTTTCAAGATTAGTTTTATTTGTTTTCAAACTTCTAGTTAATAGCTATTTTTATAGGCTAAATGTGAGGCGAACTGAGTCTTTTGTTTAGGGAAATTCTCACTGATCTCAAATTCTTGTCAGTGTGAAGAAGGCCATAGAGCAGATATTCTCTAAAATCTAGCATTTTAGGTGGCTATAATTCTCAGTTTTTCTATCCTTCGCCTCCTAAGATTAAGGATGAAAAGGTTTGTTCTCTGAAAACACTAAAGTCAGTGCCAAAAGCTGGAGTTATATGCAAAAGGGGAAGGTCTCCGAGCACAGCATCTCCTGTCCCAAACTTGAAGCATAATGCACATGATGTCAGCCTTCTTCCCGCCCACAGCAAAGGAGTATAGCTGCATTCCAGTGACAACATAAGCAGAGCATTTATCCCAGTCACTTTTTACCAGCCTTCTCTTGGCACATTTGCATAGAGCTTAACTTTCATACAGCCATGGGTAGCTCATAAAATCTCAGCCTGCACTGACCATAAAAAGGGTACTTTTGTGTATTGCTGGATTTGTACACTTCTGTAAACTACCACGGGAACTGCAGCAGCCTTTAAAACTAATTAACAGCCCCCTGTTGGGGACAAAGCACTTGGCAGTGATTTATCCTGGTTGGGAGGGCAGCATGGTGCAGTAAGAACTTCTAAAGCTGTGCGCATATCTGAGGGGATTTACAAAGTGTTGTTATTTATGATAGATATATCACATTACCCCATTTTGGAGTACAAACTGGGATAGAATTATTATATGTAGGCTATATCCTAATAAGTGGATTTTCCCCACTTCTTAAAAATGGTATTCTTGTTCTTTCAACAGTCAAGTGAAACTGTTCTCCCTGCCAGAATCTGCTGTATCCAGGACAAGTTCTAAAGCACGTGTGACTCTGGGGCCTAGAGTAGTTATTGCTGCTACAATGATTTGGTTCCTCAAGTGTTCTCTCTGTAATGCAATACGACACTATGAAGCTCTCCATTCTAGTAGTATTTTCCCCCTTGGCTAATTTCCTATCTGTGCAAGCAGAATGATTTGCAGTGTCTAAGTTCCTTTCAGAAGACTCTTAAAACAGAGCTGTTAGGAGCCTCGGGGAGCAGGCTTGTTTCTACTCTAACCAACTCCTCCTCCCTGGTGCTCTTTTCACAGATAAGGGAATTCCCAACTGATCTCTAGGAGCATAAGGACTGGAAATCAAACCCCAGGGGCAAAATAAGCAAGAAGGAAGACAGGCACGCCACATGGAAGGAAGGAAGGAAGGTAGGAAGGAAGGAAGGAAGGAAGGAAGGAAGGAAGGAAGGAAGGAAGGAAGGAAGGAATTCAGTACCAAACAACCACAGAATAGAATTTCTGTGTGTGAGCTGATGAGAATCCAAGAAAGCTTTAGGCTGTGAATCCATTTTGACATTCACTACAGCTGAGTAAACACTTAAAATTATTAGGGCTTTTCAATTTTGGGCTTTTGACTGGTTTCACTTGAGTGATCAAATAAGAAAGGCTTCGAGAGCTGGAATCCACTGCCCTTCTACATGAAGAGAAAACTAGTGTCACAGATGGAAGAAGCATGGGTATTAGAGAGTTCGAACTGCATCTGAACTGCCTCCAGCTCCTCGTTCTTTTCCACTGGAGGAGATACTATGAAATAGAAAAACCTACAGGTCAGGGGAGAAGCAAGACCACATGTCTTAGTTAGGTTCTGGGTTTATTATATCTCAGAGTTATTAAACCCTGTGAAAATCAAGCATCTGAAGGCTTTCACCATGAGTTTTAGCCTTATATATCCACTTGAAATGTCAGAATGATAACCACACAGGCTTTGCCTTTATATATCATACCTAATACATTGTCTTGTCTACTACAGCTTTTTATTACCTGTGCCCACCATGAATGTTCACTCCAGCTCTGAGCCTTCATCTATCATCTTCATTTCTGAGAGGCCACTTAAGATCACTCCCTTTGTTGGTGGCGCATGCCTTTAATCCCAGCACTCGGGAGGCAGAGGCAGGCGGATCTCTGTGAGTTCGAGGCCAGGCTGGACCGACAGCCTCCAAAACAGAGAAACCCTGTCTCGTAAAACCAAAAAAAAATCACTCCCTTTTTTTTTTACTCATGAATAAACATGTACACGGTTATATAAATATATAATACAATTTGCAAGCCTTACCAGCAAGTTTCCTTGTCAGGATCCCATGATAACTCTGCTATGGTCATACCATTATATAGACACCCTTAAACTTTGAAAGGGTCAGAACAAGGGATATTCTCTCCTATGGAAGTACATTAAAGCCATTTCTTATTTTTTAAAATCCTATGCTTTTCATGCACTTATGAGCACCCAGAGAGAATCCTCCTGTCTTTGCCTGTCCAATTTTAGCCACAAGGTAATAGAAGCAGGGAGACTAATATACTATAAAGCCAGGAGCCCAGCAACTTCCACAATCTGAAGAAACACATCGGAAAGGAAGCATTATGCTTCTTTGGCTATTCAAAACCCTTTCTGAGCTATTCATCTCTGCGGACTCCCTATTCTTTTGTAACAATGAGCTGAGACTTGATCTTGAATAAATGAAATAGTGATGGAACTTATGAGGTAAAAAAGGCATAACACTGGAGTGAGATCTCTGAACACTTTCTCAGACCCAAGACCCAGACTTCCCACTTTGGTAAAGAAGCCAGCAGTCCTCTACCTTTGGTCCCTTCTCCTGGAACTGTGGTAACTACTGTCTAAAGTTTCACAAACCATTCAAGTGATAATGCAGAGTGCCACAAAAAGAATGTTCAGTGAGTATGTCCTTAAACTTAATCTCATTAGCAGTTTGAGGACCTGACAACTCCATTGGAAAACATAGACAATGACAGTTGTGAGGACAAAAAAGATGTGGTATTAATAATAAATGAAGAGAATTTGACAACTCGTAGGGGAAATATATCTTAGACAGTGTGGTTATTAAAATATATTTTTGACTAAATAATCCAGAGATAATATTTCTAGGATTTGTTCTGTAGCTCATTGATGTCATCAAGGATCGGGGAACTCCTACCTTTTTGCTCAAATTTCACCAAATTTTATTTTTTTGTCCTATATGTCTGCTCTTGCACCTCTTGGTATGAGAAAGATGGTGAAAGTAAAAAAACATACATGGATTTTCGTGAGGACAAACCAACATCTTTCACACCCAAAGATTTGCCTCATATCTTATTGTCAAGATACATACCATAAATCCATAACCATGGACAACAGAGAAAGCAAAAGTTTGGTTAATGAGATGTAGTTGGTATGTTTCACTCTCTGAAGCTGAAATATTGCTGTATAAACAAAGGAAAGCCAATCTGGGCAGTGATGAGGAGGCCAGAACACTGGGGGTACAGTATCTGACACTCAAGGGTGTAATTGGGAGTAGAAAGACTCCGCTCGCCGGGCGGTGGTGGCACATGTCTTTAATCCCAGAACTCGGGAGGCAGAGGCAGGCAGATCTATGTGAGTTCGGAGGCCAGGAGGCTGGACCGCCAGCCTCCAAAACAATACAGAGAAACCCTGTCTCGTAAAACCAAAAAAAAAAAAAAAAAAAAAAAAGACTCTGCTTGAGGGTTTACATTTTGGGAACCACTTATCTTGAGAACATGATATTCCAAGGTGGGCATTTTTAGTAGGAGCCACCTGATGTAACGGTTTTTGTGGAAAGGGTGTTCTAATTGTCACTCATAAAAGCTTATTGTGCATAGCTGTTTATAAATCCTAGCTGGCACCTGCTTTGGGGTGGTACAAGGAAGTATCTTCACTAAAATAAATGCCTTTAATAAGAGTGCTGCAGAGGCAACGGCCAAATCATCTCTGAGGAATTTGCAAAGAACTCCAGATTTTATGTGCTTGGTTAGGTGTAACAGTGAAGACTAAACTTTCTTAATTGATTTTATTACTTGTTTCGGGGAAATCTCCTTTTGTAGTACTTTGCCCATCACTACATAGCTACAAAGCCAGAAATCACCAATGGTTTAGATTTATGGGCTGTGATCACATATATTACAAACATGGTTATTTTTTCTATGTCTAATGAAGTCTATTTATTTTGTATACAGATAATGATACCTCTATTTTGGAATGCTTTTATTTAAATCCCTAATGATTTATTAGCATTGCAGTTTAGATAGCATGTGCATTTATATGACCCCCATAAAACATGAATTCTTTCACTGTGCAAACCTGAATTCTAAATATCAGCAATCAGTATTTTTCCATTTTGATATTATCTCTACTGGTGTGAAGGGGTGGTCTATTTAGTTTTTGTTTGCTTTTATTATTTCCTTCAAATCTCAGTCTGGTTATTGCATTCCTGTATCATTTTGAAATTTATAGTCTATTTAATAGCATTTTTATTTTTTATGATTATGTCAGTCATACCCGTAAGAGGGTCTCAGGGAATATGTTTTGAGTTTCTTTCAATAGCAACCACATCTAGAAACTACCTAACTGAATTATGAGTTTTATTTTTTTACCAGAGGGAGCTATGAAACAGAAATGATTTTAGATGTAGATTATAATAATAATTTGGAGGCATCTTTATGATCTGTGAGTTTCATATCATTCTCCTGCCCAGCACCCCTTTTGATTATAATCATCTTCATAAAAAGCTGAAATACTTCACATTTACAGAAGAAATCTCTCTATCAGAGAGGTGCCAGGAAGGGATGGTGGTACACTTAGTACTGAATCATTCACCAAAATGTCAAGAACATTTTGTTCAAACTGTCCCAAAGGATAACACAAAGTGTTGTTTCTTCCTTAGCGATTATGTGTTACAAGAGCTGAGACATTAAACCATCATTAATAGAAAAAAATTCAAAGAGGGTAATTTATTGGAATACTTCATGGAATTCAGAAACACAAGGTAGCCTAATGCAAGATCAGTTAGGACAGAAAATAATTGCTAGGGAGAAGGATATCCTCCTGCCTATACACATCACCAACCTAGACTGATGCAGACTTGTGATGTTGGAAAAAAGAGAATGGTCATAATTAGAGTTAACATTGTAGAAAGCGAACTAGGTCCCAGCGCCCCATCCAAGTACCTCACATGTATTGACCCAGTCATCACAAAGAGAGAGTAAATGGAACAGGGAGAAGTTAGACATCTTGCTTCAGGTCATATAACCTTATAAATAATAAATGCAACATTCCTGGTTTGGTCACAGTTTCTTAGCTTCTGAAATGAGTTTTGCTTTTCTTTCTCAGTCAACCTTCTCTGTGTACCTTTCTGTTTCAGCCTGTATAGAGCACCCCAAACAACACTGCATGGTTTTTTTTTTTCAGTTCAAATGTCTGACAGAGATTGACTAGGTTTTCTGTGTTCCAATTCCAGCTTCTAGGACTAACAATCTGCTTGGCTAAACTAGGTCAGCAGTTGAGCCTGCCATGGTGACAGAGATGGGGGTCAGTGAATTCTGACCTACCTGCATGATTTCACTGAAACTGTCTGGGGACAATTCTCATGGAGTACATGTAACCTCAACAGTCACTCATCATGGCTGTCTATTATAATTTTTAACTTGTAATGTAAATAATCACATATCAGATCTTATCCATGATTCTCAGATTATTCATATGTCTTCCATCATTAAATTTAATTCAGTCTAGTTTATATTTTCCAAAGAACAATTTTTCATGGGACACCTTGTGATGTGTATATTTGAACCATTCATTTTATTCCTGTTCCCCTGCCTCCATTGCCCTCCACATTAAAGAAAATTTACACACCAAATAAACACAGTGGTACTCTAGCTGAGTACAACTTCCATTAGACAAAATGGCTAAAATTAATTGCCTCGTTTAATTCTTTCAGTGGGTCTGTAAAGAGAATCTATAGTGATCCCACTTTAATGACAAGGAAACTGAAACAACATGATTTAAAATTAATACCACAGATCACACTGTGAAAATGTGGCAGAATCCAGACCCAACCCAGCCTGCATGTGAGAATTGAGATTTAAGTATTTATGCTGAACAAAATGAATATTAACCCCATGGGCCTGTTTTACTCATTCACTTCGGTACTTGTGGGGCACTTTTACATGAAAATAGTATAAGAATATAAACCACTCACAAATCAAAGTCTCCTTGTTTAAAATATGTCTACTAGCATTTAGGCAAACAGTTCTCTGTGAATTCTGTGATTATATGGATATCCAGTAGTGCTTTGCTCACCTCTATAGAATTATAGGAACTGGAAGGGAGTGTGTCTTATGGTGAGAACACTGGTTTGAAATGGGTCATCTAAATTGGGATTTCAAATATATTTTATTGAAGCAGTATAAATTTGGTGCAAATTGTGACTAAACCTCTTTTGTAAAACTCGGGTCATACTGCCTACCATTTAATCTTTACAAAGTTAACGAGATCGGTATTTTTAGTTGCTAGACTGATGTTAAGTGAGGATGCTCATTGCAGCACTTCATCTCAATGCCCAGTTCCATCCTACCCATTTTCTACATGTAGCTTAGGAGACCTGATGCTGGGCAAGAGGAAGAGACACTGAGGAAGCAGCTGGAGGAACAGTAAGACCTTCCAAGTGTGTCCTCTATGATTTCTTTCTTCCAGTTCCTCCCTATATCTTAAAACTTGTAGAAACTCCTAAAATAGTATTTGCAGCTGAGGATCAAGTCACTAAACCTGAAGAGTCAAGGGAGGCACTTAATATTCAAACTCTATAAGCGTACTGCAGCCTTCAAAATGCCATATGCACGTGCGCGCGTGCGTGTGCGTGTGGTGTGTGTGTGTGTGTGTGTGTGTGTGTGTAGCAAAAAAATAGTTGATTCTTTACTAGATGACAAAATTTTCTTTTTCACTTCTGAGATTGCTTGGAGTTCTTTGTGGGTTGAACATAGAAAAGAAAAAAAACATGCATTCATTTGCTTTTCAATTTACATAGAAAAGTTTACTCACTGTCACTGTTTAGCAACAGTTATACATACTAACTGCATTTAGCTACTGCTGATGAAGATGCCCAGTGGGTAGAGGAACCTGGAAAAGAACAGTCAAGGTGAACATGGAATTTCTGGAAAAAGGGGTTACATTGAAGATTGATAGATGAAACACAGATTGATCAAGACTCATATGCCACCAGGAGGTTAAATGTAGGTCACTGGAGGATGGTACTGGAAAAATGCCACACCTACTCCATCATTAAGTTAACCGTAAGATAGTCTTAAAGGAGTTGACATAATGTTTGTTTCTCCACCCCACGCACACACATAAATATAATTAAATATGAGAGGTGGTGAGAGTGGTTGAACATCTGTCTTTAGCTTTCAGATTTTTTCCAGTCTGTTGATTAGGTTATGTTTTGTATTATTCCAATGTCCACAGCTGTCAAGTGAAATGGGAGCATGCCTGCTGCATCAGGAAGCCGAGGTCTGCAGCGGCTCTTCATGTTCCACGTGGTAATAGCTGGTGACAGCTTCTACTCTGAACAAATTGTTTTCTGTTGGTTGATGGGTCTCAGCTGTTCTAACCTGGGAAGTGATGAGTTTTGCCTTCATTTGGAAAGCAAGAGCTGTTCAAATAGACTTGCTGGGTTCTTTGGGTGTTATTGTTTGTTTGATTTTTAAAAATGTGAGCCTGTGTGCATGTACATACAATGGTACTTGGGTCCATTTTAGATGGCAAGTAATGATCTCACCACAACACTACATCTGGCATTTTCCAAGGTCTGTCTTTTCCTGATATAATAGAGGGAGAGATCAACAGAAGGGTGAAAGGGACATTTCAGACAATCTCATTCCTTCCACTCATTCAGAGATTGATTTCTCATCTTGACTGGGGGCATTTCTTCCCAGGCTGATGTTTTTCCCTTGTGAGTGAGGTTAGTCACACCAATATCCTTACAGAACTCCAAACAGTAAAGCGTTAATTAAAATGGCAAGGTTTAGAGACATGAGTGTCTTCCTTCATGGGTGTTAGATAGTCAGACTTGATTATATACGCTGTGAGTTTGCACACTCCCAAAGCACTGTAGGAAGAAAGGCCTAGAAGATTTTTTCCATGAGCTTTCATCTTTCTGCCTCTTTCTCTGTATCAAAATAGTCTTATATAAGGATCTGAGTATATTTTGACCCAAATGTAAATAATGGACAATTACTTAGCTGCTTACACTTTAATTAAAAAACAATGGAAGTTGTCTGTTCAGTAAATATTCTGTCTATATGTAATCCTGAACAACATATGTTCTTGGTTGGCTACAGTCACTGACCACACTTTACAATCCAACATTAACCTATGGCTAATATGACTGGGGAATTGAAGATTTACTTTTATTTCATTGAAATTAAATTAGTCATATGGGGCCATTGAGTACAGAAATAGATTGCTAATAGTGAGTCTTTTAGGCATTTACTTGGTACAAACAAAAAGTGTTATTTCCTTTAGGTTCACTTGCCTGGCGGGACTGAGGCAGCACTGTCACCCAAAAGGGGACAACTGGTCATCTGTGTTATCTGTTGTGAATGAGACTGAGTCATAGATATCAATGAGACATTAAGGGATACATGTATAATTAAATATATAGTAATAATAAACAATTCATTTTGTAGTTTCCCCCAAAAAGATCCAGGCGCTGTTTTTTAAAAATCGCATTTATTGCCCATCTATGTAATACTTCTGGGAGTTGCCCATTTTTACCACAAACCTTTTGCAGATAAGGGATATGCAGTATAGAAAGGTTACAACCATGCCCAAAGATACACTAGATGGTAAACATTGGAGTGATGTGCTCAACTCAATTCTGTTTCTAACATACCAAATCACAATTGCATTTACTCTTTCAATGAATTCAAAATGTCACTTTTATTTTAGGTGATATTATTAACTCCCAGATCTGAATGGAGGGTCGGCAATCCCTGGGATACCCTTC
This sequence comes from Mesocricetus auratus, assembly GCF_017639785.1. Lineage (NCBI taxonomy): Eukaryota > Metazoa > Chordata > Mammalia > Rodentia > Cricetidae > Mesocricetus > Mesocricetus auratus. Next base: position 16,279,297 of record NW_024429205.1, on the reverse strand, counting down.
CTTTTATCTCGTTGATGATTATGATGAAAAGAACCTCACACAGGACATAGTCTGTAAAACACATTTGCATCATTTTTCCTATCATTGTAATTAGGACATTTCTGTAAACTCTAATTGCATGTGTGAAAGCAATCAGAAGGGTCACTGAGTCAGGTACGAATATCATAAGTGGCACTGTCCTTAATGTCACCAGTGACAAAAATAACACAAAAATATAGCTCTAAAGATTTAAAGAATACAAACAGAGTAGCACAAAAAATACCAGGACTTCATGAGATTCTATTCTGCACTCAAGATCATCACTCAAAACACATTTTTGAGCATGTTTACTAATATTTTCAAATTTTAGATATAAGAAATGCTGTCTTTCAATGTCTAAATAATCATTACATGGGAAAGCTATGGGAGCAAGTTTGTCAGTAAATTATGCTGAATTATTAATTAAACTAGGAATTGTTTCTATGAACACTTCCACTGGGTATAGTGGTTGCTTTCTGTCATTCATTTTCCCTAAAATGTATTTCCTGGCATTCCCCCCCAAAGGACTTGTCAGCTACTCTGCTATGTACTCATGATGGTAAAAACTGACCCACTGGTTATATTAATGTGGAGGGAAAAAATAAAACATCTTCCACAATGCACTTAGCTGTCAGCCATATGATTTGAAGTAAATTCAATGAAATTGATTTGTTTTAATTCTTCAGTATTACTAATTGTTCCCATGCTGATTGCCAGTTAGTATTCACAGAATTAAATACATGTTAACCATTTGCTTGCTATTCTTTGTGTTATCAATAGATTGTAGTTTTCAGGACTTCATAATTGGATTGTTACCTCATTGTAGACACATTAACATTTGTCTGTTTCTCTGTGACACTTAAACTAGTTCTGAGGATACACAGCATGCTCAGTGGATTCCTAGTAGATTGGTGGTTTTGGAGGATGGGTAGTGATCTGCCTTGTTTCAGTAGCAATGAAGATTTGCAGATGCAACCCTCTCTGCACTGAGATGAAAGTAAGAGGGGTGTAGGCATGTAAGTCTGGAGTATCTACAACAAATTAGATAGAGCAACCATGGCACAGACATGTTGGTTGAGGGAAGGAACTACTGGAATTGAGGATTGGGAAATTTATATATTAAAGAAATTAAGATCTTTTAGTTAGAGTTTCTATTGTTGTGATTAAACACCATGACCAAAGTCAAGTTGGGGAGGCTAAGACTTATTGCAATTTAAAGCTTGTAGGTCATCACCCAAAGAATGCAGGGAAGAAACTCCAGGGAGGAACTTGGAAGCCAGAACTGATGACAAATGGCTAGTATCTCATGGCTTGATTAGTCTAGGACCAACCAGCCCAGGTGTGGTACTGTACACAGTGAGCTGGGATTTCCTACATCAAACATATATCAAGAAAGTTCCCCCACAGAGTTCCCCAAAGGCCAATATTGTGGGGGGGCAGAGTTCTTAATCAATGTTCCTATTTCCAAAGTAGCTTTAGCTTGGATCAAGTTGATATATAATTAGTCATCACAGAAGGGAACAACCTAAGCCCACAGACCTGGTTATGACAATAGATGGATGAGAAAAAATGTGTTCAACCTCTGTGAGGGTCACTGGCTTTATCTCTCTAAACCTGAGCACAGCATCTGATTGGATAATAAGATACCAATTGCAATAACTTAGTGTAGTGTTTTATTAATGGTAAATGTAAATTTAGTCACAGTCACATGAACTTGTTAAGACTAGCAAGTGAAATGCAGGAAGTGTTTTCCAGGGTGACTATGGTAAATACATAGTTGGTATGATGTACTTGTCTCCCCAAAGGAATGTATATTTTCATTTGAGTTAAACTTAGTCTAAAAGAGAAGAGTTGATTGTGGGCAAAAAGAATGGGAAGTAGGGAGAAAGGAAGAATAAACATTTAAAACAAAGGATAGCAGAGGCTGAATCAGCCTAAATAGGGTGTTCATTTTGCTTCCTTCTAGTTTAGCTTATAAAGGGCCATCATATATGCATTTATTTGCGATGCTGTTAATACAAAGCCTACTTACCTGAAGCTATATTTGTGTCTGTAGTTCAGGTTTGGAATCAGATAAACTGCCATCAGAAATTAGATGAGTTTAGGTTGAGTATGGGTATTAAAAATCAAAATTCCTACAAACTAGCATGAAAGGGATATATGTTAGAGGCCAAAGTACAAGGTAGAGATGAAAGGCAGGACTTTGAAAATGGTGCTGTCACAATTCAGTGATCTGAAGAGTTGCGTTAATAGAGAGGTTTGCGGGGAGCGTTCTCTAAGAGCACATCTTACCAAAGGTTTCGTTGTATGAAGAAGTTAAGACAAAACAAGCTTAAATGACTTTTTAAAAACAGTGACCACAATGTCACAAAAAGAAGTGGGAAATGGTGCAATGCCAAAATACAAGAAAAAAATTCAACTTTCATATGTATGTTAGAAGATATCTATAAACAGTGGTAAGCTCAGGAAAACATTTTGTCTGTGAGGTAATGATGGGAAAAACATGAAATACACAAATAGTAAATAAGTATAGCTGATGTCATTTACACCATTTTGTATACAGAAAACTCAGAAGCAATAGCAGGAATGAAGAAGCTGTAACGAAATGACTGATGCTGAGCACTGACTACATTACAAAAAAATAATGTTGTCAGGAATTGTGTTTCATCCTCATGCATAGCAAGGGAAAGAATAACAAAAACTGCACAGTGAAAATAGAGCAAGTAGGAGAAATTGTGAACTCTTATTTTTGCTTCCAAACTTACATATCCAGTAGTGTGTGAAAAAAATATCTATAGTGAGAATTTAGTCATTCCCTACAATCTAGTCCTTCTCCACTGTTTCCTGTCAGTGATGAATTATACCAGTCACCCATGAGCATGTTTAGATGACACTAGTGGTTATATTTCCTAAGCAACCAAATGCTCTTGCTCTTAAGTATAAACACATGCCTATTTATTTATCCTTCTGTTTATGTTTATGCCACTTAAATCTCATTGCCCTTATCTCCTCATACAGTGGTTCTATAGTAAAGCAGTTTCACTTCTACGTGTTGGTGGTGGGTTCACAAGCCTATGACATCTGAAAGGTCTATGGTTATCCAGATATGTTTCCCATGTTGCTAAATTAAATGCACACATTAAGGGGGAAAGCCAAGTTATGTATCCCTAGTTCAATATTACCAAAGAGGACACTCTCTTGTGTTTCATTTATATTATCTTGGGGAATAAAGTGGGTGTGCTGTACACACGTGTATGTAGGGTTTCACATGAATCTGAAGCAGCCAGATAGATTACAGGATATTCTCAATAGTGCCTCACCTTACACCTTTGAGAAAGGTTTTCTCACTTGATCTGGAGCTTGGAACATTGTAAATAGAATGTCATTGCACAAACTAAAATGACCCTTCTGTTTTTATCCCCCAGTCCTGTGTCTACAGGTGTGTATGGTCAGCCCTATTTATGTAGGTGCTAGAGAACCAAACAGGTCTCCATGCTCGCAGCAAACAGTATGCTCATCCCCTGAGCCATGTCCCCATCCTACCTCTTTATACTCTTACCTATGATCTCCATGCAGTTTAAAGTAACTAAGAATCCTATGGCCCATGCCATTTTCTGTTACTTCTGACCATGTGGATGAAAGACAGTTTAATAAGTCATTTGAGTTTAACCATGTCTGTTGGTAGAGCCTGTAGGGTTTCATTTGTGGAGCAACTGATAAAGCTTCCTCACCGGGTGTTCTTTAACTCCTCTACACATACACATACAAAAAGTACAGGCTTCTCTCAAATGTTTCATGGTTTTCATGATTTTTGTCTGCTTCTTAGTGATTTCTTTGAGTGTTGTTGTAATTATGAAGGTTTTCAGAGTTTCTTCTAGTGGTTACCCAAAAGAAGCTTAACTTTCTATAAATAACCCTTGTTTTATAAGCAATATCTATTAACCAAAAATAAAAATTTATATTTCATTTCTTCTCTTTTCCATTCTTTAAGCCACCTCATTTTAACTGTCTTTTGGTGATAAGTGATGAAGGAATTATTATCAATACTACTTCCCAATATTTAGTTAGTGTTAGCATTCTAATGTTCTAAGTGCTTAATATTCTTTCTGTAACCACAATCCCTACACTTGTTATACCTCAGTTGCATAATTAAATTAGTTTGATGACATTTGACTGCAGACCTGGTTTTAATTTTCAGTGTGGTAATGGTTTAGAAATGGCTTGTGAAGAATTTCTTTTACTTTCAGATGTTTGTGCTGAGTCCCCAGGGTAAAATTCCACTGAAGTAACCATTTCAATGACCATCCTAAGAGAATACATAGTTTTTTACATTTTTATCCCTATCCCATGATATTGGCCAGGGTCTATAGGGAAGGAAGGATGTTTAATAACAGAAAGGATTTTAAAGGCAATAAAATAGAGTGGTTCTTCAATAATAAGCCTCAGAAATAAACTACTACTGTATTTTAAGCCCTGCCATTTACTATCTAAGCTAATTACTAATATTTTCTGTTAAATGGAGATAAAAAGGAGATCGTAAGTCTAATGCGGATTATAAAGAAAAGTAAGCATTTAGAACCATTTGGTCACACAGCATATATTCAACGCAAGATATTTATTTTGGTATTATGCATCTTAACAGTTGTAAGTCAGTTAGGATGTAAAACTGCAGCTAGTTGCTTAAATTTTCAGCTTCAAGATAAATAATGTGTCTTTTTCGTGTTCTACGATTTGTCTGACAATGTCTTTGTTCCTTTCTTTGTCTCCTGGATTTTCTTTTTTTGAGTGGATTTGTTGAGCTATGTTTCTGTTAACCGTAGTATAATTTATGTGTATATTTTTGTGAATGTTTTCACTCAGCCTCACATACATAATGCTAAAATGGTTTTCATTAAAGTAATATGTATGCAGAGAAAGGTACAGTTTGAGGAATGTTCACAATCTGCTCACATGTGCAGCTAGCATCCACATCACAAAGAAGAGAAAGCATTCCTGAAGCTTAGAAACTGTCCTTGTCCCCATCCAGCCCCATAACATCCATGTGTAGCTGCTCCCCTGAATCCAAAACATTGCGAATGAGTGTGTCCTTGCATTTCCTTGCTGTTAACATCCTTTCTTGCACACAGTGTTACTTTTTTGAGGTTGGATTTGATAATTTGGAAGTTTCTCTTGCTGGGCATCGTAGAATAGTTATATGTTTGAATAACTCAACCAGTTTGGAGCTTAATAAGTAAATGGAGAAAATATAACTTTACATATGGGCAGAGTAAAGGAAAAACTCTTCAGGACCTTAGTTTATTTGTGATATCATTAAGTAATTGTTTCTCCTAAAAATGTTTTCTTTAAAATAAAAGAGAAAAAGGGGTGCCTGATGACCAATATACTTCTCGTTCCCAATCATGGCTCATTTGACTTCTATGTAATTGTTAAAAGTTTTATGCAGTAGAATTCACCTGAGATGTCCATCATTCTACATCTCATTCTGTGGACAATCCCCCAAGTTCTTAGTCTCAACTCTTTGCATCTCTTTCTTTTAGAGCTGACCCTCTTGATTCCCCTTCTCTATTTGAATGCTCATTGCCCTTGATGTCTCTCTGTCCAGCCATTTGCCTTGTGCCCAGTGCATACCATGGAAATAAAATAAGACCTTCAAAAATATTCTCATGTTGGAGCATGAAACAAGGACCATAACATCATCATTAACAATGGGTATATAAGCTATTGGAAACATTACTTAGGTGTGTTAATATAATAATGTAATACTAGAAATAAGGGTGGGTTGTAGAATTCCCATAAAGTAGCTTGGATTGAATGGGGTAAAAAAAGATTAGAATTAGGAAGAAAAAGTAGAACAGTAGATGTAATATGCAGTGATGGCTGGGAGACGCAGTCTGGCTGTGTGAAACCAAGAGAACAAAAAGTTTCTAATGGGTCATCTGGGTGATACTTTGTAATGTAGAAATTGTTTCCATTCAACAAAGATTCATAAAACATTTAAAAAGAATTGGCAAAGGAGAACAGGTAAGTATGAAGTTAAAGTGAGCTCTTTAGTCCATGAAAGGCACATCTTAAACAGGAAAAAAATGCTTGAATTTCTCCTATAATTACTGGGGTGTCAAGAAAATGTGAGAAATGGTTTGGTTTGGGACACATTGCCACTAATGAACGATTGAGGAAAGACAACTTTTTGATATGTTGTCTCAGAAGAACTTCTAACCACCTTGTTATCTATTAGTAACGTGCCAGTCTTAGATAGGCAACACACTCTGTTCAAATTCCATCCACATGCTTGAGCGTCAGGGCAAGTAAAATGCCACCACGATGGTGGATAGTGCAGTAAGGCTGTACTCACCTGCTGGTGTGAGAACCTCAGCATCTCCCAAACTGTATTCCCTCCCAGGTGGGAGTTCTTTAACTCTTCTCAATGGTAATTTTACAGAATTTTAGAACATGCCTATTACGCAAGTACACTATTTTATTCTCCCTAGGAAGATTTGCTTTCCATTTTCTTGAAAAGAGTGTAGTTTCTGTAAATACCTCCTCTCTCACAAAGATAAAATTTGTTGGAATTTTAAAACTATCTTTACGTTTCTCTTTTAAGGTTTAAAGATGAGAAGACCTTCTCCTTCAGGATACATTCTTATCTTTTTATTCCCTCAGTTCTGTAGTCAAACACTTCCTCTCAGGCATTTTTATCTGCTCACTCATGCTCTCTCTTTCAACTCCAACAACTCCTTTTTATTTAATTTAGCTTATGTTTTCTGATACTAAATTCTAAACTTGACCCAAGGCTGGACAGTAACTTACTGCGTTGATAGATGAGAGGCATAGCCGCCTTCCCTCTACATAAGGAAGAAGCAGCAAGCTACTTCCTTTAACTGAGTACCTCTGCTCCATCATTATTTTTACTTCTTGTACTTTTGAATCATAACATATAATTAACTTGCTCTCCAGTTCTAATCAAATATCCTTAAAGCTACAGGAGAGTTAGGCCCACCATGCATTTGAAGAACTTTTCTAAGTTATTAGCCTTTGCCCTGTCACTGTGTCAAGGCTCCATCCTGGATTCTGGCCCTGCAACTTGTGAGCACAAATGGGATGGAAAGCACTCTACCATTGAAACAACTCGCCCTCTGCTCGTGGATACACATGGATCAATTGATCCCGTGCTTTCTCAAGATGAACCTACTTTAATTTTTGTTTTCCTTTCATCTCAAGTGCTCATAAATATTTTCTAGATATTTGGATGCTTTGATCCAAGCAACCCCTGTATATATATTTTTGAAAAACATGTTTTAGCACCTTTAATATTAAAGATTTTGAGACTATAAAAAAGAAGTGAGAAAGACAGCATTCCTGATCGGATGCAACTTACAGCTGGAAAGGTAGGAGGAGAGAGACTAGCAGATAAACAAAAGAAAGCATACATTTTTGAATAAATAATTATTAAACAGCAGTTGTTTAAGCTGCTACAGCAGTGTAGTTATTATAGCACTATATTTCCTGGCATTCTTTTCAAGCAAACCTTGCTCATTTGTATCAGTCACATCTTTCTTAGTTTTGTCCTGCTGACTTCAATAAAGCACATTTATGGAAAAGGTTTGGTCAAAACAAATGCAAGAAAAGTAAGTAAATTTCAACATAAATAAATGTCACCTGTAAGTTTGAGGATTCTAGAAATGTATTCCCTAAGATCATATACATGCTGTGCCACTGCATAAGTCAAGACCATATGAAATTAAGAAGGTCCAATATACAATGTCTATGGGAAAATGTGGATAGCACGTGTGAAACAAAGACTATTAAAGGATCCTATCAGTTACAAAGAATGATCATATTGTTTACATTCACACCAGATCTTTTGTGTAGAACTGAAAATATCAAAAATCTATCCCATTGTATTAAAGGAAGTCAAGAAGGGAAGCCTTCCAATTATGGCATCCTTTCCTATTGGCTATTGGCATGAGGGCTTGGTTCTCTTCTAATGCCCCACCATCCGGAGGATGAAATTCACTGTACTATTGATGTCTTGCATCATTTTATAAAGCAAGATATCACATATCTTGATATATATATGTACATATATATATAATACTGGTGTGTGTGTGTGTGTGTGTGTGTGTGTGTGAAACTGGGGATGTGTCTCAATGGTAGAACATTTGTCAATCATGCTGACATTTTGGAATTGATCCCCAGTGCTTCATAAGGATTTTTTAAGTTACCAGGCACAGTGGTGAATGCATGCTCAGTCTTCATGAAGCTAAGTCAAGACAACTATAAGGTTGCAATCAGCCTGAGGTATATAGCATATACCTGTCTTGAAACTTTAAAGAGGTACATGAACTAATAAATAGGTATATGAACTAATAACCGTGCATTTAATGAGAAAATAAACTTCATATGGGAGAACTCAGCATCTGTGACACTCATGTGGCTGATTTGGAAAATTAAGAAATCAGTCGCATCAACTATGCAGCAATGTAAAGATGACAGCTCTAGCTGTTCAATTGTATTTTGCCTTCCCAACATTTGTGTTATGATCCTGTGTTCCTGGGGAAAAAAGGCTCAAGGGACTTCAGAAAACTATTCTATCACCTCTTGTGTTGCTAATAGTGAATAAAAGAACTTTGGAAAAGGAATCCGGAAGATGACAATAGATATGATTAGACATATCACCCACTGGCTCTACATGAGACAGGCTCGTGCAGCAGCAGAACCTTGAAGCAGAGCTCCGTCACAGAGCACGATAGATGAAGTGTTCACATAGCAGTTTGTAGATATTTCTCCTTGGCCTTTAATGAGCTACTGCTGAGAGTGGTTTTGTTATCTCCACTGGAGCCTCAGAATAGGCGCTGCGTGGTCAGCAAAAGATTAATAAGACACAAGATGTGAAAATTGGATGTTTTAGACTAATTCTCTACATCCAAGCCCATTTGTGAAGGGATGAGTGTAATAAAAATTGGGTATTAAAGATGACATATTTTACAGCAGAGTAGACCTAAGAAAACAATTTTCAGTGTATTGGCACAAAACATGTTCTGAATGATTGCCATGTATTTTTCTCTGTTTGAAGCATTTGAGTCACAGACTACAGAAAGATTTTACTTTGTATCTTTAAATCCTTGATGACTAATTTTATATTTCAACTTGACTGAACCACAGGATCTCCAGGAATTTTGTCAAGCAATGATTGGTTTACATCTGAAAGAATTAGGCAAGTGCTGTTTCGACTCCTGGCAGCTGAGTACAAGTCCACCTCTACTTACAGGAAGTCATTTCAGGTACCCGACCAATGGCATAATGCACACTTGATCAGTCAAATTCTAATGGGACCCTCACCTATGAACGCCATCTCAGATGCTCCCATAGTGATAGGTGGACAGATATCTGGTAAATGGATCTCAAGCTATCATGAAGATTCTACATTAAAAGATATTCTTTTCAATGATGCATACACAAGTACAATATTTACATCCTTTCTAAGCCCTACTCTTCTCTTTCCCCTCCAACTCCTTTCATGCCATCCGACTCCCTTTAAAATTCTTGATTTGTATGTGTGTGTGTGTGTGTGTGTGTGTGTGTTCGTAGACATAAATCTCTTGAACCCACATAGTTTTGCTAATATTTCAAAGCATCCCACACACACATTTTTGGTAGTTTTTTTTATTTAGGTTAGAAACAATTGTTTCTCATTTCAATCCCAGCTCCCTCTCTCTCCCCTCCGCCCCTCCCTCCCCACCAGGTCCCCCAGTCCCCCACCCAATCTCCAGTCCGATCTTCAAGGAGGGTGAGGCATTCCATGGTGGATCTCCAGTAACTGTGATTTCATTCAGGGCAGGGCCTAGGCCTTCCATCAAGAGTCCCAGCTGAGAGAGCCTCCCATATTGTGGAATGGGCACTCAAAGTCTATTTGTATGCCAAGGATAAATACTACCCAAGGCCCCATCGATTACCTAGGCCTCCTCACTGACACCCACATTCAGAGGGTCTGGGTCAGTCCCATGCTTTCCACACAGCCATCAATCTGGAGTTCAAGAGCTCCCCCTTGCTCAGGTCAACTGTTTCTGTGGGTTAAACCAGTCCACTCTTAACTCCTTTGCCCATCAGTTCTCTCTTTCTGACACTGGATTCCAGGAGTTCAGTTCAGTGTTTGTCTGTGGGTATCTGCCTCTGCTTTCATCAGTCGCTGGATGAAAGTTCTGTTTCCTATATTCTCTGGCAGTGGGATTTTTGCTGGCACTCCCCTGATTCATGTCTAAAATCTATAAATGAGTGAGTATATACTATGTTTCTCTATTTGTGACTGGGTTACCTCATTCAGTATGGTTTCTTCTGGTGCCTTCCATTTGCCTGCAAATTTGAATAGTACTTCATTGTGTAAAGGTACCACATTTTCTCTATCCACTCTTCAGTTGAGGGACATCTAGTTTGCTTCCAGGTTCTGGCTATTACAAATAATGCTGCTATGAATGTAGTGGAACAAACATCCTTGTTGTAAGAATGTGCATCTTTTGGGTATATGCCTAAGAGTGGAATTGCTGGGTCTTGTGGTAGACTGTCTCCCATTTTCCTACGGAATCTCCATACTGATTTCCAAAGTGGCTTTACAAGTCAGCACTCCCACCAGCAGTGGAGCAGTGTTCCCCTTTCTCCACATCCTCCCCAGCATAAACTCTCATTGGAGTTTCTTATTTTAGCCATTCTGACAGGAGTAGATAGTATCTCAGAGTTGTTTTGATGTGCATATCCCAGATGGCTAAGGATGTTGAGCACTTTCTCAAGTGTCTCTCTGCCATTTTAGTCTCCTCTAATGATAATTCTCTATTTAGTTCTGTACCCCATTTTTTGTTTGGATTTTATTGCTTTGGAGACTTGCGTCTTGAGTTCTTTGTAAATTTAGGAGATCAGCCCTCTGTCAGATGTGGGGCTAGTGGATATCTTTTCCCAATCTACCCTACACTCATTTCAATGAAGAGCTATATTCAATCAATGGCTGCTAAGAAAGTATGCCTTTTCTCCAGGAATGGGGTCCCTGATGTGTTATCTAATCCCAAGTGGTCAGTCTTGATTATCTGTACATCCGTTTAATTGAAACAGTTGATTCTATATAGCCAAACAAAACTGAGATACAGCAGAGTATGAACTAGTGAATACTGAAAGAAGAAGGGAGCAACTAAAAGAATGAAAATGGGGAAGACAGGCAGAATTGGGACATGAAGAGTAGAGGAGGAGAGGGAGGGGAATGGAAGGGAAGGAAAGGGAAGGGAAGGGAGAGGAAATTTTTTCTGCTCCGTACTAGCTATTTCTTCTCTGATGTACATTACTGAAAGTTAGTGATAATATCTTACCTTTAGGAGTTAACAAGCCCTTGCCTTGTGTCAAACTGAGTTTAGCAAAGATGGTAACAATCTTGAATTCTGATACCTGTGAACTTGACAATGAATGTAGAATATTCCTGGTTTGCATTAAACTGTATATTTGAAAATTCGAGCAAGCCCTGTTTCTAATCTAAAGAGAAACCTATGATATAATAATCTTTTCCTCAATACTGATTATTTCCAGTAGTAAAACCCATAATCCCAAAAGGGACAGTGTTCCAGGTTCACTGTGAAATATGTAGGCGTGAGCCAATGCCGTGGTGCACCTGTAATCCTAGTACTTGGGAGGTGGAAGCAGGAAGAGCAGAAGTTCGAATCCATCCTAGACTATGTAGCAAGTTCAAGGCCAGCAAGTGTCACATAACACTGTTTTTCAAAAACCAAAACATACATAGAAATAAAGGATAATTCTAAAAAATAAATCTTAAATCTTAAGTGGTCTTTACTATTGTATTGTGCATTTAGATGTGATTATCAAAGTACTAGCAGAAGTCCTTGTATCCTTGTATCTGAAGAACTTAATACTGAAAACCGGCTTTCTGCATATCTCAGGGATACTCATCATAATGCTACAGTGATCATTCACAAACAAGAATGATCACATAACTAAAAGTGATCTGCTTTATCAATGAGATTCACTTGTGCAGAAACAGTATTCCTAGGTCAATTATCTTTCTTAATATCGCTACCTTAATAACATGTTATAATGTCCCAATATTGAAGTATATGCCAGCTCTGTCTGATACAGTCATCCCAGTAATATAGTAAGGTGTATGCTATTATTTATCTTCAAGATGTGAAAAGTAAAGTTAACACAGTAGTATAATCAGTTGCCCAAGGCCAACTAGCTGGTAAGCAGACAAATTGGAAATAAATCTCAGATCAACCAGATTCCTTAAATTTTTCTTTCTGTCAAATCACAGGTTCTAAGTATCTGATCATATAGTAGTCAGCATCTGAAGTGAGGGTGACATGACTAATTACAGGGTGAAAAATCCACATCATCCCATTTAATGGTTCATTCATCCACATATCCATTCATCCTGTATCCTTATCTCCCACTTTGTACCAACTCTTGAGCATGCTGTCTATCCAAATAAATACACACATCACTGTTCATGGTGTTCATTTATATTTTAAGTCACTCAGAAATCTGTAGCTTCTGAACCAGTCACATTTTTCATAGGTCCCATCTTCTTTGACCCCAAGGACTTCACTGCTTTCACTTCCTCACCTAACTAGAATACTTGTGTCTTTAATTCCTTGATGCTTAACTTCCATTCTGAGTTAAAACTTCATCTTCTTCAAAAAACCTGTCCCAAAAACCTCCACTCTTCTCAGGTACTCAATACAGAAACCTTTGTGTTAAGTACCTGAGATCTTAATACAGGTAGCTTTATGTTAAGTACTGGAGAAAGGTACCTGATGCCACTGTAAACTTTTGGACAATGGGTTCTGGGAATAATTTATTTTCCTCTCAGTAAAACATCAAAATCTTCGACCCATATAGATGTTCAGTAACATGAAGAGGTTTCAGTGAGGTTTTCCTGAAAGCCAGCCATATGTTATCAAAGTTGCCCCAATCAAAAGCAACCTCTTGGTTATGACATGGATGTAGCAGCCACCCTTACACAGCTGGTCTTTCCTTTCCTCTTGTCAAATTGTGAATCTCCAACCTTACTCACCACGATCTATTACCAGTAAAAAGAACTCCATTAATTTACAATACCATTTATTCCCCCTAATAATGAGTGTCAAACCTAGGGTTTGACTAGAAAGCAGATGGCTGCTTATTAACAAGGATTTTCATTCACAAAATAATTTTTCTGTTGCATTAAAATGAAAACCATAAAATATAACTACCTACAAACCAAAATTTGATGTAATTTGTTTGTTTCTGCCAAGTGCAGTAGGCTCAAAACTGGAAAAGAAATTTTTTGGCCGATATTTTTTTCCTTCATGACACTCTGGAATATTGTATCTTGTTGAGATTTCATTGTGACCTCACAGGTACCATATTAATAATGAACCAGAGTGGCACAGCAGAGATTGGGCTTAGGCTAATAAATCAAACCACAAGTAATGTGTTTGCAGATTTGGAATTTAGAGAACTATAATAAGTAATATTGAAGGTCTGGTGGGAAATAAGACAGAGTAGGGGTGGAGACTGGCCTTTCACAGGGCTGGTTAGTACTCACAGATATTAATCACTCTTATATGTTACACTCCTAATTGATGTTATTCTTTCCAGTTAGACTATAATTGAATTTTTTTAAAAAAAAGATGCCTAAGATGCCAAGTTCCAATGGCGCTTCTGCTCAAGGAAGTTTACAATATAGTTCAGGTCATTTGGAATGATGGATAATAATGTAAATTTTGTGGTGCCTAATGATATGCAGGGCAAAAAGATTCAGCATGGAAGGTTCCATGGGGTTATAAAAGCAGAATAAGATTGTGGAAATTGAGCATGTGGATTTTAACTAGTCAATTAACCACCATGCAATTTAGTTCATTTATTGGGAAAGTTCTTTAAAACAGGAGGGAAGATAATTGACACTGTAGTTCTAGGTCAATGTGCTAGAGAAATGGAGTCTGTTTTCCACGAATTTTGTGCCTGACACTGTGCTGAATAGGGAGATATTGGGAGTTGCTTAGCATATGTTCTCACTACATAGCATAACTACCTGGACTTCACAGTTTAGGTCACCATTTGCAGCCATCTCAGAACCCTGGAGAGCCTCAGGGAAGATGTGGATTCTTCACACAACTGCAAGCATAGAAGCACTTGGCTCATAGTAGAGAAACTGAGTACTCTTAGGCCAGGGCTTTGATGTCCCCAGAAAAGAAACGGTTGGTATAAAGACATGATGATAGAGAATTCACCTGGGCTTTATTATGAAAGTCAATTCACAGGTTAGGTTTGTGAAACCAAAGTGATTACATTTTGCTAATCTTTATGGTTAACCTGTGATAATGTACATACTACTTATTGCATATTAGTTCATTTGGCCATAGGAAAAACTGAATAACAAATGTCTGTAAGTGTAAAGACCATTTTTCCTGGTTCTCATCCACACTCAGCAGCCTAGGGCAGGAGCTGTTTGAGCAGCCTAGAGCAGGAGCTGTTTGACAATCTCCTACATCTTCTCTTATGTTAGAAATCTCTCCATTATCAGCACTCTACACATTCTAAAAATACCTCTATCCTCTACCATATGAATCTTGGAATGTAAAACATTTTCTAGAGTTCCTATATCATACAAACTCCCTGGGACTTCGGAATTCTTCAAATTTCAAACATTGTAAATTTCAGATGTTAAAAATGTGAGAGAATGTCACACCTAAATGGAGGATTGGTTTCTGTTAGTCTTCATTCATCTTGGGGTTGGGAATGAAACTGAGTGAAGCCAGAATCGAGATATGTATGTTCACTGGAAACTGAGTTCCTTGGGATTTTGCAAATCTCTAGTAACTGCAAGGAGGAGTAAGGTAGCTGGAAAGCAATATTATTTGACCTCCATCAGGGAAGAGCAGCCACCCAACAGTTCTAACACAGGGCATGTCTTGTGGATGTGCTCTTCAGGGCCTCCCTGTGAGGTACAATATCTTAGACAGCATCTGTGAAATTACAGCACTTTGTTCCAGTTTCACAGGAAGTGCTCTGGAAGCTATATGTGCTCTCTTGGGTTTGTTCTGTCTTTGCAGTGCTGTGAAAAACACACTGCATATGCATTGTTATTACCATTTTTGGTAGCGACTGAGTAAGCATGAATTTCTACCTCATCATCTACACAGGGCCGAGGAGAACAAATCCTGCTGGCTTGTAATAACAATCTGTATGTAAACTATCCAAGGCAAAAAAAGTCTATCAAAAATGAGGTAATTTACAAACCTACATTCCTCAAGCACATATGGTCATCAAAGTGAGCTAGCTACCCACTAACTTCTTGAACTTGCACAAAGGGAACCAAATCAAAGTATAAAAATGAAAGCCCATTAATGCATATAGAAACAAGAAATGGATATATAACAAAGTATTCATTAATGAGTAATGCCATCATGTAGAATGGTGCCCAGGTTTCTGAGTGAGAAAAGGGAGACAATGATGAAGATATTTGGCCAAGATATTCAAACCTAAGACTTCAGTCAATGAATACTTACTCAGTGGTGCCTATATGTTGGTCACAAAAAGCAGAGCAGTGACTGAAACTGCGAGCACAATTGCATATTATAATATATAATTTGCAATATTGTAAGTGGTGTGTCTATATATTTTTAGCAAATGATTCCCCTTTTGTGGTGGTTTGAAAGAAAATGACACCTAAAGGGAATGGCACTATTAGGAGATGTGGCTGTGTTAGAGGAAGTGTGTCACTGTGCAGGTGGGTTGTGAGGCCTCATATGCTCAAGTGATACTCAGTGTGGCACACAGATTACTTCCTGTTGCTTCCAGATCAAGACAAGAACTCTCAGCTCCTTCTCCAGCACCATGTCTGCCTGCAATGATGATAATGAACTAAATCTCTGAAACTATAAGCTAGCCCTCATTGAATGTTTTCCTTTATAAGAGTTGCCGTGGACACGGTGTCTCTTAACTACAATAGAAACCCTAAAACATCAAACTGAATATTCAGTTAGTTGACACATGACAAACTCACCTATACCACAGATAAAGCTTAGTAATAGAAAAGACAGAGTGAAAGTTGTTAAAGAAGGTGGGTTCTGTTGACTTTTGAGGGATGCTTCAGATTTCTAATCTGCAGCCAATTTACTGTTGTGTTGTTAATACACCTAACCTATTCAACTAAGGCCTGTCAAGCAAAAGCAAATAGTCACCATCACCAAACTCACCTTGGTAACTTACATTCCAGTGCTAAGTAACTCACTCTCTGTGATGATTAACATTGACTGTCCACTTTCCAAGTTCTTCAGTCACCTAGGAGACAAGCATGAGAGGGGATGTTTAAATCAAGTTAGCCTCTGGGTCTGCCTGTGAGGGTTTATCCTGATTAGAAAAAAAGTGGAAGTGGGAAGATCCACTCTAGAGGAAGGAAGTGCTGCCTCCAAAGCTCCAACTCCGGGCTTCAAAAATGGAGGAAGCAATTGGAACATAAGTACTCACTTCTCTCCTTCTTGAGGAAAGAAAACACATGGACAGTGGTTTGGTTCTTACTTTTTGACATCTCTATCATGGTGAATTGTTCTCTTCATCCACTCTGATCCAAGAGAAACCTTTCCTTCCTTGAGTTTCTTTCCTATCCACAGAGGCAAGAACAGAGATACCCTCTGATAAGCATTTGCCATGCAGAGATGGCCCATCATTTTATGTCACACTAGAAAGTCTTTGAGCAAATGTAGTTACAGGGGTCACAGAATTATTATCCTATATCCATTAACCTCTTAGCAATCCTACTCTATCAAGATCTCTTGTGATCTCCATAGGAAGTCTCCGTATACACTTGTTCATAATACCTATTTCATTCATAGAAACTTCCATCAAATTTCATGTCTTAACTCCCCTTTTAGAGTTTGATAATTAGATTCACCCATCTACTTTACTAAACACTTATTAAGACTATCATACTTAACATGTGCGTGTGGGGACTATGGGAATTCTGTGGATTGGGAAAGATGTTTGGTCATATTTCAGCATAGAAACTATTTTGGCCAAAAGAAAATAGACAAATAATTAGTGTATAAATTAAT
Source organism: Mesocricetus auratus (assembly GCF_017639785.1). Taxonomy (NCBI): domain Eukaryota; kingdom Metazoa; phylum Chordata; class Mammalia; order Rodentia; family Cricetidae; genus Mesocricetus; species Mesocricetus auratus. Next base: position 16,262,195 of record NW_024429205.1, on the reverse strand, counting down.
AGCTGGTTTTAGAAAATATTACTTGTAACAAAGAGAAAGGAAACTTGAATACTGTGAAACACTGAAGCAGATAGGGGATCTTTCACAAATTAGGAAATATTTCAGCAAAATCTTAAGGAGGCATAATTAGGATCAACAATTAACAAGAAGCTGGTTTCATATACTAAATGCTAAAATAATAAAATGCAACCATATCAATGAATAAAATAGATTTCTTTTATCTGTATTATTTCTAGCCTTTGTTAGGTGTTAAATACCTTAAGAGAGAAACTTGTTTATCATTTTCATCATTTGTAACCTAACATAGAGTCAGGCATGTATTGTTTATGAAACAATAGAGGAAGAGTTAAATAGGATGCTAGGTAGTTTTCCATATTTTCTAAACTTTCTAAGTCTTAGCTGACTTTCAATACTACCATAGAGAAGACTATCATGTCATGAGGTGTACCATGAGCTCCCCATATTACTAAACCCCTTTTTGCACCTATCAGGGACTTAGTCATTAGCTTTATTCAACAAAACATGCACAGAACTGACATATCTTAATTCTCATAGGAATTAAGTAGGAAATGGTCCTTAAGTCTCAGCCACAATACATAGTAGGAAATGGTCCTAATATGTGTACTTTCCCTACTGTGGTGACCTCAGAGTCATGTGTTGAGAAATAAAGATCAAAAATAGAAAATTGTAGACTACTGGCTGGAAACAACTTCTTGGCTCATAGCAGATGTTAGGAGGAAATAAAAATATCACTTTGGTAATACTAAAAATCTCAATATTATCCAGAATACCTTAACAATTGAGAGTATAAACATGTCAGTGTTGGGAGTTTCTGCTCAGCATTCTTAAGAGTCACTTATTATGATATAGTGGCAATAGTACATTGGAATTACATTGATGGTATGCTGCACTGGCAATTCATAACAACTGGTGTTAGTTAATTTGGTCCTAGGAAGACAGGAAACTTTTATAACGATACTTACACTGCTTCTGTAAAAAGCTAGAAAGACCAGAAATACATATTCTCCCAGAAAGGCTCATGTTCAATGTCCATACTGCATATCATCATTTATACTTACAGTTTGAACTAACTCACCCAAATATACAATGGACTACTACATAATAGGAAACTTAATCTGTTACTTCCCCACACCCATTGTAGCACTGAACAAGAGAACTAACTAGTAATTTAGTTGCTAATGGTCACCTGGGTAGTTAAAACCAGCTTCCCCCCCCCCAAAAAAAAGGAAGTAAGGAAGGAACGGAAGGAGGAAAGAATCCTGGACAGGGTGTTCTTTTGGATTGTTTAGATATCAGTAGTTTGAATCAGAGTTCCTGGATTCTAAATTAATCAAGCATTCATTACTCTAGAGCCAGAGCCTAGTCTTTAATTGTAACACCTTTTGGCAATCAAAGTAAGATATTTGAAAAGGAATTCTGTAATTTAAAAATTTCAATAATTATGAATTATACTTTTTCTAATTATACAGAGATGAAGTCAGGTGTGTAAATCTAGGATTATAGTCAAGCAACCAGGAGATTAGTTGTTGTGGGGACATCATCACCATCCAGACTGGGCACTAACAGTCAAAGCAGACAGGCCAGCCCTACCAGTTCTGGACACAGGAGGTCATTAATAGCTTCACCATACTGCTGCCCATGGTTCAATATTCCATGCCCTCTTCCTTTTAAGATCAGTTATTAACAGTTCTGTGTCTTCTGTGAATAATATAGTCCATTAACTTTTTATATAGCTTGTTTATTCCTTTAAATTTCATTTTGCATTCCAAACACAGTCCTCCCACCCACCCCACTTTGCTCCCCACCACATCCTCTGCTCAGTCTAACCCCCAGTCCACTCCTCCACACAGGTAAAGGCTACCATGAGTCAACAAACTCTGGCACAATAGGTTTGGGCAGAGCTAAGCTGCTCTCCCATCCATTAAGGCTGACCATGACATCACATCATAGGAAATGGGCTCCAGCAAGCTAGCTCATGTACCAGGATTAGATCACAGTCCTACTGCCCCTCAGATAGTACAAGTTTCACAACTGTCTCCCATGTGCAGAGGGCCTAGTTTGGGCTCCTGGATTCTCCACAGTTGTTGTTCATGAGCTCATGAGTTTCCACGAGCTTGATTGAGTTATCTCTGTAAATTTCTCCATCATTATCTTGACCTCACTTGCTCATATATTTATTCCTCCTTCTCTTTGGCCGGATTCCCAGGGCTCGGCCTGGAGCATGTTTGTGGATGTCTGCATCTGGTTCCATAAATTAACGGATGAAGGCTCTATGATGATAGTTGGGGTATTCACCTATCTGATAAACAGGCCAGTTCAGACATCTTCTCCATTATTGCTAGGAGTCTTAATTGGGGCCATCCTTATGGATTATTGATTAACTCTGATAGACTTGACAGTTCTTTCTGTTGGGAACTATTTTCTACCCTGTACCTTATATGCTATCATTTTAGGTGTGCAATCCTGGGTGCATAGACATGTTTACTTCATACTTTCCAGAAATCAAATCCATTCTTATGATTCATGTCACCACTTCTATGGTGATACTTAATTTTTTATTGTTAGCCACAATTTGTCTTCTGAGTTTTAGATTTGCATATGTTGATTTCTGATAAATATTTCTGATCAAATATGTCACATAAAATATAAAATTATGTATTTTAAATTCACTTTATTGGGGACCCTGGGATATATTTTCATTATGTTCCATGACAAACTAAAAGGAATTACTATTCACACCACCTCTCAGCCAAAATCCTGGTAATCATCTTTTGTTTTTAATTCCCAAAATGAAATCGAACAAGTCTCATATCCTGTAGCACTGCACATTTTCTTGAATCTGTACCATAGTCCCTAATAAACTCTGAGTCCAGGATTTCATCATAATTTTTATTACTTCTCACATAGTCTCTAAAGAATCATCTCTGGCTTGAGCATTCTTCCTCACAGCACCCCTTGTGTCAAATTCAGATGCCCTTACTCTAAATTCCTATCAGGACATGATTAAAGATGAAGTGCATAAAGTTCCTCTTTGACATTTACAATCATTCAGTGGCCTTTCTTTAGGCACATAAGCATACCCCCATCTTCTCCCATTTCATTCTTTAACATGGAGTATGTGCTGTTGTCAGAATCCCGTGCATAGCTTCAACAGCCTAGGTAGTCTATTCCAATACTCTAAATGTATTTTTCTTGATAGCTATGCCTTTCAAACTAATTAACCGTTTCATATTTAACACATGGCTTAAATATTGCTTGATATATAAACCTTCCTAGAAATCTCTAGGGATTCCTGAAATTCTTCTAGGAATTCTCTTCTTTGTGTATTCATATCACTTTATGTATATTCTCTAGTAACATTTATATTTAATCAATTATCAAGCAACTTACAATTAAATATTTAGAACAATGTAATTGATAACCTAGCAAGTCATATTCTAATATTTTATATTCTGCTGTTCTAAATATTTTTTGTACTTTGTGGCTTAAGAACCCAGAAGGCAATAGGTAGGGGCAAACCTGAAGACCCAGTATTTTGTCTTATTTGACAATTTCCTGAATAGAAATAATACAAAAAATAATTCATTTTAAGTGTCACCATGACCTCTATATATAAAGTATTATATATACATTTTAAAATACAAAAAAAGGTGAGAACATGATACAGTGTTTCTTGGGATCAGAGCCAGGATTAATGTGAAATCCTAGGTATGTCTGTTGTAATTTTAAAAATACCTCAAGAGAGAAAGACACCATGTGACAGAGTTCAAGCAGAGGATTTTTTATTAGGGGAAAAGAATCATAAAAAGGGGGAAGGCAGGGGAGACTGGCCTCAGGAGACAAGAGCATTGGGAGAAATGAAAGAGAGGTAAAGAGAGCATGTGAGAGAGGGAGGAACAGACAGACTGAGCACAAGAGAGAAACAGAGAGAGAGAGGAGTGGCAGATGGGAAGGACCCTTCAAAAAGTGAACATAGTGAATATGCACAGGTGGTCCTCTTATTGGCAGCAGCTGAGGGTGTATCCTGTCATTACTCCAAGGGCAGGCCAGTACAAATGCCTAAATCTAACCAAGTTCACTCCTGCTTCACTTTATCTAGTTACTCTCATTTTTACTTATCCATTCCTGTGAACAATGTTTTTTTTCTTTCCTTGCTCCTTAATTTATATGGAGAAAAAATGGGTTATCACAAAACCTCAGAGCTGCAAGAGCTTTGTGTCACACAGTCAAAGCAAAACTCACTGTCTTTCAAATTTTTCTACAAAAGTCTTAGGGAAGAACTTTGGCCTATCACTGAGTCAAACAGTAAGTTACACTGCAACTGAAGGTCAGAGAAAACTTTGGGTATTGAATGGAGGAATGTATTTTATTAGATAAAGAGAAAATAGTTGTGGGTAGAAGAAAGAGTGTCACATACTCAACAATTCTTACATTTGGGTGGTCTACTTAATAGCTTATGAAAAGTATTTCACAGGTTCTTCTTCATTTATTCCCTGCAGAACTCTTGGGATTTAGGAGAGTCCATCTTCATTTGACAGATAAGGAAACTAATCTGTAAAGAGAATAAGGAAAGTAATCAGATTCAAAGTGTTGGTGTGGTAAGAGATACGGCATGAATTATTGCCTTCTAAGGCTTGAAACATTGATGAACATGTGCACACATGGTAACCTCAAAAAGTCAGGTTACTCAAAAGGCTAAGTACTATGCTGACCAAGATAGAATATGTTCAACTGAGTGGAGTGTCCTTATCTTTGCTTCTGAAAGTAAATCTTAAAGCGATATCAATGAGAACTCTGCTGTTGGTGTGATGTCTTTGTCTTAAAGTTATTAATGCTTATTAATTTTTATTGAGAAAAGTGTTTCCTCTTGAAACATTCATCAATTTAGCAAAACCTTTTTTTTGAACATTTACTGTGAGTCAGGCCATGTCATTGACAGTGTTAGGAAATATCAATCACTGTCCATTACATCAGATTAGTTTTGGTTAGATGAGTCGGGGATGTATACATGCAACCATGATAACATTCACATATGCTAGATTTTTTTAAAAAGGTTATAAAGAGAATATAGTAAGAATGGAGATTATGAGACCGACACACTGACTACTGCTTGCCAAAGAGGAACCAATGAAAGTGTCAATGTGAAAGTGTCCGGTGCAACCTGAAGAGTTCTATGGTTGCTGTGAAAGGGATGCTCTCATGCAGTGTCCTTAGCAAAGGTGAATTTTTGAGTCCTTCCCAGATCCATCAGCTGAAGTGTTTACACTACATCCCTACCAATACTGTCTTCACAGTGGTGTTGAATAAGGCTGCTCCACTATCTCATATGTGTGAACTCCTTGGAAATGCCCAAAAATCCTTTTTAATGTTGACAAAAGTCTGGAGTGTTGTTTCCTTCATACCATATAATCACACATACACACACACACACACACACACACACACACACACGCATGCACACACAGAGAGAGAGAGAGAGAGAAAGAGAGAGAGAGAGAGAAATTTCTATTGTAGGTGCTACAATTTTATAATCTACTGTTCTTTGTAATAGTAAAAACGAAATTAAAATAGCAATCTGATTTTCTGGACAATATTTTAATATTATAAAGTTGTTCATTAAAATACAAAGTAAAAAGTGTATTTCTAGGAAGTAATAAGAGTCTCACTTATTTTGCTAGTCACTTTGCACATCTATGTCAAACTCTGAGGCCAGATTAAAACTGAGGTTAGAGACTATAGATGTAAATGTGTCTCATGAGTAAACATTTATGAAAAGCAATTTCATTAAGAAAAACAAATTCTATACAGTTGCTAAGTCTAAATGAATGTGGCTTTACAGAAAGTGAAGAAATAATTCTATGATTGAACATGTACTTTACTAACAAATAGGCAATAAAATAAATCATGTGACATAGTGTAATTTCAATTAACAATGCATACTGTTAAAATGTCATAATATGAGTTGACTCACGCCCAGAGGACCAACAAACCAGTTGCCTGCTGAGAGAGCTGCTGAGAGAGATTCATTGACCACAGAAAATCCTAACTCCAACAGTCCCTAACTCCAACAGTCTCTAACACAAAATACCATGAAAAGACAAAATCTAAGAATAATAGCTATAAGAGAAGGTGAAGAAACCCAGCTCAAAGGTTCACAAAATATATTCAACAAAATCATAGAAGAAAACATTCCCAACATAAAGAAAGACATGCCAATGAAAGTACAGGAAGCCTATAGAACACCAAATAGAGTGAACCATAAAAAAGACCACTTGTCACATAATAATAAAAACCCCAAACATACAGAAAAAATAGAATATTAAGAGCAGTAAAGGAAAAAGTCCAACTAACATTTAAAGGCAAATCTATCAGAATGACACCTGACATCTCCATGGAAACTATGAAAGTCAGAAGGTCATGAATAGATATTCTGCCAACAATAAGAGACCCCGAATACCAGCCCTGACTAATATACCCAGCAAAGATTTCAATCACTATAGATGGAGAAAGCAAGATATTACATGACAAAGCCATATATAAACAATATATATCTACTAATCCATCCCTACAGAAAGAACTGGAAGGAAAACATCAACCTAAGGAAGGTAACTATGCTCACAAAAACATATGCAATAGATAATCCAGCTTTACCAAAATCCAAAAGAAAAGGTGTGATAAATTAACTAATAATAAAAGCAACAGCAGCAAATCAAAACCAAACAAGAATTAACACTCAGTAGTCCTTAATTTCCCTTACTATTAATGGTCTTAATTTGCTATAAAAAGACACAGGCTTAACAGAATGGATACAAAGACAGAAACACACCTCAACTTCAAAGACAGACATTAACTCAGAGTAAAGGGTTGGGATAAGATTTTCCAATCAAGTGGATCCAAGAAACAAGCTGGTGTAGCTATTCTAGTAGCGAACACATTATAATTCAAACTAAAATCAATCAAAATATATGAAGAAGGTCATTTTATATTCATCAGAGGAAAAATCTATCAAGATGAACTCTCAATTTTGAACATCTATGCCCCAAACACAAAGGTGCCCACATTCATAAAAGAAACATTACTGAAACTCAATTCACACATAAGACCTCACACAGTTATAGTGGGAGATTTCAACAGCCCACTCTCACCACTAGACAGGACCACCAGATAGATACTTAACAAAGAAACAAAGGAACTAACAGAAGATATGACCCAATTGGGTTTAACAGACATCTATAAAACATTCTATCTAAATACAAAAGAATATACTTTCTTCTCAGCACCACATGGGACCTTCTCTAAAATGGATCACATACTTGGCAACATAGCAAACCACAACAAGTACAAAAAAAATTGGAATGCCCCCTGTATCTTATCAGACCACCATGCTTTAAAGTTTAGAAGTCAACAACAACACAAATTGCGTCATTCCTGGGTCAAGGAAGAAACAAAGAAAGAAATTAAAGATTTCTTTGAATTTAATGAAAATGAAGACACACCATAACCAAACTTATGGGACACTTTGAAAGCAGTATTAAGAGGAAAGTTAATAGCACTAAGTGCTCATATGAAGAAACTAGAGAATAGTCACACTAGAGAATTAATAGCACAACTGAAAGTTCTAGAACAAAAAGTAGCAAACTTGCCCAGGAGGAGTAGACTCAAGGAAATAATCAAATGCGGGCCGAAATCAATAAAGTAGAAACAAAGAAAACAATACAAAGAATCAATGTAACAAAGAGTTGGTTCTTCCAGAAAATAAACAAGATAGACAAACCTTTATCCAAACTAACCAAAAGGTAGAGAGAAAACACGCAAATTAACAAAATCAAGAAAGAAAAGAGGGACATAACAACGACACTGAGAAAGATCCATGGAATCTTCAAGTCATAGTTTGAAAACCTGTATTCCACAAAATTCGAAAATTTAAAGGAAATGGACAATTTTCAGGATAGATATAATTTACCAAAATTAAATCAAGAGCAAATAAGCAGTCTAAAGAGCCCTATAATCCCTACACAAAGTGTTCCAGTAGAAGTAGGAGGTCCATTGCCAAACTCTTTTTACGAGGCTACAATTATTGATACCTAAGCCACACAAAGACACAACTAAGAAAAAGAGCTACAAACCAATTTTCCTCGTGAATATTAAAGCAAAAATACTCAATAAAATACTAGCAACTTGAATGCAAGTACACATCAGAAAAATCATCCACCATGATCAAGTAGGCTTCATCCCAGTGATGCAGGGATGGTTCAACATATGAAAATCTATCAATTCAATTCCATATAAACAGACTTAAAAAAAAACACATGATCATTTCACTAGATGCTAAATGGACTTTTGACAAAATCCAACATCCCTTCATGATAAAGGACCTGAAGAGATCAGGGATATCAGGAACATACCTGAACACAATAAAAGTAATATACAGTAAAACAACAGCTAACATCAAACTAATGGAGAGAAACACAGGAAAATCAGGAACAAGACAAGGCTGTCCACTCTCTCCATATCTCTTCAATATTGTACATGAAGATGCAGCTAGAACAATAAGACAACAAATGGAGATCAAGGGGGTACAAATTGGAAAGGAAGAAGTCAAACTTTCACTATTTGCAGATGACATGATAGTTTACATACGTGACCCAAAAAACTACACAGAAACTTTTATAGCTGATAAACACCTTCAACAAAGTGGCAGGATACAAGATTAACTCAAAAAATCAGTGGATGGTAAATGGACTGAGAAAGAAATCAGAGAAACATCACCCTTTACAATAACCCAAACAACATAAAATATCTGGGGATAATGCTAACCAAACAAGTGAAACACCAGTATAGCAAGAAATTTGAGTCTGTAAACACAGAAATTAAAGAAGATACCAGAAAATGGAAAAATCTCCCATGCTCTTGGATTGGTAGGATCAACATAGTAAAAATGGCAGTTTGCCAAAAGCAATCTACAAATTCTATGCAATCCCCATCAAAATACAGGCACAATCCTTCACAGACCTTGAACGAACAATAATCAACTTTATATGGAAAAACAAAACACCAAGGATAGCCAAAAGAACCCTGTACAATAAAGGAAATTTCGGAGGCATCACTATCCCTGACTTCAAGCTCTATTATAGAGCTATATTCCTGAAAACAGCTTGGTATTGGCACAAAAATAGACAGGTAGACCAACAGAATTGAAATGAAAACCCTGATAATAACCCACACACCTACAAACTCCTGATTTTCGACAAAGAAGCTAAAATTATACAATACAAAAAAGAAAGCATCTTCAACAAATGGTGCTAGCATAAGTGGATATTGGCATGCAGAAGCCTGCAGATAGATCCATGTCAATCACCCTGCAAAAAACTTAAGTCCAAATGAATCAAAGACCTCAACATAAAGCCACACTGAACCTCTTAGAAGAGAAAGTGGGAGGTACTCCTGAATGAATTGGTTCAGGAGACCACTTCCTGAAAATAACACCAGTAGCACAGACACTGACATCGACAATTAACAAATTGAACCTTTTGAAACTGAGAAGCTTCCGTAAGACAAAGTATATAGTCAACAAGACAATAAGGCAGCCCACAGGATGGGAAAAGATATTCACTAACCCCATATCTGACAGAGGGCTGATCTCCAAAATTTACAAAGAACTCAAGAAGCAAGTCTCCAAAACACCAAAGGATCCAATTAAAAAGTGGAGTACAAAACTAAATAGAGAAATCTCTATAGATGAGTCTATAATAGCTGAGAGACACATGATAAAGTGTTCAACATCCGTAGCCATTAGGGAAATACACATCAAAACAGCTGTGAGGTAACACTCTGGTCAGAATGGCTAAAATCAAAAACACCAATGATAGTTTATGCTGGAGAGGATGTGGAGAGAGGGGAACACTCATCCACTTCTGGTGGGAATGCCAATTCATACACCCACTTTGGAAATCAGTATGTATATTCCTCAGGAAAATGTGTATCAGTCTGCCACAATATCCACCAATTCCACTCTTAGTCATATATCCAAAAGATGCAAGTTCACACAACAAGGTCATGAGTTCCACTACATTCATAGCAGCATTATTTGTAATAGCTAGAACCTGGAAGCAACCTACCAGTTGAGGGGAAGCAACACCTTAACTGAAGAGTGAATAGAGAAAATGTGGTACATTTACACAATGTAGTACTACTCAGCAGAGAAAAACAATGGAATCTTGAAATTTGCAAGCAAATGGAAGGCATTAGAAGAAACCATCCTGTGTGAGGTAACCCAGTCACAAAAGACAAACATGGCATGTACTTAATCATATATGGATTTTAGGCATGAAACAGGGGAGTGCCAGCCTACAATCCCACAGCCAGAGAGTCTGAGAAACAGGGAGGACCCTAAGAGAGATATGCATGGTACTCCAGAGAAGGTGAATGGGACAGAATGTCCTAAGAGCACTGGGAGCAAAGGGGTGAAAGGGAGAGGGAGCTGGGATAAAGAGACAGGGTGAAGAGTGGGGAAGGGGGAGAGGAAGACATGAGGGAGCAGGAAATTTGAGTTGGGGAAGAATAGAGGAGAATAGGATGAGAAATACCATAATAAAGGGAGCCATTATAGGTTTGAAGAAAGATCTGTCACTAGTGAGATTTCCAGAGACCTACAAGGATGACACCAACTGACAATATAACCAAAAGTGAAGAGACTACCTTAAATGCCCTTCTCGGATAATGTGATTAATGACTACCTTGTATGCCATCCTAGAGCCTTCATCCAGTGGCTGAAGGAAACAGAGGCACATACCCACAGCTGAATACTGAACTGAACTCCTGGAAACCAGTTACAGAGAGAGAGATGTGATGAGCCATGGTGTCAAGACTGGGTGGGTGAAACCCATAGAAGCAGCTGAACTGAACAAAGGGGAGCTCATGGACCCCACACTGGTAGCCCAGAGGCCAGCATGGGAAGGATCCAGGCCCCCTGAACATGGGTGTCAGCATTCTTTGAGGTCTCAGGAAATAGATCAGTATTTATCCCTGGCATCCAGATGGAGTTTGGAAACCCATTCCATGTGGGAATGCTGTCTCAGTCTGGACACTTGGCGGAGGGCCTCGCCCCTGCCCCGGATGATATGACAGACTTTGGAGATCCCCCATGAAGGGCGTTACTTTCCCTGAAGAGTGGAGTGGGAATTGGGTAGAGGCTAGGGGGACTAAAGGGGAGGCAGGGGAGGAGAGGAGGGAGAGGGAGCTGGGATTGACATGTGAAGCAAGCTTGTTTCTCATTTAAATTTAAAAAAATTTAAAAAGCCATATGATACAAGATGTTTGGATAGAGAATATTTTAGGGAACAATGGAGGTAACTATTAAGATAAGGCATGAAGAGGGTATGGTGGACTATTGGTGATCTTAATGAGAACAAAATTTGGCAGAATGAAAATATCAACACTACAATCACAATAGGGTTGTTGAAACATTACGGGAAACCTACTGAGGTAGGAGCAAAGTGAGTGAAGGGTAAGCTGAAAGACTAGGTCTAATAGACAGGACCAATCTGGATCATCTACATAGTCCTAGAAAAAGCACTTTGTGATGTATTCTGAATATGATAGTATACAAGTAGAATCATTATAGCACTTACTGCTGTTCAAACTGGTAAATATATTTTAGGTTGGAACAAGGATTTGAAAGAGTATTTTGGTGCAATTTTTCAGGATGGGGGATTGAACTTATTTTAATTGTACTTATATAATTGTATAGGAGAAAAGACATACCTATTAATGATAGTCAATGCTATAGGAAAACAATATATTTATTTACCAGAGAGAGAGAGAGAGAGAGAGAGAGAGAGAGAGAGAGAGAGAGAGAGAGAGAGAGAGAGTGGTCGCACAAACCAGGAGTTAGAAGCATGGCTGGCTTCCAGGAGAAAAGGGAGGTTCCTTTTTCTTTCACTTCCTTTTATATCTACCTGTGTCAGTTTACATGTCCCCGCCCTCATGGGCGGATAGCTTTGTGGGGTTTACTCCTACACATACCTTGGAATATATTTTTGAATGTAGGTTTGAAATTTAATTTAGAAATGGGAAATGAGTGAAATAAAGAATTTGAGCAAGCCACTTGAGCAATGATCCTATGGGGACAGGGAGAAGGTGTCTGGATGGTGGCAGGGACAAGAGTGATAGGAAGATGAAGAGATCTCAGTGGGAACTAGATGATGATGGATAGAGTCCAAGGACCTCAAGTTCACAGTTGGTACCTAATGACAACTCGGGGAAGACTAGGAGTCATTGGAACATAGGTGCTATTTACAGCCATGAACCTGGATGCACCCATCTTTGTGAGTGCTAAAAAGGAAGCTCAAAGGATGAGATTCCATGCCTTCAACCACAAAGATGAACTAATGCTTAAAAGGCATCACAGTTTAGTCCAGACTCCCCAACACCTTTAGGCTCTGTGTCCTTTCTATTCAGTGTGCCCCTCTCCACCACTATCTGTGCTGATTTGAACTGCAGGGGTTAAGGGGATATTTAATGAGCATTTTAACCAGGTCCCCTAGTTTTTCACTTGCTTCTGTTGGGAGCAAGCCAGCCAAGAGAAATCAGAAGGAAGTTAGAGAGCCAGGGGAGGAGATTGCTTTTTCTGTCAAGACAGTTGCCTCTTAGTTCCCACAGAGCATTTGTTCTCATAATGTATTTATACACATGGATAGGAATAGCCACAAATATCTAAATTTTCATTTAAAATGGCAACATATTTTACGTATAATCTATAAATATCATACCCTGTATCTAAAATCATCTCTGGACCACAAATATTACTTAATAAAATGTAAATGCCTTGTAAACAAGAGAATATTTTATCACTGTTTCCTCACTAACCTAAATGGTCTATGTTCACTAACATAGTTGGCTGCTAATGAATGTGTGAGTTTTATTTTCCAGAAGCTCAAAATAAAAACTATGTAAATGAAGAGGTAGGTATAATTGGGGACTGAGGTTAGAAGGTACCATTCATGAGAAGCTGGGAAGAAAAGAGGGAAAAACAGTGTCTTTGCAATGTCCCATAGCATTTTCTGAAGAGATGGGTGACTGGGAGTGAAGCATGTTCATGTGCACCTGTATTCCTAACATTTGGCCAGGGGCAAGAGGATAGTGAATTCAGGGCCAGGCTAAGCTACATATAGCAAAGAAATTCCAGGCCTGCCTGGATTACATGGTAACACTCCATCACAATATAAAAATGACAAGAAAAATCAATCTGTATTTTTTTTCTGCTATCAACAATCTGTTGTGTCATATGGTTTAAATCGACTTGCCTCTAATCTTGTCCTCTAAGACAAAAGCACTTTAATGCCTAAGGCTTGCCTTATGGCCTGGTGCCCTGCTCAGAGCCTCCTGAGGCTTGGGGTATGCTCACTGGGATCCCATCCTGGTGATTCAACCCACCCAGAGACTGCAAGCATACTAGACCCTTTCTCCACCCACGGGACCAGTTAAGTGTAGGTCTGTTTCTGACCTACCTTCTGGTGCCCTGCATAGAGCCACCTCAGGCCTAGAGACTGCATACTGGGTGCAGCCCACCCAGAGTCTTCCAAGGTACCAGTATTAATCCTGCCTCCATCCACAGGAAGAGGACAGCTGTCAGAGAATTGGACCTGCTATCCACCCACCAGAAGGGAACCTTGGAATTGTTCCTACCAGGAGAGGAAGAGACTCCTCCTGCACCCACTGGAAGAAGACAATATAAAAGTACATTCAACAAAACAAAAACCAATATGTCACCACCAGAATCTAGGGACACGACACCAGCAAGACCTGAACATCCCAACGCAGATGAATCAGAAGAGAATGTCCTTATAAACAACTTCATGAAAATGATAGAGGCTCTTAAAGAGGATATGAGAAAATTCCTTAAAAAAATGGAAGAAAAAACAAAAAAAAATACAAGAAATTAACAACTCTTTTAAAGGCAGCAGGGAAAGCCAAGAAAAAGACAATCAAGTAGATGAAGGAAACAATTCAAACAGTTCAAGACATGAAAACTGAAATAGAGACAATAAAGAAAACACAAACTGAGAGAATGCTGGAAATAGAAAAGCTGGGCAAACAATCAGGAACTACAGATGCAAGCATAACCAACAGAATACAAGAGATGGAAGAGAGAATTTCAGATGTGGAAAATACACTAGGAGAAATACATTTATCAAATAAGAAAATCTTAAGTCCAACAAATCCATAACACAAAATATCCAGGAAATATGGGACACCGTGAAAAGGCCAAATCTAAGAGTAATAGGGATAGAAGAAGGTGAAGAAACCCAACTCAAAGGTGCAGAAAACATATTCAACAAAATTATAGAAGAAAATTTTCCCAACCAAAAGAAAGATATGCCAATGAAAACACAAGAAGCTTACAGAACACCACATACAGTGGATGACAAAAAAAAAGTCCCATTGCCACATAATAATCAAAACCCCAAGCATACAGAATAAAGAAAGAATATTAGAGCACTTAAGGGAAAAGGCCAAGTAACATATAAAGTTAAACCCATCAGAATTACACCTGGCTTATCCATGGAAACCCAGAAAGCAATAAGATCCTAGATAGATACTCTACCAACACTAAGAGGCCATGGATGCCAGCCCAGACTACTATACACAGCAAAGCTTTCAATCACTATTATACATATATATATATTATTTTTAAATTTAAATTAGACACAAGGTTGCTTCACATGTCAATTCCAGGACCCTCTCTGTTTCCCTCCCCTCCTCCCATGCCCTCCCCCAAACCCTCCCAATATACCCTCATTTCCCCAGGGAGGGTGAGGCCTTCTATGGGGATGTCCATAGTCTGTCATTTCATGCAGGGAAGGGCCTAGATCCTCCCCCAAGAGTTCAGGGTGAGAGTGCATCTCTCATTGTTGGATGGGAGTCCAAAGTCCATTTGTATACCTGGGATAAATACTGATCTACTATCCAAGGCTCAATAGATTACCTAGGCCTCCTCACTGACACCCACATTCAGGGGGTCTTGATCAGTCTCATGCTGGATTCCCAGGCATCAGTCTGGGATTCAAGAGCTAACCCTTGTCAGATCAGCTGTTTCTGGGGGATAAACATGCCCAGTTTAATCCCTTTGGTCATTAGTCCTCCCTCTCTGTCACTGAATTTCTTGAGTTCAGCTCAGTGCTTAGCCATGGGAGTCTGCCTCTTCTTCCATCAGCCACTTAATGAAGGTTCTGTTTCCCAGATTCTCTGGCCATGGGATTGTAGGCTAGCACTCTCCAGATTTGTCTAAAATCCATATATGAGAGAGTACATGCCATGTTTCTCTTTTTGTGACTGGGTTACCTCTCTCATGATGGTTTCTTTTAGTGCCATCCATTTGCCTGCAAATTTCAAGTTTCTATTGTTTTGTTCTGCTGAATAGTACTCCATTGTGTAAATGTACCACATTTTCTCTATCCACTCTTCAGTTGAGGGGCATCTATGTTGCTTCCAAGTTCTGGCTATTACAAGTAATGCTGCTATGAACATAGTAGAACAGATATTCTTGTTGTATGAGTGGGCATCTTTTGGATATATGCCTAAGAGTGGAGTTGCTGGGTCTTGTGGTAGGTTTATTCCCATTTTTCTGAGGAATCTCCATACTGCTTTCCAAAGTGGCTGTACAAGTTGGCACTCCCACCAGCAGTGGAGGAGTGTTCCCCTTTCACCACATCCTCTCCAAATAAATTGTCATTGGTGTTTTGGATTTTAGCCATTCTGACAGGAGTGAGATGGTTTCTCAGAGTAGTTTTGATTTGCATTTCACAGATGGCAAAGGATATTGAGCACTTTCTTAAGTGCCTCTCAGCCATTTTAGACTCCTCTATTTAAAATTGTCTATTTAGTTCTGTAGCCCACTTTTTAATTGGATCCTTTGGTGCTTTGGAGACTTGCTTCTTGAGTTCTTTGTAAATTTTGGAGATCAGCCCTCTGTAAGATGTAGGGTTAGTGAATATTTTTCCCATTCTATGGGCTGCCATTTTGTCTTGCTGACTTTGCCTTACAGAAGCTTCTTGGTTTCAGGAGGTCCCATTTATTATTTGTTGATCTCACTGTCTGTGCTACTGGTGTTATGTTAAGGAATCTCTCTCCTGTACCAATTCTTTCAAGGGTGCCACCCACTATCTCTTCTAAGAGTATCAGTGTGGCTGGACTTACGTTGAGGTCTTTGATCCATTTGGACTTAAGTTTTGTGCATGGCGATAGACATGGATCGATCTGCATTCTTATACATGCTAGCATCCAGTTATGCCAGCACCATTTGTTGAAGATGCTTTCTTTTTTCCATTGTATAGTTTTAGCTTCTTTGTCAAAAATCAGATGTTCATACGTGTGTGGGTTAATATCAGGGTTTTCAATTAAATTCCATTGGTCTACCAGTCTATTTTTGTGCCAATACCAAGCTGTTTTCAGGACTATAGCTCTATAGTAGAGCTTGAAGTCAGGGATGGTGATGCCTCTGGTCATTGCCTAGTTGAACAGCGTTGTTTTGACTATCCTGGGTCTTTTGTTTTTCCATACAAAATTGATTATTGTTCTTTCAAGGTCTGTGAAGAATTGTGCTGGGATTTTAATGGGGATTGCATTGAATCTGTAGATTGCTTTTGGCAGGATTGCCTTTTTTACTACATTGATCCTACCTATCCAAGAGCATGGGAGATCTTTGCATTTTCTGAGGGCTTCTTTAATTTCTTTCTTTAAAGACTCAAAGTCCTTGCGATACAGGTCTTTCACTTGTTTGATTAGCATTACCCCAAGGTATTTTATGCTGTTTGTGGCAATTGTAAATTGTGATGTTTCTCTGATTTCATTCTCGGCCCTTTTATCATCTGTATATAGTAGGGCTATTGATTTTCTTGAGTTGATCTTGTAGCCTGACACTTTGCTGAAGGTGTTAATCAGCTGTAAGAGTTCCCTGGTAGAGTCATTGGGTCATTTATATAAACTATCATATTATCTGCAAATAGTGAAAGTTTGACCTTTTCCTTTCCAATTTGTATCCTCTTGATCTCCTTTTGTTGTTGTATGGCTCTGGCTAGAACTTCAAATGCAATATTGAAAAGATATGGAGAGAGTGGACAGCCTTGTCTTTTTCCTGATTTTAGCGGAATTGCATTGAGTTTCTGTCCATTTAGTTTAATGTTGGGTGTTCAATCACTATTGAAGAAAGCAAGATATCCCATGGCAAAATCAGATTTAGACAATACATATCCACTAATCCAAACCCACAGAATCTTCTGGAAGGATAACTCCAGCTGAAGGAAGTTAGCTACACCTAGAAAAATATAGACAATAGGTAATACCACTTTACCAACAGCCAAAAGTAAAATGGAGTGAAAGTCCACACATAATTCCATCACCACCACAAAATCCAAAACAAACAAGAATGAACACTCCATGGTCATTAGTATCCCTCAATATTAATGGTCTTAACTCACCAATAAAAAGACACAGGCTAACAGAATGGAAACAAAGACAGAATCCATCCTTCTGCTGCATACAAGAAACACACCTTCACTTAAAAGACATTACCTCAGAGTTAAGGGTTGGGAAAAGATTTTCCAATAAAATGGACCCAAGAAACAAGCCGGGGAAGTAATTCTAATACCTAACAAGTTAGACTTTAAACTGAAATCAATCAAAAGAGATGAAGGAGGTCATTTCTTATTAATCACAGGAGAAATTCATTAGGATGAAATCTCAATTCTGAACATTTATATCCCAAAAACAAAGGCATCCACATTTGTAAAAGAAGCATTACAAAACTCAAATCATACATAGAACCTAACACAGTTATAGTGGGAGACTTCAACATCCCACTCTTACCACTAGAAAGGACCACAAGACTGAAAATTAACAAATAAACAAAGGAACTAACAGAACTTATGACCCAATTGGGTTTAACAGACATCTATAAAACATTCCATCCAAACACAAAAGAATATACCTTCTTCTCAGCACCACAAGAAAGCTGCTCAAAAATCAACCACATACTTGGCAACATAGCAAACCTCATGCAATAACCCCCTGTATCTTATCAGACTACCATGCCTTAATGTTAGAATTCAACAACCACACAAATTGCAGAAACAATTCAAACTCATGGAAATTGAACAACACACCATTCCTGAGTCAAGGAAGAAAGAAATAAGAAATTAAAGGCTTCCTCGAATTTAATGAGAATGAAGACACACCATACTCAAACTTATGGGACACTTTGAAAGCAATGCTAAGAGGAAAGTTCATAGCACTAGGTGCCTACATGAAAAACTGGAAAATAGTCACACTAGAGGATTAACAGCACAACTGAAAGCTCTAGAGAAAAAACAACCAAACTCACACCGGAGGTATAGATGCCAGAAAATAATCAAGTTAAGGGCTGAAATCAATAAAGTAGAAACAGAGAAAACAATACAAAGAGTCAATGTAACACTCTTTTCTTCGAGAAAATCAACAAGATAGACAAACTTTTATCCAAACTTAGCAAATGGCAGAGAGTAAAAATCAAGTTAACAAAATCAGAAATCAAAAGGAGGACATAACAATGGACACTGAAGAAATCCAGAGAATCATCAGGTCATACTTTGAAAACCTGTACTCCTCAAAATTTGAAAATCTAAAGGAAATGGACAATTTTCTGAGATATCACTTACCAAAATTAAATCAATAACAGATAAGCAATTTAATAGACCTATGACCCCTAATAAAATAGAAGCAGTCATCAAAATTCTCAAAACCAAAAAAAGCCCAGAGCCAGTGCAGACAGAATTCTACCAGAAATTCAAAGAACAGTTAATGCCAATTCCCCTCAAAATATTCCACACAATAGAGGCAAAAAGGTCATTGCCAAATTCTTTTTATGAGACTTCAATTAACTTAGTACCCAAGCCACCCAATTAAGTAAGAGAACTACAGACCAATATCCATCATGAACATTGATGCAAAAATAATCAACGAAATACTGGCAAATACAATCCAAGAACATATCGGAAAAATCATCCACCATGATCAAGTAGGTTTCATCCCAGCGATGCAGGGATGATTCAACATATGAAAATCCATCAATGTAATCTACCATATAAACAAACTCAAAAAAGAAAAACCACATTATCATCTCACTAGATGCTGAAGAAGCCTTTGACAAAATCTAACACCCCTTCTTCTTGAAGGTCTTGGAGACATCAGGGATAACAAGATCTTAAGTAAACATAATAAAAGCAATATACAGTAAACCAACAATCATCATCCAACTAAGTGGAGAGAAACTCAACAGGATTGTTCAAAAATCAGAAACAAGACAAGGCTGTCCACTCTCTCCATATGCCTTTAATATTGTACTTGAAGTTCTAGCTAGAGCAATAGAAAAACAAAAGGAGATCAAGGAGATTCAAATTGGAAAAGAAGAAGTCAAAATTTCACTATTTGTAGATAACATGATAGTTTATATAAGTGACTCAAAAACCTCTACCATGGAACAACTACAGATGTACAGCTGATAAACACCTTCAGCAAAGTGGCAGGATACAAGATTAATGAAAGAAACCCAGTAGCCGTATCTATATATATAAAGATAAACAGGCTGAGAAAGAAATCAGAGAAATATCATTCTTTTCAATTGCCACAAACAACATAAACAGCTTTGGTAATGATAACAAAACAAGTGAAAGACCTGTATAGCAAGAACTTTGAGTCTTTAAAGAAAGAAATTAAAGACGATACCACGATACCAGAAAATGGAGAGATCTCCCATGCTCTTGGATAGGTTGAATCAACAAAATAAAAACGGCAATCTTGACAAAAGTAATCTACAGATTCAATGCAATCCCCATGAATATCCCTGCACAATTCACAGACCTTGAAAGAACAATTCTTAACTTTATATGGAAAAACAAATGACCCAGGATAGCCAAAACTACCCTGTAGAATAAAGGAATTTCCAGAGGCATCATCAACCCTGACTTCAAGCTCTTTTATGGAGCTATAGTCCTGAAAACAGCTTGGTAGTGACACAAAAATAGACAGGTAGACCAACGGAATCAGATTGAAAATTCTGATATTATCACACACACCTATGAACACCTGGTTTCTGACAAAGAAGCTAAAATTATACGATGGAAAAAAAATGCATCTATACCAAATGGTGCTGGCATGACGGGATGCTGGTGTGTAGAAGACTCCAGATAGATCCATATCTTTCACCATGCACAAAACTTAAGTCTAAAGGAATCAAAGGCCTTAACATAAATTCAGCCACACTGAACCTCTTAGAGGGTGGTCCCCTCAAATGAATTGGTGCAGGAGACTGCTTCCTGAATGTAACACAAGTAGCACAGACACTGAAAAAATAACAATAATAAATGGGACCTCCTGAAACTGAGAAGCTTCTGTAAGACAAAGGACACAGTCAATAAGACAAAACGGCAGTCCTCAGAATGGGAAAAGATATTCACCAATCCAACATCTGACAGAGGGCTAATTTCCAAAATATACTCAAGAAGCTAGTCATCAAAACCCTAAATAACCAAATTTAAATGTGAAGTACAGAACTAAATAGAGAATTCTCAATAGAGGAATCTAAAAGGGCTGAAAGACATGTAAGGAAGTGCTCAACATCCTTAGCCATCAGGGAAATGCAACTCAAAACATCTCCTAGATACTATCTTATTCCTGTCAGAATGGCTAAAATCAAAACACCAATGACAGTTTATGCTGGAGAGGGTGTGGAGAGAGGGAATACTCCTCCACTGCTGGTGGGAGAGCAAACTTGTAAAGCTACTTTGGAAATCAGTATGGCGGTTCCTCAGGAAAATGGTAATCAATCTACCATAAGATCCAGCAATTCCTCTCTTAGGCATATACCCCAAAATGCACATTCATACAACAACGACACCTGCTCAAGCCTGTGTATAGCAGCATTATTTGTCATAGCCAGAACCTGGAATCAACCTATGTACCCCTCAACTGAAGAATGGATGGAGAAAATGTAGTACATTTACACAATGGGAAAAAAATGGAATCTTGAAATTTGTAAGCAAATGAATGGAACTAGAAGAAACCATCCTGAGTGAGGTAACCCAGTAACCAAAGGACAAACAAAGTATGTACTCACTCATATATGGATATTAAACATAGAGCAAAGGATTACCAGCCTACAATCCACACCACCAGAGAAGCTAGGAACCAAGGAGGACCCTAAGAGGGACATACATGGTCCCCAGGAGAAGGGGAAAAGGACAAGATCTCCTGACCTATTTGGGAGCATGGGGATAGGGGAGAGAAGTACATGAGGGAGGAGCAGGGGAATAAAAGAGGAGAGCAATAAAAGAGATACCGTAATAGAGGGAGCCATTACTGGTTTAAAGAGAAATCTGGCACTAGGGTAATGTCCAGAGATCTGCAAGGTTGACCCCAAATAACAATCTAAGCAATAATCAAGAGGCTACCTTAAATGTCCTTCTCCCATAATGAAATTGATGACTACCTTATATGGCATCCTAGAGCCTTCATCCAGTAGCTGATGGAACCAGAAGCAGATACCAACAACTAAACACTGAGTTGAACTCATATAATCCAGTTGAAGAGAGGGGGGAATGATGAGTAAAGGGGTCAAGACCAAGCTGGAGAAACCCACAGAAACAGCTGCCTGACCAAGGGAGAACTCATGGACCCCATTCTAATAGCCAGGAAACCAGCATAGCACTATTTCAGATCCCCTGAATGTAGATGTTAGTTTGGAGGTGTGGATAATCTATGGGGCCTCTGATAATGGTTCAGTATTTATCCCTAGTTCAGGAATGAACTTTGGGAGCCCACTCCACATAGAGGGATACTCTCTCAGCCTATACACATTGGGGGGAAAGGTCTAGGCCCTGCTCCAAATGATATGACAGACTTTGAAGTTCCCTATTGAAGGCCTCACCCTTCCTGGGAAGGGAATGGGACAGGGGGCCAGTGGAGAGCAGCAGAGGATGGGAAGGAGAGGGAACTGGGATTGACATGTAAAAGTAGCTTTTTTCTAATTTAAATTTAAACAGGAAAAAAATAGACTTGCCTTCTTATAATGTCTAACCTATGCCTATAGGACTCCTGGACCTCAACCATGTTCCCATGATAGCTAAGAAGTATTAGACAATTACACTAAAATACAACTACATAGAAAGAGTAAGTTGACTATTCCAGAGCACAGGTGGGTAACTATAGTTCTTTTTACAAGATGAAATATTTCATATGAGAAAAATTTAAGGTATTTTTGAAAATAATAAAGAATTACTTACTTATATTTTTGAAAACCTAGAAACTCTTAGGTAGAGCTTAGAGTTCCAAAATGGCATAGGTCATTTTTTGTTCAATATTCAAACCAAAGTGATATACAATTAAAGGGGGAAGCAATAGAATTTGGTTGATTAGCAAAACAAAACAAATGTGCATCTGGGTAGATAGAAGGAATTTTAATTTTTCTTTCTTTCTAACTTACTTTCCTTTTTTTTTTTTTTTTGGTTTTTCAAGACAGGGTTTTTCTGTATTGTTTTGGAGGCTGTCCTGGAACTCACTCTGTAGATCAAGCTGGCTTGGAACACACAGAGATCCACCTGCCTCTGCCTCCCCGAGTGCTGGGATTAAAGGCATGTGCCACCAATGCCCAGCTAATTTTAATTTTTCTAAGGCTTATCAGGAGTGATAGAACATTTGGGAGTACTGGTGGTTTCAACCTTCCTAATGCTGTGCCCATTTGATTCAGTTCTTCATGTTGTGGTTACCCCACCATGAAATTATTTTTGTTGCTTCTTCATAACTGCAAATTTGCTACTGTTATGAATTGTAATATAAATATCTGACATACAGCTTGCAAAGGGGTCATAGCCCACAGGTCGCGAACCACTGCTGTAGATTCGGCTATTGAAATCTTCAAAAATAATTCAAGACTCTTTAAAGAATGATTTTTAATATGACAAAATGAGATAGTACCTTTTACTTTCATGCTGCCTTTATATTCCATCGTCCATTAGTGATAATGATAATGATGGTGATGGTGATGTTGACAGTTGTGGTGAGGACAATAACATTTCATCTCTTGAAAACAATGAAAGGAGAGAAAAGTGTGCATGGTAGCATACAGCTTCCTGTCAACCAACTTACTTAATTTCAGTTCTGTACCCAAACAAAAGCCCATTTCATATCTGATACTTTCATGGATTCTCATCCTCTGCCTTTTATACAATGGGGCTACGTGGATTGTCCTAAAGCAGTCCCCTAAACTCTGCTGTCTCATGTTGTCAACAACTCTATTCTCCAGCACCTATGTTGTTTAAAGATAGATGAACTCCTTCCTAGTGCTTCCACTTAGACCTGGATTCACTGCAGCTGTACAATAACTGCCGTGTGTTCTTTACTCCTCTTCTTTTATTAATAATACATTAAACTTCTGTCACAAAAAAACTCAGAGAAAAAAAAGAGGGAAAAGGGATGATAATGATTTCCTGACAGATCTTGAATGAAAGACTTTAACTTAGTTCTAACTACGTTTGACATGCAATTTTCTAATGTGCGAGTCCCCTCTATTTCCCAATCCCTTTATGCTTAATTGAGAAGACCCACTTGGGAAAGAAGTGAAGAATTTAATGAACCCCTTCCCTTCAAATCTTTAATTCAAAATATCAGATGTTGATTCTTTGGTTTCCAGTAATAAATACTCTCCCTGTTGATGTCTGCACAGAAAAGGACCAAATAACCATGCTTTGTGAATAGAATGCACACTGTTCAAATTGGAATGTTTTATTAATCACATTTCTTAAAAGATATTGAACATTGGAGGGGGTAGATCAAGAAATAAATAATACATAGTCTTGAAATGGCCCTGAGATGAGTCGCTGTTCTCTTTATAAATATTACAAACCTCACATAATCCCTTAGGTAAAGACATAGTATTCAACAAACATAATGATGAACAACAACAAAATAGCATTTTAATTTGAACCAGTGTCCCTGGTTATAGTTTGCTCATTCTGCTCAATGCGTATTCCCTGGGGTATTGCAAGCTAAGTGATTAGGAGCCTCAAATGGTAGATGAGTAGGTGCAGACAGGATGATCATCCCACATTTGGTCACTATCAGTGATTAAATGATATTAACTGTGAAAGACAAAGAGATAATCCCTTTGGGAGTGGATTTGTATATTGTTTCAGTACAATGTCCAATACTTGCTGAATATCTGACCAAAGACTCAAACATTTGTGGAAGTTATGTGTGCATAGCTTTGAATCATCTACCCAATTTTTAAATACTGGGTTATTTCTATAAGTTAGAGAAGATTTTGATGACATTTATTCTTTAGTATGGACTGTCATGACACATATTAACAATATAAATTAGCAAAAGTTATCAGTCCCAGATAAACTTATAATATTATTTTCACAGCTTATTAACAACCAGTTTTTTAAAGGATGCCATTTTCAAATGCACATGCATTTGTCTGTCAGCATGTGCTAGTCCCAGTTGCCAATGGTTCCTCGTCACCAACTTTTCACTCCTGTTTCTAAGATCAAAAAATGTACTCAGGTCCTGCAAATCATTAGAACTCCTTCTTCTCAGCATTTCTTTTTATCCGTGGATATTATTTTCACACTGGGCTCTCAGTGTTTCTACTGCTAATAGTCTGTTGGCATATTTCTAGCCTGTTTTCCTAAGTAATATCAAGCTGGAAACTGTGTCAACTATCTGAGACTGGGATGGTGCTTTTATACAATGTCTTTAAGATATAGTAGGTCTAAGGAAAGCTGAGTTGATGGTTTTGAATTTAAATAACAATTTCTGTCTGTCTGTATGTCTGTCTCTGTGATCTCTCAACTTGATGTCTACAAAGTCAGAGGAAGAAAATATATTTGTAATTCCCCATACTGTTTATATTTTAAGAAAATACAATAGCCTTATATATTTCCCCTTATAGAAGTACATTCTTAAGAGAAGATGAATTTTTAATTAATTTGCTAAACCTTTTTAGTGCTTACATACTCAAGTTAATACAAATGTAAGACAACCCAGGATAAGGCAATGACATCAGCAAATTATAAGCATGGACACTGGGTGAATTCAAATTAAAATGCTATTTTGTTGTTCTGTGATTTGAACTCACAATGCTCCTAAGCATATATGCTTTAATATTCTATTTCATCCCAGTTCACATCATGTCCTTCTAAGAAAAATCGTATTATTGAACATTTATCCCAAAGTTCTCTCAGGGACCAATTATACAGCTGTTGGTTACCCCAAAGATACAAATGCCACTATTGCATCATTGTAGATATCTTGCTGGTCCAGTTGTTATTGTGATTCTTAAGATTTATACATGGAGGAATTACCATTTAAATTCCAGTTTCATCTACAAGGCAGACCTATTACTATTCCCTATGTTTCATATTATAACATCACACACAAGACTCTTGGGGTTACCCACAACTCCACATTGCTCAGAAAATCCTCCTAACAAAGATGTACCTTTTGGCTGCTGTATGCTGCCCTACATTAAGTCTTGTATTTTAAGGGGAATATTGAGGTCATAGAATGGATTGTGAATGACATCTGCCAAATTATTCATTATAGAATTTCTCATTTCTCTGAACATACTCTTAAATACATAATGGAAGTCCACACAAATACACCACAGTATAAGGGAAAGATTTCACTACCCAGGCACAAAGAGACAAAAGCCCTGTCGTTATTATTAGTGACTGGAGTTCTACAGAAGTGTTCCCTAAGCTGGGGAAATGATAGTGGCTGTTGACATGAAGTTCACACTTAATCATTACAGGCTGGCCAAGAACAGCATGACTATGCTGTGGGACACCTAGTAATGAAAAAAAACCTGCATTTATTATCATCATTGCCTTTAGACACTATGTGCCCTGGTATACTTCATGCTAGTACTGTGTTTGGAAGATAAATGCATTCAGGTGGACTCAATGGAGAACCCCAGAAACCTAATTTGAATTTCAAAGAGACTGAGCATTGAATGACATAACCTTTCTCAAGACTACAGTTAACTCTCCACTCCAGTATACATATAAGAGGTTGAGGTATCTGAATGAGTTGTAATATGGGAAAATAGACTGTACCTTGTGGTGCAATAATCTTGACTTACTCTTTCAGACTTAGCTGGTAATGATTTCTATGAGATCATCCTTGGTTCTTTTTTAAATCTGCTCTCTGGTCTCCCTCCAGGATCCTCAGCACCTAGTATAAAATAGTTTCAAGTTAAAACAGAACTTCATTTGTTAAAAGTATCAGAGCTAAGGTTTTGTTCAGCCATGGTAACATTTAATCTATAGATTTTTCACTACCTACGGTCTTTATGATTTCTGGAATATACAGACCCTGAGTAGAATCCATAGTGAATACCCACTTACTGATTGTTGACAGGTGAGTCTCTTTAATCAGAATGGCCACAAAGAAGAATGGTTTTCTCCCTAGTCTCCCAGTTTGTTTATTTGGGGACCAAATCTGTGGTGACTCACAAACTGTGCATGTCCTCTCTCCTGGTTCCTTTGAAACTTCTAAATGGATGTTTTCCACCTCTGGAACAGTTTGTAACCTGGAGCTTTGCCAAGAATGAAAGGAGGGGGGATCAGTCAAGCAAGAGCTGGAGCTGCAGGAACCTCTCCCAAGAAACCCAGGGTGTCTTTTGTCATTTCTGTGGTTTGCAGAGGTGAGAGTATGCAGAAAGCTACCCTATGCCCAGGAGTCCATGCTATTTCCATTGGGCCCTTCTGTTCTGACTGCAATTTGCACCTCAGCCAGGTGTGAAAGCTCCTCCTGAGGAGAGGAAGATGTAAGCCCTTCTGCCAGCAGCAGGTGGAAGTCACTGTCCTCCTAGTTCCTAGGAAGCAAGTCTGCGGCTCACACTCTGACTTTGCTCAGACACTTGAACTATTCATACTCTATTAGACACATATGAAGGAAGGAAATTGGACTTTCTCAGGTTTCAGATGTAGCAGCAGGGGTGTACGACTGAAAATTAATTCCGTGACACAGACTGATGAAACCAGCCATTCCCTGAGATACTGAGATGTATTTTATATTTTTAATAACACATGATCTCTAGGTCACATACTTTCCCTGGTTCAAAATTCCAATGTCTTCACAATCTTACCCAGAATCTTTTATTTCCATAAACAATTTCCTTGATAATTACTCAATATATCTACAAGTGGTATGTGGAAACTAAACATAATCTATTGTATTTGTAATAATTGAAGAATGCCATCTTGCTATAAAATGCAGGGGGAATTAATAGACTTGTTGAGGGGGCTAGAAAGAAGATTTAGTAGTTAAAAGTGCTTATGTCCGGTGCAGAGGGACCCAGGCTCAGCTCTGTAACTCTAGTTCTAGGACATTCAATACATTTTCTGGCTTGTGTGAGCAGTATATGCATGTACTATACATACATACATACATACATACATACAGGCAAACATTTATATAAATAAAATAAAAATTTTTAAATATTATTTATAATATACTATTTGATCTAGAAATTAAACTTAAGTAGATGTTATAGGTTCTTTCTCTTAAGTGTTTTTATCCTGTATATGCTCTTCCTATCTCTTCCCTGCCATATGAGTATAAATGTAAACAGAGCTAATCTTGTAAGAGTCAATCAATACACACCAATAGTTAAAATTAAACTAACCTTGGGAATTTTTACATTTTGTTTCATAATGTTTTATGTGTTTTTCATTTTATGAAAGCACCATACAGATATCTCTAAAAGTTAAATCTTAAATGTCTCTTACTATAAACACATCTAAAGAAAGTTTTTTAACATTGTTTATCCCTTCTCCTCCTGCTTGCTGCAGTACCTTACATGGTTGTCTTGATGAACAAATAGCTGATATTTAGACAACTTAGGGACCTTTGAAATGCACAAGCACATAAGGTTGTGATTGTTTCTGGGTGATTCTAATTAACTCATATTTTACTTTGCAATAGAAGCAATCATCGAATCATGATGATTAAAATCTATAACAAGAATATCATCCAGAGGATGCTGGATACATTGACTGAACGACACAACTTGAGGGTTTAATGAGAATTGGCAGAACTCTCTTGAGTATACAGTGAAGAATTGGAATCTCTCTCTGCTAGGAACATTTGACATCACAGAATACTTCTAGGAACTGAGAAACATGTTGGAGAATGGAAGCCGGAACAAATATTCAACAAGGCACAGAGGTTACAGACATCCTGAAAATGCATCCACGAGCAGCTTATCTTTAACCCCAGTAAGTGCCTGAGGCAGAAAGGAGTTCAAAGATTGAAAAGCATTAGTGTTTTGTGAACTTTAAAATACTGAGTAATATTGGAGATCTGAGGCCTGTAGTCACCTATCAGCCAAGTACTTAAATCTCTCTGGGTTTTAAATACGTTGCTTAGTAGAGGAAGTCTTGAAACAGGTTTAAGCAGATCAACCAATGTTACTAAATGAGGGAGCTCCATACATTTGCAGTGATGGCCTTTGAAAATAAAGGTTAGTTATACATCTGTGTAGACTTAATATATTTCCTTCTGGAAACACAAATGTCATCTATTCGGGGTCTTGTGTTTCTGTAATGAGTCTCCTTTGCAACTTAAAGCATTTTGTTAAAAATAACAAAATCTAGAGTGCAAGTCAGTGAAGTAGCCTCCAGTTTATGGAAAATGATAGGCAGTTAATGTGAGGCTTACAGGAAGATAGAGACATGAGAGACACTGTCCATCACAAAACATCAATGCTGAAGGAGGGAGGAGGCTCTTGACATCCCTGTCTGACTTGCCATGTCTTACCTTATATGAAAGGGAAACAATAGAGGGAGAAGGTATATAAAGTGTCTGTCATTCAAACCCAAGTTAAGATCCATAGAACCCACCCAAATTCTACCACAAAATCAGATGCAGTAGTTTGTGGTCCCAGAGTGCCTATGAGGAAATAAAGGTTGAGAAGGAAACTCTGACCTCCACATCTGTGCCATGTCATGTGCATATCCCCATATATATGTGTGTGTGTATACAAAGATATAATTCACAGGCATAAATACATGTGCAAGAGAGAGAGAGCCAATAGAGAAAGGTAATACCGTCAAAGTCTGAGAAATAATCTCAGAAATTAAGGGAACTAGATGGTAGTGGGGCATTTCTTAGGTTGTAAATACTCACAATGCAATGACAGCAAAGAGTGCAAACTTCTGCAGACTTTACATTTCCTTGATGTTGGTGATGAACAAGAGTTTCAGTCTCGCTAGATTCAAAGGGAAAGGAGTCGGAGTGCTTAGATTCTTCGTGCTGACCTTTCCCACATGTGTCAATCCGCGAGCATTATCTTCTTGTTTGTTCAGTTTGCTAATCTGAAAGTGCAACAGTAATGTAAACAGTCTTCAAACATCTAACAGGCTTTCTTGAGAGTATCCATCTGTCTGGTGTTAAGAATGTGGTGCAGTCCTTGGAGGCATATGTTATATTAATTGTATAAGAATAAATTCTCCATCTTGAGGGTTAGCAGTGGATGTTGTGCTCAATATTACTTTTTTAGTTACCTTGAAAGGAAAGAAAGTTCAATGGTGTCTGTTACGGATGCTGTGCATTGTTGATGAGGGGTTAGCAAAATTTCATATTATACTAGTAAGAGGTGCCCTGATAGTGGAGACTTGAATCCAGTAAATATGTGTCACACTCCTCTCTGCCTCTTTCTGAAAACTGCACATGCAAAGAGACATTAGTCACAGTCTGTAACATTGGTTTGCTCAGATATCATTAAAGAAGGGATGGACAAATAGGAAATTCAAAACAAAAATGTTGTCTAGTAGCAGGGCTTATTTTTAAGATTTATATTTGTTTCTAAGCAGTGTGATATTTATGCTATCTGTGTATGTCTGAGTAAGGATGCGTGTGATTCCAGAAGGGGGCATTGGATCCCCTGTAGCTGGAATGTGTGAGTCACCTTCAACTGGGGTCCTCTGCAAGAGCAGTACACATGATCTTAAACTTGCAACTGTCTTTCCAACATCCTTTGCAAAGCTTCATTTTTTTTTTACATGGCAAAATTCCAAATGAATGAAAAGTAATTTTTCAGAACATCACCCACTTAGACCATTTAAAGCACAGTGTCCTTGCTTGGCTAAATGAAAGCTTTCCTTTGCCCACCATTTCCTCTGGGAGACCATACTGCAGAGCGGGAAAGGGCTGTACCTAGTGATCATGATCTGGTAACCGGCATTAGTTGCCTAGCAGACCTCTAGAGCCTTTCGGAAATCTTGTTCCCATGAGTTAAGTCATTCTGAAAGCATGCTTTATTTTCTTCTGCCCATGATTACTCCAAAGACTGTCCACAAAGGGTGAGAACTGGAAAGAAGGGTTTGAGAAGACTCAGTGGTGTGGAAATTGAGGCCTACTATTACTCTTCATTTTCCTCTACTTGACATGCCTGTAAAATGCTATTAAGTAGTGCCTCTCAGAGAGAGAAGTGAGAGATCATGCTTGGTTGGAGAATCAGGAAAGGTTGCACAGTGTGACTGGAATTTAAACAGAAGTCTAAAAGCAGATTAAAATCTTGATGGAGCAAATAGTTGAGAATGAGAATGTCCCATCTGCATTAGAGACTATGATAAGTAAAACAGTCTGGCCCATAAGAATGGTAGTGTGCAGCTAGACAAAGTTGACAGCAAAGTATGTGTCAACTCCTGGAATGTAGATACTGACTACATCTCACATAGCTTTATTGCTAAGAGATTTGTTAAAGCCAGTAGTCAGTGCTGTCCTCAGAATATTTAGTTGTATGGTAGTAATGAAGTTAAGGTTTATCTTAACAAAAGGAACAGGACTTCCATGCCTGGAGTTACCTGATCAGAATACACATAGTTATTAAGGAAGCCACAGAAAGCACTGTTGAGTTAGATGAGACAGAATGAATTAGATGACAAAGAGGGAGGGGGGATAAGATCAATACTGCAATGTTGTGAGGAAGAATTCTAGGCGGCTTGGCAAGTATGGCTTGGAACACTCGGAGCTGCTGTGATGACTGTGAGTGAAAGTGGAAGAAGGAATGATTATGACTCTAAAACTATGTGTGTGGTTGATCAGGTGAAGAGGCAGAAAGGAAGCACGATGCTTACTAGGGAGAGTTGCTCTTATAAAAGACTTGAATTCAGTTCCCGTAAATATTGGCATATCACAACTACCTCTAGCTACAGCTCCAAAGAATTCAATGCACTTTACTAGCCTCTGTAGACACTGCTTTTATAACACACACTCACACACACACACACACTTGTGCTCAGTTAAAAATGAATCGTTTTAAAGGAAGAAATAAATATTTGGAGACAATTACTGGAAACTGAATTAGTAGTAAGAGTAGCTCAGTGGTCCATAGGAGTCACCCCAGCCACTTGGATGTCTAGGTGTTTCAGAGGCAATGGTGTCTTAAATAGAATAATTTAAATGACAAACGTATGTGAGTAAGGGTGATTTGAAGAGGGTGTGTTGTCAGAAATTTGATGAAAAGCCAGGATAAATAGAAACAAATGGGTGCAATTAATGTCACCAGATGCAATGGGGATTCCAGTGCTAGAGGGGTAGAGCACATCAATCCTGGAGCTCACTGTCTAGCTAGCTACAGACCAGTGGAAGTCCTCATGTCAAAAGACAGGGACCTATGGTCATGAGTGGGCTTGGGCAAGCTAGAAATGGGATGAAAGAAGTGGACATAAATGCAGTATGAATTCATGTATGTGTTGAGTTTAAAAGAAACCAATGAAGTGAGCGCTGGGTGAAAAAAGGAGCAAGATAGACCTAGTGGACCCGTCCTGAGAAATGATAAGCTTGATTGTCTTCTAGCCTCCGTATACCTGCACACACATGTGTGTATGTTGACTAACATACATAACCAATCACCTGGCAGATCAAGATAAAAGTATCACATAGGTAGATTATTTTTTAAGAAGAAAAAGGAGAAGAACTGGAAGCAGGGAGTCTCCATGATTTAAACACAGCAGCCAATTCCTACCCAGAAAAGCCACAGTCCTCACTAATCTCTCTGGTAGGCAGACACACATTCACAGGCAAGGAGGAGAGGAGTCTGAGTATTTTTATTGAAGGCCCCCCACAGTCAAAAGATAAAGACAAGGAAGACACATATTGATAAAGAAATTTTAATAACTAGAAGGAAAGGATAACACTTTTCAGCTTACAGAACTTGAGTACAATTACCTGACATCTACTTTTTAAGAAAGAGGAGGAAATTTAATTGAATGCACAGTTAGACATCTATCAAAATGAATTTTCTTTAAAAACCTCATATAACAATATCCCATTTCTTTCTCGGCATAATGATTTCTTACCAACAAAGCCTGTCAGTGTTTCCTAGAAGCAATATTGAAGTGACTTCTTGCTGGAAATGCAGCAAATGAACTTTTTCTGCTCCCAGAATCTCTCTCCTCATTAGGCTAGTTAGAAATCTGCCCGGGGCTCCCATCCCTTCTTCTTTCTGACGGATGATAACTAAGGAGCAGCTAATGGACACTTTAACTGTTAGGGGGCTTTTGATTCAATCCCTGGCAGCCTGGCAGCTCACTCTGAGCCCTTTCAGAAAAGCTGCAATAATATGCACAAATACAATGGTTAAATATTGGCTGGAAGGGAACTGGCTTCCCCCCCCCTTCCCCATGACTAAGGAGGATACTTGTTTAAAACAGAAAATAATTTGTGAAGGCTTCTAGCAGGCTCAGACCCTCATCCCTGGAAAAGATGCATCCTACCAGACAGCCCTTCCAGTAATTTGCTCTTGCAAGGAGCAAAGGAGAGAAGTGCTTCCTCCCATGGGCTATGATGTCACATAAATTTCTTTTAAAATATCATTTAATAACAATTGCTAATAGAATCCAACTTCTCAAAATATGCTGAATTTCCAGTGAAGGAAAATTGATAAGTACCTGTTGAATCTAAAATATTTTCACGTAAATAAGTGTTCATTAAAGTTTTTCAATATTATGATCACTTTCTCTCACTCCATGCTTTCTTTGTGTCCTCGTGTCCCTAAATAGCAGCAGGATAAATTGGTCAGTAGCTGTTCTCCTGTGCATCTGTCTCTTCCCTGCTCCATCTGTTGGACAGTTGTGTTAGTAATTATAGCTCTTGTCCTTCCCGGTTCCTTTCCAGCATCCACAGTGCAGAGGCATTGCTTTTAAAATTCTTGACATCATCCCTAATCTAAGAGATGGATTAGGTTTGGGGAAGGCATTAGGTAGATGCTTCACATCATTTAGATTCAATAACCCAAACATGTCTAGACATTCAGATGAGGTCAGAAAAAAAATTGATTTAGCAATTCCAGACATTGATGGGAGAAAAAGTGTGTCTTCCACAGGCAACCGGAAGAGAAATTTCTTCTGGTTCTAAATATGAATGAAGGTGGAAAGCCCCAGACAGGGTTGTCTTTTTAAATATAAGAACTTTTTGCAAAGCTATGAAGATACTTCTGCAGCCTTGACTGGTGTGAAAGTGTCAAGGCATATTTATCCAAGGCATCTCCTCCTGGTAGCAGGAACTCTCCTTCCAAATGTTGAGAGATGCTGCCTTGTCAGACCACAGTAGTTCAAAATGTGGTTTTGATGGGCTAATTTTCTCTAGAAGTTACCATGATTTCCACAAGTCTATCCACGAAAATAAAAAAAAAATTATGCTCTATTGTGTTTGGTGGCTTTGGGACTTAGTGCTACAAGATCCATCTGGTATGTCTCCTAAGATTGTCTCAGAACCAAGAGATATTGAGTTTGTGACAATCTGTGTCTACTGCTATGGCATTGTTAAGGCAGATGGCATAACCTAATATAACATGACAATCTTGTGAGAAATCATGTGACAAAATGGATCCGGCCAGCAATACTACATGTGAAAACTATGGCACATTATCTGAAATCAGCCAGATATGCTTTTAGCATAGATACCATTCAGAGGGTACATCACTTATGTTCACCTTTAAACTTAGTGCTAAAGGGCCATATAAAAGTCACATTTGTCATGGGCACAGAAGTAAAGTGAATCACAGCAGTGACAAAGAGCAATCTTTGAGAGATGATATGTCCCAGGAATCACTCTAAGAAGGTGCATACCATTATGGGTACTATCTGTGCCACATGGTCTCTGGAGCTTACATCTGAAACACATGTTTGATGTTTCAGGCACAAATCTCAAAGAAAACCATGGAGTGAGAAAAAGTGATCATAATATTGAAAAACTTTAATTATGCCTCTTCTTAGTGAACATTTATTTACATATGAAAATATTTTACATTCACCAGGTATTTATTAATTTTCCTTCAATGGAAATTCAGTGTGTGTGTGTGTGTGTGTGTGTGTGTGTGTGTGTGTGTGTGTTTGTGCGCATGCACGCCTGCATCAGTTTATGATATGCATACAGGTGCTTATAAGGGGAAGAAGGTGTTAGATCCCCGGAGTCTTTAGTTAAAGATAGTTGTCACCCACATGATGTGTGAAGTGGAACCAAAATCCAGATCCTCTGCAAAATCAATTAGTACTCTTTACCACTGAATCGTCTCTCCAGCCTGAGCTTCACAATTTTCTCTAAGTTCAGTTCTTCATATGCCTGATACTTGCCATCTATTTACTACAGATATCACCCCTAGACCTTGTAAAGAATACAAAAATCACCCCAAGAATGTCCTAGAGAAGAGAATTTAGTGCAGAAATATTCTGTATGTGCACACTAGACACAAATAAAAAGTTTTCAGAAAATCCTCGGAAGGAGAAAGCAATAGAGTACATTTAAAAAAGAATCAAAACATTGAAAAGTTTCAAGCAGAAATAATAGGAACTCTTTTATGCTAATTTGAGATAGTCTTAAATTTATTACAAGAAGGACAAAAGCACTAGGACCATGAGACTAATCAGATAGTTTGGGGTTAGTTGGCAATCTGGGTACTTTTATCTCTCCTACTTGTATGGTCTCTTCCTTTATTTTGAGTTGTGTGTAAGCATGTCCTCACTTAGAAACCAGCATTGATTGTGAGATCTCCTCTGCTTGCTTCAGTGAATTGATGAAGTCAGACTATGTTTAAAATGACTGCAAGGTCACAGTGTAAGCTACTTCAATATTTTTTATGTAGTTGTTCATTTAAAATATTAACTCTGGGGTTAATGTTCTCTAAACCATGGTGGAAATAGACATGCATTTGGTGAATTATTTTTCTTTCATTTTGCCTTGCTTAACTCTGAATATCATTAGCTAGCTAGTCAATGGATAAATATAATTATTTATTAAATTGTATGAGTGCAATTATTACAGCTCTGGAGGGAACGGTATCCTGACTGTTGGGAAGTCATTCTACACATATAACTGTGTTCTGGTGAAGGATGATATCCCTGAAGGATGTGGCAATCCTACTCTTCTACAAGAGAACCCTTACAGCTCAGCTCAGCTCCACTATGCTAAGCTAATTTCCCAGCAGAGATATCTGTTGCTTCTCTGCTCTGCTCTGGCAAAAGAAGTTCTTCACCCAAAGCTCATTTAGGAGATTTATTGGAAGGGAGGAATCCAGAGAAGTGGCTGCCTCTGCCAGGATGGAAAAGGGCAGCTCCAAACTGAACAGGTGCAGGACTTATGTAGGGTTTCATAGGGGAAGAGTTTTTCTAGGGAGAAGATTTTCAAGGTGGAAATTGGTCACAGTTTAATCCCTGAGCTTGTGCAAGCACAGAGATTGACTGGATTGTTTTCATGCTCAGTTGGTCAAGGAGAGAATGTGGTTCTTTGACACTGGTATCAGTGACACTATGTTTATTCACTGGCTCAGGTTTCAGGGTCAGAATGTATTTCGTTCAGTGGCTTTGCTTTCAGGGTCAGGGTGTATTTCTTTGACTGATAGATCTGTTCTTGCTATCTGGCTGCCTTTGAGTAAGATTTTAATTTTTTAATGTCTTAAGGAGAACTACAGAGTATGTACTTATTCACTTGCCAAAATTAATATGCTATATAACCAATAGGTGCCAATAGAGGGCTCCCAGCTAGCTGTTTGAGTGCTTGTCCAGGATTTCTATCTAAAATACTAGCCCCAGAATAAGTTTAGAAAGTAAGAATTAAAGGTTCTTCAGGAGAGAAGTAGTCATATATATGTCACAAACCATCTCCATGTAACAGAGTCTGATGGAGGGGGTATTTAGAATTTGATAACTCTCTGACTGCCTAGCAATCAAAGAGAATGAAAAAATACATGTTTTTCTGTCTGTACAGACTGTTCTGTAAAATTATTTTTTGACAGGGTTTCTACAACACAGGCTAGCCTCAGACTCTCTGGTTCCTCTATGTAGCACAAGATGACATACAACTTTCAATAATCCTCTTATCTCAGCCTCTTGAATGTTGTGGTTAGGCTAATTAGTTAATTAATAATAACTAAGTAGGTTGTCAAATACAATAGAGGGAAACAAAGTCAAGCAAATGCTAGCAGGACACAGGACAGTTAAGTTGCAGGGTGACTGAAGTAACATAGACGTGAGAAGGAATAACTAGTGGCCCTACAGTCAAGGAAGGGAAGGAGACACAGTGGAAATGTGTCTGGAAACGGTGGCACAGTGACTAGTATGGAAGCCAGAACTTACTAAAATCTGGAATATGAGTAATTAAAAAGCAGAGCTACAAGGTACATTATGAAAGAAGGGGTAGAAAGACTGTGAGAGCAGGAGGAAGGTGTTGAGTGTGTGGAAATCTGCTTTTTTAGAATGACATGGATGTTGTATACTTAAATACTCACTGTTTGTACTGAACTGCACAAAGCCATGTAAGAATGGGCCAGTTAACATTTTGTCATTGTCATGGAAGAGGAAGGGACTCAGGAGCTTTCTTTCTTTCTCTCTCTCTCTCTCTCTCTCTCTCTCTCTCTCTCTCTCTCTCTCTCTCTCTCTCTCTCAGGAATTATAAATAGTTTATAGTTACCATGCTTACTGGAATGGGAGAGACATTTTCTTCTTTCTTTGGTGGTTTACCCATTGTTAAGTTTCCCATGGTCATGCATAAATAACTACTCATGTATGCTCTTGTAATGATCAAACTTACTGAAACTAATTGATTTGTTTAATAGATTTTTGAGACAGGGTTTCTCAGTGTAGCTATTACTGTCATAGAACTCACTATGTAGACAAACCTAGCCTCATACTCAGAGATATACCTACTTCTATCTCCCAAATACTGGTATTAAACACATATCCCACCACCACCCAGCAATGAAACTAATTGAAACAGGTACTACTGTTAGGGGACTAGCTGAGAAGAGGGAAGGTTGCAGAAGAAGTCAAGAGGAGAAAGGAGAGGAGGGTATGGGTCAATATGATCAAAATACAATACACATGTATAGAAAATGCCATATAGAAACCAGTTATTGTGTACAATTAATATATGCAAGTAAATCGTTAAATGAAACTTGTAAAATACAGAGCCAATATTGTAAGCTCAAGAAAGACATGGTAGTACAATGATCTATTAAATTGTATACTGCACAACTGCTATGTCAGATAAAACACACATAGCATTGTATTGTGGGTACAGGTGTTTTGCCTCACCAAGAATAATGAGAGCTGTTCTGAAGGTGCTCACAATTCTCCAAGGAAAATAAAATAAGTTCTTAAATAGAAAATTCGGAGTGTTCTAGCCAATACAACAGATTTTGCATTTTCCCAAACATTACCATACTAGTGAAAATCAGTGCTTCCTTCTTAGTTCCTGATAAATGGATGAGGCCACACAATAAACCCTTACTTCACAGGATATCAAGTTGTGTAAACTGTGGAACCATGTATCAACCTTCTTCATTTTGCCTTATTAACCTAGAGGTTGAACCTTACACAATGGTGTCTCACTAGTACGTAAGATAATAGTTTTAAAAATGAAAAAGAATGAATCAAAAAGAAGATGGTTGTATGCACACATCCATGCATGCATTGGTCCCTAATCACATTTCATAGGGATCACAGTTGACTCCACTTCTCTTCTTCCTTGTTTGGTTTGTTCATATTTTGCTCTTCACATCATAAGAGAGAGTGCTGAAGTTCTCAGATTTCCTATTTGAAACTTACCACGGTTTCTTTTGTAAGATAGAAAAGAAGTAATTTCCTTCACTTTCTCAAAATGATATAGCTTTTGAAAATATTAAACATGTGACAAGCTTCCTAACCCAGAGCTAAGGATTTACCTTTCCATTGCATCCCACATGAACATAATGTGATCTGATATTGCTCACCTGGTTCAGATAAATGGGAAGTTATTTGTGGTTACTCTGAGAGGTACACCAGGACTCTTTTGGAGTGTTGATCATGTTTTGCCATACTTTGGTGTCCTAAGAACTCCTACACTGACCTAGCACATCAAATTAGCTGAGGGAATGATAAGGAACAAAAAGTTGAGACTGTTCTCTGAATTTCTAAAGCTACAGAGAGTGTGGGAAGTAATAAATACTGCTCTTGTCTTTCTTTCTTAAATGCTCCCCATCTTAGCCCTTTGTGCAAGAAGGAAAGTATACTTTGGGAATAGAGACAGACTGTGTTGAGACAGAAACAGTGTGACATAGGTCTTAGGGACATGTCTTACCTCACAAATTTCC
The DNA here is from genome assembly GCF_017639785.1 of Mesocricetus auratus. Taxonomy (NCBI): domain Eukaryota; kingdom Metazoa; phylum Chordata; class Mammalia; order Rodentia; family Cricetidae; genus Mesocricetus; species Mesocricetus auratus. The sequence goes on along the minus strand of NW_024429205.1, from coordinate 16,223,509 downwards.
CAATTGATTCTTGGTACTATATGTGTCTAGGCTCTTCGTATCTATAAGAATCAACCTAGAGTTGTGCCACAAATACCATAGGCATGAATGCACATGGATGTGCTTGTGTGTTTTACACTCATTTAATAAGTGCATGGATGAATTTGTATATATACATTTTTTGAGTGTTAAGAGCATTTGTAAGAGAGAGGGTAGTAAGGTATATTGGTAACTAGATAGTTTTATAACTAGAGAAGTGTATAGTAGCATCTAGAAAAGTATGCTACAAAATTTAATGTCATATCTAACATCTCTCTAGGGATCTGGCCACTGGTCTATATATTTATAATCTATCTATAAATTATTAAACATCTATATGTTTGCCATCATGTATCTAGCTATCTAGCAAGCTACATGGCTACCATTGCTGTATTTTTTACATGTCTAGAAGGGGGAAGATTTTAGTAAAAGCATGACTCATGAGTGGTGAAGACCAGGTATGGTCCAGATAAGTAAGGAGATGAGAACAATTTGGGGACATAAGCCAAACAAGAGTCAAAAGCAACGAAGGACACATTCTCAGCCAAAGTGCCCAGGAAAGCTATCCTCAAGCTGAGCCCATAGAGAAGGCATCTTTGTTTACTCTTTGTGGGTAGGAATATCTGCAAAATAAAAATGCTCAGATTTGTACACTTAAAAATCACTCTGTGACCTTTATATGAGTTAGATGATGATAAAAGGAATTCATCAGTAAAACTATGTCACCTATAAGAATAATTTTGTCAATTAATATGTAGCTAGAATTAGTTCAATTTTTGAAGCTGTTTATTTCTTAGAACAATTGAATGAAACAGTTAATATCACCTCTGTGTCAGGTGACAAGTGTCAGAATCAGAAAAGGTGAAGAATTTGCTAAAATAAAGATATGTAACAGGCAGAGTTGAGAGCCAAGCCTTGGCAACAGTCTGCTATTTTGTTTGCTAAGAATTTGTTTGCTGTATATATTTGACTAAGAATAAAGCTATTTATAACAGATGATTTTAATAGATTCATAATATTGTTCCAAAGGTATATATCAAAAGATAATGATATAGTCCTCTTTCTAGTAAGCAGTTTGTTTTTAGATTGTTTAATGCTATGATCAACAAAGATACATTAATTTTATCTTTGCAAATACACATCCAGCACAAAATCAGTTCTTAGCAGTGAAATGACTGGATCAAAGGATATGCATATTTTAAGGATTTTTTTACTTACTCTGTTCTCAATCACTCCCTGGAAAGATTTTTCCAATTTACATTGCCCCATCAGGGACCGAGATGATCAATTTCTCCAAGCTCTCACCAGAAATTATTATCTGTCATTTAAATCTTTGACAGCTTAAAAATTTGAGTGGATCTGACTATAGTTTTAACTCAAAATTTTATTATCGTGGTTATCCTAGCACTTTTAGAACAAAAGAGCAAAGGATAATAAATCCAAGGTTTTCCTCTGTCACTTGAATTCCAGGCAGGCTAGCCTGAGCTACTTGAGATTCTGGTTCATAAATAAATAAACAAACAAATGAATACTAAGAACAGTTCTTGAATATTTGGTTTTATGCTTAGAAAACCCACCTATTTTCAAGATTATACTGTTTTATTCTTTTTGTATTGTCCTTTATGGTTTTAATTTTATGGATTCTATTAATATATGATTTGAGTGAGAGTTTGTTTCCTCAAATAATTATCCACTTATGCCAAGTTTATAAAATGTCTTTTAACAACTAACTTCATCATCATGATTTTGTTTTTCAAATGTTTATAATATTGGATAATATGGACCTGTACAACATCATTAGTATATTGTTAATATATCAGCTCTTTCCTTTGTATCTTTGTCTTCAGTATCATGGTTCCTTTTATTTATTGTTTTAAAGTTTTCTTTTTTAATTATACAAACCACACAAAATTATTGCAGAAGTAAAATATAAGAAGATATGCAATAAATTCTGTTAGGCTTTTAAGTTATATTATCTGAGTTCATTGGTTATTATATTGGGTATTTTCAAGATGTCAAACTCCTTGAGTTGTAATTAATATTTACTTCATAGGTTTGCTGCAGTTTTGGGATCCACAGCTGAACTGAGAGGAAGACACATATTTCCCACTTATCTTTTCTCCAATATGTTCACAGTGCTCCTTATCTACATTTTCTGCCCAGAGTGATACATCTGTTAAAAATGTTAAACTTACATTGACATATCATACTCTGGAAAAGTCTCCACTTTTATTCTACTTCACTCCTGATCTTTCAGATTCCAAGTTTGCAAATATTACCAAGGCACTGCCATTATATTATCATATAGAGTGTTTTCACAGTCTTGATTCTTCACTGCCCTACCTCTTCAGTCCTTCTCCTACCCAACTGGGGCGATCATTGGCCTTCTTTTCCATCAGTTAACCTTTCCTCAGTTTTATATGGTTGGTTGTAAACTATTCAACGTTTCAGATTGACATTTTTGTAAGTAATGTCAACTGGTGGTCCTTCTGCCACTTTTTGTGTGTTAAACAGGGATTTATTTTTTTAGTAGTGAATAATAGTTCATATCTGGGTATACCACAACTTATACATTCACTGTCAGAAGTACATTTTGGTTGCCTGAAATCTGGGCAATTATTAGTAAAGCTGTTGCAATAAACATTTGTGTGCAAGCTTTTATGTTTTCAACCGTCCTCTGTCAATACAGAGCAATGTGGTTTCCTGAGTATAGTAAGTTTTGCATTGCACATTTTTCTGCGATAAATATCTATCATCAAACATAATGAATTCATATAGTTTGGTACCAATGAATGTGCCAAAAAATTTTCACCAATCACACACTTTTTCATGCATTTTCTCAAATGTCTTAAAATTCAACACCATTACATGAAAATATTTTGAGAAAATATTTGTTAGGCTTTAAAGTGTGAAGCATACACACTTACCCGTCATTCTGCATAGCATTGCTTTCAAAGCCTTTTTTCTAAGATTATTGTTTGCCCTGAGAAAAATATTATATGTTCCAAAGTTGCAAGTGTGAGAGAAAACTGCCTTGGCCATTTTTTCACTTAAGCCAGATAAGCCACAATGCAAGGGTCACCATCCTGCCTGTACCACTGGAGAGCCATCTACACTCCAAGCTTGTGACTTGGCCTCATTTCCTCATCCTATTATTCTTATGTGTCCTTCTACACCTTCACTCACAATCCCACAGTGCTCATGGTGGACAGAAGTCTCTCAACTCCACTGGGATGTCCAATTGCCCAGTAGAAGGAGGAACACTGAAAGCACTGATATTCTCTTGCTATTGGCTTTGATATACAGTCCTCACATAATCTACGAGGGCATCTACAAGTTAGCCAGCAGTGTGGTGGTACACACCTGCTGGTGGCAGGGCTTCTGGACATCTTGCACTACACTGCCACAATAATTGGTCCATGGTCCTGTTAGAGCTTGATTGATGGTGCATTGATTTGCCCTTCATAGAGGCTTCCCTTGAAGTCTGGCACCCTCAAAGTTGAGAGTAGAACTTGTTTCTTTTCAGTGAAAGGCTTTGAAGTTTCTATTGCTTTTCCATTTCTCTGTCTCCACAGTCATATGATGGGATTTCAAAACAAAGATATTAGGGTCTTTATGGCTTGTTTGAGTACTTAGCTTATAAGATATAGTCTACTGCAGTATTTTTCCACCAGAAACAAGTGTAACACTCAGTGTTTATCATATATATATATGATATACACACACATATAATACAAATATATTTTTCTATCCAATTAATATTATAGCTTCCTTCCTGCTTATAATGATGGCAGCAGTGTACTCTAAATTTAATTGGTGATGTTTGGAACTTTTAAAAAAATAATTATCGAGTAAAGCCCATATACTCTGATTTCTTCTGCTGCTTATTCTAATTGTAGTTGTATCTTTCTAAATCTCCCTTCTAGATTCATAAGATTTAATGAGCTTATTTATAGCATTATTTAAACTTAATGATTGTATAAGGTTTAAAATTATACAGAACTATACAATTTCCTATGGATTTTCTTCATTTCCTTACTAAAGGTTTTGATGTAAAATGCTACATGGTGCTGGCTTGCTTTTCAGTTTTATTACAGTTTACTTTTTAATGAAAGTTATTTAGTGACTTTTTGGATTGTTACCTTTTGGTTTGTTGCTGTTGGGGGGGGTTAATATGGTAGGGTGCTTGAAGTGGTGTAAATACATCCTGGCACCTTTTTTCTCTATATAGAATGGAAGCTCACTGATCATCTAGAACTGCTGGCCAGAAAACCACATAGAACTTCCTGTTTCTGTAACCTCCTCCCCGACCCCTGATGAAGCAAGCTATTCCTCTTGGTGCTTGGGTTCCAAATTCAAGTCCTTCTGCCCACATGACCAGCACTTTATTGGACTAGCCATCTCCCAGCCTTATTCCATTTTTAAGTTTTTCAGAATTAATATTGTACAATCTAATTGGGAATAAGTGCTGCTAACATATTATTGAATGAATACATGCATTTAACTAAATTCTTCCCACCAGCATGGTCCCAGAGCCATGTCAGTCCCAAATGAACACACAGGATGCTATATTAATTATGAGACTGTTGGCTGTTTGCTATGGTTTCTTATTGGTTAGGTCTGTCTGATTTAATTATTAACCCATAACTGCTAATCTGAGTATTTCCACATGGTCTTCTCTTATCAGAGAAAGGGTCCAGACCTTTTACTTCTCTGGCATCCTACATTGTGACTCTGTTTCCCAGAATCCTCCTCAACCCCTAGTCCCACCTATCTTGCTTTCATCTTGGCCAACAGTGCTTTATTAATCAATCAATAAGACAACATATACACAGAAGGACCTCCCCCATCACATGCATATTTTGTGTACAGTTTCTTTTTGCTTTGAGGGTTATTGAATATTGAGGTAGGGCATAGAGCTTCATACCTATTGGTTGATCTTATTTTCACTATGTAGCTCATGCTCTCCTTGAATGCAAAAATCCTCCTGTCTCAGACTTCTAAGTACTAGGATTACATGCTTGGCTTAGTTTCCTTTGTTGAACAGAATATACTAAATATTATTCCTAAAATTTCCACACCTAGTGATGAAGCTTGTTCTATTCAGTCTTTATTCCCAGTGTTCACAATTCAATATTTACCAACCAAAAACCAGTGATAATTGACTTAAGTTCTTTATATTCTCTGTCATGAAATTTTGCACTATAGTTAACAAATGCATTGGTTCAAGTGAAAAAATATGATTTTCTCTAAACATATCATGTTATTTTGTCAAGGTCAAGCTAACAGGTCCATTATCGTTAAGAGTTATCTTCTTTTTTCTCTTCCTGTTGTGAAGATGTATGATATTGTCACCCTTAGCAAGCTAGATGGCTCAAAAGAAGGAGTTCTGATAAATGTCAATCTTGGTGCATTAGAGAGGGACCAGAGTAGAGGCAGAGATAGGTGATATCCAGAGCTTTCCTGTGAGACATGGTGGGATGCATTTGTAAAGACAGGAGTAGCATTGGGAATAAAGCTCAACCAATCATTAAACTTGAGATCAAACATTCCTTGTAGTGCTAGAGAGATGACTCAGGGGTTAAGAGAACTGACTGCTCTTGTGGAAGACCCAGTACCTAAATGGTGACTCACAATTATTTGTAACTCCAATCCTGGGAACACAATGCCTTCTTCTGTCCTCCATGCACCAGGTATGAACTTGGTGCACAGACATACATGTAGGTAAAAAGTTTATACACATAAAATGAAATATTAATAATAAAGGAAATGCAAACTTTTTCGTTGCTACAGTCCTTTATTTTTAAATTTTTGCATTAATTATCCTTTACTTAAAACAATTAAATATTTGGGTAATAACACTCTTTACAAATATATAAAGTGAATAAATTGACTAGTTTTCCAAACACCACGTATCTTTTAAGCTCAACCCACCTCAGTACACACATAGAAAGGAATACTACTTTTGAGTCACTTTTATAGAATGAAAAATAATTTTAGAATATTAATTGACTCCTTTCCCCCATGGAACTTAGGTAAGGAATTCCATAACATAAGCAGTTCTAACTCATATTAGGCTAGGAAAAGTACATTAACGGTTTTAATTTGAAATTGTCATGACTGAAACTTTGAAGCATCCAATACTACAAAGAAAAATTTCTATTGTTAAGAAATAGGCAAGGAATGGCTGGGAGTTTGAGGCAAACACTGTTTGCGACTTAGATGCAGATATTGAAGATAAGAGCAAGAGTGGGTGAGTCAAAAACTATTACAGATCATCCTTCCTGGGAAACAGGGGAAAATAGATTATTATCCAGAGAAATGGGAAAAGAACAAAGAAATGTGAGTCTTGATGGAAAGATGATAGCTTTGGCTTGGCCCGAGTTATCCAGGGAGATGGATTTTTTTTAAGAAGAGTTGCAGGAACATAGACAAAGTGTGAAGGCCAGGAGAGCAGTCAGAGTGTAGGCTGCATTTTAAAAACTTCTTTGAAGACTTGGTATCTGATATCAAAAAAAAATGAGTTGGTTTACACTGGATGACAACAAATACTGAATAATAGGAATCACCTCTAATTAAGAGGTAGGATTTAGGGATATGAATGTAGGATTTAAATACCATTATGTATCACACCATGGCAAATAATGGACTATTACACTTATGATTGAATAACTATCATCTCTATCACTGTGTATTATGGTTTAGAATACTGATATCCCATGATTTACTATTAAATTTTCCAATTTTAATGCAGGCTCAGTCTTATACCACAAAATATAGGTAAACTGGCATAATTCTAGGAGAATAAACTAAAACTATTTCAAAAAGACAATAGGATTAAAATGCATGTTTAAATATTTAACTTCCTTTGACATATTATTTTTAAAAAACTAATCAAAGCTGAGCCCATGCAAGCCCATCACAACCTCACCACAAGCTGGGATTCAGGAAGGAAAATGTGAAACTGAGAGACTTGTGCATGGTTTCATAGAATCCCATGGATAAACAAAAAGAGATGTTAACAAAAGGTCAGATGGGTCTGTCACTATTTCTTTATCAACTTTCACCCAGGGATGTCAAAATACATCCTAAAATGTAAGACAAGTAAGGAAATAAAGAAGGAGGGAGGGAGGGGGGAGGAAAGAAAGAGGAAGGGAGGAGAAGAAAGAGGGAGAGAAGAGAAGAGAAGAGAGAGGGAGGGAGGTTGGGAAGGAAGGAGGGAAGGAGAGACAGATGAAGAAAGGAAGGAGGAGGGAAGAGGGAAGGAAGGAGGGAGAGTAGGAGGAAGGAAGGAAGAAACATGGGATGGGAGGCAGAGAAGAAGGCAACGAAAGAAAAGGAAAAGTGACTTTAAGAATCATGTCTTTGGTGATGCATATTTTAATCATCCCCATATAATTATCATGTGACTATATTACTAGAAGATTAGTTTTTAACTTCCCCCACGATTTATAATAGATACTACAGAGTAAGTATATCAAGAGCCTAGAGTAGAATTTGCAGACTGTAAGTGCATATGTGTCAACTTGTTTTCAAAATGCTCATCATCTATTTCTGTTCTCATTCTCTGTGAATAAGTTCCTAGATCAGTACTTGCCAACCAACCACTTGGACTGGGGTTCCTTTTATGAACTTGGTTGGCAATAGCGATGAGAAGATGCTCTGAAATTCCTGAGGCTAAGTCAACAAATACATTTTGTGATTCTGTGTATGTGTACTGGAAAAACACCAGACATCCTCTTAGGAGAAGTCTAACATTTGACTTCTGCTTTTCAATATATATATATGAAAATGTCATATATGATCATTGTGTATGCAGCACTCATGATTCATCTTTAGTTTTTATAAGCATATACCCATACACATGTATGTTTGACTGTACCTATACATGTATGTACATCCTGCTTTACTCACAAATCTCAACAATATGCATGTTGGCATCACCAGTTGAAAAGCCAATATTAATGGTGGAGATTCCACAAGATTACACCCCTAGACAATGACTGCAAAGAGAGAGAAAAAAAACCACTCTTCTCCAGGGACTGTTCCTGCTTAGTTTGTCCAATAAAAGTGGTCAGTCCTAGACACGTGTCTATATGAGTAATATTACATGACTGTTCCTTTGGGATAGCTCAGGGTACTATCTTCATCATCAGTAGCATCAGATGCCAGAATCTAAATCAATGATCATGGTATATAGCCTACATCACTCATGAAATGACGTCAGCAATAACACTATAGTCCTGAGAAAACTAAAGCTAGAACTATACAGTAGGGCCCTATCAACCCAAAGTAATGTGAACAATACCAATGTTTATAAACTCATTGACTCTGAGGTTATTTGATATGTTAAGCATAGTGAATGTATATGATGAAAACCATTGTATGGAATTTTCATAGGATTAGTAAAAATATTATCTTAAAATTAATATAAGCTCATGCTAGCTACCATAATTAATTTTCAGCAAAGTTCTTTTAGCCAATTTATATTTCTTTTTTATATTTATGAATTGGTGTGTTTATTTCATTTAAGAATTCTGAATACCAACTAAATTAATGTATTATTTTAGTAGTCTAAAACTGTTGGCACATTAAGACAAGATTTCATTAAATATTTGTTCTGTCTATTCCTTAGAATGTTAAATGCTTTCTATAAACTTGTTAACTTTTCATTTATGTAAAATGTCTCTCACAGCCTTTGGGCCAAGGTTTTGTTTTGGGTAAATTCAGAAATCCTGTAAAATGCTCACATTTGTCTGCTGCTGGATTGTGGTTCTACTGTTTCCACTGACAATCCTCCATGCTAGCATTTGTGAGAAACAGCCTTTATGAGTGGTGATTTCTTTTGATATCTGTTGGAGTTTACAGATATTTTATATTTTCCTTTGAGTCTTGGTCATCCATATGCATTTCTCTATCAGATTATTTTAGAAACATCTTGTCAAATCTCCATAAAGCTCCCTTTGAGATTTGTTGAGATTGACTTACTCTGTATGAAATGGCATTTAATTTTATTCTGTGGTGTTTATTTCTAAAATGTATTCTACATTGCTTTTGCATTAAATATATTTAAATACTCTATAAAATCACAACTCCTTTCAAATTGTTATAAAAGCTTAACAATGGTGATACTTGTTTTTATTCTGATATTAATATTGATCTTTTTCTTTGTGATTTTTCTTTCATTGACATTTTAAATGGCATTTTCTACTGTGCAAATAGTTACAACTTAAAAAAATCTCACCTTCCCCAAAGAAATGATTTTATAATGTTAAATATAAAATTAAAATGGCTGTTATGCAGCTTAAGCTCGTGACATCTTTAGGTAATGAAGAAAGTTTGGGTATGAGTGAGATTTTCATTTATAGGATTCAGAGTTTTCAAACATCACTTTATTTTTTTAAGATAGAGGTGACTTGGGGTGAGACTCAATGCACTCAAGCATTATTGATAGTCGTTATGAGAGGATGAGTTAACCTACACTCTTTGATTCATAAAAAACCATTTAATCTTCCCCAAATAAAATTAAGCTCTTCTTTATTGGTCCTAATAACATTTTTGTCTGTTTAGAAATCATGCAAAATATGCACTTTTGTCTGTTGCTGGAGTGTCGTTCAAGTCTGTTTCCATCAACCAGCCTCCATGTTAGCATTTGTGAGAAATAATAGTCTTATAGAAATATGCCTTATCACTGGAAGTTTGCCTCTCCGTCAATTACCATTCACTGTTATGCATTATTGTTGTATGGTATATTTCTATGATATCCTAAACTGAACATGCTATGCTACTGTTTCTAACTTATTTGTTTGTGCTCTGGGTCCTCTTGCATCTTAATCTTGTGGAGAAGAGACTTCGGTATTCAGGGGTAATGTTTTGTCCTGGGGGAATCTGTGATGTGATAGAGGGACACTACAAAATTCCCTATAAAGCAAATGCCACTATATTGAGCAATGTAGAAAGAGCATAGGATCAGTAAAAGGGTTCCCTGTACACACTACAGGGGATTACCATATCCATAATCACAGGTACTCATCTTAACATGACTTAATTCTTCTTCAAATGGGACAGCTATGAAAGATGACATCAACATCCCCAAAGAGAGTCTAGGTAGAAAACCCAGCATTAAGCAAATATTAATATCAGACATTAGAGTAAGCATAATACATTTATATGGTGTGCAGTTTGGGACTACAGGTGTCATGGTTTCTTGCCCTATTTTTATTCTAGCTACTAATTCCTCTCTAGCCCTTGCTGTAGAAGAAGATAGCTCTCTCATGACAAATTTGGCCCTTTGCTGTAGTCCATAGTTGTGTGCCACAATTTTATAAAAGATGACCAAAGATGCCACCGTATCATTTAAGATATGTAATCCTTAAGCATCAAAAGAAGCTTCTGGATAAGAGTGAGAAACTTCTTACTTCCTCTAGCTATAGGCCATAACTAGTGTCCTAGACCAGTCCCATGCTGAAAGCTTAATGTACTTCATTTCAGAAACATCAGCATACATGCTGCAAATTTGCCAACAGGCCCCTTTCCTAGGCACTTGGTACCCATCTCTTTTCTTCCATTTGTTTTTTTTCTGATCTTTCCCATTATCATTCTATGCATTTTTCAGGTTTTCTATGTTTTCATTCTTTTGTCCATTCTTTTTCTTCAGGCACTTGACATGACTTCTGCCATGTTCTCAGGTGAAACACATTCACAATGGAAATTATCATTTTAAATTCTCCATAGGCTTTAGTGGAGATACAAACAATATTTTGTCTCATTTTCTCCAAATACACTTTCCCCTTCCTACTGACAAGTATCCTAACCACATTTGCCCAGATTCCATAACTGCCTTGTCAATTACTATTATAAAAACCAATTAAATATACTTTAAAAGCAAACTTGCAGATCCACATCAAAATTGTGCCCTCTTCTATGTCTCAAGAAATCTTAAATTAAGTGATATGATGTTGGGGTCTGGTACACATCTAGCTAACAATATTCAGACACATACCCACACAGAGAGAGAGAGAGAGAGAGAGAGAGAGAGAGAGAGAGAGAGAGAGAGAGAGAGAGAGAGAGGGGAGAGAGGGAGACAAGCATGCATGCATGCTAGAACCCCTACCACCACCACCAACAAAAATAATGAAATTGAAAGGCATAAAACAAATAACCCCTCTGCCACCCACACCCCAGAGTGCCAAGAATCGTAATATTGAAATTCAGGTTCTTCTGACCTCAGGATTCCATGTATAGCCTCAGCACATTCTGCTGGCAAACTGTCTCTGCTTCCTGGTGATGGATTACCTTGTGTCCTACCTATACTGGACAGAAAATAAATAATGGACATAATAAGAGAAGGAGGCAGCATATTGTAAATACAATGTAATAAGAAAAGGCAAAAGCATAGAAGGCTGGGAGTGTCTAGGAGCTATGGAAGACAGTATTATCTGTGATGGCTAGTGGGTCTCATTAATACGAAATGTGAGCAAAGGCTCCAAGAACAGATGACTTTTATTTTAAAAGCCCAGTAAACAACAGAATACAATTACTAAGTTCAAGGGAAAGCACAGAAGAAGCACTCTGTAATGCCTAATGTGCTTGACATAGTTAAGAATGGCAGCACAACTTTCAAATGTACAGTAAAGGTGTCTTAGTTACTTTTCTGTTGCTATAAGACATGATGATCATACAGCAAGGACAGATCCTGGTCCTATTAATAGGGCCCCCTCAGATAGACCAAGATGCAAAACTGTCTCCCTATGGTAGGATGTCATGTTTAGCCTTAATGCAGGAGGGAAGGGCTTGGTCCTGCCTCAGTTTAATGTACCAGGCTTTGGTGACTCCCATGGGAGGCCTAACCCTTTGGGAGGGGTAGATAGGAGGTAGGCTGGGGGTGGGGAGGACAGGGGGCAGGAGGAAGGGTGGGAGGGAGAATTATGATTGGAATGTAAAATGAAACTTTAAAAAATTAATAAAAGAAAATTGCAAAAACATAAAAAAGACATGATGATCAAGGCATCTAATTGAGGCTTAGAATTTTTAGACATTTCAGATTCAATGTCATCATAGCAGGGATCTTAGCAGCAGGCAGGCAGCATAACAGTAGGATTGCAGCTGACAATTTACATCTTGATCCACAAGCACAAGCAAAGAAAAGGACATTGTGGGTGTTAAGGGCTTTTGACATCTGAAATCCTGTCCTCAGTGATATATCTCTCCTCAAGGCCACACCTCTTAATCCTTCCCAAAGAGGTCTACCAACTAGATTAAAAGCATTCAAATACACGAGGGACATTCTCATTCAAACCACTACAAAGGGTGATATGCAGTGAGAACTCTCAAATACTGGGAGTCTCTGATCACCCAAAGTCATGCATATTACAGTGTGAATACTGATTATTGTTTGCTATGAGGTGGGAGTCTGTGCAAGGTTATGAATAGTGGATAGAGGAGGTGTGACTTACAAGTTTTGTGCTTTACTCTAGGCTATGTATTGAAAGGATACCTTGAGGGCAGCTCTTTTTCTGATGAGGTGGGAGTGTCGAGACAAGGTTTCTCTGTAGCTTTTGAGCCTGTCCTGGAACTTGCTCTTCAAAGGGCAACTCTTTTATTCAGAATTGGAAGCAACACTGAGGATTCGGAAAGGGGCGGGGAGACTGCAGCTTTACATTAAACTCAACAGCAAGAGTTCTTTATTTTTCCTTGATGGATAGAATACGCTCTGTGAAATTAAAAGAAGAATTAATTATTTCTGAGTCAATGTCCTGATAGTTAGAAAAATGAAATAGAATATAGGTTAAGTATACTGCAACTAAAAAAGATTTAGAGTTAGGAGAAAGATGGAGCTTGAATATGTTAAGATCATGTTCGTGTTCATGAAACATCAAGAAAAGGAAACTGGACCATTTTATTGACGTATTTTTTAATTCAGATGAAATGTCTGGAGTAGATAAGAAAATCCATCAACTGTTTTGCACTATGAGTCCTTTAGGTTTCTCCTTGTACATCCAGATTTTATCCCAGACTTGTAAGCCAAAACTTAACCTGTCATCCATATTCCTTGTGCAAGAGAGATTTATTCTTACCTACATGGCACTCCTCCTCTGTCTTCCCTTTCCCATCCTTACTTTCTTTCTTCTACTTTGCCTTCATTCTTTCTCATCTCCTTTCTGCAAAGAATGAGTGTGTGTGTGTGTGTGTGTGTAAAACTCTGGAACAAGGCTATTAAGAGTCTCAAATTGAGGCTTATATGTGGATATTAATAATAAGCATAAGCCAAAGAGTCACCCTATAGTTAAATAGGAGATGAAAATAAACATATTTCAGCTTTAACAATATATTTATATCAGCAAATCTCAAATGTTTGATATAATGATGTATTGGACTCATTCATGAAGGGCCTGCTACATGCTCACTGTGGAGGCAGAACTATGTAAAGAACACTGTGTTTCTGTTACTTTTCATACTGTTCCCCACTGCACGATGATTTGTCAGCATTATTCATCTTAACCTCCTTAAAGACAAAACCATGTCTCACTTTCATTTGAACAATTGTACCAACCCATTTATAAAACAAATATTTACTGGGACAGTGAGATAATGATGAGCAAGACCTGATGGAATTCAGAAACCTGGGGAAGGGTGTTTCCATGAGTAACTAGAATCAGCGTTAGTAGGAATTCTACATGCTGCAGCAGCCACAGCAATAACCTTCAGGGAAGGGAGGGTATTTCAGAGATCCTCCCCATGGAGTGTAAGGGTTAACCTGCAAGGAGAATGGGAGAAGATAGTTTTAAAAGACAGAGGGAGAAGATGAAGTGCTGAAAGTGAGAGAAAACATTGGGAGGGTACCAAAGTATCATGTAAATACCAGTTAGTAAGAAGAGTCTCTATAGACTTCTTATCATCTTTAGATTTGATCTTAAAAACAAGAAAAGGGAGCTAATGAATGATTGGAAGGGGAAATGAAAACATCGTATTTATAACACCAAACTGGGTTCATGCGGCACCCTACTGGTTTTGTGAAAATACATGGTGGGATTTAGGCAGGACTGAAGATGAGACAAGGATTAAGAAGCCACATTGGTAATCTTGTATATAGAAGGATTAGGCAACTAAAGTAATTACAGCTGTAATGAAAGAGAAGAAATAGATTAGAGGAAAAGGTAAGTAACAGAATCCATAGGAGTTATCGACTGACAGGATACAATTGTTGATGGAAATTAAAAGAGTCCTGGATTGCATCTGAGCTGCTCTAAGTGATACAATGAACAGAAAAACACATAGAGGAAGAGCTTGGAAGCCAGTGAGAAGTACAAAGTACACACTGAGGGAAATTTCTTGTCTCCATGTGGCCATTTTTAGTATGAAATTGACATAAAACCTTAATAGTACACAATGATATAGATTATGTTTTATGCTATTTGATTCCAGAGAAATAACATTTAAAAAACAAAACTGAGATTGCTATAGGTCAATTGCCATCCATGTTTACCCTGACAGTAAAGACAAAGTAGAAATATCATGTGATCCAGTTATATAATAATCTGAGTATATAAACAAAGAAAACAAAACAAACATTTCAAAGATGTGTTTGCACCCATATTTTGTTATCATTTTATCCACAGTCCCTATATAGTGAACATTCCAAATGTCTGACAATGGAACACATACACATGCATACATATACATTTATTACTGATATTGATAGATATAATAAGTTAACATGACTGTGCTAGGGAAACATTTTGTCAAGCATTGAAAGCGAAACATAACAGGATCCCATTTATATACAAAATCTGTAAAACTTGAATGCCTGAAAACAGATGAGTGGTATTGACTAGGATGGATTTGAAAAATGTTGGCTACAAGTCACACAGTGCTGAAAGATTGGAAGATATGTAGGCTAAAAGCCCAAAGTTAAGAATGATGCATACTGTTCTAGAAGTTTGCTGGTTTTACTTTTATATCTTACCTCCAACTGCTTTTCTCTCTCTCTCTCTCTCTCTCTCTCTCTCTCTCTCTCTCTCTCTCTTTCTTTGTCTCTCTCTCTCTCACACACAAACACAGAGAACACTCACACACACGCCTTTGAAAATGGTATGTCAGTTTCTGTGATGGATGTCATTTCACTTATACTTTTATTGAAACATTATACTATATTCTGTAATATATACAATAAAAGTGAGAGGGGAGTGGGAGAAAGAGAGAGATAGAGAACAAGAAGAGCTTAAAGATAGAGGACATCAGGAAACTTTGCTTCCTTTTAGTCCCCTGGCCTATCACTCTGTTACAGCCCATCACTTACCAGAAAGCATAACATAAGAACTTGCAGAATAGATGAATTTTAATCATTTGTATAGAGCACAATGAACTCTTTTACCATCTATATTATACTAAGTTTTTGGTGAAATTGAAGGATGGAGTGAGCAGACCATGAAAAATGAGAAAAATTACAAAGAACCTAAAAATAAATTGTTACTTCATAGAAAGGCACCTCTCTAATTCAATTTGAGCACATTTAATTCTTTATTTTAAGAGTGTGTGTCACTGCCAAATGATCTACAAATAGCATTTTTCCATTCTATAGATGGAATTCTGCTTTTAATAGTGCTGAGTTCAGATTAATCAACATTATGATGGAATAATATGTGGAGGATGGTGAAAGAGATGAAGAAGTAATATTTTCTGAATGATTGTCCTGCTACCATCATAAAAATGATATCTTATATGAGGTTATCACAAGGCACATTTACAGAATAAATGATAAACAAGATTAAATGAAATTGTGGTATAGGAAATGAGAGAAGGTAAGGACTGTGACACAAATGAAAGAAAAATGTTGGGAGGAAAATGAAAAATTATAAACGGTTGCACATAAAAATTGCAGGTTAGGACTAGGGAAGCATTTGAATTTAGAGAAACAAGATTGGAAAATGAATGGAGAAATAAATCCCAGGTAAGGGCAGAAAAGATCTGTGAGGTGCAATGTGCTGGGCTGACTTCCTTCTGGAAGAGGCTGGTTGCTACACTACACCACAAATGTGTTTCACTGAAGATGGCATCTCAGGATGGAGAGACATTTCTTGACCCTTTCATCACAGTGCTATCTTTCAAACTGTGTTAATTCTGTATTTAAAGTATATTCTTCTCCTTCCATATGTAGAAAGGGTTCAAACTGATAAGTCTCTTTGTTATACCATTGGAGTTTGCAGGAGGCTAGTTTCTATCTGGACTAATTTAAGGTCCAACAATTATAGAGTATAGATTTGTATGCCAAATAGGAGAAAAGAACCCTAACAACATCAGTGCCTTTTATTTGAGAATGATCTTGGACATTTACTCTTTGACACCTCCCTGAAAAAGTGTTAGCCATTCCAGAATGGGCTAACACCAGGCAACCCAAAAATAGTGTCACCAGGAGAAACATGATGTTCTCTAGAATTTCAATGTACGCCATAAAACCTTTTCTGCTCTGATTACCTGTCACGTTGTTCATTGTGGAGCCATAGATAAATGCAGGGACATGCAAGTCTAAAAGGTAAATATTAAGGACAGTTTCAGTGTGGCTGAAAACCTATAACTTAGGTAGAACCACATGAGTTTGCAAATATCATGCAAACCCAGAGCATGCTGGGTAAACTCCCTAGTGTCCTGACTCTACTGTGGCTTTTGAAACTGAATGTGTAAGGGTCACATAGCAAGCTTTAAAATCCCTTTCTGGGTCCCACCCCCGGTATGCCTTAATTTGCTGGACTGGAGTGAGGCATGGTAATCTGTGTTTCTAATATATTCCCAGGAGGCACTGGAGGTCGCTGCTCCAGGGCACCCTTTGAGAATTCCTGCTCTGTTTCTCAGTGCTGAGTGGCACTTCCACGACTGAGTGTAGGGTGAACTCACAGCCAGCACAATGTCCTCTCCATAGCAGTGTGCCCCAGTGCCCCCTACATGCTATGTGCTTGGTACACTCATCAATCTATGTACTTACTTGCTTCAGATTCTCCCTGTTTAAATTAATTAAGCTATTACTCAATACGACAGAGGAAGCCCTGTGACTCCTGGCCAATGCTATTTGCCTGCTATTCGGTACCACAGTGTTAAATAGCGCACACATGGGCACACACACACACACACACACACACACACACACACACAAGCCCAGCTTTATAGGCTGAGTTTTCTAAAACCACCTGACATATAAGGTCCAAACAATAGATAAGGTTGAGGAAGCAGACTTCTCTTAGGGACACTGTTGGCTTATCCACCATCATCTATAGGACTGTATAAGCAAACATCACAATGTCACCAAAAAGACATTTCTACAATGCCTTCAGGAGGTCATGTGCTCTGCCTGCCTTGTGTCCCTGGTATCTCTTCCTCAGTATTTCAATTGTTTTTAAGTTTTACATTTTGGTGTCATAAATGCTCAGTATTCTTGTGTTTGACCTATTATATAGAAGCTGGTATTTTTTGTTGTTATTTTCTTTTGTTTTTTGATTGGCATCCTCTGTCAAAGGATTATGGAGTTTACTTCCTGAAAATACCCAATATCACCTAAGTAACAAAATTAATAGAAGGCAGGTTGATGGCCAAACAAACATCTTCCATATCTCCCTTTGGGAGGTAAGCAGAAGCTATGGGAGAGTTGGAGAAAAAAATAGCTCATTGACCCTTGGGGAGCTAAAAGACAGTCCCTTTGAAAAACAGTTTCAGGCTTATAACTCTTAACATTGCTAGCAGAGAACCAAGCTGAAATATGTGGTCAATCAACTTCCTAGAAGTTGCTCCTGTTTTCCCAGTGTGTTCCAGCTTGGAAAGTTGTTATCGGAGTATCTGAATTACTGGTGAGGATTATTGGAGCTGTGTGTGATTGACCAGCTGTCAAACTCTACATGAAAAGAGTTATTTGTATTATGCCATTTAATAAGTGAAATGTCCCCATCCTAGAAGCACTTCATTTTGCCTATTTCATGTGTTAGGAAGCAAGACTAAGAGACTCCAAGAAGTGCGCACAAAGTCGTTTTTAATCAGGGTCAGAGTTAATATTTCAACCCTGTCAGTTGGATGCTAGACTTCACACTTGTGCGGGTGTGATTTTTTTTTTTTTTTTGCTTTCTGGTGGCACTGTCTCAGCCAATCGCATGGCACTTTCACAGTTTTTATTTGACAGATTGGAGATGAATATCCTGGGAGCAAATGAACCTCCGCTCAACATAGACATGTGGAACACCAATTGGGTTTCCAGCCGTCTGTGCACAAAGATCTACCAAGATGAGGTGGGAGGTGGGAACAAGGAGCCTTCAGATTTGTTCCCTACCTTAAAAAGCATTTCTATATGCAAGAAAACTGTGGAGAATGAGACGGGAGAACATATGGCTAAGTGGCCAAATGTGTGAAAAATCAAAGTATAAAATATGTGTTTTAGCTAAAACTGAGAACCAAGAGAAGAGGCTGCACGGGCTAACTAGTATTTAAAGGCATGCCTTCTAAATCAGGAATGGTGCTGTCCTGAGCTCAAACCGTGTACAACTGGCCACTCACTATCCTAGGAAGCTCTTTGTGTTTCCCTTGCACCAGAAGTACTCACAGTGGCCTCTCATTTTAATATTTATTTAGAAGTTAATTACTGTCACTGTCAGCTCTTTTATCTCGACAACATTTCACAGAAATGTATTCAGGCATTATGTGACTTGTAAGTAAGATTAACAAGAAAGTTCAGAGAAGTGTAATAATCAAGGGATTTGGCTGTTAATAAAAGAACTTAATGAGAAACAAATGAGCTAACACCACATAGAATTTGAATTTGGTTAAAGCAAATTCTAGAATTGTGCATAAAGTACATTCTAAGTATAAATGCCCATAAACCTAAAATGACAAAGACAAGACGGACATTCACATGGACACAGACAGTGGGAACAGCCAGCTCTGCGGGTTCTGTTGGATTATTTATATCTTAATATGAATGTGCTTTCGGGTGAGTTTCCTGTGTAGCTTTTATGTATTATTCTCATGTGTATGTGTGTGTGTGCATGCATGTTCACATGCACGCAAGTATACACGCAAATGAGTATGCGTGTATGTGCACACACACACACACACAGAGTACTGATGAGTTGATAGAGTGTATTATTCCTGCTTTACAGACAGCTAAAGGGATTAAGCAAATATCCTTGCTCCAGCATGAGGCTGAGCCTTTGTATTCATTTATAAACTTAGGCAAGTCACTGAAGAGAAAGAGAAATCATGCAACTGGAATGGAGAAGAAAAGCTCCAATTATAGTTTCAGAATTGCCTGCCACCTTTAGTGTTAACAGAGTGTGCACGTTTCTCAGAAGTGACACCTGCATTGTCTACTGGGAAACATTTAATCCCTGAAGCTGTAAAAGGAGGCTGGAGAGCATACAACTGAATAGAAATGACGGCAGTTCCTTCTGTGATAGAAGAAGCTGCACTAATTTAAGTAGCAGCAGATCAGAGGGCTTTCATCCCCCTCTCTTAATTTGATTCCATGTGCAATGTACCACTCTTCCCCTATGGAATACCTGGAGATTGCATAAACATATGAGTATATGAATGTGGATCTCCTTTTGACGGTCCCGCTGCCCTCCGAATAGCCTCTATCAGGATCTGATTAGTGGTGTTTCTACTCTCAAAAGAGAGGTATTTTGTTTTATTTAGCATAGTATCAGCCATGATTAATACATACAATGCAGAGATTTGCTGCTTGGTAAATGTTTGCAGAATGAAAGGAAGGGTATTTTTAAAACACGATTATTTTCAGTCTCAGGGTCATTTATCCATTAGCCTCCCCTGATAAGTCCCAGAGGTGAGAACCAGGGGTGGGGGACACCCTCTACTTCATATACAGAATACAAACAAGCAAGCTTGCTCATTAAACCTATACTTTATCTAAAAGCAATACTCCAGCATGTTCACATAACGGCAACTTTTGTAAACCCATTTTCTGTCTGCAGTGATTGTCACAGTGCATGGAGACAGTCCTCAGTGAATGAGAATTGTGCTAAGGAAGGATTTTGTACTTATTAAGGGTTTGCGATCTGAAAAGGGAGTGTACTTAAAACCTGGACATTTAAAAGCCAAGGTTTGACTTATCTCCCAAAGCTACTCCAAGGAGTAGCCGAACCTTTCCTGATTCTTAAAAAAATGATATGGTTGCACTGAATTCTTGCAGACAGAATCCCTGATTCTTCCCCATCATGAAGCAATCTGAGTTTACTCAGACTGCTTCTCAGTTTGCTATGAGAGCACATGAAGTCAAGATAGATACAGATGCTAACAGGACACAGACACCTTTTCAGATAGCTGGCTTCATCTGGCTGCCTGTTTGTGCAGAAAGCTGATTATCAGGCCTGTGCAAATGCAGGGGAAGTGATGTGATCTCTGTGATGTCTTACACCACAGGCAGAGCCATCGCTCTGTGCAGCACTCACTCAGCGAGGCAGGAAATATAATTAAGCTTTCATGCATATCCCCACAGAACGTTGCACAGCTATTCAATCATTCAAACATAAAGAGAAGGAGTCGCTGTCACCAGAGTTTTTCCCTCCCAAGATACTACCTACAGCATGGGAAGAGATGCCGGGAGACTGAAGAAAAGGCTGACGTGGTGAGCTCCTTAGAGAATGAAAGAGGGTCTGAAGTGAAGGTGCTTGTAGGCAGTTCTTCTGTGAGGCCCATACTGAGTCAGTGGTCCTCAGCCTTCTTAATGCTGTGACCCTTTAAGACATTTCTCCTTATTGTGGTAATCCCAACCATATTTTCGTTCCTACCTCATAACTGTAGTTTTTCTACTGTTATGAATCATAATGTAACTGTCTCATATGAGGATATCTGACAGGCAACCTCCACAGGTTGAGAATGACTCTAGTAAGTGCACCTTGATAACATGAACCTAAGCATGGTAATTTTTTTTACTTTAGAATTTATTTTATTCATGTGTATGTGCATGCATGTCTGTTTGTGTATGTGTATGTATGCAAGTGCTCAAACTCAAAGAGGGTGACAGATGCCCTAGAGCTGGTTACAGGAAATTGTGAACTGTTCAATGTACTGTCCTCCTTGCATAACAGCAAGTATTCTTAACTTTTGCTGAGTCACCTTTCTGGCCTTTAGAGTTTTTTAACTGGTAAAACATAGTCCCAAGGTTTACTTGCCTAAAAGAATCAAAAATTTTATCAATGGTATACTGCTACAGGATAATAACAACTCCCTAAAAAGACAAACATGGTATGTACTCACTCATATAGGGATATTAGACATAGATCAAAGGATTACCAGCCTACAATTCATACCAACAGAGAAGCTAGGAAACAAAGAGGACCCTTAATAGAGACATACATGGTACCCCAGAGAAGAGATAAAGGACAAGATCTTCTGAGCATGTTGGGAGCATGGGGGGAAGGGAGAGGGAGTTAGGAGAAAGAGAAGGGGAGAAGAGGAGGGGAGAGGGGGACAAGAGGGAGCCAGAAGATTGAGTCAGGGGAAGAATAGAGGAGTTCATGAAAAGAGATAACCATAATAGAGGGAGTCATTATAGGTTTAAAGACAAATCTGGCACTAGGGAAATGTCAAGAGATCTACAAGGATGACCCCAACTATCAATCTAAGCAATAGTGGAGAGGCTACCATAAATGTCCTTCCCCTATAATGTGACTGATATCTACCCTATATGACATCCTAGAGCCTTCATCCAGAAGCTGATGGAAGCAGAAACAGACACCCACAGCTAAACACTCCTGGAATCCAGTTGCAGAGAGGGAGGAGTGATGAGCAAAGGGGTCAAACCCAGGCTGGAGAAACCCCCAGAAACAGTTGACCTGAACAAGGGGATGCTCATGGACCCCAGAATGAAACCAGCATAGGACCAATCCAGGTCCCCTGAACATGGGTGTCATTCAGGAGGCCTGGGCAGCCTATGGGGCCTCTGGTAGTTGATCGGTATTTATCCCTAGTGTACAAATGGACTTTGGGAGCCCATTTCACATAGAATGATACTTCCTCAGCCTAGACACAACACATGGGGGAGGGCCTAGGTCCTGCTCCAAATGATATGACAGACTTTGATGATCTCTCATGGAAGACTTCACCCTCCCTGGCGAGCAGAAAGGGGATGGGATGGGGGCATTGGTGTGGAGTATGGGAGGGTGAGAGGGAAAGGGAACTGAGATTGATATGTAAAATAAGATTGTTTCTCATTTAATTTTTAAAAAAGAGAAAAAATGGCCTAGCATTGGTGACAAGCACCTTTAATACCATCACTCATCATTGGGGAGGCAGAGGCAGGCGGATCTCTGGGAGTCCGAGGCCAGCCTGGTCTACAGAGCGAGTTACAGGACAGCCTCCAAAACAATACAGAGAAACCCTGTCTCAAAAAACCAAAGAGAGAAAGAGAGAGAGAGAGAGAGAGAGAGAGAGAGAGAGAGAGAGAGAGAGAGAGAGAGAGAGAGAGAAATGTTAAACATCCTCAGCTATCAGGAAAATCCAAATGGGAAAAAATAACTACATAGGATGACCTGAGAGGGTTAGAAGATGCCATAGCAGTGTGTGTGTGTGTGTGTGTGTGTGTGTGTGCGTGTGTGTGCATGTGTGTGTGTGTGTGTGTGCGCACGCGCATGTGGGGGGGCTTTATTTTATTTCTACCCTTGTCAGTTACTACATGTTTAAGAAATAAAGCACTACAAATGTCAGTTTTCTCAACCATAAAATAAGTATTTTCTGAGGAAAATTAAAAAAAAAGACTTGCAATTTATTCCAACAATCTCATAGAAGACCTTAAACCTTAACCTCCTTGGAATTATTATAGATTAGAATGCATTCTATTAAACAATAGTTCATAGGAACTAGTAGTCCCAACCTGAAGCACGATTGGCCCTCTCCCAGCTGCTCTCAATTCTGAATAGCTCTTCAGTAATGTGTGAGCCCTAACAAGCATCTTCCTCTCTGGGCAGGAAATTTGGCTGGCTTGATGGTACATGAGTAACCATAGCTGTTGTGAATTCACAAATGCCATAATCTCATTAGGTTCAGAAAACAGTACTTTAAAGTCTTCTACATCTTCTGGTCCTTACTTTCTTTCTACCTTCTCTTCTTGGATGTTCTCTGTTCCTTGACTGGAAAAATGATAAAGATGCCCCATTCATGACTGAACACTCCTGTTATTCTAAGCACTTGGATCAGTTCTGTGTTTCTGTATTGACTGTTGTGTACTGCACAAAGAGGCTTTGCTGACTAATGTTGAAGAGTAGCCTAGGTACATACCTAGGTATATGGGTACAAACATAAATATTTAGAAGGTATTTGGACCAGTGGGTCACCCAACAGCTATGCACATAAAGACAATATTATTTGGATTTATGGGTGCTATTTTTTAATGACATGATGATTGCAGAGGGCCTTGTACATAGGTTTGAACTCTCATAAAGAAAATTTAAGAAATCACTATTTGAAATGCACATAGCAAAATAAAATTGGAAAACATTATTATTTCACACTAGATTTTTTGATAGCTGTAATTCAGCATGCAAGAACTTTCCAAACTCTGAAAAACCTAAATTTAAAAAAAATGAAATTACAAAAACCACTTAAGATATTAAGTCAGCATTTTTTAAGTTTCCTTGTCAGTGGGACCAGTTCTTTTACATGCCACTCTAACTATTATATTGTAGCACTACTGCTTTATAGAGTATACTTCGTACAAGTCAACATTCCCATATGCTGCTGTCCTTTTAAAGTAACTCTGTTCTCCATAGCATGTTATGGCCTGAGCCACAGGACCCTCCTCTCTGTTGTCCTGAAAGGCAAGCATCTATCACTATATCTCAAAACATTCTCCCACACTGGACTCATCAGGGGTGCTTTAAGGTTACTGATTCTTGGTGCTAGGCTCCCACTGCTACACATTATTTTTGTGGTTATTGATGGTTTTGAAACAGGCTTCCATTGAACCCAAACTGGACTCGAACTTACTATATTGAAGACTGCCTTCAGTTCTTGGTCCTCATGCCTCTACCTCCCTAGTGCTCAGATGAGAAACCATGTATTACCACTATGCCCACCTAAAGATTCTTATATATTGTGTCCAGGGTTAATAAATTATATAAAACATCCAAGGTAATTCCAAAATGCAGTCATATTTTAAAAATGAGCTAAAAATATAATCGTGGAGTCATTTGTGGAAACACTGAATCTTAGTTACTTTTCTATACCTGTGATTAAACATGATGACTGGGGCCACTTATAGGAAGATGGGCATATGGTTCCAGAATTTCCAAAATACTTGTGGAATCCTTGCTGGAATAGCAGAGGTAGCAGGCAACTAGAGCAGTGTCTGAGCCATCATGTCTGAAGCCACAGAGAGGAGCCAGAGCAAGGTCCTGGGGATGGCAAGGAACTCTGAAACCTGAGAGGCTTCCCCTGACAATATCTCCTCCAGCAAAGGCACACCTCTTCAGTTCCCAAACAGTCATCAACTGGGGATCAAGTGTTCAAATACTCTAAATTATTGGGGGTAGGACATCACATTCAAACCACCACACACTGACTTCATTTTTGTCCATGTCAGAAGGTAATTTTGCAGCCATTTTATAAGTATCTAAGGTTTGGTAAACAGCTGTTGTGAGAAAGTATTTCAGCATCATAATTCTTTCATGCATACATTTAATAAGTTTTCCCTTACCTTCATCACAAAGCCAAATATACCCAAAACCTCACACACAGATCCTCACTCTTGGCTATTTTGGTTGTCAGAATTCTCTTATTTCTTTGAATTCATCAGATTTTTTAACCACCCAGCACAACATATCCAGAGTTTTCACCTTTTGTTTGTTAGCATCTCATGTCACCTTGTACCCTGTCCCCTTCTACTGCCCTCCAGATGAACAGTGAGCCCCTCAGTTCGCACATCAGCCAGAGTGGTGTGGAGGTGGAAATGATATTTCTCTCACAAGAAACAAAAGGAGCAAAGACTTTTCAGTTAGACATACCTGAATATGCTCATTTCCTATTATTAACTACAGGGTCCTTGGGAAAACTGAACATCTTTAAGCTCCATATTATTATTTGTGAGAAAGAGGTAATAATGTTAATTTGTCTGCTTTCTTATGAAGCCCCTAGACCCTAGTCCTGGTCATGCAACTCTGTGTGTGTGTGTGTGTGTGTGTGTGTGTGTGTGTGTGTGTGTGTGTGTGTGTGATATGAAATGAAGTTTTATGGTTGTCCTTGTTGAGTAATTTGAGAGCTGAGCATTAATGGACACATTACCATGATATGTATTCTGGACCAGAGTGTTAACTAGAAAATATTTCAAAATGCATATGTGATAAGCCAAAAGTAATATACATGACATCTTAAGGAAATTGATTTCCCCTGAAGTATATTTTCTTAGTAAAAATATAAAACAAAAACAAAGAAAAAGCTGGCACAGAAAGATGGCCCAATTGGTAAAGGTTCTTAGCATGAACAAAAGACGTCAACCCTTAGCCTGAGCAAATGACATCAGCCCTCAGCACCTGCATGGAGGAAGGAGAGAACTAACTACTACAAGTTGTCCTCAGACCTCCATGTAGTACCATGACACATGTATGTCACCCAATAAGTAAATATAAAATTTTAATTGGCAACAAAGATGATTCAATCAGTATTATTACCTATCATGCAAACAAAAGGACCTGAGTTTCAACTCCAGAATTCAAATAAACCTGGGCCAGGAGGTGCATGCTTGTAGTCCCACACTGTAGGCAGTGGGGGAATACATGAACAGCTATCCAATATAGCCAAAGTGATGAGCTTCTGATTTACTGAGAAACTCTTAAAATTAAAACTTGTATAAGGATCAAGGACAAAATAGATACTCACAGTCAATCTACACACCCCTGTACCCTTACCCACACACACTAGCAAGTGCATACACCACATACACATAGGAAGGAAGGGATAAAGAAAGGACTGAGGAAGAAAATAGCACAGCCAGATTGTTGTTTCAATATAGAGAGGTCATATAATGAAATACTGGATAAGTTACACCTTGAAATAGAAATAAATATTTCTTGAATTCGAAGGTGTTTCCAGTAAATACCATTGGAGATCAAAAGGAAATGTGAAGCCGGTTGAAACATGCTATAACAGACACATTAGTGACTAATTATCTGTGCTAATGAAAACTACAAAGAAACCTCCCTAATGATCTAGGGAGGCCCCAGAGCATCCTAAGAACTGTGTGTGGAGACAATATGGCATTCTCAGTTAGGGCACTGGCTGCTAGCATTTTCTAGACTAAGCAACACAGTCGTTTTGTTTTGATAATTGATCAATTACCATATTATCTTCTATGGAGGGCTCCTCAACATCAGCAAAGTGGACAGTTTCTCTTTTC
Organism: Mesocricetus auratus; assembly: GCF_017639785.1. Taxonomy (NCBI): domain Eukaryota; kingdom Metazoa; phylum Chordata; class Mammalia; order Rodentia; family Cricetidae; genus Mesocricetus; species Mesocricetus auratus. Next base: position 16,197,111 of record NW_024429205.1, on the reverse strand, counting down.
CTTGAGCTTCATTAAATTATTCCAGGCCAACCTCCTTGGCATTTACTCCCTAGAATTCAAGAGAAGTTATGTGGAATGCAGTGCTTTTGTGGTTGACCATACCTGCTTCCTATGTATGGCTATGCAACCTTCCAAGAATAAGCAGAATGAAGACAGGCAGAAGGTCTCTGCATACATCTCAATTTATAGAAGCATCATGGAATACCCACTGCCTGATGGCCTGATAAATTTGTCTTTGCTACTTTGAGGACAGTATATGGAGATACTGCGCCATTCCAAAACCTTTCAGCCTCAGCACCAGCACAGGGGCTTAGTAATCAACTATTATGGAGCATCTCTAGAATGTGATCTCTCTATGCAAAGGGCCCCAAGCAGAGTTTAGACTTTACTCCAATTCCATAACATTTCACTAGGAAATACATAGAATCTATTATATTAGTAGAGGTATGAACTATTTTAGCACATCCTTGTCATTATTGTGAAGCAAAACAAGAACTGTCTATATACTCTTGAGTGGAACAAATAGATCTAGTAAGGCGAAAGTTCTAGAAGGTTTAGAAATTATGATTTTTGTAGTGAGGACATCAGTGGTAACTTAATAAAAACCATTTCTGACAAAGGTCACTAAGCAGAAAATGAAAGAGGAAGAAACTGGACAGATACTGAGAAAACTTTGAAGAAATCATTATGAGAAAAACTTTCAAGAGATTAGTTTGCTTATAGAAAGGGAACCCTGCATCAAACACAATCATGTTTTGAAGTAGTTGTTTGTTCTAAGCCTAATGATGGACATAGATCATGATGTTGATGTCAACATTTTCCTCCTACCTTCTGTGTCTCCATCTCTGGTTCTTGGTGTCTCATAGTCCCTGACGATGCGTGGTCCATGGAACTTCTGGCACCATGACCTTTGAAGAAATTTTAGTATTCATAATTAAACCCTTAATTGGCAGAAAATTTAAAGAGATAAATTAAATTACATTTTTCTACATGGTTTACATATGACCTCAATATGAAACATTAGCAATTCTTCATCTCTTAAGGGATTTCTTATTTCTCATGGAGGCCCAGAAAGAGTGTGGGTAGACACATCAAGAAAATCTGTGTAATCACATGGTCACAGCATACACAAATTCCCAGAGCCATCTGGGCAAAAAAAAAAAGAAAGAGAGAAAGAAAGAAAGAAAGAAAGAAAGAAAGAAAGAAAGAAAGAAAGAAAGAAAGAAAGAAAAAAAGTAAGAAAGAAAGGAAGGAAGAAAGAAAAAGTGATTCTATGGTAACTTTAGAGAGGTGCCTAACTCTAAAAGGGAAGAATTTTTTGCCCTGCAGAGTGACATTACTCAATAGTCCTTTGTTTATAGTTGTCTATTTCCTAGTTCCATGCTCTGCTTAAAAATAAATTCCAAGAACTTAAAACACTGATAATTATGGCACTGGATCCCCAAATATTTCTACTCATTGTTAGAGGTCTCTTTGATTTTTATTTGACAAAATGATCTCAGGTTAACAGAAAGACTACTTTTGATGAGTACTCATTTCCTGAAGCTTTTTAAACATACCTATGTCTTACATTTCTTTAGAGTTCATTTCATAAATATTTACCACTTAGGAATATGCATCATTGTTTTCTCCTCTCTTTGGTCATATTTCTATTGTTTTCTTATTGACTCAATAACTTGTTGAGACAACCAAAAATTGACCTCAATACCATATATAAGGAGGCCTGCATTCTATGCTTATCTGAGTGGGAGAGATAGGGACACATTAGAGTGTCTGAGTCTCTCTGTGTGGAGAATATGGCATGACCTAGACTTCAAAAGTTCCCCGGGTCTTGGTAGAAAAATAAGCCCTATGGAAGTCTTATTTCTTTTGAAGCACAATGAGAATGTTCTTTAAATTTTGACTGTATTTTATGGTTCATAGAGTAAACTCTGTATCACTTATCATGGAAAGAGTGTATGTTGTAACCAAGTCTAAATATGTGTACTAGGCATCATCTTTCTGGGTTTCTAAATCTGAGCTTGAAGTTATTTACAGTTTCATGCTATTTCTTCTGCTTTTAAGCTCCCTAATTTGTTGTCTACGTCTAACTGCAAAATATTTCTAATGATTTTATTTATTAATTAAAACAAAGTTTTATAAAATCTTCACATTGAAATGACATAGCATTTTCTATATGCCTACACAGAGAGGCTGTTATTTAAATTGTTGAAGTTTAGTTCACACCAGGTACTTTATATCTGATTTCCAACATGTAGCTCCGTCTTTTGCAGATGATAGTTACTCAATAAACAAATAAATTGTTAGATAGTTTACTTGTCTTCCATAAAATAAGCCATTTTTTTCACTTTTCATATGGCATGAGCTTAATTATAAGTTGATATTGACCGGTTAATCCCTAGCCAAGTAATGGTGTCTGGCAACTACCCATAGGAGTTTAATAGCCTTTATTTTAACCATTGATTTCTAGTAAAGAATATACATTGCTTCCAAAAACATTACAAAGTGGAATGTTAGGTATGAAAGTTTGTTTATCATTATTATTATTATTATTATTATTATTATTATTATTATTATTATGTTTGTTAGGACAGATGCTCCCAGAAGCATACTTGAAAAACAAGAAAACACAAAAAACTTATCAGCTTCATGTTTTGCTTCTTAAAGACAGAAAGAGTCAAGGTGATACAGAGTCAAATTCAAGCCACATGTACACCCCCTGATCAATATTTTTAGAATTACCAGATATAAACTTGTTAAAAGAAGCTTTCCTTGCTAGCCGCTTTGGTATATCACCCGCCAGTCGCCTGGGCTCTGCCACATTGTAGTCCCCAAATAACACACAAGACGCTGTATTAATTATGAAGCTGTTGGCCTTGCTTGTTTCTTACTGGCTAGCTCTGACTTAAGTAATTACCCCATAATTGTTAATCTAAGTATGTCTCTTACCGGAGAATAGTTCTGGGCTTCCTACCTCATGGCGGTTACATGTCGACTCTCCTGTGTTTCTCCTTCCCAGAATCCTCCTGGACTCCTAGCCCCACCTATCTAGATTCCTATTGGCCAGCAGTAATTTATTGACATATACACAGGACTTCCCCAACATAAACTTAGATTAGGAATCAAAAGAGCACAGTTCAATTGTATGTCTTTGCCATTAATAAGTTTGATAAAGATTTAAAGTGATACCCTGTATTTTGAGGTTTTCTTTCTTTGTCTGCAAAATGAATAAAGCCACACTTATAAATATTCTCTGAGAATTAAATGTGATAAAGAAGATGAATTCATGGAAAATTTTGTGCATTACATCACAGTATGCTTATAAAAGTATATATTACAAAATTAATTTGACTTGGCTGCTGATAGAGATGACAGCAGCTCCTTGTGGTCCTTGCTGCCTCCTTAACAGGGAAGATATCCTCCTTGAGTGACTTATTGTTATAAGGGGGTCTCCCATTTCATCTAGTCCTGATTCAGTCACAGTCTTGGTTTGTGTGTTCTTGAAATAGGAGAGTACAGATAGTGCAAGGGAGTAGGGCAAGCAGATGGGAGTTCCATTAGTGCAGGTATGTGAGAACACACACATTTTAGACAAAGAAAAGGTCAAGTCAAACCTTAAAGAGTCTGAATCCAGGAGGCATGGAGTTAAGTTTCTCCTATCCCTGTTATCCCTTCCATGGGATATATCCAGACTAGCACTTCCAATAAAGGGTGTGCTTCTCTTGGAAGCCTGTTTTACCATAACTCAGTCTACTATAAGGTTGTACATAAGATGCAAGGTTATGTGTAGACATTGGGTATGAAGGATTCACTGGGAGGGAAGGGTGCCAACATTGTACACATGTGTCCTTGATGAAGAAATTCCTGATGAACTGGTTCATCCAGGGTAGACCATTTTCACCCTACTGTTCTTTATGTTCAGCTTTGGACATAAAGCCCACCTCCTGCCTAATAGTGTTAGCCAAACTCTTTTTTGTTGTTTTTCTTTTTTTTTCTTCCTTTTTTATTTAAGTTATAAACAAGCTTGTTCACAGGTCAGTCCCAACTCCCTTTCCCTCCCCTCCTCTTCCCCCACCCCCCCTCCCAGGTCCTCCAAACCCCATCCAATTCCCACTCTGATCCCCTGGGAGGGTGAGGCCCTCCATGGAGGATCTTCAGAGTCTGTCATTTCATCCAGGGCAGGGCCTAGGTCCTCCCCAAGAGTCCAGTTAGCCAAACTCTTAATCCTACTTCAGTATGCATCATGTAAATTTGAAATATTTTAATGGTGGGAGTTCAATACATTTGGCAGGGGAAGAAATGAACCTGGAACAATAGCAAATACTTGAAAAGAAGTCATGCACATTTGTCTCCTGATACCTCATGAATCAGTCAACTTTACAAGTGTATGTCTAGACTAGGCATGTTTGTGGGTACATGTTTGGCAGACACTTTTATCATGGTAACAGTAACTGGAACATGTCTAGCTCACAACATCAGCATTCTGCGTTTTACTATGATAGTAGGATTTAGTGCCAGGTAAGAGAGAATTAACTTGAGTCCTTAAACATAACCTAATATTTAACATGCTGGTGAGTTCCATGCCTCTTCTTCCTGTTCATAACTTGTGCAATACATACTATACATAGTATGCATACATATGTATGTATATATATGTATATATGCATATATATGATTGCATGTGTTATATCACACACACACACACACACACACACACACACACACAAGGCCAGTATCTTCTTGTCTTCTCTTTAATGGGATTTCCAAATACAGAAAGGTAAATATTATCTTAAATAGACCATGTTTTATTTGCCTTAGTATTCTCTTGGAAGAGGTAGCCTGCCTTCCAACATACCCTGTACATTGTAGTCTCCAATAACTTCTTCCCCAACTCCTAATATTTTTCAGTGTCTATGTGTTATATGTGTCTATTAGGTAAAGTTTCCAGTGGCATCACTTTGCCTGACAAGTAGACACATTGCTTGGTGGATACCTTCTTATCTTCCTATTAATGAGATGCCCACAGCTCAGATTAACTCCCCAAGACATTCAAGATTGCCTCAATACGCTTTGCTAAGAATCACTGCATTATAACCACTGGTTACCCTTTAGTCAGTTATTTTAAAATTTGGATATAAAAGTGATCCCATTTTCTTGCCCAGTTTTATTTCCCCTTGAGGCTCTATTATCTCCAAGGGACACCCAAATTTATCCGCCTTAATAGAGTACTTCATTGTTTTCCTTAGTGCTACAGATAAATGGATTTGTAAAGAGGAATGGAATTGAATTTTTCTCCATTTTTTGATAACATAGTAGGAATTCCAAAATGATTACTTGGGATATTTTCCTCACTGTGAATAAATTATCATCTATGCTAGATGTTAATTTCTCTTGCCTGTATCAGTTTTGACAAAAATGAACATAAATGCTTAAGAATATATTGTCCTCTGCCTTCTGAATGTGAAGGAAAGAGGCAAACAAGTTTCCATTAATTAAGAGTGTATGCTGGGGGGTGTGAGACATCATGGGTCACTTTTTTGGCTGTTAATTTTGTGGTAAGCTGTGCCCTGTAGCAATTGGTGTCTAATTCACTATTACTTTGGACATTTAAATGCTAATTATCTTAGTTTTTAAAAATTATTTTATGTGATTTTTTTCCATATCTCATACCTTGGATATCAGGAGCCATATCCAAACTTATGTTTATGAAGGTACTGTACCTACATTTCCATGCTTGAGGATCAGATGCAGAATTTGACTAGAGGTACAGACTTCATTAAGAGTGTTTTCTAGTCTGCTTTGCTATTCAAAGAAAATCTATAGAATGAAGATATGTAAGGAATAGGGACCCGATTGTGACAATTTGAGGCAAAATGTGTACATCAGGGTGCTGGAGACCTAGCAGACCTAGCAAGGCTGGCATATCAGATGGCAGGTTGAGCACATAGAATAAAACACTTTCTGGAAATCTAGCTGGCACAGCAAAGCATGTTTATATAAAATTACCTTTTTGACACTGGATCATAACTAGCTTTCACTGTGTGTGTGTGTGTGTGTGTGTGTGTGTACATGCACACGTGCGCGTGAGTATATGTATATGTTTCATGACTTATTAAATAGATTAGCTATATTGATTTTTCACTTTGAGATTTCCAGACAATCACACAATTCTTGTATTTTTCAATCCTGTTGCTACATTATATGTTAATGAAAGTCAATAGCAAATATTTCAAAAGTTTTTTTTTAGATTAGGGCCTCTCCAAGAATCAATAATCTCGTTGACATGGTTCAAAAAGCTATCAATTCTGCGAGGATCATTAATAGCTGCAGAAAGCATGCATGTAAATACCACCAGGAAAGTCAATATTCTCCATTGGTTATCAATAATACTTGAAGGCAATTGGAATTATGAAAACATTGTATACACCTCGTGTTTTAAATATTTGAAAAAATCTCCTTCAGATATTGAATGTCCAGGGCAAAGCAACTATAAGTTAGGTTTCCTTGGTCTGCTGACTTATGCCCAGATAATTCCTATTAGATTCCATGTTGTAGAGTTATATACTCACCAGCTAGACTGCCAGAGAAAGCCTGTACATCAGTTACAGGGGTAAACTATACATACTACTGTTGATACCATCATGGACGTTGTAGAAGAAGTTGCACCTTTGTCAAGCTACTTAAGAAAGTTCTGGTGAGCCGGGCATAGGTGGTGCACGCCTTTAATCCCAGCACTTGGGAGGCAGAGGCAGGCGGTTTTCTGTGAGTTCAAGGCCAGCCTGGTCTATAGAGTGAGTTCCAGGACAGCCAAGGTTGTTACACAGAGGAACCTTGTCTCAAAGGTTTGCAGAAATCCGTCTCCTTTCTGCATCTCAAATGCTGCATTTAGAGGCATGTGCCACCACTGCCCACCCAACAGTTAATTGTTTCCCTAGGAAAAACGAAAACCACTGAAAAACCCTGAAGTTCCAACTATATGGTTTAACCTCTTGGGAGTTTATAGAATTATAAAGAAGGGATATTCACTGGAGGATAAAAGATGTAAAAAGACCTCCAATCCATTGCTTCTATGTCTGCTAGAGTTTCTATTATCTCAGTCAGTTAGAACACATCCTCAAATTATAGGAAGATGATGATAGTTAATCCCACTGACCCAGTGGCTCTTAACCTTCCTAATACTTCAACACTTTAGTACAGTTCCACTTGTTGTTGTGACCCCAAGCCATAAAAATATATTCGTTGCTACTTTATAACTGCAATTTTGCTACTGTTATGAATCATAATATAAAGAGTTCTGGAGATAGAGGTTAGTCAAAGGGGTTGTGCCCCACAGGTTGGAAACCATTGCACCTTAAGAGATTTAGAATTTTTAGAGTAATAATCTCCAGGCATGTAAGTGGCATTGTTTCTAGAGAGATTTAGCTGAAGGTGGAAGTTGTAGCTTGCAAGTTGGATCATCATATCGTTCCCAGGCAGAATAAAAACAGAAAGCAAGCAGCTTCCAAAATTCATTCTCCTCCTCTCTCTTTCTCCTCACACCCTCTCATGATAGCACATACAACATGATCAGCTACCTTATCCTGTAGCTTCCATACTCTCCTTGCCTTCTTGGGCTGTATTCATTTTAAATGTGAGCTAATGTTGCTTTGTGTATTGATTTTGTTAGCGTGATGAGGAAAATAACTAAGCCAGAGATGAGGACTAATAGAGCCTACATGTAAGTCCAGCTCTGGCCCCAATGCTAACTCCCAGTGGTGACCAAGTGAGTCATATTTACACATTTACTTATTTATTTATAGTTTCTGTATGTGCATACACAAGTATGTGTGCTATAGCATGCATTTGAACATGTATCAGAGAACAACATCTACAGTGGACGTTCTGGGATTGAACTTAAATCATCAAGCTTGTCACCAAGTGCCTTTACCCACTGAGACATTTTCTGGCCCTCAGTCTTTAATGTTGTAAGTTCTTTTCTGTACCTTACTCTGTGATTGGCTGAATATTAGTTTTTAAAGTGAAATTTTTGTTAAATTAAAAAAATGTTTATGAATGAAATGACAGCTCATCATCAAAGAAATAGAATTAATAGGAGAAGGGAATGATTCTGGGGAATCCTCAGTGCATAATGAATTCAACATTCTTCAATCAAATTTAAAATTTAATTATAGGTAATTGTTCTTTTTTTAATGAAGTACTTTTGACATAATGTTCCATTATCATATAATTAGATAATTATCTCCCTGAATCACATTATAACTTATTTTCTTCATGTTTTCTTTAAATATTTATATACTGTACCCATTGTTATAGCCTCAAAGCTTACCATAATTATATGTTTAAGTAAGGGTAGGTAGCAGAGAACTTGTTGAAGAATACTGTCTTAGTCTGTTTAATGCAGCTATAACAAAATACCTAAGGCTTAGCTACTTTATAAATAAGAGAGATTGATTAACACATTATTTTTGTAACTGGATTGTCCAAATAGCCTGCCATCAATGTTTTAGTGATTCCTCCAGGATGGTGCCATGGAATGGCAAAGAAGCAGACAGACATTCCGATGACTATAGGAAAGCCAAATGTACAGAGAAGCCTCATTTCACAAGGACTAGCTCTCATGAGGATTAATTCATTTCAAGAGACCAACATTAATCATTTCAAAAGGTAGTGTTCTTGTGATCCTAGTGCATTCTCACATCTGAGAGATTCTACCTCCTCAACACTGAGTTCCAAGGTTTAGTACAAGAGCCTCCAGGATCACACCAATCTGAACTACAGCAGGTGAACACTGCTATTTCCCCAGCTTTATCTCTTTGACCATTAATATTGATCATCGACTTGACAGTGTCAAGAAGCAGATAGAAAATGAGCTTCTGGATAAGCCTGTGAAGGGGATTTTTTAAGAGTAGGTTAACTGAAGTAGGAAGACTGGCTCTAACTGCTAGGGTGAATAAAAAAGAAATCAGAAATCAGAAAGCCCAATGAATAGAAGCACCCATCGCCTATATTCCCCCAGTGAAGATGCAGTGTGACCAGCTGAGATGTTCCTGCTGATGTGACATCCCTACTCTTATGAACTGTATCCTAGAAGTGTGATCAAAGCAAACCCTTCCTCACTTAAGTTGCTTATACCACCATGCTTTGTCACAATGACAGGAAAAGAAATTAATACAACTCCCCATACTTGTAGTCTACCAGATAATTATTTGCAGTGTCCCTCCTATAATCCAAAGCAGGCACTCAAGTCTTCACGGAAAATTTTACCAAATGTTTAATCCGTACTGGTTAGACATGTTTGTAAAGCTGCATGTAGGGAAAGGCGTGGCAAGGTAGGGCTAAAATGTTATCATAGACCTGAGAGAACATAAAATTTAACAATGGACAATTCGTAAGGGATGTTCAAGGTTCCTTGACTCACAGTGTAAAAGAGGATGTGGTATGCAGTGCCTGACTCAGGTATTGCAAACCAGTAGGTTTAGTATGCCACTGACTGCTGGCAGGGCTTGATTTTCAGACCATGTCCAAACTTGTGATATTGTCTCAGAGGTAATTTACATGTTGAGTTCATTTGTCATTGCACATGACTTGACTTCCTCCAAGTCCCTTAGCTAATACCCTTGCCTCACTTCTCAGTTGCCTTACTAGGAGAATGACATTCATATCCCACATTTGCACATGGCCACGGGAGTATTTTTAACATTTTCCCCTAGGACTTAACAACTACAGTTTTCCATTATTTATTTTTGATCATATTGTTCAAGCTTGTTATATAACTCAGTTACCCTACCTATGAGGGTTCAGAAAATCATGAGGCCTTTTGGGTTAGTAAATATGTCATTTAGTGCCTTTCTTAGAATATAATTAAAATGCAGTTTTTGGGCATTTATTAATTTTCATGCTTATTTACTGAATTAGTTTAGTTTTTCTTTTTTCTAGAGACAAGATTTTGATTGGTTAGCCTGGTATTCACTTTGTAACCTAGGTTGTCTTTGAGTTTATGGCAACAATCCTGTTTCAGCCTCCCATGTAGTGGTGATACAAGTATAGCCCCTGAGTGTCTATTTCCTATTATCATTAACTAGAGACAGAGGTATAAATTTTAAAAAATGAGACTCTGTACATGTGTTTGAATTTTTTTCTATCCAGAATTCATGGATGAATATTCATTATTGGTTTTAACAGACATGTTTGGAGACTGACATGCATTAAAAGCTAGCCCGTGTTTAGGAAGAAAAAGGAAGGTAATTGAAATGACAATGGCCTTAAAAAATTGCCTCCTTTATTCTGATATTCAAATGGTTTATTACAGTGGGTATTGTACTCATGAATATTCTTGGGATTATACTAACAGCCTTATAAAAATCAATAAATAAAAGAAGAAAATGAAACAGAAGAGAAATGAAATAAGAAAACTGGCTTCCCTCTTGCTGCCTTACAGGAACATTATTGATGAACTGTTTAATCTACTTAAATTGGATTCTAGCATTTTTGACATGGTAGATAACCTTGACTACTTTAGAAAGTTCCCAAATCCTAAGTATTGAAGGTCTCTATTTTCAGAGACATACCCCACACAAAATCTCAGGAATTCCCACATTGGCTGAAAGACAAACGGACAACAGGCATCTACCTTAGCATTTCATTCCTTCCCAGAATCCTGGAAAGGAACTATGCTTCTGTTACAAAACAATGACAGCCCTAGCTAGATTATTGATTTTTTTTTGATGAGTCACTCATATTAGAACATGATGATCTGACTACATTCTGTCTCTGAGCAATTCTTCCAGGGATATATCACTATCACCACCACTACCATAGTCAACTCCACGGCTAATATCACTACCACCACCACCACAATTGTCTTCACCCTCGATATCACCACCACTATAACCATCACCACAAGTACAACCCTAACCACAGTCATCTCCATCCTCAACATTACCACCACCACAACCACAACTACTACCTTCTTCTTTTCCTCCTCTTCATCCATCTCTCCCTTTCTCTTTCTCCTCCCTTCTTATTTGATTATTAACTAATTATCTGTTTTTAATATTTTGAGAGTTTTATCTGCACACACTGAATTTCATTCCTTCTTGCCCCAATCCATTACCATGTCTCATGCCCCTCCCTTCTGCAGTTGAATCCCATGTCTTTCCTATGTAACCTGCCCCCTGAACCTGTGATCTAGCCTTAGGAAATTCTTTTACTTGATTTAAACTCAATGGGTCTCAAACTAGGTATCTTAATGCATATTTTTTCATTAAGCAGTGGAGTATTTTTGTTACCTGTATTTGTATGTGGTGTATTCATATGTGTGCAGGTGTACATACCTATACATATAGGTAAGAGGACAAAGCAGGACGGCAGGTGCCCTTCTCTATCATTCTTTACAATATTTCTGTGAGACGGGTCACTCACTGAAACTTGCTGGTGGACAGCAAGGCCCAAGTATCTGCCTATTTAAGGTCCCTCCACTACCACCTACTTCTAGGCATGAGACAATGTGCAACTTTTTTTTGGCATTTTTTTAAATTTTATTTTCCAGTTTAAATTTAGATAAGAAACAAGGTTGCTTCACAAGTCAGTTCCAGGTCCCTCTCCCTTTCCCTACCCTCCTCCCGTGCCCTCTCCCCAACCCCCCCCCATTATCCCCTCATTCCCCCAGGGAGGGTGAGGCCCTCCATGGGGGTGTCCATAGTCTGTCATTTCATATAGGGCAGGGCCTAGACCCTTCCCCAAGAGTTCAGGGTGAGAATGCACCTCACGTTGTTCTATGGGAGTCCAAAGTCCGTGTGTATACTTGGGATGGGTACTGATCTGCTGCCCAAGGCTCAATAGATTACCTAGGCCTCCTCACTGACACCCAGATTCAGGGGGTCTTGATCAGTCCCATGCTGGATTCCCAGGCTGATGCCTGCCATTCAAGAGTTAACCTTTGTCTGGTCAGCTGTTTCTGGGGGGTTAAACCAGCCCAGTCTTAATCCCTTTGATCATCAGTCCTCCCTCTCTGTTACTGGCTTTCTTGAGTTCAGCTCAGTACTTAACCGAGGGAGTCTGCCTCTTCTTCGATCAGCCACTAAATGAAGTTTCTGTTTCCCAGACTCTCTGGCCATAGGATTGTAGGCTGGCACTCCCCAGATCTATGTCTAAAATCCATATATGAGAGAGTACATGCCATGTTTCTCTTTTTTGTGACTGGGATACCTCACTCAGGATGGTTTCTTCTAGTGTCATCCATTTGCCTGCGAATCTCATGATTCCATTATTTTTTTCTGCTGAATAGTACTCCATTGTGTAGATGTACCACATTTTCTCTATCCACTCTTCGGGTGAGGGACATCTAGGTTGCTTTCAAGTTCTGGCTATTGCAAATAAAGCTGCTATGAACATAGTGGAACAGACATCTTTGTTGTATGAATGGCATCTTTTGGATATATGCCTAAGAGTGGAGTTGCTGGGTCTTGTGGTAGGTTTATTCCCATTTTTCTGAGGAATCTCCATACTGATTTCCAAAGTGGCTGAATCAGTTGGCACTCCCACCAGCAATGGAGGAGTGTCCCCCTTTCACCACATCCTCTCCAGCATAAATTGTCATTGGTGTTTTTGATTTTAGCCATTCTGACAGGAGTGAGATGGTATCTCAGAGTTGTTTTGATCTGCATTTCCCGGATGGCTAAGGATGTTGAACACTTTCTCAAGTGCCTCTCAGCCATTTTAGACTCCTCTATTGAAAACTCTCTATTTAGTTCTGCAGCCCACTTTTTAATTGGGTCCTTTGATGTTTTGGAGACTTGCTTCTTGAGTTCTTTGTAAATTTTGGAGATCAACCCTCTGTCAGATCTGGGATTAGTGAATATTTTTTCCCATTCTGTGGGCTGCCTTTTTGTCTTGCTGACTGTGTCCTTTGCCTTACAGAAGCTTCTCAGTTTCAGCAGGTCCCATTTATTAATTGTTGATCTCATTGTCTGTGCTACTGGTGTTATGTTCAGGAAGCTGTCTCCTGTACCAATTCGTTCAAGGGTACCACCCACTTTCTCTTCTAAGAGGTTCAGTGTGGCTGGATTTATGTTGAGGTCTTTGAACCATTTGGACTTAAGTTTTGTGCATGGCAATAAACATGAATCGATCCGCATTCTTCTACATGCCAGTCTCCAGTTATGCCAGCACCATTTGTTGAAGATGCTTTCTTTATTCCATTGTATATTTTTAGCTTCTTTGTCAAAGATCAGATGTTCCTACGTGTGTGGGTTAATACCCGGGTTTTCAATTCGATTCCATTGGTCTACCTGCCTATTTTTGTGCCAATACCACGCTGTTTTCAGGACTATAGCTCTATAATAGAGCTTGAGGTCAGGGATGGTGATGCCTCCGGACGTTGCCTTGTTGAACAGGGTTGTTTTGGCTCTCCTGGGTCTTTTGTTTTTCCATACAAAATTGATTATTGTTCTTTCAAGGTCTGTGAAGAATTGTGCTGGGATTTTAATGGGGATTGCATTGAATCTGTAGATTGCTTTTGGCAGGATTGCATTTTTACTACATTGATCCTACCTATCCAAGAGCATGGGAGATCTTTCCATTTTCTAAGAGCTTCTTTAATTTCTTTCTTTAAAGATTCAAAGTTCTTACGATACAGGTCTTTCACTTGTTTGGTTAGCGTTACCCCAAGGTATTTTATGTTGTTTGTGGCAATTGTAAAGCGTGATGTTTCTCTGATTTCTTTTTCAGCCCTTTTATCATCTGTATATAGTAGGGCTACTGATTTTCTTGAGTTGACCTTGTAACCTGCCACTTTGTTGAAGGTGTTAATCAGCTGTAAGAGTTCCCTGGTAGAGTTCATTGGGTCATTGATGTAAACTATCATATCGTCTGCAAAATGTGAAAGTTTGACCTCTTCCTTCCCAATTTGTATCCCCTTGATCCCCCTTTGTTGTCGTATGGCAATAGCTAGAACTTCAAGTACCATGTTGAAAAGGTATGGAGAGAGTGGACAGCCTTGTTTTGTTCCTGATTTTAGAGGAATTGCGTTGAGTTTCTGTCCATTTAGTTTGATGTTGGCTGTTGGTTTACTGTATATAGCTTTTATTATGTTTAAGTATGTCCCTGTTATCCCAGATCTCTCCAAGACCTTTATCATGAAGGGGTGTTGGATTTTGTCAAAGGCTTTTTCAGCATCTAGTGAGATGATCATGTGATTTTTGTTTTTCAGCTTGTTTATATGGTGGATTACGTTGATGGATTTTCGTATGTTGAACCATCCCTGCATCCCTGGGATGAAACCTACTTGATCGTAGTGAATGATTGTTTTGATGTGTTCTTGGATCCGATTTGCCAGTATTTTATTGAGTATTTTTGCATCAATGTTCATGAGGGATATTGGTTTGAAGTTCTCTTTCTTAGTTGTATCTTTGTGTGGCTTGGGGATCAAGGTTATTGAAGCCTCATAGAAAGAGTTTGGCAAAGACCCTTCTGCTTCTATTGTGTGGAACACTTTGAGAAAAATTGGTATAAGCTGTTCTTTGAATTTCTGATCGAATTCTGCACTGAGGCCATCTGGACCTGGACTTTTTTTGGTTGGGAGACTTTTGATGACTGCTTCTATTTCCATAGGGGTTATAGGTCTATTTAAATTGCTTATCTGTTCTTGATTTAGTTTTGGCAAGTCATAGCTAGCCAGGAAGTCATCCATTTCCTTTAAATTTTTGAATTTTGTGGAGTACAGGTTTTCAAAGTATGACCTAATGATTCTCTGGATTTCCTCAGAGTCTGTTGTTATGTCCCCCTTTTCATTTCTGATTTTGTTAATTTGTGTGTTCACTCTCTGCTGTTTGGTAAGTTTGGACAAAGGTTTGTCTATCTTGTTGATTTTCTCAAAGAACCAACTCTTCGTTGCATTGATTCTTTGTATTGTTTTCCTGGTTTCTACTTTATTGATTTCAGCCCTCAATTTGATTATTTCCTGGCTTCTACTCCTCTTGGGGGGAGTTTGCTTCTTTGTGTTCTAGAGCTTTCAGCTGTGATGTTAATTCTCTCGTATAACTGTTCTCCTGTTTCTTCATGTGAGCACTTAGTGCTATGAACTTCCCCCCGTAGCACTGCTTTCAAAGTGTCCCATAGGTTTGGGGATGTTGTGTCTTCATTCTCATTGAATTCGAGGAAGTCTTTAATTTCTTTTTTTATTTCCTCTTTGACCCAGGGATGGTGCAGTTGAGCATTATTCAATTTCCATGAGTTTGTAGGTTTTCTGCAATTTGTGTTGTTGTTGAATTCTAATTTTAAAGCATGGTGGTCTGATAAGATGCATGGAGTTATTCCAATTTTTTTGTAGCTGCTGAGGTTTGATATGTTGCCAAGTATGTGGTCGATTTTTGAGAAGGTTCCATGTGGTGGTGAGAAGAAGGTATATTCTTTTTTATGTGGATGAAATGTTCTATAGATATCTGTTAATCCCAGTTGGGTCATTACTTCTATTAGACCCTTTGCTTCTTTGTTGAGTTTCTGTCTGGTATTCCTGTCTAGTGGTGAGAGTGGTGTGTTGAAATCTCCCACTATAACTGTGTGGGGCTTTAGATGAGATTTAAGTTCTAATAATATTTCTTTAACGAATGTGGATGCCTTTGTATTTGGGGCATAGATGTTCAGGATAGACACTTCATCTTGGTGGGTTTCACCTGTGATGAGTATGTAATGATGTCCTTCATCTCTTTTCAATGTGCAACTTTTTATGTGGGCACTAATGACTCAAATTTATTTCCACTTACTTGTTTAGAAGAGCTCTTACCCTTTGAGAAACCTCCCAAGCCCCCAACTGATAATTTATAATAAATATTGAGTGTCATTTTCCAGCACTATGAAAGATAGCTAATAGGGATGAAGCTTCCAGGCCAGCCACCACCAAAATAATTTCACCCTGTTCTATGGCTCAGATGTGGTGTCTTTCACAAAAGAGTCTCAGCATCAACTTCTGGATAGTAACCAGAGCCTTAGTATTAGCCTATGATGTTGGTGGGGACAGAATCTGGTCAATAATTCCAAACAATGTGAATAAACCATTCCTAGTACTGGGGTTTACCCTGTGGTATCTTGAACTGGCACTGCCGTCCGTTACAGGCTAACCACATTTAAACTTGTTTTACATATCTACATGTGTTTGTCTTAGGTTGCATTTTAGGCAGTTCGTTTCCATGTGACTTTTTCAAAGGGTCATTAGCACACTAAGATGCTAGCATGCTATCAAAAAACTACAATAGTGAGTAGCCTGACAAGACAAGCCTACAGGTTACCATGGCATGAATGCTTTGGGTGTAGCCAGTCTCTGATTGAATGTAAGGCTCACTCCCTAACATGAAACCCACATCTGGCACTGTTATCAAGACAAAACCTACTACAACTGCTCTGCTAAATGCTCATATTATTAAACAGACTCCTAATGATTTCCCCTTATATTCATAGGCTAGTATGTCTCTCAACTTTTTTTTTCTCTTCCTCTTTTTATTTAAGTAAGAAACAAGCTTGTTTCACAGCTCCTTCTCCCTCTTCTCCTCCTCTGCCCTCCCCACCAGGTCCCCCAGCTCCCATCCAATCTCCACTCCAATCCCCAGGGAAGGTGAGGCCCTGTGTGGTGGATCTTCAGTGTCTGTCATTTCATCCAGGCCAGGGCCTAGGCCCTCCCACAAGAGTCCAGGCTGAGAAAACATGCCTCATTGTGGGATGGGCACGCAAAGTCCATTTGCGTGCCAGGGATATATACTGATCTACTACCCAAGGCCCTATAGATTACCTAGTCCTCCTCACTGACACCCACATTCAGGGGGTAACTTGTATTTAAAGCAGATGATAATTAACACAGAGATCTATAACTGGCCAAGGTGCAAAGAATAAGAGATATGGAATGATCAGCCCTAAATGTGACGTCTACCCCATATTGCCTCCTCTATACCACACTTCACCCTTTCAAGACTCAGGTCATTGTGGAAGGGGAGGCAGAGTGATCACAGGAGTTGTATATTATGCTATATACATATAAGAGATGAATGAATTTAAGGAACTTTTTTTCTGGACACAAGAGGGCACTTACACATATGAACTCACAGCAGTTGTCACAGTGTACACAAAACCTATACAAGCTCAGGGCAGACAAAGTCCTGGCATAGAGAGGGAGGCATGGGTGATGTCAGACTGCAAAATGAACAGTTATTTAGTTATTGGCAATTGGCTGATGCTAAAATAGGATGAATCAGTTTGCTTTCAAGATGCTTAACTGTTTTAAGAAAATGCAAAGATAGTTAGGAAAGGGGGGGTGAATCTGGGAGGAGTGGAGGGTTTGCTAATATTATCAAAATATAGTTATCAAAGAAATAATAAAACTTTATTTTGAAGATGAATGTTGGCCCACTATTCAACTTGAGGTCAAATGGGTAGGAAAAAAATCAAGAAGCAAAAATGTAGAGGAGGCAATCTGTCTAGCAAATTTCTTAAACCAGAATGAATGCTCCTTGAGGCCCAACAGCTAGAAATAGCAAATTAACTCCAGCGCAGCGAGAGCAACAGATAACTGAGCATCTAAATGGTACTTTTTTCAATGTCATGATAAGCCCAGGGTCTTCATTAAAACATAGGTGACTATTCATTGGAATATATATGTACATGTAGAATGTGTGTGCGTGTGTGTGTGCGTGAGAGAGAGAGAGAGAGAATGTAGAGCTTGAAAGTCTAAATGAAAAATAGTGAAACCCATAGACATTTGTTGTCTCTCTGCACACTCCTACAAGGCAAAAGCATATCTCTCTCTCTCCTCACCCCAACTTCAGTATCACAATCTATAAAATAAGAAACACTTTTGTTTCATATCAGAGGGATGAAGTATGTGGCAGTCATACTTAGCTCAGCCACAGGTTGCTGTTTCACTGGGCTCACAGTCTCCAAGTTCTAAGGTCTCTTTCTCTCCTCGCTCTTAGTTACTGTTCAAAAGTTCATGTTGATTGTGAAGGTTGCTCTGGCAGATAGCCTGTCCTCTCTCTGTACTCTAAAATAGAATAAAGCAAGGCCTTGAAAATCCACCCATTCCCCTATGTTCAAAAACCAGTACCCACAACTGTATCTTTTCAAGACACATTTGTATTGAGGGTGGGGAATGTCAGATGGACCAGAATTTCCAGTTGAATCCTTTTGGGTTCTGACCAGTTGGGATACTCTGCCTGCAGCTTAATGAGAATGTCTGGATATCTCACAGCTGTGACCTCACTAGGTCAAGTCCACGGTACCCTGCCCTGCAGGGAACCGTTCTGTCATACTAGTCAGTTGATGAACAAGAGAGTTAGCAATGGCAAAGGCCATTTTCCCTGCATGAGATAGATTCAAATGCACAGAAAGTACCAGGTCAAAAGTTCAAAGTGCTGCTTGCTCATTCTTCTGCCAGGAGTAGGATCACAAGGGAGAAGGAGTTACACTCTGCAGGAACTGAATGGAGAGGGTTTGAAGACCTATAAACCAGTTCCAGTCAAAAGGCGGCTGCAATATTCTAGACTCCTAAGACTAAAAAAAAAGTTTCAGGCTGACAGCATATCTTCATTCTGATAAAGGAGGGAAAAGTGTTTCCTCTCTTTCTGGCAGCCCAGCAGGAAAAAAAAAAGAGGTATTAGCAGAAGCTGGAGCCTGCAGGGGTCTGGCCCACATCCCAGCCATATCCTGAGATAAAGACAGGGCTTCCAAAACTCCTTGTGGGGGGGGCATCTGCATTTCCTGTCCTAAATGCTTAGGCCATCTGGAATGTCTATCATGGAAATGTTAAATTTATGGAATTGTCCTCACAGGCTCCCAAAAAATGACTTCCAGTGCTCCACAGAATAAAAATAAGTTGAATGGAAACAAATGTGGTGGATTTCCCAATCATCTAGTGGAGGAGGCACACATGGAAAATACCGAAATAGAGACACCCAGTTTTGAAATGAGCACTTCACTGAACGATTTCAGTCAGGACATATTTAGACTATGGGATTGAATCTGGCAATTGGAGTTTACCCTTAAACTTTCCTCCCTTGGGTTAGCTGATGCTCTCCCATAGAGGTAGGAGGAAGGGAGTCAATAGATTGTGCAGCAGTCCCACAGACCCCAAAGCTGTCAAAGACCTTTCATAGTGGAGAAGCAGGAGTAATGTGCTTACCCACAGGACAGAATCACCCTCTTCTTCTTTGGTGCCACTGTCATATTGCAATGTCTGGGTGCAAAACTGACAAAACTAATCCTGGGGCAAGCCAGTCCATAGACAGTCTGTGCTTTCCCTGTTGCTGTATAATAACACACCATAAATGTAATAGCTTTAAAAATATCCATGCATTATCTAAGTCAGATGCCTACCCAAACGACTGGGTTTCCAGTGCTGAACTTCAATATGAATAAAATAAGCTGTATACTAAGCTGGGCACTAACCTTAGACTATGGGGGAAATCTCCTTCCCAGTTTTTTCCCCCTTTGATAGGAGTCCATTTTTTTAGGACTGTAGGCTGTTTGTTGTCAGTTATCTGGGTCCTATTCAGTTCCTTACAGGTGGACCTTCCTATCTTCTGGTAACTAAGGCTAATAAAGTCCTTCCCACTATTGAAATTGCCCTCTGGACGGGTTTCTGCTTGTAGTTTGGGAATCTGTCTGCTGTTAAGGTATTGAAGCTGATAGAGTAACATACCTGTAAATCTCCATTTTGCCATTGAATATAATAATCATCAAGGTAGCACCAATGTGCAGAGATGACAACAGAACTGGTAAGTCATCCTAAAACCCTGCACATAGCTTGCGACTCAATAAAACGTCCAAAAGAATTATGTTTCCCTACAAGATGGGGACTTGCGGGAACACTCAAGAAAAGGAAGTGGTGGTGGTTATAGTTGCCCAACATACATGGCTGCTGCTTAGGATCTGTTAAAAATAACCTCAGGCATATATTCTACTTCAATTAGTGTAGTTTCTTCCCCTCTTGACATCCTCTCAACTCCATCCCTGTCATGGAAGTCTCAGCCTGGAAGTTTGAAGGTCCTACAGTTTTGTAGGTAAGAATGCACCTGTGAATGCATTTAGTGACATTAATTGTATCATTTGCACATTGATCTGCTATAGAACTTCTCCCGTCCATTTATTTCCAGCTCCTCAAAGGCAGGTCAAGTGTATTCCTAACCCATATGAAACTCCTGCTAAGCCCAAGGAATCTGGTTCAAAACAAATACTCGATGTATGATTATGAGATTGAGAGCAGTAGATGCATTCCCTTACACTGTGTTATTATATGCGGTAAATTATATGTCCGGCAGCTTTGCATGCTGTTACATTAGCAAAACAGATTAAGGTTTTAAGTCCCACACTAGCCAATCAATGTATATTGCAACACAGAATCCATAGATTTCAAATGAGTTTGTACAGCTCAGTTACCCTCTTTTCCCATTTAATTTAATCTGATGGCTAGAATGTGAGCACACTGATGTTAGGGCACAGCCTTCTCCCCACCTGTAAACAATGTTAGAATTAGCAACACAGAGTATGACTTACAACATAGGCACAGATTGGTCAATAGATCATATATTCTCCAATAACATTATTCAGAGCCTAAATAAGTTAACCACCAGGTAAAACACAGAGTACTTCAGAGGCACCATACAAAAAGTCATGAGAAAATCTAAAATATTCAAGGCATGGCTTTTGAGGAGAGAGAATGCTTAGAGCATTTGCTGCCGGAGAACACTCAGGTATAGAGACATCATCATCAGCTAGGAAAGCACATGTGACTGCTAATAGGGAGCACAGAGGTCTGCTAGTACAAGCAGAGTTAGAATGGGCTCATGAGTACCCATCATCGGGACAGATTTAAGGAAGCCCCTAACCACACCTCAATTGCCTGCAGTGACATTCATTTAAATGCTGTCTCAACACTAGCACCTACCCTAGAATGTCTTATGAAAATGTTATCAGCAACTTTGATGTTATAATCTATAGCAGTAAATACATATTTAGCCTCTGTCCAGTTTCCTTGCATCCATCTGCTAGCATTCTTGGAAAATGTGTAGAGATGTTCTTTTCCTTCTTCCTGGCATCTGTGGTTCTCTGGGTAGATTCAGAGCAGACGCTGGCTGTTAAGCACATTCACCATATGATTAGAAGTTTGCAGTCTTTAAACACAGACCGCAGAAAACAGACTGGAGGTTGAGTTAATCAACAATTGCCAATAATATAGAAATGTCCACTGAATGAAGCCAAAATAGTCAATGGACAAGAAAGCATTCACAAATCTTGCTGTGTATGCATATGCAGGTGCGAGAATGATGGAGTTTGCTGACAGATCTAGACACTCCCTGCCCTCTGCCACTCACTGAGCTCTAGGCACATTCACATCTCCCTGCCTGTTGTGTCCTTTGTAATATCCTTCATTAAAAATGGGGAAATGAGTTCCTATGGGTTCTGTAAGCCACTCTGATAAATCACTAAACCCAAGCAGAAGGTTGAGGTCATGGGAACCACTTTCATTCAGTTTGTCAGAGTCACAGGTCACAATCTAGACTTCTAACTGGCATCTGGAACGGGAAGCTGTCTCGGGGAACAGAGTCCTTAACCTTTGGAATCTGCACTGAATCTGGTTAGTATTTTAATTAAACTAGATTTTTAAACATCCAATTGGTGTCTGTTGGGGAACTAATGTATAAAGAAAAAACTACATTCAGTAACAAAAATCTTTTGTATTAGGCTGAACATGAATATGGGAGAAAGAAGTAATTAGTTTTTCTTTCTATGTATATTGAAACATCCAAGTGGGAGGAATAGAAAGAAACTGAATGTTAACTCCTGAACGGAATGTCCATGGAGGGTCTCCAAAGTAGGCTGGCTACTCAGCTCTCTGTATAACCTGGAACTCTATACTTTCATGAGGTTAACCACAGTCAGATGTTCCAAGAAATTATGGGCAATGTCAAAGTTGGAGACAATGGAATATTAACTCCATTCTTATTTAACTTATTGGCACCTAAGCTAAGTTACTGAGTGCCCACAATAGGAGGTTAACATTTCCTGGGATGAATATATATATATGTATATTATATATTAAGTACACCAATTAACTCAGAAAGAAATGCAAAGGACACAGATTAGCTAGTTAAAAGCTTGTCTTTAAAAAATATATATATACTAAAAACACTTGAACACAATTGTGAAGATGGCATCTATATACTTCAATGTACACAAGTTACTAAAGCTTCCAACGAGGATCACCTCCTGCTTTATTTATAAAAATGAAAATCCTTGTCTTCATTCTTTGCATAACCCCTTTGATGAGGTTCAGGTATATTCTAGAATCTACTGCATGCATACCTTTTAAACAATAAACACATCACTGATGTGGTCGTAAACAAACTCAACTTTATACTTTGGTTATTTTTATTTTCTTGAGGTGAGCCCTCTTGTGGGTGTCAGGCATATTACCAGACAGATTTTTTTCTGATAATGGGCTGAGAAGAATGTTTCATGTTTCAATTAAAACAAAGTTCAATATGTATGCACTTTTTAATGCCTACATTGTTCTTTCCTGTAGCTTCCCAAATTAATTCTAGAAATACTATGTTCCCATAGTTCAAAAGAAATAAAAGGTTATGGAGCTACTCTGGTCATCATTAGCCGTGTATGTGTGTGTGTGTGTGTGTGTGTGTGTGTGTGTGTGTGTGTGGTGTACGTGCTTGCATGCATGCATGTATGATTGTGTGTATGCACACTTACTCATGAAAGCTAGAAGTCGATATAAGGTGACCTCCTGTACTGTTCTTCAACTTACCATTTGACACAGGGTCTCTGACTGAACCTAGAGCTCTGGGATTGTCCAGACTGACTGGCCAGTGTGCTCTGGCACTAGAATTACTGATGTGCTTAGCCATGCTTGGATTTTACAAGGGTGCTACAAACTCAGTGCCTCTTGCTTGTCCAGAAAGCATTTTCCTGAGTGAGTCATAACCCCAGACCTCAGCGAATTTCACATCCTTATGTGAGGTGCTACTCAGAGGTATTTTGAGAGATAAGCCTAAAGCAGAACCAGAAATCTTTACTTGAAGAATATGTTATAAACTATGAATATCTAGGCTAAAGTGTATTCAGTCTACTTTGAAACATACTTGCTTAAAAACCAAGGGATGTTAATATTTTGCTATATATTTTCTTTCTATTGATAATAGTTATATGGTAGAGACAGAGCCATAGTCAATTTTCTACCCCACAGCTCTTAGGAAAGTGACGGCTATAAAGAAAATATTTGATCACTATTTATTAGTTGATTTGTGCAACCCCAGCATAGAAACTCACATTGTTAATGCCCTACAAATTATAACTCCAATAAATTTGAATTTTGGAAAGGTTTTAACAATGACATCTCGGCTTAATCAGATTCGATGGTACCTTTACTCCCAGAGTTCACAAAGCAGAGTCCAGCTGATCTCTGTGAGTTTATGGCCATCCAGGTCTGCCTAGCAAGCTCCCAGCCAGCCAAAGCAACATAGTAAAACCCTGTCTAAAAAAAAATACCCTAAGGATCACAGGGTCATTTAAACTAGTACTGTATATACTTTCAATAGTTATGTAGAAATGCGTATTCTAAGTAAAGTTTGTATTACTCCCCCGACTTGCATTTTAAAAGAATGTGCTGTTATATTTCAGTTAAACTTAATACAGTCTTTCAGTCCTTCTCATCATCCAATGTAATGAACTTGGTATGAGAGCAGTAATGGAAAAAGACAATCTGCGAAAAATTGTGTAACATAGATACTTTCATTTATATGCACAATTTTGAATTCCCAGAAAATAAGGAGCAGGTTATCATGCATTTACCTTCACAAATGCTGACACGAGTCAAGATTGGATATAGGCAATCGGATCTGACGATAATATATTCCATCTGCAATTGCTAGAGATGCATGCAAGATAGCAGACAACACCTTCCTTTTGAATTTCAAATGCTATATAACCTTTTGGATATAACAAGGGATATTCATCTGAAATAATGGTAGGAGATTTATAACGTAGACCACATAATTAGTTGTTATTCTTTGGGAGTACCATGTACTCTGATAGGAGCAGTTTTAGAAAAAATTGTCCCTCAATAAGTGTTCTGTCTCTCTGTCTCTGTCTCTCTCTCTCTTTCTCTCTCTCTCACACACACACACACACACACACACACACATCCTCTCTCTCTCCTTTTCCATCTTTAATGGAACAGATTTATACCAGTAAACATAAATGAAATGACAACTAGTAAATAAAAGGACAACTAGAAAATAGAAATGAAATAATGGCAAAATCTTCAAGTGATTATTAGCCTTTCTAAATTGTTATATGTAATCCTAATGCATGTTCTTACCATAGCAAATAACATAGATCTGGCTTTAAATTTTGACTGCATGGTAACTGTACTTCAGAAGCTACCAACCAGTTGTAGAAAGGAGGAAGCCTGGATAGAAGTTTGCTGGGATGGACAAGTTTTGCCTGGCACCAAGTCTTGTTGCGTATTCAGTGAATATCAATGTCATAGATAAGATTTCTATTGCTGTGTATAGACACCATGACTGTGGCAACTCATATAAAGGAAAGCATCTAATTGGGCCTGACTTATAGTTCAGAGGTTTAGTCCATTAATTTTCATGGTTGGAAGCATGAAGACATGCAGGCTATATGGTGCTGGAGAGTTAGTTGAGAGTTCTACATTTGGATAGACAGACAGCAGGAGGAGAGGGTGAGACACTGGGCTGGCTTAAGCATCTGAAACATCAAAGTCTGCCCCCTAGTGACATACTTCCTCCAAAAAAAAAAACCACACCTACCCAAACAAGGCCATACACCCTGATAGCACCACTTCTTATGGATCTATGGGAGCTGTTTTTATTCAAACGACCATAGTAAGCAATCATCATAAGAAACTCAACATGATTAAATATCAAATTCAATGTTATCCATTCATTTTTTCCATGAAAATCACATGTACAGATACAATGTATCTTTGTTTTCAAACTTTTTTGTCTGTAGGGATGCTGGCTTGCATTCCTTGGTCTAGTATGAACTTATTTCAAAACTACTATGGGCATGTCTTTTGATGTGTTAGCTCTTCCTCTGAGTGATGCCATACATGTTGACTTCTGATTTGGTCTCTTACACCTCAGTTCAAACTCTGGGCTAAAGAGCTATTACGGGTGATAGTGGCATTTGTAATAAATAGTAAAATTGGCAGCTTGATTGGATTTAGAAATGCCTAGGTGAAAGAAGGAGGGTCTGTGAGGGCGTTGACGAAGAGCATCAGTTAAGTGAAGAACAAATGCCCGAGCATAGGTAGCATCAGTTGTTAAGCTGGGGACTGAGATGGGATAAAAAGGAGCTTTGAGCTCCATACTCCCCTTTCTTCCCTCACTCTCACTCCCTAGTGTAACCCCTTTCTCCTTCTCTCCCTCTATGTCTTGATGGCTATGAGATGAAGGACCTCTCCCACCTCAACTCCCATTGCCATAATAGTGCTGAAGGACCATTGTACTTACTGGAAGGACACAATATGTAACATATGCTCAGAACTAAATGTCTAGAAGAAAAATCTAAAAGCCTCCACATTTGTAAATCTCTTGGTCCCATGTGTGTAGCAATCTATGATTAAAGTGAGGTTGTGGGTAGGCTACATTTGTTTTTAAAGAGACCAACCTCTTTTCAATAATAATAATAATAATAATAATAATAAAATGTTTATTCTACATACATACGAAAGTCACTGGTGAGTCACTGATGACTGAAAAATCAAAAATAAAGATACTACTGATTACAAAAATAAGATATGTATATGTCATTTGCTAAAATACTTTAGAAAAGCATTGAATAAATACATCTCTTTATCTGCCAAATATCATGGGAAAACCTGGAGAATGGAGAAAATCTAAGTTCTAGGGTTACCATAATGAGATATTAAAACTGCCTAATTTTCTATGAAAACATAAGTATATATTACAATTAGAAAAGTTATAGTAATTCACAGGTCCAGAGAATTTATACTGGAGAATTCTGAAAATTTAGGGTAAAACATTGTAAAATAAATAAACAATAAATGTATGTGGCTTTTCTCTTTGGAGCAACACAACTGCTTTTTTAAAAATGGTTAATTTTATCTTACATGAATGAAACATTATGTTTCTAAAACACCTCACAGGCAATGTTGTGAAGTAAAATTTATATCATTTCTTATAAATGACTAATATCTTTAATTCAGGAGGCTGGAGAAAGGCATGCCAGCTCAGATTGTGACCTTGGACAGGACTTAAACAATTAGGGACACACTGCTAGACCAGTATATTAGCAGACCTATTTTCACGAGACAGGGAATAGAGATAATAGCATAGGGCTGCTCTTAGAATAGGGGGCTGACATCTGTTAACCTAGGATATATTTCAGGAATAGCAATTCCCTGTATGGTTGAAATTACCATGTAAAATAATGCACAAATTACCCATGACCAAAAGTATCCAAAGTCTAGCAGCTGCTGCTAAGCTGGTACACAAGGAAGCCTTGTATCTCTCAAACATTTCAGATCTCAGCTAGTGCTACAGAGAGAGAAAGGGGAGCCATTCAATGTTATTTTGCCAAGCTCTTGACCTATCCTTATTGCTTGACTGATGTCAGCTTCAATCCCACGTGTTGAATAGACTCAGCAGCTTTCAGCAGTTGGTTGATGTGATTTTTGAAGGGAACCTCATTGATATTTTTTTGTCTCTTCATCTGTCACCAATTCTCACCTTATATCTAGTCAGACCGTGGGCATGGGCACATGTTCTTAAAAACAGTGACAGTGAAATAGCCATTTGCCATTTCTGCTGATCCAAACCCTTCTCATCCTTGCCTGCTTATACATTCACCTTTCTGCTGAATATTAAATGAGAGCATCCTACTCTTGCTAAACACAGCCCAATCTCTCCCCCAGTGTGAGGAGGTTTTTAAAAAGCTGATGCACATTCTTAGAAGATAGCTAAAAGTTAAAATAAACAATGATAGGTATATTCATATCACATCGGGGTCATCAGTTGTATTTGTTTCTTGGCCGGGTGGAAACAGTTTTAAACAAACTGATTTTCTTAATCCGGGCAATGGTGGCACACACCTTTAATCCCAGTACTCGGGAGGCAGAGGCAGGCGGATGTCTGTGAGTTCCAGAAAAGCCTGGTCTACAAGAGCTAGTTTCAGGACAGCCTTCAAAGCCACAGAGAAACTCTGTCTTGAAAAACAACAACAACAAAAAAGGTATAATATTCTAACATGCTTATATGTTCTAGAAGAGCCCCCCCCCAAAAAATCTCAGGGTAAGAGTAGGAGGAGGTGAATAGGAATGTAGGGGATCAGAGATTTCAATAACAGAAAGAAGGAAGATGCAAAGTCAGTTACATCAGACATCAAGGGGATCATTCTGGAGACCACTTCAAGACCACTTCATCATATAGATGGACTGTGCTTGGCGTGCACGTAGTAAAGACAAACTTCTGTTGGAGATGGCTTGTCACAGGTCTCTCCTTAAACTGTACTTAAATGTTGACATGAAGATGGCGAGTTTTTCATTGGAAATTATTAAGCACACTACTGGAATTTCATTGTACTTAGTTTAATAAATGCATAACTTGAAAGTAAATGTACAAACACTTTGAAATTTCAGGTGAGCTCCAGAAATAATTGAATCATAGATCTTATAAACAATACAATGTTAATGCCCTGTGATCAAGAGCATTGCATTTGGATTTAATTTCTGTTTATAATCCTGAGTTTGTAATTCTCCTTTTTGCATGACTACAGTTGGGAGATGACTTCTTTTTAAAACAGTTGTTTCTTTAGCTGCTGTCTTCATTGTTAGAAAATTATACTTACTTTCTGATCTTTAAAATAGCTTCTGTAAGAGAACCCACTTGTTCTCTTACAGAACAGTTATTTCCACTGTTTTGGCCATGGCTGATAATACTGCTTCTCTGTGGAAGGAAAGCTCAAGTGAAATGCTAATACCCCCAACACACTGCTTGTATGCTTTATATAAAAGATTTTATGTAGAAATTGTGGATACATCTTGAAAAGACTCATAATTTAGGGTTAAGTAAAGTGATACTTTCTAGACAGAATATCCAAAGCAAGCTTTGTGTTTATTTTTGTAGCATTTGAGTATCTGAAATAATTCCAGGAATAAGTATTACTAAATTGTATTAGGAGGGAAGTCCTTGCCTACATACAATGAAATGACGCCACATGAACTGCAGCTTCTCACTCCAAATAAATAAATAAAATAAATGAAAAATGCTAATTTAAAGTACACAAAATAACTGAATAGTGAATACTTCATTAAGAGCTTTCTCCCAGGCACACCGTCAAAGAGGTTCTTCTCTATAGAGTACTCTTTTTCTCTGTTATGAGAGTGGATATGTGCAGGTGATTAAGGTGACCCCCAGAGTCCAGAAGAGGCAACTGGATCCTGTAGCTGAAGTTACAGACAATTGTGAGACCCATGACCTGAGTGCTGGGAACCAAACTCAGGTCCCCTGGAAGAGTGATACATGCTAGTAACCACTGAGACATCCCTCCAGCCCCAAGACTTTGAAGTAACTTGTCACTTCCCAATATTGACTACATCACTGAGCAGAATTTTCTGTGTTCTGTAATAATTATTCACTAACCCATTAATTAACCCGCTATCCTGAGCAATTTGACTACATGGGTTTGGGACAAAAAACAAACAAACAAAAAAAACTGCAACTATTATTTTATCCTACTATGTAGAAAGCTTTCATTTAATAGAAATTTAGTGATTTTGAGAACTAAATAATTGAGTATTTCTGTCTCCCAATTCCTCCCTCAGATAATACCAGTTTTCCTACCCACCCAACTTTGTGAACCCTCCTTTTTTCATAAACCTATAAAACTCAAATTTGTGCTGTTCATATACTGTTGGTTGTGTGGTCTTCCACTAGAGTTTGGTCAACCTAATAGAGGCCGTGCCATTAAAAATGACTCTCCTTTTCCACCATCTCAATTGCCCATAGTACCTTAGCAAGGCAGGGGGACTTCCTGTGCAAGTGCAGACCCACATCTCTTTTACTCAGACAATAAGAACCAGAATAGCACAGTTGGGTCAGCTGACTCAAGCAGGAGTGGGCATGGCACCATTACAGAGGCAAGACCTCCAGGATGTGATTTATTGGAGGAGATTATGGCTTTATGAGTTCTGTGAACATAATTCCTAGACATGTTCTTTAGATCTGTTTCTTCTGTGACCTGTCTTACCCTCTGTCCACAGTGATACTCTGAATGAACTTGGGGAAACTTCTAGGCCCTTCCTGAGAACCTGTTCCATTGATTTTTAGATGATTTATGTCCCCATTTGTCTTGACCACAAAAATAAGGCAGCTCAAATATAGACAGAAAAACAAGCAAATATTTAGTAATGAAAACATGATTATTATAATTAATGTTACTGGAGAAAAACTATTTAGGAACATACACATTTGTTTGAAATTTAGGCAGGAAATTCAGATGTATTAGTCCCACATTTACAACAAGTCACAACAGTGACTTCAAGGGATGTACTTCTGTCCATTTTTCTGGTGAACAGATAAGGTTATACAATTTTTAAGTAGGAGCACTAGGTTTTAAACTGCACCTGTCTACCTTTAAATGCTTCCATTTCTGAGCTATGGTCTGTCTCCCTAGAACTTACAATTTGATTCTCCAAATATGTACTATATTAAATGCATGGCTGGCTTTTGTTTCTCCCCTGCTTGCTGCTTGGTTGGCTAGTTGTTGAAAACTGACAGACGTAATTATTTTAACAAACAACTTGATTATTGTAGACACACATTTATAGTTGAAAGAGGCATAAGTAAAGTGGGTGTAATTACCTGGGAGGCGGGAGACCATATAAAATGTATATATCTTAAACTTCTAAGTGTCACCTCCCTCTCCCACCCAGATGTCTTAATGGTTAGCTGTGACATTTGGTCCTCTCAGACCTGGTTGTCTACAGCATGCATTGGAAGTTGTTATTTCATTTTTATCACTCTGCATGTCTTACATACAAGGCTTGTGATGGCACGTTTTTTTCTGTGTCCCATGGCACACCATTCTGCCTAGCTCAGCAATGGTACTCCCCACATTTAGAGGATAAAATTAAAATATCACCAAGCATTAGCACCACCCACTAACGGAAGTAGCCCACAGAAGCCCAAATCTTAGTTCCCAATCCACTTCTTTGCCACTGGCGTCTATTAATTTGGCTGATTAGATTCTGAACATGTACACCCATGTTTCTGAGAAAAAAAAAAAACACGGAGAGAATTTGTAGCTCTTTTAAAGAAAACGTTCCACTTATTGATTCACTAAAAGACCCCTTTTCCCAGAACATTTTCCCATGTTTGTTCTAAGAGAGAAACGTGGTACAAAGACTTGAGGCAGAAATTAGAGAAAAATATGCTTCCACTGGGATCCATTGGCTACGCATTTGAATAATTCCGAAATGGGGAGGAAAGTGCTCATTATTACCCTAATTCATGAATGTTATGTTTTCTGTTTTCCCTTCAAGGTTATGACAAGACCTGGATCTTAGGAGTCACTGAATAGGAATCTAGGTGTCAGGAAGAGGCTTTCCTGGCCTTAAGGCTGCATGTCCTAAGGGTGGAACAAAAAACTTTGTACTTGAAATAAGGAAATACCTGGGAAATCCAGGGCATGCAGGTATTAAATGGCAAAACGTACCTATTCCAGAAACAGTCTAATTTTCAGAGCACATTTGCAAACAAAGAAAATATGATTTGTGAGTTTGGGCATTGGAGCATGAATATGGCAGCTGATTATGTTATATTCTGTAAACTTCCTAAAAAAAGTCTCAGTTTGCCTGACCCAACTAAACAACAAAGTTCATTTGTCCCTAAATTTCACTTTAGTTTTTCTTTACTTATACATTTATACTCTGCAAGTGCTTTGACTATTGGTTTTTTTGTTTTGTTTTCATTAGATTTAGTTAGCTTCCCAATACTAGAATAAATTACAGAGGAAATCAACCTAATATACAGAAATGACCAATTGTAGCTCATATTTGAATCTTTAGGTCATGGTCAGTTGTTATCTTTGTCTGGGGTATGTAGCAAACTAATACGTTCGGGTGGGAGGACATAATGGAAGAAAATTATGTAATTTGTGACCAGGAAGTGACAGAAAAGACAAAGAGAGCGGGGGGGGGTTCATACTTTCCTTTAAAAAAATGCCTCCAGGGGCCTGAAGACCTCCCACTTAGACTCTACCCCTTCCAGCTAGCACCACCTGGGACTGCCTTAGTTTGCTTTCTATTGATGTGCTAAAATACTGAACAAAACCAAACTGGGGAGGAGAGGGCTCATTCCCTTTACTTTCAGCAATCCATCCTTTTTTTTTCTTTTAAATTTTTTTATTTTAATTTTAAATAGCTTGTTTTACATGTAAATCCCAGTTCCCTCTCCCTCCCCTCCTCCCGCACTCCCCATCCCCCCCAGCCTCCCACCCTATTGCCAATTCCTTCCACATAGGGGGTATCTAGAGTCTGTCATTTCACTCAGGGTAGGGTCCAGGCACTCCCCTAAGAGTCCAGGCTGAGAGAGCATCCCTCTTTGTGTTATGGGCACACGATGACTGTTTGTATTCCAGGGATAGACACTGATCCACTGCTCAGGGCCCCATAGGTTGCCCAGGCCTCCTCACTGACACTCACATTCTGGGGTCTAGATCAGTCCCATGCTGGCCTCCCCGCTGTGGGTCTGGGATCCTAGAGCTCCCGCTAGTTCAGATCAGCTGTCTCTGCTGGTTTTGCCAGCCCATTCTTTGCCAATTTGCTGCACTCCTCTCTCTCTGTCACTGGGTTCCTTGGGTTCAGTTCAGTGCTTAATTGTGTGTGTTTGCCTCTGCTTCCATCAGTCACTGGATGAAGGCTCCCCGATGGTTATAGACATCAAGTTTATTATCAGGAATGGGCATTCGAGGTGGTCTCTCCACTATTGCTTAGCTTGCCAATTGGTGTCATCCCTTTAGATCATTAGAGGTCACTCTGGTGCCTGATCTGTCTTCTAACCTATGATTCCCTCTTCCCCCTATTCTACCCAACCCCACTCAAACTTACTGCTCCCCCATGACCTACTCTCTCTTCCTCTTCTCCCCCTCTCTTCTTCCCAGCTCCCACTCCCCACCACCCCTCGCCATGTTCCCCATCCATTCAGAGGATCTTGTCTCAATCCTCTTCTCTTGGGTACTATGCATATATGCATATCTTTTAGGTTCTTTCCTGTTTCCCAGACTCTCTATCAGTGGAATTGCAGACTGGCACTATCCTGATCCATGTGTAAAATCCATATATGAGTGAGTACATAGCATGTTTGTCTTTTTGCGACTGGGTTACCTCACTCAGGATGGTTTCTTCCAGTGCTATCCATTTCCCTGCGAATTTCAAGATTCCATTGTTTTTTTCTGCTGAGTAATACTCCATTGTGTAAATGTACCACATTTTCTCTATCCACTCTTCAGTTGAGGGGCATCTAGGTTGCTTCCAGGTTCTGGCTATTACAAATAATGCTGCTATGAACATAGTGGAGCAGATGCCCTTGTCGTATGAATTTGCCTCATTTGGATATATGCCTAAGAGTGGAATTGCTAGGTCTTGTGGTAGATTGATTCCCATTTTCCTGAGGAATCTCCATACTGCTTTCCAAAGTGGCTGTACGAGTTGGCACTCCCACCAGCAGTGGAGGAGTGTTTCTCTCTCTCCACATACTCTCCAGCATAAATTGTTTTTTATTTTAGCCATTCTGACAGGAGTAAGATGGTATCTCAAAGTTGTTTTGATTTGCATTTCCCTGATGGCTAAGAATGTTGAGCACTTTTTTAAGTGTCTCTTGGCCATTTTAGCCTCCTCTATTGAGAATTCTCTATTTAGTTCTGTACCCCACCTTTTAATTGGATCCTTTGGTGTTTTGGAGACTTGCTTCTTGAGTTCTTTGTAAATTTTGGAGATTAGCCCTCTGTTAGATGTGGGGTCAGTGAATATCTTTTCCCATTCTGTGGACTGCCTTTCTGTCTTGTTGACTGTGTCTTTTGCCTTACAGAAGCTTTTTAGTTTCAGGAGGTCCCATTTGTTAATTGTCGATCTCAGTGTTTGTGCCACTGGTGTTATGTTTAGGAAGTGGTCTCCTGCACCAACTCGTTGAAGAGTATCTCCCACTTTCTCTTCGAAAAGTTTCAATGTGGCTGGATTTATGTTGAGATCTTTGGTCCATTTGGACTTAAGTTTTGTACAAGGCGATAAACATGGATCTATCTGCAGTCTTCTGCATACCAGTACCCAGTTATGCCAGCACCATTTGTTGAAGATGCTTTCTTTTTTTCCATTGTATAGTTTTAGCTTCTTTATCAAAAATCAAGTGTTCATAGGTGTGTGGGTTAAAATCAGGGTTTTCAATTCGGTTCCATTAGTCTACCTGCCTATTTTTGTGCCGATACCAAGCTGTTTTCAGGACTATAGCTCTATAATAGAGCTTGAAGTCAGGTATGGTAATGCCTCCTGAAGTTCCTTTATTGTATAGAGTTGTTTGGCTATCCTGGGCCTTTTGTTTTTCCATATAAAGTTGATTAATGTTCTTTCCAGGTCCTTGAAGAATTGTGATGGAATTTTGATAGGGATTGCATTGAATCTGTAGACTGCTTTTGGCAAGATTGCCATTTTTATTATGTTGATCCTACCAATCCAAGAGCATGGGAGATCTGAGAGAAGACAGGACAGCAAATCAAGGAGCACAGATTGTGGAGGGATGCTGCTTACTGGCTTCCTCTCCATGGTTCAATTACCTTGGCTTTTTGCTGTTGTGTTTTGTTTTGTTTTTTCATACAACCCAGGACCTCTGTGGGTATCATACACAGTGGGATGGGTCCTCCCACATCAACCATTAATTAAGAAAAGGTCCCACAGTCTTGTCGACCGCCAATCTGATGGAGGCATTTTCTCAACTGAGGCTCCCTCTTTCCACATGGCTCTAGTTTGCGTCAAGCTGACAACAAAACTAGCCAACACAGGAACTAAGGCTTTAAGAATATGGCCTTTGGGAAACATTTAGACACTAACTACAGTGAATACTTCATCTTACTAGAACACATAAAAATATTATCTACTTCTATAATTGTTTTTTTCTTATGTGATTTTAGGCTTGAATCAGAGTTACAAGAATAGTGTGGCATACAGCGTTCTTTCTCTAGTTTCCCAAATTACTTGCATTCTTATTCATGGAACATCATTGTGTCTCTGTTTGTCTCTTACATTATTTGTACATATGTATGCATGTGAACACACACGGACGCGCGCGCACACACACACACACACACACACACACCTTTTCTGATATTTGCCAATAAATTTGAGACGTCATCTTTAGTTATTCCTAAATACCTTGATATGATTTTCAGAACAAGGATATGCACTTTATTAGCCACAGTACAGTGAGCAAGCCATCAAAGAGGCATGACTAGCATTTAACCCACAATACATATTTCTGTTTCAGTGTTGATCTTCCTGAACTATTGTTTTCTCATACAGAGACTTTTGCTTCCTCAGACTCTTTGTTATCTACTCTGGAAGTGACTCTCTTTCATTTGTTTATGTTTCTTTCCTGACCTTGGTAATGTTCAAATTCACAGAGCCTGTTAGGCTTATCTCATTGTCATAACCAGGGGCAGGCAGTGTTCATTTGTCTCAATAATGGCATATTGGTGACATTAGTTTTGATCATTTGCTTAAATCGGTGTCCTTCACCATAAGATTACTATTTTCCCTTCTTAATTGAAGTAATTTATGAAGGAAAATCAATTAATTTGTGATTGTGATTATGCAAATGCCCTATTTCTCATCAAACTCATTTGCTGACATTAGCATCCATTACTGATTCTTAAATTCCATCATGTCCTCTGTCACTGTGAGGCTAGTAGTATTCCTCTGAGACAATCTTTCCTCCTTCATTCATTTATCTATCTATTTGTTTATTTCTATTACTTTTAAGGGCTCATGAATATTAATATATTAATTATATATTCATTGCTATTATTTATTCAGTGCCCAATTTGTTTCATAGTTGATCAATGCAGAGTCTTATAATTTATTGCCTCTCTTTAATCATATGTGTATACATATAATGGATATATATATATTTCTAGATATGTAAATAAAATGTGTATGTCTATATGACATTACTCATAGGTATATATTTTTCAGGACTGACCATTTAGTATCAGATAACCAATAGCTCTGCTCTTCTCTGGCAAAGAGTGTTTCTCCTGCTCTAAACATTCCTTAGTAGGTGTAGCTCTTTGCTAGTTTTGTGACCCCAGGGGCTTCTTCTCCCTTTCCATGTTAGCTGCCCTTGATCAGGTCATGATTGGGCAGCCGTGTTTGTGAGACTGCATGGGTATCTTCTCTGACATTTCTAGGAGACACAGTCTCACAGTAAACATCCTGCTCCTTTGACATTGGATATTACAGGCGCTGTCAGATTTCCCCTGTTTGTTCTGGATAAAGGTTCTACTTGTAGCCTCCAACGTAACTTTGGTACTTATGTACATAGGAAACTACTCTGCCTGAGAACTCATTTTGTTTGTTTGTTTTAGTACTTAAGGATAAATAATGTCCAGAATCATGTGAAGTGGAGAATATCAAAGTCAAATTTGCTGCATTTTATGTATATCCTAAAATTATAAAACTCAGCATCTGGATGGCTGTTAAATGTCTTTTTTATGCCCTTGTCTCTTTCTCCTTTCATATTTGTAAGAAAAAATAGCCCCCATGAGTTAGTTGGAAGGCCTGTAGAGAAGAGACTGGCTCCTTAGGAAACAATATGTATGACAACACTATAGACAACATTGTGAGACAGTTCAGACTACAAGGTGACCAACTCAAAGTACCAAGGAAACTCTCCCATAGGCTTATGGAAATTAATGACTGATTCCAAGACAATGAAAAAGACGTATTCTAATATCTACTATCTGCTCTGGATCATGATGCGGCCTGTGGAAATCATGCTCTATCATTGACAACCACTATTTTCCTAGGAGATATATATATATATATATATATATATATACACACATATATATATGTATATATATGTATGTATGTATGTATCTCAGCTTCCAATTTGTAGAGGTTGATATGAGAATGTAATCCTAATGATAAATAATGTCTTGTTAAGATGTATAATGAAGTTGTTGAGGTTGCTTTTATGCTCTCACTGATGCATTAAATGTACTAAAAACATACTGTCTAGAAAACACATAGCAAAATGCGTACCAGTCTAATATATACATATATAATGTATAGATAGATAGATAGATGATAGATAGATAGATGCTGTAGAAATAGAACAATTTCTTTACATGACAGAAGAGACTGCCACATGATATGAAATATAAAAATCTGTGTTTTTGAGCATTTAGATTCCAATGCTTTACAGACTACTACCAGAACAAAGACGTAATGTTTCAATTCAACTAGGTTATTATGCTGTCTCCACCTGTTCATCTAAAACTAATGTTACTATGGAGAAAGTTGACCAGAATTGGATTTTCACAAACTAATATCAAGAGAATGTACATAGAATTCAGTCCTGGAAGGCAAAACAATTGCCTCTCTCCATAGCGTCCAGATCAGATGTTCTCTTGAGTACAACTTGGTCAGGATGGAAGAAAGAATTCTAAGGAGCTGATGTGGTATGTTCCATGTAGGTTCAATTTGGGAAAATGAAAAACACAAAAACAAAAACTTACAGATATGTTTTCCTCACAGGGAAAAGCAGCCAAGATGGAAAATACCAGGGTATTCCTCCATGGTGGTTTGTTAGCATTAAAAAAAAAATGTTCCCAAGAGAACATAGATAATCTATTTCCACTTTCTTGGCTCTGATTTGTGCCTTGTTTTTATTATTTCTCCTCCCACAAATCTTTCCTTGAAACATTTAGCTACTGCATTATCCAATTAGTTGAGTAAGAAATATCAATAACGCAACAAGGGAAACACCTATAACAAATGTATTTTGCTATGACAAATAAATGTTTACTCTTGGGTGTAATTAATCAGCCCCATTCACCATAGCATATATGCAGCGGATATGCAATTGTTTTCTCTCCTTAAACACGTCTATTCTCATGTATGTGCCTTAAGGGCAATGATAGTTCCTTAACTCTAGATGAATCAACTCAGCATAAATAAACTGATATAGGATAGTCTTCTTGAATTGTCTGTGCTATGTGAACTAAGAATGTCAGAATTATGAAGAACATTTTCCATACTAACCCCTTGGTGCAAAGTATTGTTGACAATACCATTAAATGTTACAAAGACACTCTGAAGACACACTGAAGAATTTCTGTGATCTGACCTTAATTGTGTGTAGCAGAAGTAAAATTCAACTGTGACTCACTTACTGCATATGCCTAGCTAATGAGAATAATGACCAGAAGAAAGCACCCGAGGCAAGTGCTACGCCAATGGCAAAGTCCGGAGGCAGCATGCATCCTTGTGACTGGATTAATCTCATATCCTGAAAAGGCATACATAAGCTACATTGGCTAACAAGCTATTCATTCTATTTTTGTCACCTGGAATATCATTAATTCTCTTCTTTATTCACTCCTAAAAACAGCTCTGCTAACTAGAATGCCTTCAGCAACAAGGTTCATAGTGGTCTATGCATGTAGGGTATTAAAACACATTTTGATAAAACTTGTTGTTTTATCAAATTGTTTATAATGTGGCAGAGGGGGTGTAGGGGCAATGAGAAAGCTAAGCAGGTAAAGGCTCTCAGTGACAAGTTTGACCATATTTGTTTGATCTCTAGAACCCACGGAGTATAATGAGACAATGAACTCCTACAGATTGTCCCCCAACTCTAAAAAAAGTGCTTTGGCATATTAATGACCACATACATACATACATACATACATACAAACAAACATAAAATTATACATATTCATCATGATATATGAATGGCATTAAATAATGGCAATCATATTTTTGAATTTTAAAATAGATTATTTTTCTAACAAAATACAGTTACTTAAATATATATTAGGTGCATTTGTGAATATATTAATCTGAATAAGCATATGTATGAAGTATTAAAGTCATCATATACAGTTACATATGAGTGTGTCACAAAATGTAATGAACAATTTGTCACCATGAAGCTTAAATTTCTCTATTAACATGGATGCAGAGAGCTACACATTTTTCATAATCTGTAGATCAAAATCCCATAATGGCTGAAGTCAAAATAGTTCCTCAGATAAAACTAAAGGGCCCTAATTCAGCAAGGTTCATAAGTAATACATTTAATAGTTACAAGAAACAGCATCCTTTAAAGCAGAAGCAAGTTACACTGGTATTAATAATTCATTTTTTAAAACCTTTAGTTTAAGATTTCTCAGTCTAAAGCCAATCCATTGCAACTGACTTTTATGCAAACAATTGTCTATTTTTACATATTACCATCAAGTTGCCTTGAGACTACATACTAGAAAAATCATTACTAAAACACCACACACACACACACACACAGGCTTGAGCACGCATATATATATATATATATATTCAAGTATAAACTTAATTTGCTAATCTTGGTACAGTTGCTAATGGAAACTAATGTGTTTTGTCTGTGTTTACCATCCTGCCATTTAAATGAAATCGTGTGTGCTTGCTCTTATTAGAAAAGTTGGCATGGATATAATTTTTACAGCCTTACCCAAAGCTTTCTACTTGTAAAGGGTAAATGTCTTCAGGCAGTCTATGAATTAAAAAAAAAAAAAGCAGCTCTCACAAATGCCACGAAGCTGGCTGAGAGGCACAGCAGCATGGATGAGCTTTAGAAAGCTGAGCCTTTATTCCTGGCACTGGGAGGAAGGCCACTCTGGACTTAGCCTTTTCATGTAAAAGCACAAACAATGAGGCCAGAGTGAGCAGCGTGGTTTCTAGTAAGCCCTGTCATGATTCAATAATTGAGGGCTACACACTATCAAATTGATCTATTCTTCTTGTTCTCTCCACAAAATATTGTGATTGAGCGTTCAGACTTAACATTGAAAACACAGATACTTATAACACGTATATTCCTGAGGACCGATTATAGGGCACAGATAAGGAAAATTCATTGTACTTAGGGACCAAGATGACTCATGAATAATGGACATTTGAGGCTCACAATAACTTTGAATCATAGAGTTGAAGATGTATACTCAGCGCCTCTGCTCCTGATTCGCTGTTCTGTACAAGTCTATTATTCTACACAGAGGCTAGAGAAATTCTTTTACAGTAAAAACAGTACATGCCACTTATCTGCTTCAGGATTTTTCATGGGTGGTTTCTTCTGTGTACAACCTACTTCCCAAGGTATTCATATGGTTTTCTATCTCACACAATCCTAAATGCTTAGATATTGCCTCACCAGAAAGGTTTCTCCCAGGAGTCCTGAGGCAATGCTATTCTGACTATGTTTTCTTCTCTCTGCTTTATTCCATAGCAGTGTCCATATGAATACTTCCATATTTATTTACTTGTATGGAATCTAGAGTTTAGACTAAGGATGCAGTTAGTTCATAGAGTGTTTGCTTTTTGTTTGTTTCTTTTTCTAAGTCCTGGGCTCAATCTCCAGTATCTCATATCTTTAAAAAGTTGGCATACACCTTTAATCCAAACACTGGAAAGATAGAGACACAACAGTAACAAGTCAAGGTCATCCTTGACTAGGTAACAACTTCAAAGCTAGTCTGCCCTAAATGAACTGCTCTCAAAGAGAAAACAGTCAAAGCAAGAATAGTGGTTTCATCCTGCTTGGCGTCTGTAGTTCTGATATCTAGGAGGGGTAACCATTCCTGATAAAATGATAATTTATTGACTCGATGAGTAATAGCATTGAGATATGGCCATGCCAAGACTATAAAACTTAGTAATGGCTTCTTCCAAACTAATGTTGAGATGGGCTCAACATTGAATGCCTGGTTGGGGAGTTGATTGGACACTTTCTGGTGCATTTGACCAGCCCAAACTATGAATGAAATAAGAAATCTTGCAAATTTTATTTCCTTCTCCCATTCTTTTCAATAAGATATTAAAAAAACAAATGGAGCATAAGGTAACAAAAAAAGAATGATCTCATAAAATAACTTACTTTGCAGTTTGTATTACCGTTCATGCTGGTTATTTTGTAATTGATGATCTTCTCCCAGTTTTCCTTTCTGGTAGAAGTAACATTGTGATCAAGGAGTCCTTTCTCCTAAGGTCTACTTGCATTTTGAACATGTTAATTTTATTCTACAAAGGCAGGTTTTCCTCCTTAACAAGGAATTTCTAGTAATAATTAGAAAACATCTCCCTGTCTGCTTCATTTCATTCTTTAAATCCTTGTGTACACTTTGATGCTTCAAATGGGAACTGTGTTCAAGGAATGAGAACTTTAGGCATCATTGGTTGACGTTTTAGAGACTTACTTACAAGGAATTCAGGGCAGTCATTCTAGGGCCAGACAGGTGATGGAAGGCCTTGCTGGCTGGTCAGAGGTTGCAGACTATCATGGACTGACAGCTTTTTTCAAAAGCTCAAAAACATGAAGACTGCCTCCCTTCCCAGCTGAATTTCCTGTCTCTACCTGACCTTATCTGGAGAATGTCCCTGGGCAGAGAGAACTGACCTTATCTGAAAGCTGTCTCTAAGTCAGATGCCTGATTTATCTTTAGCTTGACCCTTGGCACAGATTTCTGCCAGAAGCCTCCCTGATGCATATATGATAACTAAAACTTGTGCTAGGAGTCTTATGAGAGGACCATGTCACTTAATGCAAATTACGGTTTGTCCCCAGACGCCACAATCCTACATGTTTCTTATACTCAAGAATGAAGTTGAGCTGATTCACCCGTCTGTCTCCCAGGGGCCTGTCTTCCTTGTGTTCATGGGCCACACAAGACTCTGTCGCCAGTTCTGCCTCCTTTGTCTTCTTGACTGAAGCAAAGACAAAGGGCATCCCCACAGACAGGGATAAGACTGTGTTCCTGGAAAAAGAGCTCCCTGAGATGTACTGAAGGGACATGCAAACTCAAGTCAAAGGGACACTGGAAATGTAACAAGGTAGCAAAATGGGAGGCTTCTAGGAAGTGCATTCAATGTGGGTATTTTCTTAGGAACTGTAATAATTCCTGCAAAACTAGAGGTTAAAGTTATAAGGATTAGGCTCACTAGGAACGACGTTCTTTGGAAAAACACACACACACACAACAAGCCTACTCATGTAATAAACACACATTTATAGAACAATGGGATATACAGCTATGGCCACAACATGTTATGAATGAGTATCAAATCCAGAAACAAGGAAATAGTGTGAGTTAAGAACAGGACCCGCTTGAGACCACGAATGGGTGGAAAGATAATGGTCTTGCTACGAAGTTGTGCTGGGGTTCTGAAGTCAAAAATGAGCTAGACAGCTCTTTAAGAACAATAAAAATAAATAAATAAAAGTGTTACCCATCATTTGGGAAGAACACAGGTAAAACGGTGAGGACATGAGTCTGAAAACTTTAGATATTCAATAGTGGTCATGTGAGCTATTCATTATTTAGCATTGGAATAGATGCTAAGGAGAGTGTTTCAGTGGACAAGGCCAGGCAGGAGGACTGGGAGACAAGTCGAAGTTGGGATTCTTCAAATGTTCAAATAAACAAGAGAATCCCAGTAAAACCGTAGCAAAAGCCCTGTGGTCCTTTCATGTTTGTTCCTGCCCTGTACAATGGCTACTAATTACATCCAACTTTTGAAACGCTGCTTGTGGAATGAAAACTAAACTCCCATTTAGTATATGTGTGGCTAGTGACTACCATATTGGGCAGGTATAGATGAGAGGCTGAGCGGCAGAATGGAGACAGCAAACAGCTCTAGGCAACACCTCTTTTGGAATAGGGCACAGTGTTGCAGGACTGCCCAGAGGTATGTTTAAATTATCAGCTGCACAAACATATGAGTTCATTCTTAGTATCTCATTTTATGACTGGGTTGATATGGGCAGTGGAAAGGACTGAAGTCTTTCAGGATAGTGTTTAAAGGAAGGAAAAGCATTTGTTATGGGCTACAGTACCCGGGAATGAGTGAAGAAGGACAAAAAAGTCTGTGGAGGCTTTCTAGTAGAACACTAATGCAAATATCCCTTTCCCCTCTGGGCAAATTTCTTCCTAATTTATTAAGTATTCAGTTGTTATCGCGATTGCCATCTGCAGCATGGGAGGATGGCATTCTTGACAGGGGACAGAAAGGTGCAGGCTGGGCTGCATTGGGAAGAATGAGCACCCTTATCTACTTTACAGAGGTGTGGTGAGGCATTATAAATATTTGGTCATCAGATGTTCATAAAATGCTTGTTAAATGCCCCTGCTCTGTCACAGAAGATGTTTCTTTGAATGCTTGGCGAATTTAATGCTTGTCACCCACAAGGCAGGTACTTGCTGTGCAAAGGTCAGCTACACATGGTGCTTCCTTTTCATGCTCATTTCCTTTTTTGTGACTGAAGAAACATAATGCTAATTAAAAAGAGAAACATTGTTTTCAAAAGAGATGCTTCAGGAAGATCATGGAAACCTGAAATTTCAACTAGCTGTGCATAAATGCGCACTTGAGTGAGCACGCGCACACACACACACACAAATATAAAAATCTATAAACTCTTTATCCTAACTCTACACATAGTCCAAATCCCATACCTAAGCTTTTAACACTTCATCCTGTTATCTTCAGATATTTCCTGGTGTTTAAATGTGTATATATTAAGTGAAACAAAACATTTGACAGTTTCATGTTCTACTTTGTTCACCTTATGAAGATATTGGCAAATACTCTGCAGCATGATGCTTTAGCATGCTTTAGTCCCTCCTAAAAATACTTTGTTGTGCAAGTCTGATGTTACAAATTTGAGTGTCATTTCTTATACTATGATAAACGATCTCACGCAAAATATTGAGACTTGATTGATGACCTTTGATGGAGCACCCACCATGCCACACTCATATTTGCCCACCCATCTCCTTCTTTAAAAATTTAGATATATTATGTAAGGATGTATAGGGTCTATCAAAGTTTTCACTAAATTAAAAAAAATTTCTACAACACAAATTCCCACCCCTGGTGGGAAATGTAAAACTGTTCATAACATTCATTCCCTCTAGTACTGAAATATGTTTTTATGAAATCATTTTCAATGTGACCAGTGATAAATGTCAATACCACTTCAAATTCCATCACTGGCTTCTTGTGGGGCTGATCCTTCA
Organism: Mesocricetus auratus; assembly: GCF_017639785.1. Taxonomy (NCBI): domain Eukaryota; kingdom Metazoa; phylum Chordata; class Mammalia; order Rodentia; family Cricetidae; genus Mesocricetus; species Mesocricetus auratus. The sequence goes on along the minus strand of NW_024429205.1, from coordinate 16,153,743 downwards.
GGGCATTTTTCTGGTTTTTCTAAGTTGTTCATACTGAGTGGCCATTTCTGTTTTGGATCACTTGAAAATTGTTTCTTAAGATGTCTTTGCCATGTAAAAATATATAATATCTTATCATCTTCATTTGCATAAAATTGCTTTGATGTACAAAATTTACTGATGTATATCTAATTCAACTGATTTTAATTTAAAAATTAATTTTAGTCATCTAATCAAAAATTGTTTTTCCAATTCTATCTTGATAAACAGAAGTATATCATGCCCATAACTGAATCTTAGCTCATCTGTTTTTTTATCACTTCAAATATATCTTGGATATTTAAATATCGAATATACAATTAGAATTAATATTTCCTTATTTTAAAATGTAAAATAAGCTGTTCTATACATGTAGTTTGCAAAATATGTTTAATGAGCTATAGGTCCTTGATATCTTTTTGCTAATTTATAATTGGAAAAAAATCTACACACATTTTTTAATGGTTTTTGTTAGGTTTCTTGGAAGATGTGATTAATTTTACAAAAGATCTTTAAGTATATGGACTGAATATTAATGAGTGTCACAAAAAACTCTAACTTTATTAATCTCTTATATAGTTAACCATTTTCTCAACAGCATATCCTGAATAATTAATTGATTCCCTATTGGTATATGCTGCATTCTTTATTGCAGTTTGGTTACAATAAATTCTATGCTGTGGCTTATAATTAAATAGCAAATGTTATTGTAAAGTATAGCAATTCATGAACCAGCTCTATTATGCTTAGTCTTTGTAAGTTTACAAATCCACATCCATAATGCCTAGGTAATTTTTATATTACAGATTTCCATTTCTGTTTCTGTAGGTTCTGCATTTTTCTATTAACTAAACCTTCAAGTCACCTTTCTCTGTGCCCCCCTCCCTCCTTCCAGCAAGACAACCTGAAACCCGATTATCTTAAAATGCTATGCTAATATCAGGGCATACCTCCTCCTTGTGGCATCTCCATCTAGGGATATAGGATGTCCCATTGTGTACTATATGCTTGGTTGTTTTATCCACATATTTATATTGCCTTAGTTTCTCTAAGGCCCACCTATTTCTTACATGTTCTTTCATAGATTCTGTGCTTTGTTGCATCATACATAGTTTATTGGCATTTCATCTTTCAATGCTCTATTGCTGGCACATATGTTTTGATTGACTTCATAACAAATGAACCATCCATCAGACAATTTTCTTGTGTGTTCACAGAAGCAATGCATAGCTACTGTTATTTGTCTCCTATTATCCAGAGTTAAAGATTTATTGAGACTTCATGACTTTTCATCTTGGCCAAATATTTTAAAATGTGAACTAATAATAATAACAACAGTGCTAGGAAATGTTATCATAGCCTTCAACTAAGAAAAAAATGCCTCCAGCATCCTTTTGTAACTGTAGGAGTATAACTCCACTACCTGGGAATTTGTACCATAGTTTACAATGGATGTCATGCTTGAAAAGTACATTTATCTATGCTCATTTTGAAAGAATTTTCTGGAGCTAGAGTGATGGCTCGGCAGTTCCGAACATGTACTGTTCTTCAAAGGTGCTGTTCTCAATGCTCAAGTCAGGTGACTTAGCTGCCTGCAGCTTCAGCTCTGCTCCCTCCTGAGTTCATTACACTCTTCTAGCCTCCAGAGGCAGCCACATGTGTGGCAAACATGCATAGATGCAGATAAAACCAAATTCTTAACAAACTAACTTTCTAATGTCAATGATTAAGTAATCCTACATTCATGTTAAGTTCTACAAATAGTGCTTGTTTATAAATTATTTAGAATTTGGACTACTGTTGCACTATTTTAATGCACTGCTTCTCAAGTTGACATCAGTTTCATAAAATGAATGGGAAAGCTTTCTATGTTTTCCCACTTGCAAAATAATATGATATTGGACCTACTTTGAGAATTCATAGTTTACGTGACACACAGACTAAGATGATCAAACCCTGTCATCATAAGCCCTGAGTTATTCTTCCTTCTCTCCAGTAAGTATTAGAAACTCCTCTTTCCTATGATTACTTGAATCAGTTTTCAGCACATAAAACATTCCAAGAAAGTTCTTCCTACACCAGCTTTCTCAAATTAATTCACATAGCCTTTTACATAGAAAATGTCATAGGTGTATAGTGACCATGCTACATCTTCAAGTGAAACCTTTGCATTATAATGGGATATATTTAGAATACTTCTCCTTTTATTCTTAACAGCAAGCTACTTGCCAATTTATTTTATTATGGTCTTCAACATCCTACACAGTCATCTCCTCAATTTATTTTTCAGGAATCCTGTTTGGAATGTGCCAAGCAAATGCAGTTCGATATTTTATTTCCTCTACTGTCTTCAGGCTTGTTGCATTATTTTACAGAAGTGGAAAGCTTAGATTGATGATGTTCATTTTTGTTAATGAATAATGAAAGTATTTAAGGTTGCACATTTGCCTGTAAGCATAGCTCTGGAGATACTTAACAAAGTTTGATTAAAAGAATTCTTATGACTGCACTGGAGTAACTTCCATTTTTTTCTTTCTCATTTATTTCAATTGCTTATAATGAAAACTGTATTTTTCTTAATTAATTTTGTTCTTTAAACTTTTATTAATACTTCTCAGTAATGTGCCTTATTGGGATTGAGGCTAGAGGAACCCATGATCATTCTCATAATTTTTTTATCATGTTTTAATGGTTTAAAAGGTAATTTCCAAAGCAACCATACCATCAGTTGTTGATAAAGGAAGCTCTTTAGGGTACATTTTTCTATGTAGATACCTGCATTTCATCAACTGCTTTAATTTATTTATTAGAAAAGTTTTATGTAGAATGTTATATTCTTTCCTAATTCTTAGGAGTGTTATTTTTCAATAAGTTACATTTTAAAAAGTTGAGCATCTCCATCAACTTATCTGTGTTTTCATAATATAACTTGTTTTATGTATTTGTAAGGGTAAAAAAAATCTCATGATAAAGAATTGTGTAATTGTTAACAACTTTTACAAGTTGTTATTTTCCAATGGAAAACTACTCTATCCAGTATTATCTGGAGATTTTAAAACTGATGAATTCCAGGTTATTTCTAGCATTAGATTTTATGACTTTTTATTAAAAATATTTTCACTGAGATTGTGACTTTTCTTTCCTGCTTCAGATACCGTTGTTAATTTTCAAAGAAAAAAACTACTTATTTTGAAAGAAAAACAAATGTTCACAGAGTTTTTAAAGGTGGCTTACCAGTTAAGAGAACTGGGTGCCATTGCACAGGAGCCTGGTTTAGTTCTCAGAACACGAATGATAAGCCAACACCAAGAACTCCCATTCCAGGAGCTCTAATACACTGTTTGGTCTCCATGAGCAACATGCATGTGATATATATGCAGGAAAAAAATCACTTATACACATAAAATTAATAAATCTAAGTTGAATTGCGAAAAGAATGAATGCTATACTTACATTTTAAATTGCTAACACAATTTAAATACTTGTAAAGATTTTTTTGATCAAGACCAAGGTTTTTACATCTTGGCTTTCTGATGTCATAATATTACTTCCCACCTTTTGTCACTGGCTCTATTATAGTCTTGAAGTGAGTATAAAATATTCTAATACCTCTTCTTGTATACCTAGAAATAGTTATTTTACTGGCACATATTTATTCTGTGGAAAACTTTGTAACTTTCTGTGGTAATATAATATTTACATTCATTAAAACTTGCCTAAGAATTCAGAAAGCAAAACCTGACACAAAACTATAGAGGTCAGGTAGTGGTGACACACACCTTTAATCCCAGAGCCATACTAGCTAGCCAGGCAGAGGGAGCACACATCTTTAATCCCAGGACTCAGGAAATAGGCACATGGATCTCTCTGAATTCAAGGTCACCCTGGCCTATACAAAAGTGAAGAGTAACAGAGTTCATGCCTTTGATCCCAGCACTTGAGAGTGACTGCTTTAATCCCAGCACTAGGGAGGTGGAGACAGGCAGTTAAGGCTGGGCAAAGAAAGGAATATAAGGAGGAGGAGTCAGGAAATGGGAGCTTTTGCCTCTGAGGATTCCTGGGGACAGGATTGCCATTTCTTTTATTATTTATTTATTTATTTATTTATTTATTTATTTATTTATTTATTTTTATTTTGCAGTTTAAATTTAGATAAGACACAAGGTTGCTTCACAAGTCAGTTCCAGGTCCCTCTCCCTTTCCCTCCCTTCCTCCTGTGCCCTCCCCCAACCCCCCATTATCCCTTCATTTCCCCAGGGAGGGTGAGGCCCTCCATGGGGGTGTCCATAGTCTGTCATTTCATCCAGGGCAGGGCCTAGACCCTTCCCCAAGAGTTCAGGGTGAGAGTGCACCTCCCATTGTTGGATGGGAGTCCAAAGTCCATGTGTATACTCGGGATGGGTACTGATCTGTTGCCCAAGGCTCAATAGATTACCTAGGCCTCCTCACTGACACCCACATTCAGGGGGGTCTTGATCAGTCCCATGCTGGATTCCCAGGCTGATGCCTGGGGTTCAAGAGTTAACCTTTGTCAGGTCAGCTGTTTCTGGGGGTTAAACCAGCCCAGTCTTAATCCCTTTGGTCATCAGTCCTCCCTCTCTGTTACTGGCTTTCTTGAGTTCAGCTCAGTACTTAACCGAGGGAGTCTGCCTCTTCTTCGATCAGCCACTGAATGAAGTTTCTGTTTCCCAGACTCTCTGGCCATGGGATTATAGGCTGGCACTCCCCAGATCTATGTCTAAAATCCATATATGAGAGAGTACATGCCATGTTTCTCTTTTTGTGACTGGGTTACCTCACTCAGGATGGTTTCTTCTAGTGTCATCCATTTGCCTGCGAATCTCAGGATTCCATTGTTTTTTTCTGCTGAATAGTACTCCATTGTGTAAATGTACCACATTTTCTCTATCCACTCTTCAGTTGTGGGGCATCTAGGTTGCTTCTAAGTTCTGGCTATTACAAATAATGTTGCTATGAACATAGTGGAACAGACATCCTTGTTGTATGAATGGGCATCTTTTGGATATATGCCTAAGAGTGGAGTTGCTGGGTCTTGTGGTAGGTTTATTCCCATTTTTCTGAGGAATCTCCATACTGATTTAGTTCTGCAGCCCACTTTTTAATTGGGTCCTTTGATGTTTTGGAGACTTGCTTCTTGAGTTCTTTGTAAATTTTGGAGATCAACCCTCTGTGTGATGTGCGATTAGTGAACAAAAGTAAATTCAATTTTCTGGCCATTTTCATATATTTCTATTCTTTTGAATGTGTGGAGAGCTTTCTCATCTCATTTTCTAACTCAATTTCCTGAAGCATTACTTCTGATGATCAATACTCTGATTTACTGTTAACCTTCTCAGCTCCAACAATATTCTCATTGAGGTCCATGATTATCTATAGAAAATTGGTTTTTGTTTTCTTGTTTTTTGTTTGTTTTTGTATGCTGAATGATATTTTAGCTGCATGCCCAGCCTCTTCCTAGTAGAAGCCAGTAGTAGCCATTTCACTGTGACTAGTAAAAATGCCCCCACATACTATCAAATATTACTGGATTGGATATATAAACCACCCCAAGTTTAGACCCACTTCTTTAGGATTTAATCTTGTTTTTGTGCTGGAGAATGTACAATGAGAGCCCCACCCCCAACACACAGTCTTGTTGAGTTTTCTACTATTGGGTTTCACCCCAACCCTTGATTATTTAAAGAGTTATATTGGACCTTACATCACTTTATATCTGTCACCAAAGCCCTTGTTCTTTTTTCCTCTATACAGTAACTACATTTATTTTATGCCTTTTGTCCAATCAAAGTGTTAAATTTTCTTGGGCTTTTATATGTATTCCTTTTTATTGTAAGTTGAGATGTTCAACAGGCAATTTTTAGTTCTTGAGTAATATGCAAATGGGAATCACCAGATCATCAGGTACTTGGAGGGTGCATTCTTGCTTAGCAGTTAAGGAGAAAGAATATGTTCCCAACAGTGTCAACCTAATTGCAGATTATATCATCGGCATGTTCACCCACTGCATCCCCTTCATCTCTCTCCTTATCCACCATCTCCTCCTCTTTCTGTTTATCCTACCCCTTCTCTCACGATAGCAGAAAGCGTTGTGAAGAGACCTAATAGGTGATGGATGAGAATAGTGAGATCTTACATGGCTGACTGTGGAACTATACCATGAATAGGATTTCAGTGCTGAATATAGGTTTCAACGCAAATTGTCTTGATTCCATTTTCTGGGTCACTAATCAATCACCACTTTATTCTGCACAATGATTTCTTTAGGCATAGGAAATAACCATAGTGTGTATGTGAGAGCATAGTATGATTGCTTTTTACTTTAAAGTCTTCTCTGAACTCGCTCAGGAAGGGCTAGAAGGTGCATTGAGCCAAAGGCTTTGCTAACTTTGTTCCTAAAGGGGTGCTTGTTTTAGTTTAGGCAGCAGCTTATTCAACAAGAATGGACTGTTTCCAAGCCAAATTGCTTCTTTGTGTTTGGGTCTCAGGTTTTTCTCTTTTGATTGGGTTTGTAGAGCCATATGCAAATTGGGCAAGCAGTCTGCTAGTAAATTATATCCCTATACCTTTGCTACTTTATTCTGAGACATGCTCTCACTAAGTTTCCCAGGCTAAACAGTATCTTCCTATATAGCATGAAGTAGATTTATGTTTCTCTTCTTCTTGCTTCTTTCTCCTTATTAGCTAGGAATAAAGGTGAATCAACATGTCTAACAAACTGACTTCTTTTTATACCTAAGTTCCAAGAAATTTTTAAAGGTTTTCATGCATTTTATATAACATGATTTTATGGGATGTGAATGAGATTGTATTAGTAATTGATAGCATGGGTGCTAAATTTTTAATTGCGAGTCTAATATTCAATTTATTTGGAAATTAATCTTTTCAAACACCAATAAAATGTTAGTGATCCATGAAGTAAATAAATATATTAAATTTATGTATTGAATAATGAAAGTGTTTTTATGAAATAAAAAGTTACATTTTAATTAAATATTAAGTGGTTTTCATAAAGGAAGGCTAGAACAATGGAGGCATACTGCACTTAAATTTGGTCTAAGATTAATACACATACTTGCCTGTAGTGCAGCACTGATACCAAGCTAAGCTCTGGAGTTATAAATACACATGAGCCATGAAGATTTTCAACTTCTCATCATCTCCCTGAGTGACACTTTTATTTGAAAATCTCTCTTTTTTATTATTTTTAACAAGATAGTCACCTTGTACAAATAATTCAGCTCTGTACTCTTGCAATAGGCATATATTGCCAGAGAAGAGAATCTTGCACAGAATAGCCATGAGGAAACTTCTAGAGCTTCAGTGGAATGAAGCACCATTTGGATCCCATTCTGGGAAAGCCAGTCTCTTTCTATGGTGTAAGAGTAAAGCTGAAGCACATAGCTACCTGTGGCTATGTAATAGGACACCCATGTCAGAACGTCAGTGGGGAACTATTTTGCTCATGCTTATGAGCCATTTCCAGAGTCAGACATGATGGTTCAGAAGACAGATCCTAGCTATATGGCTTTATATTCTGACTCCTTCCTTTCCTTCCTGCAAGGCACTGTTGCACCAAACTCTTTTGCCTATGAGGTCAGAAGAAGCAACACATTAGAGTAAGATACACCAATTGTAGATTACAATGACAATGGGGAAAATTAATGAGAAATTATTCAAACTCTTACTATGTTCCATACCCAGCTTCATAATATCCCCTATATCCAGGCACAGCCTGTCAGATTTCTAACACTGCCAGGAAAAGAACTTCTTAATGGATAGAGCTTCAAATGCCATCTCTAGCTTACTTTTGAATTTAGCTATGATTTGACATACAACAGCAAAGTGCCAAGATACAAGGAAATGTGAGAAGAGCTATAGCCCTCACATATAACATAAAATACCTATGGACACTGCAGCTGTTTTAGGAGGAAATTGTCCCCACCTCTACAATCAATACTAGCTAAGCTTTATACACTTGACTCTCATTTTTCATTTTAACTGTGCTCTCTAGATTCTCCACCAACATTGATTGATTGCAAAGCAATGATCCACAGGGTGAGTAATGAGTTCTATATATTAAAATCTTTTGTTCTAATTGGAAGTAATTCTGGTAGATTTCATTTCAATAGTAAATGGGGATCAGAATCTTTGGCTACATTACTAGAAACTATTTTACCAACAGGAATCAGAATTGGATTTGAGTCCCCGACCCACTGGCCTCAAAGTATACTCGAGACTACTCCCCTGCTCCCACTTCCTGCACTAACTACCATTGTTTGAGGGCTGATCTAGGACAGCAGTGAAGGATCCTGTTTGAAGCTATGACCACGATGGGTGAAGAGGAACTGAACTTTTTTCTGTTCTTTGCACATCTGAATGACTGAAATCCTTAAATATTGATTTTGAAGTCACCAATAAATCTTAGCAAGAAGAGAAATTGCAAATACAGAATTCCCAAACCATAAGAATCCTCTGTAATTGTGCTTTATTCTTTTCTAGGTAAAATGTATTTTACTACCCCTTTTTGAATATTACTCCTGGCAACTTTTGCTATGAAAGTAGAATCTGCCATGCAACTTCTTGTGCTCACGAATGATTGCTTATATTTCTTCTTATGTCTGTGCTGGATATATGATTACAGGTTCTCATAAAAACACATATACATTTACATACATAAACACACATATACAAACACAGCACACATATGCTCACATGTACACACACATACACACACACACACATCTAGACTGTACTCTCTCCATACCATATTATTTAATGCATAAACTTATCCCTTGCTAATTTATTGTACCAATAAAGAAAGTGGAAAGTATACTGAAGAACCAATATGTTCTCCATGAAAATCTACCAAAATGAGGCATTATAATGAAAATTAAGGAGATGAGTTTCTTTTGAAGTGATGGACATGTACTAGAGTAAGATTGTATTGATTGCTTCACTACTGCATAAGCATGTTAGAACTTACTTAATTCTGCACTTTAAATTGTTCCTTTCATGCTGTGTAAACTCTATCTCAATATATCAGCTAATATAAACAGGGCACCTGCACTAGTTCCATCAGCCCAGGCATGCAGAACAAAGGGAGCACATGTCTTCCTGGTCAGGCATATACACTCACTGAGGTTGCCACGTTCTGGTGTCATTTTATTATTCACCTGTCACAAGAAAGCTGCAAAACTCTGTGCTTGCATGAGTTAGAAATGTCTATTAACTTGTCAGCAAATGAAAAGGGTGAGGAGTCTTCATCTCTACGGATGAATCGGAACAGGTGCGGCATGTCTCCAAGATTGCTAATTAAAACGACAGAGGACTGGAGTTTATTTTACATGGGGGAAATTTTTTTCTATGTGCTTGAGAATTATATGGAAGTAAAGCTTTAAAATCTGATTCTACCATCAAGCTTTATTTCTGCTTTAACACACTTAGTGAGTGAAAACCTCACTAGGGCATTCCTCTTCAGCACTAATAGATAGGTATAGTTTATGTTCCAAAAACTCACAAAACAAATAGAAGCTGCAGTTTTTACCAGGAAGAACTCAGGTTTTGGAGCATAATTATACACTTTCCATTTATAAAATTTGTATTTGGCTCCATACAGTGACATATATAATATGTATATATGAATATATATGTATATATGTGTCTGTGTGTGTTCTGTAATTGTTTAACCTTCTAAATTCTGCATATGTCTTCATATGTAGCTCAGGGAAATTGGAATTCAATACTCTGAGAGGAAAAAGAGTAACTACATTGGTCTGTGCTATCCAGAAAGGTGTGGAAACCTGTGTACAGAAAGATCCATGTTTACAGAACTTACAGAATTTTAAACAAGTCTCTAGGACTAACTTTCTTGAAGATGTTCAGTCTCTTAAGGGGTAGTTCAAATGCCATTTCTTTCATAAATGACTCAAGTCTCTAGTTGGAATCAATACTCCCCTCTTATGTCCTCCAATACAAGTATGTACCCTCAGCATATTACAAGGCAAGCAGGATGTAGACAGAAACAGGGAGCTAAGAGAGTCCAGTGCTGTGAAAGAAGTTGCATCTTGAACTCAAGCTCAAGGTATCAGGGATAAAGTCCCAATCTATACTAGCTGTTTGACCTTGAAATTTTTCTTTTTCTTTTTCTTTTTCTTTTTTTTTTTCGGTTTTTCAAGACAGCGTTTCCTGTGAAACAGTCCTGGCTATGCTGAAACTCACTCTATAGAGCAGGCCGGCCTCGAACTCATAGATATCCACCTGCCTCTGCCTCCACTGCCTGGTAGCTGTTTTATATTTTCTGTTTGCACAGTTAGATGATAGTTCTCACTTCACTTGATTCTGTGCTGAAGGCTGTGTGGAAGAAGGAAAGGAAAACACTATGAATAATGCCTGATAGGAATGACTATTGTTAATAGTGTTTATCTAGTAGACGATGTAGTCATTAAGGAATTCAAAACAGGAACATTCTGTTGAATCTTAATTCTACTATTAACTAGCCCCATAATCTGGGGAAATCAAGCAGTTATTTGAGCATTAATTCCTTCATCCGCCTCAAACTGGTTCATACTTGATAGGATCAAATGCATTTGAGTGTGTGGACAGGTTTTATTCTTGATAGGGCCCTGTTTAAATGCTACATGTTATTTTGCAAAAGCTGAATGTTAAAATGACAATATATAATTTGTAGCCAATTAGACATGAATTTAAATTATGGCACCATCATTCGGCAACTTTTGAGTCCTCAGTAAATTACAACTCTTTAATCAGTTACTTCATTTTAATACTATGGTAAGGTCATTATGAACATTAAATAAAATAATATTTTAAGTGCCAGATCCAGGTGCTAGAGAAACAGAAGGTATTGAGTTGGACATTTTCAACTTTTACCAATTTACTCTGTTGGTTTTACAGATGGTGGATTTCCATCTCCTGATCTCAAGAACTACCAAGTGGGAGCCTTGCTTGACACATTGCAGAGATGCTCCACGAAAGGAATTTATACAGTCTAAGGTAACATCAGCTCTAGTCTTGGGGTCTGGGATAAACATATGAAGGGTGGATCTTCACTTTCAGGTTCCAGTCACACTCAAATGCATCCTTTTAAAGGTTTCACTTGTCACAAACAAATTTCAGTATGAGAAGGAAATGAATCCACAAACACGATAGCAGTGGAAAATTCAATGCTCTACTCTGCTGGTATTTTCTTGTTCAATGGCTGTTACTATGTCTACCATGAGATCAAACTTTAGGAATGGCTTGCTATGTCCATGCTTATTGTGAATTTGGCCACCAGGAAGTCACAAGTGGGTTCAAGAAGTATATCCTGGCAGATGTGTATTCTGACAGATCAGAAGGCCTCCTTGTAGAAGAGGCTGATACCCATTGCTTAACTGTTTGCTCCAGCATAGGCACCAGTCTGCTGCTGTTAATGAGTCCTGACCTAGAGTTATCAATGCTAGGTCCTTCATCTTGCTCCTCAGACCAGGGATGAGAAGCAAATGAAGGATGCAAGGCCAGACTTCACCCTAAATGCTTCTTCCTACCTGGTTTCTCGTGGTGCTTGCCTGCACTTCAAGAGCTTGGGAAATGGCGAAGTGGGAAAGGAAAAGCCTGTTTCCTGAAACTCAGTTCTGGTTGGAAGGATAGCAGAAAGGATGTGAACCGACTGTGAATCAGAAAAAACGAAACAAAACAAAACTCTCCCACAAAACTGTCAGCAGGCAGCAGCTGAGCAGTCCTGAGTGACATGAGATGGTAGACTACTCCTGGACCCAACACATGAGAAGTGACGACTATCAGTAGTTCTAGAAAACCAAGGGTCACTTTTGCCTGTTTTCTTGACATCTGTACCTGGATTATTCTTTGAAAACCTTTTCCCAGGACTAGTGTGCCAATCACTCCCTGGTTCCTAATATTTGGCTAAACTGGGAAATAAACAGAAACCATCATTAAATGTAGCCAAAAATACTTAATGGCGGCAGCTTTTTGTGTCCATACCTAGATGACAGCCAACTTTACTGCTGGTAACACATTAGAGACAAAAACTAAAAGTAAGTAAAAGAAAAGTAGACACACAAGAAAAATTACAACACTTAGTAATAAACCAGAGTTACACAATTGATTCAGAATCAACTTGCAAACCCACTTCTCTCTGGGGGAAGAGGCCTGGGCTACTTTCAAAATGTTGCTTTGTGTGTGCCCACAGGAAGTGGTATTATAAATATTCCCTAACGTACCATTCTGGAGCACTTGGCAAGACCCAGGGAGGATCAAGCAGTAAACATTCATTTCTCCACCCTCTGGCTCCTTCCCACTCTACTCCATCGCCTTTTACTGGTAATGCAGAAAGTGGAGTCTGAGTTACCCTGTGCAAAGAAGAGTTTCTACAGCTTGTTGCTTATGCATCAAGGAGGCAAGCTGACTTCAGGTGCTTGGGGAAGCCATCTGCAGCTCTTGAGGCGATGAAACTGGGCTGAGCAGGCAATACTTTCTGGCTGCTCTGTTTCCAGCTGGAAAGACCACTGAAGAAGGCACTCACAAAGCACGCTTTCTGCAAAATTACCTCCATCCAACCCATCTGGTGTTTGCTAGTGATGGAGAGCTGCCTGAATTGTCCCGCAAACTGAAGAAAGGGCTGCCAGGGTTCCCTCCAGAGTAGCATGCAAATAGGGAAGAAAAATAGGATGTCTTTTTTTTTTCAGGTGAATCTCGAAATGTTAGTCTTGTAACTGCCACGTGCAGGTAGCCCAATCCTAGGGGCAATGTATGTTTTGGGTGCAGGCCTGAGCACACTGGTAGAGACTGTAGAGGGTTTCTTATTCTTTGTACACAGAAAAAAAAAAAGAATCTCACTGCAACATACAGTACAGCTTTTGAAGCATGTGAGTCGCAGATGAAACTTTACTAAACAAAGTCATCAAAAAGAAGCATAAGCAAGTTTTACCTAAAAACTTTGATATAGCAGAGCCAAGATAAAATAGAAATCTCAAAGGTATACAGAAAAGAAAGAATGAAAATGCCCTGGAGAATGGGCAAGAGAGAAGCCAAGGAACTAGGGAGAACCGGGAGTGAGCACGGGAGGCAAGGTACTCATCCTGCATGGTGTGTTCCCCTAGGGATAAGACCCTTGTCTCCCAGCCCACTGTTTACCAAGGCACAGGGGAGAACAAAGGCATAGTGTGCTTTGTATGGGCTTTTTTATCATCATTTTTTGTGTGTTCTGATTGAACCAAAGCTTCGGTGTGGCACACTGACAATGCCCTTTCCCCTGCTTTTATCTGCCCTGCTCTTAGCTTTACCATTATTTCATAGGCTCATGTGCTGGACCCCTTTCATCTGTTCTCAGAAATGATTATCTTCAGACCTGCTATATGAAAAACTATGACATAACACATAACATCTAAGCCCTTTCAAATGGAGCTCCTTGAAAAAAATCCATTTTAATACTAGACAGAGTCCTTCTGGATTAGTGTTTGTCATGAGTTCTTACAAGATGAGTGGGAACACATCACAGGGACACTTACCTCTGAGACCATGAAAGATGTAGGAAGAATTCTGTGAATTGAATATGAAATTGTCATATAGCCTTGCTTGGGCATTTTGAAAAAAATAATCTGTTTCCCTTTCATAAATTATTTATGTAAAACATACTCCTAATAATGAATTATTTCAAATATATTACAAAAGATCCTTATTCACAAAAAAGCAGAGATACAATAACAGAGATGGTTATAAGTAGACCAAAAGTTATGTCATTACAGTAACAAATCATTGCATTTAGCTTCCTGATAGTCAGTGAAAGAATATTATGGGGTACTTGATTATAAATAGCTAAGGCAAAGCATGATGGTTAATTTAGAAAGACAAATTATTTTTGGTGTCATAAGACATAATTAAGTATATTTAAATAACTTTATTTAGCTATCAATGCATGAGAAGTGCACAAAGTCACAGGGATTATTTGTGGAGGTGGCTCTGAGAACCACCCCTTCTTTTTGCTTGTGTGCCTCCTAGCTCTGGGAAGAAGTACAAAGTGTCTTTAAGCACAGTGGCCTCCAGCTGAGCCCCATTGTATCTCACAATTAAAATAGACCATGTTCAAACTGTACCTGCCTGAAGCATAATGGTGAGGGATCTTTTCTTGGGAATGCATCTGAAATAACCTTCAACCTCTGTGTCTCTTGCTAGCCATGTCTCTGCTCCATAAGAGGCAGAAGTGAAGGGAGACATAAAAGAATGAAGAGAGTATTTCTCTACCTCAAAGTAGCCACTGGATTTCATGGGATTTCTCTGGGTATTTTTGCTGTTGTTGTTGTTGTTTTGTTTTGCTTTTTAGTTTGTTTTGCTTTTCAAGATAGGGTTTCTCTGGATTGCTTTGCAGCCTGTCCTGGAACTCACTCTGTAGACCAGGCTGGCCTCGAACTCACAGAGATCCTCCCACCTCTGCCTCCCAGGTGCTGGGATTAAAGTTATGTGCCACCAATGCCCAGCTTCTCTGGGTACTTTCAAATGTAACCCAAGGTCTGCATTTCTTCAGACTCACTATGAAGCGTATTATTCTTTAATGTTCACCCTATGGCCCAATCAGTTTAAAATACATTATTTTTCTGAGCCAATCATTTCAACTTTGACTCAAGATGTTCCTGTCCTGAAGTATCAGAGGTCACAGGGGACTATGTTCATTGAGTGATCTACTAATATATATCCTCTTACTTCTCATGACTTAACTGGGGGGGGGGAGTTGATAATGTCCTACAGTTTCTGGAAGGTTTCAAATAAGGCTTTGAAAATCTATGCCTGGCTTGTGGACTTCATGAGCAAAGGTGGTGACAACAGAAAAAAATTGATAACTACCAACATTTAGTGATGTTCATTAATTACCTGCTTACATTAATTTGTCAATAACAATTTGGCCTGATGGTTTCTCTCCTTCCATCTTTGGAACGAATCATTTTCTAACCATAAGCCAAGAGTGTCATTGGGACTCTTAGCAGTTTCATCCTTGCCAGGGGCCAAAGATACCATTGGATAACCACCATCACTTACTGATGTTTATCAAAGAACTAATAATGCATACATTCTGAAACAACCCTATGAAGCCTAGCAACAGATCTCCCCTTATTTTGCATATGATTTAATCTTAAGGGGATAAATCAATTTATGCATGTATCTTGTACCATTTTAAAGGGACAAATTGGACATAGACTATCTCAACATCTTCTAAAACCATGATGCTACCTGAAGTTGGGGTTTGAGTCAGTTAGGTCTCCCCAGAATTTTCACTACCCAACATATACCTATTGATAGTTATGATTCATACTGTCCTTCCTGGGATTTCATAGCAGGTAAAACTTATTTGGAAAAGCAGATTAAATAAAGGTCAAAGGTATTTCCCAATCCAAGATAAAGATTAAAAAATATTCAATGAAAGCAGGATCCTCTTACTCATGGTGTTCACTTATTAATTTGGCAATATGCAGAGGGACTATAGTAGTTGTCTAAGGGATTATAAGGCATAGCTGTAGAAGTTGGTTTTGGTTTCAAGAATAGAGCCACAATTCCTATGTTCTAATCCTGTCCTGTTACTAATCAACTGTATTTACCTTGTCCAAGTTACTGAATATTTGTCTGCCTCAATTTCCTTCCCTTTGAAAAAATGTTACCAACTATGCACATCTTAGTTATCATGTTTAGAACTGAACACATTCTGGCAAGTGAACTGTTCACAAAATAGCCAACATGTCAAATGAACACTTAGCACTGCAGTCATCAGTCTTCCTTAAGTTAAGCCATGTATTTCTTCTATCACAAATCCATCATGTGAGCACAGGTCTAAGGGAAGAACAGTGAGTTCTTCCAACATGGAATGTGGTATCAAAATTGACCTCCTTCCATGGGGACTATTCCCTCATGAAGTTACAAGGAAAAATGCTCCCATTGTATTTCTGCAAATATTGGTGTGCCTTCTGGATCCTCATCCCAAGGATCTGAATGAGGGAAAACTTCTGTCTTAGTCTCTTTGTTTCACTGTCTCAGAAAAAAAAACACAGAAAATTTCTTAAGGTTGTTTTTCTTTTATATGATGGTCTCTTTTTATTATGTCTCCCAATTTCAAATATAAAAGACTACCTATGCTGGGAATTTGTCAATGATGTTGATTTATGAGACTTATGCCAAAGAGAACAGTTTTACCAATGCCCGTATCTATTTGGCAAGGCAGCAGTAATTTATGTATTTAAAAAAATAGGCTGGTGACAATCATATAAAGCCAACTTTCATGTGGCAAGTACAAGGCAAAAGGAAAATCTGCTACTAGTTGAACGGATGCTTGCTATTTTAAGGAGAGCATAAATGCCACCCTTGCTTTAATCTACATTCCACCCTCTGGAGGGTGTGACATCACAGACAGTGACCATTGCTATGCTAGTCCTGGTCTTGATCCCTGAATTCCATATTAACTTTAGGTGTTTTTTGTTTATTTTTTCCTAATAGCTGTGTATGTGTCCACCACCCAAGAGATTCTCTAATCTTCACTATAGTTCTGCACTTTATAGATACATCTACCTTGGTGACCTATTTAGGAAGCCAATATGATCATAAGGTTCCTTTCTTTGTTTTAGAAGAATGTATTCTGCATGATTCAGCATGCACTATCTGAAAACTACATTTAGCTAAATGAACTCCACTTGTTGGAGTTTGGGGGACTAGCACCTTCTTAGTTAGCCAATCCTCATTGGACTGGTTTTATATCACAGCTCTTTATTCCTTCTTTCTATCAGGCCCACACACACAGCAGTTTTCTTTTAGTGAACTTAGCGTGGTATTCCACAGACAGGAATCCAGCTATGTCACTAGACCTTCTCCAGATGATGTCCAAATGTGTGGCAGAATGACTGTGCAATAAATTGATCAAACAGTATCAATGAATTAGAATATGCTCTCTGTGACTAGAGAGCATCAGATGTCAAGTCGATTTGCATTGCACAACTATTGCCAACTTCTATTTCAGTTAATTTAGTTTTGCATTCTTTCCTCCTGCATCTGTTGAGAGAGGCTTGATCATTAGCCCAGCTTCATCACTGTTTATTTTTAAAAGGGAGGAGAGTCTGTTCATTTCTTTTTTCTTGTTGGTGCTATATTATTTCAACATGTCATCTGGAATTCTGTTCATTCTCATCCCCGCTCCTGAACCATGTTAATCAACCAAGCTCTATCTGAATTCTTGCTAGTTATATGGCAGAAAGAAAATAATCATGGTAGACTGTAAAATGATAAATATCATCCTGTCTACATCCTTTTAACCAAACCAAGATTCTGAGGATGTTTAATCCTCCTCCAATAAGAGGTAGCATCAGGAGGGAGGGTCACCATAATATAGAACTGAATCTTAGACACAGTGATCTGTCATATTAAACTAGGAAGTTGTTGAGATGATAGCAATACCTTAAAACTGATCAGTGGAATTACATGTGAGGAATCTACCTGAGAAAACTATTTTACAAGGAAATGAAACACTAAAAACAATGGACATTTTAAGAAAGGAGAAACAGTATAAACTTGGTCATCTGTCTTCAAGTCAAGAATTTTAACCTAGCAAGAATGGAGCAATGACTGGCTCAAACTGGTTCCTCCTGAGGAATCTCAGAGGACAACAGGCATGATTAAGTCAGGTAGCCATAGAGCACTGCATAAAGTCAACCCTTCCCTGGCCTCAAAGTGAAAAAACTAGGCTAAGGGATCTCTTGACAAGGATTCTGCTCTCTCTGAGAATGAGAGATGACTGTGGGAGGGAATGACTGGGGACATGATGTGTAGTAAACAGAAATACTATTTTTTTGTTATAAAAGGAAAAGTGATCTTTCTTCTGCAGGGAGAAACAGCAATGGAAAGTAGGTGATCATGAATTAGCGTGAAACACTTAGAAAAGCAGAGCACACTTAGAAATGGACAAGGAAAGCTCATCAGAGTTGAGTTGAGGGAAGAAAGAGCTGTCAGGCAAGGTTAGTGGAGTGTATGAAACAAAGAGGAAAGGAGAATGCTGGGAAAGAGAGTTCAAGGAGATATCATCCCTCTGGCAAAGCTTAGCAAGACTAAAGAGGCCTTAAGTGAAGAGGGAGATTAACAGTATCAGTTTTTCAAGTCAGCATATGATTCCACGTCAGTTTGTGGCAGGCTGTGTGTCAGACTCTAGATGTGGAAAGTGGAAAATTACAGAGACCTTGACCTGCATCAGTGCAAAGAGAGGATAAATGTGTCTCAGAGCAACAGACCCATGAAGTAGACAGCTGTAGTCAAGAAGCTCAGAACAAGACACTCTGTGTGACAGGATCGCATGCAGTAAATGGAGTCAGATGAGGCCCTGGGAAGAAGATGCCTGTGTCAAGCTGGTCAGCTGGCAGTTAAACCAACACAAAACGATTTCTCTTCCCAGACACAGTGGCACATGCTTGTGACTCCAGAACTCAGGGGTCTAAGACAGGAAGACGTAGAATTTAAGGTCAGTCATTATGAGTTAGCAAATTTGAAGCCAAACAAGCCTACTTGAGACCCTATCTGTAAACGATGGAAAAGACATAAATTCTCCTGGTCTTTTTTTTCTAAGAATGATGGCACATAGTGGAGAAATTGAAGAGTCATTAACACTTGACAATACAACAGGCATAGGTATTTAATAGTTTAGGTATAGGTAGTTAATAGTAGAGAGCGGGAGATCCAGAGCACATTTTAATTGACTTCTAGCTCAGAGATAGAAGAAGCAAAATTTTACATCCTGAATCAAGAAAAGACGCAAAGGCTATTTAGGTCACGCCCCTCCCATTTCTCCACATTTAGCATCCCTCCAATTCTGATTCTGAAAGAGTTATGATAGGAAACCTCTTTCCTCATGAGGAAATCTTTTTCAGTGGCAGGCTACTTAAAGGTTTGGGAGGATATTCTCTCAGGATATGCTGACAGTTCGCAGATGAATAGCAAATGACATTTCAACATCCTGAGACAACACCACCGGTGAGTGAGGGATTTTGCTGTATGAGGGACTCATTACAAAGACAAGATGCAATGAACATTTACACATTGGAAGATGAGAGATGCAACTGAGGGTGAGCGAGCGTGGGTTACAGGGAGAAGAGATAAGTAAATGTTAAGAATGAGAAAGACTGAAAATGGAAGGTTGCGGATAGAAGGGGGTACAGCAAAATCAAACTGGCAGAAGAAAACTTAAACAACTGGCAGGTGGTAGGGGACGGAGGTGAAGGAGAATATATTTTTCACCCATAAAGTTCAGTAGTGCTCTTAGAATTGCAAATATGCATTTAAATTTAATAATACAATTATGGTATATTAAATGTCAAATGACTGTTACAGAAAAGCACTTAAAATGAATACATATGCATGAGACAAATCCTGTCTGGTTGTCAAGGTCTGAATTCAAAGCTACATAAGCCATGCTTTTTCATTGAATTTTCTTATATCTTAAAGTTATAAAGATCTATAAATTTCACTGGATTTTGGCAAAGAAGTATAAGGAAATATTAGTTAGAACTCAGGGTCCGGGGGTGGGGGTTTCCAAAATGGGGACAGTAATAGCCAAATTCTTTTCAACTACCAAGGAAGACTGAAATCAGCGGTGGCAGTCATACTATTATCACTGTGTCGTGATCATAATTATTGGTGAAAATGATGGCTATCCTATGGGTGTACCCATGAATGTGGCTATGTATTCGAGAGCCCTTCTTTCTTCCTAGCCATCTTAAATTCCCCGCTCTCTATATCTTTCTGTACTCCATTGAAAATTCTACACGATCTTGAATATATGCTTTAATTTCCCTAGCTATATGCTTTCAGTCTTATTTAACAAAATATGCAGTATACTACTACATAACAATGGGAAAAGTTCTTGTGACCTCTACTATTTTCTTACCAGGCATACACTCAAAAGTAGTGACTCTATGTTACACAAAGTTTTCCTTCAAGAAAACATTTTCTAGGAACTACGGACTGCTTCGAGTTATTTTGATGAGAAGCAAGAAATGGGTAGATGCAACAATTATGATTTGTACATGTTTTCAGTTCAGCAGTAAACTCTCAAAGAAGTCACAGTCCTTTCATCCTTTGAGACTAATATCCTGAAAGTCGCTGCCCTTTAAATGTTGAGGTCAAACTTGAAGTGAAACATGGTAGGCTGAACAAATACATTTACCTTACCTTCGTCCTGAAATGCCAACATAGTGGCAGTAAATCAATATTTTTTTAAAAGTATAAACCTACAAAGACTGACAAAACAGCAGCAGCAACACCATTTTCAAAACAGCAAAGCAAAGTGTAGGCAGGCAACATGTACCAGAGAATCCCAGGTAAGCTAACAGGAACCAGGATACCGGGATGTATTTGTGTTTTTAAAGATTAATAGCAAAACTAGTTAAAAACAAAAAACAAAAAAAGAGTGATGAAAGGCTTATTGTTTTCATAGTAGATTAAATTAAAATAAAAAGTAAATGTTCCCCAAGGTTTACCTTTCCACATCACTGGTATAATATTTACCAGTGATTGATTAAATACCCTTATACAATAAGGTCCAATTAATATATTAGGGACTTATGCATATATGAATAGACAAACCCTATAGGATATTCAGAACATACTTCTCCAGCCACCTATTGATTGACCCTCAAAATTCTTTTTCTTCTTGACATCTATATGATAAAATTCAAAATAATTTGAATGACTTCAGAATACAATCAACACAATTAGAGCATTTTCACAAGCAGCTCTGAGTAAACATGCTTAGCTAAAACCGTGACTTTGTCCTTCAACAGGAAATAAGTAGAAAACTTTACACTCTTTTGAGATACTAAAACTAGTATATAAGGAGAATTCAAAATAAAAGTCCATGCAGGAAGAAGATGGAATGAAAGAGGTATACCACTTGAGAAGGAAGAGTGGAATCACTAAATTCAGAAGGGAAATGAGTGGGATTGAAGGGAACATAGGGAGCAGGGCATGTATGGAAACTAGGAAATCAACAAGAATGCAGTGTTTGGAAGTGGATCAGAACAAAAAGATCGTGGCCTCAAAGATTCATCAATTAATCTTGGGTGACTGAAGGTCAGAGTTTGAAACCACAAAGCCTTACAAGAATCTTGTAATGATGGTTTCTACCCTCAACTTGACTTGATTTCCATCCTTGAAAGAACAGTAGTCAATAGTTCAATTTTAGAATCTAGGATTTATTTTATAAATAGGGATTTCTAAAATAAAGTAGTCTTGTTAGAAGAAAACAGAGGAAATCTATTGCAACTTCTTATTGTAATGATTCTTCACTTTGGTGTACAAAGAACCATACAGACTTCTTGGCATAAAGATCACAGACATCCAGGGCAATATCCTGCAGGTGCATCAGGCTCAGCATGTCCCACTCTGAGCACAATATTTTACTTTTCCACTCAGACAAACATTATCCTGCATCTTTATAGTACATCAAATCAAGCTAGTTCTGCAAAAGAGCAACTTGAAACCCACCTTTCATTCTACATTACTAATTAGAACAGAAACTCAAGCTTTATCAATTGGACTGAATCTGAAAACCCAGAAAGACAAATATAGTATGTACTCACTCATAAGTGTATACCAGATAAAGCAAAAGATACCCAGCCTACAATCCATGCCCCCAGAGAAGCTTGAACCTCCTTCCAGAAACAGATGGAAGCAGATGAAGAAATCCACAACTAACCAATGGGACAAGCTCCTGAAGTGCAAAGTGAGGGAGGATCAAAAATATGAACAAAGGAGTCAAGATTTGATGGAGAATCCCACAGAATCAGCTGATCCATGCTAGTGAGAGATCATTGACTCAGGTCTTACAAATGGGGAGTCTGCATAAGACCAAACTAGACTCCCTTAATATAGGTGGCAATGGTTGACTGGGACAACTTATGAGGGCCACTGGCTGTGAGTCCAAGATCTAACACTAATGTAGTGGTGCCCATTCTATATGGAGAGATACCATGCCCAGCCTACATACAGGGGCGTGGGGGTGGGGAGATGCCTTGGTCCTGTCTCAACGAGATGATGGGACAGACTTAGACTTCTTATGGGAGTCCTTACCCTCTCTGTGGAGCAAATGAGAGGAGGGGAGAGTGGAGGGAGTAGGAAGAAAGGAAGGAGGGGAACTGGGATTAGAATGTAAAAAATTAACTAATAAAAAATGGGTTGAATCTGAGTCAACCCTTTTCTTTTTAATTAATTTTTATTTAAATTAAAAATAATCTTATTTAACATAGCAGTCTAGGTTCCCATTCTCTCCTATCTTCCCATTCCCCCCCATCTTCTGCCTATCCCACCCCCTATCCACTCCTGAGGGAGGATGAGGCCTCCCATGGGGGATCATCAAAGTCTGTCCCATTTGAAACAGGCCCTCCCCCATGCATCTAGGCTGAGAGAGTATCTCTCCATAAGGAATGGGCTCACAAAGCCCATTCATGCACTAGGAATAAACACTGGTTCCTCCACCAGAGGCTCCATACTGACATCCACATTCAGGGGAACTAGTTCACTCTTATACTGGATCCTCAGTTGTCAGTCTAGGGTCCATGAGCAACTGCTTGCTCAGGTCAGCTGTTTCTGTGGGTTTCCTCACCATGATCTTGACTCCTTTGTTCATCACTCCTCTCTCTCTTCAACTGGATTCCAGAATTTTAGCTCAGGCTTAGCTGTGACTCTCTGAGTCAATCCTTTTTATCTCTATTCCTTTTTAATCAAAACCCTTTAGCAGCTCTGAGAGTCATGAAAACTATTTTCCCAGTCAACTTCTTTGTCCAATTCTTTCTTTAATTTGGTGATAAAAGAGATTTTCTATAAGCCATCTAGCATAAAGCTCAATATCAACAGCATCAAACCAATGTTACTTATGCGCAAAAATATCCATTAAAACTTACCTGTAATGACAAACATTAATTGTTATGATTCAGGATTTTGGAAATTATACGAAAATATTGGATTTATGATACAGTGTACTAATTAGAAAAATAGTAAAGGGTTTTGGAACTGTATCAAATCATGATCAGTTTGTCATGATAAAATATGTACTTTGTAACACTTAGAGAAGAGTCTGTCAGTGGACAATGTTAAGAATTACACAAAATAGATTCATTTGAAATTCACTATAGCTCTGTGGCAGAGATGAACTATATGCACACCAATCCATTGCTATTTTCTGGGTCCAAAATTAAGCATGTATCAGCTCTGTAAGCTCTTAGGTAGGGAAAATGTGATTATGTCCTGGATAATGGGAAATGGAGCATGGTGGTGTGCAGCCGAGAGTAGGAATTTAGGAACTTGTCTTACAGTTTGACAAAGTAATTTTAAATGCACTGATTCTTAAAAATTTAGAGAAAGGTTTCTATCATGTCTACATTAATTTCCTTGCATTGTTTATCAGAAAAACACTGAGGACCAGTGAGATGACTCAGCTAGCTAAAGGCACATTCCACCAAGTCTGGTAGCCTGAATTTGATCTTGAAATCCACCCAGTAGAAGGAGAGAATTGGCTTCTGTGATTTATCCTTTGGCCTCTACTAGTTCACTAGGATGTGAATATACCCATACACACATGTACACAGATTAAATACTTATACATTTTTTAAAACATCAAGTTATGATTTTTATTCACCTAGTTCCTAAACTATTTTCCAAGCTCCCACCACCAAATTCCCATTCCTTCATCATAAATGATTAGCTGAAGGCTAAGAATATAGATTCAGAAAATGGGAGAAACTTAGAGTGTTATTTCAAACTATAGAGTTGATTCCTAGAGCATGTCTCCATTAGGAGGTATCTCATTAATGAAGACTAAACTTTTCCTGCTGTTAAGACAAGAAAGGGTGGGGGGACTTTTAACACTATGTAGTCTGATGAATGGTCAACAAGATTCTTCACACTCAACCTGTACCCTTAAAACTGTTTTCCGGTCTTATCCCCACCATGTAGAAAGACCAGGGATTTTCACACATATTGGTTCAATAATGCATTAATTTGAATTGGTACCTGGAAAATATTCAACCAATTAAACATGGAGTATTGCCTTTCATAAATTCCCTCATTATTTCCTTCTGCATATAACATTCCAAATTAGCATTCAATACTACTAAACCCCTATTTTAATAGTATGACTCAAAAAGAAAACTAAGTTTCCCAGATAAAAATATAAATCTATGCTAATTAAAGTGTTGTTTAAAAGTGCCATTTTTAAAAAGGTGCTTAATAACTTTATAGATATCATTACCATATATCATATATCATATTATATATAATTAATAAAAGCATTTAAGGTCACCAAATAAAAAATTCACTTTAGACAGCATGTTGGGATAATTTGTTAGCCACTTGGATAATGATGGAAATAATAGTCCTTCTTAAATTATGATTATTCACATACAGATTCAAGCATACATACAGTGACAGGAGTAAATAGACCTCTTCATGTTTTATTTTGACATAAAAAGAAATTCAAGTCATAATCACAAAAAATGGAGAAATAATAATTCATGAAGATCCTCTCAGACTTCGACTTCAACAGAGGAAGATGAATATCCAGTAGCAGCTGACATATGAATTGAAGGAACAATTTAAAGATAAATAAAATAGGAATGTGCAGGACAATTTCTCATTCCATCAGAACTTAAATTTCATGAAGGCTTGCATTGCATTCAACCTTTAAGTTAGGGACCCTATAAGCCAGATAAGTCTCCATTAAGTAAGACTGTATGTTTGCCAAAATGATTAATCAATAAATAAGCATTCAAACAAATGTGTTATCAGTCTACTGTCATCTATTTTTCATCAATAGGGTAACACAACTGAAAATTATACTGCTTAAAGATTCAGGACAAAAGTTTCCAATATTTATTTAAGGTTAAGACACTCCTACGTTTAGGCTTAAAATGTTCAATTATAGGAAATAACATAAAGAATAAAAATGCTGATATTAAACCGATATGTATTTCCTATACTAGTTCAGATACCTGTTCAAATGATAATGGAATACATGAAACAATATTCAGGTGCAGGAGAGTTCCGGGTTGAGAGAAGTATCTTGAAATAATCTGGAGACAGTTTGGGGCTCAATATGGTGTCAAGATGATGTTCTCAGCTAGGAGAAAGAGTCACTTGCAAAGTTTTGAGTGATGGTACAGAGAAAGGAAACTGCACTGAAAACTCAAGAGACGTCGGATGCAAGCCTTGATTCCACCAAACAATGTTTATAGACGTATGCTGCTGCCAGGAGGTGAGGGAGAGAGTATTAACACTTTTAAAAGAGATATTGCAGTTATGTTATTTTACTTAGAATAAGTAAAAGGGGGGCAGAAGGCTGGGGGGGAAGGGAGATGGAATTCTTCTAAAGAAGGGACCTGCTTCAAACACTTGCTCTTCAGGATGATTTTTTTGGATTCCTCATTTTTTTTTTTTTACAATGCAAGGTGACCTTTACAAGACAGCAATCCCTAAAGTCAAGGAATCAGTCTCCCTCTGTCCTCTTCCAGGCCAATGAAGCAAATTAACAATAATTGAGGGAGAATACTTCCACACAATCATAAATGGGTCAGATAGAAACCAATTCCCTTCAAACTCCAATTGAACCAAATAGGGCACAAAGTCAGATTAAAGGGACACTGAGACCCTCACTAGTTAACAAAAACAAAGAAAACTCTCTCAAGTGAAGCTGGCAATTGCACAAGTCATTTGCAGTCTATTATATGCTATGTCTGGCAGAGCTCAAAAAAACATAGGACATCATAGGAATCTGGGTGGTTTGACTGATCAAGATTACAGAAATCACCTAAGGAGGAAGAAAGGTTTAGAACTGAAATTAATAACCCTCAGGCTAAGTACTACCTTGTTTTATAAATACAATTTCTTGAAATAAAATTACATTTATTTATTAATGCATTGCCAGTGGCTCCGTGTGTGTGTGTGTGTGTGTGTGTGTGTGTGTGTGTGTGTGTGTGTGTGTGTGATACAGTGGCAGGTTCAGTAATGAGGATAAAGGTCATACAGCCAAGAAGAATTAAATGTCTGCTCTCTGGCTCTTTACGGAACAAAATTTCTAACCTTTGGATTTCATATTAGAGATAATATATGAGTATTGAAAAGTAAGTATTAATAATATTCTGAAGAAACTACAGGCTAAGGAAGGATTTCCCACACCCATCTTGTTTCATTGTTACCTTACTAACCTTTAGTTCCTTTCCTGTTGATCCTCCCTTCAGCTTTCATGTGGTATTTGTTATTTTGGTAGCATGTGTTAATCTTTCTTTTTTAAAAAATGGCTATCACTGTTTTCTCTGTGGTCACCACAAAAATTGCATAGATAATTTTATAGACATGATGGTCTATTTTAAGATAATAAAGCTTGTATTCAAACACATGTAAAGTTGCTATACTATAATTTCTCTACCCACATATTACAAATATCAACATGTTTATCAACAAGTTTTTGTTGCTACAGTTATTTTTAGACTTCTGAATCATGACTGTTCTACAGGTAAACATGATCCAAATACCATTGTTATAGTATTATAAAATTCTGAGTTTGATGTGTTTCTCCTTTTTACAGGGATTTTATTAACAACGTGGAAAAAAAGAAATTATATCTAACTCCAACTGAAGAATCTCCCATTTAGCATATTTTAATACAAGACTATAGTGAAATATTCCTAAACGTGAGATTGTTTCTCTGTGAAATTCCTTCTCTATTTATGAAGGGCACCCCAGTCAGAAAAATTCTTGACTGATAGTTTGTATTTTTTTTGACAGTGTAGATAGAGCACTGCATCCCACTCTCCTGACCTGCCAGGTTGTTGTCAAGAAATATGTTGATAGCCTTATGGGTATCCCACTTTTCTGAGGAGCTGCATTTCTTTAACTGCTTTTACAATTCTATCTTCGTCTTTGACTTTTTAGTTTAATTATAAGGCCTTAGTAAGATCTATTTGTACTTAAACCATTTGGGGCTCTTCAGCATTCATGGGTGTGGATATTCATTTCTCTTTGTAGATTTGGGGAGTTTTCTGTCATAATTACTTTAAGTAATTACTTTAAGCAATTGTCGGTTTTTTCCAGGAACGATCTACCACATGCATTCACTGGATTCATGATATCCAGCAGAACCCCTGGGGTCTCCTGCCACCCATTTAGGGAGTTTTACTTTGCTCTTTCTGTCCCTCTCACAACTTTTAAATGACTTGCTGACTTGCTTGTGCTAGCTCTTTGTTTTAACTGGGCCTGTTTCAAGAGAAGACTTTTGAAGTTCTCTTGATTCTTTTTTTAATTTAAGACATTTTTTCACCTCCAAAATTTCCATTTCCGTTTTTTGTTGCTGTTATGATTTCTGCGTTGATTGTAACTTGGCTTATGTGTTGTTTCCCTAATTTCAACGGATGTCTATGTTTGTCTTTTTGTAGCTCACTGCATTGTAGATCATATTGAATTCTTTCTAGAGTGGTTCATAGTTCCTTGGGGTCAGCGACTACAGTTTTGCTTTGCTTCTTTGGTGACATCATGTTTCTGTGATTAATTGTGATTCTTATGGCTTTGCAGTTGGCATTTTCAAGCATCAAATAATAATTTGTGACCCATTGCAAATAAAGCTTCTGCTCTGTCATTTCCTCCAGACATTGTGAGTAGGTAATTTACAATGACCTGCAGGTAAACTCCCTATATGAGGCTTTAAGTGGATGGCCAGCTGGGAGCTTGGGAAAGGTGAGTGTGCATGTCTTAATGCTTACATGCATGCAAAGAATTTCCACAAGAGGTATTCTGATATAGCACATGCCAATGGAATCTGAACTAAAGGAAGCACGCATTTCTACAAAGGTGCCACTAACCTAGATTAAATCAAAACATTATAGAAAACTTAAACGGCACAATAGGAAACAATCAAAGTATATCAAATCTACTAAATAGTAAAGCTAAGGACCAGATGACTTCCCTGAGTGAATTCTACCAAGTATTCAAAGAATTAGTGCCAAGATTTCTCAGACTCTTTCAATAAGTGAGAAAAAATGGAACACTTGCAGGTTCGTTTAGCAAAGAAAGCCTTAATAAATATTAAGGAAAAAAACTTAAATGCAAAAAAAATTGCAACCCAACATCCCTGATAAATATGGAGGCAATAATTTCCAACAAAATACACACAAACCAGATTTACAGTACATTAAAAATAACATTCACCATAATCAAGCATGATATCCCTGAAATACAATGATAGTTTAATAAATATATAATCCAGTAAATGTAAAATACACATTACACATTAAAAGACAAATCCACATAATATTCTCTGTAGGGTATAAAATGTATCTAGCAAAATTTAACCTTGTTTCAAGAAAAAAATCTGCTAAGTATTCATCTAAGAACAAATCTTCACTAGTGACAAAGACCATATAAAGTCACAACTTAATATCCTTCTCACTGTTTACAAGCCACCTGCTTTATATGAAGATCAGAATTAGACAAAGAATTTTTTATATTGCCAATTTTATGCAATATAACAATCATAACCAGGACAATTAAAAGATGCCCACTAAAAGCATCCAAATTGGAAAAGAAGTAGTCATACTGTTTTGTTGATGATATTACCTAACATATTGTAAACACAACAGACTTTCTGAACTATTAAATTCAGTAAGTTTTTTTACAGTCTAAAACTTAAGAGTTTCTCTGTACAAACACTAAACCAAAAGAAAACAAGGAAACCATACCATCAAAATGAGTTCAAAATATAAAATAAAACTGCGACATAAATTTCACTACGGAGATCAAAGACCTATAATGTGAAACCATAAAACACTAATGATGTAAATTATAGCAGACACAAAGAAGTGAAAATATATTCCATTTCATAGAATTCTAAAATACTCTTTTTAAATACACACACACACACACACACACACACACACACACACACCAAATACAGATTAAATTCAAGACTATTAAATGTCCAATTGCATGTTCTACAAAATGGTTAAACACAATCCTAAAATTTATTTGGAACTGCAATATGCACAAAAAAACATAAAAGAGAAAGTACAAAAATGAACAAATCTGGGATATAGCACTGTCTTAGGCCAAACATGCCATAGCACAGTGCAATGCTAACTCAACTGATATGTTCTGATAGAATTGAATAAAGAAACTAGAACAGAATACACACATTTGACACAAGTAGGTTATTACAAAAATGTCAGGAAATCACAACAAATAAAGTCCCTTTAGTGAGTAGTATTTGAAATGTGAATGCCAACATGTAGAAGGATGACATCAGAGCTTTATTTAATGTCATACAAAAAATGAATATGCAACAGAAAAATGTAAGTATATGATCTGATCTGCACAAGTGTCAGGAGAACAGTTCTTGACATTGACTTTAATAAGTTTTCTTTGCAATGTGATATCAAAAGTCCAGGTTACAAAGATTATATTACAGTTACAGTGGTGAGAAAACATTTGAAATGAGGGAAGATATTTGCTAACAATAAACTTCATGAGGAATTACTGTCCTTAATTCAAGGACTTCAATAGAAAAACAAATACAAAAGAAGGAAACAAGAAGAATCCCTAAATTCTGTGATTTATGACTGGACAAAGACCAACTAATATTAAAAAGACAAAAGACACCATGGAGAAGATGTGGAGAAAGAACACCCATGTATATTCTTGGTGGGAGCATAAATTCTAATAGTCATATGGAAAACAAAATTGAGATTGTCAAGAAATTTAAAACACAACCTCTGAGCCGGGCGTTGGTGGCACACGCCTTTAATCCCAGCACTCGGGAGGCAGAGGCAGGCGGATCTCTGTGAGTTTGAGGCCAGGCTGGACCGATAGCCTCCAAAACAGAGAAACCCTGTCTCGTAAAACCAAAAAAACAAAACAAAACAAAACAAAAACACAACCTCTGTATTCTCCAGAAGTGCCACAATTAGGATTATACACAAAAGAAGTAGTAGTATTATTGCTCTGTGATGATGGGTAATGTCCACAAAAAGACAAAGCATGACAAAGGTTGAAGTTCCAAGACTGGGATTTTGTAGATAATATTCCTATTAAAGATTTTTTTTTAGTTGACAAGAGGTGAGGAACAAGTCTTAAACAGAACCATGAAAAACAATAATGACTTGCAATTAAAACTGTAGAGTAAAAGAATAAGAAGCTCATCTCTCTTCAAATTTTGCAATCATGACACATCATCTTTCATTAGTTTATAAGGATGCAAACCAAGAGAGATACAAGGTAGGAACTTATTTTTGTCAGTTGTAGAGAGAAGAAAATTTTAATAACATCATTAATAATAGGGGAATTAAATTTTTGTCAAAAATATGGGTGTCAGAGAGTGTGTTATTTGAAATATTTGATAGAAAGAGGGGTAAAGGTAAAAGTGGGGATAAAGTAGCATAAAGACAGAAAGATGGGAATTAAAAGAAACTGAGAAACTTATTCAGATACTAGGGCACATGGAGGAATTTCAATTTATATGAATAGACCTTGATTATTGTATTGGTGGGGCATATTTTTCAATGTATTTGAAAACTGTGACACATTTGTAAGTGATCTGTGTATGGAATGAAAGAAACGAGTTAAGTGCTTTCCTACCCTCAAATATGACTCCAAATGTTCAAATATTGTCTTGCTAATACTTTGATCTGGAAAATGTATTGGAAATTGCCTACTATGAATCATACATGATGAAATATTTCTTATGCAGCATTTTTGGAAAAAATTAGTCTCTTTTTTAATGCAACAAGAATCTAGTTTCTTTGTCCTGTTTAATTTCAAACACTTCCAACTGTTTAGAACGTTCTTTGTGATGTTGAGTCCACATCTGTTTCCATGTAATTCCCATATATTTGTTCCCGTTCTGCCTGCTAGATTCAAACAGAGCAAGCCTGCTTCCTGTTCCACATGACAGCACATCAAATATTTATTGACAGTCCACATGTCATCAGTGTTTTCTCCAGGCCAAACTCCCTCCGGTCCTAGCTGTCTCAGAATCGATGGAGGATGGCAACACAGATGATGTACCCTTCATTTTCAAAGCCACTAACACCTGTTTCAGATACTAAATGGTGGTGAAATAAATAAACCCTGGTCACTCTTTACACCTGGGGTTCCCTGGCATACAATAAGACAGGCCCACATATGGAAATTCAGATGACCCGTCTTCAAAGTCAGACCATTGCTCTCTTAGTCATATCTCCACTTTCACAGCAAGTGTACTTTATACTCCTTGTTTATGTCTCCTTTTAGTCTCCCCAAATAAGGATTCATGATGAGTAACTGCTAGTTATAATGTACGAATTTTGAGCATTGCAGACCACCACATGAAATGAGTCACCAAGTAGAACGTGTGTCTGAAGACAATATTTGTGTCCCTAGCTTGAGTTAGTTTGAATCTTCCAACTTCAGTTCTTGCACCTACAACAGCCATGGATGCCTGAACATGACAGGGCCCTTCAATATTCTTCAGGTATAATGGAAGTTACAACAAATCCTGCCCCTTTCTGAGGAACTTTTGGCTGTTAATGTAATGCTGCCAAAGGAAGTGTCAATTTCTCCAACTTTTCCCCAACTAGAAAACTCATTTGGAAGAGGAGATTTGGGAAGAAACAAGAGTGTTTCGAGAGCTGTGAATATAATCAAAATTTATGTATGAAATTCTTCAGAAGATGTTTTCAAGAAAAACAATAAAAACCCTGGTAATAAAGAATTCTCAGGGACACTCAAACAACACTGACTTCACAGTTAACTCAGTTTATCTTAGAAATGGCCACTGTTCCCATAGACTACAAGAAAGCATAGGAAACATTTCTTACTAGTAAGATGAAAAATCACAGTAGTTGGGTATTGTGTTAATTGTTGGCTAATACTGTTTCAGGTTGCATGACCAACATTCTTTGTAACCATGCCCAACTCTTGGCCAACCAACTAACAAACTCTAAGTCCTTTGAATACCAAGTTTAATGACAACATAGACTCAGCAAATTTCTATGCTATTGTCACTTTTCTTTTAACGTTTCCAATATCTCTAAGGAAAAAAAAGACTTCAATTGTACTATAAGGTATTTTGATCATTCATATTTTGCATTAAAAAGATGTTTATTGAACTAATAGACACATGAGGTTTTTATATCATTGTGTATTATATATACACATTAAGTATTACAATTCCAGGTAAGTTTAGTCAACAACATATGACAGCAACAATTGTTCTTGACCAATCACTAAATATCTATAAGCAAAAGGACAATACCAAAGAAAGAACTTTAGTGCTACACAGATATTTCTTTAACCTTTTCTCTTAACTTCAAAGTGTCATAGATTATCACTTATTTCTCTGTTCCCCAAACACATTTCTCTCTAGGTTTCCAAACAGTGTATTTTGCTCCATCACTTATAGATTTTTCCAAGTGGTGCACCCCAGAAAGTGATCCTAGGATATATCTCTTCCTGCCATGTTTATTGTACAATGCAATCTTAACTATTGGAGATTTACATATAATCAATATGTCAGCGATTACCTAAATTTTATCTTTAGGTCTCATCCCTATACATTTTACTAAGTGTTAATTTATCTCAAGCCAGCCATATCTAATTCCTAGAGATAGTGTACTATTCACTTTTTTACTTAAAAAAAATGCAGTGCCGAACACACTGCCCAGAAAGCCAAAGCTTCAGGCACAATCTCCCACTGATGCATTCCTCCTGCCTGCATCTATTGCATCAGAAAGTATTGTTATTAGAATTGCCATGCCCAGCCAGGCGGTGGTGGCGCAGGCCTTTAACCCCTCGGAAGGCAGAGGCAGGCGGATCGCTGTGAGTTCAAGGCTGGGCTGGACCGACAGCCTCGAAAACAATACAGAGAAAAAAAACCAAAAAAAAAAAAAAAAAAAGAATTGCCACGCCCGCTGCACTGCCTGTATCCAAGAATGTGCCGAGGGTGTCGGTACTGATGATACAGAGACCAGTCGTTGGTGCAAAGAAAACTTTAAGCAGGCCCGAAGAAGGCTCAAGAAAGCTTCCCAAGAAAGGCTTCCCTCAAGAAAAGCTTCCGCCACCTTTCTTATCCCTGGCTGGTTATATGCCCTGACACAAGAGGCGGCTTTGGGTGGGTCAGGAAGAGGAGGTTAGAGGAGGTTAGTCATTGGAAAAGGTGGAGGTCAGGGAGTTCCCATGGGCGAGCCCTTATCAGGAACTTATTGCTCCAGGCACCATATTATTTTCAGTAAACATGTTTTTAGTAAACATGTTTTTAGTAAACATTGTCTTACAGCATCCTGCTCCCAGGCTGATGGGGAGTGGGCCTCCGGCCAAGGTCTGTTGTTCCCACAATTTGACTTCTAACATCATCACATTATTTTTTTCTCAAGTATGCTCCTAACATCTTGGTCCAGTCCTGATCCAACTACAGACGTACTATCATCTGTAAAAGTTATTTATATATTTATCAGGCTATTATCTAAAAAGTAATTTAATGATTTTTACATTGTAGGCAAAAAATAATTGCCAAGCCATAATCCACAGGTGTCCAGTAAGGTCCTGTTATCAAGTGGCTACTGGCCACCCCAGACCTGATCCATGTTCTTCTTCCCTTACTTCCCTTACACTGGCCTTGAAGGTTTTAAGGCTCAGTTGCCCTGGGCACCAAGATTCACAGTTTCTCTGCTTGCAACTCTGCCTTACCACTCCCTAGCTGGTTCCTGCCTATCCTTCAGGCTGTCACTCCTGAGACACCTAGTGCATAATACATGAGCAATCATCTATGGAGATGCTCTTTCCACACTTCTAACCAGAGAGGACATCATTGACACATGACTGGCTATTGCACTTCTACATCCCTCCCTTTGTTTGCACCAAAGAAATTCCTCTGAGCCAGGTCAAGATTGCTAGTGACATGAAGGCACATTCATCTTAGGAGTGTCAGGACCACCATAACAGCTATCTTTGTATAAAGATACTTGGTCAGTGTTGCCAATCCTTAAGACCCAAGACAGTCTGTATGATGTGTGTTCATGGACCTTTCTCCCCTTCTCCTTCCTTAGAGGTATACTCACAACTGCCATGTCTGCTCTTCCAGCACACACAGCTCCATGTTTTCTCCATGTAGACAACTCATTTACAACACAGTCTTCATGAGCACTTCTTGGAAGGAAGACCTACACTAAGATGACATAGTGAGCAGTCTTACGATATTAATGATTTTATTCCATATTCAAGACTGATGATAACTTAAGTCATTCATGGAGTTGCTTCATATACTCCTGCAGCATCATTGTCCTCATTTCATGCTTGAGAAGCTAAGCCTCAGAAAGAATGTGTGGAGAATCTTAAGGGTAGCAATAAGTAAGAATAGAAAAAGAATTGTCCTTCTAGTTCTAAACTATTTTCATGGTATTTTCCTCATGTCTACTGTTTCTCTGCTTTATACCAAGGAAGGCTTCAAAGACACCCAAAACAGAAAACTCTACAAGATTTGCAACCCATTAATGCTCTGAGGATTTGTATTTTCATTGTGTCTGACCCTGGGGTTACACGTCTAGTTAGGGAGGACAGAATGTTTATCATTTTTATTATACATGGCATCCTTCTCTGGCAGTAACATATACATTCCTTACATTATGCAAATTAGTTTCCTCCTGACCTCTCATTATTTTAGTGAATCAAGTCCACCGAAGGTCAATATCTTTGTCAGCAATGTGGTGCAGGCTGACAGTGTGATGTGAGGAAAGCCTTGGCCTGTTAGCCGTCATTGTCAGCAGTAGGTTGTGATCCTGCCTCTCTGGTCAGAGCAGTAACCAGCAAGAAATAGTCCCCTATTTCTTTAGTGGCTTTGCCAAATGCCCAACAGAACCAATCCTGGCTCTTTGCAAGGATCATTTTAGCACCATATTACAGCAAAACCTTTCTACTTTCCATTTACCATTACTGTGCACCAGTGTACCTGCTTCTCCATTCTCAAGGGGAACATAACCTCCAGAATGGCTAAATAGTCCATCCTCCAGCTTTCAAACCATGAAATCTACAAAGGAACAGAACCTCTCAATAGCACCCCACACCATGTCCAAGTCATTCTCCTTGAGTACCATGACACCATCTCAATGGAAAAATCCAAGTCTGTCAATCTATACAAACCTTGCACACTTTTTTTCCTTAAATTTTATTTTTAGGTGTTCATTCATTTGATGTACAGGCATAGCAGGAAACTATTTGTTGAAACAAAATTAAGGAGGGAAGAAAAAGATGACTGCTGTCAAAATAATAAGAAAACTGCCATGTATTTAAAGGATAAATATAAGGCCTGGTTTTAAAATGTTGAGCCTGGTTCTCAAGTGTAGCTTAACATATTTACGTATAAGATCTTGTTCTTTTCTTCTTAAGGAACATAGACTGATAACTTTATTATATTTATTGAATGTGGAAGATGCATTGTGCTTTTACAAATAGTTTGGTAAGTATGTGGAATGCCATATAAGATCAAACTACTCAATATTCCAGTATGGTTACAGGAGGAAGGACCCCACCCATATCTAAGAAACTATTGACATGTGATAGCTACTGAGTTAGGGAGAGTCGTTTTTTTTCAGTGACCTGTTCCCTAGTAGGTTTTCCATGCTCTATTAGATGGCCTCACATTCATACACATATTTGTAGCATTACTAGGACACAGTGTGTGTTAAGAAAAGGTACAGTGTGGAAAGGAGGTGTGTTTACATGCTTGGGAAGGGTGCTTCTCCAGGAGTTAGAGGATGAATATGATCACAATATGTTGTACATACCTATGGGATTCTCAAAGAATATTATATAGTATGTATCTCTTCTAAAGCTATAAAATTTGGCTTTCTGGTGATAATTTCCTAATAAAGATAACTTTTATGTATGTCACTTTTTGCAGAAAAATGAAACTGAAATGCATTAGGTGATATGATGGTTTGAAAGAAATTGGTCCCCAAAGGGAATGGCACTCCACTTTGTTGGCGTATGTATGGCCTTGTTTGAGGAAGTGTGTTACTGTAGGGTAGGCTTAGAGGTATCCTTTGCTCAAGCTTTCCTCAGTGTGACAGTTAGTTGACTTCTTGTAGCCTTCAAGATGTATGACTCTCAACTCCAGTACCACATCTGCCTACACACCATCATGCTCACAACCATGATGACACTGGACTGAACCTCTAAAACTTTAAGTGAGCCACCTTAGTTAAAATATTCCTTGTGAGAGTTACAGTGGCCATGGTATCCCTTCGTAGCAACAGAAACCCTAACTAACACAGGGAAGTTAGGCTTCCCAAAGCCATGTATATCCTTACTTATAAGAAGGGGTTAGAATCTAGATTTAACTAATTCTTAATTCATTTCTTGCTTTGTATTCATCATTTATAACTCTGACCACCAAGATGTTCTTGAATTGGTTCTGAAAAATGTAGTTCATATGCAATTTACCACAGGCTGTACCGTGGCTATAGATTAGAGGTCCTGTGTTTTCATATTCTGATAGATGTCCAAAATATATTGGGTACTTATTGATGGGTAATTTGGAAACATTTTTATCCCTGGTTTGAAAGAATACCACTGGAAAGAAACATAAAAAGCATTTAATACTTATGTAAAATAAGGTAAACCTTTTAAGAATGGTCTCAGATGAGAACATCTTGGGAGCACTAAGAATGGTCTCAGATGAGAACATCTTGGAGCACTAGAGGAATAGTGATTGTATCCCTATATATAGAAGATAGGCAGCAACTAAATTGGGAGGTGTCAGGAGACTAAATATGGGTATCTTAGAATTTTTCTGGAGATCAAAACGGACTAAATGAAAGAGACTCCAGTGAAATGAGCAACACAAAAGAAACACTGGCAAAGGAAGACTGTGGATTTTTTTTTGAAAAATCTGAATTTCTATTCACATCTGTCTGATGATTGCAGACCACCAGGGCTGTATGTATTCTTGCTTACTTTAGTGATGAAAGCATATTCTTTGTGTCTTCTAAGCAAAGGTAGTAGTCTTCTTGAGAAATGTTGGTTTTCTAACAGAAAAAAATTAGAGAAGTTATTCACAGTATAGACTCAGAAATCATGTGCTTGTGGGTTCATTATTTATCATTATGATAAATCCCCTAGAAAAGCAACTTAAAGAAGGAAAATTTTATATCGGTATATGGTTTCAGATGGTACAGTCTATAGCCAGTCACCTACGATGATATTGGGCTGATAAGTAGAATATCATGAAGATAGAAGCATGTGTCACCTCATGCAGACATGAAGGAGGAAGATCAAAAAGTGAAGGAGGGGGAGGAGGAGCAGGGAGAAAGGATAGTGTATGCTTCAAAGGCATAGATTCAACCTGAGCTCATCCTCTAATAACTCCACCAGATTATGGCCCATCAAGGGATTAGCACTTTTGAGATTCAACTATTTGTCAATGGCTAGATCTGATATCTAGGATTCTCTGCTACACATGAGTCTTTACGGCAATGTTTCATGACAAAACCCATAACTACTTAGCCTTTGAACATGCTCTGGGATTTGATCTAAGATGAAGGCAGAAGCAGCATTGTGTGAACCCATGAAGAGGTAGGCTGACAGCAAGAGACTTATGATAGGAAAGATAGGAAATTGTAATATGTTTTAGAGAGGGGAAATTTGATGTTTAAACAGGAGATAGGAAAAGGAAGTAAAACTAAAAGAGCTCTTCCCATTCCCTCCCAACCCCCCATTCCATTTACTCCCTTCTTACTTCTGTTGTACAGACTCCAGTGAGTACTCTCAAGCCATCATGACTTTAAAGCAGGGTGGACCCAACTGAGGCACAGGGTTCAGAAGCAGATGGAGGGGCACTGAGCTTCGGGATCCCACAAGTGACATTACTGACTGTTGCCAGAAGGAAAGACAAACACAGACAGTTTTCAAAACTCAGGCAAGAAATCTACATCTTCATATCAGAGAATGTAGGCCAGTTACTTAGGGATTTAAATTGGTGTATAAGCCCCACAGGGCAGTAGGAAATCCAATGCACTCCAGAACCAAATTACAAGGTAGGAAGGTTCAATTTACATAAATACATGGATTAACTGATCTGAGAATGGGGTTCAATTGTTACCTTTGGGAAAATCAAATCTGTCATATTAATAACAGGAGTGTTAAGATGATCCCACTATTCACATGCTAATCACAATAAGGGCTTTTCTATGTGTTATCAGGCAAAATAAAACATTTTTCTAATAGAAAATTTCTGCAAACTTCATAATACCTCTAGAGCCTTATTAAAAGTGCTCACACATTTAAATAAAATTAAATGCAAGGCTCATCACTTCAGGCAGATCTCTCCATGTGACTAGGCTCCCCACAACCCTAGAGTCTCATCCCAAAGACCCTACATGGGAGGTTTCACAATTGTTTGTTTCTTGTGACATCACAGACATTGAATACATAAATGTAGTTGTGGCCATGTCCTTGTATTCATTGCTTATTAATCACTTAGGTCATGCAACTTTTTAGAGCATGCCAATAGTCAAAAGCAAGCAAACAAACAACAAACAAAAGAATCTTAGAAAAGAGACTCAGTCTGAAGACAAAACTGTTCACCCCTTTACTAAAACATTATTCCCCAGGGTTTTAGGCATTTGGGAAACAAATGACAGCTTCATTAGGTTTTCGGTCCTATTCTTCAATCAACACAGCAAAGGAACCACACTCGACACCTAAATCTGAACTCCTTGAAATTTTATTTTTACCTTCTGGCAAAGGGTTGGGCATTTTGGGGATTTCCTACATTTGTTCTCATCCTTCTGTGTGTAAAGTGAGTCCAATAGGACTGTTACACCTACTGTGAAACCACAGAACTTTCTACCTGTGTGGTTTAATATGACACAGAGTTGCTCCTATTTATGTTACGCCTAGCTGGCTTCTTGTTGGGAGAAACTGATTCCTTCTATCTCCTATTGCCTGAGGACTTTCCCTCAGTTCTCCATAGGACTATTTAGATTCACCTTCCTACCTACTAGGAGAGTAAATGTGTAAAAGAGCAAAGAGGATTAATTTAATTAATTTCCACATCCTTAAGTGATGGGTTTGTGTACACCTTTACAAAATAAAACTTTACAAGGCATATAAGAATATGTTTTATAAAATCCAAAGGAAGTGTTGTTTCACTTAAAAAAATACTAAAGACAAATATTCCATCTATCCATTACTATAATTTTGTGCTCTAGGACCTCTAGAGCTTGAGGTTTGAACTCCATTTCTCCATTACTGAGAATACTTAGTTTCCAGAAGGGCATTTGTACTGAAAGTGAAATAATACGCATGAGAACTGAGTGTAGAGTAAGAAGCAATGGAGGTAATATAAAGACATTTGTGGCTATTTTGGTTTCTTCTTTGCTTCTATGGTAGTCTAAAAAAACACCTTATGGTAACTCACTAGTCTTTGACTTCTTTCTCTGTATAGTTTTCCTCAAAATATCAGGTTTGTGAAATACCTTTCTAATTTGAGTATAAGATAATTTTTAATAAATTGAAAGAAAAACAATAAAGCTTTCCAAATGTCTGATTTACAGCAAAAACTGTAAAACTTCTAACTCCTTCTAATGTAATCACCCTTCTCATAACATTCATACTAGAGAAATCATTCAACAGAATGTTAAAGAAATCATTCAATAAAATGTTTAGAAATCAGCAATGTTTTCAGAGCAATTTACCTATAGTAGGAAAAAACCGAAAAATAATTATTTAAGATGGCCAACTACTGATAATTACCTGAAGGGGATTACAGTCTCTTCAAAGCAATATTAAGTTGCTACATAAAAATATTTAAGTCGCTGTTTTAATGTGAATACAAAGTGAAATGTTTGTTTTGTATCTAGTACACATATAAACATTAAAAAGAAATGCCATCCTTTTATTGAAATGTTGAAGTGACAGATGATTTCTTTATTCAAATTCCTTTGCGAAAAAAATTGCTACATCAGCTTCACAGCAATTAAAACAGCTATACCATCTGTATGTGAGAGGGAAAATGTAATTTATTTTTCTTTCTAAAACAAAGTCAGTTCACAATTTGTTTGCATTTACTACCTAGAATTTTATTCATCTCTATCATTTTTCCTACTCTATTACTTTCCCTTTAACTGAATCCACCCTAGAATTTTATTTTTCCCTTCTTCCATACCAGCATCTTCTCTCCAGAATTATATGAACCTCAATTTCTTCCAACCCCAAAGAGCCTATTGCTGAGCAATGATGGTTGTGATTTGCAAAGTTTTTCTAAAACTTAGAAAACATGCAAGTTCTTGGACGCCAGGAAATATGCCCTGCTCTAAGATATTCTTCAGGCAGGAAATAAAGAATGGTCACAAGAAAAGGCAATGGATATCCTCTAGTAATGACTAGACAAGAAAGTTCAGTCCTACTTTGGCAAGTCTCAGAGTTTTGCTGCTGTGGCAAGAGGTCAAACTCTGAGCCTTCCCCATTAGCCATGGCAATAGAGAATTTCTTTAAATATTCTGTGCCTCCATTCCTTCATCATGAAAAAGAGGAGAGGAGAAAGGAGGGATAGAGCAGCTGGAACCAAGTAGACTTGTTGGAAGATTGAATGATGTAATGACACTTGGTATGTGGAACGCGCATAAAATTTGTATAGCTCTTCCTTAACACTGATAAACATGTAGGAAGAGATTATGCTGTCATTTACATGTTGGTGGAAACTTCAATATTCTACACATATTACCTTCATCTCAGATGAAATATTATATTAACTACTTTCTTACCCACTTCGCTTGTGCCTTATCAATCCTTTCTCCTCTTGATCGTTAGGTCATATTTTTCTCAATTTTTTTTTCTGCATGTCCTTTCAATGGAGGTTTAATTATATTCACATCTTTAAATTCTTGTAAAACATAAGATTTCCCCGATTATTTTTAAAACATGGTTTGCTAATGTTTGCTTTTGTTTTTTTTAATCTTTCACTTCCAACCACATTGTGACTGGCGGCTGTATTTATCGGCTCTGGTGTACAGCTATTAATATACCCTAAATATTTAGACCAGACTATTCTACTGGAAATTGTTCAATAGAATACCCGTGAGTTTAAAATCAAATGAAGACACTTTCTATGACCTAATTATTGAACTCTTGTTCTCTTGTTATAATTGTTCATGCATTTTACGGTTTTATCAATCAATTGTGATTACACACACACACACACACACACACACAGAGCACAGCACATATATAGACCTCATTAAATTTCATGATTCTTTTCTATTTTTTAACCTATACATATTCTTCCCTACCATTTTCTTTTCTGGTTCCTAGTCCATCAACCATAAAAGCTTTAGCACCTCAGGATTCTGACATTTGAGTTGTGATTGTTTTCCTCACAATGGAAATGCTCATTAGTCAACCTCACGATAGGCTTGATTTTTACCTATAAGGCACATATAGGTAGCTTCCTAGTGATACTCTTTATCAGAACCTTGCATATTATATTTACATAGCAGAGGTATGCCATAGTCTCATACACATTGTCACAGAAAACATTTTAGAAACTAAACAATGCCTGCTTATCACAGTAATTCCACATCCCAAACTTGTATTCAAGGCTAGAACTAAGGCAAGACTAACTTACAGAAGCAGGAACATCACATGAGTTTTCGGACTTCCTAGGTGAATGCCCACCATGCATAGCTGTTGATCCTGTACAAGAATCCAGAAGTTGGCTCAGTTCTTTATGTATCATTCTATTTCATCCTAATATCACAAACTTCACTTCGTGTTATTCCCGTCTTCACTTTCCTACTATTTTATCTCTAATTCTTCCTCTTTTCTTCCCTGAATATATATGTGAGTATATAATTAGTATATAGTATATTATTATAACAAACAGCTACCTAATGGACTTTGTTTAGTGCCTTTGCCTTAGCTTAAATTTATTGTAGACATTGCAGCCCAGATAGTCTACCTAGGACCCTAGTATTGAGCCTGCCATATATTTCTGTTTAAAATTCATAAAAAAAACTATTGACTGCTTAAAGGATATGACGTATTTCCAGCATGTGATGACATCTTTCACTCTTCACTTTGAATGCTTAGCATGAACTTTATTTTCAATAGTTTTATTTTATAGAGAACTATATTCTAAATAATAAAAGCTCTACTTTGATGATACTCTAAGTACTCACAAAAGCCAATACAAGCTATGTATACCTTCCTGAACAATGGCCTCAGACAATTCAAGTTTCTAGTTTATTGCAGTATAGTCAAAATTAAAATGTGTACTCAAGAAAATAAGACATGAGGACAGACAGTGAACACAGAGCACAGAATCATAGGTACAGTTGCTCTAACTGCAGGAATTATGAAACTCTGATCATAAAATCTGCATTTTTGATATATTCCACAGTGAAATTTTAAATCTAGAAAAATATAAAATGCTATGTGTGTTCAATGAAGAACAATGGCTTCCCACATAAAAAATGTGGTATTAGAAATGTTGAAAAAATATGTAATGGAAGAATTAAGGGTATATAAAACATGGTTGATGGAGTAATTTATGAAATTATATAAAATTCTACACAAAGAGATGGAAGATAAGATAATGATAAAGAGTGCAGGGGCAGAATGCTGAACTATAACATCTACACACTCAACTTCATTGCAGAATGAGTGCATATAAAGAATGGAAATAAGCTTTTGAGGAGGCAATGGCTGAGCATATTATAGACCTCAGTGAGAATCAGCCTCTTAAGGAAAAACTGTATCTGCTTTGTAGTTTAAAGAATTGGTCAATACTAACAACATAGAAACAACTGTAGGAATAGCCATAGTAGAAGCACGATTACTTAGAAATGAACAGGTAATGGCATATAACTTCTTATCTGCAAGACTGAAAATCTGAGTGCAGCATGATAAAATTGTATATATAGTATGATAAGCTAGTAATTGCATGTGTGTATATGTGTCTGTATGTATAGACATATAACTAAAATATTTACTGGAAAAGTGAAAGAGAAAGACTGATTTCTTTCCAAATGATAATTTTCTTCCTCGTTTTGTGTGTGTTCATTTCCCTGGTCCTAGGCTTAGGTTAACATCTGTGTTTATACATACCCTCAATATTCTCATCAGAAAAATTCAAGGTGGGGTGATAAGATAGCTTATTTGGTTCAGTGCTTACCTAATATCCAAGAACGCCTTGACTTTGATCTCTGGTACTATATAAACTGGTTTGGTGGAGCATATCTGTAATCCCAATAAGGAGGTAGAGGCAGGTGGATTAGAGGTTCAAAGGCATTGTCAGCTCCATTGAAAGTGTCTGGCCAAGCTGAGCTATATGACATACTGTCTTAGATAACAGACAAACTCAATGACTGTGTTAACTAGCTCTCTGGCATTCTTCCCTAGACATACAAAAGTGACATCCTTTCTCTTTGAATACAATCCAAAATTCATCCTGTAGTATACCAAATTCTAAAGGGCTTACTGCCAATAGCCTGAATTTCTATGAATGTGTATTTCTTTCTTATTTGGTATCTCCAGTACTTGGTGTACAGAAGACATTCAAGGAAAATGACAGTTATCATTACCTAGAGTTTTATATATGTATTGCAGTCTCTCAAGATGGGAGGCGGAAACTGAGGATATCTAACTAAGAAGATGAGCAAAGCTGGGAGGTGGTGACACATTCATTTAATCCCAGCAATCAGGAGGCAGAGGCAGGTAGATCTCTATGAGTTCGAGACCATTCTGGTCTACAAAGAGAGTTCCAGGACAGGCTCCAAAGCTACTCAGAGAAACCCTGTCTGAAAAAAAAACACCCCCCCCTAAAAAATGGAGAAAAAGAAGAGTGGGATGGGGATCTTAAAGGAGGAAGTAATGAAACTCTTGAGTTTACAAACAATCCTGGAGCTTGCCTCTGCAGACAAGGCTAGCTAGAGGTTCTTGTTACACTGACGATGTTCCCAATCATCTCTGCCTCCTTGTCCTGCCTTCAATCTCCTTTCTCTGTGACGATGTTCCCAATCATCTCTGCCTCCTTGCCCTGCCTTCAATCTCCTTTCTCTGGCTATGTCTAATGCCCTCACACTGTACCTCTTCTGCTCGTGCCCAATGCATGTATTAAAGCACAATTAATCCCAACAAGACAACTTTCCTTACTCACTGTCAGCACTTATGAATCATTCAATTAAATTAATCAATCATTGATTGAGCTGATAACAGCTAATCACTTCACATGTACATTGCGTCCTGAAAGACAAATAGCCCTTCTAGACAGGAAGCCATTTAGGGCCTGGCTTTCCAAAGGACAAGCTTTGTTCCATAATACGCACATGCATGCGCATGTGTGCGCGCGTGCACACACACACACACACACACACACATACACACAGAAATTAACAATGACTTTGTGTGAGAGTGATAAAGAAACAAAACTCCTACAGTCCAGTTCTCATGTAAACTATGATAACACATTACTTTTTCCAAATTGATCAGAACAAGCAGCAGACAGTTCTGTAGTACTTCTATTGGTGGGACATATTTTCTCATGGCTGAAGAAAAAAATCTTCATTTTGTTTCTAATGGGCATTTATGTCTAAAACACAAGGAATATATGATAAACTCAATTCTTTGTCTTTACCCTTTGCAATAAAATAACTACAATTTTTTGTCTTTCCCCTTTGCAATAAAATAACCATTTGAGGATAAAATGCTAATACATTCACCATGCAAATGACCTAGAGAGGTTTCTGAATTGATTTCA
Organism: Mesocricetus auratus; assembly: GCF_017639785.1. NCBI lineage: Eukaryota > Metazoa > Chordata > Mammalia > Rodentia > Cricetidae > Mesocricetus > Mesocricetus auratus. The sequence continues at coordinate 16,108,907 of NW_024429205.1, read as the reverse complement.
AAACCCACTGACTTTCTATGTCTGAAACTTGCTGCTAAGTACTGGATTCAATCAAGATTAAGTTGTAGTGCACCAATAATTTCTGTATGTGTTTTGAATAGTTGTCAAGGTTTTCGTTGTCCCTCACAGAACTCAAAACACTGTTTTGAGTGTTTCATCAGTCAATCAGTTGTTTGTTTCACAGGGCAATGATGATTGTATATGTAGAAGAGAACCTACACATACTTTAGAGAGAACTTTCTGACAATGAAATGTCTCGAGGGAACTAGAACCCTATAGGGCAAGCAAAACACCCATGTGAATATTTTAGTTGTAGTCATATTTTGCTGCTTGTAAGTACAGCTTACACAATATAAGCCTTTAAATTTCGACCTCTTCTATCTGCCTGAACTCAAATGTTTCTAGACATGCTGTTACAATGAGTCAGCCTGCAACTGGCTAACAGAATAGTTCTAGGAATATTCATCCTATTCCCACCATCACATTATCTGAAAACACTGTAAGAAATTCCTTCAGGGTGGAGTGGGCAACATACGGAAATGGGAAGGGAAGTGTAGGACTACATTCCTCTGGCTTCCTCAGAATACGGGGTCTTAGTGCACAATGGGGAGAGACCAAGTGCCCGACCATCTATTCAACAGAAAATACAGGCCCCTTCCTCCCTTCCTTTCCTGCCATCTTGAGAGGTTTATGCAGCCCCTTGTTGTGAGCCATTTAAGTTCCCCAGTACAGTGGTTATTGCTTTTTTGTAATAACTCTTTACCCTTCAGTGAGTTCTACAACTCTCATGGGATGAAAGCTGGTTTATTACATCTCGAAAGATCTTGGTTCTCAGAGATTCAATATTCTTCATTTAAAGCCTCAGATTTTCAGTTTCATACTATCCGTCCCCCATAGGTACCAGGAAAAAAAAGTGCCAAAGTCTGGGGCACCTTTGTGCATGTAGCAAAGGGAAGGCAAGGGCAGCTGACAGACACTAACTAATATCATCCTCACAACACTGAGTCAGCTGTTTTGATTGCCCATTTGCAGATAAGAAATCTGAATTACAGTGAGATTAAGTGAATTGTTCAGGCAATTCTAGATGAAACCAGCCATTAAAACTTTCAATCCAATTGAATCCAGCCTCATGTTGTTTACACTATACCTGCCAGAAATCTTTGTTTCTCAGTTAAATAAGCAAATTCAGTTTCTAAAGGATGCTTACAGAATCTGACTAAGGAATCAATAAGCATTTTTAATGGTGTAAAAGGAGGATGTAGTCTACAGTGTCTGTGTGGGCACACAAGTGTGCATTTATATGCCTGTGTGTGTGCCTGTGTGTCTGTATGTTTGTCTGTATGTGCCTGTATGCCTCTGTGTGTATGTGTGTGTGTGTATGTGTGTGTGTGCGCGCGAGCGTGCATGCATGTGCGTGTGTAGATTTGTACAATTCTCTGAAAAATACATGTACCACATACAACAAATATTTTGTCACACAATATGTGTACTAATGTTCACACATTAAAAGATTTCATATTACCTTTCTGTCCCTGGAAACAAAGAAAACAAGAATGTTATCTATGCTGATGGTTTCTTTCATTGCCTCTCAAACAATAGACCTCCTTAGTCAACCTGAATATAAAACCTCCTTTCTTAAGATGTAGGTGGAAGGAGACCTGCTAACTTTGAAAAAGTAGTGAACCATTTCTCCTCAATTCCTTCTGGAGCCTTCTCCTCGATAAGACGAATGGATTCAACTAATGAGCCACTGTGTCAGGATCCACATAATTATTTAATAGTGAATTTTAAAAAATCTTTCAACTTTTCTTTGTAGTAGTACTGTTAGATGTAGCAAACATTGAAAAGGAAAATTAAATTTTACAAAAAGTGAATTTTATTTCCAAATAAAGAATGGGGTATTCCAGAATGATGGCTTCAATGATGGCTACGTGTCTGGTGTTAGATTTGGTATTTTCTCCCACAGTCACTTGAGTTACTATGGTATCCCTCTTTACATTCTTGGCTGTTCACTACATTGTATGTGTGATTCATGCAGGGAGGGTGTGTGCAGGCATGTGTTTAGAAAACCTTGTTCTGTTTTCTTTTTTGTCTTTTATTCTTTTAGCACCAGGACTTATGAACTAAAATAAATTAGATCCCCAATACAAGATTCCAATATTATGCTACTTCTTTTTAATTTTCTTCCCCTTTTTATAATATTTTAATGTTTTACTTTATTTTATTTATTTTTATTGAAAAAACAATTTTGTCATACAATATATTCTGATTACAGTTTTCAATCCCCCAATTAGCCACCCACCCCAATCGACATCCTTTGAAGCCCTAGATAATTTGAACTAAAATGGAAGAGGAGGTCTACTCCAACTGTTGAGTGCCTGTGGGCCACAGGTATAGCACCATTGTAATGGCTGTAATAATGTATTTTTGGGGTGATGCTTCTAATGAAAATAAAAGATAATACCAGAAGAGCCATGAATAAAATATCAGGACAGTGTAATGTTGAATCCAGAATGTGGCATTGAAACAAAGAGATCTTGGTAGACAAAGCCTAAGTGAGGATCTAGACAAAACAGAGACATAGAACTTGAGCTTAGAAAAGTCCTTGCTTTTCAAAGGATCAAATATCTAAAAACAGTGTCTCTACATAGTTCTGGTAGGAACATAGTGTATACTATGGCCTGCACCCACTGGTCAGAAGACGACAATGTAAGAACATATTTGACTCCTTTCCCCACTCTGGGCAGAGGGCAGAGGTGAGCTCAGGGGCCCCCACCTTAGACCCGAATTCCTCCTACTGGCCCTCTCTCAGATCTCCTGGCCTGGGGACTGGAGCCAGTTCAACTGGCTCGCCCCCAGGACCAAGCGACTAGGAGCCTGCTGAGAGAGCAGGTCTACTCCTGCCTTTACTCCAGGCAGAGGACAGAGGACAGAGAGAAGAGGCCAGAGAGTATTGGATTTGCTTGCACCCACCGAAAGGAATCCTGGTCCCCTATCTGCCAGGAGAGGAAAAGGCTCTTTCTGCACCTACTGGAAGAAGTGCTGGGAAAGCAACAATATAAGAAAACACTTAGTAACAAAAAAACAAATATGATACCACCTGAGTCTAGAGAATTTACACCAGCAAGACCTGAACACCCCAATGCAGATGAAGCAGAAGGGAATGACCTTAAAAACAATTTCATGAAAATGATAGTGGTATTCAAAGAGAATATGAGAAAATCCCTTAAAGAAATAGAAGAAAAAAATGCAAGAAATGGAAGAAAAAACAAACCAAAAATCCAACAAATGCAAGAAATGGAAGAAAAGCCAAAGCAAAAATTACAAGAAAAAATTCAAACAGTGCAAGGGTTGAAAGCTGAAATAGAGACAACAACAACAACAACAAAAAAACACATTCTGAAGGAATGCTGGAAATAGAAAAGCTGGGCAAATGGTCAGGTACTACAGATGCAAGCATAACCAACATAATACAAGAGATGGAAGAGAGAATCTCAGGCATTAAAGATACAGTAAGAGAAATAGATTCACCGACCAAAGAAAATCTTAAGTCCAACAAATCCCTAACACAAATATCCAGGAAATATGGGACACTGTTAAAAGACCAAACCTAAGTATAATAGGTATAGAAGAAGGTGAAGAAACCCATCTCAAAGGGACAGAAAACACATTCAACAAAAATCATAAAAGAAAACTTTCCCAGCCTAAAGAAAGACATGCCAATGAAGGTACAAGAAGCTTACAGACCACCAAATAGAGTGGACCACATAAAAAGTCCCCTTGTCACATAATACTCAAAACCACAAGCATACAGAATTAAGAAAGAATACTAAGAGCAGCTAATAAAAAAGGTCAAATAACAGATAAAGGCAAACCTATCAGAATTACACCTGACTTCTCAATGGAAACTCTGAAAGCTAGAAAGTCCTGGATAGATATGCTACCAATACTAACTGACCACGGATGCCAGCCCAGACTATTATACCAAGCAAAGCTTTCAATAACTGTAGATGGAGAAAACAAGATATTCCATGACAAAACCAGATTTAAATAATACATATCCACTAACCCAGCCCTATAGAAAGTTCTGGAAGGAAAACTCCAACCCAAGAAAGTTAATTCCAACCAGAAAAACATAGGCAATACATAATCCCACTTTACCAACAGCCAAAAGAGAAAAGGGGTGGAAATCTACATACAATTCCACCAACAACAACCATTCCAAAACAAACAAGAATGAGCAATCAATGGTTATTAATATCCCTCAATATTAATGGTTTTAACTCGCTCATAAAAAGACACAGGCTAACAGAATGGATTCGAAAACAGAATCCATCCTTCTGCTGCATACAAGAAACACACCTTAGCTTGCTTTTCTGTTGCTGAGTGTGTTTTTGTTTTGTCTCTTTCCCATCTCTTCTTCTAGTGGGTGCAGAAAGAGTGCCTTACTGGTCTGGTCGTTAGGGCACCAGAGTTCCCTTTCGGTGGGTACAAGCAAGGCCAATACTCTGGTAGTTCTTCTATTCCTGGTCCTAGTCCTGGTCCTGTGGGTGGAGAAGAAGTCCAGGAATCTGGGGTATGTAAGTTTCCCACCTGGTCCCCTGGTCCCGTTGGTGGAGGAGAAGACCTGGGATCTGGGGTGCTTGGTTCCCGCTGGGATGGGAGGCTCTGTGGCAGTCAATAGGCAGTCCCCAGGCACTGGAAGGCAGGCCTGGATATGGGTCTTGTATACCTGGACCTGCTGGTCCCCTGGTCTCGTTGGTGGAAGAGAAGACCTGGGATCTTGGGTGCATGGCTCCTGCTGGGATGGGAAGCTCTGTGGCAGGCCCCAGGCAATCACCAAGCACTCAAACTTTGAATCTTTAAAGAAAGAAACTAAAGAAGAAACCACCAAATGGAAAGGCCTCCCATGCTCTTGGATAGGTAGGATCGACATAGTAAAAATGGCAATCTTGCCAAAAGCAATCTACAAATTCAACACAATTCCCATCAAATACCTCCACAATTCTTCACAGACCTTGAAAGAAAAATAATCAACTTTATATGGAAAAATAAAAGTCTCAGGATAGACAAAACAACCCTGTACAATAAAGGAACTTGCAGAGGCATCACCATCCTTGACTTCAAGTTCTATTAGAGATATGCTCCTGAAAACAGCATGGTATTGGAACAAAATTAGACAAGTAGACCAATGGAATTGAATTGAAAACCCTGATATTAACCTACACACCTACAAACACTTGATTTTTGAACAAAGAAGCTGAGCAAATTGGGAGCATGGGGTTAGGGGAAAGGGAATTAAGAGAAAGAGAAGTTGAGAAGAGGAGGGGATAGTAGAAAATAAGGTATCAGGAAGATTGAGGGAGCCTTTATAGCTCTAAAGAGAAATCTAGCACTAGGGAAATGTCCAGAGATCTACAAGGATGATCCCACCTAACAATCTAAGCAACAGTGGAGAGGCTACCTTATCTTCCCATATAATGAGACTGATGATTACCTTATATGCTATCTTAGAGCCTTCATTCAGTAGCTGATGGAAGAAGAAGCAGACACCAACAGATAAACACTGAGCCGTACTCCTGGAATCTAGTTTCAGAGAGGGAGGGGTGTTGAGCAAAGGGGTCAAGACCAGGCTGGAGAAACCCACAGAAACAGCTGACCTGAACAAGGGGAAGCTCATGGGCCCCAAACTGATAGCTAGGAAACCAGCATAGGTCCGACCCAGATCCCCTGAACCTGGGTGTAAGTTAACAGGACTTGGCAGTCTATGGGGCCTCTGGTGTGGATCAGTATTTATTCCTAGTATAAGAATGGACTTTGGGAGCCCATTCTACATAGAAGGATACTCTATCAGCCTAGGCACTTGGGGGAGGGCCTAGATTCTGCTCCAAATGATGTGACAAACTTTGAAGATCCCCATGGAAGACCTCACCCTCCCTGGGGAGCAAAAACGGGATGGGATAGGGAGTAGGTATGGTACAGGGGAGTAGGAGAGGGGGAGGGAACTCGGATTGACATGTAAAACAAACTTGTTTATAATTTAAACAAAAAAATTGTAAATTTAAAAATAAGCCAGAGGGGCCAGGAATTGGTGGCTCATACATGCCTTTAATACCAACATTCAGGAGGTAGAGGCAGGTAGATCCCTGAGTTTAAGGCCATTATGGTCTACAGAGTCAGTTCCAGGATATCTAGGGCAACACAGAGAAACCCTGGCTTGACAGACAAAACAAACAAAAACGAAAAACAAACAAAGCCTTCATAGACCAGATGCTGATATAAACATTATGGATATGAGAAAATGTGGGGCATTTACTCAAGACAAAGTTCTGGAGCCTGAGTGAAAAACCATGATTTCTGTGGTATCTATGTCTCAGGTTATTCCCATCCTTACCCTACTCATTTGTTACATTGTAGGAGGAAGCCTGTATGCCGCCATTAACCATGTGACTTACTAGAGGCGCATACAGATGAGGTAATAAAAGAGCGGTTTACCACACCGCTAACTACACCCACTTTAGGCATGACTAAAGACGTATACGGACGGATGTAAAGATGTATACGTATGTAGGCGGTGAACTACATCACTAGCCAGGCCCACTTTTGGGCATGGCTAGGGGCGTTACTGGGGAAGGCATAAAAGACAGCACACAGGAAGTCTTGGTCTCTTTTCCTTGATTTCGGCTTCCGGTTCGGCGGGTGGGGGGGGAACTACTTGGCTCATCTGGGTTACTTGCTTGGTATCTTGTGAGTAATTTCTACAATAAATACTTAGTTTCATTTTCAGTAAGTGTGCCGTTTATTGTTACAGCATCAGCACATAGAGAAATCCTCCTAGGAGAGGGCAGTCCATGAAATGCAGCACTTACTCTGTTGGAGGGGTCCCTTCTATCAGAAGAGAGTAGAGATAAATGATAATCCTAAGAGCATCAATTTTAAGACAGTAACTTATTGATGAATAAAGAGGAATGCCTATACTTCTAAGGAGTCCAAACTTGCAGCTTCAGTAGAGGAAAACATTGGAGTAATGTACTAAATACAAAGTAACTAAACATTGACTTTTGTCACTTGACAGTAGCACTTAAGGTTCCTCTATGTGTTCTAACGACTTCATATCTCATTGCCCAAAATAATATAGTATACATAATATGTAATACATACTATAAGCAATATAATTTAAGCAATATATAAGTGCAAATTAATTAAACAGTTGTTTATGTCACTATTAGCACTTGAGATTCTTTCATATGTTTTATTACCTTGATAATATCAGCTAAGGAAAATAATATTATATAATATAACATATCCATTGTAGTATGATTCTGCAATGATAAACGGCACACTTGAGGGTATAGGTAACTGTTTATTGTAGAAATTACTCACAAGAGAAAAACGAGCAATCCTGATAAGTTGAGTAGTTTTCCGCCACCGAATTGGAAGCCAAAAAGGGGTGAGTGCTCTGCTATTCATTCTTTTATCCCTTCCTCCATACATGCCCCTAGCCATGCCCAAAAGTGGACCTGGCTAGTGGCATAGTTCTGCTGCTCTGTGTCTAGTCATGCCTAAAGTGGGTGTGGTTAGCGGCACGATTCCGCCCTTTCGTTACCACATCCATATGCGTCTTTAGAGCGCCACATGGCTAATGGCAGAGTCCTAAGTTTCCCCCTACAGTAGTATACATATACCCCTTCTTTATGGATCACAGATTAGCCATTCATTCCTGTTAGAGACTATCTGGATTTCTGTCAAGTTTTAACAACTATAAATAACGTGCAGTTAACTCAGATGTGCAGGTTATTTGTGGAGATACAAGTTTTCAAGTCTGGTAAGTTGGTAAAAGTTATCACTGATATCATTTACTGGATCATATGTAGCATGAACTTAGTTTATAAGAAGCTACCATCTTCCCGTGTGTCTATTCTGTTTATCATTCTCAACAGCAATGGGAGAGTTCCTGTTGCTCTGTGCTTTCATTAGCATCTCACGCAGTCCTTGTTCCACATCCAGGCATTCTAACAGGTGCATGAAGTTCACCACTGGGGTTTTCGTTTGCATTTCTGCAGTGATGGAGGACAACAGAACAACACCTCATATACTCTTCGTCATGTTTTGATTTCCTTTTGTTTTGATGTGTTTGGTAAGATCCCTAACTCCTCCAAGAACCCCTCTTCCCCAAAGCTCCCTCCCAATGCCACTTCTACAATCCACACATTCTAATCATTCCCTCTGTGCATGGAGTATAATGCCCCATCTTCTGGGGCATGGGCAAGCTATCTGCAGCTATACCATTGTGGAAAATGGGCTCTCCTCCCCTCAGGGGCCATCAGTGGCTAATAGCTAATAGCTCCTTAGTTATCAGTGGGGCTTTTGTGAGTTTCTTCCATCTCCATGATGCAGTGTTACCAGCTGATCTTGCACAGGCTGCTATGGATGGAGTTCATGATTATAACACCCTTGCCATGCCCAGAAGACAGTATTTCACAGCAATCTTTCCCAACCTATGGCTCTAACATTCTTTCCACTCCCTGTTTCTTGGTGTTCTCTGAGCCTCACGATGTTGAGGTATATGATATACATGGCACATTTAATGATGAGCCATCCAAGATCACTCATTCTCTGCCCAGTGACCACTTGTGCATCTTTTCACTGATTAACCCCTGTTGCATGATAAATCATTTCTCATGAGGGGTAAGAGTTACATTATACTATAGGCATAAAAATATGTATTTAAAAGGCAGTTTGACGCTATTATCTCTTTAACAAAATAATAGTAGTAGAGTCTATGAATGCAGCACAGCCATTGGTTCTTGGCCAGGTTTGCAGTTCCAGGCATGAGTCTGGAGCAGAGTTGTTGGTTACTTCCATTATTTGCATTAACCAAATGGATATGCGTTTGTTTTCTTTAATAAAGGTTACTGTTATGTAGTCCTGCCTGGACTGGAAGTAACTAGGTAGAAGTAGCTGGCCTTGAACTCCCAAAGAATCATCTTTCTCTGCCTCCCAAATGCTAGGCTTAAAAGCATGCGCCATGATGCCCAGCCCTAACAAGTCTATCTTGTCAACACAGCTGGTCATTATTGTGGCTTTCAGCATTCACAGTTGGGTGAGACTGCTAATGACTTTTTCCCACTCAACAGCCTTAATAGCATTTTCCAGTTTCTTACAATTTTATGAGTCCTTTGTGTTTGAGAATAGCAAATAGTTCTTTATCAGATGTGACTTTTGCAATATCTTTTTGTCTGTACATCCTGTGGAATATTGCCTTTAGGTTATTTTTTAAATTTTATAATCTAATTAATGTTGGCTTTAAAACATGAATTGACAATAATTCTCTCTTTTTTCTTTTTTGTCTGTGGTGGGGAGAATTTAATAATATTTTCAAAGTTTCTTCCCTAAATATTTAGTAGAACCCATCAATGAAGACAACTGATGATGGAAGCTACTATGTTGAAAAAATTGTTTACTATTAGTAGCATTACTCACCTTTAGCATTACAAAATCACCATCCTTTTCCTAGGGACATATTTCTGCTCTGTGATAGCTTCATGGAATAATAAAATAAATTCTAGGTTTATCTTGATTATTGTTAATGTGTCATGCATTATTCTAGTTCTTTTCATTGTCTCTTTACTATATCTAAAGTACATTTCTTAACAGGCAGTATTTTGTGGGGTCATGATTTTTATTCCATCTAAATTTCTCTCACATTTAAATTAAGACAACTGAAAAGTATCATGTTTTTGATAGAATTGAGTTTAATCACAGACTTTGAGATGTACATTAACTTAATGTTATTGCTTTATGCATTTTTAATTGAATAAAGATCATGTTTTATTTCATGTATTAATTTACTGATTCTAAGTCTCTTTGCTGCTGTGTTGTTTAATAGCACCCCTGGAGCTTGTACATTACACCCTTAACTTAACATAGACAAACTTCAAAAAAATGTGTTCTGCTGTCTAGAAAATATGATAGTAAACTTTCAAGACTATTTCCCTCCTCAATATTCATGCCATTTTATGCTTTATTTTATCTTCGGTTATGGTATATCCCACTCATTGTTAAATTATTGAACAGTCACGTTTTATAGAGATTTTAATAGGAACAAAATTCTCCCCTATCAGTCCCAGTGTTTCATATGTTCATCGTTTTAGTCCTATGTGTGTTTCTTTCACTGTTTTTTTGAGTCTTCTTATGTTGGTTTCTTTCATTCCCTAAGCCTAGGAGCTTCTTCACTCCTCCCCTCTCCATCCTCCTGCATTCTGCCTTCAGGTTGACTTTCTTCAATGACAGAGAACACAGAACTTTTGTCTTTCTGGGCCTGTGTAGGTTAGTGTAACATGGTTCCCTTTGGTTCCATGTGGCTGGAGATGCCAGGATTTCATTGTCATCATGGTCAAATAACATATTTCTCTATATGAGCTCTTCTATAGTGTATTTTCCCCTTTGACTGCTTTTAGTATTTTTCTCATTTTTCACTGTTTCAAAAATATTGACCTTTTGTTTTCTTTATGTTTCTTATATTGGATTTTTCTTGACTTTGATCCTTGTGTTTACAGTTTTAGCTAAATTTGGAAAAATTTTGCTCTATTTCTTCAAAGACTCTGTTGTGTTTTTCCTCTCTTCTTCTTCAATGACTACAATTGCTTGTGGACTGGTGACACAGATATTCTTCCATTTACCAAAAGATTGTTTTCCATTTTATTCATGTTTTCCCTTTATTGTCATTCTTTTAAGCTCAACAATTTATGCTATGCATAGCTAATCTTCCATCTCTTCCAATGCATACCAGTGTCTGCAATCATAGTATTCATCTCAAAACTTGTGAATATAATGATTTCTGTTTCTCTCAGGTATCACCAGACAGAATCTGACACAGAATGTTATAAAAAAAAGTTTCACACATTTTCTCTGTCTTCTTGAAATGTTGGAGGACGAATCCAGTTACTGCTAGTCAATCTTGTCCAGATATGGAAGCCATTTTATTGGAATTTAATTGCATATGCATAGACACTGCTAATCTACATAATCTCTGTCCTTGGTGCATTTAATATAGAAACCTTTGTAACCTTTCTTGCACTTTGGCCATTCTCAATACTTCCCAGCTAGAAGCTAAGGTGATTCACTCTATTGCTCATGATGTAATGGCTGCATGACCCCTATCAGTTCATATTCGTGAGTATGAACCACAAATGGGTGCCCTACTCAGGCTTCGCTCCTCATCCCCGTATCCCATAAACTTGAAATTGTGCTTCTCTTCTGATTTCAGAAACCACTGTACCATCAATCCTGGGGAGAGTCATTTTAACTGGGTGGACATCACATTGGAATAGATACGCTGTCTACATGCCATGTGCATTCCAGTGTAGATGTTACCTCTTCAGGGCTGCATTTCATGGGAAATGGTAAGTAAATCTAGTGCCCTGTTTGCCTGGATACCTTCCCTTAACTTGCAGAATCGATGCTTATTTTAAGCTATAAATAGTTCAACACTAATATTTGATCACTTTTGTAATATTGGCCATAGTGTTTTCCAAGTTGCAACTGTGAAAAATGTGGTGTTTGACCTACTTCTACTTGGTTGCATTTTGAAAATAGAAGTATTAACTTTGAAATCACTTTCAAACAACTGAGAAGCATGGGTCTGAGCTAAATGAGGAGCATTGCTACTTTCTGAATTCAGCCAGAAAAATTAATTACCCCGAGTCAATTTTAATTCTGTAAATATCACATTAATATTTTAATTAATATTATTTCTGCACAATGTATTATTGCAAACATATACCATGTGTGGGTTTGTTTATTAAGCAGCAACTCAAACCTTGATATAATTGAATGAAACAGAACCAGAAATTTTGAGAGAAAAAAAGAAAGAAAAACAGGCACATTGCACATTTGAAAAGTAGAAAACGTGTCCATAGAAAATACTGTTTTAAAAACCTGTGAGTCTGTACCCACACCAAGCAAAAGATTATTTTAGTGAACTTCGGAGAATGCTTCTTTGCCTTTCTTTACACTAACCCACAGGCAGCACAAAGAGTTTTGCCATCTCAAGAGCTGTTTGTGGAGAAATGAGAGCCCAGAAGCAGTAATGCAATTCAGTTCATTCAGACAAAACAACTTATAGCAAAAATAAGATATATCAATATGTAAATATTTGTGTTTGAACTACTCTGAGCAGGCAAACACAGAGCTGGTATATTTGAAATGGTATGGGGGAAAGTAAATTATAATTGGACATCTTTTCTTGCAAATCCCTTAACAGTGAGACTGGGTTCCATGGAGCCTAAAGGCTCTACGTACTTAGATATTCTGGGACATCAGCCTGGAGGGCTACCAGCACTGCTGCTCTAGCATGAAATTTATTAATGGCAATATATTAAGCAATATTCTCATAATTTCCATCGCAGTTGCTTCTCAGGACAGTGCAATACTGTGAATAAGGTAAGATAATCATTGTTGTCATTTGTGTTCATCCATTTGGAAGTGGTGCCCAAAATAGACCTACTGGTAGCAGTTACCATGTGTGTGGTCACGTTTGAAAGGTTTATGCTTTGCAAAAGCCTTGCTCTATTGTAAATGACAGTCTGTTGGGCTCCTGTCATCAGCACTAAAGTTCACATAAACCAGGTTTAAAGGGACTCTTCCGAAAATCTTTCAGTTACCTGAGGTATACTTAATAATTGCCCTGAAGGGAAGCCATAATGCAATGCACATTTGCCTAAATAGCCACACGGCAGGGCAGTAACATTTATATGCCCAAGGATTTCAGAACATGTTTCTTCCCCAGAGGAACCTCTATTCTCTTCAATTTTTGCCTTAAGCATGTCATATGCTGTCTACATTTGAAGGCTGAGGCCACCTAGGTTGAGATAATAACATGTCACTGAGAGTGTCAGTGAGGAGGCCTAGGCAATCTATGGGGCCTTGGGCAGTTGATCAGTATTTACCCTGGGCATACAAATGGACTTTGGGTGCCCATCCCACAATTAGGGATGCTCTCTCTCAGCCTGGACTCTTGGGGGAGGGCATAGGCCCTACCCTGAATGAAATGACATACTTTGGAGATCCCCCATGGAGGGTCTCACCCTCCCTGGGGAATGGAATGGGTATTGGGTTGGGGGCTGAGGGAACAGGGGAGAAGGAGAGGGTGAGTGAGCTGGGATTGACATGTGAAGCAAGCTTGTTTCTAATTTAAATAAAAATACTTAAAAAATGTCACTGAGTACAGAAGTGACATTCTAAGTGCCACTCCTGAGTGGGGGCTGACCTGTGGTACTGCTACATGAAGGATGTTTTAACAAATGTCGAAGTTGATTATTCTCCGGAATATCCAATAAAGGTAAACATGGAGCATAATTCTCTTCATTCTACAGGGAGGGCTTATGGTGTTCCCCACTATTTACTGCAGGTCCCTTTTGCAGAGGGATCCCATTGGGAGTGTTTCTCGCACTTATTTTTGAGCTTGTGACACTATCAAGGAATGAAATCATTGTGTAGATCAAATGCAAATCTAGAATGAATATGGAGTAGGCGTTTCTGTACATTGGAAGAGTGTGTTTCTGTTCTACTTTAAAATAAATCCACAAGAAGGCATGTTTCTTTCCAAACATTAAGAAACAACTAAGCCGAGTTGCAAAATACCTTCTCTTCCCAGGTTTCCAGGACAAGGAAAAAAATGCATCTCTTCTAGGCTCTGTGCCAACATTATTCAAGACTCATGGTGGGGAGAAAGCAGACTAGGTAAATTCCCAATGTAAATTGCAATGAAGCCTAAGGACAAGATTCATCTGCCTCTCCATCTATGCTTACTGCTATCTCAATCTCTGCAAAATGTAACACCAAGCTTAAAACCTACTTCTATCCCCACTTCCCTGAGACATACTGGTTATCTTTGCAGACCAGATCCCATGGTCATTATACACACATACAATTGTTTTTACAGATTGAAAGAAGTTGCTTAAATTTCACGTCAGATGCACTGAACAACTGAACTGACAAATTCGACAGTAGCATTGCCAGTTTACCCATGGATATATTTCTTTAGGTGAAATGATCCCCTATAATAGCTGTTCTCAACCTGTGCCTTGAAATCCCTTTGGAGAGTCAAATGATCTTTTCACAGGGGTTGCCAAAGACCATATGCATATCACATATTTACATTATGATTCATAACAGTACCAAAATTACAGTTTTTAAGTAGCAATGAAAATAATTTTATGGTTGGGGGTCACCACAACATGAGAAACTGTATTAAGGAGTCACAGCACTAGGAAGGTTGAAAACCACTTCCTTAGAAAATTACTGTATTAAAACTTGTAAAAATCAATGAATTTTGTACCACGTTCTCCACCTTAAAGCTCTTCACCCATACTGAACAATCCATGCCAAACCAATCTAACATCCCTATAACTTTGTCTACTTCCAAACACACACCTAAGGGTAAAGTCATCCAATAACCTTACAATCCATGTGCATGTTGGTATTCACCTGATGTTAAGGCATTCCTTGAAATGCTTAAAATTAAGTACTGAGCTTAATCTTTCAAAATTCAAATGAAATCAATGATGATTTTCTCTGTGTTTGTCTAGTAGTGACTAAATTAAATAAACCACACATATTCATGACAGTCTGGCACTTGGTTAGTTCCCAAGTATGTCTGTACACAGTTCTTTATTCGGAACTGATAAAGCAGACCATGCTACTTACCCCAGAGCCTCTAAATCACAATACCATGATCTCCTCTTAGACTATATCTGTCCTGTATTTGGACTCAGAGTGTATGGTGAGATGCTTTGACATTCTGTGGCTCATCTAATGTACAATCTGATGTCATGTACATATGCAATGCAAATAAACCCTTGCTTGAATTGAACAGCATCCTTCTTGGTTAACCTAAGTCATGGATATATTCTGCTTTGTTATCCAAGATTAACTAAACTCATGTGAGTTTAGCCAGAGCTACTCTGATCCAAATTGTAAGCCAAAAAGTACGCGGGTTTGCCAAAGAAGAAAGGATGCCAGAGGGTGAGGCAGCAAGTGAATGTGCCAGGGCTGCACAAACACATTCCATTCAGTAAGAAAGAATAGAAGATCTCACCCTTAGAGAACATAACTCTGTAAGGAGAAAGCCATCGAAGAGAAAAAATTTTAAATCACTTGGATACTGTTTTCCTGAGTATCAGCACATTGAACAATGAATATAAACTCATGATTCTGCATGACTATGAGTGATCAACATTTAAAAAAAATACTAAATATCTTTAAAATAGAGTAAGAAAAGTTGATGGTATTGATAAAAAAAATAAGCAGCTACCAAAGAAAGCAGTCAGATTTACTAGATATAACACGCAAAAAAAGCAAACAGATTTTCTGATTTTGACATGCTTACACACACACACACACACACACACAGAGAGGGAGTATTATGAGGTATTGTATTAAATATGTTTAAAATTACAATATGAGTACTTACCAAAATCTATAAGTCATTGTTAAATTAGTGAATTTGAAGATCAAACCCAAGAACTTAAGAGGGAGCAAGAATGGAAAATAAAGACAAATGAATAAACATGGAATACAGAGCACTAGAGCCTTTCTATAGTAGCACAAAGAATGAGAACAAAATAAATAAATAGAAATAGATACCCATTTCTAGGAAAGTCAAGGCCCTGGGTTCACCCATAGCACTGCAGCAATAATAATAATGATGATGATTAGCAACATTAAAAATTAAAAATATTAAACTATTTTTAAAATCCATATATGTGTGCTATAGGAAAAGAAATGAAAATATTACAATGTTTATGGGAGTAATCAAGTGTCTCAGTAAACATTACTGTTTCATAGCAAATGAAATCTTAGAGAATTAATTCCTGGTGGTAGAAATGAGGAGAGTTGGGAAATTTTCAACCTCTGTGGACATGTGTCTCTCTATCTCCTCAACTTCTCTTGAGAGGAGGGAGATATAATCATCTGCCTTTCCCCTGCCCTTTCTAGGCTATTTTCCTCTTACTGTTTAAAGAGAAGTTTATACTTGCCTGGTGAACTGAAATCCAGAGTGGAACCCAAGACATGGGTTGGCTTTTCAGAAGCATTTACTTCTTAAAACTTCTCCTTCTTTGTCATCTAGATATGACGTTCATTTCTAAGGGCAATTAGAATTCTCACAGTTTCTCATTATGTGACTCTCTCTATGGACAGTTTACAACCTGCCTACTGCTTCCTCAAGGCCAGCAGGGAAAACCCTCCCTAAAGACTACCAGAATGAAATCCCATAAAACAAAACATAATCATGGCACAACAAATGGAATTACATTGCTTTCTTTGAGGTCTGTTGGTTAGAACCCAGCATGGGCCCTGATTGTATTTAAAAAGAGTATTGCACAATAGCATGACTACTGTGGCTTATATACTCTCATTCATAAGAAGCCTAGACCTTGTTTGAGAATAGGACCTTATTCATCAGACTGCCAGGTGAATTCAAATTTGGTCAGGGGCATTACCTTAAAAAGGTAACTATCATCCAGGAAATTATAAACCAGTGAGCTAAATTTCGTGCACCTGCAGAGTACTATAACTATTGAAGAAAAGCTATAAACCAAACAACATATGCCCCATGTAGCAGAATTACTGAAACAGATGGTTAAGGGGTGTAAAATAAGTACAATAAATATTATTTAATATAGGATGGAGCATATGAAGCTGGAGTAAGAAGTCATTTTTAAAAGTTGGAATATTAAATATGCTACAGTAGTTGAAAATGTGTAAGTCTCCTAAATAGAAAGAGTCCAATTGAAGAGTTGGGTGAGTAAGAAAATGGTCACCCTGAAAAATTTTCAAAGAATACATAGAAAATGGATAGAGATGCAAAATACATGAAACACCTGGGGGATACAGAATACAATAGAAGTACCAACTTCAATAAGTTTAAGATGAAGAATAATACAGATAAAGGTGTGCTTGCACAAGAACACAGGGGAAAGTCTCCATAATTAAAGACAGGGTAAGAACTCAGTCTTGAGTGGCCCAGAAAGTATCTGGTATCTTAAGTAAGAAAAGATCTAATGCCATCTGAAGCACAAACAAGCTAACACATTTCCACAAAAACAAACAAACAAACAAAATAATGGAGGCTGTGTATGGTGAGATTGGCTTCAGTTTCTAGGGTTTGCTATTAAACTAAAGATGCTAAGGGAGTTTCCTAGCAGAAAAGGCCCTGGTTTCAATTGACAAAATGCAAACATAAAAGAAAATAGTGTCAAGGGGAAATAAAAGTACTTTCAGGTATGTTTGTGGAAGGTCAGACATGTGAAAATCCACTTGGGAAAACACTCTTGGGAGATCAATCTACATAAGAAGAAAATACAGCCATATGAGAAGAATGGTTTGATATAATTACGGTAGATTATAGCTGCCTCCTGATATTAGCAAAGAAGGGAACGTGGGGGTATACTACGTGTGCAGTATGCTCACAACCAAAAGTCACTAGAAATTCAAAGAAAGAAGGCTGAGATGGAGATTCAGTCCAGTGCTTGCCATACATGATGGCTAATCTTGGTTATTAAATTTACTACATTAGCAACGAACTAAAACCCAAGAAACTGGGCACAAGACCCACTTGAAACGTGGACCACACCTTGCTGAGGAAGTCCACATGAAAAAACTAGAGGAATGAGGAAAAAAAGGAAGTTTTGCTGTTCACCTGTATGCCGTCCCTCCCATAAGTTCATCTGTCTTGTTGCTGAGACACTATTTCACTAGTATTAGATCCTGCTCCATGGAGATTCCAATGTAGACTGAAGACCAGCAGAAACATTGGGCCTCCTAGACTGAACAACTGCTTGATTCTTGGATTTTCCACTAGGAGATATTCATTATAGAATTAGCCAGACCAGAGCCTGTAAGCCACTCATAAATCTCATATGTGGGCGCACATGCACATACACACATATAATTTTTCGTGTGTTTGTTTGTGAATATGCACATATGCACATACTACAATGGCACACATGTGAAGGTCTGAAAACAACTTGAAGGAATCAGCTATCAACTTCTACCATGTAAGTCTTGAGGATCAAAGTCAGGGCATCAGGCTTCAAGGCAAGTTCCTTTACCTGCCAAGCTATCTCACCAACCCTTCTTTGGTTATGTATACAGAATATTAATATAATATACATATTGATATTGATCACTTGAGTTCAGATTCCACAGCAACTATATAAAAAGCCAGGCACTGAAGTTGATACTTACAATCCCAACACTGGGAAGGCAGATTCAGCTAGACTTTTGGAGCTTATAGACTGGTCAGCCTAGATAAATTGATCTAACACACATGTGTGGACACACACACATGCACTAAAATAAATGAATGTAAAACATCTAACAGAACAAAACTAAACATATGAAAAGAAGGAAAAAAGTCCAGGTGGTGGTGTTGTACACCTTTAATCCCAGAACTTGGGAGGCAGAGTCAGGTGAATCACTGTGAATTCAAGGCCAGCCTGGTCTACAGAGTGAGTATCAGGGACAGGTTCTAAATCTACACAGAGAAACCCTCAAAAAGAACAAAAAACAAGAAGAAGAAGAAGAAGAAGAAGAAGAAGAAGAAGAAGAAGAAGAAGAAGAAGAAGAAGAAGAAGAGGAAGAGGAAGAAGAAGGAAGAGGAGGAGGAGGAGAAGGAGGAGGAGGAAGAGAAGGAGGAAGATGATGAGGAGGAGGAGGAGGAGGAAAAAATAAACAAAAATACTATAAAAGGGAAAACAAGACATAAAAAACAGAAAGAAATGCTAATATAACAATGATCATATATTAAACTCACAATTAGAATGAATAACTCAGCCAAAAAATATAAAATATATCTATGTGTCATATCTGAAAACAAACTCAGAACTGAAAAAGAAAATGGAAACTCTTATTATGTGAACATTAACTGAAGAACATGTGAAGAAGTATTCTGAATACCTGAAAAATATAATTTTAAATTTAAAAATCTGTAAAACTTGGGGAAAACTTTAGATGTTGAGACCATCTGCTGTTCTTGCTGAGTAACCTGGTTTGGGTTTCTAGTACCCACAATAGTTGGCTCATAATTGCCTTTAACTCCAGTTCCAAGGGGCCCTGCAGGCCAGGAAGGCACCTGTATATGTATGATGTGCATACAGACAAGCAGGCACATGCACATACATAGGCATTTTAAAAATTCACAAGTGATTGAAAGCAATTGTTATACTCATAAAAGTATAATAGAACAAGAAAATAAAACTATCGTAAGTGACCATAAAATTTGAATAACATATTCACAAGATTATATATATATATATATATTCAAATGAAGCTGTTACACACACAACTAGGCAATTGTTGCTAGAGCAGTGGCATGTTCCTCATTTTCCTTTCAAGAATTCATAGACCCAAAACTATAATTAATAGAAATTGGAAATCACAGGCAATAGTGTAGATGAATCTAATTAATCTTTGCGGTAAATTAAGACATTTGCAGAAAAGGAACCACAGAACATATATTCTTATTGATCACAAACAAAACATTTACAAAATTGACAAAAGGAGACTACAATAAATTATTTTTAAAAATTAAGTGAAGTGGTGGAATGAAAGAAAACTACCTAGGGAAAGAAGATGAAAGATACATATTTCAGAAACCCTGTGATCTGAATGCAAAAAAAGAATAGAAAATAGAAAGTAATTACAAAGAGCTTAAATGCTCTTGTGTATTTGGAAATGAAATACCGTGTTAGTAAGCTGACCTCTATTTACAAAAATCAACATACGAAAAGAGAATGCTGAATCAAAATTTGCAGGAAGCAAATTTAATTGTGGTTCTCAGGAAGGATGTTTTTAAAAATAAGGGGAAATTAAAATTTAGGTAACTGAAAAAGGAGCATCATAAGAAAAGCCAAAGGAAGATTGGGATGAAAGGAAAGGACAGATTTACATAGCACGGTGACCTCAGAAACACAATGAAGCTAAAAATGACAGCGTATTATACCCCCATCTGATTTTAGAAGGCATTATTAATGGGTAATTATGATATGATAATTCAAGAAAAAAGGTGGACAATTTAAAATTTAAAAATGTGTTCCAAAGGACAAAGCCACTAAAGTCAAAATAGCTTGAAAATAATTGCAATAAATTAATGAGGCGGTTGAAAATTTAAAAAGCTAGTTGGAATAAATGTCTTGAATAAATGGTAAAAATGAAGGGGAAACAGAAACTCAGAGATCTTAGAAAAATAAAATTAATAAGTGATGCATGCTCTTGGAATAAAACATGGCCCTGTGTTGAGATTCCAGCCCCTTCCCTCCCTGTCATTGCCTAACTCGGTCTCCCACTGTCTCCCACATTCTGGTAGCCAGGAGAATGCAGTTTCCAAAGACCTTGTCTGAGCAAGAAACCCCAGGAGGGAGAACTTCCCACTCTCCAGAGCCCCTATCAAACTCCAAGTACCCCCCTCTCTCTTCAGCAGACATCCTTTTGGGCTGTGTCTGCCCCGTCTGAAATAAACAGTCCCATCTGTTGAGGTCAGAATGGTCCCTTTTGGCCTCTGTCTCCTTAAGCTGCCTCAGAATTCTACCCACCATTCCCTGTAACTCAGAATCTCAAAAGGTGGTAGAGCAGGAGGGGGAGGAGTTCAAGGTCAGCCTAGAGCACAAAGGGAGAGACCCTGTCAAAAAAATGAAAATAAGAAAAAATTAATCTTCTGTCCTTACTTCCAGCTTCGGGTTTTTATAGGTGAACTCTACCAAACATCTGAGAAAGTTAATCCATATTTTGTACAATTTGTTTTTAAGAAATAGCAAGAAAATCACTACTACTAAGCTATAAACAGACTGAGATTCTATGAGCTGAAAGTTTCTAAGTTGAATTTTTGAGAATCTCATCGAAGTCATATAATATTTATACAAAGATAAAACTGACAAACAATTAGTACGATTTTGTCAAACGAAAACACAAGGGTAGGTGCTGGGGAGACAGCTCAGTTAGTAAAGTGCTTGCCAACCAAGGGTGAAAACTTAAGTTCAGGCGTTCAGTGCCCATGGTGAGTAGCAGCTGCTGTAACCTTAACTAAGGGTTGAGACAGCTGAATGCCTGGAGCTCTCCCAGTAGTCCATCTAGCCAAGTGATGAGCATCAATTTCTATGGCAAACTCTGTGTCAAAAAATAGGCGCTCAGATGTGCTCAAATATATATACCCAATGATGTACAACACACACACACACACTCACACACACACACACACACACACACACACACACACATGTGTGCTTAAATTAGAAGAGCAGTTGTGAAAAATCACCTGAAGTGACTTACACCATATAGGAATATGAAGGTCAAAATGAGGGACAAAATAAATCTAATATAGTGGAATGCATATTTATAAATAATTGTGACACTAGCTGTGGGAGAACAAATTAACAATATACTCAAATCATCCACAGTGTGGAGGTGTGAATGGATATAGCTGTGGACAATTTGAGAAGGCTCTTTCACTGAAGTACATCTTTGCCATTTTAAAGACAGAAATTTTCTAACCATATGGCAGTATCTAGAAGAAAAATGTTTAAAACACTGATAGAAATTGGTACAAAAACACTAACCAACACTAGAAAGAATAGTAGTAAATGAATTATAAGTTTAAAAAGAAACTCTCAATCTTGCTACCAAGCCAAAGAAAAAAAGAAAAAAAGAAAAACAAAATAACGAATAACTGTCACATGCTGGAAAGATTTATAAACTATAGTCCTTATGCATGGAAATGCAATACCCTTAAGTGATCCAATCTCTTTTGTCTCCAGCATCAGAATCAAAAGAGGGTTCATTCCACTCCAGATAGGATGTACAGCAGCAGTGATTACAGCTCTATTTGAGTTGCTATGCAGAGTGTGTTCAGTTTAGATGCAGAAAAAGAAAGATGCAATACCCAAAACAAAAGAGGAGATAGCAAGCAGGGCAACCCTACCTATTTCATGTTATTGTCCATGAAGCCCAGCTCTGGGAAAGTCTTAGGGGTATCCTGAAGTCCTTGTTATCCAGTAATGCCTGAGGATTATGGGTTTTATTCACTTGTGTTTTATATTCTATGGGGAGAGTTAACCTGGATTAAATATTCTCCCTTCCTAAACTCCAAACAGCTGGCTCAAGATAATCCACATTTATCATGCAACAGGATATATCCAATCAACATAAGCAAACTCTTACCACAAATTAATTTCTGATTAAACACTTTAGCAATTAGAATATGTTACCAATTATCAATTATTTAAGTGCTAACATAGCACAGCACTCGGCCAAGCCTGGTTTTTATAAGAATTTCAGCTAATTCTTCCACTTAGGGATTTTGCCACCCAGTAGCAATAAGCCAGCTGCCTCCCAATCTGTTCAGACTTGCCTGCCCTCATGGAATTGCCCATTGTCTTTGTTACATATTCATTCACGGACTTTTTTTGATTAGTACTATAAAAAAACAGGGAGTCTAATTGTTTTCTGAATTTCAGATACAGGACAGTACATACAAATATGCTTCATATTTTATATGTAATATATACAACATCTAAAAACTCTACTTGTAATCCCAAGTTATTCTTCTCTTGAGTATCATAGATGAAAATATTTAGGAATCTTTTAAATTTTTACTCAATTTTGTGGAACTAGTTCTGCTCTTTGTGGTGATTTTCAATGCCCATAAAAACTCAAATCTGTTGCCAGGACAAAGAGAGAGAGACTCTAACAAAACTAAGAACCAGAAAGTAATTCAAATATTGGTTGAACTTGTTTGGGTTGTTTAACTGAAACTGGTTCTCACACTGTAACACAGAGTAGTCTAGAACTCTGACTCCTCGAAATCCTGCTGCCTCAGCTTCCTTAGTTCTATAATTGAGGGGATGGTAGTTTGCTTGCTGTTTCTGTTATAAAACATGTCTGAATAAAGTAACTTGGGGGAGATAGGATTTATTAAGCTCAACCTTCTAGGTCACAAGTTGTCATCAAGGGAAACCAACGCAATAACTCTAGACAGAAGCTTGAATGAGAAACCATAGAGGAACAACTAGCTTGCTTCTAGGTTCACATTCAACTACTGTCCCTATATAATCTAGGTCTATCTTCCTAGAGATGGTACCTCCCAGTGGCCTGAACCCTCCTACATCAGTTACCACCACAACAAAAAATGTTTATTGGCATACCTATGGGCTAATATGATGGAGGAAATTATTCAACTGAGGTATCTCTTCCTAGGAGTGTCAAGTTGACAAAGACTAGCCATTATGTCAGGTTTCAGTCACTAAAGAATAATGTAATACAAAAATCACACCTGGTAACACATGGCTTATCAATAGAACTATCCCTAGAACACAGAAAATTCTGGTACCAAAGTCATTCTCTTTCCATTTGGCCTCACTAAAATAGATGAGTAGACAATTTTGTAGCACTGTGAAGTCATCACTGATGTGGAACATGGTCTCTAACAGCACTAGGTAATGACCATGGGGTCCCTAGCTTAGAAAAGTGATGATACTACTCTGACTTCAGAAAGCTGTGTGGGAGCTCCATCAGCTGACCCAGGGAACCCACAACTGAAAAGCCACCATAGACAAAGTAATGCAAGGACACACAACAATGGCTTGGAACCTTGTTAGTTAACTTATTCTGATCCTTAGAGATCCAGAATATGTCATCTGAAGCCTCACTGCTGTACTTACCAACAAGCAAAGACTAGCTTTGAAATCAGAGAGCCCTTAACAAAACCCAGTGCCCTTCCTACCTGTTCTTCATTGAGAAGACACATGGATCCTGTCCTTAGAAAAAAAAATCACTCTGATTATATAAGCTAATTATTCAGGCTGTTTCTCTTTTGTCTTTCTTTCTCCTTCTTAAATTATGGTCATCTTTAAGAGTATCCAATACCCTTTTTAAGCAGAAGATTAAACTAATAGGAAGTAAAGGAAAGTAATAATTAGAGTTCAAATCAAATAACAGGGCACAGCTTAAATTTATTCTATTTTTTAAATGACCCATAATCTTATTCTCCAGTCCTCAAAGTTCACATGCTCAAAATGGTAGAGTAACCCAAAGTCACCTTGTGTCTGTACCCTTCCAAGTTGAGAGTATTTTTTTTCTTCACTTTGTTGTTAGTTTCTTTTGGGCAGAAGGAACTGCTCCTAACTGTAAGACCAGGCATCCCTACTTGGAAGGCTTTTGTGAGTCCCTGTAGTGTAGTGATTTTTCTTCAGAGAGCATGTAATTTTAGGTTCTTGCATAACAGCACAGAGTTTTAGATTATTATTGAAGTTTGTAATTTTATTTCCCTCTGAAAATTAAGTGCTCAGCTCACTGTTGTTACAGAATTTTTTTCTTCCTTCCGTCATATTTGGATGGAATCATAAGGGCAAACTGCACAGCACTGGGAGTTCTCTGGATTAGGAGTAAAATGTTTTGTGACTCCCCTGTTGAAGAAGCATTGCACACATAGGCAAATCTATCACATCACTACTGTTCATTTTCGGTTACAATCAGGCTGTAACCTAAAGCATATGATGCACCAACCAAAAACGATCAATGTGCCATTTATGCACACCCTTTGTTTAGGAAACAGCTTAGGAGTTTACAGTACATTAACTCAGATGCAAAAACTAACCTTTCTGCAGAGCAGGCACATCTTCCAAATACATTCATTTCCCCTCTAGAATTAGTCATTTCCCATCAAGAGTCACATCTCTTTCTTGTCTGCTGCACTCAGATCTGAGCAGTAAAAGCAGCCATATAGAGAGACCCTTACTGCTTCCCTTTTGGTGTAAATGAGACATGTCACCTTTCTATTCTTGGCAGCTGAATGCAAACAGATATTTTCAACTGTGAACGAAACAGCCCCCATGCAGACCTGCATGATTCACCCTGTCCCTTGGAGGCCAAGAGAAAGCATTTCTAAAGCAAATGATGAATGTTAAGTAATAATTAAGCATATGACAATTTGCCTCTGATTCCTTTGGAATTTATAATTTATATGAGAACGATAATGCTTTCTTTTGTCTTTTGTCCTGTGTGTGTGTGAGATATAAATTTGTGTGTGCATCCATGGTGTGAACGTGGGTATGGAAATGCCATGGCACATATGTGAAAGTGAAAAAACATCCTCACATATTGGTCTGGACCATCTAGTTTGTTTGAAACAGTTTGTGTTATTTTTCTGCCAAACTAGCTCATGACCTTCCAGCGATATGCTTGTTTGTGCCTCCCACCTTCCACTAGAATCACTGGAATTAAAGACACTCGTTCTGCTAAGTTTGGCTTTTACATGGGTTCTGGGGATTCAAACTGAGTTCCTGACTCCTTCATGCAAGCACTTTACTCACTGATAGATGCTGAGCTGACCCATTTCCCAGATCTGATGATATTCTCTTAATCTTCATCCATTGTCTTTAATCCATTTGACGATGATTATTTTTTGCTTGATGTTGCTTCTCCTAACGTGGCTTATTTGTTCAATAACCTGAGTCCAAGACAGGGTGGACGGGGGAACTGAAACCTAGTCTGACTCAATCTTTTCCTGTGGTTTGGTACAGCTATTCTTCACTGGAAAAAATAAATTGCTTCCTATAATAGCTAGGTTTCATGTTCTTTTCCTCTTTAGCTTAGATTTGTGAAACAGGGACACTACATGAGCATGTGTGATCTTCCTTTAATGGGTAACCCTTCCATAAAAATCTACTACCAGGCTGATGATGTTAGAGGGGGCTCTTGATTCTTTCTGGCATATAAACATATTCTGTTACAAATAACCCATATGCTAAAACTTTAACATTGGATGTGATTATATTAAAGATCAAGTCACTGAAGAGGTGGTTAAGAAGAAATGGATATCTGATAATACCAATATGTTCACACGAATATACAGAAGGGAGCCCAACCCTTCTCTGTGGAGAGGCAGCAAGAAAAGATGTCACAGTTACCTACAAAATAGCCGTCAACCAGTCAGAGAGCCCTTACCAGAAACTGATTTATGCCTTGAGCTCCTGATTCTATGAAAATGAAAATAAGTTCTGTTGTTTAGTGTATCTACACAGACATTTGGTCATGGGGGCCAGGACAGACTAATAGGAATTCATTGAAAGAAGTTTCTAAGAAATATTTCTCTGACACTGTTGCTTTAAACTGTCTTGGGTATATCCAAAATAGTCAAGAAAAAAAAAGCAAGGCAAAAAGAAAAATGTCTTACTGAATGCTCTGCCCACTTTGGAAAGTCTTATCTCTTCGGAGATTTCCCAAGACAAGATGGAATGGTTGTTATTTTGCCTTGTTCCTTATATACTTTTAACATTTGTCCAAGACAGCAATTCCTCCTTGCTTGCTTAAATAAAGATGTTTTAGGGGTATTTTGTTGTTACTGCTGCTGTTCTTGTTTGTTTGTTAGGTTTTCTAATTTTGAAGAGTTCAGCCATGGTGTGAGTGCTCTGCAGTGTGACAGCTCTGTGTTCCCAAGGGGAGTCAACACAGACAGGATAAGGACCCTAAATACTGCTGCACAATGAAGAAGGTTCTATTAGTATTCTGTTCCAGATCTCAAGGAATTCCCCAGCTAAAAGGACCTAACTTGACTGAATCCATAGTTCCATCATCATGTACAGGAAAATATCTACAAATCTTTACCAGCTATAAATATTGATTTATGACATGTGTTTGCATATGTGTGTACCTGTCTTTCAGTTTTATGAGAACTAGATGTCTTCCATTGAATTTCCACCATGTAGGCATCCAATAATAGTTTTAATTGTGGGGATTCAAAAATCCAAAAGGAGCTTCCAGAACTCAGCACCAGATTTCTTCTTTGTCACTCGGGCTGGCTCATATCAACCAGTTTTACCTAGCCTCACTCCTCTTTCCTTTCCCAAGTAAGTGCTGAACCCAAGTAGCATCTGAACCCATGAGTTGTTCCCAAGACTAGCATATTTAATAGCTTAAACCAAAGAATGTTAAAGAGATTCAAGGATATATAAATTTGGGAGAGAGAATGAAGCTAACTAACATCTATTCCATAGAAGATATTTGGTCTTGTTGTCCAGTAGGACCTCAGAAACCTCTTTGTTTGAGGTCAGAGCTTATCTATTCTGTCTGGAGCTACTACTGAGTAGGATTTGACTAACAGGATTCTTGCTTCCTGTCCTGACCAAATCACTGTGGTCCTTGCATTCCTCCCTGAGTCTAGCTAATGAAATGTAAACACTATGTCCCTTTTCTCTCTCCCTACCCCTATCTTCCATTCCTGGGGTGACTTTTCAGCTTCCAATTGGATTGGACTAGGAGAGCAGCCCATGTGTAAGCTAACCAAATTTAAAGAAGGATTTATGAATCCTGAGCAGGATTTTCATACTGTCTATATCACCGTGAAATTATTTGCTGGGTCCAGTTAGTAAATAAGACAGTAGGTTGAAGTTGGCTGTTCTCAAAACCAGCAGAAAGACTTGTGATTATGTATTGGTGCTGGGACTAAGAGGGGCTTAGTTAGAGAGGTGAGACTGTCCAACTCAGCATTGCTTTTCTGGTCCTCATGTAGGAAGCAACTGGAGAAAGGCATGTTTGCACAATTTCTGCACTCATTACTCATGCACAGCATACATTATTCAAAATAAGCAATTATCCCAAAGAAAATACAACAATTTGCATTTCCCAGGAGAGAATTTGCCCCTCTGAGGAAACCAGTGTCAGACAGGGGGCAGGAGAGTGTGGAGTAGGGCAAAAACGCCTGTTTCTCTCTGCAGGAAAAGATGCAGGAGACACAGGTGCATGGTAACCCCTCCACATGTTGGCCCTGCCCAGCCTGATTTTACTTAGTCCTCAGACATGCACAGCATGGTCTTGGTATTTGAGCTGAACTTATTTCATGGCTAAAAGAGAAACGAACATTATAAACACAAATGTTTTTGAAATTATTAAGAACAACATTAAATATGAAAAATGCTTTTCTATGAATTATAAAAGGAATTCTGTTATTTTGTAAAATTTCTTGGCAAAGCCTTATAGTGAGGAAATAATTCTTTCGTACAAATCCTCACCAGCCTACAAAGAGCTTCTCAGAATGTCCAGAGCAGTGGTTTCAAATTTTCTAAAGCAATCAAAATGCCCTGTGTATGCATGAACTTCTGGTTCTCAATTCCAGTATCTCATATTAATGGGCCAGTGAAGAACACTCAATAATTTATATTTTTTTAAAATGCCTATTTGGGGGAACTGGGAGGTTTGCTGGGGAGGCAGGGGAGGAAGGGAGGAAGAGGGAGCTGGGATTGACATGTAAAACCAGCTTGTTTCTAACTTAAATTTTAAAAAAAAGGTAAAATAAAGGTGTGTGCCACCACTGCCCAGCGCATGTTTGCAATTCTAAAAAAAAAACAAAACAACCCCCCCCAAAAAACAAAAAACCAAATGTCTGTATGACTCAAAAGCACAGACTGCATGGACCACCTATAATAAGTACTGCTCTAAAGTTGTAGTATTCAATAAGGTACTCTTTTGCCCCATATAACAACTAAGTGCCAAAATGTATGATGGTACAAATTACTATGTGATATAACCATAACATATGCACTTGGAATTATAAAACTTTTTTGCAAGAAATAAATACAGAATGCTGGATTGATTGTTTTAGATTATTACATCTTGGTTTAACATTTTGAGAATATTTTGAGTTAAGGATCATTATCACCAGAAAATATCTTATCCTTTTTTTCTGTTTAACGTATCTATTTGAAAGTTTAAAATTGCAAACATGTTCCACATTGTATTTCTATCAGACAGATACTGATATGAGGATTATGCACAGGCTTGGGCCAAGATGCTATGTTAACCAAAATAAAATTGAGAGATACATTGCATAAAATACATTGAAAGAGTGAAACCAAATTTTATTACTTGAGGCACCTTTTAAAGGTTTGTATTATGGGCGTGCATGCAAGTCTGAGTGTGAGTCTGTGCATGCGTATGCAGGTAAACATGGAGGCTGGAAGATGGGTACTAAACCTCCTGGAGCTAGAAGCATGGGTGTTTGTAAGACACTGGTACTCTGAACCTAACTGTGATTCTCTTCGAAAGCAATAGGTCCTCTCAACAGAGTCATCTTCCAGCTCCAAATTATCTAAATGTAGACTGACTTCTAGTATCCTAGGGAAGCATATCAGATGAGAGCTGGGAAGTAGCTCACATGACCTACTGCAGGGAAAAAGGGTGGGGCCAACCAGATAGGAATTTGCTGAACTTCAGTCAGGCCACATTTAATTCATAGAATCCCATCTCTTTGAGAAAGACCTAACATAGTTTCCTCTTCAACCTGTTTCTTTTTTTTTTTTTTTTTTTGAACTTCAGAACTTTATTGTGCAGGACAGAGTTCAACCTGTTTCTTAAGTGCTGTCAATCTATGGGACGGTTCTAATTGTTTACTGCTTTCTACTTTTTCATGTGCTGTTTGTTTCATGGTGGGGCAGAGGTGTTGCCTGCTCTGCAGGGGCTAGTACTAAGTCTGCAGTTTCCATCATTCAGGAAACTTGATATTGATTTTATCAATATGTATTACCTCAATAAGCACAACAAATGAGTGGTTGAAAATATTTTCAGTATTACATATTCCCTTAAACTAAGGACAAAACCATTCCCAGATATTGTGGGAACAAGCCACTGTGACATTTCTCAGACTGTGATCAGTAGAGTTCAAGCATTTTCTACCTAGAGCAGGTTAGGAAGGGATGCATGCAATTTAATCTTTCTTGTATATGTGCACCAAAAATTAATATATTAAAGATACAGGACAATCCTGCAATTAGAAATTATTCAGGGCTATCATATTGAGAATTTTGTATAAGCCTGGAACTGTTTTATAGTATACATTAACGTCTTGTACATTACATTTCCATAGAAACCACTTGTGGATGAACATATCTGGAGGCAAGTGGTTCTTTGTCTATCACTAACACAGGAAAACTATGTCTATGATGAGAAATGTAGACAATGCTTCTCTGGTCATCAATATTCCTTCTCTTATCCTAGTTTCTAGAGACAAAAAAGACTTTTACCATCTCAGTTCTGTCTATGCCTCTATGGAATTAGCAAAACCACATACTCCAGGGTGAGCTCTTGGCATGGTTAATTGGTCCCTCCAGTATTCTCATATTCTGGTCTTTTTCATTGGATTTCTAAATGTTGTCCTCCTAAAGACACATTATTGTGGTGAAACTATCACTAAGTTCAAGTCTAAGTCTTGAACAATGTCCAAGTTCATTCCTCCTTCTTTACACAGACTCAGTAATTTAGGCATGGCACAAGTATGGCACTCATACTTCTGAAGGCTTACAAGACTAAGCCAACAGAGTTTAGTAACTGAAAAGGAGCTGCCCTTACACTGAAGAATGAGTGAATGTTGTTTATTCATGTGGTAGAGACAATGGGCAGAGATGCAAAAAGCGCCTAGATAGTTGCTCCTAGCCTTTTAATAAGGAATGAATGAGTCCTCATTCTGTGAGGACAGCATCTTCCTGGCCTGGTCAACTCCACAAATCTCCACTCCAGAATGCTACTGGGGGATTAACTTTCAACATAAATCTGGGAGAGAACACTTGTCAAACCATAGCTACCAGTATGCAGTAGAGTCAACCTGCAGTTTAGCCAGAGGAATAAACAGATAAACAGCAGGGGACATTGAAAAGGGCATCTCTGGATTCAAGGTAATTGCTATCGCACCCCCTCCATTGTAGTAGTTTTTTAAGATAGTTGAATAAAAGACTCCCATGTCATATATTATTGGTACTATCTTGGCACAAGGGATTCTGTTTCTTTCTCCACCATACCATATAAAGTGATTCCATAGGCAAATATTTACAGCAAAAACATGTTATTTGCCTCAGTCCCAAATCACAAACAAAAATCACTGTCTTCTAAGATGATTCAAGCTTCTCCATGACAAGAACTTTACTGGACCTGAACTTCACTCCACCCCTGCCACCGACACACCCAACCCAGTTTGCCTGTAGATGACCAAACAGGTCTAAAGTAATGATATTATTTTCCCCCAAGAACCAGTTAGAGCTGTGTTCCTGACTGTGCATGGGCATTTTGCATAGACAATTGCATTCCACTGTCAAGCATGCACCAAAAGGCAATGTTAGTGTTTCTTTATTTATAATTCTGCATTGTTATTCCCCAAACCTAGGCCTGGTGTTCTCTCCTGGTATAGAATAAGAATGCAGTATTTTTTATAAAGTCAGTTAGCAGACATGTATTTCTGGGGGGAGGATCAACAAAAGATCCCTATCTTACACTTGTAGTGGAGAACTCAGTTCATGCTAAACCATTTTGCATTTACTTATTTGTTTTTATTTATTTCACATATACATTTCATCAAGAGAAATCTGTTCAAGTCAAATTTTGCCACTTCTGTAAGTGACACACAGGACAGGAGATAACTAGGGCTGACTCCTTCAAATCCCAGTGTCCCCAGCTCATTCAAAAAATTGTTGTTATATCCCATTGATCTAGCTTCTCCTTTCTTAGATGTGTGGTAGGTAGCTGTGAGGAGCCAATTCACTTAACATAAAATATTAACATTCATTAGATTTCAGGTTTGGGGTTCTTTTTTCCCAGTGTGTAATTAAAGCACCATGGAAACAAATGTAGTTCCTTAAATGAGGTGTGACTGTGCCAGCCCCAAGTAAAACCCTAGGCATGGAAGTGAAGGGGGGATAGAAAGCCATGCAGACATGGAAATAATCTCTCATTACTTTACTATAAGAATCCTAATTAGTCCCAAAGGTTTTTCCTTGCTCATTTTAAACCAAAATCAGGTAGATGAGACAAAGCAATGTGTGTCAATCAATCTTGGCTAGAGTCAGTCAGCTGTAGCCACTCTGCTTCTATGACTTGACCCTCCATCCTTGCAACTGTGCAATGGCTCAGAATTTGCTCCCTCCCGAATTACAGGTGTGTATGTGGAATTGCGCTGGTAAGTGAGCTTTTTCTAATTGAGTTCATCCTTGTAAATTAATAAAAATTCCTGCCAATCAAACATGTGCATGTTTGCAGGAATATTATCAGTAGGTAATAGAGATAATTAATACTTCATGACATCAAGGTCTGAAATTAAAATCAAATCTGAGACTTAACTGCGATTATTAAATCTGAGGGAAATTATCTTTCAGATGACAAGAGTCACAACCTTCAGCACCTGAATTAATAGGAAGGAGCAAGCCTCCAAAAACATAGGCCATGCTTTTTTTTCTTGTGTTGCAATAATTACCATTTTATGACATCAAGGACCTATAACTGGCTCAAGATAATATTGCAGCTTTGCAAAATATTGTTGTAGCAAAGACTACAATTTCAGGCCATTTACCCAGTAGCAAAATCACTGAACAAGTAGAAAATTGCAAGATGGGACCCAGGCTTCCTGTCTCATATGAGACCTAAATTTTAGCTGACAATTTTGTAGTTGTGTCCCAATTTCCCTCTTGTCTGTCCAGGTCTCAGCTCTTGCATGGAAGTAAGATTTTCTCTGTACAACATTAACATCATGATCCAATACAAGTGATTTTTAATAGTTAATTTATCCCTTTATTTTTCTCATTCATCCTTTTGATGTGAGTGCCCGACTTTGGGTGGAAGTGTTTGGATAAGAGGCAGTAGAAAAAGACATAGACCCTGTTCTCAGAAGTCCTCACATTCTGGCAAGAGAATTAAATATATAAATTGTACCCAGAGAGAGACAAGCTTAGAGTCAGTAGGAGCGATGGTAGGAGTGGTGGGGATAGCTGATAGGTAGAGGCACTTCCAACAGGAGCTTTGTTATTCCACAGATAAATGAATATTCAAGGGGATAAGGTAACTGCTCATAGCTTTTATTTTTCCATCACTTCGAGGAAAATAATTACCTGCATGTGACTATTGTAGGTACATGATAGATGCATAACATTACTTCCCAAACCACAGTTGTGTTAGAAAGTGGAGTACCTTATAAATGTGTGTGTGTGTGTGTGTGTGTATGCCCATTGTTTTAGTGGATTCCTGCTGCTAAAATAAATCACATTGGACTGGATAATTTAAGAATGCTAGAGCATTTCTCATCGTTCTGGAAGCTGGGAAGACCACCAGTGCTCATTCGGTGCCTGGTAAAGGCTTGCTTTCTTCTTTCAGGATGCCTTCCTGCTATGACTTCACATGGAGAAAGAGACATGTGCTGTGCCTCAGAATGGGTGCTGGAGCAGAAGGGAAGGGCAGTGTGGCTCTACCTAGCTCAATCTCTTATAAGATATGAATCTCATTCATGATGATAATGACTTCATGACTCAGCCACTGCCTAAACGCTCCCCCTCTTAAATATCTACATGAACTTTGTAAAGACATAAATATCTAAGCTGTTATTCATACCTAATGGGACACTGTGTTCTGGTACCTGGGGGCATTTTCCCCCTGATCTAGGGCCCACTTTGCTGCAAACATCAATGCAGCTTCTCCTCTCAGTTCTGGTCTAAAGCTCAGGAAAATCACATGGAAAAGACAACCCATGCTCACTGCCAGCTCAGCCTGTGCCGCTGCCTGGCACACAGCACTCCTGTCCTCTCTCACCTGATTGCAATCCTCTCCCTGATGCTCTATAGCTGTGACACAAAATGTCCAAATCATGTAAAGGCAAAATTCTGTGACATGTAATTTCCTTTCTCCTTTATTCATCGGAGCTTGCTATTCATTATCTCATTTCTTCTGATCCTGTCACATGCCAGAAGTCTCATTTGAGACAGATAATAATTAGCACCCTGGAACTGCTAATCACTAAAGGGTAGTGTACTCATTTGACTAAGCACAAAGGTTAGTCAGAAAGACCTGATCCAAAACCCTATCTCAGCTACTTAATGAATTAATGACCTTGATCAGATAATCTCATCTCTCCCAATCTTAGTGCCTTAAACTGTATAATGGGATCATTACGTGTGTCTACATAAAGTTGATGTGTGGGCTAAATTTGACCACGTGCCTTAAATATCTAGATGTGCTTCACTGCATAAGAGAACCTTGATATGTAGATTTCATTGTTACTTATTATCAATGCAACTCTCAGAATGACTGTACCAAATTCCAGTGTGGAGCCTCAAAACTTAGGCACAAAATTGTAGAATGCCATGGTGTCTTAGTCGCCTTGGGCTGTTCTAATGGCATACTGCAAAGTGAGAAGTTCAGAAGCAGCAGAAATAGGCTCTGTAAGTGGGGAGGTTGGAAACAAACGCACTGGCAGATTCCATGTCAGGGAGACCCCTCTTGATGATTTGCATGCCACCATCTGCTGTGTCCTCATGTTGTGCAAAGGAAGGAAGCTTCTCCATTTAGCCTCTTTTATAAAGGCATGAGCACTACCCAGAAAGGTCTATTTTCATAACCCAAAGTCTCCAAATATCATCACCTTGGGGAATTAAGATTGGAAAAGACAGGACAAGTGAATAACTTGGCAGATAAAGGAATTTGCCACCAAGACTAACAGAGTTTGATGCCCAGGTTCCACATGGTAGAAAGGGAGAATCACTTCTGCCAAGTTCTCCTCTGGCCTTCATACCCACTCCTCTACACAGGTGTGTACAAGTGTACGTGTACACACACACACACAATGTAATTAAGAACAGCTTGGTCCATCCCTTTATTGGAGAGACAAACATGTGGAAACATGAAACATAATGTGAGAATAGAGAAGGATTTGGGGTGAAGCTACCAATCCCGCATTCAGCCACCTCTACTTAATGAGGACGTGACTAAGTTTGTCCATAAACACTAGGAAAGCATCAGGATAAAATCTGGCTCCAATGGGATGCTGCAAAATAGGGACTCTGGAAAGCAAACATATGCTGCAGTTGAAAGGGAGCTAAGTTTCCAGGCCATATGTCGTCTCTGGAGAATTTTGGGTATTAGCATAACTAGAGAAATCATTTTTGAGCTAGCCTCTAATGACAAGAGTTCCAGTAGACCCCCTCTTAGCTCAGGAGGCCCTAGGGGACTGTGAGTCACCTGGGTATGCTCCAAAGACAGGGATCTGTAGGAGCCTCCCTCCCCTTTGAACAATCTTTATTCCTTGCCTCGTTCTCTAAGAGAAGGCATATGTTTCTTCGATTTGTTGTTTGCAGCAAGGTGCAGCTTAGAGGGAACTGTGGATGCGCTTGTGTTTGCCATGAAATTAAATAAGAGCAATGATACATAGCCAATGTGCACCCATAAATTTCAAGTAGGAAAATTCGAATGTGGCGTGAGGATAGAAGTTGCTGATATATTAGAAAGGAAAGGCACTGAATCTTGGGCAAAACGAGAGAAATATAATTTCCCTGCATTATCTTGTCCCTTTCTTAATTGCCTACCAGGATGCATTCATCAGCTCCCTTCCCTAGGCCCCAGCTCTCTCTACTCGTGTGCATTTTTATACAAACTCGCCTTGTGTTTTAAGCATAAAACACAGAGCTTTTGCTATCACATCAGACACAGACAATGGATAAAAATCTTCACTTGTCACTTTCCAGATATAACACATTTTGCATTTCAAAGCTGGAAAGCAGGCTGCAAATGCTGAACCGGGGGGGGGGGATGATAAAGATGAGGGCAGAAGCACCCACTGGGCTGAGGATGCTGCACAGATAAGGTTTCACATCAGGTGCCGATGCAAAAGCAGGGCTAGCTCTTCAGACCATGCCCATTACAATTGCCGGCTAGGTTTTCTGATTCCCGTCGTGGGATCTGTTATTGCGAAAAGAGATGATAGGGTTTCTTTCTGTCTTAGGGTTATAGAAGGAAGGTGGATAGAAGGAATCTGAACTAGACACCTCAAGAAGAACATGTGAAGGCCTCATGTGGGAGACACACGCAAGCCATATGTCCACCAGATGGTAAAAGCTTCACCTCGGAGGAGGCAAAGCATAGCTGGTGAAAATCCCTGAGCCAGTGTACCAACAGGTACAGGCATGCCAGCTAATCTTAGATCTCTGGTGGCAGAATGAGCCCTTCCATCTGGCTGCCTGTTATATCATCCTGCTAGCCTGTTGCTTCATGCAAGCACTGTGGTAGAGCTTAGGATTGGGGTCTTCTGGCCCCACTTAGCCTCACATTCCCTCCCTCTTCCTCTCTCACTCAACCCTAGATTCATGTCTGTCTCTGTCTCTCTCTTTTGATTTTTTCCCTTGTTATTTGTTTTCTCTTGAGATAGAGTCTCCTTATATATCCTAGCCTGCCTTCAATCTCATCATCCTACTGCCTCAGCCTCTGGAACGTAGAGGTTATAAACAATTGCCACTGGGGAAATGAATAACAATCTCCTTGTACTATCTCAATAGCTAAAATAGAAATTGCTGAAGCATCTGACATACACCTGAAAACACTGTGTCATCATCAGATGATAGAGACTGGTCACAAAGCAGCTAACAATTTATGGAATTGCAGAGACTTTATTCAGTTGGGTAGGTTCTAGAGAGAGGAAGAATCAGACTGAGTTTACTGAGAGCCATAAAGTGATCCAATGTGGGTTTTCATTGGTTTATGTTTTTTCTTCTCATAGGTGCTTCACTTATTATAATTAGATTTTATAACTATTATATTTTACGCTATTGTAATTTGGCTTTTTAAACAGTTTTTGCAATCCAAGTGATCGGTGTTAGTATATAAAAATACAAACTGTTAATAGCACTTGTACTTATGTAGCATTAGTTTAAGTTCACTTAAGACTCTGGAATAATTTTGTTTACATTGGGGTGTCATTAGTTAACCTAGGCTGGCCTGTAACTTGCTATGTAGATCAGGCTGGCTTTGAGTTTGAATTTCCCTTCTGTTTCTGTTCTCCTGCCCAGGAGTAAATATGCAGAACCATGAAAATCTCTAGACTCTGGAGTTTCCCAATACATCAGTATTTCTGTCTTTGAGAAGGGTGTGTATATACAGATACATATATACATATATATATACATAAATAAATATATATATATAAAATCATTTGTCTTTCTTTATCACACTGGCAAGGACTACCATTCTAACGACAATATTGAACATTATAAATTACAGAGGATGTGCTTGTCCTGAACTTAATGTTAGAAATAGTAGCATTTATTCTTTCATAATATGTGTGATACAAATTCTTGATAGAATCTTTTTCATTAGGACACATTCCCCTATTTATAACATTCTTAACATATTTTATCATGAATGAATGTTTTACTTTTTGAAAGATGTTTTTTGTTTGGCATATATTGCAATGATTATATGATTTTTCTCTCTTATTTTGATGATTCAAATTACATTGACTCTCAGATCATTTTTTAATACAATTGACAGAAGCTTAACTCTCATGAAAGGATTTTCTTCCAAGGATAGACACTCTGCTGTATAAAACTTCAGAGGAATTAGGGGATGCCTACTTCCCTTGGAGGTAAATTGAATCAGTAGATGTGTCTCATAGGGCTATAAGCAAGCATGGTAGTTCTGACCTTGAGAAATGCTTATGAATATTCCCAGGGGATTCTGGGTGGATTTCCATGTACCCTTACTTTGAAAAGCCAATGGTTAATTTCTTCTTTAAGTAAAACATCCAGTGACATATAATTATATCAAAAGCTGTAAAGGAACACTGATGAGGGAACATTATGGGGACTGACCACGTCTGTCATACATGACAGTTAGGAAAAGCTACAGAGAGAGCTTGTGGGGACACCACGGACACAAACACGGCATAAGAATTGTCATTGTCCCATGGCAGAGAAAGCAGGAAGGGAATGATGAACATAATGAATTTATACCCAGGCATGATCCTCAGAGCTCTTCAACCTATCCCAAAAATGTGAAGACTGGGAGCGTGGATGTGTATACTACTGAGGTGGTGACTGAATCTAGAAGTTGTTTTTTTTTTTTTTTAAGAAATGTGCTTTCTGCCTCTTAAAATATCTGTCACTGCCTGAGTACATTCTGCATATGAGTTATACATTTCTTTCACTGTTGCATTTGCATGTGTCTTTGGCTTTGACTTGCCCTTCAAGGGTTATGGCCGTTAGTTCTGCCCACCGTCCTCTTGATCTCACATTGCTCCAGTAATGGCTATTTTGTAATGGGAATTTTTTAAAGCAACACTTAAATTGTTTTAAAAAACACAAATAAGTGTAACTTTTTTTTCCTCATTTAATTTTCTCCCTTGCAGTCTGGTGGAAAGAGTACTATCTTAGCCGGCTCTCTAGCAGATACTCTGCTTCCTGTGTTCCGTATGAAGGAAGCCATGTATTAAATTGGGATGAGCCCTTGCATTTCATCATAGAAAGTGAGTGTTGGCTTGAAATGGAGGATCAGCTCATGTGGGAATGAGATGGTGCCTGGATCATAAACTGCTACTCCTGGGCAAAGGAGCGAATTATTAAAACTATTGTTTATGGTCCTTATCATTTACAAACAGGTGAACACAGAAAAAGGACTTTCAATTTCCCTAAATTAATTTTCAGTTGAGGGTTCTCTTGTGTTAAAGAGATAAGAAATTTGTTTAGAATTACAGTACAAGGAGAGTACAGCTGTCTAAAGGACCTGCAAGTTTAAGGTTACCTAGCAAATATGGATACGGCATTTCTCAGTGGTTGTTCCTTTTTAACACACATTTGAGAAATTGAACAGACCTTAAGACAAACAATGTTCTAATTTGTGGTCATTATCTCCTTGAGACAGCTTCCTGGGAAATGGCTGTGAGATGAGTATGATATATATATATATATATATGTATATATATATATGTGTGTGTGTGTGTGTGTGTACATATATATGGATGAAATAATGACAGTATTGCTATATTGATAAACCCAAGCCTTGTATCATTGTGTTGCTGTACTAAATAGCAAGAAATCCCTCCCTGGGGGCTGGGGAGACGGCACAGTGGTTAAGAGCACTGATTGCTCTCCCAAAGAACCCAGGTCCAATTCCCAGGACAAACACGTCAGCTCAAAACTGCCTGTAACTCCAGTTCCAGGGGATCCAACACCCTTATAAGACATGCATGCAGGCAAACTGCCAATGTAGGTGAAATAAAATGAATATTTTTAAGGAGTCTCTCCCCAGTGTGAATTTACTAAAAGAACCTCTCAGCATTTCTGTGTGAACTGAAGGCATTGGCTCTTATATTCACAAAGGACTGATCACACCACCAACCCTTTATATATCAACTCCCTTTATATATCAACTGTCTCCCGCGCACACCATATTATCCTATCCACATCCTTCATCAAACCCCACATACTCATAGATCAACACACACATGTCATGTATGAAATGACAAATTACTCAAAGGTGATCTCAAGTCCTCCCCAGTATCAGGTTTTGGCTACTACCCAAATCTATAGAAAGTCCTCCCATACTTAGAATTGGCTACTTGGCAGTTACCAGTTTGAATCATGTGTCTTAAGTTCCTAAAGGATGGTAAATATATAGCTTAAATATACTTTAGTATCTTCCCTGAGCACAGAACTGTGCACATTCTATAAACTCAGTACCATAAATCCTTGTTGACTATCAGATGATTATATGACCCAATGATTATATACTTAATAATGAATAGGC
Organism: Mesocricetus auratus; assembly: GCF_017639785.1. NCBI lineage: Eukaryota > Metazoa > Chordata > Mammalia > Rodentia > Cricetidae > Mesocricetus > Mesocricetus auratus. The sequence goes on along the minus strand of NW_024429205.1, from coordinate 16,069,316 downwards.
CACTGTGGAGTTAACCTTCATAGTCAGTTTAACTGGATTAAAAATCACATGGAAATTCATTTTCTGGGAATATGTGTGAGGGTATTTCCAGAAAGGTTTGCTTGGGCATGAAAGACCTACTTTGAATGTATATATTATCCCATATCTAAGGTCCTGAGCTGAGTAAGAAGGAAAACACAAACAGAACACCAGAATTCTTCTACTTCCTGGGGACACAATGTGACCAGTGGCTGAACAATCCTGCTGTAGTGTATTCTGTGTCTCTTTCAACTACGAATGGACCAAAATAAACTCTTCCCTCTTCAAGTTTGTCTGGTATTTTGGAAATGAGGAGAATAATTCAGCTACCAATAAAGAGCTTTAAAGCTTTGACCAAATGGGAACCGTCCTAATAGGAATAGGATGAATCAGATGGACACCTGAGAAGAAGAAAACCAACTATGCTTTTCCATCAGAAAAATGTCCTTCAACTGGCCACTCGGCTTGGGCAGAGAAAACGAAAAGCCACTAAGTCCTTTTCACACCAAGGAAAGTGGAGGAGCTATGATTCACCCCAGTCACCTACTCTGAGCTCACAAATACCTAGAAGGGGTCCAGAGATCACAACTCATTTTTCAGTTCTTTAAGAACAGTCACCCCCATCACTGCCTGGGGACAGGTCAGTGGGTGGATATGTTCAGGATGCTTTTGTGCAGAAGGCAGGATTGGCATTCATTAAAACCTTTTCTTCAACCATTTTACTCTCATTATGCACAAAGAGGGCTTAGGTAAGTAGGGATTAAAGCAAGAATTATTCTAAAGCAAGAAGCTTTATCCTCAAGACATGAAAACAGAGAGAAACCAGTTACAAATGTAGGATTAGATTATAAACTTGTTCACTGAACAGTTACATGGCAATTTGCTGCAGTAATTATTACCATTAATTTGAGAGCCAATAATTATTACAAAACTTCTACCATTTCATCTCTCATTTATTCTGAAATCCTGGAGTGCATTTGTTTATTTATTTATTTATTTATTTATTTATTTTCTAGATACCTGGCTTGCTTGGCTGGTCTAAAAACCTCAATCCTAATTACTTTTATAATTATAGGCATTTTGGATATGAATCAAAAACTCCTCTGATTACCTTCTTTCATTGGGAAGGCAATGCACTAAGACTGAAAAGGTGATTCATCTTGGTCACCCTTTTCTATGCAGAACTGTCCAGCCCAGAGGTTAATTGAACAGAGGACAGTGGCTGCCATCTTGGATCTCATTCCATTTCAATTTTCTACTCACAAACACAATGTTGTTTCTAGCCAAGGGGGGGTGAACATGAGCATGTAATTCTCCCCCTTGACGCCTTTCCCTCCGGCCTTTCAGTCTTTGGAGAGCAAAACTCAGTGCTAGTGTAATTGAACTGCTGTGCTTGGCTTCTCCCCAGAAAGATAGAGATATATAGTCCCTCTGGTGACTCATAGCAATGGATCTCAAACTCAGCTGGGTTTAGCTCTATGAATTAAAAATTTTGTTGAGGTGTGGGTCCAATGAGGACAGAAATTTCAAATGCAGTCATATAAACCACAGCTTTCTTGCTTCACTTCCTGGCCACGATGATGTCTCACTGACTAACCATAATAATGGCTAGTTAGAAAGACTCACAGATTACTAAAGTATATCTCAGTGGACCATCTAGATGAATCTGTGTTAGAGATAGCCTTCTATCAATATCCATGAATCATGGACAATATTAGATAATATAAAAGCAAACGGTTCTCCATGCTGAGATTTTGGCCAGGATAAATCAAGATAGCTCCATTTAAGCCAAATAGTCTAGACACATTGATGCTGGGTGCAATGACTGCTCATGACTTCTCATTCTGACTGTGTTGACAAGTGTCTAGGAAATGAGTCAAACATTTCCCTGGGTATATCTGTGAGGATGTGTTCAGAGTGCACTGATTAAAAGAGGCAAGACATCATCACGAATCTAGATGGAACCATCCCATAGACTGGGAGCCCACATGAAATGTCAAAGGAAAATCAAGAAAACAAGTGTGTCATTCTCTACCTCCACATCTTAGATATAAGAGAGGTATAGATCTGCTCTGAGATAGGTGGTAGAATATTATTTTAAAGTATGTAACTTTTGTTTTTGTTATATTTGTTTAACTCTGTGAAGCTATGATTCTTTGCTTAAAATGCCTAATGGTCTGATAAAGAGCTGAACAGCCAATAGAGATGCAGGAGCAAGGATAGATGGGGCTGACAGGCAGAAAGCATAAATAGAAGGAAAAATAAAGAAGAAAAGAGAAACAGACAATGAAATAACTAGGAAAGGAGGACATCAGTGACCAGACACCCAGCCAGCCATGGAGTAAGAAGAAAAGTAAGATATATAGAAGTAAGAAAGATAAAAGTTCTGAGAAAAAGGCTGGATGTTGGTGGTACATGCCTTTAATCCCAGCACTTGGGAGGCAGAGGCAGGCAGATCTCTGTGAGTTCAAAGCCAGCCTGGTCTTCAGAGACATTTCCAGGACAGGCTCCAAAACAATACAGAGAAACCCTGCCTGCAAAACCAAAAAAAAAAAAAAGTTCTGAGAGAAAAGGTAGAAGGGCTAATTTAAGATATAAACCAAGCAAAAAGCTGGCTAGAAACAAGCCAAGCTAAGACCCAGCATTTATAACTAAGAATAAGCCTCTGTGTGTAAGTGTTTTGGGAGATGGGTGGTGGGCCCCTCAAAAAGGCCAAAGAGTAAAATATCTCACAACAGAGATATTCTTCCTTTCACCATGAAAAAAAAACTGGATTTAGTCCATCATGGTCAGAGAGGCATGGCAGCAGGAGCTTGAGACAGCTAATCTAGTTGGAACCATAGTCAAGACCAAGGAGTAGGCAAGAAGTAGGGCTGGGCTATCAAACATCCAGGCTCACCCACAGTGACTCACTCCCTCCAGCAAAACTCAACTTCCTGAAGATTCCACAACCTTCCAAAAGTGTGCTACAACTTAATAGCCAAATATTTAAACATAGGAGCCTGTGGGAGCCACTTCCCATTGAAAGCAAAATAATAACTAAAACAGTAGAAGAAGTAGACTCAAAGACTATACAATTTGCAGAATTGTATTGAGCTATAGAACACCATTAAGAAAAATCTAGGGAGGTGGGACATCTAGAGAGATGGTCCAGTGAAGAGCATTTGCTGCTCTTCCAGGGGATCGACCTGTTTCAATTTTGATTGCCAGCACCTACACAGCGGTTCACAACCCTCTATAGCTCCAGTTCCAGAGGGTCGGATGCACTCACAGGCTCCTATTCATATGTAGACACACACATTACACATAATTAAAATAAAAGTAAATAGCTAACATATCTATTGAAATGTTTGCATATAAAAGAAGGTGCTGAGAACCTGACTGCCCCATTGTTCAGCTAGTCTATGAAGGATAAAGCCCATATTCAAAAGCTTTTAGGTTTTCCATGACTGGAGCCTTTTTCCTCTACTGCACAGCAATGTCTCACTGCATTTGGGGAAGCTCAGAACCTATTAATCAGTTTTGCTCCATAACAGAAAGATGAACCGGACAGGGATTCACCAAGTATCATTAAGCTAGAATGCTATAGTGATAAATAGCAGCTAGATAAACACCCTCAGCTCACTTCAGGTAGTTGGTCTTGGATTCTGGGATTCCCCAGGCAGAGCTAATGATGAAGCCAGCTAAATATAGATGAGCTTGAGGACACTGGGGGAAAGCTCTCAACAGACACAATGAAAGAGGAGCTATTCATGTGTCAGGAAGATCAAGAGGCAAGGAACAGGTGTATTGATCTAGATGGGAGTTGTTCTTAGCTTAGACCTGATAAGAAACATTAGGCCTTTAATTCATTGTTATCCTTCTCAAGCTAGGACTGAAGGGCTAACACAGGGATACTGCAAGTCAAAACCTTAGCCTGATATATTTTCTCCACAGCAAGTTCATAGCAGTGGAGTCCAATCACTCATTAAATCTCCTAGTGCCTGCCACACCTCATCTGCTTGGTGAGGGATGTACAGATGAGATGGATAATAGGCCCTGCCAAGGCAGCAGAGAACTTGAGCAGCGCTGTATTCTAATAGGAGAACAATGCAGTTGAAATAATCATCTCTGAGGGACTCAATGCAGTAGAACAATGCTGCAATCTCATTCCTGACTACAGCGAAACTTTTCAGAAGAGGGAAGGGATGGATCTGACCTTCCTCGAGGAAAAGCCTATGTTTAGTGAAGAGTGAATACAGATAGGGAGATCTGACAGTTGTTACAGTAGCCCAAATCATCATTTGGGTTCGTATAACTAGCTATGGGGCAATATGTCTACAGCTATGATAAATCAAAGGGAACATGATATGGATTCTAAGGTCCTCGTGCACAGAGGAATAAAGATGAGAGACGACTAATGTTTGCAATCTGCACAATTGCCAGTAACAAGTGAACATCAAATGCACTGGTTGCATTGCTCATAGGTTTAGGCAACATTTTAAAATGGGCATGAGTTACACAAAGGATGCTAGCTCAATTTTATGAACCCTTGCTTCTTTTTAGCTGTTACTCTGCTTTCCCTTGAACCCTGTGTTGGCCAGTCCCACACACATCCTGTAGGTGGAGTCACCTATGCTCTGTATGGTAACTTCCTGGGAGTTAAGGCCATTTATGGGTGGGGTAGTTAAAGACGATAAAGGACCTTTGATTCTGCCTTTTAAACCTGAGCAAATGATTCTTGCTTGGGGATTGAGCCCTCCTTCTGAGATCACCGGAGGACACGGCAGATGGAGTAAGATCCTTTCCAGGAACACTGTAAAGAAATATTGATTCAAAGGCAGCATCTAACTTTACGATTACAGAATGTAGGAAGGAGCCCAACCTCCTAGCTATTGAGAAGCCGGAGGGAAATAAGAGACAGTGAACGTGAGATGTGTCCTGAAGCTCTTCATGTCTTCAGGCTTAGTCAAGCAGAGAGAACAGAGAAGCTGAGTGCTTCCTCTTACACCTTAGCCTCTGAGGAGACAGTAGTAGTATCGTCATTATCCCGCTGTACTTCGGTGAAGATGAGTCTCCGGAAGAGAATGAATGACTGGTCCTGGAAGCCCAGTCCCTCTCCTATCCTGGGAGTTCTGTGCTTCCAAATGCAGCTTGCTGATGAATGCCTGCTGTCTGGAGGTTCTGGACACACAATTACTGACCTGGCTGTGTAGGAAGACTGGCTGCCTGGCTGGGTCCAAAATGGCTCGAAAAATAGAGAATTCAGAATTGTTTTTCTCTAGCAAAATCCCTCTGGCAATATCTACATCCTGGACTCACAGTGCAGGCTCAATGATACAGATGTGGCTTTTGCTCCTGAGTGCTGGCACCTTTCAGGGACACAAACTCTTCTTAACCTAGTGCAAGCCTCCAGAGGCTGGAATGTGCTCCCATGTAAATGCTGGGGGGTTGGTCCTTGGTCCTTGCAAAGCTTAATGTGTCATATCTCTGCTGCTCATCTGCATAGTGCTCTCTCCAAGAAACACGACACAAGCCTTTGCTAGTAAATTCAACAACACTGATGCATGCCTTAACACAAACACATGCACGCACACACACACACATACAAACAATCAACACAGAATTGTTCTCCCTGGTAAGGCGGCTATATCTATAATGTGTGTCTTTGCCAACGCCCCCTCCTTAATTCTCTATTCCATTCCTTCCAGCTTCTGTCACTGCCACTCCCTGAAAGAAGCCGTTGCTCATGGTATCCTTATTTTGATCATATAAAAATTATTTGCTAGCTTGTCCTTCCCAAAATCATTTCCTCCTTTGAACAGAAAAACTGATAGTTGGAGTTCAGCCATAATTGTGGAAGTATAGTAAAGATATTGTGAACTTAAGCTAATACAATAAATAAAAGCTTCCTACTACTCCTACCGCAGCCAGTATATGAAAAACACATGCAACAGGAAATTACATAGCAGTGACATGCGATGCATTTTTATTGAATAGGTTTTCACCTACCGAGGATCTTCTTTCTTTTCTTTTTCTGCATTGCACAAGAGCTTTGCTTTTGAAGAATAAAATATTTAACAACTGTGGCCAAAGAAATTCATAAAAATGATACAAAAATATCAAGACTGAACAGTAAACTGCAGAGTGAGTGAGAACTGTGTGCCAATTGATGGTCATGTCTTGTAACAAATATACCTCTTTTGGTCTGGGAGGGGAATTGTAAAAAGTCCATGAGTTTCTGTTTCAGAATAGAGTGGTAAGGCTTTAGAAGGCAGCTGGTTTTTTTTTTTTTTTACAAACACACACACACTCACACGCATGCACGCACGTGCACATGGAAACACACATACACACACAAACACACACACTCAAATTTCAGTACAAATCCAAGCTTTGTGCCTTCTCCAAACCCCAACCCGACTCAGCTTCTCTTTCTTCTCCAGAGTATTTGTTTTACTCTCCCACCCAGAACAGACTTCAAGAAGCAACCACAGATATCACAAGCAAATCATGCCTCTGAATTTTTCCTCTATTGTTTCTTTTTTTTTTTTTAGAAAAAGAATAGTTCTGAAGGAAATTCTTGAGTCATTTTCTTCTACCATAATCTTAGTCTCTCACATAATGAGCTGTTAACATCTTGTGGATAGGAAAGCTCTGGGAGTGAGCTTGGCAGCTTGGAGCAAGTCTGGGGAGAGCAGGGCTCAAAACAAAACCCAAAAGAGTGAAAGAAAATGTCATATGATCATGAGATTTTGATTCTCAATGCTCCCACCTAACTAACTTACGGCTTTTGAGTATATATTCACAGTCAGATACACAAACAAAATCGTATTCAGTAAGTGATAAAGGATACAAAGTGGCTCTTAGGTTCAGCAAAATTTTAAGAACTGGATAAGTACAAAATCATGAATAGCATGAAATAAAAGGAGGAAAGAGTCAGGTTCTTGACAAATGCACACTTCTACTACTATGAGGATAATTTCTTAGCTCTGTTGACATCCCCATTGCTTCTGGGTACTCCTAAGCATAAGTATGAAGGTTAGCTGAGCCCTGACCATGGAAATCTATCTGTATTGCCTAATGGGCAAATGTTTTCAGGCATCTCTACAAGGGTGTCAACATTACCCCTCAAAAGCATCCCACTTTGGTGGATGCCTTAATCTATCTAGATTGCCAGAGGAAAAGAGCAGAGTTAAATAATAAATTCTCATGGTCTCGTGATTCTGAAAGCTACAAGTCTTGATGAAAATGAAAGTAAATTTGTTTTCCAGGAACTATGACATTTGGATTCAAATGATGACTCCTTTTAAACCTTCCTTCTGTTGTGTTTCCTTGGTGCCTCTGTGTGTGGAAATAGTGCACACTCTGATTTCCTTTATGATGACAGTGATCTCATCAGAGCAAGGCCTTGTCCTTAAGACTCCATTCAAACCTAATCACTCTCTGAAATACACTCCAAATACATTTCCAAATCTCCAAATATACTCTCATAGAAGGTTATTATATAGTACAGATTTTATGAACACAATCAGTCCACAATGAGGGATGACTTCAAATAATGATGATGTCAAAACCCCCTAGAGAAACACACACACACACACACACACACACACAGACACACAGAGAGAGAGAGAGAGAGAGAGAGAGAGAGAGACCACACACACACAAACATACACACCTGCACACAGAGAGAGACAGACAGAGAGACAAATAGGCACTCAATGCCCCCAAATAAAGATAAGGAGAAATAAAGCAATGCAACTGCTAATCTTTGCCTGAGAAATTCTTTTCAGTTAAAAAAATACTTTGAAAGTCATCCACAGTTCAGTTACTTTTGAAAGTATATTTTGAAGATTCTGAAATACAGCTAGTTTTATAAATAATTGTTTTCATTTATGAATACACAGTAGATCACAAAAACTAGTCAAACACTAATTTGTCAGGCGGGGGAAGTTAGAACAAGGGATTCTTGGGGGTGTTCTATGTACTAAATTGTCCTGTTTAACAAAAATGAAATGTGTCAACTCTACTGGTTTCCCTATCACGTCAGAAAGTCATTTTGATCATCAGGAAGACAGAAAGTCACACTATTCATTGTCTTTCTAATAGTCTTTACATTTGTAACAGTAACAGTTATACTAATTAATTAATTTTGTAGGGGTTAGGGAATAAGCTACAGTGTGTGTGTGTGTGTGGGTTTGTTTTTTCTTAAAAATGTATATATATTGAATCATTGATGCAGTGATGGGGATATCAGTACAGATTCAACTCATTTCATTTTTATTACATAGGACAATTTAGTGTATAGAACACTGACAAGAATATCTTTCCCTACCTGATATATTAATGTTTGACTAGATGAATCATCTGATCGACTGGTAGCCTAAGTTTAGCAATGCTTTATAAAATTTATATATTTTTTCTTAAATAGCTATACACAGAGAGAGATAGCTATGCACACATCACACACACAGATAGCTACACACACACACACACACACATACACACACACACACAGCAATACACCAATAGCTATGCACACATCACACACACAAATAGGTACACACACGCGCGTGCGCGCGCCTTGAGTCTTTCGAGGAATACAAGGTCACAGAGGAAGGAAGACAAGGTCACAGGGGGCAATGAATCACTTTGTTTTCAGGACAAAGAAAGAGGCTCATCCTTATAAAAAGAGCATTTTGATTAAATGAACTCAATTTGAAGAGCCAATCAGCTTACTTCGCCTCCGTGTTAGTGAGTTCTCCTTTAAAACAAAGAGCCTGTTTAGAGGTCTAAGGACTGTGTGTGCCATAATGTGCCAGGACATGCTTCAGTACTAGAAAACTTTATTAGTCGCTATTATTATTATTCAACCAACACACACAATCTCCACTCCTTAGAAACAGGTGCTGAAAAATGTTCCCTCTCCCTCATAGCAAGAAGCAAGTGAAATCAATTGCAGACTTGATAGGACAATGGTCCATGGAGAAAGGGTTAAGGCAATATTGTTATTAATACTGCCCGATGAGCATACATCCTGTTTGCTTCATTAGACACCAGAATCTTTTAATCTATAAACAGTTCCACCATGTAGGCTTCCTTAAGCACATTTTCCTTGTAAGGAAATTGATGTTTCAAGTGATTCTGGATTCATTCAACTAGAAAACCAGAGCATCGGAATTAGGCTCAGGGATACCTGACTTAAGATATCTCTGTGGACATCCAGCTTCCGTAGATGATTTAAAGGGGGCTATTTAGTCTTCTCTTTCTTTTGTTTTCTTCTTTTACTGTGTATTCCTTTTCTGACCTTCTGTTCCATTTTTTTTCTATTTCTCACCCCCCCACATACACTTCCTGCAAAATAACAGCTAAGAAAGATGTAAGGTTGACTGAAAACATATCTTGAATTTGGCTGTCTCTAAAATATGTTCTACTATATACATAAATGCCTCAAAGTAGACTGGCAAGCATTGCATTAGAGAATAGTGAAGAGTGAAAGAAAAACAAACAAACAACAACAAAATTGATTCTGTATCCGCAAAGGCCTGGATGAAGATGATAAAACAGGAAAAAGGGTTCTACATTTAACTGAGCACAGGTAAGATCTCGACTTTTTAGAGATAACAGTATCTTAGGATGGTAGCATATGTGATAGATTGAGACAGTCAGCTATAGAGATGCATAGGAGAAGACAATCCTGAATGTGTTTTCACATCTCCAAAATGCTATAGGTTTCATTCATATAGGTTGCTTTACTAGAAGCATGGTTCATCACACCACGTAAAGGATGTCATGTCCTTCATTGTGACTAATGGTCCTTAACTGATCGTCTTCACTTGCTCTGAATCATAGCCTGCCACTTCGTTGAAATAATATTCTTCCAAGATTCTGCCCATTCATTCCCATAGAGGATCATATTCCCCTGATGTGTTGCCCTTTGAGTACACAGCAAGTGAGTGTGGGTAGTGTGAGAGAAAGAAATACTTGATTAGTTTTTAGTTAGCTAGGGAGCTAGAGGGGATAATACTATGTCTCTGTTAACTCTCAGGGGACAGGGCAGTAATTTATTACACTCCTTAACTGAGGCTGGGAGATGAGGAAAAGCTGCAATATTTCAATCAAGATGACCTTCCTCTAGCTCTGAATACTAACCCATTTGTCTTCATTCTACTCGGATAGCCATGACTAAGCACTATTATATGAATTCGAGGGTAGTAGATGTTAAGTAGGAGGGGATAAATTACATTTAATACAGCTATACATCATAAGATTTCATGAAGCTCTTTGAATAACTGTTTGTTCATTCAACACAATGTTTGAAAAATCCCCTCAGACTGCTTGTCCTACTTCCTGCCTCACAGACACAGGTGAGTCAGAAGATTTACAACTACAGTGTCTCTAAAAGTGATTATTTCCATATTTGCTCAAGATGATCACAAATTCCCACACATTGAAAAACTGTGAAAATTCTAGAGTCTTTACTTAAAGCAGAATAAATATTCAAATCTATAAATCTAATGAGTGAATAATGGAAGAAAAAAGAGAATTACCGAAGACTTCCAGCTTGATTTCATTTAGGAGATACTGAGCTAGTCTAGGCAAGTAGAGAAGAAGAGGCCTAGAACTCACTTTTCACTGAAGTTGCAGCCTGATGTGGAATGTGAGGCTGTAGATGAATGGCGGATTTAATTTCTAGCAAGATTAGTATCATAAAATAAGTAAAGTCACATGATTGAGTGAAAAAATAAGTCTTTTGAGGTCAGAGAATCTAAATCTCAGAGACAGTTCAGTTGATATTTCAGTTTACTTTGCATTAATCAGAATTCTCTAGAGGAGCAAAAGCAAGAGAATAAGTATATATTAGCAATGGAATCACTAGATTGGTTTTACATGATAAGGGCTAGATAGTAAAAAATGATTGTTTATATACTGACAAAACTCAGAACCTGGTAGTTCCTCAGTTAGCATGTCTGTGTTCCTCAGTGGTCCCAATCTCAAGCTGGAAGCTTGGAGGATATCTGAAGAGGTCCCTGTTCTTTCATCTACATGGGTTTCCAGAGTCAGTGAAGAACCACAGCAACAGTAACAGTGTGGATACCCTCATAATCAAAGAATAAATGCAAGCAGATGAACCAACTCATCTATGACTTCCTTTCTGACTTCTTCTATCCAGGCCCCTAAGAAAGTGCTGCCCACTCTCAGGGAAGGTCTAATCTTCTCAGTTAATCCTTCCGGGACATGTCCACAGATATTGACTCAGAAGCAAATCTCTTAGTTGATCCCACATCTAATCACATTGACAATTTTAACTACTGCACACACCATGACAAGTGAATAGGAAGAGCTGCTCCAACTATAATGATGAAGGGGAAAATATCAGTAAGAGAGAGCTATGAATTAAGTCATTCACATTTATTATACAATATGTACACATATAGATACACACAAGGACTGCAGGGATAACATATTCACAGCAGAGACTAGAGAAAGGACTGGCATCAGATAAGATTGCATTCATATCATGGCTCTTTTACTATCTAGCATCACAAATGAATCAAGCTCACTTAAATTCTTAGGACCCATTTTTCCCATATAAAAGGAGAATAGTAAAAAGCAACATTAGTTGGCTTCTTTCCAATATTAACTGAGGCGATATGTGTAAATGTTTAGCAGAGTCTGGCTAGTGGAATGGCTTTCACCATTACATCTGCTGTAGCCTCACACATTTCTACACTTGACAAACGCCATTCTACTCATGTTAATTCTACTTCCAGGTTAAGTCCCGTTCTTTCACTAGTTTGTTCCACAAATAGCTCTATGCATCTCCTATATGGATTGTTTCATTCTTCCAGTATCTACTGACTTATTTTCAAGGCAACACCTAAAACAGAAAAGTACTAGGTTTCCTGCTACTGTTCTGCTCCTCCTAAGTTCTGAGGCTCTGTGGGAGGAGGGGCAGACTTATTGGTGACCTCCAAGAATGGAAAATGCTTGTGACTGTCATATGTAAACAAGAAAATTAAGAGAGGACACCACAATGGACTGAGTATTTGCCCTCTGCCCCTTCCGGTACAGCAAGGCTAGAAGACTTCTGACTTAATAGCCTAGAGTCAACGTAGACAACAGACTCAGGCTGTGGTGTTTAATTTCCCATTTTTATCTGTCACTTGAATACACCAACACAACCCACCTCCAGTTCCAGGAAGAACACACCTTGGCACCGTGTGAGAGTGTCATTGGGTGCTCAAAGCCCAGGCAGGCTTTATGGAACAGAAGGAGGAGTATAAATAAAAGAAACCAAGTACATTAGCGACTTGCTCTGCTCCATATGCTAACATAATTGCAGCTTCCCTTCTCTCCCACATGGCCTTCAGAATCTAAAACTGCAAGATCTCAGTGCTCTGTTTTTATTTTTGTTTGTTTTCCAGTGTATGCCACAGAGAAAGGCGAGCATGGGGCTGCTTTTCAGTTGTAGAAGAAAGGAACCCAGTTGAAGGAGCAGTTAAGTCAGTGAAAGTGTGCGATACACAAAGTTTAAAAGATCTCGTGAGGAGCCTTTGCCCTATGTAGGAAACAAACATGACTTGTTCACCAGGGTGTTGTCCTCAAATCTGAGCCTGAGCCTTTAAAAAATCATACACGCAGAGCATCGTAAGTTTAATTTTACTTTTGATTTTGGCTTTTGTTTTTAGGTTGTTGTCCTTGTCACCCCTACCAAATAATTAAATAAGTCTGCACTCATGATCTCTCAGAAGCAAGAAGGAAAAGATAGACTTGTACACCTCAATTTTATACGATTGGGGAGAACACAGTCATTGCACGCTACTGAGTTAGAGATCACTTAAGGGCAAGTGTGTCTCATCTTTGCCATTTGTCCTTATGGTTAACCTCCCACTCTTTAGCAAGGACACGCCCTGAAGCTAATGAATGCCTTATAGAAACAAGAAACTAATAAATGGCTGCTAAAATGTCAACTAGAGACATCCCCCCATTGTTTTCCTCCAGGTTATATTACCTATCTGAATGACATGGAAATGCATTTCTAAAACTTCAACACAACCTTCTGAGTTACTTTTACACATTTAAATTCATACAATGTTGGGAAATAATATCTTTAAAACTCCAGAAGTTGTTAGGAAATGACAATTGTGTAATTGCAAATTTAATCATCACAATACTTACCTCTATCCAACTTTTTAAAGAACACCTTGCAGACATGGGTCTCAGGCGACTGAGAAAAGGTATTGTAATGTGTTGGTTATTTTCAACTTCCTATGATAGTGGATTCTGGGGTTTTAGCCAGATATGGGGTGGGAGAGAAGAAAAAGGGAAACAGGAAATGGCAAGAGAACATAAAGGAAAATAGGGAACAGCAAAAAAACGAACTTCACAGTCCACCAGATGCAAGATATTCAGCAGTAGAGTGAAAAAAATGCCTGTACAGTCGCAGCAATGTTCTGTTAGCATAACTTCTGGAAAATGCTATTGTCATTACGTTGAAAATGTATCTGAAAATACTTCCTAGCTTGGAAAGCTCATCTTCCAGGCTTAGGTGACTTTTATGCTCATCGTCATCTTTGGTTTGTCACTACTCTTCTTGCAGTCTGCCTAACTTGAAAGCATTTACACTGGAGATACCTACAAAGATCTCTAAGTGAGACTCCTTCCTCAAGATTTCACTCAGCGGGATCAGGTTACCACAGAAGAAATGCTATCCTCCAGGGCAGACATGGTTTGAGCTTAAAACGTGTTTCCCCAGTCATAAATCACAGGACTCAATTGCACTTTTTGTACTTTTTGCTTTGTTCTTTACCTTGTCACCAGTGACTTGGAGATTCCTGTCTCTGGCTGTTCCCAGAAGGATGCTGCCTAGCATGCCCTCACTAACTAATGGTTTGGATTGTTGCTGGACTTCTGTCATGCTGGTTGCTCTCACTCAACAAGAACTTCCTGTTTCTTCCTTCTCAGAAAGTGTTCCGACTGTAGGTTAATCCTCCCTTCTTGGGAAACGCTTTTATTCACGCACACCCAGATACTGGAAGATTCAGCTCTCAGTGGTTATTTTTAGTACTCAATTGATTCAAGCATCTTCCAAATTCTCAGGGAAAAAAATCACTTCAACCCAGAGATCCTATCAATCACAGCATGGTTTGCATGCTTATTTAGCTGGTTAGTAATTAAAGGCAGCTAAAAATACCAGGCATGCATGAATGGTGTGATTTTTATATCTTTGCTCCTTCCCAGAGAAGTTGCAAGAGCCATCAATCAAACAGTTGGTAGCTGAAGTCATTATCACTGAAATTAAGGCAATTATACACAAATGAATATTAATGAAGTACCTAGTCAAAATTAGGGTCAGTTCTTAACACTTGAAAAGAAATTGTAGAAAATCTAGGTTCAGTGTTAATCCATTGAAAGGTAACTTAAGAACATATCTTCCAGATTTGACTGTACTTTGGTATATGGAGATTCCATTATGATGAGGTTATTTTCTTGTTTGGGAATAGAAATGGTTTTCTACCTGTATTGTATTATCGCTTTTATTTGAAGATAAAAAATGGCCTATAAACCTACCTTTAATGGAGTGTCACAAGGCCTTGGATGAGAAAGAGGCAAACGGGTCCCAGACACTGCTATTTGGTAACTTTGAGATGCTACTCATTGCACTGCACTGTGAGTGCCTTTGTCTATACAGTAAGGAGAAAAGGCAGCCTGATCGCCAATGCTGGATCCTAATGTGGAACAGGAGCCAATCATTTTAAGTGCTTTGAAACAGTAAAGGAGTTTAGTCATAGAACATGGTTTACCAGGGGATTCTTTGAGAAATCTATGAATAGAGAAAAAATGAAAATATGAACAGTCAGAATTTTCTACGTGTGTGCAGATAATTAAAATGTGGTAGAAAGAACTCCTCCAACAGCCTCCAAGCACAGATCCAGCATCCCGGGACTCCAGGGACCACGTGCACAGCAGGGGCTGTGTAAATGGCTCTCCTGGGGCAGCGGGATGCGCAACCTGCATAGACAAAGATGTTGGCTCTGCACAGAGAAATGAGATGGGACTGATTGCCTACTTCATGCAACACGTTAGGGCACAGGAAATGAGCAAAGAAAAGGGGAAAAGCAAACACACACGAGGGGAGGGACACCCTTCTGTGACAGTTCTGAAAGTAGAGCTGATCTGGACCCCCCAGGCCTTTAGGTCAGCCATGCCACAGCCAGCAAGCAAATCAAGTCTTTTTTTAATAGTCTTTTTTTTTAATCCTAGAAGAAGCTCTTGTTTCAGAGCTAGGAGAGAGTAAGAATTAGGGCAGCATACTCTGCGTCTTTTACAAGAGTCTGAAAATGATGATCCGCAGAACAAAGAGGGCCGATGAAAAAAGAGGTGAGATGGAGAAAGCCCTGAAGAACATTCTGTGGGAAGCGGCGGTTGTTCCTCCTGAATCCCACCAGCTCATTTTGCAGGTCCTTGTTTTCTTCCAGAATCTCAGCTGCAGGAGAGAAGCAGGATCATCACAGAACTGTAGACCGAAAGGGATGGATGTTCCTCGCCTGGAGTGTTCGAAGAAATGGGCACACTTAGACGCAAGGCCACGGGGCAAATGCTCTCCTGTTCCTCTGAACCGCATGTCGTCCTGCTTCAGGCAGCACCCACACAGGGAAAGCTTTATCCCAGCCTGAGAAAAGTCATGTGAGCCGCAAGTAGACACTCTCCGCTTCAATGCACATTAGCGACACTTGCCAATTCTTACTTCCTATTTTAATTGGCGAATTTTCTCCATCTTGGCAGAACTTTCCTAGAGGCCTGAAGAGGTAGAATGTATAGATACAGAAGCTACAGATGTATTTCATGAGACATGAAGAAGAGAACACGTGCATACAAACACACACAGGTGCATATACACACATGTGCTCGCTCAGACACACGAGATTTTCAGTTTGAATTGATTTTTTAGAAGAATTGTACTCAACCATACACTGAACAAAGAAAAGGAAAAAGCAAACACACAAGAGGGGCGGGACACTCTTCTGTGACAGCTCTGAAAGCAGAGCTGATCTGAACCCCCAGCTATGCCACAGCCGGCCACAGCCAGCAAGCAAGGCTATCAAATAAATATCAGTGATTGATTGACTGCTAGTCTCCAACTCTGAGTGGACTAAATATTTGTTGAAATAATTTTTTAAATCAACAGATACAATTATTGCAAGGCAAAGTTCATTTGCGGCATTGTGCTTATGGCTGCAATGGTCCTTTTCTGGAGCTGTGAAGCTTGGATGAAGGACTTTCTGAGCCCGCCAGGCATCATGCTGGCCTAATATGGTGTCTGGAGACATTTCTTTTACATCCCAGGACAATAAACAAATATAATTAGATTGGATATTATTACAAACACTGAAGTTTGCATTCCTCCCATTCATTTACCCAGAATTCTTAGGAAGGTTTTATTAATTGGATACTAATCTCATTTGGAATATTTTCAAACAAACTAATTGGGAACTGAGCCACCAATAAATGTCTAAGTGGTATTTACAGAGATGCATTCCCTAAGTGTCTCTTAATATGTTAGGAAAGAATTCCAAATTGCACTCAGGAAATCTTGGGCATCTCCAAATTCTATATTTCTGTTTTGCTAATAATGTCTGTACTACAATTTCCTGAATAATTTCCTTATTTATATCCATGTTATGTTTTGCCATAGGGTAAAGGACGTATTAGAGGATTTTCATTTAATTGTGCTATTTTGAAACCATGCAGTAAGTAGACTTATTATCACTCAAAAGGTAACTGGCTCTAGACACCTGCCTACTTTCCCTCGTGTACTTCTTTAGCAAATTGAAACAACCAATCATCTTTAAAATACAGAAAATCTGAGAATATTGTATCACAGCCATTTAGATGTTCAGTCCTAAGAAGAGTCATATGCCAGATGACTCCAGCTTGCTTTTCTCTTGTACGAGAAAACTATATTCACCAATTCAGCAAAATTTCTTCCTCCCCATTGCTTTCCCTCTCTTCATCCCTCCCTAGGGATAATGGCTTTCCAACAGTTAAGGATGTGCAGCACTCATTATTTTTATGCCTTTACTGTACTTTACATCTTCATAAACACATTTGCCAAGTATAACATATCAACCAATATGTCTTACATTTTAAAACACTATCCCTGTTTTAGTCACTCCCAAGTCCTAAACTGAGTACCCATCTGAGCTCCCTTTGCTAATTTACTTTGGACCAGTTAGCAGGCCTTCTTATTTTCCTCTATTACGAGAATTCAGCTGTGAAGAGACTAGCATTGCAGCAAACATTCTGAGCCTGCATGAAACTGTCTTTGGTGTGTGGTTTCTGAAACATCCTTCCCGTTGTGGCATTCAGTCAGTACACTTTTATTTTTACTCTGCAGAATGACTGTTATTTCATTCTCATGGACATAAACTTGCCTAGCTCATATTATTTCTTCTGAAATGTAACTCTACCATATTGGTAAATGTCCATAAATTTAGTGAAAGTAATTGCTAATACAGGTAGATTTTAATTGGTGTTTTATTCACATTAAAATATTTTCAATAGTTTTTGTGTCCTATGATAATTCAAAAAACATATAATCCATCATAATTGTGTATCTGCATACAGATTTATGATTATTTATATTTTGCTTCAATTCCTTATTTCTATGGTATTATATTTTCTTTAGTTTCATTATCCCATCCACTAAATTAAATGGCACTTATCATTTATTTTTATCTTTTCTATTTCTTAGTACACATTCTTGTAAAATTACAAAGCTAAAGACCAACAAGATGTCTCAGTGGTCAAAGATGCTTGCCTTGAAGTTACTGACCTGTGATTGATGCCTGGATCCTACATGGTAGAAGGAGAAAAGTAATTTATCTCATAGTTCTCCGATTGCCACAGGTGAACCACACAGTACAGTCATGTACATACACACAGACACACAGACACACACACCATAAATATCATAAAATTGTTTTTAAGCCTAAAATTAGTCTTATCACTACCACTGTCTCCCCCAAATAAGGGGATGACCAAGGATGCTTGAATTCTCACCAAGTCTGGCTATGTGATTTTTTTTCTGTCATTTTCTGGTAATGTAGTTTTTTACATCAAGGCACTAAATTAATTTAGTCTTGTTTTAAACAATGAATATATTTATTAAGCATGTGTTTATTAATTGATTTACTCTCTGTTTTTTATTGAATTTAATTCAACTATGCTTTCTGAAATGCATCTATGCTGTATTTATTCACTTGTTTGTTTTGTCCTGTTCAAATTCCTTGTATATTTTATCTTGTTTTATTTTGTTATTATCCTTTAAATGCCTGTTTGTTTCCTAATGAGAGACAGAAAATGCATGGATTTGGATAGGAAGGGAGGTGGGGAGTATTCTGAGAAGTTAGGGGAGGGAAAATTGTAATCATAATATATTGTATGAAAGAACTCTTTTTTCAATGAAAGAAACTTATAAAAAGATTCTGTGATGATCAAGTGTTTCAGAACTTATTTTCTGGGGATGTATTTTATGTGTCCCTCAGTCCTAACCTCATGTTTTTCTGTGGTGTGGTTTGTTCTCATTGCAAGGATGAAATACCTAATATGTCTTTTTTATCTCTTTGAGGGCAATGATAACAGTTTCTTTTTGCTTTGCCTTTCTTGTTTGGTCTTGTTTGTTTGAGGGGGTGGTTTGTTGTTTTGTTTTGTTTTGTTTTTAACCTTCCTCAGTTCTTGTTTCCTATAAGCTGCTTAGTTCTGTTTCATTTTTGTTCTTGCTTCTGGTTGAAGAATGACTTGTCATAATTAATTTCTTAGAAAGTGAAGAACTATTGCATTTCCTAGAAACATGGATCACAAGAACGTGGTATCAATTGCGACTCTATATGAGGTGATTGTGGAGACAATGTGTTAGAAATCACTACTTCCAACATGCTCATCATCTCTTTTACATTTAATAAAGAAATGAATATAGGGAAAGACTGTCTCAGTTATGAAGACATGACCTCTAGGGTTCTGAAATCTAGGTCATGAGAGAGAGAGCAGAGGACTCCAGTTTAATTTTTTTGTTTTTTTGTTTGTTTTTTGTTGTTGTTGTTGTTGTCGTCGTTTTCTAGAGACTGGGTTTCTCTGTGGCTTTGGAGATGAGATACATGTTCTTTTTCATCCTATGGCTATGGCTATATTCTCCCACCCCAGGGGCCATTGATTCTAAAATCCGTAGAGCATAAACCCTATTTGGTTCAGTGACAGCTTAGTGGCTCAGAGTCATGGAAAATGAAAAGGTACTTATATTCATGTTATGGTTTGACTATAAAAATGTCTCCCAGCAATATATGCAATAAAGGCCCAATTGTCAATAATGCCCAGAGAGGTATATTGTTTAAAGGCATTCCAACATAATCACTGTGTTACTTCACTGATGAAATTATCTCTGAACAGGCTAATAGGAGGGGGATCACTCAGGGTGTGACTTTGAAAACTGTATCTTGTTCTAGTCCTTATCCTCAGGTCCCAGCCACTTGGTATGAGCTGCTCTGCCTCAACACATACTGCCCTCTGTAGTGGTCTGTGTCAACAGACGTCCATAGCAATGGGACCAATCAGCTACAGAATACAGCTTCATAAACCATGGCCCAGAACAAATTTTGCCTTCTCTAAGTTGTTTTATCTCAAGTATTTTGACCGGGAGACGTAGAGCTGGCTAACAAATCCTCAGCAGACATTATCAAATCATCACTTTCTTAGCTTCTTCATTCACTTTCACACTCAGAAGTAAGTGGTAGAAGCTTGGCCTCCTCTAGTGAAGACTGTTGGAGACATTTTTCATTCTACTTTGTGAGGAATGAAACATGCAAAAATCACTGAGGCTATGAAATGGCCTTGGTAAAAACTCCAAGTTTGTGACAGGTCTCATCAACCTCCCCATCAGATGCTTTTACAGCAAGAGCCAATACTGCTCTCGGCCTTACAGCTTGTCCCCTTCTTTTCTTTACCCCACGATCTCACATAGCTCCCACTTCCAAGTATCTCCTCACCCCAGGGTCAAGTTAGAGGGAAGCGCTGTTTGTGGGTTGGTTTTTGAGAAGTCACCTATGTGTTTAAAATAATTTAATAGTATGATGCTCCAATACTACCTCGCTTAAATGTATTTTTCTAGTGAATTTCAAAGGTAGCTTACTCGACTGTTATCTTCCAGGAGCCCTGCCACTCAGTTTACCTAACATCGTGGTGATCTTCATGAGCAGTGGGTCCTTCCTTCATACCAGCCTTTCCAAGCAGGGGCCAATGGTCACATTTTGGAGATGAGGACAGACACTGACAGCAAGTAACTCTCTGAAGATGATCTCAGAATGCTGGGATTTGAAACTAGAATCTTCTGCCATCAAAACCCATTTATAGTCAATCAGGCCATTTTCTGCATGTGGTCTTCATAGGAAGGCCACTTGCCTAAAGAGGGAGTATAAATCTGAATTTGGGAACATGCATCTCTCTCTCTCTCCTCTCTCTCTCTCTCTCTCTCTCTCTCTCTCTCTCTCTCTGCATGTGTGCGTGTGTGTGTGCTCGCATGAGTGTGCTCATGTTTACATGTCTATACATAGGTGTGGGAAGAAAGCTCTTAAAACGTGGTGCTACTATGATGCCAGATTCAGGCAATACTCCTGTCACTGATTTGCCTCTTTTCTCTCAGCTCATTCAACAGATGCTAGCAAACACCTTATTTCCCTTCTCACTAACTTTCTATTTATTCGGTACTTTCTGCAGAAAATGCCTATTGTGTTCAAGCAATGAATGCCGCAGCATGCACACTGCTTGGTAACACTGGGGGACCCTGAACAGTAATTTTACTTTCAAGGGAAAACATGATGGAGTCAGAGGGGATGAGAAGGCTGTACTGGGATATCACAAAAATGAATGTGTGTGAGACTCTACATTCCTGAGAGGATTGGTGATACATGTGACATGGCTCTTTTGTTGAAGAAATTGTCACCAATATAGTGCATGTATTAGTGTTTCAAAGGCAGAAGCATCATCATCAATAATATTTCAAATATCTGCCAGAGCAGGTACAGAGCAGTCGATTAATACATGCTTGCCAAGCTAAAAGACTTACTCATTGGCAGATCATACATTTGTGCTGATGTTACATATTTTATTACATTTACAAGTAGATGGTGTGATCTTAAGAATAAAAAAGATACCACTTATTTTATTCATCAGCCATAATGAATCAGATGTTTTGTACATCTCAAAAAATCTCCCTATGAAGAAATCCAGTTCTTTTCTTCAAATCTGAGATCAGCATTTTGTATCTCTGGTGCACTTACCAGCATGACCTTTCTGTGTCTTTGAGCACAGTAGGTACACAGGATGTATATCGTTTACAATAGTTGCTAATCCTTTGGAAAAGTAGAATTCATACTTCATGACAGCTTTCTGATTCTGAACTGCTGGCCTACTAGGTGGATCAAAAGATGGAGTACAGTGGGTTTCACTACAAATGCATATGATAGAGCCCTTCACCATGCCCAAGACAAGACATGCCCAAGAATAATGTTCATCACGTGACTGTTGCCATGCCTCACTTAAATGTCACCGACTTACTGAATCCAGCCAGGGCAACTCTAACTGTAACAGAGTGTATTTCTATCACCCAGACTCCCATTACTTTTTGCATACACTTAAAACTTGTAAAAATTTACATGGATTTTATTTGATTCTTACTTGATTTCACTTCTTTTTTCCTTCTAGAATGTAAGCATCATGCGGTAAGGGAGCATGTTATAGTCACATGACCCAGAAATGAGTAACAATTCCATTTTGCTTAATAAATGTGTGATTCTATAAAGCTATTATTTCTCCTTCCTCTTGCTGATTCAGAAACCAGGACTGTTATTTTGAGCTTGAAGCAACCTCTCAACTTGCCACATCTTCATTTCCCAGCTCAGCACAAGCCTCGGAGGCTGCACACCCAGGGAATCGTGTTTCTGAGAGTGGTGGTGTCTCTCGGCAGTTAAAATGTTCTTTCTCCGTGAAATCTTCCTGTGCTTTCTCTACTGCTCAGCAGCAGCTGAGAAGTGAGTCACTCGAGCAGACTCTGAAAGACTATTGATAAAAGGAAAGGGATGGCATTTGCTTCCGGCGCTTTTACTCAAAGGTATGTGCCTGAAAGTCAGACAAAGATATCATGCGCGGTAGGAAGCAGGAGAGATCTCTGAAGACGAAGTAGAAGGGTATTCATGGGGTTGGAGCTTTTCATGGAAAATGCACTGTGTTCTGTGACAGAGACCAGCTCGAAGATGGAAAGATGAATGAGTGGCAGTTGGCAGAAAAGACCAGAAAATGGAGGCTGAGAGGTGAAACGACACTTGTCTCTCGTGTGCAGTGACCTTGAGTCTGACCAGGGCTAATGCAGACATTCCAGATCACTGAGACGCAGAAGCCAAGACCCAGGCATCACTACGGACCCTTCCTAATGGTGGCCCAAAGAGAGAACGAAGCTCAGTGCAGGTGGATAAAGTGGACCAAGCATGTCTAGTTTGACAGAAGACAGAAAAAAAAAAAACCAGATAAGTGAAAGGTTCCCCAGAAGGATATTGGTTGGAGGAAGGAAGGAAAATTGCCCTAATTTTTGTTATATTTCAGCTGAGATTTCAGAGGAAAATTCATGAGAGAAATTAGCTGATTCTCAATCAGTGTTCTAATGCGGCCATTTAGAGTGCTTCATGCTGCTTCATTGCCCAGGTAATTACTTTTCATCAGCCTAGAATTCTCCAGTACTTTCAACTGGAAAGGCTAGGCAGCATTTCCCCATGTTAGAAGTCAGTTACAAAACGGTATTGACCCAGTTCTGCCGTCATCTTCCACTTCAGCACAGGCGTGTGTGGAAGAGAGCCCTAGACGTTGCTTCCAGTTGTTCTCAAGGGAATTTTAAAAATGTCACTCAGTAATATGAGTGGGAGAATGTGTAGAGAGATAGATATACTGGAGTATGTGTTATAAATGGCTCATAGCAAGAATATACCCTTACCACATTCATTTGTTCATTCATTCATTCCAAAAAACACTGAAAGTGAAACAGTGTGTTTTTATTTTAAACAGTGTGCCACAGTTCAAGTATAGTGTCCCCTTGGAGTGACACAACTTGATGGATTGATGGTAATGGGTTGACTATTACGTAAGGGTCTACATCAGCTATCCACACTGATCTTGCATGGGAAAATGGCAATCAACACTGTAGAGAAATAAGGTCTGAGGCCTCAGGAAGGACAAATAGCAACACTGACACATTCGGGAAGCCATGATGATGAAGAGATGAACAATTTCTGAGTGATCTTGGTCCATAGTTTCTGACCATGCATATGTCTTTCTGGAGAAGCTAGTGTAGTTGTTCGTCTTGGAGCCTGATCTGAGTGTAAGGAAACAGAAGGAGGGGTTCCAGGTGTTCTCTGGAGGCACTGTCTGTGTGGGTACTAACATGGCTGACAAGGTGAGCCACTAAAATCTGTGTTGACATTGGCAATAGCCAGACCTGTACTCACCTTCTGAACCCCAAAATGTAGCTGGTGGAAATTACTCTAGAGTTGCACCCTGAGGATTCTGGGAAAAGAAATGATACCAGAGAGAAGTCGTGATGAAGAGGGAGGGGGTGGTGGTGACAGAAGACTTGGGAAATAACTGGCACCGAGTGTTTACTTTTTAATATCATAACAACTATGAAATCTTTTGTACATGTTCTAGTTCAACTTGGATTCCTTCCTTTTGATGTTTAGCGAACTCTGATAACTGTGTATGGTATATACATTGTAGTTACTAAATGAATATGGAAAAGCAGTATTAAATGTTTGTATGTGCTCAAAACAGTCAATTTGTGAGTGAACGAGCATCTCATAAATATTATATATGTGATGGAAATACAATGTGATTAGTGTTGACTTCTTTCCATGAATTCCATTCCTATCAAGAGTATCAAGAATGCTTCCAAATGAGTGAGAAGCTGCTGCACTTCCAAAATAGGTTTCAGGAGCAAGTTGCTTTCTCTTTCTTTCAATTATCACCGTGGTCACAGACCTTTCCAGCAGTACAAGGACTAGTGTATCTGCGTCCACTTTGAATATTTACTAGCTTTTCATTGCTCAGTTAAATGCCTGACACAATTTGGGCCAATAATTATAGCAAGTCAAAGTAAAATTAATCTAATTAAATCATTTAGTAATTAACACCAAATTTTCCTTTGCTGTCAGTTCTGAAAAATTCAAGATTATACAGTTCTGTGGGGGAAATGCTGACTCCTCAGGGATTACCATGCTCTTCAATTCATTTAATTTCTTGAATTTAATTTCTCCAGTTTCAGCTATTAGAACTGCATCTGGATCTTTAGTACTCTGTAATGCACATGTCTAGAGACTGACTCTCCGGGAGGGCTGACCAAGGAGGCCTCACTCTACTCTGACAATCAACTAAGGGAGAAGAAATATCTCTTTATAAATTTATCTGAATTAGCCAAAGGGATAATTTGTTTTTCAATACGACGTATACTTTGTGCCCACCCATGCCCTAATTCTTGATGCTTATCAGGTCACTGTGGGTAGTTAGAAATACAGAGGGATGAAAGTCCAGGGTGTTCAGAGTTTCTGTGATAAATGTGTGAAGGCTACTCTGTGTCTGAAGAGGCCAAGAAGAAAACACAACGAAATACCTATTCCATTTATCCTGTTCTGTCCCATGATGTGTCCTGCACAGCTGAATTTCTCCTAGGTACCAGTCAACCATACATATGGAAAACTTGGTTTACAAAGGCTTTAACAACTCAAAGCTTGCTTCTCTTCTGTCACAAGAACTCTCCCAAGCAAGAGGCTTTGGTATTTATGCAGTAGCACATTTCCAGGATTCTATCCCACCTGTGGTTTTGTGGATTTCTGTCTTATTTAAGAATGTATTAAGGTTTCAAGCAAGTTCACATGCCAGTGAGACTCGGAAAAGGAAACTGTACCCAGTGTTTTACTTATATCGATAATAAAGAACAAACAAGGCAGATCACTTCATAGACTTAATTATGCATCAGTGTCTAGGTTATAATACATGGGTACCTTACAACAATGTCAAGGGGTCCTTGGCTCTTCTTGTCAGATGGCCAATGGACACTGAGTAAGCACAAAATGACTTCAGCCACATGCCCCCACGTAATTATAGGTACCTCAGAGAGGCAATTTAAGTTTGGTATTTCTTTTTTTCTCTTCTCCTCACTTCTCCTCTTCTCTCCCTCTCTCCCTCTCTCCCTCTCTCCTCTCTCTCCTCTCTCTCTCTCTCTCTCTCTCTCTCTCTCTCATTCTTGTCTGGACCATATTGGGAGGGAGTTGACTCCTGATGAATTTTTTTTCATTTAAAAAATTATTATTTTAAAGTTAACTTTAGACATACAGACACTTATATCTGTGACCACTTCATGTTGACAGTCAACTTAATATAAACACCAAATAAGAGTAGACAACTAAACTGGAAGAACTAAAAGAAACAAGCAAGACTATCAATGAAGGAGCTAGAAATGTACAAAACTCATGTTTGGGGTTTGCATGTGTGTGGAAAATACAAGCTTCTGGGAAGGGAAAAGCAGTCCTTCCCTTTAAAAGGCAAATGTGATGATGTATGACTAAGTTACACAGTGTAAGCTACAGTCACATGGGCACAGCCCCTTCGAAAATGTCACTGAGCATTATACCTAAGTGTTGCACAATTTTATGTTTTTAATGGTAGTTTCTGTAAAAGATCTTGAATCAATAAAACCATAATATTTATTACCAATATGAATAAACATAGGTTTAATCTTAAAAACATGAGTTATATTTGTGTTTTAAAAATCATTAGTTTATGACTGGAATCAGATGTATTCCAATATCAAAATCACAGATATATAAGAACAAAACCTAATAGATAATGTCGGAAATATTGAAGGATGGATTTCATAGATAATAGTTTTTCCTCATAATTCGATTAACTCTAAAGAATAGAAGTACATACTGTACAGGACAATATACCTGATGGAGGATTCTTAATTCACTCCATTTCAATGCATACAATAAAAGTCTGAAATACAGCCACCAACACACACAAAAACAGATGTGCAGTGTTTGTAAGACACTAATGAATATTGTCATATTATTTATGTAGTTTAAGAAGATCAAATACGACAAATTCAATACTAGAACAGTGGAATTAATCTATGAAACCAGTAGATGATATCAGTGCATCCCTTATATAAAATATACCTTCCAAGTGGCATTTCAGCCTACCTACAAACTAAGTACATTATAATCATAAATTCCCTATGCACAGTATAATAAACCAGAAATTGATTACAAAATTATTTCAAGAACCAATATAATCACTTGTAAATAAAACAAGATCTCAGCTAAATCATATTCAGCTCAAAAGCTGAATCAAATCTACAGCATCAAGTTATTAAATTTAACTACAGGAAGATTGCTGTGTGTCAGCCTAATCTCACCACAGCTATTCAGTCTCCTTCAGGTGTGGGTGAAGCTTTCTAAAAAAACAAAATTCATTTGCTTAATTACGTTTTTCATTAAATAAGAAAAAATGAAACAAAATGCAACTAATATTAGACCCCACAAACTGAGAGCGTTGCATAAAAATAAAGCTAATAAATTTATTAGTGACTAAATTTGAACATAGTTTATTTTAAATGTATGGGAAACATTTAGTTTTAATTTTATTATTTTTTGTTACATGTGTACACGTGTGTGTGTGTGTGTGTGTGTGTGTGTGTGTACATTTCAACAGGGCTATGTGAACATGTGCATACAGGTCCCCAAGGAGACCAGATGAGGTGTTCAATCCCGTGAAGGTGGATTATAGTTAATTGTGCGTTACCAGCATGGGTGCTGATAACGGAAGTCCTCTACAAGAGCAAGTTCTCTCATAAGCCATCTTTCCAGCAAACCAGAAAAGACAAAAAGAAAATATGCCATAAACATATCCATGCATCCATGGTAACCTGGAGAAGGATTATGGAAGGAGATCCCCTAATTGGATTGGCATGGGGGGATGAGAGAAAGAGAGGGTGAGAAGAGGAGGGGAGTGGAGGACACAGGGGAGCAGGAAGGTTGAGCCAGGGCAAGAATAGAGGAGAGGAGGATGAGAGATACCATAATAAAGGGAGCCATTATAAGCTAGAGGAGAGATCTGGCACTAGTGAGATCTTCACAGATCTTCAAAAATGACACCAACTCGCATTAAGGCTACCTTAAATGCCCTCCCCTCATAATGAGCTTGATGACTTCCTTATATGCTATCCTAGAACCCTCATCCAGTGACTGACAGAAGCAGAGGCACACACCCACAGCTAAAAACCGAACTGAACTCCTGGAACCCAGTTTCAAAGAGCAGTGATGAGCAAAAGAATCAAGACCAGGCTGGCAAAACCCATAAAGGCAGCTGACCTAAACAAGGTGGAATACATGGACCCTAGACTGATGACTGAGAGACTAGCATGGGACTGATCCGGACGCCCCCCCCGAAACTGGGTGTCAGACAAGAGGCCTCAGCAACTTATGGGACCTTGGAGGTAGATCAGTATTTATTCCTGGCATACAAATGGACTCTGGGAGCCCATTCCACATGGAGGGATGCTTTCTCAGCCTGGATGCATAGGGGAGGACGTAGGCCCTGCCTGGGATTATATGACAGACTCTGAAAATACCTCATGGAATGCCTTACCCTCCCTGGAGAGCAGAAGGGAGATGAAGTGGGATGGGGGGTTGGGAGAAATGGGGTGCCAGGGGAGGAAGGGAGTGAAAGGGAACAGAGAGTAATATGTGTAAAAAATTAAATAAAAAAGAGAAAAAACATATCCATGCATCCATAAAAATCTATTAATACAGGAAATTAAAACATAAATATGCGAAAACGATGAGTTCTTCAAAGGCCAAAAACACCACAATCATGGAAAACATTGACAAGACAGCTTATTTTCAGAATGAAGAATCTTAAAGAGTTTCCCTTTTCATCCTCCGATCTGATCTTATGTATTAGAATGTTTCATTTATAATGAAATCATTCTTCGTCATTGCAGTGGTACTGCAAACTTCCTCACTCTTCTACTATAACTTGAACCAAAGAAAGTCTTTTGGTGTGTTGTATTAGGGTACCTTACTGGTGATGGATGTCAACACAGGGAGCTTTTTATGCACCTGTTTTCAAGTCATACTGACAGGTAAGAAGCAGTGTGGTATCATTGAATTACTTCATCTGCAGTTGAGTACAAGCCTCAAACAGCAAAGTCCTACCTCAGAGGAGTTTGGACCATTGATTCACTGCATGTCCTGCCCAGATGCTTCATGTGAATCTTCCTCTCTTGCTACAGGTCATGTCCCAGAGAACAAAGACCCAACTCCTCACGAGTAAATGAAAAAAGAGAGTGAGGAATGGGCAATTTATCAAGGTCTGAGTCCTGAGCTAAAAAGCTTAAAAGAATAAGACAGCTGAAGTTATATCCTCTGGAAAACACAGTGACCTTGCCTATTAGGAAACACAGAAGCCCAACATCAGGACCCTAAACAATCAGAGCAACCTAGAGAGGAGGAGTGGTAAGGCAAGAAAACTGCTTCCAGGAGCATAATTTACATCCCTGATGAGCATAGCCAGGGCAGAAAGGGTTATACTCAGCCTGAAGTCTGCATGCCTTGGCTTAGTCAATATCCAGAAACTGTGGGGATTGTGGGCATTATGAAGATGGAACCATGGCCAGAGCATGGTGAATGATATGTGTGGTGTGTGGAGCATTAGCTCCTCCTGATGATTTACAGGACATGAATAAAAAGCCCAATTTTACTCACATACACAAATACTTCCTTAACAATCACTTAAGTAAGGATTGCTCTGCCGCAAGAACAGTTTATAAAAGCCAGTTTCATAGGCATAGATGGTGCCTGCAGAACTATTTTTCTAAGCCTTGATTCAGTATGGAGGGTTGAGCACCCTATCTTTTTGTACATAATTGTGAAAACCAGTTAGTTCTTTGTAATAAATGGAAAGGAGCCCCCAAAAGAAATTCTAAGAAAAGTGTTTATCAATCAAAGCCCAAGGGAACTGAAGAGAAATAACTTGTGGAGGGTTGGAGAAACATTTTCTGCCTCCAATTACAAGAACAGTATGTGTAACTTCTGGTCTTTACCACTTGTAAGGCGAATTTGTTGCTTTTCCTCTCAATCCCATCACCCCAGAGATTTGAAGGTACACCACGTGCTACACTGATGAAGATGAACGAAAACCCCGAAGTGTGTCAGAGACAAGCTCACAAGCATGTGCAATTCATCCTGTGCTTTCTTCTGCTGAGATTTTACTGCAAGGATTTAAAAATACCGGTGAGAATGTTGGCATGTGGAGTCAACAACCCGAAATAACTTTACATCAAATCCCTAAATGGCCTTGCTGATTGGCAGCCTTGCCCAGGCTGTGGAGTATCATTTCCTGTTTCTTAAGCGGATCTGCTCTCTATATAAAGGAGGCAACACTTTTAGCTAACACTCTTGAAGGTAATAGATCTTAATGTGATTCTGTTCCTTATCAGCAAAGATCCTATTTCTATAGACACCGAGTGAGTTAAAAAGGACTTCCTGGCTGTCTACAGTGTAGATACCAAGTGAGTTCAAAGGACTTCCTGACTGCCTATAGTAACTAAACATAAAATCTAAAGTTTCAGGATGAAGCAAAACTTTGGGAACCATCTTTTCTTACTAATTTTCTTATTTCACAGAAAAGCAACTATGTTTTAAAAATGAGATTCCTTGGCAAGGGTTGTTAAGCTACATGGATCTTTTACAATTCTTGACTTAGGAAAAGTAATTGTTTGTTGTGTAAGTATTTTTATCTTGTTAAACATGACATCATAATTGGCTTGATTATTCATGAAAAATATAAAAATACATCTTTGACAATATGGGAAATCGTCAATACACAAGAAATCCTAAAGCAAGGATTTTACATCTTACAAAGCTGAAATAAAACTAGACAAAGCCAGGTCTCCATGCCTGTAAGCTCTGCAATAACAGAACCAATGACCAGTAAACCAAAAATATGCATTAAGGGCTGGAGAGATAGCTCAGTGTTTAAGATGACTAGCTGCTCTTCTGGAAGACCTCGGTTCAATTCCTAGCACACACATAACTGTCTAACTCCAGTTCCAAGGGATCTGACACCCTCACACACCAATGCACATAAAATAAAAATAAAGAAATAAAAACATTATTCTTTAGAAAGAATAAAATATGTACTGAAAATGTGTAGAATTCTTTGATTCTTGATAGCTGAACAATACAGAGCAGCAAAAGGTTGACATGGATATTACACATCTAATGGGCACTATAGGTGATGTAGAGACTGTCCAAAGTAGATAGGCTTTTCCCAAGTTTTGTGTGGGACTCCATCATTTCCTGGTTTAAGAATCCATTGAGAATCCATTAATATTGCATGACTGATTAGTTCTTGCTGACTGTTATCAAATATCTGAAAACTAAGATGGTGAAGCCTGTTGTTGAGTGCTATGAAGAAATCATCTGGTCACCAGTTTAATCATTGCCCAGATAAGAGATGTAGAAGTGAGTGAATCATGGTTTTGGAAAAGCATTTCAAAGTTTTTTATTTCTTATATTTCTTTGATGGATGACAAAACGTTAGCCAGAAGGCATATGTTTTAAACTATTTGGTGATTGCTTGAACTCATTGTACAATTTGGGATCCTTTCACATTTCTTGTTCCTCTAGAGAGCATTTCCTGGTGACCCCATGCTGGATTCCTCCCTTGGTTCAATATTCATAACTCCCCTACTGACCCCAAAAATGTAGAACATGGATTTGACGGATGGAATCCTTGATAAAGCTGGAAGGGAACATTGGAAAATCAAAGTTCAAAATGGCCTTGTAAGTTTGCAATGTAGGTCCCCAGTTACTGATATGAAATCAGACATTTTAGTGCACAAAGTTCCATAATTGGGGTCAAGAGACCATTTGCATCAGTACTGAAACTAGGAAACAGGAAATTTCTGAAGGTTTTATTTTAGAACTAGTTCAACCTGAGTGAGTGATCTCATGGACCAATGCATCCTTTTTTAAATTTAACTTTATTGACATTTTTCATTATTTTACATATTGATCACAGTTTCCTGTCCCTCCTCTCCTCCAGTTCCCAGCCCTAACCAACATCTACCTCCCTGCCTGTCTCTATTCAGAAAGGGGCAGGCCTCCTGCGGGTTTGAACAAAGCATGGCACATCAAGTTGAGATAGGACCTAGCTCCTCCCTCTGTATCAAGACTGGAAAAGGTAATCCAGTATGGGGAACAGGGTTCCAAAAGCCAGCAAAGCACCAGGGACAGGTCCTGATCTCACTCCTAGGAGCCTTACAAAGAGACAAAGCTACACAACTGTCACACAAATGCAGAGGGCCTAGGTGGGTTCCATGGCCACTCCCTAATTGTTGTGGGACAGTGCTTTCTGTAATTGAATTTGTACGAAAACATATGCAAGAGTGCCTGAGTCACAGAAGTCTGAGGTTCAGGCCTGAATAGTGATTGGGCTTGCCAGTACAGATGAGGTAAGATTGATGTCTTAAACAACATGGAAAGGAGAGAGGAGGGAAAAAAGACATGGAGAAACCTCTGAGGTTAATGAGCACTGGGACACATGAGAACGAATTATGGCTGAGGGGAACAGAAGCATTCATTAAAATTCCTTCACACACTAACTAGTGATTACTCAACACAATTATGAGAGAGTCTCAGTCCATCCTTTGAATTCACAATTGCTCAAGAGCCAAGACATGGATGCTTCTAACATTAGAGATTATCAAAGGGAGAAGAGAGAACACAAAAGATACTGAAATAGTAATGCTTCTTCATGGAGAGTAAGTAAGAAAGACAGTTGGGAGGAATGAGGCTTGGAAGATTTTGTTTATGGTTTTCCACCTTCCTAATGCTGGGACCCTTTCATACAGTATCTCATGTCAGTAACTTCCTAACTGTAACATTGCTACTGCTATGATTTGCAAATATCTGAGATGCAGGGCATCTGATATGTGACCCCCACACACAGAGGTCGCAACCCACAGGTTTAGAACTGGCTTAGAAGCACAGGCCAAGGACAAGAGCTAGAACTGAGTTATTCCGACAATGTCGTTGGCATCCTACTAATCCCACCACATTCATATTCGCTGCTGTAACCGCTGCTTCTGATAGCCCTGGTGGAGTGCCACCTCTCCTGCGTGCTGTTTACCTCTGAACACTTGCATCTCCACCTCACTCATCATGTCCAATCAACACATTGTATTGGAGATGGCCCTACCAGTAAGTTACTGTGTCACCTCTAAAATTGCAAAGTGCTTCTATTGTGATTGATCCATAGAATTTAATACCATCTTTAGAGCAAGGTCCGGCCTTCTTTTCCCCATCTCCAGTCAGTCTTTGAATTCAGTGTCCGTTCTGAGGGACATATAGTTAGTGCATTAGGTATGGTGATGTACATTTGTAATCACCGTACCCAGGTGACAGAAAGATCACTTAGTTCCCAGCCAGACTGGGCTACATGTAAAACCCTACCTCAAAACAGCAGAATAGCCTACTGCAAGTCAACTAGCCCTCTTCTTTAATAGAAGCTCCTGCAGTTAAGTTAACACGAGGCCTTTCCTTTGCCTCATGTTTTATTTCCATGTCAGAAATGTCATAAAGCAGGGTTTTTTTTTGTTTTTCGAGACAGGGTTTCTCTGTATTGTTTTGGAGGCTGTCCTGGAACTCGCTCTGTAGACCAGGCTGACCTCGAACTCACAGAGATCCGCCTGCCTCTGCCTCCTGAGTGCTGGAATTAAAGGCGTGCGCCACCACCGCCAGTTCAGAAAGCAGGTTTCTGTCTGAGAAAGTGCCCTGCACTTTCAACCCTCCAGGGCCTGAGTTGTCCCTAATCTTGTGACATTGAGGAAGGAGTGGATCCTGGAAGCAGCCCTAGACCCTGAACAAGCTCTGTGTCAGCTGTGGTGATTGGGTTCATTAGAAAATCTAAACAGAGGAAATGGACTGTACTGGAGGATTCTGTATGTCTTCTTGACACAAGCTTGAGTAATCAGAGAGGAAGGAGCATTGGTTGAGGAAGTGTCTCCATGAAAATCCAGCTATAAGGCAGTTTCTCAATCAGTGATCAATGCAGGAGGCCTCAGCCTGTGTTGGATGGTGCCAGCCCCGCCCTAGCGGTCCTGGGTTCTATGAGATAGTAAGCTGAGCTAGCCAGGGGAAGCAAGCCAGTAAGCAGCTTCCCTCCAAGCCTTCCACATCAACTCCTGCCTTCAGGTCCCTACCTAGTTTGTGTTCCTGTCCTGACATCCTTCAGTGATGAACAGGAATGCTGAAGTGTTAACCAAATAAACCCTTTCCTCCCCACCTTGCTTTTCGGTCATGGTGTTTCATCGTAGCAATAGAAACCCTAACTAAGATACCCACTTTTATGTCCACGTACCTAGAAGCCTGCCTAGGTATCTTGCTTCCTCTTTCTAACTTCGATGATATTTTCTCCCTCCCTGACCCTTATAGTTGTTGAAAGCCTTAGGCAGGGACAGGAGTTCTCCAGGATCAGTGGTACACGTTCTAGTTGTTTCTTACCCACAAACAACAAATCTTCCCTGTCAAACATACCTTCATCTTGTTTCAAATAAGGCTGGTGAAAGGGACTTCCCCGGGAACAATCAGCATGCTGGTGATTGCTTTGAAAGCAGTATTACACTAATACAGTATCTCATTAGAACACCTTTGCTGGGAGCTAGAGGTTTCTTCCCAATCCAAACGGAAGACGGTCGTGTTCATTATGTGTTCAGAAGTGCTGCTTCCCCATGCCATAAAATGGCCTGAGGAGAGAGCATCTTTTGACCTTTGTAATTGCTACAATATTATATGCTGCGCTTTCTCCTTTTGTACAGAGCGGTAAATATTGCAGAGGTAAATATTGCAGAGATATACTTTTTTTTAGCCTAAAATGCAATTAAAATACTTATTTTTTTTCTGAAGTAATTTTACTGATGCCCCACTACCCAACATCGGGAAGTAGTGTATGTAGAGGGACTGTCCTGCAGGTGGCCAGAGTCAGGGTCCATTTGAGATAATTCCCAGCAACTGGCTTGGGGCCTTAAGTTGCAGAATTAGCTCAACCAGGAATCTGGCTCTCAGTTTCAGACTCATTAAGATAGTCTTGTCAGGGTGTGTGTGTGATCGCTTTCTGGCCTGCAAACTAAGCCCGATAAATTGCTGAACTTGGCTTAAAGAAGTTAATTACCAAATCTGCTGCATGTGGTGCAGGGGAAAAAAAAGGACAGGGACTACAAATTAATGTGCAGACCAGCAGTTTTGTTTTTTTTTTTAATTAACTTCAAAAATATAAATATTCCTCGACTACTGCCTGCCCCTGAGCAGAGCCTTATCTCATGTCTGAATTCCTCCTTCTCCTGGAACGCTTTCATGTCTAGTCTCATATCACTGGGAACCTCCTCTCCACACTCTGCTTCTTCCTGGTGGTCCACCAAATGTGGAGAAAAGTGAATAGTGAGTCCTGACGTTCCATT
The DNA here is from genome assembly GCF_017639785.1 of Mesocricetus auratus. Taxonomy (NCBI): domain Eukaryota; kingdom Metazoa; phylum Chordata; class Mammalia; order Rodentia; family Cricetidae; genus Mesocricetus; species Mesocricetus auratus. Next base: position 16,034,698 of record NW_024429205.1, on the reverse strand, counting down.
GTATCCCAGCCGCTCCGTTCTTCTAAGTGAAACATAAAGTTCCTTCAAACAGATGCTCTTGAACCATAATGGCTTTCCTGGGCTGCAGCTAAATTCACCAGGAAAGTAGAGCAGACCCCCAAGTGCTAATGAGAATAAACTCTGTAAAAGTGGAGATCTGTCTTTTCTTTCCCATTCCCTTTGGTACCTAGGGCAGAGCCTGGAATCCCACTTTAATGTTGGCATTTAGGACATTGGTGCTTAGGAAAAGCAAAGGAGAGAACCTAATCTATCCACTGACAGTGTCTCGAACTTAAAAAAAAAGCAGAATGCCCTGGGCTGCTGTGTAAATGCCATAACAAGTCCAAAACAGCATGACTGGTCCTCCGTAGTCCCCAAGTTCTACAGATCACAAATATCTGTGGGTGGGGGGGTTAGAATTGCACCTGTATGGAGTTTGTGCATTTTCAATCAGCATTCCCTAAACAATACATAAGAACAATTATTTACACATCAATTACATTGATGATGTATTAATATTCATCTACAGATGAAGTACATGGGAAGATGTGGGTAGGTTACATACAAATACCACACCATTTTAGGGAAAGGACCTGATCACCCTCAGTTTTGTGTGTCCTGTAGGGATTCTGAACAAATTCTCAATGTGTACATGAAAGACAGCTTTTAGAGTTAGATGCTCTTAGTTAGATACCACTGAGGTTTGAGAACTGCAGGGTGTGACGGATCTCAAGGAACCTTTGAAGAAATAGATTCAGAGACTTCAGACTCTGTTCTATACTGAACGTCTCCAAGAAACCGCCTCATTTCTCAATTTCTCATGCCAAAGAGCCAGCATTTCCAAGGTACTTACTAGGAGGCAGGTGCTGCCATCTGAGGTGTGCAATTTTTCAGTTTTGTTATGTAAATATGGCCCACATAAGCACAGCTATACCGATTTAATGGATATAGAGATTGAGGCTGAGGAAATGTAGGTCACGTCCCAGTTGCATAAGAGTTGTAAAGGCAAACTAAGATTTCAAATCCTGTCTCTTAGATTTCACATTCTTGATCCAGCCACACAACCATGCCATGCAACCAGAAAACAGGGAAAATAAATAAAATCCTGTATTTTCTGCCAGGAGGAAAAAGTATATACATTTACTCTGTCTTCATTCTAGTTCTTCAAGGGCATGTTACTCAAGATTTTTGTATTCAAGAGAAAGCAAATCCAAGCTTTGCCATGAATTTATTTGCTATATTAAAAATTAGGCCAAGAAGAAGAGGGCTAGAAAACAGTGATTTGCCACCATCTCCTATTTATCCTGGAAAGGCTTTGCATTTGGCTAATGGTTCCAACATCAACAAAGGAACCTCTTTTCCTTTCCTCATTAAACTAAACAGCAAAAAAAAAAAAAAAAAAAACCCCATCAACTGATGTACTGCCTCCTTGTTGACTGGAGGCTCATTATAGAGACTAGTAAGAGAAAATACATTCTCATATACTGATCATTGGTGCTCAGAGAGTTTGAGCAAAGCCACCTACTGAGTAAGTATCCATTTCCACTCTGACTTTGTGTGTATTAGTCTGGTCAATTTCCCCAAGCTGGCCTGATTAGGAACGTCTTATTAAAACGAATGGAAATGAAACTTAAAGTTAGTTGAGGAAAACAGAAGCTGAGCCTGAACTATGCGCACCATCTTTACCCTCGGCCAAATGTGCATCCTACTTGGCAGAGGCCAGTGGTAGAGACTATGGTATATTCACTGACAGTTGGGCAGTGTGTGTGTATGTGGGGGGGTCCTTCTTTCAGCCAGATGGACTACATTTCCCAACATTCCTACCAATCAGCCACAATTTCCCTTTTTCCATCTACCTGAGGGAAATGTACAGATCAACTTCATATCCACACAATAAAAGGCACACAACTCATTACTGATCTGCCCACCTCTGTTATGTGTGTGACCTGCTTCTCTAGTTCTTTGGCTTGCGGTGAATTTCCACATAGTAAATACGGTTTAACATTTTCTTAAAAGGCTCACAATTCTTAATTTTATTTGTTATTTTATGCATATGGGTATTTCCAGTACATGTATGTCTGTGCACCACGTATGCCTAGTGCTTGAAGAGGCCAGAAAAGGGAGTTGGGATCCTCCAGAACCTCAATTACAGAATGTTGTTTGTCACCATCTAAGGTGCTGGGAATGAGGAGAGCCTAAACTTCTGGAAGTACTGCAAAGGTGTTCTCTCAAGCCTGTGGTAGGTGTTTCTAAGCTGTCTTTCTAAATGACTTTATGCACACATTATCTTCATATTGCCAAATACAGTCACTAATTAGACTTTATATAAGTAAATTATTGATTTTTATGTTGTAAGCTTTTGAGATTTCAAAGATTGCTTACTAATACAGTGCTGGGTTACCTATTATATACTTCTTGATAGTTACATAAGAAGTGATACATGAATTTATTTTATTTTTGGGAAATGCCTTGGCACTAATACACAAGCAAATTTCAAAGTACTGGCATAAAAAGCCTGAATTAAATAGATCAATCTACAACTACAATATACCTAGATATTATACAGGTAGATACCTATTCCTTAACAGGAAAATTGACTTTGCACATAACTTATCACATCACAGGTTCCAATAAGAGGATCTTGTGGGATTAATTGAATTGAAAACTTAGCCAAATTTAATACAGATGCCTGGAAGATTTACTTGCAGGTCATTTGCTCTCACATCAATAACAACTTCCAGACCTAAGCTAATATATAAACAGAGAAAGATAAGGGAGGGACCAATGAAGCAAGATAAATAGGGCACAGGAAGGAAGGTCAGTTTATACTTCCATTTCTGAAAATCCAGATTTTCTTTCTGAACATCTAGGTACAAATCTCCTAGATTCCAGTTAGAATAAAAAAAAAGTCTGAATTTGAAAAGAAGTGCCATGCAGGATTTCTAAGTCCCTTGTAGAAATTGAGGCATCTCAGAAACCAAAACATGTTCAATTGAACAAAAAGTTTTGAGAGGTGACAGTGAAAAGGCCCTTTTTTAAACAAAGTCAAATCTAGAGTAACACCTACGGTATGACAGGAGAATTTCCCAATGGAAGGATAGGCAATTTCAATAACATAGTACTGGAGAACTTTAGAGAGTTTACAGATTCATGGTGGAGAAAGTGACAGCACTCCCAAATCTTAATGCTCACAGTACACAAGAGCTGGGTGGAGATAACGTTAGGAAGACAGCAAGGACTCAAGTGAAAAAGGAGTGAGACATAGCTAGCAATGGCGCACGCCTTTAATCCCAGCACTCAGGAGGCAGAGGCAGGCGGATCTCTGTGAGTTCGAAGCCAGCCTGGTCTACAGAGCGAGTTCCAGGACAGCCTCCAAAGCCACAGAGAAACCCTGTCTCGAAAAAACAAAAAAAAAAAAACAAAAACAAAAAAAAAGAACAGTCAAGAAGGTTGCATGAAATGTGGATTGAAACTGTGATAGTGGGCAGCAGATAAAACTCAATGGAGTCTTTTAACTCTCCCTCTGAAACTTCCCAAGTCAGGCCTCCACCATCTGCACTGCTCCAATACTCTTTATCTTCTGAGCCCCAAGGAACATCACGCTGAGCTCTCAACACTCAATGGCTTTCCCAGCCCAAAGTATCAAAGTCCTTCCTACAATCCTGCCCAGAACATCATCAGGAGGTCTGTCACAGCAATATCCCACTATGCTGGTGCCAATTTGTCTTAATTAGGGTTTCTACTGTTTCGATGTAACACCATGGCCAAAACAACTTGGGGAGTAATGGGTTTATTTGTGTTACACTTCTGAGAGACTCCAACTCAACATTTTTAGACCCCTAGCAATTAGCCCATTACAGAGTAACTTGTCCTTCTGCCCTCTCCTGAGAAACTGGTGATCTCAAGATAAACTTAAAAGATAACACTCCCTGCTCCAGGAACTAGCTCACCACATTCCTGCTCAATGTTCAACTGTACAATGCCCAAGGAATGCTTGCTTGAGATAACCTATAACCTTCCTGTTAAGACATGAACTATCATTTAACTTCCTCATCCTTTATGATGTTTACCTAACTTCCCCATCGTTTATGTTTACCTAACTCCCCCATTCTTTATGTTTTTTCCCTTTAAAAAACCCCCAACTGCAGCTACTGGGGGGGCTACTGGGGGTCGAACTCCTCTGCCCCTGTGAGGCTTACAAGCTCAGCCCCTGTGCGCTGGTTCCCAGAATAAACCTCTGTGCTTGCATCAAGAACAATCTGTCTTGAATTATTGGGGCATCGGCTTATCCCAAGACTTGAGTGAGAGTCTCCCCACTCTGGGGGGTCTGTCACTTCCACATCACTGTTCATCACTAAAGGAAGTAAGGACAGGAACTCAAACAAGGCAGGAACCTGGAGGCAGCACTGATGAAGAGACCATGGAAGAGTCTTCTTTACTGGCTTGCTCCCTCATGACTTGATCAGACTGCTTTCTTATAGAACCCAGGACCATGCACCCATGGCTGACACCACTCACAATGGGCTGGGCCCTCTTCCATCAATCACTAATTAAGAAAATGCCCTACAGCTGTATCTTTTTTTTTGGTTTTACGAGACAGGGTTTCTCTGTTTTGGAGGCTGTCGGTCCAGCCTGGCCTTGAACTCACAGAGATCCGCCTGCCTCTGCCTCCCGAGTGCTGGGATTAAAGGCGTGCGC